>NC_071389.1:141151173-143651173 GCF_022682495.2 Desmodus rotundus
TAGATAATAAACCGATCTCAAGGGTAACCAAGAGGATCAAATGAGATAATACACACATTGAACATCTAACATTGCGTGTGGTACTTTGTAATTGCTCAATACTTAATGAGGTAATGTTACAATTTTATCTCTGCTATGGTAATCATTGTAAGTACTTCTTGGGTAACTATAATCTTTACTTCTTTTAAAAATGACAAGCATGTATAGACAACAGTGTCAAGTGAAGCAACTCAGTAAGGATTTGCAGAGTGAAACTACATAAACTTCACCAATATGGAATTTTAAAAATGTACTTTGCATTACCTAGCAAAAGCACAGCCTTTTAACAATATTTTCATAAGATAGTTATCAATCAAGGCTTATCTACATAAGCTTCTAATGATTATTTCACCACAAAACTTCAAACAAAGATATTTATAACTCTCTTATGTTCAAAGAGTTTAGCCTAAGATAGGTATTTAGGCACACATCATTATCTTTGTACAGTATTTTCCCTTGCTAATAATGTCAAAACTGTATGTTTGCTACAGGGTTTTCTCTTACTACTTCTCTTAGTACTTAAGACATTAAGCAAAAGTATAACCATTGAATAATTTTGGAGACTAGCTAGAACAGTCTTTCATCAAAACCACTGTAAAAGAATATTTGACAGGAATGTTAATTTTCCATAAAATAAAACAAGTATGTTGTTTTTCTGTGAAACAGATCAAACAAAAACAGAGTGTTCGCAGATTATTCCTGAATCCTATTGCAATCCTGTATTTTAACTTTTATCACCACAGGAAGTGATGGCAGCTGAAAGAGTGGAATCTCACAACCAGTTGTATGCACAAATGTCAGGAGTGAAATCGCCAGATGGCCAACAACAGAAGGAGGAGGTATTGAGCCATGGTTAATACACAAATTAAGCAACCATGCCCTGGAATTTTGACTACATATTCTTGTTCAAGGAAGCTCTTTTATGTCTATTTGGTCCTCTCACTGGTGGGGCTCAAGGTCTTTTTTCACATGGTTGAGAAGTTCAAGAGCAACACAACTATTATTTGACAGTGGAAGAAGGGGAGGTAGCAGAAGGTAAGGGTGTCTCAGTTGGGCTTGTTGCCCCCCCAACCCCGCCACGCACGCACACGGCCATATGGCTGATCTCTAGGAACCGGCTGTATATCCTCCGATATACTGTAGGTGTGCCAGCCAGCATTCTCCTTGCCGCACCGCAATCATCGGCTCGCATCTCTCTCCCACCGCACTCTTGAGTCAGAATCATGTTTGATCCTCTGATGCTCAACACAGAGCATAGCACCTGGCAGGTAGAAGTCCCCATTTTATCCTAAATTCATAGATGATCAATGTAAAATAAGCAGTCTTTATTTGTATTTTAATTGTGTAATTGCTTTATAAGGGAGTTTAAGTGTAAGACCTTTTAGGAAATTCTAAACCTGAATATAGATTGGGAGATTAAAAATTATTTTTAAAATATGAAGAACTAATTATAATGGCATTATTAGGTACTTAAATTTTTTTTCAGGATTAAAAAAGTTAAAGAAATGCAGGGTTCCACAAAATTAAAAATAACATATATTTAAATTCCATGTTTTACCAGAGCTTAGTATATTGTATTGTTTTCTTACCTAAATTTTAAATTGTTTAGGGGAGAGAGAACACTTTTGTTTCTGTTTCCCACTAAGTAGACACAGTGCTTGATGTGTAGTTAATGCTCAGTAAATGCCTAGTTGACATTACAGACACACACACTTCACTACAACATACAAACATCCCTACATGTTGAAAACCAATGGGAAGCTTGGCACTGTTTTTGGTTAAGACATGCCTAAGAAGACATCAGCTTTTAATTGAATGCCATCAAATATGTAGTTAAGTCATGAATCACAGCACAAGTGTCACAGTCTGTGAATGATTTAGGGTTCTCCCAAATTCCTGACGGCCCAGGGACTACAATTAGAGAAACACACCCTTAAGGGTGTTTTCCCAACATGGAGCTCACATTTGTCTTTATTTTGGACTTTAGAAATCTGATAGCTGCTACTGTACCCAAAAGCTGGCGTGATGGGAATGTGCCTCCAGCGCAGGCATGATTTCAGCTGTGAGAACTTCTCCAGACAACCTGTTTTCTCTATTTGCATGAAGAAAAGAGAGAGCAAATACAAGAATTTCCCCTGTGCAGTACTGACTTCCTCTGAGGCCCCAGAGAAGCCATTCCAACACTCTTCCTTAGTTCCTCCAGCTGTAAAATGGAGCTAATAATGACTAATAATGTGTTTCACAAGGTAACTGTGAGGATTAAATAGTCAGGGTTTCAAGGTGGTAGACCCTGAGTATGAATTATTTCTATAATGTGAAACTCTGTTGGACCTATTCTTCCTGACCGAGCATTAATGTTTTCTATTAGATTGGGTTTTCAAATCCCCTAAGTTCATTTACATACCCATTCAATGCAAGCAAGGTGGTTTATTTCTTTGTTAAGAATTCCATTTTGAGGCAAAGACATTTCTAGAAAACAATAGCACTTAGCATTAAAATAGTGTGAATTCCTATCTGCGCTACATCACAACTGTGGGCAGCCCCAACATTCTTTGCTCCTCTGTTTCCTTTCAGGTCCTAAAACAAAGTATTTGTGCCTGACTTCCAGGGCTGTGAGAATGAAAGAGGTAACATATGGTGAAATACTTTAAGCTCTGTGTCAAAGATGCCAGAGAATATTCTTCTACAGATTTGAAAACTGAGTCCCAGAGAAGCAAACAGACTTGTCCCAAATCATGTGACAAGTGAGCATCAGGAACGACACTCAGTGACTTGATCACACCCAGTTGTGGCGGCCTTGTCGCTTTCTCAGCAATGGAATACCTGCAGAGGTGGTTTTCTCTCAGGTAAAGCACTGTCCCCACTCTGAGGACAGTCGGCTTTCTTTCACCTGTGGAGCTAGCTTTTGCCTCATTCTAAAAATGGAGGTTTATTTATTTGTTTGTCTGTTTATTTATTTATTTTTGCTGAGTTGTCTCTCTTTTCTCCAAGACAGAAGAGGAAGAGGCTGCTAGAAGCTTGTTGAAAAAAAAAGTGTCTGATTAGAGTATCCAATTGAAGAGTTAGTATTGGCTGCAGAGAACACTGTTGTATAAGCTGTAGAAATCGAATAAAGTCTTGAGAGGAGGCCAGAAAGTCAAAGAAGTGCTGTTAAATCTCGAGTCCTGTACGATGAGGAATAAGTAAGGGGGAAATATAGGGTGTAAATTGAGTTGTAATTCCAACCAAGTCAATGCAGTCAGTTTTGATGGCCAAACAACAGATGCATAAAGGCTTAGGGACCCCAAATGTTACAGACTCTGGCTGCTACCCAAACTCCCTTGCAGCTGAAATAAAAGAGTCCTGTATGCTTGCAGAGAGACAAAGCCTTCAAGACAAAGCAGCAGACCCTCTTGGCTAAAAGGGTTTGCAATGGATATATTTGCTAGTAATCTTAAACTCACTCAGCAGAGCCTGGGCGGGCTTGGGAAACAAACAGGTTTTGTAAAATGATGGGTTCTGTATATTTCTCACATGTGCTTGGCACCCAGTGGCCTATTATTCCTGTGAATATTAGTCATGCAACACAGTAGTATATGGGTGCGGGACGCCCTGGGCGGGGAAGAAAAGAAACCGGCACGACTTCTCCAAGCCCTCTCTACCAGTCCCACCTCTTTGGGACTGGGCTGAAAGAAAGAGAAGGAAAGAAAGGCAAAAGGGAATAGCTGGCATTTTTGATTGCTTATTATACCCCAAGCCCTGTGCTCAGTATATATATAATATCTCATTAACTAATACAATAAATCTATGAGGCTTAGAACCTACATTTTTTTTTCAAGATGAGAAAGCCGGGGCTCAGCTAGGTGAAAGGTCGTGTAGTCATGAAGAGCTTGTCCTCTGCAGACGGTCTGGACCTGAATCTCAGGTGTTCCACTCATGAGTCACATGACATTGGGTAAGTGACTGAATTGCTGTCTCGTCCACAAAGGGTATGAAAACGGTACCTACTATCATTGTGATGATTAGCTAAGTCACAAAGCATTGACAAGAGTACCTGGCTTGTAGTAGGTACTCTATACATGTTACTTAGTTTTATTACTGTCCAAGGTTATGAGCACAACTGTAGACAGTGTGGCGGTAGAGCTGAGTCTAGAACTCAGGCCTCTAGCGACTTTTAAGCATCTCACTGTCTTGCCTGTATAAAGAAGGAAGAGAGCATGTAGTCAGGAAATCAGATGCAATGTTCTGAAGCAGTTTCTATCTGCTTAGCAACAGGGAAGACCAGAAAGAGCATTCCTTCTCCCCCGGCCACTCTCACCACCACCAACTGTATTTATTTTATTTTTTATTAGTTCCAATTGCTTCCATTGACAGCCAAAAATAGGAGTAGCACAACAGCTCATACTCACTTTCATGCTGTCTCATTAATGTTGTCCCCTGCTGATTCTTGCCTGTCCTTTCCACCCAGTGCTTCTTGTAAGCAAGAGAAAAGAGAGATGGTTTTCCTGGCATTCCTTATGAACTTAGAACAAATAGCTTCAGGGGGGAAAAATCATCAATTCTATTTAGTGTTTTCAAGGCACAGGAGTTTAGATGTTGAAAGGGCACTGTCTGATGTGATTTCCTTGACGTAACCCTCTGGTCTCGGCTTTGGTTTTGATGAAATGCACAGGAAGGCTCTCATCATCGGCTTGGACACATACTGTTTCCCGCACAGCCCTGCAGTGTTGTCTGCGCAGGGAAAGGAGGATGAATTGCAACCCCACGGACTCGCAGCTGCCAGGCCTGCTCTGGTGGCAGCAAAGTCCCGGGCTCTCTGCAGATCTTAGATTTCAAGCAGGATTTGCAGGTCCTGCCTCTGTAGCACAGCGAGCTGTGGAACTCACGCTACTACTTTAGAAGAATAAAGCAGTTGTTAGGCTTTTTTATTTTATTTTTTAAATGTAGGACCCAAAAACATGTTCACGTGACTGTATTCAGAAGAATTTCAAGTTTTAATCTGGGAAATTCGAATTGATTTGGTCCTGCTGGCTGACGACTCTGGTTCTCTAACAGGAGCAGAGAAACAGCACTGTGGGTGTCCGGCTGTTAAAAGGACACAGGCAGGCAGGAGCCTGTTCGGCAGGGCAGTGGTTGGGACATCGTCCCTAGGACCTGCAGCGTCACAGTGTTCTGCTGCGGGTGACCGCCGCTTTGCCTCAGACTCTGTAGGTTAGGGACCCAACAAAGACCTCCCACTTTTTGGGGTGGGATGGACGCCTCCATGGAGTCAGGAATTTGGCCTTTGCTAGCGGACCACGGAGAGCGCTGAGAGAAGCTGTCGCAAAGTTTCTGGGAGTCAGATCTCATTATCCATCTGCCCCCGCCCCCCATAGTGAATGTTCACCGCAACACACCCAGGGGCTGCATAACGTTTTTCCTTCACGAGGAACCAGCCCATCGCCCCTTGCCACAAGGAAACCTTGTCGGAAGTATTTCAGCAGCTCTAGCCCGGGGGCAGGCTCTGTCCTTGGGTGGATCTGCGCAGTGTCAAATTCAGCGCGTGCTACCCCAAATCCAGAGTCATTCAGGCCAAGCTCCTGCCCGATGGGGAAATCCCGCCTAGAATACTGACACTGAATATGCCCTGGGACAGAGCACTCACTCCTCTCAGGGTTTTACAGAATAAATAATCTCTACACTGGGTCAAAAGCTTCTTACATGAAAAATGGTAGAACTGTAAGGTTGATCAGCTATTATTCTGGGCTAATATCCAATTTCCAATTATGTTGCATCTGGCTTCCCTTCTTCAGTTTTTGTTAACCTCCTCTACCTTGGAGCTGGGGGTATGGGTGAAACAATGTGTTCGTTTTAATATTTTATAGTAAGCTTGATCAAAGAGTTTTATTTGTTAAAGGGAAGTTGAAACCAATGCCTAAAGGAAACAACAGAGTCATCTATGCATTTTTCTAGTGTGTGCTGTTTTCACTGCCAGATTTTCTGGGAGGCGTGTGGGAATCTAGTGTTGGAGGCCACTGGGAAAGTGACTTCTTCCCCTGTCTTTTTCTTTTAGAAGGGTGAAAAGCCATTTTACATGCTGGCGGAAAAATGTCTATTTGTCCCCCGGAGAAGCTCATGGAAGCCTGTGGCCTGCTCGACACTAAAAATTAGTCACCCAAAATGTAGTCACCCAGGTTAAATGGCTCTGTATAAACCATTTTACTTCATATCAGAGACCTATATAGTAAGCCAATTTGTGTTCATTGGCTTCTCAACTCCCTAGATCTGTTAAGTACTCATCTCTGAATTAGATGTTAGTGATTCTCATACTGAAAGAAAATGTTTTAGAATTGTCCTTTTTTCTCAATGGGTGATTCATCACGCAGCCCCTTTAGCTGTGAGCGTAATGTTGCTGGTCAAAGTTTCTCTTTGTTCCAGATTTTTCACGTTAACGTGGTCTGCGTAGTAAAATCCTTGCTGGGGAAGGGAGAGCCAGACTTGTGCCATGGCCCATAGCACTCGTGCAGTACTGAGACCACACACAGATCAAAAAGATAAAGGAACGCATTGCTTTTGAGCAATGACCCATGTACCAAAAACGAGGTTTCACCTACAATAGACCAGAAGAATATGAAAGTTTGGTTTCAGGGTACCAAGAATTTCCTTTTCTGTTCATTCTACCTTTTAAAAGGATGGTAGGACAATACTTTTTAACCCTTTTGATTGTTCTAGTTTTGCTGTTTACAACTTAAAAAGAAGTAAAGAACATTTCCGTCGGACCAGCAACCATTGCTAGGAGAGGGGCAGCACGATGCAGGGCCCTAGCTCTAGAGCCGGACTCCTGGGCCTCTTTTCTGGATGACCCGCAGTGTAGCTTACGGCCGCACTGTCCTGTAAAACAGGAATCATAACTGTACCTACCTCATGAGATTGTTGTGAGAATTAACCAAGATAATACAAGTAGATTGCTCAGCACAGTACCTAGACCCTAGTATGTAAGGTTTTAATCTGTTGCCACGAGTACTGTAAAATCTTCTCCAATGCCATCAACATGCTCCAAAAATTAAATTGAATAAAATGTGGGGTGAATTTACTCTGACATTAATAAATAACATATGTTCAGTTGGTCTACACTGTTGCAAAAAGCACAAGTAGATAGTAAAACTGACCATTTGTTAAACTGGGAAGGTCCAGGAAGATGTCTTCCAGAAAATTAAAACTTTACTAATCCACCTACCACCCAGCCCCTTATGGGGTTGGAGTGTAGTGCATGCATAATTACAGTGTATCCAACCGGTGTACTGGGGGAGGAGAAACAGTATTGAAGGCATTACTTGTTATTATTGAGTTGGATGTCTCAAACCTGCTTTTAATATTTCCAGTAGGTTTGTTCTTGACCCTGAATGCACATTATAATCACTCAAGGAGTTTTAAAGACATATTGATGTTTGGGCCCAGGATGGAAGCAGCAAAGTGTAGTCACCGAGGCTTGGATTCAGATCCTGTCTCCACCATTTTTAACTATGTCAATGTTTACAAGCTGTTAACCTCTCTCTCTTTCCTAATTTGTAAGATTGGTTGTTGTAAGGAGCAAAGACAATGTATTTAAAACTCTCAGCATCAATTTTGGCATGTAGTTTAGTAGGTGATCAATAAATACTATTTGTTAATAATCTACTCTCTCTAAAGACTCCAGCTTGAACTGTCCTCCACTTCCACTGAGCTCTGTTACAGAAATGTTGTCCTGAAATAATGTCTTGGATAAGAACTGGTGAAGGCCAGTTTTACAGTTGAGGAAACAAAAGCACACAAAGTTGCTCAAGGTTAGAGCCAATAATAGACTAGAACTCAAACCCAGGTCTCTTAACTCTTTGCCCATTGCCTTTCTTCCTGTTTCACAGTTCTCAGTCATATGATCTCCGAGGCCCAAATTCCCCAGCTCCAGGCACACATTTTGCCAGTCCTTTCCTGCCTCTAACTTTAGGGTGCAGCGACACCAAACTGTTACCTCCTGATACTCATGATTGCTGTTTGTCACCTCTTTGCCTTGGCGTATGTGATCATTTCTGCCTGAAATGATCTTCGTGTCTTCACTTTCTAACAACTATGCCTATCTCTGCTTCTGCTCATGGACAGTTAGTTATACACCAATCACCATCCCACTGTAAACAATTAGAAATCATACAAAGTGTCAGATGTTGGATCACCAGATTTTATTCCTGTGAGTGAGAAAGTGTATGAGGTGAGCTCTATGATGTGCATAGCTTTTTGTTTAAAGGCAGTTTCCAGGCCACTTCCCAGTGTGGGAATGAAAGCATAACCCAGCGGTCTCCCTGATGTGAGGAGACAAAGATCAAAGTCTGGAAGGACCAAGGAGGCTAGACTTTGCGGGGCATATTACCAGAACAGAAGGAATGAAATGGGAAGGTAACTCCAGAGTTCACCCCATGCGTGTTTGGCTGAATGTTATTATCTGCACACCCATGTGAAGAAATTACCAAGACTGGGGAAAGAAATACCAGAATGCACTTAGCTGAACAATACCTGGAGCTCACGTAAGACTGGGAAGAGATTGTGTTTCCACCAGCCTGAATTAAGGACCTTTAAAATATATGGAGCGTTAGCAGAGTCCTTAGAAGGCTCATGCCTTAGTAGTGGGGTTACATTGGTACTAGAATAAAAGCTGCTGTGAACCCACAGTAAAAAGCTTAAAAGCTAGTCTCTCATAGGTCAAACTGATCTGCCCTATAATCTAAGGTTCTTTAAAGGAACACAGTAAGCACCCAATAAGATAAGACTCACAATATGTGAAATTCAAAAAGTAATTACTAGATATGCCACGAAGTGTGAAAATATGATTCATAACAAGGGAACATTGAAATAATTTTGGGTGATTAAAAAATGATAGAGATAATGGAATTAGTATACAAGGACCTTAACAATGCTATTTCAAAGCTTATTCTTATGCTAAGGTTATGAAAGAAAATGAGCATCGTGAAAGGAAATTAAAGATATAAAAAAGACACAAATGTAACTTGTAGAATAAAAATAAAAATACATGAAATGAAAAATAGACTAGTTAGAATTACCTGTATACTATATGATGCAGAAGGAAAGATAACCATACTTTAAGACATAACAACAAAAACTACCCAAAATTAAGCACAGGTTAAAAAAAAAAGACTAAAAACAAAGCCAAAAACACACACACACTCAAACAAAGCCTCAGTGAATCTGGAAGCATATTAAGCCATACAACATATGTGAGATTAGAATCCTAGAAATGTGGTACCAGGGAAATGAAAATACTATTTGAGGAAGTAATAGCTGAAAATTATCCAAATTTTATGAAAAACAAACTCCAAACAGAAACAACATAAAGAAAACCACACCAAGGCACATCATAATTCAATTTCTGAAATCAATGCCAAAAAGAAAATCTAAAGAGCCAGATGTAAAAAGACACATTATCTACAGAGGAACAAAGACAGAACTACAGCGGACTTTTCCATCATCAACCATGCAGGCCTAAAGACAATAGAATGCTATCTTTTAAGCACTGAAAGAAAAATCTGCCGACTTAGCATTCTCTACCCAACAAAGATTTTTTTTAAAACTAAGGGCAAAATAAAAACCATTTCAAGTAAATAAAAGATAAGACAGCTTCACTGTGAGAAATGTTTTAAAAAGCTCTTTCAGCAGAAATAAAATTATACCCAATGGGAATTTAGGTCCACAGTAAGAGATAAAGAGCAATCCAAATGGTAAATATGTAGGTAAATATATATTTTAAAAAAACATGTTTTTTTTTTCTCTCCACCCTTCTAGAAAGAAATTCTGTACTTCTTTACCATCTCTCCTTAGGTCAAACTGAACACCCTACACAAGCCAGTTTGATAAGTTCAATGAGTGAAGCTTATGTGTGATGATAGGAAATAGTGGGGAGAGCAGTGAATTGGAACATCCACTACTCGGCTTCAGCTGACTGTGGCTGGGAGGAAATTGAGCACAACTCTTCTTTTGTGTTAATGTAGTCAACTAATTAAACTCAACCAAAACCAAAAACCACCTCTGTATATATTATACTGGGGGGCTCTGTTTGGCTTTTGGGCCACCAGGATGCAACTACTATTTTAGGTGTTTTTCACTTGTTCTGTCATGTGCGTATCTCCTCAGTGGGTATCTCTGTTACGCTCACTAAAATGTATTATAATTCTTTGTTAGCTTCCTAATTAGGTTAAAACTGTTCATGGGAATGAGCTATGTCTTTTTATATTCCAAGTGATTAGTACATAGATTAGCCTGGCAGAGGAAGCACTCAAGAAATCCTTATTAAATTGGAGGTTAGTTTAATGTATTATTTTCTGAAATGAGCTCACACTATCTGCATCTCAGAGAACTGGGGAAAGATTTAGGGGATAAGCACTTGACTAAAATTTTGGTGGAATACTCTGGGAATGCATCAAAATAATGTGGTTTACATTCTTTTATTCAGTTGATAAATCTATCCCTATGGATGTGTTCTGTGAGAATCAGCAGTATGAGGATTAAAGCAATGTGGTATTTTGGTAGCTGCAGTCTTACTTCAATACCTTTATTTCTGGCATAAAGAAAGAAACCACAAAGTTTGTTCCTCATATTCTCCAGGAAATTCCTCTCCTAATGTAATAGATGCATTTGTTACTGGTCTAGTTTCTACCTAAGTATTAATCAAGGTATAGGTGGGATCTCTCCTTTTATTATTCCCTGGATTGGCTTTTCAACCCACCTTCTGTACCTGGCCCCCACTGTTACAAAACCTAACCGGTGCGGGGAGGTCCTAGTGCTTGCTGCCTACCAGGCAAATCTCCAAAGACAGAGTTCGGTGGAAAACAAAGGAATGTTTTATTTAATGGCAAGTTCCTACCTAAAATATCTGGGAAACAAAAGTAAGCGCAAAGAAAAAGTCAGAGTATGACATCAAAAATAGCTCTTTAACTATTTGTCATTACAACTGCTACCTAAGTTCAAGAACTGAAAATAACACAAGAACAAAAATCTGTTCACAGTGCTGACTATTATCACCAAAGTCTTTGGAAGTAATGGCAAGTTTCTGCCTGAAAGCCCATTTCTCCGGAGACAAGCAAAGAAAAATCACCCTGTCACCACCCTCTGCCAGCTCAGTTCAAGGTTGTGCCAGGAAACGCTCTTCCCACCCAAAAGTATCGTCAGCGCAGGGGGCTCAGCTGGTCTGCAGTCCCTGTCCGGATTCAAGCATCTCTCAGAGTCTGTGCCCCAGGCCTCCGCTCACAGGCCTGCACTGGCCACTGTGGGCAGGCCCCCTGGTGACCGTTGACACGCACCCCCCCACACACTGGGGGAGGGGAAAGAACCAATTTTTGCTTCTTGGTGTGCTCGGTTTAAAAGTCTCCTCCCAGAATCGCTTGTGCCGGAAGCCAGTGGGTGTGTTCAGCCTTCCAGCCAGTGAGGGCCCGTGCTGGCCACGTTTGTGTTTGCTCTTTCAGCTGGCTTGTGCAGCAAAAGGGAAGTCTCCAGGGGCGCACGCTCTGTACCAGCTCCCTGCTCCGGCGGCTCCGCCCTTCACAGGGCGGGCAAACCCCTTCTAACCTTCCGTTTCACTCCGGGATTTTCTCCCCGCCCCTGCCTTCCCTCGGTGATTTGGCCTGACCCCTCTGTCACACCACCTCAACACACACACATTTCACGGCATCCCCCACATCTTGGTCTCACCATCAAAAAGCCAAGTGTACGATGGGCGTCATTCTTTGGAAGCTGCTGCAATTCTCAGAGTAGTAAAAATACGGGTGGTAGGCAAGGCACTGAGTACTTATGTGCCTCATTATATGTCATCCTGTCCTTTAATGCTCACAAGAATCCTACATGATAATACTCAATCCCTATCGCACAGATAAGCAGACTGAAGTCCAAGTTTTCACACTCGTATTCTAAAATTGGATTTGGTGTTTTTACTTTCTATACCATTGCCTCTCAAAGCATCACCATCTTAATGTTTGTTGGAAAAGTATCATCTCAGGTTGCACTCTGGACTCTGAGCCAGAACCTGCATTTTAGCATGATCCCAGTGGACTCGTATGTGCATTAAATTTTGAGAAATGCTGGTCCCCACAGTACCACTTCCTGTTGGGTACACACTTCCTGAGAGTGTTCTTAGTCTTGTATTGACATGAATACTCATTCCAAGATCTCTCCCTCCCTCACCCCAAGATTTCTCCCTTCCTCTCATTCGTTATCATGTTTCATTTTCCACATTTGGACACAGCTCACAGAAGGGAACGAGAAAGGCCAGAAGGTTTGCAGAGACGTGGATGGGCCATGGGGCTTGCTTGTGGCGCTGGTGCCCTGAGCAATGAAGAGTTCCAACTTCTGACTGATGTGGGAAGTTCACCTGACTAGTAATTTCTCCCAGTGGCTGCTTCTGCCCCTGTGCAGGCCACAGGGAAGTGCTGTGGATAAGAGGGCAAGGGAACCTTCACAGGAAACACCCATCAAGCACGAATCTCAGCAGAAGCGGAGGCATGAAGTAGTTATGGGTACAGAGTATCCACACGGGTACATGGATGCTGGTAACTTTATTAAAGGTTATTTTTACATTTATACTACCCACAAGCCAAAGTCTAACCACTACGTACATATTTTATTGGGTCCAAAAGACTGTGGAACTGATTCATTGTAAAAGTGGGCTCTCAAAATACTGTAGGAGGTCAAAGTTGTTGGCTGGTCAATGAAAAATAATTTTTCCAGTTGAAGTATCTCATACATATTGGGTTTAGTATGTCACTAGTGACAAAGGGTGCTTTATGACATTCTTATGAGGACTATTGTGATGTTAATAAATAAATAATTTATTTTCTTCTTTCCAAAGGCTAGAGTGTCTTTGTTTGCCAGTTCTGTCTGGAGAAATCTTTTGTCTTCCTCACCACCTGTCTGTAGGGGTCTGACTTAACTAGAATGGGCTGCTGTGGAGTGACGGGAGGAATTCTTTCCTCTTGAGATGTGGTTGGGGCTGAATACTGGGACAGGGGCCAAGTTTTCTGCCAACAGAAACTGCAGCATGATCATTAATATTGTTGTAACTTTGTTTTCCACGTTGAGTGAACAGAAACACTTTGCAGGAATAATGTTTTATAGAAGCAGCATGATGTAGCTGACTAGAACCCTATTTCTGGGCACTAATCCACCTGAATAGCAAAGAGACATTTTCCACAGGGTTCCTGCATTCATAAGATTAGAAAGTTATAGGAATACCATTATCATAGAATCGAAGTGCTCAAAGCGGGCACCATAAGATCATTTTATATATTTTCTTGAAAGGCAGACACCCAAATTTTCGCAGAGGTGAGAGGCAGCAAGGTATCACAAAAAGAACCAAGCTGTAGGCTGATATAAATCTTGGCAAAAATCTTAGTTCTATTATTTATTAACATGACTTTGAGGAAATTGTTCAACCCCTCTGATTTTTAATTTTCTTATATTAAAAAATGAGGAAATAGGAGCTTTTCTACTTTTGATACTTAAAACATGGCTGCAAGTTGATTGTACAATAGTGAAACAATTCATTTAATGGGTGAGGGGTCCTGTTTTCATATAAGTTTTGCTTCTTAGACACGCTATTTGAATGATTTAAATTCTAGCATGTCATCCATGTCAATTTTTCTTTGCAAGTGAACATGCAGTCAGCCTGTTTAACTGAGATTTGGCTGAGGTGAAAGATTTAGCATTTTTAACATGCCTAGTAGTTTTCATCTTTTCCTGGATACTGTTTGTGAGACTCCTATTACTAGTATACATGCCTTTATTTTTCTATTTTCAATCATTTTAATAGAAAAAAATGAATTGCAATGAAATATCCAAATAACTGCACAAATATTGAACATTATTTGGATTACTCTATCCACAGAAGTTATTTATTGGGGTAGTTACTGTTAGCTGTTGCTCTGAAGAATTCTCCAAACCCCAGTCACTTAGTTCATCTTTTTTGCTCACATAGAGTCCAATGGGGCTGATCTTGCATGGGTAGCTCTTCTCCAAGATGGGACTCAGGGGTCCTGGCATGTTCCCTGAGTGGCTCCACCACCAATTAGGGCCTCCTTGGGAGACCTCTGCTGCATCTGCTATATTCAGCCAGCTGATGAGTAAAGAGAGAGAATAAGGAGAATCTATTTCTTTTTAAGGGCCAAGACTATAAGTACATACATCATATCTGTTCATATTCCATTGGCCATGAAACAAGTTCCCATTTAGATGCAAGAGGACGGAGAGATGCAGTTTTCCTGTTTGCCCAGGAGAGAAACAGGATCACACTGCCTGTGCCACACAGGATTGCTGCCCAAACTGTACTGTAGCTGGCAGGCAGCCCGAGGGGGTCTATCAAAAAGTCTGTTCATCAAATGACGTACAAAAGGGGGGTTTTGGTGTATAGTAAACAGATTATAGCTGTCGGAGTGTTGCAACCAGATGGCATCATTGGCACCACCTTGGACCTTGTCAGAAATACACTCTTGGGTTTCACCCCAGACCCACTAAATCAGAAACTCTGGGGGTGGGGTGGACTATCTGTGTTTCAGCAAATCTTTCCAGATGATTCTGATGCAATGAAGTCTGAGAACAACTGACACAGACATTGGTTTTCTTCTTTTCTTTAAAGGAACCTCTTCAAAGAAACTAGATTCTTCCACAGTCTCCTTTAGTAAATGTTTCTAGTGATAAATGGGTTCCAGCTAGTCTGTAATTTCATACATGTTGCCAAACTTAATTTTTCTACTGAGTTTAATCATATAATTTTGAGTTGTCCTCATAGAAATAGTAAAACATCTGATCGCCCCTCTTCCTATACTTCTCCATCAATGTCAAGACCATTCAGCCATCTGTAAGTCTTTTCTTCTTTTGGCTCAGTTAAAACTTTTTTGACGTGTCTACCAGTGTTCACACATGACTCAAAGTATATTAACTTCTATTTTCTTGTGGCTTTTCATGTGTGAAAAATGACACATTATAATAATTTCATACCTGGCAAAGTTTCCATCAACTTTTATTTCTCCAGTGCTCTTTGTCAAATAAGAATGTGTATTACGTCAGAATACCTCAGGAAAATAAGGGTTTCTTTACAAAACTCAGAATGTTAATTTATCCCAATGGGATACTGTTATCTAAAAATTATCACTCATACTGTCACAATCAATACTTTCTATCAAGAACATAAGAGTGATACTTGTTATTATGATCATTATTTATATAAAAATATTTTATGTTTTAATTTTTCATACATTAGTATGTAATTACTGGTTTTATGTGCTAAGTCATACATCTGTGTTTTGTGATGAGGGTAAGGGCCTTGTTTGTTAAAAGAAGAAGAAGAAGGAGAGGGAGAAGAAGAAGAAAAAGAACAAGAACAACAACAACAACAACAAGAATATGAGTGAAATTAATAGAAACAATTGAAAAAGCCATTTGGGACACTACAAAAGAAGTAAATCCTTATAAGTTTAATAACTTGAGAGGTATTTGATTTGAATGAAAATTTGCTTAGTCATATAATAAATCACGATTATTTAACCAGCTCAAAGATTATAATTTTTCTTTTGGGCTGATAGACTTTCTCCCTTTTCTTTGGTGAAGAAAAATGTAAGAGATAATGATATCATGGGTGCATTTAAAAAAGGCACTTGAACAAACAAAAATCAATAACAAAGAAAAATAACCTCAGAAAGACAATGGCTTGTCACACTACCTTGGGCAGACCCTGTGGGAATATCTTGGCAAGGTTTTCAACTACTCCTTTTCTTTAATTTTATCTGCATCTCAGAAGCAGAACTTTCTAACACCTACTATGTGCTGGGAATGACTCATAATTCGTCCTGGGTCTTCCTCCCTGGTGTGCCCTAGGATCAGGTCTTCACAAATGAGTAGCCACTAGAAAATGTGGACACTCAAGAATGGAACAGGGACCTGTTGGGTGTAAATCTGGGAGGACTGACTTGTCCACTGTAAGTGTGGTGACCCAGAGACCTGGGGGCCATGCTTCCCTGCTTCCCTACCAATCCACTTACCAGTTTCCCGCCCACTCTCTTCTTTTGCTTAGTAGGTTTCTGGGTAATGTCATTTAATAGTTAAAATTGCCATTTCAGACAAATTACTCATTTACACATTCAAATTAGAATTTTTATTTGCCAGTTTCATCACAGCTGGCTTAATTAACAATATAAAGTTTTAAATCTCTACTGTGGCAACATTTAAACTTGTTATGCTTTTGTCTGTGAGTATAATTAACACAGTGTGCTTGGTATCAGTTTATTCTTAAAAAGCAAAGTAAAAGCAGATGAAGTGTATTCATAGACTCATCAGCCAATGAATGGATGAAAGAGGAAAAGAAATTAATAGGGAAAAGTCAGCCAGACTTAGGAAAATCTAGGAAAGAAGGAAAATCTCCAGGAAATGTAGGAGCTTCGGAACTTGGTTCTGGTCACTTGAAAACTGTTTTGATTTGGACTCAATGACCCCATGAGACTGGGGGAAATGGAGAAAAGAGCAGAAGATTTTTGGAGAACCAAGATGGAGGCATAAGTAGACACACTGCGCCTCCTTGCACAACCAGAACTGACAGAAAATCGAAAAGGAAGTCCGACACCAAGGAGATAAAAAAGAAACATACATCCAGACCGGTAGGAGGGGTGGAGACAGGCACCAGGGCGGAGAGGACTCGCGTTACTGTGGTGGGACCGAGACTGGCGGAGTGTGGGACGAATGGGGCAGGCAGTCTGACCACTAGCAGACCCTGCAGTCCCACATTCATGCACAGATAAACCAAGAGGGCCGGACTCAGAGTGGCAGAGAATGGGGCAGGCAGAGTGGCAGGTAGCACCCCACAGCCCCACATTCGCGCACAAATAAACCAGGACAAATGGCGGGGAGCAAAGCAGACCATGTAACCCAGGGCTCCAGCGCTGGGAAATGAGACCTCAAACCTCTGATTGAAAATGCCCATGGGGGTTGGGGCGGCAGCAGGAGAGACTCCCAGCCTCACAGGAGAGGTCGTTGGAGAGACCCACAGGGGCCTAGAGTGTGCACAAGCCCGCCCACTCGGGAACCAGCACCAGAGGGGCCCAATTTGATTGTGGGTAGTGGAGGGAGTGGCTGAAATCCAGTGGAGAGTGGAGCGGGCGCCATTGCTCCCTCTGGGCCCCTCCCCCACGTACAGCATCACAGGGCAGCGACCAGCATTACCCCGCCCTGGTGAACACCTAAGGCTCCGCCCCTTTAAGTAACAGACGCGCCAAGACAAACAAACAAACAAAAAAATGGCCCAAATGACAGAACACCTCAAAGCTCATGAAAAAATACAACTAAGCGAGGAAGAGATCGCCAACCTATCGGATGCACAGTTCAAAACACTGGTTATTAAGACACTCACAGAACTGGTTGAATTTGTTCGAAAACTAGATGAAAAAATGAAGGCTATGCCAACAGAAACAAAGGAAAACGTACAGGGAACCAACAGTGATGCGAAGGAAACTGGGACTCAAACCAATGGTGTGGACCAGAAGGAAGAAAGAAACATCCAACCAGAAAAGAATGAAGAAACTAGAATTCGGAAAAATGAGGAGAGGCTTAGGAACCTCCAGGACATCTTGAAACGTTCCAACATCGGAATTATAGGGGTGCCAGAAGGAGAAGAGGAAGAACAAAAAATTGAAAACTTATTTGAACAAATAATGAAGGAGAACTTCCCCAATCTGGCAAAGGAAATAGACCTCCAGGAAGTCCAGGAAGCTCAGAGAGTCCCAAAGAAGCTGGACCCAAGGAGGAACACACCAAGGCACATCGTAATTTCATTAGCCAAGATGAAACAGAAGGAGAGAATCTTAGAAGCAGCAAGAGAAAAGGACACAGTTACCTACAAAGGGGTTCCCATAAGACTGTCTGCTGATTTCTCCAAGGAGACCTTACAGGCAAGAAGGGACTGGCAAGAAGTATTCCAAGTCATGAAAGGCAAGGGCCTACATCCAAGATTACTGTGTCCAGCAAAGGTATCATTTAGAATGAAAGGGCAGATAAAGTGCTTCTCAGATAAGGTCAAGTTAAAGAAGTTCATCATCACCAAGCCCTTATTATATGAAATGTTAAAGGGACTTATCTAAGAAAAAGAAGATAAAAAATATGAATAGTAAAAATGACAGCAAACTCACAGTTATAAACAACCACACCTAAAACCAAAACAAAAGAAAACTAAGCAAACAACTAGAACAGAAACATAACCACAGAAATGGAGATCACATGGAGGGTTACCAATAGGGGATTGGGAGGGGGAGAGAGGGGGGAAAGGTACAAAGAATAAATAGCATAAATGATAGGTGGAAAATAGACAGGGGGAGGGTAAGAACAGTGTAGGAAATGTAGAAGCCAAAGAACTTATAAGTATGACCCATGGACATGAACTATAGGGGGGAAATGTGGGAGGGAGGGGGTGGGTAGGATGGAGTTGAGTGAAGGGGCGGAAATGGGACAACTGTAATAGCATAATCAATAAATATATCCAAAAAAAAGAAAAAAAAAGAAAGGAGCAGAAGATAAAATTCTAGTAAAAAATTCCAACCCAGGGAATTCAGTTTTCAGAACAAAGAAGAAAAATGAATTGCAAAGCTTCAGGGATGTAGATTCATTTCTCTGTGTTTTCTTGTGAGCCTGGGCAGTACATTTCCTTGACTGTAAAATGAAATACAAAAGTTGTCAGAGACTCTTGGGCATGTGTCTAACATACGTTGAGGCAGAACAAATCTCCATTGTCTTGAATACACATAAAGGGGCAGCACAGTGGGAAGAGCTATGGTTGTTTGGCCATCCTATTTTAACCATCCATATTTCAGAGACTAGGAGAAATGACTTGGGCCCGATGAAAGTCCTGTGGTCCACAACAGTTCAGCTGGGGTGAGTGAGGTGAGTTCAGCAGGGGAAATGGCTTTACCAATTCTTTTCCCCAAAGAACCTAAAGGAACATTCACTCACTACATAGAAAACATTTCTTTGGATTTTCGTGGGTGCACAATGAAATAGAGTTCTTCAAAAATTCAGATCCGAAATCCCTTTTTAAGACAATTAAAATATATTAATAAAAGGGGCCCTGGGTATTCATGATGGAATACTGCTTTGTTTGCTGTGGATGCTTTTCTCTAGAGCCTAATGTAGCTATATTTTCCACCCATAGTTTTGTTTCCATTTATCACACGCTTTTTTCCTTCTTGCACCTCTGTGAAGTTTGTTGATGTATTTAATTTATGTGTGTGTGAAGATGAGATCTTGGTTTCACTCTTTAAAGAGAGAGAAGGTGATACAGTGTCCACGGGAAAGAAAGAAGGGAGGGAGGGCAAGAGGGACGGAAAGAATAAACAGGATCACGGGATAACAAATTCCGTTGTTGTTTCCATCATCTTATCCAACGGCTCCTATTTCTGAGCCATCTCCTCAGCTGTGGCACATCCGGAGAGAATGAAGAAGTGAGTTTGCAGAGAACTTTAAGCTTTGTTTTTGCTGAGTTGATTTTTCTGTTATATATATATATAAGACCAGTGTGTATATTTAAATATACATATTTGAGGTTATACATTTAATTCACAAGACAGTCACCTGACTGTCTAAATCCCTTTGTGATTTTCAAACTACCTGCAGCAAAGCTCCATTTTTCAAATTTCCAGCAACTCATGCCTGATATTTTTGTAAAATATAGTAAAAATGAATGAGAAGAAAAATGAAATTAAAAAAATCACAAATCATGAGAAATGCAAGCCTTTAATGTTTAATATTAGATTTAACAGGCAAAAAAAAAAAAACCCTGTCAAATTGCAATAAAAGTTTCTAGATGCGTGCTCTCAGTCTCTACCTCATAGCAGTGTGGTGGCAGTGAGCTCAGGGCCACACTGTCCTTCCAGGGCCCTTTGAGTAGTACCAGCTTAGATGGTTCTATGCTGGGGAACAAAAGGAAGAGGATAATAGTTTAGATTAAATTCAGAGCCATTAACATACTATTGAAATATAGACAGTCTGATCAATACTGGTAGTTTTCAAATAGTTTCATTCCATTATATATTCTTTTCTTTTGAAAGAAAATATTTAATTGCATGGGCACTGTTGATCTATAAAAATCACTGACTTGTTTGCTTAAGTAAAATAAATTATATACATGGAGTATCTCTGGTATCATATGGTCCCTGTTTGTTTTCAAACACTAGAAAAATGAATCTATTTTAACACTGAAATAATTTTAAGAATGAAACTGTTTCTAAAGTATAAATAAGGGTATGCTATTCTGAAACACACATACAGCTAACTGGCATGATACACACATTCATGCTCGCCATGTTATTTCTTTCGATTCATCTTTCTTTACCCCCAAAAAATAAATTGATATGGACTGTTGCTTAATCCAGAGTGACTGAAGTAGCATAACTCGCATATAGACAGGCATCTTGTGGAAAATGGAAAAGGTTCTAAAGTGAACTGCATATTTTCCTCTTAGACATTGACCGATTCCCACCGATCCCAAGTTGCCCAAACAAACTTCCCACGCATAGGCTGGAATTTATGTCCATAAAAACAGTACGTTAAAATGGATGCTGGAGTCACAAAGATATTCTCTTGCTGTAAGTGTATTATTTGTGAAGCAGAATTTCTTCTTTAACGACAAATGCAGAGCAGGACGATTGCTTATCATCCCCACATGGAGCAAGTGGTGAAAGCACTGTGGGTCGTGGAAGTCGTATTTATAATTATCATGTGTTTTCCTTCGCTGTGGCTATCACAGAGAAGTTTTCTGGGAAGGTATTACTTACAAAACCCCATGGTTTGACATCTAACTTTACAATTCTGTTTCAATAGTAGTTTATCACCGGAACATCTTTTTTTTTTCTTTATAGGTTTCACTTTAGGAAAATGTTGTACTCAAGTGATAAGATTTTAGGGATCACTCGGTAATTGAACCATGTGAATTCATTGGTTGGTAAGCCTGGGGTCTTAGGAAATTACAAGTTAGTAAATTCCGGATGGTGAGCATGAAACAAGTTCACATCAATATGTCATTTAAAAATGGAACTAAAATCCACTGAGCGGCAACAGACTGACATGAATTGGCTTTGAGATGGTCAGCAAGAGGACCTGGCTCTCTTAAGGCTGAATTAGAGGCAGGGACAGGATGTCAGGGCTGGGTGGGGGTGCGGTTTGTGCGTCTGGGTGCACCAAGGCTTGGGGTGTAACTTTTGACTCTGCACTTTGGACACAGGCTACCAAAAACTGTAAAAATGTGCCCTGTTTAAATAAACTGTAAAAATTGTTTCCCTGCCATAGGGGACCCTCCCCGTGTTCCTGGATGGCTCACACCATCCAGCTTTGTCAAAATCTGTGTTCTGTGGGACGGTGATTCCTGGACAAGACCATCATTCTCTCTGCATTTCCGTTTTTGACCCCCAGGAGCACCAGTTAGACTGGCATCTGATTTGCCCTCTTTTGGTACATTCTGGGTCTTCACCTTTTGTTTCTGTTCCCCCACCCATATTTGTGAATATGTAGCCCCTAGTTGGTTACTTTCTAAGTGCCAGTTATGATTCATATTTCCACAGCAATGACGCCAGCTGCTTCAGTTTCAGGAACTATCAGAAACAGCCCCTAGCCAACAGAAAGGGAGCAAGGACTAGTCCTGAGTAATCGGTAAACAATGATTGTTTTGTTAACTTCCTTTTCCTTTTTCCTCCTGGAAAATACAGACCTACTCTGTGACCAGCTCAATGTTCCAGATGAACCTGGAAGGATGACCTTGAATTCCAATGCTTCATCTTTCTCTATGGACCCAGAATTAGGGTGTTTTAGGAGGCTTGGGATCAGTTTATATACTGACTCTGGGCTGTTCTTCAAATGGAAAAACAAGGGGAGGATAGGGCCCATTAATTGTCTTAATCGCTTTCTTACAAGCTATTAAGTAATGTCATTTTTGGTCTATTGTGAAAAAGACAGGGAAATTCATTTTTCCAGGCCAGCAGGGCTGGTTGCTATGAGCAGGCCTAGGTGAGCACATACAAGCCTGCTCTGCTGGACCGGTGATGCTTCCGGGTGATGACAAACGTTTCCATGGTGATAGGAGATGAGGGCAGAGGGGTCACTAGATTAAGTAGGTGATGGTTATGGTAACAATGACCAGTCAGTCATAACATGGTCATTGCACCTCTACTCTGTGACAGGCTCTCTGCTGGGTGCTAGACAGTAGTAGGTCTTCAT
Source organism: Desmodus rotundus (assembly GCF_022682495.2). Taxonomy (NCBI): domain Eukaryota; kingdom Metazoa; phylum Chordata; class Mammalia; order Chiroptera; family Phyllostomidae; genus Desmodus; species Desmodus rotundus. Next base: position 141,173,446 of record NC_071389.1, read on the forward strand.
TGTATTCTGAACTCTTTAAAATAATTTTTGTTATGTTATTAGCACTTATAAGTCAACATCTAGGGAACGTGGTCAAAGAATTCCATAGAACTTCCCCAAGTGGGCAAAATTTTGATTTGATTGTTGATCTACTACCTCTGTCTTTCTGTTTTCTCTCTCTCACACCCCTCCACCCCCCGCCCCCCACATACTCTTCATTCTAACTATTGAGGTTGAAGTGGGAGGAACAATAATATAGTGTTACCATTAGTTCAGTGAACTTTAAATTATTATTTATGAGGCCTCTTTATTTCATGTCCAGATAAGCAGAACTATTTTGATTTAGACTTTGTTGAAGTAATGTTTCAAGGTGGTAAATATTGGTTATTTAGTTCAGAAGAAATAATAAAGAACACATTGTGTTTTACTGCTGAGGTGTCTAGGATGTAGAATTATAGAAACCCAAAGAAGGAAATATCTTTAAGGGAAGCTCTCCCTGAAAACCTATCAAGTTATAAATTTGAAGAGTGCTAAGTGGCTTCTGGTAAAGCCCCATCATTAAAAAGGTTTATCACTTAACAATGTTAGCACATGGAATGCTGTAATTCTGTGGTCACTGCAGCCAACAACTCTCAGGTTTTCTAGACAACCACACAAATGTTTTCTTTTAGTGCAATATTTAATGTATTCTATCTTCATTCTGAAGGTTTTTCTCATGCTTCCACATCTGAAACAATTCAATGCTATCTGTATTTGAAGTCTTTCCTGGTTAGCAAGCTGGCTCTTGGTGATGTATCACATACAGTGGTTTCTGTGATGTGGTTTGCTGACCACGGGAAGATGAATGAAGATCACAGTCACGTTAAGTTGAGGGCTATGGTCAGACTTAAACCATTATTCTTGAGGTGTATGGCTGTTAATTTATCAATGTCTCATTTTTAAGAATGAAATCTTCTCATAGTTGTTGTACACTCTGTGGATGTATGTCAAATGAAGCATAATGTTATATCCTCTCATAACATCATAAATAAGAATGTATTGCTTTGAGGATGAAATAAAATGACAAGCTGGGTGGATCCCGAGAGGGAAAGTCATAACAACCACATGAGGGAGTTTGCTCGGAGAGCTGGAAGGCCATGACTCCTCCCCCATTCCCCTGTAGCCCCGTAGTTGGGTGCAGAGCTCAGAATTCATCCAAATGATGCACATCAAGAGTTTCTCCTTCCTGGTGATTGGGTCCAAGATGGTTGAGGAGTAAATGAACCTCCTCCCAGGACCAATCTGGAATTACAACTAAATTGTAGAGAAATCATCCAGAATAAATAAGTGAACACTTATAACCAAGGACAGACAGAAGAAATCACTTCACCACAATGTGACTGGTGGGGAGTGCGAGGAGGTGCTAGAGGACTGGCTGGGCTCCTGCAGGTGGTAGCTGAAGTGTCGGAGGGATATTTCAGCAGCCAGGGGGTTTCCCCTGAGAAGTGTGGGGTCTAAACCCCAAGCAGGGCTCCTGAGCCTAGAGCACCAGAGCAGGAAAGTAACCCAGATAACACCCAGCTGTGAAAAGCAGCAAGATTTCTGTCTGCCAGGAAGAGATGGCTAGAGATGCAGAGAATCCCTTAAAGGGTCAAAGCACAAAATTTCATTTGTAGCCACTTACTCTGGGTGTTGGCAAAAGGAAGGAAGAGTGGACTAGAGATGCTTGAGGAGAGTCTGGGGTTGGTGGCTTTGGGGAGAGAACTGAAGGAACAGCCACCAGGATCTCTGTGCTGAGTCATTCTGCATCCTGCAGAAGCCAATACTTTCATGCGGAGCACTCCTTTCCAAGTGGTATCAGCCTGAGGGGTAACCAGAGTCCTGCCCCTAGGAATTACCTGCCCTGCCCTGTGGTGCTTAAGCCAGGCTGCTGATCAAAGCTTGATAAGGTTAATAACTGATCAACTTAATGACTGATTAGTTTAACAACTAAGAAAGTACAGAACAGCCAAATGGAAAGACAGAGACCACAAATGAAAGAACAAGTGAATTCTCCAGAAGAACTAGATAAAATGGAAGCAAGCAATTTATTAGACAGAGATTTTAGAGTAATGATTATAAGGATATTCAACAGCATGAAAAAAGACATAGAAACCATAAAAAAGGATCAGTCAGAAAAAATGAATGCAATATCTGAGATAAATAATACACCAAAAGGAATAAACAGAAGGATCAATGAAGCAGAGGATAGAATCAATGTTTTGGAAGATAAGGTAGGAAAAGACAACCAGGCAGAGCAGCAAAAAGAAAAAAGAATTTCAAGAAATGAGGAGAGCTTAAGAAACATTTTAGACAACACGAAGCATAACAATATCTGCATCATGGGAATACCAGAAGGAGAAGAGAGTGAGCAAGGGTTGAGAAACTATTTGAAGAAATAATGATTGAAAACTTCCCTAATCTGGTAAAGGAAAAAGTCACACAAGTCCAGAAAGTTCAGAGAATCCCAAACAAATTGGGCACAAAGAAGCCTACACCTAGATACATCATAATTAAAATGACAAGGAGAGAATTCTAAAAGCTGCAAGAGAAAAACAGGGAGTTACCTACAAGGGAGCACCAATTATACTGGCATCTAATTACTCAACAGAAACATTTCAGGCTAGAAAGGATTATTATGAACTATTCAAGGTGATGAAAACCAAGGACCTACAACCAAATTTACTCTACCCAGCAAGGCTGTCATTTAAAATTGAAGAAGAAATAAAGATCTTCCCAGGCAAAAAAAAAGCTGAAGCAGTTTGTTAACACCAAACCAGTACTACAACAAATGTTAAACGGCTTGCTTTAAGAAGAAGAAGAAAAAGAGAAAGGAAAAAAAAGGCAGAGAAAAACAGTCTAATAAAATGGCACTACAGTGCATCTATCAATACTCACCTTAAGGATAAATGGCTTAAATATAAAGGGCTTAAATGCTCTGACGATAAGACATAGGGTAACTGAATGGATAAGAAAATAAGACCCATATATATGCTGCCTCCAAGAAACCCATCTCAGATTGAAAGATAAACACATACTAAAAGTAAAGAGTTGGAAAAAGGTGTTTCATGTAAATGAAGAGGAATAAAAAGCTGGGTAGCAGTATTTATATCTGACAAAATAGACTTTAAGACCAAGGCTATAGTAAGAGACAAAAAAAGGACACAAAATTGATAAAAGGAAAATCTAATAAGAAAATCTTTACCCACCCAAGATAGGAGCACCTAAATGTGTAAAGCAAATCTTGATGGACATAAAGGGAAAGATGAACAGAAATAGAGTCATCGTCAGGGATTTTAACACACCATTGACTTTCGTGGATAGATCTTCAATGCAGAAAATGAACAAGGAGACAGCAGCCTTAAACGACACACTAGATCAAATGGATTTAATTGATATCTTCAGAGCATTTCACCCCAAAGCAGAAGAATATACATTCTTTTCAAGTGCACATGGAACGTTTTCTAGAATAGACCACATGTTGGGACACAAAACAAGTCTCAATAAATTGAAGAAAATTGAAATCATATCAAACATCTTCTCTGATGCTATGAACACAATGCTATGAAACTAGAAATCAATAACAAGAAGAACACTGAAAACACACAAAGACATGGAAGCTAAATAACATGATATTAAACAACGAATGGCTTAACAACAAGATCAAGGAAGAAATCAAAAGATACATTGAAAGTAATGAAAATGAGGACACACAATCCAAAATATGTGGGACACTGGGAAAGCAACCCTAAGGGAAATTCATAGCATTATAGGTCTATCTCAAAAGAGAAGAAAAGACTCACATAATCAATCTAACTTCACACTTAAAATAACTTGAAAAAGAATAACAAACAAAGCCCAAAGTGAGTAGAAGGAAGGAAATAATAAAGATCAGCGCAGAAATAAACAAAATAGAGTCTAAAAAGTGATACAAAAGATCAATGAATCCAAGAGATGGTTCTTTGAAAAGATAAACAAGATTGACAAACCTTTAACCAAACTTATCAGGAAAAAAAGGGAAAGGATACAAGTAAATAAAATCAGAAATGAAAGGAGAAATAACAACTAACACCAAAAAAATACAGAGGGTTGTAATAATATATTATGAATAACAAACTAGACAACATGGACAAAATAGATAAATTCCTAGAAAAATACAATCTTTCAAAAATATATCAGGAAGAATCAGAGAATCTGAATAGACAGATTATATAGAATGATATTGAAGCTGTAATAAAAAAAAAACCTTCCAACTAACAAAAACCATGGACCACATGGCTTCACAGGTAAATTTTACCAAACATTCCAATAAACTAACACCTCTCCTTCTCAAACTAATTCAAACAATTCAAGAGGAAGAAAGGCTCCCAGACTCATTTTGTGAAGCCAGCATTATTCTAATTATAATACCAGATAAAGACACTATAAAGAAAAAAAATTACAAGCCAGTATTCCTGATGAACACAGATGCTAAAATCCTCAACAAAACATTAGCAAACTGAATACAGCAATGCTTCAATAAGATCATACACCATGATCAAGTGGCATTTATTCCAAGGATGCGAGTTTAATACAACATTCACAAATCAATAAATGTAATTCACCACATAAACAAAATGAGGGATAAAAACCACATGATCATATCAATACATGCAGAAAAAACATTTGATAAAATCCAGCATCATTTATGGTCAAAACTCTTAGCAAAGTGTGAATAGAGGGAACATACCTAAACATAATAAAGGCCATATTTGACAAATCCACTGCCAGCATCATATTCAGTGAGCAAGATCTACATGCATTCCCTTTAAGGTTGAGAACAAGGCAGGGGTGTCTGCTTCCAGCTCTATTCTTCACCATAGTACTGGAAGTCCCAGCCACAGCAATCAGACAAGAAGAAGAAATAAAAGGCATCCAAATTGGAAAGGAGAAAGTAAAACTGTCTTTATTTGCAGATGACATGATACTGTATCTAAAAAACCCCAAAGATTTCACCAAGAAACTACTAGAACTGATAAATGAACTCAGCAAGTAGTAGGATACAAAATTAGTATCCAGAAATCAGTTGCCTTTTCATGTGCCAATAACGAAATAACAGAAAGGGAAATTAAGAAAACAATCCCATTCACAGTTGTTACAAAAAAAAAAAAAAAAACCCCAAACCTAGGAATAAACCTAGCCAAGAATGTAAAAAGTCTGTACCCAGAAAATTAAAAGACACCGAAGAAAGAAATTAAAGAAGATACAAATAAGTGGAAGCATATCTTGTGTTCATGGACAGGGAGAATTAACACCATTAAAATGTGCATACTACCCAAAGCAATCTATAGATTCAAATCAATTCCTATCAATATTCCAATGACATATTTAACAAAACTAGAGCAAATATTTGAAAACTTTATGTGGAAATACAAAGGCCCCAAATAGCAACAGTGATCCTGAAAAAGAACAACAAAGTTAGAGGAGTCACACTACCTAATATCCAACTATACTACAAAGCCATAGTCATCAAAACAGCCTGGTACTGGCATAAAAACAGACACATAGATCAATGGAACAGAACAGAAAGCCCAGAAATAAACCCACAACTTTATAGTCAATTAATATTTGATAGAGGAAGCAAGCTCATACAATGGGCTAAAGATAGTGTAGTGTATTCAATAAATTTGTTGGGAAAAATGGACAGGTCCATGCAGAAAAATGAAACTAGACCATCTTCTTATACCACACACAGAATAAAATCAAAATGGAACAAAGACTTAAATATTATACCTGAAACCATAAAAGTCCTAGAAGAAAAGATGGGCAGCAAAATCTCAGACTGCTTGTAGAATTTTTTTTATCAGCTACATATCCCAGGCAAGGGAAACAAAAGAATAAAACAAACAAATGGGACTTCATCAAACTAAAATTTTTGCACAGCAACGGATATCATCAACAAAATAAACAGACAACCCACAGAATGGGAGAACATATTCCTCAATACATCTTATAAGGTGTTAATATCCAAAATTTATAAAGCGCTTACAAAACTCAACACCAAAAACTCAAACAAATCAATTAAAAAATGGGCAAAGGACCTGAATAGGCACTTGTCCAAAGAGGACATAAAGATGGCCAATAGACATATGAAAAGTGGCTCAACATCACTAATCATCAGAGAAATGCAAATTAAAGCCACAATGAGATACCTTCTCACACCTGGCAGAATGGCTATCATCAATTGATGCGGATCCTGGCCAGCAGGATCCTGTGTTCTGGCAGCAATAGACAAATACACACGGACTACAGAAATCCTGTGGAGAAAAAGGGACGGCATGGCCACTCTCTAAGCGAGAGAGGGTGAGAGGGCTAGAGAGAGCCCAAGAGTGAGCCGACCCCTGCCTGGACAGGCTTTTATTGCTTTTCTGGGCACATTACATCGAGGATGGTCCTCATTTACTATGCACAGGTTTGCTGTAGGTGATTACCTTTTACAGCAACAAAGGACAGAATGCTGCAAATTACTTCAAAGAGAAGGATGTTACAGCTCAAGGGGAAAAGTGGTTGAAATGGTTACACTCCATCCCTGGGTGGTTTAGCACAGACTTTAGTAAATTAAAGATACTCAGTAAACATTTGCTGCCTCAATCCAGGGTGAGGGAGTTTTAGCAAAAGCAAGTCTCATAGCAGCCTAGGTATAATACAGGCCTGATTCCCCACGGGAGAACCTGTCCGTGGGTGTGGGTCCTGCCTGCCAAACCTCTCACCCACTGGCTTTTCCAAGTGGGAGCTAGGCTACATTTCCCACATGTGCAACAGTTCCCTATAATCAATAAAGCTATAAATACCAAGTACTGGTGAGAATGTGGAAAAAAGGGAACCGTTTTGCACTGTTGGTGGGAATTGATACTGGTGCAGCCACTGTAAAAAGCAGTATGGAGATACCTCAAAAAATTAAAAGTGGATCTGCCTTTTGACCCAGCAAAACCATTTCTGGGAATATATCCAAAGGAACCCAAAACACTAGTTCAAACAAACATAAGCACCCCTATGTTCATTGCAGCATTATTTACAATCACCAAGGTATAGAAGCAGCCCAAGTGTCCATCAGTAGATGAGTGGATAAAACAACTATGAAACATTCACACATTGGAATTCTACTCAGCCTTAAAAAAGAAGAAAATTTTACCCTTTGCAACAGTATGGATAGACCTGGAGAACATTATGCTAAGTGAAATAAGCCAGTCAGAAAAAGAAAACTACCATATGATTTTACTCACATGTGGAAACTAATGAACAAACTGAACTAACAATCAAAACTGAGACAGATTCATAGATGGAGAGCAGATGACAGCTCACTGAGGGCAGGGGGAAGTTAGGGGGTTGAAGGATTGAGCAAAAAGGAAAAAGGATTCATGGACATGGACAACAGTGTGGTGATTGCTGGGGTAATGAAGGTATAAGGGGACTGAATGGTAATGGAAAAAACACAATAAAGATTAAATTTAAAATATAAGTAAAATAAAAGAAATTAATTAAAAAACGACAAGCTGTATTTTGTATCTATATATTTAAAAGGTCATGAAGAGATTAATGGTTGTTGGCAGCAGGTCAAATTTCTTTGATGTCCACTATTTTTCCCCCCTTGGAATTCTGCATTTGTCACTCTCTGAAGGAGTTGCCCACACATTTATGTATATAAATTATGGTGCCTTTATTACATCACTTCCAACCTATCTGGATAAAAGCATGGTTCAATTTTTTTCCCTGTGTGCAATTTCCATTTTGGTGGCATTTCTGCTTCCTAATAAATTCCAGACAAAGTATATACCCAAAGCCTGTTTTTTATGTGTTTCAGCTTTCTGAGTTCAGCCACACTTGGTTTGGGAGATGTCCCGCTAGGAAGTTACTTAGACTTAGGAATATTTGGAAAGCTTTTTGCAGAAATGGGGGTCTGGAGAGTCATATAATCCCACTGTATGTTGTGACTCTTTTTCTTTTTTCTCTTTACTGTGTATTTCAATTTTTGGTAATTTGGAAGAGATATTTAAAAATTTATCAACTAAATTTAATTATTTACTTACAGTTTCAACTTTGATCTCTTTTAAAACAATTATCAGAAGGATGTAAAAAAAATTCCAAAATGAACTCTGGCATAGATATAAAATGTGCTTCCTCTCTTTTCATGGTTTGCTGGTCTTTTAAGATGGGGCACATTTTTCACTTCCACCATTTCTTCAGTGTGAAATGTAAAGGTGCCTAAATGTCCTCATATGGTCTCAGCTCACACTCACCTCCTTCTATCACTTCCTGCATTTCTCTGCATTCTAGAATCAGAACGTAGCATTTTTTGTTACTTAAAACTAATATCTAAAGAACAAGCACTTGTATGTTTTTATTTTGGTTCTTCAACTGTTTTAATACTAACATACCATTGAATAAATGTTTCCTGGGCAAATATCAAATCAATACAATCAGTTTATTGATTTTGTTTCAACAACAAACTAAACAGGAAATACATAAAAATGACACCTGTAGCTCTTCAAATTAAAAAATATAAATTTATTATATTCAACATATTAAGGATTTAGTAATATAAATTTTGTTAGATATATGTAGAAACCAATCTAGCCTCTGCAAAGATGACTTAATTATCTAGCTCAGTGGGTTAGAGCCCCAGGTATATGGACATCCCCAGACAAATATCAAAGCATGATATTTTTGGACAATATTTTGACTTCCAATGCCATATAATTTTTACTTACCTGGACCTAGGTAGACTGATTGTATTGCTTTCTGGTGGGGATGCTCAAAAGCATACTCAGAGCCTGGAAGTGCCTGGGGCTTGGGGATGGGTGTAAAGAGAATAGAAACCCTTAAACCAACAGACAGGCAATTATTTGAAGACTGACTACAATATAGGCAACACAGCCAATTCCAATATTATACCCTCTAAGAAAATCACTTAACATATAGTTCATACCTGTTAGAATGACTGTTAAAAAGACAAGAAATAACAAGTATTGGCAACATTGTAGAGAAAATGAAACCCTTGTGCACTGTTAGTGGGAATGTAAATTGGTGTAGCCATTATCAAAAACAGTATGGAGGTTTCTCAAAAAACTAAAATACAACTACCATATGATCCAGCAAGTCCACTTCCAGGTATTCCTCTGCAGAAAATGGAATCACTAACTCAAAAGGGTATCTGCACTCTCCTGTCCATTGCAACATTATTAACAACAACCAAGGCATGGAAACAGCCTAAGTATCTATAATGGACAGGCGGATAAAGAAAATGTGGTATGAATACACAATGGCATGTTATTCAGCCATAGAGAAAGAAGGAAAGTCTGTCATTTGTAACAGCATGGATGGACTTAGTGAAATAAGTCAGACAGAAAAAGATAAATACTATATGATATCACATGTGGAATCTGAAACAAACAAACAAACTCTTAGATACAGAGGACTGATTGATTGAAGGCTGCCAGGGGTAGGGGTGGGGTGATGGACGAAATTGGCGAAAGGAGTTGAACGGCAAGAACTTCCCGTTTACAAGATACATAGGTCCTGGGGGTGCAGTGCACAGCATAATGATTATAGTTAACAACAGTGAATTTTATATTTGTAAGTTGCTAAGAGAATAGAGCTTAAAAGTTCTATCAAAGGTACAAATAATTTTTTGTAGCTATTTGTGGCTGTGGTTATTAACTAAGTGGACTGTGGTAAACATTTTGCAATATATACATATATCAAACCATTGTGTTGTACAACTAAAACTAATCTAATGTTATATTAGTTTTACTGTCAACTATATTCAATTAAAATTCATTTACATAAAATGACAACAAAATAAGCTGACAAACTTTCCTAATTTTCAGGATTAATTAAGGAGTGACTACTTGCAGATAGAGTATTTGTTTTACATAAGCTCGTTCTCAATCTTTTTCTGTTTAACTCAGAAACCTCTCCATTGCATTAAAAAATAGTCTACCCAATGAAACTGAAAAAGCAACTAAATTAAAATTAAAATCTCAAAAAATAGTTCACTTAAAAAGGTCAGTTTTACAGCAAGGTTTTGGTAGACATAGTTTGTGTGTCTTATACAGACTGTGAAATGCTATTACTACATTTTGTGGTAATGTTTTCCCACCCTGCCATGTCAGATATTCTGAATTCTCTTAGCATCAAAGGTAAAGATATAATGTCTTGGTATGTGATTAATTTGAACACTATGCTCAGAGCTAAGCGGAATAAAGAAAACTCATTTGCTGAAAGGGATGAGATACCTTACAAAGGGCTATACGGAAGAGCTTTAGACTTTTCTATGGTGTTAAAATTCATTCAGTTAATATCATAGCTATTAACTGAGCATCTTCTAGAAGCCAGACATCGTTCTAGGCACTTCAGTACATAAGACCCTGCACTGCCTTACATGTGAAGTTTTCAGAGGATGGGAAACTTTTTCATAATGAGACCATAGTAGCTGAGGGGTCACCAGATAATGGAGGTGATGGGTTGGTAGCCATGACTATTGGATTCAACACATAATTACTGAATATTTGCTTTGTAACAAGGCCTCTGCCAGGTGCTAGGCAATAGTACCTCTTTCCTACATTTTAAACTCTTCATTTTTTTGTTATTTTATTTGATTAGCATTTGTAAGTCAACATTTAGGGAACTTGGTTAAAGAACTCAATAGAACTTTCCCCAGCAGGCAAAATCTTAATCTGACTAATGACCTTTCTCTCTCTCTTTCTATCCCCCCTCCCCACCCCCTTCTTCTCTTTTTTACACACAGACACACCCTTATACTCTGCATTTGATCCGCATTTGATCCCCATTTGGCAGAATACAAACAGCTAGCCATCCCTACCTTCATGGAGCTTCATAACAATGGGAATAAATATGTCAATCATATATTATATTGGCAGGTGATAAGTGCTGTGAAGAAAAATAAAGTGGGGGATTGCGATGAGCCATGGGGGACGGAACATCATAATTTTAAACAGGGGTGGTCAGAGAAGGTAGCACTGTGAAGGGACATCTGAGCAAAGCCCCTGAGGAGGAGAGGGAGAACGCCATTGGATATCTAGGGGGGAGAGTTACAAGTACAGGGAACAGGAGGTCACGCAAGGCCAAAACGAAATGGGAGAGGGGAGCATATCAGAGGGGAAATGAGGAGGGCAGATGGCAAATACCCTGTAGTAGTCTGCTAGGGGGAATCTAACATAACGCCAGAGAACAGGCTTTAACTACAGAAATGGATTTTCTCACAGTTTTGGAGGCTAGGAAATCCAAGATCAAGGTGCCATCAATGTTGGTTTCTGGTGAAGCCTGTCTTCCTGTTTTGTAGATGATGAGTTTCTCACTGTGTCTTCACATGGCTTTTCCCTTGTGTACCCTCAGGGAAGGAGAGAGATCTGGTGTCTCTTCCTCTTCTTAGAAGGACGCCAGTCCTATGGGATTAGGACCCCACTCTAACAACCTCATTTAACTTAATTACCTTCTTAAAGGCCCTGTCTCCAAATACAGGTTCAGTGGGGGTTAGAGCTCAAATATATGAATGGGGAACACAAATCAGTCCACAACAATCTACAATCGCATATGGCTGTGAGTCAGAGTGAGGCGGGGAATGGAGAGATGTGATCCGACTTTCTCTCTGAGGAATCGCCTTGGTTGCTGAGAAGTGGGCAGACCAGCTAGGAGGCTGCTACGGTAAAACGGGAAGGGATGTGACAGCAGGGAGCCCCAGTGTGTAGGATCCGCTGTGCAGGTGAGTTTGAGCACAATCTGGATGTCCCATGTGCCATGCTATTGATCTCTTCTGTGAGCCTCTCAATTCCTTTGTACATCAGCCTCTCTGATACCGGACGCTGCTGTGTCTTCATCTGTTGTAAATGTGTAAGGGATTTCATATCAAGAAAAATTAATATTAACACTAACCAAAAATGCCAAAGCTTACTAATGAAACTTTAAAATTCAGAATGAAATATTTTTCCTTTATTTCTGATAGGATGACACTTTCACTCCCTTGCAATTAAGTTATCTCGGGTAAAAGTTTCATGGAGCAGAAATGGGGAAGAAGTCTATAGGAGTGTGTTTTGGTAGAAAAATCTGATTTCCTCCAATCTTCGCATGGCTGGATTTTTCTTGGCATTCGGGTTTTAGCTCACAAGTCTCCTCCTGTAAGAGGCCTTTCTTGATTACTCTATCTTAGGTATTTCCTGCTGTCACTTTCCATCCCATCACGCTGCTTTTTTTTCAGCATGGCGCTTTCACTCTCTAGTATTTATTTGTTGGTTTGTTGCTCGCTGTCTGTCTTCTCTTCCTAGAATCTGCACTCCAAAAGATCCAGGCCTTCGTCTTGTTTTCCACTGTGTCCCCAGCATCTAGAACTGTGCCTGACTCTTAGGAAGCACTCAATAAATATTTGTCAGATGAATGAAAGGATAAAAGAAAAAACATGGAGACCCGGTTATGCAGCTCACCAACATGTACAGACTGTGCGAGGGGAAAGAAATCCCTTCTGTGTAGTGCCATGTTGAAGGTTGACAGGGGACCACACAGTAGACAAAGGGCTTGGCAGATTTCAGAGCTAGAAGGTTTGTATTTTTGATGGTTTATGTGCAGATCTGGGAGAGAAGAGATTGGGGTTCACATCTGCTCTATCTCCAACTCACTGAGTGACTACAGTACAAATCATTAACTTCCGCAAGCATTAGTTTCTCCATCTGTGTGGCGTTACTGGCTAGTTTAAACATTTAGAAACCTTCATTGGCAACTGTGACTCTATTTATGCTGTTTCTTTCAGGAGATTGAGTGCCTGGGGAAGCTAGCCCTGTTTTTTCCCTTTGGTTTCTGAATTGCACCTCGTTGGCAGGCAAGGTGATTAATGGCCCTGGATTCCTATTCTCCTGCTCTGTTTCCCAGCCTCTCCCAAATAGCATCCTCATTCCATGAGGCCACATGACTTTGATGGGAAGGGCAAGGATTTGATCACCTTATGACATGCCTTGGGTTATCATTCCCTGCCTTCGTTTCTTTTTTCTTGCCTACTCCAGTTAGATGAATCTACCAGCTTTCTACCACCTGGATGTGTAGGCCTGTCTCAGTGCCAGAAGGAGGCAAACAGCTTCTACTCATCTCCCACGTGACAGAGTGCAGCAATTAAGTCTTGTGCCCCAACCCAAGAGGCTGTCCATGCATCTCCCATTTACTCTTCCCTGCTGCCAACCAGACCTACTCTGCCAGGACAGGGCCTTGACCTGGGACCAGCCATTAAATGACTTCCTTCTTGCCTTCACTGCATCCTCACTTCCTAAGAATCAGACTGTGGGATCTGTCCTCCAGCCCCACTCAACTCTGATGCAGGAGAGATATTGGGCATGGGCATAAGCTTTGGACTCAGCCAGACAAGGTTTGAACTCCCAGCTATACTACCAACTCTGTGAGCTTGGGCAAGTTACTCAACTTTTCGGAGCCTCAATTTTCTCATTTATAAAATAAAAATGAGAAGGAGTTGTAAGAATTGAATGACGTGATATGGGTCAAGAGTTTAGCATGGGGCCTGGTATGCATGCCTAGTAGGTGCTGTTATCAGTTGAATGATTTTCACCCTACCTTTTATCTACTCATCAGCATGTCTCTGATGGCTCGTGTTGCTGGTGCTCAGAAATGTCTCGCTTCTTCCTTTAAGTAATGACCCTGAAAAAAGAAATCGTTCTAACGCCATGTCTACACAGACAGACTCAAGCAAAGATCATGTAATTTCCTGGAGAATAGAATTGTAGAGACAGCCAATCTGGATGGTTCCAACTGGATTATAGCATGCCCATCTTTCATGGATTACTTAACTTGTCTTCAAATGTTTGTTAGCAATATTTTTTAAAAATAGTTTTATTCTGAAGCTGACTTTATTTGATTTTTTCCCATGCAGTAAATGCAATATTGGCTTCACATACAGCCAAGATTGATGAAATATTTTCTTAGTTACATGGATGGAATTTGTCTTCTCTAAAAAAGGAAATATCTCAATAGGGGCATTTAGGTATACATTTTCCAGCTATCAAGTGGTGCAGCAGGTTTTCTTGAATGGCATGTAATATTACTTTCTGGTGTTAAGAAGTCAGTTTCAGGACTGGGGGGAGAGGGAGAGGGAGAGGAAAGAAAGAAAGAAAGAAAAAGAAAGAAAGAAAGAAAGAAAGAAAGAAAGAAAGAAAGAAAGAAAGAAAGAAAGAAAGAAAGAAAATGAATACAATGGGGACATTGTAAGAAATATTTATAAGCCAAATGTATAGAGAAAACCCCAAAGCAAAACCTATTTCAAAAAATGTTGGAGGAAATGGTATATCTTTTTATGTGCTTAAGAAAACAGTTAAAAAGAACTTCACAGCATCAGGTCTATTAAGTACATTTATTCCAGTGATTTCCCAGATATTTCCAAGTTCCATTTAAAACAGAAGTCTCCTATCAAGCAATCCTTTGAAATTATTTACTCTTTTATGGTTGTAAAGTATGGAAACATAATACTTTTAATGGAAACCCTAATAAACGGCACATGTTACAGAGTGTCTACTGATGTGCTTTATAGGTTGAGATTCTTAAGTCTACACTTCTGATCCCAATAAATGCCCAGTGATGTGGAAGGGGATAGCTGGAAGGGCAAGACCTTGTGAGAATGGCACGGACCATTCACGCCCACTGGTAGGATGCAGCAGCCGGTGTCCAGTTGGATGGGAAGCGAACCATACCAGCGGGCAGCCACAGATTATTTAGAACAAGGATCCTGTTTTGATTGAAGGATGGTGACCTGATGGGCACCCAAACTTGGAAAACGTTTTTTCTTATGTTCAGTGTAAAAGAATGTTTTGTAAAATCCTGATTGTGAACCCCTGGAATAAAGTAGTCTGTAATATTTTGGGCACATTTTTAATTGGCCACAGAAATATTAAAACTACTTGACTTACAATGTTAAATGGTATTTTGGTTAAAAGCAAGTCCCAATCAAGAAAAGTTCATGTATTTTACCAAAAGTGTATTTTTACACAAAGTAAATATATTTTAAAGTTATATATCCTTACGTTAAGGCTGAAATAGCAATAGCAGTTCACAGACGGATTCCCTCTCTCCTCCCCAGCAAGTAATTTTTTATTGACATGTTTTCAAAGCATTCTCACCTGGGTATGTTTTAATTTAACAATTCAGGAATTCTATAATAATTGGTTTATTGACATATGATGGATTCATATTCACTTTCCTTGGTTAAAAAAATCTAGTTAAAATGTTGTTAATAATCTGGGGGTATATACTTCAAATAACTGTCATTAAATTTAGAATAACTGTCATTAATAGAGAGACTTACACACAATAGACTAGTTAACTAGATATTCAAATATCAAATGGATGCTTAGAAGCAGATTACTTCAGGGTTTAATCAGGGCTGGCTAGATTCATGTACTTTTAGCAAATATATTCATTTTATTTCTTTTGTCTTAAAGTAAATGGTTAGTAGGCACTTTAATGGGTAGTGTATCAAAAACTAAAGAATCAGTAAGTTTGTATACAAAATATACAGAATGGTCCTGGCTGGTGTGGCTCAGTGTATTGAGTGCCCTCCCTCGAACCAAAGGGTCACCGGTTCATTTTCCAATCAGGGCACACACCTGGGTTGCAGGCCAGGTGCCCTGTAGTGGGTGTGCAAGAGGCAACTACACACTGATGTTTCTCTCCTCTTTCTCCTTCCCTTCCTCTCCCTCTAAAAATAAGTAAATAAAATCTTTTAAAAATATACAGAATGCATTATACTGCTTGAGACAATTCAAGACCATGTATATTCATCCTTTATGAATGTGGAAAAGTCTATCCTTTACAGAAAGACTCAAAGAAATCCAGAAAAAAAATGGCTGTTATGAATAAAAGGAAGGATATTCAACTGATTTTTTTTCACATTTGCCACTTGGGGAAACAGTTACCTAACCCCTTTAAAAATGTCTTTGGTACTATGGGCGAAATATCAAAGACTGAAACTTTTAACAGCATTGTTCAGAAATGTCAGTTTGATACACTTAGACTATCATGTTTTAGTTTTGTTTTATTTTGAAATAACAAGACATATCTCCCAAACTATCTGAGAGGTTGGTTTCTTTTCACCAGCCTTTACCCCACCCTACCCTAAGTTTGAAGCTTTCTGTTAGATCGCTTTGATCTTCTGTTTGACTTCTGCTTCATGGAAAAATGCTCATAAACCTTCAGAGAAAAACTTTCTTTACTTTTAGCTTTATTCAAGAATTATAAACAGTGGACAGATCTATAGCAAAACTATTTTAAGAGCACTTAGGACCCACATGCTAATTTATTTGCTCACCACCAAAAAGAGGCTTGTTTGGTAAAAAGAAGTTTGAAAAGTTCAACTTTGCTTAGTGAAAAAGAACTCCACTTTTAAGTGGCTAAAAGGATTGCATTTCATTTTTTTAAAAAATATTAAGATCTGTAAAGCAACAATCTTTTTAAAGATGTTATGCACAAGGATTGGCATGACATTTGAAATGGCTTCAAGAGTCCTGTTACTCTTGACATGCTGGCAAACATGTCACAGATGTGCTTTCTCAGTGCAGCCACAGTCAAGAGAGAATACAAAACCTGCAACTAAAAACAAGTGTCCTGAATTGCCAGGGTGAGAGTAAGCCAGAAGGCGTTGCAGTGTGAGCGCCCCCTGTTCACTCTAATGCATCATTACGCCAGCCAGCTTGTAGCTTCTCCACAAATTATGGGATCCACCGGTGGAGCTCCATGTTCTTAGATGTTGGATAACAACTGTAGTTTCAGGTAAAATAAACAAACAAGAAATCTTTTCCATTTGGCATTCTGCAATTCTAAAAAACAAAACAAAAGAAAAAAAACCTTTCCAAACCTTTCAGTATAGGAAGTTAAAAAAAGGTAAGGATGGTTTACGCTACTGCTTTTTAAAATGGAGTTCCATTAGACTCTCTATGGGAACTGCAAACCAATGTCTCCTGAACTGAACAAGTATTGTTGAAGAATTTTATTGGAAAAATCACTTAATTTCATGTAAAATTCAGATTTCACCTTCTCTTGAAAAATTAGATATGACCACACTGGCATTTTCTCCACCAGCCTCAACTGGGAAAATGTAGTGGCTGCACATTTTATAGAGACAATTTAATTTTTTGTTGTAATTTTCCTAGTCTTTATTTCACTGAGCTTCTTTACTTATTTGCCCATGACACTTAGTTAGCATTTGGGTCTGTGACTCCTGTAGCATAAGATTACTCTGAACTACCAATAACATCACTGGTGTATCTGTATGATGGAGTCTGCAAAATTCAAGTTCTGTTTTCAATAGATACTCATTCTACAGAACTGGCCCTTTTTCTCTAGCAGGACATTATGCAGACATTGTTTGGGAAATCTGCAGACCATTCTTGGAATAGATTGAATTCAGACGCCTTAGTCGTTTTCAGCAGGGTTACAATGGGGAGTGGCTGGGAAGAGTTCTACTCTAGGCTCAGTGGGAGAAGCATCTCTTACCGTGTAGATGGCATATAATATGCATACTCTCAATAAAATGCAAGTTTGAGGAGGTCAGAGATTTTGTTTTCCTTGTCGTTGAATTCTAAGTACCTAGAAAAATGTTTGCCACATAGTAGGTGCTCAGTAAATATTTCTTGACTGAACTGGATGGATTGTTTATTTACCAATGAACTAGATGAATTATTTACAACTCTGAAATGTCCAACTTTCAATTTAAACAGAAACTTTAAAAAAAGACCATTATTCTTATTACTGTTAACTGAATGCTTTCTATGTATTAGGTGTTTTATAAACATCATTTTGTTTTTCTCATGGGGTTTTCCCATGGAAATCCCACTGGGTAGACATTGTTGACCCCATGTGATATGTTGGAACATTGAGACTCAGAGATTTTTAATTGTCTAAAGTTATATGCATAGAAACGGCAATGATTTTTACTCGAGTCTGTTTAACTCCAAAATATACTCTTTCTAACACTCTATATGCCCTTTTCAACGTAAAACCATATTTCAAAACATTAAGCAAGAGTAATGATGAATAGACTGCCCAAAAAATACCAAAATACCTGAAAAATTACTGACATTGTCAATTCAATCAACTGGCTTTTTTATTTCACAAAATTAGCTGTTTGGCTGAGTTTACTGATCAGTTTTGGACTGTGCAGGGGAGCAGGGTGGGTGAATTGAGCACATGAGAGTTAATCTGTGAACCTGAATCAGAAAAGGTATAAAACACCCCAGTTTGGACTTGGTATTTAGCCTCAGATTCTCTCCTCTCACCTGGCAATTGGCCTTCTTGACCCTATCTTTTATCAGCCAGAAAGCCTAAAGGATTAAATTTTCTCTGAGCACCCTCCTTGACCTCTGGTTTGTCCCACCGTGGATTGAAAGCCTGGTCAAACTCCCAAAGCTCTTGGCCTTCTTTGCTTCCTGTTGACTGTGTCTGCTTTGTCTCAGATCTTCATTTTTGCACGTCTAGTTCTGGCCTGGCAATCTCACTCCAACTCCTGATTTTTCCACTAGCCTGGCAGTTTCGGATATATTTTTGACCTTGAACAGTAGCCAGACCCAGGACTGCAGCACACAAAACTCAAGGCCTTGACTTACAATAGGAATGATCTGAACTGGTGTATTTAGCATGAGGTGGCGAAAGTTGTTTAACTTCTGTGTTTCATGATTACATTTTCTCCCTACACCATGGAGCTGTGAGGGACACCTTTAATGGTGATTATAAAGTCATTAATTTAAAAGTGCTCATGAATTCAAAGTAGTATAGTAATAACTTTTTTAACTAAATTTCTGTTATTATATCTAAAAATAATTATGTAGATATAACACAAAAATAATTTTCACACACAAAAATCAAATAATTATGAAACACAGAATGGAAAATCAAAACTGAAACAAGTATAGAAAACAGTGATCAATAAGGTGAAATAATTGAACACCTTCTGGAACTGGGATCCTTAGATCACACTTTTGACTGTTTCCCTTCTCATAATTTTTACATTAAAAAAGATTTACGGTATCTAAACTGTCAGTGTAAAGTTTTATGAGTTATGTCAAATGCATTCAGTCATATAATTACCACCATATCAAAAACATAGGACAGTTCCACCACATTAAAATTTTTTTGTGCCTCTTTCTAGTTGAGTCCTCCCTTCAACCCTAGTCCCTGGCAATCAGAGAAAACCAGTGCAAAATATTCGGGTTCCCTAACCATTTGCAGATATTATCCAGCCATTTTCATGCTACCCTGTGGGCATTGGGATTAGAGTTACCAGCACTAAAATGCTGATACTCTGGTGAATTTTATTGCTGTAATAAAATCCTTTTCTCTGATGTAGGAATCTCATGCCTTCTGTCCACGTCCATGACACTGGGGCAGGTTAACTGGTTAATGTGCAAGTAGGGTAAGATTTCAGACCCTTTCAGACCCTGGTCAGACTGGGTCTTGACCAGGTTATTTCTTCCTTTCCAATCCATATGCATCTTATTTCTTTTTCTTGCTTTGTTACATTGGATAGGACTTCTAGTATGATGTTGAATAGGAGTGATAGGAGGGAACAGCCTTGCTTTGTTCTCAATCTAAGGAAAAAAAACATCCAGATTCTCACTATTAAATATGACATAAGCTCTAAGATTTTAAAAATGTTTTATTGATTATGCTGTTGCAGTTGTCCTGATTTTTTCCCCTTTTACTCCCTCCACCCAGCACACCCCAATTCCTCAGGCAATCCCCACACCATTGTTCATTTTACTGAGTCATGCGTATAAATTATTTGGCTACTCCATATCCTATACTGTACTTTATATCCCCATGGCTATTCTGTAACTACCTATTTGTACCTCTTAATTCCTTCATCTCTTTATCCATTCCCTCACTTGCCCCTCCCATCTGGCAACCATCAAAATGCTCTCCGTATCTATGAATCTGTCTCTGTTCTTCTTGTTTGCTTCATTTGTTTTTTAGATTCAATTGCTGATAGATATGAATTTTTACTATTTTTTTGTTCATAGTTTTGATCTTATTTTTTAAAAATAAGTCCCTTTAACATTTCATATAATAATGGTTTGGTGACAATGAACTCCTTTGGTTTTTTCCTTGTTTAGGAAGCTCTTTATCTGCCCTTTGATTCTAAACGATAGCTTTGCTGGGTAGAGCAATCTTGGCTGTAGGTCCCTACTTCTCATGACTGAATATTTCTTGCCAATCTCTCGTAGCCTGCAAAGTTTCTTTTGAGAAATCAGCTGACAGTCTTGTGGGAACTCCCCTGTAGGTAACTATCTTCTTTTCTCTTGCTGCTTTTAAGATTCTCTCTTTATCTTTAATCTTTGGCATTTTAATTATGGTGTGTCTTGGTGTGGTCCTCTTTGCATCCATCTTGTTTGTGACTCCCCGTGTCTCCTGGGCTTGCATGTCTATTTCCTTGACAACATTAGGGAAGTTTTCTTTCATTATTTTTCAAATAGATTTCAGTTTCTTGCTCTTCCTCTTCTCCTTCTGGCACTTCTATATGTGAATGTTGGACCTCTTGAAGTTGTCTCAGAGGTTGCTTATACTACCCTCCTTTTTTGGATTCTTTTTCTCTTCTTGTTGTTCTGAGTGGTTGTTGTTTTTGCTTCCTTATGTTCCAAATCATTGATTTGATTCTTGGCTTCATCCACTTCACTGTTGTTTCCTTGTTAATTGTTCATTTCAATTAGTGTATCCTTTGTTTCTGACTGGGTCTTTTTTATGCCTCTGAGGTCCTCACTAAGTTCCTTGAGCATCCTTATAACGAGTGTTTTGATCTCTGCATCTAATAGATTGCTCATCTCCATTTGGTTTAGCTCTTTTTCTGGAGTTTTGATCTGTTCTTTCATTTGGACTATATTTCTTTGTCTCCTTGTTTTGGCAGCCTCCCTGTGTTTGTTTCTATGTGTTATTAGAGCTGCTTTGACTCCGTGTTTTGATAGTGTGGCCTATTGTAGTAGGTGTCCTGTAGGGTCCAATAGTACAGCCTCCCCTCTCACCCAAGCTGGGTACTAGAGGTGCGCCCTTCATGTCAGCTGAGTACACCCTCCTCTTGTAGTTGAGCCTTGGTTGCTGTTGGCAGATCAATGGGAGGGATTTACCCAGGGCAGTCAGGGGCAAGGATTGGCTGTGACCACTTACCACCAACCTCTACCATCTGTGGAGAATCAGCTGTGCAGAGGCAGGGTGGTGGTGCTCCAGTGTGGTCTGTAGCTGTTCACTGGGTATGCTGGCCCTGGGGTTTCCTAGGTGGTGCAAGGCAATGCCAGCCCCCACCCGTGTTTTGCCCAGGGCCATCCTGAGTGAGCTATAAAGTAATATGACATGGCCACTACTTGTGTTGAGGTTGGAGGTTCCCAGGCAAAGCCAAGCTGTGAATCTAGTCTGGCTGCTGCTAGTGCCAGGCCTGGGACTCACTGAGGCCAGTTGTTGTTTGTTTGAGAAGATTTAGGAAGTTGTGCAGCATGAGCCAAGACCAGCCATTCAAATGGAAAAGCATTTTGGGTGGGCCTGTAAATTAGGTGGGGCAAAGTCTCTGAAGATCTCCAAGGAAGGTCAAACAATGTTAGATGGGTTGATGGAGTCACAGATATGGCACCAACTTGCTGGCTCTGTGGCTCTGAGGGGAAAGGGTTTAGAAAAGGGACAATGGCCTCTGCTCGCCTCGATGCCAGACACTTCAGTTTCTCCCTTTATACCACTGGTGCCTTTTAAGCAGCTGTCTTGGTGCTGGAACTTGGAGTGAGCTGAGTAGGTGAGTCCCTGTGTGAGTTCTGTAAGAGGAACTGCTTAGGACTCCAGCACTTTCAAAAACCACACAAGCCCTGCTGGTTTTTGCAGCCAGAAGTTGTGGGGACTTTTTCTGGCACTGGAACCCTGGGCTAGGGGACTTGGTGTGGTGTTGGGGCTTCTTCCTCCTGAGATATCCCTCCCAAATTTTTATCCACCACATGTGGGTGTGAGACCAGCCAGTTCCACATCTGTGCCCCTCCTACCAGTTTGGATGGATGTGGTTTCTTTAATTCCATAGTGATCAGACTTCCATTCAGCTCCATTTCTGACAGTTCTGAATTATGATGGTTCTATATTTTAGTTGTAATTCTGATGTGGTTGTGTGAAGAAGTGAGCCATGTCTGCCTATGGTGCCATCTTGACTGGAAGAGAAGCTCTAAGTTTTTGGTAGATATGTATCAGGTTGCAGATGTTCTCTTTTATTTCTAGTTTGATCAGTTTCTGCTGAGGATTTTTTCACCTTTGTTTAAGACAGATATTGGTCTGCACTTTTTGTGTAACATCTGTATCTAGTTTGGGTATCCAATTAATGCTGGCCTCATTAAATGAGTCGGGAATTTTTTGTCTCTTCTATATTCATGGCCCTTGCCATGAAGTTATTGGAGCCTAGAATATTCTTTTTTGGAAGGTTTTAAATTAGAAGTTTAATTTCTTTAAAAGATATTGGACTATGTAAATTATCTGTTGCTTCTGGATGGAGCTTCTTGAGGGAACTTAAGTTCCCCATCTGATAACTCCAACATCTCTCTCATAGTTGAATGTGATTCTAGTGATGGCTTTGCACCTTAATAGTGTACTAGTTTTGCTTGCTGTTTGTGTGTCTTGCTGTTTGGTTGAAAGCTGAATATCTTATGTAGAACAGTATGGACTGAGGTAAATGATATCTATGCCTGATAACGGGCATATTTCTTGTTTTTGCTCGGCCTTTAGTGTGTGGGACTGTCATTAAGGCATAGACAGTTGTGCTGGGTTTGGGTTATTCCTAACTCTGGGGAGTGGAATGGAGGTGTTTTCTGTTGTCCTGCTTCAGTCCCAATCTTAGTGCTCCATCCCCGGGTCTTAGAGGTGAGGTTTTCTCGGTGACCCTTCTGCTCATCCAACATTAAGTGATCTCTAATGGTGTGAGCTGTGGATGTATTCCTGTCCTTTCCCAGAGGTTTCCCTGTTTCTTTCCTGAGCAGCAAAGTGCCTTCACCTTGAGGAGGTACCCTGAGGATGCCAGGGTTTAATGCCCTTCGCCCAGTGGGATGAGGCTTTTATTCTCTTGGAGCTCTAGGAGAGAAGGATACGGACAGGTATTCTCCTCAGTGGCTGCCCTTCCCTTCCCCAGGTCTTGACCATAAGAAGTGCTTCTGCAGACTCTCATCGTATTTTCTCATGTACACTTCATAGAACATGTGGAGAAGAGCCTGCAAGTGGGTTTGTGGTGGTCCGTAGTTCTATAGTCTCACTCTATACCTGTTAAAAATTTTAGCCAAATTTTTCTAACCAGCTCATGTAGCATCTGATGTTTGCTGCAGTTAAAATGCCTCCCTTTGGAGGCACCTGTCTTTCTTTGCTTTTCTTAAGTTAATTATTTGCCCTGTGATCACAGCTCTGTAATAGATTTAGGAAAAGTTTTAATTTTATAAGTTAGCTAGGTTTTTTTGGTTATGATTGTGAGGTAATGTTTTTTCTTGTTTTCTGCATCCTATAGTGAAACCAGATATCCTGTTGGTTGACTTAGAAGAAAATTCACTTATAGGTGCTCAAACCAACTACAGGCAAATCTTATTTTACAGGCTAAATGTCAGTTAGGTCATTTTGTACCTCAAGTGATGGAAAATATTGTTATAACCCAAAATAGCTAAACCAAAAGTTATTTATTATCTTACTTGAAGAGAAAAGTGGAAGTATAAGTTTTAGTGAAATCAGGTTCTTTCTTTTTTCCACTCTGCTGTTCTCAGGATATTGTGATGTCCTCTTTGGGCAAATGCCTCCAATGTCCCAAGATGGCTATTAAAATTCTGGACATCCTGTCAGAGAGAGAGAGAGAGAGAGAGAGAGAGAGAGAGAGAGAGAGAGAGAGAGAGAACACCAAACCAAAAAAAAAACTATAAAGAAAGTTAACAGTCTTTTTGTATCTTTATTTTTTAAGAAAAAGAAAAATATTTCAAGAAGCCTCCCACATGTCTTACTCAACAGTATTGGATCATGTGCCCATTGCTCAATCAGTTGCTAGAATAAGAATAGAATTATCAAATTTGATTTACCATCAAGATTCCCCTCTGCTCTGGGGAGGGAACAAATTCCTCTGAAGCACATGGCCACCTGATAGCTGAACAAAATCAGGATTCTATTATTAGCGAAGAAGAACGTGGAGAATGCCTGTGCAGTGAGGGACTAATGGTGCCTGGCAGCATTCACACAGCCTAAAGAGGCCAGGCTTTGGAATCAGATTTATTATCTAGGTTCAAATCTTGACCCTTTGAACTTTGCAAAACACAAAGGGGATGATATTGTGTAAATACTAAATGCTTAACACTTGTCTTTCTCCCTCATTTAATCATGTTTCGTGGCATTCGTGTCAATATTGTATATAGCTCAGGCAGGGGCATGGAGAATAACACTTCAAGAAGATAGAGAATGTGATTGTGGATATAGTAGATGCTCAGAATATGGTAGCTATTCTTATCCCACAAATAAATTGTTATAACCCATTTAGCCTTTTTCTAATTCCAGGCCCTTTATTATAGCTGTACTTTCCACTTTGGGGAAGATGGGCAAGAGTTTTCTAGCTCATAGCCAGAGTGACCACCTCTTGGGAGATAGCAAGGGATGGGGCATATGGCATAAATGGCAATTTAAGGCTCTTCCACTAAGAGGAAAGGTCCCATATTCCTCTCTGACCCAGGCGAGCTATACTGTGGAGTACGGAGGAACAGAGAGGTACAGGGAATTATATTTATCTTTTCATTCATAGCTATGGGACTCTGCAATGAATATGAAAGGTAATAACATTGGACAAGTAATGACTAGGTTAGATAAATCTAGAAAGACTCCTATTTATCTTTTACTATAACATGCAAAATAAGACACTGTCCAGGTTAAAGTGAAATACATTTAAAATAGGACAAAAAATGAGCCTTTTATGTACATCACTCACCAAAGAAGTTGTTTTGCTTTAGTTTTTCTAAAATTTATGCTTATTCTTATTAATTTCTTGACATACTTATTTCCCCAAGGCTCTAGATTGTGTTATTTCCTTCTAGAATAATCTTTCTAACATGTATAAAGGACCCACAGACCTGAACAACAGGGTGGGGATTGACTGTGGCAGCGAGGCAGTGGCGGGGTAGGAGAGAGCAATGGGGGGAAATTGGGACAACTGTAATAGAACAACAATAAAAACATTGAATGTTATAGTTATTCTCTAAAAATCAGATGGGGCCCTACCCTTAATTTGGTTCCTATGTAGAGACACACAAGAGGGTAATGTACAGGTTTATCACTTACTTAAGTGAGACTTTTCTGGGGAGAGCAGGGAGGGAAACCAAGCAGGTCTGAAAATGGCCTGAGAGTGCTTGCGGTTTTCATGGCACTGAAGGGTGGTCAAGGCTGGGGGTATGTGTGAATGGACACTTGTGTGCCTTGACTCTGCCACCACAAAGGAGGAGGCTCAGGCTTTCTGATCAGCTTGTCCAGATGTGGGGCAAAGGGAGAGAGGGAGAGGTGAGGCTTAAAAGCTGTCAGCAGTCAAACATCAAAAAATGAAGTCAGGATCTCCATTAGAGTACGATATCTCAAAATATGTATCCTTGGGAAGACCTATTGAATTTGATAATCCAGCTATTTGAACCTCTTGAGAGCTGGGTGCGAAAGTTGCAGGAAGCGGGATGAAGAGACAATAGAGAAGCAGGGAAGGAATAACCTTGTAAAGTCTTTTGCTAGTACTAGTTTACTTGTTCTGGTTCTCAATAAAAGTCAAACTTAGTACTTTGGTCTGCCGCCCCTTTGTGACCTCCCTGTCATTGATTAGGCTTCAGCCTCGTTGGACTTTTTTTTTTGTAATGCTTTACACTTATGAAATATTTTGTGCGTACAAAATAGTCTGTGCTTTCCACAAACTATTTTTAAAAATGTGTTCATATATTCACAACACAGATTATAAATGTACAATCAATTCACTTTATTCACAGTAATTATGTTTCCTAAAGTCCTAGAAGCACTGAGTTAGTGAATACTGAACCATCGCTCCTGGGAGAATAGAGGGTTAGGGTTCTGTGAGCCTCTGGTGACAATATTTTCATCAACTGATGAGCCATAACCCTGCTTTATGCATATTTCTCATTAAAGACCCCTTATTTAACATGTATTGTTGATTAACTTTGAACCTAAAGCAACAACACTATAGCTCATATCTGAATGAAGTTTATTTAACCTGTTTTGTCAGACATCTTAATTTTTGCCAAATTACTTGGCATAAAGTACTCACTTCTGTTTAATTTGCACTTTCCTGATTACTAGGGAAGTTAGGTATCTTTCAGTGTGGTTATTTGCCACCTGGTGACCTTTTGTTGCAAATTTCCTGGTCATGTCATTTACTCATTTTCTTTCTTCTTTTTTTTAAAAAGTGAGTTACTTTCATTTTATTTATTTAATTAATTTATTTTTTTGCCATCTATTTTTTTCCATGACCATTTAGTCCCCTTATACTCCCTTCCCTCTGAAATCACCACTCTGTTGTCCATGTCCATGAATCCTTTTTCCTTTTTGCTCAATCCTTCAACCCCCTAAATTCCCCCACCTCTTAGTTGTCCTCCTGCTCTCCATCTATGAGTCTGTCTCTATTTGCCTTGTTAGTTCAGTTTGTTCATTAGATTCCACGTATGAGTGAAATCATATGGTATTTGTTTTTCTCTGACTGGCTTATTTCACTTAGCATTACGTTCTCCAGGTCCATCCATGCTGTCGCAAAGGGTAAAATTTTCATCTTTTCTATGGCTGAGCAGCATTCCATTGTGTAAATGTCCCATAGTTGTTTTATCCACTCATCTATTGCTGGACACTTGAGCTGCTTCCATATCTTGGTGATTGTAAATAATGCTGCAGTGAACATGAGGGTGCTTATGTTCTTTTGAATTAGTGTGTTAGGGTTTTTTGGATATATTTCCAGAAGTCGTTTCACTGGATCAAAAAGTAGATCCACTTTTAATTTTTTGAGGTATCTCCATACTGATTTCTACAGTGCCTGCACCAGTCTGCATTCCCACAAACAGTGCAAAAAGGTTCCCCTTTCTCCACATCCTCAACCAGCACTTGTTGTTAGTTGATTTATTTGTGATGGCCATTCTGAGGTGTGAGATGGTGTCTCATTGTGGTTTTAATTTGCATTTCTCAGATGATTACTGATGTTGAGCATCTTTTCATATGTCTATTGGCCATCTGTATGTCCTCTTTGGAGAAGTGACCATTCAGGCCCTTTGCCCATTTTTAAATTGGTTTGTTTGTTATTTTGGTGTTCAGTTTTGTAGGTACTGTGAAAATTTTGGATATTAACCCCTTATCAGATGTATTGACGAATATGTTCTCCCATTCTGTGGGTTGTCTTTTGTTTTGTTGATGTTTTCCTTTGCTGTGCAAAAACTTTTTAGTTTGATGAAGTCCCATTTGTTTATTTTTTCTTTTGTTTCCCTTCCCTTAGGAGATATATCAGTAAAATATTGCTATGAGCAATGCCCGAGATTTTGATGCTGCCTAGGTTTTCTTCTAGGATTTTTATGGTTTAGGGTCTAACATTTAAGTCTTTGTTCCATTTTGATTTTATTCTTGTGTGTGGTGTAAGACAGTGGTCTAGCTTCATTTTTCTGCACGTACCTGTCCAATTTTCCCATCACAATTTACTGAATAAACTATCTTTAGCCTACTGTATATGCTTGCTTCCTCTGTCAAATATTAATTGTCTATAAAGGTATGGGTTTATTTCTGGGCTCTCTATTCTGTTCTGTAGATCTATGTGTCTGTTTTTATGCCCATACCAGGCTGTTTTGATGACTATAGCCTTATAGTATCATTTGATATTAGGTCATTTGATATTAGTATCATTTGATATTCATTAGATTCCTGTTATAAGTGAGTTCATATGATATTTGTGTTTAACCAACTGACTTATTTCACTTAACATAATAATCTCCAGTTCCATCCATGCTGTTGCAAAGGCATGAACCCCTTCTTTTTTCTGCTGCATAGTATTCCACTGTGTAAATGTGCCACAGCTTTTTTATCTACTCATTTACTGATGGGCACTTAGGCTGTTCCCAGCTCATGGATATTGAAAATAGCACTGCTATGAACATAGGGATGTGTAGGTTCTTTTTCAATTGGTGTTTTGGGATTCTCAGGGCATATTCCAGCAGTGGAATCGCTGGGTCCAACAGCCGTTCTATTTTTAATTTTTTTGAAGAAACTCCATACTGTGTCCCACAGTGGCTGCACCAGTCTGTATTCCCACCAATAGTGCATTATGGTTCCCTTTTCTCCACAACCTCACCAGCACTTATTGTTTGTTGATTTATTATTGATAGCCATTTTGGCAGGTGTGAGGTGATTATCTCATTGTGGTTTTAGTTTTCATCTCTGTGATGGGTAGTGATGTTGAACATCTTTTCATATGTCTATGGGCCATGAACTTCATCCACAGCTAAAATTCAAGGGAAGATAGTTTTGGTTTTTATCAAGCACTCTCAAACATTATCATCAGCTATTAATCTGTGTCAAAATAAGAAAGTGGAGAAGATGCCAATTGCCCGGTCACCTACTATTTGAATGCTCCTTGCAGATGTCTTTAGCTGCTATAAGTCTTCTACTATAAGACAAGGCCAGTCCTTTCCTTCCCTTTGTGAGATCTGGCCCTAACCATGACACCTCCGATCTGTATAGGTGTCCTTTCTTCCAATCCAGCACCTGAGGCTTCCTTTTGCCTTCTAGATAGGAAACCATCATGGGCAGCACAAGCTCAGAATCCCTATGCTGGGTCTTCTTTCCACCAATCACAGAGTAATGGGTTTAATCAAGCCAATGAAAAGAAAGGTCCTTGATCCTTTGTTTTCATTTCTGAAATTTATTTTCCTTTCACTTACACCTTGATTCCGTGAAATCAGTGCTATGTAGAAATTGTTCTTGCCACAATTACTCTGCTTTACCAGACACCTGGAGCTGGCAGGCAAGAGACACCTCAGCCCACACCCAGGCCCCTGCATGCCACCATCCTTACTCAGAGCTCCTGTGGGTTTTTCTAAGACAGAGAAGATTCAAAACACACTCTTTGAGGCAAAATGGCCCCAGGAGGAGAGTCATGCTAACATAACAGAGTCTGACGAGGAGTACAGCCCACTCCAACCCCTCACCCATATCAGGATGCATATTTGAGAAGAACTGGCAAGTACTAAATAGAAAAAGCACACTATTTCATTCTTGTGGTTTCTGTACCCCTTATTTCAGACAGGCTTGGACAAATTCTACTAATTCTACTGCTAAATGATGTCTCTGGAGGCATTTCCAGCAACTTGAGGGAGAAAGGAGACAAGGAGAGAGGAGGAGAGGAAGGTTGAGTAAGATACACCTGGGGGCCCTGGTAGGGCCACCCAAACTGCTGTGGGGAACTGCTGCCACTCACAAATATTTTGAAACTTTGCTCCTATTGAGGTAGAGGTTGGCGAGGATCAGAGGGCACACAATGATGAAAGAAGGTGTAGCCTGTGTGGAAGGCGAGGTCAGCTCAGTCCTGCAGTCCTTTGTAGAACAGTTGTTGTGCACAGAGGTGAGCAATGTCCACCTCATGGATGAATGAGGGGATAGGACTCCGGCTTTGGTAGTTGTCTAGGTATCAGGATTGATCAAAGCAAGACTGAGATTATACCTTTTTGTATTCAAAGCAAAACATGGTGTTGAAAGCATGGATGGGTCTAAAATATTAAGCCCGAGGAACTCACAGAGAGTATAAAACCAAGATTTTGAAGAAAAATGAGCAACTGGATCTGGAGCAGATTTAGGAGGCGAGGCGTGGAAAAATCCCTCGGAGGCTGCCCTTGAAGGAAACCTCACATGGTGCAGGGCCCAACTTGGATCAGAGAAGTGAATCCCAAGGTTTCATCCTCAGAGAATGAACACACGAGGAGAGGAGACAGCCACAGAAATAGATAAAGGTACACCATGCCATAGTACACTCATGGGTGTAAGCTCTGAAATGCTAAGGTGAAAGAGGAAGCCTCAGTGGGTGTGTTGTGGGGACAGTGTCGTGGAGAATTTTGCAGAGGAGCCCATGATTAAGCACGCTTTAGAGTGACGCTGACAGTAAGGATGTGGGAAAGGCCAACAGAATGGCACGTGCAAAGGCGCAGAGACATGAAACAGCATATAAGGAGCTGTAAGGAGTAAGATCATTCTGCAAGGGAGGAGTGAAGAGTAAAGGTGACAGTCAGATCTGGAAGGTAGGACCTAAGGGCTGGCACGATGATCGAGGGCCTCAAATTCTACGGAGTTGTGTTTGTTTTGTTTTCCCTAGAGGGGGCAGAGCTGCTGATGTGTTATATCTAGGGCTGTGTGACTCCCTCAGTTTTGAAGAATGAGTTTCTGAAGGGAGTGGCTGTAGCATACAAGATCCATTTGTGCTACAAGAAGGAAAGGACTTGGCCCGTTATAAAGCTATTGCATTGGTTCCCCTCAAGGCTAGTAAGGCTGGAACCAAAGTCATGGTGGTGGTGTTGGGCAGGGCATGGAGAACAGATTCACCGTATAATTAAGACTTGATTGTGAGTTAGCTCAAGGTGATGTAGAGATAAGAGTCAAAGATGACCAGGTCAAAAGCCATTCATCCATCTGCCATTGTCTCTCAAGTCTCTAACTTTCCATCGCACTTGACCTTTACATATAATACATGTGAGCCAAAAAGGTTTTCTCATCTGCAACCCCCTACTAGCCTTTCCAAATTCTTGTCTTACTGCTCTCCCCTTGCTCACTGCACTGTGGTTACACTGGGCATGTCACACACTCCAAGCAAGCTTCTGTCTCAGGGCCTTTGCCTGTTCTATCTTTCTGCAATGCTTTTCATCTCGGTGCCCTCATGTCTGGCACCCTGATTTCTTTCAGGTCTCTCACCAAATATCAATTTATCAGAGAAAACTACCCTAACCACTCTATCTAAAATAAAAACCATTCTTCCTGTGCCATTAAAAAAATATCCTTAACTCTGCTTCATTTTTCTGCAGAGTACTTAGCTACTGTCTGTTTGAAAAGTTCTGACTACTCTGTGGTAACTGGTAATCTTCAAATATTAGTGGTAAAATATAGCAAAAATGTGTTTTGCTCATGCAACTTGTCCACAGCAGGCTACCAGGGCCTTCCCTTGTGGTCATCGCTCACTGTCTCAGAGCGGTGAGGCCTCACTAACATGTTTCTTCCACAATCACGGCAGCGGTAGTAAGGGAATGTGGAAGTTTGTGCCCCAGCTCTTAAAGCTTCTGCCCGCAAGTGACATGTCATTTCTACTCCTATGCCATTGGCCATAACAGGTCACATGGCCACACTTACATCAAAAGGGGGAAAGAAAGAATGGTGTCACCACGTGCCCAGCAAGCACGCAACCAGCGATATTTGGTGAACAGCACTAAGTTGGTACTCTAATATCAGATACATTATACAGGGTAGAGCAAAAGTAGGCTTACAGTTGTTCATATGGAAAAAGACATGCAGGTTATGATTAGTACAATAGCTTGATTAACTCCACGTTTTGCATACTTGCAACTAAACCCACTTTTGCCCCTTTTGCCCCACCTCACACAGTTATTTCTTTGTTGTCAATCTCCCTCCTCCAGAGTTTGAGCTGCATAATAGCAATGTCTTTACTTTGTTTCCTGTGGTTTCTCTGATGTTTAGAACATGCTTGGCATGCAGTAAGTACTTAATAAACATTTGTTGAATGATTGGATAAATGTCTAAGCTTTTTCCCAAGACTGAAACTCCTTGAGGGCACACTCGATGCTCATTTATCTTTGTGTCTGCTTTGATTTCTGGAGAGTGTCTCTGACCTGCTAAACATTCACTAAACATTTTCCTGATGAAAAACAACCTATGGCTTAAGACCATGCCTCCTGTTTTTCAGAACTCAGGAATAGAATATTTTTCAGCTAAGAAAATACTGGAAACAGAACAAGATAATGAAGGGAGAGAAAGAAAGAGAAAAGAGGTGGAAGACTTTTGACAAAGTATGGCCCCATGTGAGGCAATTCCAGAAGTCTCAAACTACACTGGGGTCAATTGAGTTGAAATTTCTTAAAATAATGATATTCACTACCTGCATTTTATTCTAATCTACTTCCCACCCCCAAAGCCTTCAGTGCATAGTCTAACACTCTTTTTTCCAATTTTGGCTGGAGAAAATTTAAAACTTAGAATGTTGAAGTGGATTTCCGAGCACAGCTCCAATCAGCAGACAGTCACTTTTAAAAAAATTGTTGTTCTTCTTATGGGTTAGTTTTGAGTTTATCAACTAGTTGGAAGACTCCTCTATAGTGAAAAACTCTGCAGTTGTATCATGCCAGAGACAAGCCTGAGTGGGAAAGCAAACTAAAGAAATGACCTTGACCCTGGCTGGTGTGGCTCAGTGGATCGAGTGCCCACCTGTGAACCAAAAGGTCACTGGTTCGATTCCCAGTCAGGGCACATGCTTGGGTTGGGGGCTGGGTCCCCAGTAGGGGGTGTGTAAGAGGCAGCCACACATTGATATTTCTCTCCCTCCCTTTTTCCCTCCCTGCCCCTCTCTCTAAAAATGTATAAATAAAATCTTATAAATAAATAAATAAAATAAATCACCATGAAGCACCCGAGATTGTGGTTGAGGGCATGAATGACATTTGTGCCCTGGGCGAGTGGCTCAGTTGGTTTGAGCATTGTTCCATAGACCAAAGGATTGCAGGTTCAATTCCTGGTCAGGGCACATACCCAGGTGGTGGGTTTAATCCCTAGTTGGGGCTTGTATGAGAGGGCACCCCGTCGATATTTCTCTCTCATATTGATGTTTCTCAGTCTGTCTGTCTCTCTCAAAGACATGAAAAAATGCCCCCGAGTGAGGATTAGAAAATGATATTTGTAATATAGGCAATTGACCCTGGTTGCAACTTGTTGGCTCCTAGATATTTGGTGTCAACCTCTCTGAAATGTGGAATAAGTAGATAATTGAACATTCAATCTTGTTCAGAAATTGAGCATTTATATTAACACATCTGTCCTAGCTTTGTAGAACAGATGTGTTAATATTTCTTTGTACCCACAAAGAAATCTGCCTGGACCAAGACATAAAGATCTTTGAGGCCTTTTCAAAAATGAAAACTATAAGCATTGCCTCTTTCCCAAGAAAAGGCTGGTTACAGGCATAGCAGTGAGTCCTGTGCTTGCAGAATAGCTGGGTTTTGTTTGCTGGGTTTTACTCTCCTGAAAGAGGAAAAGAGCAATTTGTTTATGGTACAGTTAAAGAGCAGTGCTGACAAAAATGCTTAACCTAGAACTGAGCCCCAGGTAGACCCAGATCTGCATCTTGCCCCCGAGGACCCAAACTGCAGTGCGGTGCAGGCAGGTGGCACCAGGCAACTCCAGCAGGAACTGCTCCTTAGTGCTAGCAAGCTTCTTGGAAACAAAGGCAGGATTTCTGAAAATGGGGCTCAAAAACAAGGTCTTTTGCAAGTTCTCTTTCCTCACTAAAGGCTGTGACTTGATTCTGGCACTCAACTTCTACCTGTGCTTTGGGATCTGGCATTACTTACCTGCTTCTCCTGACTCTCCCTCTGAAGCCATCTGACCAGGAAACTATAGTACTTATCAATACTGATGTGTCAGACACCAAATCAGGATGCATGCATGACCTCATTTAATTTTCAGAACAGCCCTGTGAAATTGTAAACTTATTTTTACAGAAAAGAAGCTATTAAGAAACTCACCCAAAGAGGCAGGGCTGCTAAGTGGTTGGGGGAGTATTTAAACCCCCTCTGCCTGATTCTAGAGAAACACTGACCAAGAGAAATACAAAGCAGGACCCATCTATAATTAAAAAATTTCTTGTAGCCATATTTCAAAAGTAAAGAGAAATGGATGAAATTAATTTTAATAATATATTTTCTCTAACCCAATATATTAGAATATTATCACTTTAATATGTAATCAATGTAAAAATTATTAATGAATACTTAAATTCTGTTTTATTCTAAGTCTCATCCTATGATGTATATTTTATATTTATAGAAAATCTCAATTTATAGCAGCCACATTCTAAGTGATCAAGACCCCCAAGTGGCTGGTGACCAGGGCAGAGTGAGAATGCTCCCAGTGCTGGGAGAGATTTAGAAGAGTGGACATCAACACCTGATGTCCACTCTCATCCTTAAAGTAGAAAGAGGCTAGGGCAGGGCTGCCACTAATACATTTGGTGAATAAGCACATACACGGTTTCAAACAAAGTTCCCCTTCTGGGCAGACACAACCCTCCTGACCTGGCGAGCGGAGTGCTTGCATGCGTTTAGTCGCACTTGGCACCTGGGCCAGGTGCCCTTACATAGTGAACAACCTGCACAGCCACACGTGGTGGCCCAGTTCCTCCATTTTTCTCGAGCAAACTCCCACAATTTTCTGGTGCTTAGGGACTAAGATTCAGCTGTGGAGAAATCTCTTTGTCAAGCTTTTGCATCCTGAGAAGTAATTCTTTTCCCTTCTCTTAATATTTACATGCTTCTAAACATTTTTAATAGATGGAAATGCTTCTAATCGGGAAAAAAAAGTGTCTCTCAATGGATTCCTTGACGAGACAAACAGATTTTCACAACAGGACTCAGAAACCCTGCAAAAAGAAACCCTTGTCTCTTAACTCTGTTAGTTGAGGAACTGTGTTTCCTCTTCGAGTGGAGAGTCCCTAACCCACAACAGAAACCCCATCACCAAGCTGTGGAGATGAGCATGCTGTAGAGATGGGCCAGATGGCAAGAGTCCGTGCTCCATCTGTTTATCATAGAGATGGGCCATTGTCCAAACTGTGTAAAATTGTCAGGAGGAAAAAAACCCACAAGGAGATGCATTTTCAGGGTAATCGCAGCTCTATGGACTATTTTAAAGCACTGCCTTGTGTGTGTGTGTGTGTGTGTGTGTGTGTGTGAAGGGACATCTTCCATATCTCTCTGCATCCTGGTAGACCTGGGTTTGAACTTCTAGCCCGTCTCTAATCATGTCAGGGAAGGTTAATTAATTTTGCTGCCCTTAAGTGTGTTATAGGGTTGTGTTATAAGTGTGTTGTAAGTGCCTATGTCATAGGGTTGGTGCGAGAATTAAGAGATCATAGAGATTGTTCATACAGAGCACTTAATGTGGTGATCAGCACATACTAAGCGACTGGTAAATGGAAGCTGCTAGAATTGGAACTAATAATTTCTTATGATTTTAATTTTTATTAATATTTTATTGTTTGCAAGGCTTTAGCTCTCTCACAGCATTTCTAACAATGAATTAGTGGAGTCCCAGCATCCTTTGAGACCTTGGGAAATAGTTCACAAATGTGCCTCTTATAATGTAGCCTTAAGGATAAATTCAAGTACTCCAGCTGTAATTTTTTCACTTCAATTCAGCATTACTTGATTTCAGATGATGGGCTGGGTGGATCTGCAAAGAAACTTGTACCAAGGATCCCTCCCTCACAGGGCTTCTTAAAATGTGCAGAGAGTTATACAACACCTTCCCCCTGAGCTCACTTCACATAAACTCCTGGAGAAGAAAAGTGGTTCTGGTTTGTAGTTGTACCTCCAGCATCTAGCCTAGTGCCTGGCACATGGTAAGTGTTCAAGAAGATATTTCTGAATGAATGAAAGCAGTAGATGATGGGTGCCAACAAGGAATATGTCCATCAGTTCTGGATGTTTTTCTCTGAGTCTTATTGCCAGCTCCACGTTCAACTGATCCTACGTCCTCACGCTGTTCTATGTCTATATCAAGCTTATTGCATCTCCTGCCACTCAGCTTTACATATGCTGTTCCTACTCTCTGAATTCCCTTCCTTCTTTGCCTGGTGAGCTCCTAATCACCCACAATGATCCAATGAAGCACCATCTCCTCAGTGGAAGCATCCCAGACCTTCCAGAGTTAATCACACTCTTCTGGGTGCTCTCCCGCTGTTTTGAACATGGCTGACTGTAACACTTACAGGACCCAGAAAGAAAAGCACAGATGGGGGCCTACATACCACATGTCTAAATGTTTAAGAAGTTATAAATCAAACTAATCAATGGCTGAATAAAATATGTTCTATTTTCTTCTCTTGTCAAATATACGATCATAATAGAATAAAATTATGAGAAAACATTGTTTTTATAAGACTGAAAGTTGACATAATATTGTAGATGACCTAATTTAACAGTCATTATTAAACACTATTTAATTTATAGGCTAGAAATATTTGGATGAGTAATAAAAATATACATAATTTACACACTATTATACATTATTGTGGACATTTTTATATGGTTATTTCATAAAATAGATTTTTCTTGACTTTGGCAACATCATGTATTGTATTATAATAAAGACTTGCATTTAGTTTGTATTATATTGACAATTATGATCTAAAGGTTTAAATAATAAGTTGTAGTTGTAGTCAATGGATATGAAATTGCATATATCTTATGTGCACATTAGAGTAAATATAAAATCAAAAAAATTAAAATTCTTTTTGTTTTCAAGAAAAGTATTTCTTCTAAGTATTTACAGTTGTCTACAAAATTAAAGGCAAAGTACATCATAATTAATGTATGTCAAAATTTTAAAGACAAATTTTTTAAAAAGATTTTATTTATTTATTTTAAGAGAGAAGGGAAGGGAAGGAGAAAGAGAGGGAGAGAAGCATCAATGTGTGGTTGCCTCCCATGCATCCCCCACTGGGAACCTGGCCTGCAGCCCAGGCATGTGCCCTGACTGGGAATTGAACCAGCAACCCCTTGGTTCGCAGGCCCACGCTCAATCCACTGAGCTATACCAGCCAGGGCTAAACACAAATTTTTAATGTAAACTGATCTCTCTAAAAAATGTTCATACCAGCGTATAGGTCCTGGGCTATCCGTCGTGTGCTGACCCTGGACATGGAAATGCAGCTGATCACCTCACAGAGCTAGTGCTCAAGGCTTGCTTCTGCAGGGCTCTGCCTTGTCTCCTAATTTTCCCATATTTAAATGGAATGTTTTTGCAAAGTTAAATATTTTTATAAAAGTAAAATTATTTGCAAATTTATTGTTCAACAGCCATCTAATTACTGATATAAATAATCAGTATTATACAGTCATATGCCACATAACAACATTTTGGTCAATGGTATATATATATACGACAGTGGTTCCATAAGATTAAAATGGAGCTGAAAAATCCCTGTTGCCTAGTGATATTGTTGCCTAGTGATATTGTAGCCATCATAACATCGTGGCACAATGCATTGCTCACGTGTTTGTGATAATGCTGGTGTAAACAAACCCACTGCATGCCAGTCGTACAAAAGTATAACACATACGATTTATGCACAGTATGTAATGTTTGATAATGATAATAAATGACTATGCTACTGATTAATGTGTTTACTATACTGCACTTTTATCATTATTTGAGTATACTCTTCCACTTATATAAAAAAATTGCTGTAAAACATTATGCTGTGTTATGCTCCCAACAGCCTCACACATCTCACATTTACCATATTTCTTGATTACATCATTTCTTTTTGTGCTTGATTTAATCTTGTGTTGTTTTACAAATTCAGTACGGCCTAAACATCCAGTGTTTACAATGTCTACAGTGGTGCACAGTAGTGCCCTAGGCCTTCACACCCACTCACCACTCACTCACCGACCCACCAGAGCAACTTCCGGTCCTCCAAGCTCCAGTCATGGTAAGCGCCCTATACAGGTGTGTCATTTTTTATGTTTTATACCGTATTTTCACTGTAACTTTTCTTTGTTTAAATATGTTGAGATACATAAATACTAACCATTGTGTTACAATTGCCTACAGTATTGCTGCAGTTACATGCTGTACAGGTTGGTAGCCTAGGAGCCATAGGCTACCCGATATGATGTTAGCATAACAACAAAATGACTTAATGAAGCATCTTTCAGAAGGTGTCCCTGTTCTTAAGCGGTGCATGACTGTATTTTACGCATTAGTTAGATCTAAGTTTGCATACCTAAATTTAAGAATAATGTGAATTTTTAAAATGTTGCAAATTGTTTTCTTCACAAGTCATGTGCAACAGTTTTGAACAAGGAGCTAATTGGTGAGTATCTTCCAAGCCATGATTTGGAGCATCAAAAGAAGCAAGAAAATCGATGCTCAGTACTGCTGGGAAATGAAGCTATTTATGCAAGAGGAAAGATGTGACAAGTCCATCTGTCTTTCTCTCTTACCTAAGTCCTTTCACTGCTCAAGTCCTCCCCTTACTCAAAGCGGTGTTTTATCTCCAGCACTGGCAATGGCACAACCTACACACATTCAGGGCAGTCATATGTTTATAGTTTAAGGATATGGGGCAAGAGATTCAGAGAAGTGTTTCCCTGGGGGTCTGAAGGATGTTAGTCTTCAGAGTGATGTTTAGAATTACCAGACATGTGCAGGCACTGAGTGCCAGATCCTAAGTAACAGAGTTCATGAGCTCTTTAATAAAATGTATGTGTGTGTGTTGTGACATACTGCCATTATTCTTTATATATTGTCACCTAAATGAAACCCGTGCTTCCTCCAGCACGAAAACTTGAAATCATCCTGGACTCTCTTCTTTTTCTCTCATCCTATATCAAATTAATTTCCTAATCTTACTGGCATTAACTTCAAAGATGATTCTTGAATCTAACCATATATCCTACTTCCTCCACCACCACTCTAGTGCAAGCCACTTTTCATCTCTTGGTGCACGGTGCCTTCTAGCTCCTCCGTTTCCTCTCTCCCCCTCCCTGGCGCCTGCTGACGTCTTTAACAGTAGGCAGTCATTGTCTTAAAGTATAAGTAACATCATGTCAGTCCTGTGCTCAAATTACTTCAATACTTTTCTGTCACATGTAGAATACAGTCTATAGTCTCCGCCATCATGTACAAGGCTGTCCCTGATTTGCATCCCGTCTACCTCTCTTTCTTCATCTCCGATCATTTACTTGCTTGCCGGACTCCAGACTCAGGGACTTCCGCTGTCTGTCAAATACT
The DNA here is from genome assembly GCF_022682495.2 of Desmodus rotundus. Taxonomy (NCBI): domain Eukaryota; kingdom Metazoa; phylum Chordata; class Mammalia; order Chiroptera; family Phyllostomidae; genus Desmodus; species Desmodus rotundus. Next base: position 141,212,533 of record NC_071389.1, read on the forward strand.
CCCTGCATGCACCACCCTCGGAACCTTTGCCTTTATCTTTCCCCATTCCCGAGCACTCTGCACTACAAAGAGTAGCTCCCCATCTCGTTTCCTGCTGACCCTTTCTAAAAAGCACACTTGTCCTCTATTCCTTTACTTTGATGTATTTTTATTTAGGAGACATCATCACCTGATATAATATTACCTATCTGATTTTTAATGCCATGTGTCTGTCACCCAGGTTTGTCATTTCAGATTTGGTTTATGTGGTTCAACAGCCTGCCTTACCCTCCTGGCTCTGCAGGTGGACATTTTACCCAGGTCTGGCCACTTCTGGCCACAGTGATTGGTTTGGGGGTAGACAAGTGAAGCAACTGAGTATCTGTCTAGTACTGTTACTCACACATTTTGGTAAGAGAAGCTCTAATTTTGTCAGGTTGTTAGACTGGGAGCTATTGAATACCAGTGGCCAGCGCACCGATCTGTGGGAGAAACTGCTGGAGAACAGCGACCACACAGAGGAAGTATCACCAGGACGTGGAAAGACCCTCGAATACACAGTCTGAGCACTTGGATCTCAGGTTCAATGATCGAAGGATCACTCATTTTTCACTTAAGCCAATTTGATTTTCACCAAGCAGTAGATACTTGGATTTTCAGTTCAGTGATCCAATGAATTCATTTTTTTCACTTAAATCAATTTGCTTTTCAACACCCAAAAGCTTCTGATAAATATTGTTACACTGCATTACTTCTATATTTGCCTGGCATGGGTAAACCAGATTTTACTGAAGGTTTGAGGTATCTACAGAGAATTACCAGGTGGAGGATGGTAGTAATAAGATATAATTTATTAACATTATGTTAATAACATAATAATTATATAACTTAATAAAACAGTAATCTAAAATTATACACTAAATATGACTTCTCCCACAGTCTAAGGGAAACTAATCCAAGAAGTTGAGCAAGTCACAGGGTGCTTTCTCGTGGGTGTGTTATACCCAGCCTCACGCCTCTGCCCTCAGCTGTGTGCCCCTCTAAAACACAAGCCTCTATTTTCTTAATTCCCATGGGATAAAGTCCACCCGCCTTCTGGGGAATCGTACCTGGGACAGGAGTGCAATGTGAGGGAGAGTGGTGGGGAGAGGCGGCTGTGGCAGGCCAATCCAAGGCGACCTCTGGCACTCTGAGTGCCACAGAGCAGCCCGCGGTGGACACATGTGCTCCAAATGCAGACTGCTATTTAGGTCTCCCTTCGGGGGTGAGATGCAGACACCCTATCCAGTAAGTGTGTACTCTTGTTCAGGAGTTAGTTAACTGTTGGATCGCACATATATAAGCACCAGTGATTCTCAGAGACAACGTCATCTGAGTATATAAGAAACAAATGTTTTCTTACATATCCCCCTGGAGACTTTCAGAGTGGTATTAGCTCTTTTCTTTGATCTTATCCCTAAGTTTTATTATAAAGTATATTCTTCAGACATGACGGAAATGTGAGAAGGTTGTAGTAGTGTGCCATTGTATACAGTTGTGGATTCAGTTTCAGCCCAAGAATCATCCGCTTCCCCCGTGACCTGGTCTGAAGGAGGAGAGATGGGGGATTGTCTACAGAAGGGACAGCTTCATTCTCTTAGTTACAGTATCTTTCTCCTTTTCCGGGTCTGGGGCTCCTTGAAAAATCCTACGTTTCTCAACCGCAGTAGAGAGTCAATAAATAGGTGTTGAATTAACAACTGAAGATGGACTTCTCGCTCCCGAATTCAATAGTGGACTTGATTTCTATCGCTAAATAGAAGTGGATTTGGAGTCTTTATTTTGGGGTAAACTATTGGTTTTCTAGAAGTTGCTGATTAAGATAAAAATATCTGAGGACATAAATGAATCCTTAAACATCCATTAAAATGGAATCATCAGTACTCCTATTGGCCAGGAGAGGGCAGGGTCCCTGTGGGAATGGGACAGGAAACGGGTATTTTCAGTGGGCAGAAAGGCTTCAGGGCCCGGGGGACAGGTGGGAGTAAGTGACAGTAGTCGAGTGGGGGAGAGGAAGAAATAATCTCCAGAAGGGGGTAGGATAGGAGATCTTTCAAATTTCTGTTTACTTTATCCAAATCCATCCTTCAGTATTAATTTATTCCTTCATCAAAATTATGGAGTACATACTATGTGTTGGGGACCACGCCTGGGACTATTAATACAGAGATGAACACAGTAGATACCATCTCTGCCCTGAGGAGCTTACAAGCTAGAACAAGTCACAGAAAGTCAACCAATGAGTACACATACAATTACAGATTTTGATAGGACAGAAGAAAATGGTACTGTGAAAACCAGTCAGGGGAGATGTCTCCGGGAAGGTGAAAACTAAAGGATGAAGAGTCATGTAGAAAGTCGGTAGGAATGTATTCCAGACAGAAAAGGCCCTGACATCGGAAGGAGGTTGGGATGTTCCAGGTTAACACGACCGCACAGTTTTCCAGAGACAGTGCGAGGGGCAGTGGCAGGAGAGAGACTAGGAGAGATGGGAGAGAATCATGCAAGACCTTTCAAGCCATGCTTAAAAGTTCGCATTTTCTTACACGAGCAATGGGAAGCCATTAAAGGGTTTTAAGCAGAGGAATGACATCACGTTATTTAGGTCTTTTTTTAACTGTTGTTCTATTACAGTTGTCCCAATTTTCCCCCATTGCTCTCCCCTGCCCCACCCAACCCCTGCTCCCACAGTCAATCCCCATGCTAATGCCCATGTCCATGGATCATTTATACTTGTTCTTTGACTAGACCTTTCCCCTTCTTTCCTCCCTTATCTGCCTCCCCACTCCTCTCTTGTCCCTGTCACTTGTTTCCATGCCTCTTGTTCTAAAGGGTCACTGTGGCTGCAGTGTGGAGCATTGGTGGGGCCCTTCATGAAGCAGAGACACTAGCAGGCTGTTACAATAGTTCAGGAAGAGATGATGATAATATGGACTGGGGTGGTGATGAAAGGTGGAGAGAATCAGATAAATTAACGATGTATTTGAAGATAGACTTGGTCATTGGAAGTTGAGCAAAGATGTCAAATGTTTATTGACTAGGTTCTATCATGAGCAGTTGGTGACTCCAGGGAAGGGCAGGCTGAGGATGTGAAAATGGAGGGTGTGGGGTAGAAAACCAATAGTTCAGTATAGGACATGTTACCTTCGAAACCCCTGTGAGATACCCAGATGGAGATACTCTGAAATGGAGCTTAGAAAGGAGGGCTAAGTAAGACATACAAGTGTGGGCATCATCCACACATACAAATAGCGTCTGAAGCCATCGGTGTGGATGCACGGCAGAGGCAGGCAGGAGAGGGAGCAACGAGCAGATGTTTCAGCACTAAATCCCGAGAATCTATTGCCAAGGCAGGAATCGCAATCATTTGCATTCAGGCTTTTGTGAGTTAATGGAAAGAAAGATTTTCAGAAACCAACCAAGTTAGTGGCCACATAGTTTTCTTCTTGTGTACTTATATACTAATAACCAGTTATCCCAAACTCAGTGGCTTAAACAATATAAATTTATTCTTTTGAATTTCTGGAGGTCAGAGTCCAAAATAGGCCTCACGGGGCTAAAATGAAGCCATGGGCAAAGCTGCGTTCCTTTCCAAGGCTTAGGGAAGAATCTGTTTCCTGGCACTTTTCTGGCTTCTACAGGCGGCCCACAGTTTTTGGCTTGTGACCTGCTTGCGTCTTCAAAGCCAGCAAATGACAGGAGAAGGCTTTCTCATGCTGCATCACTGTGACACTGACTCTCCTCCCTGCCTCTTTTATTCTTAAAGAGCCCTTGTAATTACTTTAGGCCCCCCTGGGTAATCAAGGATACTCTCCCCAACTCAAGATTTGCTGAGTAGCAAACTTAATTCCATCTGCAACGTTAATTCCTCCGTGCCATGAAACATGACATATTCACAGGTTCACTAAATTAGGGTGTGGACCTCTTTGGGGGGTCATTATTTGGCCTACTAAACCTGACAGGTTTTGTTTATTCCACTTTGGGAAAATGTAAAAGGTGTGTACTACTCAAGTCCTAGAAGGAAGTCCTCTCTGATAGGCCAAAAGGGAGACAGTACTTATGTGTCTGTATATGTTTGTGCGCTCATACCTATATTTAAGCAAAACACCCAATTGCATAAGGAAGAGAAACAACTAACAAAGTCATTGTTTAGGGACTTATTTTATACTTCCCTTGTCAACTAAAATAGTTATTTGAGCACGGATCCTTAGGTTGTTACCATAACTACTGCCTCTGCCTTAGTCCATTTGTGCTGCTATAACATAACACTAAGGGCTGGGTAGTTTATAAACAACAGAAATTTATTTCTCATCCCTGTGAAGGTCGGGGGTTTGAAGATCAAGGCACTAGCTGATTTGCAGCATCTGGTGAAAGCCGGCCTCCTGGCTCATGGATGGCCATCTTCTTGCTATGAACTCAAGTGGAAGAAGGAGCAAAGGCGCGCTCTGGGGTCTCTTTCACGAGGGTGTAAATGCAGTCATGAGCCCTCCACCCTCATGACCGAATCACCCCCAAAGGCCCCAACTCCAAATATCATTATATTGGGGATTAGTATTTCAACATCCAACTTTTGTAGAAACACAAACATTCAGTCTGTACCAGTCTCTCAGTGAAACATATGGATAAACAAATGGTGATACATATTTGTACAATGGAATACTACTCAGGAATAAAAAAGGAACAGAGCTCTGATAAATGAAAAAAAAATGGATGAATTTCTAATGCACTATGCTAAGAGAAGGCATCCAAACTAAATTGGCTGTATACTGTATGCTATTTTGGGACATTTTGAAAAAGATGAAGTTACACAGAGAGAAACTAGATCAGTGGTTGCCAAGGACTGGAGATGAGGGGAGGAGTTGACTGCAAAGTGACACGGGAGGATTTTCGGGTAACGGAACTGTCCTATGCCTTAACTGTGGCGATGGTTAAATGTACGCAGGTGTTTGTCAAAACTCACAAAACTACACTAGAAAGGGTAAGTTTTTACTTTATATAAGTTATATATTAATTTTTTTAAAAAAGAATGTCCACAAATTCTATAGGTCTTTTCCATCCAAGAAACTTCTCATGCTAGGTCTATGTTTTTATAGAGTATTAATTTTTCTACTGTCTTTAGAGATAGTTAAGTGAAGGTATGTGTCTCACTTAAGCTAATAAAATAAAGGTCCTTTACGAGTGATGGTTAAGTACCATCTTTGTTGAAACACATCGTAGACAGGACAATGAACCAAGTAGTCAGGAAATCAGGGTTCTAATACTGGACAGTCACTAACTAGTTTATTTAGTTTAGACAAAGCTATTTAGCTTTCTAGGGCTTAGTTTGCCCTATCTGTAAAATGGAAATAAGGCCTGATCAAACCTATCTCATGGAACATTATGAATACCAAAAGCCAAATGAAAAGTATACATTGAAGTGCTTGTCAAAATTGAGTTCCCTTTCACAGAAAAGTATTATTACCCCTTTCCTCTAATAACTTACTCTTTAATGATTGCATGCTCTCCTGGGCAGTGAGGAAAGCACTGCATATGCAGTAGCTTATCATCATTACAACCATTCCTTGTGGTTGGGACCAGTGTTAAAGTTTTCAGAGGTTACACAGATGTGCCATCACCCCACTAATATGAGGCAAAGTGGAGACAGAATTCAGTGATGTCTGACCCCAGGCCCGTGGTCTTATTCATCCCTCCATCTTGCTTCTCTCCGTGTTGTTTTCTATTTAGAGGCAAAATGTTCAAGTTGGACTATAACACTTACATATAGAGAATCATATTGTAAATACATGTGCATGTTATATACATATAGTGCATATGAGAGAGCCAAATATCTACTAACCCACTGAAGTTTTTGATCAAAACAGATATAAAAAAGATAAAGAGGGTAGAGTGAATGATATCAACATTTTTATTGCTTGACTGATATAAATCTCACTCAGGAAAAATACGTATTTGTTTACCTAATAATGCCTCCCCACTTTTTATTGTGGTGAACTACACCCAATAACGTTTTATATAAAGAAAAAAATTTGATATATAATTTTCTTTGAGTGACTTAATGTACTTTCTTGGGGTAAATGCTTATTCACTTTGATACTTTTTAAAAGAAATATAAATTTATATCTAAATTTACCTGTACCCAGTATGTTCTGAAATGTAGTTATCTTTATGGTTGTTCAGGTCTAAATAATTTATAATTTCCACCATCATTTCTTCCATAACTCATGAATTGTCTGGAGGTGCGTTTAAAGAAAATGTGGTGTTCCTCCCTTTCTATATCAAAATTATTGATGCCTAATTTAGTAATAGGGTCAAAAATGTAATCTCCATGATATCACATTTTTGAAAAATTTTAAGCATTTCTTTATGTCTGGTATGTGGTTGATGTTGTTAAGTGTAGTGTATGTGTTTGAATAAAATGTTTGTCTTTGATTTGGGGAGTAAAGAGTTCCCATATAGCTGTAATAAGTATATTGAATCCATCATGCATGGCCTGCAATAAAAATACAATTTTAACTATATTCAGTGGGACTAAACTTCCTCTGTCCCTGGATATAAGTTCTGGAAAATGTAATTTTTTCTGTAAAGTAATATAGAGTCCTGTTTCTACTTTGGTCCCCAAATCACCATCTCTCAATGTCCTGTAGGTGATATCAATTCTAGAAAATGCAATGTTTTTTCCTATAAAGTAATATAAAGCCCTGTTTCCATTTTGGCCCCCAAATCACCATGTCTCAGTGTCCTATAGGAGAGATCAATCAATGCTTCATTCTACATCCAGGTGAGATTGCCCTTCCCTCCCTGCTAAGGATGTGGCCGGCCTTGGTGAGTAGAGCTGGCTTCTGGATCTTGTCTCTTCTTTCCCCTCATCAGCTTCTTACCCCACTGCTCCTGCTATGCTTCCTGTTTCAGTGAATGTTACCAGCACCCACCTGCCTAGGTCTGAACCAGGAATTGCCCTGAATTCTTCTTCCCACAGGCACACCCATTTCTAACAAACACCAAGACTCAGGGAACTCTGCTTCCCAATTGTCTTTCAAATTGGTCTCCTGAGAGTAGGCTCTCAGTCTTCATGGCCATGGCCTCTGTTAAGGCCTCCTTAATCTCTTGCTTGCATCATTGCAATCCCCTGTGAACTGATCCTCCTGTCTGCTTTGCCTCCTACTAAATCCTTTCTGCTGCAGCCAGTGATTTTTCTTTTTCTACATTTTTAAAAATTTATTGATTTTTAGAGAGAGAAATGAAGGGATGGAGGGAGAGAGAGAGACTGAGAGAGATATTGATCTGTTGTTTCACTTAGTCATACATTACTGGTTGATTCTTTTTTTTTAATTGAATATTTTATTTTTCTATTACAGTTGTCCTAATTTTTCCCTGATGCTCTTCACTGCCCCCCCACCCCACTTCCACAGTCAATACTCACCCTGTTGTCCATGTCTGTGGGTCATTCATACATGTTCCTTGATTAGTCCCTTCCCCTTCTTTCCACTTTTATCCTCCTCCCTTTTCCTCTCTGGTCACTGTCAGTCTGTTCCTTGTTTCCATGCATCTCGTTCTATTTTGCTTATTTGTTTGTTTTGTTCGTTAGGTTCCTCTTATAGGTGAGATCATATGGTATTTGTCTTTCACCACCTTGCTTATTTCACTTAACATAATATTCTCCAGTTCCATCCATGCTGTCATGAAAGGTAGGAGTTCCTTCTTTCTTTCTTCTGTGTAGTATTCCATTCTGTAAATGTACCACAGTTTTTTGATCCACTCATTTACAGATGGGCACCTAGACTCTTTCCAGCACTTGGCTATTGTAAATAACACTGCTGTGAACATTGGGGTGCATAGATTATTCTGAATTGGTGTTTCAGGATTCTTAGGGTATAATTCCAGCAGTGGAATTGCTAGATCAAAAGGCAGTTCTGTTTTTAGTTTTTTAGGTAATTATATACTGTTTTCCACCAGTCTGCAATCCCAACAACAGTGCACTAGGGATACCTTTCTCCAGCTCTGCCAGCTCTTGTTATTTGTTGATTTATTAATTAAGGCCATTTCTGACTGATGTGAGGTGATATCTCATTGTGGTTTTAATGTGCATCTCTCTGATGGTTGTGACCTTGAGCATCCTTTCATATGTCTCTGGACCTTCTGTATGTCCTCCTTGGAGAAGTGTCTGTTCAGGTCCTTTGCCCATTTTATAAAAATTGGATTGTTTGTCATGGTGTTGAGTCATATGAGTTCTATATGTAGTTTGGAGATCAAACCCTTGTTTGAGGTACCATTGGCAAATATATTTTCACATATGGTTGGATTTTTTTTTGCATGTACCAGTCCAGTTTTCCCAACACCATCTATTGAAAAGGCTATTGTTACTCTATTGAATACTCCTGCACCCTCTGGCAAATATTAATTGACCACAGAGACATGGCTTTATTTCTGACTTCTGTGTTCTGTTGCATTGATCTATATGCCTGTTCTTATGCCAGTACCAGACTGTTTTGATTACAGTAGCCTTGTAGGATAGTTTGATATCAGGTATTGTGATTCTTCCAACTTTACCTTCTTTCTCAGGATCTCTGTGGCTATGTGGGGCCTTTTGTCGTTCCATATAAATTTTTGAAATATTTGTTCTAGATCTGTGAAATATGCCATTGGTATTTTAATAAGGATTGCATTGAATCTATAGATTGTTTTGGGTAGTATGGATATTTCAATGATGCTAATTCTCCCAATCCATGAATATGGCATATGCTTTCATTTATTTGTACCTTCTTTAGTTTCTCTCTTCAGTATTCTAGTTTTCCCAGTACAGGTCTTTTACCTCCTTGGTTAAGTTTATTCCTAGGTACTTTATTTTTCTTGTTGCTATAGTGCATGGGATTTTTTCCAAGTTTCTGTTTCTGATATTTCATTGTTGGTGTACAAAAATGCCTTCAGTTTCTGAATATTGATTTTGTATCCTGCTATTTTGCCAAACTCCCTTATTAGGTCAAATAGATTTTTGGTGGAGACTATAGTGTTTTCTATGTACACTACCATGTCAATCTGCAAATGATGACAGTTTTACTTCCTCCTTTCCAATTTGGGTGTCTTTTATTTCTTTTTCTTGTCTGATTGTTGTGGCTAGAAATTCCAATACCATATTCAATAAAAGTGGTGAAAGCAGACACCCTTGTCTTATTCCTGATCTTAAGGGGAAAGCTTTTAGTTTTCGTCCTTTGCATATGATGTTGGTTGTAGGTTTCTTGTATATGGCCTTTGTTATGTTGAGGTATGCTCCTTCTACTCCCACTTTTCCTGAGTGTTTTTATTATAAATGGGTGCTGTACGTTATCAAACGTTTTTTCTGTATCTATTCATATGATCATGTAATTTTTGTCTTTCATTTTGTTTATGTGTTGTATTACATTTATTGATTTGTGACCATTGTACCATCCTTGCATCCCTGGGATGAATCCCACTTGATCATGGTGTATGATTTTTTTTAATGCATTGCTGGATCCAGATTGCCAAAATTTTGTTGAGGATTTTAGCATCTACGTTTTTGAGCAATATTGACCTGTAGTTTTCTTTCTTTGTTGTGGCTTTACCTAGTTTTGGAATTGAGATAATACTGGCCTCATAAAAAGAGTCTGGGAGTCTTCCCTCTTCCTGAATTTTTTAGAGTACTTTGATAAGGAAAAGAGTTAGTTCTTCATATGTGTGGTAAAATTCTCCTATTAAGCTGTCCGGACCAGGGCTTCTGTGTGCTGGGAGTTTTTTTATTACTTCTTCAATTTCACTACCTGTAATTGGTATATTCAGGCTTCAAAATTAAAATAGACTTCAAAATGATTACCTTTGCTTACATGGCCTTTGAGCATCTGGTTCCATTTTTTAAAAAATTAGTTAATTTTTATTTTTCAATCATAGTTTACATTGAAACTAATACAGGGTTAGGCTCCATTTTTAAAAATTTCTCCCCAGTATCTTCTGTGATCATTTCCTTCCTTCTAAATTAATTTATACTCTAGCATACCTGACATACTATGTTCACTACCTGTTTAATGTCTCTCTTCACCATTAGAATGAAAGCTCTATGCAGGCAAAAACATTTTGTCATCTTTGTTCACAGAGGCATCCCCAGGCCCCAGCTAGTGGCACTTGGCACAGGAGGCATTTGATCATTATTTGTTGAGCAAATGAGTAAGTGAATAATGCAAGAGATCTAAATTCTCACCTGCCGAGGAAAGAAGTCAGTTGATAATGCCTCAAGTTGTCTTATCAACAGAAAGTAACATAAGTTTATAATTTAGAAAGAAGAGGCAACCACCTGAAAAGACCAATAAAATAATTAAAGGTACGTAGGCATAGGAGAAATAGGATGAGAGAGTAGGAGTGGGAGGAGGCAGGTGTCTGTATTTCCATTATTAGTTTTTGCAAATTATTTGTATTTTTTTACCACACGCCTGTATTGTTTATTTTTTAATAATGTATATGTGTTAGAAAATGGTTTGAGTTTAGTTACTGGAACTATGTCATTTCAACAATAATAATAGCTAACTTTTATTGAGCACTTATTATATACTAGGCATTGTGCTAAAGTTTATATGGATTATTGAAGAATGTGTTACAGATTTGTTGTCATTTTGCAAGGATTAAAAACATCTAGATTTAACCTAAAATTAGGGAAAAAACCCTCTTAATCCCCAAATATAAATATTGAGTAACCTAAACCCAATTCAGTTTGCTTCATAATCCTCATAACACAGATATTAATTTGATATGCCTCCTCATGTCCTTAAAATGCAAGGAGGAAAGCATCCTACCATAATTTTTTAAATGAAGTTTTTCTTTATTGGAAGTCCTCACAGAACGACAAAAGCATTTGTCAACAGGATTTGTGGCAACAGGAACAAAGGAAAGCGAAGGGGAAATTGTGTATAAGCTCTTTAGAAAACATGTCGGTGCCATCGGCTTGCTTCCCCACCACCCTTCTTTCCACTCCACCCTCTCTTTCAGTCTGGTCATCTGATGTAAGTCTGACGTAAGTGACCTTTGTTTCAGGACATTTATGAGACTTTTCACAACATAAAATGGCCTCTGGTCATTTGGGGGCTTCAGCTCTGATCTGCTTCCTTCTGTCTGTGCCTGTGTTTTCTGCTACAATGGCATCTACCAGTTGATCAGGGACATGCAGAGCCAGGCACCATTGCAAGTCATTCTTCAAACTTCCAGAGGTGGAATTTAAACATTAATAGTTGTTTAAAAATACAGGTTTTAGCATAATTCTTATTTATCCTCATTTGAAGATATACTTATTGATTTGAGAGAGAGAAGAAAAGAGGAAGCGAGATCGATGTGAGAAAGAAATATCAATAGGCTGCCTCTTGCACGTACCCAGACTGCCGAGACTGGGGACTGCACCTGCACCTGGGCATATGCCCTGACTGGGAATTGAACCCATGACCTTTTGATTTTGGGGATGACACTCCATCCAACTAAGTCACACTGGCCAGGGTTTGCTCAATTCTTTTGCTTAGATGCTTCTGATGTTTAGACTGTGCTATGGATCTGTTGGGAGAAGTCTCTCCTTCCTTTTTCTCTTTTGCTTGGCTAAACTTCCCATCTCTCAGGCTTCAGCTTGGATGTGTCCTCCCCGAAGGAGCCCTGCTTGACAATGACACTACCTAAATGGGGATCCTGCACCTCCCGCAGCTCCTGGAACACCCCCGTGACATTTCACTTTATACACTGTGTAGTTGCTGGACCTTGTGCTCCATGGGCACAGAGACTGAGCTTTATGTCTTGTTAGCTCCAGTACATGGCACATAGCAGGTGCTCAATAAACATTTGTCGGATAAATTGAAAGACTGGATGAATGAATGCAATTGCGTCTGTATTCAGCTCTGCTTCAGTTTGCAGACTGAATATGCACACATACTGAGTATGTGTGAAAATTAATAACGAAACAGCTGCACAATTGTGCTTAACAATGACTGAGTCAAAGGCTAACGAGTTAAAAAATGTTGGACTGCTTCCAGAAGTTCAGGGAAAAAGAGATAGAGAGAAGGTTGTGCTTATTTCCTGTGTTCCGTAGGAAATGAATATTTCCTAAGCTCTTTTCCTCTAGCAATTTCTTAAGTAAATTGAAAATGCACCATATAATTTTATAGCCCCATGAAAGAAGAAAATAAAATGCTTTCAAAATGGTTTGTGCCACATGCTATAACATAGCCTCTTATTTATGGCTTGACAAATAGTTGAGGGAAAGTCATTATATTTTCCTCTTTCTTCAGAGTCTTTGAACAATAGTTAACAAAGACCACATTGAAAACTAAATTTGCCTTATCACTCATGAGATCAGGCTCTGGATTTATGTGAAGTGGAATGTTTTCAATACAGCCCCCTCCCCCGCCCACCCTCCCACTCCCATCGGCTGGGGCATGAGATGCCCTAGAAGCGTCATAGTTACTTCATGCTTTTTCTGTTGCTCTTCATTGGACCAGAGCTAATGTGCCCTGAATGCCCTCACAAATGATATCAAAGGGTTTAAAGAGAAGTTTAAACGTGGTTTTAAAATTTTAATCTGAGGCTGGTTGAAAGATGAATGTTTGTGGAGGTGTGGTCCTTTTGTGCTCATGGGGAAGCTGGAAAAGATTTTATTTTTTAATTCAAGTTATGTGACAGGTTACAGAATAACAAATCATAGAGACAAAAATTCCTTGAAACTTCCTCATGGACATACAAATGACTAGTAAAAAGAAGCAGAATTATTCTACTTTGATGGCTTGTGTGTTTTCCATGTGATGCCAGCTTTTCAGTTTGTGTAGTTCTGAGGGAAAAAGGTAAATCAGGATGCTATTAATAATGATTGTGGGAGAATTTTCATTGACTTATATAAGATAAGACTTTGGCTCAATGTCTGTTTTCCCAAAGCAGTTGTTTCTTTGGTAAGAAAAGTGTTTCTTTTAAATGTAACATATCTTTGGTTTGAATGGTGTTCCAGGGAAATACAGAGTCTGGCACAAATAACGCCCCTTGTTTTATTATAAAATCTTTTATTACAAAATCATAACCATGTAATTCTGTAACATAACAATATCACACTCAAGCACACCATATGACATTTCAGGTGAAATATTCAAATTAAAACTGTAAATTATTACACCCATATTATTACCCTACCAACCACACTCAGGCAGGTGATGCTACTGCCAGACCCTATATTCGGATAAGTTGAAAAAGTTTTGGTTGCAAATCCATATCATGTTATACATTATGACCACAATAATAGGCATATTATCTTTCATTTGCCTGTATGCAATAATATGTGCTATTTTATTTATTTCTTTACTAGCTCTATTTTGTGTATTAGCTTCTAGATAGAATTGTAATTATTATTATCATTATTATTTATACTTATATGAATGACTGTGTTTTTATATTATCTTAAATTTAAGAAAAGACATCTGCTATATATATTTAACTTAATATATATACACACACATAAGAGGTCTGTCCAGAAGGTAGCCAGCCATGTAATATGAAAAATAGAGACATTTACTGAAGAAGATACAAGACACAAGAAACATTGTGCATAAGACAATGACACCTCAGTCCCCTTCAAAGAAGGCATCTTGGGACCTCACACAGTTCTCCCAGCATCTTTTCCACTGTTCAAAACACTCTGCAAAATCCTTTGTTGGAATCGTCATCAGCTGCCCCATTGTATCTTTCTGAATCTCATCAATGGTCTGAAATCTCTTCCCTTTCAAAAGTGATTTTAGTTTTGGGAAAAGCCAGAAGTCGCAGGGCACCAAGTCTGGGCTGTAGAGGGGGCTGAGTCACCTGGGTGATTTGATGTTTCACCAAAAAAATTCTGCAGGCCTTCCAGAATGTGGATCACTTTCAACAGATTCTCTACCATCTTTGAAGTGTTCGTGCCACATTTTTATTTCTGTTGCACTCATCGCCTCATCCCTGATAGTACACATGCTCACTCAGCAGCATCTACCACCCCCACTGATGAGTACGGTGAAGACGTCATTGTTCACACACGCGCATTCCAGTCCCCTCTCCTTGGCTGCCTGGCTACATCCATGTCATGCAAACCATTCTCATCATATTAACAATGGCTGCACTTTTTCTGGACAGACATCATGTATGAAGAGACTATGAAATAGACAAGCTCTTTCAGGAAATCACACTGCTGACTTATGGGGTTACAATTTCACTATTTGTCGGTTTCAAACTCCATTTGGTTCTATTATCAGTCCAGGTAGTTTCCTACTTTTCTAAGGTGGAAATATAATAAGAATCTGTGCACCCGTGAAATATAAAAGAGCCAGGGAGGGTTCCCCCTTCCAGTTCTGTTTTCTTTACAGGATCTTATCCTAATTTTCACTGTTTGGGACTAATTCCTTTGACATCTTAGTATCATGGAATCCTAGAATTTCAAACCTAGGAGCAATATTAAACATGTAATTGAACCACCATCCTCAGTTTGTAGATAAGGAAATTGAGCTCTGTCCAAGATTCGTCACATTCCAAGAGTTGTAGAACCAAATAACAATCAAGGTCTTCTGAAGGTTAATTCTGCCGCCTTTCACTGTGTTCGTTCATTGATTCATTCTTTAATTGGTGGCTTCAGTACGGTTCTTCTGGGAGAAAGTGAAAAAAGCCCTACTCTGGTAAACAAAGGGAAGAAGAGACTTTTTTTTACTAGCTTCCAGGCACAATAGGATCCAGGGGCTCAAATAATGACTTCAGTACTTGCTCTGCCTGCAAGTCTTTGTCTCTCCCTTCTTCTGTGCGGCCTTCATTCTCAGGCATGTTCATCCCATGCTATGGCAACATGCCTTCCTCACTCACCTCCCCTCAGAAGTTACAGGTGTGCATCCCTCTAGTTTTAATTCTACCGGAGCGGGAAAGGGTCACCTTCCTAGTGTCTCATGGAGTTGCCTGGGTAATGTGCCTGTGCTTGAACCAATCAGAGGATTGACTTCAATCAACTGACCTGGCTTAAGTCACATACCTTCCCTTGCCACCAGGCAGTGGATAGCAGAGGCAGCTGAATCTCATGAACTGAGAGTGAAGGAGAGGAATTTCCAAACAAACAAACAATAAAATGGGGCACTGTTACCAGAAGGTAAAAAAAAAATACCGAGTAGTTTAAAACAACCACTGTACGCTTCCTGGGCATACTTAGTCTGAAACACCATGTTAGGGGTCTGTGTAGCATCTGTTGTTAATTCATTTGTTTATCAGATTTTTTTTCAAAAGGAACATGCTGGCAGAAGTTGAACCTACAGAAATGGGGTACAGGAGAGATTATGTTGGATGTGTCTAGGGAGTGATGGGGAGGCAGCAGGGAGCAGCTTGAAGTGCAGAGCTCTGTGTCTTAGGGGGAAGTGAAGTCTTACTGAAGGTCAGTGGACCAGTGGACTATCAGAAGATGGGAAATCTGAGAAAAGGCCACGTGAGAGGCTGTCAGAAAAAATCTATCTGCTCAGCTCAGTGGAGACTTGGCATAGTTCATTCATTCATTCAAACATTTTTAGAGGGGTGAGTGTGGCCAGCTACTGTGACAGGTGCTAGGGATACAAAGATGGTGAGACAGGTCTACCTTCCTGATCATTAGGGGGAAACACGCTCCACAAAGACCAAGGACAGTTGCAGTAACTGGCACCAGGAATAAGTCCAGAGTGCTACAAAAGAATGTGCACTAGAGGCACTGACTGTGTGGCGGTGAGGATTTGACAAGGGAGGAAGATAGAGAAGGTACCCTAGAAAGTGGAACATTGAAGAACAAGATTTGCTAGGTGGAAGAAGGGCCGGGAGAAGGGCAAGAATTCCAGGCAGAGGGTACGAGGGCTTGGGGGGAAGTGCTGAAGGGGACAGAGCAGAGAATGGGGCGTTCCATGCTCTCCCAGGAGGGAGGGCCAGTGCGGCAGGAGGGCGCAGGGCGGAAGCTGGGCAGAGTCAGGCTAGGAAGGGAGCAGGAGCCAGACAATGCCATGCTATTTGGGCATAGAAGAGATTTTGATTTGAATTTTTTAAAAAATTAATCATCACCCGAGGATATGTGTATTGATTTTAGAGAGAAGAGAGGAGAGAAGAGATTTTAAGGAAGGGAGAGAGAGAGAGACGGAGACATTGATCGGTTGCCTCCCGGATGTGCCCTGACAGATCAGACCCTCCCCCTAGGTATGCGCCCTGCTGGGGAATGAACCTGCAACCTTCTGGTGTACGGGATGAGGGTCCACCCAACTGAGCCACCCGGCCAGGGCAAAGAGACTTTGATTTTGATCTGAGAACATGACACTTGTCATCAGATTTGGGATTTTTTGGAGAGACCACACTAGCAGCGGGTAGAGAAAGAATCGAAGTGGGCGAGACTACACAGGCAGAGCATTCAGGAGGCAATAGCGGCTTGGACTGTATAGTAGTGACAATGAAGATGAAGAGAAAGCAGCTGCGTTCAAGAGGTATTTGCATTTCTTAGTTTTACAAGAATGGCTTCTGCAATAGTTGGCCAGGCATTACGATCGACTTGTGGATTTGTGGAAGTTTCACATTTTCATTAGCTGGTTGAATTGTAGGTTTTATTTTCCATGACAGTATTAAGTCAGCTGAGGATTAGGCTGAACATAATTGTTTTATGGCTAAGGGTATCCCATTGTAATAAATAAAAACCATATATCAGCCTGCCGAGTGCTTGATTTAAGAGTGCAAGGCCACAGGGAACTTTGCTGAACCTACAGATTTGGTGACTAAAGAAATGGAACTTTAAACTCTGGTGGCCCCACAAAATGTTCTGGGTCCTATAACCAGCTTGTTTGCTGTAGTTTCGAAAATCCCTTAAACCTGTTTGGGCTCACATGCTCCTGAAATATGTTCTTGGATTGACAAATGGGATGAACAGCCAGGTTAAGATGCTCCGCAGCGCAGTGACAACATTCCAACTGATGGGGGACGAAGACCCAGGCCAAGTGTGTTGTTATTACTGCAGTCCCATGAAAAAGCAGCTTTGAAAAATCTAATTTGGACCTGGGAAGCTAGAATTAAATGTGTTAGGGATGTGCACCCAAGAGAAGGCTTGTACTGAGCAGCAACTGCATAGGATGTTCTATGGATGTTCATTTAGTACAAGTCTAAAGTCAGGAGACCTGAGATTACATTATGGCTATAGCTCTGTGTCCTCGAGCCAGTCACTCCTCCTCTCTGAGCCTCAGTTAACTCACCGGTAAGGTAAACACGATAAAAGTAATACCTGCTGTATTACCTAGCACGGTACGGAAGATGAAAAGTCGACATTTGTGAAAGTGCTTTGTAAGCAAAACATGAAGATGCAACAAGAATTATCATTCTTTGCTCCAGTCCACATAAGCTAAATTGTGCCGTGGTAAGAAACAGCAACTTCTCAGGGCCTTAAAACAAGGTTTCTTTTTTGCCCCTGCAACGTTCACTACCAGACTGGCAACTCTCAGGGCATCTGCCTTTTATTCATGTTGATGACGGAGGTGCCTCTTGCCGCCCTGCCCCTGTGGATCTCACCCCACTTCCTGGTTCTTCAGCAGTCTTGTTGGTTGTACCATTGTAACACACAGTGATGTTTTCCCCTCTTCTGTGCCCATTTTCCTGTCTGCAAGAGCCCTTGGAGGTTTCATTGGAACATCTCCCATTTAATGTTTCACATGGAGCTGGTCCTCCCTTGCCCACAGACATACTTGCAGAGGTCCTGCATCCCTGATTGGCTCAAGATAGATATGAAACCTACTTGTGGCCAGTGCTATTTTTCCCTTGGCCAGAATCACTGGTAGAATGGATGGGCTATGATCCAGGGGGACCCAACAATATTCAACCCAAATATTTTGTTGTAAAAATTAGGAAAAAATGTATCTTTCTGCAGATGTTATGAGGCCAAGAAGATATGTGTCTGGGACTTCAAGCAGCTACCTTGCCACCACTAGAGGGGCACCTCTCTGACAGTGAACCCAAGAAAGAGAATAGCTTAACTGAAACTGTACAAAGTCAGACTCCTGGCCATACGCTTTAGGTCCCTGTATCAAATCATGCCTGAAGATCCAGCATTCTGGACTTCTGAGTTATATCAACTAGTATGTTTTCTCTCTCTCCTTCCTTTCTTCCTTCTTTCCTTCCTCCCTTCCTTTTCTCCTTCCTTCCTTCCTTTTCCTCTTCTCCTCCTCCTTCCTCTCCCTCCTCCTTTCTCTTTTGAATAAGCCATTTCAAACTGGATGTACGTCCCTTATGGTTGAAAAATCCCTGGCTCATACAGTCATTCATCTCCAATGAAAGTGCTGCCAGCCTGGTCAAGGGCCCGGCAGTGCAGGTGGAGACAGGTGTGCAGCTCCCTCATCCCACCCCAGTTCTGATCAGTCACCAGGGAAAATCCAAGTCACAAGAAATCTCTCTGCTTGTTTACTCTCCTTTTCTATTCTTGTATTCTACTAAGTGGTCCATTGTCCATTGTCCAGGAAGACTAGCATCCCTCTGTTACCTAAGGAAACCTACGGGGATACAGAATTCGGTGGACAAAGCCTGGGCAGGAGAGGATGACTAGGCAGCCTACAGAATGCTAACGAGATGAGGTGCAAAGCCTGGCTGCAGAAGTGCATTTAGTTTAGCTCCATTAAGTGGGCAGGCTACAGGGGGAGGCTGGAATCTGAAGGAATAACAGGAGTTGGGTGCTGAGCCAGGAGGGGGAAGACCACCAAGAGGCCCTACTATACTCCAACTCTGTGATACTTTCAACCAAGGCCAAAGTCAGGATGAGACTGGAGCAACCAGGGTGAGGGCAGGACTGAATGGTGGAAAGTGAGCAGCCCCACAAGCAAATAAAGCCCGGGTGGGGATAAGGGACCCCCATATAACTGCCATTGTAATAAAGGCAATTGCATTTTGCTGATTTTTCAGGGGTGACTTCCTTTAGTAACCACTGAGCCCAAACAATGCAAGCCATAGTGTGAAAAGGAAGTCTGTGCGTATACAGGGTCCTGCTTGAGTGTGGTTGGTAGGGTAATAATATGGGTGTAATAATTTATAGTTTTAATTTGAACATTTCACCTAAAATGTCATATGGTGCACTTGACTGTGATATTTTTATGTTACAGAATTACATGCTTATGATTTTGTAATAAAAATGGGGTGTTATTTGTGCCGGACCCTGTATTTATGCATGGAATATACCCCAAATGGTGTTTGAAACCGTCTTACCTCCTGACCAGTATCTGTGGATATCCTTGTGTGTCAAAGATCAAATAAGGATAGAAACCAGAGGAAAAATAATTAGTTTTAAGCCCACCTGCAGCCAGAGGCAAGATAACAGAAATAACGGCTAACACTACACAGCACCTTCTGTTCATCAAGTGCTTTTAAGAATTTCACATATACTGACATTTAATCCTCACAAAAACACCTTTAGGTAGATGCTGCTATTATTTCTATGTAAAAGTTGATCTCAGGACGATTATGGGACTTGCCCAAAGTTCCCCCGCTAGTTAGTGGCAGAGCCAGGCCTCAGACCCAGGCTGTCTTGTTTCAGAGTCTTCTCCGGTGCCCCTGGACTGGAACAGTGAGTGCTCCTGGATGACTTTACCCAACTTTATGAATTACACTTGTTCACTAAGAAGTCGTCGTATGTAAATAAAACTTGGGAAGAAGCACAGTCATTCTGCCCTCTTGTCAACCCTTCTGCTTCATTTTTTCACTTTTCTGAAGTTTCATTCACTAATCTGCAGTCTGAGTTTGCATCGTGTCTCACTGACTGGAATGTTATTCTTTAGCTCTGTTTTAGTACTGCCCATACTCCTCAACCACTTAGCATTCCTGAATTCACTCGGGTCCAGTACCACTAGTCCTATTGAATCCCCTCACACAAAATGCTACCTAGGCTGGGACGCATTGTCTGTGCAGCCCCCGGATCCCTCTGTGATGATGACGCTGAATCCCTTTGGTGGGAGGGCCTGCAGTTCGTCCCCTGGATTGGCAGAGTGTGGGACGCCTCCAACCACCTTCAGGGTAGCTCAGTAAGGTTCTATTTATACAACTCTCCCTGGGGCCCAGCTCCTTCCTGGGAAGTTTTGGCTCTTTGTGGGCAGGGATGAAGTCTTAAGGACTTTTATTGCCTCAGACAATATCCAGTACATACTAGAGGCCTCATTGTTACTTTAAACTTAGGTTTAAACTTAAAAGATTTCTTTACAGCACTGACGGGTGGGGCTCAGTGGGCTGGGCATCATCCCACAATCTGAAGGGTTGCTGGCTGGATGCCTGGTCAGGGCGCATGCCTGGGTTGTGGGCCGGGCCCCGGGCTGGGGGTGGGCAACAGGCAGCAGATGGATGTTTCTCTCACATAGATGTTTCTCTCCCTCTCTTTCTCCCTCCCTTTCCCTCTCTAAAAATAAATAAAACCTTGAAAAAAAAAGATTTCTTCACATAACTTTCATAAGGGTACTGATTGTTATGTAAAGTGATAGTTTTATTTTCCTAAAAAAAAGAAAACCTAATTCAAAAATAGTTTAGTGAGTATCGACTCCAAAATATGGTAAAAAATCTTATCCTATTCATTGACTTATCCTATTCTGGACATAATAAATCCTTTTTTATTCTTTCTTTTTCAAGCCAAAGATTCCCTCTTGGTTTATTTTCATTTTCAGGAAGTAATTTCTTCTTATGTGCTTTTCTATATTAATAAAAATGAAGAGACTAAATATGGGTTATATTAAATACCTTTGGCCTGTCTCGCTCAATAGGCTGAGCTGATCCACCCCAGCAGGAAATGGCTTTCCTGCCTCTGAAATCTTGAAACTTGTTGCCTAAACAATATAGTTGGTTCTTTTCACATGCTGCCCTTATTTCCATACTTGCATAATTTTCTCCAAGGAGACAATCTCTTGGACTGGGGCTCATCACAAAGTAGGCACTCACAAAATATTGGCTGTGAAAATAAATGAAGGAGGGGAGCAAAACTTGGCAATAATTCCCTGACAGGACATGTTTTAATATGGGGAAGTCCTTCCTAAGAAGCTGAATGAAGAAAAAGTTTCAGTGACCATGGTTGCAGCACTAACCAGAACATTTTAGCCTTTTAAGAATCCTGGTTTATTCATCCATCATCAGCACTTGAGGTGTAAAAATGATTTTGAACTTGGTAGAATAATTCTGACTCTGCTTATGGTGTTCATAAAATGAAAGACTCCTGCCCTGGCCAGTGTGGCCCGGTTAGCTGTGCATCATCCTGCAAAAACCAAAGGTCATGGGTTCGATTCCTGGTTGGGGCTCATGCCTGGGTTGCGGGCTTGGTCCTGGTCAGGGCGTGTGCAAGAAATAACCAATCAGTCTCATATTGGTGTTTCTCTCCCTTTCTCCCTCCCCTCCCTTTCTCTAAAAAATAAACAAACATATTTTAAAAATGAAAGATTCCTGTTTAGTAGTATCTTTCATTTCTTACTCTTTTCTCCAAACTTTTGGATCTCTCTACAAATGGATCCCTTGAAAGATAACCGGTATATCCGTTACTCCCCTTACAAACTTTGTTGATGCCAGCCTCAAATAGAAATCCTCTAGCTTTAAACTACAGACTATTCTTCCTTTATGTTTCCTCTAAGGTCGTCTTTACAGAACTAAATGCAGACCATGAAAGGTGATTTGGGGCAGTTGATCGAAGAAGTATGACACTTTAAAACTTTGCATCAGTGTTGGGTACAAGTCTGAACACACGATATGCAGAAGGGGCAATGCAATGACTTGTGAACCGAATGTCTCTCTCCTTGACCTGTTTTGACCAAACTTTATTTAATGGAGTTATGAAAAAGAGTAGGAATCAAAACACATGGGGATCACAGAGGCTGTTATGTTTATTGTGCAGAACAGACAGTGATAATCCACTGAGAAATATTTTCAACAAGCAAGCGATTCCAAGTACAATCATAGACAGCAACTCTACATGAAGAACAAAGGATAAAGTTAGATGACACTCAAAGGGAGAGGCAGAAAGTCAACTGCAGTTAAACGTCTTGATAATTTTCTCCTGCAAACATGGAGAAATGGTAGAAAAGTTCAATGTCCAGTCTTACTTAGCTGAGACCAACAACAGCAAAGAACAGTCCTATAAAATTTATCTCCCACAAAAATAAACTATATATATAAAAATTTTATGATGTTCTTACTGTTCCATTGGCCACAAGCTTTTTTTTTTTCAGTATGAAAAATGAGGTATACTGGGGCTTAAGAGGTAGTAGTGTGTTTTGATTGTACAACGTAGAAGAAATAAAACAGTAACTTCATCAGAGATGGAAATTGCTCGGTTTCCTAGTTTGGCCAACATGAGTAACTGCGTCAGCTTTATGAGCTGGCCAATGAGGTTTCAAAAAGGCCCCACCGAAGTTATGGATTGGGACTTTTATTTTTATGAGCCACTGTTTATTTGCTTATTTAATGCACAGTTAACAGTGATGGTGAGTTTTAATTCTCTCCACAGCTCCTTTGGTGATTCACAACAGTGAGCCATCTGCCAGTCTGAGAGAGGTCTGTGGTCTTTGAAGCTACCTCCCTGAAGTGGCTGGAAGAGAGATGGTTTGGAGTTCCGATTGCTGTCAGAACGGGAAGCCACACTGCCACATGCCCTCATGAGAAACTACCTCCTGGCCCAGTTGATAATACCATGTTAAAAAGTCAGCACACTCACTAGCAGAGAAAAGAATAAAAACTCTACATAAGAAGCGCTTAAAATAAATCTAGTTGAGACATATTACAAAAATCACATTTGTGTAAAATACATGAAAATCTTTGTCAAGCATCTTCTCATATTCAACTAATCTTAAAAACACATATTTCTGATTGCATCGCAAAAGCCGAGCTTGTTGCACCTCACCTGCAAAGCTTCAAGTTTCTTTGAAGGTTGGCTTTATTTACTTATTCGCAAAAGTATGTAAAAATGTGTTCCTTTCTAGCAAACGTCTTTTACAAAAATAGTTTTGACTAGGGATAGCTGCAGTTGCAATGTCAAATGTTGACGAAATTGAAGGCTGCGAGTAACAAGTTTATTCCTTTTGAAGTCTGGAGGTAGGTCTTTGCAAGTCAATCAGTTCATTTCCTTAAACAACTCATTTGAGGTACAAACTTGGAGAGTAATATTTAAACATTACAGTCAAATTTTGTGTGACGTGTAGTGCGATTGAGGAAAAAGATCCTTAAGAACCTAGGAGCGACTTGGTTAAAAAACTATTCAACTTAATGTAGAAATCTAGCGGAGAAGCTGAAACAAGTATTTGCAAAATTTTAATTAAGAAAACCGTAGAAAAATACATAGCCATGCTGAAACACAGTAAGGAGACTGCTTCTTTAACTGTAGTTTAAGTGTACAAAAAGAACCGCGATTAGCATCACCTACCCTTTCAGGTTTTTTTCTTGCATTGCTTGTGTATAGCAGCATGTAAAAAGTACTAGACTGTAAATTAATTGTAACATTCAGAGGTAGTATTGAGTAGTGGGGATATATTGCATCTCTGGCTAAAAGTGCAGTTTGAATGAAGAGACGGTGAACTGAAGCCAAAGTAAAGCACCTCAGTCAACCATCCTATGTCAAAACGTATTACTTGAAGTAACACATAAGCTTAACTTGAGGTAAGTGGTATTTAGGTCTTTCACGGAAACTGATACACAATGGAGAGAGGGGGAGGGAAGGGGAGGGAGAGAGAGACTGAGAGAGAGAGAGAGACTGCTTTTTTTAAAAAAATGTAGCATAACTATAGCAAAAGAAATTTAGATTTCGCTCCTCCTACCTCATAAATCAGGTGAGTTCATCATGCATTATTCTTGTACCTTTTCATTAAATTACAAAGAGGATGATTTTACTTGTCCAGGTTCCTTCAATGCTTTGAGGCTGACAAGTGCAATTTATTGCTAAGTGGTGTTTGGCTCTGCAGGAAGTAGATTCTATCCGGATGATCGTTTTTCCTGAAGATGAGTGTGGCAAGCAAATGCATGCCTCCTACTGATGCGCACGGTCTCCATAAATATAGGAGTTGCTGATACCTGCTTGCTTACTTCCCTTTTTCAAACACGAGCATAACCTTTTCTGGTCCGTTAGCTGAATGAAAGGATACATCAGCATTTCGTCTCATTTAGAAATAAAAGTTAAAAAATCATCAAGTAAGTGTCTACGAGATTATACGAAAAAGAGAGAAACAGTATCTATTCCTATCTTTGGTGTTCTAAACAGAAGCTTGACTACGGCGAGCGGGGTGGGTGGCGCTGGAGGCCGACAGTGTTACACACCGCGCCTTTCCTACGTGAATGCCCGATGTCACGAGTGTGACACGTTTCCGGTTGGTGTGCAGTGCAGTGATTGACTAGACCTGATTCAGAGTTTTTCTCACCCACCCACTCTTGCTTATCAGATCAACAAACTATTAGTAGGTTAAGGAAAAAGAAAACAGTAATTAAAAGTTGCATTGTTAAATTGTGTCCCCTGTGTTTACAGCAGTTTTTCACTAAACCTGGGACTGTGAAGGGATTACAAAGAAGGTGATTAATATAGTCCTTTTTAAGGTTATGTGATTTCTCCCCGACCCCCGCCCCTCCCCCGCTCCACCCGCCCCGCCCCCGATGAAAGTGGAAAGACCATGGCAATAGAGAGTAAGTGGTCACTGCAGTGTCTTCTCCCTTCAAAAGATCGAACTGCTGCTGAGGTAGAAATCAAATGCTGGTGCCCCCTAATCCTCTTCCGCAGACTCTTGTGAGGATGTCTCTTCAGTCTCCTCCTGGAACACACAAAGGGGACAAGCATCACGCTGTGTGGGCTGTTCTTACCAACAGTTCAGAGTGACCTGCTTCCACAGCACATCATACTTGCTTCAACAGAGGACACGGACGGTGGGCAAGCCCCTCGCTCCCAGGGCTTCTGACACTGTAATTGAGGAATCAAGGTGTTGCTTTTTCCCAGGGCAGTCATCAGCCACTGTTGACTTAAGGATTGATGGCATGGCGGCTGGTCAGCAAATTCAATTGTTCGCAGTCCAGAGAACGTCAGGCCAATGCAAGCTCACTCACCAATTAAGAGTGGAAAAAGAAATGGGTGTATTTTTTTTTTTCCAGAGAGCATGCCTCTCATCAGTTTTAAAAACCGTCGTACAAGTAAGAAAAATAAAGTTCAGGAGATCCTTACTTAAGGCATAAATAAATATGTCGTCTAGATCTTAGTAACAATAGCTGATACTTTCACGGTGATTACTGGATGCTTTTGGGGACTATCTGCTATTTTTCCCACTCTACCGGTGAGAAAATCAAGGCACAGGAAGTCATATACACAAAGTGACAGGACGGCAAGGATTTGGGCCAAGCCAGGTGGGTGCCAGAACTTGTGTGTGACCACTAACTACGGTCACCTTCAGTGGCAGCACGGGGACAGAAGGGAGCCTGATCGCAGGCTGCAAGAGCTGACTACTAACTTCCTCTCTAAATTGGTTTCCTCTGCCTCGTATGTATCAAAGCGCATTTTAAGACAATGACCAAAGTTTGGCATCACTGCTCAATCTCAATGCTAAATCCACATCGACCAATGTAATGCTGGGCTAGGCAAGCAGAGAAAAATCTAATATGTATGCTTTTGCAGGGCCTCCTCTTCATATAAATCTAATTCCTCCTTCTCTTTTCCTTTTGCTGATTCCTTGTGGTTCTGGAACTTACTGGCATTTCTGCAAGCTGGCTTGAGCCGCACAGTTCTCCTTCCTTTTGCTTATTTTACAAATGTGCAGTACCTTTCAGGACATGGGTGGTAAAGCGGAGACAATAAACATTTCTGATAAAAGCGTCGTTATTGGGAGGACGATTTTTATCGAATGCTGCACATTGTCTCATAGGACAGCATGTGAAAAAGATCTGGGAGAAGAGGTAAACATTTACCCCGGCAGCAAACTGAGCCCCTTTAAGAATGGCCAGCTTCAAACAGCTTAGAACAGTCTTCCTACTTTAATAGATTTGATTTTCCACCCGGCTTCATTTTGTCTGGGTGGCTAACTGACACAATTTATACCTCTCTTCCTTTCCCAGGTCACTACAGTACACCATTCAGTAATGCATGTCTTAAAGCTTGTCTGCATTATATGACCAAACTTCCATTCATTAGTGTTTGAAACACTTCAGCTGTGAAGGAGCTCCTAAATGCTACCATGTGTGACGCTTTTGCGTAAAAGCAGCAAACAGGAGGGAAAAAAGCCCACATGACCGGGCACTCACATGAATACACACACACACACGCACACCCCTACACACACTCACACACTCTATCCTGGGCTTTAATCACAGGCCACTGCTTACTGCAGACCCTTGGCAAAAGGCTTCAAACATTCTGTCCCCAAAGACTGAGAGAGCTGTAAATCCTTGGAATAAACACACCTACAAATGAATGGATCACAGCTTAAAAATATAACCACAGCAGCATCAAGTCATGAGATTTCACACCAGTTTTGTTTAGTCTGCTTTGGGTTATGTGGGAAATGTGGAACGTATGAAGCTACCTCCCCTCTACTCCTCGACCCTGAACTTCGGGCTTCGCATATTTAAGCAGCAGGTTTATACCTCTTGATAGGCAACAGGCCATGACCCTGAGATTCTCTATGGAGTCCTGGCCACAAAGGAGGATGTTGTGTGATCAGAGCCATCAGCATACGAAAGAGAGACAAGCCAGGGTTCAGCTGCCCTGTGACCTTCTCTTTTCACTTAATATTTAAATTCCAGAAAGTCACTAAGCTGTCTGGCAGACACACTCTTCATCTGTCCCCAGATGACTCACTTCTCCTGATGACATTAGGTGTGAAACAGGTGATAGCACAAGAGCTGGCAGGTACATTTTATTCCTTCTTCTCATGGTTAATAAATCAATAGAACTCAGTCAAGCTGGAAACCCTCCTGGATCCAGCTGTAATCATTCCATTTTGAACTGCTCAATTTTTCTATACTATCTGGAAACCAAAGTACTTCTCAGCCCGGAAGGAAACAGAATTTTCAGGCCATGAACTTACAGAGACCTTTGTAGTGGATGGAATGTGATCCACTGTCCAAAACATTCCCAGAAACTTTGCTTGATTTGCATTCTTGAAGCTCCTGATATGTAAGTGGTTTATTCAAACCCCTTAGACACAACTCAGTTAAAAAGGATGTGCCCTCATATTGTTTCCTTAGGTATCTTTCCACTGACCTTGGGATTCTTCTATTGGTAGTTGTTGGTTATAGTACTGGTACGTAACGAGGATCTCAGAGGGTGGGAGCTCACGCTCCATCAGACTTTTGGAGGCAATGTGGCTCTCACATGCTCAAAACAATGGTTTTCTCAAAAGTCTAGTTAGTGGAGAGTGGTCTCTTCTTTGCATAGCCCTGACTGGCCACCCTGCAAAGGACAGCATGATCGCCAAGCGGATGACGTTGGCAGGGCGTGTGGCACTTTTCACCCCTGAAAACCTCACCTTTCCAGGGACTTGGTTGCTGTGACAAAAGTGTGCATGAGATGAGAGGAAAAATCTTTCCTGTTAGGAATGAAGTTGGAAACCCAGCCTCAGCTGCCCCGTCCTGGCTGGCCAGACTTCACAGGAGGCTCTTATGTGGTTCCAAGAGTGGACAGAAACCAGTGATGTAGGGAATAAGGAGCTGGCTCTGGTGGCCCCAAAGAATCATGTTTCCATAGCAGAGTAGTTATTAGGGACCCCTCGGATTCAATCCTGTACATTAACTTAGAAGACACTGTCAGTTACTGTAGACAGCAGCTTGCACCTTGAGATGTTTATCTAAATTGCTCCATGTTTGCACATGCAGCCGAAGGCCCTTTGGGCTTATGTAGCCCCCCAAAAGCTGCTTTGAGGCAATAAGGAGATTGAAATATTGTAGCCAAGAATTATACACATTAGGGGCTAGTCATCCAGGTGGAAGGCCAAACAGCAGCAGTCTGGCCAAGAAGACTGAGTCTTGGAATGGGGCTTCAGTGGCATTTCTATGAGCACCAGCTACTAAGGCCTCTAAACACTGTACAGCTCCCAGCCATTCATGCACTTACTTTACAGACAACCGAGGCTGCACCAACCGGGGTGAAACATGTGAATTTTTTTGGCAGAAAACTGATGAGAGGGAAGGGAAAGTGGGCAGAGTTGGAGAACCATATTTTTATTATGACTATTGGAAAATTGCACTCATTTTGAAA
Organism: Desmodus rotundus; assembly: GCF_022682495.2. Lineage (NCBI taxonomy): Eukaryota > Metazoa > Chordata > Mammalia > Chiroptera > Phyllostomidae > Desmodus > Desmodus rotundus. The sequence goes on from NC_071389.1 coordinate 141,240,734, forward strand.
AAAAAAAAGAATGAAATATAAAGGAATTTAATAAGTGTAACTCTTTCATGGCTTTGGTTGCTTGGAAAAAACCCCACTTCGACCGAGAAATATAGTGTGCACATACCTCCATCGTTTAATTTGGTTCAGCAGAATGCATGCGGCACACACCTTTGGGTACGCTTCCACTAATTGATTCCAAAGGATGAAGAAGACAGCCCATTATCCAATCATATGCCCCAATGCTTGATGGAATTTTAAAATGTCTAAGAGTTTAATTCTAGACCTTACCACAGAGACATGGGTAAGGGTGTGTGCTGGAGGAAAGTTCAGTATTTAATGCAAGAGGCGAAGCTCTGGGTTTAATTTTCAGATGCAGGCTAACCAGCAGGTTTGCAGTGGAAGGGAGGTCAGTGAATTCTAAAAAGAACCAAGAAATGGAAATGCTCTCCCTGCAAACTTGAGATGTTGCGTCACCATAATGCTCCTCTTTGTGTGCAGTAAGGAGTCCGTGTTGGCTTTAACATGTCCTTCTTTTTCCCCCTTGATTACAAAGAATTCTGCAACTCTTTACCATAAATGTTGCAGGCTAAAAATACATTTATTATTCAAGTTATCTTGCCAAGAAACCTAAAAATACCTGGTAGTCTAGAAAGAGTAGTTAGGGGTTTATGACGTTCTCCTTTTGTCATCTTAATGTGTTTAATTTCCTAAGGACTTGGAGCAACACATTTAAGAGTTTTTCACATTCACGACTATTTCGAGCCAGTCCCATCCAGAACAGAAATAATGGCAAGACTGTACTTTCAGGGATCATTTCTATAGTTTGTTACCAGAACAGAAATAATGGGCTCTCCTGGCTGGCAGCAATGACCAAAACCCAACCGCCGTTCTGTCTGCAGCTAAGTGACCCACAAGACCACAGACCTGAGTTTTTCTATTTCTCTGTCAGATACTTTAACTTCAAATGGATTGGGACTGTTTAACTTAATGGAAAGTGATTACTTCCTCCAACTAGGAAAACTTTATATCAGATTTTAAGAAACATATTAAATGGAACATATATAAACCATAGACTCTGGCAAGTGCAAGGGGTTCTGGTGGAAATACAAGAAGGCAAATACGTTTTTCGAAAGGAGACATAAAACGTTGGATGTTTATGGCATTTGAGCCCTGTCTTTACTTTAGCTTTATGTATGTAAAAATATACACGTATCAGGACTATCTTGCATGTGTTACCATCACCTTAATAAAGTCAGTTAAGGGTCTTATTGGGGGTTGCTTGAAGTAACGATGGTTGATCCCAGAGGTTACTGACCACAGCACCAACCCTTAAACTAATGGTTGTCTAACATGTGTCCTATTCCCACTGCGTCAGACCGGTAAGGACAATACCCATCTATCTGCCAAGCAGGGCGTGAGAAAAAAGTGGGACAACCAAGTAGAAAACTTTGAAAAAAAAAAAAGCAAAAAAATTTTATAAGGCTACAGTGTGGAACTGCAGTTATTAATTACAGTTATTCATGTCTGTCTATTTCTTTACCTGTGATTCAGTGATAGGTTTTTTTGAGAAAGAAAAAAGCAAACAAGTAAACAATGCCTCAAAAAAAAAAAAACCCAAATAAGATATCTTAGGTTTCAAAAATTCACTTCTGTTTGTCTCCTTTTGCTCTTGGTCAGATTCCATCACAGAAAATATGGCAAACGGAGGTAACATGCATCCCTCAGATACTACCGAGGTCCATCCTGGAATGAAGGGCTACATAAAAAATATCTCCAGAAGGGAATCACACTTTCCAGATAGGGAAATCATTTTATGTCTCAATGAACTGCAAGTTTCAGGGTCCCGTAAGCCATGATTTCTGAGGATCATGAGCTTGATCAACTTTCCATGCCGGGTCTACTTCTTATAGAAGGAGCCTCATGTCTAAAAAATAACTAAAGATACAGCCAAAAGATTTTTGCATGAAGGAAGCACTCAGAAGCAGGCAATTTATTTCAACGTGTCTAAAGCTGTCAGGGAATATTCTTGTTTTTGTGCAAAGCAGTTGTAAAAATGGTTATGGGGAAGGCCGATTAACGGTTATAGTCCAGGTGTGCTTACCGATGAATGGACTAGGAGAAGCCTTTGCTCTTTGCTTTCTGTGTGTACAAAACTTTGCTCAACTTGCATTTGTTGCCAGGGAACAGGACATTTCTGAACTTTAATCATTATCGTACCAATCACATGCCATTATCCTAGGACTTTTGAGTAAGATTACGGAAATATCAAAAACAATACTAAGTCAACAAATAATTACTTAATGGGCATCTGAGTATCCAGCAAACATTTTCTGAATGTAAAGGAAGTATCTTGGATAAAGCAACATACTTGTATTCGAACATTAAGGATTTTCTTAGGAAGATCAGGTGTTAAAGCCAGTTACTCTTATTCATATTAATTTGGGTCAGCAAGTTTGGCTAATAAGAAAGTTTACGTATTTAGTAAATAATTGTTTTATGTCCAATTTACACCGGCATGCAGAGAAGAAAGAGGCAGGCAGACATTGCTATTTTAATTTTAGTCTAATCCACAGACTTCATCACACTGTTAAAAACAATTATCCTTTTAAAAACTGCATGAGATCTGTCAAGTCCAGAAACAGTAAATTTTCCTTTTGCAGTTTTATATATTACCTAAACTGAGTGATGCTCTTTCCCTTCTGTCAGAAGTTTGTGTCATCTCTCCAAGACAGCCCCTGCCCAGAAACAGCTAGATTCATCTTGCCAATACACCCCTCTTACAGCTGCTAGCTAAGCTAATTACTTCATATGTTTACAGCTAATAATCACTTGGATGTTTCCTCTGCCCTACCCCTGTGTTGTTATAACCTTGAGCTACTTTATTGTAAGGGTTAAACGCTGGTTTCTACTTTGCTCTCTCCCTTCCCCCTGACCTTTCCAATGTCAGAGGTCAGGGGGTGAAATCAGACAGTATTTCCTATACAACGTAACAGTACCACTCAGGGTGGACTTTGATATAATTCTTCATGTTTTACCAGTCGGTGCCAAACATTTACTGGCCCACAAAATGTTTTACCAGCTTGAACGAGCATAAGTAGGAAAATAAATCAGTTCTCTTTATGACTTGGGCAGTGTAAATCACCAGGCTCCCTGAGTGAGCAGAAGACTGACTATTTGCTAGTCTGATTTATTGTGAACTATTTACCGCGTTGGCCAAGGTGCCATGTAAAAGATGAGTGTTGGAGGGAGTGGGCTCTCTTCTCTTTCACCTTCCTCCTCCTTCCTTTGTATGTCTAGACTAAAAGCCCCCAGTAAAATGCCTTCTTTGAGAACAAGATGCTGACTGCAATTCATCAACTTGCTTGTCCCAAAATGAAATCTCTCATTTTGCTCCAAACAATGTTTAGGTTGTCTGAAATATAAACATCCTTAAAACTGCCCTTGAAGTCTCTGTAAAAACATTCAACTTTTTTTTTTGAAGGGGAGAAAAAAAACCCTGATAACCAAGGCTTCCTGAGATTTCTCCACCCTGATACGCACCACCTGCAGGAGAGGCTACTCGCAGGTAAAAACTCCATTTCGAAACAGACAGTTTTGTTTCCAGTCTTGCAGAAGCTGGAAACTTGCCAATTCTCTCATTGGGAAATCTGAAAAGGACTAGGTTTATACCTGTCTTAATTGCTACAGGGGTGGCTTGCCAGGGCTGTGCAACAATGAGGGAATTAGGTGGAAAGGCGGGATAACTGTGGGGATTTTAAAAACCTGTTTTTACTCTTTGGGTGGGGCTCTGGTGAGAAAAAAAAAGTCTGAATTATATAGAAGGACTCACTTCCAATCTCAGCTTAAAATCAAGAAACAATAAAATATCGGATAAACCAGCAAAACCTTGATGTAAGTCTGAGACAGAGTGAGATGTATGCTTATCAAAATAAAAACTACAGAAATAAAGCTCCCCCAATCAATGATAATAACCTGATACTTTCCCGGTGTTTTTATAATTAAAATAACGATGACAACACCAAAACATACCACAATTTCCCTACTAAAGTTAAGAATGTAAGCCATGGATGGGGCTGAGAATTCAACTGGTTCAAATTGTTAAGAAAACTGGGAAGTTAGCTAACTTTAATTTATTGCTCATTTTATCACTTTAAATAAAAATTCACTAGCGATCCCTGGTAAGGTTTTGTTTTCACCGGTTTTGGAATTTTTGAAAAAGTTAATGTGAATAATGAAAAATTTCCCCTTTAGACTTACAAGAGACTAGAACTTTCCCATTAGGATTATTAGACACACTGGAGGTTTGCACCTGACGGCACCTGGTAGATTCTCCAAGCACCCCCATCCCAGTAGGGGTTCCCTTTCATTCTTTCTTAGACACATGCACTTATATATACATACAAACACACACATACACACAAACACAAATGCATATCTAAACTTTGAATTTGCCATGATCCCAAATTTGTCTCTCAGAGTGAATTTTGTCACTTTGTATCCCAGTTTCAAGAAGTGGTTCCCTCCCTGGCTGGTGTGGCTCAGTGGATTGAGTGCCGGCCTGTGAACCAAAGGGTCCCTGGTTCAATTCCTAGTCAGGACACATGCCTGGGTTGCAGGCCAGGTCCCCAGTAGGGGGCGCATGAGAGGCAATCACACATTGATGCCTCTCTCCCTTTCTTTCTCCCTCCCTTCCCCTCTCTCTAAAAATAAATAAACAAAATCTTAAAAAAAAAAGTGGCATTCTTGAAGTTTAGAGGAGGTTTCAGAATTTGACGGATTTATGAGACTTCACAATAGAGCCATTGTAATTCTAGATACATGTGACCTACAAGGAAAGTGATTCTGACTGCTTTAGTCCTTATGATAGGATGTAGCAATTACTATAAAATTTCCCCCCTAGTTAAACATCCTTATTTTAAAGACAAGCAATAAAAACACTTGCAGTAAAACGGATGGTAATTTTAAACTAATTAGAATTTTTGGAAATGAAAAACCTAGCATCCAAAAATAAGTCAGAACATAACAACACTCCCTGGAACTTAAATAATTATGAATCTCTCACAATGTTCTTGAGAGTAAGGGAAGATACGTTGTATTATCCCATTTCATAAGTGGATAAACAGGGTACAGAGACATTAATGGGGCTAGAAAGCAAAACCTAGGTCTGTGTATACTTCACTGAGTGCTTTTCTTAAATTGTGCTAAAATCTTCACTGCCCCCAGACAAGATCTAAATGTAACTCCTCAAAGTACTGCCAACGAAGAAAGAACACGAGCCTGAGGCAATCCAGACTGCCACAGGGGAAAGTCAACTGGGAGAGTATTTTGAAAGAAACAGATGAAAAAGGAAGAGATTCTTTTGAATGTAGTGTAAAATTTACATTATCCCCCATGAACTTCCGTGTAGTCCCTGTGTTTATATAATTCACCGCTGTGTCCTTAGGCAATATAGATTAAGAAGCCCGATGAGCTCATGCTCTTTCTTCTGTTTCTGAGTCTGAACTCTTTTCAAGGGCAAATCTGGAGCAGGGTCTGTGAGACAGCCAGACTGATCAGAGAAGACCAACCCCATTCATCTGGGGCTCCTTTGATATTCCTGATTGCCTTGGGAAGCAGTTTTTGATTTCACTCGTATCATTTCGTGGTATATTACTGCCCAAACTGCAGTCAGTCTCCACCTGTGATTTATTTGTTTCTGCCTCTCTACTTTGGAACATGTCATTCATCTCATCTGTTAGGTTTTCCTTTCTTTCCCCTGATTTATCTCCATTTTCCCTTTTGCAGCTAAACAACAACAGCAAAATCAAAACTCTTCCAGGAATCGTCATCCCCCTGGTGGCATTTTGTATCCCCTATACATCTCCTAAAGGTTGATATTCTGTGTTTCAGACCTCTTCTCACGTATGTTTGCTAAGTATCTTCATCCCTGGCTGCCTGTTAGAACCACTTGGGGAGTTCATAAAAAATACTGATGCCGGAGGCTCCAGACTGAAGAATCAGAATCCTGGAAGGGCGGAGCCATTGGCGTGTAGGTACATGTTTAACAAACTGCTCTCCAGGAAGGAAAAAAGTCCTGACTTGTAGTATTTGGTCAATTTGCATGGCATAAGTATTTCCAACGCAGTTGATTTCAAGCTATCTACTTGACATTGCTGAATGTAGAATATGGAAGAGATACCTGGAATCGGTTCACAGGGGCTGGCTAGCTCCAGCACATGCCACACACCACGGAGTGGGTTTATATGTGGGACATACATGCCATGTATATGATGATATATAAATGTACGTGGCATATACATGGTGATATTTGTAACAGCCATTTAACTATACATGGTCACCTCGCCCCATATACATAGTTTCTCTTATCTGTGGATTTGCTTTCTGAGGTTTCAGTTACCTGCAGTCAACTTCGGCCCGAATATGTTGAATGGAAAATTTCAGAACTAAACAGTGGGTTTAAAATAGTGAGCTGTTCTGAGCAGCATGAGGAAACCTTGAGCTGTCCCGCTCCGTCTGCCGGGGACCTGAATCATCCCTTTGTCCAGAATATCCCACACCCCCGTTACTGACTTAGCTGCTGCCTAGACTATCCGATGGTAATCAGAGATCGGCCGAGAACACATACACATAATTTTTATTACAATATATTGTTATTTAATTTGTTATTATTAATCTCTTACTGTGCCTAACGGATACATTAAACTTTATTACGGATATGGATGTATAAGAGGAAACACAGTACAAGTATACATAGGGTTCAACACCATAGCAGTTCCAGGGCAACACTGGGGGTCTTGTTATGCACCCTGCGGATAAGGGGTAACTACTGTGTGTGTGATCACTAGGTTATTCTAACATGCAGCCAATGCTAAGAACTTCTGAATTAGATGACACATTTCTCAGATGGACTCTGTGTTTGTCTTCCCCATCTTCCCGGCAACACCAAGAATAGAGACTGAATCAGTGTTGCTAACAGACCACATAATGTTACAGCTAACCTATCCTTCCCAGCCTAGGACGCAACAGTGCACTCTGTAGTATCTTTGACTCAAAGGCACAGAATTATAAATTCACTTTCTCCTGATTTTTTTACTGAAGGGTGAGAGGCTCAATATATTTGGGTTGTCCTACTTATAATGTAAAATTTTTGTATACATTTAATTTTGCTTAGTATTGTATATAAACATTGAAACGCTGGGTATTTATTTTTAGTGCCTCCTACCACTCTCAGCTTTTAGGTATGGGAGTAGCCTGAGAATGATTTTTTCCACACTAACTCTGCTTTTATTCTACTGAAAGGACATGTGTAATTATTTGGATACATATTTCCTGTATGCTCACACATGTTTAGAAGTTTCAATTCTCTTCCAAGCAGCATTAAAAAAAAAACAACAACAGTAAGCACATAAAATTGTGTGGGTGATCTTTCCCAGGCAAGGTAACGCTGCCCCAAGAGAACAGGGTGCAAAGTACAGTTTTTGGGATCTCTAGGGAAAAGAGCCCAGAGATACTTTAAATTATATGAAAGAGATCTGCAAAGAACTTGGTAACCCACGACATTGCTTAATAACTTACTTCCGCCAGTTCTGTACGACACACCTCCATCTCCTGACCTCCTCCTTAAGCCCAGAAGGGGAGAGCAAGCAGAACATTCTCATACTTTAATAACAACTCTCGTACTTGGCAATCATGTTAATTTATCCTTCAGTATTGCTTTCTTCAAGATATACTTCCTTCATAAATATGATTCTGAAGTTTCTACGCATAGATTACAGTTAGGACAAGGAATTCCAGTCATATGGGACAAAGAGAAGGGAAGCTCATTCCTAATATTGATGTACCTGGAGACCGCAGAGACTGGCTTAGTCACGGGAGCAAGGCCTGAGAGTACATCAATCTGCAAAACCAGTGTAACTTAATTTCCCAGTTTCCCGGCCTTCCCTGGGGGCAGTTTGGAATCATCTAATGTTATGAAATAATTCAATGAACAGATATGTTTCCAGTCATGGATCATGAAATATTTTGCAGCTAATAAGTCCCACATCAAGTCAATGAAATATGGATAGCTGGGTGGGAAGGACAGAACCTGAGGTTTCAGAACTGGCGAAACACATGATAATGTTAGACATATGTTTCCTATCCAAGGCACTGGAATAAACTTTTTATTTTTTAAACTTTAATATTTTCTTTGTTCACTTAAGCAAAGGTTTTAATCTTTTAGGGTTTTTAATGACAATCTCTGACTGCATTTCTGATTTTTTCTGAAGGATACAACAAATTGTCAAGAATACTTCAATGCTGATATAATCAAAACTAGAACGATACTACTTAAAGGTTTAATTTGGTTTTTTTTCCCACTTTACCTTTCATATTAATTAGGAAGAAAATAGTCATCACGACCATCTCTTACCTGAGCAGGCTTCTTCTGAACAACTTGTTGTGGCTAAAAAGGAAAAAAAAAAAAGAACTGTTATAGCTTAAGAGAAAACATATATAATGAAAAAAATTAAGTAAACACATTTTAAATATAGACATGCATCTGCAAATGAGATGAAAATGTCAAGGTTCACATGGTTTATTTACTCCTGATCTCTACGTGTTAAGCAAATAAAATGCAGGTCGTCTCTATTAAAACAATCCCAACTGAAGTCTGGCATCCATACCAGCTACATCAAAATAAACTTCCTTAATTCACTTTTTTTTGGTTTGAATACCATAAAACATGAGGAAGGAACGGGCCTAATTTGTTAGTATTTTGCTTTTTAAAAGAGCTTTATTGAGAGGTAATTCACATACCATAAAACTCACCTGCATACTGTATGTAATTAAAAGGTTTTTAGCACATTCAGAGGATTGTACAATCATCATCACTCTAATTTTAGAATATTTTCACTGCCTTTAAGAGAAACCCGATACCCATAAGCAGCCATTCCCATTTTATTTTTCTTCCTCCCTAGCTGCCCTCTCATCCCTAACTCACCAGTACCCTACTTTCTTTCTCTATAAATTTGCCTATTCTGGACACTTCATGTGGATGGAACCATGAAATATATGGTATTTTGTGACCTAGTGTCTTTCACTTAGTCCAGTGTTTTCTAGGATCGTCCATGTTGCAATACGTATCAGTAGTTCATTCCTTTTTATTGCTAAATAATATTTCATTGTGTGGATATACTGCATTTTCTCTGTCCATGAGCTGATGAGCATTTGGGCTGTTTCCACCTTTTGGCTATCACGAATAATGCTATGAAGATACGTGTATATGTAAGTTTTAATGTGGGTATGTTTTCATTTCTCTTAAATATATATATAAATATACAAGTATATATATAATATATAAATATATATAATATATAATGTACACTATATTATGTGTATGTCAGGGGGGCCCCCCAAAACTGGAATTATCTTCTGAAGGGCAGGCGCCCTGCAGTATAGGCTTCTCCAGCTAGGTGACTATTCTAGAAATCCATCTGTATCAGTATACCAGCTGGTGTTATTGTGAGAGGCTGTGTTTGGCTTCAGTGAATTTTTTTGAAGACTCAAAAAAACGTCCGCTCATTTCATAATAGGTGATTCATGAGCACAGCTGCCCACACTGTGCTGAGCGTTCAGCAGTTTTTGACCAAACATGGCGTGACCCTGTGCCCCACCCTCCCTATTCACTCCATCTCTCCCAGAGCTACTTTTTTGTTTGTTTCCTTAGATGTAAAATGTCCTCAAAGAGACATGTTTTGCTGATGTGGAAGAAGTGGAAAAAAAATGGCAGAAGCATTAAAAGGCATCAAAATCGATGAGTTCAAAAACTGTTTTAAACAGTTTTTACTGTTTTTAAGCAGTTTTTAAACAGTCTTACTAGGTGTATTGCATCAAGTGGAGAGTACTTTGAAGGTGACTGAAGTTCAAACATGTAAGAATAAATATACAATTTTTAATAAATAAATTTTTGGGGGGTCCTCCTTGTATGTATGTGTGTGTATATGTATGTGTACATATATGATATATATATATCATATATATAGTCTACAATATATGTGGAATTTCTGGGTCACACAGCTAACTATGTTACTTTTTGAGGAGTTGCCAGTTTTCCAAAGTAGCTGAGCCATTTTAAATTCCTACCAGCAATATATAAGGGCTCCAGTTTCTTGAAAACTTGTTACTGTCTGCCTTTTTAATATTCTAGTGGGTATAAAGTTGAATCTCATTGTTGCTCTGATTTGACTCTCTCTGGCTAAAATGTTGCGCATTTTTCATGTGCATATCGGCCATTGGTATGTCTTCTGTAAAGATGTATCTATTCAAATCTTTTGCCCATTTTAAAATTTGTCTTTTCATATTGAGTTGTTAAGAATTCTTTAAAAGTCCTGGATACCAGTCTCATTAGAATATGATTTGCAAATATTTTCTTCCATTCTGTGGGTGGGTTTGTTCACTTTCTTGATGGTATCATTTGCAAGATATCAACTATCTTATTTATCTATATCTACACTCAATTCTTATGTCTATGTTTGCCTCTGTCTATTTAATTGTATATGCAGAGTGAAAGTTTCCACTTACAAGCAAAGCACCTGAGGGAAATTCTCTATCTAGACTAAATTCATCTTCCAAGAATTAGAGTATTAGAAAAGTATTTAAGTTATTCTTTGTATTGTAAAAGGTAGATTTGACGCCCAAGCTTTCTGATGGATTACTTCCAGGACTCACCCTCATGTCTGCATATTATAAGCCTTATTTACTCTACCTATACGCCACTGAAATTTGGATATGTAACCGAGCCACTTGGATGCAGACAGTGACATGCTTTCATGTTTCAAATGCAAAGTATAAAATAAAATTGCCACAGTTCTCCCAAGTAACAGAAGTCAGAATAAATTCACTATACCACGGAAGAGGTAGAGTTCCTATTCATTTTTCTTCCCCTTAGAATCTCTGTGATGGTGCAAGGTCTTATTGCTGCTGTATTAAAGATATAAAATTACCAGAACTTTTTTTTAAGATGAACAAACTCAAAATAAAATAAATGGCAACATGCTTTTGTTCACCAAAAAAAAGTTTCTTCCCAGTGCCTTTAAATCACAGTAGCGATGACGTCATCAATGCCCGCGATTTGAGATGATGTTTTCTCCGGGTGGAATCAAACCAAGGACGATGAGACTTCTTGCCTTTTCGGATTCAAAGGTGTGTGCTAAGAGAAAAGTGTTCATTTTAAAAGAGTCCTTTGTCAGAACAGGCCACTCTTCCTTCTCTTTTTTTCCCCCTGCCAATTACACCTGCATGTTCACCCCTCAACTGTTTCAAACCTGCACACATTCTTGCAGGCTGACTGGTTCCTGCCGCTCAGAAGCCCCCTCCTTTTTTTGACCGAGCACCCTGCAGTCACGTGACTCCTGCCTGCACACTGTGGGGCTCAATGAAATCCTCGGCAAGGGCTGCCAGCTCACCCAGTTCTCCATGAATGAGGCCCCGACACTTCAATGAGGGGAAAGACAATGTCTGAACCGCTCCCAGCCCTGGCTGCCGGCCGAGTCCGTGTCACAGAACTTCTACCAGCCGCCCTCCCTTCCACACAGCACTTCATACTTTTCAGACCACCAAACAAACAGACCCTTGAATACTTTCAGTGCTGGCTGGGGTGAGGGCGTGTTTTCCCAGTCTCTGGCACCCACTGGCTCCAGATTGTGCCAAGAAAGTTTTTTGTTGTTGTTATTTTGTTTTGTTTTTGTTTTTTATGAATGGCTTTGGGAGAAAATGCAGACGGGAGCACAACACTGCTACCATTCATAAAAAGGGAAAGGAAACAAGCTGCTGTCTGGGAATCTTTTGGGACACCCAGCAAACGGCAACACTTATCTTCCCTGAGGCTTCTGCTGGCTTGGAACTAAGAATCGGTACCTAGAAACCTGCTGCCACTTAGGGTTCGTGTCATTAAAAACACGGTTAATCACCACAAGAAGAACCAAAAAATATCAACTATAAAGATCGTAATCTTTAGTGTGCTGAGCAGTATATTTTGCTGCCCGTTAATAAATTAGTACTACTTTGTACATGCATTTCCCATATAAAAGTTTAAAATCCTTTCTCTTTTTAACATCTGCCCCTTTGTGAATGGAAGGACCCAGGCCTTAAAATTTCCATCTGCTCACAGGGAAACTAAGACACAGGGAATTTAAATAATTTCCCCAAGACTAGTTTCTAAATCCAAGTCTTCTAATTTCTTAATTCTCTAAATAATGACCTGAGGAAACCATTCTCATCCTTTAAAAAAAAAAAGTCAAATCTGGCCCAATCCAGGAGGACCGCTAAGCTCATGGCTGTCCTTGATTTCCACCTCTAGATTCTCCCTCTCCACAGGGGTCTCTCAGGGTTCCTCACTACCACTACCGCCTGGGCTGACGGGGGGGGGGGGCCCTGGCTTCCTCAGGAGGACCCAGCTGTAATTCCCCGAGGCTGCTCACAAAAAGTGAACCCTAGGGGCAAGAGTTAGGCCCACAAGATCCAGCTGCTTCCCCTTGGAGATTCTGCCTTAGGTACCAGTTCGCTGTAGACTAGTCTGAGGACATCCCTTTCAAAGGCATGGATTTCATCACGACTATTCTATGGAAGCAGCAAAGCCCTCCAAGTTGCTTATTTATACAATTCTGAAGGTTGTTTCTAATAAGCCTGTGCGCATGTTTAAGTACAGTTTGGGCACTTTGCTGACTTGACTTGGCATACAAAACTCACAATGCACTGAGATTTTGAGTTCCTCATGTTACGACACTGTGAGACCTTTCAGAAGCTTGTAATGAAAATCTGTCATTCTACTGTGGCGTTTAAGCTTTTAAAATATAATTAGTGAAAGAGGGCTTCATCCCAGAACAAAGTATCATGAACAACAAAGAACCTTGATGAAATGTTTTGGATTAATATAATGTTAAAATAAAACTCTGAGGAGAACTAACAGACCCCATCAATCAAACATAGATTAAGTGGGGCCCTATCAAACCACATGGTTCTTGGCAGGTTGATCCTTAACTAAATTAAAATATAATCATTTTTTAAATTGTTGTTCAGTTACAGTTGTCTGCCTTTTTCCCTATTGCTTCCCGACCCCACCCCTCCCCACTCCCACATTCAATCCCCTCGCATTGTCCATGCCCACGAGTCCTCTACTGGTTTTCCTTTGCTCGCCCCTGACCTTCCTCATTATCCCCTTCCCCCCACCCCTCTGGTCACTGTCAGTTTGTTCTTTATTTCCATGTCTCTGGTTCTATTTTGCGCATTTGTTTTGTTGATTAGGTTCCACTTATGGGTGAGATCATATAGGATTTGTCTTTCACCTCCTGGCTTATTTCACTTAGCATAATGCTCTCCAGTTCCATCCATGCTGTCGTGAAGGGCAGGGGTTCCTTCTTTCTTTCTGCTGTGTAATATTCCATTGTGTAAATGTATCACACCCCTAGTACACTGTTGGTGTAAATGCAGATTGGTGCAGCCACTGTGGAAAACAGTATGGAATTTCCTCAGTAAGCTAGAGATGGAACTGCCTTTCCATCCAGCAATCCCACTGCTGGGACTATACCCTAAGAATTCTGAATCACTAATTCAAAAGAACCTATGCACCCCAATGTGCATAGCAGTGTTATTTAAAAATATAACTTTTAAGCAAATAAATATTATTAGCTTTAAACAGCTTAGGACACAGCATGCTAAGAAAGTGCAAAGGATACAAAAAAATAACATTATTTTTGGATTTCTGAGACCATAGAACACTCCAGTATCTCTCCAAATGAAAGGAAAAACGTTACTGCATTTTTAATGTCCATAGAGTATTTTGGTTTTGCAGATTTTGTACAAAGACATTTGTTCAGGAAGTGGTCTGCCACTGCATCTATTTCAGAATAAGTAAGGGGTTCCCTACCCCTTCTCAGAATCCAACCTATGGTTCCTGGGAGTCTAGGTGTTTTAAAGCTGATACTTAGACAGCTAAGCTACCCCTTCTAGCAGGAACGGAAAGAAAATCTTTCATAACAAAGGACCTAGATGTTATTAGTTCATTGTACTACTAATCTCAACATTAAATGAAAAGAGGCTTGAATTGGGCTTGCCAACTTAATTTTTTTAAAAATGAGGTAGAATGTGTAGTAAAGTGAGGATGAGCATTATGTAAAAGGTCTCAAGTTGACCTTGAAAGAAAATAGCCCTTCATCTGGATCTCTGTTCTCAGCAGAAGTTTAATCTAATTATATCCTTCACTTGCAGTTTTGCTCACTTTGTTTTAAAGTCATAAAACCGTCGCTGAATCAAGAAGTACTTGTGTTTCCTGGCCCAGTCTTTCTTCACGGTAGTTGGTTTTCATTCTCATGGCAGTATACGGCAAGACAGATCCCCCAGCTATTTGCTAAAGAAGAATTTTAAACCCTCATTGCTTTCGTGAGACATGAAAGGACCAAATTTGTTAGCCAACTAAATAACATCTTACAAGATAAGCTCAGCTATTTAAAATTAAATGTGTTAGCTAATTAAAAATATTTGCTCAAGAGATACTTGTTTTCGAACTTCCAAAGCAGCCCCTTATGCCTAAGTCAGCACACTGAAATAGTGAGGCTTATGATTATGTGTATTCGCACAAGTGCAAACAGCTTCATCTTCTGCCTGAACTGCCTGATGAATGTCTCTCCACATTTGAAGAGAATTTCAATAAACAAATCCACGTATTGCTCAATTACCTCCACTGCTCTCTGGACCAGATTGATTAGTTACTTGTAGCAAAAAGTGTCAAACAAATTGAGTAAGTACACACAGCGCAGATAAGACAAGTAATTGTCCAGTCTATATGTAAACACTCCCCACACAGCCACGAACCAGGAAGGCCAGCAGCAGCTTCTTGTCTGTGGTGTGCACGCTGACAGTTCTTTTTGAACAATATCCTTTTGACTCTTTGTCCCAAGTAGTTTAAAGGCTCAAAAGGTGACCTTTCTCTCTGTATATAACCATTCACCAAGACTCACTTTCATTTATGTGCTGAAAAATATCTTTTTTACTTTCTGAAGATTCACAGTGCTGTTCTTGAATATATTTTCTTTGTCTATGACATTAACCCAACTAGAGGGAGATTACCATCATCAAGAGTGGAAATTCTTTCCTGCTTTTTGTGAAATGACCTATTCAACACACTTATTCATGGCATTCTGAATTTATAGTTTTAAAGTTTCGATATTCTAGAATGTCAAGATTTATATTTGGGTTGCTTTAATAAGTGAATTTTATGTTCTATAAACTTTGAACCGCTTTTTAAAAAAGCATAAGAACCTCTTCCTCTTCTTTTCTAAAACAGATCTTATGTGGAACCTACAATAGGAAGCAGACAAAAATGGCACTTCTGCTTGGAATGCTGATGCTCCAACACATTCCTTGCCCCCCACCCCCAGATGCCCCTGATGCCCATCAATGAAACACCAAGAGGTCCAGGGAAGGTCAAGTAAAAGCTTCTGATCTCTAGATGCAAATCCTCCTTCACACTTGTATCTCGCCAGAGTAGCCTCTCCATAGCATTCATTCAGTGTGACATACTGTTAGATCGAATCATGTGAACTTGAATTTTTGTCAGCCAAAACCAGTCAAATAGCAATTCCATATGGTTTAACCTAATAGTTTTGGCCTAACAGCATCAAGGTAAGGTGATGGTTCTTTCTAATCCAGCTATGTCATCTTTATAATTTGTTACTAGATTGTGTTAGCCAACAGATGTCTGTGCTTTCTTCGCACCCAGGTCCTGATGACAATTTTGCCCTCGGTTTTTTCCTTTACGCTTGTTCTTCCAAAGGATGCCAGACTCTGTGGTGAAAGGTGGGATTTGCCCATATCTGGCACGATGTTCCATCCAGTTTTTCAGTTATTCTGTAGCCCTTCTTAAGAACGTCATGGCCGGCTTTGTGACCAGCTAGCTAACTTCTCATACCTACTCCAAGCCCTTCTGGACTCTCCCTCTTCATTGAAACTGAATGGTTGGTGTAATCTGCCTACAACAACTCTCAATGGCTATTCAAGGAAGCTTTAGAATTAAAATTGTGACTTCTAACTCAATTGAAAATAAATAGTCAACTCTCAGTTACTGACACCAATACGGGGAATTGAGTTCAGGATATTCTCTAACACCAAGTGATCAAAAAATTATTAGATTTACCTAAGAAATGTTTTGGCAATGAGAGAGGAAGGTGTATCTGAAGTTTAAAGCATTTATTTCGGATCAAATGTTGATGCAACAATGTGAGTATGAGACTCAGTCGTAGCCATACAAATCCCACCCCTTTTGCGTGGACCACTCTCACTGGTCTGGAATCTGTTCAATAGCTTCCTCAACTGAGAACAACGCTGTCCCCTCAAGGGGGGAGGCCTTGGTAAAGAGGAGAAACCATCCTCCATGATTAACTAGTGGCAATTTCCCTCCAGCTTAGAAAAAGCCTGGGTTGGATCATAACTTGTATTTCTTCTGCCTCCCGTGTGCACTCAGCGATGACCGTGTAATGTGTAAGTACATGTGGCCCCGGATGGTTACCATTTGACAGTAACATCCGGCCCTTTCGGTGTAAAGGAGATTTTGTAGTTCTCTGTACAAAGCCTCCTAAGAAGTGATAAATCTATGGGGAGTTTTGGCAAAATCCCTAGAACTTGTGCTTGGTATTGGGAGGAAGGAGAGGGGTTCTTTATTTTCTACTCTACTTGGCTTTAATCTTAGACTGTAATGCAAAAGACAAAAGTAAGCGTCATCTCAAAAGTATTCACTGGCTTATTAGAGCAAAGTGCCCTCACTGAGGCTGGCCTCATCTCATCTGTTCGAGAATGAGAGCGTTACCGTCTGCCCTGGTCACTGAAGGTTAACACCAGGCTGCGTGTGTCCGACAGCAAGCCCCGTGAAAGCAGTTCCCGGGACAGCAAGTTTGGGGTCAACATTTTGGAGTCTTTGCCTTCCCCCAGGTGCCTTTCAGACACCTTTGGAATGAAAGGGAAAGATCAATGAGGAATCCTTTAAAATCTTAGTGTCATGATTAGTTTCAAAAGCCAAACTTCTTACAATCAGACCTGATGGTTCACAGAATTCTAACTGATACTTGGTGAACTGTACGTCAGACTGGTATTAGGTATAAAAAACAAGTACGAAATGTTTCTGGGTCTCAAGAAGCCTGGAGTCTGATGGGGGAGACAAGTGAGGAAAGAGATATTATGTATAATTACATATATATATATGCACAATTTTAGATCAATTTTTCCCACATTCAATATAATCTCTTATGTCAAAGGTAATCTTTAGAGTAGATAGGCATGATCGTGAAATACAGAGAATAACCACAGGCAAGAAGACATGACTATTTTCCATCTAATAGGGAAAATGAGAAAGCAGAGATAAGTTGATTGAGAGAAAAAAATACAAGAAATCTGAACACTTGATGTCAAGGAAAAGTATCACTTCTTCCCTGTCACACAACAAATACAGGCAGAAAACAATTTTCTTTATTTTCACTCTAGAAAGCTAAAGATTAAGTTTTTTAAAAAATCAGAAAACAAAGCCAAAGGAAAAAGATGCAGCTATGGGGGTAATGCTGTCAAAACCATGGCTAGTTTTAACACGATACTTTGGTGAGCTCCCAGGTCAGCGCGCTCACTAGGCATTTTGACTTTACGGAGGATGACTGTATTTCAGGGGCATAAAGCATGCTGAAGTGAACGGTCACACACAGGTGGGGGCAGAGAAACACACAGTCTCGTGAGTTGACTTTCCATCTCAATTTTTATGACTTCCCAAGATTTGGGGAAAATTTCACCCTTAGGCAAAGAAGCTGAATGAAATTATAAGATTGATGTTACTTCACAGAAAAAAAAAAATCAATCTGTTTCAGTCCTGTTTCCTTATCCTACAAGTTTTTAAACAGAAACACTACATATTTTTTTAAAGGCTCAAATTACTTATTCTCTACCTATTTCTTTTTCTCTGTATGTAGCTACTCACCCAGCTCGTTGGTTTTGTGTTTGCACACATGGTTACCAGCATCAAAGTGAAATGAATAAATATTTAAAACACCATGCTGCCTGGTTTCGACAAATCAAACCCACGTGCAGAGATGCTGCGGACTAAGGTGAAACTTTAGCTAAGGTCAACTTTAGCCAGACAGAATAAATAATGTTCAATAATAGATGAAAGGAGAATCTGTAAGATAATGAAAATGAAATTATATACTATTGGAGATAAGCAATAATTAATACTCCAAATTTACTGGTGGTATATGTGAAAGTCCATTTTAGACATACATCTTCTTAATATTAGACCTATTATTTAGGCAGTGGTTATAGTAAATTGGATTTGGACTTGAACTATATACACACAATTTTCACATAATATTTATATCTTTTTTGGTGTGCTTGCCCATATGCTTATGATAGAGATAATGTGATTTTAAAAGTAGTTCTAATTAGTTTTATTTTGATGAAAGAGATTTAGAATCAATACTTAAACAATTTCTTTAGTTCTAAGAACATTCATTTGGGCCTAAGACTAAAACATTTAAAAACAGCTTTGCAAAATGATTTGAGGATTCAGTCTCTCCCAGCAGCTCTGAGAGTTATACATGGAACTGAATTTAAAAAGCTGAAACATTGTTTTAGGCATTTCCTTTCCTTAAGGAAGGAGTCAGTACATTTATTTGTAATCTCTTATGTTCTCAAGGACTACAAAAAGATAGTTTATGGGTTGAGAGCTCTATGATAGGTAACTGAGTCATATCTCTCCGAGAACCCTAACTTAGCAGTATTTTCTTGGCAACAGTTTCGGGCTGACTTTAGCCGTTGAGTTGTTTTCCTTGGAGGAAGTTTAATGTTCAATCCGAGAAATGTTAACTGTTCCCGAACATTAGCTTACATCCTCTAACTTTTTCAACAGTTGTAGAAGTGAGTTCTCTTTCTCCCACATCCTCACACTTCCAGAGAAGACTTCCTTCCTGCACCTTCTCTCAAGTTCTTCTTGGGATTAATGTCCCTTTCTACAGAATCCATAAATTAAAATGTCTCCATTCCTTCTTCAGAAAACCAAGCATTTCATTCAGCTTGTCTCCAAAATATCTACTTCAAACTCAAGTGGCATTTCAGGGAACTCACTGAACTACCTAAGTCAGCCAACTGCTCTAAAAATTGGTGTTTCTGAGATTGATAGACTGTTGTCTTCAGAACCATTTACCTTTGCTCAGGCTTTCCAGAAACGTCTCTCTGAACTCTGCTTCATTATCCTAGCTCCTGAATCAAACACGTTTCATTACAATTCAGGATAAGATGATACGAATGTTTATTTTGTACATACAGTTGCCTCCACCCACGCACGAGGGGATAGTTCAAGACCCACAGTGGTGCCTGAAATGGCAGCTACTGAATCCTATATGTACTGTGTTTTTGTCTATACATACAGTACCTATGATGAAATTTAATTTATAAATCAGACACAGTAAGAGATTAATAACAATATCTAGTAATAAAATAGAACAATTAGAATAATATATTGTAATGAAAGTTATGTAGATACGGTTTCTCTCTCCCGTCTCTGAAACTGATCTGAAAATCCAGACGCTACTGAGTAACAACCAGGCGGGGAGCGCACACAGCATGGGCGTTCGGGACAACGGGGTGATTCACATCCCGGGCAGCATGGAGTGGAACAGAATGGGATTTCATCATGCTACTCAGAACAGTGTGCAATTTAAAACTCATGATTTATTTCTGGAATTTTTTCATTTAATATTTTTGAACTGTGGTTGAGTTTGAGTAACTGAAACCATGGAAAATGGGGACCACTGTATACTGATTATATGATAATACAGCAATATAAAGTTTACAAAGTGATTTAACATGTCCTGTCTGGTTTACCGCACTCCAGCCACCGAAGGAAGTGTTGCCATTTAGATTTAGACATGAAGAGGCAAAATGCTGAAGACGGTAAGTGACTTGTGGACGATTACAAGGCCAGTGTGTGCTGAAGCCACCACTTCCACCTGGGGTGTCTGGCGCTACAGCTTTGCCCCTTCCACCACAGCGCACTGCTCCGCAGTTGCTTATTCTGTGCTTATTTCCTTACGAAATCTCCAAGTTCTGTGACCCACCTTCCCTCATCCATAAAAATAGCACCTGTAAAAAATAATAGAAATCTATCTTTCTAGGATTAGGATTTCACTAAGAAGAAAAATAACTAAATAAGAAAAACTTCACAAAATGTAACAGTTTTAAAGATCTTAGTTCAAAAGAATGTTTCTAATACATTTAAAGGACTAATCAGTCTTAGAAAAATCTTTTGATAAATAACAACTTTGCTCTGACATAAGTTTTCTTGACAAAAAGTTCAAGATGCCTTAGGAATACAAATAGCACCTTGTTTCTCACTTAATTTCTATAAAAGTAGAAATCTTATCCTGCTATTCTTATCTTTGTACTATATATTTTCCTTCATCCTTTTCTTTCTTTTATTCTCTTCAAAAAAATCAATGGGAAAAAGTTCAGGCAAGGCTGTGAAGGCTGCTGAATCTCAAATATTTCACCAAAGAAAACTTCTGTGATAAATGCTAATGAATTATTTTTGCTTTCCCCCTTCCTCTTGTTTAGCACTTATTCTAGTGTGTGATCCTGTTAAAAATGTTAGCTACGAATGCTGTGGGGTCTACAACATAGGAGATTTATGGACACAGTTTCTGTATCTATGTTGTTTAGAACCTCAGGTGAGCAAAATGTGAGGAAGCAAAGAGATGCCTGCTTCCCACGTGGACTCCTCACCCACATCATCAGACATCGCCCCTCCCCACTCCCTGGGGCTTTCTACTCAGGAAATCCGTAGGTCTCTTGCTTTTAATCCCTTGTTCTGTATGGTAGCTGCGTTCACGGGCTGTTGCTTTTGTGATGTTTCCTGTCTTTGGAATGTGGCCACCCATTATACTTATTTTTTACCCATGATGTATGTAAATACACAGTGCCATACAGATGGAGTCATTTATTTAAAGCCTGCACATATATGTATAATATTTATATATATTTACATTAAGGCACAAGGACTAGTCAAAGCTATCGACGCTGACCACTTCATGCTCCAACCTCATGGAAGCTGTGTCCACAGCCCCTGAGCACACGCCACCAGTGGGAAATTCCCAGGCAGATTCTGCACAGACAGGGCGGTTGCCCACCCACCTGAGTCAGCCGCTAACACCAGTCCTGTCTTCTGCATGAGTAAATTTTCAAAAGAGGTTTTGGACCAGCTTTCAAACGCTCTCATTGCCTGCCTGGAAGAAGTCCTTTTCCTCTGCTAGCTCCGCTTCCTCAAGTGGTAGTGATACCCTTTCACAGATCTCATAAAAGGGTATTAGTTGGACATGCAGATTCCTGGCTCCACTCCTAGATTCAGGAGGGACCCTGTAACCTGCTTTAAATAAACGACGGCCCTGTGGTGGCACTCTGAGAAGCGCCGTGGCGAGAAAACGGTGCCTGCACCCCTACAATTCTTCCCTCCAAGGCGGCAGCTGACATGAGAGAGCTACTTTCCTTGGAGGTCCAGAAGTGGGGAGATGAAAATGAGTGAGAACACATATTAAATATGACTCTATTTCCCTATATTTCCTGTAGATCAGTGTATATGGGGTGGGGTGAACATTCAACAGATTTATAAAAATGTAGAAAATAAATTCTGATGACTCTCAAACATCCCAAAGAAAATCCCTCTTCTGTGCTTTTGGGTACAATAGGGACCCCCACTCAAACGGACTCAATAAGGATATAACTTACCTAATGTAACAAAAAGCCTGGAGATGATGTACCTCCAGAATTAGTTAATTCAGCAGGTTAAATTCAGATGGTTAAATCCTCAGGGCTTCAGATTATTTCTACCTTTCTACTCTGTCATCTTAGTTTTACTCGTAGTTTATCTCCCTCAGAGTCACAGAATGAGGACAGCCATTCCTGGTGGCACCTCCCGGAATGTCAATGTCCAGAAGGAGAGATGGTCTCTTCCTGTGGTCCCAAGGACACTGCCCTGCTCACTTCAACAGGCCAGACCTGCCCTCCTAGGGGAGAGGGACTGCCTCTAAGAACTCAGATGCACCCCTCACTGAGAGAGTCATTTTCTGTGAATAGAGAAAGATGGGGGACAAATGTAGAAGAGCAACCACTCCGGCTTTGAGTATTTTATTACTCCCTAAACTGGCCTGCCTTTGGGAGCTGGTAAGAAGTGCCCCCCTAACTCTGCAACCAGCCGCACAAGAGTGCTTTGCATAGTTTGTCCTGCACTAGTGCATAAAGCGTGTGTTTCCGTCAGGCCGTTCAGAGGAGGTGGAAGAAGAGGCCTCTTTGTAGAATGAGCACATTTCTGCTTTATAGTTATTATGGAGATGAAGTTGGTGGGTTTTGCTTGCCTAGTCTGTTTGGAGTTTTCCTCTAGTAAACCTAGATTTGAGTTCATTTCATTGTGGACAGAAGGGTGTAGCTGCTCCCGACAGCTAGAGGATGAGTGTGCCATGCTGCCTAAGACCCAGCTGTCACACACTGGTCATGTCCAAAAGGAATGCCAGGGGTGGGCAGAAAATAATCCACATGAGCTTCCGCTCACATATTGGAAGTCCACTACATGTCTACTGACTTTTAACGGGAGTCACTTGGAGTTCGGCTTGGCTAAACTGAAGAACAGCAGAACCTGAGGGTGTGTCCGGGGCCTTCCCTGCCAGGTAACAAATGCTGTCTTTGTTTTATGCTGCCCTTCCGACTCCCCGACTCCCCGTCACTTCAGCATGGGAGTGTCCCTGCTCCGAGAAGGAGTTGTCTATTTAGATAAGATGCTTGTCTGTAGATGCAGTGGGATTCAAGTCTTGGCTCTAGATAATACATGTTTTGGTATGTCTGGGCTTACTGCCAGATACGTGTAGGTATCTGATCTTAGGAGGGCCTGTTGGTGGAAGTAGTTTTTCTTTTTAATTTTTTTTAATAAAGGAAGGATGTTTGTAAGGTGCTGTCTTTGATTGCAGTTGCTGTTTCCGGGATATGGAAGTTGCTCTGGAGTACTACAGAGGCAGCTTTTTGGCCTTGAGGAAATTCTCCCCCAAGGAACTCAGTGTACTTGGTAAGGGTGAAGATGACATCTTAATACCTGCAGAGTTCCATTTCCTACACCTGCAAGGAAAGGAAGTTTGAGATAATGGTGAAGAACAGGGCTTGGGAGCCAGAAAGGCAGCTAAAATCAGGATTCAACCAAATATGCACAAGTTATGTGACTTGGTAGTAATTTAAAGCTCAATTTCTTTATCTGTATAATGTGGGCACTTCACGGGGTTATTGGGGTGATTACAAATAATGAATGCCTCTAAAACACATGGCACAACTGTTGACTATAGGAACTTATTAAACATATTTAATAGCGCTAAGGAGGGTGGCGGCGGCAGTGTATTTTGTAATAGTAATAGTAGTAATAGAAGTTGCAGTAATAGTGCTAAGAGCAGCTGCAGTAGTAACAGTAGCAATAGTAAAGGTAGTAGTAATAGCAGTAGAACAGGAATAGTAGTAGCAGCCATAGCAGCAACAGTAACAATAATAGCAGCAATGACTGCAGTAGTAATAACCAGTAGTAACTGCAGTAGTGTGGTAACGATGGTAGTGGCAACAGCAGCAGCAGCAGCAGCATGCCTCGTTGTTTATGGCTGGCATTGTTCATTATCAAACAGTTGAGTGTCACTCTGGTGGATGATTACCACACTTTCTGCAAAAGAAAATTAAATCCACCCTCGCTGACCAGCCAATGCATCACTTAAAGCCTTGCCATTTCCGTGGCCTTCAAGATTCCAGTTTCGGTTGCACAGGCCTACACATGGCAATGAGAACAGGGCGTCTGAGGTGCTTTGTTCACCTAGCTGACACAGCACAATGGCGATTTCCTTTGAATTGTGTGATGGTGCGAGGTAGAGTTCATAGGCATACACTTCACCAAGATGTTATCTAGCCTGATTTCCTTCATTCAGCTCTAGCCTGGCTATTTAAAGCACTTGATTTGTGGATAGGGATGTCCTCCCTGCACATTCTTACAAGGTCAAAAAAAAAAAAAAAGGAAGAAGAGAGAGAGGAAGAAAAGAAACAAAAGATTTACAGAGAGCAAAGAACACACACATTTGTAACATTAACAAGGCACCATTACTTAATGGTAGAACAGCTTAATAATAGTGGCTTGCAAACTGTGTCTGACCCACAGATCCCATCTACTGAACGGTCTAGCCATGTGAACATTAAAGCTACACGTGTTAGGCATGTATGAGGAGTCCCTGTAGCTTTTTTCCATAATATTCCTGTAATATGATGCTGCATCAAGCACGCAGCACCTAAAGCGCTTAACTGAAATCCTGCGAGACTTCACAGCTTAAAGTACTTCCCTTGTTCTCTGATCTTCAAAGCACCCTGGGCTGCTGGGAAAGGGAACCAGGCTTTGAAATGTACTATTGTCAGGGATTTATTTTTTTTTAAGCCTATATATTATTAAATTGAATTAATGACTGTCAATTAGATTGTAGGATTTTTTTAAAACCCTCTTTATTTTCTTTAAAAAAAAAAGAAAAGACCTCTCTCCAAAAATAACTTTCAGGAAGTTAAGAAATTAGTGTTTTAATAAAAGCAATTTAAAATCTTCTTCGAAGTTCTTTGTTGCTTGCAAACTACCTCTGGGATGCTTAGCTGTTAAAAGTGAAGAGACACACTCTTCTTTAAGATAACAGCAGTTAAGTATTTATATTATGATGCCTTTACTCTATGAAGAGCAGGTATAACACACAGCAATTATGCAAATATTTCTGTCGATGAGGTGTCTTTGGTCAACACGTTTTTGCGTAGCTTCTCCGTGCTGAGAGGATTAACAGACTGATCTTGAACAACACCGTTGAGCAGCCAGCTAGTAACAGATGACATTCGACTACAAGTTTACTGCTTAGCAACACTTCTAATAGTTCTAATAATTGATAATACTCTTTGTATAAATGTAATTTAAAAAGTTGAGCTAAATTTCCAACCGATAATTTGGTATCAATAAAGCTAATGTGAAAGCTTGGATATCTGAACAGTATAATTTTTCCAATGTTCCCCTCAAAAGATGCAACAACTTCAGTATCTTCAGCATGCTAAGCCACCCACACAATAAGTTCCCTTCTCCTGGGAGGCAATAACGCCACTATTAGCTGTGGTGACAAGGGCAGAAGGAGGAAAGAAGAAATTTCGGTTGCTACTCAGGTTTAGAAGCCGTCTTTCCATCCTGGCTGGAAACTGGAACTTGCTCTTCGGCTTTCTCTGCTCTAAGAAGTGAGAGGAACCACTCCTCCCTTCTCCTGCTCTCAAATCCCTCCAAGGCCTGCAGGGTGACACCTGCTCGACTGCCAGAGAAGTGCCCAAGACAGTCTCTGAATGCCTTACGGATGCTTGTCACTCATTCACGGCCTTCAGGGAAAAGATGAGGAAACCAGGCATGAATAAAGAGCAGGATCTCCAAGTAGAGTGTTTACATCCCCAGTCCCTCAGCCTATTTGTCAATCACTCTCCACTTGTGAACTCGCATTCGTACACACGAAGGTAAGCATCAGAACAAAAGCTTCCCGGTTCTGCTCACCACCAAGGGATGCCGTGCTCCGATGGTTTGCATGGAGAAAACGGAGGCACGATGAATGCTGATTTGGCAGAAAACATGAGGGCAAATTTTGCATCCTCCGGTTATAGCCACAACACATCAGGTAGTGAAATCATGGGTGTGCAAGTGCACAAGTGGGCTAGGGCTGAAAAGGAACCATGCACGTCGCGAACTGCAGTACTCCTCGAATGAAAAGGCAAAAGACCAAAGCATAAAAAGATGCTACTGTTTTTCAAGAATACAGTCATCGCTATAGACAAGTGGAAAGAGTGAGCACAGGAAATGCCACTGGACTGATGCAACACTGATTTGTCTACCTCGTATTGTATTTAAAGTTCCACTGTTGAAAATTTGTATAAATTCCCTATTACTCGAACTGTGTGGAATGCTCTCTCACAATGTAGCCATCTGGATGTGAACTAGAGCACTCACACCACCATCTCTTCAAGTGTTTCTTCCCAAAGAGACGCGAGAATTCCCTCACGCCTGAGGGCTACTTGTCCAGACAACATACAACCAAAGGTGAACATTTTCTGAGGAATTCAAATGGTTGGCGGAGACTTGCGTATCTTACAAAAGAGAGAAAATGCCATTGTGAACTGAAGCAGAGAGGAGGGAAGATATGTTTGATATGAGAGTTCAGAAAAGATTTCTGTGGCTGCTTCTGAGACCTCATTTCTGTTCATACTCTATGCCTCAGACAGCTTTCTAATGTGGGTGAATCATGTCCCTCTGGGAATAAGCAGATTAGGAACAGGTTACCTCTTCTTAGAGATGATAGTCAAAATTTGGTGATTAGAAAATATTCCACCCTGGTTGAATGGCCATCTCGTACACCAAAATGTTGCAGGTTTGATCCCCAGTCGGGGCATGTAGGGGAGCAACCAATTGATCTCTCTCTCTTTCTCTCTCTCTCTCTCTCTTTCTCTCCTCCCCGTCCCCTTCCTCACTCTCTAAAATCAATAAAAATTCTGGGATGAGGATAAAAAAAAAAGAAAATATCATCACTTTTCTTATTGCTTACAGAGTACGAGCTAATACTAAGAAGGATAAAGACATTTTCGATGGCTAGTCCCCACCACCTTCTGTACTGATTCTTTCAGTGGACAATCATTTCAGAACAACAGACTAGCCTGTGAACTGGCTACTTGAGGAAGCAGGGAAGTTTTGTGATTTTTTTTATCTCTTTGCATTAATTACCTCTGATTCACTGTACGGACCATTCAGCATACAAAATGTTGTTACAAATGGATTTCATGAGAAATTCAATCTATTTCGCAGAATTTATAGATTGTTTAGGAGGGATAAATGAAAGGGGAACTGTCCTGCACTGCTTACACTTCAAGGACAAACATTAAGGGAAGTTACATTAAAAAAAAAAGTTAAGGCTGGTGTGTCCGGTCAGATGTATGTCATCTTCTGAGAAAGGTGACAGTAATAAAAATGACAAGCTTTCATAGGGCTCTGCAAAGATTTTTCTCTATATCACCATGTTTATGAGGACAGGAGACTAAGGCTCCCCAGTGTTACCTAAGGAGCTAATAATGGATGAAGCAGACGTCCAAATCCATGCTTGTCTATTCCCAGTGCCACACTTTCCCTCCACCTTGTGCTGAACAGGAGTGTAATGACAATGAAGTATTTGTCCAAATGCAATTAATTCATCCCCCCCAAATATCCCAGCCCAAATCCTCAAAGTGGTGAGGAATGTTCCTCTGTCACAGCCCCAGCACAAGCCAGTGTATGTGGGTCAGAGGCACGGAGAGCAAACTGGCAAGTTGGTGTCTGTCACGTATGCCCAGGATGCCAAAACTGTGGGTGTGCTGAATGGCAGTAGTAAGGGAAAGTTCATGGACTGGTGTTGCCGTCACTGTAGTTTTTGAGAAACGGAGGAAACCATTTGGAGAGGGGTGGCTTTAGGTTTTGTCACATGCCCAGAGAGTCTTGCAGCTTCACAGGTTTCTTTCAATTTCATAAGCAAGTGGTCAAGGGCCAAAAAGGCACTCTCATGTTTGGAGTACTTTTCAAGGAGGGACAGGGCACTGCTGGCCTGCTGATGAACACATGCACCCCTGCGTTCCACACTATTTATGTTCATATAGCTCTACCTACACTTTCAGCTAGCACTGAGCCTAGTCCCACATCCAAACTCGCTGAGCTTATTTACCCATTCGTTTCTTCAACATACATTCTCTGAGTGCTTTATCTCATATGGTAAGCACCCAAGAAATGAGAAAAGAAGAAAGGATTAAAGAATATGATCTTTGCCACTTGACAAATCTAGGGATGCTCGTGCCAAGGACTGAACATCATCAAGAAACACATAAAATTTCATTCAGTACATTTATAAATGTAGCCGGGGACACATGTACCATACACACTAGTGATATTTTCACATACAACATTATCAAAATTTAAAGTGAAAATTTTAAGATGCTAGTATTCCATTGTGTGGAAAATTATTATTTTCAACATTAGCAGAACTTTCCCCATACCTGAGTTTGAACCCAGCTCTCACATTCCCTTTCTTCTGGGGAGAAGGTGCGATGATAATAAATGTGAACCTTAAGTGAAATATAAGTATCTTGCTTTGTACATGTAAGGATAAAAATGTAGACTTTTTTGCACTTGAAAACCTGGGCTTGAAGCCACATGTGTGCTAAAAAACAATTAAAGAATGAAGATAACTATTTAACCTAACCAATAGTTTAAACTAAGCCCAGTTTAAAGTACTCAAACAATTTGATTACTTGGATTTGGTCAATATTTTAGTCTTCCATTGGTTGTGACCATCTGACCCCTCGCAATGGATAGGTCCGCACCATCAGAATTTTTAGAGATAAAAGAATATAGATGCCTAATCATCAATTAGTATACTAAAAATACTGTGCCTATTTGTAAATATAGAGCTTTGGATACACACAGCACACACTTACACTCATGCACATACACACACATACCTGTACTTTGTTAGCTCCTGAGCTTCACTTTTGTTGCCCTTGATAAACACAGGAGTTATAATCATAGAAAGGACTTTTATAGGATTAAGCATTTCTTAAGCCTTTCAACATTGGATTGCTTTCCATGGTTGTGAGAGGATGGTTTTGAGAGGAAGTAAAAAAGGAAATTCCAAAATGTGAATGGTATTTAAACCTCTTAAATTTTTTCTTCAAAGGGAGAGAAAAAGAATAAAATTATGTTTTCTTTATTCAACAAGATGGCACGCAGAAGGGCTGTTGTGCAGAAAAGAAACTAAAAAGAATACAAAGACCAGTGACTTGAGTCCCTTTCATGAAATATGGGAGTGAAAAAAAATCCAATAACCATAAAACAAGTTTTTCTTTGATGCTGAACAAAAAATAAGCTTGAAATTTAGTGCTGCTGAGCAAATGAATAAAAAATACAGATGTCTTTACCTTCAGTTCAACTCAGATTTGCCATCTGAACAGTCCCATGCTTAACTCTTTGTATAACTCACTAAATATATCAAAGCACCAGTTAACGGCAAAGGTTTAAAGGAGAACTTTAAAATACATAGTGGTTTTTTTTTCTATTTTTTCCTCTCTCTCTTAATGAATTAGGAAATCCGGCTGTGCATACTCCGTTTCCTTGTCTTCCATAAATTACAAACCCCAGGGTAACACATAAAAGTAAAACGTGTCATGTCTTTTCCTGGTGTAGCACTCCATGCTAATTTTTCAAATTAACTAAGATATTGATTGTTTTACTTAAAATGTAGGATGATCTTGATACAATTTTAATTTTCCAAAGTCAACTCATAATACCAATTTCCCCAAAGGTCAAAAACAATATATTGAGGAAATACCACCTGCTACTTAGAGCTTCCACAGGAAATTTGCATTTCCAACTTTGCAACGCGTTATTTGGGGGAGGAAATGACAACCTACTTCACTATCCTGAAGCACAGCATCCCAACAGCTCCAAAGCATCAGAGAAAAAGAAAGAAGGCCAATGTCCATTTTCCCACTGATGTTTTATGGAAATAAAAAATTCAGTAGAAGACAAAAAGCATGCACTGAAAGACGACAGGCTCACTAGAGTGGGGCTAGTTCCAAAGAGGGGCAGCATGGGCCCTGGGCACATTTTTCAATCTTTCGTAAACAGTCCCTGTAGGATTAAGGTGTGGGTCATGGCCATGCCCTTTAACTGCCCTCCAAGGGTGAGAGAGAGAGAGAGAGAGAGAGAGAGAGAGAGAGAGAGAGAGAGAGAGAGAGAGAGCACATGGAGATGGCCGTTCCAAAGTTCAACAGACCTTTTCTACGGTGTTATTTACAAACTAAACAAGGTCGAAGATAGATTACTTCCTACTGTCCAGCTCACAGGAAAGAAGCATTATGCTCAGGTATAGTATACACATTAGGGAACAAAGGAGCTGCTGAAAGCATCTCCTCTTCGAAGCATTCGGCTGTACTGGATTTATACTTTATGCAATATACTTTACTCTGAAAATCCCTGTTGATTCAACTTTTTTGAGTGTATCATCTCTCTTCTTCCCTCTCGTTCTTTCCCATCTTTCCTGGATTTTCTTTCTCCCCAGTTCTTAATACTAAATACATAGGAAAAATCTGCTACTCCCTGCCATATATCCCATACTTAGTGTGTATGGCAGTTAAAGCAACCTATGAAATTAATTTAGTGGATCAGTGATTTTATCTGGCTAAGGGCAAACAACTAGTTTCATCAATTGTTTTTCCTTCCTGAGCTGACTGACTATCCTCTTTAAAGTATAGAGGTGTTTTTCCATTGAATTTTACTTAAAATTGAGTGGAAATGGGTGTTCATTGAAGCACTTGATGCCAGGCACTTGAAGAACTGATGTCAGGTTTATTTTGTTCCCTACCTGTGTAAGTTGGCTGCGTCTCTTCAGGAAAGATCAAGTGGATAAGACTTTTCAAATTTTTTTTAAAAAGGGTGAGTTACAGGTCTTTAAAGTTAACAATAGCTTTCATTTTCATCTAAATTTTGTGGTCATGATGCACTATAGCTAGCAAAACAAAACACTGCTTTAAAAATCAAATGTGTCAAATATTCAACACTGAAATACAAGAGTTAAAAAACACGGGCAGTTTGGCTGTTGATAGACACGACCCAACAGACCGGGGAAAGGGGCCAGCATCTGTCTCGGAAGCAGCCCTGGGAGCAGAGAAATTTGGCATTTGTCTATACAATATCCAAATAGCTACACAGAAAGTTGGTCAATTTCATGAATGTTTTGGTTCAGATTCAAAAAGTTTGATTGTGCACTAACCAAGTTAAAAATGGTGAAAAGATTGGAAAAAAGAAATCCCAAAATAAGTGAAAAAGAATTGGAATGTTTAGTTTGAAGAACGTGAGAATGCTGGTGACTTAAGAGCTGTCTTGGGGATATAATTACATATATAACGTGTTTATATATATATGTATATATGTATATAACACTAAGTATATGTCATGATTCTGACTTCAAACCCATTTTCTGCTTTTATTCAGCTATAAGATCTTGGGCAAGTGTTTCATACTCTCCAGGTTTCCATCCCTCCATTTCAAATGGAGAGCACTGTCTAATTTCACCATTCTATAAATACCAAGAGCTGTTGGTCTTTGCCTTCTTTAAAACGGAAATAATTACCAATTTTGTCTACAACCTGGCCACTTAAAAGTACAGGATTGTCTTTTCCAGTGTGGTTTATATATTTGGCAGTAAAAAGGAACACCCAACAGAGGGAGAATAAGAAATCAAGAGAAACTACCTGTGGTAAAGGAGAAATCTGTCTTTTCAGAAAGTTGTGATATCCTAGAGACTGATAGGACCACAGATTATAGCTCATCACATTAAGCTTTTAGCAAACACTCTTGCTTTTCCTACCACGAAGGGAAATTCCTACAAGTAGAGCAATTAATAGGCACCTGTGTCCATCCTGATCCAAGAGAAAAGGGACCATTTTGTAGAAACAACCCAGGGCTGGAACTCGGGCTGGTTAGAAAATGGTGTGAAGTTGAACTTTTAAAATGAGTAATAACACCTCCCATGTTTCAAAAGACGGCCATAAAATACAGCGACTGCTCCTTCCTTGATGTAAAAGGAACATCCAGGGCCTTCGCCTGGGAGTCCGCAATGGCACACTCCCCCAGTCACACTTCAGCAGAAGAAGACTGCCGATTTCACAGTTAACGATGATCAGCCTGGCCGTGCAGAAGACGAAGTGCACGAACACTTTTTTTTTCTTTCCTTGAATGAACACAGGGCTGCTTCTGGAATTAGAGTTTTGATTATTCTCACCATACCCCTCCCCCGGAGCAGAGTGAGTTAGGAGGGAGCTGAAGGAGCCTCAGGCTGAACATTCATGTCACAATGGGGGTGTTTCAGAGCGTCCTGCTGCTGGTGGTAATCCTGCCAACCAGCGTCCAAGCCGATCGAATGCAGGTTTAAAGGGCAAAAGAAAACAAGTTACTTAATGATTAAGTGCCCCTTTTTATTGCTAAACATTGAAGAGGTTTTATTTTAATGTTTAAATCGATGTACACGCAGGATGCAAACTGCATTCCCGTTGAAACGGAACTTTACCACACTGTTGTGGTTGGCGGGGGGTGGGGAGGAATTGCGACTATTACTTTAAAAACTCAAATTTGTGAACTAGCCTTGAAAAACTCCCCTCCACCACCCCTACACACCTCACAGGAATTTAATTCCATAGAGACAAAGTTAAACACATAATTTGTAAAACTACTGAGAAGTAAACTTCTTGTTCCACAGTAACCAAACTAGTTGCCACATACAGATAAATCTTCACCCCGAGTAGGAAACCCCACACTGTTTTGCAAACGATTCCTAGACTTTGCAGCTGTTGAACCTGACTGAATGCTCAGGCTACAGGTCCCCTCACTGTTCTTGCTCTCACTCACTGCTTTTAGGGGCAGAGTTGACACTTTTCAATAACCAGCAGCTTCCTTAATAAATAGTGCTACTTAATGAAGATTTTGATTGTCTTGGGGTGGTATGCTTGGAAACAGAAGGTTTAATCTATTTTGCTCTAAGCAGGTGCGTAATGAGAATAGATGCTGTGTTGATAAGAGGTCCCTGGGAGTTAGTAATGTATTGGCCTCGTAATTTCTTCCCAAAATAGACTTAATGGAAAGAGGATGCATAATATACCCCCTCTCAAAGAAGCATTCCCTAGTACAACAGAAGCAGTCATTCTAAAAACAGCTTTGTGGCTCTTCAGTCAATAGCCCTATTCTCTCCCCTTTCATAACTTCCTTCCCCCTACTATGTAAGAACGAAGGTATGTGAGGGCACACACACATTTACATCTCAGCTCTTGGCACACACAACAGACAATGCCAAGATCGGATTCTCCTTCCATTGAACCTGCAGTCATTATTTGATGTGATTTAACCTGAGTACTTCATAGTGCTTTTCATTTAATTTCACTTTTCCAGCAAATCTGATGGTGAAGAACCATTATTTGGCCTTGGGTTACATTTAGTTCAGGAAGCAATTACTAAGTGCCCTGCTCTGTGGCCCTGTATTAGACACAAAGACAAAGAGGAGACAGTGTTCATGAAAGAGGGTGAGCTGCAAGCAGGATGCATCCCTGAAGATAACGTGGCCTCAGGAGCGGCTGGAACGCTGGCGTCCAGACTGCTCACTATGAGTCCTAATCACACACCTAAACTGCAAGCCAGGCTCCTTTCCGAGGCCTCCGAAACGAATGTCCTTGCTACCCCTATGATGTTTCCCTTAACTCTCTCTCTCAAGCTAGAAGAACATTTCCTCTTGCACAGGGTCAACCAAGTCCTTGTTAGAACAGAAACAATCCAAAGGTTGAATTGGGTGTCCATTTTTTCAGATTTGGAAGAGGTTCCCCTTGAGTGAAAAAACCTATAAATGGTGGTTGGATTCTCAGGCTGGGTGACAAAAACCTATAACCTAACATGTAGTGCATTTATAACAGAAATTATAGAAAAATACTTTTGAGCTATTCACAGTTAATTAAAATCGTTAAACAAAAATTTGCAAGAAATATTTTACAAATTCATCTTGGAATTTGACATTTGAGAAATACCAGGGTTTAATAAAAGACAGTGGATGGAAACTTTTAAGAAGGGTCTGAATAGGAGCTTCTGGGCATTTTCAAGGGCTGGAGATTAATGGCATTCTTTCTTTATTCTATTAAATTTTACCTCAAAACATATGGTTTCTCTCCTCTCTGATATGTATTTCCAGGGCCACTCTAGCAATATGACCAAATGGTAGATAAAAGTGGCGTAGAAGAAAATCCTAAGACTTGTTCTGCAAGCACTGGAAAGAGTGGGAAGAAGGGAAGGGAAGTAAGTTGGTATTTGTGTGTATGAAAATATACATAAGACCATTATCTTGAGGGGATGAAAAGTCAGGAAGAACCTCTGAGCCACATAACACTCTTTAGTCCACAGCAAAATACCCTCTTCCAAAGACCTCATAGTTACCGTTATCTAGAGTGACTTCTGAGGTGCGTGCGTGTCGCAGGAGGCTGAGCTAAGACAAAGGGCAATTGTGGTTTGTAATCCCCGGGTATTTACAAAATTTGAGTGCCTGTCCTATATCCAATTTACAGCCCAGAAATTAACATATTGAAGAAGTCGGAGACTACCCTCAGGCAGGCCAAAAAGCGCAATGGGACTAGAAGCAGGTCAGATGAAGGTATACTACAATACATTTTTACTTAACTTAGTAGGTTCACTTAAAAACTAGCTTCCATACATGAAGGGATGAGACATGGGTGAAGCTTCCACTGCCCCAAATAAACCAAGACAAAATAGATATGAATTACAGCAAAAGAAATTTCAGTTAGTATTAGGAAGTATCCTTTCCAAGGCAGGCTGGGTATAAGTTTACTCGGGGCATAAAAGTTTAGGCCCTGGCTAGTGTGGCTCAGTGGATTGAGTGCTGGGCTGAGAACTAAACAGTCGCCAGTTGGATTCCCAGTCAGGGCACATGCCTGGGTTGCAGGCCAGGTCCCCAGTAGGGGGAGTGTGAGAGGCAAGCACACATTGATCTTTCTCTCCCTCCCTTCCCCTCTCTCTTAAATACATAAAATCTTTAATAAGCAAAGTTTAGCATGTCTTATCAGATCAACTCTAGAGCTCCCATTTAAGCCATACAATGACAGCTGTATCAGCATCCTAACATACTGTCCTGGGCTTCCACTGTGTATAGGAACCTACAGGAACTTGAAGTACTCGGGAAGCTAGGGAGGGCGCTGTTTGATCTTCGGCATCATGATGTATTTTAGTTTCCTCCAGTGCTCGAGCTGGCAAGGGGAGCCCACTACTATTCCAGCTTATTCCCTGAAAGCCTGGGAACTGAGAGTGACCTGCATGGAATACAGGGAAGGCCACATTGGATGACAAGTGTTCCTTCATCAAAGAATCTTCACTGTACGCTCCCACCCCCAGTCTCCAGAACACCAATTTATGGAAATGATATGAACAGAGCTGCTCTATGTGGAGGGTGAGAAAGGACCAGAATCTTGTCCTCTTGTTCCCAGAGGAGTGTTGTTCTAAGTACGGACATAGGGATTTTTTCTCTTCTCTTTTACTCAGCTGGGCCCACATTTACCAATGAAATCCACTAGAAGAGAAAGTGACCCTTCTCTGGGGTACGTACTAGGGAGGAGGAGCAGTTTCACCTTGTTTCCAGTTGGCAACACCAAGGAAATGGTCAGACAGACTGTCCCCAAGGCCACGTGGTTAGTAGTAGGAGAACTGGTTCTAAAACGCACATTTTAAATAAATCGTTTACATTTTCCTTGTCTTTTTTCCTTTGCTGTATAATTTCCTATTATATTTTAGTAGTCCCTTGATGATTTTGAGGATTTGGCAAAGCCCCAAATTCACAGTTTCTAAATTTGGGGATCCAGGAAACATTTTGCTCAGGTTTGGAGATTTCTCCTGCAACGATTACTATCTAGAGGCAAATGTTTCCTGTGCATATCCTCTGACCAAGGTTAACTCCCTCTCTGACTCGTACCAAGGATTCCTCTCTTACTTGATGGCTATTTTCACAAAGAAGCTAAAGCAATTGTTTAGTCTCTTCAAGAGAGCTACTATGTAAACTCCAATTAGGAAGCAAGAGGGTCACATTGGCATGTGAGCAGTGGTAAAGTGTTGGCTCCCTTCATTCACAAGCTAGATGAGAACCCAAACACCAGCTTCTGGGAGCCAGGATTCAGTTCTATGCCTGAGAAAAATGACAAACTACGAAATGTCATGGACCTCAGGGTCCATCTCTGGTCACTGAAAACTCACGGTTGCCTGAGGTCTGTTGTGTTCTTTATATACAGCCTCATTTCTCTTCTGGATAGACGTAAACCAAGAACATACTAAATCAGGCCACTCATACACAGACAGCAGATGTGAACTCCACCTGGTGAAATTCTTGGTTATATGATACTTTGTCATTTAAATACATATTCTACCACCTGTTTGATTCTGTGGCATGTCTTTCCATGGTGTTGATGGATTCACAGACATTTTAATTCTCAACCATTTATTGGCAAGTAGTAGAACATGCCACACCTTTCCACACTGTTCTCGTCTTCCCAGAGTTGGGAAAATGGCAGATTTACATAAGAGTTCTTTTATTTGCCTTTGAAATAATATTCAGTTTCTGATACTTGAATTCTATTTCATCTGTAAAGGCTTGCCCTGGAAATACCCGTCCTTATTAAATAAATAGGAAGTCAATGTATTCACTTGCTTCTACATTGACTGACCTTAGGGACCTGCCTTCTGCAATCATGCTTTGGCTCCTCTGCAGCACTAACCCATTTTTAAGAAAATTAGACAAAAGTGGAAAGAGAAAAGTTGATCGGCATGCATATGGCTTTCCATTAGGACCACTGCCATCTTCTTATTAGGTATCTTGCCTAATTCACTTTAGCTTTCTTTGGGCCAGGAGCTCATGGCCCACTGCTGCGGCTGCACTTTCATTAGTGGGCCCGTCTGGCCTATCATTTAACAAGCACACCCAAATGCCTAACCTACAGACCCGAAAGAATAGTGAAGACTGGCTATTGTTCTTTGCAGGGCGCCAGTCTGTATTTGTATGGTGCTTCCCATCTTCCATGCTGGGAATGAGCGAGTCTGCAGTGCATCACGTACCCGAAAAGATGTGCTATAATACCTGTGAGGTCTGATCAATGTTCTCATCTGATATCGGTCCTTTTCCTGTGGGAAAGTCCTCGCAGATGAAACGAGACCGTCTGGACCTCCCTTTCCTTTTTCATCCTGCCAAGAGACTTACCAGAACAGGACCCCTTGCCTCCTACAGAAACCTTTCTTTTAAATCTAGAGGTAATTCAAAACGTGTGGTCAACCCCTGGTATCTCTTGCGCTACAGTATCCTTAACATCACGTCTAAAAATAGAAACTACTGCCAGGAAATAGATGCAAACAACCCTTATATATTTAATGAAATAAGCGACACCACTGCCTTTCTCACCTATCCCCTCACCGCCCTTATAGAAGCACTGTCGGCAACAGCATGGTCGGGTCGCGTGCAGGTGTCACACACAAGGTTATCTGCCGGCTCCAGCCTCCTGATATTTGTCAACTCTTTCAGGGTGATCTCCACTAAAAGGTATATAGCATTTTCTTAAAAGTTTGAGAAAAATGTATTCAGTTTTTAAATCATTAGAAGTTGAAAATTACATTTTTGATATTTCCAAAGCCATTTTTTGTTTTCAGATCATTACTTGCAGGTATTCTTATGAAAACAGAACAAACACGGCATAAGCAAGAGAAGCATATTTCACATCTTTTAGGCCCGTTTCTTCGTTTTGCTAAGATTAGGAAGGATGTTTGTATAGCTGGATCTGAAGGAAATTTGACAAGCAATGCATGTAGACAGAGTTAGGGCTTTGAGTAAATTATTTAGAAAATCCAAGTCGAAAAGCCTCCTCTGAGTGGAGAAGGGATGTTTTAGTTTGATTTATCGAAAGTGAACATTATCCCTACTAAATTTCTGGATATATATACACAAGAGGAGTGCCTGTCTTTGCCAAGAAGCGTGAAGTTCCACCAGAGGGACAAAATGAATGTTTGAGAAGTGGCTAGAGGTTGAAGCAAATGAACGGCCAAACGTAAACACTTAGGTTGTTTGCCTCTCTGACTTCACACTCCAGGAAACCCCTGGCCTTCTTTGCTTGCTACTCCTGCCTCCTCTCTTCCCAGGCTCTGCCTTGTCTTTTTTCTTCTCAACTCCTTTTCTCCTTTCTGACTGTTTTAACTGTTAGGTCTATTAAGGATATTTATAGTTAGTGTTCAGTACTATGCTATTATCTTCTCTCTCATGGAAAAAAAAATCATGATTACTTATATCTGTTTATCTGACTGATTCATTTGCTCATTTACTCACTCACTCATTCATTAAACAAAAGTTGCCTTACAAAGCACTGTGCTAGGCAACGTGGAGGAACAAGAGGACCAGACCTAGATTCTGTGCCAGTTTTGCCTGTTTCTCTGCTGTCCTCGCTTTTACTCAAAGCTCTCCTGAGAGCCATCAAACGCTGCAGCTCTTCACTGAACTTCTCAGCAGCTTCCCAGTTCTAGGGATCTGGGCCACCTTCCACAATGCAACGTGCTTCCCAACATCCTCAAGGCCTCAGTGGCATGGGACTTAGGCCATGGGAATTCTGAAATAATTTCCACCTGCTTTTTTCTTTCTTCTTTGACTCCTCCCCCTTCCCTCCAGGCAGCATCACTTAGTGTCCTCAGGGCTCAGCCTAGAGGGCCTTGCTCCTCTTTTCCTCGCCTACTCACTTCCCTAGTGTACCCACACGGATTCAATTAGCACCTATGCCCAGATGAGCCCCAGATCCCTATCTCCTGCCCTAACCTTTCACCTTGGCTTCAGTCACATATTTCTAATGCCTATAAAAAATATAGACTTGATATTTTACTGCCATCTAAAGTAAACATGTCAAAACCAGATTTTATTATCTCTCCCCCAAAGCTGCCTCTGCTGCCTACCTCCCCACGAGCAGCAGACGTGGTCGTCCTAGTGCCTCAGGTTCCCAGGTCTGCCTTCCACCAGCCTCCTCTGCCCCCTCGCTGTGCCCTTTGCCCGCTCCCTTCCTTCAGCCAAGCCCTGTTTGCTCTTTATCTGCATTATTTCCTGAGATCCAAACTTTTCCCCAGCCAAAGGACTATTCCAGATATTAAATATCTCAAAGTAATATCTATGTATATATGCACTCAAAGAAGTAATAAACAGGAAAGCTTTCTTGGGGTACCCTGCACATCCTAAAACAGACTGGGAGTGGTTCCTGTCACATGGCTTCTAGTGATTTATAGAGCGTGAAAGAAATGATTCAAGCTGGAGCCATATGAATATTTATTAGCTTTTCCTATTTACTTAACTCCATAGTTGTTTTATTGTTATGTTCCCAAGGAGGCTCTGGCCTAACAGGCACATTAGAAATGAAGAGAAATGAAGACGAGGCAAATTTAATAATGGCATTCCAATGATATCCATTATTGAGACTTCGCTGCTGTCCAGTACAGTGCGATGTCAGCAAGTTTCGCCTCTGGGTGATCTTCAAGTTTCTCATTTCTTATTTTCATGCCTTTTTACACAAACTTTTCTCGTATTGAAGTATTCTTCTACCTCCTTCAGATGAATTTAAGCTTAACTATCAGTCCCTGGACGTGAGAACAAGCTGGCTGAGGCTTATAACGCCATCACGCACCAGAACTGACTTGGCCGAGCTTTGGAAAATCTAATTGTTCACTGTACCCCCAATACTGTCGTATGTGGGATTTGCCCAAGGTGTGAGGGTAGCATAAAAGGATCTTCTTGCCTGCTAAACACGAGAACATCCATGGTACTCCTCCTACAATCTCTGAACTCTCACTTCCTGTTAAAGTTAGCGTGTGGACTGTCTGATCTTCTAGAAATCCCTCTCCCTTTCTCTCCCACTACCTCAGGCTTTAGGTGATTTAAATACCTATTAACATCACCTCCAGAGGAAAAGTAGAGGGGAGGGGAAGCAACACCGGAATGAATTAATCATATAGATTTTACCAATTTGCTTTCATAAGAACCTGTTAATAGAATGTTGAAAATTTCAGAAAATCTGTTTGGCCTAAAGTTGAAACACAAAGAGTTAACTCCACAAAAAATACACGTCAAGGCAAGCATTCAAAGGTGCATGTAAAGAAACAGCTAGAATCAGTAGAAGTAATAGGAGCAACTCTGAAGCAGAGACTAAAATGTTATTTATAAATTGTATAGGGGTGACGGGTACAGAAAAAGGAGGAGGCCAATGGAATGAGAAAGGAAGGTTGATAATAAATGACACCAAAGAGACAAAGACAAGGAATAGTTTTTGAGCATCTATTTTGTGAAATTAAACCACATTAAAAGCAAACACTATGGCTCTCCAAAAAGGTGAATGCCCTGCAGGGTGTCCTGAAGTTCAGCCAGCTCTCTACTTCCCTGCTGTCCTACACCTGCTGAAGATTGGTGACTTTCTCTAATTTGCACTAAGGTGCCACAGGGGGCAGCAGTGAGACAGCACCCAGGATTCATCTAGATCTGAGGTGGAAACATAGGAATGAGTAACTCAGTGTTCTGAAATGATCTGAAGGACATCTGATGGGTCCCATATTGGAGAGAGTCACAGCTAAAACCACACAGAGATAACTTGGGAAACTCCTCAGTATGCAAATAAGGTTAAGAGCTATCCTGGACTGCTCCAATGCCAATTAAAGGACTCCTCCGAGCCAGCTCTTTCTTCTCAGAGCTGGTTCTTGGAAGTAACTTGTCTCTGTGGACATAATGTCAGCAGTGCATGGAAATGGCATGGATACCACAGAAGAGCTCCAGTACAACGGAGGGGGAGGCATGCTTGGGGGATGAGT
Organism: Desmodus rotundus; assembly: GCF_022682495.2. Classification (NCBI taxonomy): domain Eukaryota; kingdom Metazoa; phylum Chordata; class Mammalia; order Chiroptera; family Phyllostomidae; genus Desmodus; species Desmodus rotundus. The sequence continues at coordinate 141,281,271 of NC_071389.1, forward strand.
AAGCAGGATTATTTACAATTCTTAACACTGTGCTCATTCCCAGGCTCCGTAACTGGTAGGAAACTGGCCTGATATAGAGGAGAGTCACAGAGAGAGGGAGGGGGGAAGAGAACTAACGCTTATCAGACCATTGGTTATATACCAGGAACATTATATGCATCGCCAATTCTGACAAGGACCCAGTGAGACAGGACCCATTAACCGCCCCCTGGCAGATGAGGAGACTGCAATTCAGAGAAATTAGGCACTCGGGCTGGGGTCAGACCACTAGTGCGTTCCATTGCTCACATTCAAACCCAGGTCTAACTACAAAGCCCATATTCTTTCAATTACCCCACACTGCTTACTAAAGGGCTGAACAATAGGCCCGACGAGAAAAAGCTAAAGGAAGAGCTGTAACTCATGCTTGACAAAAAAGACTGAAAAGTGACAAAATGTTTTTGAAGTACTGTCAAGGAAGGACAAACCTAAAAGGATGGCAACCAGCTGTTTTAGAAACTTGTTCTGAAGAAATCGGAATAGGAAGTGGGCTTCAACTGCAACATGAAGGCAAACGTCCCTACCAGAGGGTTTGCATGTACTGGAGTGAGTGGAATCTTCTTCCTGTGCAGAAGTTAAGACAAATGACCCCCATAAGGGGATGAAAAGTGGAATTTGTTTAAAATGGTGGGAACCACCGAAGGAGCTGCCTGGAGTGAGAGAAAATAAAAAAAGAAAGCCACCACAGAATGGCACGCTACAAAATGACGCAAAGCGGCGGCAGGAATGGAGGAGTAGGAGTGCTGGGTGGGGAAAGAAATATAAAACAAGAGGATCATGATTATAAATAATTAATGCAACACTTTGTTTTAATGTATCATGTAACTATCGTTGTGGAATAAAGTCCTACTGCATCTCTTTCTCTGAAAGTATATAGACAATATATAGATTTTTATCTGAACGGAAGAATTCAAGTGTGCTCCTGCCTCAAAGCAGGAATATACAAGTGCTAACGGACCATTACGGGCTTTTGTAATCCTCCAAGCAGCTTATTTTTTTAACTATGTATTTGTATAGACTTCAAAGTGATATGAATTAAAATATAATGCTCCATTTAATTCTCATTTGTCCTATATACTGGGCATTATCTTCCCATGGCAATTTACATTTTAGAGTTATGAAAACTGAGGCTCACAGAGACTAAGGGACTCATCCATTTAATAACTGACAGATCTAAGACTTAACATTAAGTTCTTGAACGAATCCCAAATCCAGGATTCTTTCCAGAATCTTAACCTGCATGTCAAACACTTTCTGAGAGTTGGCTACCTATCAGTCATATCTCAGACTGTTCCCTTAACTCCTCTGTGAATCAGCTGCAAAGTCTAGAAGCTGCTTGCGAGGGTAGAAAAGAATTGCTAAATAAAACTGGTAATTCAGAGTAAGAGAAGATGGAAACCCCGAGTATTTAAAACACCCGTGTCCCTCCACAGAGATGTTGATGAGACTAATCTTATAATGGCCGTAGGCAGTGGGAGGCAATGTCTAAAAGCTTTTGTTCTTTACATTGCTGAAGCTTACTATGAAGACTGCACTCAGCACATTTTTTCCTTCATTTGTTTATTCATTCATTTATTCAAACTTAAAAACGAGTGAGGTCACAACTTTTTGTCTATTTTTGCAGCACTGAAAAAATCTAAAGTTGTGGATCCTATAGAAAAATAAATGCCAAAATATAAAAATTATCAAGTTCACTTTAATATTTTTAAAAGTTTTAATTATTCAGCTTACTAGAATAGCATGCGTCCATGTAAAGAATTTTTTTGACATTTATAATTTACCCTAAGACCCTTTCTGGGAAATGGGGTAAGGACTGCAACAATTGGGTATTTTGCAATTGTAAAGAGAACATATACAGAAAAACTAATACAAAGAAAGTATAGTTATATATAGTAAGTGATAAAGAAGCTACAGTGTCTAAGTCAGGGAGCACCAGAAAAACCCTGATTTAGACACTAGAGATTCCACGTGATATATTACCTCTAAGTGTAGACAGTCTTGGATCTATTGAGAACAGAATTTAGTATAGAAATGGCACCACAATAACCTCAGTCCTGTTTGGACATGCTTATAAAATAATTTCAAGCCCCAAATTGTTTATAAACATAGAGCTCAATGTGGTAAACCCCAACATTGGAAATTTAATAATACTGAACCTTCACCATGGTATGGCATCATTTCTGCACAAGCACCCTGATCTTTGAGGGGACAGGGGATGGCTACAATGCAAGGGATCCCATCGACGCAAGTATGACAAAGAAGACTGACAAGGGTCTCGACTGAAATTGTTTGATATCATGGGAACTCAAATGGCCGGTGTTTATTAGGAGGCGTGGCTTTAGGGATAATCCATGTCAGTAGAATCAGCCTTGCTAAAGGAACAGGAGGAATCGACAACTTAGAGCGCACGACCCAGCCCTGCTTCCTGCATCCCAATCTTGCTGTCATCACACAGCTTTCCTTGGAGCTCTGCCAAGCAAAGTGCCAGCAGAGAAGCTGCTCCGTTGAGCAGAGGATGTGGACACTAACTACCCTGTCACCGGCTTCCGGGGAAAGCTGAAAGCACATTAAGGTTTTTAGAAGCCTGATCCTCCAAACAACAAGCCCAATTATTACCATATTTTTTGGACTATAAGATGCACCAGACCATAAGACGCACCTAGGTTTTAGAGGAAAATGGGGGGGGGAAACTGCTCCCCCGCCTAGCCAGGTAAACTACATTCGGACTATAACATGCACCCCCCCCAATTTGGGGGGGAAAGTGTATCTTACAGTCCAAAAAATATGGTAAATTATGCCTTTTATCTAAAACGAAGTTTAAAGTCAAGTGAAGAGATAGCATGTCTGCTATTCAAACCTTTGAAAACCTGTTTTTTCTAACAACAAAACCAATTCTTTCCCAGACACAACAGTCAAGCACAGTGGTGTCTTCTAAACTTGCCTGTACCTTTCAGCTTGCTTATGAAGTTATTGAAGTATTCCACGTGATTTGGATATACAGGGTTTTGTTTGGAAATACAAGAGTTGGGTTTCTATTAGATGTATATCAGTTTTTAGGAGCAGAAAATACCCCTTGTACTTCTGAAGCCTTATTTCTTAATGTGATTGCTCACAAGAATCTTGATAATTGTTGCAATCCTTGGGGGCTCCAATGCAAAAAGGAATAAACTTGAGGGGGGCATGGAGACAAGGGAAGGCTAAAAATCAGGTCTCCTACTTACTGACGTTTAGTGATACTAATTGCTACTTCTTAGTCTATACAGTTAAGAAATCCGAGAGGTAAATTCAGACCTTTGAATTCAGACAACCCTTAGAACAAAGGGGGACTTAGACTTTTTTAAGAAAAAAGGAAGCATGTAAGAAAGCAAAAGAAAACCATAGGGGTGTGTGTTTCAGTTTAATTTGAAGAGTGCTTTAACAACTAAAAAGGAGTTATTTTAAAAAGAAAATAAAGAGAAAAAACTGTAAAAATTGGCGCAGGATCCAATATCCAAAGTTTCTATGTGAAGATATCCATGGAAAATCAGGGAACACAGAAAGGAGACAGAAATGCAATCGGGAGCAGAGGGAAAAGAGTAAGGTCTCGTGTAGAATTATCACTGTATGTGTTTATATATTCAAGGCTAAAGTCATATAACATCTTACTCAATATGTAAAACTGGGACAATCTAACAGGAGTGAGACTTGGGTAAAATGTAAAGACCTTTAAAGTAAGAGAAAAAAGATTTAACACAGTGCTTCAGTAATTGTAATGATTGTAATATTTGTCTTTCAGAGGATATTTGAATTATTTGACAAAAAGAAAAAAGATTCCAAGAAAGTATCTGTTCCTGGTGATGGGAACCTACCTTATGAGGATGATTAGACAATGATTGAATTAAAAAACTGAGTAGCAGCCCCTTCTTTCTACTGGGAGCAGGGAAAGGAGCATTTTTTCAGCTGAGGCCTGAGCATAACTGAATATAGGATTCATCAGGAGCACAAAGATGGAAGGTGGTCAGAGCTTAATTTTATTGTTTTGGTCTTGATTCCTCTAGTCTCCTTCCTTCTCTCCCTTTCTGTTTCTCTCTCCTTCCTTCCTTCCTCTCTATCTTTTTTCCAATATATTTTCTTTTGTACACATTCAACACCCCAGATGATATGGATGCAGCAATCTCATACCCTAGGACAAGGGCCACAGGGGCTGACCACAGGGCATCAGGGATGTCAGCTGGGAGAACTGAGTCACTGAGGGTGTGACTACATGTGGAAGGCCGGAGGTCTCCATCCGAGTACCTGAGCTGGTATGTGTTTCTGCTGTATGTTACAAGTCTCGCATCTTGGTCCTATCAGCAGGGTATAAAATTGTGTTCAATTGATTTAAAACATGAGGTTTATGCCTCCATATTCCTGCCCATGGATATCCTATTCCTCCACTAATGTTTATATAGACAGAACAAAGGTGTGACATCGGGCTTGAGCATGATGACCTGGTTAAATTAGTCAAAGCCCCCTGTTTTTCCTCATTATTCTTTTCTGTGGGGGTGAGGGGAGCTCTGTTTCTAAACAGACTCATTCAGATAATGGCATCTCTTTCCCACATCACTATAGTCAAGTAAAGCCTTCACACCACTAGCTTTAGGTAGTTTTCATTCTCGGGCCAGCTTAGGAGAGTAACTGGAGTTTTGAATGTATTTTCCACATCAATGCAAAATTCAAAATATGCCTGTAAAAAGATTAAACAGAAATTAGGCACACTAAATATCCCATATTACAGGAACAAACTGAAGGGTTTCTTTTTTTTAAAGCAACCCATAGTTTCAATTTCCTGCCTGCAGGGCATGCTACACCTTGCATCCTCTTAAATTCCACAGGTAATAGACTTTATTTTAAATGGGACAGGTCCCAGCAGAAATTTGTACTGGTGCCAGGAAAACAATTACTTTGATGTGCTCTTTTGAAAGTATTACAGCTCCCAGGTACAGGGTTTACATGCAGACAAACAGTAGAAGATTTAGAAGTATATTCTGCTATTAAAATTATTAAATTGCTAACAGGTAATTATTGAGTAAAATACACAGACAAAACTAATCTACTTACTTGCTTTAAAAAAAAAATAATCAACAGTTAAAAAGTAAGAAAAATTGAAGTCAGTCTAATAGTTTGCTAACCTAGAGTTTCCTAGAAAAGAAAGCAAAACAAATCTTCGGCCAGCAGATGTGTTCAGAACTAACCTTTTTAACATAATGGCAGGGTACATGTTGTAGAGGCATTTACAGTGGTATTCAGGTGGGGCCGCAGTACATCGCTATTGCACACAGCCGTTTGCTGTAGTTTGACCGTGTTGTAGGAAGTCTCCAACCTACACAAGAGTTGGGTTCCAAAAGTCTGTTTGTAAATTGACTGTCTAGAAACCAGAATAAACTTTCTTATTGAAATGATGATGGTTAAAAACAGAGGCATCTATTAGGTCCCCATTAGATGCCATAAAAGTTCCTTCAAGTCAGAGACAGATGCATAATCAAATAATTACAATGTGATGACCTTGTGCCTTCAGAGAGATGCTACAGATTAATGAAGAGAGGAATATCTGACTCTGCTTCTCAGTAACAATTGTGGCCAGACTTACCTCATTGGAGAATGCAAAGAGGGAAAGAATAAAGAGAAAGATAAAGGAGAAGAAAGGAGGAGGAATATGGAGAAGGGAAATATAGAGAAGACTGGGAACAAGACTTTAATGAGATGCAAAAAGGTCTAGAGAAACACATTGGAATGTGTGAGTAAGAAATTGCACAACATAGGAGAACAGACAGACTGAAGAATAGAACTACAATGTGTGTGAGAGATTTTCCATGTTGGGGCTAATGGCTCCTGTCTCATGCCTGTGCCTGTTCCTGAGGCGGAGAGGAAGGCTGGGCCATCCTTTGTAGTGTGTACTGTCTGTTACAAAGTCCGGTACAAGTAATCCAGAGTGCCTTTTATACCGTACTGTAATGCACCATAAAAATAAGGGAAGCTCCTGCAAATTTATACCAAATCTTAGGCAAATTTTTGGTTCACTTGTCTAATCTGGCCTTTTCCACCACAAGTAGAGTGTTTAGTTTCCTCTAAATGTTTAATTGGTAGACTCTATAGATATTGCTAGGGTCTGAATACGTGTTTCCCCACCTCCAAGTTCATTTGAAATCCTTACCCCCAGAGTGATGGTATTAGGAGGTGGGGCCTTTGGGAGATAGGAGGCAGAGCCCTCATAAATGGGATTAGTACCTTATAAAAGAGAACCCAGAGAGCTTGTTTCCCCCTCCACCGTGTCAAGATACAACAGGCAGTCTGCAGCCCGGAAGTGGGCCTTCACCCCTCCATGCTGGTGCCCTGACCTCGGATTTCCAGTCTCTAGAACTGAGAGAAATAAATCCCTGTTGATTGTAAGCTCCCCAGTCTGTGGTACTGCATTACAGCAGCTCAGACAGACAAGACAGGGATAGTGTCGATTTTATGTAAAGGAGTGTAAATTGAGTAATTTAGTGTAAAGAGACAGACGGCCAAGCTATCTTTGCAAAGACTGGGAAGCAGTGGTAGAAGGTGAAATAGACTGCCGTATGGAACTTAGGGTACAGTGGTAGTTGATACCACCCACTAGTAGCGGAAGGGGTAGGAATGGAAATTATGTTGGAAGCACAATTACATCATTATTGTCTAGTGCAGCTACTTAATCCCACATCTACCACATCCCAGAATCTCTCAGCCACAAAAGGACTGTTACCCAGAAACATCCTCACTAGAAAAATTAAACACTTGTCCAGTAATTTCCCATTAATGAGCAATTTCCCTAAATGTTGGCTTGCGTACCTCCTAAGTGGCCACTCCATCTTTCTGCTCCCTATTCCCAAAGTCCTGTCATTAATGAACAACTCCCCCAAAGAACAGACCTTCCAGGTGCTTCCAAAGAGGGACACAGATGCATTTTTAAATTTCTCCATCATTTTAGTTGACCTCTTAACTCTGGACAAATGCACAGGGTTCTATTTTTTATTAAGTTAACAGTTCACATATTTGATTGCCACTTCTTAAGCTCCAGGGACTGCCCATTCACCTTTGGAACAAGGGGCTAACCTTGCACGGGTTTGACACATTTGTATATGATCAGTAACCGTGGATGAAACCCAGTTTAACAAGGTCTTCATCTTTAACGTTGGTACAACGACATATTTGATATTGAGCCACTGGAATAACTATTAAGACTTGAACAGCTCCTAAGTGTATAATACCTTATAATCATGTTTTTTTTGTCTTCAAAAAACTTCTAATCTAAATAAAAAATAACAAAAGAAAATTCAAAATCCTTACTCTATAAGCTTAATGTTCAGCATAATTTTTAACCTCTTTCATTTTGATGCTCTTCTCTGATATTCTTGCCCTTTTCCTCTCCACCCCTCTAACCAGTACCACCAACTCTAATAAGAGTCGACAAAAATATTCCCAAAATACATTCTGTGAGCTGAACCAACTCACTTCCAAGTTCTAAGCACTGACGGCGGGGAATGCTATAGAGTCACCTTCTTGCTCAAGTACGGGAAGCAAAACCACACACCATCGAGCTGCTTCTTAGCTTTCCCCATCTAATGTCACAGAACCCACTAACAAACACAAAGATGTATATAACCTCTAGTGACTGCTGCTGCGCTACTGCACACCCACTTCTGTAGGAATCAACCTTCAAGGACTCACATAAAATGGCAACCAATCCGTATGCCTGTAAGATGCCATCGCCAGAGGCACTGACCTCTCCCCCCTCCCAGTGACCCCTTGCAGTCCCCCTCACCTCTCTCACAAGACTTCCAAAGGAATTCCCCCTCCAGCCCGTGCTACAAGTGACCTCACGGCAACTTCCCGACATGAGTTCCCCTGCAGGCTGATTGTAAAGGTTCAGGCACTATAAAAACAGGTTTATTAGATGCAAAAGAGAATCAGGACTTCAAAGACTCTTACTCTGTCAAATTAAATTAACATGGAACAGCAACTAAGCTATGGTTGGTATTCATAGCATCAGCTCTTTGGTAAAGCTCTGGCTGGTTTTTAATGCAGCTTGTTCACTGTTTTAAGTGAACTAATGCCAATCTATCTGGTTACTTAGAAGAAGAGTATTTAATGACATGGGAAATGCTCACAATATATTGTAACGTGTAAAAAGCTGAACAGAAATTATATGTAAAGTATAAGCCAAATTTTCTAAGATAGGTGCTTAGAAAATTATATTTATAATTTATAATATGATTATATTCAGTTTTTTAAAAAATGTACTTCAATGTATTAAAGAATTAAATCAAAATATTAGTACTGACTTCCTCTGCATGGTAGGATGAAGGGAACATTTTTACTTTATTTCTTGTACTTTTATAAATTTTCCAAAATGGCTAATGAGAATATTACTTTAATAATCATAAAAAGAATATGTGTTTTTAAGGAAAATACATTTTTAAAGGAAAATATTCCTTATATAAGTAGAAACTTGCAAAAAATTGTGTGCGTGAACAGAGACAAGCATTTCTGCTTGTCGAGACTTGTTTCATCCCAGCAACAAAAATGAATGTTTCTGTTATCTGCTAATTGTCCATAGAAGCCCATGTCTCACCAATCAGGTAACCAGCAGACGTGACATAAGTACGGGTTCTGTGACTTAATCCGAATTAATTTTCAAGATGAAGGAGCACTGACTGCCCTTGGAACGTGAATAGCCTGTCCTCAGCCCACCGAGGCAGTGTTTGACGGGGCTGTCAGAAACATCGTGCTAACTTCTGACTAAATAACTATTCACTGTGCCACTTGGAACCCTTCATATCCGACGCTTTTACAGTGGCTGTGGCTGACTGGGGACCTCGCTCTGCCCCGACCACCCTGTGATGTCAGCCTGCTTGGTCTGCCCGTGTGACTACAGTCTTTCCAGCTTTCCCCAATGGCAGTTTCCCCTTCAGATCGTTTTACTGGGCGTTTCGGCAGTTTCCCAACGTGTCCTAATAGACCGCAATTTATATTACCTCGACATGATGAATTAAATAAACCGATTAACTTTTTAAAATCCTGTTTCCCTTCATTTTCTGGTGTACACTGGCCATTCATGTATTTAACTTTGCAGCATGAGTTTTCAGGCACTACTGTAGTTGACATGTCCCCAGTTTCAGTCTTTTCTTACCAGCAAAGCCATGAGTTCCAAATTGTGTGTTTTGTGGAAAACATGTATCTAATTAAGCCCTTGATCAAGCTACCTCATGTTCCGGTCGGTGCTTTTTAAATATTGGTCCAATGACCAATATTTATAAATAATGTATTCTCTCTTCCTTCTTTTCTATCTCATTTCAGCTTGTTTTATTTTCTTTCTAATTACAGCACCTGTTTTATATGGCCATCTTACTCTGCACGATTGAGATATAAAATACCCGTAAGTAGCACATTGCCATTTTACATGGGATGAGAGGAAAGTGAGGAAGTTGGAATTACATCAGGCCGCGCTGTGAGTTTAGTAACTAAATCCTATGGCACAAATGGGTCGAGAACTAGCTGCAGCAGAGATGACCAACAAGATCACAGTAGGAGTCTTCCCTCTGAAAATAAAAGATGGACTAAAACACCCTGTCGTCTGTCCCATTCCCTGATTTCTGGACAGCTGTTTTCTCATCCCAAGTTATCTACCGCCGAAACAGATCGGGTCATCCAGAAGTCACCTGGTTTTGTGCTCGCGCTAGTTGGAAAAGCATTTCCCCAGACTCAGTGTGTGTTCAGTAATGATGTATAAAAGAATATAATTTGTATTTGTTTGTTTTCCTTCACTTTTTAGGGGCTCTTGGGGTAAAAGTCTTTTCAGAAAAGACAGAGAATTTTTGAATCAGAAAGACCTGAACTCAAATCCCACCTCCATCACTTATTACCAGAATGATCCTTAATTTTGTATAAAATTTCTCATTTTTGTGTAAAAATGGAGATAGTAAAACCTAGCTCACAGAGTTCTTTAAAAGATCCGTTTTGAGACATGTGCCTGGTACAAAGTGTAGCGCACAGCTGATGTTCAACACTGTTGGTTCAGTAGTAACATTTTAGAGAAAACAAACTCAGATTATCATCAACCTTCACAAACACATGCCAATTCTCCTTAAGAAACTGAGGTTGGTTCTTGAATTTTACCACTTATTTGGAATGGGAAAAAACATCTTTAAAGTGGGATGATCCATATTGTGAAGAAACATCTGAACTTGACCCGGAAAACAGACACCAAGTCTTACTTATGTCTGTGTGGAGCCAAAGTCTGGCACGTAGATGGTTCTCACAAAATAAACTGAGGGTTTTTTTTAGTAAGTTAATCAACACCATCATTTTTTACTATACTTGAAACATACTTCTATAGGTCTCACATAAAATACTTCATTTTCTGATATACTTTAGTATACGCCAATATAAGTAGTTCAATTAGATTTTCAAAAACAAAATAGGTTAATGGTGACAGCTTTTCTTTCTTAGGCGTGTGTGTGTGTGTGTGTGTGTGTGTGTGAGAGAGAGAGAGAGAGAGAGAGAGAGAGAGAGAGAGACTTTTCATGCTGTTTGACAAGTTCTGCTGGTGTCCTTGGAATAAAGTCTTAAAAATAGGACTCAAACAGAAATTTGTAGAGATTTTATGGATTCAGGTCATAGGGTTTCCTTTGTCTTCTATTATCTAGTAAATGATTAACATCAGGCTCTCTGGGTGAAAAAAAGTGTACGCAAACAATGCATAAAAAGTGCAAACAATGTCAAATAATAATAAATATACAACACTCTATTTGTAAAATCAAACATCTGTAACTTCCATTTGACTTTCTCTTTTTTGCAAAATTTGCTGTTATTCCATCACCAGATGAAGTGTAAAAAATCAGATGACAAATCAATGCTTGACTTTTATTCAATTCGGCAAAGAAATAGGTCGTTAAGAAATGAGTACAGTACCAACATGAATATGGGCTGATACTTTCCTTTATATGAATAAGTAAGACCAAAGTGAAACAATGAAGTCAAAACTTCGCTCATTCATCAGTAACATGACTTCTTTGCTGAATTGGATAATATTTTTTTAACACTCAAGTAATATTTCCTCAATTTTTTTGTGCTATTTACAAGGTAAAAGGCTACAAACATAGCATTCTTAGGTTTAACCTGAATGTTTACAATGTCCTCAGTAACTTTCTTACATCTGGACAATCATCAGAACAATATGTCAAGCCCTGTTTGTAGTTTTTGCCAATTTTTGTGGCATATAAGCCCCTCCCACTATGGTGGATTCCAAACCGCCGATGTGTCATCAGTGAACAAAGAGTTGGAAAGAGAGGCACAGTGGCACAAATTATATTCTATTTTCTCCAGACAGATAGAGTAAACATAAGCTTCAAGAGCATAACTAGTAGTAAAATCTAGGAAAATAATTTGAAATGATTAGCTTTGGTTTTACCAATTTAATTGTAAATTTATATACTTTAATTTTTAATAATTGCTATGTTTAATAGCCAGCCCACAAAAATTCTGAAAATGTAATAATCCATTCCAAATTGGCCCCTAAACACCAAAAAATCTCCTTTAATAATGCTGGCTAGTTTGGACCTATCTAGCTTTATAAAACAGGGGAATTTAGTGAGTTTTCATAAATGACTAGAGCTTCTGCTACAAAAATTGGACTATTTTTGTTCTTGGTCATTGTGTGTTAGTTTTCAAGAAGAGGAACCATAAAATTGTTGCTGTGGTCTTTGCACCCACTCCGTGCATTTCTCGCTGTCGGCAGACTTGGTCAGCCTCCTCCGGCAGAGCTGGTTCTGGACCCGCAGTAACGTGCGCTCAGGGTGGAAAGGTTCATCCTGCTAGTCCGGTTCTCCCTGAACTGTGCACCAGATTCCAGTCTGATAAGCTCTACTCTCCCACACTCAGCTGTGTTCTCAACTACGAACCGATTCTGCTTAGCTTGGGAACACCCCAGAAGGGAACCTTGGGAAGAAGAGCCCAACTATACACCCTGGGGCGTGAGAACAAAAATGAGTCCTCAGAATAGTGGTATGGCAAATGCTCAGCCATTTAGTAACTTAAGAACTAGTATTTTCATAACAAAGTCGCATCATACAGAAATTTAGAGTGTAGTAAGGCCCTACTCCAGAGTGTGGGGACTGGTAATTCCTGTCTTTTCTAACTGACCGGTAGCTATGACTAAAATAATCCAAGGGGACATCAACTCAAACAAATCATTTTCATTGTCAACCAAGTAAACATAACCTAACTAGCTACTAGTAATTAGCAAAATAATCTATACTGCATAAACGAATAATCTAAAAGAGTGAAGTAATTATCCTATAAGTCAGGGTTTGGGAAAACATGAAATATTCAATGACTGAGACAAAAGGATTTCCCCCCTCATTTTATTATTTATTTATTATTTTATTAAATTGCCCACATGGTTGCCTCCATGTCTGATGCTGTGAGAAGCAGAAAAACCTGAGCATTAGGAAACTAATATGTAGGTGGTAAAAATACTGATGGATAAAATGTGACCGTGTGTTACATGATGGAACTGGAAATTTCAGCTTTCTTAAGATGCACTGGGATATTTGTAAATTAAAATAAAAGCTATCCACCGAGAAATATTCTTTAATTCTTATGATGAAAGTAACACAATCTGGAAAATCACTTCCTTTCTCAGAATAAAAAATCCTAAAGGGTACAGACCACGGTAAGATGTCTAGAATACAGGGAAGAGTCTACAGTAAATTAGGCTTTTCCTCAACAGGCATTCAAAAACTTGGCCAGAGTTCTTCTCATTCATAGACAAACTTGATTCAATCCCTTGTTTCTCTCTATTAAAACCTTTTGCAATTCAGAAAATACCTTCAGATTATCACATCATAAGGCAGATTTTTACAAAGTGTGTATCTCCTGTGATGATAAGAAAGCAAGCCAATGAAAAAAATGGAGTGAATTTGGAAGCAGGGCAAAGTAGGATCTGAAAGCATTATGGGCAGAAAGGGGTGCGGATTAAATGTACGTACTATAGTAAATTAATAAACATTGAAAAGCATTTGGTCCCGAATGTGCCATAAAAGCACAAGCTATGAACTACAAGGATATCTGGAAACAGTAGGAAACCCTTCCATTTTCATTTGGTTTGAAGTGTGACAATCAGACAACAGGCAGAATAGGAAGAACACAGCCATTGCAATTTCCCCATCATAGTTGGAGTCTGGCTCCATTACTCCCCTAACAGTATAACCTCCCTGAGCCTCAGTTTCCTCATCTGCAAAAATGGAAATAATCATAACATAATTTTGCAGGGTTGCTGGGAGGAATGAGGACAATGTGAGCCAAGTACTTGAGACAGTTGGGGTTAGATGTTTGATTGCTATCACTGAGATCATGGTAAATACAAATAAAATTTAGTCCCAAAAGGATGTCAAATATATTAAATAACCATATACATGAAACACAAGAATATGACATAACAGATATTTTAAAACTTTCTTAATGAAGCCTTCTTTATAGAAAAATAAAGATGCCTAGGTAGCAGCTTTCTGGGACTGGTGGAACAGGGCTTTGCAGGAAACACCAGCCACTGCAGGTTTTCCTTGAGATTGGGAAGCTTTCCGCCTCTTAAGAGTCGTGTAAATCATTGAAAAGATCGGAACACTGGCTCACGATTTACAATGGAGCCCACCAAACTGATTATAACAAATAGCACTAATCACAAACAAAAACTGAAAGAAAGTGAATAAAACAGCTCTGTCAAACATAATGATTTCCTACATGTTGTGCTGGCTGTCAAACTTTTTCCCCACCTGAATGATAGTACTTGCACATTTAAAAATGTACTCAAGTAGGCATCTTTGGGGACTATTAAACAGTGTCAGCACATCTTAGCTAGAAAGCAGCCTGGTATCATCATATTAGGTCTGTTACCTAATAGGGAATGAAGCTCCTACTGGAACACCCACGTTAAACCAGGTTACATCAAAATTTAAATAAAGAATTAACATCGATGACTTGTGGACACATGAAACCACTGTGCTATCCTTCTCTATGGATGAATTATTTAACTTTCCTATTCTATTTTGTCCTTTTCTCTGCCCTGCCCGTGTATTAAGATGGAATATAAGAAAATAAGGAGACTAAGTAGAATACCTCTATTCAGATGTCTAAAATTTGACCTACTCCCAAATTACAGCACAAAGATTTCCACTTATTTATTTTATTTTTTAAATTCTCATCCAATGATATGTTCATTGATTTGAGAGACAGAGGAAAGGGGGGAGAGCGAAAGAGAGAGAGAGAGAGAGAGACATTGATCAGGTGCCTTCCATAGGCACCCTGACCAAGGATCAAACCCACAACCTAGGTATGTACCCTGACTGGGAATTGAACCCGCAATCTTTTGGTGTATGGGATGATGCCCCAACCAACTGAGCTACCTTACCAAGGCCAAGATTTCCACCTAAAATAAGATTTTTTTCCTTTAATTTTCCTTGAAACGTATAAAATGATGTAGCTAACACAACTGCCTGGTCTCTAGTTTGTACAAGTTTCTTCCCATCAAAAACTAGTGTTATGTCACCTAAGGTAATTCTAAACTGAACTTCTTATTTTGCTGTTGCAGGGATCAGGTTCTGACGAACCAATTCTACATTCTGCTCAGAAGCAAACAGGAAACAACAGTGACTGAAGCTGCCCTATTGAGCCTGACACCAGCGACACAGATGCACCAGGCAGAGCAGCCGCACGCAGGCAGGTTCTTATGTCAAATGTCTGTTCCCACAGACTCATTCATCCCAACTACCAGATATCTTTGGTAATTAAACGCCCGCATGTAAGAACGCTTCTTCACGCAGCGTTGTTCCTCCAGCGTCTCATCATTAGGAAGACCCCGCAGTCTGCGCAACTACTGTAGATCTGTTTGTAGAGCCACCTTAGCTCCAGCAAAGGCCTGCACCTGGCCACTGACTTTCCAACAACAGCCAAGGTCAGAAGATCTGCTTCTAGAAATGGCCATGCTGCACACACAGAGAAATGCACATTCAGAACAAGAAAGGAGAGGAAAAGCCTCAGAGGAAGAAGGAAAAAACAGACGGAGAAAGAAAAAGAGAGAGAAAGCACTACACCTCCGACAGCAGCAGCTTTGTGACCCCACTGGTAACATTACCCAGTTTTGTTTATCATGAAAAGACCCCATTAATGTCTCAGCCCCATCGAATGGCAGACCAAGTTTATGAATGGCACCTATCAGAGCCCAGGGTAAATCCAATGATTAGAGGGAATTCGCCAAAGGGCCTTTGTAGCTGAGAAAAATGCCTACTCCAGAGAGGAATGCAGAAAATTCCTGGGAGCACAGGCCCTCCTTTGTTGGCAGTCTGGCGGTATTCTGGAGCAAATAAAGGGACAAAAATGGGATCTTAGATGCAATGAACATTTGAAGAAAATGTTTTTCAAAGACCTCCTTGAAACAGTTCTTTTAAAAAAAACCCCCAAAGCTATTACTCTGATAAAGATAAACTACAGAACTTTTACCCAAACCAACGTTTCATAGTATTGCATAACCTTGGAGATTCTCAATAGGAATATAGTTTTAGTTAGATCTCCTTTGTCCTGCTAGGTTTCCTGGTTAAATATTAAACCAAAGTTAAAACTTTACAGATAAGAAAAAACACGCATATTCACTTACCTCAAATGGACTGAAAGAACATTCAGCATACCATAACAGCACCAGGCAAGGCAATAGGATAGCACATAACACTGAATTGAGTATATTAACCAAACTCAGACCAGAGCAGAGCATAAAGAGTATGCTGAGCTCTCAGCATTGTTAAACCATGCATCCAACCCAAAAGAAAGCAAATTTGTCAGACAGACTAAATAGGATGCAGAAGGGAGGGGAAGGCATAAAGACTCCAGACGTCACTATGCGTTGTTCTCACCTCTTCTGTACACAAGAAAAATATCTGTTTACAGCGACCCCCCCCCCACCTAAACAATGGCAGAAAGAACATGCTTTATATTGTTTTAACATACTATTGCCTGGGTCTACCAGTGCATACAAAAGGAATGCTAGGCCTAGTATACTTCTTTTAGTATGTTTTCCTGGAGAAAACAGAATTGTTCAGTTTCGTTTGGAGAAAAGCAGCTGACGTGATAGAATGTGAATCAGAACCTTAAGCCTTAGGTACGGGGTCAGGCATTTGGTACATCTGAATTTCTCATTTTTCTAAAAAGGTGTCCCACCCCTTCCTAAGGCCCAAACAATTTTAATGACTTTTCTGCCCAATGTGCCCCTAAGTGTAATACCTTTCCTCATAAATCTTGTTACAGACTTACTTTATGTTCCATTTTAATGTCTGCTGGGTTGAGGGAGGAGCAAAGTAATAATCATGTAATTCTAGTTGAAGGTTTTCCTCCCTTCTCTCCTGGGCTGAAATCTAATAAAATATTATTTATTTGCATCTTTGGAGAGCTATCCACTAACATTTTTCAAAACTGAAGTAAAGTAGTTGCAGAGGTGATATCTTTATTGCTTTGCAAATGTTGTTCCTTTTACTATTTGTTTTAAATGCCATTTTCCTGATACCGGCAGATCTACATTACAGGGCTGCATTAGGATGTTATTTGGGGGATACACAAGTGTGAACCTCTGGATTGTGCTTCTCCACGCTTACCCCTGTTTGCCCATGTAAACGTATAAAACACTTGTCCTAGACGTCCCTTCCAAATAATTGAGCATACATAATTGTGGGGTTATGGCATCTCTGTTTATGACCAACCCTGCCCTTTCTAAGAGTTATTTCAATAAGTTTCTACCTTGGGGTGTACTCCCATAAAACGGATACATCTGTGCACCAAAAGGGAGAGGTCAATTTTACTTTTGCATCATTAAATATATAGTTTTGCAAACACTAATAAATACAATACTTTTCAACATATTATGATGGCTTGAAAACAATTGACATACTTTACTGAGGCATTTTGCAAATTTTCTCTTATGTCTGGACTGAAAAAGCTTTATTATTAGAGCTCTTATGAATAAAATGCTTAGTTTTGCCAATGCAAAAAAGAAAGACCCATTTGAAAGAAATGTTCAGAGCAGAAATAAATTTAAGCACAGAAAAAAAAAAGTCCTCAGTGACCCTGATTCAGGATTCCCTATAAATGGAGTGTACCTCTCTACCACTGTCGAGTTCTCTGAAATCTTGCCAAATGCATAAATCCTGGAAACATCTTCTAAAAGATAAGAATGAGCTTGCAAAATAGATCATCAAAGAAATATGCAGTGCCTATAAAATAAACCACACACATACACACACAATTTTCATTTACCAGATCCTCTTTCAAAAATGTAACAGATGGTAGAGTTTGAAAACTAAGTTTTTCAAACTGAAATTTGATTTTCTATTTAAACCAGAATCCTCAGCATGTTAAAGAGAACATGCAGTGGATATAATACAAACACCAGGGGCACACTTCCACGCTCATGCTAAGGTCACTAATGAAAGAGGAAAAAAAATCAATAAAAACTGCGATTTCAAAAACACCACACTAAGTTTTAGCTATGTGGCTTTTTACACGCGCATCATTTATCTGTAGGACTACAACGTAAAAAAAGAGTTTATTAAAAACACCATCACAAACGTTCTCCTTCCACTAGGGGCATGGTGGGGGTGGGGGCACAAAGCAAAAACAAACGCCATGAGGAGACAGCTGTTCTGCAGAGTCAGAAAGTCAGAAAGCAGTCTTGCTTCTCCTCCTCTTAGAAGACTCAAACTGTTGTGACATTTTTTATTTTGATCCCCGTGCCCCCCAAATTAGATGAATTAAATGGTTTGTCACTTAGTTGCTTACAACAGCTCTGGTTTACCCCAGCTCTCATCTGGCTTTGAGTCAGAAGGGGCTCTCAGGCCAGCGATGAACCATGAAGGTGGAGGCCACACAGAAGAGGTTTCTGACCAGCCCTTGCTCTGGAACACTACACTGTTCACGGAGGATGAACATCTCGAAGAAGGAGGTGGCTGCAAAAACAAGTTCAGTTCTGCATCCATTGACAAATACTCACTCATATGCAAAACCTCTAAGTGGACTCAAGGCTACTCTTTATTTTCTTTAAAGATTTTATTTATTTTTAAAGAGGGAGAAGGGAGGGAGAAAGAGAGGGCAAGAAACACGGATGTGAGAAAGAAGCATCGATCCCTGGCCTTTCTCCTAGGTGCCCCAACTCCTGACCGAACCCACAACTCAGGCGAATGCCCTGACTGGGGACCAACCTGGCGACCCTGCGCTTTGCAGCGTGACACCCAACCCATCGAGCCACACCGGTCAGGAAAGGCTACTCTTCTTTTCCACGTTTTAAATTTGTGCTGTCTGGAAGGAAAACAAATCACATGGAGGATATACAACCTATAATACAATCGGTTATTTGTTCTTTTCTAATGCATCCGTTTGGCCTCTACTTGTGTAAGGCTGAATTCTGGAGTGCCCTGTCATGGAAGATCTTGTGCCGAGACTGAGTGTCTTGGACCTCAGTTGTAGCCACACCAATGTGAAGAGACAACAGATGTCACTATGAGCAAAATGGGTCTTGCTGTGGCCCGTAAAGGTCCTCCTGTACTAACAGCAGTTAGAGAGCTGAGCCATTGTGCAGGCCCATGTCTCCCCTTCTACAGGAAATGGGGGCTGAGTGAGCGGGGCATGACTATGGTAGGAATCTGTGACTGTGGAGCAGCACAGCCATCAGTATAAATCTGTCATAGACACACTCGCAGAGGAAGAGGGGCTTCCACACACTGCAGCCTGTACACTTTTTGATGCAGATACAGATTTATGGCACACGGGAAACTGAGAGCCTTTGAGCCGAAGCGGCTCTGTGAATCAAGGCCATTTTGTAGGTTTCCGCTGCTCCAAAGAGCTACACATTTATAATTGTGCTTGAAGTCAGCCCCCTCCCAGCCCCAGGAGGCAGCACCATTTGGTTAAAATAAAACTGAGGACTTTTCCCAACAGCTGGTCAGCTCCAGTTTTAAGTTTTAACAACAGGATGAATGGATTGAGGGGCTGTTGAAGGGATCAAAAAGCATTATGCCAGACTTGGAGAGACCCTTCCCTGACTCCACTGTTCCCATGGATTGGATTCATTCAGAGATGACGAACGTACTTTGAAGAGTTCCCTTGCATTGTTCACCTAACACAGATGACTCTTTCACCAAGATACTTAAAAATGACCCAAATGAAACTTTGAGGAAATGTCTACAATGATTTCTGACAAGAAAAGGAAAAAAAAAAGTCAGCTAAAAGTCAATTAAAATACTGGCCCGGAGTTGGTGTTAATTAATTGAAAACAATTTCGAAGCATCCCTAATAGAAGACTTCCTCCATGCAGCCGGTATCTGATTCAGTGAGTGACTCAAGCAATAAAATCACGGTTGGGACGACTCTCGTGGTGCTGGCCGGCCAAGTTCAATATTTTCCCTATGAGGCATGCCTGTACTATAAAAAGAATGTGATGTTTGAAAATGAGTGTCTCTGCTCTCTGTGTGCTGGCATTAAAAGCCTCTCCTAGCCCTCCTGCCACATTTGGAGAGTACAGTATGAATCACAGTCATGCGGCGAGCACCTCCTTGCCAAATTCTTTCATGCTGCTACCATGGTGCTTTCCCTCTCGGGCTTCTGCCAGCAGCCTCTGTCCCCCCGCCAAGACCATCAGTGTGAGCAAGCGTCAGTGGTCAGGCAGAGCTCTCTGCTCCACATTCACCAACACGGAAACAAGGAGGCACATTATCACGAAGTTGTAATCACTGAATTGGCTGAGTGGGCGGGAGAAGGGTAAAAGACAGCTGAGAGACGGAGCAGAGAGGCTGGAGAGAAAGGATGAGATGTACAAAACAGGGACTGCCACATTTGGAGGGCAGCCTCTGTGCCAGTCATGGGGTTGGGCTCTTTAAATTCATGCTCCTGAGCAAGGATCACTGATATTATGGGTGAGGAAACTGAGACCCATATTAGCAAAGTGGCTTGTTTTACTACATAGCTTAGGCTGTAGCCCGACCCAGTGTCCCTGTCCCTCCCCACTCTTTACCGTGCCACCTCTGATTCTGCCCTCCAACTTGGAGAAGACAGAAACTGCTCTTTTGGGCTTTTTAATATTTAAGCCACTCTCTTAACTACCCCCATCCCCTAAATGCACGTAGTGCCACTTTCGACATGGTTACTATAATATCTGTGGGCCAGGTTAACTTCCTTAGGACCTACCTTCCACAATCATGACCACGGAACTCACCCCAAGCCTCACAGTCATCCCCCAGTGCTGCTTGGGTCAGGAAGGGAACTGTGAGAGCGTACGGAGACAAATATCATCACAGCTCAACATCGTGAATCACTGCCGATGGAACCACTCAAGGTTTATCCCCTGCTTACATCTGCATTTCCTTTGTGTTCATTTACTGCTGTGGGTAACTACAGATTAATCGACTTGCTAGTTTTCTGGCTCAGTCTCCCATAAGCGTAGCATTGTCTGGCCCCTGCGAGGCAGAAATGGATCATGAAATCAGGAAACTCCCTGGAATTACAATGCTTGTTTATCCCAGTATTGTAAATTGCCTGTTAGACATAAGGGTTTGGAATCAAAACCAGGGTGGGAGGAGCTACGTTTGTATGCTGCATAAGAAAAAGACAACTTGTTCCAATGGCTGGGAAGAAGAAGATATAGAAGAAGAGGCAAAGGAAGGACTTCTGCTCTACCTGAAAGCGGGGTGGGGGTGAGGAATGTGGATTTTCATGACACATGCAGTTGACTTGAGTCAGTAGTGTAATACGGCTGCAAAAAAGGAAAGCAGCATAGAACTATAGTATTTAAAATAATACTAGGTGATGGTCTCGCTCTTCTTTGTACTGACTGAATCACAAGAATCTATCAATGAAAGATTACGTCCATCATTTCTAAGCATGAATTGTGCAGCTATTTCGTCTCATACACTGTGCTAAGGGCTCGACATACAGAGATACATAAAACCAGGTCTCTGCCCTGTTGGAGTTGAATATAGTTGGAAAAACCAATGTTTTAAGTGCTACACTTGAATAGCGGCCTGTACTTGGTAACTACCAAACTCTGCAGTATAACACTTGCCAAGATTTGGGCAACTCTCACCTTAGAGTTTTTGCTGATAAAATTAGGCCAGAGGGATTTCTAAGATTCTTTGCTACTTCACTACTCTGTGAGTTGGTGACATTGTTGCTGTATGTTGGTGACATTGTTGCTGTATGGATCCGTATCTGTAACAACTATGCAAGAAAGGAAGGTGGGTCAGAATTAGCCAGAAAACAGCTTGAATTTTCTTTAGTGAAGAAGGCAGCAGAATTTTGCAGTGGTCTGCGATATACATGGGGCTAGGGTACAGAAAGAAAGAAGTAGCCAAATACAACATCTCTGAAGCCCACCCGCCCCGCCTGGCGCTACTACTTATTTATCAGCTATGAATTCTCCAGCAGATCGTTTTGATCTGTACATTGGTTTCTTCATCAGTAAAATGGGGATGATACTAGTACTACCTCACTGAGTTACTATGACAAAGAAATGAGATAATCCTCCTAACAACCCTGATATGTACTTTCCATGACCTAAAACACTTTCAAACTAAGATTTCTCAACAGCTACCCACCTTCCTCTTTAAAGTCATATCCTGATTCATTCACCATTCTGCAAAGCTAGATATTCTGTCCCACCCTTTGCTGGTCTTCTGTACTGGGTTTTCAGTTAGCATTCTTGTAATGGAAACTGTCCAGAGTACTCACCTGCTTTCAGGTGTAATATATAGTTATTTACTACATGTGTGTTTACCTTATATCTCCTATATCACAGGTTGTCTGGAGAGCTGCCGTATACCTGAGTGCCCTAGGTTTCGTGCTCAAATCTCTTGTCAGGAAAATGGAAGGAACAAATGCCAGACAACAAAGGCAGCTTGTTATGAGCTGAGGATTGTTTGAAATCCTTTTTTTCTTGAAACTTGAAGGAAAAAAAAAATGGTGATACTGTATTAATTAGAATAAGTCTTATCAAAACCCAAATGAAAGAAGTCCTAAAAGTCTAGCTGGATAACAGAGTTTATATGACAAGGGTAATAAAAAAGTTTAGGAAATTAAAATGAGAACAATTAATACTTCTTTTCTTATTTTTTAAAATCCTCACTCAAGGACATATATTGATTTTAGAGAGGAAGCCATATATATATGTCTCTCTCTCTCTCTCTCTCTCCCTATATATATATGTGTATGTATATATGTGTGTGTACAGATATATATACACAGACATATATACACAGACACGTACCTCTCTATATATTCATATATATATATATATATATATATATATATATATATATTCCTATATATATTCCTATATAGAGAGAGAGGGCGAGAGAGAGACTGAGAGAGAGAGACAGAAAGAGACAGAGAGGGATGGAGAGACCGACAGAGACAGAGACAGACAGACATTAATCAGATGCCTCTTGCACGTACCCCGGGTGGGAACTGAACCCCCAGCTTAGGTATGTGTCCTGAACCCGCAACCATTTGGCATATGAGATGATGCTCCAACTAACTGACCCACCCAGCCAGGGCTTAATATGTCTTTTAAGAAGTGTTTAGTACTTTGGGTGTTTTGGTGTCAGTTTGAGTAGGGTGACAGTAAAATTCAAAAGTAGAGTAAAACAAGATATCAAGCTTTTTGTCCTTGCTAGTATGTACATGGAATGCAGCTCACTACTGGTAGAAACAGCACAGGCTCTGAAGTGAGACGAGCATCTCTAAAAGGGGTGGATGGCCCCTGAGCCATCTTCACTGTCTGAGTTAAGTGATACAATCTGATCAAAATGCCTAGCACACGAGACACTCCATACATACTGGTGCACGAATCAATGAGTCAATGGTGTACACTAAGTTTTATTCAAAGGTTTCTTTTAAAGAAAATATCTGTGCCTCCTTAACTCACAAGCTACATCCTATGACCCCAACTGTTAAGGAAAAGAGCATTAATAACCTCAGGAAACCACTGTGTGAAGGTGAGTGTGGATACGCATTTGCATGTGTTTGTGTAAGTGAGGGGGATCAAGAGGGAACTTTAAAACCTAGTGGGTGATTGAGAAGACACATAATGCCTTGGGGCAAGAGGCAAGAAAGTACAGTTAGAATAATAAACTCAGAACTAGTTTTGTGTTTTTTTTCAAAGCTGATCTATGGCAGGCTGTGTTGACTACAGTTATCTTCCTATAGAGGTCTTAGTGATAAAAAAAATGTTTACTGTTAAATTTTCGTAGTTATAAAAATTAAGATCTATCACCCTCTAACACTTTTTAGAATTTTGCAGACTTTAAGTAGAAAATGTTTTTTTAAATACTCGTCCATATGGTATTTAAAGTGGAATGTCCACTTTAAAAAGAAGAGGCAAGATAAGATTTTCACTGCCTGCATCAAACTGGCTATAGAACAAGTCACCAAACTTCCGTCTTTGAAATGCCGGCTAAAATAACACTGATTGCAGCCGAGGCCATTTGTGTAATGAGCTCTTTATAGAAAAGGCATCATTTAAATTGCCAAATAAATAGTGAGGTAATTGGCCTACAACGCTGGGCCACAAGGAGCATGCATTACTTTCTAAAAGGGCTCCAAGTCATTAAAAATCTCCAGAATTTCATAATCTAACCTATAGTTCAAGAGAGTCTTGCTTACTTATTACTACTTATGAAGAGGTGGTGGAGGAAGCCCATGAATATAGGAGGAAATGAGGAATTCAATGGACTGTGTCTTCAAATAGCAAAAGTGTGCTGAAGATAAGGCGGAGAGTGAAAGTGACCACTGCCAGTTGGCTCTTGGCTGGCAAACTGAAAAGCTTTGTCTGAAAATTTCTCTTGAATTCGATGGCATGCCCTGGTTGATTTATGCCTCCTTCCCGGAACACCTCTGTGTTGTCTTTGGATCATTGTCCTTCTCAGGAATTCCTCTCAAGGATGGATCAGAAGCAGCTCCTCACCAGGAGGAGACGAAAGAACTAAGGGTGCTAGAGAATCTTTAACCTTAAGTGAACTGTCAGCTTGAAAGCATTTTGAGAACAGTGCACTTTCAATTCCACTCAGCATCCCAATCTCTTAACACTCACACTCCTTTTAGACAATAAATATTTTTAAAGAATGGTGACAACAGGGCAAAAATATAAATATAAGCCAAGTTTAAGAAGTCTGTTTTTTTAGACTTAGTTATGTCTTTAAAAAAAGACATTTTCATAGCATAGTTAATATCATCAAATGAAATTTTAAAATAATTTTGAATATGTGACTCTCAGATCATAGTCATTAGCTATAAAAATCTTTTCATATCATTGTTGTGATTATTATCATTTGAACCAAGAAATGTGGAAGACAGGGCCTGCCTTAACTTTATTTTTTTGAAAAGAAAATTGGTTTGAGATATTTGGAGTGTGCTGTAAGGTGCATGAATGATCCTGTTCCCTCCAAACAAACTATTTTCCAGCATGTGATTTATTCCCAGGGACTGCACACAGTCCAGATGACATCAGCAGGGCCACTAGTGCACAAGAAAATAAGCAAATGAAACACACATTGGCTCATGTGGCAAATCACTGGGTTTACCAAATGGAAAAGAACAAAAATGGGGAGGGAAAACATTTTGTTTTCAATCTACAAGGATATTAATAAAACTCAAACACAGCATTCTGTGGCTACATTTCCCAGGAAGAAGAGTCTCTTCTGGCCAAAAGAACATAACAACAAACTTTTGTATCTGAGAAATTTGTATCTCGTGATGTCATTTACCATGACTAGGGCTGGAAACATGTTTCTCTGAAGCTCAGACGCTAAGGAAAAAAAAAAAAACTTGAGGACAAATTCTACCCAAAATAATCTGCAGTTCCGAATAAATCAAGCCGATGAGGGTAATTTGACCCATTATATGTCACAGCTTAAAATCACAAGCTCCTCTAGATAAAATTCTAAAGAAAAAATTAATGGTAAATCACCACTCATGGCAGTGCCAAAGAGAGGATGAAATAGAAGGTGAAAATTTCTTTTAAAAGACTTCCTATGCAAATGTAATTTCCAGACACCAGAGAGAAATGAAAATAACAAAGTTTAGAACACTGAATATTAATTCCAAATAGAATCAGTTGGAAGGCTTGATATGATTTAAAACTTATGGGGCACAACTATAAGAAAATTCTAGTTGGGAAATCATCGGTGATTAACAATATCAGTTAACACTTGGATAGGACTTACTGTGTGCGAAGAGCAATTTGCAGCATTTATATAATTCACTCATTGAATGATTCCACTCCCATTCCCATTCTATAGCTTAGGTAGCTAAATCCCAGAGAAATTACGAAATGTGTTCAAGGTCACTCTGGCAGTGATTATTAGCACATATTAATCTAGATGAGGTTAACTAACAAAATGTCAAAGGTATTAATAAATATTGAGAATTTAGAAGCATCGGTCCATTAAGTCATGAAAATTCTGATAGAGACATTTCACTTAGTCAAGTAAGAATGCTGAACTACTTGGACTGTTTATACAGGGGCAAATTATGCAGGGCTGGGCAAGGCTAGGTTTACAGTTGTTTGTATGGAAACAAATATAATAATTAACAAATAATAATAAAAGAATAAAATGTTTTGCCTATTCACAACCGTAAACCTACTTTTGCCTCACCTTGCATGCATAAATTCACAACCTTCCCCAGAAACAGAGTAAAGGCCAACACAAATAAAGTTCAAATTTTGCCCTTGACAGAGGAAGAAGATACACTTGTGTATTAATATTGGTCAATGATTATCAACTACGCAGCCACAATTTGGTAAAAACATTAATTTTTACCAACGGTTACTGGGCATGTATATATATCAAAACATCATGTGAAATTACTTTTCCCAGTTTTTAATCCCTTCCTGAACTTAAATGATACATACATATGAAAAGGACAACTGGCTCTTTGATTTTGGTAGAGTAGAATTTATTTGGAGAGCTGGATTGCTTATTATGAACTGTGCTTCCTTCTGGAAATATTTAGAATTTTGGAAGAAGTAGGTTTGGCAATAATACCTTCCAGCCTTTATTTACAGGGGAGAAAACAGTGACCCATAGAGATTAAATTCAGGTTAGGATTAACATTAAGCAGGAAGCAGGCCACAGCCTTGTGGCCAAGAGCATAGGAGCACTTAGCTGGGTGGCTTTGGGCAAGTTATCTAGCTTTTTCTCTGACTCAGTTTCCTCACGCTAAACAGGAAATATTTCAAGGGTGGTTGTGTAAATTTAGTGAAATACCCAACATTAGAGTACTCTGCACAAGACTTGACACGCAGAGAGGGCTCAGTCATTGGTCAGTGTTATTGTATCATTATCTTTATTAAATGATTTGTTACTGTCCAAACTGGATGTAAAGCACTTTTGGATAAGAGTTATTGTAAACTGGTTCCTTATCTCTTTCATATACCTGGGCCTAAGGAGGAAAAACTATGTATCATTAGTGCTTACCCAAACATGATGCAGTGTGCCACCTCCTCCATTCTTTTACCTCCAGCACACACTTTCAGCCTTTCAGGAAGTGTTTTCCAACAGAATATAGCTTCGAAGCTGAACACGTTAAACTCCCGGTCACGGAAGGTTCAGAACTCGCTTTCACAAAGGGGATAAACATAGACTCAGGAAGTCTGAACAGCAACGATTCCACGGATCACATTACCCGCTTCCTCGTTATTCCAGTTGGGCTCTTCCTGAGAGGGGGAGGAGTGCCTACTGTTCGATTAAAACTTTCAATAACAGAACTAAACAAAATCACATAATCAACCTGTGAAAAGCAGTCCTGTTTGAAAAAAAAAAACAACCACCCAACATTTTGCTAACAAATCAGGTGTTTATGAACAATTCCCTACCTTTTCTGCTTCACTTGCATCTCAAATCCTCATTCAAATAAGACAGGCCAACATTTTAAGGGCCACCTAAGTGCCAGGCCTGGTGCCAAGTACTTCATTTATACTTTCTCATTTAATTCTCACAATAGCCCTTAAAGGGAGGAGGGTATTATTCTCATCCCCATTTTACAGATGAGATAACTGAGGCTGGGGAAGAGTATGTTGTACCAGGCCACATCATGAACAGTGGAGCTACTAAAATAAATAGCCCACAGGAGATTGGGCTGGTCCACTGCTCAGATACGGCATATCCCATCTCTGAGAGGACGCAGCCCCTCTAGAAGTTTCCTTCCAGCCTGCTGCTCCTCGGCTGCCGAGGCTGCTGCAGGCAGGCTCCTTTGTTTCCATGCTCAGCTGCTCTGGCTGGCCTCCCGGGGCTCTGCCCTGTTTTGTTTTTGCTGCTGGACCTACTACAGACGCACTCCTGGCAGCACAGCCCGGAGCAGAGCCGAGGCTTCCTCTTTCGCTCAGTTCCTGGCCGCTTTAGTAAGAACAGAAAAGGTGGGCAGGGGCCAACTGGCAGAAGCCACAGAAATAGCAGCGCATGATTCTCAGAGGAGCAGCGGAAAGGTCTGCACGCAGGACCCAGCCGTCTGCCGAGCTCTTTCATTGACTAAGGTTGCTTTTGGCACGCACAGACACAAGGGGTTTCCACGCTCATTTCCCTCCAGTCAGAGCAGACAGCTTTGGTGATAGACAACTCCGAGGCAGGCCAGCAACTGGCTGTCCGGCGACAGGAGATGGAGACATTCAACTGCCACACGGGAACCTTACCACCTGAATCTCTCAACGCATTCTGCAGCCTGGAACCTCCTTGGGGACCTACCAAGGGCTCAGGCCACCTCTGAGCACAGGGGGAAAAGGTGTGCAGTTCATGGATATGTGAGCAACAGTGACCCAGCCATCCCAGCACATGCGTGAGAGGCGGGTTCCCGGATTAGCAGGCTTGCTTCATAGGCATGCTGCTCTCATTAGCAACGGTCGGGAGGGGAACATGTGCTGCTGGTCTGCAGGGAGCCGGGCAGCAAGTGAGTCAAGCTCTGTCCTTCGGCACAGTTTCTTCTCTCCCTGCCATTCTCTCTAGCTCTCTCCAGGTCTAGGACAGTACTCAAGGCCAGGTCAGTTCCAGTCACAGCTGGATCTCTCCACTCCTTAGTAGCACACACGGGGATTTGTTGGAGTGGCTTTTTGTTTTGTTTTGTTTCGCTACTATTAAGCAAAATGGCTTCATAATCCTTTAAGTGTTTTTTAGCCAAGTTCTATTTACACATCCTGGCCAGCAAGCACGAGACTGACCCAAAGATGTCACAGGAGTCGGGGGAGAAGAAAGCAGATGCCACATCTGAAACATTGTTGATGCTGTTTCATTCAAGAGACACAAACAGCTGAGCTGTCAAAGGACAACTGTCTCTTGGGCCAACACCACACAGAACTCTCAGACCCTGGCAACTCTCAGAGAGAGAAGGAGGAGCTGCGGAGGTAGGGCCACAGATGCCTCAGATGTCCTGACTCCTTCTCTTCCTTTCATTCTCTCCCCTCCGGGGCAGGGCTGTAGGCTAGCAGGACACCCAAAGCAGCTAATACACGTGGATGGCGGTAAACTGTCGGTTCACTGTACCACCACGAGACACAGAAAATGTGATGTCTCCCTCCCAATTTACACACCACCCAAAAAAACCAGCTGCCTCGGCATCGCAGAAAGGAAAGTTGAAGCCTTTCTCTAAAAGATATTTCAATGTCTATTGAGTGGTTTTATGAGATAGAATCATGTTAGACAATCAAGGAGATTTTTGTATCCTTTACCCCATGATAAGGATAGATAGAGCCATTTCTCAAAAATCTACCTAATTATCTGCCAGAAAGTTAAACAGATCCTGATTTATCAATGAGGTTTTTAAAAGTCAAAGAAACTTAAAACTCAAGACCCAGACTCTTGGAAAAAGGATCTCTTCACCGACGAGAAATCCTTCGATATTAAAATAAGCATTTACCAGGAGGTAACAGTGAGGTCTTGGCTACATATAGTCTGATTCTCAGGCAAAATATACTACAACACACACTGTAACCTTCCATTTCTAACTCTTACCCCTCCACACTGCCTCGCTCTGCAACTTTAAGCAAGTCATTTATCTTCTCTGAGTGTACATTTTATTATCTTTATTATGAAAGGACTCTGGTAGGGATTTCTAATTTCTCATCTAGGTCTAAAGTGAAATATTTGTTTAACGAAAGAATATGTTAATACAGGCAATGGTAGTTTTCATTTTAATCTTTACATGCAAAGAGCAGTACGTGCTGCACAGCACAAAAATATCTCACTGCCATAATCTCTGAGAGAAATATTTCTGCAAAAATTTCCTTGCTTTTCTTGGTAAAAAAATAAAATAAAATATGGCATCAGGCTCTGTGAGCGAGGCAAAGCTGGGGACACAGAATAGGGTAGAGGTTTCATTTACTTGCTTTCAACTGAAATGCATTGAAAGTGCTAGGATTTCCCCCACCAGCCCCTGACATTATCTCCAGTGATGGAGTT
Organism: Desmodus rotundus; assembly: GCF_022682495.2. Classification (NCBI taxonomy): domain Eukaryota; kingdom Metazoa; phylum Chordata; class Mammalia; order Chiroptera; family Phyllostomidae; genus Desmodus; species Desmodus rotundus. The sequence goes on from NC_071389.1 coordinate 141,310,820, forward strand.
AGTGTGGAAGGTTTGTGAATGGATTTCAGAATGTGCAAGTGGCACCTCCCATCGTTAGCTGTCTACATTTTTTTATAACCACTTGCATACTTTTGGTCAACCACTGTAAAATAAACAGTCTTTCCCAAATGTTTTTGTTTTCTTTGACAGTACAGCAATAATTCACTTGGAATGCTGTAGAATAGAAGAGCACTTTAACGCTGTTGTAAGGCTAGCTTTTTATGATTTCTATTCATCAGGCTGTTCTTCCAGTTAAAAGATGCCAGACTGAAAAGCACATAAAACACTTTGGAGACGTGTTATGCTTATATCTGCTCTCCCTATCCCTTAAAAAAAAAAAATATATATATATATATATAATATATGTATAACCACACACGCACATATGCGTTCTCTCTACATGCATATATTAAAAGTAATACTCACTTAAAGTGTCTGCTGGTTTTCTTTTCGTACTCGTACTTTTGTTTCATACTTGGGAAGTAGGTGCAGTTTTGTGATCATGAAAATGGCGATACCAATTAATATTTATTCCTGCCTGGAAAAATCTGTGTTTTTTTTAATGTCCTAACACACTCACCACTTGCTTGGTAAATACCCTTGATCTTTTTTTTCTCCATTCATGCACATACTAAAGAGTAAGGTTAGAGAAAAAATAAATCATCAAAAAAGCTTTATCTCCTTGTGGGGAGGGATAGGGGATTATTATCTCATATTATTCTATTATCTAGAATAAAAATCTCAGGGTCAAAAGTGGAATCATGAAAGTTGACTGGGGAAGCTGCACAGTCTCTGATCTTTTCATAGGATTTCTTTATATAGGACAACATTTTGAAGTAGGAAGTTGGAGTTTGGGCAGTGTTTTATTTCAGCTTAACCATCTTCCCCTCGAAGAAACCTATCTCTAGGCTGCACAACACGGCCCTTCAACTGGGATCTATAACCGGCATAAATAAGCCCTGTGTTGAGTTGAATTGCACAGGCCCAGAGTTTATCAGCTGCACCATCTCACCTGCATTCCTCGCAAATGACTGCAGCTGGGGAAGCCTGGCCTGGCTTTGGGCTCCTCCAGCAGAGAGCAGTGAAACACTGTCAATAAACTTAATTCTGGAGACCAGAGTAGCCTCCAAGCCAAGAAAAAGGCAAAGGCAGAACTGGTAGGCTCACCAGAGTTGCAAAATATGGGGAAAACTGGGCTTGTAGATTTTAAAAACTGCACATGTGTTGGAAGTTTGATGCGAGTATTGACAGCATTGCATAAATTGGGGCATTGAAATGTCAAAATGGCACTTGATAGCAAGATGGATGTCAGAAAAGAAAATGCACATGCTTTCCCAAAACAAGTTTCTTATTTAACCATGCAACTACTGTATTATTATACATTTATTAGGTCATTTTCCTTTGCATTCAGTATTATCGCAATGTCAGCTCTGGAATCCCATTCTCAGGCCACGTACCTTGGCAGTTCTTCAAGCACCCCTTGTTTGCAGCGGTGGTAACTGCTTGGGAAGTCAAGTGCTGAGAGCAGCTTGTTCATATGCATTCTACAGGAACCCTGGCTGCACAGAGCCATTTTAAGAAGCTTGAAAATGGCTTCTGTGGCTCCAGTTCAAAATGAGGTTCATCGTGGGGATGTGTGAATGTCACGTTCAGGTGAAATGATTTATGTCATTACACATGAACTTGTTAACAGTATAACACAAAAATGCAAAAGCTCCCTGGACACCCAGCCCTTGGCTGAGGTGCGAATGGGTTATTCTCTATCCAATTAACAAAACCGAGGACAAAGAATATTACTGAAAGGAATAAACTGTTCTTAAAGAAAACATGTATTTTCACACAGGAAGTATGAGCATTTATAATCCCACGTGGTAACATATGATCTGACCTGTTAATTTTCTTAGATGACAAGGAATTTCACAAACAAACAAACTCACAGACAACAGTATGGTGGTTACCAGGGCGGGGTGGTGGGTGAGGCTGAACAGGGCAAGGTGGCTGAATACATGCTATAATGGAAGGAGACTAGACTTGGGATGGTGAGCACTCAATGCAATATACAGATGATGTAATATAGCATCGTACATGCAAAACTTATAGAACGTTACCAACCAATGTCACCCCGATACATTTAATTAGAAAAGGGAGTTTCATTATTTTTTTCTGAAGCAAAGACCTCACAAATATTCTAAAGACATCTCAGAAAAACAGGCAGATCATTCATTTGCTCCACTGAAGTGAAAGATAATACCCTACGTATACATCGCACAGACTTTTAACTAGTGGCTTGATGAGCTCTCTTTCCAAAACTTGGCTGTCTTCAAGGGCTGGGCTCAGATGCCAGCCTCTGCGTGCAGGCTGCCAAAAGACTGAGTGAGGCACGGGGCACTACACATTAAAGGGGAGAGGTCAGCATGGCGCCATGCCCGAGAAGCACGCTGTACAAAGGATGAACTTCGAAGAGACGGGCTCACATCAAAAGTCACTGCATGTTTTACATTCCCCCAGTGACCAGGGTCATTTTACCTTCCACTGGAATCTCCTCTCAGCCATTTTATCTCCCACTTCTTGAAGGAAAACTCCCTCCTTTCCTCCCCCTGAAGCCCCTCTCCACAGCGCCAACACCTCACAACCAGAAAACTACTTTCAGAGGACAGATAAAACTGCAGCTGGCACACCTGATGGCAGGCGTCCCCGAGGAAGGCAGCCAGATGCAAGGGCTGTGTTGCTTGGGAAAGTGCAGCCCTGCCACTCCATGTCAACATTCCACTCCCTCCGCCCTTCCCAAGGTCTCAGTGAGAAAACCTTTCTTTTCTTTTTCTTTTTTTTTTGTTCTTATCAGTTCAAACAAGAACAATGAATTCCTCAAACCCTGCAAGAATGTGACAAGGTGTCAACAAAGCCAACCAGGAAGGTGATGTATGGCCCATGGGTTGCAGCTCCCATAAATCACTTCACAAACCAGCGTTGCAAAGAATGGGCCCTGCAACCCGAGCCCAGAATGCCAGCTCCCTGCACCCTCAAACTGGTGCACCCCACACCCACCCTCACTCAATTGCACCTGTCACCCTCCCAGCAACAGACTGGCTTGCTCAAGGATTAGGTTCTTTTCCTTCTGTGACAAATACTGCTCACAGTGGAGCACAACATAATTCATGTGCTTTAGGGATGTGTGTTGACGAGGCTTTGTTGAAGGCTGTCTGGAAAGTTCTACTCGAAACCCTAATTTCAATAGTTTATAAATAGCAAAAGTATTTGTTCTTAGGTCAAAATTTGATTTAGAAAATTTGGGCTTAAGTAGTGAGATGATTTTTCTGGTTTTCAAAAATCGAACGCAAGAAATTACTTTGTCTGCTTTATAAATGATACTAAGAGAAACTGAGAATTACCAATTTGGAATTCCTTTCTGGGTTCCTAGGATGTGGCTTTCTTGAAAGAAAAGTTGGATGTATAATTGTATACGTACTAAAGTTAGGAGGGGAATGGGAGCAGTTAACATTATCTTATGTAAAGTAACTTACTGGCAAATGTAGAAATACTGAATAAGGATTTTCCATCACTGTTTTAATATATCTGATTTATACTTTACACCATGATTTGGGCATGAGTACAAAGTATAAACTCCTAATGCAAAAACTCGTGAAAATATTTAATTACAAATGAGTGACTAAATTTGCAGCAGCTTTGAATCCATTCTGTGAAAAACACGATACAGAACTTCTATTTTTTTTAAGAAGTGTCTTAAATACATATTTAACTAACAGACCAGAACAGCCCAGTAAGTCATTTATAAACATGCATTCATATGACAGGCTGAACTGTAACTACTGCATTCTTCTATAACAAGTTTAGAAGGAAAAGAAAGAACTTCCAATGAAACCGTTTTATTGAAAATCAGAGACAAATATTAAAGAGAATAAACTTACCAGTGCCCATGCTAATGGAGACCAGGGTCAGCCTACTTGAATGCAGGTTCATTCTTCCATCCAACTCCTTTTTTTTTTTTTAAATCAGATTCTAAAAATAGCTAGCGTAGCAGAAATGAGCTCATTATCTACAACTAACCTAAGAGAACCTCTTTCTCTTATGATGGTAAAAGTCATTCAAAGAGAAGACAAATTTAAAAAGAAAATAACATCCATCAAATTGGTAGTTCAAATTCATAGGAAGTTTACTTCTTTCTAAAATTTATTGTATTTTTTTCATTACCGTTTAGTGCCTTTACCCCATAATCACCACACTGTTGTCCATGTCCATGAGTCCTTCCTTTTTGCTCAGTCTCTCCACCCCTAACCTCTACCCCCTTGCCCGTGGTATTAAAAATAAAAGCCTTGGCATTAAAAATAAAAACTAAATATACAAAAATCTGAATAAAGGATTATTTGCAGTATCATCTTTGAAATAATAATCTAAGGTTGTTATAAATGACAAGTTCTTCTAGTGCATGTAAGTTGGTCAACTCTGAATAATACCATCGTACTCATTTAAGACACAGCTATCCAATTAACTGAAGTACATCTGGTATCACTGCCAATAAGTCGACTGAAGAAAGTATGTACTGGGCTACTGCCAAGGTATCTTCTACGATAAGTAAACATTCAATTTGTGACTACTTTTTAAGAATTACCTGTTATATTAACTCTATTTAAATATAAATACCTCTTTTATTTTTACATGTATGTGATTTTGAAAAATGCAAAACTCACTATGGCTGTAGCATCAAGGAACGTGATAATTCTATAAGAAAATGACTCGGGGAATAAAAACTATCTGGTTGAATAAAGGGAGAAGAGAAGACAAAATAAGTGCATGCAGATTTGTGAGATTCTAATTTTCTTGCACTGGAAAAACCTGCAGAAAGAGCTACACCTGCCTTAAAATGTGACTATTTTCCTGAGATGGAGCTCCAAACTGGAGAAGGCAAAAAGAAGAGGACATCAGAGACAACTGTTTAAAATCTTCTGATATTTTTAAGCAAGTTTGTGAAAATAGTATCATCCATATATACAGAAAAGCAGATAAATTGGAACCATGATCACCCATTCTTTTGGGAAAAAAAAAAAAAAAACATACCTTGCTAAGCTTTAAGGAAGTTCTGTGGGTAAACCCTGGAAGTCTGGTATATATTATAAATAAACCCAAAGAAAAATGAGGCACAGGCCACCTGTACTCCACTACAATGAAGCTAGAGAAGCATCTGGAATTACCTACACCTCCTTCTGAAAAAGACTCTAAAACAACTTCTAGAAGGAACCACATCTTTAGATGGCTTCCCTCTTACTGGAAACATAGGCTTTGCTGTGTGAAAGCAATTTGTTTCTATTTAAAGAAGATGGTTAAAATTTCCTGAGTACCTGACTCAGATCATAAAGAGTTTTATCTACATTTTCACCCAATGAGTTTCAGCAACACTGGCAAAGCCTTCAACTGAGCAGCAGCTTTTACATAGCTTAAGTTATACGCATTTTTATATATTTATTACTTATACATTTTATACATCTTTACTATTTATATTATATACTTATTCATTTTGACTTTAAATTTGAAAAAATAAAAATAAGCTTTATCTTCATAGGTAATAAATAAAATCTTAGGAAAGTATTAAAAATAAATTCTCACTCTTATTCACAGCTAGTTGGTGTCAATGAATATAGGCCAAGATCTAACTCCATTTTAATGCACACAGGGAAGAAAGAACAATCAAAAAATTGCTACAAATGGGCCTCTGTTCCATTGCCACTTCATTCATTCAGCAAATACTTACTAAACACCCAGTGTGTGTTCAAAAACTTTAGTATGGTAAAGAGAGGTACAAAATGGAATCTCACTTACAATTTGCTATTAATTGGCATACCTCAAAATGCCTTATATTGTTGTTACTTATCTTCTTGTGCTTATGATCTTTTAATTCCATAAAGCATGGACCATATGTTAAACTCCATAGGTGTCCTGCTCAGTCCCTGTCTTTACTGTTGGCCTTAAAATGGTAATTTTCTGAGGATGAGTATTTAAAAAAAATAGAGTAATATGGTAATGGTCACATTAAAACACATATACTTTATATTACACATATATAAGTTCTTTATATGACTTATAAGACACTGACTCCCTTCCAAGCTCTTTTAGTATTAATATGGGAAATTAAACTTTACCTCTAATATATGCCACTCAGTAACAGGGACATTGGAAATCTCTTCTTTACCACTCTATTAAAATAAATACTATTCCTCCCACATCTGACTTCATGAGTGACTACTTGTAGCCACATACACTTGGCCTAAATATAGTATCAAGAGAAGAGAATAAAACTTTTCTTCTGATAGTAGCCCTACTGGGCGTTCTCAGCACCACCCATTGGTAACATGCCTTGTGATGGAACCTAGGGGGCTCCTGGTCTAGGTGTAGGCATAGAGCTGGGGCGCATTCATTCCTTGGATACTTTTGCTAAGATAAATACTGAGCTTGCACCGCAAATACAAAGAGGAGAAAGACATGGTTTTCTGTGTGAAAAACACGTCAACAATTACAGTGCACTAGGAAATGTGCTCTTCTCAAGGGTTATGCAAACTCCCGTGATGGCGAAGAGAAGGGGGAACTAATTTGGGGAGGGGGTACCATATCTGAACTGGGGCTTGGGAGAAGTGTTGAGATTTGTACAGATGGAGATACAGGTAAAGAATATGGCAATTAGAGCAGAGGTGTGCAGGTTTTAGAAAAACAGGTCTTTCTGCACTCGCGAAGTAAAGACTACAACTGACAAATGACAGCAGGCGAGGCCTAAGGTTATACTCAATGTAAGAAATTTGGACTTTACCGCTTCAGTAACTGGTTGACATGGAAGGCTTTTGGCAGGAGAGTGATAAGGTTTCTGTCTTGAACACAGCACTTACTGTAATACTGGGGGTGGTCAAAGAGAGATGACTAGAAACAATAGAGAAAATAGCAGGAGACTGGTGCAAATAGTTCAGCAGGGGATGATAAGGACCTGTAAAGAGGAAGTAGCGGCGGGAATGGAGGAAAAGAAAACTCAAAACATATGGAGCAATAAACGACAGATGAAAAAACAATTTGTGAGTGTTGAAAATGGAGAAAGAAGGGAGTTAAGAATGATCGAGGGAATTATGGTGCTCTCGAGTACACTAAGAATACAGCCATTGAAATGCAGATAGTAACTAAAACATAGACTGTCCTGAGCTTACGCAGCATGGACACATGGAATGAAATACAGAGGCCCTGGGGTGTAACCCTGGAGACGCACACTGTGGAAAGGGCAGGTAGAAAAGGGAAGAGCTTCCGGGGACAAGGAGCTCTCAGGAAGAAAAGAAACATCAGTACCGGTTTTGGTCCTGGGATCCAAGGAGGGAGAGTTTGAAATAGGGAATAGTGGTCACAGTGTCGGATATTTCAGAAGAGGCATCAGCGTGATGACTGAGAAGTGTCCCTTGCATTTGAAGGGTAAGAAGTCACTGGTGACCCTATTTAGAGTACTTTCCGTGGGAGGAAGGGATTGGAGGCCCGGTCACGATGGACTCACAAGTGAATAAATGACGTGAAAAGGTGAGGATATTTTTCACTTTGCACCCGGTCGCCTTTCTGTCGTATCAGAATGGCTTCAGCCTACAAACGACAGGGTGTGTCACCCCCTTGTGCTGTGCTGAAAGAGTCCTAACCCCAAGAGAACCATGATGCTGCCACGCAAAGACAAAGCCGCAGAACACAGGAGGCGACCGGTACATCACTGGAACATTAGCACACCGAACAGAGGTTAAATACACTGCTCATAACCAAAGGTTATTCCGCTATTCCTGAGCCCTTCTGAGGAAAACTACCTGAATAGGACATGCACAGAAACCAAACCGGAAGGGATTTTGAAGAGATCCTAAGAAGCTCATTTGGCATCGTGCAGTGGAGCTGACAGCTGGAGTGTGAACTAAAAATGGAGTGTGACTAGAAGAGGAATGTAGCTTTCTAACCTAAAGGGAACACCACACTTTTAGGGTCCCCATAGTGAAGGGATATGGTAATGGATAAAACACACTCTACCTCATTATTCTTTAGCTTTGAGAATCTAGATACGGCGCATTCAAGATTCTCAAGAGAAGGAAAAAATAACATCTGGAGGCAAAGCTAAAGGTTTCTTGCTTCTATTAATGAACTTAAATTCATTTTCCATTTGCACACTAAAGGAAGAAATGAATATAAATAAATTAAAAGGCCCAGAAAGACATACTTGAGCAGGGGTCAGCAAACTTTTTCTGTAAAGGGCCAGATAGCAAATATTTTAGGCTTCGCAGGCCAGGTGGCCTCTGTGGCAACTATTAAACTCGGCCAGCGTAGCGTGAAAGCGGCCGTGGACAATCCATGAAGAAGTAAGTGTGGCTGTGCGCCAGGGAAACTTTATTTATGTATACTGAATTTTGTACCTCGTATCGTTGCCACATGTCACCAAATTTTACTATTCTTTTGATTTTTCCCACCACTTAAAAAATGTGTAAGCTGTTCTTAGATTGCCAGTCACACAAAAACAGGCGATGGGCTACATTTGGCCTGGGGGCCAAAGCTCGCTGACTCTTACGCTAGAAGAGCCTCATCCAGTTCAACTTCTTCCATCAGCCCAGACTTACTATTTTCGAATTTGTAGGTGTGAAACCCACTGACCTGTAGATACCGTGAAATTTATATATGTGGCAATTTACAGAAACATGGTTCTTCAGAAGTCTCACTGTGACCCTGGACTAATCGCTCACCCTGGTAATGAGAGTGAAAGTGATAGTTAACCTAAGGCTATCCATTCAACTCTTCACCCATTTGACAGGTATTCACTGAGTAACGATTTCTGCAGTGCTGTGAGAGGGAGTAAAAAAAGTAAAAATGAGTCCATATCCTCCAGAAGTCTACATCTATTTTAGACAATGGACTGACGCACTGAAGTAGTGGTACGGTTTCAGTACGAGTTAATGTAATTAAAGGGCGAGTTCTCAGGCTGCTAACATTGCAACTAGATTGCTAGAAGGAGGTAAATCTCTTCACTTTCAAGTTAATCAAAGCACGAGATGATTACCAGCTCCTGGTATTAAGTATGAAAATCATCTTATAAAGTGCTAATTAACCAGCATAGTGTAGGTTAGGGCCATAGCGTGGGGACAGGGCAAATAGGGACAATGAGCCTGAACCTATTTTTAATACCTATTTTTAAAACTGTTTTAAAGAAGAAAATTATTGCAGCAAATACAGTCACGGGTTGCTTAATGGTGGGAACAGGTTCTGAGACATGCACCGTTAGGCGATTTCACCACAGTACAAACATCACGGAGTACACCAGTATAAACCTAGATGGCACAGCCTACTACACGCCTAGGCTACATGGCGCAGCTTCTTGTTTCTTGGCTACAAACCTGTACAGCATGTTGAATTATTGAATACTACAGGCAACTGTAACACAATAAGTATTTGTGTGTCTAATCATTGAAAAGGGACAGTAAAAATATAGTACACACCTGTACCGGTGATACATAAAGACAGGAAAAATCATACACGCGTACAGGGCACTTACCATGAATAAACCCTGGCTGGAAGTTGCTCTGGGTGAGGCAGTGAGTGAGGAGTGAATGTGAAGGCCCAGGACATCAACGTACAGCACCGCAGACTGTATAAACACTGGCCTGTAAGCCTTCCCCCTGCTGCTTTCCGACAAGGTCAGAGGGAGAACATCCAAGCTGTCGGTGCGGGATTGATTGGAAATATTACAAAATTGGCTGGGTAAGGGGTAGACCACCATTACAATGACTGTCAGGAGGGGGTGAGGGTGCCCTGAGATCATCAGGAGTAAGAAACCAAGAGGGAGAAATAAAGAAACACAGGGGAATGTATTGGCCGTGTGCTTTTGGCTCTTGCATGTTGGAGCAACAGACAGATTAGAGGACTTCACTGTATTCTTTTTTTTTTTTTAAAGGGTATTCACCACAGATAGGGTGTAGAACTGAGGACTGAATATTTTATTTTATAAATATGTTCCCTTTTCCTGTAGGGCCCAATCTCCTTAGGCATGTTGTGCATGGCCCTCACAGCCTGGTATTTCCTATCGTTCAGGCTCATTGTCCCTACTTGCCCTGTCCCCACGCTATGGCCCTAACCTACACTATGCAAACCACACTAGCCGCCGTTATGTGAACACACCCTGCACTCACTGCCTCATTGACTTGCTCCTGCTTTTCACACAACATGGCAGACTCTCTCCAGGAACTTCCTCTTCCAGCTACCCTATTAAAATCCCATCCATCCTTCAGAGTTCAGCTGAAGTGCCACTCGTCTTCTTCATTAAGTGTTCCTTACTTTACCTAGTTGGGATAAAGGCCCCATGATCTATACTTGGCAAAATATTTACCAAATACCTACTGTATAAGCTCTTATAATGATTAAATAATAAAACAAGGCAAGTTTTACAATCGGGGTTCAAAACAAACAGAAGTTTCATATGTATGCGTATCTACTATCTACCCTTAGACTGTAAGTTCTTAAAGCTAAGAGCCGCATTTTATGTACTTACACACAGATCTATTATGTTAGGTGCTTAATAAATGTCTGCTATACGTGATTGGAACATTGAACATTACAGTTTTGTAAAGCACGGCCAATAACTTTAATCCTAAAGTTAAGTGTCAAGAGGACTGAAGAACTCAGATTCCCATAATCTTTCTAATTGGATTGGCCTCATGGCTCAGAAAACTCACGGGCTTTGGCATCCGACAGACCTGGGTTCCTGACTCAGTTTATTACTCTCTGTGTATCTGTGCAAGTTACTTAAAGTTTTTGAGACTTGGTTTCCCATTTATAAAACTATGTCAATTGAGTAGGCTTTGAAGGTTTATTCTGAGGTGTCTAGAAAAATACCTGGTACTTCGTAGGCATTTAATAAGTATGGATTTATGAATATTAAGCATGACTGTGTTTAGCTGCCCCATTTATATTACCTACATTGAGAAATGATGCTCAAAATAGTACATATTAAAATAAAATGTCAAGTGTATTTCTCAAACATTTTTTCTTAAATACATAAATAGAGCAGCAATCTCTAGTCCATTCAAGGGGAGGGCTGGTACAATGAGGGTAGTTTACTGTGATCTCTGAGGAGTTACCTACTGAAAGCACTCTCTTTGACTTCTCCCTGATGACCTCAGCAGATAGCTAGAGGGGAGTGTAGACCATGGTGACAGATCAGATTTGAGGATCCATCAACCTGTAAGGTGGAACATGAAGAGCTGTAATAACTACCATCTGCTGGATAGGACCCCTGAAATACAACCATTGTGCTTCACTTCCTAATCATTGCTGTCATCTTTCTGAGTCGCCCTGTGATCCACCATATTCCTTCCCTTGTCTTGCTTTAATTTATATACGTACATGATGATGGTGGTCATGATACTGTATTTCAGATGATGTGTATACCCAAACTAAATTGGTCCAGGGAACTTCACACAAAAATGAATCAAAGTCTATTTGGCATTCAGTTGAGTAAGTAGGATCCTTAGAAGACAGTGCCTAGACTCATTCCAGCTAACCATTCCATCCACTGAATGTTTTGCAAAGGTTTCTGCCTTTTTGATCAAGGAAGTATAGCAGCTTACCAATGCTTGTCTCTTAAAATATGTTACAGAAAGTCAACAGTAATCTAACAGACTCACGTGTTCATAATATGTTGGTGGTTTGGGGCAGCACTAGTATTTTTAGTACAACAGTGTCTATAATTTGTATTTGGGCACAAATTCTTAATTTACTTTTCAATTTCAAAACACCACAATTCCATTATTGTATCAAAAATAACCAATAAAAACCATTAATCGTCTAGTTGGTAATTTATTGAGATTGACGCTAGCTAGCATTTCCACAGACCTTGATGAAGATTTAGGTAAAAGAGTTAGATGAGGACAAGCAAGACTGACGGATGATACTACCTGGGTTTTTCTGCCGTATCACCATTCCCTAAACCATCACTTAGGATGTACTGAGTTGGACAAGAACCACTGACAAAATAGCAGAGAATTCTTGCTTCGATTTTTCTGCATATTTAAGGTAAATGGTGCTTTGGGCCCAAATGAGATGACTCATTGCCTCAGTTCTCCCTTTCCTGTTTCATGCTCAGAAACAGCCAAGACTGGAGACTAACCCAACTCCTCCCTGATGGTAGCGGACTGCCTCCAGGAAGATACCGAGTTTTCATTTTCCGTGTGGTCTGTAAAACCACCTACCACTCACAGAAGCTCTTTGACATGTTTAAACTCTCACACCAAATGAAAATGGCATTTAGGGGAAAAAAAAAAACAAAAAAAACCCAAAACTGAAGCCAGAACAAAGCCAGAAACCTGATATTGTGAGATCAGGCCCTTATCTGCACTGCAAGTGTAAAAAGCTTCGGACTGAAAAAACTTAACAATTCAACCACTAGTTTTCCCCTGAGACTTTACAGTCACAAGAGAGCCTTACATTTCCAGTGACATTCAATGGTTTCTCTCCTTTCAGCGAGGACTGTGCACAAGGGTGCTGGATATTTGCTCACTTTCAGATGGACAGATTCTTTTGTGAGCAATGTTGGAGGGAGAAAGAGCTCAAAAGTGAGTGGACCTTGGAAGACAAAAGGGACAAGTCTACAGGTGCCTGTGACAGCTGTTTTCATTGTCATTTAACCACAACTAGGGTGGCCTATTGGTGGCAGAGTGGAAGGCCAACCTTTTATCAATTTAGTAACATGGCGCCCAAGACCTGTCACTCAGGCTCTTGGCAAATATGCTACAGAGTAACAAGGGACTTCAGGAAATGTCTAAGGAAGAGAAGCCACCTCCCTGCCCTCCAGGTGCTTCCAGCCTTGTTCAGATGACAAGCTTTATGTATATTAACTCAAATCTTTCCTTCACTTCCTTCAAAACGTCACCCAAAATGCTTCTTCTGCTGGCACTTAAGTACTGACTGATCAGTCATGCCTCAACTCTGCCTTCCCCACAAGACTCATATATATCCTCCACTTTTACACAGTTGGAACTTGGCGGAAGTGTTTTTTAGTTGATTCCTGTGTGCTCCGTCCAACTGATTTGTCAGTATCATGAGGATAGGGTTTTGGTTTTCCCTTTCCTTTGTGTCTTTTCACAATAATTAGTTCTGTCGCTTAAACAAAATAAATGCTCACTAAGGGAGGGTGGGCCAGCCAATTCCGCGTCCTCTCGCTCAGATACCATTCCAAGTGTGCTGGTTCCCGGCTCTCCCCATGACGGATTAAGTTCCAGAGGTTCCCCTTCCTGAGAAGGTCTCCAAACTGTCAAGCTGCCTTTGAATCCAAAAACAAAGAGGTTCTCAACAGAGCAAAAGTTAGAATTCAGTGCCTCCGTGGGCTAGATGTCTGTTCATCCGAACAACAGGACAAGCGGCTGCTGCTTCAGAGTTCGTGCCATTAATACTTGCAGCAGCAGCAGTTAACAAGGGCAGGCCCACAATTCGGTGTCAACATTTTCTGTTAAACAAACTAGTAATATCACTCACAAATAAGGAGGCTCAGGCACCTCTTCCCATCTCTTTCTTAACAAATTCTGTTTTCTACTTTACTGTATTTCTCTGCAGTGTTTCAAAACCAGAAAATCAGAACTGATTTCTCTTCCCTCATGCTCATGCTCCCTCTCCCTCTCCCTCTCCCTCTCTGTCTCTCTCTCATTTCTACAGGGAAAGCAGAGGCAGAAACAACAGCTTGACTCAGGTGAGTCAAGAGGGCACCACACCAAGCAGTGTTGGTGCAAGTTGGCTACACCTCAGCTACGTGCCAGTTATTTTTTTCTACGTTAGTGCTATTAAAAAGAAGAACAATTATTCTCATTAATGACTACTCTGATGGCTTTCTTACATCTGTGCTAAAGAATAAAAGGTAGAGCCAATATTTATTTTACTTTGAAGCTTACAAATAGGCATATAGGTATCACAAGAAGAATAGATATAATGAATTCTCTTGCCTGTTATCTGCATTTTGCGATACTTGCAACATATCCAGTCACATTTTTCCTAACCCAGGGGATAAGACAAATAAAGTTGAAGGCTCAGTTAGCCTCTCCTAACTCCCTCCTCCCATCTGCTGTAATGTTAGCCATAGATCTACTTTCTTGCCATTCAGAGAACTAATTCACATAGCACTTCCTCCATGATGCCCACCCAGACTGTCCAATATAAGGCACTCCACTCCAGTACTCTACATCACATTAACTTGGTTCATTTTAATTCATAACTCGTCGCTGATGGAAATGATCATCTTTATTTTTCAGTAACTAGACCATTCTTCCTAACTGCTCTTTAGAATGTAAGATGGATGAGAGCAGGGGCTGAAGCTATCTCCAGTATCTAGCGCTGTGCCTAGCATTAGCATGGATGTGATAAATGTTAGCTGAGTGAACGAACAGATGTCTCCTTAGGGGTAATTCTCAGTTTCCATTCTTTCTCCTATGTTTGTGAACTGTTTTCCTCTCCAAAACATAGGCCCACCCACCTTGGACACATAGAAATTACATATTTGGTGTGATCCCTGGAGTTTGCTCCATCACTTCAGCCAGGAACAACAGTTGAGTATTAGTGAAAAACAGGTGAGGACACAGATGCTTGGAACAAGTGTCTTCCCGTCTTGAAAGTGGGGAAATGGAAAAGCGTCACTCTGGTGCGTTCCATTCAAATACCAAGACTTTAGAAAGTGTGAGGACTAATTTAGATTTAAATGTAATACTTTTTAAAACAGCAGCTATAATATTTTCAGGGCATATATACTAAAGTGTTTTCACTTCTACCTGTAAACATATAGTGTAAAATAGTCACCCTCGTGCAATCAAACAAAAATACACTAACGTGCAAAAGAGTCTAAGTGAGTAAAATGGATCACAGTATTTCTAATTGCAGTGAAGTAAGCTAACAGATACAGGCCAACGACAATATTATGCTGTTGTCCAAAGGGACACTGTACACGCAAACTAAAGGAAAACACTGCGGAATCATTTGTAGTGTGCCCTAGGGAAAACGAGGACATGTTTTAACATTACAATGTTAACACCATTAATTTACACCATTTTTCTAGTATGTTAAGTATTTCTCTGTATTTAAAAGATCATGAACATTACCAGGAAGTTGCGCAATTTCTGCCAAATGCAAGGTGAATGTGTACTACCTACAAACTAGTCAACGATGGAGTCAGTAACAGAATATTTCAAAGAGGTGCGAGCAAATACTGGTATTGCCCTAATACTCATAATTCTGATTTTGGCTATGTAACTTTACAACAGTATTGAGTTAAATTAACAGGTGAGTCAAAAATTATCATCTTGGGTACTTTGTGGCATTCTTCAAATCTCTTAAAATACCTCGCTTAAGTTTGCTTTTCTGACAAGCACTACCCATGTCTCTGGGGTGTTATATGAATTAAGAATCCTGGATCCCATAATGCCTAAGCGTGGCCAGCAGGTTGGAAGCTAATCAGCACGATGGAAATGGGCCTGGTTAGTTACTATGGATACGTTAGATATAAAGGATTCCTGTTTGTGGTACTCATCGGCAACTACTAGCACAAAATCCCACATGCTGCTTGGACCTAAATATGGTCATAAAAGTTTACTGTGCATACGTATTATTCAGGGAACTATTCTAAGAGGGCAGAGCCACAACAGGAAACATGTTCCTTCCCTTCAGTGGATTTGCCTATCCCATTTTTCCTCTGGAGACGTTAAAGGTTTTTTTCTGCAATTAGCTTTATAGAATGGAGCATTTTTACTGGATTACTAAAATTGCTTAGCCAAAATCAGGCACAGGTACAAATCCTGTGCCCAGCCAGCCTACCTGGAGATACCATACCGTTTGAAAGGTTTGAAAACTTCATACTGTCTGTTCAGTGTGGAGGTGGCAGCTGCGGTGGCCTGAAGACCAAGTCCTCTAGCACGTCAGAGAGGAGGAGCTGGGCACTGAGCCTGGAGTTCCCGACTCTTATGGTCCTATTCATGTGAAAACCTTTCAGACTTTTTCTTGTGAATGAATCTCAAATTACACCTCATTTCCTCATCATCTGATCCATGCAATGAATATCACCTTGATTTTTTTTTTTTGTCTTTGAAATCTAATGATCCTTGAAGTCAAGGTTGTCAGTTTAAACACACCAGGGATATTTCACCCTTCATTACAGATGTTCACTTTGTTCCTCAGAAAGGAAGGTGCAGCCAATTGCTGGGAACAGGCCTTGTACTCGTGTCCTATTTTGCTGAACAGTTTCAGGAAACCAACAGAAAAGCTCCATTTTGTAGAGCAATCACACAACAAAACTTCAACTTTTTCAGATGGGAAACAGGATGTCACTGGATATGAGTTAATGATCTGGTCCAGAAAGGCCTCTCCTTGGTTTCATTTCCCTGCTCTCCTTGAGTGCTGATAGCATGGCCGGGGTTTAGGGTTCACTGCTGTCTATAGCGTGCCTTGGTGGTGAGCCTGGTCCAGTGAGCAGTAAAAACCATGCCAAATATCAGGAGCTGAGCACGGGGGCGGAGACGGCAGGGGACCCGTACGTAGGTTCTTCGTATGGTGGGACAGCTGGGGGAGGAGGCAGTGAGGCCCACGGGCCCACAATACCATTGCTGGCAGCTGACCACCTATTTTATCTTGTACGCAGTGGTCCCTAGATTCCCTTCCCAACTTTTTGAATCACTTTTCTGTTTTCCACATTTTCTTGAGATCTTCAATTCACAGTCATGGCTGCAACTACTGCCACCAACGGCTGCCACATCTTCACCTACAGCTAAGCTCCTTCTCCTAAACTTCATACATACATGACTAAGAACATGAGTGTTCTGTTTCCGCCTGCAACTCTAAACTCATCTTCTTCCTGGTTTTTTCTCTTAGTTGAGGACATGACCATCCTCCAAGTGAGCCATGCTTCTAGACCCCAACACCACTTTTTAAATGTTTGAAGTACAAGAGATTTCTAACAACTGGCTTCCACTTTTATATAACAAGCAAATTAATTGTTCTTAAGTCATATTTTAATATGCTTTCATTCATATTTAGTTTTTCCTCAACTCCTAAAGAACATAAATATGTAAAAATACTTAAAATAACCCTGGCTGGTGTGGCTCAGTGGATTGAGTGCCAGACTGAGAACCAAAGGGTTGCTGGTTCGATTCCCAGTTAGGGCACATGCCTGGGTTGTGGGCCAGGTCCCCAGTAGGGGGCACTCGAGAGGCAACCATACGCTGATGTTTCTCTCCCTCTTTCTCCCTCCCCTGCCCTCTCTAAAAATAAAATAAATAAAATTTTAAAAAATACTTAAAATATTTAATTAAGCCTTTTGGTAGTTGTGGCAGTGAAACTGAGTGTAGGAAGCAGGGAGAGAAGTGGGTAGAGAAAGAGCCATTTTCTGGTTTTGAGGGGTTGTTGTGTGTGTATGTGTGTGTGTGTTCTGGTGAGTTTGTTGTAAGAATCCAAGAAAAAGTAAACAAATCCAATGCTTACTCTTTTGTTACCACCCTTTTAAAATCTAAAGTTACGCTGTGGAATTAGGAACAGGCCTGTGCATAAGTTGATATTTTTTTCAAAAGAATATATTGGCATATTAAAATTCAAAATACAGTTTATTAGAAAATAGTTGCAATATTGATTTTCTGTATTTACTTTGATATTATATCATTTTGTTTACCACAGACATACAAAATGCTTAAATTAAATATATAGAGTATTTAGGCTTTTACCAATTTAAGAAAAGTTGACATAACCTAAAAAAAGATGAAATTATTGATGCCATACTGAGAAAAGGAAAACTAATTTATTTCCTGACCTCTATGCATAGTGATCCACATACATAGGAAGACAATTGAAAAAATAAGAAATACATTCACATACAAGTTCTGCCTTGTATGTGAACTGTTTTTTCCATCCCAATTAGCAAGTGTTGTTTATTGGAACATTCTTTTTAAAAATCAGTCAGACACGACTGCTTTTTTTTTTTAATTTGGAGGGAAAAGTCCCCAAAATAGACACAACTCTTTCCAACTGTGCAGAAGAACATGCCAGCATATTGTCAATACCACCACATTAGTAGCTTCACCTTAGGCAGTGTCCCTGAGCTAACCCTAGCCATATATTCTACATTTTTTTATCTTTGAAAGCATTTTTCCAACATCCGCTTCTAAGTGTACTTTCTATTTTGTAATCTTGTTGAACGCAGTAGCAGGACTAATGTCACTTGTATTTATGTCTCTAAGTATTGGATCCAAGAGATTAGCAGAAGCAGTAATTCCTCCGGGTACAGTAATTAATGACATAATACTGTGGAAATACTTTTTTAAAAAAAAAACCCTTCCACTTACAGTTTTAAGAAATCATCCTGTGGGAATGACTAAGTAGACTAGCCATGTACTTTTTCCCCTTCAACAAATATGTGTGTTAAGCAACTACTATGTACCTGTCCTAGATTGTGAGGAAAATTCTCCAGGAGTAAACAGGAGGCAAACTCTCCAGTTTACACTCCAGGACTATAAACTGGTCAATAAAGATAAGGAGTGTTCAAAAATTCCCAGGACAAGAGAAAGTGTATGATGCGTGCTACAAGCAAGGCATTATGACGTGTGTTCTCACGTTTCAGAGATGCCACAGCCCTGCTCTGACTCAGGGACTCAGTTATAGGAGTGCTGTCTAAACTGAATGTTGAAGATCAAAGAAGATTTTAAGCAGCTGAACGTTGGGACAAAGAAATTCCAGGTGAAAGTGAGGTGAGAAATTGCCCGTCCTACATGGAATAGAAAGTTCACTTACTGGGCTACATAGGTATATGTTTTACATGCATACGTCTGAAGATGGTACACAGAGCACTAAACAATTCTACTTACAGGGCCTGAAGAATTTATAATTTATGCAGTCACAAAGGAGGAGACTTTGGCAGTTTCTGAACAAAGAAATGACCTAACAGAAAAATGGCCTGAGAAAATAAGCTGGAAGTGGCCTAAGAACACAAATGCAATAAGATTAAGGGAGGTGCAAGGTGTGTGTGTGTGTGTGTGTGTGTGTGTGTGTGAGAGAAAAATTTAGGCAGACTATAGGTAGCGTGATCAAACTTCACTTTCCTCAAGCAGAGCCCTTTTGGGAGTGAAAGGGGTGCTACTGACAGACACACTGGGACTGTCCTGATAGATCCATGACCTCTGATTGTCTTAATTATGGGGTGCTAGTGTGGTGATTTTAAGAGATAATAGTTTTAGACTGTGTAAAGTACCTCATTCAAAAATGGTTTGCAAGTTAGCCCCTTTAGAAGTAAAAATCACATGTTTTTTACAACACCTCCCATCTCAAATCCCTAAACTCAGGACAGCCCACATCTGGCTTACTCAGGCCATTGCTGAACTGTGATCTGTCTACTCACTGCCACAGAGAAAACCCTGGTTCCTTCTATTCTGTAAGCTCTCCGAGGATTTCTCGGCACTTCCTCCAGGACCAAGCACAGTGGCTTGCACATAACAGCTATTTGATTTTTGCCCTATTGAATTAGGCAAAAGACCAAAGGCAGAATATGGCAAGAGCTGAGTTAAAGGGCACTAAGGTCTCCCCCAGAGGCAAGTGACAGTTAGAGGGAGTCAATACACAGTACTACAAAGGTAAAAGGGACAGCTACGAAGGGAAGGTGGAGACAAAATGGGGCCACAGGCGACTGCACTATGCAATACTGTTGTCACTGGCCGCATGTAGCTACTGAAATTCAAATTAATTACAATAAAATAAAACCAAATATTCAGTTCTTCAATCGCACTCATCACATTTTAAGTGTTCAGGTATCTACACGTGGCTGGCGGCTACCACAGTGGATGGCACAAATACGGACTATTTCCGCTACTGCAGAAAGTTCTACTGGGCGGCGGTGCTCCAGAGCTGGGAGAAGCTTAGCACTTTCCACAAAAGTGAAAGAGAGTGGAGCAGTAGGTCTGAGAGGCAAAGCAGCACCTAAGCATTTCATGGATGTCAAAGCCCAGGAACGGGGAAGGGAAAGGAAAAGCAGGCTGCAGACAATTGAGGACTTATGTCAAAGCAGGCTCAAGACAGTTTGATTGCAAACTAATTGACCAGTGTGAACCACTACTTAGAGTGAGTTTGGTGAACAAGGAAAGAGATGGCAGCAGAACTTGAGGGCCAAACATAATGAGACTTCTTAGCTTGACTCTTCTATTTCTTTTGATGCAGATCTGTATCAATTTTTCAAACCCTCCCCTGAGCCTGGCTGCTATATATATATCTGAAGCCTGATAAATGTGGAGTCGCTAACTGGTGATTTAGATAAAAATGGTCCACAAGACCACACCTGGATGAAGCTGTCCACACCCACAAGTGAAGGGTGGCATTATTCCAGCACAGAGAAAAATCAAAGAGCCACAGGAAAATTATTACGGGGTTTAAAAGAAAATTCTTACAACATTTTACTGTAACAGAAGAAGTTTTACAAAAATATAAAAATACCTTTTTTCTGTCCAGACCATACATGAAACCTAATATTATTTGAAATTGATAACAGAAACTGATGTTTCTAAATATGTCACTGAATACACTTGTAAGCCTTGAGCCAATGCAGAAATTACTGAATCAAGTTTTCTTCTTCTTTTTTAAAGCAGGAAAGATAGGGAACTGTAAAGTCGATCATAAAATATATGGAATACTGAGGGATGATTCAAACAATCTGACCTACTACTGTATGTATACACATTCATTTTCTCGAATTAGCCCATACCATTGGAAACAGCAAAAATCCATAAAAATAACTCATACACCTATTATGTTTTTCCATTTTAAGCTTGTAAGAGCAATAATGACCTCAGCAAAAGACATTTCCCTAGAATTAATGGCTGGCTGGGAGGCAGAGCCAAGGGCCACTGATTCCTCCCAGCTGGTCATTAATCCTCAGGAAATGCCTGTACCTCCATCATTATTGCTAAAGCACCATTATAGAAAATTCTCACAGTTCCAATATATGGAAATTTGAGGCTATTATGCAAGCCCGTGGTATTCATGTTAGTTAATAGGCCACCACTGAGCACAGAGGACGTAATTATCAAAACGACAGAAGGGAAAATATTGTTCTCCTAGGTCTGTAAGGTTATAGGAAATGGGGACTAGCCTTATGGGAAGAAGTGTATTTGAAGCTAAAAGACATTAATTTAAAAGGAGATTTGCAATCACATATATAAAAGTTAATAAAATCATGGCATCTATTCCCATTACTTGGTTTTAAA
This sequence comes from Desmodus rotundus, assembly GCF_022682495.2. Classification (NCBI taxonomy): domain Eukaryota; kingdom Metazoa; phylum Chordata; class Mammalia; order Chiroptera; family Phyllostomidae; genus Desmodus; species Desmodus rotundus. The sequence goes on from NC_071389.1 coordinate 141,332,083, forward strand.
AATACTTTTTACAGATACAAATTAAGGTTATATGGATATTTCCTCCCAAACTGATTAAATAATATTAAAGAGAACAAGGAGAGGAAGGTTGTTTATGAGCACAAATTATTATACTCCACTAGGAGAATGAATGCATATAGAGAACGCTGAGAGTAGGATTTCTATCTCTTAAATAATACTTAAAAATTGTATACACACCGTTAAATATTACATAGCAAATATTTTGTTCTAGACTTTACAACTACAAATAATGTTTTAAGTTCAGATATTTTTTCATCTTAGCTAGAGGCTCAGCACATGCAAACAAGTATCTAATAACAGAAGATCAAAATGATAAAAAAAAAATACAGTGCTGGCTGGTGTTCTGCAACAGTTTTCAATTCTCTAAATTTTTTTTACTGGATTCCAGACTGAAATGAAAATGAAAATGAGGTGTTTTCAGGTCTATTCATTCCCTCCTTTAAATAAACAGGGCCCAACAAATGGTTTCAAAGCAGGGAATTAATCCAAAAATCACACCCAAAACAGTCTATAAATCTTTTCAATGTGTTATTGTAACAAACTACAAATGTTGGATGTGATGCTTTACATTTAATGAAATTCATTGCAGGTTCTCATTCTGTGTTATAAATACCTGACTGGGTCTAAAAATGGTTTTGAAGCTAATGAGACCTGTTATGGGTTGAACTGTGTTCCCAAAAACGATGTTGAAGTCTAATCCCCTGCGTATTTATGAATGTGACCTTATTTGGAAATACAGTCTTTGAAGATGTAATCAAGTTAAGATGAGGTCCTTAGGGTAGGCCCTAACCAAATATAACTGGTGTTTTTTTAAAAGAAGAGACACACAGACACCCCAGAAGACTGTCATCTGACGACAGAGGCAGAGGTTCGAGACACACCTAAAAGCGAAGGAAAAGGCATGGAAGGGACTGCCTGCCCCCTGGGCCTTTAGAGACAGCAGGGCCCTGCCTACAGCTTGATTAGAACTTTTGGTTTCCAAAACTATCAGAGGATACATTCTTGTTGTGTTAAGGCACCCAAGGTTGCATTACTTTGTTAGAGCTGCCCCGGAAAACTAATACAGGACCTGAAGGGAGAGGTTCATCAGAATAACTGTCAACATTGAAAACTGGCAAACCAAGGAAAGCTGCTCCCTATAGCGGAAAAGTGATGGACTAAAAGTCAGGACACCTGGTTTTCTTCCAGGCTAGCAAGGTTGTATGACCTTGAGCTGGGCTCATTTAATTGCCCTCAGTTTTCATTTTGTCACCTGCAGAATACGAGAGAATTCAACTGCATGATCTCTAAGCTAAGAGAGAGATCGAACACCAAATAGATTACCATTTTCACGGTTACAAAAATCAGAGTTCTGGCATAGCTTAGTCAAGGCCTCAGTAATAGACAGCGGGACACAGGAAGCAGAACTACAAGGCTTCCATTGGCCGCTTCCACGGCCACGCCCACAGTTCTACCACATGTATTTGGGTCAAGAAAGGCCCAAGGGCGTTTGCTATGGAAGTAAAGCAGCCTGTCCTGATAATCTTTACAACTTTTCCTTTAACAAATAGCTTTTTCTGCACTTCTAAGATTTTCGAAATGTCTCCAGCTGACTAAAAGTAAGCTTTTGTTTAAATAATTGTCACCACCAAAAATAAAGGTCACTTGTAAATCGTGAGTTTTTAAAGTGCTAATAGGAAAAAGTATTAGTCCAAAGAGGAAAAGAAATGCTTTACATACCGAGGCATAGTTGAGATTTAGAAACCAATAGGACGAATGGGACATCGGCAAGAAATTTACTAAGCTTATTCTCTAAAAGGATCTCATAGTGATCGAATCTCCATGTTTTTCTTCATTGGTTAATATGCCCAAATATCATCATCATAAATTTTGGTCATCTAATTAACCAACCAGATAATCTTTGTCATTCTTAAATTTTAATATTCATGGTTTGAGCTATTTGCAAATCCAGTTTTTCTCAGACTACAGTTCAGAATTGAGGTACTTAGCTGGTGAGGCAGCTTGACAATCTGCCCCAGCAACGCTTTGGGGTGTTTGTGTGTGTGTATGACAGATAGTTGCAACTTTTTTTAAAAATTGGGGAACCTAATGTTAGACGGTGGCATTCTCAAATGTGTGGATATTCCTAAAGGTCTTGACATAGTAGGATTCCACTAAACTTCATTCTAGAGACTGGGCCACATAGTCAAACTACAATTAACAGGACATTTCCTCCAATAAACATCTGTCCTTGTGGACACTTAAAATCTGTGTGAAATGAATTTCTGGGGGTTGGGGGGAGTATTTTCCACACTTTCAGGACTCTGGAGACGTGTTTCAATACACCCCAGGAGGGCAAACAGGTACTCAATCAGCCTGTTGTATGTGGCCTCAGGAAAAGCAGGTGTGTCACACTCCTAGGCCAACTCTTTGCTTCCTGGTCTCTGAAATTGGCAGAACTCTTAACACAGTACAAAAGCATAAGTTACTCCAGGCAAGTGGTTAGCCGTGTGCCAAGCCCACCTATGATTTTGCCTGGGCCAGCCAGCCCTTTCTAATGAGGGACTGTGAAAGAGTTACTGCACAGCCACAGACAGGAACCTTGGGCCAGATTTTCCCTCTCCACCCTACTACAGCCACGCAAAGTTCTTGTGTATTTAGAAGGGAAGACACATCTTAATGTCTGTCAGCACGGGATAGGCCCAAACTCTCAAGCAACTTAAAATCTTAAAAGAGAGTACCTCTTGTGATGGATACACAAATCTACGCAGGCAGTAAAGCTGTGTGGCACTTATCACACACACACACACACAGGTACATATAAAACTGGGAAAATCTGAAGATGATGGCTGGACTGTATTCATGCTGTACCCTATTTGAGAGACTGTACTACATAGTTTTAAAAAAATGCCACCATTGAGGGGAAACTTGGCAAAGTGTACAGGAGATTTTTCAGTATAGTTTTTTATAACTGCATGTGAATCTGAACTTTTCTGAATTAAAAAAATAATAATATATTTGTTGGAATTTGAGGTAAAGGAAAAATGGGAAAGAGAAAAGGCAAGAAAGACACTTTTTATTTTAAAAAATATAAATGTTTAAGACTATTAATAGTTTGATATTTTTCTTATTTAGGAATTTGGAAATAATGCAGAGGACCTTCCTTCTGGCCATTTTGGGGGGGATGGGGCAATAAAATCCAGACAACCTTGGTAGAACACAAAGTATCTCAAAATACATACCCCCACCAGTTATTTTTTATGTTGAATACTGTCAAATGTCACAATATTACACGCAGTTTATCAGTGTTGCAGTAAGTTAAAACTCATCAGTCCCATAAGAGATATTATGACTCATGAGCACAGGAAGCCTAGCAGTAAACCCAGTGCAGGCATCTTTGCTAGACTAAAGAAAGGGCCCGGAACTGCTTTCCCACACATCTGCCTCAGCTTTCACTATGGATTTTAACTGGGGAACCTGATCCTACGCTGGTGGTCTCGAATTTGGATATTCCTATTTGAGAACCAGAGAGGGACAGGAAAAGCAACTAAATTTATTGAGCACCCACTATGGGCCAAGCACTGTGTATTGAGCTGCCTAGACCAGGAAGGGTGGGACCCATGTGTGGTGAAGGTACAGGCTCATGCCCCAGACATGACATCACACTACCACTCTGCCCACTCAGAATCACTGACTTCGGAGGCCAAAGACGATTATGTGATTCAGTGGCTAAGGTCAGAGACAGCCATGGAGTGAAGGGCCCCAGGAAAGCAGCATCTACAAATCTCAAATGGACAGTTGGACCATTATGGCTAGTTTTATTAGAATATAAAAATATATAAAGTTATCAACGGGGATATTTAACCAAATTCTACTCTCCACTACTCAAACTTAAGTACTTTCAGCCCCCAAATTAAACATGAAACCAGACAGAATTGAGGCAACAAAACAACAAAAATACAGTACAAATATGAGGAAAAGCTTCCTGCATCTAGAAACTCTAACTATACTTGAGAGTTAAAAACTAAAACCAACAGCATGTGTAAAGGGTCTCTTAAACATGACTATATTCACTCTACTTTCTTCCCCCCCCCACCCAATTTTAGCACTTTGGAACAGTCCCCAGGGTTCAGATCACACAGCTGCTGACACTCAACTTTACCGCTGGTCTTCTGGAATACCACGCTCTCACTTCCCCACATGTCCGTCGGCCATTGTCCTCTGCTGCCTGAGATCACTGCAACCGCCAAGGTCACTTCCACTCTAAGTAGTCCCCAATGTCCTGAAGCTCTTCTCTCATTCAGATGTGTTTTGACCATGGCCGTGCTTCTGTTTGGAACTTGCCAGTGATTGTTTTAGGAAATGCAGATCTACAATCCTCTCCATTAATGTCCATCAGTGGAGACATGTCTTTGCTGATCTGCCTCTCCCGGGTCCCTTTATCTCTCTGTGCCCGCTTAGACCACCTGGCCCTCTCGTAACATCACCTGACTTTGCCACCGACTCACCCTTTGTACACAAACTCAGTACCTCTAGTGTCGGAATTGTGTTAATTCTGTGTCTGTCATACATCTGGAAGTTGCCAGTTTTAGCCTTGCAACCACAAGAGCAGATGAAAATGGAAATTTTTAAAAGAGTAAATGCCTCATAACTGTCATGCAGGACAAGGGTGAGGTAGAAGATGGTGACCAATGTTTTAAAATAACATATATAAATAACATATATAACATGTGTTATATATGTTATAACATTTATATAACATATATAAATAACAAGACCAATTTAATTAACCCTACTATAAAGTATTAAATTTTAACTGCTGATTATATACCCTGCTATCACCTTATGACTGTACAGTGTTTTGTGACTTAAAAATTAATTTCTTATGGTACCGTCACTACAACGCAGAGAGGAAGGCACCGAAGCTATGATAACTATCATCCCCATCTTACACGTGAGCAAGCAGGCTCCAGGCTGTGAAAGTGACTTGTCCAAGGTCATATACAAGAAACTCATTAACTAAGGAAGCAAGTCAGACAGGCCTTTCATTACAAACCTAGTGTTCCATCTACCACAGCGTTTGAAATCTCATCTAGAGCCATTTTGAGTGGATTAGAAAAACAGAACACAGTCAGAAAGATCTGGGAATGTTGTTATGGAAAAGGAAAAGCTGACAATAACTTCTCACAGATTTAAGCAGTAACTATATAAGGTACCATATTGTGAGCATTTACTAGGAACCGGACTCTGAAGCTAAAACTGCAAGGGAGAAATTATCAGCCTCGTTTTACAAAAGAAGAAATTTAGGCTCAGAGGTAATAACGGCCTAAGGCTAGTAGGTGGCAAGGCTCAGCCGCACCCCCAGATCTGTTAGGGCCCAAGCGAGTACACTGTACACTCCCCCAGGAGGAAGATTTACTTTGAAAAGGGACATACCAGATGTTCTCTATCACCACTGAGAACAGGACAAGAGGAAATGGCCTGAAAACCGTATAAGGAGAAACTTAGGTTAAATGTATTAAGCGCCTCCTGTCACACCAGTACCAAGGGTATGCGTGAAATTTCCTTCCTGGATGTATAGATTTCTCTATGATATTTAAGGGTATTTTTATATATGTAGATTTTCTACTAATGATACATTCAGGACTGTATGTAAATCAATGTAAACGTTTACTCAGACTCAAACAATTCATAAAAAGACAGAACCATAAACTATGACACCTAAATTTTCACCCAAATTTTAAAAGTTGTGTTTGCCTATGGATATAAAATGCCAGCTTCCCAAATTGGGCCAGGGAGGGAAGTCTAAATTTTAATTGTAACATAGTTACCTAAAAGAATCACAAATAGTAATGCTGAATACATACCACATTATAATGATCCTCGGCAGAAAACTATTTTTTTAAGCAAAAAAAAAAAAAAATTCATTCACAAGGGAATTCTTTACACTGTGACCATCTGTGTATGGCCGAACCCCCTCACACTATACCACCCTGCACATTAGCATACTGTTCATCTCATAATGTACATGAGTCCACTTGCTTTATCACAGCAGAAAAATGTGGTACAAATCAGTACAGCATGAGTTAGTCCCTGGGGACACTGAGGAACCACTAAGAGGTTTCGACAATGCGAGATTTTGTTTTGCTCTAGTAGGTCCTAACTATAGAAAAGGGGTCCCAACTGATACTCACTGAGATTGGTGATTTAAGAGCAAGAGAAGATTAAGACTGTATTAGAAAAAGCCACTATTTTATTGTGACATCAAATTATGGATTTTAAATGATTTTATGTACCTTATCAACTGTCTAAACAGGATGCAAAGTAATGTGCAAAATCGTAGGCCTGGCTGCTTTACTGATAAATGTTAATGTCCACAAAGAAAAGTAGGCTATCACTGGAAGAAGAACATCGCTAAATAAAAACACACAACCCACTATTGCTTTGGTTTGAAGGCCTGCAAATGAATACTCTAAATGGCCAATCCAAACAGAACATCATTAAACTCTGTATCACTGCTCTGAAAGGAATTATGAAGAGGAGAATCAGGGATGGGAATGAGGTCATTTTCATCCTGTGCATATAGGAAATATATGGTCCAAAGAAAAGAAAGAGGAATAAAGGATGTAAGAAAACAAACTTTATTTATTTCTAAAAGAGAAATTTAAAACTTAGTAAGAGCACAGGAAATAAAAATGTAGGATGGACAGCATTATCATACATTGCCTTTTCATTTCTTCCACTGAACTCCTAAGGTGCACACCCAGTGTCCCAAACTTGCTGAATGTCAGCCTTTCAAGGGAACAGGAGACCAGAGAGGGTCACGCTCATACATTCCAGCTCCACCCCGGACCTATCCACTGGGCGTGGGCCCAGACCAGCAAATGCTTCATCCGTTTCCAACGGGGAATTTAAAGAACATTAAAATTGGACCATTTGAGAGAATAATAGTAAGAAATAAAATATAAGGACTGAGATTCTGTAATAAGAAAATTCTACTCCAGAATCAGCTGCTGATATATGCCTTTTCTGACATCAGAATCGTTTGGAACTGAAAATAATGAAAGACTGCAAAACAAATGGTACTTTCTAGAACATTATCAGCTATAATCTTATGATTCCCTTGTCTTCCAGAGGGTAATTCTCTCACCTCTGGGCTTTGGTGCTTCCTGTGATAGGGTGCTCCCTCAAGACTGAAAATACCTGGATGGTCTGGAAACTTGGCAGATCCGCACTTCCTTTATTGGTAATGCTCATGTTTTAACTTCTAAGCTATGCGATATTGCCACCCGTGTAATTCCGACTGTGAAGTCCTATGCCTCCAGTGACGTAAACCTGGGATATTACATTTTTCCTCAGAGAAACCTCACTCGTATACCCTGCTGCGTTCTGTGTCACTTGACGCGCTTCAGAATGCCCTTGAAAGAGGTCAAAGAAACAATAGTATTATTAACTGATTTTCCTCCTGCCTTTATTTCCATGTTAGTACTAAAATTAGGTGTAAAGGAAATGGAAGACAGGCAATTAAAATGTGGGGGTTTTTTTGTTGAAAAAAATTAGAAACTACCTTCGAAAATTATTTTGTGCCAACAAGGCTCTCCTCTGTTTCTCTGATGATCCAAAGCTGTGACAAAAATTCTTTTAAGGTACAGCACTAGAGTCTATTTTGGAAAGCAGAATGCTATTTCCAGGAGTGAGGGAATGGAAACATTAATATAGGGCAAGGCATTCAAAGTCAGCCTGGGTGATAGGGGCTCACAGCTTATGCCTCAAGTGGAAAGACATAAGCTGAAATTCAAAATTCTTACAAACACTGCTTTGACGCCCACAGATTGTACTTTAACCCTGTGTGGCTTCTTTAAAAACACAAATGATCAAATTAAAAATAAAAGCCAAAAAATGCAATTCAAATCCATGTTCACTACCAGAAAACAAAAAGTCAAAGACCACGTTTTATACACACTACAGAAGAATGATTCCATTCGCCAAACATTTATTAAGTCCTGCTATGAGCCTGGGACTGTACTAACATCAACAACTGTGATCTAGTGAGTGTTTGCAACATGCTGAATAAAGTTTTTTGATGACCTGTCATTTACTTCTTACAAAATAATCCTATGAAATGAAAACTATTATTACCCTTTGTTTTGCACACAGGGAGACTGGAGTTGGTGACAATAAGCAAGTTGCCTTGTTGAGCTGATAACTAAACCCGTCTGAGCTCTTAATCACTTTGCTGAATTCCCCCCTATGTCCTATAGGTGCTGAGAGTGAAAAAAACAAGCATGATATGCTTTTTACCCTTAAAGAGCTCATTTTCAATACAAAGGGGAGCACTATTCAGAAATATTAAAGTGTATATATAATTAGTTGCTTTAACACCTAGTTATTTTAAAGTTATTTGATAAACACAAATTATATTCAGCATGAACAAAGAGAAAACACAACATATGTTGAGGTGGTAGCTCAATGGAGTTATCCTGGTCTTTCTGATTCCCAGTCACCTCTTCTTTTTGGAGCTGACACTTTAATATTTGACACCTAAATACCTATCTTTTAAAGCTTTTCTTAACCAGATTAAATTTGACTCGCTATTTTGATAACTCTAACAGGCATACATTAGCTATTTGCCTGGATGTTTGCTATGGTGATAATGAGAGAATGCAACCTCAGGCCCCTGGTACAACAGATTCATAAATTATATATAGCTACATTCCAACAATGACAGTGGTACTAGGGTTTGGAAAGCAACGTCATCACTTGTATGGAAGGACTGTCCAATTCTAAACAGTTCAAAAATACTTGAAAACTGGAATTTAACCTCAAAACATCCAAAGCACACAGAAATAATCTAATGGGCTGGCCTCACACCTTCCTTCTAAGGTCCCAAGACTGCAAGCGCTGGGAAGGCAGCCCACACTGACCCTGTGGGCCTCCCTACGTCCCCAGGGCCTACCTAATACAGGGCTTGACCGGAGTACTGTTAGGAGACTTCAGCAACACCGTTAGGCAAAGAGAAAATCACAAAATCAAAGGGTCTCGAAATTAGAGCTCTAGGGTCTACGTGGTCCAGCCAAGCAAGAGAGAAGCAAACAAGTGAACAGAAAAGTGTTCAAGCAGTTTCTTCCACATCTGTGTTGTCCGTCTTCCATGCCAAGACTTCTGCCCGTACTGCGCTCAAAGAGACACTCCAGTGAATTTTCTGGGTTAATGCAATGAAACCATAGGACAAAGTGATAACACGGACCTCCCTTGGTCATAACAGCTAGAGCTAGTTATATGATCTTTTTTTCTTTTAATTGTTGTTCAAGTACAGTTGTCTCCATTTTCCCACCACTGCTCCCCCAACCCCAGCCATCCCCACCTCCCACCCTTGATCCTAGCCCCCTTTGGCTTTGTCCATGTGTCCTTTATCCATATTCCTTGACAACCCTTCCCCTTTTCCCCCGTTATCCCCTCCCCAACCTGCTCTGGTTACTGTCAGTTTGTTCTTAATTTCAATGTCTCCGGTTATATTTTGCTTGTTAGTTTGTTCTGTTGATTAGAGAAGTTATATGATCTTTCAACACCTAAATAGGATTCTTGACTCATTCAATACCACAAGGTAACCTTCCTTCACCTGAACTTAAAGAACTACCATTCCCCAACCTGAGTCTAATGTAAGAGTAAACCTGTGACATTCTTCTGGGTTTGAACAGGCGGCATGGACTTGCTAAAGCACACCCATTCTTCAGCCACTCATCAATACTGAGATTTTGCTTCCTATAGCATTCTGAAAAAAGATATTTTATCTTCTCATATCCCACTTATTATTAAAAGAATGAATAAATAATGAAAGAAAATCAAATTTCAATGTCCTGGCTGCACTGAACTACGCCTGAGGAGAGGGTTTAGGGGGCGCTTGGGTGTATCAAATTGAGAGATAATCTGAAAACCTTATGGCTGCCCTTACTCCCAGCCTCTTTCCCCCCAAACCTTTTACCAGAGTTGACGCCCTGCTCCCTGGCCTGCCCCCAGGTGGTGGAGGCACTAATGAGCAGCAAAGTGGCCAAAGGGCGGACGGCAGGTGGGAGCCCGGAAAACAAAGCTGAGAAGGGGACAGGAGGCTGGATCATCTACAAACGCCATAATCAGTCCCTGGATAATAGAGCTGGTTGTAGCAATAAAGGTTTTTGTGTTTTACAACCCTGAATGCTTGACAGCCATTAGGTACAGACAGAACATTCCTGTCAGACACTTAAACAGGAGAAAAAGCGTGGGTAAATTAAGCAATCTGCCCAAAGGTACTCAGCTCATTAAAACACAGAGGTCCTTATTTCACTCCAGAGGAGAGAGAGGCTTCATTAAATCCCATGGGATTGAAATTTTGCCAAAAATGGTTAACTATTCGTGTTAAATATTGATGAATTTGGAATAAAAAATTCTTTGATTTTAGAAATCAAAGCATACCTCACTCTTAAAAACAGAACAAAAATGTTCCCTTAAATATGGAGAAATAGTTTTACCTATCTTGCCTAGTTAAAAGTACATATATCAGATATTGATTTTATTCATATAGGACACAAGGGCATCCGGTATTTTAGAAATATTTACCATGAATACTTCAGGTTTGGGGAGCACAGGCAAATATGTATATGGTAGTAGAGAGAGAGGCTTAAACACACTTATTGTCCTACAAAGTGGTCACTGACTTCCACGATACTTGTCATCTAATTAGCATGCAATTGAGATAACACAATTGGCCAAGATTCAATGAATCTGATTATTTTTTTATATAGAAACAGGACACTGATCTGAATCACCTCCTGTCCATAACTTGCCATTCAACTACAAGTGGGGAAACAAAACAAAACAAAACATGTTCTTTCTTGATAATAGTTTAGTTAAGACCATATGGTTACTGTGGTACTGTGGCAGGGTCACTTAAAGGGCAAACCCCAAGGTCAATGTCTTTATAATTCTTAATGGTTAAGATCTGGTAGAAATTGGCCATACCAAACTTAACTGGATGACCAGGTAGGGCAGGTTATCAATCTCTTTTTTCAAGACTCCATTTAACAGAATAGTTAACAACAGCACGTCCACATTGAAAAAAGCAAAAAAAATTAATATTGAGACAAAATATAATGATCAAACCCGATTCTTGCCTTCTGACTATGATTATTAGTGTTTTCACATTTAATCTTGTAATAAAAAATTATTTTAGTAAATTTTACAGTATATTATTAAAAAACAAAATAACAAGTCATTTTCCCTACAGAGTTCTGTTCTGTAAAGTTTTCCGTTTTATCACAAAATACTGTAAAGGAGGAGATAATTTCAGAAAATATGCTCACTAATTCTGAGCACCTCAGAAAATTTATATTCTATTTGCTGAGCATATATGAAAACACGGGCTTCAGAGGGACCATCTCCCAATTTTTAAAGCCTATTATCATTACAAGTTTCTAAGGGAAAATGATTTTATACCTTCATACACTCCATTAGCAGAGTTTTTCATGTTAAAGTCATTTCTTTCCCTCTGACTCCAGTAAAAAGTTGTAATTATCTGCAATATGCATTATTTCAGTTTATAGAAGGAAAGTGTTAAGTTACAAATGGCTACAAGTTTTTTTAAAAAGTAACAAACATCTGAAAGGAAAAAGTAATGGAAATGAAGACCTATGGTTTTCAACATTAGATTTCCAGGTTCCTCAAAATATTAATGGTTGGGATCTTTTGAAGAAATCCAGTGTTTCAATCAGTCTAGCTGTAACAGGTTTTAATTCTGATGTAGTTCCCTTACTTGATTTTCAAACCATCATTTATGTTTCTAGATCTCTACAAACCTGGAAAAACAAAAAGTCCTTGTTGCCAATCTAGAATCCTCATATGTTTGACTAACAAATGAAATTACATCACTCTCCTGTGTGCCACAAGCTCTGTAATAAAACAAAGACAACTGTCCCCAGAAGGAGATGGACTGGGATACATATTTTTAAATTAACATACTGCCGCAGACACCCCAGCACTGAATAAAGAGGATCGGCGAGCCCAGAAAACAGCTGGGCTTTGTTAGTTAGTTCCTAGTGACCAACTGAACTTAAGCTTCAGCATCTGGTCCTTGGGTCAATTTCTAGGTCAAACTCAGTATCTCCAGAATCATTTTCGTTATTTAAAAACCATTAATTCAGATTGGAGAGTGTTTTCCTTTTGTTGTTAATTTCCTTTCTCAAAAAGACATTCTGTAAGCAAAACACCTAAAAACATCTTTTTCCCATTGATTTATTCTTTATTATTTTGTCCTTCCTTCTTTTCCTCCAGAAGCACCAGTTGCTTCACTAAGCAACATCTGGATGGAGCCTTTCATACGTGAGGTTAACATCTTTATTTTTTCATTGTAGCCTTGAGCCTTAGCTCCACTCTCTAAAATGGTTTCCAAATATTTTCCATCACTAAATCAGCTATGTGACAAGCTCCTTACCTAGGCAAGTATCGAAGAGTGCAAATAGGAAATGCCTTGATTCAGCTGGCAGAAGGCCTAATGGAACCCCACACAGGGTCTGAGAAACCAGGGCATCTCCCACGTGCACACTGAGGCGAAGAGCAGAAATACAACTTTTCAAATTGGTAAACAACACGAGACGCCAAACCTCTACAAGGAGAAGAAAGGCTTATAAAACCATAATTTAAAATGTTCCCCTTAACTGTAAATAAATTTACAATGTACTTTAGTATTCTTTATGAGTGATGTTTAAAATTTATGATATTCAGCATAGACATATTGAAGACATAATGATACCAACAAGGTACTTGGTTAGTGTGATGCGTAACCTCACTCCATGTGTAACCACTGGTAGCTACAAGTAATTAGAGTTTAGGCTGTCAGTGATATCTCCATGAAAGTGTATAGCGGAGTCGAGCATAACTTCTAACATTTATACAGCACTTACTATGTGCCATGCCTTTTGATTAAGTCTCTTGCATGCATTATCTTATTTAATCCTCAAAACAACTCTATGAGAAATGTACTGCTCTTACTATTTTTTTAAAGATGAGAAAACTGGACCTTTAAAAGGTCATGTAATTTGTTCAAGAGTAGAGTTAGTGAAGCGATGGGCCATCTTAATCCAGACCCCGAGTTCCCAATTATTAAGACCAGGAGAAAAGTTAGGTCCTATTTCTCTCTCTTTCTTGTATCACTCACTTCTTCCAAAAAGTAAAAATAAATAAATAAATGGGAAGTCCAAACTAACTCATCAAAAATAACAAATCTAAAATCTAACTCAAGTGAAGGGTAATAACCTAAACAGACGTGCTCTTAATCAAAATCTAGTTAATGTCCTCATTGGATCGGCCTACCCTCCATCCCCCGCAGTAGCAATTTTTTTGGTTAATCTGCCTTTGAATAACCGACCAATTACGGATCCCAATCGCATCAGATGAGAGGGTCACACTGTAGATATGTTTTTTTCCATCCCTATTACATGGCACTATAGGATTTACAAGACATCTTTTTTAAATCAAAAGAACTTTAAAAGAAAACAATCCAAAAGAATAACAAGGAAGCAATTTGGCTTTTAGGCTATGTACTTAGTAAATCCAGTCAATTGAAAAATATATCTCTGATACAAGGAAAGCAGAGAATGACATTGTTGGAAAGAACTGAACTTACTATAAAGTACAAACCCATTTCCTATGGAAAATGCAATAATTTATTTCTTCAGTACAAGCTTTCCAGTAAAGAACGCCATTAAACGCCTTACTGTGACTGGCTGCATACTCTACCCAACAGAATATATACAAGCAAAGAGGAAACAGGCTGTCTAGAAAAAATATCCAATTTCCTTTTATTTCCTCTTCTGAGTAGAACAACTCTTCTTTCGGAACAAAGCAGGGGCTTATAACAATTTACTATGTAACATTTTCCATTCTGACAGCCAGTAAAAATTAGAAGCCATGAGAGTCAATGAGGATGACCCAAAGATTCTCAGAAAGACAAGCGTTCTGTGGTGGAGGCTCCACATGGGCTTCTTACCCAGCAGGAAGATCAGCTGCCTGGAATCCGTATCTCCACCAAGTGAGTTCAGAATCCATTGAGAAAAAATAAACATAGATACTTTATTTAATTAACCCATATTTTATTTCAGCTTGGCTGAACTATCAGTTGTGTAAGGATGAGGAGTAGGAAATAAAGCTATAAAGGCAGGTGGGATCTCCAAGTGCTAAGACAGGCTGTGATTAATTCAGTGGCCGGCTGTAGAACCACAGAGGCTGGTGGGTGGGGGGTGAGGAGGAATTGGTCGAAAGGTACAAATTTCCAGCCAGTTACAGGGTAAGTTCTAGCAATCTATCACGTGATTATAGTTAACAATACTGTATTACACACTTGAAAGTTAAGAGTAGATCTTACATGTTCTCACCACAAAAAAAAAGAAACGATAATTATTGGAAGTGATGGAGGTATTAACTAATGTTACTGTGGCAACCATTTTGCAATATGTATAAAATGCATCAAATCAACATGTTGTATTCCTTAAGTTTACCCACTGCTATATGCCAATTATATCTCAAAAGAAGCCACACTTGATAGCTGTTGTGCTGGTTAACATCCACTGTATTTTCTTATAATGTATTTGATTTCATTTCAGCAAAATGAATTTCATGACTTCAAACAACTTATCTATTTTCTGATATGTAGCCTATTAGAAAGTTTACACAGGTCTTTCTTATTGACTAGTTCAATGGGGTAGGCTATCCTATCAAAGTTCTGATGCTTGAGAATGGAAGCCCTGTATGTGTGCATATGTATATACGCCAATACCAACTCAGTCAACAGAGTGCTCATTTGAGTAGAATGCAAGTAGCACTTTTTGATGTCTGAGACAAAGTCAAAAAAAGCCTTGTAGCTTCCTCCTCACACATCAGAACACTCTCCAGCAGGCCTGAGTGCTTGGCAGAAGGCTGAAAACCTACCCTGAGATCATAAGGCTGGAAGGCCACCCGTGGCTGGGCGCTCCAATCACTCCCAGACGCACTCAGACTTCAAGCCAATCCTACGAAAGCACCAGATCTGTGAGTGAGGAAGCCTCCAGATTCCAGACTCCTGGCACTGGAGCGGCCCTCTACTGCTTGAGCCCTTGCAGCTCAGGCTGTCGACATCCTGAAGCAGAGGCCAGCCTGTCTGCTGTGCCCGGCCCATATACCTGACCCAAACATTCTATGAGCATAATAAAATGGCTTGTTTTTACATTATTAACTTTGGGGGTGGTGATTAAGCAGTGATAGGTAGCTAGAACCCTGTGTACAAGATCGGTGATAAATCCACTGGTTGTGGAGCCCACACCTAAAATGTGACACTTAATTCTGGGCAACATATTTCAAAAGACTAACAATTAAGCATACTCAGAAGAGAGTCACAAGAATGTTCATGTATGGGGGGGAAACTGAGAGGACTGGAGATATTCAAACCAGAAAAAGAGAAAAAAGGGTCTATGTTAATGTCTTCAAATATATGAAAGGTTATTGTAAGTGAAAACAAAAACAATTATTCTGTATATTCCCAGAATAGAGGCCTAGGGACGGTGATCAGAAGCTAGAGGAAGTCAGATGGAAGAATTTTCTAATGTTCTGAGCTTTCCGGGAAAGAAGAGGCAGGCTTAAGAAGTAGCAAGTTCCCTAATATTCATAAAGTAATCAAACATAGTCTAGATAGATGACTACCACCTGGTGAGTAGGTTTGGAGAGAATTCATTTACTGAACAGAACATTGAATGAAATGCTCTTACTTTAAGGTTACACTGTAACACTGAGATGTGTTTAATCTAAAGATCAACCCCATTTGCTTGCGCTGAGAAATCTAATCCCAACACATGTTGGCCACGGGGAAAAAAAATACAAGATGAATAAATTAAATGAAAGGCAATACCCAGGTATAAATAAAAAGTGATGGAGAACTTCAGATGAAGAAATGGCAAACTAACAGGAAAATATAATCCAGCATCGCAACAAAGAAGCTTAAAAAAGATGAAGCAGGAAGCATAAACCAAGGAAGCGAGAAAGGGACAGGCAGAGATCCCATCACAGATGATACTAGGTATGGAGGATGCCTTTCTTTTCCTTGAGAAGTGGTTTTAGTCATTGTTAAGACTTTTCTCTTCTGTCTGTGGGAAAGACAAACCAAAAGAGCATGGCAGAGTAGCCGCAAAGGGAACAAGTTCAAGTGGTAAAATGAGCAAAGCTCTTAAGCGATCACTGAATTTCTGGCCTCAAATAGATCTGTCTGCCCATAGGGTCAAGCGCACTTGCATGGAAACTGCTGCTGATATCGGCGGCACGTACGAATGACTAAGGGAAGCAAGAAAAACTGGAAATTAAAACCTGTTTTCTCAACAAAGCCAATGTGGGGGGAAAAAACACACACCACCTAGAAAATGAGATGTGTCTAGGGCAAAGCCACAAAGGAAACAAAAAAGAAAAAAAGAGAAAAAAACGTTAAAAAGTTATCTCAAACACATTTCATCTGAACTTTATCACCATTTGTAATCAGCTTCTAAGGTTTCATAATAGCCTTTAACCTTAGTTACGCAACCCACTGAACAAGTCATCTCATTGTTACCCCACTTGAAGGAAGAGTGGAGACTCTTTTCATATTGATAAGAGATAGAAAAAGGAGTCACTCCCAGGAAAGAAAAGTGTTCTGAGTAAACTCACGGAGCCTAATAGTAAGGGTGGTGATAATATTTCGCTTGCCTTAACCCTTTCAAAGATTCATGGAACCATAAATTAGAAATTCATGTAATTGATAAAGTAAAGCAAATGTCACATTTAAATAAACAGACACTTCTTAATAGGAAAAAATAGAAATTATATCTTATTACTCACCCATTTCCTAGGTCGGCCTCTTGGCCGTTTTTCTCCAGTGGCTTCTGCTTTCTGCAAAATGAAAAAGGAAGTCATGTGGTTTCCTACCTGACATTATTTATAAGAGCTGCACCAAGGGACACATTTCAAGTAAGCACGTTCCGATTTGCAGAGGTGGTATTAAGATTGTTTTAACAATCTCCTCGTTTTAGGTTCATCTTCTGCATTTTTTGATTCTTCTTTGTTCCCCACTGTATGATGTAAATAGATACCTGTACAACCCTCACCCTAAAAGAGTCCCCTGGAGTGAGTTTTTTTTATTTATATCCATAATAAAAAATTATTTCCATATACCCATAATTATATAAAGTATTTTAGAAAATTAGTTTCTTAAGTGATGACTTCCTCTCCATGTCACTAAAGTTACAAAAATTAATATTGATACACTGCTTTATAATTTACAAAGCACTTCTACCTACATTGTTAGTCACAAACAAGTCTAAATGTAAATAAGACATAAAATTCTGATTTAAAAAACTTTTGCATATTTCTGCCTAGTTAATTCCCTGTTCCTTGCCAAAAGATAATCACTTGTCAATAAGTTCACCTAAAACAGAGAGGGGAAAAACTGGAAGAAATCATCAGTATTTGTCTGTGAAATGAAAACTATGGGTATTAAAAATAATAACCAACACATATGTACATTAACTATAATTCCACACTCAACACAGACCTAACCATCTTGAGGGTCTGTTTCATTGCTTTACTTCATAGAAGATTTTTCTGGTATCATGGTTATTTTTTCCCTTTTGAATCTAAATTTAACATTGTCCATTGAGTAATTTCCCTATGTTTATCATCCCTTACACACACACACCACATACACACACATCACATACTCCTTCTATAAACACAGGATAAAGAAAACTTAGTACGTACACTTCTGTGTATGAGGATCATCCCAGGGCTATATACACACAAAAAATATAGGTAGCCTGAGTCAGTGTAACTTGTTTTGCATTTTACTTTTGTTTCCTGGGGTAGCAGCCAGCAGGTACTTCATACATTGATACTAAAATTACCTCTTATAATTGTCTACCCTGCCAAATGAGAATCTCCTCTTTCTCTCTTCAATTTTCTGGTAAAAATAGATGGAGAAAGATGATAGATTAGATAGATGATAGACAGACAGACAGACAGATAATAGAAGATAGATAATAGATACAAACAAACAAAATAAGCCACAAGATTTCTCATCAAATAATATCTTCCTGGCCTGGCATTAGTATCCAACAGGTCCTATGAACTAACCCAAACTCTGAATAATTATAATGTTAGTTCACATTTATTTAGCATCTAAAATATCCCAGACAAAGGGCTAAGTCATTCACATGTTATTTTAGTCCTTACAAAGCTTTACAAGACGGTCATTTTTTCTTATTTTGCAGATGAGCAACTAGATTTTAGCCAGGAGAGGTAAATAACTCAAGGTCACACACAACGCTGGTAAATGGCAGATCTGGGATTTGAACCCAGTCCTGCTGGGCTCTAAGGACTGACTCCTACCCTCTCAACAGTGCTGCTGCCTTTCCATGGGCATTTGCTACCCTAAGTAGCTATTTTAGTTAACTAAAATCCTCACTGGTTCAGCTAATTTCCCAAAACAGAAGGAAGCCTGGTGGAGCCTTTGTCTATTTGACCATCAGATTGGGCACTTTGAATGGTCGTTTACTACTTTTCAGCGGCTACACAAAGGAATCACTTATTGTCAGGGGTTCGAGGCAATGTCTTACCATCAGTCAGTCATAAGGGCCTGAAATAGACTAAGTGAAAGCCAAGAAGGTCCAGTGAATCATACCCTCTTGCTGAGTGTTGTCTCAGGGAGAGAGGGAGCTATCTTGAGAGGAACACAAGCTCTACTTTGGAAAGCTTAGATTCAAATCCCTGCTCTAACATTTTAGCTTTAGAACTTTGGACTGGTCCCTGAAAACCCCAATTTGATTTCATATGTGAAATGGAGATAAGGTCTCCTGTGAGGAGTGAAGTGCCCACCACAAATGAGGTGCTCAAGAAATGTTCTCCCCCTTCTAATAAGATGGAACTCTTAAAGGGAAAGTTTTCCTTTAGGTTAGTCCAATCTCACAGAAGGTTCAGTCAATGCAAATATTCCATTACACCCGTCACCTTTAGAATGAAGCTTTTAAGAAACCCTTTGGCTAGTACATAGTGAGTTATACAAGCACAAAATTCCCTAATACAGAAGCAGTGTCTGAGCCAGTCTTTGGGAGCAGAATTTACCCAGTAGTAAATTACACCAACACAGAAGATAGAAACCCTTCCTGGCGGGCAGGGCGATGATAGGTGGAGCGGAGGGGAGGAGGCTGTTGACCTTAAAGACTAGTGGAGCCACACCAGGCTCCCTCTCTCTGCACAGTTGCTGTGTTTCAGGGTGTATCTAAATTCTGTCGAAGAGAGGGTTGTTTTCTAAAAGGGTTTCGCTGCATTTCAAAGTCAGAGAAAGCAAATCTCTCCAAGAGAGAGAAAGCCCTACAAATAAAAGGATTTTAAAATGAGCATCTCATTTACAAAAAGCCTATTCAAAAACAAAATTCACACCATTAACTAAAGGGCAAAATATCACCACTGTCACTTGGATTTGTTAAAAGCAAACTTGCTCCAAGATCTTCAGGCCGGTGTTCCATGTAAACTGAAACCCTCTTCTGAGACTGCATCTAGAAGAAACACATTAGCTGTGCTGTGTGGCGTCGATCTGGGAGGTTTTCATTGTTCTTTAAAACCCACATTATTTAATCATTCTGATCAAACTTCACAAAGGCTGCAAAACAAGTTAGGATTTTAGTTTATAAACCAGCATAGATTCAGGGTTTTTACATACTGAAGAACACAGGCTTTAATTTTTTCCCTGTGTTTAATGCTCTTCAGGATATTATTTTTCAATAGAAGACAAACAAAACATTTGGGGGGCTTCTTTTCTTTTTAATATGTCAACATATGCAATACCCTTGGAAGTGTATATTTGTTTTTCCTCTGGCAGAGTGGAATTTGGTTCTGAACTGCAAACCCATGTATAATTGAAACAAAAATTCATTCTAAGTATTTCCTGCTTATCTGGGGGGGGGGTAGAGGTGGGGTGAGGGTGGAAATTCTACACTTGCAAGAATTGAATTTTCAGACTATGATCAGCGCTGTTAGGCTAATATATGCAGCTATCTTATTGTATCTTGTTAAAAGTGATGTCTCTTCCTTGCTTGTCTTCATTCATATTGACTTTTTTAAAAAGTCTAGATTCAGAACTGTATCTTTAATTTCATAACATGCTTAGAAGCAAGTTCATGAGGGCTGGGAGGAATGTTAAATGGGAAATGTAATTATTTCTTTCTCTAAGAAGTTCTGGTACTCCAGGCTTTTAAATGCACTCTGCACTTAAAAAAATAATTAAGAAAGGAAATTCATCTAACAAACATAGCTCTTGAATTTGGAAACAGTGTTTTGTCTGGTGCACAAGATATGCTCACTACACATTCGCTGAAGAGGGAAGGAAGGAAAAAAAAGAAACGTTGCTGTTTATATCATGTGTATGTCTTGTTTCCCTCTTGCTATCAGAATTCTACAACTTTGTAGCACTTCTGGGTAAGACTTTAGCAGGCATTTAATCTAGCTCCTTCATTTAACAAACAAGAAAGCTTTTGGATGTCTTATGATCTCCAAAAGCATAGCCCTATGGTTTATTTGGGGGCCAGAAGTCTGCGGGTATTGGCTAAAGCACTTTTGCAGTCCAAGCTTATAGAGCTGCCCTCCAAAGGTGTCTCAGAACCTAACTTCCAACCTGCATTTCAGGTCACTAGAGACAACAGTCTACATTCTAGCAAACATTTTATAAAATATTTGACAACATCTATAGCACAGGAAACATCATAAGCTTCAGAATGAGATTAGAATTCAAATCCAGGAGCCACCATTCACTAGAGTTGAACATTAGATATGTCAGTTTCTCATTTGTGAAATGAAAACCAAAATGTCTACATCAGAGGATAAAAGGAGATGATATATATATGTAAAGTGCCTGATAAAAGCAACAACATTTAGTAGGTACTCAAATTTAATTTCTTCTTCTCTCCACATTTTATAATGCTACCCTTAAAACATACCTTCCAATTCTTTAAGTTTCCATAGTGATTTTTTGAGCATCATCTTACTTAAGTATGGCCCCTATTACTTCCCCTGTTCCACAATTGGGGGATTAAGCCATCTGCCCACATTCATAAGTAGTGGAACTAAGACCCAATCTAATTTCAAGGCAATAAAGGGTCTATTCTTCTGGGAGATGCTCCCACACAAAATAAAATAGCCATGAGCAAATTTTTAAAAATCAAAACCTTCTGGGGTGAGAAACAAATGAGTAGTTAAAAGTAAAACATTTCCAAGTTTCCTGTAAAGACATGGACAGGAGCTGAGATTGGGAACCAAGAGAATTATCCAGTTCTGACTTCTGAGTCAAATTTAGACAGCTATTAAGTTTTTGCTCATCTAAATGCTCTCATCATATTTTATATGTACTGTGATACTGTGTGAAAGCCAGAACTTAATCAATCAGTACATCTGAATAACAAACAACCCCCCCCCCCCGAAACCCTAAAAGAACATTTAGGCATAGCAGGACCTTGTTTTGTTTTCATGTATCTCTGTTTGTGTATATGTATAATATGTATGTACATACAGACAGATAATTTTAAGACTAAGACCTGCAGACCTAACAGGATATGGAGTCAGCTATCCAAAGGTTAAAAAGTCACATTTTCTTTCTTTCAGTTGTTCTCTTAAAAATATAAACAGGGTAAGTCAACATGCACTGGCATTAAAATCACCTGGACTCATCAATTAGACTAAGTACTGAGTAGCTCTCATTTCGCTTTTTTGGTTACCCAGTTTTAAGGGGTTTCTAAAGTTTAAGTGCAACCATTTTAGTCTTAAAAAGATGTTACAAGCTTGCCATCACTTGTATGTTTTCCAACAGGAATTGTAAGTAAATTCTATCCTCTACTGAAGTTTGTGCTCTTTTTACCCAAGGAAGCCCTCATTGTCAACTCCCCTATCATTATTTATACCCCCCCAACTTCACCTATACAGGCACTAAATTAAAACCAAGGCCAAAATGACCAGAGAAGTTATTTCAAAGTTTAACATTATCTTCCTTTAAACCCTCCCTCTACCTCTTTTGTAATCAGAAAAATCAGTATCAATGATACAAGAGTTCATAGGGGTTACCTTCTGAGCTAGCTGCCCCCTGGAAAAAAACGACTGCAATACTCTCCTTGCTAAATCAATGAGAAGATGCCACTCAAAACTGTTCAGTGCATTAAAGCAACAGAGAATAAAACAACAGCCTAAAATGTAATGGGTCCTCCATTCACTTTCTCCTGCTGGTTGGCAGAACAAAGATTCATAACTAAAAACTTTAGAATTTAGCATAGTGAAATTCACTGTTCCACCCTTGTGCCAAGCTACGTGGTTCCACGGTGAGCTCTAGAAACTGCAGAAAGTCACCTAACAAGACGGGATAGGTTTCCATGACTTTACTGACATAAAACGCTTTCCAGCACCCATTTATTCTCAAGAAAGAACTGAGATGCAACAGAGTACCTAGCTGGTATGTTTTCACTCCTTACACAATGATCTGGTGAGATCTGGAGATAAAAACGGGTCAGGGCTGTGGTCAAAGTGCTGAGGAGCCTTCCATGAAAAAAGGTGAGAAGAATGAGAGTCTGCAGACAGTGAGAATTATGGCTCCCTTGGAATAAAGTTAGTTCATAAAATAATTTTAGTGTACTTGAATCTCCTATATTTGGATCATAATCTATGATGACTCAAAGGCATTGCCAGATAAAATGTACTGATGCAATAAGGCTTGGTCCTCCCTGGTAAAGTGAAAAAAAGATGAGTTAATTGTTTAGGTAAATCAGCCTAAAATATAAAGATTATGGAGACAATACTGGGACTTTACTTAATTCTACCTTCCTGGATTCATTTACCTACTAGATAGGGTCCTGGATCCCAGCGGAAATTACCTTCCCACTAAATCACACCAGCGACAGCCCTCACTGGTGTGGCTCCGTGGGTTGTCCCACAAACTGAAAGGTGGCCAGTTCGATTGTGGGTCAGGGTCCGTGCCTGGGTTGGACCCTGGCCAGGACCATGGTTCGGGGCATGCGAGAGGCAACAGATTGATGTTTCTCTCCCTCTGGAAATAAATAAAATCTTTTAAAATAAATAAATAAATCATACTAGTTAACGTAGAAACCATAGGCTGGAATTTGTATGATAACTTCCAAAACCATCTTTCCCCAACTTACCTATAATGATGCCTTGGGTTACTCTCTTTAATTGAGCCTAGTATTCTGAAAAAAATGTTGTCCTCACTCAGCACTATGCTCTAACATTTACCTGAAATGATAAGGAAAACCCACATTCTCTCATCCAAAAATATCTATGATTGGTGTTAGTGATCATTTATGAAAAATCCAGAACATTTCTGGGAATGTGCTCAGAAGGAGTGCAAATCTGCCTTTTTAGTATCCAATTAATAGCAGGCCTTCTTTGCTTGAGCAAATAGAAGATACAACTTAAATCTTTACCTAAACATACTATTTGAATCATACATCTGGACATTTTCATTCTGCACTTTGATCTCTCGGTCTGGTCAAAAATAAGCTGAAGAAAATCTATGACATTATGAAGTAGGGCTACCTCACCCATCAGATCTTTTTTGTACGCAATTTCCTTCTATTAAGGTTTGATTCAATCTATTTTCCCCTGAAAGTACCTGAATGAGAACCGGCTTGAGACTTAGACATGAATTTGACTTGTGAACTTAAACACTGGAGAATTAATGACACCTCTTTCGTATTTTCTCATGATTAACAGCTGCAACACAAATCCTCAACCAAACATAAAGGAGAAGATATCTTTCTTTTCCCCAAACATGGGAAATGTGAAAATACAAAGTGTTTCCATCCGGCACAAACAGGAGAAGAAAACACAACAAAACAAAAAGGAAATTAAGAGGCAACCAGTCACAGGTATATCTCAAAGTAAAACATAAATAAAAAGGTCAAGACGCACAAACACAGACACACACATGAATGAGTTATGTATTCAGAAAAACATTAACTTCTGGTTCCTTTTATTAAGATAACAATATGGAACTTGTTCGGGGACAAATTGTGAGCACTCAGGTTGGAGTTCTAAGGAGTGATAGGACTGCTACGTAATGGTCATCCATGAGAATTTGTCATAATGGAATATAAGCAGATTTAAGAATTATCTTCTCGTCTGAAAGCTCCAAGCATAACAGACTGTGTCTTTAGAAATGTTTGTTTTATATTACACAAATCGATTTACATTGAATACGGTCTGACACTAAAGGGATTGCTGATGTAGTAGTCCAACACTTGGTCTTGCAACACTCTGCATGCATTGTAAAGTTTCTCATTGCTAATTTTCCAACAAGCAGTTTTGTTTTCAAATGCCCCAAGGCCAGTTACTGAGACCAAACATAAACTTTGTAAGTAAAGGAACTCCAAGCTGCAAGGAAGTTTAAGCACGTATCATCAGGATTCCACTGCTCCCTGCCTCTCCTCTCATTTTAGAGTTCTATTCTCTGACATACTTACCAGTTTCTGTTATACAGTTTTCATTTTGATGAGCCTCAGTTCTCAGGAGACCATCCAATTTATTAATCATAGAAGACTTCTCATATCTACTGTGGTCAGTCTAGCAGGGTATGTTTACCTTACATGTTATGAACAACGTAACTATTTCTTTAAAAGATTCCTTTTCAAAATCATTACAAACATATATTTTGTTAGAATACAATATATGTTTGATAATCATGTTTCTATAGGGTAGTAGCAAACTCAATAAATACTGATTTGAAAGTGAAAATACCTTAAATTTACACATGCCATGAACAATTCATCAATGTCATCATTGTTTTGCAAAGTATTATCTTCTCCAAATGAAGCGTAATTTATAAAACTGAAGAAGTTTAACAGTCATGTTATGGGAAAATATATTTATTCCCTTATATTAGAAGGGCGACTTTTACAACAGAATTGTGTGAAGTAATTTTGTCTGGGAGAATGAAAGATTTCAGGGAAGTATTTCTTTGGGAACAAGAAAGCTTACTTTGTTTTGGAAGTTGTAATATGTGTGCACACAGAGCTGTCAGAGAGATGAGTGGCCTATTAAGGTCACTGTTAATGCCTATCATAAAAGTAACTAAAAAGAAATTAAGCCTTCGTTGGGAAGAGATCAACTTTTTTTGGTATTTTGTTTTAGGTGGTAAATTAGCACAAGTGTCAGCTCTCCTTGTCAATAAAGATTTGGTTAGTCAGTGGTAAACTGTCCAAAATGAAAGGTGATGGAAGCACGTCTTTACTCACTGGAAATCAGGTAATACAAATGAAATCTGAAAGATAATTCCTTTTTCTTTTTTGCCTTAAATTTTAAAGAATTTATTTATGATGAGATTTATGTATTTCTTCCTGGGAGGTATTACAAGGATGCATTTTTCTTCAGAACAACTAGATCATAATCTAACTGTGTGTTAGCTACCTACCAAGATATCCCTCTGCCATCTCACTGAAGAAAATTAAGTAAATCCTACACTATGCAACATAAAAAAACCCTGTTGAATTAGCCATTTTAGTTAATTTAATAAATGAGATAAAATGTAACAGAAAGTATTCATGTCAGAAATATAAGATTATATATTCTCATTCCTAAATGACAGGGTAGTTTAGAGCTACTTGAAAATTTACTGATTAAATGTGAGTCACAAATCTTCCTTCTGACAGTTATATTTAAATATATGAGAAATCTGCCCCTTCAACTCTGTTCAAGACTGTTAAAATAAAACAGACAAGAAATCATAGTTCCACCCTAAATATGTATCACTGGTTGCTATGACAGTTTACAACATAAAACCCATCACATATAATATGGTTAGTGCCCATAGTCATAGAGAAAACCACATAAAACATTAATCCCCAAAAGATGAGCATGTAAGTCCTTTTTAACAAAAACTATACATGGTGTACTCAAATCTACTCAAAGATATGTCAAAGTTTACTTCTGAATTTTGAACCTTTGTTTTTAACTAATAAACAAACCTACAGATAAAATACAGGAAAACTTTCACATTTATTTATAATGCTAAAAAAAATGTGAATTTTATAGTCACCTTCACTTCTCTTTACATGTATTGACCCTGAGATATTTCCTATTTGCTAGCTCAAATAAAAGCAACATAGTTATTTTAGACTGTAATATAAAGTTTATAAAGAAGAACACCGGAAGTTGTACTTGACTGGGTCCTGTCCTGGCCCTCCAAAATACAGTAAGTGAGTCAAATATTTGTTTAAGAATACTTTTCATTGCCCCATTTAAAGTATTTCTATACCACCTAGTGGAAAGGCTATTTAGAAGATTTTGATATGTTATACTGCAAACTTATTGTAAACAAACAGTATACTTTATCATCAAATTTAAAGCTGTAAAATTCATAATTTTTTCCCAGTATCCCATAATTGGGTTTACTTCTAATTATTGTCTATTTGGCAAAGCACTTAACTTTAATAGGGGGATTTGGATTTGCAGTAGTCTCGTAAATAAGCATAAAGTAAATTAATCTTTACTATTTTTAAAGGAAATTGCAAAACCTATAGTCTTGATTTGTATTTAACTATTTCACAACTGGCCCAATTCCTAATGGTGTCATTCTTCACTCCCCCTCCTCCCCCTTCCACCTCCGTTTTAAGTCTCATATTATTTGGTGATTGCTTGTTTAAAAACAACACTGAAGCCTCTTCATGAACTTTTTCATGAACTTTTTATGCTAAGCATTTGCTTATAAATCTTACAAATACTAAGGGTAGGAAATGAGTCTTGGGTTAGCCAGTTAAGACAAATCCTTAAATGTGGATCTAGAATGGGAAAATTACAGGGGAGTTCCTGTGGTCATTGAGAAAGTTGGGAGGACTTAAGAAATCTCACCTTTTGAGCTGCTTTGGAGGGACTCTTGTTTTTGCTGCCTTTGGGTCTTCCCCTGGGTCTCTTAGGAGATGGCTCACCAGTTGGCTCCTAATTGTGGGAGGAAAAAAATGCTGTTGTGGCA
Source organism: Desmodus rotundus (assembly GCF_022682495.2). Lineage (NCBI taxonomy): Eukaryota > Metazoa > Chordata > Mammalia > Chiroptera > Phyllostomidae > Desmodus > Desmodus rotundus. Next base: position 141,359,120 of record NC_071389.1, read on the forward strand.
AGAATGTCTGCAAGAAATTGACCCTGACTCTATAGTTATATTCCTTCATGTGCTGCTCCACCAAACTGTTGGAACGCATTCAGTTCAAGTATAAACAGTGATGAGGGTAGAGAGTTTAGAGAAAGGGGAAATAACTATACTTTAAATCAAGGGTTCAAAGAGGAAAAGTGTATTTTACATATGAAAACTAGATTCTATTTGAACCCTACAAAAGTAACAAAGGGTGACAAGTTTGCATGTTCTACACAGAAAGTCATTCGTTTTTGAGGTGAAAAAGTTGAATGGTTATACATTTGGCAACTCAACAATTAGCATTTTACACAAATACTACGAAGCATTGTTCTAGCATCTCAAACAGAAATACCAAGCTAACATCATAAATATTTCAACAATCTTCCCCACGGAAAAGATGGTTTTTAATCACATCTATATATCTGCATTGTCGGTCAACACATTGAGTGAAGTATTGGAGCAATTATCCAAGTTCTTCAACTCAAAATAACTCCATTCCCCTTAAAATTTCCAAATAATTATGGTAAATCTGTTGTGGGAGGTTTTGCTTGAATTATCTAGATAATTGCTTCAATTCTCCACTTCCTTTTGGAGATCCAGGCATGGACTCTAGTCTAAATTTAAATATTTTTTGATAAAAATGAACAATTTCTACAAAATTTTCTTTTGAGAAAACTCCTAGAGCTCCTGGGGGGGGGGGGCGGGGGGTGAGCTGGAGAAAACAAAAAGGAGGGAGTGAGCTGGCCTGGAAGTGTCTGGGAAGAAGAAATTGAAACTATCAATAGGTTTAGCAAAACTTTAAATGGCTTCTATGCCAAGTAGTAAATACTCAAGTGGTTAAGAGAATGCGATGATTAATATTCCAGTTCCTAAATATTTACCCAGTGAATCACCAAATTTCATTTCATTCAGATTTGGTGATTAAATGAGACTAATTAGCTTAAAACTCATGAAAGTCTTCAATGAAAATTCGCACCCTACTTAGAGAATCTGGGGAAGGTTACTGAAAGCTTTGGGACCACTAGCGCCAGTGGGCACATCCGGAGCAAACACTTCGGAGACACATTTTCCTTTCTTTGTGAACTCTGCCTTAACTCAAAGGTAAAACCTCCAATCACCTCCAGACCCCACTGCAATTTCTTTTGGATTATTTTTTGGAGGTTGGAGGCAACTGGAAGAGCTAGAGAAAGCTGGGTGGCGGGTGGGAAACGAGGGCGGGGGCACGGCACAGACTTCCTGGGAGGTGTAAAACAGGATCCTATTGCGGTATAAAGTGTCGCTTGGGCAGAGCGGGAAAGCTCGGGGGCCTCTAGACGGGCTTGTTTCCTTTGATGATTTCAAAAAGGTACAACCCTCTTAGTTATTAAAAACAAAAAACAAAAAGAAAAAAACACCCAGGCAAGCAAACATTGTTCGATATCCCCACCTTGCTCTCGGGCAGCTTTGGGACGCTAGGATAATTTTCTAATCGGCCGATTTGCCATAAAGGAAGTGCTTTAAGGCTAAGGAATGAAGAAGTTTTAAAAGCTTGCGGAAGCGCAGTTTAAATGTTCTCTATAGTCTGTCCAGCTCCAGCCATGCCCGCCAAGGCTTGGAAATTTCAGTGAACAAAACCCCCCACCCTGGGCTCTGAGCTCAGCCCTGCGAGCGCCGGCTGCACGCTTAATTGGTTGCATCCTCAGACAAAACCCTCCATTCCGCGGGGTCCCGGGTGCCCCTTGATCGTCCCCTCCCAACCCCCAGCCAATGGCCCTAAAGTAACACATTTAATGTCTGAAGCTCGGAGGCGCGGGATCCAGGAGCAAAAGGGAGACTGGGCGCTAGGCGAGGAAGTGACCCTACGCTACGGTGCACCCTCTCGGACGTTACTTTCCATCGCGCCCTCGGTCAAATGAGCTAATCCCGTCCTTTGCAGACCTAGCTCTCCTTCAGCCCGTTCCCAGGAACACCTCGGCGGCGGCGCCGCATTTAAAGAGCCCTGGGAGGACCCGGCGGGCCCACGAGTTCTTTGTCGGGAGGGCGCGAGTCTCGGGCCACCGAGAGCTTGGGGAAGGCGCCAAGGGGGCGGATGCTGCACGCCAGACTCAGACCCGGGCCCGCGAGCAGCCCGGGTTGGCGGGAGAAAGAGCCAACGGCCCCCAGGACTTCGGCCCCTCCAACTCTGCCCCACCAGCGCTGCCCCTCCAGAGCACTGCCCCGGCACTTCTTCCCTCCCCCGCCCCGACAATTGCGAAGCGGCTCGGAAAGCTCCCGGGGAATCCTGGATGGTCGGACCCCGGCCGCTCTCAGTCATTAGGAGCTACCGCGACACTCTAAGGGGTGCACAATAGCGAAAATCCGCGAACGAGCTTCGCCCGACCCCACCTCCCTCCTCCGCCCGGCTGCCCGCAGAGGCTCCCCACCTCCCGGTCCAGAGGGGCGCCGGCGCCCCGGGGTTCAGCCGCGCACGGAACTCCGCAGCCCGCCCCCCTGCCGGCGGGCAGCGCGCGGCGGCCGCGGCCACCGGACTTCCGCGCTTCTCCGGGCCCTCGCAGAGAGAGCGGAGGTGGGCTGCAGCTCCCACCCCGCCCGGGTAGGTACTGACTTGCTGCTGCTTCCTGGGTCGGCCGCGTCCTCTCTTCTGAGGCGCCGGGGCGGCAGGTTGTCCCTGGGCAGAAGTGGACGGCTGCCCGGCGCCTTCACCGCGTGCGCTCATCCTGCCTCCAGCCGCCGCCGCTAAAGCCGCTGCAGCTGCTTCGCTTTCGCCGCCCCCAATCGGCCCAGCACCTTTCGCGAGAGTGGTTGATAAGGCCGGAGAATGAGGCGGGGTGAGCGAAAGCTGGGTGCTGCAAGGGCTGCTGCTTAGGCTGCCACAGCTGCCACCATCAACGCCGGACGTCCAGCGGCTTCCAAAAAGAGAGAAGAGGGGAGGAGGAGGAGAGAAGGAGGCGCTGCTGGTGGCTGCGGCAGCGGTGGGTGGGTGCCGGAGGTGGAGGTGGAGGTGGCGGTGGAGGTGGCGGTGGAGGTGGCGGTGGAGGTACTGAGAGGAGGAGGAAAGCGAGGAAGAAAAAGAGGGTTTGAAGTTGGGAGGCTCCCCTCTCGGCTTAGGATCAGGAGTTGCGATCACCGGGAGCACTTCGGAAACGGCTTGGAAAGGGAAGAGGTTAGAGTGAATTGTGTCCCTTGAAATGTTAGGCGGGGAAAGAATTCCTCCTCCTCTTCCCCCCACCCCCCCGCCCCGCTCCGCGCTCGCAGAGTAAGAAAGAGAAAGAGAGAGAAAACAAATAGCGCCTTGGGCAGTCGGAAAGCAAGGGAGGATGGGTGGATTCTGCGGAGCCCGGGTCGGGCACTGAGCACAGGCAGGGGACGAGCAGTGGGTGGCACCGCGCCTCCTTGGGTAGCGAGAGCTGGCGGCAGCTGCACGGGAGAGTCGGAGGGGGACCCGGCTGCTCGCTCCTGCGTCCTGCACCAAGTGCGCGCTGCCCGGGCTGGAAGTTTTCTGAGTTCCTGCCCCCAGGATTCAAGCAGGATGAGTGTGTCTGTGTGTGTGTGTGTGTGTGTGTGTGTGTGTGTAGGGGGCGGCAGGATGGGGGTGAGGAGTAGTGCCCACCTCTAATCGTGGGCGGATAAAGGGGAGGGGGCTGCGCAGGAGGAAAAGTATGAGAAGGAGGGAGGCCAGGCAGACCGCCGAGCCAAGGCGCCTGGCCGTGGGCCAGAGGCAGCGTTCGAAATACAACCGCCTCGTCGGCGGCGGCGCCCGGGTGCCACCCGGAGCCCCGCTCACGTGCTCCCGCCTGGCGGCGAGGTTAAAGGGACAGGCGGGGATCCCAAACCGACTCGCTGCTGGCCTCGCCCCGCCTGCCGCCCAAGGTCGCCTGGGGGTGGTTGTCCTATGAAGGCTCGGGAATGTGACTGCAGGAGAGCCGCGATTAGGGGCTTAGCCTTTACCTGCACCTTCCCGAAGCCGAGCCAACACTCTGCAGGAAGCGTTTAGCTACAAGCGCCGCAGAGTTCTAGTCCCCGTGAGTGGGAAGGCACTGAAAAGGACTAGGAGCGGCCCCCGCCAGCCCTGCCCTGCCTCGGAATGCCCTCCTCACAGCTCGCAGGACCCGGCGAGCACGCACACTTACACTCACAGATACACACGTGCACACTCGCACAAGCACATGCATGTTTAAACACACGCGTAAACAAACATTCTCGAACTTACATGCACACATGCCTGCAGATACACATGCACGTTCGCAGATGCAGGCACACGTGCAACCAAAGTGCACACGCACTCGGAGCGCACCAGCGTCTTCAGTTTTCTCGGGAATGACTAGAGGCGATGCGAAGTTCCCCAACCACTACCACCCCCACCACCCGCTTAGCTGGCTCTATGCACTGAATTCCAACGTTCGCAGGGTAAAAGTTTTGCCCCGAGCGGGTACCTTGTAAGCTTCCTAACGCTGCAATGTGCCAACTGGCCAACTCTCCCATCAATTCACCTCGATTTAACCTTCTCCTTAAGAACTCCCTTTTTGCCAGGTCCTAATTTTATAGCTTGGGCTGTTTCAGAGTTATGTGAACACAATAATGACCACAGTCCGTTTTGAAAAGGTGGAGGACATTTTTAAATGTGCCTCTTTTCATCCTTGAATAACAAAAACCTCTGAAAAAATTAGGTTCAGATTTTCATGCATCAAACCCAAAATTATTTTGGATTAATCCCAAAAGAAAAACTTTCGCTCGAGGAAGAATTTTTTTCCCCAAAAAATACAGACCACCGTGGAATTAAAATGCCTACTTTACAGCTCTAGGCGGGGAGTTAGGCACCACCAGGTCCGCGGAGCCTGTGGAGGAGGTGCGTGTAAAGGTCTGCTTCAGCGCAGCGGTGCTGATTGGTCCGCGTTGCCATTTTAAATCCATTTCCAGCTGCCCTTTGGAGAGCTGGGACACCGCTGCACGATGAGTGCCCTGCAGAAATCCAGGGTTTCTCCCGGGTCTGGGAACGCTTAGCTGTGATAGAGAGGGAGAGCCCCCATCCCTCCGGATGCAGCGATGGAGCCCTGCAGCTGACTGGGGAGGGAGGGGTCTAGCAGGAACCAAAGGTTTTCTGCCTGGCCTTGGCTGAAAGATGGTATCTTCATCAGAGGGTTTGAAATTTCACGTACTAACGATTATAGTGACATTGCCTCACTACCAAATTTGCACGTTTTTTAATGTGATTACACCGGTACTGGGGTGTGCACGTTTTACACACACATGCAAAATGGGCTTCTGGGTATGTTTTTGTTTGCTTCCTTTTTGCCAGGACTACAGATAAAAGTCTGAGGTCGAATGTAAGAGTAATCACTGAATATTTCAGCCAACAAGTTTTACACTTTTGGGGGGGGTGTTTGTTTTTCATATTCACGTGGGCCAGCAAGGAAGGGATTCCAAAATTTTATTTTTGTATTAATCCTGGACTGTCAGAAAAGCGCAGAGACCTTGGGGTTGAGAGAATGACCTGCCACTTGGTTTCAGGCCACTGTCACTTACCTGTCAGACTATTTGACCCCTTTTGAATTTATAACAAGAACAGGGAGAAGTACCACACCCGGTTTTGTATTTAATTTTTCAGATTCCTCTGTATTTTCTGTAAGGGAGACATTCAAATTGTTTTCATCTTTGAAGTTACTTGAGCCTTTAAAAATGGTGTTATATATTTTAAGTTAAGTGGTTATATTTTAATTTAAAGAGTAAATTTTTTTACATTTTCATTTGAGGGTTTTCATTTTTCAGTTTACGTTGCTTGGTTGTTTACTTCCTCTTCTTTATCTCAGCATAGTTCAAGTCTAAGTTCTTATTTCTAATTTGAAAGCTTTTCAGTTGGTTTTTGTCCACATAAAACTATTTCTTTTCTTCTTCTGCACTTACTATCAAACTGAACAGTTAGCACCTTGGTTGCATATGTTAAAAGTTTCTAATTACAGTGTATCTGCAATACATGATTTAGTATTTGGGTCAGGTCCCCTCCGTCGTGGGTGAAAAAGTGAACCCAGGGACCCATGACATCATTTAATAACAATAAATTGAATGCAATAGATAATATCACATGTAAAAGTTCTGTTTTAATTATATAGTACCTGTATATAGTACCTGTGTACATTTGTATTCAGATGCCTTTTTTTACCTTTTTACATTTTGGAAACTGGGATGTATCTTCGAGTTCAGGGTATCTTAGCCATGTGTTATCACATACTACATAGTCTTTTCTACTTTAGTGGTATATATAATAATGATGTGTTTTATAATCAATAGCACTGTGGATCAGAGAAATATATGTATGTAAAGTCTATTTCTTAGCATGAGTTACAGTGTAACATGTATAACTGACACTGACTTAGACAGCTGTGAGAACTGGCTTCCTTACAACTTCACTAAACCAGCTCTAAGGCTTTTGGTAAATCATTTCTCCTCTCTGCATCTCAATGTCCTTATCTCTGAAATGAAAGATCATTGTAATCTCTGAAGTTTCTTCCAGTTCTAACAGCCTTTAAAACATGTATAATATCTTGTTCTCTTAATTCTTTCCTGTGTATATGTAACTTGTATGTAAATTCCACAGTAATAACTATTTCTGACACCTCTTTTTTATACTACTTGTGTGTTGGTAGTATTCTGTTTATAATAGACCTTTGGTACTTACTAATTTATTGCTATGACAAAGTTATTCTTTCTAAGTTACCATTTTACAAATGTACCACAGGATGAGAAAAGCATTACGTAAGTTAAAATATCCTCAGAATTCTTTTGACTAAAGGAAGATGTATCTGTGATGAAGTGATTGAAGTTCTCACATTCCACTTTATCACAGTATACTTATACTTTAATATGTTCTTAAATTAAAGAATAACTTAAGAATTATCTGAAATTAGAACTGATTGAATTAATCATGGACATATGTATTTTATATGTAATTAAACAGATTTATTATAACCAGATATTTTGGAAGTGAATCTATATAAAGCCACAGAAGAGAATAATAACTAATATTTATGGGACAATGCATAACATAGATAGATACACACATATAAAAATATGTGTGCATGTACAGTTCATAGAAGCTCAGTGTAGTACAAGGTAAATATATATTTCTAAAAAGCATTTTCAGCGTTTTTACACGAACTCACTTGTACTGCTCAATCTCTCAGTTTTAGAGATGGTGTCCTTTAAAATATGCTTAGCATTTAATGAAATGCAGGAGAGAGCATCTCTGAGAGCTTTCCTGCAGCATCACCAAGAAAGAAAGTATGCTGCCAAGTTAGCATTGTGGTGACTGGTGGGAAGGGAGGTGTGTGGACAGGCTTCCTCATCCCATAGACAGAGGATCACCAAACAAAGTGAATTTGTCTGCTCACTTATTCAACAAACGTATATTGAGTTGGTTTTTCAGTAATCACCTATTATTCTCTTAGGACTCAGGAATGTAATTCATTCAGAACTGGAAAGAATCTCTTTTGAAATAGTTAGGTAATCATTTAAAATCTATTTACCTCTTATGTTAAGCCTTTCATTTACCCTTACAAATATTTATTCTCCTCTATCCAATCCATAGTTCATTTGACAAGTATTTATTGAGTACCCAATGTGCGCTAGAATTCACAGGGCATTCTTTTGGATGACAGTCATGGAAGCAGAACAGAAGTAAGATGATTTCATTTCCATCTCTCATCTGTTGATGTTATACTGTCAGCCCCAGACAATCTTGGTCTAAATATACTACCAAGTGGCTTTGAGTAGCAGGAGGAACATGGGCTTTTAACTCAGATTTAGGAATGGGAGGGATGGTAAGCAGAATGTTAAAATGGCACCTAAGATTTCCTGCCCCCCTGGTGTTCATGCTGGGCATAGTCCCTGGGACTATTGTATGATGGATTTTACTCCTGTGGTTAGGCTATGTTAGATGGTAGAGTTAACCTTAAAGTAAAAAAATTATCCAGGTGAGCCTGACCTAATCACATGTGTGCTTTAAAGCAGAGAGTTTTCTGTAGCTGGTGTTAGGGGAGGAAGTTACAGACTTGGGGCTTAAGAGAATTTGCCTCACCATTGTTGGTGTGAAGACAGGAGTCATGGCAAGGAATGTGGGTAGCCTCTGGGAACTGAGCGAAGCCCCAGGCAACAGCCAGCAAGGAAACAAGGGACCTCCTTTTTAGAATCACAGGGAACTGAATTCTGTCAACTAGAATAAGCTGGAAAGTGGAATCTTCCCCAGAGCCTCCAGAAGAGAACTCAGCTGGAGCAACACCTTGATTTCAGCCTCATGATACTCCCAGGCGAGGACCCAACCATGTCATATTTGACTTCTGAATTGCAAATCTGTGAGCTAATGAGTGGGTATCTTAATGATATTTTTAGGCATTAGTTTGTGGTAAATTTGTTATGCAGCAATGGAAAACTGATACAATAGGGATCTCTGGTCAGATAAACTTCCCCTCCTGCATCTCATGGACTGCTTCCAAAATACAATTATACATACAGTTTGTCTGGAGATGTCCCAAGTGGTTGCACCACACCAACCTACCAAGCTCCCCGCTGTGTCTTTGGGGGCTTGTAGTAAAGCAATAATCATCATGAAAACGCATCACTTTGAATTGCTTTTCATCCTTCCCTCTTTCCCTATTTCCTATCTATCTATCTATCTATCTATCTATCATCTGTCTTCTATCATCTATCATTTCTATGTATCTCAGTACCTTAAAATTGCTGAAACCACCATGCTGGAGGCACAGGGGGAGAGATCCCACATTCAGAGAATTCCAGGTCCCCCAAACCGCTGCCTGTAAACTACCCCGAGCTGATGTGAAGTGGAACAGAGTGGAGAGACTCCTGCTGAGCCCTGCCCCAACTACAGGTTTATGAGTGTTATTAATGTTGTGTTGTTGTTGTTGTTCTTAAGCCACTAGAAATTTGATGTTTTTTTATATAACCATAGAAACTGGCCCATCTCCCCCCACCCATAAAAAACTAGTTTCTCTCTTTATTTACCTCATCCAAATCATCCAAATGGTGATTTGCTTAGCTAGAAACCACCTTAGCTGGGACTCACTCAACATCATCATTCTCACTCCACATCAGATGATCACCAAGTCCTTCAGCGCTGCCTTCTAAACATTTCTTAAATCTGCCTGCTCTCCGCCTCCCCCGTCACTTCCTTAGAGTTCTCTCCTTTATTTACTTCTTTGGTATCTTTCATCAGAGTATTGTAATTTTCCTCAAGTAGATCTTGTACATATATTTGTCAAATTTATACCTAAGTATTTCACTTTGGGATGTGTTAATATAAATAGTAAAATGTTTTAATTTCAAATTCTACTTTGTCATTGCTGGTATGTGGAAAAGTGATTAATTTTACATATAAGCCTTGTATCTACAATCTTGTTATAATCACTTAGTAGTTCCAGGAGTGTTTTGGTCCATTGTTTTATACTTTGTACATAGATAATCATGTCATATGCAAATAAAGACAGTTTTATTTTTTCCTTCCCAATATGTATACTTTTTTTTCTTGTCTTATTACATTAACAATTTGTCAATTACAGTTCAGGTTTCCTTACCCAGTACTGGTCCTGCAGTGGTTTCAGCTCTGAGAGGTTGCGATTCTCTGTATATACCTGTCTTTCCAGTTTTTGAGGCGGTAATTTGTCCTGTGGTTTCCTTTCTCTTATGCATCTAAGAAAATTATTTTTTTCCAGTTTGTTCAGCTTTTTACTTGTTAGGACAGAGTGGCAACTTTAAGCTTCTTATGTGCCAGACTAGAAATCTGCAGTCTCTGTAACTGGCTTTAAAATACTCAGAATAGAGGAGGTAATAATACCATTGTATTGTGCCCTTGTCAGTGTACACCAAGAAAATTATTTTCAGTTCTAGGCATCATGTTTTAAGAGGGATCTTGACAAATAACTAATGACCCAACTGGGCTTTCCAGACATGCCCTATAAGACCATTTGAAGGACATGGGGTTTTTAGCCTGAAGAGAGACTTGTGGCAATATGATCATCATCTTAAAGTACTGCTATTTTGAGGAATTACATTTACATATACTCTTTATTGTTTCAAGTAAGAGAAGAAGGGTAGCCAGATTGCAGCCAAATATAAGATAGAACGTTCTAAAGTTAGGGTTCCTTAAAAAAATACTATATAATTGTATTGTGTAGCAAGTGAATTTCCAGTTAGGGATGTCTAGGCAGAGAGTTAGCATCTAGACAGAGGGGCCTTGTGGGGATGCTTGGAGTGGGAGGTGAAGTTGGAGGAATTGTTCTCTTTTTAAAGGCGGAACCCTTTCTTCCAGTGAAAGCCTACTCAGGACTCCCCGATCTATCCCCACTCCTGGAAAGACTCTTTAGAACTTCCCAGAACAGAGCTTGAGAAGACCAAGTTAGAAGACAACTCTAGAACTCTGATTCCAACCTGTAGATGGTCTCAGTTTCAGATGGATGTCTGCCCATATGATTGTTTTTCTTTGCTACCAAGAAAAGTGTTGGGAGAACAGGTTTATCACCTGAAAACTTTTAAATAAAAATCAAATTCCCTGTCGTATAAGAGGTGAGTGATTATTGTATATTTTAAATGTAACAACTACATTATCACCAAGGGGAAATTTTAGTCTGTGCCATCATTTTCACAGTTTTTTGTGAAGTGTACGTTGTAATAAATTAGTAACTGGTATCTATTATAATACAGTAAGCAGCAGTAATGAGTAGCAGTAAATAGTAATAAGAATAAATGATAGAACAGCCATTTGGTACCAGGCCTTGTTTCAGGTGTTTTGGGGAGAGAGGCAAAGTTCAGGGAGGAACCCAGAGGAAAAAGAGAAAAACAAAAACAAACCAGACCTCGGGGTGGGTTCAGACTTCAAAGAATTTACAAACTGGCCAAAGTTACATGTACATAAGTCACTATAATTTAAAGCAGAGAAAGATAATCACTCTCAAATATGTGCTGAGTGGGTTCAAGGAGAGAAGAGATCCCACGGCGTGGGGTTAGGGAGGCTACTTGGGAGCAGCGGCGTTTGGGAGGGCCTTGAAGGGCAGCTAGACACGGAGGTGGGAGGAAAGGGATTTCAAGCAACGGGATTATGAGAAAAGTTGCTGAAATGCAAACCTGAAACGCGTATACCAAGAAAGGTTTTACTGCATTAGTCAGATGCCAGCTGGAAACAATTCACTGCAGATGGTTCCTGCGAAGGCACTTTACTGTGACGACCGCATATAGATACTGGGCAGAGTTATGGAAACAAGCAAGGAATGTTGAGGCACCCAGATACTAGCAATATTGGGGAGCCATTCCCACTGTAGGGATGAAAGGGTAAGCAGGGGAATGTGTGGTGAAGACCCTAGTGAGGCCCCTGGAGGCGCGGTGATCTATCTGATAGGAGCTGAGGTCAGGGAGGGTGTGACCACCACCAGAGCAGAGGCGCAGGGAGCAGGTTGGGGGAAATGCCCCCGCTTCTCTCCTGCTCTGCTCTCTTATGCCGGTGCGTCCCATTGGCCAAACTCAATCAGTCATACCAGCAAGCGATCAGCCTCCTGGTCGGGCACAGAACGGAGCAGAGAAGGGCAAAGGATAACCATAAGGTGGACAATGGGAAGTTTATGGGAGACTTTGGAACATCTTAATCACCAAATTAAAATGTTTCTAAAGTATTTGATAGTTCACATAGAGACATTGAAGCTTCATCAACAAGAGCGTGATGGAAAAACAATTCCGTTGGGGGGCCAGCCAGGTGGGGCAGAGCTCCATGTCGCTGTCAGCATCCCCTGTTTCTTCTTCCAGTTTGCACCCCAGTTCTTAGCATGTGGTTTTCATCTGTGTGGTCACCTCATGGCTGAAATATGTCCACTCCACCTCTCATCTCACCTCCACTTCTAGACAACAGTAAGAAGAAAAAAATGACAAAGAAACTGAACTTTTCCAGAAATCCACAGCAGATTTTCACCACGGGGTCAGCCTTACCTGCAAAAGAGCGAGGCTGGGAAAAAGCACATTGCTACTCTAAATGAAATTAGGTTTGGGGTTTTATTTTAAAGAAAGAAGAGGAAAATATCATTGGGTAAAAGCTAGTAGCATGTGATATAAAAGAGAAAAAAGTTTGACAGGAGAAAGCACTCTTAATTTTTTGAGCTTCTAGTCATTCCAAATGTGGGTGTTGTTGCCCAGATGATGTTGGGAGGAGGAGTTATTTAAAGAATAAAGAGGGTTTCTGAGATTTGGCGCATACTGAATTTGGAGTGACAGCAACATATAACATAATAGCTAAGCCGTGACGGAAAACAAGAAACAGGGTAGAACTGGAGATAAAGAATTGAGTAGTAAGATAGATGAGATTATTGTTTCCAATAATTGTTTCTTTACTTCCATACTTAATAACATTATACACTCATGCCCTTTGCTGCTCCAAGCCAAGTTCACTTACAGCTCCACGGAAGTTGGGATACGTGGCATGAATTTTTTGGAGAATGGTTTGAGCACAGAAGTGACATGTGCCAGGTTTAGGTTGGAATATTTCTGCTTACTGTTTGAGGTTCTGTCTCCCTTATGAGAAGAGAACTCCCTGGTCCTAGGATAAAGATTCATGAAATAAATCAGGGCCAATGCCCAGCCAAGCCCCGTAGAGCCACAGGCAATGTGCAAAACCCATGAGGGAGACATAGATGCTTGTGGTCGAAGCCACTGAAGTCTGAGGTTGTTTTTGTTATGCAGTGCTATTGTAGCAGAAGGCTAATTAATACAGCTGGTCATTTTCAAAGACATGAGGAAATATGGAAACCACTTCACCCCCATTAGGATGCCTGTGATCAAAGACAGATAAAATTAGATTGGGCAAGGAAATGGAAAAATTGGAATCCTTGGATATTACTGCTGGGAATGTAAAATGGGACAGCCTCTTTGGAAAACAATCTTGCAGTGCCTCAAAACGTTACAGGTAGAATTTCCCTGTGACCCTGTTATTTCACTCCTACATTATCAAGAGAGACAAAAACATAGGTCTATACAAGAACTTCCGCATGAAAGTGGACAGATAGCAGCATTACTCCCAATAGCCTACAAGTGGAAACAACACCGATGTCCATCAACTGATGGATGGAGAGACAAACTGTGGTCGGTTCGCATAATGGGATCTCACTCAGCCATACGAAGGAGCGAGGTACTGACATGTGCCACCGCAAGGCTGACCCTTAAAAACACTACGTGAACGGAAAGAAGCCAAACCAAAAAGGTCACGTATTGTATGATTCCGCTTAAATAAAACATCCAGATTAGGAAAATCCAAAGAGACAAAAAAACAGATTTGTGGTTTGCAGAGAATGGGAGGAAGGAGGATGCATGACTGCTGATGGATACGTGACTTCTTTTTGGCATGATAAAAATTGATTGTGGTGATGGGTTCACAACTCTTTGAATATAAAGACCATTGAATTGTGTACTATAAATAGGTGCATTGTATAGTATGGCGTCAAATGAAAAACAAATGAAAAAGCCAGTAAGACACATTCTGTGAGCAGGGAGCGATAAAGCAATCCTGCTCTCTCACCTGTTGTGACTGTGGCCAGTGGCGTATGTGGTTGAAAACTCTGGCTGGAGTTAGCGGGTACCATCTCTGTCAGACAGAGATTTTCTGTCTGTGGCACCAGCTTGCCTAGGTGGGAGGAAGGCAGGCATTCATGGCTGTGTTAGCACCATTATCTTACCCGGTGGTTTTCAAATTTTTGTAATAAACATTTCCTTTGATTATGCATGCAAGCTATACTTGAATAAAATCTAATTGTAAAACACTCAAACACTTCAGAAATATTTGGAGCAAACTTCGGAAGTGTGAAAGTCTGTCTTTACTAGCTTACCAACTCTGCGTGTTCTCCTTTCCAGAGGTAACCACCAGCAACAGTTGTTGTATAGTATTCTAACCTTTTATTCTAAGCACTTGAAGAAATATATAGGCAAATAGACAGCCCTGTTTTACATATATTGGACCATACTATGTACAATGCCCTTAAACTTGCTTCTAAAATCTTAACATGTCCTGAAGATCTCTCCATGCATTTTTATCACCTGTATAATATTTTCATAGTATGGATATGCAGTAGCTCGCTGATCCATTCCCCTGTTGGGGAACATAGATTGTTCCCAATTTACCGCTATTACAAAACAAGGACAAAGGAATTCTTTGTATATGCATCCTTGAGCATGTATACCAAAGTATATCTACTGGGTAGTTTTTAAAAGTTACATTTCTGAGTTGAATAGAATGCACATTTTAAATTTAAGTCATTTTTTTTTATCAGTAGAAACCTTTTCAAAATTAACCTTTCCATGGAAGCCCAAATGTAGAATGTTAGGAGAGGAGCCACACTGATGTGGGGCAGGAAAGCAGAGCTCTGGAGCTCTAACCCCTCAGCTTCACTCTCGACCTCTGCCTTCACTGCCCAACGCACCTTCACAGAGCCCTAAGGTTCCAGAGTTCAGGTTGGAAACCATTGTTTCAATCAACCCGGTTGACATGTTACATTTCAGAATGTAAGAATGGATTTTCAAGCATGGCTGATATAACAAATTCATCTCATATCAAAGAGTTTTAGCTACTTTCGTGTTTTAGTCAACCAGTTGGACCATTGTCAACCAGGAAGACTTCCTAAAGCAGTGGTGGCTCCAGAGTTTCTAGAGAGGAGGGCTTAAGGGAGGTAAGTTGATTTTGCAAGAAAAGTCTGGATCTCGCTGCTGCATACACATAGTGAGCTGCCTGCTGAAGGTGGCTTTGGGAGCGAGAGTACTTGTGGGGCCCAGTAAAGCATCCCTCTTCAAGCTACCACTTGGCTTGGCCTTGTCATAAATGGTTCATAAATCAAAACTAGACATCAGGAAGACAGAGTAATTCAGATGCTAGATTTTATACTTCTTCTTTTTCTTCTTCTTTTTAAACCTATGGTTGTGCATTAAATTCCAGCCCTGGAAATATGAACTTTCAGAATGCTTACATTACCATCAGCTAAAGGAATACATCTGGAGAGCTATGAGTCTTTTGCACTCCAACACAAAACATAAAGGATGTAACTTAATTCTAGTGAAATCTTCAAAAAATTAAGTTCAAGAACATAAAATACTTCCATAAAACTCCTTTCAAAGACACCGACATTATTTAGCTTGGAAATCATCTTGAAGATAATGCTACTTTTAGTTCCCAATACTATTTTATAGGAAAAAATTAGCAAAGCTTGTTAAAGTCACATAGTTGAGGCACTTACTATTTGGGGCTAAAGTCTGGCCAATATTTACAAAAATAAAACCTCCAAACATTTAAAGACACTTTATTCCCACTTCTTGTCACAACCATTCATTCTTCTTTGAGAGCAGATGTGTCTTCTATCTTTATATCCCTTAAGCCTTGTATACAATTCAATGAAACTTTGATAAATGAATGAAAAAAATGAATGGTAGCCACCAAATCTGTAAGGAGAGGGTACATAATTTAATTAAAACATTGTGGCCTCCTAAAATCAGTTCTTAAAAAGAGACAAGTCTTTTAAAAAACAAACCAGTGCTTTAAAATTAAGGAAATGTATGCATATCCCTTATAAAATACTACAGAAGGATATAAAATGAAAAGAATCTCCCCACCCCCAGTCCCTGAACTCGCTCTAATTCCACTTTCCAGCAGTAATTTCTGTTAACAATTTCTTGTTAATTCTCAATGTTTTTTATGTATGTGTGAGTCCATGTATAATGAATACCTCTTTTTTTTTTTTTTTTTGGTCACACAAGATCAGCATCCCCTTCCTATGTTTGGGAATTCTCACTTAATATTTGATAGGGCACAACTTGCCTCTTATTATAGAAGCTAAAAATGGCAGGTATCCCTTCTACTGGCCCCTCGTGCAGCAGAGGTGTAAACATGCATCCTAGCCTCCATCAGTTAGCCCTCTAGCCTTTTAGAAGATGGAGACTTAAGAACAGGTGACCAGGAACCTATGCTGGCGAAGGCAGGGGCAGTGGCTGCAGTGAGCAGTTGGAAGCAGTAGTGGGCTAGTGGAGCTGGCAGACAGCAGCAGCATCCAACATTTCCCAGGGCAGCCACGTGGTGTGGTCTGGAGCATTGTTACTGGCTGCGTCATTCCAAACTGGTTGCTTGAAACTGGTTGTCCCAAAGGTTCCCAAAGTGCATCGTGTCTGTGCATGGCCCAGATTTCACTGGGTCCCTCTTTCTTGTTTGTGTGCCTCTTCTCCCCGGCATCTCAAGGTGCTTTCCCTTCCAAAACCCAGCAGTGCTCCTTTATCCTCGGGGGATATGTTCCAAGACCCCCAGCGGATGCCTGAAACCGCACCTACTACTGAACCATATGTATACTATATGTTTTTTCCTGTACTTCTGTACATACATAACTATGATAAAGTTTACTTTGTAAACTTGGCACAGTAAGAGATTAACAACAATAATTAATCATAGAAAATAGCACAATTATAACATACACTGTAATAAAAGTTACGTGGATGGGGCATTATGAAGTAAAATAGGGTTATTTGAACACAGGCTCCGCCACACCAGGACAGTAGAGCTGATAACCAGGATGGCTACTGTGTGACTAACAGAGGAGCGTCTACGGCGTGGGTACTCTGGACAAAGTGCCACAGGTGGGACGGAGCAGGAGAGTGCAGGATTTCATCACACTACCCAGAACAAGGAGCAATTTAAAACTTATGACTTGTTTATTTCTAGAATTTTTAATTTAATATTTTCTGTCCGTAGAAGTGAAATTGCAGATAAGGAGGTAGGGGACTACTGTACATTTTTTTCTCAATAGCTGTCCATTGGCTCCTGGAGCTAGGTTTTTCTAGAATGCAGGGAGGTCCAGAAGTCCTAGGAATTTGTCCCTAAGCAGAGACTTAGAGGTATGGAGTGGAAAAGACCAGCCCACAGGCCTGGACTGGGAAAACACTGAGGAGTAACAGCGGCTACAGACTTACTCCGTGGGACCAGGCGGAAACTACCCTGGAAAACTGGGCTTGAGACTCCACCCTTGCTGGGCTTCCTCCCCTTCCCTGCCCTGCTTCCCCCACTCCCTTCCCAGTTTCTCCCGGCTTCTTCAGTAAATCACCAGCACACATCTTCCAGCGTCCACTTCCCAGCAATCTGACCTAAGACAGCTGGCTTCCTGGAGACTGTGCATCAATCAAAACCTTTAAAAAAAAAAAAAAAAAAGCCCCCTTTCTGTTTAAGTTAGCCTAAGTTGGTTTCTCTTGCTTGCAATTCCAAATAGATACAAGCATATGCATATATACATATATGAAAATATGAATATACTGCTAGGACCTTGGATCAATATTGTGCAACAAAGCAAAGAAATGGAGAGAGGGACACATTTCCTGTTCCCTGGATGAAGCCTTGCCTGAAAGACTGTTCATTTGTATGGCCCAACAAATCTTTTTTTTGTTGTTTAAGACCATGTAGGTCAGGCTTTCTGTGACTTTCACCCTGTAGGTTTGTCATGAAGTTAAATGTGTAATATATGTAAAGTGCCTAGAATCATGCCTACACGTGGTACCCATTAGATTATGGTAGGAGAAGCAGTAGGTATAGTACTCATACATGATACAGAAATCTTCAATTTGCCTTGTTTGTCTCTGATGCCCACAGTAGCTTTTATTAAATTCCCTGTTTCTTTGTCTTTTAACCACTCTTGCGCACCCCCACTACTTGCTCACCCCACTTCCTTCCCCTTTTCCTGTCCTCTTCCCCAACACTTCATTTTTCTCTCCTTCTCCCTTCACAGAGCTTGAAGTGACATGACGTGCAGAGACTAGAATCAGGGCAGAAGCTCTGGAAGGAGACAATAACGCTTTCATGCCTCTTCCAGCCAGATCTCTTCTTGTCTTGTACTGAATTTCTCTGTCTTCCTTCTTCATACCTAGAGTCAGGCTACTCCAAAGGCTTTGCTGTTGATAAAAAGAATAACAATCAAAAGTTAAAATCATGTCTTACCACACTGTTTGTGAAAGCACACAGCTGCTCCCGCATTCCCTGAATAGACATGCAGTAGAAAGGCAGGTGGTTATTCCTGTTGACTCAGTCACTTACTAAGGGGTCTGTACCGTTTTATACTTTTTTTGGTGTTTTCCTTTCCAGTCGAATCTTTCCATCAAATATGTATGGTGTGCAAGTATGCCTGTTGCGTTCAGGTGAGTAGTCACGTAGCACAGGAAAAATTCCATTGAAGTGTTTAGATGGCCTCACAGAAGAGGCGCCTCAAGTTTTAGTGGCTTGGCGTGAGACCTTCGGGGTAGGATTTCTGTTGTCATACAGTCTTACTGAGCTTTAAAATGTGCATTTCTCCAAACTCTCATTATCAGAAGACAGCATAAAAAGTACACTGGTATTGATATGGTAAAATATCATGTTATGAATATCATACAGTCTCGATTACTAATCTGACTTCCCTCGGGACATATAACATCCATAAACATTTTGAGTAGGAACATTCCAGTTTAAATTTTAATGCAAAGCAAAGATACAGAATCATTCAGAGGACAGTGTTTTTCTCATGAAACACTAACTACATGTGATTCAAATTTGTTTTTCCCAATTTATGTCTTCCCAGATCTTTATTTAAATTATTTGATGGTCATCCTCTGACTTTTACTCCACTCATCAATTACTAGCTCGTGTGTGCGGTTAACAAATAACCGCAGCGTGTCTGCACTGTGCGGAGCACTGTGTGCTAGGCAGCGATGGGGGACGGAAGGGAGCAAAAGTGAGAGTCCCTTCCCCAAGAGCCTCTAGTTGATTAGGAGCAAGGCCAGCATACAAATAACTAAAAAATGTAATGTAAAGATACTAAATACAGTACAGGGAGATAGAAGAAGTACAGACCAAACAGAGAGAGAAGCAAGACAGTACGGTGCATATGTGTGACTTAAAATTATTTCATCTACAACAGTATTTGATTTTTAATGCTTTTAACCCTCATCTGAGGATATGTTTATTGGTTTAGAGAGAGAGGAAGAAAGAGAGAGAAGGAGAAAGAATCATTGATGTGAGAGAGAAACGTCCATTGGTTGCCTCCTGTGTGTGTCCTGACGGAGGATTCAACCCACAACCTTTTGGTGTATCGGACACTTCAACCAACCACCAGGCTGGGGCCAGGCCAGCACTTGAAAGGGAGCAGTGAGAGGTTAGGGCAGAGAACTATAGACTGGGCCAGACCATGGAGGGTCTTGAAAGCCAGTCTAAGTATTTCATGGTTGACAAAACCGAAGGTTATTGGTAGGGGCTCCAGGGATCAAATCTGGGTTTTAGAGATTCAAATTTGTCAGAATTGTACAGAATGGGATGCAAGTGATTACAAACTAAAGGCACTATGGTGATGTACCAAATATTGAATGTTCCTTAGATACAGAGTTTTTACCAACATGGTATACCACTGAACAACATTTTTGCATGCATATTGGGGCTGGCAGAAAAGGAAGAGATGATGCCGAAGCCCAAGTCAATCGTCCCAAATCTAGTCATTCTCTGGAACCCAGGGATACTGAAGGAGTTACTGAGATTGCTTAAGATAGGTCTACAAGGAGCACAGTTCTCACCACCCATGGGACATCATGGATGGGGATGGCAAATTGGATCCACCATTCTTTTAATTCCATCAAGGTGCACCATATGTTTATAAATAGTGTTTTTGTTATAACCCTAATCAAGAGAGATTTAGTTCTGTAACTGGCCTATTTATGATTCACTATTGTCTAAGATCTTGCATTCTTAAAAAAGTTGAAACAGAAAACTAGAGTAAATTACACATATCTGCTGCCTAAAGGATTTATATTTTCCTTTTGTTTGTTCTTAAATACCATCATTCTACTCATCTGCTGACTGTTCGGTTTCAGGACATAGTGGCAGAAAGCCAGATATCCTGTCCTGCGGTTTCCCCTCCCTCACTCGAGAGATTAGAGGGAAAGCGGGCAGGGGCGTGGAGGGAGAAGAGGAAAAAGGCAGAGGAAGTTCTTCTGTTTTACTAAAGACCTCATCCAAAAATAAAAGAAGGCATGTTAGTGTAAATACCACTACAAAGAAAACTTCTGATGAGCCAGAAGCTTTCAGTGCTGTACCTGGGACTGGTTCACTGATTCTATACAATGAGAAATACAGACAGCACGAATTCCGACAGCACGCCGAAGCTCTTTGGCTGAGTGGGCTGAGATGGCACACAATCTCAGCCTACTGTGCTGATGATGGAAGTGGCCACCTGCCTGGGTTCTCAGGGCTGGTCTGAGTTAAAGTATGTAATGACTTGCTGCCGTTCTTAAGAGGTTGGGCTGCTGGCCTCCCTCCACAGTGCTCCCCTTGGGGCGCCCCTCTTTAGCATTGCCCAACTGTGCCTGTTCATTTACCTTTTTGTAGTCTGCTAAGAAGATAGTCAAGGTTTGACTTAACATATTCAAATATTTTTCTTTATGAGCATTGCCAAAAGAGTAATCTGATTTTAATACTTAATGTGACATATTCCATATTCCCTATATCATTAGGGGTTTCCTTCTTTCCACTTTCCCTCCCTCTCTGTTTTCCTTCTCTTTCTGTCATCATCCTGTGCTTCCTTCCTTCCTTTCCTCCCTTTGTTCTTACTTCCTTCCTCTCTCTCCTTCCTTCTTTTCATCCTTTATTCTTCTTTCTGAGGGGCAACAAGCCATTTCATGTTATGCAAGTTATGAGACATTCAGGAATTGTATTATGCTCAGGAAGCCATGTGCTGCCTTCAGGAAATGAGAGATGTCATCTGACGTACATGTCACAGAAATAATGGGTTTGCCCCCGTCAGGTTTGTAACCACAGGTAGTTGGTGTGGCATTCCTGCTCAAGGAATTCTGTAGTCTGAAGGCATAGGAGAAATCGTGCTGTTTATCTACGATACTGATATTTCCAAGTAAACTATAGGCTTTTATCTTGGCTACCTGTTTCCACCAACCGGTGCCAACAAACGATTTTATGGGCACCCATCTCCATCACTATTGCAGCTGGTGGTGAAGCATCAGCCCTCCTGCCTTCTGTAGCTGTAATTGTAACACATTCTGACAGCATCTAGAAAAAAAGAACTATATCAAGAGCCAGACAAGAGGCTTACACTGTGTATTTGTTTCCTGTGTCTGCTGTAACAAATTACGCAAACGGGTGTCTTAAACCAGCAGAAATTTGTTATCTCACAGCTCTGGAGGCCAGAAGGCTGAACTCAACATGTCAGCTTGGTTAGTTTTCTTCTGGAAGGTGTGAGGGAGAATCTGTTCTGGGTCTCTCTAGCTTCTGGTGACTGCTGGCACTCCTTGATCATTGGCTAATAGATTCTTCACTCCAATCTTTGTCTCCATCTTCACATGGCTTACCCTCTGGGTGTTTGTGTCTCAAATCTTCCCTTTTTCTTGTGTAAAGACAGCAGCCATATGATAGTCCTATTTTTAATTTTTTGAAGAACCTACCACATGACCAGCAATCCCACTTCTGGGTATTCATCCGAAGGAATCCAAAACACTAATTTGAAAAGATACATGCACCCCTATGTTCACTGCAGCATTGTTTACAGTAGCTATGATAAGGAAGCAGCCTAAGTGTCCATCGATAGATGATTGGATAGAGAAGATGTGGAACGTATCTGCAATGGAATATTACTTGGCCATAAACAAGAATGAAATCTTGCCATTTGCAACAACATGGATGGACCTACAGGGTATTATGCTCAGTGAAATAAGTAATACAGAGAAGGCAAATGCTATATGATTTCACTTATATGTGGAATCTAAATGAAAAAAACAAACTAAACAAACAAAATAGAAACAAACTCATAGATACAGAGACCAAACTGATGGTTGCCAGTTGGGAAGGGGGTTGAGGGCCTAGCTAAAACAGGGGAAGGGATTAAGAAGTACAAATTGAAAGTTATAAAATAGTCGTAGCAATGTGAAGTGCAGCGTAGGGAATATAGCCAATAATATTGTGATAGCTATGCCTGGTGCCGGGTGGGTTTGAGACTTATTGGGGGGAGCACTTCGTAAGTTATATAGACATCTAACAACTGTGCTATATACCTGAAACTAATATAGTATTGAATGTCAACTGTAACTGAAAACAAGTTTAAATGAAAGTTAAAAAAAATAAAGACAGCTCACCCTAAATCCAGGGTGATCTCATCTTGAGATCCTTAACAATCCAGGCAATGACCCTCGTTCCAGCTCAGTCACATTTACAGGTACCAGGGGTTAGGACTTGGGCACATACTTTTCGGGGACTTAATTCAACTTACTCCGCACTTTTACATTAAAACTAAGATATCAAAGATTAAAATCTATAAAGCTACTATAAACCAAATCCACATTTAAGCCAGCGGGAAAGGAACGCTGAGCTCCACGACTAGTCTGAGAGTTGTCACTAAACAAAAGAGAAAACAAAGTCTTTCTGCTCACAGTCTTTTCCTCTAGAGTGATTTCTGTTGGGCTTTGTAGAGAGTGCTCTCCTTAAACACTGATTTCATGTTTACGATCATTTCAGAAACCCGGTAGAGGAAAACAATGCTGCTAAGTTGCTTCCAAATGTTTTACTAAGAAAATTAGAAATGACTGCAAGGAGAAAAATCATGTGGATGGCTTCACTAAAAATGATCTTAGGGTTAAGAACCATGCTCTATTAGCTGAGAGTTGATCTCTCAGGAGACACAATTCAGACAAAGTCAAGAGTAATACTGATTACATCAATTTAACAGTTTTAATACACAAAAGTCAAATGGTCAGTTTGAAAAAAATTAATCTGTCAATTGCATGGTTTTAATCTTAGGCTAAATTCAAATGGTAGGTTTTATTTAATCAGCACAAACCCTTTGAAATTCCATAACTTTTTCATGCTTCTAATATTATGATTGTGCTATACCCTTGCCTCAGATTGGAGAAAAAGACAAGCCAGCGACTACTAGGTTAACCTTCACTAGAAGCAGATCACAGCCGGCACTCTGATGGTTGCTGACAACTCTTGTTTTTGCAGGCTTCTCTGTTTTGTTGACATTTCTCTACATTCACTCACTGGAACTCATTTGGTACTTTTGAGTGAGAGCCCACATTTACTTCCCTACGTGTTTTTTGACATCTCTACTATTGACTTTGTATGTAGAGAAGTCCTTTGACAAGCAAATACTTAGGGAAGATGATTCAGTGAGCACATCTTGCCATCAGTCTGAAAGATGGAGACACATCGACTACATACTTGAACTTCTTTGGGCAAGTAGTATTAATGGGACCTTAATTAGAATTTAATTCTTGAAGTCCATATTCAAATATGACCACAACAATGCATGCCACTAAAGTGACTTTCCCGCCACCTGATATTTGGCAGGACCCATGCCTCTGAGTCCCTGCAACTGTGTGAATTATTGAATTATTAAGAGCTGAATTTACCTTCGTGCTTACCTCCAGGGACATTTCAAACCGCAGCTATTATCCAGAAAATGATTAAAATTGATGCATTAATGTTAATTCCCATGTACAAGTGACTTTTAAATGAGGCAGTGCTCAGATATTTGGACTGGATAAACTGGCGCCAATTTGACAAGAACACATAGTAGTTTTTGCATTTTGTTGAGATGACCTCACCAAGAAAAGCTTGTCAGTCATACCTACTGGTGCGGTAGACATGTAGAGTTACACATATGCACATCAAAAACACCGAACGGGACCCTCTCATACAGCCATGTGACTCCTGCGTGTATTTATGGATCTAGGCACTAACACCTGTGAAAATACATATGAAATATAAACCTTAATTGAAATGTGCTCATCATGCTTAATTGAAACATGCTCCCAAGAAAGCACAAGAGGTTTCGCCTATGTTAAAAATTGCGGAAGGGGCCCAAAGGTAACAATATTATTCTATTAGTAGGGTTTTTATTTAATAAAACCATAACGCAAATATGCCGTGCTTGGCTCATTAACAATACTCTTTTTTATCAGAATTAATATTCTTCCATATTTTCTTTGGGAATAGTAATATTGATATTTATATGAAATGCAAACAAATGATGCAATGTTTCACATTTGCCAGTTTTTCACTGTAATATATTCATTCTCTAAAGTTTTATGTTAGTGCCATTAAAAAAGTGCTTCCACATTTTGTTTCAAGATAATATATTGCTCCATTACAGTAAGTGCAGGATGACTTGGCCTTAGGAACAGGAAGCTAAAGCAATCTTTGTACATGTGTTCATTATATCTTGAACAAGACTCTTTTGGTAGGTCTTGGACCACTGATAAGTTATTAAAAGACATAATTTTCATGCAAGTGGCAAAACTTTTTAAATACATAGATGTACATATAGATACACAGGATGGGGCAAAAGTAGGTTCATAGTTGTGAGTATGTAACGCAGAGCTTGTCCTTGTATTATTATTTATTAACTATTATATTATGTTCCATACGAACAACTGTAAACCTCCTTTTACCCCACCCTGCAGGTGTAGACACAGACACAGCCCATTGCAATAACTGTTGAAATATCCTTAAAGGGAACATCCCTGTCAGCAAAGAGAAAATTATCAACATGTAATTTTAAAAAATTAAATTAACTTTACAAGAAAAAGTAGATTTTGCCTTTTTATACTTTCATGGTTCTATAAATTAAAGATTTCACTCAGAATATTCATGTGCTTCTAACCTCCACCTGTTTATGTTGTCATTAAAGCATATTAATGTATCTTCTTATATGTAATTATCTATATGTTTCATGAAAATTGTTAAACATTTAAAAAGATAAGAACAGTTTAAAGACACTAAATCAATCGACTTCTTTGAATTTTTTTTTAATTTTTATTGTTATTCAATTACAGTTGTCTGCATTTTTCCCCATCTCTCCACCCCACCCCAGCCAAACCCATCTCTCTCCCCCGCCTCCACCCTCCCCCTTGATTTTGTCCATGTGTCCTTTATACTAGTTCCTGTAAATCCCTCTCCCCGCTGTCCCTTCCCCACCCCCCTCTGGCTATTGTTAGGTTGTTCTTAACTTCAATGTCTCTGGTTATATTTTGTTGCTTTTTTCTTTTGTTGATTATGTTCCAGTTAAAGGTGAGATCATATGGTATTTGTCCCTCACCACCTGGCTTATTTCACTTAGCATAAAGCTCTCCAGTTCCATCCATGCTGTTGCAAAGGGTATAAGCTCCTTCTTTCTCTCTGCTATGTAGAATTCCATTGTGTAAATGTACCATAGTTTTTGGATCCACTCATTTGCTGATGGACACTTAGGTTGATTCCAGTACTTGGCTATTGTAAATTGTGCTGCTATGAACATTGGGGTGCATAGGTTCTTTTGGATTGGTGTTTCAGGGTTCTTAGGGTATAATCCCAGCAGTGGAATTGCTGGGTCAAAGGGCAGTTCCATTTTTAGACTTCTTTGAAATTTTTGATAGAAACAGCTGAGCATGAGCATAAAATTATGAGGAGTGGAATTGCAACAGACAACATGTTCCATAATATCTCCTTAAATTGTATTGACTTCTTGGCATATGCCAGGTACACATACATAAGCTCATTAATCCCCATGGAAATCCTTTGAAATAGGTATCCTGCAGATTTTGAACAGATAACCCTGGAACTCAGAGAAGTCAGATTATCCAACATTACCTCGTTAGGAAGTGGTGGAATCTGTACTCTTAACCACAGCCATCTGAAGATGATTCCAGTTACTCACCGTATATTTCCTAAGGAAATCACTTGCATTCTTAAATATTATACCGTGTATTTTTACATTTAATTGAACAAAGTCATTTTCTCTCATGCTTAAATAGAAAAATGTAGGAAAAAATGAGAATTTTAGGTTGTTAAAATATTTGAGCAATGTACACTAAAGCCAAGAACTAAATAACCAGGATGACATTACACATATTTTCTTAGGAATAAAATATTTCTGAAAGATCATAAATATTTAAACATAAATGTACCATAGATGGCAACCAGGACAGTTCTTGACTCAATGTGGAGTTTTCTCAACCTTTAGATTGCTAGCTACACAATCTGAATTTCTCATTAACTGCCAAATATCCACTTTTCTTTGGAATGTGCAGATCTTTAAGCTAGATCTTAACTTTCAAGATGTTTAACCTCCAAGACCTCAAGAAGACCTTGTGAAAGTAATGCCTAAGAGGAAATAGTCCACAGTCATCGATTTTTATGTTCTTGCTTAATTCAATTCAAACATCTTGGTCTTCGCCAGGTTCTCTCCCACTCCCTCATTTTTTGTAGTTGCTGTAACTTTACTATTTTTGTTTTATTCATTAATCAGTTTTACCTCAAATATCCTTTTTTCCATTTTTCTTCAAAAAGAGAAATCTTGAGCCTTAGTTGGCCACATGGCTTTTTGGAATAAAGGCTACATTTCTTAGTTTCCCTTATAGCTAGATGAGACCATGTGAGTAAGTTTGAGCCCATGGAATGTAGGAGCCAATGCATGTCCCTTCTTTTTTTTTTAATTGATTTTTTTTCTTTCCTAAAGATTTTATTTATTCCTTTTTAGAGAAAGGAGAAGGGAGAGAGAAAAAGAGGGCAAGAAACATTGATGTGAAAGAGAAACATCATGCCCCGACTGAGGACTGAACCCACAAACCCAATCGTGTGCTCAGACCAGGAATTAAACTCACCACCTTTCACCCTGTGGGATGACGTCCACCAACTGAGCCACGCCAGTCAGTGCCACATGCTCCGTCTTTGCCGTTTCTTCCCTTGACTGAAATGGAGCTATAATGTCTGAAGCTTTGGAGTCATCTTTGAGCACGAAGTGATCTCTAAATGGAGGCTTCACACAGCAAAGCAACCCACTGGAATGAAGTGGTTCCTGCCACAGGGCAATGCCATGCCAACCAGGGTCAATTGCCTTCAGATTTTTAAACATAAGAGAAATATTTCCAGCTGGTCTAATCCACATTTTTGTACTTACAGCCAAATCAGTTTATCTAAAACAACATAAAATGCACTGTCACATTTGATCTTTTTTTCAATAATGTATTTTTATTTTTTAAATTTATTTTCATTGTATTTTTCCATTATCATTTATTCCCCTTATACTCTCTTCCACTTCCACCTAACCCTTTCCCCATTACACAATCACCACACTGTTGTCTATGTCCATGGGTCCTTTTTCTTTTTTGTTTGTTCCCCCCAACACCTAACCCCCCACCAAGAGCTGTCAGCCTGCTCTCTATCTATGAGTCTGTCTCTATTTTGTTTGTTAGTTCAGTTGTTTCGTTAGATTCCACATATCAGTGAAATCAGATGAAATTTGTCTTTCTCTGATGGCTTGTTTCACTTAGCATAATGTTCTCCAGGTCCATCCATGCTGTTGCGAAAGGTAAAATTTTCCAAAGAGGACATACAGATGAATAGGCATATGAAAAGATGTTCAACATCACTAATCATCACAGAGATGCAAATTAAAGCCACAATGAGATATCACATCACACCTATCAGAATGGCTATCAATAAATTCAGAAACAAAAAATGCTTGCAAGGATGTGGAAAAAGGGGAACCCTTGTGCACTGTTGGTGGGAATGAAGATTGGTGCAGCCACTGTGGAAAGCAGTATGGAGTTACTTCAAAAAATTAAAAATGGAATAACTCAGTGATTTCACTTCTGGGAATTTATCCAAAGAAACCTGAAACACTAATTCGAAAGAATATAAGCACCTTTATCTATGTTCATTGCAGTGTTATTTACAATCACCAAGATTTGGAAGCAGGCCAAGTGTCCATCAGTAGATGAGTCGATAAAACAACTATGGGACACAACGAAGGCAGTTCTGACAAGGAAGTTTATATAGCATTACACTTCACACTTCAAGAAGATGGAAAGATCTCAAATAAGCAATCTAACTGTACACTTAAAAGAACTTGAAAAACAACAATAAACAAAGCCCAAAGGGGGTAGAAGGAAGGAAATAATCAAGATCAGAGTGGAAATAAATATAAACTAACCCCCCCAAAAAACTATTCAACAGATCAATGAATCTAAGAGCTGGTTCTTTGAAAAGATAAAGTGATGAATGTTTAACCAGACTCATCAAGAAAAAAACAGAGAAAACCCAAATTAGTAAAATCAGAAAACAAAGAGGAGAAAGAACACTGGATACTATAGAAATACAAAGGATTATAAGAAAATACTATGAACAACTATATGCCAAGAAATAGGACAACCTGGGCAAAATAGATAAATTTCTAGAATCATACAATTTTCTCAGACTGAATCAGGAAGAAACAGAACACCTGAATAAACCAATAACAACTAACAAAAATAAAGCAGTAATCAAAACACTCCCAGCAAACAACAGTCCTGGACCAGATGGCTCCACAAGCAAATTTCGCCAATCATTCAAAGAAGAACAAACACCTATCCTTCTCAAACTATTACAAAAATTTCAAGAAGAATGAAGGCTTCTAAACTCTTTTTACAAGGCCAGTATTATTTTAATTCCAAAACCAGGTGAAGATACAAAAAAGAAAGAAAACTATAGGCCAATATCCCTGATGAACACGAGTGCTAAAATCCTTAACAAAATACTAGCAAACTGGATCCAGGAATACATTAAAAAGATCAACTATGATCTTTTTAATCAACCAAAAATACACCATGATCAACTGGGATTCATCCCAGGGATGCAAGCTTGGTACAATATTCACAAGTCAATAAATGTGATACATCACATAAACAAAATGAAAGATAAAAATCATATGATCATACTAATAGATGCAGAAAAATCATTTGATAAAATCCAGCACCCACTTATGATAAAAACTCTCAACAAAGTGGGAATAGAGGGATCACACCTCAACATAATAAAGGCCATATAAGAAAATCCTACAGCCAGCATCATACTCAATGGGCAAAAATTAAAAGTGTGTCCTCTAAGATCAGAAACAAGACTGGGATGTCCACTTTCACCTCTCCTACTCAACATGGTACTGGGAGTCCTAGCCACAGCGATCAGACAACAAGAAGAAATAAAAAGCATCCAAATTGAAAAGAAAGAAGTAAAACTGTCTTTATTTGCACAGGGCATGGTACTGTACATAGAGAACCCCGAAAATTCTACCAAGAAACTCTAAAACTGATCAATGAATTTAGCAAAGTAGCAGGATACAAAATTAATATCCAGAAATCAGTTGTGTTTTTATATGCCAATAATGAACTAACAGGAAGGGAAATTAAGAAAACAATCCCATTTACAACTGCTTCAAAAATGAGTAAACTACCTACGAATAAACCTAATCAAGGATATAAAGATCTGTATTTGGAAAACTAGAGGACACTGAAGAACGAAACTGAGGAAGATGCTAATAAGTGGAAGAATATACTATGTTCATGGGTTGGAAGAATTAACATCATTAAAAATGTATATACTCCTCAAAGCAATGTACAGATCAATGCAATTCCTATTAAAAGATCAATGCCATATTTCACAGGTCTAGACCAATATTCCAAAAATGTATATGGAACCAAGAAAGACCCCAAGAAGCCTTAGCAAACTCGAGAAAGAAGAACAAAGCTGGAGGGATCATAATACCTGTTATCAAACTATACAATAAGGCCTCTGTAATTAAAACAGTCTGATGTTAACATAAGAACAGACACATAGGTCAATGGAACAGAATAGACAGACTGGAAATAAACCCACACCTTTATGTTCAGTTAATTCTTGGCAAAGGACACAAGAGCATACAATGTAGTAAAGACAGTCTCTTCAATAAAAGGTTTGGGAGAACTGGACTAGTGCTTATAAAAATATGAAAGTAGACCACCAACTTACAGCATATGCTAGAATAAACTCAAAATGGAAAATAGACAAATGTAAGTCATGATATCATAAAAATTCTAGAGGAACACATAGGCAGTAAAAGTTCAGATATTTCACATAGTGATATTTTTGCCAATATATGAGTCGCCTATGGCAAGGGAAACAAATGAAAAAATAAATAAATGGGACAACATCAAATTAAAAAGCTTCTGCACAGCTACAGACATCAGCAAAATGAAAAGGGAACCCACTATATGGGAGAATGTATTGCCAATGATATATCAGACGAGGATCTAATTTCCAAAATATTAAAGAATTCATACAACTCAACATGGGGAAGACAGTCCATTTAAAAATGGCCCTTAAAAAATATTATTGAGGAAAAAAAAAGGTGAAGGATCTGAACAGACACTTCTCCAAAGAGGACATACAGAGGGCCCATAGTCGTAAGAAAAATGCTCAACATCACTAGCAAACAGAGATATGCAAATTAAAAACACAATGAGCTATCACCTCACACCTACCAAAATGGCCATCATCAATAAATCAACAAAGTGCTGGTGAGGATGTGGAGAAAAGGGAACCCTAGTGCACTGTTGGTGGGAATGCAGACTGATGCAACCACTCTGAAAAACAGTATGGACTTTTCTCACAAACTTAAAAACGCAACTGCCTTTTGACTCAACAATTCCATTTCTGGGAATATATCCAAAGAATCCTGAAACACCTATTCAAAAGAATATATGCAACCCTATGTTCCTAACAGTGTTATTTACAATAGCCAAAATTTGGAAACAGCTTAAGTTTCCATCAGTAGATAAGTAATAAAAAAAAAAAAAACTGTGGTACATTTACACGGTGGAATACTATGCAGCAGAAAAAAGAAGTAATTCTTACCTTTTGCAACAGCATGGGTGGAACTGGAGACCATTATGCTAAGTGAAATAAGTCGGGCAATGAAAGACAAATACTACATGATCTCACTTATAATTGGAATCTAAGGAACAAAATGAACTAATGAGCTAAAGAGAATCAGAGGCACAGAAGCAGAGAACAGACTGACAGCTGTAAGAGGGGCAGGGTGAGATTGGGACTCGCTGCGAGAAGGTGAAAGGATTAGACAAAGAGCATACGTGCATACCCATGGACTTGAACAACGGTGTGCGCTGAATGACTATAGGAAGGGGGCGGGGGGGAGAGCGGGGTAGAGGGGGAAATTGGGACAAATGTAATAGCGTAAACAATAAAAAATGTTAAAAACACAACTATGGTACATTTACACAATAGAATACTACGCGGCTGTGAAAGAGGAACGTTTTACACATTTGATATTCATTGCCTCCAAGTGCCATAGCAATGACCAGCACAGTTTAGTTTTAGCATTCTGGTGGCAGGCATAAACAGCGCACTGATCAGAACTGGGCTGAGTTTGTATTGCTTATGAGTTGGCCGGCTGGCTTCCTTTTCTTATATTTTACATGCTACAATGTGATTTTTCTTTAGTTTGAATTATATCTGATAATGTCCAGTGAACAGATCTTTCAGGTGAAGTGCTCCTTGAAATAATTACCTACAGTGTGTACTTAACCTACAGAGTGTTCTAAAATGATACTTTGTGAACAACTGGGAATTAATTCACATGGAAAGTTCTAGCATTCTGCATTCTCAGATTAGGTGGGTGATGTGGAGGTCTTCAGCTGGTGAATTTTCAGACAAAGGAGATTTTGGCATCTGAGATCCTGACCAGCTGCCAAGCTCACCTTAAGAAGACTCTCTCCTCAATAGAGGCAAATCGCTAATGGCATAGAGGCAGATATTAAAGGGATAGCTTTGTCAGCTTTGCCATAGGCCTGAATGGCACCTGAGCAGTGGAGACTGTGATGCTTTATCCCGACTCCATGGCTGGTTGTATAGATAAACCACTGTGAATCAAACTGCAGTCAAGTTCAACTCAACTCTAGCTCTATAAAAGCAGTCCTGCTCTTACTCCAGATTTGAATATAGCAAACAATTTATTAAGCTTTGTAAAATGCTAGATGAATTTGGTTTCTAATTTTTCCTGTGATATAACAAAAAGAATAAATGAGTGATATTTAAATTTATATAAAATCTTGAATGTTTGGAAGTTTGAATTTTGAAGTATTTTATACTTAAAAGCCTTTGGGGAAAAAGCGGTTGAATATTTCCTCTTTGAATGGAGAAACTAATTTTCCTTTAACTATAAAAAAAAGTCACATTTGGGAGGCAGCCACCAGGGACAGTTTCACTTGGAAAGAGACTTTTGAGAAAGTTCCAAGTGACTGAGGAAAGAGAATTATAATGGAATTTGCTCCATAACTTTTATTCTGACAGAGGATCTATTCATCCTATGGAATTCTTTTAAAGTCACTGACCTGAACAATATGCTTCTGAGAATGTTTTTCTGCTTGGCTTATAAAGATTTTATTATGTATCTATGATATAATCACTAGAAAATGCTCCCTCTTGGGCATTTGTTGTTTCTCTAATTATCAGAGTTGATTATGAAACTGATATACCTGACGTGCTTAAAGGTATAACAGGAAAGCAGATACAATCTTTTACGCAAACTGCACCTTCTGTCTTCATATGGAGTCCATTGTTATATGTAATAATTCTATCCTTTACAGGACATCCTATAAACAGATTTTTAATTTAAAAGGACAAAAATTATTGTAATGAGGTTAAAACAATGATTCCTATAGTTATTTGCAATTTGATGTCAAGACATCTATTTTCAGCTATGAACTTTGATACAAATTACTTCTCTGACCCTCAGTGTTTTTCCTGTAAAACAGAACTAGAACTATGTCTCATCTCTTGTTTGGGGGGATAAAGACACATGATTTATATCAACAGTCTAACATAAGTATGTAACTCATTGCTTTCTGTTATGTTATCTTAGAATTCATACAATTTTAAAGCCCAGAGCAATCAAATACATGTTATATTATACTGATTTTTATTATTTTGGTTGTGAAACTGAAGAAAAGTAACTCAATAAATTACCCAACTATGAAGAAATTGTACTCTTTGACTGCTATTTAGGTCTTCTCAATTATTCAAGCTATTTGGGAAGATCAGAGATTAGGTTAATATAAAACAGCTATGAAACTAAAATTTCTTTACATTTGGCTTTGGAATGTGTTTGCCTTTTATATTTGAAAATTTGTGCATCTGGTGGTCTAGATATCCACTTCAAAGAAAATGATGAAGACATGTTAAGGAGACATGGTTGAAGCCCAGAGAAATATGCCAGTCCACTATCCATCCAGCTCTTCCCTTATGCACTGGTAGGGAATGTCTGCTTTCCTTTAACTGATGAAAAATCTGTGTTTGCTCAAAACTTCCTTAAAGTAGGGAGGTAGCTAAGTATTTGAGCTTCAAAGGGCTTCTCTTCATGAAAACTAAGTAAAAAAAATTGAGATGTCTAAAAAGCTATAATTAAGCAGATGCCATACTAACTGCATTGAACTTGAAAGCAAGCTTATTATGGATAGCCTGAAGTTCTGATAAACCACCCAAGGACAATACTGATTAACTTCCATGTGCTTTGAATAGTTATGAGGAATGGATCCGAATGTACTAAAACAAAGCCTGTGCCATTGGTTTTATTATTAACCTACAGGTGTTCATTTATTTTTAGCGAGCATCTAAAGAGCTGATATAATAATAACATTAATCTGGAAAGATATTTTTTAAGGAATACACACTTCCAGGAAATTCTCAAATTCTTTTATTTTAGATAAAATAGTTAATGCTTGATTTCAATCTGATAAAAATAATTTAAATAAGGCACATTAAAAGGCACTTTGAAAATAAAACCTGCAATATATATTTTTTAAGATTTTATTTATTTGTTTTTAGAGAGGGGGGAGGGAGGGAGAAAGAGAGCGAGAGAAACATTGGCCTGCAACCCAGGCATGTGCCCCATCCGGAAATCGAACCTGTGACCTCTGGGTTTGCAGGTCGGCACTCAATCCACTGAGCCACACCAGCCAGGGCCTGCAATATATTTTTAAAGACACATGTAAAAATATAGCTAATGAAAGTGAAATAAACTATTCTCAAAAGGAGAAGGTGGCATTTTAGCAAAGCAAAGATGTTAAATCTGATTTTTAGAAAACCTAGAGGTAACGGTATGACAGTGTTTTTTTTTTTCAAAGAATCAATTGTGAAACACTTTAAAAAGAAAAAACTGTTTATTTCTATAAGATCTAAAACAGAACTTCAGAGAAATTTGATAATATGTAATTGTACAGTGATTTTTAACATTCCAGCAAGAACGTGGGCTATAGCGTTCAGGAGTATTGTATGGATGAGTGCCCTGGGTCAAACATTTGATTACATAAAGTTAAACATGCTTCATTCTGCATTCGTTCTCTACTGCTACATAACAAATTTCCCCCATATTGTGCAGCTTCCCTGGGGCTTTCTGGCTCAGAGTCACTTTTAGTTTGCAGTTAAGGTGCCGTCCAGGGTTGCAGTCAGCTGAAGGGCTGACTAGGGCTGGAGGGTCTACTTCCAAGAAAACTCACTGAGAGAGAGAATAAGGAAAAGGCTTCAGTACCTTTTCTGACCAAGTCTTAAGATTAGGGAGGCACACATCGTCTTTTCTGCTATAATCTATTCCTTGGAATTTAGTCACTACATTCATATACAACCAGAGAGGAAGTAATCCCCAATTCTTGAAGGGAAATGTATCAGAGGATTTGTGACTATATATTAAAACTACAACACATCTTTGTAGAACTTCTCCAGGTCTTTTAATACTCTAATGTGAATCCAGTAGTGTGTGTACCATTTCCTAAGCTTATTTGACCACTGAACTCATTGTTGTGGATTATATTGCAGAACTGGTGTTCCACTGGGGACACTTTGGGATACACAGGTTTAACACGACCATCACGAAGAAAAATATATGTATTTCTTCAAGGTTACAACATATATAATACTGTTAGCTTTAGTAATAGCAATTTATCAGTATCCTGGTGCTAGGTAACAGATTTCTAGGTCTTAGATAGTCAAATTTAATCAGTGAGTGTTTATCATTAATTTCTGTGCCTGGCACTGTGGGCAAGTAAGGGTCCTTGCCACCAATGAGCCAACAAATGAGGTACAATATAGAAAAGTTGCAATGAGGTGATAGCAAATACATAGAATATAAACTATATGCCTTGCACGGATCTAAGTGTTTTGTATATGTTGACTTATTTAATCTCCCCCAGAAAACCTATGTGATAGATCCCTCTTTTACATACATGAAAACTGATAGAGAGGCGTTAAATAACTCACTCAGTTACACAGCTATAAACATCAGAGCTAGGACTCAACTCAAAGGAGAGTCTGGCTCCCAAGTTTAGCTCTTATCATTATGAACATGACATGCTAAGTGCTATACTACCAGATACTTGTTAGAAAGAAAAGATTTCAAATAGCTCTGGTCTGGGGGACTAGAGGAAAGTGTCACAGCAGAGCTGACATTCGAGCCAGGTCTTAAAGGGTCACCGGGAGTAAGCTAAATGGAGAAAGGAGAAAAGAAATTTCAGCTTAGGAGTGACCATCTCCAAAGGCACCGAGTCCTGACTCTCAATTGTGGGTTTAGAGAATGTTGGTGTGAATAGAAGGAGCCACAAATCATAGAAGGTTCTGGAAGATGAAGCTGCAACATTAATGGCAATTACCTGGGAATTAAAATTCAGAACTACAATGTTATTTAGCTCATATCTGCAAATGTTTAATATTAATGTTCACATTTGCAAAGAATGATTTGTTGAGCCTGGAATACCTGTCTAAGAGCCTTGAATATGGGGTGTTGTGGCACTCCATTGCACCACCCAGAACCCTCTTCAGAGATGAATGCCTTACTCTCCCAGCTGTTGGGGCTGCTTCCAGCAGAGCACTTTCAGTGGGGATTGTGTGCTGCCACTCAGGAGAGCTGCCTCACCCAAGGTCATGACCCTTTTCCAGGATACCTGCATCGAATCACTGATCAGCATTGGGGTATAAAGGCTGGCCCCTTATCTCAACTCAGGCCAATGTAGAGGGGTCATCCAAGCTTTAGAGATCCCTGTTGAGTTGGTTGCAGACGTGGTTGAGACTGTACCACAGTTGACTTCTCCCTCTTGGGATCACCACCTTCAGAAAAGGAGAGAGAAAGCAGGTAGTGATCTCAACAAGCTCCATCATAAACCTATTCCACCGTAATCTCCATCTCAGAGTCTGCGTGCATCCTGGGGAACTCAGCTAGCTCCAATTAGTTCTAGGAGTGGGTGAGAAAGCAGGTATTGGGATGAAATTTTGGAGCTCCTGGCTGGCAATTCCAGTTCCATCCATCACTGGGGTAGGTGGTGCCTTTGTGGCCTTTAAAACAAGGCAGCAGTGCAGTTGTTAACACCGTTGCCAGTGGTGAACTTGGATGGTCACATACCAGTGACCCGTGGAAGGGAAAGAACTAATCGATGCAATGTAATAGGAATTTGAGAAATGTGTGAAAAGAGTAACTGTGAGGATGGTGGAATACTAAGCTCAATAGACACTCTAGAAAAAACAATTATGACAACCACCTCCAACAACAAAAACAAAAATAAGAGTGACAGACTTTAAAAGATAAGAATGAAAATGAGAGAGAGCCTCCTTAGTAGCATAAAGAGGCTCTCATCTCCTGGAGGGGGTGCAGAGAAAGCTGAGGACCAGACCAGGAATTAATCATAAGAGTAGCAGAACTCAAAAGAAGGTTAAGCTCCCAAATCATGCAGATCTGTTATGCCAAGTTCAGAGCCTGGCCTGGGGGTGGGGTAACGCTGGCACATAGACAGGATAACTGGATTAATGTACATTATAACTGTGAATTCCCAGATTCTCCTGAGCCCACTGAACCTGATGAGGAGCCTACAATTCCCATTTAAGGGCTAGCACTTCCCCTTGTTTGCTCTGAGTTCAATAGCTAGGATTCTGTCACAATACAACCAGCCGAGGACATAATGGATCTGCTAAGGGAGGGAAGGATCTAGACACCAAAGCATTGGTGAACAGGCAGGAGCAGATGAAGGTGTACCAGTCTGGATTCTGGAGGACTTGATAAAGGGTAGTGGAATGTAAGACTGCATAAGGGAGAATTTAACCGGGATATAGGATTTAACATCCTAGCAAGGACCCTGGCAGATGGTACAAACACATATCTAAGATGCTTCCTAGAAAAAGCAATGGAGCACACTAAGTGAGGTAGACATGAGACATGCCAGAATTGGCTTGACAGACAGTGGGGGGAGTTGAAAAGCTCAGGGTAATGGGCACGCAGAAGTGGGTATACTCTGTGGCGCCAAAAACCACCAGAGGCCCTCACTGTACGGAAACAAGGGAGAGGCATCTTTCACCAAGCAATAGGAATGCGCTGGTGAAAGGGGTACCAGCATCCCTAAGGGGTTCACTGGTGGCTGTCACCTTTTGGGACAGAGCTGATGGCAGGAGAAGCCATCTCCAGTGGCTATGGAGGTGATAGGAGCCTAAGGTAGACACAATTATTGTAATGAGAAGCAAAGTCATAAAGACAGACAGAGAGGTCTATGCTCAAACTATTATGGACCCTGTGAACAGAATACGGAGCCACTGAGCACAAAAGAGATGGGCAGCCAGGAAGGATACTACTCAATCCATAAAATCAAAAAGAACTCAAGGGTGGATGATAAGGAGGCTGAAATCAGGCATCCCAATGAAATGTTGCTGAACCTGAGCCAGGTTTTGAAACTAGAACCCAGTGGTTGAAGAAGATGCTAGGTCCCCAGGAAGAAAGATGCTGCAATACCACAAAAAAATAAACTCAGCAGTGATTTCCCTGATCTTCCCTGAAGAAACCTATGGCCATTTCACAAGACAGAAGGGACACTGATCCCAGAGACCCAAAGCCTTTGCTCCCTGTTAGCATGTGGTCACATGGGGTCAGATAATAAATGGAATGCTGGCCCACGTCTAGCCACCAGTCAGCCCACTGGGACTGTGGACCCATCCAGTGGTCATTTCCATGGTCCCCACATGCATAACTGAAGTAGACATACAAGGTTTGTCCAGAAAGTATCCATCCATATACTATGAAAGAGATATTTATTGACAAAGATACAAGATACAAGAAACATTGTACACAGGACAATGATGCCTCAATCTACTTCAAAGCAGGCACCTTGGGACCTCACACAGTTCTCCCAAGTGCCATCAGATGTCCCATAATATTTTCCTGAATCTCATCAACACTCTGAAATATCTTGCCTTTCAAAGGTGATTTTAACTTTGGGAAAAGCCAGAAGTCACAAGGCACCAAATCTGGGCTGTACGGGGGCTGTGTCACCTGGGTGATTCTATGTTTTGCCAAAACTCTCTGCACAAGATGTGATGCATGAGCAGACATGTTGTCGTGATGAAGCTGCCAGTCACCAGTTGCCCATAGCGGCTGCCTTCTGAATTATCCCAGTGGGTTTCATGGAGGAAAGTTCAAGCTTAACGCAAAATTTGATGCAGATTTTTTGCTCTACTCACTCAGTCATTTTGAATGTGATGGCTACACAGTACACACTCCTTGGCTGCCAGGTTACATTGATGTCATGCAAACTGTTCTTGTTACGTTAACAACAATTGGACTTTTTCTGGACAGACCTTGTACTTGGCAGCCACCTCACTCCAGTGTTGGCCTGTGGAGTTAGAGCTATCAAAGAGTCCAGGAAAAGGAAGTGTACGTTTCTGAAGCTGCCGTATCCCCACACCCAAGATAGTAAATCAAAACCAATACTGAATCCTAGGGAAATGACAAATATTAGGAAGGGAAAGAAGGCTTGAATTCTCTATATTTCCTACTGAGATCAAGACATTTGCTAACTAGTTCATTCCAGGAGTTAGATATCAAGTCTATTTCATCTCCAAACTGAAAAAAAAATTTCTCTGGTGTTGATTTTTTTATAGCCATAATAACCCAATTGTATTATGATTCAATGATCTGGGAAATCCACAAAAACTTTTTAAATGGATTTTTGCCTGTATATGCTACCGCTATGGGTACTTTAAAAAATACATTTAATTACAGAGTTGTAAAATTGTTTGCTGAAAAATAGAGCTTTTAATTAAAAAAAGCTTTTTGTTTAGAGAGCAATTGTGTGTGTGTGTGTGTGTGAGAGAGAGAGAGAGAGAGAGAATTACAATGGTCCTGTTAATTTTTTTGAACCATTATGACCTCAGTTCCTAAAATACTTGAGGTTGGCCTTACAGAAATAGTAAGATACATACATTTAACCTCTGTTCTTCCCTTTCTCCTCTGCATCTTCACCTCTTCAACCCTTTTTCCCTCTTAATTTAACTTGCCTCCAGTAACTTTATGTGAATGTTTTATATTCTATCTCAGAGAATCCAGAAAAATGAGGTTATATTATATCATTTAGCATTTGGTATGTTATCCTTTTTAAAAATAATTTACACTTTATTGTTGTTATTATTTAAAAAGAGTTTTAAGTGGGTAAAATTTAGGGGTAAGATGACCTAATAGGACATTTCAATCACTACGGGAGAAAGATTTTGGTATTTCAGTGCAGCAGCCTTCAGAGATCTTTTCTGAAAGTGTGAACTTGGTCCCTTAGATTTTTGCTTCAGACAAGATGGCAATATTGCATCTAAAAGACTCTCAGAAATTATGGATCGTATTGTTATTATATTCCTATGTACTCCTCACAGTTAATGCCGTGATTGGCAAGAAAAGAAAAGTGCAGGGCTCTGGCAGCTAATAAATAGGTCTGATTCCCAAAATATTTTCATAAATGTTCATGAGTTCCCCATATTCATCTTATCATGGCAGATAAGGCCCTGTTTGGCATAGTCTTCTTAACTGGTACCTCCTCAGTAGTTAAGGATATAATGAAAAGAAATCAATGACAGTTATTTAGAATTACTTATGCATTAGTTATTTTTTTGCATAAAACACACAGAAAGCCATGAAATTTGTTTTTTTCTTTATAAGTTTTACTTTTATTTGTGCCTTCTCACAGCAAAAATCTTGACTTTGGTGACATTATGTATTTTTTAAATTTAACCTTTATTGTATTTTTTCCATTACTATTTACACCCCTTATATCCTCCTCCCCCCAGCAATCACCACACTGTTGTCCATGTCCATGAGTCCTTTTTCCTTTTTGCTCAGTCCTTCCATTCCCTAGCCTCCCCCACCAGCTGTCATGCTGCTCTCCATCTATGAGTCTGTCCTCATTTCCTTGTTAGTTCAGTCTCTTCATTGGATTCTATATATGAGTGAAATCATATGGTATTTGATTTATTTCACTTAGCACAATGTTCTCCAGGTCCATCCATACTATCACAAAGAGTAAATTTTCCCCCTTTTTTATGGCCCAGTCATATTCCACTGTGTAAATGTTCCATAGTTGTTTATCCACTCATCTACAGATGGGCCCTTGGGCTGCTTCCATATCCTGGTGATCCTAAGTAACACTACAATGAACATAGGGGTGCTTATGTTCTTTCAAATCAGTGTTTTGGGTTCCTTCTTGATATATTCCCAGAAGTGGGATAAGTGGGCTTAAAGGCAGATCCATTTTTAATTTTCTGAGGTATCTCCACACTGTTTTCCTACAGTGGCTACACCTGTCTGCATTCTCACCAACAGTGGACTAGGGTTCCCTTTTCTCCACATCCTTGTCGGTACTTGTTGTTAGTTGATTTATTGATGTTAGCCATTCTGACAGGTGTGAGATGGTATCTCATTGTGGTTTTAGTTTGCATTTCTCTGATGATTAGTGATGTTGAGCATCCTTTCATATGTCTATTGGCCACCTATATGTCCTTTTTGGAAAAGTGTCTATTCAGCCTTTGCCCATTTTTTAATTGTTTGTTTGTTTTATTTGGTGTTCAGTTTTGTAAATTCTATATAAATTTTGGATATTAACCCCTTATCAGATTATCAGAAAATATGTTCTCCCACTCTGTGGGTTGTCTTTTTATTTTGTTGATGATTTCCTTTGCTGTGCAAAAACATTTTAGTATGATGTAATATCATTTATTTATTTTTTCTTTTGTTTCCCTTACCTGGAGAGATATATCTGATAAAATATTGCTATGAGCAGTTCCAAGATTTTGCTGCCTATGCTTCCCCCTGCAATTATTATGGTTTTAGGTCTAACATTTAAGTCTTTGATCCATTTTGAATTTATTCTTTTTTTTAAAGATTTTATTTATTTATTTTTAAACAGAGGAGAAGGGTGGAAGAAAGAGAGGGAGAGAAACATCAATGTGTGCTTGCCTCTCATGTGTCCTCTACTGGGGACCTGGCCTGCACCCCAGGTCCGCCTGGACCTGGGTGCCCTGACTGGGAACCGAACCAGTGACCCTTTTGTTCTCAGACTGGTGCTCAATCCACTGAGCAACACCAGCCAAGTCTTGAATTTATTCTTGTGTGTGGCATAAGAAGGTGGTCTAGTTTCATTTTCTGCATGTATCTGTCCAATTTTCCATTTATTGAATAAACTGTCTTTAGCCCATTGTATGTGCTTGCTTCTTCTGTCAAATATTAATTGACTATAACGGTGTGGATTGATATCTGGACTCTCTAAACTACTCCATTGATCTATGTGTGTGTGTTTATGCCAGTACCATGCTGTTTGGATTACTATGGCCTTATAGTATAGTTTGATATTAGGTAGTGTGATTCCTCCAACTTTGCCTTCTTTCTCAGGATTGCTGTGGCTATGCAGGGTGTTTTGTGGTTCCATATAAATTTTTGAAATATTTGTTCTAGTTCTGTGAAATAAATCATTGGGATCTTGACAGGAATTGCATTGAATCTATAGATTGCTTTGGATAGAATGGACATTTTAATGATGTTAATTCTTTCTATCCATGAACGCAGTATGTGCTTCCACTTATTTGTATCTTCTTCAATTTCTTTCTTCAGTGTCTTATAATTTTCCGAGTACAGGTCTTTTACATCCTTGGTTAGATTTATTCCTAGGTATTTTATTCTTTTTCTAACAATTGTGAATGGGATTGTTTTCTTAATTTCCCATGTTATTTCGTTATTGGCATATAAAAATTCAACTGATTTCTAGATATTAATTTTGTATGCTGCTACTTTGCTGAATGAATTTATCAGTTCTAGTAGTTTCTTGGTGGAATCTTTGGGGTTCTCTATTTGCAATATGATGTCAGCTGTGAATAATAATGGTTTTACTTCCTCCTTTTCAATTTGGATGACTTTTACTTCATTTTTTTCTGATTGCTGTGGCTAGGACTTCCAGTACTATGTTGAAGAATAGAGCTGAAAGCAGACATCCCTGTCTTGTTCCCAATTTTAAGGGAACACTTGCAGATTTTGCTCATTGAGGATGATGCTGGCAGTGGGTTTGTCATATATGGTCTTTATTATGTTTAGATATGTTCCCTCTATTCCCACTTTGCTGAGAGTTTTTAACATCAATAGGTGCTGGATTTTATCAAATGCTTTTTCTGCACCTATTGATATGCTTATGTGGTTTTATCCTTCATTTTATTTATGTGGTGGTTCACATTTATTGATTTGCGAATGTTGTACCAAATTTGCAAAATTTACTCCGCCACCATCTTGGATCTCCATGACATTTACACTGGATCCTTTTTGTTGCTTATGTAGTGCTATATACAGTTGATTCTTTTACAACCTGGGGTAAAGGTCTCCGAGTCCCAGGCAGTGGAAAATCTGAATTTAACTTTTGACTCCTCCAAAATTTAAGTTGTCCCTTGGTATGTGCAGGGGATTGGTTCCAGGACACCCTTTTCACATGCCAAAATCCATGGGTGTGCAAATCCCCTATGTAAAATGGCATAGATCAATGTGTATATTCAGCCCTCCACGTCCACATACTCCCAGTCTCTGGTAGAAAACAGTGTAGGCATTTGTTGAAAAAAATTTTGTATAGTGGACCTACACTGTCCAAACCTATGTTGTTCAAGGGCCAACTGTATTCATTTGAATTTAGAAAATTAATATGTGTGAAGCATTTAGTTCCAGGCATTGTTAACCACTATAAAAGAATCTGAACAATACTGAATTATGATTAGTATTATTTTAAAATTTTGATTGTATTCCATGTGTCATAGAGCACTCATGTTTTATTTGGTCAACACAACATTTTTTTTTGCACATGAAATCATTATTTTATTTGTGACATGAAAAATAGAATAACAATATAAAAATTTTAAATGAAAAACTAAAATTAAATTAATTATAACTCTAAAAAAAAATAGAATCTGGCAGGACAAGAGTCCTAGAAGGCTAGCATGTTTGAGGACAAAAACATTTTCTAAATCTCTAGATCTCATTTAACAAATCAGTTGAGCCAAGTGAGTAGATCATAGATTTTAAAAAAATTTTTTCACATTTTTTTATTGTTGTTCAAGTACAGTTGTCTCCATTTCCTCCCCACCACTCCCCCTCACCCCAAATTAGTTGACAACATTTTAAAAGTTGGGACATTACAAGTCTTGGATGTTTTGGTGGCCGAATCCACTTTCTCGTGTGGCACAGACAACAAGGGCTGGCTACAGCATGCTCAGCCTTTACCACACTCCGCCCCACCCCCTGTGGCCCCTGACACCGAAGCGCAGTGCCAGTAACTATGTATTGCTCATTTGTGCTGTAGTCTTCTCTCATAGCTGCCTGCTTCTCTTTCTCTTCTTATTTTTTTCAATGTCTCTAGTCACTGTGGGCATTTCAGATTGCATGCTGGTCAAAGAGCTCAATATTTGCAAACTGAAAGGGACCCGACTGTGTCGTTACATCACTTTCCTTCCTTGCTCTTTTTCTGTCATTGTGCGATTGTTACTACCAATCTGCTTCCTTCTGTAGACAACATGGTCTGAGGAAAGGCTTTAGCTTGGTAACATACTTCTCCTGGGAAAAATGTGGGTGGCCTCTTTGTCCAGTAACCTCATAGAACTTTCTGAGTTTAATCATCTTTGCAAATATAATTTCTACTAGTAACTTGAACAGACAAGGCTATTTCATGGAATCAGGGAGCTTTTATACTTGCTCCC
The DNA here is from genome assembly GCF_022682495.2 of Desmodus rotundus. NCBI lineage: Eukaryota > Metazoa > Chordata > Mammalia > Chiroptera > Phyllostomidae > Desmodus > Desmodus rotundus. Next base: position 141,402,999 of record NC_071389.1, read on the forward strand.
AGCCCATCCCCACGAATAACCCCTCCACTCTACAATTACCTTTACATTCATGATATTGACTAAGTAAAAGTTGAAATTCCTTTTAGCAAGAATTCTATGGCTGTGTATTTTATACAGTCCAAACAAAAAGTCACTCAGGCAATTCAGAAGGAATCAGTTATTTTGTGTTCTGTAATGAAAAATAATTATGTATTTTTATTTTCACTTTTTAACTCTTTACTGGGTTAGTGTTTAGGCAGCCTATGGAAAGTGATATTCATTCTGACTTTTGTAAGTCAGCTTATCTTTCCCTATGTTGGTGGGGGACCCAGCTTTACCAATTAGAATTGAGGATAACAAGCTTGGCACCCAATTCTTAGTGGAGTACTTGAATTCTAAAAGTTATTCTAAGTTTTTATTGTCATTTATCCTCCTAAAGGCCACCACATACTGATGAATATAACTTCATCATTCTTTTAAGTAGCAATTGATTAGAATATTAAAAATCTTAATGTATTCAGAAAATCTTGAAAAAATATTGTTGTGATTGGTTAACTGACTAATTTCACATTCATAGGCTTTCTGAGGAGAAAGCAAAATTCTGCTCTTCACATTTAATTTCTGGTTCCTTTCCTTCCTTTCCCCCAGTTGAAATATTGTCTAGCTCTTTCCATTGCTCCTAGATACTATAATCATCATCTTTGTCTGATTTAAAGCTTTCCACTCACACTGTAGTTGGGCATGGGTATCGCTTTTCAACCCCCTTTCTCACTTGCCTTCTCCCCTCTTCTTCCTTCTCACTGCTGTTTCTGACCTTTGCAGGGTTGGGTGAAGGGATAGTGAAGATGAAAGAAAAAGCTGCAACATGGTGTTGGTGGCCCTGGGAAGGCAGATGCTCAAAGCTGATCCTCTCTCTCAAACAAGCCTATTGCTGGCTCCTCAGTAATCCTTAGCCAGGGTCCCCGAACTGCCACCACCTTGACACAGTCGGCTGTCTGATTAACACTACCACATTGGAGGCCTTTTAGGCACCTACTCCTCTGTTAGGGTCAACATTTACACTTACATTTCTTAGTGGGTGTCAGCAGTCCTCATGACTGTAAACTCCAGGGGGTACTTATAGTCCTCTGAGATGTCCCCTTGAAGTCCCTGTTATTTGTGTTGAAGTGCAATTCAACAATATTTCCCAAAGAATTTCCCCACTTTTTTCCAGCTCAACTAGAAGAAGGTGATGCAGGCAGAACCAACTTGGGGTCACCCCTTTTACAAGTCCCACGTGGGGGTCTGGCACCTCATATTCTTAGACTTTGGTGCCTCCACCAAAATTAAAGCAGAATGACCTCAGTTTTATTCTTCAATTACACAGTCAATCCTCTTCACTTGGGCTCAGAGTTATGCTGGAGCCAGTTGTCAGCCATGGCCGTTATCAAAATTTGAAATGACATCAACTTATAATTAAATAAATTACACATATATTTTAAAAGTAACAAATACTCAAAGATCATCACCTCTTAATTTTTCAATGTCATTTTACTATTATCTCTGCTCTCGAGATTACTTTTCTATTACGTCTACGTGGTAAGGACATTATATGGTGCTGTGCCATCGCACATTTCTTCCCAACTCTGCATTCATTGACCTCACTTTGGTAGCTTGAAATCATCTGTGGTGGAAGTATGGCCACACCAAAGAGAGTGGCAAATGTAACAAATCAGGTGCCACATATCCCCCATCTTGTTGTTTAACACTTACTAATATACCACTGCTTAGGATACACTCTTCAAAGATGTTAAGAACTAGCAAGATAGCAGGTGCAGTCCAGGGTTGGGCAGTTCATTTCAATATAAATGGGCTGCCTTGTAAATGCTAATACTCCCCAAGATCCACAGAGTCACCACCATGTTCAAACAAAATGTGACTCTCCCTCTAATGCCTGCAGTTCCTGAGAGAACAAATTGGTTCCTCTTACCAGCTATCCACCCTCAATACATTTTCAAGAAAATGTCTGAGATTAGAGAAAGAAGCTCCTGCAGCTGCACATTCCTTGGCAGCCCACATTATAAATGCTTTTGCAAAAATGCCTCACCCAGTTTTTAAAACTGTTCTGGGCTACATTTAATAGACAGTGAAAAATAATGACTTTTAAATATGCCACTGTACAATTAGGCCACCGAAACAACTGAGGCACTTTGGGAAGCTTGAGTCTAGGAAAAAAGAAAATACCTGCAAGAAAAAGCGACATATCTATAGGAAAACGGAAATACTTGAAGGTCAAAAGTTGCATCTATACAGTCAAAGGGAATAAATGTCAATGACACTGTAAAAGAAACGACCTCTCATCTCTCATTCAATGGTATGCATTTGAGCACTAGATAATTTTTCCACTTTGGTTTGATCGAGCAGACTCAGGGAAGCACTAATAGCGCTATTGTTTCTCAGTAGTGCGGAGAGGGTGAGGAATGCTCAGTCTCTGAAAAGTGTTGTCTTTTTCACAGACTTTGGAAAGAATATGTTGGCATGCTGGTTGTTGAAAATGTAAGAGAGACTTTAAAGAAAATATTGTGAAAGAAAAACTATAAGAGTACAAAACAGGAGAGTTGCTGAATGGAGGTGTCTCCTATATGGGCTCAACCTTCCTCCTGCCTGACACTGTCTCGGGCTCCCACAACTTGACCTTGAAACCTGGAAAGGCCTTTCATTTGCCCAACAAGGACCATTTTCCAGCATGTACTCCTGTAACCATGTTGCTTATGGCCATCATCCTTTCTGATTTGTTGCCTCCCACAAAGAACTGGTTGTTAAACATTTTGAATGTTACCTCTGGATAGCATTTTATAACCAATAAAGAACATTCATATCCACCATCTCAGGTAAGTTTCACAACTACCCTGTCAATTAAAACACACGAGTATTATTGGCTCTTCTTTAAAAACTGAGTGGGCCCAGCTCTTTGGGTCAATAGAGTATGGAGCAGCACATAAAACCTGAGGCTCCCGTCTCCTGACTGTGGGTCCAGAAGAACCTAGTTGACAGAGTATGTATTAGTTTTCTTTTCTTCTCTTTTTTTTTGAATCCTCACCTGAGGATATGTTTATTGATTTTAGAGAGAGGGAAAGTGGGGGAGAGAGAGAGAGAGAAACACTGATGTGAGAGACACCGACCGGTTACCTCCCATACGCCAGGCCAGGCATCAAATCTGTAACCTAAGCATATGTCCTGACCGGAATCTAAACCTTGACTTTTTGGTGTAGGGAACAATGCTCCGACCAACTGAGCCACTTAGCCAGAGCTGCATTAGTTTTCTATTGCTCTTTAACAAACCCCCACCAAGTTAGCAGCTGAAAACAACACCAGTTTGTTATCTCGGTTTCTGTAGGTCAGAGTTCCCGCATGGCAAATCTGGATTTTCCACTTAGTGTCTCATAAGGTTGGAGTCAAGATCTGGGCCGTGCTGGGTTCTCACTGGAGCTCAGCGTCCTCTTCCTAGCTCATGCAGAGAGTGTTGGCAGGATTCAGTAACTTGAGGTTGAAGGACTGAGGTCTCTGTTTCTTCACTGCTGTTGACCAGGGGTCACTCTCAGCTCCTAGAGGCTGTCCTCAAGGCCCAGCCTCCCAACATGACAGTTTACTCTTCAAAGTTCGCAGGAGAATCTCCCTGACTTCTGCCAAGATGGAGACTTCAACAGCACAAGGCAATCACCGGAATGACTACCCTGTCATGTTCACAAGCCCCACCCACACTCAGGAGGAGGGGCTATACAGAATGTGGACTGGAGAGGAGAGAGACTTTTGGAAGCCATCTCGCAATTCTGCCAACCACACCTTGCAAAGAGCACATCAGCTCTCCATTCCACTCTTACCAGCTTTGTGACTTAGCTTCGCTGGGCCTCCTGCTCCTCACAAGCAGGGCTACGCTGCTCATAGAATTGTTGTGAGCAACAAAAGTGCTAACACCTGGACAGTGTTTGACACATGAAACAATAAATGCTTTCTCCTGCCTTTGCCACTGCAGGCAGGTACACCAAGTTAGTTCGATGTTTCCTGTGTTATAATAGTTACAAAGCAGCATGAGGTTCAACTTTGCTCATTGACAGTTGAACATGGAAAGTTAAAAAAAAATGACTAGCTCATCATACTTGTCCCATCCTTCATGAGGATCTCCTGTATTAGATGCTTCTTATATTCCCTCATTACTCCTAAAGACGCTGCACAGTAGGTATCACTAATCCCATTTAACAGGCTAGGAAACTGAGGCCCAGAAAATGCTTTCTGTATGCCCAAATGCACACAATGCGTGAGTACCAGAGCAAGGACTTCAGCCTGCATAACAGGTTATCCCACCAAAGAGCCACTGAGAAACCGAGACAGGACATGTGTGTGTGTGTGAGTGTGTGTCTGATTCATCAGGAAGGAATGCAAAGAATTTCCCCTTCCCTCAGGGAGAAGGCTGGGCCCCTTTACCCTCAACAGAGAGTGCACAGATTTTAAAATGTTGCAAAGGGCCATTAATTCCTATTGTGAGAGAAAAGGACCTGAAAGAATATTTTGTGAATAAGGACTCAAGAAAGGAGCTGGAATTAGTGACTGCAATCTGTTTCTCCCACTATTTGGTGCTATTTTCAATGTTCAAAATAATACTTTTGTTCTTGCTATGTCATTATTTCCAAATCTTTAAAAACCTCGAAGTATGAAATGAGATCAGTGACAAAATTATTTAACTCTCAATTTAAAAAAATTGCCGAACATATTTTCCTACCCAGAGGATCATATGACAAATTGAAATTTCTCATTGAAGAAAAGATACACTCATTTAGAAAGATTACTCCAAAGCCCTCTTAAAAAGAGCAGAGACTTATAATTGATAAGGCAAAGCTTATGCTGCAAAAATAGCTCTTGCTTTAGTTTAAAGATACCCTGAAAGGGGGGGGAATACATACAAACATAGTATTGAAATGGATGCAGGTAACAGTTTAATGGCATAGTCTTTTATACTTGATAAAATGAAAGAAGGAGAAGGTGAACTAGGAATGTTTCTTTGAAATAAAAACTACTCTCTAGCAATAAAAATTCTCTATAAAAAGAAAAAGCAAAGATTGTTCAAAAAGATCTCAAAGTTATGGAATAAGAGATGGAAATCTTTGAAGCTAAAGGCTTCAGAGAAAAATATTTGGAGCTAGATTATTATCATCTCTTCATCATTTCACCAACTGGTATAAAATCAGAAAGAGCTTTTCAGCAGCTGGTTCACTTATAAATTTCATTTATATGATTTGGCTCTGAAGAATAATATGTTGGATCTAAAACTTTTCTTCATAAGCTGAAATGTGCACTTTATCATGAGATAAAGTTTACAGTCCTCTGCTTGGGTACCAACATCTCACTGTAAGCACAACACAGAGGACAGACACACAAGTTAACAGTAATAAGCAGCAGGCGGGGACTGTGTGTTCCTACTTATCCATTTCCATTTTCCCTTCTTCCTTAATGGTAAAATCTGGATTTTTTTTGGAGCAGCAATGTGCCTAGCTTGGGCTATATTTTCCAGTCTCCTCTAGAGAAAGGTTTGGCCAATGAGATATAAATGAAATTCCTTGCAAATAATTTTCAAGATAGCCGATTTGAAAGGTACTGACTCATGTGGAAGGAGTGTCTCTTTTAGTTCTCCCCCTTCCCCTTCTTTCTGCCTGGATCATAGATGTAATGACTGGGTGCCCAGCAGCCACATTTTGTCACTGATGATGGACACGACTAAGGGTGACAAAAAAGGAAAACTAGGGAGCCACGACACCAGCTCTAAAATGAACTACGTCAGCACTCCCTTTACGTGAGAAAATAAACTCTTAACTAGTTACCCCACTAGTAGGGTATTTATTACTAGTTGAGAAACTCAATTCCTGATACTGGTCAGCAATACAATGTAACTATAAAAATGGTCCAAATGATTTGAAGCAGCATTAATAAATATCTGGAACCTGGCTAAGTACACAAAAAAAGACAACAAAAACAGAACAACAGCAACAAGAACGGACTGGTACCAGAATTCCGTTTTACCACAGACCCCTCAAAAGAGGCAAAAATCATTTCCCTTAAGGTCCTTGAGGGGATCTGATGCTGAGTGATCAAGCGTTGAGGAAATCAAAGGATGGCTTGGGGAGTAAATATAAAGATGGCTGGCCTTGGGGAGGAGGAGTAAGTTCTACAAGACTGAAAAGAGAAAGGAGAGGGCTTTGCAGCACCCTTGGGAGGTAACAGAGTCTTAGAAAGAAATGCACTGGAAAGCTGGGCATCAGGCATCAAAGATTTTACTCTAGTTTTGGCAAAAAAAAAAAACAAAAAACCTAACCTCAAGCACAGAATGTAAGGAAGAAACGCTCCTGTGTTTTCATGGACCATAAAGGACTTGGATAAGGTAACACTCATGGGGGACTATGATTGTCTGAGTGTAAAGGGCACATTCCCCAATTTTCGGAACCCACATAATACCTTCTCAATCTCAGTCCTACCCTACTTGACCTCGTGGAGGCAATAAAAAATGGTAATGAATTTTTCATCAATATGGTGAGGAAAGGCTCAGCATTAGATTTACTTTGATTTAGAAAAGTAAAAGTAGTTTCTTGCATATCTCTGTGACAGACTAAAATTAATATTTTTAGAGTGTGTTACCGTTTTTTAAAAAAAGGCAGTGATAGTTCTGCTCAAATTTGGCCACAACATTTCATGAGTGACAAAAGAGGAAATGGGATGCTATGTTAAATACAACCAGTTGCCTCCAGTAGCCATTACTTCTTCTAAAGCAACAGCGCCTCCAAGGTTTACCTCCAAGGGCATATGGCTCCCTGGGAAACACTGCATTTCCCAATCTCTCTTCCTCAGAGGTGCAGGCATGTAACCAAGTTTGGATCAATGAGATATATGCAGAAGTGGCAGTTTCTGGGCACCTTTCTGAAAGGATGGCACACGTGCACACTTGGGTCCTTCTGCCCTCTCCCCTATCCTGCTGCTTAGAACTTGGATGTTCCCACGCAGGCCTGTAGATGGAAGCCATGCAAAGAAGAGCAAAGAGCTAGATGGAGCCTGGGTATGCGGTATTGTGGAGGGCCCTGCTAGTCATAGATCACCCACCTAAAGTTTTAGACAGTAAAGTACACTCATATTTTATTTAAACCATTACTGGTTTGGTCTTCAGTCCCTGGCAGCAAACCTAACTAATACAAAGCCTTGAGGAATTCATAGTCATGTCAGAGTCAAGGAGCTAGGTCTAGTTACCCTGGAGGAGAGATCACTCAGATGGAAAAGGTGGCTGTTTCTGAAAACTTGAAACTTCTTGCAGACGAGAGAAAAACCTTATTTTTTGTGGCTACAAGGAAGGAAATTCTAGAAAGACAGATATGGACAAAATATAGTATGAATACCTTATAATTAAGGAGGGTGTCTGACCTGGACACTGACTATTATCTGATATGGCTGATTAATTTAATCCAAACATTCCTTGGAGGACAGTGAGGACAAGGACAGCACCCCCTCCTACCCAGCTCCCCCCGACACCTAGAAACTTACAGTCCCCAGCAGGTGCCGGATAAAAAGGTTTGTTACGTGGGTGCAAGGACAGAGCAAAACTGGTAGGTGGAATGAAAGGCCTTTGAAGGGCCAGAAGAGTGAGCTTTGAGGACAGTTCCTCCCCCAGTAGAAAGCAGAATTTCATTGCTTTTAAAATTCAATCCTTTTTTCTTGTTTGGTAAAGTCAAAGCAAAATCTACTTTAAAAAGTAAATGCTGGCAGGAGTAGCCATTATCGCATAACAGAAGAATGTATGGGACAGTAATGATTCTAGGGAAGAGACAGGGCACTTCTCCATTTGCTTTCTTCAATGTGTGTGTGCATGTGTGGAAATATCTAAGGAGAAATACACGAGGAAATACGGTATAAGACCTTCATCACTACTGCTTTCAGATATGTAGACATTTCCCATATTTCTCTTATTCCCTTCAGCCACATTTCAAGCCATGCCATCTTGATCCCATTCAGAAAATTTGAACTTTGCAAGTAAAACTATATCAGATGTTTTGCTCACAATTTTTTTTTGTATTCCTTTTATCCCCAAAGCTTATTCAGGTGTGCCCTGCTTTAAGAAAGTCAAATACAGTATACTAAAACCCAAACTTGACAACATATAAATTAGGGGGTGAGAATTTACATTACAAACACATTCTGAATGTATCTTCTTGAGAGAATGACAAACACATTGAAACTAAAGTCGCTTGATTAGAATAAAATTAAAATATCTCTGAAATTATGACGTGACTCAATGGGAAAATTCACAGATTTACTTGAGACATTCTTCTGATTAGGACATTCATTGCAATTAGAAGTGATTAAATATCTTTGCAGTCCAGCAATAACAAAATATATAACACACAGAACTGCTGTACAAAGAGAGTTCTCCCTATGGCATGCAGGGGGGAGTTATTTTTAAATAAGATAGACTTACAGAAAATAACCACAGTAACAACACTGTTTTTCATGATGCTTTCTATCTAGGTGCCCTTTGAATCCGATATTTGGTCCTAGATTGATCATTCGTTCAGTGAAAATGCGTAACACCTGCTGCTTCTGGCCTGAGGCTAGCAGCTGGGCACTCAAAGAATAAGTCATGGAGGTACCTATTAGTTGTTCATTCACAGACAAGTGATCATAATTATTTAGAGTGAGTGTAAGAAAGCATTGCCAATCTAGAAAAAAACTTCCCAAAGAGGAGCTGTGGCTTAGGCTACTTCTTATTCTTTGAGAATAAATTGATTCATGGTCCTCTCTACCAGTTCCCACCAGCTTACATGGGGCTTGGAAGGCCCATCACAGCCCATAACAGGTTCCATTGTATTCCGCAGCAGCTGTGTTGACTTTGGACAGTGGGTTGTTTTTTGGTTGCTGTTGTTGTTGTTGTTTTGTGTGGATTATGCTTGACTTCAGTAGAGTATCTGGAAAGAAATAAGGAGAAAGAGTAGCTTTTTTCCCTTTAAGATGCACAATTTCTAGTAGCAGAAAGAATAGGCTTATCCAAAAGCTAGATGAACCTAAAGACTTAAAATGACTACCATGAAACTCTGAGAGAAACTTTCCTTACATTGGGTAAGAGATAGAAAATGAGAAGCAGTATGTCTTGATTACCTGCTAGGTGTTGGGCCTTGTTCTGGGCAAATTTACAAAAAGTGTTCTGCCAGGTAGGGATAATGTGAATTGCACTCCATTTCTACAAATAAGGAAACCAAGTCTTTGGCTAAACCAAGTGTAGAGGTCTTAGAGTGAGAGAATGGCAGAATCAGGGTGAGAACTATGGTGTCTCCCTGAACCTGATAGTAAACTTCGTATTTCCAAAGCTATTAAAAAAAACAAACTGCTTTCTCCTTCATAATTCTTGAAGTCAGAGCTGGCCAGAGAGACTCCATATGTTTTTTCATATGTTCCTAATCCACAGAGTACTTATCTAGAGTAAGATCTTCAGACTGAGACCCAACTGATGTAAAGTGTATATAGATGAATGGGTACAGCTGGAAGAGATTAAACTTTTGTCCATGGACTAGTGGGAAGTAGAACTGGAGCATCTGCCATCATAACAAAACACCACTCTGGAGTGAGCTTCCTGCAAGGAGGAGTTGGACATGGTGGGGGGACATTGTCTATTGATGCATCAGGATAAGTGTAGCAGCCAACTTTAGCCTAGGTAGAGTGTGGGAAGGCAGGAGTGAGCTAAGCAGAAAGTTGGAACAAGAAAAAGAGTACCTTTGTCTGACTCATGAGTTTGGAAAGAGAAGCTAGGCACTCATTGGCCTTCCTTTTCATTTTACTTTTTGGGAGCCACCAATCCATAAGATAGCATATTGCTGTGCTTTTTCATGTTACAGTTTTATAGGCGTAATTCCTCTCCTGGGGAAGGAGCTATGGTTGCCAAATGCCAGCCGAGACTGGGTTGGTAAATGTGGGTTGGTAAATTGTGGAAGCCAAGTTGCTGATAGAGGAAACATTCAACAACATCACCTTTTTCAGTAAAAATATATGTGTTTTGTATTCTTAGCTGCCTTACTCTTGTGTCATTTCTTACTTGGTCCAGAGTTTAAGTAAAAAAAAGCAGGCAAATTATTTATTGGACTTCCTCAACTTTCAACAAGGTAAATTGAAGGAGAATTCAGGGTCTGGGGGCTATGATAGCTTAGATTCCTCAGGTAGGAAGAACCTGGATCCACACAACTGAGCTGTCATGCTGGCAAGAGACGTTTCTGGAGGAGGAGCAGAGTGGTATGTAGACTGTGTGGTTGGAAACTCTTCTCTTTTGGAGAGACTGATTCTGCACGAAGGACCTCCCCTACAGTGGGTAAGCTGCAATCCGACTCGGCCTAGGCAAACAAACAAAGAGGCTGAGGTGGGAGGGGCTTGATTAGCCCATTTCTGATCCTAGCCTAAGGGAATATGTTCTTTTCTTTTTAAATTCATTTTATTCTGCTAGCATAAGGCCAAGTAGAAGAAGACAATTTTTTTTTTGTTTGTTTCTGTCTTACGTTTTTAAGCTAGAGGACCAGAATCTGTCTCACTCACTCAGGGGCCAGTTCACCAGAGGAGGTCATTACAAAGAAATCTGAGATCACCGCATCAACTACTGACCAAATATTTGAAGTTGTCTCCGTGTATAAAGCGAGGTTACAGAAGGGAAAATGACTATCCAGAAACTCAGAATATGGCTCGCTCTTCTTTGGACAAGTGAACTGGGGAAGAAGAAAAAAAATTCCTGCCTCGGGTTTAGAATAAATGTTTTATTCACAATTATCCTGAAGTATACATATATACATACATACACATATTACTTTTTCTAATTATATAAGTAGCATATGGTCATTGTAAAAAAAAAAAAAGTAAGATGAAAGAAGAAAATAAACAGTGTTTTAACTCCCAAAGTGTCTGTTAGGATCATGTTTGGCTGCAACAATGAGAAATACAGAGAAAGCAGCGTGAAGGTGGTACAGGCTCTCTCTATCTTTCCATTTCTCCGTGCTTATCATGAAAGTCTTTGCCTCATAGCTGGTGCCTCATGGTTGCAATATGACTGACTGCTGTAGCTCTAGGCCTCATATCCTTTGAAGGCAGGGAGAGGGGGAAAGCAGGAAAGGGTAGTACCTATATCAGAAAAGTAAACGCTTTTTCAGGTACCTCCACTTTAGTTCTCATTAGCCAGCACTTTTCCCATTCACATGGAATCCTAACTGCAAGGAAGTTCAAGTGAAATCTGGATTTTGTTTGTAAGAAAGAGAAAAAAAAGCTACTGGATAGGAAAAGTAGTGCTTCCTCTAGTTCTGGCTCAGCCCACGTTCTGCCTCCTTTTTCTTCCTTGCATCACCTATCATCCAAGCCCAGGCCATTCTCTTAGGAACCCCTGTGCTGTTCTGTCGCCCGGGACGGTGCACCAAGGCTTCCTTTAATTTTTACATCTGGCTTGCAAAATGAGACTCTTTTCTAGTTATGCATCCAGTTGAGACTATTACACATTTTCAAAGCATATGTATAAACTCTCCATACCATTTCATAACCTGTTCTTTTCTCTTAATGATGTGTTTATTGTCAGTAGCTTGGCAGCAGATGAAATTAATTGCATCTCAGCTGCACAGCTTGCTTCCTTGAGTCATTCTATAAATATATGCTAAACAATTTTAAAGATGCTGAAAGTGGACACTGAACAAAACACAAAGTCTCAGACTTCATGGAGCTGTTATTCCAGGGGGAGAAGACAGTGAAGAAATAAGTAAATCTGCAATATAGCGGATGCTGATAAGCATTAAGGAGAAAACTAAAGCAGGGTAAGGGAAATATGTCAGGAAGGGAATGTCAGGAAGGAGAGGAGTCCAATGTCACATATAAAATGGTCAAGGAATGTTACACTGATAAACAGAGTCCTGAAATAAAAAAGAGAGCAAGTTGTGTGCATTTCTTGAAATTTCCCAGGCAGAGGGAACAGCACGTGCAAAGGCCCTGACATGGGATCATGTGTAGTGTGGCTAAGGAACAGCACCAAGGCCTTTGCAACTGGGTCAGAGTAAACAAGGTGGACGTATTCAGAGATAGGGCAGAGACAATAGTAGAAGTTCCTATATAGTCAGAAGAACATGCTTTTATTAGCTGCACAGTGTTTAATCACTTTGTTAGACACTCAAGTACTTTCCAGTTTTTCATATTTAAATACACTGTTTTTAAAGGTTCTAGGCCACTGACAAAAATTCTTTAATGCCTACGTTAAAATAATGATTTACTAATTTTGTTTCTTGAGAGAAACTTTTAAGCACAGCTCACCTTCTTCTAAAATTATGAACAAGGGGACAAAAATAGTACTGAAATCCCGCTTCATTCACAAACAAAGCAAACATTAAAAATGCTTAGTTATTTTAGCATGGCAGAATGGGGAAGTAGCAAGGAATAGAGGGAGTAAAAGGAAAACGAGAAAAGGAGAGGAGAGAAACACCGAATGAAAGAGGAGCAAGGTTTCCTGAAGAAAAAGGAGACCTGCCAGTTCTACCTTTTGCTACAAACCACCCTCCCGTGCTGATGTGAAAAAACGCCCGCTTCACCAAGCCCGTGGTTCTGGGGGTCAGGAGCCTGGGCTTCCACACACCACAGTGGTCTTACAGTAGTTCAGCGTGTTACAGGGTAGTTTTCTCCCAAGAGGTCACAGTGGAAGCCCTCTTAGAGGCTGGGCCTGGGACTGTTAGAGCACTACTTCTACTGTACTCTGTTGGCTGGAGTAGTTACAAAGCAGCCCAGATGCTAGGAGAGGGAACATAGACCCTGCCTCTCAGTGAGAGGCATCTCAAAGAATTTGAAGGCATTTTTAAATTCACCACAACAGGCAAAGGAGAGATAGCCAGATTCCTAATTTTTGCCCTCATGAGGTGCAAGGCTGTGGGTGCACAGCCACATGACATAACTAAGGCCAAAACTGAGCTCATTCTGGCTTACAGTCCTGAGATGTCTCCCTCGAAGCCCTCGGCTACATCTTATATGTGGTTTATCCTTTTCTAGATCTTGAAAAGCCACCCTTGGTAAATAATAAATTACAGATTTTCTCTATAACCTTTAGTAAATTATCATCCTGCAACTTTGTTGTTTTTTGTTCTTTCTTGGTGATATGCTGCCCACTACTTTTATAGTAAGTAGTAGAGTAAGCTCATATGTGTGGCCTTGTAAATAGTAACTTGTCCAAGGTAACAATTTATGCCAGGAGAGTCTAAGACAATGTTGATTGTATTTATTTTACTACCTGTGTACTTCCTGAAAGGAGGGCGGTTTGATAAAATATTGTGAGGCTGCTCTGTTTTGGGTACTTATTTGCAAAGCCGCATTAGCTAATTCCCTCCAGACTTCAGGATTCATGTCATCTGGACCCACTGATTTGTGTATGTTCAGATTTTTCAAGTATTCCTTTACCTGCATTGACAGAGCATGTATTTGACAGAATAATATTAAAAAATATAAGATGGCAAGCAGATGGTCAGAATCTTGACGGGAAAAAGATCTTACTGAAAATGGTTTGTGAATGCAGACCGTGCTTTTGTTTACGGGAATGTCCTTTTAAATATTTGGTTTGATCACCAATGGAGGTCTTGAAAGAACCCAATGCCTGCAGAAATATGTTAGCTGATATCTTCTACCTGAAGTAATGGCTCCCTTTAAAAAGGGGGGTGGAAAAAGGAGTTTTCTACAACTCCTTGCTGCCAGATGTCTGTGTTGCTACCTAAATTATGGAGGTGGAAAAAAACCCTTTTTCCTGAACGCCTATGCCTGATGCAGCTCCTTCTTCAGTGAAGAAAGGCATGGATTCAATCCAGTGAAAACAAGAGGCAAAAGAAAAAAGAAATGGAAAGACAAAGACTCATACCCAGAAAAATTTCCAAGGATCTCAAGTTTAGTTCCTTTGTGTTGGGAAGACACGTTGGTGAGAAGTCTAGGCTCTGTACTGATACCCAGGATAAGAAATCTAACACTTTTACAGTTATGGAACCGAAAGCTCTACTCAAAACCCTGGACACCTTACACAAGTTGCAAAGGGAAACCTGGTAGAGCGATATTTGAGGTTTTTTTCTGTAGACTTTTCTTTCATGGCTGCCAGAGTCCTTTTAACAGAAAAGAAAGTAGATCAATATCTTGGCAGTGACATATAGTACCTTTCATTATTTGGATAGTCAATTCTAGTATCCTCTTGACATCAGACTCTGGTTGTCACCATTGAAAAAATTAGTGGAGTGGATTTTGTCCAATGTCACTGAAACTTCAGAACCCATGCCCTGCCTTACGTACAGTCCTTGCAACTCTCATTTCAATTGCTAAGGTATGTGGGCAGGATGAAGCCAACAAAGCAAGCCTGGAAATTGCCTATATCTATAGCCAAATATTTGCTGCTAAATGTTTTGGGAGGGTGGACCTTCTATCTTTAATATATATAAACTTTCTTTGCCTCATACTAGAATACACACCCATGTACTTAAGCACCCACCAAACTCTAATGGCCCTGAGCCATTTTTCTCAGGCATATTTATTTCCTCTATCCCTTCCAGACTTAAATGTTTTTTCTACATATACCCTTCTTCTTTCTGCCTTCCTGTTATACATAGCTAACTCATTTACCTCCTGCTAGGAGTTATGAGTAATTTAGTAGTTAAAATAAAGACTTATTTTTAATGCTATCACATTGACATATTTTAGTTATTACTAAAAGGTCCTCCATATCCTCCAAAAAGACACTTTAAGGTATTTTTTCATTTACATGGAGTGCAATCAATTATTGTAGTAAAGCCTATAGAGCTGGAAAATATGGCAAAAGCTTCATTCAGCTGCTTTTATATGAGACTGTTTTTGGCAGTCCATATAAGTGAGTCTTTCTTGGGCGAGAAAAGATGATTTCATAAGTAGACCAATATGTAGACAACCATCCAAATATAAGTCATTGACTACCAATTCATCAAAGAACAAATTTGTTAAAAGACCACTTTCCCAATATTACTGATTCACAAAGGACTTGTTGCTTTGTAGTTATTAGCATAATTGCTTGAAAAAATTCGAAGCTTAAAGCCACTGGGCATCTTCACCCTCTCATTACATCAGGGCATGCATTCATTATCACATGCATGCAAAGACCCCCTCTCCCTCTTTTCATATACAAGAACATTCCCAGTGAATTGCTTATAATCCAACTCCTTCCTTTCCTGGTCAAGAAAAAAAATATGAGAAGTAAGAAATGCAATAGACTGACTGAGTTGAAAATATATTGGAAGATAAAAAACTCCCCCTACCATGTTTAAAAAATTATTGAGATTGGTGACATGCCTGACACCAGAATTTTCAAAGAAATTATCTCTCCCCAAAGTAAGCTGTATATTGAGCAGCCTGACTGAAACACAAATTCCTGTTAATTTATTACTTGTTAAAAAAATTATAAATTGTTAAGTGAGCAATTGGTCTTTGAGCCAATTATTTTAGCTGACAAATTATTGTGTGAAATCACTTTAATGAATTTATCTAGAACCATTATAAAAGTTTTCTTTTAAATAATTTTAAAACTTATAAATTTTCTCCCAGATTTTCTTGCCTATAAGTCTAATTTCATGCAGTTTTCAGAGGATGAGGGAGATTCTCAGTAGATATACCAATGAACTAATTGAAACAGTGAAGTCATTCATTGATAAATACTTTCGATATATAGGTGAAGAAAAGAGAGGAAACACTAAAGAAATAAGTGATGAAAATTCAGCTCTTTACTGACTCAGAAGACAAACTATTCATATATTGGCTGACTTGAGAACAATTGCAAAACATCCCATCAACGAGTTCACAATGCCAGTGAGCGAGGATAATGTGCAGACAGCTCTGACCTCCTGTTGGGTCATGCCAACAATCCATCCCTAATGTCCACACATGAAAAACAAACGTCTTCTCTGGCAGGTGTTTTTTTTTTTCTTTCCAAGATAAACCTTTTTTCAATTTTCAAATCATAAGATATTTTTCTCCCTATGCAAATCATTCTAAATTCTACAGGTATTTGTATACTTTCTGTTGTATTACTCAGATAAGTCTGGTTTGATTTTAAATTCAGTAGGGAAAAAATGAACTCAGTCTTTTTGCTTTCTAGCATAGACGCTAGAAATATTCTAAAATATTTGTACGTGATGATTTCAAGCAATACATCAGGGATCAGATGTCTGTAAACATCTACTTTTGACATCCTTCATGTATTCACAGAATGTCTGGTCTAAGTTAAAAGACCAGGTGACTAACCAGCAAGCCAAATGAAGATCTACAGAGAATACAGGAGGCTTAAAAAAACTGTAATTTCAAAACATGGGTTTTCTAATTAAAATGCAGCCAATGTTCCCAAGCATACAGAAAAAAACCCAACAGGCATTGGGTCTCAAGGATTTGGGCCTCTGACATTATACATAATTTTTCAAGCATGCATCTTACTTATTTGGAAATCTCTTAAAAGTAACCAAAACATTATAACAGGTCCTGAGGCATGGGGAGAGAGTCCAAGACCCGAGCAACACAGTCCTTCAGGGCAGAGACTGCATTTCCTCCCTCGTTTCATGTAGCAGCATGCATAAGGTTGATGGTCAATAAATAAATTAATAAAACATCCACATAATTACAAGCTTCCATGACTGGAGGGAGTTTTCATCGAAGATATGAATAATATTTTACAAACACCGACAAGCAAAATAGTACAATTATGTAGATAGACTTCTCTCAAGTACTTGTTGTTGTCAATATAATCAGACATGACCCAGTTCTACATACCCAGTCTTGAGTGTCTTCAGAGACTATTCAAAATTTAACTAATGTGCTGGATACATAATTTTGCTCTATTTGAGCATCAGCTTAGTAAGAATTAACAAAACAGAAATGCCTGTTTTTAACATACCCACTATACTCCAAGTTCACATCTGTTATCTTGGTCCCACTTTATTTATGAGAAAAAAATTATATAGGTATATAATGCTGAATTTTTATATCCTTGAAATACAGGGCTGGAAGAGCCTTTAAAGATGTTCTAGTTCAGCCATCCAAGTCCAAATTCCTCCACATCATAGTCTAGACACAGAGATTCATTGCTGGTCTGCAACATCCATATATTTTTGTTCTTCTTAAAGCAGGAGTCAGCAAAATGTTTCTGTAAAGGTCCAGAAAGTAAATATTTTAGGCTTTGTGGGCCATACATTCTCTGTTGCAATGACTTCACTCTGCCTTACTAGTACAAAAACAGCCACAGACAATATATAAATGAATCAGTGTGGCTGTGTTCCATTAAAGTTCTATTTACAAAAATAGGCAGTGGGTCAGCTTTGGGCAAACATTGGTCTAAATCATCTGCTGTGATGCATGGGGCATGGGGATAGGCAGAAAAAAGCCTAAATAATGTGAAGAAAATGTTCACAATCAATACCAACAAAAGCTATCCCTGGCTTCTCAGTCCAAATGACTCAATATATTTTTTTAAATACTAAATTTTTTACTACATACTTCTGTTGGGCCCTATTAACTAAAGATTACCTCTTCCTACCCCTCCCCTCTTGCCAACACAAATGAGGTGAAAGAGAAAAGCTAGAAGATATCCATGTGATCATCTTCATGCTTCCTACGTATTCTTAAGGGTGACACTGTAAAACAGAATTAGATACAGTCTGGGTAATAAGGCAAGTACAGTATAACGTCATCCTAAGAGGATGGTATCCAACCTCGTGCAGATATAAGGGGTTATCCAGGAACACGGGATCAGGAAATGAAGGCACAGTTCAACTCCAAATGTAAGATCATGTGGTGAAGCCCATGAAGGGCAACACGACTTGGTGTAAAGCCCATGGACCTTGGAGTAAGAACCATCAGGATTTAAATTATTTATGCATTTTAGTAATTCTAAGACATTGAACAGGTTCCTTAATTTTCTTGATCCTCTGGTGCCTCGTTTATAAAATGGGGGTAATATTTATTTTGCAGGATTATCATGAGGGTTACATGAGGTAAGTTCTGTGAAGTCCCCATCACAGTGCCCAGCACACAAGAATCACTGACATTCTCTACGAAGAGAACAACGAATGCTCTGTTGTACAATTTTGCCTGCTGATCACCTTTTTGAAAAATTGACAACCTGTGGGGAAAAATCTAAATTTTAAGGAAGCGTTTTGCTTCCATATATCCAGGAGATAATGTCAATTGCTTCTGCCTTGTTAAGTAACAGTTATGATCAAGAACTCATAGAAAGCCATTGATCCTAGTACAGAACTTACCTGTTTCTATAAATTTTGTTTTCCCTACAACACTTTGGCTATTCCGTCAAGTTTGGAGCTACAGTTAGTCACTTAGGTTTCCCTCAGGTGTGAACTCATGGACTCAATAAAGAGATTCCAGAATATAGCCTAGTTGTATGCTAACCAGGTCCTCAAATGATTAGCAATCTGAGAAAATTCCAACTTGTTTCCCTTTGAAGGCAGCCCTTAGACCACCCAGGAGTTTGCGATGCTCGAGAAAGTAGCGGCATGTTTACATAGGAATGTGAGCTGTATAGAACATGGAACACCTGTGCTCTGTGGTCTTCACAGCCCCAATTAGCTTCTGGAAAGAATTCAGGGTAGAAATCCTTAATGGGATGCCACAGAAATGTGCGCACTGAAATGAGCACTGAAATAATTTCTTCAGCTCTGCTAGCTATATGTAAAACATACTCACTAATAACTACTTACTTACCCAAGTGAGTGCCGTAAAAGAATCCTGGACATTCAGAAAAGAGACTCAACTTATTTATAATAAGAACTTACAGTGTTGGTACAGGAAACGGATTTGGGGTTTAATATGAGAAAAGACTTTCAAAATCCAGAACCATTTATATAAGGAATGGGTTGTCCTGCGGGCTAGCAAAATCTCTGCGGTTAGAAGTGATGATCTATTGGGGATATTGTGGAAAGTATTCCTGTAAAAATAAGGAAGAAATATTTGACTAAATTGTTTTATTCTTACATGTTTATTTAACAAGCATTTTTGGGTACCTCCTATGAGCTAGCACTTTTTAAGTTCTGGCACACTGAAAAAGGTTAAGAATATATAAATAAATATGCGACATTGTACTATTAAAGAACTTAAGGATGGGGGGAAATAGATAAGTACCAGTGATTACAATAGGGCACTGGTGGTATGATAAAGAAATGTTCAAAGGTAGGACACTTAACTGAGAAGGTAATGAGGAGGGAAGGATTCCTGGAGCAGGCGACACTGAGTTTCAAAGGGTTCGTTAATGTAATGTGTTAGTCAGATAAAGGAAGGAGGTAAGAAGCCACTCCAGGCAGAAGGAACAACATAAACAAAGGCACAGGGTCACAGAAATACGGTAATGCTTCAGCCAGTCTAGAGGATTGTCATTAGTGGTGGGTCACAGGGTTCTGTCATCAACCCTATCCCATTCATTGCTGTAAGAAATGTTGTGCATGAAGAGCCCTGAATCAAATTTGCGAATAATGTGATGCTGAGATAATACATAATACATTCGAGTTGCAATATTAAGATCAAAGAGGACACAGTAGGGATTCAATAAATAGTTACTGAGTCAGTAACTCTTCAGAGTGTGGTTATATGGGTGTAAAATACAGCAGGTGGGAGACCTGGGCAAATGAAAACACATATAAAGAAAGAGGCAAGCTAACATCTGTTGATCTTGTTGATGAGTTATGGGTGTCTGCTATTTTATCTTCTACATGTTTGACTGTTTTGCAATTTTTAAAAACACTTTGGATTTTGGTAATATATATCGACAATGGGACATGGTTGTCAAAAACCCAAATGTAATTTGGGGGTAACAAGTCAGTATTTAGAACAATATGTGTGTCCGCCTCCCTATACTGTGCTGACCTAATTGCACATGCACAGTCTGATCAGTTCTGGGATTTATACTTAAGGAGACATGTTTGGAGGAGAAATATGAGGGAGTGAGGGCCTCTAAATGAATATGAGAAACGCTTGAAGGAATGTTGATGTCCCTTGTGGACCAGTCTCAAGAGTGTTAATAATTGTCTTTAAAGGATTTCATGGAGAAGATATTAGACTTGCCTTATGTAGCTTTAGTAAACAGGCCTACAGTGGTGTTATGTCATATATGTGTTTAATGAACACAAATTCACTTATATGAAATCTGAGAAAATAATCACATTTTAAGGGAAAAATATGGGGTGAGGCAAAAGTAGCTTTACAGTTGAGAATATGTGAAACATAGTTTATTCTTATATTCTTATTTATTATTTGTTATATTATTTTCCATATAAACAACCATAAACCTACTTTTGCCTCACCCTGTACAATCTAAACAGCTGGCTCCTCCACTTAGTCTACTTTATGAATATAACTATGTCCCCAAAAGAGCAGGAAACAAGAAGTGTGAAAACCCCATTTCAGGACCCTTTTGCCTCTCAGAGTATAAGCATTTCTCCAGTCTGAGTGGGACTCTAGCCTTGAAAAATACATATTTTTAATCCATATTTCTCCTATACACAAGCCAACTACTTTGGTTCTCAACCAAAGAAACGGTAATCAATTTCGACCCTGGAGGGAATGCTGGCTGAGAAATCGTAATTCTAATGACTATTAGAGGGCTCTCCTGAGAGACTTTCAAGACCAAGTTTGGCCATAGGCAGTTGTTGCCTCACATTGGATTTAGAGTCAAACCTCCAACAAAAGATGCAACCTCACAATAAAACCAAAAGATAAAAGTTTCAGAGAGATGATTTTAGATTAACCTAAGGAAGAAGTCTCTAATAGCTAACTTCTTCAGGAAGTTAAGGTAGCTCTCCCTTGCATCAGAAATGTTTAAACAGCCACCAGATGATAACTTTTCTGATATATTGCAGATGAGAGAGACTCAGGAATTTGACCTGAGTGGTGAATTAGAACAAATCTAATTGGCCTGTTAGAATCCGGAGATTCTGAAATTCTGGGATACCAGACTCATCCCAAGACCATGACGTAGCTCCTGTCACATTCTGCTTGCCTGTCCATTCTTCTTCCTTCAGATCCCTCTTCTTCTGATCTTTGAAACCAACTACCTCTCTCAAAAAACATTTCCCAATTCATCTCTGCTTAAGTACACTGGATGGCGTGTTATAGGTGCCCAGGAACGAGAACCTTTGCAGCATTATTAATGATAGCTCTGTTTGCTCTTATACTTCTTTTTCTTAGTCCTTGATACTCATTTTGCATGGGACTTTCACTTTTTCCTGGCTGTAAACCTTAAGAAATCAAGATTATTGTTTAGATGGTTTCATTATATGTGGATGTTTTATGCGATATTTATAAACCAACAGAAAACTCCCATTGGGAGGAGAGAGTTCTGGGTTGGAATTATCTATTGCTGCATAAGAAAATACCACGAATTTAGTGGCCCACAACAACAAATATACGAGTATATATTTGTTTTAAGCAGGAGCTAGGTGACTCAGATGCTGAAATCATCTGAAGGCTCAATCACACACATGACTGGTGAGTGATGTAGGGTGACAGGTAGGGCCACAGCTGGATTGTCATCTAGAGCACCTAGATGTGGCTTCTCTCTGTGGCTGCTTGGCTTCTTCACAGCACAGTGGCAGGGTTCCAAGAGCAAGTGTCTTAAGGAAACCAAGTAGAAACTAGGTCAATCCCTTTCTATGGCTATCCTTGGAAGTCACATAATGTCACTTGTGTCATAGTCACAGACCCTCTCAGAGGAGTGGACACAAACTTCTCCTCTGTGTCAGAGGATGGTCAGCATCATGTTGCAAGAAGTGTATGTGTGATGGGAGATCTCACAGCAGCCATCTTGAAAAGTTCAAACTATCACGAAATGGATAATTTAGAAACAAGAAGACTCGAAACCTGCTCAGTTTGATTATTTGCATCCTGTATTAGAAAAAACTGCATATGCTTCATCTCCTTTATTCTGACATTACTGTTGAATGCATGTTTCAAAAACCTATGGCTTTTTTTTCAGATGACATAGTTACTTTATTAAATAGATACAAGGAAGGTAAGATGGGTGCCTGAATTTAAGGTAAAGCTATGTACAGACACAAATTTGACTAATCATTTGTTGTGACTCCATTAAATAACATCTCTATCGATACTATTATTGTAAGGAACTCTTCTCTCCAATGTATGGAGATAGCTGGGCTATGTTGATGCTTCCCACTTACCTTCACCAGAGTAAGCATGACACAATCCCTTGTGTCAATCGGCACACAGGACACGAGAAAGGAGGATTCTGGCTAGCCTGTTCCCACCTCTTCTGGTCACCTCAAGCTCCCTTTCTTGGTCTTCTGCCATTGAGACCAGACTTTCTAGTCACTGCATTGCTCTCAGTGCCACACCTTAAGCTACTCAGTCAACACAATAAGAAAACCAAACCAAGAACTTGTTATCTAATTAATGCACCTAAGCATTGTTTTGAATCCCATATAATTTTGAACATTGTCTGGACTCATTGAATTGTGCACATATGTGTACGTATGAATGTAATAAATGATAGTTCCAAAGCTTTGCAATGATCTGCCAAGGACTAACCCTCTGGTTCATTGCAGTAACAGAAAGGAAAGAAAGGAAGGGAGAAAGGGAGGGAGGGAGGGGAAAAGGGAGAGAAGGAGGGAACAGAGGAGAGGATAACAAGGGGACATGAGAGGGGTACACTGCCCTAGGTATTTCGACATTGAATTCTCCCTATGTAGACATGCTGCTACTATGCATCTCTGGTATTTCTCTAAATAAAAGTCATGAATGTGGTGAATGTTGTGACATTAATGTGATCCTGCAGCATCATAGATGTCGACAAAACTAAAACATGTTTAGACAACTTTTTCTCTGAAACCTATTCTTAAAGTGACAAACAGTAACTTTTTTGTAAAGAAGCATGTCAGTCTGACTGTCCAACAAAACTATGACAGCTGGAATAGCATCTCTGAAATACAAGTTATGGTAGCAGTCTATTCTAGAATTGTTTCTGTCTCCCCTGCTTTCCTCAAGAAGACAAAACAGTTCCTCACCTCTCTGTTTCCCTAAGCCCATCTCTCAGCCACCTCTGCCAAATTTGCTTTGCTCTTCTGAGTTCCTATTATGGCAGATTCTAGGTGGTGAGTTCAGTGGGCATGGCAAAGGGGTGGAGGAGGCCAGCTCGTCTCATCTATGCTTAGTTTAGTAACCCACTGGTTGAATCACTCAGGTTGAGAGATATTGATTTAAAATTCCCTAATAATGCAATACAAATCATTCCAAATTTTGAAGAGGGCCTATACTCCCTTACAGGGTTCAAAGGTTCAAGGGAGGTTTTTGTATGATAAGAGAGTGTTAGGTTTCTTCTCAGACATATTTGGAAAGTTAAATAGATTTTTTTTTTCAGGCTCAGACTGAGGATCAGGAATATGCATAAATTTACTACAAAAAGGGAGGGAGTTTCCCTCAGGGAAAGGTCTTGGCTCAAAATCCCAGTGGTCAGCTGGAGTCAGACCAAACACACACCTTGGGAAATAGGGACATTAATCTGTCTGACTTGTGGGTGTGAGATGATTCTTTAGAAGCTGAGGGACAATGAGGTAACCAGGAATGAAGGCAGATTTGTGAACAGAGGGAAAATCGATAAAATGCATAAGAATTATGGGTTTCTGCTTACTAAGAATAAACAAGGGGTTTCTGGTGAGATGGATTCAGGCACAGAAGAACCTGAAAGATCGGGTGACATTTAAGGCCAGATAGGAAGGCTGTAATTACTTTTGTTATAATGTAAGGATTTATTTTATAAGGTGTTAGATCTGATACTGGGGAGTTGATGGAATTCTCACCAAGACCTTCTTCCAATGTGGGCTGCATTTGTCTAGGGAGATTTGCTATCAGTACCAGCAAGTATCCCCCCAAATAAATACAACCTGGGGTGGTCTCTGGGCAACCCTCCCCCTCCTCCCTTCCAAGAGTTGGGGGCTTCTGATAGCTGGCAGGACTCCCAGCCAAGAGTCATGCGTCCCTGCCACCCTGGCAAATTTACAAGTAAGCTGTGGCAAATTTACAAATTTACAAGAGTGCTGCAGAGCAGGAAAAACACTGGCCTAGAGGGATGGCTGAAAGTTCTCCTGTTTCTTCACTAGAGAGAGCATGTCCTTTCTCTTTTAGAGTGTTCACTTATTTTTCAGTATTGCTCAGACACTTAAAACAGCCCCTTTCCCCTACCCTGGTCAAAACTGGCCAGTTTCAGCAAAAATTCATTTTTCAAAATAAAACTGTGGTAGAAATTCAGAAAATAAGCTTCTTTGACAGTTGTTTCTCATTAAAATTCTTACCTTAAGGATTCAAAGCATTATTTCACAGCACAGCGCCCTTCATCCACCCAAAGAATTGCAGAGTCTCAAAATCCATTAAAGGCTCAGATGCCTGACATCGTTTTACATAAAGACAAATACCCTGTGTTTTCCAAAAGCACTGAAAGTGAGAAGTTTGCCTGTGTAAGAAGGTGGAGATTAGGCTGTGCAATAAAAAAAGGGCATTAGGGGAGGTGAGGGGACTTTACTATACAGCTTGTCTCTGGAAATATGGCTGTTAAGTAGATTCAAGCAATTACAATAAAGCAGAAAGAATTCAGAAATAAAACTTTTCATATCTAAATCAGAGGGGCCGTGACTGCCCAAAACGAGAGGCAGTTTAAATGTCAAGTAAGCATGTATGTTTTGCAGCAAAATAAAAGTTCCATGCCTACCAGCTCACAAGGGGAAGCATGATATTGACATCAGAGAGGTCCCTCGGGCTGCTGAAGGCTGTCTGTTTCTCAGTACCTATGCCACCATATGTCCCTATCACCTGTGTTGGGCTGTACCGCAACGAGTACTGAAAGAGTGACGATGGAATTCCTGGGATAGCACTATGAAGCGAGGCTTCTGTACGGACACTATAGAGCATGTAAGATTGCCAAACCTCCTAAGTGATAATAGAAAGAACAGGAAGCTAGGAAGCTGAGACTCGGGTACGGTGCCAAAACGAGCCTGGCTCATTTCAGTGGTGCTCCACAAAGAATACAATTGCAATGGCATCATTTAGGTTGGGGGCCAACTAATCCCAAAAGATTCCTGAGGAATAAGAGGAGAACTCATGTTTGCCAAGGCATCAACAAATCCATCCTGTGACCAGATTTCGTAACATTTCAGTCTACAATCCAAGAGGAGAATACATGTAACTCTTGACAATTCAAAAATTTTAAAGCATTTCTAAAAAATATATTTTATTGATTATGCTATTACAGTTGTTCCATTTTTCCCTCCCCTTTACTCTCCACTGCTCTGCACCCCCCTGCTCCAGCATTCCTGTCCCCCTTAGTTCACGTCCATGGTTTAGATATATAAGTTCTTTGGCTTCTCCATTTCCTATATACTATTCTTAACCTCCCCCTGTCTGTTTTGTACCTACCATTTATGCTTCTTATTCCCTGTACCTTTTCCCCCATCCTACCCACCTCCCCGCTGATAAATCTCCATGTGATCTCCATTTCTGTGATTCTGTTCCCTTTCTAGTTGTTTGCTTAGTTTTTGTTTTTTGTAGGTTCAGTTGTTGATAGTTATGAGTTTGTTGTCATTTTATTGTTCATATTTTTGATCATCTTATTTTTCTTAGGTAAGTCCTTTTAACATTTCATATAGTAATGGCTTGATGATGAACTCCTTTTGCTTTACCTTGTCTGGGAAGCACTTTACCTGCCCTTCCATTCTAAATGATAGCTTTGCTGGATAGAGTAATCTAGGTTGTAGGTCCTTGCTTTTCATCAATTCTTGCCAGTCCCTTCTTGCCTGGAAGGTTTCTTTTGAGAAATCAGCAGACAGTGTTATGGGAACTCCTTTGTAGGTAACTCTCTCCTTTCCTCTTGCTGCTTTTAAGATTCCCTCCTTCTGTTTAATCTTGGGTAATGTAATTATGATGTGCCTTGCTGTGTGCTTCCTTGGGTCCAACTTCTTTGGGACTCTCTGAACTTCCTGGACTTCCTGGAAGTCTATTTCCTTTGTCAGATTAGGGAAGCTCTCCTTCATTATTCTTTCAAATAAGTTTTCCATTTCTTGCTCTTCCTCTTCATCTTCTGGCACCCTTATGATTCAGATGTTGGCATGTTTAAGGTTGTCCTGGAGGTTCCTAAGCCTCTCCTCATTTTTTTGAATTCTTGTTTCTTCATTCTGTTCCGGTTGAATGTTTCTTTCTTCCTTCTGCTCCAAATTGTTGATTTGAGTCCCAGTTTCCTTCCCTTCACTGTTGGTTCCCTGTATATTTTTCTTTATTTCACTTTGCATAGCCTTCACTTTTTCCTCTATTTTGTGACCATACTCAACCATTTCTGTAAGCATCTTGATTACCAGTGTTTTGAACTGTTCATCTGATAGGATAGCTGTGTCTTCATTGGTTAGTTCTATTTTTGGAGCCTTGATCTCTTCTTTCATTTGGGCCATATTTCTTTGTCTGGCACACCTGCTACATTGTAAGGGGTAGAGCCTTAGGTATTCACCAGGATGGGGCAAACCACCACTGCATTGTGGCGCTGTATGTGGGGGAGGGGTCTGAGAGGAACAATGCCACTTGCTTGGCCCTTGGCGGGCTTTTAGTCACTTTTCCTGCTACAATTAGGCCCTTCTGGTGCTGATTCCCAGGTGGGTGGGTTTGTGTACATTCTAGGACCCTGTGGGTCCCTCCAACGAAGTCTCCTGTGAGGCTGTGTTTCTCCCACCACCCCAACCCCCACAGAATTTTATGACCGGAGGTTTTAAGGCTTTATTTCCCCACACTGGAACCCTGGGTTGTGCAGTCTGTCTCACTCCCCAGTTGTTCCTCTCGGTTTATCCACATGCAAATGTGGGACCACCCGGTCCTCTAGCCACTGCCTTGCCCAAGTCCTCTGCACCCTGGCTGCCTGTTTCCCCACTCCTACCAGTCTGGATGAATGTTTCTTCTTTAACTCCTTGGTTGTCAGACTTCCATACAGTTCAATTTTCTGGAAGTTCTGGTTATTTTTGTTTTTAAATTTGTTCTTGTCCTTCTTTTAGTTGAGCAAGGAGGTAAAGTATAGCTGCCTATGCCTCCATCTTGGCCGGATGTCTTAAAATTTTTATGATAGTGTGTTTCACCAGGATCTTGTTAGTTTTTTTTTTCTTTATACTAGCTCATGTGGTTGCTTTTTGATCAAAATTATTCAATCTATTTAGCTTTAGGGCTAACAAAAGCAGCAGCCTTATACAAAAGGTCATTGTGTCTATTTCAAGTGTGTGTTTATCAAACACTTCCTCTCTCCTGTACCTGGTGAAACTTTCACATAGCTTATGAAGTTCTGGTAGAAGAGGCTTGAGAGATGTTGGTAATAGATTTCCTCTACATTGGACTTCAAAAGGTGAGGTATAATTATTTGCGCAATGCACCATGTCAAAGTCTCATGGAAAGTGATCATTTGATTTTGATTTTGAATAGTATACCATTTATTCCCTTTGTCTCCAAACACTTCCACAAATAAGTTGAAAGCATAATTCAGTATAAAATTTACCACTTATTTACTTATGGTTTAGAAATAAGATCAGTTCTCAAAATCCTGGAATGGCTTAAATGCCCATTCAGCTAATAAGATGAGAGAGAAATCAGTTAAACCTTTAGACCAAAGATTTTATATTCACTCCAGACTCCATAAAGTTCCAGAAACTGACCTTTCCCACTTATGTAGACATTTTAATTTACCTTTCACTTAAGTCAATTATGGTTCTTCCAGAAAGTACCACAACTTATGATATCTCCCAACCAGGGATTCCTGTGTAGAATGACATATATTTGAAAAATAGGTAAAATCTCCTGGAGCTAGATGGATATCATTTGGCTGAACACGAGGCAGCTCACAAGCACAAGTTAATCCTTCTATAATATGGTGGTAACCGGAGAAGTAAACCCTCTTCCCTGGTTCAAATTCTCATTTGGATGGTGGATGTCCTGAGCTAGAGCTCTTAGCTAAAAAACACTCATTAATAACTTTAAGGACATTAATAACTTTGGAGACAGCCTATCAACCACATGGAACTTGAAGATGGGTAGATTCTGCCACTGCAGGGAGTATAAAGTCCTTTAAACTCTCACATGCAGCCTCAGGTTACACAATATTCATTCAAGAGGGATATTTGTTTTCTCCCACAAAAGAGTGTAAAATGAAAATTTTCTCTGTCTGTTTTGGTCACAGCTCTGTAGGGGGAAATAGGCTTTTTATAGTAATTGGTGAATCCAATTATAGTAACTGGTTATTTTTAATTTTAAAGTCTTCATTTGCAAAGTCCATAGAGTTTATTTTCTTGCTTAGAGGTTACTGTGCTAACCAACAAATCTGGGTTTATATAGTTGTTTTCAAGTGATGTTTAAATTATATGTCTTCACTTGAGTCAGGTTTAAGGTCTCCCATCTTTAAAGATTTCTCCTGAGATCAATGCCTTCCACCTCTTCTCCAATGAGATACTGTTGCCTTGTATGTCTCATATCATCTGAAGGAAACTGGTAACTAACAGGTGACAAGATTACCTTAGATGTAGCTTGTTTTTGTGGGTTGACTTTTTATAGTCTTTACTTGCCAGCTGACCTGAATGTACGTTAGCCCTTGTTTGGAATAAGCACTTTTGCGTTAGCTAATACCACTCTAACAATAAATCTATATCTATATCTATATCTATATCTATATCTATATCTATCTATATATCCATGTTTAGTAATAATAGCAAACATTACTAAACATTTACCATATTATAGGCACTGTTCTAAGAGCTTTACCCATATTTTTGCATTCAATCCTCACTACATTCCTGTGATACAGATAGTCTTATTATCCATTTACAAGTTAAGAAACTGGAAAAAAAAAAACCACCCAAGAGATTTAGTGCCTTGCCTTGGCAGCTGGCTAGTAAGTATTAAAGAAAGAATTTGAACTTAGGTGGTCTGACTTCAGAGCCTCAACATTTACTCCCTATCCTATACCTGTAGCTCCATACATATAATCAAAGGTATGGGAGAAAATAAGGTGATTATCCCTACTCTTTTCACTCACTCCTCCCTGCTCCCTTCCATCTAAGTCAGATTCCTGCAAGTACCTTGCCCTCTCCTCTACCTTTGCTGGTGCTGGTCTCCTATGCTGAGTGCCATCTCTACCCCAATCTGACTGCATTCTTCAAGTACAGGTTAATCTTTCCTTCCACCTGCCCCCTTCCAGCCTTGTACAGCTGTCTCTTCTTTCTTTGGCCTTATTATAACTAATCAGACACTACCAGTGACGTTACTAGAGGGTAGGGTTTCCTACATGTTACTTCCTTTATATTCTCTAGATTAGGTAGAGTAGCCAAACTGGTACTATGAGGCACCCTCAGATCCACTTATAGCATCGAGAAGTTCACTTTCTGTTTGGCTGCCCCACTGTTATTCTTTCCTACCTCTTCCTCATTCATTTCCTCCTCCTTCAATATTATAAAAGTAATATATACTCACTTGATGCCCTCATTATTTCTGATGAGGGGTTAGCCATCATTTGTATCATTCCCCTGTACATAATGCCCTCTCCCCACTCTGGCTGTTTTTTAAATTTTTTTCTCTTTGTCTTTTCAGGAGTTTGACTATAATGTGCTGAAATGTGGTTTTCCTTGTATTTATCTTGTTTGGGGATTGCAGAGTTTCTTGGACATGTAGGTCAATTTTGTTTGTTTTATGGTTCTTATAACCAAATGTGGGGAATTTGGGGCTATTATTCTTCAAATATTTTTTTCTGCCTCATTCTTTTTCTCCTCTTTTTCTGAGAGGTTGTGAGTTTTTTCTTCATTATATTAATAGGAACAAACTAACCCATAATAAAAATGAAAAGATTAGTAGAAGAGAATACAAATCAATGTAAGAATCACTTATTTCCAAAATACCCATAGCTTACAATTGATAGAGTATGCAATGGTGTTGAATGTTTGTGTTCCTCTAAAATTCGTATGCTGAAACTTAATGCCTAGCGTGATGCTACTACTCACTTTTGGGAGGTGAATTGGTTATGAAAGCGGAGCCCTCATAAATTGCATTAGTGCCCTGAAAAGAGAGGCCAAAGGACAGGACCCCTTCCACCATGCAAGTTTATGATGAAAAGACCAGCATCTATGAACCAGAAAGCACAGTCACCAAATCTTCCAATGCCTTGATTTTGGATTTCCCAGCCTCCGGAACTGTGAGAAATAAATATTTGTTGTTTATAAGCCAGCCAGCCTATATTTTGTTATAGCCATTCAAAAAAAAACTAAGACAGAGGGCAATAATATTCAAGTTATAATACTGTATTTTCAATTTTTCTCCTTCAGGCCACCTTTTCTTCCTAGAACAACTCATTCATTAATGTATGCAAATATTCAACAAATATTTACAGAGCCCCAGCTATTTGGCTTGCACTAAGGTAGGTACTAGAAAGAAAAAAATGAAATGAACAAGAAAAACACTTTTGTCCTCATGAAATTCAGCCTCGTAGGGGGAACACACAGGTAAAGAAGCATGACTAGTAGGGGAGGGAAGAAAAGGTCTAACAAGCTGAGAGTCCTGCATGTACAGAGATGAGCCAGCACATGGTGTATGTAGAGATGAATGAAAGGCTCAGCATACAGCTTGGAGGATGAGGGACTGGAGATAAAGTTGATCTGCAGGGAAGGGCTAGGTGTAAAATCCTTGACTGCCAAGCTTTGTAATTTGGTGCAGCCTATAGGCAATAGCTATAAGCTAAACTTTTGCAGCATTTGTCATATTTTAAAGTTATTGGGTTGACATAATCAGATTTCCCTTGTTAGGAAAATTAATTCTAGTTTGGAGGACTAACTAAAGTAGAGAGAAACCCATGAAAGGGAAACATTTCCACCATCACAGAACTTTCTATTAGACAATGCTGGTTTAGAGAGTTTTTAAATACTTGAATTGAGTAATTAAGAAAATGACATGCCATTTCGTATCCATGAGGTTGAGGGGGGGAAGTAGAATAGTTTGATAATACCAGGTACTGCTGAGGATGTAGGAAGTCTGTGTCCGACACACTGTTAATAGGAGAGCAGATAGTTATAATCATTTTGAAGAACAACTTGGCAATATCTAGTAAAGATGAAGATATGTAACCCTACAGCCCAACAATTTCATTTCTAGAGACAAAAGAGAAACACTCTCATGAGCAAACATGAGAACACTACAAGGACATCATTGTAATATTATTTCTATTTAATAGAAAAAAGACCCTCTATATGTCTATGTGTGAGGATAAAAAAATTCTGGAATATTTATTTAAGGGAATACTATACAGCAGTTAAAATAAAGATCTATCAACATGTGTGAAATGGGTATATATCAAAAATTTATTGTTGAATGAAAATGTCTATATTGTTAACAATATACAGGAGGATCCATTATGTTCATTAATGCTCTGTCATAGAGTTTCTCTGCATTTAAGATTAAGTATGCCAGCATATTGCCACCAATTGTTCTAAAAAGCTAATCTGGTTATGTTAACCCTTGCCCTTCCTTAAATGGGATAAAAGTTCTCTAACTAAAAAATGTTGCCATTTTCTACAATTGAACAATCTGCATCCAGTTTAGCCCTGTGTTCACAGCTCAGCACTTACATGTAGAGTTTGAAGGTGGGTCAGAAAAGTCATAAAGACAATTCAAAGTGAGAGGATGTTATATATTAAGGGAAGTTGGCATTGTTAGTCTGGAAAACAATATAAACCTGAGGTATTTAATGATGGTTTTAGGGCTTCTGTATTCTCCCTTTGATGTGTAGGATCTGACTGGTTTAGCTTTAAAGATCTAAATCTAACTTTCTTTCAAAGGGTGTGAAATTATTTGGGGGGATTCCCTCCTCCCTCCTCTTTTCTTTTTTGCCTTTCATTTTTTGTCTTCTCAGAAAATTTTATACAACATTTTAAGTGCACCTGATCAAGTGTTTGCACAGCTTCATTAAAAAAGCTGGGTTAGTTGAATTCACCATACCTGAGGGTGGTAGTTACTAGTCTGCTCCCGGTTCTAGAGCCATTCCCCTGAGTATCACACCCCGATACTAAAAAGTCTCAGAGTCTGGGGTCTGGAAACAGGCCCGGAATGCATTGTAAAAGCACTCAGGGTTATGTGGACACCTATCTTATCAAGACAAAGATAGCTAGATTAATTCTGAACTGACTTTTACCTTGGCCTCCCTGATTTTAAGGTTGGATGTAGACTCTCAGCAACTCTTAGCATCAGGAGGTAACAAAAACTCACTAAGAAACATAAATCAGGACAATATCTTAAGCATACCTGTCGTGGAAATTACTATCTCCTAATTTCTCATGTAAATCACAGTGATTTTATTTATTTTTTTAACAGCCTCTAGATTTCACAAATCACTCTTTGGAGCATCTCTTTCTGGAAAATAAAGATCCTCAGTGTTTAAAAAAAAACAACCTCATAGTCCAGTTGAACATAGATATACTACTTATTATACCCCTGCAAGATCAATGCCAAAATAGACTATTTAAGCTACTTTAACTCTTCTATGCAAAATAGCCTTTATAAAGTTGTGGCGAATAATACTTGTAAAGGAATCTTACTCTTTATGGCGACCACCCAGGTGGTGCCAGAAGTTGAAAGTAGCCCTCCTCCTCGAGCCCCGCCATCAGTGTAGCTCAGAGCGGATTGGCTTTTCGGGGCCGCTAAGAGACATGGCAAAGCCGGCCAAGTCTTCCGGGCAGAAGTACTAGTTCCGATCTGAGGATGAGAGCCTGTCATTAAGGGGTGTCCAAAAGAGAGGGAGAAAAGAAAGAAGGAAGTGTGGTTTAAGCTTCAGGGGAGACTCATTTTCTCTAGGAGAGGGAGTCAGGCACCAAGAATCGCGTCCATCACTAAAGTTTCACTTGCGGTGAAAACGAGAACCCTCCGGCCGGCCCGGCGCTTGCGGGGGCCACTGGCGCCTCAGCCTGGGCGCCCGGGGCTTAGTCCCGGGCGGGCCCGTGGTCCGCTCCCCACCCTCGCGGACGCCGCCGAGCTGGGCTCCTGGAGCCCGTCCTCCGGGCCACGCGAGCGACCTGCGGGGCGCACACTCTCCCCGACCCGGCCTCCCCGCCGGGCGCGCTCCCGGCCGGCCGCCGCGGGCCTCCAGGTCTGCTTCCGGGCCAGACGGGACCCGGGAGGCGGGCCTCCAACAGCCCAGACTCCTTTGAAGTCTGGGCAGGGCAACAGCGAGGGAGATGGAGGACCGTGGAGGGACGGGGAGGAAGGGGTTCTGCCTGCTTCCCGCAGGCTGCCGGCACGGAGGGCCTACGTAGGGCGCGGGCTGATGCCTAAGGTAGAATGCGGAACAAGTGTGCACGCGTTAGAGATGGACAAATGCAGTGCGTGTGAGAGGCCTGAGGGTGTGTAATAAAAAACTGGGGTGAATGTGTGAGAGGAGGCAGGGGTGAGTGAGTGTGTGAGGGAGAGGAGGCAGGGGTGAGTGAGTGTGTGAGAGGAGGCAGGGGTGAGTGTGAGAGAGGAGGCAGGGGTGAGTGTGTGAGGGAGGAGGCAGGGGTGAGTGAGTGTGTGAGGGAGAGGAGGCAGGGGTGAGTGTGTGAGGGAGGAGGCAGGGGTGAGTGAGTGTGTGAGAGGAGGCAGGGGTGAGTGTGAGAGAGGAGGCAGGGGTGAATGAGTGTGTGAGGGAGGAGGCAGGGGTGAGTGAGTGTGTGAGAGAGGAGGCAGGGGTGAGTGTGTGAGGGAGGAGGCAGGGGTGAGTGTGTGAGGGAGAGGAGGCAGGGGTGAGTGTGTGAGGGAGGAGGCAGGGGTGAGTGTGTGAGGGAGAGGAGGCAGGGGTGAGTGTGTGAGGGAGAGGAGGCAGGGGTGAGTGTGTGAGGGAGAGGAGGCAGGGGTGAGTGAGTGTGTAAGGGGGTGGAGTGCGCGCATGCTGCAGTTAGGTGTGTAGAAGAGTGTGCCGTGAAAGATCCCCGGGTGCGCGCGAACGCGTGGTGAGGCGCTCAGGACCCCGCGCCCCGGGTGTGGAGAGGTCGGGGCCGGGGCCGGGTGGACACCTGTCTGGGGAAAGGGGCCAAAACCCGGCGAGAAGGCAGCTAAGAAGCCCTAAGCATCCTGTCACCAGGCACCTTGGCCGGTTGAGTGCCTGCCCGGGCGGCCTCCGGCAGGCAGGTCGGTAGAAGGAGACTCCGAGCACAAATGAGGTTCTGTTTAACCTTGGAGCGCAGCGAGAGCTATTAACTTGTCACTGACATCCGCCCGTTCTTAAAAGAAAAAGTTCGGCGAGACGTGGGACCCCCAAGAAGGGAGCACTTGAAGTTAAATTTACGGAGCCTCCGCCCCGCCCGGCCCCAGCCCGGCCTCCGGGCCCCGCCCCCAGCTGCTAGGCGTAGGCCCGCGAGCCAATGGGAAGCTCGCAACCTCTAGGCGTGTTGCAAATCACTGCAGGAAGTGTTAGGCGCACCGCAGCCCCAGACAAGATTGATTACTCTTCTCCCCGCCTCAAACCTGCTGGGGAACGGGGGGGGGGGGGGGGGGGGGGGGACCCCGGCCCGGTTCTTCTACCTCTGCCCTCGGGCCAGGAGAAAGCTAGGGCTGATGGCCCCGGGGCCCGAGAAGTTGGCCACTTACTACTCTCTTCTTCCAGCCTTGCCGACACGGATAATAACTCTCCCAGTTTGAGGCCCAGAGGCTCATTAACAAGAGAGTACACAATAAAGGCTCTCCTGGAGAGGAAGGCAGTCTTCTCCCCCAAATCCCAAATTATTTCCGATGGGGTCATCGCATAAATCTGCAGGTCACATCTGTTCAAAGGGGCCTATTAAAATATTTGCCGACCCAGGGGGAGTGAGAGTTACATCTGAGTGTGTGTTTGTGTGTGATGTTGAAGGGGGTACCTCACCTCACCCACCAAAATGTGCACAATGGCAAGAGGTGAAGGGGTGTTAAAACCCAGTTCTCCCCCAGTCTTATGTTTGAATGTTCTCCTCGTTCAAGGTAGAACCTTGGGCTGCAAGGTAGTTTGAAATTCCCAAGATTTAGTAAATAAGAACAGCTTTGAACAGGATTAAGAACAGGAAATGATGCACAGAAATTTTTGAGCACGAAAAAGAAGATGGAGCCATTGAAGGGAAGGACATAGAACTGATAATAGAGGACATTTACAGAAATGTGATCCTCATTCTTCAGGGTCAATAGGCATTTCTAGGGACCTCTATATATTGCTCAGTCACAGCTCAAATCTATGTCCCTAGGGAGCTGCAGGTAACAGTGTTTGGTTTGTTGCATCATACTGAGGGAGCCCAATAAGGTGCCACTAGCAAAGGAAAGGTCCCTTCTTCTAGTTCTTTCTTTTTTAATTTCAAATTTGAACTAAAGATTGTTCAGATTTCCTCTTCCCTGTCATCCATCTATCTCTAAGTGAAATGGGACTACACAACACTGACTACACAACAGAAATTGTTTTTCTCCTTTTGACTTGGGAGCAGTATGTACTTCTCACTATTTTATTTTACAGGGAAAATAAAGCTGATTTCCTTTCTCTGCTCCTAAATGCAATTGCTCATCTTGGTGTTTGTTTCAGAACATCTTTATTTAATGAAAAGTGATTGATTTGCCACAGCAGTCGTACCTTAACAAAATTGTCAAATGCAGTGCATTGTAGCAAAAGGGCGTTAAAATGAAAAGGGAACCATGTTTAAAATGTTTATGAAATGATAATTCTTGCATATTTGAACTTAAACTTCATGCTTATTTCTTTACTAGTCCAGAACCCTTCTACTTTTGTTTTATTTTGTTTTCCATTTGGCAAATTTAGAGACAGATGACATGGAGGAGGGAAAAGTTGTTATTTTCTTTTATTCGACAGAGAATTGGATTAATAACAAATATCCCTATAGTTTTTATGGGGCATATGACTTGCAACAAAAATATGCCACTGCGAAACAGAATTATATTCAAAGGGTATCCAGGAAAATTCTACCGGGGTGTCATAATATATCTTTACCCTAACCTGTTGTCTCAAGAATTCATATTGTTAGTTAAATGTATCCAATCTTGATTGTCATCCTATCCTCTCTTTCTCAGCTCTAGGGCTGAAATTTCCCAGGGTTTTATTTTCTCTCTTTCTTTTGCCTCAGGGTGATCTTATATAGCTTATGGATTTTAATTCCATCTATGTGTTGATGGTTCCAAAATGTTCTATCCCCTGAGAAGATATCTCCCCTGAGCTCAGTCTTACACTTTTATCTACCTGACAGCTCCTCAGACATCTCAAATGGGACAGATCCACAAAAGAACACCTAAACTCACATCTCCCAAGATTTATTTCCAGTCTTCGCATCCAAATAAATTCTGTAATTCCACTAAGCACCTAATTGATCAAGGCAGAAACCTAGGCGCCATTATTTTATTCTCTCTTCTTTATTTCCCACACCCAATCCATCACCAAATCTTAATCATTCTAAATGTATCTAAAATATATCTCTCAATTCTATCTTCTCTGTCCTACCCTAATCCAAGCCATATCTTTCACCAGGATTGCTGCCACAGCTTTTTTTTTTTTACTGGTTTCTCCTGGTTTCTATTATTCCCTCTGGTCTTTTTCTTCCCTGTCTCTTCCCAGCCGCCCCCCCCCCGCCTTGCCACACAAATATACAAGGTGATTTTTTAAAACCATAAATTGAGTCCTGTCACTGCCATTCTTAAAAATGCTCAGACTTGTTTGTGCCGATGCCTACCAGACCTGTATGACCCAGTCTATTCTTACTTCTCCAGGTTCATCTTGGGTACTTTCTGCATGCCTTCTGTGGCTTTCTCTTCAGGTCTTGAAACAGGCTCTTCCCCGCACTGTGTATGGATAACTTTGTCTTGTCCTCCAGATCTGAGCAAAAATGTAACTTCATGAAGGCCTTCTGCTAAGACATTCTAGACCTCTCTTAGCACTGTATTTGCTTCCTTTGTATCATGTTTAAAGTTGTAATTATGTTATTTTGTTGTTTATTTGCTTTTTGTCTGTCCACTTGTAAGATCCAGATGGGCAGGGATTATGTCTGTTTTATATACCAGAATTTCATACAGTATTTGGCTCTCAATAAAAATCAGTGAATGAATGACCAGACTCTCAAGCTGATCTCATAAAAGTGCTAATGTCTCATGTCTCTGGGCCACATCTTCCTCCTGAGATGCACACACACACACATCCACAAGCATTTCTACTGGAATTTCCACAGGCACACCAGACTCAACAAATCAAAAAATGATTTCACGGTGTGCTGCCCTTCCTGTATTTTCTCTTTCCATCAGTGACATGTCTATGTATTGGCCCTATCCAGAAATATTGCAATCACACAAAATTCCTTCCCATTTCTCACTCCTCAGATCCAACTGGCCCTCAAGCCTGTAAAAATGGCGAGCTCCATGTCCTCCTCTCCTTCCCACTTCATCTTCAGTGGGTCAGGGCCTCCCAGTTCCTCATCAGTTTTCCCACACTGGGCTTTTACAACTATATCCTGCGCAAATCCATCTTCTCACTGGTCCTCAAACATGCCAGGCACACCTCTCCCTTAGGATGGTGGCTTGTTCTTTCTTCCTGGAGTCCTGTGCCCCAGCTATCTGAAAAGCT
Organism: Desmodus rotundus; assembly: GCF_022682495.2. NCBI lineage: Eukaryota > Metazoa > Chordata > Mammalia > Chiroptera > Phyllostomidae > Desmodus > Desmodus rotundus. The sequence goes on from NC_071389.1 coordinate 141,440,647, forward strand.
CACTCCTTCCCTCTCAGTTCTTGACTCGAATGTCTTTTTCAGAGATGTCTTTCTTAATCAGCCTGCATAAAATAACAGTCAACCACTTCACTTTCTACTCATAATTTTTTTTCATAGCACTTGCATTATATATTTATGTGCTTTTTTTGTCTATTATGTTTTCCCCAGTAAAATATAAACTCCACAAAGGCAGGGATTTTTGTTTGTTGACTCCTTGCTGAATCCTCGGTGTCTCAGTGTGTGGACAGAGTAGGCACTCAGTGAGTGTTTATTGAATGAACAGTCTCCTAACTTGTCTCTCTGACCTCTGTCACCCTCCTTTCAAAAACCCAAATCTGCTTTTCGCCTTTCAGGGGCACTTTCAATCTTAGTCTACACAACACAGTCCTATCTGTCCATAGGGTGACAGTCCCAGTTGAGCTCCCAACTACCTGCCAGCATCATCTGCCCACCCATGCTGTGTGTCCCAGATGACCTCTCAGTGAAACCACATGAGAAACCCCAGCAGAGCCAGCCCCATAGTCCTGACCCACAAAACCGAGCCAAGTAAAATGGCTATGTTAAACTGTTAGTTTTAGGGAATATTTGTTCACAACGGATGACTGAAACACTACCCGAACTTACTTTTGCCTGTTCTGATTGAAGTGTTTCACTCTTTACCAAATTATTCATTTTAAACATCCATCTGGTAGGATCCTGTTTACACTCATGATGATCTATTAGCAACTCTGTACCTCACAAATTACAAACCCAAGAATATTTTTGCATAATTCCTTTAAGACTTTTTCCAGTTTTTTGTATTTCAGATGCTTTTGGACTGACAATTATACCTAAGGAGCAAGTAGGTTACAAATGTAGCTACTGTCTCTATCTATACTCATGGACACATTTCTCATTGCTTTGGGGAGATACCTGTGTGGAAGAATGTAAGGTGGTTTGCAGGTTGCGCCCACTCTCCATTTCGTGGATAGGACCTGGTTGAGTCACACTGCATGATTTCACCATAGATTATTAGTTAATGTTCTTTTACAGTAAAAATTATCCTTGAAGACATCATGCTAAGTGAAATAAGTCAGTCACAAAAGGACAGATACCATGTGATTCTACTTCATAGAAAGTAGTCAAATTCATAGAGACAGAAACCGGAGGGGTGGTTGCCTGGGGCTAGGGAAGGGAGGAATAGGATGTTAGTGTTTAAGGAGACAATTTCAGTTGGGGAAGATGAAACACTTCTGGAAGTGAATGATGGTGATGGTTGCACAACAGTGTGAATGTACTTAATGCCACTAAACTGTATATTTAGAAATGGATAAATGGTAAATTATGTTATGTACATTTTACCACAATAAAAATAATTCAAACACATTATGTCTGTATTGTAACACACCCTGTACAACTCCAGCAGGAACAGTGTCCTGACAGATCAGATAAAAATTCTTTTAGGGGTATAAAATAGGATGATCCCCTCTCTTTTAGAAGCCCCCTGCCATAGTACGTTGGCAGATAAATATCCTCTTGTGGTCTAATGACATACTTTGTTATAAACCAAAAGTGGCCCCCTCAAAAGTGGTGGCAGTATCTAGTAACTTTCTAAAGTAATGGTCTAACCAACCAAAATAAAATTAAAGTCATGGTTTATGGGAGCTATTCTTTACTCATTTATTTTGAATTAACTCATCCTGGAGTCCCATCAGAAGCCTCATCATTCAGTCCAAGGTACTGAGGGAGTCCTACTGATGTTTTCTCCAGCCATTTGGGTGATTAGGAAACACCAACTTTGAACATTTTCCATGACAAAACAATATGGAGCTCCGTGGACTCAATGAAACATTTATTCAAATGCTGGGGCTCATTCAAAGCAAATTCTTAAATAAAATTTTGGCTCACCCTTGAGATGCCCCTGCAGCCTAACTCTAAGGAAAACTAGGGTGGTCTCCACCTGTATGAATCCTTCACATGGATTTGTTTCTGCAACTTTACTAGAAAGGTTACAAACTCGGCATTTGCTCAGTTCTTTTTCCAAACCGTATGAATCTGTCCTCTATGATCCCCAAAGTAATGCCAACACTCTGGGCTTTTGCCAGAGAGGATCATCTTAATTTTAAATTATTTGGCTCTTATTAAGATAGCAGCTGAGAGAAGTGACATATGGGGGAGACTGTTCAGTGGATGTTATTTCACATTCAAGGTGAACCCCCAAATACTGAATTATATACACTCAGTCTGCAGACTCACTTTCACTTGAGTCTTGGTTTTTACGGGAGGCTGGAACAGGGATGTGATATCCTCTTTTCTTTTCTAAAAAAGAACTATTAGGATGCTGCCTGTTACAGCCCTTGGTGTCTTTGATGATATTCTAATCTACATAGTAATTTTCTTTCATAATTCAGTTTCATTACAACAGGCATTCCTTGCATTTTCAGCAAGACCAATGTCACTTAGGGTTTTTCCTCTCTTTACCTTGGCTGCTCGGGAGCTCAGAGCTAAATCTGAAGCTTGATCTCAGTATCATATTAACTCTTAAAGTTGCCTTATTTCAAGTTTTCACTTTTTCTTTTTGTTTTTCCGGTATGATTTTACCAGCATATTTGAAGTGGGGTGTTGTCAGTGATAGAACACCCAGATTCTTTCTGCAAAGAAGTAATAAGTAAAACACATTTAGCTCCTAACTTTTAACTCCCTTTCACTGTGTCGCCTCAGCTCAACCTCAGTTTACAGGAATTGACCCCAAAAACTAGTGGTGAAGACATTGGAAAAGAAGGAAAGTAACAACTTAAAGCTGATAGAAGGAAACATACTGAAGGTTCTAGAAGAGGCAGTACACTACATTCGTATCAAAGACCGTCTTATAAGGAGATAACTTTTAGTGAATTTCTTCCCTTACTTGGAAGGCCAGATCCATCTTATTACAGTATGGTCCTTTAACAGGGAGTAATCTTACCAACACTAAATTCCCTAGCATTGTATTTACATCCTATCTTGTGGTGTTTACACTTCCTAACCCTTGCTAAGGCTTAAACTTTCTTCTCTTCCATCACTGGACTGGATGATTTGTGAGGACAGAAGCCACACATTTATTTCATATTCTACCCCTTTCCCAATTTTTTTCTTACCCTTCCTATCGGAGAGGTTTGTTCAAATGCTTACTGAATGACAGATAAGTCACTTGCTCACTCACTCACTAAATGATGTTCTTTCAAAGATTCCTTTGCATGTGTTATTTACTCTTGGGAATTGGCTACACAGTTAGTCCCTTTCTCTGAAAAGTCAGACCCTGACTATTGGCCCAAACTGGAAGCGAGGGAGCTCAGGACATTCCTGTCATTGCTTTGTTCCTCAGTTACCATCAGCCACAGTTTCTGATGAGTAAAGGAATGAGTCTCATCGTCAGTAGGTCCTTTCCGAAATTATTTTGATCATTAATTTCACTTCCTAAAATTACCCTTATTTGTCTGGAATGATGGGAATTGACAGATTTTGGAATACATTGGTACAAGATTAGGTTTAAATACTAATTTGTATGAGTATGTCATTTATGCTTTTTCTACCAGGGGTAATTAAAAAAAATAAATAGAAATCTATAAAGAGATGTTAGCCAACTTCCATTCTGAAATTTTTTCAAAATCCAGTGGCTGAAGCCGGGCCGAGGGAAGTGTGGGGGTGGGAATGAATTTAGAAAGGGAAGTGTGACAAGCTGACCTGTAACCACATGTTGGTGGGTAGGTGGAGGCTGCAGTTCGTTGACATTCCTTAGTTGTTTCAAATGACCCCCTGTTACACTTTTGTGCTTAAAATAGCTTTCGTGCTTGTTTCCCCCCTTCCCGCGGCGTCGCAGTTCCCAGTTCGCCCCTATCCCTTCCCCGCCCCTCCCCCCCCCCCCCCCCCCCCCCCCCCCCCCCGCCCAGCGCCAGGCCGCCGCAGACACAGCCCTGCACGCGGCCCCGAGGCTCCCGGCGGTGAGTCCGGACCCCGCGGGCTCGCTGCGGCCGGAGTCTGCGCCCCCGGGAGAAGCGGCCGCTGCCCGCCGCCGGGGGGCGTCCGGCCAGCGCATGGGCCAGGGGTCTCAGCAGCCCGGGGCGCGACACTGCGCGTGGGAGAAAGGACCGTTTTCGCCCGGAGGGCAGCGCTGGGAGCGAACCCACGCCTCCTCCGGCAGCAGCAGCAGCGGGGCCGAGGTCCGCGGCGGCTGCGCCCAGGGCGCGTCCCGGGAGCCCACCGACGGCGCCCCCGCGGTGGCGTCGCCTCCCGGGCCCCGCGGCGCAGGGGCTCGCGCTGGGCGGGGCGAATGGTGTTCAAATTCCTCCCTCCTGCCCCGCGCCCCCGCCCCGGCCCGGGCAGTGCGGCCCCGCCACGTGTCCGTGCAGGGCGGTGCAACGTCCCCAATTAGAGGAAAGTTTAGAACCGAATGAACACTCAAAATTATTAGTGTTAAAAAAAAAAAAGCGTTTGAGAAGGGAGGGGCCGGCGGAGGTGAAGGGTGGGAGGGAGACGCTTCAAAAGCCCCACCGAGCTGCGGAGCAGCCAGCTCGCCGCAAAGGCGGGGCCGCTCGCGGGCCGCGGAGACCGCACTACGCTGGCCCGACCGCTCCGCCCCGCAGCGCCGGACCGCACGGCCCCGCAGCGCCGACCGCTTGCCCCCCCCCGCCCGGGGCGCTCCGCCGGGGTCCCGCATTCCAATCTCCGAGCGATTACGGAGCTAATTCACATAATAAGCAAATCAAAGAGTTGACAGATTATTATATGAACACGGACAAATTGTTACATAAAATATTTTGATACTGATTGTTTTATTAGTAATGTTAAGCCTCTGTATGGCTGTTTCTGTTTCTCAGGACTGACATGTTAAACAATGCTCCCTGCTAAATAAATAAACCGAAACGGTGCGAACTAATTGTCTCCGTCATTTAACTGTACAGTTTCGTTAACATTATTAACTCGATTATTGATAATTGTACTGGATATTTACACCGACAAGATTTTTCGGTAGCAAATGTTACCCACAGAGAAAAATATGCTAACTTAAAGTGGACTCGAATAACAACCCAGTTTTGAAAATTGACCCTTTTGATGTTTAAAGATTTGTTAAGGGTTTTTATATCCTTGGACTATTAGAGAATTTAAATTGTACGTGGCTCAGCTATTAAAAGCAATTTCAATTATTTAATGATTTAACCAAAAAAGTACAAAGGATATAATCATAAGTCAAAACTTAGAAAAATAATATTTCACCTAACAAAGAAAAGGGAAATGTAATTTGTTTTCCATTTTATCACAGAAAGCTCCGTATCATTTACTTAGTGCTGTATAATTATAATTTCCAGTTTTAATGTAGTCATATGCATATAAGATCAAAATGATTAATAGGTATTTTGCTGATAAAAAAACACAACTCAGTTCTTTACATTTCAAGGAAAGCTCCATTGACAAGGAAAAATTTTAAAGAAAAGACTTTGATAATTTAAGTGTGATGCTATGTATCACAAAAGTAGGTGAAAATTCAAATTTTAAACTTAGCTTGAATTAACACTCTCTCAGAGACTGGAATTTTACCTATAAGGTGAGGTGTGCTTGGGGGAAGAGTGAAGAATAGGAAAAGAGGAAGAAAGAAATTAAAGAATTTTTAGTTTCTGAAGAATAATTTTAAAAAACAAATGAATTGTACACATAGCTTTCCTGTAAAGAATGAATAAAGTGCAACAGTAAAACTCATTAAAATTTCTTGCAACACAGAGGATATGTTCAAGCAACCTCATCTATACTGTCCTATCACTGTCTTTCTGGGCATTAATTTAACTAAAAGTGTGTTTTCTAGTAAGAAAAGTACAATTCAAAGACATCATGGAAACTGTGTTGCTTCTGAAGAGGGCAGCTTTGCATGTGTGGTGTGAAGAGTCTCGACGATACGAACTGTGGCACGAGGTACTTAACGTTAGACCAAAAGTCAAATTGGCCTGTGAGTTCATATGAGTCAATTCTCATATTAAAGAACGATATGAGAATTGAAGTATTCCAGAGAAGAGCACCACCAGGATTAGAAATATAAGTTACATGAATTGAAAATATTAAAGAAGTTGATGACTCTAGTAAGGGAAGATTCAGGATTACTAATAGGTGATTTAATTATTTAAGTTTTATCCTTACAGTCCTGGAATTGGAACACCCTGAGAGGTTTAGTAAGAAGGAACAAGACATCAGTGGCAACGGGACAAATCGATGTTAGCTCCTGAAGACTTTCTTGATCATAAGGTTATTGAATAGTAACGTCGCTAAGTAATGCGTTCTTACAAAACTAAAATTTTTAGACTAGCTGGCAAAGAAATCTGGGCTTGAGAAGCCCTTCTGGTTGTTCATTGTGAATTTCTACATAGAAATTAAACATGTGCAAGTGTATTCCATTAAGATACTGTTTTTGGTGACAGATTCTTCCTTTGTGTTTTTTTTTCTGTATTCATAAGATATATTTGAATTTTAATAAGAATATTCATCTACTAGCTTGGAGTGATTACATAAACTCTCTGAGCCTTTTAATAATTCCCATCTCACAAGTTGTCTTGATGATCAAATATAAATGAAAGTAAAATCATGTTCAAAAAGGGTAATTAGTATTACAAGAAACTCCCTGCAAATTTGTATGATGGGTGATGACGTTCTAAAATTTTTTATTGCTGTTTTCGGTTGCCTTTTCCCAGAGTGACTAAAAGACCAAGAGCACACTTGTCTTTCCTTGTTAAGATTTCTAGTTGTAATTTAATTTTTTTTTCTTCTGAGAAGTTAAATGAACACACCAGTGGAGACGAACCTTTATTTAGCACACCCTAAAGAATGAATTTGCTACTAGAGGTGAACATCAGAACTCCCAGTGGCAAATCTCAGTGATCCACCAAATGAGCCGTGAACTCCAAGAGATAATAGTTTTAAAAATCTCCCCCAGACAAGATGCATGCCTCCAAATTTGGAAGCTCTGTCCCAACAGTTAAATTTATTGCTTTTCTTTATAGCCAGAAATGCCAGTCACATTTGTATTTGGAGACCACAGAATGATTCTAGCTATGATTGTCATCTTCGCTCCCCAGTTTTCAGGGAGATGACGGAGTTGGTGTTCTCTGTTACTTGTGAGATGCTCTGGCTCACACTCCTCCAGACTTAAAAGAGCTGAATAGGTTTTTGGGTCTCTTTCGAATCTCAGAGCCTAAACTTTAGGATGGCCTTGGAATTTTTCATCCATCTCTTTTGAGAGCAATAAATATGCTATTAATAATTGTGCTGGGATAACACGTACAAAATGTGTCTGCCCTAAGCAAACAAAGATATGTGCTCAGCTACCAAATATAGACCAGGCTTTCTGTAATCATCCTGAATCAGAAAATTCTCAGGAAAACTTTTCTACAACCAAGGGTTACATTCAATCTTGCTGGCCCCCACAGATCCTGACTCATAGCTGAAAAAGAGGCCCTAAGATGCTTTGGGGGAATCTAGAGTGTCCCTGGAATCCAGGCCAGCCAGTCATGGAAAGAAGAGAAATATCTGCCCTGAGGACTCCCTTTACACCATTCTGTTAAGCCCCAGCTTTCAGCCAACCCATACATGTCATGAGATTAAGTGCCCAAGAGCACTTAAGTGAGCTTCTAAATTCAAGGCCGGCCCTTGGACGTAGCCCCAAGTCCCAGGCAGAGCTCCTCCTGTCTCTGACGGTGAACTGCAACATTGATCTGCATTTGCTGACCAGTTCCTCATCTCCCAGACTTCTCTGAAAAGCTCAAATGTTTTACAGGCCTAATATAATTAACCTTCCCAGATTCTTCCTCTTTTTCTATGCCTTTGTAGTACGGAATTGCCTTAATCTTTCGTTTCCATGCTTTCCTATCTGTTGACATTTTCATCTCTTTACTTTCCTCTTTTCCATATTATTCTTTCTATCTGGATACCATGACAGGAAGCTTGACTACAGGAAGGCCAAAATGAACATATGAAGACCAGATTGAAAGACTAAGAGACAAGAAGGAGATGGGTGAAAAGCTTTATACAGCTTAAAAGATCTTTTGGGAACAGGTATAATCCACAGTTTGGGACAAAAGAGCAGAGCATTTGAATCTCGGTGTTACTTTAGAATATGTCAAGCTTGTGTGTTTGTGTGTGTGTGTGTGTTACCACAGTCGTATCTTTCCTGAATTCTGAGAGCAGCCAAGAGATTATGAATAAACAACATCTATGCAAACACTTACTTTTGATCATTCAGTGTCAGCAGCCGAGACAAGAATAAAATGCAAACTGAATATATAAATATATATATAATGAAAGTATATATATTTTTTCTTCAATTCCCTGCTGTACTTCACTATGTCTTATAAGGCAAGCATATTTTTGCTTCTTTCTTTTATAAACAATGAAATTCCTCTCTATTTCTAAGGATGAGAACACTGAACTGCCTTTATTTGTAATCCATTTCTGAACTTTCACTAAAGCATGAACCCCTGTACATTATCACAATACCAAACTCCTTGCAAATTACTTCCCCTCTTTGGACTGAAAAAATAAATGAAAGGAGCCTTAGAAAAATAAGGTTAGCATTTCTAGAAGAGTGGCACGGACATTTCATATAATAAAACTTGAAGGCAGAGAAGGTCACTCCACTGTGGACATCTCTGCATACACAAAACATTCGCCATTTTTATCAAGCTTTTCCATAAATTTGGCTTAGTTGGGGGCAAATTCTTGCCCTTTTCTAGGTGAAAGGAACGATCAAGTTAAAGCCATAAAAAATTCCATAGTTTCAGCTTTCATTTTTAGGATTATTGGAATTTGAAATAATGAGTTCCAAAATCAAGGGTGCAAATTCTTAGAAAACCAAAACCAAACTAAAAATAGTGGAAACAAAGAAGAGTTTCATCGAACATTACTGCAAGTCAATTCTCCAGTATTGCAATTTTACTACCCTGGAACTTTAAGATTTTTGCATAATTATACATCTAGTAAAAGTAAAATCACTCATCTAAGAAAGAATTATGTAGCATTGAGAAATGTGTAACAGAAGAGTTGACTATCTTAATAAACTAAGTGCAAATGTTCAAAGTTTGATCAGTTCTCTTACTAAATTCATTACGTTTTCAGAACTCTATATCTAGGAAAGCTTTTCTAGGAGAGAAGTTAATCTAGTAAAATATTTTGTAAAAACAAATTAAAAACACAACTCTAACCTTTAAAATTATTATGAAAAAGAAATCCAAGATATTGACATAAGCTGAGAAACATACCTGGGAATCTAATAATGTTTTGCTTCTTTGCTTATCAGCTCCACTTAAATTAACAACGAATGAAATACATTTTGCCCTTTTTCTGAATTAACTTTCCAGCCATTCACAAATAAGTGGGCTCTGCCCTGAATTAGACTTTTCATGCTTTAAAAAGCCTGCTCGTCCCGTAAAAGTTTTCAACTAATCATAGAAACAAAACAAAATGTGAAATAAGTGCCAAGGAATTAAAGCTGTTGCTTTAGGATAAACGTGGTCACCCATAACAGACAGCTCTACAAATCCTTGGGATTCTCCAAGAAGCAAAGATTCCAAAATTTAATTTCCCTCTTAGTCAACAGGTAACAAATCCCGTAAAAAATAGTAACTGGTTAGAGAGAAATGGAGAGAGAGAGAGAGGACGATGGAGAGAGAAGGGGGGGAGAGAGAAATGGAGATGGAGAGGGAGAGAGATGGGGGAAGGAGGCTAAGGAAGGGGAGAGAGAGAGACATCAGATTTAGGGGTTAGACGACTCTGCTCTATGTTACTAACTATTTCTTCTGTTTATAAGGAAGGACCAGTTGTTAATGAAGATCAGACCAAGTTAGAAACCTAAATCTCTATTTGTGGGGTCAAACAACTCATAGGCTTTTAAAGATTTAAAAAACAAAACAAGTTGCATGATCAATGTTATGCTTTAAATAGTCTACTTAAATAATCTCAGAGTTGTTTCAAATTTCATTCCTCAAAGTAAAATGAAATCCAGGAACGTAAGTTTTCATCAAACAACCTGATATGTTTGTAACGTATATATACACCAACAAACAATAAGCACATATACAGATGTCTGACTTTCAATGTTTTAAAATTATATGCACCTGAATCATTAAATTAGAGGAAGTGCTACAGGTCTGTTTTAATAGAATGTGAAATAAAATCTTTATATACTTCAAGCAGTTGGGATGACTAGTATAGGAATTGATAAATAAAAGCTTAAATTTCTTCGAATCACACTATGTCATCATTTTAAAGGCTCTACATGTTTTCCTTGGAGACAGTGGAGTGGATGATAAGCCCCACTAGGAACCCTGGGCATGGGGTATAATAAAGACAGAGCAGCCTCAGTGGGAACCGTTTTGGGCTATTTTAACCACGCTATTTATCACAATAATGAAACTCTGTCCAAAGCAGTGGTCAGGACGATGCATTACATGGCTGAGTCATAAAGCATGGTTACCATCAGTACCCCAAAACCTCAAGACTTGGGCGACTTCACAGATAGGCTTGACATTTGTCCTACTTCATTATTCATGCCTCTGCACTGTGTCAACTATGCTTACAATATTGCAATGTTCCCTGGTGTAGATGTAGTGTCAGTATGCTTGCAATTTGAGGCAATAATTTTTAACCCATGTAGTTGAAACCTTTGCTCAGTTTAAGGTTTGTGAGCTGGATCACAGGACCTTCCTTCCAGGTAACTGAACACCATGCCTGTTGCTAACCATGTATGAATTTTAGTCATTGAGTTCAAACACAGCCAGCAGAATACAGAGGGCTTGAGACCCAGGATGAGATGTGCCTTCTTACCCCATGAGCCCTCCAGCAGTCCTTGTTCTTCAGTGTGAATCTTCACCCAGGTCTAGCTTAGCTGTCTCAGAGGTGTGACTTTAAGGATGCCAAGGTGTTTCATCTTCCCCCTTTACCTTATACCCACAGCCTCCACGCTTTTGCCAAGGACTGTCATGGGACAACTTCCTATAGTGAAAGAGGATTCACTGTGCAAATAGCTGTCAGTGAGTGACCATTTAATATTAATTCACACTATAGTGTAAATGACTTGCACAGAATCCTTTGGGTGCCTGAAAAAGAAAAACAGCATAATGTTAATAGGTTAACACTTGTGCTACTGTTGTAACAAGCATTTCACAAGTACTTCATTTACTACCCCATCCCCATTAAACTCTAACTATCCTCATTTTACAGCTGTGGATAATGAGGTTTAGGGGGAGGTGAGTAAATTGTCTGGAGTTACTATAGGACAGAGCCAGGCCTCACTCACATCCATTTGATACCAAAATCTATGTTAAGCATTTAATTACACAACCTGAGGGAGTTTTGCAGTTTTGCCCAGGCTTTTGTTCTCAGCATCAGCACAGATTAACCCACAAGCATAATGCCATTGTGCTGATCCTTTATTTCACCAACATCTGTTTTACTGTTTCCCTAAATGCCACCATCTCCATTCTCTTCCCAGTCATCCTGTGAGAACCACCTATGAGCTCCATTTGGAAACTCTTTGCCCTGGACTTTATTCCAGAAGATTGATTTCTCCCTTTTTTAGTTCAGGGTTCTTAACCTGGGATCTAAGAAAGGACTTCTGGGGAAGAAGCACTGGGGTAGGCAAATGCCTTGAAATTGTACATTTTCATGCATATAAACAGAAGTGTATTTTTGTTTTCCGGAAAAGGAGGCCTCATAGTTTTCACCAGGTTCCCAAGGGATCTGCAACCATAAAATATTAAAACCATGGCTTGATTCCATTTCCAGGGCACATAGATGAGAGAGAATGAATTTTCCTAGAAAACGGAGTCTTGGTGAAATAAGAGTAATGCAAGCACAATTTACCCCGAACTTCACAAATCTGTCTGGGTTTTTCTATATGCTCTATTGTGAAAGTTTTACCCACTCTCCACTCTTTAGTCCTGCATGTCTTATATAGGATCCCAGCCCATTCGTTACGATGTGACTGCAGACGGGGGTATGAGGTACGGTGATTGTGGAACACATAGTAGGCACTCTTGATGCACCAATTTCCAGCTGGGTCTTTGGGGAAAGGATTCTTGGTCCCAGACTTGAATGTGGGAGCTACTTTTCAGAACTAAGGACACCCAAATACAAGGAAAAGAAAGACTGGTGGCTAATGAAGAAAATCATACTTCTATTTACTCTTTGGGTATTAATAGTTCAAACCGTTGAAACCACCCGATGCCTATATTTTATCATTGGTAGAGAACACCATTCCATATCTAAGGAAAATAATTTCCCTCTGAAAAGTAATGATGGTTACTCTGAGGGTGGTAGGGAGATGGAGAAAGGGATGAATCAGACACAGTACCATAGTTCTTCCTACTGTAAGTACAAGAACAGGTCCACGGTGGTTTCATGCATGTAACTAACGTCTCAAGGAGTCGCACTGAAAGTGTCTATGAGCACTGTGCAGCAGTGCGGAAGAAAGCGCCGTGACCGATGGAACATGTCAAACTTGGTTTGTGAAGTTTCTTGTACTATTGGCATTGTGGCTAAATAATTCTTTGCTGTGGGGCCATCTTATGCATTGGAAGATGTTTAGCAGCACGCCTGGCCTCTATGCACCAGAAGCCAATAGCAGGAGATAGCTGACATACTCAAAATATCCAAATCAATAAAGTTATTGGTGAAAATGAAAAGTGGGTCTTTTATTTTACAGAAAGAAACTAAACAGACTTTTTGCCCCCCACCCCCTGCCAATAATTTGTTTAACCATGTCCCCTTCCCCATTCCATCTCTAGCAGAAATCTCTCAGATGCCCTTTCATTTACTTATTCACTCATTCACTGGATTCTGAACATCCACAATCAGTGGGGACCCACATCAAACACATGGTTGGTACAAAGATGTAAAATATATACTTCTTTATGCTCAAGGCTTAAAATCAAGTGGGGGAGATAAGATCTAGTTGCATTAATACCGTGGTGAAATACAAGATGGTTTAAGGCTACTTTCAATCCTTTCTGGGTGTTGGTGGGAAGGGAGTAAGTGAACAAATAAACACCCGGTTCGCAGCACTGGACAGATGCTGCAGGCGGAGCACAAGGAGCCGCAGGAGTTCAGAAGAGTGGGAGAGGGATGGCAGTGGTGCGTTCCTGCTCCCATCCACTCCGTGCAGCGCCACCAGATCAATCTCCCTGCAGCGACGCTTCCATCAGGCCACTGCTCTTCTCACAAACCTCCCTGGCCTCCGTGGCCTGGCCTCCTTCCCATCTGCTACGGAAATCATTTTATTTGTGCCACTGTCCCATTAGAATGGAGGTCATTGTGATCCAGTTGAAAGTGACAGGAGCTATTTCAAGGCCTGGGTGTGAAACCTGCGCCTGCCACTTTTTAGCTAGATGACCTGGGGTAATCCATGCACTCTCCTCAGATTTAGCTTCTTTGTTTGTCAGCCGTCCATATTGTCCATCTCCTGGGTTATACGGTAAAGTGAATGAGATACTTTGGGTCAAAGTCCTTTGTTAACTCTAAAGTGGTTTGTGACTACAAGATTCAGGGGTGTCAAACTCATTTTCACCAGGGGCTACATCAGCCTCGCGGCTGCCTTCAAAGTGCCAAAATAATGTTAGGACTGTATAAATGTAAATACTCCTTAAGTGTTAAGGAGTTGAAATTACATTTGGCCCTTTGAAGGCAACCGCGAAACTGATGTGGCCCCTGGTGAAAATGAGTTTGACACCCCTGATATATATGAGCATATGATACACACGTTTATAAAGACATTCAATGATCATGTATTTATAAATACGGTTAGTGTTTTCCTGTGTGATGTGACTGTAAGTAATTATATAAGCTCTATAAATGGAAGGTACACAGGCACATACTTTATGGAAACTGGAATGTTTATTTTGGGCTCTGAAGGGATTAACAAGAGTTTGCGAGAAAAATGGGGGAATGGTATGTGAATATGTAAAGAAGTTGGTTGGAAGGCCCACAGTGTGTTTGGGGAACAGAAGAATAATAATCTGATTGGCTCAAGTGTGGGGTTTGCCCAGAGGTGACTAGGAGCTGACATTGCAACGAGCAGGAACCAGTTCATATGGAGGCTCCCAACAACTGGAGGAGGTCTGTGCTGAGCTCAGCAGGCAAGAGGGGCCATGGAAGGGTCTTGATCAGAGTAGTGCTATCATCACAGACAGCTCAACTCCCTGTGTTTTGAGCAATGGATTGGCAGAAGGATGGCCAGAGGTTTAAGAGGATTCCTGGATGGCTGTGGCTAGGCCAGGTGACAAAAGGTAGGTTGCTGAGCTAGCATTCTGGCAGAGGAAATGGAGAGGAATAGAGGTAAGTTAGTGATATTGCTGTGAAATCATTGGCTGCATTCTTCTTGGTCACTGATTGAACTTTGCGGAGGAGGAAGAAAGACGAATGAAGGAATGTTAAAATTGGTAGGGATCTGGGGTTGGAGAGCGAGCGCACTGAGTACCAAAGAAAATGGCGGTCGAGGGGAAGTGTGTCTGTTTGCCTGGGATGTGGTGGCAATGGAAGAGAACAAAGAAAATACAGCCAGCGGCGATAACTGAGCCAGCCAGGGAGGCCGCAGCCTGGGGCTTGGGCAATGTCCCCAGTTTCCCAGCGAATCTCACTGGTTCAGAAGCTGCACTGAAGCATGCGTCTGCATTCTCTGGGAACACGAAGTGCACCCAGAAAATTAATAGTGAAAACTAGACTTAGGGAGAATCTTAAATCTGAAAGGAACAAAGAGCTTTCAAGAACCCACTTATTAGAAACAATTGACTTTCTGATTATAATTTATTCTCAACTGTCTCTTCTATTCATGAAAGAGTTTCCTTCAAAGGATTTGGCTTAGAAACTTTATTAGCCACGTTTCAATGACCGTATATCCTTAAAAGGAATCCAGATGCAGTTTTTTTTTTTTTTTTTTACAAATAGTCTTCAATTCAGACATTTTACCAGTTGAAACTCACTTTGATTTCCAATATGTTTGAATAAATACTGCAAAGCTAATCTGTTTCCTGAGGATTTGAGAAATAACTTGGAAATCAATTGTAAAGCACTATTCTCTGGAAAAACCCAATACTTTGCAGCCAGATGTCCCCCAAGGCGCTATAACTTAGAAAAAAAATTCTTCATTTGCATTATTCACCAAAGGAAACAGGAATTTCTCCCCATTGTCAAAACTAATAGAAATTTTTCTATTTTATGTGGATTTGCTCCATTTCTTCTTATGATCTACTATTACTTATATTGCAAGCAGTGACAAAATATAGTTTACCATAAAAATAAGAGTCATTTCAATATAAATAAGAACTTGTATTGAAAATAGATTCTCACACTGGGACAATAACTAGCATAGGGTAAAATCAATGGTACAAATCCCAAACTTTAAAAACATACAACTATATATTCTCCTTTATTACAAATATCAACAGCATTCAAGAAAAAAGACTGACTACACTTTTTGTAGCTTTTATAATCAAAATTATATAATGAACCTTCTTGAAAAGTCACTGCCATAATTAGAAATAATAGTTTAAGATCTTAATACATTGTACAGTTGGGGGTGGTTACTGGATGTAAAAGCAGCAAATATGTCTGTTGAGGGTAGTGAAAGGAAACACTTTGGAAACAATTCTTCAACATATGTAATGGAGTGTCAAGAAATTGATAGTCTTTTTGACCAGTTCATTCCTAGCAGCCACTGAGACTAATGTCTTTTTTTTTTTTTTAAGAAAAAAATGTTCTCTGTAGAGGCCTAGTGAGGTCTGCTGAGGATATAGAAACATAGGAATGAATGTGTAGCAAGTGGGTAAGAGCCATAGAGGTCTCTGTCTTTACTCCATATGGTCTGAAGTGAGTCTGATGGGATTTCAGACTGTGGCCCAAGACAGACGAGAATCACATAAAGCTCCTGAATGAAAACTCCAAACTTCTGAATCAAAATCTCACACTCAGGCCAAGTTCACTGAGAGGTTTGTTGAGGCTCACAAAACTCTGAGTGAACCTGTCTTAAGCCCTAAACTAGATAGGGGCAAATTTCAAATGAATCTGAGACGAATTATGGTTTCAGGTGGAAATCAAAGGAAACTCAGTTTCAGTTGTGTTGCGGTGTAAACCTAACTTCAGGTGAGAATCCGCATGAGCCAGTAATGGGTGCCCTCTTCAACCTCCTTGTGAACCTCACACAAACCCAGAACACAAAACCTGCAGCCGCTCAAGTTACCAAAGTAGCAGGCGCGCTTTTGCCTTATACAAAAGTATAAACCAGCAACTACATTACTTCAATAGAATAGAGGCTTCAAGATTTCAGAAACAAAGGATAAAGGCATTAATGTTCTGAATGTGTCTCCTATCTGGCATAGTACTTCAACCTATCCTGAAATAATTATTTGTACAGTGAGGCTGAACAAAAACAAAGTGTGTTGGGTAAACGTTCTTCATAATCCTCTGGCTGCCAGGATACACAGTCTCCCACTCCATGGATAGAGAATTAAGAGGCCAGAAACTGGGTTATTGATTTCAGGGCCCAGGATCACATACCCACACATGTCATTGGAGCACAGAAAGTGAGGAAGAGCCACCTGTACCTTGGCTCTTAGCATACCTGTCCTGATTCTGCTGCCTCTTTAAAAGATGAAGCTAATAGGCTTTTATAACCTACAACACTATTGTGAGTCCACCAAGGAAGAAACAACTAAATTTGGGGAGGTGACTGGGAAACTGGCTGTGGGAAACAAATTTCCCTGGGGAGGCCAGAGATGGCTGTGTGATGCCTCAGAAGAGGAGGCAGATGGAGAAGCGGAACAGCAACCTGAGGCAAGGAAACTTCATGAACATGAAGTGCAAAATCCTCAGTAACAGCACCCTAGTCTTGGGCTCAGAACGGTCCACTGAACATCAGTCATTGGGTGCATGCATGGGATGTGTGCATGTGTGCGCATGCACGCACTCCCACGTGCCAGGAAAGTTGAAGAGAGGAAAGCAATCGTGTTGCTGTGACAGATAGGTAAAGAATAAACTGTAACAGTTAAGCAATTACCCTCAGGTGTCATTAGAGATCTTGCAGTAGAGGGAGAGTGAGTTGGATGAAACTGGGGTTCCAAAAAAGATACTAGGGTTTGCCCTTCCAATCAACCAGAGACCTTTAATTTGTTGCCGTAAAGATTCATCATCCTTTGTTTACAACTCCAAGCCAACACCAGTGGCACTTTTACAATATGTACTCTCTTTCCCATCTACCCCATTAGTGTGTACTTCATTAAGCCAGGGTTTACAAGAATTTAAACACGGCAGGGCCTGAGATCAGCCTGTGTTATTCAAGAAGTACTGTATAATAAGACAGCAGGGAAAATGCTTAAATGTGAAGGAAGTTTTAAGTATTCCAGAAATACAGACAAATAGCTGATAATTTCATTAAATTCTTTCCTATTTGCGGTTGTCCTAAGGATCTTTTGAAAAATGATTAATCTGACAAATAGAAAGCTAGATTGAAAACCACCAACAGTAAGATAATATGAATCCATTTTATATTATTTTATAAAAAGAAAATATAAAATGTGAAGCTATCATTTGGTGTTTAAAGTAGATTTGTTCTTAGAACCAAAGGATAAGATGAAGAACATGTTTCCTACTTATATATCTACATGCGAAAATATCTTCAGAAGTTTTGGACTTGATATTTTGTTAAAACACAAAACTGAGAATGTGTTGGCTACATTTTTATATTTTCAATTCTAATGAATGAGCTATATGCAAGTCTTAATACAAAGTGAAGTGGAGGTGAACATATAGTCAGTGACTGCAATGAACATCCCTTTGGTCATCTGGTTGGGCTACTTTTGTGCATTTTCTATATTTTTTATCCCATAACTGAATCAATTCACAAAACAAAACATCTGTAGATCTTTTATTTTTTCTTTTTACTTTTTATTCAGTTTAAAGGTACACTGTGCACACATGGAATGTTTTTGTTGTTTTTGTTCCTCACATGGAACCTGTCGCTTTTGTATTGGGCTTCCTGGCTTTGGTCAGATTCTCAGTCTTGGACTTGGACATTTCACATAATAAAGTGAAAAGACAGTCAACCAAAATAAGATGCCATATACTTCTGGACCCAAATTCATGCTGATCTACAGAGCAGACTGGAGACGTATAGTTTTAACACAATGCAGTTTTCTCCTAACAACTAAGGGTTTTTTTTAATAAAACGAACTTAAGCTAATTCCAAACATAATGCATGTTTGAAAGAATTGAAAGTCATGAAAATGTCTATTGTTCATACATTTTATCTCTTTGGAGGTAATCTCCTTTCCAGTCTCTTTCTCTTTGTCTTCTTCTATGTCCTTTCCTTATCTTTGTTCTACACAAGTCCATCCAATTCAGAGAATATTTGTTTGTTTGTTTGTTTTGTTTTTAACCACAAAACACTGTCACACTGTTGTTTATTGACTTTTGGGTTTTATTCCACATTCCTGTATAATCAAGGAAACTATGCCTCCGATGCAACGTCAACGAAATCAGCATCACTTTGATTTGAAGGTAGAGGCAGGTGCCCACATATCAACTGTATTCAAACTTTAGAATGGGGAGAAAAACAAAGAAATTTAAGGTAGATATATTTCTGTTAGAATTATAACTTGAAAATCTTGGAAATGAAATGAAAATTAGCTGCTGATGTAAACTTAGACTCTCATTACATAAGACAGCTCCTGAAGACCTTAGCAGGTCCTTTAAGGCATTGGGCTCAGCCCACAAATAGTCTCTAAGTCCTTTGCAGGACACTTTGAGAGGATACTATGAGAGGACAGCAAAACTCAGACTTGGAGTAAATAATGATCAGAAGACAATTCCCCATCCCGAACCGCTAACCCTAACCCCACCTCCTCTTTCCCCTGTACACAGTAGAAATTGAATACATACCTTATGTCATCAGTTCTACCATGCATTCCTCCCCTTCTCAGTTTACTTACTTACATTTTAACATCTTTGAAATCTTACAATTAATGGCATCTTATAATCATTATTGGTGAGGTGGAAGTCCCAATATAATTGCCATTGCTTTTGCTCCCATAACCTTGAATTTGGTTGACATTCTGGAAGCAGGACTGGATAATTGCAGCCCTTCAATATTTTAGTCAACAAACTCTTAAAAGATAATTTGAGGAAGAAATGTGAATTCCGGCTGTTGTCTGAAAACCTTCCTGTAATCTGGAGACATCAAGCAATAACCAGCATTTGCAGCAATAGGCATCTGTGACTTGAAAAAAAGTTCCAGAGATAACAGTGGAGAACTCTTGTGCTACAAAAACAGCATTTTTGATAGAACAGAGAACAATATTGTGTGTGGAGAAAAATTCTGAATCAAAATATGATTAAGAAAAATTAACTCAATGAAGCAGCTTCAGAAATACCCTGAGCTAGTTATTTTGCTTATGTTTTCCTTTTTATGTATGTATGCAAGAGACAGCAATATAGGACAAAGAAAAATCCATGTCTAAATAAGCTTAAATGTACTTTTTCAATGAGAACAAAATAAAAATTTGAAGTTAAAAGATCTCCATGTCATTTTAATTGGCAGTACTTTTCTTTCTTAATTACACCTGAAATGTTGGTTCATCTTATAATGTGTTACCTTGGATTCAATGAAATATAACCTCAGTTCTATTCTTTGTGGAGGGAGAGGGAAACAGAGGAGTGGATAAAAAGAGAGAGTGCAGGGTTCACAGATCCAGAACAGACAGTTCAAAAACTTACATGGAATCTTAAATGACCCCGAATAGCCACAACAATTTTGAGAAAGAAGAACAAAGTAGGAGGGATCACAATATCTGACATCAAATTATATTACAAGGCCACAGTAATCAAAACAGTCTGGTACTGGCATAAAAAGAGACACATAGATCAATGGAACAGGATAGAGAGCCTAGAAATAAACCCAAGTCTCTATGGTCAATTAATATTCAACAAAGGGGGCAGAAACATAAAATGGATTAAAAATACCCTCTTCCACAAATGGTGTTGGGAGATCTGGACAGCTACATGCAAAAATATGAAACTCGACCACCAACTTACACCATACACAAAAATAAACTCAAGATGGATAAAAGACTTAAATATAAGTTGTAGCACCATAAAAGTCCTAGAGAAGAATATAGGCAAGAAAATCTCAGGTATTCCAAACAGCAATATTTTCAGTGATATGTCCCCTAGAGCAAGGGACATAAAGAAAAGAATAAACAAATGGGACTTCATCAAAATAAAAACACTTCTGCACAGCTAAAGAAAACATCAGAAAAATGAAAAGGGAACGAACCGTATGGGAAAATACATTTGCAAATGATACCTCAGACAAGGGTTTGAACTCCAGAATATATAGAGGACTCACACAAATCCACTCCAGGAAGACAATTAAATGAAAAAATGGGCAAAGGACCTGAACAGATACTTCTCCAAGGAGGACATACAGAGGGCCCAGAGACATATGAAAAGATGCTCAGCATCACTAGCCATCAGAGAGATGCAAATTAAAACCACGATGAGGTACCATCTCACACCGGTCAGAGTGGCCAACATAAACAAATCCACAAACAAATGTTGGAGAGGATGCGGAGAAAAGGGAACCCTAGTGCACTGTTGGTGGGAATGCAGACTGGTGAGGCCACTGTGGAAAACACTATGGAATTTCCTCAGGAAACTAAAAATGGAACTGCCTTTTGACCAGGCAATTCTGCTGCTGGGATTATATCCTAAGAATCCTGAAACTCCAATTCAAAAGAACCTATGCACCCCAATGTTCACAGCAGCACAATTTACAATAGCCAAGTGTTGGAAGCAACCTAAGTGCCCATCAGTAAATAAATGTATCAAAAAACTGTGGTACATTTACACAATGGAATACTATGCAGCAGAAAGAAAGAAGGAGCTCCCACCCTTCGTGAGAGCATCAATGGATCTGGAGAGCATTATGCTAAGTGAAATAAGCGAGGCAGTGAAAGACAAATACCATATGATCTCACCTATAAGTGGAACCTAATCAACAAAACAAACAAGCAAGCAAAATAGAACCAGAGACATTGAAATAAAGAACAAACTGACAGTAACCAGAGGGGAGATGGGAAGGGATAAGGGGGGAAAAGGAAGAAGGGTTGTTAAGGAACATGTATAAAGGACACATGGACAAAGCCAAAGTGGGGGAGGATTGAGGGTGCGAGGTGGCAATTACTGGGGTGGGTGTGAGTGGTGGGGAGAAAATGGAAAATTGTACTTGAATAACAATAAAAAAAGAGAGAAGAAGAAAAATAATAATAATATTTTTTAAAAGAGGGAAAATGCAGGGAAGGAGAGATTTCTCTGTGAATTTATGAGGCCTTTTCTATTGCTTCCCATTATTTAGAAATCCAAAGCTGACCCTAGCCACTGGCTGGTAAGTAAAGATAGCAGAATAGCACTTCACATGGTAGTAATAATTAAAACAAGTGTTCCAACATCTTCAAGTAAAAAAAATATATAGGTGAGAGGCAAACAAATGTTATTTATTTTGTGACCTTCCAATTGATCATCAACACTTGGTGGTCCGGCAATGTGTTTCTTGGTAATTTGCCGTTATTGGCTGAGGGAACTTTGATCCTGTGAGGGTGGTGGTTTGTTTTTACTTCCACTTCCCATCTTTACAAAAACTGAAGTCACTCTGTGCTTCTTTTAAGGACAGAGTCAAGCCATTGACTGTTGAGAAACAACTGTAGTCCTTTACTTCTACCACTAGACAGTGTACTCTCTCTATGTTCAATGCAGTGACAATACTGTCCTTTAACTCTAGGAAACTGTCTATCCAGTAGAAGAGGGAGCCCTATAAATATTTGTAAACACTAAATGCAAACAGACTAGATGATATTTACTACACATCCTATCTGGATGTACTCAGTGTCTGTAGGACTTTTCTCCTAGATTTGCTCCAAAAGTAAGAGAAGAAAGATTCCCAGGAGGAGCATTGCATTCTTATGGCTCATTATGATTTCTTGGGAAACAAATTATCTAAATTGCAGATGAATTCATTGACTCTTCAAACTATAGGCACTAGCTCTCCCAATCACATCACAGGAATTCAAAAGCAGAACTATCTTTGTTTTCTGGAAGGTTGGAAAAACAGAAAGAGCTGTGGAGCTACATGTATATATTTTTCAAGCAAACAATTGTCTCATATTTATTAACAGAAGTAGTGAGGTGTAATGGAAAGAACAAGGCTTTGATGTTATACCTGAAATTAGCACCAAACTTGTGTGATCTTGGGACAATTACCAAACCTTCACTGAGCCCCAGTTTCCTATTCTAAGTATAACATGGGAAGATTATGGGAGATAAACTAACCAATGACTATAATAGAAGTTCAGTAAATTTTATTTCTATGAAGGAGAGTGACTATTGGTATGATTAATTTTATAAATTACTTCTCTTTAGAATATTTGATATTATGACTAATGCTGCAGTGAAGATTTTTGTGCCTAAATCCTTGTCTAATTCTCTATTTTTTCTTGAAGTATGTTTCTGTCAGTAAAATCACAAAATCAAGGATATAAACTTCAGAAAAAACAGGTTTTAATACATAAAAGCCTTTTCAGAAAAGGTATGTCTTTCACTGAGTAAGAAAATGTCTTTTTCATCTATACTTCATGGGCATTACATTTAATTGTCTTGTTTAATAGTATCTTTTGTCTTATTTTTGCTTTAATTAGCCTCTTTGGTTAATTGTAAAATTGAACTTTCTTATTTATCAATCATTTGTATTAATCACACTTTTTCTTGAAAGATCGATTTGTGCTGATTCATTTCCCATGTATTACATCCTTACATATACGACAGTCTGAGTCTGAATTGACTGTGTCTTCCATTACTATGTCTTTTCGATCTCGTCTTTTAAATATCACATTGTTTTAATTATCATAGCTTTACTCCATATTCAAATATGTTTTGAAAAGCCTTAAGGTCACTAGCTCAAATATAGCAAGTCATCATAGGATGCTGAGGGAAAGCAGCAAGAGAAAAATAAATTAATGAGACCTAGACAGTTAAAATGTGGGGAATCCTCAGCAAACCTCCCCTTGGCTTCCATAAACCTAGAAATAAGATTTGGAAAGTTCCTTAAATCTATTATGAATCATGACAGGGATAGAATGACAGACAGGGAGACAGATAGCTTTTCCTGTGTGCCCTGATCAGCCCAGTGATGAGATGCCAGGTGATGAATAGATCCCATTGTGTATGTGTTCAGTGTTCCAAAGTGGGTTTTTCTTTTAATTCACCTGCAAATGTGATCATGTCACTTTTTTGTTTGGAACTTTTCAATCACCTGCTGTCAAGTGAAGAGTCAAATCTAAACTCAGCTTACAAGGCCTTGAATGAACTTGTCTTTGCTGGTCTATCCAGCTACCTAGCCCCCTCCTTCTAAGCCCTCTCCCTTTCTGTGATGGCAGGAGAGGATCTAGATTTCCCTGGGTAACCATACCCACTCCTCTTCGGTGCTTCTGAAGTTCTGGCCCTTGCAGCATTCCCCCTTCCTCCTGTTCTCTTGATTGCTTCATCTGACAATCCCCATAGTTCTTTAGGTTTCAGTTCAGATAGAATGTCCTTAATCGAGTCTTCCCAGCCTCTCTCAGGTACTCTCTTTTGTGCTCCCTACAACTTTCCTGCATAGCAACAACTTTATTTCAAGTATATGTGCTCATTGGGGGAAATAGCCATATGGTTTCATCTTTAAATCTCTGGTATCTAGCATGGTCCCTGGCAGAGAAGGTGATAAAAATTTCTTAAATAAATAATGAGATAAGAATTGGATATTGGATGAAATGTTACAGATACAGCTTCATTTTTCCCTCCTGAGGAATATTCCAAAGTTAGAAAGCAGACAAAACTCCACAGAAATTTTTTTGATTTAATCTTCTTAGTTCTTAATTTGTTTGATTTTTTTAAACTGTTGCCAGAAGGGCATACTAGAAGATTTTTCTGCATCCTTCTTACTGCGGGATGTGGAATGGTCACAAAGCTCTTTTTATAGAGAGAAAGTGTGTGGCTGGGATAAATGTGGTTCATCCAAAGAAGACTAGAGATGTCTCTGTAAAAGCCTAACAATTATCCAAAGAGAACTCTCACAGGTCCATCCACCCACTCATCAAAAACACAAGTAGGATAAAAACTATCAGCACCTTCTAACCACAAAACTGTATCATAAATTTCCAGCTGCCAAGCATCACTTCAGATAATGCTCTTATTTCTGACTTTTCTGGAGCTTTTACACACATCTCAATTTTGATGCTAAAAAGTAACGCACATCTTAAGTCTATAGCTCAACAAAAACCCCTACTGGCCTCAAAGTCCAGTAGGGACAATCCCTGGGAAGTGGGCTAGAC
This sequence comes from Desmodus rotundus, assembly GCF_022682495.2. Classification (NCBI taxonomy): domain Eukaryota; kingdom Metazoa; phylum Chordata; class Mammalia; order Chiroptera; family Phyllostomidae; genus Desmodus; species Desmodus rotundus. The sequence goes on from NC_071389.1 coordinate 141,465,045, forward strand.
AGGAAGCAGAGCTACCTCTCACTTCCACAAGTTGTAATAGCCTTCCAGATCGTGTCTGTGGTCAATGACTGGTCAGAGCTGGCCAGCCTCCAACAGGCTTGTTTAGACTACTTGATGAGTTGACACAGCAACGACTCTTTCCAGTGCTATTAGTGTCTGAACATTAACAAGTAACAGTGTTCAGTGAGACTATTAAAGAGAAAAGGCATTTTAATCTTTGTTTTGGAAGTGAGCCTTCCAAACAAACCTGTGGTAAGAGAACTCTTATGAGCAAGTGGCTGAGTCATTGCAGCTATCCTCTGCCCCCGGTCAGAATAACCGGATGGAACAGAGGGGATACCCCCAGCTCACCACGCTTAGAGAGAGAAAATGCTAAATACACTACGAGATGAATTTTCAGCACTCTGTCAGCAATACTATACTTTCAAATTCCAAGCAAATGGTTCACAAAGGAGTCCCTTACCTTTCCTAACGGCAAGATAAACAAACCTCCAGGAGACAGGGTTTCTCACCTTACAAGGGAACCCATGCAATTTAGAGACTGCTAGGATGGTGTTCAGAATTATGGTTCTGGGAACCGCTGTGCTTCCCAGGTGAGTCACCCTGTCAGGGACAGTCACGACTAAAAGTGTAGAGATGGTGGCAAGAATGTGACACATGAGGCTATATCTGTCTTCAAGAGTGAGCGTTTCAAGCCAAAACAAAAGCAAATGGTTCACACGCAAAGGAGAAATGTGTGCTGATCTTGGTTTCTCTTTTCTTGTTCTTTTGTCAAGAAACATAAAAGCAGAGAATCATAAAACTTAGAGTTTGAAGAAACTTAGAGGCCTTTTCTGATCTAAGACCAGTGTGTTTTGCATATTATTAAGTTAAACAAGTCAGATCACGAGGTCCTCAATCATGGTTTTCATCTAAGTAACAACCATTCAATTTTCCCCACTGGAGATTTATAAAATTGGAATGAGAAAAGTCAAATCTCTTGGCATCCACGAGTGTGAATCAAGAACAGTTGGTAGGATCTGTGAGGCATACTGAGTGTATATGGTATGCATCAGGGTTTATTTTTCATCATTCTTATGCAGTTCGCAAACAGCAAGCAATTATTAACTGTTTCACAGAATCTGTTTCCTTCTAACCATTCGGTTAACTGAGTTCATCATCAATTTGATTTGTATAATAGGAGCTGAAAAAAAAAGACAATGAGTTTAAACTACAGACTATCATCCATACTTAATGTGTTTTAAAATGAGAGTGAGTGAGAAATAAAATTAACCACACAACATTCAAATTGAAGAGAAGGAGAAATCAGACCTATTTATCCTTCCAAACTCCCTTGCCATCAGGGTGGAAAATATAAACACTGGATTGTGAGAGTTCACTCACATAGTAATTTTATCAAAAGTTCTGATCTTGAAGAATAGAAGGAAGAAATGCACCCTCAATTTTATTAGTGATTACAACCAGTGACTGCAAGCCTATTGCAAATATCTCTGTTTTGATAACATTAGGAAAGATAGAAAAGATACCTGGTGCCCATTTCCCAATTTTCAAGATAAGGAGGTGACCTCAGGTTAGCATAGAAAGTAAGTATAGCTCTATTTGGCTTCATTTACCTGTTTCTTTCATGCATACATATTTCGGAAAGTTGCTGGTCTCACTTCTTAATGTAATTTCTCTGTCTTAGTCCTAATATGGAAGTAGAAATTTAAACCACCAGCCTCCTTTTCCAGTCATATTTTTATCACAGTGGTAGTTTGAATAATGTACCCCCACCCTCCAAAAATACCCAGATCCCGATTCCTAGAAACTGTGAAAGTTACCTTGTGTGATAAAAGGGACTTTGTAAATCTAAGTTAAGTTTCTTGGAATAGGGAAGTTATCTTGGATTTTCCTGGTGGACTGGAAATACGGTCACAAGTGTATTTATAAGAGGGAGACTTGCCCGTAGAGACAAAAGAAAAAGGCAGTGTGAATTCTGAAATAAGACGCTACCCGGTTGACTTTGAGGATGAAGGAAGAGGTCATGAGCCAAAGAAAGCAGAGTGCAATTTGCAATTCTAGAAGCTGGAAAAAGCCAGGGAACAGATCCTTCTCTAGCTTGCAGAAGGCATGCAGGTCTTCTGACTGACACTTCGGTTTCAACCTAGTAAAACCTGTTTGGACTTCCGGCCTCCAGATCTGTAAGAGAAAAATTTCAGTTATTTTAAGTCACCAAGTTGATGGTAATTTGTTGTAGCAGGCACAGGAAACTAATATAATCACCTTTGCTTTAACCAGCTTTGTTAAGCAATCATAAAACTGACTTTTTTTTTTTCCTTGGGTGTATATCTGATCTATATGGGAAACCTGGGCTGCATGGAAGTTGTGTCCTAACACAGCACATTAAACTGAGACACCGCCTCCTTTTTAAATCAGCCGTATTTGGAAGGACACTTTTTATCAACTATTTTTTGGCTTGCTCTTTGTAGTTTATATAACACAAATCAAAAAGTATCTATTTCTAAAATTAGTATTTTTGACATAATTTTTAACTATTTTTCTTACCAATATTTAATTTGTTTTTTTCCGTTTGAGCTCATTGCTCTTTTTAAAAGTTGCTCTTTCCCAAATAGGGCTTTTTTCTCTTTTGAGAAATTAAATGAAGTGACAGTGACAGGCTGTGTTGAAATATGTGTCCTTTATTTTTGTAAATCTCTGAGACTGGTCACATTCTAAACATATGAAATCAGATAGAACGCTCTCCCCCCTGGCACACTAACATGTAGCGAAGACAACTTTATGAAAACGCTTTCTCCCCTCGGCCACTGCTACCCGCCTCCCAAGATGTGAAACACAAAACCCAGAAAGTTGGAGGTGACGGAGGACATCCTCTCCACCCCCTAATTTGGTTTTAGTTATTTATTTTTCTACATTCGACATTATTTTTGTTTTAGTGGCAAGTGTACAGCATAGTGGTTAGACACTCATAAACTTTGCAAAGTGATCACCCCGATATGTCAACTACCCACTTGACACCATGTGCAGTTATTACAATATTATTGATTATGTTCCCTATGCTGTAATTTACACCCCTGTGACAGTTTTGAAACAACCAGTTTTTAAAATATATATTTTACTGATTATGCTATTACAGTTGTTCCAGTATTTATTCCTTTGACTCTGCTTGGTACCCCCATTTCCTCCAGCAATCCCCCTTTAGTTCATGTCCAGTTGTCATGCATATAAGTTCTTTGGCTTCTCCATTTGCTATACTGTTTTTTAACATCCCCCTGTCTATTTTGTACATACCAATTTGTACTTAATCCCTGCATCTTTTCCCCCATTCTCTCCCTTCCCCCTCCCAACTGACAACACTTTCAAATGATCTCCATATCTAGGATTCTGTTCCTATTCTGCTTGTTTGGTTAGTTTGTTTTTAGATTGAATTGTTGATAGTTATGAATTTATTGTCATTTTAATGTTCGTAGTTTTGATCTTCTTCTTCTTTCATAATTCCCTTTAACATTTCACATAATAATGGCTTGGTGATGATGAACTCATTTAGTTTTATCTTGTCTGGAAAGCACTTTATCAGGCCTTCAATTCTAAATGATAGCTTTGCTGGATAGAGTAATCTTGGATGTAGGTCCTTGCCTTTCATGACTTGGAATACTTCTTTCCAGCCCCTTCTTGCTTATAAGGTTTCTTTTGAGAAATCAGCTGATAGTCTAATGGGAACTCCTTTGTGGGTAACTGTGTCCTTTTCTGTTGCTGCTTTTAGGATTTTCTCTTTATCTTTGATCTTGGATAACTTAATGATGATGTGCCTTGGTGTGTTCTTATTTGGGTACAACTTCTTTGGGATTCTCTGGGTTTCCTGGACTTCCTGGAAGTCTATTTCCTTTGTCAGATTGGGGAAGTTCTCCTTCATTATGTTTTCAAATAAGTTTTCAAATAAGTTTTCAATTTCTTGCTCTTCCTCTTCTCCTTCTGGCACCTCTGTAATTCAGATATTGGAACGTTTAGAGTTGTCCCAGATGTTCCTAAGCCTATCTTCATTTTTTTGAATTATTGTTTCTTCATTCTGTTCTGATTGGGTATTTATTTCTTCCTTTTGTTCCAAATCGTTGATTTGAGTCCTGGTTTCCTTCCTGTCACTGTTGGTTCCCTGGATATTTTGCTTTATTTTACTTTGGGTATCCTTCATTTGTTCTTTCATTTTGTGACCAAGCTCAATCAGTTCTGTGAGCATTTTGATTGCCAGGGTTTTGAACTCTCCATCAGATAGGTTGGCTATCTCCTCATTGCCTAGCTCTCTTTCTGGAGTTTTGCTCTGTTCTTTCATTTGGGCCATATTGCTTTGCCTCAGAGCACCTATTAAGTTGTAAGGGGGCAGGGCCTTAGGTATTCGCCACGGTGGGGTAACCCTCTTTGCTGTGTAGTGTCGCTGCCTGTGGGGGAGGGGTCAGAGAGGGAACAATGAAGCTCACTTGCGGGGCTCTAGCCCCACTTCCCAACAAACTCTTGTGTGAGACTGGGAGTTTCTCCCACTGTGGCAACTCCCGCTTTTGTCGGCAGCCAGCCCTGAGTCTCAGTTTCCCATTCAGCCAGCCCTTCCTGCGGTCTGCTGCCTTGCTGGGGATTCTTTCCATCCACCCGTCTGCTCCCTCTTGCTCTTACCAGTCTGGTTGGTCTGGTTGGTCTGGTTGACTGTTTCTTTAACTCCTTGGTTGTCAGAGTTCCATACAGTTTGATTTTCTGACACTTCTGGTTCTTTACTGTTTTTAGATTGGTTGTTATCCACCTTTTGGTTGTGCAAGGAAGTGAAGGGTTTCTAACTATGCCTCCATCTTGGCTGGAACTGAAGGGTATATTTTTGATAAATGATGAAGAATAGAAAGCAGGTTAAGAAAACAAACTAGTTCAATAGGCTGCAGACAAATTGTGTGGTTATACCTCTGGGGACAGTATCAGAGTAAGACTTAAAAACAGCAAACAACCCCAAAATCACCAAATAATTTTAAAATGTAATTTTTACAACATAGATTTCTTATTATATTGCCTCAAAATCTTTGAATATAAAATATCATAAACCCGCCTTTTAAAATGAACCTCAATCCAATCTCTATGTTTTATGTGTCTTTGCTAATATAATATTTAATGTTTAATCCATTTAGAGATATACCAGATTTCTTTTATTATGTATCATTTTTGGAGACATCTTCAGACAGAGACAACAGATTAGTTATATGGGCTGCTGAAGATCATGGACATCATGACAAGTGGTAACGTGATCCCTCGAAATGCAAACAACTCTTACTACCATTCTGAAGCATGAAGTCCATTCTTCCTTGATTTACGTGGTCAACTGCTTTCCTGGAAATTAAGTGTATGTTAAAATTGCTCAAAAATACTTTGTGTCTATATATAAAGTAGCTTTAGGTTTCAGGATCACATAATTATAAACAAATTTCTAATGTATGTAACTATTTGTTGGGATATTTAAAAGTTGTACAAAACTCAGCTTATTTATTGGGCAAACTGTCCCTTGCACTGCAGAATGTCTAGCATGCCAGCTCCATCGAATGCTAGGAGTGTCCCCCAATCACTGTGAAAACGAAAAGTACCCCCACAAATGTCCAAAATGTCCTCCAGAGGAGGTGCCACTTCTGTGGAGAATCAATGATCCAGATCTATAAAGCTACAAGTGTTTGGATAGCTGTTCTCACCTAGCCTCTGAACACATACTTTTCCTTCATTCCCATGTTGTATTGTATAGGCAATCCTGTGTGGTACTTCCATTGTTAATGATAAAAGAACTATAGAATAACTAAAGTGTATCTTATGTAACACTTGGCTAGGAGTCCAATTCTGGAAGGCAGCTATGCTAACCACTATACCACCAATGCTATGGCAAGGAGTCCAATTCTGTAAGACCCTGATCTTATTCTATTTGTATAGCACATATGTTGCAATCTAATGAGAGAGATGCTTCACAAATTATCTCTGAATATGGATGTTATTAGAGAGAGAGAAGGTCTGTAAACCTCTTCATATCCAAAACTCTCCTTTTTTATCTCTCCGTCAATTAGGACAATGCCTGGCACAGAACTGCCGTCTCTGGGTTGCGGGAAGCACGCTGGCATACATCTTGTAAAGTAGAGTAGGGGAAAGAGTGACACTTCCTCACCAGGAAAGATGATCGTTTGTGGAAACTGATGTCTGAGGGGCATACCAGGCTTCACCATGATCCTGGGGACTCTTAGCCCAGGGTGGGTGTGAGTCAGACACACCCAGGGTGGGCAAAGGGACAGTTAGGAAGTGTAATTCAAGAAGATGTTCTAAAGGCAGGAGTGAACAGACTAACCAAGAGTCTTGGGGCACCAGGTAGGCAAGAAAGAAAGTGTCTCTATTGGTTCCTGTCCCACACAGCCAGGCTGAGACCCAGGCGTGAAACTACTGGAATTCTTGAGAGGACCTTCAGGAACAGAATACAGCGCAGTGGCTCTGGCACCAGGTTGGAATTTAGGATCATGTACCAGGTCTCAAGGAAACCTGAGGAAGTAAATGGGGCAACAGGCTGGAAATTTGAGAATAGAGTCAAAGGAAGTGTCCTAGCAGTAAAATTTGAAAGGATGAATGGAATGAGTTGTGCTGGGGGATGATTTGGACAATTAGGGACTATGGTCTCAAGTGTCAGATATGAGGGACAGAAAATGGGAGTTTGGGAGTAACGTATTGGGAGAGTCTACCCCTGGCCCCTTGAGTTCCAATGAAAAAGAACCTGAGGCTGTTAAAGTAACTCCTGGGTTGATCTGCACAGCAGGGTCAGGCTGGGCTCAGCTCTGAAGGACTGGATGAGGCAGAAGGAAGGAAACTAGCTAGGTGGGTGGTAGACATGAGGTGAGGTAGAAAACACCGTTTTTTAAGTATAAAATTGAATTAGATGATGTATTTTAACCTATAATGTACTATGAGGTGCTTGAGTTATGGTTGGTTTTTACTATATAAGTAAATCACAAGAATTTACTAAAAAGGCTTAATTCTTAGTGCCCCAACCAGAGAGTAAGCAGACCAACATTTCCAGGTTTATTTTCAGTGACTAGAATGTTGGGGAAAGGTCTAAAGTATTCCAGATGGAATGTAACTTGAAGTGGGAGCAGGAAGGAGGGAGAAGTGTGCAGCATTTCTCACCTTGACTTTACATCTGTTATTACTTTCTGATTTCCCTGAAATACTAGGCTTGTCTCCACAAAAAACAATCCCTTCTTCATACACACTAGCTCCTCCCCCCTCCCCTCCCATAACAAAAAAGGAGGCAGTAATAGGAATGTGAGGCTCTTTTGTTTCTAAACCTATCAATAGGATTGATTTTATTTGAAAATCAGTTATCTTAAATTTCCATATTGTCTTATCTTCACCAAAGTAATGACAACTATGTAAAAACATCTATCACATACCACTTAATGAAAGGAGTGTGATGACAGGACATTTCGCTATAAACAAAAACCTCAGCATAACATTTTCATGTTATTGAAGTCTGAAAATTTTTTAGCCACGCGGTTTGGTATTATGGATTCCTGGTTCACGTTACTCCCGAGCAGGAGCCAGCGGGCGCTGCAGATTGTCTGCAAAATCAGGCAGAAGTTGTTGTTTCAACCTAATGTTTTGGGTAGATTAAAACAACTAATTAAAGAAAATTGTTTAGAAAATACAGAGCATTGAAATAAACACTTCCTTAAAAGTAGACGAAATTTAAGCCAAGATACCTGTCTCAAGGTCTGGTAAGCCAAGCTGGTTCAAGAAGAATACCCTAACATGTTTGTGGGTCTATTTGTGGACAGATGTAGCAGCAGTACATTTAAATTCTGGGCTGTTGACAGAGCGGAGATGAGGTTTCTCACAGTCACGGCGGTCATCTTCACGGTGATCAAGTGGCTGTGGACAAGGGCCTAAGACAAGATGCTGTGACCTGATAGAACAGCTGCCGAGGGCAAGTTTCCCAGCCCCTGATGATAACATTGTTACCAGCTATAATGAGCAATTTTTGCTGTTTCTCAACTCTTTTTTTGACATAAGTTTAAAGTTAGGTTAACCTACAAGAAAAGCCTTCCACCCTTAACAAGAAACACGATTAGGTCCTGGCCTGGCCGGGTGGCCTAATCACACCAATCACCCTGTACACCAAAAATGTTGTGGGTTTGATCTCTCATCTCTCTCTCTCTCTCAAATCAATAAACATATCCTCAGGTGAGGATAAAAAAAAGAAACATGATTAGAAAGATAGTAAAAAGATTGGAAGACATAGGATAAGAAGACTGAAAGTGACCTTCTAATTGATCCTAACCAAGTCGGATAAACTAACCCTATGATTGCTATTTTGCAAATTAACTGTATTCTGTTCCCCTTACTTAGAACACCCTCTCCAGGACAACTATAAAGGACACATGGCCAAAACCAAAGGGGGTGGAAGCAGGGGAGGGAGGTGGGGATGGCTGGGGTTGGGGGGGGAGTGGTGGAGGGTAAATGCAGACGACTGTACTTGAACAACAATAAAATAATTTTAAAAAAGAAAAATAATAATAAAAGCCGCTAAACCTTAAAAAGAAGAAGAAGAAGGAAAAAAAAAAAAAGCAAAACTAAAACACCCTCTGCAACCCGCCCACACCCCCAGGCCCAGCCCAAGCATCTATCATCCCAGATCCTGACCCTCACTGAAACAGCTTCCAGTACTAATAGTCTCAACTGCATGATTCAACTTTCTTTTGGTTTCTGCTTTTGTTTTTCTTTCTTACTGCTTATTATTGTTTTCATGTTAATCTTGTCCCCTCCCTTGAGGCAAGTTTCATGTGGTAAGCATCTTTTCCCTTTAACTGGTACAGAAATTAGTTACTATTTTTGCCAAAGAGAGTTTACTGTTCACAAACACTTTCTCTTATATTCTCCTTCAGTCCTCAGGATAATTCAGTGAGGAGGGTACTATTATTATTCTCATTTTATAGGTGAAAAAACAAGCTCATAAAGGACAAATTATTTGCCTGATATCACACCCCCAGTGGAAGGTGATGCTGGAAGTGTGAGCTCTGCCTTCTGCATTCGAAATCCTTGGCAGCTCCTACTCTACAGTGGACCTCCCTCTAATAGGTTGCTCCATGTACCCAGAAATGTAGAGCAAGGCTGTTCTATAAAGGCGCACATGTTTATGACGCTGTGCTTTAGAGAATGGAATTTCTGTGAAAATTCAAACGTTTTGAATGTTCATGTTTGTAATGGCTTTAAATGCATTGATATTGTGGAAAGCGATTGAAATGAATCTTTTTTCCATAACTACCTAGAGTCGTGTAGTTTTGTACACGTATGTACATATGTCTCTGTGTGTGCACATGTGGGTGCATGTGTGATGTTGAATGACATGATAATATAATCTCCTTTGACTTGCTCACATTTAAGAGAGAAAACGATTTAATCCCACTCCTTTTCTCTGTGTGCGTGTTTTTTAAGGTAGTGCAATGTGGTTCTAAGTGTTTTTTACTCTGTCAACTAGATGAGTCCAAAAAGGAGATACTAGTACGCTGGGGAAACATTAAACAGAAATACCAGAAAAGACTATAGCGTTGGCTAACACTATTTTGAGGGATGTTACTGTCCATTCGCTCTCTTTCATAACAACATTTTCTAGTGAAATATTTCAGTCACACATAAAGTACAAAAAATAACAAAACCAATATCTATGAATCTATCATCCGATTACAAAAGAAAAGTAAAAATAAAGTTGAGATGCCTGTGTACTCTTCAACATTAGAATTCCCTGTCTCCCTATCAGATTACTTCAAGATTTTATACTTTGAATATATATGTATATATTTTGAAACAATATTTAGTATTATTTTATATATCTGAATTTTTACACCAGAGTTATACTTTTTGTATTTCCCTGAAACTTGTTTTTTTCTATGTTAAATTCTTGAGTTTTCTTGTTAACATTTTGAGATTTATCTGGGTTTATGCATGAAACTCCAGCTTATTAATTTTTACTACTGTGGACTAGGCCTTTGCATGACTAATCCAGAATCTATCCATCCATTCCACTAAGTGCTGTTACTGAGCGTTCAGGTCACTGCCAATCTTCCACAATGATCGACGGCGCTGCTCTGGCAGTCTCGTATATGTCTACTGTGCACATGTCCTCGGGTTTCTCTGGCGTTTATATCCAGGAGTATAAATTGAACATTATTATTTAACCAAGATAATGGCTTCCATGGCTTCATATCCTCACTAACACTTGGTATCATCACACTTTAAATCTTTTCCCAAAAAGTTAGATATGAAAATGGTATCTCTGTGTGGTTTAAGTTTACATTTTTCAAATTACTAATAAAGTTGAGCACCTTTTCAGATGTTTGTTGACCATGCCCATTTTATTCTCTGAATAATCTCTTTATAACCTTTGCTCTTTCTTCTGTTTGTTTGAATTTTTCTTAATGGTTTGGGGAACGTTCTCCATGTATTGTGGGTATTAGTTCTTTGTCAGTTATGTGCATTGTTAGTATCATCTCACAATCTGTACTGTCTTTTTTATTTTAATGACATATTTGATCATATATATTTTAAATTTTAATGTAGTCACTCTTATTAATCTTTTTTATGGTTTGAGCTTATAATTTAAGGTAGTCTTTTAAAGTTAGGCCATAAGGACATTCTATATTTTTCGTATAGTTTATAGTGGTTCTTTTCATATTTAGTTCTTTATTTTACCTTAAATTTCTTTTATAAATATGGTGTGAGGCAGGGATTCAATTTATTCTTCCTTGTGAATCACCAGTTGTCTCAGCACTATTTACGGAATAATCAAGCCATCACTTGGAGTGATTTTCAGTGCCATTTCTACACTCGTTAAATTTCCACGTAGTCATGTTTTTGTTTCTGAACTCTTTATGTTGCACCTTTAGTTTACTTTCTGTTCTTGTACTGGTAACTTCAAGCTGCTTAACGTTTTAGGAAAAATTTCTTACTCTTCAAAATCATTGTGAGTCTCTTTGACGTTTTGTTTTCCTAGGTAAAATTTGGGATCAACTTATTAAGTTTCACAAAGAAAAGAAATCCTTTTGGACGTTGATTCTAATCACTTTGAATTTACAGATATACTATACCCACATTACAGAAAATTTAAAAATAGAAATAACAAAGGTCTCACAGTACTAGTACCCTAATAAATTACTCATTTATACATGCGCGTGTGCACTTATTATTTATTTCCCACTAGAAAGTAACCTCCCTAAGAATAGGGACTTTGCATGTCTTGTTCATTGCTTCAAAGCCAGTGGCCAAAAATGTGTGTAGCACATAGTAAGTACTAAATCGGTATTTGTAGAATAAATGAAGGAATACATGTAGATGCATTTTCTTGTAATTCTTTCATAACTTCATTTTTAAAGTAATTTTAAAACTATTAACAGAGAGGTGAGATTTTTTTTCCATGTAGATTTGTGAAGAATAAGACATTATTCTGAGGAGACATTCCCCTCATGTGTTACATAGACACTAGACCGGCAGGATGCTGTGGAAAAAGAGAGGCCAGCAGACAAGCATGTTTGGGAAATGCCTAATGCCGGACTCATCTCTTAGAGCCCCCGTGTACATCAGAATTTTAAAGGTTCTAAGGAGTTCTGCAGTAATAAAACTACTTCAATTTTTTCCAAAAATTACGTGCTCCCCTTCTAACAATACTAAATGCCGTTTTCTGTACTAATCGTAAATGCTGTTCTGGAGAACAACTCTACAATATGTGGGAAAGCATAGAAGTGGAAAACATTAGACAATGTAAGATTATCTAGATGTGTTCTCCCATGTAATTGAACATTTCCTGGGCTGAGATTAATTCATGGGACCGGCACATCCCTTGAGATGTCTTCATTTTTAATGGCTTTTTTCCTGCTGTATTCAATGAAGTGGAAGTGATTAGTTGCTGCAAACTTCAATTCTCTACTAGCTCATAAAAGTAAAATTTAGCCAAAGAAATACATTTACAAATATCAACTTCATTTATTTTACTTCTGAGAGAAAGTAAATTTATAAAAACCTGTCTCGTATCTGTGTCTTACACTGTTGTGCTGGTGCTGGTGCGGCCCCTGCGCTCCCACTGTGCTCCGACTTCTTTCTCTCGCTCGCTGATTTTTTGGTTCCCAGAGGAAGAAAATTATTTAAATAATTAAATATTATATACTGTGATAACCATATTGTCCAGATTTTACTGACAGGTGGTATTTCCTGTCCCAGACCAAACACTACGTTTCCAAAATTTCTTCACTGTAGCCATTCAGCAATTGATTTTACTTAGAATAACCATAGTTTACTGGTGCTTTCTTGAAAGTCAGTGTGGACACTGCTGTTACGCTAGGACAATAGACATAAACCAGCACTGCCCAGGCAAATCAGGCATATGGCCATTCTAATCACACAAGACTCATTTCAGAATGCTCTTTGAGTGTAAGGTGACTGTTAATGGCTATCTTACTTTTAAAGGCTTTAAAGCATAGTTTTATGATTAATACAGTCATGAAAAATTTATGATTATGGAATAATAAAAAGGGGTTGTAAGTGATAAATATCAGTATTACTAGGCATCAGAAAATGTAGAATCTCTTCTTTAAAAAATATCATTGACACTGTACTTAAAAAAATAGTTTAGGACCCTGACTATAGACAACGCTAAGAGTTGTTCCCATAAAATTTACATATTACATATAACCTTTAAATAGTGCTCTGGATATGTCAGCTACCCTGGAAGGACTGTGTTGACATCTGCAGCCCATCGTCAAATTTTGCTTTGGAGGAAGGAGGGATCACTTCTTCCCAGAGGAAACCTTAGGGAAACTCTGGGAAGCAGGAGGAACGTTTTGACATTTTCCAAACAGTAAAGTAAGATGGCATGTGTTTTAGAATTATTTTTTTTTCTTTGGGGGAGCTCTTTCTGACATCTCTTTTATAAGATAGTAACAAAAATGATTCCCCACCACATTTTATTGTATGAGTCAAACCTGAAGATGCCTGAGCCAGTTGGTTTGTAAAATAAACTGGAAGGGCTTAACCTGAAGGCTTATGTATGTAAAATACAATTGTAAGCATAGCCAAATATATAGATAGACATTATATGTACACAGTTGTCTACTGTACTTATGAGGAGTTTCCCAGGAGGACAGTTTGCCTCTTTCAGAAATAAGTTAATTAGGTTTGGGGCTTTAGAAGCAAAATGATGTCAAATATCCAGCTAAATATTGATAGACAGATAGATATGTAGGTAGATGTATATATGGATGTATCCTGATTATATAGCACATCCAGATGTAAATATAGATATAGATGCAAATATAGAAATATCTCTATATTCACATCTATAAATGCATTTAGAATACCTCAATAACAGAAAACCATCACTTTAATCTTGATTTACTTTTCCAAAATATATTTTAGCTCTTATATGAATGAAACCCAAGGAGTGGTTAGGACTCACGTTAAGATTACAGATTTCGTTCTTTACATGCTAATTTGAGTTATGCTTTTAGAGAATAACAGGTTTGGAAGACTTCTCGAGGGCTTGTACACTGCTGACTCCCCAGTCTGGAGTGTTCTTCACGCTTATCTCCAAGGTTCATTTTCTTTAATTTCATGCTGATCTCTGTGTTAATTTCATCAACACAGAGATACATTCCTAAACACTGTGGCTAAGAGAGTGAGACACCCCCCTTTCCACCCCTCTCTAATACTCCGCTTTGTTTTATCCCCTTATATTTGTCATTTCTGATTCTTCTTTCTTTCCTTTCTTCCTTTTTTCCATCCTCCCTTTCTCTTCTCTCCCTCCCCCCTTCCTCCTTCCCTCCCTTCCCCTCCTCTCCTTTTTTCATCCTTTCCTTTTCTTCTTTTTCTCTTCTCTTCTCTTCTCTTCTCTTCTCTTCTCTTCTCTTCTCTTCTATTATTTTCTAGCTGTCTCTGGGACTTCATTTACTTGTCATTGTATTTTCAGTACCTAGAATATTGCCCAACACCAAGTGTTTAAAATATCTTTGTTGCATGAATAAAGAAATGAATGAATTAGAGTCCATCCAATTTAACTCAAGAGATAATGCTACACGAGAGTTGGTGATCCCCCACAGAGAGAAGGAAGTCGTGTCCTTTGAACTCCAACTACATTCCAGGCACAGTTCTGGGAATGTCTGGGAATATCATTCAACAGAGTTGCATGTGAAGTGGACCTGTTGTCATGTTTCTTTAACTGAATTTGTCTCCTACTTTGGGCCCTTATTCTGTTGGGCACTGGAAACTTTAACTGAATCTATTTGAGATTTCATGCCTCTTTCTTTGGGGTCGTGTGTACACTTCTAGGGTTGACATGTGTGTGTGATTGAGGAGGCAGGTTCTGGTAGTGTCCACTTTCTCTGCTGACGAAGCATCCTTGCTTCTGTCTGGTCCTTGTCATCGGTTCACACAGGTCCCTTCAGTTGTGACTCTCTCAACTAATTCCTGACAACCTGGGAACGTGGCCAGCTGCCTGGCGGGGCAGGCTGAGATATGGAAACTCTGCTTCCTTGCCTCCTTCGGGTACAGGAGACTATTTTGCTGCATCTGAGAAGGGAAGGTAGATGCAGGTGGCACTTAAAGGAACATATAGGAAAAAAGCAGAGGAAAGGGTGCTATATCTAGATCCTTAGAAGTGTTCAAGAGGTCGATGGCAAAATGGCATCTTGGGAAGCGAAGAAAGTGAGGGTTTTAGAAAAGAGAAAGGTCAACAGCATCAAACACCAAGAGAAACCAATCGAAGTGGTGGGTTGTGTCTAAGAGATGCTCGAACAATGATTTTTTTAAAGGGGGTAAAAGAAAAAATAGGTTAGCTATGATATGGTAAAACATAAAAAAAAACATTTATTTGGACCTTTTTTATTATCAAAAACTTTTGCAGTTTTTCTGTAGAAACCCAGAGAATGAATGCTGGTCAAGGGTGACTTTCACTTTTCAATTGTAAGACCACTTACTATAAAGTGGTGCAACTGGCTCTGTTTCCTCAGCCCCAGTTTTAACTAACTTGGCACACTTCAAAAGCATTTAGTATTTCATCCTTAATTTGTGCTGTTTCCTACATGGCAATGACCTTTTGTTACGGCCAATTGCTCATTTTCTCTCTGCCCCACCCCCAAAGGTTTTGTAGAGGCGTTACACAGAACAGCTGCTTGGAACATGCATAGGCCAGTTTACATTAGGCTGTTTTTTCTTGAGAAAGTCATAGTTTAAACAAATGGTTGTGTCTATTTTAATCATTTTTGCCCTCTTTTGAAGTGTTTTTTCAAACACAAGTTTTTTTTAGAATAAAGTTTTGCATTATAAATTAGTCTGCTCTGTCATGTCCCTTTTAAACACAGCTGTTACTACAATGTAAACAGAGTTTTAAAAATGTAGATAAACAATTACAAGAGGAAGAGTTTCAAGTGTTTTTAACACATGGTAAGTTTTTGCTTACTTGAATTCTGTGGTTTGAGAGTTGAATTTGAAATACACTTTTCACAGATGTCAGGCTATTCAGTACAGCTGTGTACGGATGCCCTGAAAGGCATTTTCACTTCACGATCAGCACAATTCTGACAATATCACATTTTTGAAGTCATATCAGTAGTAAACCTAAGATGAATATGGAAATTCTACAATGACATACTACACAATGCCTTTTTGGGGCATCAATAAAGATGGGAAAAGTTATCTAGTGGGCCAAAGCTAAAACGTGAAAATATTTTGCGTGACCAACTCAACAATGTGAAATATTTAGCAAATTTTCATATCTTGAAAGGAGCTATGATTTTAATCTGTAATCTCAGAAAGAGAAATAAAGAAGTCCTAATTCTTAGTGGAATAATCTTATAGCTATATTCTAAAAATTTGTGTCTAAGTTTACCCCCTAAAAAGTGAAAAATTAGGCATTTTGAACATAAAGTTATTGACTGATCTAAGTATATTGTTTTAAGCAAATTCAAACAAACAGACCTAGATACAGCCTAAGTGTCATATTTCTTGAACACCAAACTAGAACTTCCAGATACATATCACACAAGCATTTGGAACAGATTGTGTTGGGACTAGAATATTTCAAGAATTTTTTTGGAGGGTGGGTTGGGGGGGTAATATGACTATATTTTAAATCAAAACTTCCATCAAATATCTGGAACTCTACCATCAAAATAGTCTAAAGGATGTTTAAGGATATCACTGGTTAAATTATTATTCAGAACTCCCCAATTCATTGATTATCTATAATAACATAACTTCTATTATTTGAGTGGTAAATTTTGGGACCACTTAATTCCAGACAATTATTGGAATGATGTTCTCCCAAGCACTGTCACAAGTAAAAACAAAAGTAAAATTAAATGCTATCTAAAAATTCAGTCTAGTTAGAAAATGCCATTCATTTAAATGTCTAAGAACAACATACACAATTTCTACCCATATTGTTCCCAAACCACTATGTCTGAGTTATGAATCTTAGGGAGGAAGCCATGTTACTAAACCTAATTATTCTGTATTTGGCTTGGAGAACTAGTTAAATGATTATTTAGCTGTATCACTCAACCCAACATGACCTCATTTTCAATAAAAACATGATTTGATCCAAAGCCTTCTGCAGTACTCCATACTTAGACACCTTATCCATCAGGCTGCAAGGAAACCTTGGTAAAGAGTAAAACAAGAATTTTCATGTGTTAAGTTATACAGCAGAGGGAGTCCCATGAATATAATACAAACATACTGATATTGCCAAAGAAAAGTCAATTAAAAATTATATGCACTCTAAGAGTTACAAAGCTCAAAATGTGTTGTGTAATTCAGGTCAAATAGTCCTGAGTACAGGTATTCATGAAAATTAGGCTTCATTTGTTAGAGTTTTCATCTCTAAGAGCTTCTAAGAGTTTTCTTAAGTGAATTTTGGAACTGATCTAAAAAGTATAAACAACACGTTTGTAAATCAGAATGTCCAGAATATGTTTGCATGTATGAATACACATATTGTATACTTATAAGTAATGGCATGCTTGAAATCTTAAACTTTCTCCTAAAATTGATCACATATCTGATCCTTTAATGTTTTTACCTCCCATGTACATAAATCTTGTTTCAGGGTCCATTGAATTGACTGTCTTAAACAAAAGAGAAGATGAATTTCCTGCAAAAAGTCACCTCTTATTTTTATTCACAGTGATTACTGTCCCTTATACCTCCCTGAGTCATATGCATGAAGGCTAAGAACAAGATGATTTCCTTCTGTTGCTGCCAGTATTTTCCCCCTTTACTTCACTTTCTTGTTCAGCCTCACACTGTACAACTGACAGGGAGAATCTTGCCAAATACAAGTAATAGTAACTCTATAGACTTCTATGATTATGGTCCCAAAAGAGCTTTGAATAGTGTTGAAAATGTAAGATCAAGGAAGATTGTTAATATCTTTATAGGCTCTTCATTTACTTATTTACATTTTTAAAAACAAGTTCGTCTGGGCCTATTCAGACGATTGATAAAATTAGTATAATACATGCAGCCAATGTTATTTTATAAATATAATACAAAAGGAACTACCTAACATATCAGCCATTTCTTTACTAGTTAAGTAGAGAGAACTAGTGAGACGTTTGCAAATTTTAGGCGAGGCATTAAATTGCCCCTGAATATATACACTCTGCTGAGTGGACAGTAACTATTCTCCTGGAGGAGCTATCTTACTGATGGACTTGACTCTTTCTTTTAAACATTCTAATGTGACACTGGAAGGGGCTCTCCTAAGCTCGGACATTGAAATGTAAAGTGGTGAGAAGGTGATTAAAGTAAGAATATTATGAAATCTTCACTCTTCTGTATTTTAGCATAACAGAGTCTTATGCTTGTATAATCATTTCTACCAGATACTAAGAATACTTATGGGAATGACGGAAAGAAAATTATTTCAATTGCTATCTTAATTACATTTTTAACTTATTTTTTAATTAATTTCCTTTATTCAAAAAAAAAAGTGTGGGCAATACACAGTAGATGGGAGTCATTTATAAGTTCATTGCTATTTTTGTAAAGAAAGCCCATGATGACTCAAGGAAAGAGCCACTCCCAGGGAATGCAATCTGGTATTTTTTACCTTATCACGTCTCTGAATTCCTGAAGAGATTTCTCTAGCCCCAGTCCCTGCCTTAAATGCCCCCATGGTCCTCCTCTTTCACTACTCCAGAGCTTTGCCCACGATCACCTAGTCTTGGGTAAAGACCTTCCTAGTCTTTCCTCTATTTTTTTTTTTCCTCTTCAGTCTGCATTTCCTGAAGATTGATCAGATAATCCTCTCTCCTTGAGGGAAAGCATTAGGTTTCCACTGGAAGCTTTTTGGCACTAAACAAATTCCATGACAATGTTGATGTTCCTGGTCAAAGAAGGAAATAATTCACACTCTCCCACCCAATAAAACACAAATGTCCCAGGATACAACCTCAGCTCAAAAAGTTTTCCTACCTACTCCCTGCACCACACATTTCCATTGGTCAGCCAAATATTTAAAATTATAATTTTTTTATTAAATTTTTCTTTACTATCAGTTACAGTTTTAAGTGACAGGAAAAAGATTAGATCCAATCTTGCTTAAGCAATAAAAGAAATTTATCGGTTCAGGTCATTGAAAAAGCCTACTGCAAGTAGGTCTGGCTTCAAGTGTGACTTGAGTGAATTAAGTGATGTCATTGGGATCTTTGCATCTTAGTCTTGCCTTTCAGGCTCCAAGACACATATTCACAAATACAAGTTGAGAGGAAAACTCAGAACTTCTTCTTGGTGGTTCTCACAGAAATCCCAGAATTCATTTTTATGAGATCAATTTGAGGCGAATACACATTTGTAAGCCAATAACTGGTAGCGAGGGAGAAGCAGCTCCATGGATTGACCAGAACCAGAAGTTGCAAACCTGGAGCTGGGAATAGGGACCTTCTCATTACTTGGTCTGAGAGGAGATGAAATGTGGCTCCCCAAGGACAGTTCCAGTGCTGGTTCAGAGAAGGGGAAGGTAGTGCTGGACAGTATTATCCTCTCAACTCTAGGTGAAGACATAAAGTATCCCAATTTATTCTTAAGATGGTCTTTCATTTGGCTTCAGGAAATTGAGGCCATGTTTAAGGAACATAAAAATCAGGTTTTATACTCCAGTTGCACATTATAATGTCTAATACAATAGCAGTTGTATTTTAAATATTTAAGCAATATTTCCATTCTAAATCAGTTCCTCCTCTTAAGTTTCCCATTTCTGCAAGTGAAACCACCATTATTCCAATGTTGCAGCCCAAATGATCCAGACCAGTACCCAAATGAGGACAGTAAGGGAACTCACTTGCCTTGGATATAATATTTAAAGAGATGTCAAAAAAGTGCTGCAGACTAAAAATTTCCCCTCACCCCATCCATATCTCAATCACCTGGAAACCTGCGAATGTTACCTTATATGGCAAAGACTTTGCAGCATGATTAAGTTAATGTTCATGAAGTGGGGACAGCATATGGCATTATCTAGGTGAGTCCTAAATGCAATCACAAATGTCCTTACAAAAAGCAGGCAGTGGGAGATTTCGCACAAGCTGAAGAAGAGAGGGCAGCATGGTTATGAGGTGGAGATGAAAGCGATGCAGCCATAAACCAAAGAATACTGGCAGCCACTGGGAGCTGAAAGAGGCAAGAAATAGATTCTCCTCTAGAGCTTTGGGAGGGAGTGTGAACCTTTAGAAAAGATGATTTCAGACATCCGGCATCCAGAACTATGAGAGGGTAAATTTCTATTGTTATAAGCTGCTAAATTTGTAGTGATTTGTTACAGCAGCCACAGGAAACTAATACACTTGATAATCAAGATAAATATTTATTTTCAAATGCTCATGATCTCTGTCATGCTTTTGACAAACAGTAATCTGCTTTGCCTGTCTCTACTCTCTCCTGCTTTCCTAGCCATCCTCATTATAGATAGGTTTTTCCTTAAACATATATTGGGTCATGTCCATCTAATGTTGAGAAATCTTTAATGGGTTCTCAAGGTCCTTGGAAACCTAGTTACCAGCTTTCCAGCTTTATCTAATCCTTTTCCTTCTCATATAGACTTAGTTATCCACATACATCTCCTTTTTTCTAGCCAGGTATCTTTATTCATGCACTTTCCTTGCATGTCTCATCTGTGTGTTTTATAGAGAAACCGTGGTGTACACCTTAAAATTAAGGTCCAGTATTATGTATTTGACATCTGGAAAATTCAGAAAGACCTCAAATAGTTTATCTGCAAATTCCCTTTCTGCTCTGCAGAAGTCCTCTAGCCAAACAACCCTTCTTATCAGGGGATTGTGCGTAGTCCCTGATTACCCCTGAGTAGCAGTTTTCAGATCCCTACCAGATTGGAGAATTATTCAAACAAGCCAATCGAACCTCCTATGGAACAGCATCCCTCACCCTCATGACCTTACAAAGCCTGCCTTTTACAGCCCCTGCTTGTTTACCGTTTCCAAGCGTGCCCTTGCGTAACGTGCAGTTTCTTCATCCCCAGGACAGTGAGTATGTGTGACTAATGAACTGCTGTCCATTTCATCTGTCCAGTGCTGGGTGCTGTGTGTTCAGCCATGCCCATGCCCCACCCTCACCAATGGATTGAACAGGAGGTGATTACACAGAGATTCATGTCCATGTCCCAATCCACCTCTTACTATCTTTGTGACTTCAGAAAAATAAAGAAAGACAGAAGAATCATTTTAAAATTTAAAAAAATATGAGCACTACCACCTCATCTTTAATTTGTTTAAGAAAGCCTGCAAAAGACCGGCTCCAAAGTTCAAAGCACAGGGACTCTATGGGGGTGACAGTATCATAAAATGGTCAAAAGTTCAGGCCCTGGAGTCAGTTTGCCAGGGTTCAAACTGTGGCTCTACCACTTCCTGGCTGTGTGACCTTGGTCAGATTTGTTAGTCTTCCTATGCTTTGGTTTCCTCAAGAATCAGGACAATGATAATGTGTATTTTCCATATAATGATATAATCCATGTAAAATCACTTACATAGTCCCTAGGACATATGTGCTCAATAAATTTTAGCTTTTATTATTATTCATATTATAACATGAGCCAGAGCATTGGACATATCCATACTTTCTCTGCTCCTGAGATTGGATTTAGCTTCAGACAAGGAAGTCTCAAAAGGGTCCCAAGGTCCTTGACTCCTTTAAACATGTTGTCTTAATTAGAATAAAATGGACTTTTCTAAGAATTCTACCACACAGACTTCAGGGTTTAAGACGCCCAGTGTAGACTGCCTACCTGTCTGTCGAGGCCTCACCTTTTGTACTTCTTGGTGATACTTGGAAGAGGCCATCCTCAGGTTAATCCTGAGGATTACCCAGGTGATCATTCAGCTTCTTCATCAGGGCGTCCTGCTTAACGCTTTGCAACTGCATTTGGGAGGATGTGCAGGAGTGGGGGTGGGTGGGACAGTTTACATTTACACAGTACATGTCTTTCTGCACGTGGTTTTCTTCCACATAGGGAGCAGAATAGAGACATCTTTACTTACTAGTCAGATTTTGTTTGTTTAGTATTTTGCCAACTGCCAGATACCCTAGGTAAATGAGATTATACGCCGTGTTATGCAAAGTCATTTCAAATTAAACAACTTTGATTCTGAGTTCTCAGATTGCATCCCAGAGTGCTGTCTGGTGATACGTGTTTTTGTTTCCTTTTAGTCACTGGGTATAGTTTCATAAATATTGATTTTTAATTAATCTCTTCACAAGATTCCATTTCTGTCTCCGGCAGCACTGGGGTTTACAACAGCCTCGGAGTTCATCTCACTTTATAGCTTAGAATGAATAAAATTCAAAAGACAGTAGAAAGATGGCTGCTATCTTCCATTCATAACAGAGGAAGGTAGATTGCCCAAGAACTTCAATCTCCCATGTTCAATGGTTACTCATTTGTTTACTGAAGGAAGGAGAAGGCACTTTGGTTCTTTTGAGCTTTATATTTCCACTTTGGAAACTCTCCATAGCACTCCTTTTGCCTTCATCTCTTTCCCTTTCAGCCATTGAAAAATAAATAAATAAAAACCCTTAAGCATGGATGTGGGTGACCCAGGCAGTGTGTTGGTGGTGGGTAACTGTGGTGGGGCTAGGGAGGGGCAGACAGGGAAGAAGAATAGTGTCAGGAATAAGGAAAATACAATCACGGCATTTGTTTCATTCCTACTTCTCCTCAGTGTAATCTTAATCCCTGGCTAGGGACTAATATGTATTTGATGAGTTAATGCTTATATTTATTGCAGTTTCTTTAATTCAGCTGTGGAACATCATGAATAAGTAGAAAATGTGGATAATGTACCTACCTCCTCAACAGCTGAGAATATACTTCTCAGGCCTGCTTCATTTGGAGAGAGAGAGAAAAAAAACAAAATTCCACACTCACTGCAACCTGATGCCCAAGCAAACAGGAACAAACACAACACCATGTGCAGTAAGTTAGAGCGACCATGCTATCTGGAGCGTTCACTACGCACAAGGCCATAGTGTCTGCCTTTTGGGCCTTCGTGAGAGAATTCTCACACAGGAACATTTCCATTCTCCTCCAGAAAGAGAGCCATCACCAAATAACTTCCAGAAACATAGAATGCCAACCTGGGGACTGGGCTTCTGATGAGGCCAATGTTTTGGTGTCAAGAACAGCTTGTACCAGTTGTGCGTGATGATGTGCCATGGGTATCTGTTGTTTTTGTCTGCCCAGCATCCAGCTCTTCTTCATCTGGTAAAAACACCTCTATTTCCATTTGGGAGATCACCCAGCCACCGTCACATACAATATTGGCAGAACGGATACTAGATTAGCAAGCAGTGGGAACAAGATGCACACTAGGACTCTCCTGTATTTCCTCCTGGGAATTGGACCAGCAAGTGTAGTGATACGATGAAGAGAAGGGATCAAAGTTAACTCAGCCTGACTCCAGGACCCTGACAGACTTTCTGTCAACACCTGTTACCTAAAGCCCAGAGCCACTCTAGCATCTGTCCTTTCTAAAGCATGGGGTAGCAGATTTCCCCATGGGAACAACCTCAAACCCTTCTAATAAGTCCTTTATTGCTTAAATTAGCCTCCAGTGCAGGAGGTAAACTATAAATAAATAAGCAAATAAAACAGCTATAGACCTTGAGAAGTCCTTTGCAAACAACAAACAAGTTGGCAAGACAGAGCATCGGGGGGAAAGACTATTTTAGATAGCATGGCCAGGGAACATCTCTGAGGAAGTTAACTAAAATGGAAACTAAAGGATAAGAATGGGTCTGATATATGGAGGGGTGGGGAAAAGCACATTCTAAGTAGAGAGAACAACACAATTTCAAGCCTGAGATTAGGAAAAGTGCTTGGCTCCTGGACTGTATTGAGGAGTAGAGGAATGGCAGGAAGGAGAGTGTGGAGGGAGGGAGACTGGACAGTGCAGGACCTTGTGGGCAGAGGAACAGGATTTCAGAGTTTATTCCAAAAGATCTAATGTGTATATTAAGGGAATCTCTAGATGCTCTGTGGGGTTTAGAATGCCATAAGGGAGGAGCAAGAAGAGTTAGGAGGTTATTGCAATTGTCCAGGGGAGAGAGGATTTTGTCTCGGACTAAAAAAAAATGTCAGCGAAGATGGAGAAAATCCATCTTCACTTTGGTGGATTTGACATAATTTTGGAAGTAGCACCCAGAGAACTTGGTGGTATGAAGGTTTAGAAAAAGAGAGGAATCTAAATACGATCTTTAAATATTTGGTTTGAACATATGGGTGGAGATGATGCCTTTTACTGAGAGGATCCAGGGGAGTAAGAATTATGTTGTATGCAGTGGTGGAAGATTCATTTTGCACATATTAAATATTTGATATTCTTATTAGATATCCCGGTGGAGCCGAGCTTTCACATAGGAAGTTGACTATAAATATCTGGAGCTCAAGAAAGGGGGGCCATGGTTGGAGATCAATATTTGAAAACTAGTGGCATAAAGATGGCATTCAAAGCCACAAGAATAGATGCAATTCCTTAGGGAAGAAATAAATAGGGAAGAAGGCTGAAGACCAAACATCAGAATAGAAGGCTCTCCAACATCAGAGGTCAAGTAAACAAAGGAGAGTTCCGCTAAGGAGACTAAGAAGTGACCAGTGAGGAAGAAAAATAACGCAGGCGAGTGTGGTGTGATCGAAGCTGAGAGTAGAGAGTGTTTCATGAAGGAGGAAATGGTCATCCATACTCAGGCCTTCTGAATGTTTGAGTGGTACAGATTTAGCAATACAGAAGCCTCTGGTGACCATGACCAGAGCGGTTTCAACAGAGCGGTGGGAACAGAAGCTAAACTGGAACGCATTACAGATTGAAGGAATGGGAGGTGACTAAAGTGCTGACAGCCTGTTTAGAGGTCTTTTGAGAAATTTAGCTGTGAAAGAAAACAGAGAAATGGGGCAATGATTGAATAGTTGAATGGAGGATTGTCGAAGGATAAGGCTAACATATGAAAATGACTTAGTAGAGAGAAGGAGATCAGCGATGCAGAGAAGCTGATATATCTGGCAAAGGAATGTTCTTGAGGAGGGGAGAGGAGATGTTATCTGAGCACAAATGAAAACACTTCTTACTTTTTTAAGGGTAGAGATGATTCTTCTATAAAAGCAGGCAAGGCGCTTAAACATCTAGGTGAGTCATTGGGATGCTGGGAAATTCCTTTTTCAGTAAATTATGAGACAGCAATGCCTGAGACAGTGAGGTAGCAACAGAAGGAAGTATCGAATGTTAAGTCCAAGAGTAAGAAAGGAGGTACAGAGCGACTAAATTAGAACTTTGGGGCAGTGACTTGGGGATCTGGGACATGGGCTTTGGGGCATGACTTTAAAAAAGGTTCTGTCAGTGGGATCTTATCCACCAACAAGGCGACATGGGTTCATGCAGGAGATGGAGGAGGGCTAGGTTTAAGTGAGGTTGTTTTGTTTTGTTTTGATTTGCTTAATTTTAACCAGAAGGGTGCAATGGAGAGAGAGAAAAGGGAGTTAAGGGCGTTTTCAGTGACACACAATGGAATGTAAACTGACTAAAAAAGTGAAGTGAAGACATGAAGGGTCAGGAATAGTGCAAGTGTTGTAGGATAAATGAACAGTGAAAAAGAGGAGGGGTCGTTGAAGTAGAAAACTGTAGAAATGGGAGGCATCAGAGAGAGCAAGTGGAGGGCTAGGAGGTAGGATTCCGGAAATGGATTTTTAAAGCAAGATTTCGGAGGAGGCATACATTAGACAGCTCGATTTGTGTTGGGGGTTGGAGTAGCACATACAAGCAAAAGAAAAGTGCTGCTGAGGGAAAGGGGGGGCAGACCGTTCCCTCTTTTTTCATCGCACTTCTTGTGCCACTTGGGTTTTAGTCAAACCCGAAGAGTGAGGCCTGGGCCTACTTTCTAAAATCTGAAGAGGTCAGTCCAAATCTAACATGGTTTGAGAGTGTCAGATGAAGCTGGGGCTGGGTGTGTTCAGATAGGAATGTATTTTGCTGCCAATAATCAAAAACTCAACCAATAGTGGCTTAAATAACTAGATGATTATTTTCTTAATACAAAGGAAGTTTGCAGAGAGGGGACTGCTAGCCTCAGTTTAGTGTCTCTACCAGGTAAAGGCCAGGGTTTGTGATTCTTTTGGCCTTTTTCTCTTGAGCTTAAAGGTGGCTGTTGAATCTTCACACAGCACAGATCCTGGGTCAGTTCTCAGCTGGGACCAGGTGAAAAGAACCATTTCAGACCCTGGAAATAGGATGGGAGAAAAGAGTCGAACAGCAGCCACGAGAGTCTATAAGTATTATTATTATTACCATTATTATCTTTATCTGGAACTGTTGTATGAGTGCAAATGAGTGTGAAACTAAAAATATTTTAAATCTGTCATCAGATATTTTTCTTTCCCTACACCTCCTCCTCTCCCCAAAAGATTTATATATAAGTATGCCTACTTGATCCATCAGAAATCTGTAATTGAGCTATCTTTAGGCAAAGAAACTGCTCTATGTTTATTGCTTAGATTCTACGTATAAATGTAGAACTACATACAGTCCAAGAAATATGGGTTTCACCTGCAAGGATTTTCCAGCCATTTCTGAAATCTCACTTTAGTCAACCTCCTCCTACCACCCATAAATCCTAAAGAATATCAAGTTTCTTATTGGAAGCAGATGGGATGTTTTCAGTAGTTGCCACCTCTATGTCAGTGACTTAAACTTTGAGTGCTCAGGTATCTGTAGAATTCTAAAATGAATGAGTGGGCTAATTAAAACACCATATATAAAATAATAACTACCCAACTTCAGAGGGATTATTTAGCCATTTTTAATTCTTTTAATCTTGCTTATCTAACTAAAAATCACAACCAGATATCCTCTCTCTATTTTAAGTTATTTGATCCCTTTTTATTGTTTTAGACATGCTTGATTTTATTAAATTATCTTAAAATTTTATTGTGTTTCTTAATTCTTCCCTGCTTTATGACTTCATGAAAGTCCATTATGAGAATTTGTTATTGCTGAATTTAACACTCAAATTAATAAGCTGTACTCCTTTAATTGAAAGGATGCCATCCTTGTATCTACATGTCTTCTCTCAGTAATTGCTACATACAAAATATATTCTACACAGAATTGTTTTTAAAAAGCATAGATGACTGAAAATCAAATACCTGGGAAAGGTCAGAATAGCGAGAGTTTATTCCAGTGCTGGAGTTTAAACAACTGTTAATTTCCAGGTTCACTGAAGTGAATTTCAGTGGCTCTCCACTGGTGTGGTTGATGCTATCCTTATCGGACCATCTTGTCGTGTTACTCTAGAAAGTGCTTTTAATATCAGTTGCCTTCCTAACTTAACTATGTCACCACTTTCTATTCCAGAAAAAAGAAAAGAAACAAGGAGAGCCATAAAAGCAATAGACATATTAAATATACATTTACTTTTGACTTTAATGTAGACCAGTTCAGACTCTAATTATTTTCTTGTATCTGAAGGGGAAGGGGAGGCTCCTCTGATTTATTGTACCCGTGCCTTAGTAACACTGCTATCTCAAAGTTCTATAGAGCAGCACACCGCCAGTATCGTCATGTCATAAATAATGACAAACTCTTCTGAAACTGCTAAGACATATGCCCATAATTTCACTTTGATCCTTTTTTCTTTGACACATGAATGACAGCATCTACTTTATGCAACATTATTTAAAAAGAAAATAAAGACTTCTAGGAACTTATATTGGAATGACCCACCACGTGGGCAGGATTACCAGCTAATACAGAAATTCTCCATGAGCATCCGAAAAGACTTACTTTCCCACTGATTGGTATGTGTCCAGTATTACGACATTGGAATAAGTTTAAATTTCCCTTATATCTAAAGCGATAGACAATTTTTACAAGGATGCTGGTTGAGATGCCCTTGACTTCTCCCTCTTTATTTTTAACTAGAAGGACTGAATGAGTGGCTCAAGACTTTGTTGAGAAATGGGGGACTGAGATTTGGAATTATAGGAGGGATATGGATGGTGGTTTGGCTATCAAGAAGGTGGATGTTAGTATGCAACTGAATAAAATGTACTGAGCACCTATTATAAGCTAGGCACTGTTCTACGCTCTGGTGATACCACACAAGACAAACTTTTCTTGCATTCTTTTTTGTATTGTTGTTCAAGTACAGTTGTCTCCATTTCCTCCCCACCTCTCTCCCCCACCCCACCCACCCCCACCTCCCACCCTCGAACCCCCACCCCATTGTCTTTGTCCATGAATCCTTTATACATGTTCCTTGACGACCCTTCCCCTTCTCTCCCCCCATTATCCCCCTCCCCTCTGGTTACTGTCAATTTATTCTTTATTTCAGTGTCTCTGGTTATATTTTTGCTTGCTTGTTTGTTTTATTGATTAGGTTCCATTTATAGGTGAGATCATATGGTATTTGTCTTTCACTGCCTCGCTTTTTTCACTTAGCATAGTGCTCTGCAGATCCATCCATGCTGTTGCAAAGGGTAGAAGTTCCTTCTTTCTTTCTGCTGTGTAGTATTCCATTGGATAAAAAAACTATGATACATTTACACAATGGAATACTTTTCTTGCATTCTTATAGTGTATGCATTGGAGACTTTCTCAAGACTTGGAAGAGTTAAAAAGGTGCACTTGGAAGAATTAAGAAGAAAGAGATTAGTGCCTAATGAAAGGATTTCTGATGTTGCTTTTCTTATCCTTCACTAAATGAATTACAAAGGTTATCCCACTAGAATATCAATAGAAAAACCTCGCTGTAAAAGTACTAATCACTATATACAGGATGCAGGTGCCTTTGAGCAAGTCTTTAGACTACTAGAAATAGTTATCACCCTAAAAGACTAACAGGTCCAGCTCTGTTGACAAACCATTAGAACTATTAACAGGTGTTTAGTGCTGTCTTCGAGTCCAGCAGTTCAAAACCTACCAGACTCAAGAAAGTGTTAATAGCTTTGTTCCCATGCTTGGTTGACATACCAGATTGGTAGGTAAAAGATACTTAGCCTTTTCATTCATATTAATTCAATCCAATAACATTCAACTCATTTTAAATGAATTAGGACATGACTTTGCTTAAAGTGCTGGGAAAATACTTCACACCCTGTCTATCCAGGTCTGGCTGAGTTCCTACAGGGTTTTTTCACATGGCTATGACACAGGCACCTAAAACCCAATCTGTTCAAAATTTGTTCCCAAATATGTCTTTTATTCTGTTTCCTATCCCAGAGAGTAGAGCACTGTCATCTCAGGTAGCCCAACTTGAAAATGGGCATCTTCCTCTCCTTCAGTCTCTTATCCAAGCAGTGCATCCATTCACTCTAAGCATTTACCGAAGCGGTTCTCTTCCAGCCACTGGAATGCAGCGATGCCTAAAATAGACATAATTCTATATCCTCAAAGAGCTTGCATCCTAGTTGGGGGCAGACAATAAACACAGATAATGTAAGAAGATGATAAGATTGATGGAGAAAATAAAATAAGGCAGATGGAGAGTATTGACTTGAATTTGTTTTTTAAGAAATATTTGGTCAGGTGACTTCGAGAAAATATTTGAAGGTGGTGAGGCATGAAACCAAGTGAGTATCTTACCTGGGGGAAGAGTTTTACAGAGAAAGGCCATAGAGGTGCCCAAGATCCTGAGGCAGGAGCATGCATAAAGTGTTTGAGTGTTTGAGGAGACCAGATGGCTGGAGGTGTAAGCAGGAGGAGATGAGGCCAGAGAGGAATTGGGGGTTCAATCATGCAGGGCCTTGGAGGCCACCATAAGAACGTTGGCTTTTACTCTGAGTAAAGTGGGAAGTCATCAGTAAGGTCCAAGTAGAGGAGTAGAACATGATCTGATACATATTTGAAATGAATTGTCTTGTGGTGATTATTGCATATTAAATTAAATAGAATCTATGACTCCATTGTGAATGTCAAAGGAAGAAAAAGGAGAAGAATAAAAAGGAGTAGAAAGTCAAAAGAAGAAAAAGGAGTAGAAGAAAAAGGAGAAAGGTAAACAGGTGAAGGGTAGGAGAGAAGGAGAAAGGGAAAGAAAGAAACACAATTGTTTTACTAAAATGTCTGCTAAAAAATAGGAATAGGAGAATTTACAAAAAGGGAGAGGGAAGAATGGATACATCTGTAATGGTGTCAATAGTAAAAATAAAGTTAAAAATATTTCTAAAAAATTTAAAGCCATCACTTTGCAACATCCAGTGTAATAAATAATCTAGGAAGGGTTATTAATAGATGCTAAAACCATTGGGTGAAAGGTTGTGGTAGATAAGATATTTGAAAGGTGCCAAATATCGTCCTACAATTCTTTACTAATTACAAAGAGGAGCATTTGCCTTCCCAAAGGAGAACTCTTCCAGGTAACCACATTAACCAAGTGGTCGAACAGCATCACTAATATCAGGAACCGGACATGATGTACTTCTTGATGTGATATGATATGAAGCACACGAGATCATCCATGAGGAAACTGACAGATTCAGAATGTGTTGGATATTCTACATGAAAAGGTGAGTGTCACAAAAGAAAAAGCAGGGAGATTTTTCTAGGTTAAGAGAGACTAAAGATATAATAAACAAGTGAATGCATGAAATTTGATTGGATCCTGGATGAGAAAGAAAAGCTTAAAAGATTTCATATTGTACAATTATTTCACCTTTTCTGTTTCAAATAAAACGTCACCTGGATAGAGGTACATCATGCTGGCTGCTGTGTAGACTGCAGAGGGCAAGGGAAGAAGCAGAAAGACCAAATAGGAAGTTAGCGTCATCCAGGAGTAAAGTGATGATGGCTTAAGTCTGGGTAGTAGCAATGGAAGTGCTGGGAAGTGATCAGATTCTTTCTAATTTCAAAGTTAAAGCCAAAGGGATGTGCTGGTGGAGTGAATGTGAAGCATACATTTTTGTAAAAGGAGTCAACCATTACATTAAAGTGTTGGATCTGAACGAGGTGGAAGTAGAGTAGTTATTAACAAAAATGGAGGAGACTGCAGGTAAAGGAGGGTTTGGGACAGGTCTCACTTTCAGGGTAGAGCATGCTCAGTTTAGTATCTTTACTAGACAAGCAAGTGGAGATGTCACATAGGCTGTTAAATAGTGAAGTCTAAAGTTCCGACATGTATGAGCTGAAGTTATAAATTCAAATATCATCATGAGATTAGTTGAGATCGGCAAGGGAATGTGTCCTCCAGAAAAAAAGGAGAGGACCAAAGATCGTGCCCTTGGGGTGGAACAGGGGATCGGGTCCCAACATTAGGAGTCTGGTCATCTGGACTCTAAATCAGAGCCCAGTCAATCACCAGGTCCCATCAGTTCTTTTGGGTTGGCCCAAAAGTTCGTTTGGTCTTTTTTCCATAAGATGGCTCTAGTAGCTCTTAGCTGTCTTTAGTTACATTCAAAACAATTTTGTTAGATTGTATTGTGACAGCTGTCACATTAGCATGCATTTTTAAAAACTTGTCAAAATTGGTGAGTTTTTGTATAGACATTTTAATATTGAAGATGGAAGAAAATAAGCAACATATTCAGCATGTTATGCTTTATTATTTCAAAAATGTAAAAATGCAACTAAAAAAAAGATTTGTGCAGTGCGTGGAGAAGGTGCTGACTGATTGAATATGTCAAAAGTTGTTTGCGAATTTTTGTGCTGGAATTTTCTCACTGGACAATGCTCCATAGTCGGGTAGACCAGTTTAAGTTGGTAGAGATCAAATTGAGACATTAATTGAGGACAACCAACGCTATACCTTGCGGGAGATAGCTGACATACTCAAAATGTCCAAATCAATAAAATTATTGGTGAAAATGAAAAAATGTGCCTTTAATTTTATGGAAAAAAGTAAATGAAAATTTTGGCCAACCCCAATACTTTCTTCCTCTACTCTCCATTCCTACCCAGTTTGCTTTCATTCAGGCTCTACACCATTTTCTCCTTCAGTTATTGTGATAGGCTCCTAACTGGTCTGTCTACTTACATCCTACTTAGGCCGCATCTAATCTCTCCTTACCACTTCAGGAAATTGTGTCATGTCACCCCTGTGCCACATCCTTTCGGGGCCCCTCCTGGATGCCAGGAGAAAGTCTTAAGTCTCTGTAAGATCTAGATCCTATCTTCCCTCTCTGATCTCATCTCTTACACTTTCCCTAGCAATGCCACCAGTCTGTGCTTCAGCCATGCTGAATTGATCTTTTAATAGCTGTCTGCTCTCCTGACTTCCTGGCTTTGTACATGCCTTTTCTGAGGTCTATCACTTCTCATTCTGTGCACTTTGTAAACGCCCCATCGCGACACTTGCGGCATTTAATGGTGTGTTTCCCCGACCACACTTATCTTCTGGATTGCAGAGGCCTCACCCTAATTCATCTCTACCTGTCTCAATAAGTGGGGCAGAATTATTTATCCAATAAATATTTGTTGCATGAATTAATGAATAAAGATTCACTTTCAGGAATGCTGAAGCTGAGGTTGGTGGCATGTCCTTAATGTGGAAGCCCTCCCCGCCAAATGTTTATTGTATACCTACTGCTCTTGTCTGAATGTTTGTGTGTCCCCCCCAGGCTCTCCCCGCCCAAATTCATATGTCGAAATCTAGTCCACAATGTCCAGATAGTGTTTGGATGTGGGGCCTTTGGGAAGTGATTAGGTCCTGAGGGTGAAGTCCTTATGAACAAGATTAGTGTTCTCCTAAAGGAGACCCCGGAGAAATCCCTGACTCTGCCACGTGACATTTATAGCAAGAAGGTGGCTGTCTATAAGCCAGGAAGCAGGTACCACCAGACACTGAATCTGTTGGCACCTTCATCTTGGACTTTCTAGCTTCCAGAACTGTAAGAAATAAATTTCTATTGTTTATAAGCCACCCAGTCTACGGCATTTTGTTATAGCAGCCTGAACAGACAAACACACCTACATTACTTAGACTAAAAAGGGGGCACTGTAGGTCTCTTAAAATAAGAATTACAAAACAATCTATTGTAGATCGGTTTAATTATAGTTCTGCCAAAGGATAGGAAGAGGTGACCTCAGAAAAGTCCATTTTAAATCACTGATTACAAGTTTCCGGTGTTTCTCCCTTCATATTAAAACTCTGAGCAGCTGGGTGCCACATTACTGGATTTTAAAAACTACACTTTAGTGACCCATAGCAAAATAGTCTATGAGTCAGGTGATGATCCATTCATCAGTCATAGGAAACATGAGGCACTGAAAATTTAGTATAAAACCCCAAACCCACAAAAACTAGCCACAGTTTCCGATCACAGGGCATATGACTCATATCTCAGCAGGGGTACAAATACCTTATTACAGTCACAGAAGAAAATATTTCTCAAACAAAGTCTTCTCCCCCACCCTAACATAATTTTCACAGAGCAGTAATTTGGTGAAAATCTTTTGAAACTTACAAAGTAATTTATTTCTTTGTGGTTGGCCCATACTGCTATGCTTCGTTCTTACCAAAATGACTCCTAATTTAGGGAACAAAATGATGGGCAATTAATCCTTTAACTATATTCAGCTGAATCCAGAGGCCAATTGAAGATGGATGGAAAGAAAAAGCCTTTGGCTGACCTAACCTCTGGACCTCCCAGAAGTGCTCCCTCATGTAGCGATGCCCCATGGAGAAGAGCTCCTGAACTGGCCATCTCAGTCCCGAGTGGGTTCCTATAAATGCACTGCTTGTCTTGATGTGGGTAAGGAAGAGATGCAAAGGAGGGAGGTGTTGCTGAGAAAGAGGAATCATGAAATACATATTTAGCGCTCATTTGAAATTATAGCAAAGGACTTTTTTTTCTTGAGTACATCTTTAAAGTTGCAGTGCAGATTTGATAATTTTGTTCAGAAATAAAAAATAAGGGGAATGATTGAGTGGGTAGTGTGGAAACCTCACTTAAACATTCACTCAGTTATTTAGCATTACATTATTATGTGTCTCTTATATGCCCGGGACATAATAACAAAAGGAATAACACATGAGTCATACCTTAGAAAGATCCACAATGCAGCGTATCAGATAGCCATGTAAACAAAAAGTTATGGCAATATGAGAAAAATATCATAAAGTTACCCCAAACAACATAGGGTAAAGGTATCTAATTCTAGGCGAAGGTCAGGAGAAACCAAGCTGGAAGCGATGTTTGTAAGTCGTGCGGGAGAAGTCTTGAGTCCTCCTAGAGCAGGATACAGAGGAAGGACTTTCAGGTGGAGGGCAGCACATGTGAAAGCTGAGAGGTAGGAGGGCATCACTGGGTGCCCACACGGCAGGTTTGGAAGTCACAGAATACATCTGAAGATTCGTGCTGCTTTAACCCTGAGGATGTTTTGAGGCTGAGTGTGAAAGAAAGCCTTTAATTGGCAATGTTAACAACATTAATGCACTTTTGTCAAAAAAGCATTTTCTGCAGGACTTTTCTTTAAACCTTGACTAATTCCTTCATCAGGCAAACTATTTCCAATTGTTTCCTTTTTTAAAATTTTACTTAAATTTTCATGGGGATCAGTTCTTTCTTTTCTGGGCAAATACTTACCAGACGTGATTCTTCCATCAGCTTTTTGATCCTCATGATTCAATGGATTCCAGTTTGTGTGTGTGTGTGCACGCGCGCATGAGAGAGAGAAGTAATTTCTTCAATAAATACATTATGCCTGGGACAAATTTTGTAAATTGAAATTTTATAGTGTGCCAATTTAATTGCTGTCGATTTCAATTTGTATTATTTCTTTTTGTAATATTCATTAGAAATGGAATAAAATACATTTTAATTTTTTAGTTAATAAAAAACTGAGATAAGCTCTTTTAAATAGTCTGGAATTGCTGTATATTAGTCTTCTAATTTTTTGATGAACCTATGTTCATTGATAGTCTGCAATCCATTAAGTCCACGTGACAAGTGATAAATGTTGGAGACAAAATGTCCTGCCTCATCCAGAGCCCATTCAGGACATGTCACATCCCTGCTTCTTTTACCTCCCAGATTAACTACGGAATGCCACATTGCCTTTTGGGAATGTGTTAATCCCCTAAACATAGTCATTCGATTAAACAGTATATACTCTTAGCAAAAGGATTCCTGCCAAGGTTGCAGGTTCAATCGCCAGTCAGAGCACATACAAGAATTAACCAATGAATACATAAACAAATAGATATTTCTCTCTCTCTCTATCAAATCAACAAATAAAAAAATTTTAAAGACCATATCAGTCACCATTCAGTCATAAAGTAGACATTCCATTCTTTCTTGGTTCTCTGGGTTCCATTGGTAAGCTCCAGGTGGCATTTAAATCACTCTGTTAAACCTATCTGTGTCAAGTTCAACCCTTCCTTATCAACTGCTCTGTTCAGGCTGTTTCAGTTCATTTATTCCCTGGGCCTCAATCTTACAGCTGTACTATCTTTTTCATAGAATTGACATTCTTTAGAAGTTATATAGAATTTATGACTGCTAAAACTGTGATAGATCTTCTTTTCTACTTTCATCATTTGAAGAATATGATCATTTAATCATATGTCAACTTCACATATGATTAAATCTTTTTTTTGATGAGGGTCTCAAAATATTTTATTTATTTTTATTTTATTGCTGTTCAAGTACAGTTGTCTGCATTTTCCCCCCACCCCAGCCATCCCCACCTTCCTCCTCTGATTCCAACCTCCTTGGTTTTGTCCATGTGTCCTTTATAGTTGTTCCTGAAAACCCTTCCCCCTATTATTCGCTCCCACCTCCCCTCTGGTTACCATCCAATTGTTCTTAATTTCAGTGTCTCTGGTTATATTTTGCTTGTTTGTTTGTTTTGTTGATTAGGTTCCACTTAAAGGTAAGATCATATGGTATTTGTCTTTCACCATCTGGCTTATTTCACTTAGCATAATGCTCTCCAGTTCCATCCATGCCATTGCAAAGGGTAGGAGCTCCTTCTTTCCTTCTGCTGCATAGTATTCCATTGTGTCATGGATCAAAAAACTATGGTACATTTACACAATGACTAAATCTTTATAGACAGGATCTCCTAACATTTAATACCCTGATTAGTTAATTAGTCACCAAGAAAAGCTTTCAGTGAAGTGAAGTATCCTTCCTTAATGTAAATTAGTTGCTCTTTATATAGTTCAAGGTGTCAAGATTTTACAGCATGATAGGATATATCTATATTTGTTTTTGCTAGAGAATCAGGTCTAATGTTTGAAGTCAAACTGATTATGCCTTCACTTAGAATTCTTGACCTGAGAACATTCTCATGCCTCCATGTTGGTGTCGTATGAGGAGGAAAACACTGTGAGAATCCATTAGATTTTTTTAAATTGCATTTAAATATAAATTTCAGGCATCTCTTGCTTTCTCAGATATTGCTGCTTTTCTACACATCACATACAAAGGACCAAATGGCTTGAGACTTGTGGCCCCTGATACAGAAAGGGCTCAGGGCCTGTGGTTAATTAGTCAGACAAAAACACCTCACTTAACTTTCTTTTCTTAATAGTCTCCATTTAAGCAAAAAATTCAAACTTTCATCTTCACACTATTGTTAGACTTTATCTAATCTAAATGGTCTCAAAATCTTTAAGAAGAAAAAATGAGTTGATAATCTTCCAAATAATGCAGTATGACTATATCTACCTCCTTTTGAAGGCCTTTCCTAATTAAAGAGCTAACGGGTATCTTGGTATCTGTATATGAATTAGAAATTTAAACACTGAGATCTTCTAAACTATTTTGTTTTACAGTTTGACTTGGCACCAGTTTGAACACACAGCACACAATGTTGTGTGTTCCCTTTTTGTTGCAGGGACAGTGTCTCACTTCTCTTCCTGGGAGCACAGATGGGAGTCTTCAATGGTGATCTTGGCATTACATAGATATTAACACACACACTCAAGTGTTGGGCGAAGGGGTGTGGTCTGACAGTGAGAATTGGAGGACAGCTCTCACAGCCTCTCCTTTTCTGTTGTGACTTGTCCAGCCAGTAACTTGGCTATCTACGTATCTTTCACCTGCAAGGATCTCTAGGGCAACAACAAGAATCTTTGCAGTTCATGTGCATGTGAGTTGGGAAGGAGCAGCACATAATTAACTACTTACAGCATTAGAAGTTACACTCTGTATGCTATTGCAGCACACAATATCAGAATTTTGATAATAGCCCAATTCCATTGTTGCTGCAAAGATTCAATGAATACATTGGTCTAGAGAAACAGGAAATGCTTCGATCTAAAATCAGTTCACTCAAGTTGTGGTATAGGCACAGGCTCTCCACATTCAACAGCAGCAACTTCTCAACAGAGATATTTTTCAAAAAAAGAAGGAACAAGCTCTGCTTATTTCAGGCTCAAAAAAAAGCCATTTAAAAATAAACTTCATTATAGAATAATTTTAGATTTACAGAAAAATTGCAAAGGTAGCACAGAGAGTTCTCATACTCTCTAGTCTGTTTCCCCTATTAACATATTATGTTAGTTACTATATACATTTGTCGTAACTGATTAACCAAATGTATACATTATTATTAATTGAGGCCCATGCTTTGTTTAATATTCCTTTGTTTTTACCTCATGCACTTCTTCTGTTCTAGAAGCTCATCCAGAGATGACAACTACACTACACTTAGCAGTCGTGTCCCTGTAGGCTTCTCTTGGCTGTGAGAGACTTTTCTTATGTTTCATGCCCTTGACACTCTTGGGAAATACTGGTCATGTGTTGTAAAGAACATCTTAGTTGGATTCGTCTAATGTTTTTGTCATGATTAGTCTGGAGTTATGGGGTTTGAAGAGGAAGACCAGAGAGGTAGATTGCCATTTTCGTTATATTTCATCAAAGGTACATACTACCGACACACACCTTATTATGGTTGATGTTAACACCTGACTAAGGTAGTGTCTGTCAGGTTTCCCCACTGTAAAGTACTCTCCTCTCACGTTTGTATCTCTGCCCTTTGGAAAAAATTTACTATGTGCGGCCCATACTTCAGAGATGGGGAATTATGCTTCACAAGGGCCATTTTTCACGTGAGCAGTTAATGGAAGAAGTTACTACTTCTAAGTATAACCTTGTAAATTCTGTAGGTTAGTTATCCTATAGCTACTCACACCCCTTCTCTTGCCAATACAGCCCTGATTTGGTTCAGGTATTAGTTGGCCAAGGGCAGAGACTACCACGTCCTACTGTTTTCTCCCAGGTACACAGCTGTGATACATTTCCCTGGCTTTTCTATTTATGACCAATAGAATGTGGACAAAGGAAGTGTGCCCACAGAACCCTCCCATGCAGCTCAGCTTCTCCCCCAGGCGCTCTTCCAGGCAACAAGTTATAATGCCATATTTTAATAATTCTAAGATGTATATTGTAAAAATTTCAACTTCTCTGACATCAAATGCACTTTGTATTTGTGAGAATATAGTAGCTTATGCTAAAGTGGCAATTTCATTTTGTTTTATCAGTGATTGGTTCTGACCAATGGCTGGTTCTGACCAGTGGCAGAGTGAGTTTTCTGGGGTCCTAATAACGTTTTCCCAGTCTTAAAAAGAAGCACAGGAAAGCAATGTTTTCTTCTTTTGGCTTAAAGATGTATGTGAGTTGCTGTTACTGTGTTGTGACCAAGAAAAATGAACCCAGGGACCGAAGTCGACATGTTGGAAATGGCAGAGTGGAAATACGAAGAGAGGCTTGGTTTTTATGGATGCTGTTGATCTTTGGACGCACCAACATTGGAATCAGCCTTTCTCTAGACTTCTTGATATATGAACAATAAATCTCTTAATTTAAAATCATTTGAATTACCTGTAACCGAAACCATATATAATAAAGGTAACAATGAGACAAACACACCATCAGAAATCCTGCCAAGTGTATCATGGAAAAGGTACTGGGACAGGAGTGGGGTGGGGGTAGGTTTGAGCCCGAATGACTGCCAACAGCTTAGAGTATTGATTAAGTGACCACCTCTGTGGGCTATATGGTTTTCTCATTTCTAAAACAAAGATTCTCCAAGGCCTCTACCTGTTCAAAAATACTTGTTTCTATAGTGACTCCAGATCAAGATCAAGCTTTTCTGTTTCTTTTAAGTAAGGGGAAGCTCAGGGACTAAATATACACCTGGCGTGAGGTTTCTTCAATAGATAGTGCCAAAATATTATCTCCAATTTCTTGACCACCAGTCCAGTGTGCTCTTTTATGTATGTTCCCCATGAAGGCATTTATCAGAAGATATGTGATTTACATGAAAGTGTGAATTATTTAGAGATTGTACTAGTTAGGATGTTTTGGTCATAAGAGGCCAAAATGACACTCAAATTAACTCAAGCCAAAAAATAAATTATTGGTTTACATAACTGGGAAGTCCTGTAATCTGGCTTCACTCATGGCTGGTTCCAGGGTTCAAACAATGGTTTCAGCTCTATCTCTCTCCCCTTCTTTTTTGGGGGGGAGGGGGAAGTTCTTAGTTAGGATCTCTCCACATTATGGGAAATATGAACACTCACAGCTACAAGCTTACAGTTGTCCTCATAGGTTATGATCCCAGAGGAATAACTTTCCTTATAAAGTTCATATGTTGTTTACTTAACAAACTTTTGAAAGAAGAATCACAGCTCTCCTAATCCATATGGTGGGAACTGGTGGGGGTCGGGGACTGAAATGGTTTCTTCCTAAACCAATCATTGTGGCCAGAGGAATGGAACAGTCTAGTTGGCCGACTTGATAATGCATCCCACTCTCTTTAGGTGGAAGAGGGAGTCAGATTTTGCATTTCTGGCCAGCCGCTTGTAGCAAAGCTAACTTGCATAAACAAGGCAAGTCCATATCAATTCTTGGGACACAAAAGGTTCCTGCATCTCCAGTCCTAGCCTTTAAATATACCATGCCTGTTGGTGAAAAGAAGACTTTCTCAGATACAAATGATTAATGGGTAGTTTGGAAGTGGCCCTTCACTTTCTTGCACCATACTCTCCTTGAAGATTTTCTTCTTGGATCCCCAACTTTTAGTTTATGTAGAACCTTGCTGTGACACTTTTATAATTTAGGTTGAAACTCTAACCTTCCAAACACTCTGTGATTAAAGGACCTAGATGCTCTGTATAAGAAACTCAAGTTCTCTGGTGACTGTTCAGCTTTCACTCATGTCCAAATGGCCTTAGTTTTTAATTGGGTTAGTTCAAGCTGTACCTACAGCCCTCTTTACCCTCCAGTGGCCATGCCCACTGTAACTCCTATAGCTGCTTCTTTCTCCCCCATCCTTACTCCTGTTCTTATGATTTCACTCTTGTAGTCCAGGAACCTCTGTTTTTGGTTACTGTCTTCAAAGGATAAAGTAGCTGGATTTCTCTAAGCTGTTGTGTTTATGCATTTGGGAGTGAACTTGAATTTTCGATGAAATCCTTACTTCCTCACTCAGTGACCCACTGTGGCTCCCTGGCGCTGCCGCATCAAATCTGTACTCCTCTGCCAATACTTAAAAGCAATAATTACTGGTGGTTTGGCATTTAGTGGGCCATGGATTATTATAAGCATCTCTTCTAAAGCAGACCAGTAACTATATTATCAAGCTAATAATAATGTAGCCAGGGGTCAGCTTTGCTCAGAGTTCCCCTTAAGCTGGAAGTTGTATAATTTAAGAGAACGCCACAGTAGGAGCTCTCCATCGCAGAACCACAGCTGGCCACCCTTTCCCGAAAAATCCTTGATTATTTTGTATGAATAAGAAACAGGTCAAATCTTTAATCAGTTTCCTTGAGTGAAAATATTCCACTTCAACCCAACAAGGATGCCTCTCTTAACTTGTAATAAACGAGTGGGAGTTGCACAAAGGCAAATGAAACTCTAGTACATCCGATCTTGTGATTGTTAACATCCATGGATACTCAGTTCAGTGTTGAATTCAATTTAGTGTTGAATCACTTCAGGAAATCCAAAGTGTTCTCATTACACATGGGTGAGTGTATTTCCTCAAGGAGGTACAGTACTTGGCATCTCCTAGATGAGTGTGAATCACTACTTCGTCTGGCTGCTATACAAGTACGCATTGTTTTATTGAATAAGAGGGTAAAAAGTCACATAAAACATTGCATACTACAAATGGCCAGGGAATAATTTGACTTGCTGTGCTGCAACTTAATTTACACATTAAATTTCTAGAAAAAAAACACAGCTTAGTCTGGGCACATGAACCATGAATGGCTCTGATTATTATTTTTTTAGTTGAATTCCCCTTGCCATATTTTTAGATTCTAATATTTTTAAGATAAAATATAACTACTTGAAGGCAGGGAGAAAATTAAATAGAGTGTAAATAGGACTAAAGGAGCTCATAGTAGGTAAAATACAAGAGGAAGACAAAAAATGTAGGTTATTCTCAGATTTCTAAAACATTACCCTTTATTTCCAACTCTGTGGACCATAACACACCTCCTTCTTTGCAGGGCTGAAATTTGTTTCCCCCAAATTTCTGACCTATAAATATATTTAAGGTTTGACATGTTGTTCCCCCCCCACAAAAAAATATAATCAACTTGTTTTATGAGTTCACATCACACTCAGGGCTTGTTGCTTTAAACAGAAGAATCGTGCTGATTTTACAAATTATGCCGGCTCTATATGCTGTCAATATTATATACATTAATGATGTTTAGATAAATACCATATATGGATATCCTGATTTGAGCATTTGTTTTAGTGAAAGAAAAAGTTAGACCATAACTAGAATATTATCTGGGTAATTTCAAACAGAAAGTGTATTTGTCCTGAAATACCCAGCTAAGTGATGCTAGTGTGACTTCTAAAGGGGGATCTAAGTTATCTGGAACATTTACAAGTAAATAATGGACGTGGATATACATAGACTCAGTCTGCCTTTGTTGATACACATAATCAGAATTAAGAAAAGGGAGAGGCAATCACAAAGTTCTGTTCTGGAGCTCTTCTGAACTGTCCACGCCTGAGGCTACAGAAAGCCTGGTTGTCACACAGGGTTCCTCTGTAGAGTTGTAGGTATGAGTCCCAGTCCTTTTCTTTATTTCTCTTACATTTTAACCTTTGTTTTAAGTAACTCTGCACTTTTTCATTTCTGTACCTCAGTTAATTGTACCTTCTAGCTCTCTTTATGGAAGATAATTTAACGGCAGATGAGGATTTGCCGTGGTTTCATATGGTGCTAAGATTTCTGAGATATCCTTTGGACTGTAGATTATTACA
Organism: Desmodus rotundus; assembly: GCF_022682495.2. NCBI lineage: Eukaryota > Metazoa > Chordata > Mammalia > Chiroptera > Phyllostomidae > Desmodus > Desmodus rotundus. The sequence goes on from NC_071389.1 coordinate 141,506,803, forward strand.
GCTCACATTGTCCTACCCGGCTGGTCATGCTGAGGGCAGGGCAATCTTGGGTGACATCAGACCTTGGATCCAGCTCCTTGGGGCATCTCATGGCCTTTTTCCTTTATCTCCTGCCATGTCCTCCAGTCAGTGCCGGGAGAGAGTACGAGAAGCCCATCTTCCTCCTCCAGAGGCTTAAAATGTCTTCATAGTCTGGCGGAAATCTCTCTCTCCTTGCACTCCAGCTGAGACTCAGAGATTAAATCCAGAAGTCACACTGTAGACCTCCCATAAGATAAGAAGCCCAGCCCAGAATCTTTTACCTGCTTGAATGCAGGAATATCTCAAAATACTATCCTCCCACAAATATATTCTTGTTTTTGGTGTCTTTGGTGCCTGGATCTAGACCATATTAATTGATTTGCACAACACAACTTGAATATGAAGGGCTGGTGGGAGTTTGAAAACCATAATGTTGGTTAGGAGAGACAGATTTCACATACATGGACTTGGTGTTGAAGGTTGGGTTTTGACTCCTGCCCCTTACTACTCAACTATCATGACAGGTAAGTTCCTTAATGTTTCCCCTCCTCATTCTTTTTTCCTCATTTCTCCTAACACTTAGTTTGGGTTTCCATTGTCTTTCACCTGGACCACCACAATAATCTCCTAACTGGTCCTTCTGTCTCCAATCTCACCCTCTCCAGTGTATCATCTGTCTCAATGATATATAAAAATATGGTCATCTGAAGTACTTGATCAAAACCCTTCAATGACATTCCATTATCCAGAATGCAAAATTCAAATTTCATAACAATTTATGATCAGCTTTCTCATGCCACTCAATGGCAGATACTCCCAGTTGTCTTCCAAGTTCCATTCTCTATTTTTCTATATTAATAGCACCAAAAAATCTTAACTGAGCACATTAGTCACCATAATAGAATCTATTAGAAGTCTTTAGCAGTAGATATGGCCATGTGGCTAGTTAGAACCAATGAACTGTAGGCAGAAGCATCCCATGGCATCTTCTAAGAGAATCTCTTGAAAAACAGTTGGCTTATGCCTTTGTTCCTTTTTTCTTTATTTTTTCCTTTCCTTTCTGCTGTTTAGAATAGATGCAATGGCTAAATGTGGAGTAACCGTTTGCGGCCAGGAAGTGATCTTGGATATGAAAGCCATATGTGTGTATGAAATAAGATGAAATGAATCTGAGTTTCTAAAGACTTCATTTCACCAACACAACAAACCAATCCAGAACCTCCTCCTTCTTCCTCACTGGCAACATATTCCCAAAGAAATACTCTTCAGTCTTGTTTTTCTGCCTTCTGTACTCACAACCAGGCTGAACTGTCTGCTATTCTTGAATTCATCACATAATTCCTTGCTTCTGTGTCTTGACACTTGCTGGTCCACTGCTTTGTGCTTCAGGTTTCTGGCAAATGTCCTCTTTTTATGATCCACATCAAAGGTCTCCTTATTTGAAAAGATCACTCATTCACAACAAGGAAATTTAGTAATTCTTTCCTTTTGTCCCCATTGTATATGATAACTCTGCCTAAGATAGTACTTACCACACATCACTATCAATGTTCTCTTTATCTATTTGTTATACACAATAGATGACGAACTCCTCTAGGTCACGGCTGGGTTTTTCACTTCATATTTCCAGTACCTAATATATAATTGGGTCCAAAATTATACTAATTAAATGAATGAATAACTGAATAAAATTCTCTGAGCTTTCATTTCCTTATCTATAAAAGACAATAATAATAATTCATATCCTATAATTTTTTGAAAATTACATGAGATGAGAAATGAGAAGTTTCTTTGTAAACTATAAAAATTATCAATAAAACTAAGATATTGTGTGTTTATCCAAATATCTATTATCTGGCAAATCACCTTGCACAAATATAATTTCACCTTGCACAAATATAATTTCTATAGAATCTAAGGATATTCATATACTTAAATCTACAGAAAACAAGAACAAAGGATAAATTGGAAAGAGGGCACTCTTTTGATCTTAGCAATATAAAAACTAGGAATATAACCCAGAGTTCTTAAGGTCAATTTAATTTCTATTTTTAGGTAGTAAAGTATATTTAAGTCCGACTGTCCTTCAAATCCTTAGCTCCTAGTAACTAACCTCTTTAGCCCCTGGAGAAGCATAGCTCCATGCAAACTAGTTGTACTTAAATCAAAGCACAGAATAACACATATCAAGCAGCTTCCACTTGCTGAAAGCACCTTTAGAACATAGAGCAGACTTATGAGCTAAGATCTCGGGACATTCACTGTTTCTTCATATCAGCTGCTTTAAGAGAACACGAGACAGAGAGTTGGAGCCTGAAAAGAGGCAGGAAGCACTCTTGCTTCTGCCACTAAGCAGCCAGGGAACTCTGAACACCCTGTGGAGAAAATGGACACTAATGGAGCGATGGACCTGTGCAGTTCATGCTAATTTCTCTTTTGGGACTTGTATTCTAAGCTCCGCATCATTATGAAGTCACAAGAGTCACCATGTGATTCTGATTCTGCTACGGTTCTTCAACCATCTGCTGAATCTAGGTGCTTCTTTTAGTCCTCTAAGACTTCCCAGCACCAAGGTGTCATGTCTGAGAGTCTAAAAGCCCCTTTTTATTGCATCAGTTTGCTCCCAACATTCCTGTGGAATCAGTCCTGTTTCTGCTTGTGGGGGCGGAGGAGGAGTAAGGGAGGATAGGTTTAATGTCACCTCTTATATTATGAATCAATGACATAGACTTTTAAAGCTAAGAGTATTTGTAAGATCTCCTTTTAAAAATATAGATGATTTAACTACTTTCACTCTTCTGTTTAAACTGGTTTCAGAAGGAAACATAGGGTTCAAAGTGAAGTTCGGGCTCTTCTCCTATGTATATTTGCAAATGCACAAAGCTGGGTCTGTTATGTCCTGTCTGAAATGCTATCTATTTGTACAGCTTTATGCATCTCTTCACAGAACACCCATGAAGTCACAGCTCATATTTCTGCTTTAAATATTCGATCTTTTGGCTTTAAACACCCATAAGGGTTATTTGTCAAAACGGATCTTAAACCTCACCCCCTAGCTCTGCAGCAGATCTTTAAAGTAATGCTGTAGGGGTGGGGTGGAAAGGGTGGGGTAGACAGGAAAAGTCAGCCATTCAGCAAGCATTTATTGAGTGCCAAGTACGTGCAGAGCATATGGTATCTAGTAATAGGTGCTGTGAGGGGGATAAAAAAAAGAAATGGAATATGCACTCTTGCTTCAAGATGAAGGAGACAGAGACATAAGCACTGTCAGTTCAATCCTAGAGCCAGACATTTTAACCTTGTTTTCCAAACACGTTTGTATGATGAGTGGAAGCCAGCGACCTGGGGCATGCAAGAACATTTTAGCAGCATCGGTGTGTGTATGCATGTGCATACGCATGAGCATGTGTAGGGAAGAGAGAGAGAGGAGAAAGCGTATATAGAGGTAGACATGGGATTGAGGGTGAACAAAGAATCATGCCTTTTGCACAAGGTCCCATCGTGTGCTGCATCAATCACTTTCTGACCCAAAGCCTTTGTTTAGTTCTCTGAGACCCCAGCAGTGAGCTCCTATGTTCCCTTTTTAACAGCAATGCATTTGCTCCCATCCTCTGCCTAATGCTTGGGATTCAGGCGCTTTATTTTTCCAGATTTGTCTTTGTTTTGGTCTTATATGAAGACAACTTGCCTTGCTGCCCTTAACTATTCATTCATTTCTCCTACAAGCCACTTTGATTCCGAACTGTGTGTGGCCAGACACTTGGAAGAACACCTGTCATGCATGGGCTGCATGAACCCAGGAAGGCCGTCTCTGTGTACTCAAGCAGATGTGACCTCCCATGGCCTGCCCTCAGGAGGCTTGACCGCCCTGCCCTTGTGCTGTGAGGAAGACTCAGAAACCACTGCCACGTAGTGCTGAGCCCTTAGAGAAGTGTGTAGAGTAGTGAAGAGTCAGGCAGACTTGGATTTTGATTCTATTTCCACTGTTAACAACCTTATAAAATCACATGGAGCTTCATGAAGTTTCTCCATCTGTCCAATGGAAATTCTCTCACAGAGTTATTATGATAGTTTAATAAATTAATGCATATAAGGTGCTTAGCACATAGTGTGCACTTCATAAAATTGTAGTTAATATGATAATATTAATATAGTTTTCATTAATATTTATACATTTGCCTTGATACTTTTCTTCGAGGCCCAAGATATATTTGTTCTGTCCTACAAAGTATATGACTAAGAGAAAAACAGGAACTGTGACTTACTCTATTCATTAAAAAAGCTTTTCTAAAGTGCTGATTGCATTGCCAACTACTGTATTAGGTTCCTCCCTCCATCCTTCCTTCCCTCATCCTTCCACAAACATCCACTGTACATCTATGAGGTGCCAGGCATTGTGTTAGATTCCCAGAAACGAGCAATGAGATAGACAGATGTGTTTCCTTCCATCACAGAGCTTATGATTGGAGGAAAGACATGTATTACACAAGTACAGCCAGGTGTAGAACCAGAGATAAGTTCCAGGTGCTACAATAGTGCTTGTGGAATATGGGGCATCTTATCAGATTTTCAGGGTCAGCAAGACCATGTGATGAGTTTCCGTGTATGAGGACAGTTCTCAAAAGTGTAAGTAATTTGGCTGCCATTGGCCAACAGTGTTTTCATCATATTTCCTTATCATAGACAAGGCCGGCATCTTCTAAGGAGATATCAGTCAAATCCACAAATTTCCAACTGCATATTTTAAGTGATAAAATGGCTCTTCCTTGGAAAGTTTTTATCATAATACCTATTGAAAAGCGGAATTATAAAGCATCAAGATTTAAAATGATCGTTTTATAGGTACAACCTGATATGTACTTTTTGTTAATATTTCTATTCTGAACTTAGTCACCCAGTCCAAACTTTACTAGAATATTTCTTTGTACATCATCTTCCATTGGTTAAGGCAAAAGCCAGGTTATTAATACGGTTCTAAAACTTCTCAAATTATATCTGTAACTTTCTTCTGCAGCTTAAAGCATTAATGCAATTACAGGGAAGATAAAGGAATGGAGAACTTATATTTATTGATTACCAACTCTGTGTGAGTGCCAAATATAATCTCATTTAATTCTCACAGAAATCCTACAAAAGAGGTCTTATTTCTATCACTTCTTATACATTAGGAAATCGAGGCTCAGAGAGGTTGAGAAATTTGTCCACATTTGCACACAGGGCCAGAATTCAAAGCTAAGACTACCTGATTACAAATGGTACTCTCGATTGGGACATGAATGATCTGACAGTTCACAGAAAGGCATGCAACAGAGTGTATTTCCACCCACGCAGTGTATGTTTCAATGTATATAACCCCTGTAAGGCTGCACAGTCATACAATAATCACAGTTTGTCATGTAAAAATCCAGTTGCACTCCTGATATCACAAATTGTGTGCAATTTATTCTAGGCTCTAGGACTCCTTTCACTTTTTTGCCCTAAATCTGTATTTCTTTGAAAATCTTTCCATACACTGTAATTTAAATTAACAAAACAATGAAGGCCATGTAAGATGCCACAAACAGGAAAATGATAATATATGTATCACTTTTTCTGATATTATAATTTTACTTTTCCATACTCATTAAAAGTTCTCTTTTTAGGCTGTGGCTGGTATGGCTCAGTGGATTGAGCACCAGCCTGCCAACCAAATGGTCACCAGTTCAATTCCCAGTCAGGGCACATGTCTGGGTTGCGGGCTAGGACCCCATTTGGGGGCGTACAAGGGGCAACCACACATTGATGTTTCTCTCCCTCTTTCTCTCTCCCCTCCCCTCTGTCTAAAAAAAATAAATAAAATAGTTTTTTTTTAAAGTTCCGTTTTTAGTGTAGCACACTTACAAAACTTGTTCTCATTCAATGTGCTTATAATGAAACCAATCATCCTTCTCCAGGGCTAAATTAATCTTCCTTCTTTCTTATTGCTTTCCCTAGAGCTGTCTGTTTCCCAAACACCTGGGATCAAACCCTTAGCCGTCTTTGACTCCTCCAGCTGCCTCATCTGCCAACATTCAGATAAGCATCATTTATAATGGCCATAGCTTTTGTACCAAGTGCACAATACCTTCACTCTCGGGGGTTTTTTTTAATTCTCTCTCAAGTTTATTGATTTGAGAGAGAGAGAGGAAAAGAGAGACAGAGAGATGGAAAGACATCATTGTGAGAGACAAACATTGATCAGTTCTTCCCATACACTCCCCAACCCGGGATCGAACCCTCAACCTAGGCATGTGCCCTGACCAAGAATCAAACCTTTCAATATACAGGATGACACTCCAACCAACTGAGCAACCAGGATGGGGCTTGCTTTTCATTTGATCCAGTCTTCATAGCAGCTCTAGTAATGTAATCATTTGTGCATTTTACCCATGAGGAAACTGAGATTCAGAGAAGTCAGGAGCTGATAATTAATGGAAACCTGAACCCAGGTCTTTATGGACTAAAAATACCATCTAGTCTTCATTTATTATTGATCCTGTGCTCACTCATTTCCTTTCATTTTCCATGAACTCACCTTGAGTCAGACCTTCATTTCTTTATGCTCAAATTGGTTTCCTAACCATTTTCTTTCCTCCACTTCAATCCAAATCTGTGTCCCAAACCATATATAGCTTTCCAACCATGGGTCTTTTCCCATTGTCTAGTGCAGTAGCTCTGAAGCTACTAAAAATCAAGTAATATGGTGTTTCATTCATTTACAAAAAAAAAGTTCATTCTTAAATTAAGCTTTTAAATTTTAATATTTGAAATACTTTTCCCTTTAGTTTGTGTCTTAACCTTTCATTCTGATCACCAGCTAATGTAAGTACATACAGTTATTTCATATCACCTGCAAAGACTGTGGTCTCTAGGCACGCTGTCACATGTCAATTTCACAATCACAGCCCTAGATGGTAAGTGCTAAAATAATGGTTGGGACCCTCTAAACTCTGTCCCCATATCATATTTCTACTACTCATTAATCCCACATCCCTCCCTATAAGCACTAGGTAGAAGTTCCTAGCCCAATGTCTGGCACATAGGAGTATTTAATCAAAGCTCTTCGTCCATCATTCTACCCATTGCTCATAGAATGCACTCTGCAATGATACTTGTGTTTTGTTCATGCAAGAGTACTTGTTCCCAACTTTTTCCTTTCCTGTCCTTTTTATTGTTTTAAAAGATAATAGTTAATACTTAGTGGATGCTTCTGATGCTCCAGATCCTACCCAAGAGCATTACACGTATTAGTTCATTTACGCTCCCCAATACTCTGTGTGGTGGATCTTAGCAAGACCTCTTTCTGGCTTCAGTTTTTGAATTAGTAAAATAAGGACTAAAATAATACTTACCTAATAGGATCATTGTGGGAGTTAAGTGAGTTAATACATGAAGTGGCTAGGATGTGGCAAGCACTTAATAAATATTAGCCATTATTATTATTATCGTACCTTCTAATGTGGAAATTGAAAGCTCATGTTAATTAATGACTTGCTGGTAGGCACTAAAGACAAGATTTGGACTCAACCATATCCCCAGAGTCTGAATCCTCAAACACTGGGCTCCATGACCTTCCTTATTCGTTTTTCCTTCTAACTCAAATATCCTACCCCCTTTAGGAAGCCTTGAGCACTCACTTAGGTTCCTAATATTCCCTCTGAATGCATCATAGCATAGTGTAGCATAGTGTTGCACCATATAAAGCCTTAAATATATGAAATAATGTCCACCTTTGTTTCAGTTGTATTAACAATTAGGGACAGACCTTTTCTAGTGACTTCATATTTCCATTTCCTACTGGTGCTGGGGACTTCTAAGACCTCCCCCAGGCTCAGCAATTTGCTGGGAGGACTCATAGGACTCAGCATATAGTCATAATCCTGACTAAGATTTATTATAGCTATGGGATACAAAGCAAAATCAGCAAAGGGAAAAGGTACATGAGGAAAAATCCAGAGGAAACCAGGTGGTAGTTATCTCCCAGTGAAGGAATGCAAGACCTGCTTGATTCCTCCAGCAATGAGTGGTAACATGTGTGAAGCATTGCTTACCAGGCAAGCTCATCAGAGACTCAGTCAGTGCCCAGCGTTTTTACTAAGAGCCGATCACATAGGCAACTCTGCCTAGCATGTAACAAAATTCCGGACCAAGAATTCCTTTCTCTATTCTTTATGGAATTAATGGAAGCTTCCGCATGAGCCATATTGCTTGTATAAACAGTTTAGGTAGGCACTGTGAGTCACTCTTATCAGTTCAGAGAATGTGGGAACCTTCCTGTGATGTCATACCTATGTGTCAGTTTGGAGGATATTTTGGATGAGATCACATTTCAATAAGTGGGTTTTGAGTAACTGCATTGTTTTCTATAATATGGGTGGGCCTCATCTAATCAGTTGAAGGTTTGACTAAAACCAAAAGACTGGACTCCCCAGCAAGAGGAAATTTTCAGGCAGATTGCCTTCAGGCTTTGGATCGGCTCCACTGGGTCTTCAGCCTGATAGCTCACTCTGCAGATTTTACATTTGCCAGCTTCCATACACACACGAGACAATTCCTTTGTATACAACCATACACACATCCATTTGGTTGCTCATCTGGAGAACATTACCTAATACACCTCACAAAACCCAAGTTCCCAGATGCTAGGCAAGGGTCAACCTCGCAAGCAGGTCTTCTTCCTAGGGATAGCAGCCTCAGGCCTTCTGTGTTAACTCTTTTCTGCATACGACTGACTTTTGTAGTCACAGAAGCCACAGAGCAGTCATGCCATGGAGGAGCAAAGCCCATGAATAACAAGAAACTATGAGGTGGAGAGAAAGTGATTAGAGAGAATCTGGCTGGTGGTGGCAGAGGAGTGGAAGCAGCAGACATAGAAACCTGGATCGGAGGCTTCACTCTAACAATAGAGCATCCAACTGGGAAACAGGAGATGTGTGCCTGGGGGAACAGAATGAGTAGGTAACAAGATGCTCCTTTGTTCCACAAAATCGGACTACATAAGTGGGGGTTGTAGTGAATTAAAGATGGTCAGACATTCTCTGCCACGCTACATGAAGAGGTAGAAGCTGTTTTTCTGCCTTGAATCTGGGCTGACCTGTGATTTGCTGTAACCAATAGAATACCGCAGAATTGCCATTGTGGTTGTTCTAGGCACAGCCTTAGGAAGGCCTGGCAGCTTCTGCCCTTGTGCTCTTGGAAGCCATGAGTCACCATGGCATGAAGTTCTGCTACTTTGCTGGAGAGAGACCACTAGACAGAGAGAGGGTAGGCAGAGCAAGGAGATGCCAGGCCAGTGCCCAGCCGTCCTGCTTGTCCCAGCTGAGGTCCATTCATGTGAGTGATGTCATTCAGCGTGTTCCAGCCCAGCTGAGACTCTAGATAATAGCACCTGCATGAGAGACCCCAGCCAAGACCATAAAAAAAAATTGCCCAGCTGAGCCCCACTCATATTACAGAATCATGAGCAAATAATAACATGTCATGACCTTAAAGCACTAACTTTTAGGACAGCTTATTTCTTAGCAAGAGAAAACTGACATGGTAAAGCAGCCGAAAAGGTCTGAGAGCAGTGGTTTCATTGACATCGTGGGACACCAAAGAAATCAACTGATGCCTGGGGGCTGGGGCAGCAGGATGACTCCATGAGACTCGATACAAGGCACTCGTTTCCAGTTTCCACTGTTTCCCAACTCCTACGTGTGTCACTTCACAAAGAAAACATTCTGTACCCTTCTGAATTAAGCTTTACCCTAGAATCTTTTCCAGACCCTCCCAACCCTCAGACCGAAGTTTTGAGATCCCATGCATGGTGAGTCATGTTTGTCTTCTGAATGCCTATTGCCTGAGTGAAGATCTTAGATCCTTGAAAGTCCCACACCCCGAAGCTCATTTCTCCATTCAGGAAGCTGATGCATCATAGAACCTCATCCCTGGAAATGACTCTCAGCTTGCGACTTAAACATGTACGTGCAGAAAGCCAAATCAGTGAGTCCCAAATTAGAATAGTTATCCCCAAAATCAGTCTGCCTGATTTTATTGGCAGAATTCATGTGTCATAAAGTTGTAGCAGAAACTGAACCTATGACTGGTTGTTGCAAATATTTTCATATCTCATTTATGGATGAGGGAAGAAAGAGGAGAGAGAGAGAGAGAGATTGAGAGATTTCACAAATTACCAGAGCCACTCAGCAAATCAAAATTAAAGGCAGGGATGTAATCCAGGGCTCTCTCTCTCTCCACTATCGGCAGCATTAGTTTTCATTGGTATGTTTTTACGTTTCTCCAGTGGAGAAGGCATAGGTAGAGCTCAGCATTTTCTTTTTAGTACTTTAGCAAAACATATTTCCTCTTCGTGATATCACTGTTTTACCTGGGACACTGGATTTGTTTCTTATAGGCAAGCTCATCCATCTCTTGGGAGACTGGATGGGGGAGTTCTGATAGAAAATAAAGTCCCAGCCCTGACCAGGTGCTCAGGTGGTTGGAGTGTTGTCCGCGTATACCAAAACGTTGCAGGTGTGATCTCTGGTCAGGTTGCATACAGGAGGCAACTAACTGATCGATGTTTGTCTCTCCCATCAATGTTTCTCTCCCTCTCCCTCCCTCTCTCTCTGAAATCAGTAAACATATCCTCAGATGAGGATCTAAAAAAAGTTATTAAAAATAATTCCTACAGGGCCATGTGTTGAGAAGGAATGTATAAAAGCCCAACCAGCAGGAAGAGTGTGGATAGGCTCTCCCTGCTGATAAGCTTGGAAGGAAGAATTGCCTGAGTTAGAAATATGACATTTTTAGGCTACCTCTTTTCATGTGATTAAAAAAATGACCACTTTTCAATATGTTTGTATGAATGAAAATACAGCTAAGAGGTCATCTAAAATGATAAATCAGAATGAATAAAATCTATATGTGCATGTCCAGTCAGTAGACACTGTGTTCTGTTTATAGCATATGGAGAATCCATCTATCCATCCATCTATCCATCCCTCCAACAAACATTGATTGAACACCCACCACGTGCAAAATCTTACAGAGACATATTAAGTAGAGACCATACTTCCTGCTCTCCAGAAAGTGCTTTTACAATCTTGCAAAGGAGACAAGACAAGATGTGAACACAAAGAACTATCATCAGGGTAATAAATGAGTAAGTACCAGAGGAGAGAAAAATAAGGTGAGATGAAAGTTCAGAAAAGGGAGACATCACTTCTGGCCAAAGGAAATATGGAGTAGAATGATTTCTTAAAAGTATAATCTATCACCCTCCAACTCCTGGTTTAAAAGCCTCACACAGTTATTAGCTATACGACCTTGGGCAAATCATAAATTTTCTGTGTCTTAGTTTGCTTATCTTTTAAAAGGAAGGGTTGAACTAAATGATCTTGAAGGTCCTTTCCGCTCTAAAGTACTGGGATACATAATTTTTCATGAGAAGGCCCGGCAAGATATGTGACAATCTATTCTTTATACAACCAGAGTAAGTCCTGAAACCTAAATAAGATCATGTTACCCATGGCTGAAAACCCTTTCATGGATGCATTTCAAAGAAAAATCAAACTCCTTTTGATGGCGCACAAGGTCCCGCAACGTCTGGCCCTGCTCTTTCTCTAAGTTCATACCCAAGGTCTCCTCCTCTGGCCCCTGCTCTCCTTTCACAGGGACTTTTTCCTGTCCCCTGAATGCACCAATCAGGACCTTCACACGTGCTGTTCCCTCTGCTAGGAATGCCCTTCCTCTCTTCTCTTAAGAAGAAAAGCATATGTATATGTGCATGTATAATTTTTATGAAAGGAACAAAACACACAATTGAAAAGAGTCAAATGATACTACAAGATTTTAATCCAAACCTGGAGGGTTGGGAATCTGGGGGAATAGAAATCCAATATATATACCTGTGCTTACACTCCTGTTTCCATGTATATTTTGCCCACTTACTCTGGGCTTGGCATCAGGGATATGGAGCCACTTAGCTTTTCTGTGGAATAAAAATCTTCTGGTATCCTGGCAAGACAAGGGAGGGAGAGTTACCTGGCTAGGTGAGGTGGAGAGGAGAATCTGGGGGTCTAAGTGTGTTTCATGCTGACTTTTTAAAAATTGTTGTGCAATTACAATTGTCCCCATTTTCTCCCCCCCTACCAACCCCTACCTCCCACATATAATCCTCCCCCCATTGTCTTTGTCCATGGGTCCTTTATTCATGTTCCTTGATGACCCTTCCTCTTCTTTCCCCCATTATTCCCCTCCTAACTCCCCTCTGGTTACTGTCAGTTTGTTCTTTATTTCAATGTCACTGGTTATATTTTGCTGGCTTGTTTGTTTTGTTGACTAGGTTTCACTTATAGATGAGATCATATGGTATTTGTGTTTCACTATCTGGCTTATTTCACTTAGCGTAATGCTTTCTAGTTCCATCCATGCTGTCGCAAAGAGTAGGAGCTCCTTCTTTCGTTCTGCTGCATAGTATTCCATTGTGTAAATGTACCACAGTTTTTTGCTCCACTCATTTACTGATGGGCACTTAGGCTGTTTCCAGCACTTGGCTATTGTAAATTGCGCTGCTGTGAACATTGGGGTGCATAGGTTCTTTTGAATTGGAGTTTCAGGATTCTTAGGATATAATCCCATCATTTCCCAGGAATTTCATATCACTCTCCTGGTTTCCTCCTCACACCTTTACCCCTGCCTGCTGCACACAAGTGCCTCCAATTCCTGAGACTTTCCTGGGGAGTCCAGTCCTGTGACTTGGCTCCTTTTATACTAGCATCCCATTAGCAAGCACTTGGCATTCAGCTTTCTTAGTTTTGCTACGTTATCCTTCCATTTTTTTATCTTTCAAAAATGTGTTCACTCTTTGAAACAATTGCCTGTCTCTTTACCAATTCTCTTCGACCTTCTCAGTTTCTTTCTCACTAATGACTCTTTTTATACTCAATTTTAGTGGGATTTGTGGAAAGGGTAAGGATGAAAGAATGCCTTCTGCTTTCATGTTTAACTGGAGGGTCTCTTCCCTTACCTCATTTTAAGACTTTCATCCTTTATATAAGATTTAAAGTCAGAGATGGGCTTCCCTAACCACATGTCTAAGTAGGTCCTTCTGCATTTACCTATTAGAGCACCCCGTTTGCTTCCTTCATAACATTTACTGTGATTGCAGATTGTATCCTTATTTACTGTCTTGCTAATTTTAAATACAGATGTTTATTGCTTTAAGGCCTGTTTGCTTCCACAAGAATGCAAGGTTAGGGAGTACAGGGATCGTGTCTATTATCTCTTACCAATTCATACTATGTGGTTAGCACAGCACCTCACCATAGCAGAGGCTCAAGAATTCTTATTGATGAATGTTCACAAACATGAGCATCAAATCTTAGACTCCAGTGGCAGAGCACCCACCACCAAGGTGAGAGCAGGCTGGAAAGAAAAAAGACAAAGATATAGCAAATAGCATGGAGCCAGACTGTGTTCAAATCCTAGACCAACCACTCACTTAGCTATGCAAACTTGTAGATAAATTGCATTACAATGAAGGCAATAATAGCACTGTTACCTCATGAGACTATTGGAAAGGTTAAAATGAGTCTACACACTTACAGTTCTTAGAACAATAGCTAGCACACAGTGAGGGCCACACTAGTGTTGGCTGTCATATATCAGAGCACTTGGCTTGCGAAGGCCTTGACTAGGTGAGGCTCAAAGTTTTGCTCTGAAGATTTAAGGCTAAAAGTCTATGGAATAAAATCAACTTGGCACTGCATGTCTGGAATGTTTAGAATTCAATGTCGAATTCTTGGTCCAACTTCTTAGGTTTTCATTCTGTTTCCACTTATGTCCAGTAATTTATAAAGCAGGACCCCTTGGGAGTAGCCCCAAACAAAAGATTCCCCCTTGAGGACAGGGGATGGTGGGAGGATGGGGTGAAGGATGCTAGGAAGGAGGTAACTTGATAGGCTTAGCAAAATAGAAGGCTTGGAAGGAGTAGGGTGCGAGGGTGAAGAGAGGAGGTTTGGACACCAAACTTTGGTTGAAATGCCAGCTCTACCACTACGGGCTGTATGACCCTAAACCGTTTGCTAGACCTCTTGGTGCCTCAGTTTCCTTGGCTGTCACAAATACAGTAGGAGATGATGTACATAGAAAGTTAGGCCAAGACCTGTTACAGAGGAAAACGCTCTTGTAATTTAATTATCATCAGTATTATTATGATTAGTTGGTTTACAAGCACAGACCCTCTAGCTAATCTTGGCATTGGCTAAAACCCACGAACCTTTCCAAAATATCATGCACTTCTCTTCAGCTTTAGGTATCCAGCCTATTTCCTGGATCCTAATACTTTGGATTATAGTTTTGTTGTTGTTATTCTGAGTTTTGGGGTTTTGTCTGTTTGTTTTTGCATAATGAGGAATTATTCTGAAATTTCTTGGATGCCTAGGCCTACTCCAGGGTCTGACAAATTTCAGAGTCCTTCAGTTGCACAGTTATCTTTCAGAGCCACGAGAGGACCCATACAATGTGTTCACAGGGTCCTACTGATAATAAAATTTGTGAAAGTTAACAATTTTTGAGTAGTTAACAAAATTTGTGTAGTTAACAATAGTTAACTACAATCAGTTAACACTACTGTCTCTTTCTACTACAACTTCCACTCTGTCATACTTCCCCTCGTGGTCAAGGGCATTAGAGTGGCCATGGGCATTTTTGGCGTCCAGCTAAGGGAAAGTTGAGTTTAATTTGGATTTCTTGAGATACATTTTTGTGGGTCACAGGCACTTCTGGCTTCCCCAGCATTGGAACGGCTTCCAGCAACACTCCCGGAAGAAATGCCCTGCTGACACAAAGGGGCAAGACAAGAAGTCCTGTCATGAGAAGAATATACCCTATACCTCATCATCGAAGCACTAGAAGCATGTGAGTTGTGGAAGAGAAACAAGGTTTGAAATATACAGAGTCAGAAGCTAGTCTGAAAAGTTCTTCCAACCTTCAGATAAGTAACATTGGAAGCTAATGATTGACTAAGTTGACACCTAGTCAAAAATACCCCCCAAAATTTAATAATTCATAGTAGAATAAAAGTTTCATGTTCTTTTTCCTCGACAGGGGCCCATGGCATCTTCAATCCGCCCTCCTACCCAGCGGAGAATGTTCATTCAGGTCTGTTTTCTCCACCTGCCTCATGGCCACATCCCTCTGTCGGTCCTGTGAAGGTGGGAAACACACCCGAATCCCTCACATGTGCTTAGCACAAAGCATAGGCATAGTAGTTTTGTTGAAGAAACAAATAGGCACATTAATTATAGTATGTATCTACTGGCATACAAAAATGAATCTTCTTCACTCATGTGATCACTCTTCACTTACTCAATCACCCAGCTCCAACTAGGCAAATTGCCCTAAAGTCCAAGAGCTTTGGGGGATAGAATATTTTCACCATGGAGATATCCTCTTTGTTTTTCCATTGTTAAGCCTTCATCCTTAAGATTTCTCCTCCTTCCCTTTTTCTACACTTTTCCCCTAGGCTCTAACTCTCACTTAACACATACATGTATGCACTAGAGGAATAGATTATGAATTACTGAGGCTTATGGTTGGAGTGATCCTATTTAACAGCTAAATTCGTTGCCCAAGTTGCTGTGAAATCTGGAGAGGGCGGGAAGAGAGGAAATCCTGCGGTCAGGAATAAGCCATGCCCTGGTGGAGTTGGGAGCGGTCCTGTTCCAGCTGACAGTTTACAGGAGATGAGAGACACTGATTTTCAAATGGGCCTCAGGAGAGAAAATGCATGTCTAGGAATACATCTCTGTCAGTTCCTCATAGGTTAACAGGAAGGATGCCTTACTTTTCCAGCAATAATATATTACATTCATTGAGATAAGTGACCTCTCGTTTTATTTCCTTGCAGACTAGATAATAACCTTCTAAAATGAAACACCTCACCCAATGATATTTTCATGGACTAGAGTGGACAGCTGTGGTGTTGCCTGTCCAGGATCCATTACCTGTTATTCTGATAACAGTCCACTGGGTTTATGGTGGAGGGAGCTCACGCCATGCCTGGATCCAGGGGTAGGCCCAGGCCTCAGATTGTGTAAGACGTTGCTACCCCAGAGACTACAACTTGTATAAAGTGTCAAAAATGAAAATCGTTGCCCTGACTGGTGTGGCTCAGTTGGTTGTGTGTTGTTTCACAAACCAAAAGGCCACCGTTTGATTCCCGGTCAGGGCACATGCCTGGGTTGCGGGCCCAGTCCCTGGTTGGGGCACATGCGAGAGGCAACCGATTCATGTTTCTTTCCTTCTCTTTTTCTCTCCCTTCCCTGTTCTCTAAAAATAAATAACATATTTTCTTAAATGAAAATTGTTGTAATTCTTTTATCTCAAACTCAGTGGCTTGAAGCAAGTGTCCATGTATTCCTGGCCTCAGGTCCTTGAAGTTTTTCCTGCACTAAAACCTGTTTTTGTTTTTAATTTCTACTTCCTGTCTATGAGCTACTCCTTAATCTTTTAATTATTTCCTTTTTTTTTCTTTCTTTTCCTTAGGTGTTTCAGTATCTGTTTCTGCAGCTTGCCATGAAAGAACCTAGTAGATCCAGATAGATGAAGTGGACCTGAGGCATCAGAAAGACCAGTATCTGGAGCTGGGCCCAGTGATAATTGTACAGCAGCAAAAACTTGTTCCTTGGAACTCCCGTTTCTTTTCCACCTCCACCTTGCTGAGAAGCCAAAACCCCCTGTCCCACACGGCCACCTCCACAACACCCAGTGCCACGGTGCCCTCTCCAGTTTCTTCCCTGAGGCACCTCGCCCCTGAAAAGGCACTGGCACCCGTCATCGTTTATTTTGCCACTACTTTTCAAGCACTTGTTCCAGGTGCTTTGATTACGTTCTACAATCTCTGCTGCAGTGGTGCTTTCGTTCTAGTGTTGGGAAACAGATAATGATCAAGTAAACAAATTAATAACCAGGGCAAGCATGGTGTGCTATGGTCATGTATGTGAGGGACAGAAGTGTAAGAGGTCAGGGGTATGTGCCTGGGCCAGATGACATTGGGTTCTGTAGACTATAGTAAAAAGTTTGTCGTTGCCATATAAAGCATTAGAAGGGGATGGCTTGATACGATTTGTGTTTTTAAATTATAACTGACTGCAGTACAGATAATCTATTGTAGAACAGGGAACCCGCCAGGGAGGCCATAACAGTAGTTTTTGCAAGAGATAATGGGCCTTGGGCAAGAGTGGAGGTGGAGAGAAGTGAGAAGATACAAGACATATTTTGGATTTGAAGCTGAAAGTGCTGGAAAAAGATGAGTGATGGTGTGTGCCATCTGCTGAGATGAGGACACTAAGGAGGCAGAGGTGTGATGGGGGAGGCGGAAGTCACGGGTTCTGTTTCAGTCGTGTTCAAGTATCTGAGTAGAACTATCTAGAGCCCATTGGAGGAGTCAGGGATGTTAAAGTTGGGAGTCATTAGGATATGGGTGGTACTTAAGGTCACAGGACCTGATGAAATATCCAAAAGGAAAATATAATGAGAGAAGAGGAGGGTTTGTCACTGTCCCTATAGTCAGCTGAGACCGTTGACTATTAGAAAATTGAGCCATCATTAAAATTTTAATTAGTAAACTTTTCAAGGTTTGCTCTGGCTGGTGTGGCTCAGTGAGTTGAACGCCAGCCTGTGAAGCAGAAGGTCATCGGTTTAATTCCCAGTCAGGGCACATGCCTGGGTAATGGGCAAGTCCCCAGTTGGGGGCACATGAGAGGCAACTGATCAGTGTACCTCTCACACATCAATGTTTCTCTCCCTCCGTTTCTCCCTGCCTTCTCCTCTTTCAAAAGAACTAAATAAACTCTTTTAAAAATAGATAAATAAATAAACTTTTCAAGGTTCTTACTTAAGACACTAATCCAGATCCTTGACCTTCATAAGTTTACAGTGTAACATAGTGTTTTGAGGCATTTATTGTTATTAGATTTTAAATGGCAGGATATTCCTTAGAAGAAATCTGATGGTTAAATCTAAATATAAAATTGGAAGTGCTCTGATTGTTGCTGGGTGTGGATGGGAGTTAGTCAAAAACCCTGACTCTTAGGTGTTCCCCCAAACACCGCTTCTCCTTTACTCACACTCAAAATGGTCTCTGAGGACCCACTATGGGACTCTATTGCTACATGGAGAAGACTGAAAATAATCCCTCACCTCTTTGAAATATCTGGTCAAATGTCACCTCTTCCCTAAGACTAACATTTAACCCCACTATAGGAAAATTGCAGACTCTCCCCAGCCCTACCCTTAGTCCTCTTAATACTTTTATCCTGCTCTTTTTTTAAAGCACATATAAAATACTAACATAGTATATGCTTTATTTACTATTTTTACTTTATTTTGAATTGTCTCTCCTTGATACAAGATAAGCTCCACAGATGCAGCATTTTTTTTTTTTTTTTGTATACTGATATATCCCTATACAGTTAAAAATGTGCCTGGCACATGGTAGCACTCAGCAAATATTCCTTGAATGAATAAATGAGTTAGTATTACAAATGAAGCAGCTTCTCCCCAGCCCCTTTCCTAGGAGGATGAGAGCAGGCCATGCCTCAGGTCACGCATGTTTCATCCTTCTCCTTTCCTTTTGCCTCCTAGAAGAAGAGAAAGAAGAAGGAGGAGGAGGAAGGAAAGTTCTTTAGTGGACACAGTATTTTTTAATCCCTTGGATATTTATTGAGTAGCCAGACAATCTGCTGTGTGGTAGATCATTCAAGAAATGTAAAGGCATTTAGAAAATTAAAATTTAAATAAGGCTTTGTCTTATTCTAGGCATCTTGGGGAAGTCAGTAATATAATTTCTGATTCTAAAGATGAGGAATATTTCCTTTCTGTCTTAAATTGTCACATTGGTAGATTTGAATACTAGTCTCAGTTTTCCACTCCAATCTTTGTTCTTTTAATTTTTTATTGTTGTTCAAGTACAGTTGTCTTCATTTTCCCCTCACCACACCCCCCAACCACCCATCCCTACCTCCTACCCTCGATCCTACCCACTCCCATCTTATGATAACATTCTGATTCCATGTCCCCCACCATGTAACTTTGTAGTGCCTCTTAGTAGACCCGGCAGCGCACTCATCTCTGATATTTATCTGTGCCAGGTGAGTAGCTTTGGCCAATGGAAACTTAGTAGATGTGTTCTGAGCAGATTTCAACGTGCTTGCCTGTTCTGTCTTCTCCTGGGTGTTTGCCATCTCCCATGAGAAGAGCAAGTTGCAGTCAGCTGCTGGTCACATGATGAGAGACAGGTAGAGTAAACCTGGACTCAATCCATAGCCTGAAATTGAACCTCCTGACAAGCTACAGACCTGGGAGCAAAAAGTTAATGTTTGTTGCTGCGAGCCAGAGATTATGGGTTTGTTACCCAGAAGTAGTTCATTAAAAATATGGCTAATATAGTCATTAATAAACATAATGAACTTAATAATAGTGGCTCTCCTCTTCCTGGAATTTAAGATAGAAAGGAAATTCTACTTCCATTAAAATGGGAGAAAGGGCATTTTGTGGTTTTCCTAAAACTTCCTTGAAGATGAGAAACAAAAAAAACCAGAAGGGAGGCATATTTCCTCAGGGAAATGTGATTTAAGGGGTTGTTTTAATAAAGGCAAATGACCTTGCAGGAAAGAGCACAAGAGTGGGAGCAGAGAGGTGAGTCCCAGCCACACTACAACTGCTCCTCCCCTGAGTGAACCCTGAGGTGTCTGCTAATTCCTGGATGTTCCTGCATCCAGAACATGAGGCCATGGAAGCAGATGGTTGCTAAGGAAGCTTTCTGCTCTAACATCACGTTAACCATCCTCATTGTAAAGGCAGAAGAAAAGTTATTACGCAGCAATAGAAGTACTATACTGATGGATGGAAACAATAATTTTTAACAGAATAAAAACAAAACCCCATGCAATTGCATTATCCTGCCATTATAAATAGAATTTCAAATTTAAATGGGAAGTAAACAGACAGCCCCAAACTGAACCACATCAAAGTGACAAAACTTTTTTAGGTAAGACAGGTTTTTCTACAGAAAGACTTGACATTTTTCTTGGATAAGAAAATAGGTGTAGAAGCTGAGTATCATTTTTGTTTGTAAAAGTAACCTTTAAAAAACAACAAGTGACTAGAAAGTAAACATGTTGAATGTTGTTCTCGTCTAACTTTGATATTGCAAATTCCTGGGTCGGGTGTCTGGGGTGCTCTCTGTAGTATCCTATTCACTGTTCTTAGGACGGCTTTGCAGAACCCATGTACTTGCTTTGCCAAGCTTCACTCCAGGTCATGTCCAGCATTGTGTGGGCAGAGGCAGAGCTGTAGAAAGGGTTGCACTCTGAAAAGCAAACTTTATGGGAGAATGCCTTTCGAGTTGTCTTTTTTCTTTTTTTCCCTCATCTCGTCTTCGAGAAAGATTATCTGTGTTGGCAAAATGTCTTGTCTTTTCCTGGTCACTTTTTGAAATCTGCTAACAGCAATCTGCTTTGTTCCATTGGGGAGTCCTGTCATCTCTCAAAGCAGGGAGAATCATCAATGGCATCTCACTTCAACAAATTAGCCACAGTGTTTACATTGCAAGTCCTGGGGGCTGAGCTTTCTCGCATCGCAAGAAATTCCCAGGATTCTAATGTTTTTCCAAGTGGGAGAGTTTTGATCCGATGCAGTTTCCTCCTTTAGCTTAGCATACATTGTTCTATATGATCCCACTGAAGGCTTTAAGCTGAACTCTTGGAAATATTCACACACATGGACACACACACTCACCCATGGAAGCAAATAAGGCAGTGTGGTGCAGGGGAAAGAAACGGATCTGAAAGTTAGGACACCTACAGACCTGCATTCTAGTTGGGGTTCAGCTAAGCCAATCAGTAATCATGCAACTTTACGCAAAACACTTCTCCCTGAGATTCTCTTTCCTCCAGTGTTAAATGATGAATGAAGGGGTAGGGCCAGATTATTCCTAATAGTTCCTCCAGCTCTAACATTGTATAACTGGTAGCTAGATAGGGATAAATTTTCTTAAGGCAAGGTGGTAAGGAACCAGCATGAATCAGTTCAGTGATAAGCTTTCTCCTCAAGCAGGAGGTATCACTTGGTGGGGGCAGACTGAAAGAGAGCCTTGAGAGACCCACAAATCCTTGCCTCAGTTCCCACCCAACGTTCATAATAGAGCTACAAACCAGTGCTCTTCAGAGGCTGTTTCTACCGATGCCACCGCTGCATTTTATTGTACTGGTCCTCACGCAGAGCCTGGAGCATGTGGTCTCAGCATTTGAAGAGCTCATATTGTAGGGCCAAGGCTAAAGAACAGCATAGAAAAACATCACAGTCAGGGGTGACCTAAATAACTTCCTGAGGTTCCTTTTAGGCCCATGAGTCAATGTATAGGAAGACTGAGCTTATTAATCAAACAATGCTGATCTGCTCAATGTCTAATTATACCTGTCACTTCTGTAGCCCACACCCCAGCCTGACATGGTCTCTCTCTCTGAAGTCACATAGCTGTATCTGCAGGCCAGTTTTTTGTTGATCTGTGTATTTTCTGTGTGACATGTCTCTTCCACATGACAGTT
The DNA here is from genome assembly GCF_022682495.2 of Desmodus rotundus. Classification (NCBI taxonomy): domain Eukaryota; kingdom Metazoa; phylum Chordata; class Mammalia; order Chiroptera; family Phyllostomidae; genus Desmodus; species Desmodus rotundus. The sequence continues at coordinate 141,528,438 of NC_071389.1, forward strand.
CAGTTGTCCAGAAGAACACTAAAACCACTTCATAGAACAGCCCAGCAACCCAGACCACACAAACCCTTTCTCCCCTTCTCTCCCACTGCGGCTCCTGTTAAATTCCCAACCATCTCTCAAGGCCAGGCTCAAATCCTTCCTCCTCCAAGAAGCCTTTCTTGATCCCCTCCCCATCAGACTTAATCCCTCTATTCCTTGCACTCCCCAAACACTTTGTACCTTTATTATTTTAGCACTTACTTACCTGAGTCTGTCTTATATTAAAGTTACTTTATACATATGTTTTTCCTGTGACATTTTGAACTTGGGCAGAAATAAGTCTTTCTTTTTCTATTATCTTCAACATCCAGTAAAATGCTTTGCACATAGTAGGCACTTAAAACTGTTCCACAACGTGTGAAGGTAGAAAATAATTGAAACAGGAAAGGAAACATATCTTGTCTGTTCTTTTATTTTCAATAGCAAAATTTATTTTATGTAGTGAATTCTTAAAATTGTTGAATCACTTATAAATGCATTAAATAATGCAATACTAAAGTAGAAAACCAATTAGCCTTATAATTTGTTCATATTGCACATTAAAATAAATTCAGTCTATTTAATCAATGTCAAGAATGAAATTTGCCAGTAATATTCATTTAGAAGTAAATGCTTCTTTCATTCACCCAATGAATTTATTTATAACGAGTCTCTACACACTTTAATTTGGAAGGAATGTATACTTTTAATGAAACACTCAGAGTATTTAATTAATCATTTACGACAGCCATAAAAGACATGAAAAAACATCTTTCCATTTAAATGACTATTTCCTAGTATAACAAACTTTTCCACTCCTACTCAAGGCAAGCTACAGTAATTTCTGTTACAGTATTTTACATTTGTCAATTTCACCATCTCCTCATTCTTTTTCTCCCTTTTTTCTTTTTGCGCTCAATCAATTAAACTAAATCAAAGGCTGTTAAATTGATCTAGGTCTATCTCAGCCTCTCTCTGCAACTCCCTCCACTTCACCTAATGTCATAACATCCCTCACATACACTTCTTATAATTCTCAAAAGTATTCTAAGTTTGAGCTTTATGAACTTGTAGAAAATTGCAGTATCCTGACTAATGCTCATTTTTCACACTTTTTTCTATACTAGGTTCTGCACAATTCACAAAAGTCCACCTTCGTCTGGATAACCTGTGTTCCTTGGGCACAGCAAAGCAGGAAAGTGTACTCATTTCCTACAACAGTCATGCTTGGTCCCTCCCCACACCCGCGCTCTGACAAAATAATGAAGTTAGTTTGATGTAACCTAATGCTTAATCTGCTAGTGTAGACAGTGCCGTTGGGGTGGGATTCCATTTTGTTTTAAACAAAAGACAAAAACTATATACTTTGAATTTCTGACAATGGCCCTGACTGTTGTAGGTCAGCGGGTTCAGTGTCATACTGCAACCCGAAAGGTCACTGGTTCAGTTCCCAGTCAGGGCACGAGAGACAACCGGTTGGTGTTTCTCTTGTGCATTGTTGTTTCTCTCCCTCTCTTTCTACCCCCTTTCCCTTCTCAAAGAGTAAATAAATAAAATCTTTAAATTTTCTTTTAAATTTCTGGCAATGACCATTTTTAACAAATATTTGTTCACTGTTTACTGAGCATCTATTATAAGAATTATGCTGTTCTGAAAGGGTTTATAATCTTGTTGGGGAGAGAGATTATCAATTTTTTTCAATACAATTCAGTCAATGCTATAATAAAAGTACATAGTACTAGATTTTCTCATAGTGAAACAGAGAAAAAACTAAAACTATAGAATGTGAGCAAGGAACTGTGCATGTTTTATGAGGAATAAGTACAAAGACCAATCAGACCTTAAATGCAGTAGGAGAGTTAGGGCTTGTGCATATGTAGCAATGACATAGGCATGACCGACTCTTCCTTCTGACACCTAACAGGTTCTATACTCTCGTTTGCGTTCAGATGGAGAGATGAGAGTAGTCTTCAAGGAGGAGGTATCTTTTCTTAAAGGAGGAGGTATCTTTACCTTTATCCTTGAAAGGCAAGTAGAATATAGGTGCATAATGTTGGGGAGGAAAAAGAGAAAGCAGGAATGTGAGTTTTGATGAGGTGAGGACAGCATCTGACATTGTTCTGCTCCTTACCTTTCGGAGCAGACACCAGACACTATAGCATTGCCTTTTGCTTCTAAAAATGTTCCTGTGCTACCAAATATGCATGATCCCCCACCCCAGCCCTCAGTCTCTCCCTTTTGACCTTATCATCTGCTACTGATTGTGAGAAAACTTTCATTGGAGGTAGAGTTTCTTGTAGTCCTCCATAATAGCCAGGGAACAAATGGGGAATGGCACTACCCGAGGGATTTGTTCATTTTCTCCCATAAACTTCCATCTCACATTGTTTATCATAATTAAACAGCAAATGCACCAGACAGGAACTCTCTTCAACAAAAGAATCCTTATGTTCTTGGCCTTCACTCTTTAAAAAAAGAAAAGGAAACCACGCGCAATAGTACAGAGCATGGACTTTTATTAGTTGCAGTGCCGATTATGGTAGCCACTGGCCACATGTAGCTACTTAAATTTAAACTAGTTAAAATGAAATAAAATTACAAATTCAGTTCTTTAGTCGCACAAGCCACATTTTTAAGGGATCAATAGCCACATGGGGCCAGCGGCTATCCTGTTGGGCAGCACAGATATAGAACACTTCTTACAGCAGAGAAAGTTCGCTCGGACAGTGTGGCTCTAGAGCTTTATGACCTGGTGACCTCGGGCAAATTACTCTATGTGCAGTTTTATTGTCTGTAAATGGAATAATAAATAGGGTCTATTTCACAGGGTTCCTATGAGGGTTAAATGAGTTAATATTTGTAGAGAGCTTGGAACAATGCAGAACACATCCTATATATGGGTATGTTAAACAAATAAAAACACTTAATTTACATATCTGAAATAAGGCAGCCAAATCCAAACACTATCCAACTTGAATAAAAGGGGTTGGGGGGAAGAATCTGTTCCTATTGTTTCCCACCAGCTGAAGTTCTCTTCCCACTCTTCCCCTGGCCTCTGCTCACGTTTGTTTTGTTCAGCTGGGAAGACCACCAAGCAGGAGCTCTTCTCTATTGCACAGTGAGTGCTTGATAAATATTTATACTAGAAATAATAATGATGTATATGGAAAAGAATCGCTCTATCATCCTGGAACTGTAGCCACTGCCAAAAAGTACATGACTTCAAGCAACTCGGCTGTGCTCCATGGCAGATTAGGAGAGGAAGTGAAAAACTCAACTTGTTTAGGGATTTATGATGAGAAATAGTTCTGGTAACCAAAGTCTTTTGGATCCAACCCAGACTGGTAATCCCACTTGGATATATATTTGGGTGTTTTGTCATAAATACCAAAAAAAAGTCTCTTGGCCTGAGATACTCAAAGTGTGCATTGTTGAATGGAATTCTTTCTCACTCCCCATTCCATGGGGACGGTGGACAGATTGTGAGGAGAGAAACTGATGTCATTAGGGTATGTACTCAAGTGACAGACATCAATTTCTCCTTGTCTGGGAAATGTTTGTAACTGAGCAGAATGTAATATGTGCCAATGATAGGCATAGCCTTCATTATCAAACAACAATTTGCCTTTTCTTATTCCATTCCTATACCAAGCTTGCCCTCTATTCCACCTCTGACTCTCCAAATTCTCTTCATTCCTCTAGATCCTTGTAAAATATCCCTCCCTCTAGGAGCCCTTCTCTCATTGCTCCAGCTAGGCATACCCATGTCCTCTCCTGAAATCTTTGTGTCATCAACAAACTGCCACTGTATATAATGTCAGTGTGCTTACATGTTTATTTCCTTTATTAAGCTAATGTCTTTACATCCTGCCCTGTATTTTAAACACAGCAACTGTTGCTCAATATCTCAGGTGGCTAACTGCCTACTCCAAAATTTTTTCCTCTCTTTTGATTTAGAAACAAGGCCTGTTTTTTAGCTGGACCTCTTTCTGTATACATATTATTTTAAATGTAAAATAATTTAGATAGCTAAAAATGTGCCAGACTCTGACAGGTAGGTATGTCATTTATCTAAGTGCCTGAAATGAGATAAAAGCAGAAGTGTAATGTGGAACTTTCAGTAAATCTTCATAGAAGAGAGTCAGCCATATCATTATTCCCCTCTTCCTCACTCTCTGCTTTTTGAAATGCAGATGTAATGGCTGGAGCTCTGGCAACCATATTAGACTGTGGATGGTAGTTTAGTACTGAGTCTTAGCAAAGTAAGAAGCCTTGGTGTACAAAATCTCTATGGAGTCACCGTTCCAGGTCAGGACTGCCAACTTCTAGGCCTTTTTTACATCACAGAGAAATATTCTTCTACCTTTTTCTTAGCCACCATTTTGTTGTATTCACTGTCTTGTAGAGCTGAACCTAATCTGAAAGCACACATTCAACATTTTTTCCTAGCAGTTTACATAACTATGTAATTATACACACTTTCTACTTTATAATAATTTCAAATTTATTGCGTTTAATACTTTATTAAAATTTTAAAATTTATTGAGTTTAGTACTTTTTAAAAAAATAATTTTTGTTATTGAGTTTAATACTTTATTTTTAGAACAATTTTGGGTTCGCAGCAAAATTAAGAGGAAAGCACAGAGTTTTCACATAACTATTCCTTCCCTGCTCACACCCACACACACCCAGCCTCCCCCACCATCATCAGCATCTCACACTTTGTTTTGTTAAAATCAATAAAGCAACATTGACACATCATTATGAATCAAAGTGCATAGTTTACATTATGATGCACTCTTTGGTGGTACATTGGTTATATTCTATGAGTTTTGAAAATTATAATAACGTGTATCCATTATTATAGTATCATACAGAATAGTTTCACTGCCCTAAAAATCCCCTGTGCTTCACCTGTTAATTTCTCCTTCCTTCTCCCCAAGTCCCTGGCGACCACTGATCTATTTAAACTCTCCATAATTTTGCCTTTTCCAGAATTTCATACGGTTGGAAACATACAGTCTACAGCGTTTCCACACTAGCTTCTTTTGCTCAGTAATCTGCCTTCGAGATTCCTTCATGTCTTGATAGCTCATTTCTTTTTAGTGCTAAATAATACCATTATATGAATACCACAATTTCTTTATATATTCGCATGTAATCTTGGTTGTTTCCAAGTTATGGCAATTATGAATAGAGCTGTTATAAACATGCATATATAGGTATTGTTTGGACATAAGTTTTCGACTCCTTTGGTTAAATACCAAGGAGCACAATTGCTGGAAGCTAAGAGTATGTTTAATTTTGTAAGAAACTGACAATCTTCCAAAGTGATTATACCATTTTGTATTTCTACCAGAAATGAATGAAAATTTCTGGTATCTCACAATTGTTTCAATTAGTGATTGCCTAACGACAAATGCTGTTGAACATGTTTTTACAATTATTGTTAATAATCATTCCTTCCTACAACATTGGGAGGAAAGTTTGCATTGTTATCATCTCTACTTGGCAGCGGAGGAAACAGACCCAGAAAGCTTCATAAATTGTCTCTAATTTTTATAGGTAAGGAGTGATAAATCATAGACTTGTCAGCTATCCAGCTAATGGAGGGTGTACTGTTGAACTTGAAGGATTGCTCCCTCTGTGTGATGGGAGCCAAGAAGCTTTCTCAACCCTGAGAGGCAGCCGTGTCTGGCCATGTTTGTGTAACACAGAAACACAGTGATGTCTGGTAAAGCAACACGTACAATGAAAGAGCAGCACCAAACAGCACACTGCCAGGCGCGTGTCTTACTTATGTGCAGACAAATCTTCCTCTCTTTAATCTGAGAAACAAAAGCAAAAAGGTTTCAGTCAAAACAAAACAGAAACAACCAACAAAACCAAAACCTCACAACAAAAATTGTATTGATACTGAGTCTGTCACCTATGAAGCACCTGTAGAGTACCCAGTACCCTCCTAGCTCTGCAAACAGAATTTTTGACAGGCTTTTATTTCCTCTCACACATTTTAGGTGAGAATGCTAAGTGTTTGTCCTCCAGAAAAACCAAGTTTTCTAGATATTGCTGTCAGTACTGAAATCCTAATGTCTTGGTTACGAATCATCTCTGAATTCTGTGCTTTGAGCTCAGGTTGATACTACCATTAGCCAACAATCCAATAGACGTAAAATAAGAAAGTGCATATTTCAAATTAACTAAGTAACAAAATATGGCACATCATATTTCTCTGCTCATGTATGGTGAAAATCAAACTCTTCAAGAAGAGAAATCCAGACAGGAATTTCCAATATAAACAAAATTTTAAATGGATATGTTCCCATAGTGCAGAATTTCTTACAGGCCTTTGAGTTCCACCATTTTCAGTAACAGTAGTTTGGGGGTTTAGTTTGGGGTATGCAGAGTGGAAGACGTGCCAGTCTGGAGAGTCACTTCATTACTAGCATCAAAGGAAGGGAAATTTGGACAGGGACGGTGGTAGGGAGCAGGAGTGTTAGGTTCCTTTGGAGATTAACTGAATTTCTGATTATTCAATAGAGTATGTCCCAACATTCCACACATACATCTTTGGCACTACTCTGAGTCCATCAACCAGCTTCCTTTTTATTGTTTTACCATGTTAAAGAAGTAAGTAACAACAGAATTGGCAAAATAAAAAAGTAAAAGAAGTTGTCCAAAGTCAAAGTAAGAAAAAAGAAAAGGTAGAATTGTGGGAAATAAGAAAGATAAAGAAACGTTGTTTGAAATGTGGAGTAAAGTCCTCCTTTTCTTTCTTGGGTTGAATTGTAACATCAATGATTGCTGCTTCCTCAGCAATGACCAGTGTGCATGGCCTTCAGCTCCGCCAATGTTAGCCAGTGAACTCTCAGACCAAGGTCAGGCAAGTCCTGGTTTTCCATTTTTTCCCGGGGGAATATGCCAAACTACATCTATGAATATCAAAGATTAGAGATGACCAGAGGCCGCAGGCTATGGGTTTCTTTGAGTTCTGTACTCTATTGGTACACACAGCCACCTTTTTAGTGGATGTATTTCATTAGAAGGCTTTGGGCTCTAATGGAATATTCATTGAAAGTGGCTTCAACAAGAAATCAAGAGGCGCGTGGCCACAGGATTGTAAAAGTGGCTCAATGATATCACAACATTGAGATGTTTCTGTCTGTCCAATTTGTCAACCCTCTGATGGTGCATTTCATCCTCAGGCTCGTCATCTCATGGTCACAAAACAGCAGCCACAATTCTGAGCATCACATTCTTTTATAACTACATCAAAAATAAGAAGCTGGAGTAGCAAGGAAAAAAACCTGTCCTCCCACACATCTCTCCTTTTATCAAAAATAAAACTGTTTTCTAGAATTTCTCAAGGAAGAAAAGGCCAGAACGAAGTCACACAGCCAACTCTAGGTGCAAGGTAAGTCTGGAAAACCAGGTGCCTGTCCAGAATGTCAAGCTTTTACCACGGCAGTTGGCCTCAGCTAAGGAAGAGAGGTAGGAGAATGGAGTTGTACAGCCATCAGTGTCTGCCATTGCTGTTAGGTTCAGAAAGATTTCTGAGTATCAAGAAGAAAAGTCCTTTTGACAAAAATGATATTTAGGGTTCTTACTTGGATGCAGGACTTTCATACAACCAAATAATTAAGACTTAAGGATAAAGTTGACTAGGGTCCTACAGTGAAAAAACCCTGCTATCCCTGATCCGCTTCATTCTGCATCCTAGTCTTAGTGCTAAGGGATCCTGAAAGACTAATCTTTTGTACCATGAGGCTGGTTTTGCCTTTGTTGCCTACCTCCCATAGTTCTATTTCTTAATTCTGCTAGTCTCAGGTGGGATTTACTCTGTAAAACTTAGCTCTTGTTGACTCCCTGGGGCCTGAATGTTTTTCACGGAATCACTGGAGTTGAATATTTTCACAATATTTCCTGTAGAGAGATGGAGGGTGAGAACCCACCCAATCCGATAAAAACTGCCATCTCCTCCTATAGGACCTCCGATCATCACCAAGCTCAGAATACTGCTGCTCAAAAACACAATTTCTTTTTCTGCTAGAGGTGAAAGGCACATTTTAAAATAGCCAGTACTTCAAGATTGGGTTCGTCCTTGCTCAAGAGTCTCAACTACTTCAGATAATCTTACCTCACCTTGCAGAAACTCTCCAGTTCTTTTTAGTTGCTTGAACAATGTGTTGGTTGAGAATTTTAAATTCTTCCCATGCATTCTCATGCATGTTAGGAATGCAAATATTCCTAGCTCTCATAAAATGATTTTCTCTTAATAAAAGAACAGAGAGATCACCCACAAAACAAAATACTTAGTCTGGGTTCAACTTGAAGATTTGAAAATATTTGTGTTATCTTGGTTTTCAATAGGAGTTGCCCTGTGGGATCAAATCGCTCTTTGCCAGGGTTAATATCCTCACCTCTTGTTTAGCCAGAATCAGATGTACCAGAGAAAAGGAAAAGGAAAATAAAGAGGAGAAAGTCAAGCCTATTGCACCTGGCCCACTGTGTAATATCCCACGCTGGCCTGCGAGGTGGGAATTCCTTCTTGCCCCTCCCTCTACATGTGATCAGTTTACATCCTGGAACGTGAGACTTCATTTCCTTGTATCTTCTTTGTTCTAGTTCACATAGCTTTAAATGCTAGTCATGCTCATAAAATTATCTAATCCTTCCTCAAATCCGACTCTCCCCTGCCTCAGCAGCCTCCTGTGGTGGTAAATGTCACAATTTGATTATACTGGTTAGATTGAATAGAAGTTCATTGATTTGCATCTTTTTTCCTTCTGTTTATTTGTGTTTCCTATCTTCCAGCTGCAATGAATATGTCCTACTCTTATTTGGAATAAGCTAAAAAATGAACCCATTTCTTTAATCCCTTGGAAGCCCCATTTTATTGATTAAATGGGCTTATCTGAGAATCTTGTTTTCTCCAACACTAACTGAGAAATACACCTTGAGAAAAAGTAAACAAAGGAATGTGTAAGCAAGGTGCAATGCAGAAGTGAGGGAGTTATCTCGGGGTTTGTTCCAGCATCCCCTGTCCCGATGACTGTAGTCAGATGTATGGGACATGCACACTGCATCCATGTGCACTTCCAACTCGGAATTTAAAGGCTCTGAGAGTTTGGCAGCAAATAGAAAACTCCTGGTCACATTTACTTAACCTAGTATTTTCTAAACTCATTTGTCCTTGGAACTCTATTTTTTGGGACATGTATTAATTTCTTATAGAACCAATGTTTGAGAAATACTGCCTAAACATTTTAGGTAAAACATCTTCTATTGCATAAAAATTTAATCATTAGTCACTGAAATCTTTTAGTATTTATACCTAGAGGTAAAGAGTCAGTACGCAGTAGGGGAAAGAACACTGTATCTGGAGTTAGGAAACATTGGGGAAAAGTAAAGCATTAAATATGTTTTTTATTCTACTATTTATTTAATCCTTAAAATATATCTTGAATTATTTACTATATATTTTTAGTTGGAATAACGTTGTTGCAGGAACAAATACTCCTCAAATCTCAATGCCTTTATATAATGAAAGTCTTATCTTTTTCATCAACACTGTCCGTTTCCGATGTTTCTGTTCATGTAATTCTCTGGGGTGGTTTTTCTCTAAGCAGAAACTCAGGGGCCCACATCCTTTCCATCTTGTGGTTCTACCATATTGTGACTTCAAGGTCATCCTGGCACTACCCCTCCGGCAGACAACAGAAGAACTAGGAGTTCATGGAAGAACAGACAAAATGATCATCGGGGTCTGAAAGTCACAGAAATCACTTCTCCCATTCTATTGGTCAGAACTAGTCATGTGACCTCTCCTCTATGCACAAGGCCTTGGAAATGTGATATTTCTGTGAGGAGATTAAATATCTACAGAAATATATAGCATTGTCTTGGGCAAAAGGCCAGATTCTCAACTGGTCTATAAGCCCCTCCATTCCTAACATTTGAGTCCTAGCTCCCAATAAATGTTAATGCTATTAATGAAGCAATTGAAGCAAGTTTGTTTTTCTCCCTGAATTATTTACAATGATCTCAATCAGTTAACATTTGAACAAAGAGCTTCCAAGTCACTGTGTGCAATTACAGAGAAAACACAAGGAAAATACTCTCGTGGAAATAAAATCTGATGAGGGAGAAAGAACCCACATAAATATATCTAAACACCAACTACAGTCTCTGCCAAGTATTGAAAACCAACTGCAGCTGTTCAGAGAATGTGTAAGTCTATAGAGAGGGAGAAAGGCATCATGGAAAGGGAGGAGCTGGAGGTCTGAATTAATTGGAGCCCGGAGGAAATCACTGGGAAGGCTAACCTTATACAGTATTGTTCAATAGCATATAGTTTTCCTAGTTATAAAAGGGTTTTCAGGAACAACTATAAAGGACTCATGGACAAAACCAAAGGTGGGTAGCACCAGGGGAGGGAGATGGGGATGGCTGGGGTTGGGGGGAGTGGTGGGGGATAAATGCAGACAACTGTAATTGAACAACAATAAAACAATTTTTTAAAAGGTGCAAAATTTAGAAAACACAAAAAATACAAAATTTTTTTTAAAAATCACTCATAATTCCAATCCCATCTACACTTCATACACTTTGTCTCTGTGGGATGATGGCAATTTCCTTTACGATATAGATTCTTTCAATCTTTTCTCTTCTAAGCATACATTTTCATACGCTACAGGTTTTGAGGTTCATTTTTTTTAAAAAACTAATCAATATAGTCTGAATAGTTCCCAATATTCCAAACATGCCTTTTAACTGGCTGTATATTCAACCATGGCCAGGCATAACAAAATTGTTCCTGATTTTTCACTAATAAAAAATGGTGTGTTGAACATCTCTTTATATCCACCTTTGTATACGTATCTGATTATTTTGCACTCCAAAAGAACGGTAATGAACAGAGACTAGCATTTGTTGAATTTTATGCTGCGTTTACCCTGAATTAAGTTTCTTATATGCAGTATCTCATTTAGTTCACAGAGCTGTACTACTGCCCATGTTATCAGTGTCATGTTCATTTTACAGGTGAGGATACAATGGTTTGGAAAGGTTAAATAGCTTATGCCACATGGCAGAATTGGGATTTCAGCCTGGACTAACTGATTTCAATTTAAGCTCCATCCGCTGGGAGAGTACTCTGCCCCAGGAATCCACTTAAATTCTCACTAGTAGATTAACTTCAATGGGAAGTTGACAGAGTAATGGATATGGCTTGAGATGAGGCATGGATAATCAGGAGGAATGGTTTATGTGATGGCTTAGAGAAAAGAGAGGGTAAAGTTTTATGAGGGATAATAACTTTTGCCAGGTTGAAATTAAACAAATATATGAGTTAGTCTGCCAGGGAGGTAAATTTGTTTCAAAGGAGGGTATCCAAGCCAAAGTTCAGAAGTGTTTAAAAATTATTTAGAGACAACGGGAGTGCCTGTCCTGTCACACAAAGGGTGTGGTGTCAAAACAATACTTGATAAAGATGTACTTTCTTTCATTCTTTGATTTAGGAAACTGGCTTTCAGCTTGTGGAAAGAAATCAGATCCAAGTTCCAGAGGTCCTTTTGGAGACCTTGCGTCATAATTTTCTTCCAGTCTGACATGTTCTCTGTGGGAATGCAACTTTCTTCACAGTAGCCGTAGAATCTGAAGGGAGCCCGAAAGGCATGACCTTGGATGCCTCTTCCATCTCCAGGCTCTAGACACAGCCACTTCTGGGAGGGCATTCCAAACCCCAGATGGCATCAGGGCAGGCCCAGAGACAAGAATATTGCCCAGAGAAATGTCAGGGCAGAGTATAGCCTGATGGTTATGAGCAGAAGCTCAGTCCTCAGACTACCTGTGTTCAAGTATTGGCCCCACCACTAATTAGCCATGTGACTTTGGGCAAATTACGTATCTTTTCTGTGTCTCAGTTTCTTCAACTTCAAAATGGGATGATAATAACACCTATTCCACATAGTCATTGTGAAGATGACATGAGTAAAAACAAGTAAAAAATGCCAGCTATTATCTCCATAAGGTAAAGGATGATAGCTTGATAATATTTGCACTTGACCTTCCATCCCCAGCTCTTGGGACACTGTAAGTCTTCAGTAGATGACCAGTGGGAGGCCAGTTCCCCCTAGTCAGAATGCTGTTTCCCTTGTCAACTGGAAGTCCTGACCAGCAGTGTGTACAGTCACAAACAGGCTACTACCCCCTAACGCTTTTCTATGAACAACACAGAGAACTGTCAGGATTGGGCCCCTCCCCCTCCCCTCTCTTGTGTGTCTTACTTCCCTCCTTCTCTCATTGTTCACTGCTCAGGTACTCCATGCACATGCTCGTGCACATGATTTTAACCTTTGCACTCCTTTCCTTCTTGCCAAGTTCTTGAACTGTTTGTTGCCTTGGTGGCGGTGGAAGTTGAATGGGGACCAGGGGCCTTTTTCTTTTTTTTTAATTTCCTCCTTTAGTCATAGTGATCAGATGAAATTAGAGACCTAGAGACCTAGTATCATCTGTTTATACAGTTTAAAAGTATCCCTAAGCCTTCTACAGAAATTACACAAACGTCTCTATGTACTAGCTCAAAAATCTATAATAAAACTAGTTTTCTTAGATGTTAGCATTTTTAAAATGTATAAAGTAATCAGTTATTTTTGTGTCAATTCATTAGGAATATCAAACCTAACATGATAACACAAAAGTGTACAATAGTTTGCTGCACTATGGGTTAAATAGAACTTAGAGGGTAGTCTGGGAACCAACTCCTATGGGTGACATTGTTTCTATGGGAAAATGCACTCTGAATTCCAGACAACCCATTTACTCACTAACTTTTGGGATATGACCGTTTAGTAAGTTGGAGACTGACTAAAAATACCAAATATTTTTATGTATTTTTTATCAATGCATTAAAAACACATTCTTTGGTTTTATCTTAATAGATTGAAACAAATTCTAGACTCTTCCAGGAGAGTTGCTTTCCTGACCTCTAAAGAAAAATTTAAAAAGGCCTTTGGATTTTATGCAAAGAAAGAGCCTGGCTATTTTAATTCATTGAATGTATGTAAGATCAATTATTTTGAGACAGTAGATAAACAAAATCATTTATATTGTTGGCAGGTTTGCACAAATGATTTCACAAGGGGAAATCACTTTCAGGTTACATAGGACAGATGCACAGACTATGTGAGAATATTTGGAAAATATTTTTATTCCTTTTTTCAAAGGCAAACACTCTGGGTGGAATTAACTGAAATCTGTTTCTTTAATTATTTCTTTACTTCCCACACAGTAATGATGGGCCCCTACTCACACGGTGATGTGACATTGATATGTTATCAAGTTCCCTTTGGACCATTTTTTAAAGAATACAGTATTTATCCTTTACCATCAGAAGTTGGGTCCCCTGTGAGGTTTTGACACCAGAGAATGAGTTGAGGAAACACATTGATGGAGGATGGTGCATTTGAAACTCATTTTAACTGAAACAGAAACTGCAGCCTATGGAGTAGAAAGGGCCCAGCACTGGTTGAAAGACCTGAATGTTGGTCCTGACTCCTGAATGGAGTGGTTGAGAAAGTCAGTCACCTTGGAGCCTCATTATTTTAATCCGTACACTGAGGGGTTTGGCGTTTGTACTCGAAGTTCCTTTCCAGCCCTGTGTTTTGTTTCTTAAGTAGGTAATAATGAAAGGAAGTGGGGATGCCTCTTGTCTTTCCACTCACACCACTTCAGCGCAGAGAAGAGAGGGACTGCCAATATCACAATAACTTCTTTTAGCTCATGTTAACTTTAAAATGTATTTTAACAAATAGCAACTTTGATGTCTGTGAATAACAGTCAATATGCTCCAAAATTTGACTTCTTTTTTTGTTTTCTTTCCTTCCTTCCTTCCTTCCTTCCTTCCTTCCTTCCTTCCTTCCTTCCTTCCTTCCTTTCTTCCTTCTTTCCTTCCTTCCTTCCTCCCTCCCTCCCTCCCTTCCTTCCTTCCCCTTTAAGAGGCTGACACAATAGCTTTGGCTTGGGAACACAGCTCTGCTGGTCAGGATCTAACAAAGGGAAATCCCTCATGCGCTGGAACTTTGCAGCTCCAGAAATGAGCCATTTATGAAAGCTAAAGTACCACTGGGGTTAGCCAGAAAGCCACTTGTGATTCCAGCCAACTGTCCCCAGTCCAGACCATTCAGAGGGGAGGCCTCTGCCAATCTGCCTCTCGCTGCGCAAATCCAGGAGGTGCAGCACCTGCTCGGGAAAGCCACAGTGTGTGGGAAAATGACTGCTGAGGAGGCCCCACTTTCTCTTTTGCACTGGCCAAACTGTCCTTTTCTTAACCTCAAATATTCTTTCCCTGGATTTGGAAGGTCTGTTTGAAGACTGTTTTCATACATTCAGTTTCCCCTACTTGTTAACTTTTAAAACTCATGATGAATGGGAGGGAGGTGGGGTGAGGTTGGGAAGAGGATAGGGTAGTGGGATTGGAATGGGGGAGGGGATAGAAGAGAAGAGTAAGCTGGAGTGGGGAGCGGATGGGTGGAGATAGAGGACTGCATGAATAATGACCAATTGAAAGAATGACCAAAAGGCAGCAGGTGAATAAGCCAAGAAAACAAAATACTGAGTGCCTATGACTCGTTAGGTGGCATCGTGTTAGGCAGTGGGCATATAGCGGTGAACAATGCTGCCAAGTCCCTGCTTCACGGAACTTATAGTCCAAGGAGGGACGATATTAAACAAATAATAACAAATACTTTAACAGTTAAAATTAATGCAATTGCAATGAAGAAATACAAGGGACCTTGACCTAATCCGGGAGGTGAGGAAGGTAGTGTTCAACAAAAGTTGGAGATTTTTATACCATTTTCCAAATAAAAACCCAGAAGTAAATTATATTGCAATATAGTATTTGTTTTTTCTAAATGAAACCCAAGCACACATCTTGCTCTGCCCCCCCCACCCCCACACAGGAAGCTCCCCCTCCTCTCAGGATCAGCCTGGGTGTTCTGTGGTTCTTACTCCATTCTTCTTTTTATTATTGAAATATAGTTAACATGCAATATTATATTAGTTTCAGGTGTACAACATAGTTATTCAACATTTATATACCTAACGAAGTGGCCATGATTTCTGAGAGCTCCAGTGCCTTGCTCCTTCCCCCACCTCCCAGGCTTGCTGTGGGCGCCACCTAGAGTTTGACTGACCCGTTCCCATAGCCATAGAGTACGGTGATGTTTAAAAACTTAGCCTGTTTGCTATTTTTTGAAAATTGAATGGATAAATAATCAATTAAAAAACCAAAAAAGAATGAGTGAAGGGGCAAAGTAGCAGGCAAATACACAAACAAAACAAAAACTTTCAGTTGCTGTCCTTGGCATGCAGAGTGAATTTAAAGGACTTCCAAGTTTTCTAGGAAGAAAGGCTTTCTCCAGGCGCTTTCCAAGATTTGTTTTGCAAAGCTGCCAGGGAGAATTATAGACAATGAATTGCAAGTAGCAAGTCTCACGGTGACATCCAAAGTGTTTTAAATACAAACCTCAGAGCTATAAAATTCTAAGAAGACGCCTACAATTAAATCAAATTTGCCTTGTTGTTACTAATAACTACCTGATAATTTATCAGTCTATATTATAGAAATACTTATGGCATTAAGACAGAACCAACTGCTGTGACTTATGGGGTAGGCTAATATCACAGCCATTAGGAAATGAAAAACATGCGTGAGGTTTGTCATTTTTAAATCACCTTGGGGCAAGCTACCCAGCTCTGTGTCACTGCACTCACTGCACTTCGACCAAACATGTTTCACAAATGCTATCGCACCCATAAAGAGAAAGATGGAACGTAACTTTCCCTTTGCACTGGACATATTCTCTGTCTCCCAAAACACTTGCCCAAAGGAAAATTTTCAGATAAGGAAAACTCACCCTCATTCCTCCATTCACTCATTTCATTTAAACATTTATGAAGCACCCACCTACAGTGGTAATGTAGAGATGAAGAAAGATTCTGCCCCAGGATGCTGATGGTCGATTTGGACTAGGTTGGTAGCAGATGCT
Organism: Desmodus rotundus; assembly: GCF_022682495.2. Classification (NCBI taxonomy): domain Eukaryota; kingdom Metazoa; phylum Chordata; class Mammalia; order Chiroptera; family Phyllostomidae; genus Desmodus; species Desmodus rotundus. The sequence continues at coordinate 141,544,508 of NC_071389.1, forward strand.
AAGAAAGTAGAACTGACATGAGTAGGCTATTTCTAAATACTATCCAGAAATGGAGAGTGTGCGTGAGGGGTCCTGACCAGTTTGGAGAAGACAGAGAAGGCTTCTCCCAGGTCAGAGAGTGATGTCTTTAAGTACCAAATGCTTGCAAGGCTAGGTTAAACACAAAGCTATCTGCAAATACAAAAGGTGAAGGTGTTCATTTTTCCTGGAGACTTTTCCATCTAAGATATAAAGTCAAAAGGAGAAACACAAAATGAAAATGAATATTACCAGACTACAAGTTTCAGGAGTATAAAAACCGTTTTGATCTTCCTTTTGGTCTTGCCCACTCCTATAGCTCTATCACTTTCCAAAATGTCTAGCACATACTGGGCATTAAATAAAAATTTGTTAAAAGCTGGATGAATGCTTAACAGAAACCCTGTTATACATAGTAAGCAAAATCAGTAAATAGATATTTTAGTCATCACAATTTAATGTGAGTTGGTTTATTGGCATGCTTTCTTAAAAGACTTCATTGGCTTTCTATTTTCAACTTCACCAAATTGTAATGCTTTTGCTTTTTTTTTCTACTTCACCCAATTCAGTGCTTCCACCTATTTTTTTATTTGTCCATACCAATTCAATTTCTTCCTGTGTCTTTATATTTCTCCTCTCCTACTCTTCAACATGCGTTGACTTGGCGATTCAGGTAGGTTTCTTTCCAGTTCCACCAACACCTCATGCATTCCCACCTGCAAACATCCACTGTTTTGCTTTCTCTCATCTGTATTCACGCTTCTCTCTTCTTTCCCTCCGATGGACCCCTCCCCCAGATCTGCAGAAATTTTCACCATTCTTTACAAACCATTTTGAACTCAGAATGCTTTCTCTAATGAATCCTTCCTCTTTCTCCTTAACCCTGAATCTTGTTAAGCTTATATATACTCTCCAGTCTCTGCCACAGTAATAAATCTTAATTATATAAAACACTCACATCTTTCACTGTTGTGGGTTTTAGTCTTACCTTCTCAACTAGACTCCAACTACCTAACAGTTATGGTTCATGCTTTATTCTCCATCAGTATAAAATACTTACTTGGCTGGCACAGAGACAGACAAGTGATGGAAGATAAGAGTACCAGAAAAACTGGGCCCAAATCATGGAAAACCTTGAATGCCAGGTTAAAATATTGATTTTAGGGAGAAATAAGAGTTTGTTCCACCATGTCAGTCAGAGGAAAGTTCAGGTCTTCAAAAAAGCACCCTCTTCTTTGTGGATACTTTACCCTTATTAGCTAAGTGGTTACCAATCATTCATTATTAATAAAAATCATAGAGAAAATAAATTTAGGAAATACATTTTCTGCATTTTGATTTCCATGTTCCACAGAGTTTTCTGAAAGTGATATTTTGTTAGGTGAGTGGTTAACTAAAAGCCCTTCACTTAATCCCTCCTACCTCTGTTCCTGGCAAAGACTGAATCTGGTGGCCTCCATGAGGTTCCGAAGAAGTTGTGTCTCCCCAGGGTTTGACAGGGCTGAAGTGTCTGATGATGCTACTTTGGACTGAACTGGGCAGGGCAGCTATGCAAGGGCTGTGGAAGAAATGATAAAAGAATAAAATATAAAATTAAGTATTGCACTTATAGATTCTTGTTTAATGAACTCTTCTCTTGAGAGGCAAAGATTTCATTAAGAACTTGATTTAAAGGAAATTTTAGAAACTTTAAAGGTAAATACTTTTTCTAAAACTCCTCCTCTATATGGAACAGTGCAATAAATAAGAGTTGCATCTTTCAACTCAGAGGACTTAAATGAGTACAAACTAAATGAATGTATTTAGTGATGGTCTGATTTTTGCATTCCAACACTTAGGTTGAAAGAGTAATGTTTTGTTTTTTTCCTCTGAAATGTAGGATTTCTTTGACTGGACTAGCTTAGTAACTATGGCAGAAAGTAGTCTATTATTAATAGATCATGCAATTACAATTTTTTATCCTTACTGCAATTTGTTTATAACCCTAAAATTAATACGCATAGCACCTTTGCCGTCCTTCACTGATGCGGACAGAATGCTGAGAGTGTGAAATGCACACACCCGCAGCTGAGGCTTTTTCTTTCAGGTTCCATACAATCAAAAAAATATGTTCTCTTTGTGGCCTATTTTGTGCCATGTTTTTGCATTTTTGTGCATTTTGTTCGCAATTTTTCTTTTAAAAATTCCCTCCCTGCCAAGTATAATGCCGTCTAGTGTTCCTAAGTGTAAGAAGACTGTGAAGTACTTTGTGGAGAAAATACAAACTTTGTGAGCTACGCTTCGTTCAGGTGTCAGTTATAGGGCTTTTAGGCATGAGCTTAATGTTAATAAGTCAGCAGCATGTTACAAATATGGAATCTTTAAACGGAAACACATATAAAACAAGGTTATGGATTGACTGGTCACAAAAATGTCGTGATCGGAGACTCTCAGGTACTTTCCCCTGCATTTCTTCTAGTAGCTGTGGCTGAGTGTTTGTAGCGCGTAATGACTGCATGTAACAAGAATTGACTGCATATGGATTAGAAGGTTTCATAATTCTTGATGCTCCGTGATGAGGGTTAAACATTTGACAAACTGTTGGTCCACGTGAAGTGTAATGCAGTATCTGAGCCTCAGCTTTTATGTCAGATGAATTTGGAGTTGGAACGCGGATTGTCTACCCATCAACTGAGTGACTTTACACAAATTACTTTACTTTTCTAAGGCTACATTTCAGTGCTGTTAAGAAACTTAAATGGAACAATGAGCACAGAGCCAGTGTTAGCCTATGGTAAGCCCTTGAAAAATGTGTTACAATCAACCGTTCCATTTTATCTCTAAAATAATACAATCTCCACTTTAAAGGCTCGTGAAATTACAAGAGTGAAAGATGCGTTTCTGTTCACATATTCCTCACTCCGCAGAAGGGTTCACAGAGTCCTCCCTACATAAAGTTGCACGTTAGGAGCCAAACAGGAAGCTGGAATCCCAATTTACAAATTATGTGCTTATAGTTTTAACATATTCCCACGCAATTTTCTGTCAGAAAGGTGGCCCTATAGTTACCACATTCCAAGCGCTGTTCTGAGCTCTACATACGTTAAGTTCATTTAAGCATAGAGAGTAACGGAACGGTGCTGCTATCAACACCCAACCACAAGGACAGAGTCCTGAAAATTGTTCAGTCTGTCCTTCAGCTCAAATGTAAACATTATATCCCAACCCGTACAGAGTTCTCGGAGCTGGAGACTTATAGGTAACTCCTCCGAACTCTTCACCTTGCCCCTGTGCTCCTTGGGTGTGGAGCCATGAGTCTCGAGCTCCAGGGAAACCTTACCTGGCCATGCCTTTGAACATGAGAAAGCACTTGTCTCTGAGACTTTGTCTCTCAGATGGACAATCATGCCCAGACAAGTCAAAACCCACTGCTGGGTAGAGAGGTAGAAATGGACTTAGGATTCTGCTGACGAATGGGGAAAAGGGGCAAAAGCCCTGAAAATGTTTTGGCCTTAAAGGAAAGTATCTAAAAATTAGTCAGACCTTTTTTACTGAGAAAATTAGCCTCCAGTTAGCGTTTCTTCTAAAAGAATGGAGGGCTCTTTCCCAGCTTTGAGTTATATATCCAAAAGGTCTCTTTTCTCATCTTACCTCCATAGTGGGTAGTTGCCAGGAAAGGGGAGGAAAGCCCATTTCCTCTTACTTGCTTTTCAGAAAGTTGCTGTATCTTCATTTTTAAAAATCTTGTTTTCTTCTCCCTTACCTGGTACATGAAGTCTCATCTCTTATTGAAAGGGAAAAGAGAGATTAAGTAAGGAGAAACAGCACTTATGGTCCCAGCATTTCTACTGATTGAACACTGCTGGGGTTATTAATCATGAGGGCTTATTTTCCAAAGAACATCAGAGCACATCTGGAAATTAAATAAAAATAATAGGAGGGTTCAAATCAATTGACGTTTTCCAGAGAATTCCTCAAGACAATTAATAAGATGCTGCCCACAGAGGCACACAGAAACTTTGGTTCTGTTCTGCCTAAACAAGCTTTTAAAAAAGTAAGTATCAGAATTCACCTCAAATAGTTTGGTTTTTATTAACTGCCCTCTCTTGAGGGGCTCGACATATAGAACTGAAATCTGCCTTCTTTGTATTTGTTTCATTTGACTTGTTTTTCTGCAAACTGAATGGAGGAGTGCCTATTTCTAAGTGGTCTTTTTGACACTACATAATTCTGACAGCCAAGTAACTCTGAGCCCTAAGGAAGGAGGCTATTTGCTGTGGGAGGCAAGGATGTAGAGACCACATTTCTCCTGAGAAATACTTTGATTAGGTGACTCTCACCAAAGAGCCAAGGTCAAAATTAACTCTGGATTAAGCTCTCCCATGACAAGAGGGAGGCATTCACTTGAAGAAGATCTTTGTTCACAAGATGGTTGTTAGACAGTGCAAAGGAAGTGACTTCAACCTTTCCCTTATCTGTGAAAAGTAACGATTACTCCTCACGGTTTGGTACAGCCAGCTTGTTAGGAATCATGGAATTGGGCCAAAAGGAGGCAAGAGTAGAGAAAGAGCCACGTCTGGCCTTTGCAGCCCCTCCTTTCCCTTCCTCTTCCCTTGCTGCCTCTCTCCATCCTCCTGCTCCCCCAGGTACCTAGAAACCTCCAGCGAATCACCAAATGCTCTAGGTTTTCTGAATCTCTTTGAGTAATCTAACTTGGGTGTCATGAGTTGAATTGTGTCTCTCAAAATCTATATGATGAAGTCTTAATGCCCAGTATCACAAACTGTGACCTTATTTTGGAGATAGGGTGTTTATAAAGGTAACCAAGTTAAAACAAGGTGATTAGGGTGGGCTCTAATCCAGTACGACTGGTGTCCTTATAAAAAAGGAAAATTTAGTGACAGACATGTATACAGAGAGAATATCATGTGAACATGAAGATAATCATCAAGCCAAAGAGGGAAGCCTGGGATAGACCTTTCCCTCCCAGCCCTCAGAAGAAACCAACCCTGTGGGCACCTTGAATCAGACTTCCAGCCTCCAGAACTGTGAGACAATAAACTTCTGTTATTTAAGCCACTCAGTTTGTGGTACTTTTTTATGGCAGCCCTAGCAAACTTAGACACTAGGCTACACAGTTCCACTTGTTGCACCCTTGATTTCCAAAGTGTGAACCATCAACCTGAGAGAGCCTTGGAATTCTTGCCAGGGTCTCTAAGATTTATAGAGTCATTATGTTCTCAATTTTAAAGCCAAGGGACTCTGCTGTGTGAGGTTGCCCAACGATTGTCCCTTGCATTCCTCTCTAGATTTAACTCTCTCATCACTCAAGTCAATCTGTACTGAGTTCCTGAAGGAAAACCTGTTCTCTCACCTCAGAACTTTGCACATGTTGTTCTCTTTTCTTTAAAATACTCCACACATGCCAAATTCTGGCCAACTGCCACCAGTACTTCAGTTCTGGCTGAGTTGCCACGTCTTTGGGAAGGTCTTCCCTGAACGCTGTCAAATATTGAGTTAGATGCCTTTCCCGGGTAACCTCAAAGCACCATGCACTCCCTTCTCTTCTATCAATAAACTGACTCTTTGGTGATCACCTCTGTACTTGGTCTCTCGCTTACTAGACTGGAGAGAGGTTGCTTCGTGTTCAGTCTCGGATTCACAGAAGCAGGCTCAGTGGGTTTCATGGCATTCATTTTCACACATTGCAACAACGCATCAAAACATTTTGTTTTTGTTTATTTTCTTAATCAGTATATATGAAACTACTATATTGGGAAACCTCACTTTTTTTCACATTGAAAGTGGTTCTCATCCTCAAAAGCTTAGAAACCATTGCTCTAATCCAGAGGTCCCACAAAAGTGGCCCTAGGGCCTAATCCAGCCAGCAGATGGGGCGGTTTGGCCAGCCCGGTGCTCCAGATGTCTCTGAATGTGGACATTTTTCCCTGGTGGTGTATGCTCTGCAGGCACCAGAGGCTCCCTATTCCCACTCTCTGGCATCCACCTCTTTTCTCATTAGTGTTTCCTGTCTGGACCCTGAGGCATTTGTTCTTTGAAATCATTCCCCCCAGGTTCTTCATCAAAATTTCCTTTCCTTATATTCCCCTCCCTTAACTTGTTAATCTAATTTGAAACAAAGATTTAATAGTTATCTCTTCCATAGAAAACCTATATTTTATCCAGAACCTGTGAGTGGGGGCTTGTTTGGGGTATAGTCATGCAAGCAATTTTTTTTCTGTAATCCTGCACAACAAAACACTCAAAGGAAGGTAATCGGTTACTCCCTTAGAGTTTCACTTGTCTTGTGGAAAATACATAAGGCCCGAAACAAATTAATTTTGATCAACCCTCGTTTTCCTTTCTGGTCCCTGCCAAAGATACTAACAAGTAAAGGAACAGCCAGCTTTGGGGAAAGTGTAGAAGTGGATGGTGTGGAAAGGGCCACGTGACCCCCAGTCAGAATTGTCAACCTCTAGGCCACAGGATATAAAATCACTGAAAGGGAGGTATAAAATGTTGTTTTATGAATTCTTTTATCTCCTTCAACAACTTCAGAAAGGGGAAAATTAGTTTCATCTTAGAATATATCCAGATTGCTCTGGGTTCGCATTATGATGGGGCTTAAATCAAATAGAATTGCTTAGTGTCTTTATTTTGGGGGGAGAGACACACACACACACACATACGCACAAAGGGAGGGAAGGAGGGAGGCAAATGAACTATAAAGCTCAGGCTGACAACCAGGACATGATAACGCAGCTCTTCCAAGTGGAGGAAAAGTCCCCACAAAAGGAATCCGTCTGCCTTCAGCGCTGCCGCCCCCCACTTAACCCTCTTCCATATAAACTTCCCAGAGGGACACCTTTGGTGTCCTTGGAAAGCCCTGGTTGGCGCCCTAAATGCGGCTTCAACTCTGATCCCTCTATGATCCCTTTTTCAAGGCTGACACATTTCTGTTCATAGTTACCCTTTCTTTCCTCCTTTTTTTTTTTTTTTGCCAGTTTTTAGTCCAATATGCCAATTTCCCTACACTGCCATGACTTCAGACCTGAAACATTTTAACCAACAGTGGAGAATTCTGCAGAGCGCTTTCTTAAAAACTCAGACTATAATATCCCCCCTTCCCCCATCCAGCTCACTGGGGCAGTGATTTCCTCAAAGAATTCCAACAAATTACTTAGGCACGACCCCCCTTCCTGAAATTATGTTAGCTGTCTTTAATCAAGCTTGCTTTTCCAACTGTTCCCGATTTGATACCTTAAAGTACTTACAGAGTCCTTCCCCCTACTGAAGCTAAACCAACTGGCTTATCTTCCTGTTCCCGGCATACTCTCAAATATTAATAATATATCAAGGAGGGGGGTGTGGGTGATGAAGAGGGAAAGGATTCATTAAATCTTTTAACTTGAATCAGTTACTCTTTCCATAGACAGAGATTTTTTTTAGCCCAAAGATAAATGTTTTAAAAATCAGGATTCCAGAGGAAAGCATCTTAAAAATCAGTCTAGGTGCTTTAAACATGTTAGTACTTCCTCTATACTTTTGAACGAATGTTTAAAGTAAGATCACCTTAATTACGTGATGCCAATGGCGTGAATTTCCTACACTAATCATGGTTGGTATTTACTGGGTGTTTGCAGTGCCAAATCTCAACTTTTGAAGTCAAGAGGTTAAGTTTTAAATACTGGCTATTAGATAGCTGTAAAATATCTGCCCGAAGGCTTTGATGGTTTAAAGCTTTCCATTATACGTATATACAGATATGTATATTCTTGTAGCTATGTATAGTTTAAGATACACATGTATCTCCACAACACCTCATGTGTGGTCATGATATCCATCACATAAACTTCTGCATTTTCCAAACCCTGGGATACAATTTCAAACCCTATATAAACTGACTTTATATTGCACACAGGCACCGCACTGGCCCTACCACGGGGATGGCATCATTATTTCCACACAGTCTGATTCACAGCCCAAACCCAGGAGAGGGTCTCCAGGAAAAGATGTTTTAGGCCTAGGTTTCCAACTTGAAATTCTCCATGGGGATTTCCAAAAAAACTCTGAGACTTCAAGGGGAAAAAAGTGAAGAAGGACTGAAAACCAGAACCAAAACCAAACAAAAGGAGAGGCCTTAAAAAGTTATGTGATGAAGTGGGATGCTGTAAAGTTTTTATTATGACTTGTTTGGAAAGAGCTCGCTTAACAAATGCAGTCATCCTCCATTCAAAATGCAAAGCAATAAAAATTTTTATAGTCTGCTATCACATGCCATATGTGTATGGAATGGTTAAACCCAATCAGACCCTGAAAAAGAATGTTTTGTTTGCTCTTCTAGGAAAGTTTGCCCTTGAACACAGAAAAAAAGAAGTGAAGGAGGAAAGAACTTCTGCAGAGTTATGGGGATGAGGAATTGTCTGGAAATCACAGCCCCTGAGGGATGGATGCAGAAAAGGGAGCTATCTCTTTACTTGGAAAAGAGAAAACTATTGAGGGGGATGAGAACTGTCTTCCCATTAATTTTAAGGGCAACTGTGTAGAAAAAGGTATTAATTTTTTAGTGAGGATGCAACATTATAAAGTTCAGGACTAGATCCAATTGGTAAATGCTGGGATGAAAGAAGGGGGTTAGACTTGACTCAGTAAAGAACCTTCTGACATGATAGCTTCTCACAAAGGAATGATTTGCCTTGGGAGTTATTGTGTTCGCCATGTCTAGGAGAATCACGAAGAGGCTCACTTAGCATCAAATAGGGGTGTCATACATGGAGGGGACCCCTGCATCAGGTGCACTCTGGACAAGTTGACCTGTAGGGTACCTCCCACATCTAAGTGCCTCTAAGATTTGTTTATAATTCCAAATTGGCCATTGGAGACATTTCATACCCTCTGTAACTCTGAGCACGCATCTGAATAGGATTTTCATTAGAAAAAAGTTAAGAGGTATAAATTCATTCTCATTGTTTACTGCTCCTTACAAAAAGGTGGAGGTGTCTTTTTTAAAGCAGAAAATGTCAGAGGTAAAGTCTTTTTTGAGTGCAGAGTTTTTCTATTGTTTATCCATAACCCTTTTGTCAAATGTTTTCAAGTTGGGAATCGCAATATGTTGAAAGGCTGTGGGGAAAACTCCAAAAGGTGTAAAGAAATCAGAGCTGTCAAATTCTGAACAGAAATTTGATGTTAAGTATTTAAGCAGATTCTTTTCCTTCCACATTATCACCTTTGATTCCCCCTTTTTACAATTCACACATCTGCCAAAGGCCTCCTTCTCTTTTGATCCCCAGCCCCCTCCTTCATTTTCACCTCCCGTGTCCTCCTAGGTTTTGTTCTTTCCTCCCAGAGCATATGTTCCTCCTTATGTAAAACAAAAGGAAGCTACTCCTGTACCGCTGTCCTTAATAGGAGAGACCCAGCAGCCTCTCTGAAGGGAGAAGGGATAAAAAAAAAACTTGGAGAATTGTTGAGGGAGTCTCCTTTTCTTACTCCTTGTTTATCGTCACACTTGCCAAAAATTGCCAAGGGACAGACTCCTTGCTCCATCTTTTTAAATGATTCTCTTTCTTTGTTGCCAAACTTACTCTGTGATACCAAAGACTCTGAGACGGGAGAGGGCAAGGTAATAAGCTCAGGGTGAATTTTCTCCTTATTAAGTACCTTTCATTCCTCAGAATCCCCAAACGGCTGACAATCTATATTTCATGCCCTTCTACCTCGCCACAGAAAGCTGGACTCTGTGCTGTGAAAGGAATGCACAATGAAGGCAGAGGTAAGCCCTGTTCCCATCCAATCATCACTTCCATTATGCATGAGCATTTCTATGACGCTCTATGTTGGTCAATGTTATATTACTCAGTCTAGACAGGAGGGAAAGGGGGTCTTCCTGTAAATGGTATTTCCACACATTTCCCTCTCTTTATTTGCGTTCCTTCTTGGGTTCCCTTTTGGGGTACTAAATTTTCCCTCTCACACAGAATTCTTATTTAATTCCTTAAGAATTCATTACAGATTGGCAGTTGCCAGAGGTAGGGGATGGGGCATGGGTGAAACGGGTAAAGGGGATAAAAAGGTATAAACTTCCAGTGACAAAATATGTAAGTCATGGGGATGTACTGTACAGCATGGTGACTAAAGTTAACAATTCTATATTGCATATTGAAAGCTGCTAAGAGTTCTCATCACAAGAAAAAAATTGTAATTATGTGTGGTGACAGATGTTAATGAGACTTACTGTGGTGATTATTTTGCAATATACACAAATATTGAACCATTATGTTGTACATCTGAAACTAATATAATGTTACATGTCAGTTACACCTCGATTTTAAAAATCCACTTCAGGAAGTTCTATGAGAGCATCTACCTCACAAAGCACAAAGCAAGGAGCACAGAGTGGCATTTTCTTTTTAAGTTTTTCATTAAATGGAAACATGTTATGAAATAAAATATTAAATATGAATAGCATATGACCCCACCTTGAAGGAAAATATATCTCATTCATCAAGCAAAGGAAAGATGGACGTATTAACTACACCAGTCTACTGCTGTCCCTGAAAACATTAAAATAGCTGATACATTGTGTGTGCTTAGTAGGTATCATCTGTTTTGCATTTAATATCTCATTTATTTCCCACAACAGCGTTATGAGGTGGTGTTCTATTATTTTCACCATGAAAGAGAAAGATGAAGCTTAGAGCGACTAAGCAAGACTTGTGCAAGGTGGTGCCAATTCTTTAAGGAATTTGAACCCACATTTTTCAGACTCCAGAATCTATTCTCTGAACAATCATTTTCCATCCTGCCTCAGGCATTTCTTCAAAGAGAAACATGAACATAGAAACCACTTCCATTTTGAGTGGACCCTTCTAACTGCACTCACCTCTATTTAGGGTTAATGCATTCTTCATCCAGTTGTGACTTTGGGGGTGAATCCCCAAGCACTCCTGCCAGTGGGATCTTTATTCAGGTTTTATTCTTTTTTCATTGCTCTTCCTGTTCATTCTTCTCTAAAGAGTCTGTGCTTGAACTTGGGGGGGCAGGGTGGGGTAGGCAGAGTGCAGTGCAAGCATTTGCTTCTCACCGAAAGGGCAGCTGTCCACTGAGTTCACACAGTAACCTGAGTAGGTGTGTTACTTAATACACCACAAGAAAATGCCCACCCCGCGAGTCTAAAATTGTGGATTTAATAGGCCTCCCGCTGCTGCTCGGCTGCCTTCCAGAGGCCACTGAATTGCTTTCTCGTTCTGCAAGCAAGTCCTTCTGCTAGAGATCCTGGGGAAACAGTGGTTGTTGGTCTGTGACAAGAGGTGACAGGTGGCTGCTCCACAATTGTGGGATGTTAAAATTGACATCAAAAAATTTTTTTTTCTAAAGGGTAAATAGAGACCAGGTAAAGGAAAAAAAAGGCTGATACTGAGCCCCCATGTTTCTCCGTGTCTCTCTACAAGGTGTGCTGGCCGCCAACCAGCTTTCCACTCTCAGAGACCTAAATGCCCTAAAGACTCATTCTGGGAAGATCTTGGCATGAGGACACCGTGGCTATGCCCAAGCTGGGTCTTTGCAGAGGCTTGTTTAACCGGAACCCCTGATCCAACCACACCTCCTTACCAAAGTCAAGGAGGGGCTCCATGAAAAGCATGACTACTGCTTTTACAGAGGCAGCTGCCTTTTTCCCCTTGTCTGGAGAATAGCAAGGAACTTCTACAAATGGCCTAAGGCATGACAATTCAGAAAGTAATAGGCCCTTTTCTTGACCCAAAGCATAGCAAACTTCACTGAGTGCCTAGGAGGTTTTTAAGTTCCTCAGCCCATCAGAAGGGTTGCGTCATGAACTTGAAGAGTCCAAACAGCCTTTTGATAAAATTCACCTCCTCCTAGAGACAGCAGATGGGTCGTTTTTAGAAACAATGTTGTTTTGTTTTGTTTTGGGGGAAAAAAGTGAGAGATGTTTTGATATCCCATTTGAAACATATATCATATGTTTTATATTAATGGCTATGCTTTTGTTCTTTATTCAAATTTCTTCGTGGAAATAGCTGCTCCTTAGGCTTGAGCTGTTGCTTTCTTCCTGTTGTGATATATCAGGGTATTCGGGGAGACTGTGCAATTGTTCCCAAGCCCAGGAATGTATTGTGTAGACTCCCCTTCTCAAAGACTTTGTTAGAAAAAGAAGCCAGGCCCCACCTTCTGACTTCGGAGTCGGCGCCTGTCAGTACCAGTCTGTCATTGTGGACATTGCCGTTCTCTTTGGTTGCCTAACAAACGTCTCAACTCCTTAGCCATATTTAGAGACTTTCCCACCTTAGGATTCTTGGTGGAAAGTTATTTCATTAACTAGCAGAGAAGCTGAAAATGATGCATATTCATTGTTTCCTGTATTTCTTTAGAGCTAGGGCCCACACATGTGACTCAGGCTCCTGCAACCAGATATACCCATTAACTTAGAATTTGGACTCGGTGAGGCAAGCAGCTTGGATGATGATGAACACTCCGGCAATGGTGGCAGCTGCAGACCCTGAGTCAGCGGGGAAAGCTCCTGAGAGGTGCCAGCTGCAGAGTCTAGGATTCACAGCAGCTGCGATGTGCTCCTCAGAGCAGCTCGACAGTTTGATTCTGGGCATCGTTCCTGTCTGCAGAGCTCAGAATCGAGTGCTCTGAGTTACCTTGCAATTCCATGAGTCCTCAAAGCCTTTTAATAAATTCTTGCCCTAGAATGACTTTCTGTCTGCTGCTTATAACTAAAAATCCTGACTCATAACAACAGAGATAAAAGTTCCAATTTCTTAAGAAAAAAGAAAATCATCTTAAGGTATAAGATTATAGTGGTATAATTCAGAGCCTACTGAACTCTCTAAGGGGTGTGTATGAATGTGAGTACACACTTACATATTCAGGCAAAGATATCTATCTGTACAGGCACAAAAGCATGTGCATGTGTATCGTGTGCATGTGTGTGCATGTCCATGTCACACTATTCAGTATGTCACATCTAGGACTGCGAGCTGAGAGCCTCCCAGGCCAAACTTTAAATTCCCTCTGCAGTTGTTAGACCACCCTCCTCCTCCTTAGTCAATCGCTTTCTGTTTGCTCCCTCTCTTGATTGAAAGAATGTATTTTATTTTTATCAAGAAGAACAACACTTCTCCTGCTTTCCCAACCAATGTCACCCATGTTAATCACTGGCAGGAATGAACTAAGACCAACCTGGCACACGCAGCCCACACCAGCTGTTGGAGGGCATTTACTCTGAAGCAGAAATGCCGAGCATTAAGTGAAATGTGAAGTTGTTAAAAGGGGAGTGTGTACTGTATACCCTCAGGGACATGTGCTATACTTGTTAAGGAAGTCTGGGCTCTGGAATCCTGATTCACAAAGCACATACTTTTTTTTTTTCTTTTTGCAACAAGAAATCCAATAATGCAGAGGAAACTGAAGCAAACTTCCCTGGAATCTCCACTTAACCAGTGCTCTCCAAGGCTCTTAGCCAAAGCATGGGAATGTTTTCAAAGCTTGTTCCCCCCAGTGAATAATATCTTTTAATCCTTATAATGACTGTGGGGCTCAACCAAGGCAGGCTCTGCTGTCTCCGTGTTATAGATGAAGAAATCAAGGCCAGGATCACCTAGTGAGTTAATTGTCGAGCTTCTGGCATCTTGTTCATTGCTCTCCCCCTCTACCATTTCTTAGTGTATCAGGGTTGGTTTCTTGTGCCCTACTTTTGGATGAAGATACACACACGTGTGTGCACATGCATGCATGTGGATATTCATGTATCGACTATTTATTTGGATATACACATATGTATATTATGTACTTTATGTATTTGTTAAACTATTTAAGAGCACAAGATATATAAAATAAGAGATAATGAAATGATTTCCAGTTAAGGGAAAAGATCAGGAAATTGCCTATGTATTTTTCTTCCAAAATTATTGAGTAAGTGGCCTTCAGATGAGCCAACCATGAGTTGGATTACCTTTGACATTTCCTGCTTCCTCCACAATAACTGTCTTTGCCCTTTTTCTCAAGGTACCTTCTAACCATCCTCCATCATTCAGCCTACACATCTCTTCTCTTGGGAAGCCCCCTTTGATCTCCCAGTCTGGGTCAAGGTCCTTTATTAAATGTGTTCTTAGTGGTGTATTCCTTTCTCACTTTGCCATTCATGAGTTAGTGCAACTGCATGTCTAATACTGCTTTTGCATACAATTTAATACCCCCAGCACAGAGTGGGTGCTCAATAATCTTTACAGAAGGATGACATGAGAGCACAGGAAGAGGCATTAGCCAACAGAAGGCAACTCTCCTCCTTTGGTACAGTGCAGTAAATGCCCTGGGCTCTCCATTCTAATACCTGTGTTTGAGAGCTGGCTCTGCGACTTCCCAGCTGTAACTAAACAAGTTGCTTGAGTGGTCTCACCAGTAAAATGTCGATAATACAGTTACCAATCTCACAGAACTGTGAGAATTTGTGGGGCTTATATATACAAAGTACCGAAGACACTGCCTGTTTTGTAATAAATTCTCAATAAATATTAACAGTGATTAATTTTTATAATGACATGGAAGGAATGGGTGAGTAAAAACAGTCTTATAGGTTCAATGGTGGGAAATTGAAGAAGATACAATATGAAGACTTATCTTCTCAGCAAGTTAAAAGATGAAAATGAGGGGACGTTTGGGTGTCAGGGATTAGAAGTCCTGTGAACATCTGTCGCATTGTGGAGAAGTCCTCTCTCCACTTTCTCAGGGCTTTCATGGGGGCCTGCAGAGCCAGCGTGTCTCCCCACAGGGTGAGCAACCAGTGTCATTTTGCTTGTTCTATTTCAGGAGTGGAAAGGTCAAAAGCCTACTGCATCGAGTACCTCATTGTACTAACCAGTCAGCAATACCAAGGTCTGAGACTTTAATGTGAATTTGGAATGCAGCAGATACACAATTAGGAAATAGCTTTGTGTTCTGGAAGAATCTGACCCCTCCGCAGTGGTTCTTAGTTTCTTCTGTGCGACTGCAGACATCCGTCCGTTAGGGCAGACGAACTAACCTGTCACTGGGTGATGGATGTTTTCCTATTGCTAAGCTGAAGAGCATTAAGTTAAGCTTTCGCTTCAGCTCCACAGATAGTGGAGACAACAGATGGCCTTTTTTGCAGTTCTGGGGAATTGCTGCAATAGGAGGCTCAGAAGAGTGGCTCCCATTTGTGGATGGCTTAAAATAGACTAGGCAAATAAAGAACTGTTATTGTTGTGTTTGCCAGGGAGTGCAGTGGCTGATGAGGATGGAGTTGGAGGAAAGGAGGGAAAACTTGGTCCAGTTGCCTTTCTGACCTTGCAGGATGCAGTAAATTTTGGCTACAGGGTAGATGAGGGAACCAGAGTAGTTTTGAAAAAGTAAACTTCTATCTATAATACTTGCAGATGTCGAATATCTTTCCTGGGGGTGGGGGGGGAAATGCCACCTTAATCAAGCAAGCAAAACTAGAAGACAGACAATGCAAACCAATGCAAATCCTTTCAAGAATTACTGGAATGTTTCAAGGAATATTAATTCTACCTATTTAAAAATACTTAGAATCAAACCCTGGAACCTTTAAAAATAATTTGGATGCATGTGGACAAGCAAGGTATCATTTATCCTGTCTTTCTGAAATTTCTACAACCAGGTGAGACCTTCAAACTACCTTGAAGCCAACAAAATAAAGGACCCTTCAATATATCTGTACTCTGCTTCTGACCATCTATGAGGCTCCCACAATCACCACAATAAGTACTCTGCTTTACATAAAACTAGAATATTTGACGAACTCGTGAGATTCTAATCAGTGCACTGACTACTGAAAACAGTCATTGTTCAGAGCTTTAAGCCCCCCCAAAAGGAATCAAAAGCCCGGTGGGAATCTTGCTATCATACTGCATGGTAATAACCTTGCTGCTGTCTTGACAACATGCCATGTAAAAACTTTGGATAACATGTCTCAGGATGGCCACTAGTAAAATGCGCCTATTGATAGAAATGGAATTCGGTATGTGTAATCGTCTGAGAAAAGAAGGTTAGACTATATTATTGCATGTATTAGAAATCACAGAAACAGCTTCTAACGTGAATGCTGTCTATCACACACAGTGAGAGAGCATGTGTTCATTCCAAGGGCAAGAAACGCAGACTCTATGAGATCTGCAGATCGTCCCGGCACACCACCCCGCTCAGGTGGCAGAGGAGTATTCTACAATCTGCTCACAGATTAAGGATGCAAAGTATAAATGCTTTGAGCAGATGCTTTAAATCTTGAAGGCATATGTTGTACATGCTTCTTTAAAAGAAATCTCCAAAACTGCTGGGGTAGTTCAAATCATCTGGCATTTAGGAACCTTGGTTCTTTTATTCATATGAAAGTAAAACCAAGAGCTGGGTCATTAAAAGACAGTCCGGTGCAAAGTGGTCAGCAGTTTATGCAAGAGAACTTTAATTCCCTTATCATGAACACACAGTGAGGATAATGATCTGCGGATGATAGGGAGGGACATAAACTCCATCTGAGCTAGCTTAGTAACTGGCAAAGGAACATTTCAGTGTTTTCCAGCAAAGTATTTAGCTTCAGAATTATAGCACCCATCCCCAGCAGTAATACTTCTGGAAGGGTATGGTGAGTGCTCTCTTTGACTTTTTGCCTAGAATGTGGTAGGCTCCCTCATAGAGACTGGGGATACACAAAACCTCAGGAAGTCAGAGACCCCCACCCTGACAAATTATTCCCATTTATACAGCCTAGATGTAGGAAACTGCAATATCCTCCCACCTAATCTCCAAAGAATTTGAATTTCATAGGGCGTGGTCATTTCATTTAGATTTAGTTATTGTAATCATTCAGCTGAAATCTGGAGATGGAATTTTTTCTCTAAAAGGGAAGTGGAAATATTTGAGTATCTAATTAAACAAGAAATATCAATTAAGGTTTTTCGGTTGTGGCTTGAAACCGGGGGTGGGAGGAGCAGGGTGTGGCATGGTGAGCTCTTTTTTAAAAAACATTTTTATTTTTTTATTTTTGAAGATTTTATTCATTTATTTTTTTAAGCCCTGGCTGTTGTGGCTCAGTGGGTTGGATTGCTGACCTGTGAATCATTTATTTTTTTAGAGAGTGAGGAAGGGAGAGGGAAAGAAAGGGAGAGAAACATCGATGTGTGATCGGTTGCCTCTCACACCCCCAACCAGGACCCAGCCCGCAATCCAAGCTTGTGTCCCAACTGGGAATTGAACCAGCAAACTTTCAGTTTGCGGGCCAGCACTCAATCCACTGAGCCACACCCTCCAGGGCTGGTGAGCTCCTTTTAATGTTGAACACCAGAAGCACAGACTTACCCAATCCTAGTTTCAGGTGGCATCTAATCGTGTCAGGTTTTCCCATTATTTGTGGGAGAGAGACTGCCCCTATAAAAGATTATGTCAAGAAGGGACAGAGAAGGATGCATACTACCTAAAGGCAGCTTGTTCCAAAGAGGAAGGTAGGAAAAAAGGAAGCTGTTTCTATTCCAAGCTCATTAATCAAATTAAGTCACCAGACTTCTCTTGGGGAGGAGGTACTGAGAGGGTGGGGAATGACCTATTGATGGGTATCTCCAAGTAGAGATTAAATGTTGTCTGCCCCTCAACAAGACTCTAGAGCATGAAGTCTAGAGACAGATAGGTAATCCTTTCCTGCCAGCCTACGTCTTGACTTCAGGGTTCTAGTTTTCTTCTTCAAGACACACCTTTTGTGACGATTAGTATGAGGAATGTTTAGCTTTTTCCAGGCTATGTCTTCTAACTGTAGTAGTGTGTCCTTAATGTGCAACTTTTGTACTACAGATATATAACCTAGAGTAAGAATGGTGCTTTATTTTTGTTGTTTTTCTAACTTTTCCTATCACAAGGGTATCCAATGGACACATTTCCTACTTCACCAGTTTTCCTGCCTGTTCTTAATCTGCCTACCTCCATCCCATTTGCAAGCAATCAATATGCATTATCTTCCTATAAAGGGCTTGTTACTTTTTACGTTTTATTTTATTTTATGTTTTATTTTATTTACTTAAAAAGTAAGCTTTTAAAAAACAGCTTACTGGGGTATTATTATCATAATAAACTGTATTTATTTAAAGTGTACAATTAGGTAAATTTTGACAAATGTATACACCTGTGGAACCATCATCATAACAATGATAATGAACATCAACTGAAGCCTACCAAGTCAATATTCCTTCTTCCTATCCACTCTTCCCCAGGCAATCACTGATCTTCTTTTCGTCACTATTGATGGGCTTATCATACTCTTTTTTGTTTAGTTTCTTTCATTCTGCATAATTATTTTTAGACTCCTCTAGGTTGTGAATTTCCGTAGTTCATCCCTTTACATTGCTTATTATTATTCCCTTGAATGGATATACCACAATTTGTCCATTTACCTGTTGATGGATATTTGAGTATCACAAATAAAGCTGCTATGGTCATTCAAGAACAAATCCTTATATAGATGTATGTTCTCTTTCCTCTTGAGTAAATACCTAGGAGTGAAATGTTTAACTTCTTAAGAAATTGCCAAACTACTTTCCAAGTGGTTATAACATTTTACATTCTTACCAACAATGCTAATGGTACTATTTCCTTCATATCTTTATCAACACTTGATATGTTCAGCCTTTTTAACTATAGCCATTTGTAGTTGGGGTATAATGGTATTTCATCATGGCTCTGATTTGCATTTCCCTAATGCGAAGTGCTTATTTGCCATTCCTAGACAGTGCCTATTCGTTATCTTTCGCGAAGTATCTGTTCAAGTCTTACCCATTTTTAATTGAGTTTTTAGTTGGATTGTTTGGGTTATTATTTTTTGAGAGTTTTTAAAATGTATATATTGAATACAAGTCCTTTATGAGGTAAACGCTTTAGAAATATTTCCTCTCAGTCGGTGGCTTGTGCTGTCTTTCTCTTAACAATGTCTTTCAAAGAGTGCAAGTTTTTAACGATTCTCACTGCAATCTTTTCTTTTGTAGATTATATATTTAATGTTGTATCTAAAATAATTTTGTCCATGCTTTATACTTTTATAGTTTTAAGTGTACATTTAAGTCAATGATCTATTTTTAGTTAATTTTTTATATGGTTCTAAGTATGGATCCAGGTTTTTTGTTGTGGGGTTTGTTTGTTTGCTTGTTTGCATATGTTTACCAGCATCTTTTGTTGAACAGACTACTCTTTCTCCACTCAATTGCCTTTGCACTTGTGCTAAATATTACTTGTCCATATGTGCTCTGTCCATATATCTGTCAGTTGTAGTACATGTGAATCTGTTTCTGTACTCCGTACCTGTTTCACTGGTCTATTTGTAGAATTCATTAGTGATGCCATCTAAACCTGGGACTTTTGTATAGTGCTACCATGCAATATATTTCTTCCTTTGTGAGATTTGGTAGTTTTTGTCTTTCAAGAACTTTAACCATTTCCTCTATGTTGTTGAGGTTATTGACAGAGTTGTTAAAATAGTCCCGTGTTATCTTATAGATCTATAGCATGCTTCCATTTCTCCCTTCCCAGCCTTTATGATAATGTTTTCACCCACTTTACTTATACACGTCATAAATCCCATAAAACATTGTTAAAATTTTTGTTTAAATAATTGAGTATTCTTAAAAGAAATTTAAATAACATATATTTCCCATAGCTTTCATTTATGGTTTTCCTCATTCTTTTGAGGAGATCCACATTTTCATCTGATAATATTTTCCTTCTGTTTAAAGGATTTCCTTTACATTTCTTGTGGTTAGGTGCTGCTGATAATGAATTATTTCAGCTTATGTATGATTGAAAAATCTTTTTTCCCCCCTTGGAGTATAGATCTCTAGGTTGATAGTTATTTTCTTTCAGTATTTTAAAGATGTTGCTCTAGTGTTTTGCATAGTTTCAGATGAGGAATTGCTATCTTCCTTACCTTTGTTCCTCCGTATGTAACATGTGGCTTTTCTCTAGCTGCTTTTAAGATTTTCTCTTTATCACTTTTGTTGAAAAATTTTACTATAATATGTCTTGGTGTAGTTTTTTTATGTTTCTTGTGCTTGAAGTTCATTGGGATTCTTGGATCTGTGGATTTATAGATGTCATCATATTTGGAAATTTACAGTCATTTCTTCAAATATTTTGTTCTTTCTCACTCACCTCTCTTTTGGGGATTCTAATCACACATACATTAGGCTGCTAGAAGTTGACTCAAAACTACTAAAGCCTTTATTACTTTTTTTTTTTCTCTTTGCATGTCATCTTGGATTGCTTCTATTGCTCTGCTTTCAAGCTCACTAATCTCTTCTTCTGAAATGTCTAATCTATTGTTAAGTTGATCTAGTGTGTTTTTCATTTCAGGCACTTAGTTTTTAGCTCTTGTTGTTTGACTTTTTTGTATTTTATTTATGTTTTTTATATTTCTATGTTATATTTGAAGGGCTTTTGGAATACAGTTATAACTATTTTAATGTCCATATTTGCTACTGTAACATCTGTATCTGTTCTGAGTAGGTTTCAATTGATTGATTATTCTCCTAATTATTAGTTATATTTTCTTGCTTATTAGAATGTCTGCTACTCTTTTATTGGATGTCAGACACTGTGAATTTTATCTTGGTGGGTCTGGATATTTTTGTATAACTAAAAATAGTCTCAAGCTTTGTTCTGGGATGCAGTTAAATTTTTTGGAAACATTTTTATCCTTTTGGGTTTTGCTTTTTAATATTTGTTAGCCTGGACCAGAGCAGCATCTAATCTTGGTAATGTGTCCCTTAGTACTGAGGTGAAACCCTTCTAACTACTCTACCCAGTTTCCCCAAGAGTTATGAGGTTTTCCAGTCTGGCTGGTGAAAACAGACACTATTCCTGGCCCTTTGTGAGTGCTGAATACTTTTTCTCTAATGTTTTCTCCAGCCTTGAAGAGTTTTTTCATATATATATGTTTCATATATATATATTTCATATATATTTTTTCATATATATATATATATTTCATACACACTCTCCTGAATACTCAAAAGGAACACTCTACAGATCCCCCAAATTTTTTTCTGTATGAAGCTTTCACCTCCGTTCCTGGTACCCTGTCCTACAAACATAAGTGCCCTGGCAGTCATTTGAGGCAAGAAGATAAATTTGATCCCTGTTATTCCCCCTTGACCACAAGAGGAAGTCAATAATTTATTTTTTAATTATTTCGAACATACAGAAAATTTTCAAGACATGTACAAAGAACTCCCATGTCCTCTTTACCCAGATATTTCACCACATTTTTACTATGTTTTTAAGTCATTTAAGTAGTAATTGAGTAATTGCAGACCTAAGGATTCATCACTCTTAATTCCTCTGGTCTATTCCTAAAAAAAAACAAAAAATTGTTCTACATAAACATGTTCTACAAACCAAATTAAGAAAAAAATATCAACACAACACTACCATCCAGTTCAAAGAACACTCTCAAGTTTTTCCATCTGTCCCAACAATGTCTCTTTATTTCTGGTCCAGTAGCCAGACCAGAATCGTGCATTGCATTTAATTGTCATGGATTTCTAATTTCCTTCAAGCTGGAATAGTTTTTCATTCTTTTCATGTTTTCATTCTGTGTAAATTCTTCCACTGAGTTTGTCTGATGACTTCTGATGTCCAGAATCAAGCCATGTTTTCTTCGCAGGAATGCTACTATGTTGTGCTTAGGATATCACATCAAGAGACACATGAGGCCAATCTGTGCTATAACCAGTGAGGTTAGTGTTCACTAGGTCAAATTGATGTCTACCAATTTCTCCTCCATAAAGTCACCATTTTCCTTCTTGTAACAGATAAGCACTTTGTAGGAAGGTATTTTGAGTCTGTAGCAATATTTGATTTGTAATCAAAACTCTACCTACTAGCCATGGATGGCTCACACTGAATCCTGTATAACCTGGTCTTAATGCATAATCCATTTTGATTTCCAAAGGCATTAGCTATCTTGATGGAAGACCAGCTGTTTAGCAGCAACAGTCCTGATCTCTGTTGAAGACCAGTACCAAAAGAAAAACCATATCTTACATAAGCTGTTCTATTCATTCAAATGTGTGTCTACCCAACTATCCATCCATATATCATCCATTCATTCAATAAATATTGATAATACTTTTACATTTGTTAGGCGGTGGAGATACCAAAAAACACAAGACACGGGTGTTTATATTCGATGAGCTCCCAGTTTTAGTAGAGGAAATTAATGTCAACAAATAATCATAATTCAATGTGATTACAACAACGTTTTGTAATGTAGGTATAAAACGTAGGGAGCACCAAAGAAACATAAAGTTTGTTAGGATATAAGAGAATTTTTCTTAGAGAGACAATATTGGATCTAGGCTCTTTAAGGTAAGTAAGACCTTGGGAAATATTTGATGAGAGTGGGAATAAGTAGAATGTTTCAGTCAGAAAAACACAGCATATGATAATGTAGAGACACAGAAGTAATTCATTGTCTGGGGGACGGGGAGGGTAAGAGAGAGAAGAGGGGGACTGGTGGTGAAGCAGGAGGAAGAGACTAGAAAAATTGAGGTAGGGCCAGTTTGGTGTGGGGCCAAATTACTTTTCATGCTAAGGAGTCTGGTTTTTATTCCCACTAAAAGTAAAGATTCCTGGGCCCCATCCCAAAGCTATTAAATTAGAATCTCTGAGGAGGATGTGGGAATCTTGTATTTAAACAAACACCTCAAGTTTGGGAATCACAGCTATAAGTCAAAGGGTGCTACTGAATGTTTTAAAACAGA
The DNA here is from genome assembly GCF_022682495.2 of Desmodus rotundus. Classification (NCBI taxonomy): domain Eukaryota; kingdom Metazoa; phylum Chordata; class Mammalia; order Chiroptera; family Phyllostomidae; genus Desmodus; species Desmodus rotundus. The sequence continues at coordinate 141,567,304 of NC_071389.1, forward strand.
GTGAAATAATCGGGTTTGTATTTCAGAAAGTTCACTACGGGACTCATGGAGGAGGACTTCAAAAGCAGAGCAGGTGGACACAAACATCTGCAGCAGCAGTCACAGCACTTTGCCAGTTATTTGCAGCGCGCAGATTGCCAAGCTCTGTCTGTTCTGAGCAGATCCTAGCTAAATTTAAGAAACTTGTGAATGGGATTTAATCCAAGCTGCCAGCTTTGTCTCATGCCTTTGAATTAGTCAGGCTGCAAGGATGATCCAGACACTGAGATGCTTCAGAATGGATTGTTAGAAGACACTGGCCAACAAGACTTGCCAAATGTCTCTTGTTGAACGTGTTTATTATTCCACGTTCAACAGTAGGAGTAGTGGTGAGCGTGGCGAATTGACGCTCTACATCTATCCCACCCTCTTTTAGTGTAGTGGCTTTCAAACTTGTTTTAATTCAACCCACCATAAGAAAAACATCTTATATTGCAATATAGGATACATGTGTGTATGTGTTCCACAAAACAGAACTTACCCATACCGAGCCCATGGATTCTGAAATTTCTATTCTGTTCTACTTCATTTTTTCCAGGGCTTCATGATTAACTAACGATGGATCCTGATCATGACAGCATGAAAACCATTGCTATAGTGCACTTTCCTGCGTGACACGGGCTGGGAGGGTAAAGACTATTTCCCACACTCTTCTGCTAAAGTTCCAGATGTTTTTAGGCTCTAAAAACCAAATGCTTTTGTATTTCTTTTGTTCTTTCTGCTGAGCAAGCATGTCATGGAAGTGTTTGGTCTTTCTTGACAATGCCAGCAGAGGTTTAGTCACTAGCATAGGTACCTTTCCCAGGCATCAAGAAGAAAGACAAAGGACATCCATTTTTGCGGGTCAAGTTTTTATCAGGCACAGAATAGTTGTGGATCTGAGGCATTTGTGGCTTTGTAAAACGGTACTTTCTCAATCAGGACAGTTTCTGATTGCAGTGGCCTTAAGATCAAGGCAGTGACAATGTGGGTCTGGAACCTGAGAAGTCCCAATCCTAAAGTGGTAGGAGCTTCTTGGGTGCCCTGTACTGTGTCTGAGGAGAAGGAAGGAAGGTTACCAAAAGCTCACCCTAGAGACTGTTTTGTTGGGCCTTCCAATGATTCTACATGCCACTTAAAAACCTGCAGGAAATTTCTACCTGCCTAAGTTAGCTAGAGGGCATTCTCGTCTCTGTGATGGAACCCAGTAGTCCGTTCTGCTGAAGTATTCATGAAGTACTAAGACATAGGGTCTCAGGACTTGCCTAAGCCTTTACCCATCAAAACTTACCTGGGACCAGCCAGCAAAATGAATGAAGGGCAACTAAATCTAACAGCATGTGTCAATCTCAAACATAAGGTCAAACAAAAATAGCAAAGCACACAAGAATTTGGTTCTGTTTATAGAAGGTTCAGAACACAAGCAAATTAAACCATATTGCTTGGAGATCCATACTTGGGGGGAGATAGAGTTATTAAAAAAAGAGGCCTTTACCAAAGAAATCAGGATAGTGGGCACGTTATTGATAAGGATCATGGGAAGACTTCTGAGGGGCTACAGCCTATTTTTTTTACCTGAATGATGATTTTACAGGTGTTTATGTATGTATTTCTCCATACATGCATTATATTTTACATTCTTTTGCACATAAGAAGGATAAAAAACTTCAACCAATGAAAAAAAATTTCATTGGGATTCACACAAGTTCAGAATTAAAAAATAATTTATATTCACCCAATCCATCTACTCATCTGATGCTTGAATCTCCCTACAAACTTGTGTGTCCTCTGCTTGACCCTTGCCGAAGAGGGGCAGTTGTGTAAGACGTGCTTGGAGAGCAGTAGTAAAACCAGGCAAGCAGCAGGTGAGCCTCCCAGCTTCACTGCCATGTAACCATGATTGTCTGCCCTCTTCCCTCAATTCCCAGCTGCCAAGTCACAGAAGACCATACTTAAAGATTGGAAAATAATCAGCAACTGTAACATTGCACCTTCGCAGCCTGAGGACATAACTTCCTTCTCCCTGACCCTTGGGAGAAGGGTCTTTCATTCAATGGGAGGGTATCCTTTTGTGATTTGTTGTTACCAGTTACAAGAAATAAGTAAGACAGTGATTATCGATATAATAGCAGAAAAAGAGATATATAACACATGCGTTATTTGAAGTATAAATTGCTTTCTTTTTCAAAAAGGCTGCTAACTTTGGGAAGTAGTACTGGGAGAGCAGAAATGAGCAGTGAGGCAGAAAAAAACCTCATTTGCATATAGTCTCATTTCATATTTGTATACTCTACAGGATGACCTGGTGAAGTGAGCAGGTATGAGACAAGTGGCCTAGTTCTAAATGATCATCCAGTAGAGGGAAAGACACAACATAAAGGTTTCCACTTCTCCAGTCTTCCAAGAAAGGCACAACTTACTTTGGGGGGACTAATGTTGTCAGGATTAAATGTTAATGGCTGAAATCTTTTCAAGTTAAAGATGCTGTGTCAGCTTTAAATAATGCATTTGTTTTATAAGTTCATCTGTTTTGTTTTCAAACAAACAGAACCTTTCCAAAAATTGCTCCCTTTTTACTAGTGCCTTGTAGCATTTAAAAGATTTGTCAGATAATTAGAGATTCCTGAATAAATGGACATAAGGATGATATGTATTTTGTTTGTCCGAGAAATATTTGCTGAGTGACTTACAATGAACAAATAAAAAATTATAAAAGAATAAATAACTAATTGGAATTAGGAGGTTCTTTTTGATATATACACAAAAACTATACATTTCCATGAGAATGACTTCTGAGAATTACAGGTACTGATTCCATGATGACCAAACACAAAACTGAAAACTACAGCTGCCTCTCTATTCCATGCAGGCAAAAGAAAGTTCAAAAGTGAAGCAATCATCTGGATAATTCAGACACAAAAACAAAACCAACTACTGAGGGAAAAGAGGCCCTTCTTTTCCAGCCCAAATTCACTCGAGCCATCCAACAACATGACCCACCAGAGTGGAATTTAGAATTAAAGAGGCTTGTCTTGGCTCCTGTCCAGAGAGATTTAGTTACTGAATTCCTTAAAGGACATTGTTCAAACATGGTCTCCCATGTAACTGGGTTCTAAGGCACGGGCTGCAGGAACCTTAACATCATCATGTGACAATGGGGTATTATTCCATTGGATCAAGTTATCCAGAAAAATCACTCTCATTCCAGTTCACCTTTCTGGGTTAGACAAAACCAAAGTGTATTGTCCAAGATTTGCACTGATTACACGTGGATATCTGAAAGCTTTGCCTGCAAAATGTGTTAATAAATATGATCCCACTTCCAAGATTATACAGATAGAAGCAAATTGGTCAAAGGTGACAATTATTTGGTAACTCGAAACTCACCACCCCGTCCGTCCACATTCTTGATTGTCCTGAATGCCTATTTGATTACTGAAATAACTGGATTGATTTTATGAATGGCAGAAGTTACAACATTTGAATTGTCTACCATTTCAACAGTCTTTCATGACTCTCATTTGCTCCCTGAACACTTGTTTACCAAATGAAGAAAACCCAAGGATGTCCTGCAGAGAGTAACTTCATTGCAGAAATAGCAACAATGGCCTTGTGCTCACTTTCCTAGGGCTTCCGCAGCCTTGCTGGCCATGCCTGAGCAAGGGTTTCTATAAAACTACCTGGGTTTAGTCATTTTGCCCATGTGCACACCTGGGCGAGCAAATACTCCTGTGCTTGGAAACTGGGATGCAAGCTAAGTTCCCATTTTCTTTGACTGCAGAACAGACAAAGACCAGCTGGTTAGTGCTGACATGACTCACACTACTGGAGGGAATACTGCTATTCTGCATTTGCTCATTTTTTATCAATGGGGAGATATTTGTCTGGAAAAAACCATGTCCTTTGTCTTTGTACAGAAAGTCCACGCTTCTATAGGGGGATAACCAAGGAAGGGAAAATTGATCATTCATGTCCCATGTGTAAGTCTCACGGGTAACTTTTCATTTGAAAGGTTTGAATTCAAATATAGGAAATGAATTGTGGCCCTTAAAATACCAGTTAACTTTTTTCTATAGCAATATGATTTTTAATAGCTGAGTATACCCTCTCTCATCGAGCAGGTTGCTTTCATCACCAATTTGAAGTGTATGTTATCATTATAAATACTTTTAATTGTTTGGTTATAACTTCACATTGGAAATAATTTTTAAATTCATCAACCTTGAGACATCAAATAATGCAACGCTGTGCTCAGTGCATCCATGTAGACAAAGTGCTTTCCTGTGTGGATGCGTGGACCACACACGAGCCTGGGGACTCTGGGAGATAGAAAAGGGGATAATGAGAAACTTAGCTAATAAAAGGAAAATTAGGCACAGGATCTTCTGTTGCCTATTCCGTTGTCTTTTCATTATTCCACAGATTTTTCCAGCATTATGTGGGATAACACAGAAAAATGTGAAAAGGAAATTTTCTACACCTTTACCTACAATTTACAACTCTCATGCTCTTGTTTTTTCCTCTTCTGCTTTTTCTTCTTTTTCTCCCCTTCTCTGTCTCCTCTTCTTCTCTTTTCTTGTTCTTTTTGATCTTGTTGGATCAAATGAACACTGTATTCATATTCTTCCAAGGGAGCTTATTTTTGCTTATCTTTTCCAACCATAGAGCATAATGGAGATGTAATTGATACCTAGCTATTGTCCTGGAAATAGATCTCATTACAATTGTATGTACGAGATATTTAAAAATAACTGTAAAACAGGAGACATATTTATGCACTTCTGAAGATGAATAGACTTTTTTATAGGTGGAGAGACATTCCATAAGATAAGGTAAAATTAATCATATTGCTGAAGTTTTCAAAGAAGTTAGAGTCCAAATTAAACATAAAAGGGCAAACTGGTTTCTTCGTCTTGCGTATTTTAATGAAGACTAGAGAGGCTGGAGAAATATTTATATCCTTTTATTCATATTTTCAGGATTGCCTCATGTCTCGATTTTTTTCAAGTCTCTCATTTAAGTGAGGGTACTTCAAAGTGAGTATGGGTATTCTCAACTCCTCCTATCTTTTTTTAGAAAAGGAAGAATTAATGGGACTGGAAATGTAAAAACAACAGATGTACTAAAAGTGTGATTACTGCAGTGAGTAAGACATACGGGGGAGTTCCTCCACTTCATGGAGCTGTGCTTGAGGGCTGATTGTATCATAGAAAGGCTGAACCCCACAGCAGTACTAGACCATCTCTAGGAAATGACTGCTGCTTCCCCTTGGAGTGCAATAGATAAGGAGTTGTTTCTTTCTAAACGCAGCTATTGGCTTTGCGGTTAACAAGAATTCTTGCGAGGAAGTGTGGGTAATTCACTTAAGGATGAATATTGAAATGGGTTGTGGGATAAGAGAAGAAAGTCTGCTCCCGAATACTTGCTGCATTAATTACTCTGATGGAATTCAAGGGTGGAGAAGGACCAGAACTTGGAGTCCTCCACTAAGGGACAGACAGGGGAAAGTGAGCTCTACTACAGATTCCAAGGTCAGAAAGAGACTGCTCACAGCGCCACTTGTGCCGAAGTGAGGTCTCTTCCATTCTGGCGCCAGATTTTTTTTTTCTCTCCACAGAGCTACATAGTTCAGTCATGACGCCTTGAGGGAGAAAACACTGTCTGAAGACAGTGGACGAGATAAGAAAAACTGAAGCTGAGTCCCAGGCACAATGGTGTGCATGTTGATATCATTGGGTTATGAACTATTTTCTTTTAATCTGGTTTCAAAAGATGACTTCCTCCATATGCAATTAATTCCACATAGAACTACAAGGAACTGCATATTTTAGAACAGTTGTGTCATCAGTATGAATGTTTAAACAATCTCTGTGGTCTCTTTCCCACAAACTGATTTAACATGTATATAAAGAGGCTTTTGAAATGAGCACTTTACATTTGCTTCTCAAACTTCAGTGTCTGTTTTCAGTAAATATTGAAGATGAAACTTCCCTCATTCATGCCTGGAGCCCTGGCCAATTGCAACCGAGGAATGCAGTTCTTGGGGTCCTCATGAATAAAACTCTCCAGTTGTGAACCTACTCAGTGGGGCCACAACAGAGTGGATGTGGGAGAAAGCATTCATGAAAATTGCCTGAGCTAACCACAAATTATCCTAATTAATACCAAAACAGTGGGAGGCGCACAGACCTGGGTTCAAATCCTGGCTCCATCACTTATAGATAGGGTGACCATGTGTCCCTGTTTGCCCACGCTGGTCCCAGTTCACTCTTTCTGGTATGGTGTAATTATTGATAGTGTCCTTTTCAAAAGTGTCCCAGTTTGAGCTAGAATGCACATGGCACCCTACAAACAGCAACATCTAACTTAGGTCTCTATGTCCTTGCTTTCCATGGGTACAGCAACGTGTGCTGGGGTTCTGGTCCTACACACCTATTTTGTAGACCAAAGAATCAAAATTAATCATGAAATCAACTTATAGTGAATTGAAGCACAACTATATATGTGGCTTAATAATTTATTGCAAAATTAAGGGGTGTCTTTTCTCCCCACATACTTGTTTTCTTTTTCCAATTTAAAAAGAAACCAGTTCCTTTTGTGCTTCCTTTCCTCAGGGATTTTTGCAGGCTGGAAGGAGGAAATCTGTGGCTCTTCCTGCTTTTTGTAAATGCCTACACCCATTGAAGAGATAAGTGCCCCAGACTCTGAGGAAGAAGCATGGAGGGCAGAGAGAGACAGAGGCTCTTCTCTGTCTGTAATGGGTAGAGGAGGAAGACTGCGGACCCCACTGAGAAAGCAAAGGAGTGGCAACTAAACCGTGGGCAGGATCAGCTACGTGATATGTGGGCCCAGTGCAAAATGAAACTGTGAAGCTCCTCGTTCAAATTTCAAGACGGCAACAACAGAGCACTAAAACAAATTCAGGGTTCTCAGAGTGGGGCCCTGCAAAACCACACAGTTTGCACAGGCATGCAGCTGACCCTGCGGAGAGGAGATGGCTTCTTTGCAGATGGCTTCAAGAGGGTGGCACCATCTGCAAAGTTCCCTAACCCTACACTGTGTCACCAAAATCTAGGGCAGCACTCTGGGCCTCACAGTATGGATGAGAGTTGTACCTTGAAAAACTGGAGATTAGAGGCCCTTCCTCAATTGTCCTCATTCCAAGTAAAGCTTCCTGGTTCTGGGGTGAATCTGGGAAAGAGAGGGGGCCCCAACAATGATGAGGCAGACATTCTTCACATCTTAGAGGAAGGATGGAGGCTGAGAGTCTGAAACTAAGTTAATTTAAAGAAATAAAGAAATTGATATGTTTTGCACACTTCAGTTTGTAGGCTAAAATTTATTCCACATATGCTCTTATAAATATTTAAGTATATAAAACCAAATGTTTAATATAAGATCCACATTGTAAATACTCCTTTGAGAGTATTTTTCTGCATGGACTGCAATGGCTGAACTTGTTAAAATATAAGTCGGTCAAGTAGAGGGGAAGATGCTTGCTTTCTTGGTAAACCTCCCTGAAATACCCACAGGCTTTCTTCATTGCTGTGGAGACCTTTGATCTGCATTTAAAAGTCAGATTGTTTGTCTCAAACATTTCCCTTATTCATTTCATGTACAGAAATACTCTGAGAGTTACTAAATGATAGCTTCTTTTTACTGAACTTATTGGGGTTCCATTGGTTAATAAAACCATACAGGTTTCAAGTGTAAAACTCACCCAAACATCATCTGCACACTGCATCATGAGCCCATCACCCAAAGTAAAGTCTCTTTTCATTCCTATGTATCCCTCCTTTGCCCACTTCCACCTACCCCACCGCCCTTTCCTCTGGTGATCACCACGCTGTTGCTCATGTCTATGTGTCATATATGTCTGTGTGTATGTATGTATATATATTTTGGTAATCCCTTCACCGTTTTTTTCTTAGCCCCTAACACCTTTCCCTTCTGACAGCTATCAGTATCTTCTATGTATCTATATTTCTGTTTCTATTTTGTTTGTTAAATTATTTTTCACTAGATTGCACACATAAGTGTGATCATATGGTATTTGTCTTTCTTTGACTGGCTTATTTCACTTGCCATAATAATTTCCTGGTCCATCCATACTGTCTCAAAAGGTAAGATTTTTTTTTCTTTTACAGCCAAGTAGTATTCCATTGTGTGAATGTACCACAGCTATTGTATCCACTCATCTACTGATGGGCACTTGGGCTGTTTCCGGATCTTGGTTATTGTAAATAACACTGCAATGAACATAAGGATGCATATATTCTTTCAAGTTAGTGTTTCAAGTTTCTTTGGGCATATTTCCAGAAGTGAGATTACTGGGTCAAAAAGTAGTTCCATGTTTAATTTTTGTGAAACTCCATACTGTCTTCCACAGTGGCAGCACCAGTCTGCATTCCTACAAGCAGTGCACGAGGGTTCCCTTTTCTCCACATCCTCACCAGTGCTTTTTCATTGATTTACTGATGCTACCCATTCTGACAGGCATGAAGTGATATTTTATGTGGTTTTAATTTTCATTTCTCTGATGATTAGTGATGTTGAGCATTTTTTCATATGTCTATTGGTCATCTGTATGTCCTCTTTGGAGAAGTGTCTATTCAGATCCTTTGCCCTTTTTTTAATTGGGTTTTGCCTTCTTGGTGTTCAGTTGTATAAGTTCTTTATGTATTTTGGAAATTAATCCCTTATCAGATGTATACTGGAAAATATGTTCTCCCAGTCAGTGGGTTACCTTTTCATTTTGCTCATGGTTTCCTTTGCTGTGCAAAACTTTTTAATTTGATGTAGTCCCATTTGTTTATTTTTTTCCTTTATGTCCCTTGCCATACGAGATGTACCAGCAAAAATATTCCTATGAGAAATGGATAAAATTTTACTGGCTATGTTTTCTTCTAGGATTCTTATGGCTTCATGACTTACATTTAAGATTTTTATTCATTCTGAGTTTATTCATGTGGATGGTCTAAGTGGATGGTCTAATTTCATTTTTCTGCACATACCTGTACAATTTTTCCCAACACCATTTATTGAAGATGCTGCCTTTATTACATTGTATGCTCTTGTTTCCTTTGTCAAATACTAACTGACCATAAAGGCATAGGTTTATTTCTGGACTCTCTGTTCTGTCCCATTGATCTATATGCCTGTTCCTATGCCAATACCAGGCAGTTTTGATTACAATGGCCTTGTAGTATAGTTTGATATCAGGTAGTGTGATAACTCCCACTTTGTTATCCTTTCTCAAGATTGCTGGGGTTATTCAGAGTCTTTTGTGGTTCCATATATACTTTTAAAATATTTGTTCTAGATCTGTGAAATAAGCCATTGGTATTTTAATAAGAACTGCATTGAATCTATATATTGCTTTGAGTAAATGGACATTTTAATGATGTTATTTCTTCCTCTCCATAACTACCCATGAACATGGTATCTGATTGCACTTATTTGTATCTTCCTCAATGTCTTTCTTTAGTATCCTATACTTTGCCAAGTACAGGTATTTTACCACCTTGATTAATTTTTATTTCTTGGTACCTTTTTATTTTGCTATAATTGTAAATAGGATTGTTTTCTTAGTTTCCCTTTCTGATAGTTTATTACTGATGTATAAAAATGCAATTTATTTCTGGGTATTTATATTGTATTCTGCCACTTTACCAAATTCATTTGTTAGTTCTAATAGTTTTTTGGTGGAGTCTTTAGGGTTTTCTATTACAGTATCATGTAATCTGTGAATAATGACAATTTTATTTCTTCCTTTCCAATTTGGATGCCTTTTATTTTCTTGTCTGATGGCTGTGGCTTTCCAGTACTATGTTGGATTTCCAGTACTATGGATTTCCAGTACTATGTTGAATAAAAGAGGTGAAAGCTGACTTCCCTGTCTTGTTCCTGATCTAAGAGGAAACATTTAATTTTTGCTCATTGAGTATGATGTTGACTGTAGGTTTTTTGTATTTGGCCTTTATTATGTTGAGGTATGCTCCCTCTATTCCCACTTTGCTGAGAGTTTTTATCATAAATGGGTGCTGGATTTTATCAAATTCTTTTTTCTGTATTTATTGATATGATCTTGTGATTTTTATCCTTCATTTCTTTATGTGATATATCACATTTATTGATTTGTGAATATTGTACCAACCTTGTATCCCAGACATAAATCCCATGTGATCATTGTATGTGATATTTAAGTATTATTGGATCTGGTTTGCTAATATTTTGTTAAAGATTTCATTTTTTAATATATTTTATTGATTATACTATTATGGTTGTCCCAATTTTCCCCCCTTTGCTTCCCCTTCACCTGGTACCCCCATCCTTCAGGCAATCCCACCCTTAGTTTATGTCCATGGGTCATACATGTAAGTTCTTTAGTTACTCGATTTCCTATTCGGTTCTTGGCATCCCCCTGTCTATTCTGTACTTATCAATTAGTGCTTCTTAATCCCTGCACTGTTTCCCCCATTTTTCTTCCTCCCCCATTTTCCCACTCTTCCCTCCCTACTGATCACTCTCCAAAGGATCTCCATATCTATGATTCTGTTTCTGTTCTGTTTGTTTGCTTAGTTTGCTTTTTAGATTCGATTGTTGTGAATTTATTACCATTTTAATGTTTATATTTTGATCTTTTTCTTAAATAAGTCTCTTTATCATTTCATATAAAATGGCTTGGTGATGATGAACTCTTTTAGCATTACCTTGTCTGGGAAGCACTTTATCTGTCCTTCATTCTAAATGATAGCTTTTCTGGGTAGAGTAATCTAGGTTGTAGGTCCTTGCTTTTCATCACTTTAGAGAAATCAGCTGACAGTCTTATGGGAACCCCTTTATAGGTAACTCTCTGCTTTTCTCTTGCTGCTTTTAAGATTTTCTTTTTATCTTCACCTTTGGCATTTTAATTATCATGTGTCTTGGTGTGGTCCTCTCTTGTGTCCATCTTGTTTGGGACTCTGTGGTTCCTGAACTTGTAAGTCTATTTCCTTCACCAAATTAGGGAAGTTTTCTTTCACTATTTTTGTCAAACAAGCTTTCAATTTCTTGGTCTTTTTCTTCTCCTTCTGGCACCCCTATGATTTGGAAGTTGGTATGTTTGAAGTTGTCCCAGAGGCTCCTTAGCCTATTCTTGTTTTTTTGGATTCCTTTGTCTTCTTGCTGTTCTAATTGAATGGGTTTTTTTCTTCCTTATGTTCTAAATCACTGATTTGATTCTCAGCTTCATCCACTCCATTCTTGGCTCCCTGTACATTTTTCTTTATTTCTCTTAGTGTAAACTTCATTTCTACCTGGGTCTTTTTTATGCTGTTGAAGTACTTCAACATCCTAATAACCAGTAGTTTGAACTCTGCATCTGATAGAGTGCTTATCTCCACTTTGTTTAGTTCTTTTTCTGGAGTTCTGTTCTTTCATTTGGGTCATGTTTGTCTCTTCATTTTGGCAAAATGAGTGTTTGTTTCTATGTATAGATAGAGCTGCTTTGACTCCCTGTCTTAGTAATATGGCCTATGTAGAAAAGCACACCCACAAGTTGGATGGAGCAGAGCCTTAGGTAATTGCCGGGGAGTGGGGCAACCTGTGTAAACCAGGTTGCTGGAGTCTCCAACATGGTGTAGCTACTCTGTGGCTCTGTGTGGGAGAGGAGACAATGTCACTGCCTGGCCTCTGGAGTTCTGTCTTGGGAGGAAGCTGTCCCTGGCAGTCACCTTGATGTCAGACACTTCAGTTTCTCCCTGTATGCCACTGGTGCCCTTCTATCTGCTTCCCTGGTGCTGGAGCTCGAAGGGATTGAGTTTGTATAAGTCCTAAGTCTGTTGTGGGCACTTTAAGAGGAGACACCTGAAAATCCCACAGTTTCTTCTGCTTCCCCAACTGCCAAGAGTAGTTACAGCCAGAAGTTATGGGAACTTATCTTCCTGGCACTAGAACCCTGGGCTGTGTGGTCTGGTGGGGGCTGAGATCCCTGGCTCCAGAGGTATCCCTCCCAATTTTTATCCACCACACATGGGTATGGGATCACCCGTTCCGTGTCTCCATGTCTCCACATCTCCACACTTTACCATGTCTCAGCCCCTTCTACCTATCTGGATGAATGTGATTTCTTTAATTCCTTGGTTGTTGGACTTCCATACAGCTTGATTCCTGACAATTCTAGGTGATATTTATTTGTAGTTTAGTTGTAATTTTTGCTGTGGTTGTGCAATGAGGTAAGCCGTGTTTACCTACACCTCCATCATGACCAGAAGTCTGTTGAGGATTTTAGCATCTATGTTCATCAGAGATATTGGCCTGTATATTCTTTTTTTGTTGTATCTTTATTTGGTTTTGAAATTAGGATAATACTGGCCTTGTAAAATGAGCTTGGAAGTCCTCTCTCCTCTTGGAATTTTTGGAATAGTTTGAGAAGGGTAGGTGTTAGTTCTGTGAATGTTTGGTAAAATTCACCTGTGAGGCCATCTGGCCCAGGGCTTTTGTATGCTGGGAGTTCTAAAATTATTGCTTCAATTTCATTAGTTGTAACTGGTTTATTCAAATGTTATGATTTTTCCTGATTCAGTTTTGAAAGATTTTATGTTTCTAGAAATTTATCTATTTCACCTAGGTTTTCCAATTTGTTGGCATAGAGTTGTTCATTGAATGGTAGCTTCTACAGGATGAGAAGTTCCATGGTTTCATTTAAGTGGTTGTATATTTGAACATCTTATTTATGACAGTAAAATTTTTTAAAGCTATGTTTCTCTGTAATAGTGTGTAATATTTGAGGAAGTTACTTAACCTGCAATAGAATCCTTAAGTGAGGGCCCTATCTACCTCTTTGGGTGTTTTCGGGGCTCCACAGTACCCAGCACATATTAAATGTTAAAGTGTTGCTGGGTCCCGGACATGACTCTACCATGTCAATCATACAATGGTGACCAATTTCTGGTTCATGGGTTACATCAAGCTTTTTCTTGCCATTTATTTATTTATTTATTTATTTATTTATTTATTTATATATTTAGGTTTTAAAAGAGAAAATGAACCTCTATCCACCATGAGGTTCTAGGAATTTTTTTTTGTTTTAATATTAAGATAATTGACTTGCCCCTCAAAAAGGACAAGTCAGAAACAACCATTTCAGATGCCCATGGGCCATGGAATAGCTTTTTTCATGCTGCTGCCAGCCACTCCTAACCTTGGGTAGATATGAAACACTGAGGATTAGGATCAAAAGGGACCAGAGATCGCACTTTTCAGTGGTGACCCAGGAACTCCTGGGGGCACCCAAGCAGCTCCCCAATGCATGTGGTCCCAGACACCTCCTCCCCACTTTGCCAGAGGAAACTCCAACTGTACCTGTTTTCTATATTGTCCATCTAGGTAAGATTTTATTTACCAAAGGACACAGCTAATAAATAAAATAAACAGAACATTTGAAAATTACTTATCTGGTCCAACCCCTACATTTTAGAGTTGATGAAATTTATAACTAGAAGGTGATGTTAATCAACATTATACAGCAAGTTGGTGGCAGAGCCAGGAGTAAAGCAAAGTCAGCTCCAGGCCCCAGCAGATCCACTTTCCTTCTAGCAGGCTGCTTATCGCAGAAAGATGTCACAAGGTCAAGATTTATACCTTACAAATCAGATGTACAAAAACAGTAGTGTATTTTCTATAACCAATTTATTCTTGCTCTGAAGCTCTCCTTCCTAAAGATGGCGGAAATAAACTTAACTTGCTAAGTAACAGCCTCTTCCAGAGTGGAAAAAAGGGAGGGGGAGCTGAATTCAATGTTAAGATTCTTTACTGGAGCCAATTCCCTGCCTTCTAAGGATCTCCTCGCTTTTGTTTTCTCAAGATGGCGTCTGAGTGATGGAGAAGTTTATGGACTCTCATGGAGCAGGAGGAAGGATGTGTAAGCAGGTTGTCTTCCTCTGCAGGCTCCTGCTGGTCTACAGCTGAGGTATGGCTCCTCTCAGTCTTCAGGCATCAGCCGCTATCCTCTCTACATGTGCTCTCTAAGTGTCTGCAGCTGCTGTGATTTGCAGTCTGCCCTCTCAGCATGGGCAATCTGTGGTGACAGCTCCCAGGGGGCTAGGCCATCTCTCCCTGAGAAAATTCTAACCAGGGTGCCAGGGCCACGGGAAGACCATCTTCAGGACAGGACTGGCTGCCATTTAAGGAAGCATCTCTTTATTGGTCACCTGAACAACTGAAAGTTAACTAGAATTTTGTATACATTCTTCCCTTAACTCTTTCTTTAAGTGAAAAATTAAAAGCAGACACACAATTATTTTAAAAAGCAGATCTTGTTAAAGACAGCAGAGTAAAAACACTTATGCCATTCCTTTTCCTAAAATTCCAATGAAAACAATAAATGGAACAAAAATAAAAGAAAAAACTCTCCCCATCATGAATGAAACAAGGAAACAGTTATAATCCCAAACCACAAACTATGAAGAACACCTGCCAAATATTGTGGGCATGGATGGAGATAAGGGAGGCCCTTAATGCTGACAACATCCTTCTTGGATCACAAACAGGATCTATATTTCTGTAAAATTAAGGGAGGCAATCCTAAAAAGTCAAGCCAATGAATGATCCTTTGCTTAGAGAGGGGATGTCAAAGGACATGAATGAGACATGAGAGGAATGGAGACTGTCCTTAAGAGATGCTGAGTTTCAGATGCCATAGATTTTTCACTTCTTTTTACTTCTCCAAGTTTTTGGAAATTTTTAAACAGCACTTTACAATAGCCATTCAAACAATAAGTAAAACCTAAAAACAAAACAAAACAAAAAGCAATGGGTTTTACTAACAGTGTGTAAAATGGTTAAAGGCTACTTAAGAGCTACATCAGAACTCTTCTTAGGGAGGAATAGTCTTCATTGTACCTTCATAGGATATTGAGTCTAAAAAGATAAATCAGACCCAGAGTCTGGAAGAAGAGAGAATAGAGTGAAGGCCAAATTGTTCTGCATTCAAATGTGAGCACAATTAGTAGAGTTGGCTGAGATTATTACTCCAGAAAGGCAAGCAGGAGGAAAAGGAAGAAAAGGAGAAAAGGATCCAAGAAACATGGGGAGTGGCAGTAGGGGTGGTGGCAATATTAGGACCTGAGTTGACAGAAATCACCAAGAGTCCTTCTAACCTTGAGAATTCTGAGGTTTTTAAGTTATTTGCATTACCTTGATTTAAAGATCTCCTTGGCTTCCCTCAGCCTTCACCTATACCCACAAAGGTCTTAGTTTTATTATTTATTTGTTTACATTATTCTTTGTCTTGAGGTTGGGTAGAAATGAAGACAATCAAAGGAATGAGATAGGACTTGTGGGTTGGAAATGATCAGCTGAAGTATGAGGTCTGAATCAGAGCTAATGAGGAAAGTTCCTCCTACCTCCATCCCCAGCCCACTAACTGATGGCTTTAAACTCCTTCCCCACACTTGCAAAGGGTTTGGAGCCACTTTCCTTTGTACCTCAGCTGACCTCTAGATTAACTACACTAGAAGCTCTTGGATCAGGAGGGAGAAGGGTGGGGTTATTTTGATGGAGTCCAGGTAGGAAGTCCTTGAAAGGAGTAGTAGGGAAGGACAGACACAACAGGAAGATCAGCATGGTTTCTGTTCACAGGTGGCCATTCTCCATCTTGAATAGCCAGCAAGGTCCTATATACACCCACTCTAATCCTTTCTATACCACTTCCCCTCTCCCAGTCCATCAGCCACACTTTTAAAAAAGAAAAAAGGAAGAAAGAAAGGAAGAGCCCTGACTCGTGTGGCTCAGTGGATTGAGTGCCAGCCTACAAACCAAAGGATGGCCAGTCTGGTTCCCAATCAGGGTACGTGCCTGAGTCGCAGGCCAGATTCCCAGTAGGGAGCACATGAGAGGCAACCACACATTGATGTTTCTCTCCCTTTCTTTAGGAAAACAAAACAAAACAAAACAAAACAGATGAGCAAGGGGATAACACAATGACTCTTACTGGTATCTGGAACACCTTCAAGATTTCTGTCCCTGCTAAGATATCTGAATAACATATTGAGTCAAGAACACATTCCTTCTTATTCTAGGGTCTTCTTCTGAAGAATCTTCTATTGTAAATAGTAAGGGCTTCTAACAGTACTGATTTCTTAAAACCATTATTTACTGAAAGCCCAAAGCTCCAAGATAAATCATCTTACAACACACATGTTATACAATGGTGGGGAAGAAACAGGATAACCAAGATTTGTAAAACTTCCAGTTTAAAAAAATAGAAGAGTACGAAATACTCAGCAGACATTAATAGTAAATAGCAAATCCTGCTGAATAGGGATACAGCAATGATTCCCAGCTCAACACTTATTTGGTTGGTGATTCTAGAAACCACCTTCTAAGATGATCTCCTTGTTAATTATCATATATAATTTATCTTTGGTGAGCAATAAAGACCATAGCCTTCTGCGGGGATACAGAGCTTCCACAGACTTCGTGCTGGTGGAAATCCAGAGGCCTGGGATTTGCTTTAAGGACAAAATCATAGGCAGTTACCAGGCAGGCTTAAGATGTCTTTGACCATGTGGTTTCCTAAAAACCTTAGTTGGCTTCTCTTCTACGTGTTTCCTGTCAGTTGCACATGCATGAAGACAGGCCCAAAGACCCTGTGAGGACAGTCTTTAAACGTGAAGATTTCCTTCCATTACTTCTGACATTAGTGACCTGTCCTTTCCTAATCTTTCTTCAATGTCCACTTCTTGGGACTATTTGAAATCAGAGCTTTTCATGGTGAGACATCCTTGAATCCAAAATTTTGCAATGGGCCTGAACAAGGTATATCGCACAAGGCCTTTCTATCCAAGGCTACTACTTTGAAGTCATTGTTTCTAACTGCTTCTTTTAGGGAAGCAGTTGTCTTGGTGAGCTTTTCAAAGCTTCATATCATGGGACTTCTTTTCATCTTACATTGTGGCCACAGTCGGAGAGCACCTCCTTTAGAAGAGCAGCATTGGCTAGCCCTGGGACTTGGTGCACAACAAAAGACACCTTGCCTTTGTCCAACAGTGCCCCCTAACCCCCAAGCCAATCATTTTAGATTCTGATCAATTTTAGATTTACACTGCTTTCACAGACCAATATTTTTATCCTTTTCCTTTTTTTTAAAGTTGCACGTGACAAAATCCATTCAGGCTGATTTAAGCAGAATTTATTGAGTTATTAGTGGCTCAGTGACTCATTGGGAGGTATAGAGAAAAAGAAGCTCAAGTCTAGACTCCTTGGAATGCAGCCCAGACCCTCCCACAGAAGCAACCTGGTGAAGGTGTGCTGCCAGCACCCTCATCTGCAAAATGCATGCACAGGCTCAGAACCCAGTCTGTTCTCTCATGCTGCTGACTTCCAAATCCGAGTTTCATGTTGGCGTGTTTGATTGACGGATCTTAGGTCACATGCCTTCTCCCTGGCTGCAAAGTATGCTGGGAAATTCTTTCCTGAGGTTCACAATGTGTGAAACTATGGAAACATAGAGCAGGGATTTAACAGAATGACAGGTGTCTGTCAAAGAGGATTTTTTTTTAATGAACAATTTTCTCATTAGAGGCCCAGAAAGGTTCAGGTCATAGAGACAGTAAATGCTGTGGAAGGTGAGGGTGACACATGAGGCTGAAACACAGTTTGATTGAAAATCTATGGAAGGCGGACTTCTAGGTTCTCTCATCCACCCCATGCAGACAGGCATTTATATATGCACCCTATCCTTCCCCTTCCCTCATCCCTTAGAAGACTAGAAATTTATTCTGTGCTGAATTTCTAGGCTTGGAGATACCAGGCCTAGAGGAGGGTAAGGCTACGGTGCAGGACTGAAAACAAGGAGATTAAGGTAAATTCTGCTTGAAAAGTATGAAAATAACCTACTTCCAAAACCCCATGTGATGCTTTCAGCTGTCTCTAGATTCCAGCAGCAGGCATTCTGGAAATCCCAGGTATCTTTGCTGTGGGCTGGGGGGAAGAGTGGGGTGGGTTGTAATGATCATCTGCTTCCATTCTCAGAACCCATGGGAGCAGTGTTCTCATCCTCTTCTCCCCAGAATCTACATAATGCCTGCCCTCCCATTCCATTCCACAGCATCCTCTGAGGCTTGCAAGAGTGTCCTAGACCAATTGAAGAAAATGGTAAGCTTTATCCATTTCCAGTTGAAGAAATGAATGAAATGGTGTCTGTTATATTTCGTTTGGGTTTCACCACAGGTGAGCTAGACAGCACAGAAAGTCAGAGCCAGATTATCCAGTATAATATCTGATAGCTAAAACTAAAGTTTAGAATTTTATGGTAGAAAAAATAAGGCTTTCTCGGGCTTGAAGAGTCCACGAGCCTGACGCCACATGCCATCTGCTGGTCCTAAGCTGTATAGCTCCAGAGTCGTTCCAGAGGCCAAAGGGGAACAAAGGGAGCCCTCACTCCCTTCAGAGGGGGAGGCTCCAACCGCCCCCTGCTGCAGGTTTTAAATGTGAACAAGTCCAGACCCCTACCTTACAAGGAATGAGGAAAATGAGGATATCCTCATTTTTGGCATTTGTCTCAAAATTGTCATCATTCACTTCAAGTTCATAACCGAAGACATTCCTACTTATTTTCTCAGGTGTTGTGAAGTTTTGACATGGGAGGAAAATATCACTTCCAGAAACATAAAGTAGACTAATTCAGAATGCTCCGATTTTTACACCAGCCACTTCTTAAAGAACATGACATCTTCTTAAGGCATCGTGTCTCAGATTCCACACCAGCTTGTGTTGCGAGATTGCGTCCCACTCAGGGATCTTCCTTGGGCTCCAATCTCTGTTCACTGCTGGGGCTTTGCAGTGATTTTCAGAGAGCAGATAAGTGCAACCCACACCCTTTTCTCATAGAAAATATCACTAATTGGTCTCAATTAATGGATGCTAATTTTACTTTTTTCCCCGTTCCTTGTATTAAATTCTCTTTGGTCAAAGTTAGAGTATTTGAGCAAAGCAGGTCTGGCCCAGGCTCAATGGTACGAGGCCCCCAGAAGACCTTGTACAATGGCAATGGGTTTACTCCTAACTTTCTATAAAACCAAAACACAAACTGCCAGAAGTTTCTCTCACAGCGCACACATTCCTATTTGATCCAATAATCCTGTAAAATAACTGCAGAAAAATAACACAGACATCCTTGCCTGTCCAAAAATATACTTAAATCTGACCACTGTTTGAAAATTGTAGCACCAAATGTATTATAAATGCCCCCCCTCAAGAAAAGAATGAAAAAATTAAAAATTGTGTTTTTCACAGGGTCTGTGCCCAGACTACGTGCCAAGGCTCATACTTCCACAAACCAAGCCCATCGGCCCAGAGTTATTCAGTCAAGTCACTTTGACAACACGCATGCACTGGCTGGTGTAAAACTGAAACGTCCAATAGATTCTTTCCCTTCCATCTTGTATAACAAATACAATGAGCTATTAAATTATGAAGCAGTTGGCTTGGCACCTGCTCTGATAAGTCTCTGCAAAGACAGACATGTCTAGAAAGCATCACACAAGGCAAGGGAGTTGAGCGAGTTGGGCAGCAGAGGGCATAAGGTGGCGCGTGGATATTGTTCAGTCCTCCACAAACCGCCGATGGAAACTTTGACTGACCAGCACCTTTGTTCCATCCTCTAATATATGGCTTCCCTGATTGCCATGGTGCAAATTCTCAATTCTTGGGTCAGTTATTATATTTAGATCTCTTTAGAGAGAAAGTGGCAGGCAGGGGTGGAGAGGTGTTGAGAATGAGTGTGGATATCCTGAAAGCTGGGTTCTAGACCGGCGTTGCCAGCAGTTAGCTGAGAGACCTTCACGAGTTGATTTACCTTTCCAGGCTTCAGCGTTCTCATTTTCCAGTTCCTACTCTTACTCCCTTCTCACTTCACCCTGCCCTTTTCCAGATTAGGTGAGGGATGGGGAGCTGCAGGAGGCGCCGTGAGTTCCCTTGTCAAGGTGTGAATGCAGTGGACTGAGGTCCATGGAGCAGTTTTTAAATACACATGCCTACCCCTCATCCCTGAGGTCTGGCCAGCCCAGAATTCATGCCCTATTTTCTCACTGTTTTCCTTTTCCTCTCCCTTGTTTTCATCCTGTCTTTCTCTTTCTATGTCAGCAAACTCCTCTTCTGGTTTCTAACCAATCATCTCAATTCTGCTTTACTGTGTTGACCTAAGATGCTTTGTTCCCATGGCTGTGTGTTATCCCTTTTAAAAACTGTGCGTACGAGTAGCTGGACTTCAGAAATTTTGGCAAGTGTAGAAAAGCACATACAATGACGATGATGATGGTCGGTATGGTTTATTGAGTGATTGCTTTTCGCCAGACAATGTTGAAAGCATTTCACATGTATTCCTTCAGTTAACACACCAAGAACCCAATGATATAGGTAGTATTAGCTCCATTTTTGCAGGTAAGGAAACTGAGGCACAGAGAAGTCAAATAACATAAAAGAGAAAGCTAAAACTTACCCATAAGGTCATGTTGGAAATAACTATAACCAGCACAGAATCCTTATTTCTGGATGAAAGGAAGACTTTTTACCTCGTTCACGCATTTATTCTTTCAAAAATCATCTCGCCAGAACTCCACACTGCCCTGGGGCAAGTTGCAGACTGAAGGATAACTGCACTGAAGGCACTGTCTTTTGTCGTAGAATATAGAGGGAACTTTCTTTTGGCCAAAGATTTTGGTGAAAGAGAAATAGGCTGAAATCCACTGGCATTCTACATCCCTACTCTCAGAGGCAAAAAATTCAAACAAGAACTCAAGGTCTTGCCAAGAGCTGGCTGTGGAAATGGGGGTATTAAAAATAACAACCAAGAAGTGGCTACGACTTCTGCCCTGAGAGCAGTCATTTCAATGACTGACATATGTCCTAGAAGAACAAGTGTCATCTTACTAATGCCTGTCATTAGTGGTGGCAGCAACTATAAAACACACACTCTGCCTGTTTAGTGACATGGGAAAGTGCTCATGATGTATGATATGAGAAAAGAAAGCCACAAAACAGAATGTGTGCATGTGCATGTGTGTGAGGCATGATGGCAAACATGGCTCAAAAAAAGTGCCCGTATGCATTAAAAAAGTACTGAAAAGTGTTTTTTAAAACTTAGTAATTCTGCCTGAAGAAAAATAATAGATCTCTTCTGCTTCTCAAATTTGCACAAAAATATTACTTATTTTAATAAGCATTTACTTAAATAAATGCTTATTTGTAAGTATTGCTTATATGCTCAAAAAAATTCAATAATATTAGCTTTTTTAAAAAGCTGCAAAAGCTTAGCAGTTGAGAGTCCACAGATTATATTCAGGTGAAATTTAGAGTTCCTAATTATGTTTTCAAAAAGATGAAAACTAATATTTATTGGCTAAGTATTTTCTCCTATAGTACCTTATGCAAGCTTCATGAGCCTTTTAAGGTCACTATTCTATTGCTGTGGGGACATTAAGTGATATACCCAAGGTCAGCAGGCTGATAAGGGACCAAATGTCCAGTTCTGACTGACTCCCAAACTCAGATTCTGTCCGCCAGGCCAACAGTGTTCCACCATTTCATTTTCTTACTTGAGCATAATAACATACTTGCACCCATGGCTCTTTGAAGCAATGATGGAGAATGCGGATGGGGAGGGTGGTAGGGGTATATATCAGAATCGGCTGAAGGCTCCCAGGTGATTCAGATCTGTTCTTACTCTGTCCTCTCTCTTCTCCAAGGGTGCAATGTTGTCAGGAGGTGACTGAGTCAGCAGCAGGATTTCTAGGATGGTGAGAAGGACCATGCATGGCATCAGCAATATACCTGTCCGGAGATATCCTTTGGGTTAAGATGTTTTATGCCTTTGGCTAAAACGCAAATGTCTCTGAGCATAAAAATGCTTTAAATGTTATCACTCCTCAGTATAAATAACTTTGTCAACTTCTTTCCCAAGTGGACAAAGAGGATGACTACGAACACCCAGAGAAACACAGATAGCATGCAAGCCCAGAAAGCCTTTGAAAAGCCACTGGAATCTATGTGCCCTTCCTTCTTCATAGTCCTGCCAATGGCTGGCCTTGATTATAATATTTAGGTTTCTGTGTTTATACGCTGTCAAGGGAAAGCAGAATATCACATTCTATCAAGTCACTTGAAAAGAACCACTGATTTACAACACCAAGGCAGTAACAGAGTGTTTGATTTAAAGGAGTGTATCTATGTAACTGGAATAAACACACCACACTTCAGAAAGTCTGCAGATAGCTTCTCTTGGAGCAAATGGCAAAGAAGAACTACGACTTGTTTATATTCTTTCCCTTCCCTAAGGGTTATCAGGGCCTTTTTTCATCACCTTGGAGGAAAAACAAATGATCAAAAGATGGATGACCCCTAGTCCCTTCCATATCTCCTCCTTGGTATGTCAAAAAGCTTTCCAGCAAGGCAGGGCAAGCTAATTATTTTCTTCTAATCAATCAGCTATTTTAATGATGTGTGACACTCCTGATCTATCAGTACCATTAAGATAATGTCTGCTCTGCTGGGCTGCAGCCAGTTTACAGGCAGTTCACTAGCCAGCCTGGACCCCTGGAAGTCCAAACCCACGTTCACCAGGGTGTCCACTCCAGGGCCTCAGGAGGGAAAATCAGACCTGGAATTCCTGCCTAGATGGGACTGATTTGATGAATTATTGAAATGCAAGTCTTCCCCCAAAGGGCTACCACAGAACCAAAAAATTCCACTTGTTCTGCTGAGTTCTTTCTTGGTTTGGGGAAACCAAAAAATCACTGTTAAAATTTGTATTATAAAAAAAGGTATTCCTGAACATAGTTAGGTGTTACTATCCGTTTCCACACTAGCTTAGAAATCTTTCTTAGGACAGCTGTGTTTGGCAGAGCGGGAAGACACAAAAAGAAAAATCTGGATTATAGTCTGGGGTCCCAGCTCCAGCATTGCAGAGAGGGACGAACGACACGTGAGAACATGAGTATCCTCGGGAAGGGCCTGGAAGAGACAGTGTTAGAGAAGTTAGGAAATCCTGTCAAGAACATGCGCTTAAGTTAATGAAAACAAACTCAGTTTTGCTCATCAGGTTGCCTGGAATGTGCCACTCAGATGCAGTGAACTAAGCAGGGAGTGACTTCTCATTTTCAAAGGCCTGAGTTCACAGCGACAGGCCAAGCAGACGTGTGATGGTGGCCACCAAGTAGAAGAGAAAGATCAGTAAGAATGAGCTTGGCAGCCCCACTGGCCTGACAGCCTAACCCCGGTGGAGGCCACTCCTCCTTCTCACTCTCTCTTCAGCTTCTGTAGCATTAGCAGCCTCAAGATATCAAACGGGGAACTCACTGGTCTCACCAGCT
The DNA here is from genome assembly GCF_022682495.2 of Desmodus rotundus. Taxonomy (NCBI): domain Eukaryota; kingdom Metazoa; phylum Chordata; class Mammalia; order Chiroptera; family Phyllostomidae; genus Desmodus; species Desmodus rotundus. The sequence goes on from NC_071389.1 coordinate 141,590,673, forward strand.
GACAGTGGCCCTGACCAGATGTTTCCCAGGAAGCCTTCACACCCTTCTCCCATTAAGCAGTAATGGCACCAGGGCTGCTGGGGGGAGGGGCACAGGGCTGCTGGACCACAGCTGGCAAGCAGCTTTTGTCCTGGATGACTTCAGCTTGACAATCTGCCTTAAGAATATTCTCCTCTCAAAGGAAGAGAAAACCTATAGCAGCATGGACACCGGCTGCTTTCACCTCTGAACGGGTCCGGGGGGCGGGGGGAGGGGGAGAGAGTGCCATGCTCCCTGTTCATAGACTGTTCTCTGTCTTGCATGTACTGATGCCCTCCGATAACCAGTGGGTCTGTCTACAGAAATCAAAATAAATGAAACCACTTACTCAGCTCAGCCTTGGAGCTTAGAAACATCCTTGCGTAACACACATGAAAGCCACACCCTGTTTTAGTGATGACCCATTTGGCTTGTTGTGGACCAAATGAGGCAATACAGAGAGGAATTCTCAGACTAAAGGTTTCTCACTGTACTTTGGCTCCATTATCCTTTGTGCTACTGCACGTCCCTTCCCCCACCCCAGCCCCCAAATGGACTTATGTTCACAACACATTTTGAACACCATTTTATGGAGTGCACATTCAAACTCCCTACCCAAGTTCAACTTTGTCTTTGGGGATTGTTTTGGGGGGGGGGGGAGAGGCGGGGGGGGGGAGCTTGTTGTTGTTGTTTTTTTGCTAAAATGGATGTTGAATGTAAGTGTCTCTGATAAACTATCAATAAATGCCTCCACAATGTGCAAGGCTACTGCTGGTCTTCCAAGAGCAAGGAACAAAGGAAGAAGAGAGACTGACGCTCACAAAAAGTGGTGTTTTTTTAAAATTGCATCTACAAAGGAGCAGTAAGTCAGCTCCCTCGAACTTCTAATTGGCTTGGAAAGCTAAAGGACAGCAAATAGTGAAATAATTATTTCAGACCCTCCTACTCAAGAAGCCTCAAAGCAGCCGGCTGGATATTTGACTAGTTTTTCATTTACTTCTGAGGAATGAGAGAAGGTTGACCGTCCCTTTAAATCCTTGCTGACCCATGGCTCGGAGCCGGGTAGTCTGACACTTTGCACCAAGTCCTTGTTATTCATATAAATACAATCTACTTAGTGATCGATTTATCCTCAGAGAATTTTGAAACCCACGCCATGTTTTGCCCCTTCCCCCCACTAACAGTCTTGGTAAATACAAATAGAGTGGTTTTATAAACACTCTTTTAATAAACCCCAGAAATGAAGCCAAGACTAGCATCTACAATCCCACTTTCGGGAACAGGCCCCTTTCCTCAGATCATTATTCCTCGTGAAAATACCACATTCAGTTAAGCAGACTTGCTGGTGTGGTCAAATAAAATGGCAAGATGCAAAATAAAAAACCTTTTGTATGGAGGAATGAATGAAGGAAAATAATTCTCCTGGCAGCTCAAATACATCTAAACATCTCTAGAGTTCCATGACCTTCAAAATAAAGATGAATTTGTGAAGATTAGCAGTGACAGCCATGGGAAGTAGAGAAGGATAGCAGAGCCCAGCAGACCCTTTAATGAGGAAAAAAGAATTCATTGAGAAGCTGGGGGCCCCAAATCCTGTATATAGCAACTGCATGTAATGTAAGCTCCCCATATCCTGCTTGCTGCCACTGTGCCCTCACTGTAGAAAAGCCAAATTTCTCCAATGGAATGAAATTTTTATGTTATCCTTATATAATATGTATTGATTAGGCAAGAAAATGCATAAAGAAGTTATGTGTATAAAATGAAACGTATTTAACAAAATAATACATAATGAACATGTGTTAATGTATACCTATATATAATGTAGTACAAAAAAATGTTATTACTTAGGCATGCTCGGAAGCAAGACATAATGGTATTAAGCACATATTGAACTCGTGATGCGCCAGGCACTGTGCTCAGCATTTTGCACATGTGGACTCATTTGACCCTCACAGCAACTCCATGAGGATACAGCTATTATCCCCATTTTACAGTTAAGGAAACTGAGGCTCAGAGAGACTGAGTGACTTAGCCAAAGTTATATGCCTAGTAAATGGTAGAGCTGGTATTTTAATACCAACTTTCAGAATCGAGACCTTATGCTCTTAATCACTATTCTAAAGGAGAGCTCAAGGGAGAATATGGAGATGGAATTCCCTATGGCCATGTTGGAGCTGGAATACACCAGAAACTGGAATAGGAAAGCTGAACCCCCAATCCCATCTAAAGCCAGACACTGGGACATTCTGTCTTGATTCAGCTTTTGGAATTCTGACCACCAGATTAGGGATGTGGCATGAAGAAGGCAAAAGTCACTTAGGAAAAACAGAAACCCCAAAACCATACTTCCAGAAGTGAGTTCCAAATTCACACTACCTGTATAATATGGGAATGAGAAATTGACATAAAAACCAAACACAAACATACCTTGCACCTCCCCGAAAAGATGCCTTCTGTGGAAAACAACTCTCCCTGAAGATGAGCTCAGAAGCACATACAGAAACAAATTCCTATGAAAGACAGTGAGCAAATGCATAAGAATAGAGACAAATGAGCAATCTCAAAGAGATTTTTAATTAGTACTTTTTTAATATTCAAGAGAGAAAAAACAAAGAAATAGGCAAAAAGAAATATTTTAGTCCTGGCTAGTGTAGCTCAGTGGATTGAGCACTAGACTGTGAACCAAAGGGTGGCTGGTTCGATTCCCAGTCAGGACAAATGCCTAGATTGTGGACCATGTCCCCAGTAGGGGGCATGCAAGAGGCAACCACACATTGATGTTTCTCTCCCTCTCTCCCTCCCTTCCCCTCTGTCTAAAAATAAATAAAATCTTTAAAAAAATAAGTTCCGATAAGCAGAGGAAGAGAACCAAGATGGTGGCACAGGTGGACACACTGCGCCTCCTCGCACAACCAGAACTGATAGAAAATTGAACAGCAAGGAAGTCTGACACCACGGAAATAAAAAATAAACATTCATCCCGACAGGTAGGAGGGGAGGAGACGGGCGGCCAGGGCGGAGAGGACTTGTGTGGCCGTGGCAGACCGAGACTGGCGTAGTGTGGGACGAACGGGGCAGGCAGTCTGACCACTAGCAGACCCTGCGGCCCCACATTCCCTCAGATAAACTGAGAGGGCCGGACTCAGAGTGGCAGAGAACGGGGCAGGCAGAGCGGTGGGTAGCACCCCGTGACCCCACATTCGCACACAGATAAACCGGACAAATGGCAGGGAGCAAAGCAGACCTCGCAACCCAGGGCTCCAGCGTGGGGAAATAAAGCCTCAAACCTTTGATTGAAAAAGCCCGTGGGGGTTGGGGCGGCAGCAGGAGAGACTCCCAGCCTCACAGGAGAGGTTGTTGGAGAGACACACAGGGGCCTAGGGCATGCACAAGCCCACCTACTCGGGAACCAGCACCAGAGGGGCCCAGTTTGATTGTGGGTAGCGGAGTGAAAGATTGAGATCCGTTGGAGAGTGGAGCAGGCGCCATTACTCCCTCTCAGCCCCTCCCCCACGTACAGCGTCACAGTGCAGCGACTAGCGTTACCCCGCCCCAGGGAACACCTAAGGCTCCGCCCCTTAAAGTAACAGATGCGCCAAGACAAAAAAAAAAAAAAAAAAAAAAAAAAAAGGCCCAAATGACAGAACACTTCAAAGCTCCGGAAAAAATACAACTAAGCGACGAAGAGATAGCCAACCTATCGATGCACAGTTCAAAACACTGGTTATTAAGACGCTCACAGAATTGATTGAATCTGTTCGAAAACCAGATGAAAAAATGAAGCCTATGCTAAGAGAAACAAAGGAAAATGTACAGGGAACCAATAGTGATGTGAAGGAAACTGGGACTCAAATCAACAGTGTGGACCAGAAGGAAGAAAGAAACATCCAACCAGAAAAGAATGAAGAAACTAGAATTCAGAAAAATGAGGAGAGGCTTAGCAACCTCCAGGACATCTTGAAACATTCCAACATCCGAATTATAGGGGTGCCAGAAGGAGAAGAGGAAGAACAAAAAATTGAAAACTTATTTGAACAAATAATGAAGGAGAACTTCCCTCATCTGGCAAAGGAAATAGACTTCCGGGAAGTCCAGGAAGCTCAGAGAGTCCCAAAGAAGCTGGACCCAAGGAGGAACACACCAAGGCACATCATAATTACATTACCCAAGATTGAACAGAAGGAGAGAACCTTAGAAGCAGCAAGAGAAAAGGAGACAGTTACCTACAAAGGACTTCCCATAAGACTGTCAGCTGATTTCTCCAAAGAGACCTTACAGGCAAGAAGGGGCTGGCAAGAATACTCCAAGTCATGAAAGGCAAGGACCTACATCCAAGATTACTGTATCCAGCAAAGGTATCATTTAGATTGGAAGGGAAGATAAAGTGCTTCTCAGATAAGGTCAAGTTAAAGAAGTTCATCATTACCAAGCCCTTATTATATGAAATGTTAAAGGGAGTTACCTAAGAAAAAGAAGATCAAAAATAGGAACAGTAAAAATGACAACAAACTCACAGTTATTAACGACCACACCTAAAACAAAAACTAGAGCAAACTAAGCAAACAACTAGAACAGGAACAGAACCATAGAGATGGAGATCACATGGAGGGTTGTCAATAGGGGAGTGGGAGGGGGAGAGGGTGGGAAAGGTACAGAGAATAAGTAGCATAGATGATAGGTGGAAAATAGACAGGGGGAGGGTAAGAATAGTGTAGGAAATGTAGAAGCCAAAGAACTTATAAGTATGACCCAAGCACATGAACTATAGGGCGGGAATGTGGGAGGGAGGGGGTGGGCAGGATGGTGTGGAGTGAGGGGGGGGGGGGGAATGGGACAACTGTAATAGCATAATCAATAAATATATTTAAAAAAATAAGTTCCCTTATATCCAAAAAAAGAAATCTTTTGGAGGAATAATAGGAGAATTTTTAAAACAGGTAAATATAACTTTTAGTTATGAAAATATACTCATTAAAAAATTTTAAAGCATTAATATATTAGTGAAACAGTAATGTAGAGCTGAGGAGAAAATTAGTATTGGGTTGGCCAAAAAGTTGGTTTTGTTTTTTCTGTAAGATGATTCCAGTACCGCTTAGTTGTCTTTAACTTCATTTGAAACAATTTTGTTGATTGTACTGTGACAGCTGTCATATCAGTGTGCATTTTAAAAAACTTCTCAAAATTGGTGAATTTTTGTGTAGCCATTTTAATATTGAAGATGGAAGAAAACATGCAATATTTCTGGCATATTATTCTTTATTATTTCAAAAAAGGTAGAAACATAGCTGAAACGCAAAAAGATGTGTGCAGTGTATGGAGAAGGTGCTGTGACGGATCGAAAGTGTCAAAGCGGTTTGCAAAGTTTCGTGCTGGAGATTTCTCTCTGGGCAAAGCTCCACAGTCAGGTAGAGGGGTTGCAGTTGGTAGTGATCAAATTGAGACATTAACTGAGAACAATCAATGTTATACCATGAGAGAGATAGCACACAAAAATACCCAAGTCAATAAACTTATTGATGAAAATGAAAACTGTGTCTTTTATAGAAAAAACTAGATGAACTTTCTGGCCAACTCAATAAATTAGAGATAAATATAAGGATATCACAACAACTTTTAAAAAGATAGTTCACAGTTCAAAGAGATAAAGAGGTGGAGCATATAAAAGGGATAGTAAAAGACATGGAAATAGAATGAGAAGCCACACATGTGGTAGATGTTATTTAAGGAGACAGTGGCAAAAATATTTTTCAGATTTAAAGAAAATTATCGATCCTTACATTGAAAAAGAACATAGAATCCAAATAGGATAATTAAATACATATCCAAACCAAAACATATAATATGAAAACTGTATTACATAAAAATAAACATAAGGGCTACCGGAGAGAAAAGACAGACAACCTTAAAAGGTATGATTATCATGATAACTATGTTAACAGCTTACTTCTCATCAGCAATAATGGATTCCTGAAAATATAGGAATAATATATATTTTAATTTTTATTGTTTTCAATTACAGTTGACATTCAATATTATGTTACTTTCATTTGTACAACATACTGGTTAGGCACTTATATAACTTACGAAATGATTCCCCCAGATTAGTTTAGGACCCATCTGGCACCATACATAGTTATTACAATATTACTGACCATATTTCTTATGCTGTGGTTTACTTCCCTGTGACTATTCTGTAACTGCCAATTTGTGGAATAATATCTTTTAAGTGCCACTGGGACACAATTATTATTTTAGCCTGTTAAGATATCACTCTTAAATGATAGCAAAATAAAGATCTTTTCAGACTTTCAAAAACTAAAAAAAAAAAAAATTACTTCCATGACCTTCATGGAAAGAAAAAATAATATTTTGGCAGAAGTGAAATTTAACCCAGAAGGAGATGCAAGAAGCATTGGTGAACAAACAAATAAATAAAATATGGCGGCAAATGTTTAAAAGTGTTAACGGTGGAAATACAATGTTCGGGTGAGCCATAACACAGAAGAGAGAGGGCCACTTTGGAATTAGGGAATTCTGAGGTACTTACCTAATTTAGGGGAAAATAGACATTGATAAACTTTATAGTTTGAAAATTATAAATGTAATAGTATAACATATTCTAATTGAGTAAGATGGTATTTTCTAGTCTCTTAACCAGTCATTCCTATATACCCTGAGATGTTTTTTAGAAATACAGATTCCCAGTTCTCCTTGAAGAATGTCTGCTCTTGTAGTGTTTTAAAAGCTCCCCAGCAGGTCTGGCTAAGTGATTCAGCTGGTTGGAGCATCATCCCATAGTCAAATATTATGGGTTCAGTTCCTACTCAGGAAGCACATCTAGGCTGTGGGCTCAGTCCCCAGCTGGGGTGTACACAGGAGGCAACCAGTAGATGATTCTTTCTCACAATGATGTTTTTTTCTCTCTCTCTCCCCTCTTCCTTTCCTTCCCTCTCTCTCTCAAATCAGTAAATATATCCTTAGGTAAGAATTAAAAATTTAAATAAATAAATAAATAAATAAATGTTCCCAACTAATTTTGCTGGGAGGTCACAGTTGTTACTGACCAGCTCAGAGGGGCACACCTGCTAGGTTTCTCCTTGTTGGGTCTCCCACATGGAAAGACACACTGTGAACAGGAGCCCAGTGGAAAAACCAATGTACCATAAGAAGTAGCTGCAGGGCAAGTATCCTGGGCTTTTAATGAAAAAAGTCTCTAGTCTCCCTGGCATGTAATGTTTCCCCAGGTGATGGGTTTGAGGAGGTAATTCCGTAAATCCTGATAATAGGAAATAAATTATTTTGAAGTGATTATTTAAACTGTGCATTGGCAGGAATTGCATGTTGAGATATAGTGAGTGTGAGTATCAGGAAGTGTTTTTTACGACAAAGTAACTGTCAGCATTCCGTATGTCGCAGCAGGGAGGCTTCGACGTTTGAAGTGATGAAACAGTACTGCTTGTGAAAAAGTGTTTTTAAAAATACGTTAGCTGTTAGTTCTTTCTTTAGCCTGGGTGAGAAGCACAAGTCAATGCCCGAAGGTCCCGTAAAAAAATCCATCTTGGCTGTGACTAAAAAGGGATGTCACCTACCAGGTCCTTGAGTCGGGTCCCATCTCTGTCTGAAGACTGTTTTTCAGTGGGGCCCATACTCCCAAACCCAGCAATAGGTGTCCTACATACAATGTGCCCGTCTATGGAAATGCAAATTCACCTTCTTATAACACCTAATACACCTAGTTTGGGAGATTTTTTAAAATGTGTAATGTTTAAACTCTCCCCTTTGTTTGAAGGCCTTGGGGTATGAGAAAAGTTGAAATTTAGGAACTATGACCTTAGCGTATAGAGTTGATAATAGCCAATAACTCAAGTTTGAATTAGAGGAGACTTACCTCTCAGTTCTTCTCATTAACAGTAACTCTAAAAGAGCAAGAACCTGTCTCCTCAGTCCTGGTGTATTGCTGTTATGCCTCTGAGCATATTCTCTCTGTTAGACTGTGAATACCTCAAGAGCAGGGACTTGGTCTTATTAACCAGGGAATCTCCACATCTAGCCTTGTGCCTGGCACACAGTAGGTACCCAGTACATTTTTGTCTTTAAGCAAGAGAGTGAAAAAATGAAGTCCCTGAAGTCAATGCAACTTATCAGCTTCTCAAAAACCATTTCCTCCCCTTTTAAATGACCCTCTGCCCCAAGTGACTGGGGCTCATATAGATCACTTTCCAACATGGTAGCCTCATGTGGCTATTTACATTTAAATTCATTAAAATGAAATAAAATTTTAGTTCCTTAGTCACACTAGCCACAGTTTAAGTGATCAATAGTCACATGTAGCTACTGGCAACTATTTTGACAGTACAGCTTCAGAACATTTCCATCACCACTCTCTGACTTAGCCAGTTACTAACTGTACAACCGGGCAAATCACTCAAGTTCACTTGTGCATGCTGCTTCCTCCGCCTAAAGAACTCCTCCCTCCTGTAGTAGGAGAGTTGATTACTTCACATCTTTCGGGTCTCAGCTCAGTTACTACCCCCAGCTAGGTGAAGGCCTTTCACAGTACCTTGTGTGATTCCTTGTCAAGATTGGTATTCTATGTATTTTTATGTGATTATTCAATTAATATCTGTCTCTCTTAATAAAATTTCAGCTCCAGGAATACAGGAGTATGTCTGGTTTTGTTCAGCAGTGTACCCCCAGTGCCTCACAAAGTGAGTGACACATGGTAAGCACACAGTAGTCATTGAACAAATCAATGAGTGAACTGTCAGTTGCAATGTCTGTGCCATAGCCACTGCAAGGGGTTGGTACTCTGTTGGACTCATACTGAGCTGAGACGCACAGAAAGGCCTTACCTGTTGCAACCGTCACCATACCTATGTTAAAATGATTGCTAACAATGTCCATTCTGCTTCCTTGTTGCCTGTGCTAAGTATTTTTGACATCACCCCTGGCGATACGCCAGCATAATTAAAGCTTTCAAGGTAGATAGACTGACTGTTAATTGAATATTCACAAAATAAGAGAAACATATAACTTCATTTAGGCTTTGGGATGGGCAATATTAACCTTCATATCTAGAGGTTACTCATCCTAACTCTCCATCAAGTCAAAAAGCTGACACTCAAATCCTGGACAGTAACTGTCCCCTAGGAAACCCCCCAGGTTTTAACATCTAGCCCGACTCTCAGGACTATATAGGCAAAGTTAGAAAACATACATGTCAGTGATTCAAAATTCTAGCCGCATTTCTTCCAAGTGCCCCAGAGGTTTGCAACTGTCCAAGCTCTCCTGAGCATCACCCCATGCCTCTTGTTTCAGCGGAAATTTGAGGAACTGGGGGCAGTTCCGCTGAGTGTCCCCTGAAGTGGTTCAGGTCTGCTCATACCACCGCCATTGAATGAGTCCAGGCAGACCAACACAGCAACAAAGAGGGCTGCCCACTCGGGCTCCTGTGAGCCTTCATGTCTGAGTTCATGCTGCTCTCACTCAGAAACGGAAGTGGAAAACCAAATAAAGTCAACTCCATGGAGGTCCTGGGGACTTAACACTGAGCAGCCACACGAATACCAGAGTGATGCATCATGATTCATGTTCTTACAATAAATGCCTAAGAAAGTACTAAGGATTTGGCACTTAGTGTAAAGCATTGGCAAGACAGCTCAAAGTTTTCTGCCTGTTGTACAGTGTAGCCCAGGACATTTTCTCCCATTGAGCTATATGCATTAGCAATGTTATCCACAGTAGCAAGAGAGTTACTCATAAAGCTTTACTAAGTGGTGTCAAGACTATTTTTTAAAAAAATAATGTTCTTTTCTGTTGTGGGAGAGGGTTTAGAAAAGACACTAAGTTGTTTTTCCCAATGTGTCTATACCAGCCCAATATTAGAAGATAAAATCCATACCTAGAGGACTGGTAATTCAGAAATCACCTTTTTCAAAGCAATTCATTTTGGGACAGAAGTGCTGAAAAAGTGAACAAGTCCCCTCTTAATGTAATACTGTTCATATCTGCAGAATAGACTGCAAGAACGGAAACAAGTTAAGGCAAAAGCAGTCTTGTGGAACCAACATTTAGGACAGCTATTTTCTACCTTTTTCATCTCACCCAAAACTATCATATATTTTTGATGATCTGACAAAAAATAGGTATAATTTTGATTGATTCACAAAAAAACATAATAATAATGGTAATTACCTACATTTTTGCTCCAAAGTGACTTTTTAAAATCAGGTGGCTATACTTACACATAAGGATTTCTGGTACCAAGAATTAACCAATCACATGCAACCTATTATATAATGTGACCAATAAGATGCAATTCTATTATATGACCTATATATTTATGGTTCAAGACAGGGCATTCACACCAGAGGGCTATTGTTGTGTTAGCTGTTGTCATTTTTTTATCTGACAACCAAAGGGAAAAGAGGTCAGTGCCCCTGACTGAATAGTCAGGTATCGCATGTTTTAAAAATTCTTGCAGCACACTGGTTGAAAATCGCCAATTTAGGAAATAATGAAAAGAAAAGAAATGATTCTCTAGGTCCTCACAAGTATGGGAAACAGTGTGATGCCTCATTGGGAAAGGGCATCATGCTTCCCTTTTCTTTTTCATTTAGAGAAACAAAATAAATAAACTTGCATCCCCACAGTGGCTCAGCCAGCTAGTGACCTGCCAATGAATCCATTCTGGCCCACTTTAACATTACCAGCAAATCATGATCTGTGTTGCTCATTAAAGCAGCTGAATAGATAGGGAAGGTGCAGGCCATATATCTTATATATATATAAACAATGAATATTTCCTGGTAAATGGCGATGGTATGGGTCCCTAGTTGGAAGGGACCTTGGGAAGAATTAGTCTTCTCTGCTCTCCTAGTCAGTATAAGAGATACCTAGACAGCATCTCCAACAGTTTTCCAGATCTACACTCTCAAGCAACATGAGTCAGAGGGGAGCTCAAGGGGCAGTGGGACACATTTGTAGGGTGACCTGTGCCTATGGCAGTGGAAGGCCTTCTGCCATCTCTTCCCACACCCCCGGCCGGCCCCCTCTTCTCACTCTCCTGACTGGGACTTTGCACACAAGGCTCCCTCTACTTGGGATCATCTCTGCCCCTCACTCCTCACCCGCCTTACCTGGCTAACGTCTACTTCTCCTTGGAGGCTATCCCTTCCACCAAGGAGCCCTCCCTGACTTGGCAAGTTTAGGTTAGTGCTACTCTTCTGGCTCTTCCCACACCAACCTTCCCTATTAGCCTGGGACTGAGGGGCTTCCTGGGATGTGAGATTTTTAGTGTTAAAATTAGGACAATTCCAGGCAAATTGGAACAGTCTCCTATTTCCCACACTCTCTGTGCTTACCTTCCCGGGACTAGGGCCTTCTATTACAATTGCCCATCTGCTAATAGCATTGGACACCATCAGTTCCCTGAGGATTTGGGGTTATTTATCTCTGTAATCCTGCTGCATACTCTAGCACGGGAATGGCACACGGCAAAAAATCGTAACTGGAATAGGTACTTAGTGCTGAATGAATGAATGAGAAATTGACTTTTTTTTCCCTAATGGGTCTGCCGTTCCTGTTTCCAGCCTCCCTGGTCCCTCCTCCAATCCAGGCACAGATCCTGAGATTTGCTATAGCATCACTCCTGCCAGCTAAGCTCTGCCTGGCAAAGACTCCTATGTGCAAATCAGTGCACCTTTCCCCAGGCTCCTAGTCACTGTTTACCTTCAGCTACTGGGGAAATAGACGAAGACCTTGGAAACATTTGTTATTGTTGATTTCTTTGGCTACCGTTAATGGAGAGCTATGTGTCAAGCACTGTGCTAGGCCCTTTCATTCATTTTCAGATTTAATATTTAATATTTAAAATATATCTATGAGAAGGTATGGGGTTGTAATATGTCTGTGAACAATTACTGCCACCATTTTCCAGATGAGGACCCTGGGAACTTGTGCTCAAGTTCCCAGTTGGTTCCAGGGGCTAGAACCCAAGTCAACATGTGGGCTTCCTCACCTAGGTTTTAACTACTACCCTATACTACCAGAGCTTTCTGCTATGTTAGAGGGAGACAAGCTAGAGAAGGCTTTGTTATCTAGTTCTCAGCACAGCAAACTGAGGCAAGGGTCTCACACTGCGCTGTTTAGTCCCTTGCCTCTCATCGATTGTGAATTTGACCTTTCTGGGTAAGAGGAAGCATGGCTCAGAAGCATGTGTCCAGTGGTTTTATGAGAGAACTGAATGAATAGCTGATACACCAGGAAGGTATTCAGCCCCTTTATGTGATAAATGAGAAGCCAAGATCAAGAAAGGATACTACTCTTGTCCAGGGTAACACAGCCACAGCGGCAACCTCGGGCCTGGAACCCTAATCCCCTGACTTCCCAACCATGGTCCCTCCCACTGTCTTCCCGCATCCTATGACTATTAAAGACAAACAAGGCCCTCTTTACCACACGCCATGGGTTTTAAAGCTGCTGTTTCTGCTGTCCTCTTTTTCCCAGTCTGAACACTTGTTCTTTCTTTTTAACATTTGAGGGAAAAAAGTAGGATGGTTAGTAGCATTCGAATTTCACGATGTCACAGCAACATGTAATAAATACTTTTTCATTACTTATTTCCAAAATGCTTAGGGGCCATGGGAAACTAAAGGCTTTTCTATTCTTTCTGATGTGACTCTAACAAGTTTACTCCAGTTACTGGTGGGAGGGGCCGGGGGAACTCAGCTAGACCTGGTGCTGTACCCTTCTCAGTACCTGACTCCATGATTATGCTAGAACTGTATGTGACTGGCAGCTTTGTTTCAGCTCAATCCCCGCGGCCCTGACAATCAATGGCAGGTTTTCAGAAACACCTATCCAGCCACCAGGACCAGCTGAATGAGCTAAGTGGGAAACTGGACCAAGAGTCTGATCACCCAAGCGTCCACAGTAATCAGAAAATTTTGTCGCAGGATAACGGCTGCAGAAAGCACTTCACATTCAAATCCAACTGGGGAAACAAACTCTGGGGATATAGTTAGTATTTTTTTAAACTGTGGCTAAAAAGACCAGGAATATAAAGCCTCCACACACCACCCCCACCACCCTCCATACCTGCAACCCAGGAATGTTGCTTGTACTAAAAAGGCATCTTCTAAGAGGACCTCTGAACTTAAAACAAATGCTGTTTAATTTGCCATTCATTAGGGGTGTATCTGGATTGATTTATTGTGCCCTTCTGACCCCAAGTCTTTGGAACAGCATTCCTTCACGATTAAACAGGGAAAGGATTCAGGCAGGACTTTCAGGGATAAGCATAGAAGGCTACAACAATACTTCAAATTGCTCCGTATCAAGTAACCCAAAGGAAATGCTCAACCCAATTCAGCATTGAATGCACGTGAGCCAGACAAGAGTTTGCAAGTTTTTTGACCCAGGTTTCCCGAGTCTTTCCTAAGGGATGTGGCTAGCACAGACCACTATTATCCAGATTATGAGCTTTTGAGTACTTCCACATTCAGGATATTCTGAGAATGCCTAACCGCATACAATTGATCACAGAAACTGCAATCCCTTTTGATCCCAAGGAAGTCAGCTCTTCCTGGTAACTGCGCAGCAGGAGACAGAGACAGAGACAGAGAGAGAGAGACAAAGAGAGAGAGAGAGGGAGAGAGATGAAAAGAAGAGAAAGAGAAAGAGAAAGAAAGAAAAGAGGCGGGTGCACCAGGAAAAATAAATTCCTACTGGCAGCTCAAGAGGCCAGTGGTAATCAGAAAATGAGAAAAACCTTGTAAAGCACTAAGAAGAGTGAGGCTGGAGAATTGCCCTTTAGAAATGAGACCAACAGCCTCTCTGGTGGGTGGCACAAGTATAATTACAGCAATTAAGAGGAAAGAATACAGTCTCTTTTTGCTCTTAATGTGTAAACAAACAATTCGGGGACTTGTAAGCCAATAGAATTGGTACAGAGTTTAATTTTATCTACTACTGTGGCTCTCCTTGCTTTAATTGGCTTCTAGGAAAATTTTAAGGGCTGAGGCCTTTGTGGCTGCAGTTTTAGTTAAAAGCACAGATTTACCTCGAGCCAGGGCGGGGGAGGGAGAACCAGAGTGCTTTGACTGGCTCCCCTGGTCCCTGCGACCAGAGAGCCCCCTGGCTACTCCATGAGACTGCGTGAGTCCTGAGGGAGAGGGACTCAGGCTGAGGGTGCCCCGTTGCTCCCCCACTTCCTATGAGGCCCTGGATATCGTGCACCCCCCTCCAGGAGCAGCCACAATTTAACCTGACCTCTCCTTCTTGCACTCCACTCCCCTTCTCCCTCCCTCCCACCCAAAGGTGTATGTGTTGTGTTGTCTAGCAAACATCCTAATTCAGTTTTGTTTTCCTTCAGGAGAAATAAAAAGGAATCTGGGACAGTAGATTGGGCTGGCAAGTTGCTCATGTTCTGTGGTTTGGTGGTGACTAGGGAGCCCTCAGATCCAGGCTCCTCAACCGGGGCTGACATCCTGCCATCCGTGAAGGACTGGCTTCCCTAAGGATTGCTTAGGATTCATTAATGCAGCTAAATAAATGAATCCTTGGCTATTCACCATCGAATTCAGCTACTTGGAAGTGCTACTGTGAAAAGCAGCTTGATTGCAACAAGGCCTAAAATTCTCTGGAGGATGACTTCCAACCTCTCCCTAAAGAATTTGCTGCATGCTTCATAGTCTAGCTGTAAGTCAGACCATCCTAAACATAGCTTCTGAACATAGTGACAACCCACCCAGCTATTTTCTCATGAGGCAATAGCAAGCCACCAGACAGAAACTTACATTTTATTGATCAGGATTCATTTCTTCAGTTTAAGAATTGCCTCCCAGGGCCCTTTCAAAGGCAAATGATTTTGCTCCCATACTTTGGTATGCCTGCTGACTGAGGGGATCTTTTCTCAAGATGAGGCTGACAGGGCAAATGTCCCTAGCTATGAGCTGGCAGACCTGAGCCCTCCCACTAGCTCTGTGGCTGTTTGGCCCAAGAACCAAGAGGTGGCCTGCCTACGCTTTCTCACTACCTTGTACACCTTCGCCAGGATTCTCTTGCTTCTCCAGGCTGCCTTCCATACTAACTCTCTACAGGGCACTCTCACCGCTCCCTCACACGCCACAGAGCCCACCTGATCCGAAGGGGCTATAGCAACTGGGAGAGGCAGTGGAGGCTGGCAGACAGCTTTCTGGTGGAGGTGAGTGTGAGGTCAGCACAGCCCAGAAGGATCTACACCACTGTTCTGCAGGACTGCCCCTGAGGGTCCTGGCAAGTGCTCCTCGCCCAGGAGTGGAAGAGCCCAGTGAAAAGATTCTGCCTTATCAACTCACTCTGGGGTCTGATGCAGAGCTGAGTTAGTTCCCTGCCCTCTGGAGCACACGGCAAGCTTTTGGCTTTACGTCAACCAGCACTTCATCAAGCAGAGGAATACTTAATACAAAATGAAGGGACAAAACTATTTAGTGTCAGGCTTTTGCCAGCCACATCTTCCCATTCTGAAGCATAGGTCTGAGCCAGGGTCAGAAAGAATAGTTGTTTGGTGAAGATAGTGCTAATGGGAGGTAGGAACTTGGGGTGCAAGTCTTAGTAGCTCTACCACCATTTCACTGTGAGATTGTGAACTTCTCAGAGTCTCTATTTCTGATGGCAAAGATGGAGAAAAAAATCTTTAGCACCCATTAAAAACAAAACCATTCCAAATGGTTTATGATAATTTTTCTGGGAAAATAATGCATAATCGAAATAACATGAGAGAATCAATGGGAAAATGCATAAGTACACAGGACTCTTCACATCTCAACACTGTATAATGTCATATCACATCACAGAGAAGAAAATAGAAAGAATGATGTGTCTCAAGAGAGTTTAACAACGTCTCAAGCCTATTTGTCCCATGAACGCAAATGTTTACATTGTATAGCCATAGTGCCATATTAGGAAATGGCTTTTCTGCCAGGTTTTCTCAACTGGCTAATGGATGAATGGATCCAAAATGATAAGAAAAAAATTCATTTCCTTGATTCTTCAAAGTTTCCTTATGACTCTGAGTTCCCATCTTCTTAATGCGCAGGCAGGGTAGGGTAAATGAATAATGCTTGCCCTTCCTGGGAAAGTAGAAGCAGACACGGCCGTGGGACTCTGGCGATGTCTGCAGCAGGCCTGGGCATCACAGGTTCCAATCCTTCTGAAGGAATGCTCAAGCCACCCAGCTGGGGACACACACTGGGAAAGAGGCCTCTTGCCACCGGCCTAATCAAGCTGTCCATCAGTGAACTGACTCTCGCTTCCAAGTGACATTGCATTTTAGTGACTGTAAACTATGAAGTAACTCAGCCAAATTAAACTTATTTTTCCCCCCGTTAAATATTTCATTTTAAAAGTCTGCTCACTCATTGGCTTACCCTCAATTCCAAATGACTTTGTTCTCTTGCACCACCCACTTTTGGGCAGGAGGAAATGAAGAATTTTTCTTTTATAAAAGAGTATATACGATGATGATTCATTAACAGCCCAGTGAGTCAGTCAGATGAAGTGTATCTATTGCTACTTAGAGTTCATTTATTCAGAAAGCCCAGATTCATCTGGGCAGGCACTGTGCTGAGAAAGGGGGGGCTGGGGCCAGATGTGCAGACATCCTTTCCTTGCCCTGAGTCTGCCCACTGCCTGTCACTTTCCATCTGGCACCTTAGATCCTTCCATCCCTCCAGGGCAGCAGGGTCTTGGGTCCCTAGATCTGGGAGGGAAACGCTTTCAGCTCTTAGAAACAAAGACACCTCATCAGGAGGAACTCTAAGGAACATGGGGTTTTTACTCAAGATGGAGCAGATTCCCTGTTTACAAAAGCAGCACTGAGCTGGGGTCAAATGCACAGTATTTTCTAATGGAAAAGAGAAGGTAAGAGTCAGAGGACCAGAAAGGTTAGGGGCAGTCAAACCAAAATCAGCACAGCTTCTGGTCTCAGGGCGTCAACCTAGCAGTTCCCAGCACAGTGCTGAGCATGAGGCCTCTCAGGAGAACCACTGACAGAGCTCCATCCCAGCCACTGGTGCTGCTGAACAAATCTCCCTGACACTTGGTGGCTTAGAGATTGCTTTCTTATCATCTCCCAGGGTTCTGGGCTCAGCTAGATGGTTGTTACACAGGGACCCTTGTGCGGTTGCAGCTGGGCAGCTGCCAGGGCTGGAGTCATCTCAGGGGCTGTCACTCAAGTCTGGGACTGAAGTTGGCTATGGTGGAACCTCAGCTGGGGGTGTCCACTGAGCACTGACACATGGCCTCTCCATGTGGCCTGCGCTTGTGCACGATGTGATGTCTGGGTTCCAAGAGGGACCGTCTCACGTGAGCCAGGTGGAGGTTGTATCACCTTTTATGACCTAGCCTCAGAAGTCACTTCTTCCATATACCATGGGTCAACCAGATTGATCACATAGCATCCTTTGTAGATATTTTAAAACCACCACAGCTGAGCAGAAAAAATCATTAAGCTATCATGAGATGACTATGACCAAATGAAGAATTTGTGTGGAATTGGTAAATCAAAATAAAACCATGCCATGACCCATGTGACCAGTTGGTGGGGTGTCAGTCTGCAAGTGAAAGGTCACAGGTTTGATTCCAGGTCAGGGCACCTGCCTGGGTTGTGGGTTCGGTATCTGGACAGGGTGTGTTGGAGAGGCAACCAATCAATGTTTCTCTCCCTCTCTTTCTCCTTTTCTTCCCTGCCCTCTAAAAATAAATAAATAAAATATTTTAAAAAAACAAACAAATCAAAAATATAAAAAACATGAAACCACAAGCCTGGAAGAGAGATTGCAGATTTTAATGAGTTTTATCCATTGTCATAAATTCCAGCAGGTGGGACAATGGAATGAGCACTGGACTAAGAATTGGAATATTTTCATTCCAACTCTACTATTTATATTGACTATTACTTGAAGTTGGGCAAGTTACTTAACAGCTACAAACCAGAATTTCTTCATCTCTAAGAAAAGGATGATAATACTGCCTACCTTTTGTGGTTCATGGGTATTTACAAGAAAGCAATGAGGTAAAGAATGCGAAAAGATCTTGAAAACAATAATCACTAATTTATGTAAGGTATTCTAAATATGGTAGGAACTTTAATTTTATACTTCCTAGGCCCATTTTTCTTATCTGTAATAGTGAGGTGCTAGTATAGTTGTTTCTCAAAGTTGGAGACCTAAAGACAAATTCTAAGGGAAAAAAATTCTCATAGATCCCTGAAAATATATCTGTGGGCCTGGATGGCTCCTCGGACCCCAGTCTGACAAACATTAACCTAAGGAACTAAAGTCTTACCCCGTGAAATCTTTCAGTGGTAAATCATTATAGTGCACAAGAGGATATTTTTTCCCTTATAACCAGTAAAATACGTTTTAAATTATAATCAAAATGAAAACCACAAAATTAAAAGACAATTACTACAGAGCTCTCTGACCCTGGAGAATACATCTGTGAACCTGGGCCAGGTGATCTTTAAGATGCGGTCCATTTCTCTGCATGAGTCTGCGGTTCTGTGGGGCGATTCAGAGAGCCAGACCCTCCCTGAGTCACAAGCTCCTGGAGAGAAGGGATGGATGTGTCGCAGACCTCTTTGAATCTTTAAGGCGTTTGCATGTATGATGTATTCAGTCATTGTTGATCAAATGGTCAAAGGCAGTGAAAAGTACACACAGGACACTAAATTCACATTGGAATCCCATCTTTTCTGCCAAGGTAGTGCTCTCACAGTGACTCTCCCACCCCACCCCTTCAGTGGAGGATGCCAGCAGCCTTGGCAGTGATACACCTGACTATTGATTGGCTGCTTTAGAATCTCATTAGCTTAATGCCGATAGGTACTTGCTACTAATGAAACTGACAATGGTAGAACGTGGTTTAAATAAAACTGATTGGGGGGAGAATTCAAAATACAAAATCCTGCTCTTGGCCTTCAGGTTCTGCATGCTCTGGGCTCTCTCTGTCTCTCAAACCTGGCCTGGGCCATTTTCCTTCACCCTGGCTGTTCCCTCTGTCTCCAACACTGTTCCATCAACCCTTCGTCTGGATATCTCCTCTCTATCCTCCAGTCTGTTTCAGTGCCTCTTCCTTCACACTTACCCAATCCCCCACTTCTTAATCCCTCTTAGCACCTGTGTTTTCATTTAGAACACCTATTATCTTAGTTTTTGGATTTGTTCAATTTCTGTCTTTCCCACTAGACTGTCATCTCCGTGAGGGCAGGAACAACGTCTATTTTGCACATAACTGTCTCCCTAACACCTAGTACAGTCAGTACCTGGCATAAAGAAGGCATTTAAGATGAACATTTGGTGCACACATGAATGAAACAAGCAAACAAGGTTGTTTTCTTCTAAGCATTTTGTGTGGGTTCAGCACTGTGTTCGCCTTGAGCAATTGTTGTATTTCTCATCTGTTGAACAGGAAAAAAATTTCCCCCAAACCTAGGACTTCTCTTTTAAAACCAGCTGCCCAGCCCCTGCTGCCTGTCAAACATAGCTGCATAAGCCAGATTGACTACAACCAGATCTACACCAGGGCCCTGTTTCACACCGTTTCCAATAGGATATGGATCAGACAAGATACTACCAACCAAGCATTCAGTCAGGAAACGGGACATGGTAAACCTTCCAGGGCGGCCTGCCTTCCACAGCCAGGGTCCAGCCCTCCTGACAGCATCTATTATAATACAGAGGAACGGAACACGCTTAAACCCCACAAAATGTGCTGTGGAGCCAGGGGGCGGGCAGCCTCGGGAAGTGTGCTAAGTGTGGAAATTCCCTTCAAGCTTTTCACGCAGCTCGAAACCATGAGGTAAGGAGGGACTTCAAAACTCCAAAGAGAAATTCCACTTTCCTTTTCCTCAACTCCGATCTTTCCATTCCAAACACAGTGCTGCTGGTTTGAGCCGCTTCATGAATGTGGGATTGTTAGGGTTGGTCCAGAGATTCGCCATTATTTTTCTTAGGTTAAAAAAAAGAATGCACACACTTAATTTGGCATACATGTTCTCTTTCATTTGCCTTGAAGAAATCAATATCCCAGTCTGGGGTTACCAGCTGTGGTTCACATATACCCCGAGGCATAGCTGCTTTATTTTATAGCTGCTGACATTGTTCTCTGGAGCCTGAAACCCCCTCTCTGGTCTAAGCTCAAAGATGGGCTGATTATGCAGTCAATGCTTTGACTGAGGTCTTATAAGAAGTTACAAAAACTTACCATAGAAACCCATCTCCTACCTCCCATCACTTTTTCTCTGTGTACCTGAGGCCCTTTAGGGCCTACATAGGCAGAATGCCATCTGTTTGTTTTATAAATTCAAGGAAATTGAATTTTAATTTGTTACTGGCTCCACCACTAGTGCCATAGTTCAGAGGGAAGTTACTTTCCCTCAAAGCCTCAATTCCCTTATCTGTGAAGCAAAAACCATAACTGTGTCTACTCCACAGAGCTGTCACGGGATTGAAAAACATACTGCAAGTACAGCGCTGAGCAGACTACTACACATAATGTGGTAGATTAAATATGGGCATGACATTTTTTGCTATCCCTTCCACTGAGAGGCAGGCTAGAATTCCTCTGCCTTTGGATATGAGCTGGTTTTAGCGACTTGCTTGATAAATAGAATGTGGTGGGATTGACTTCCTGAGATTTCCAAGTTTAGGTGGTAAGAAACCTTCCAGCTTCTGGCTAGTCCCTTGCAAGACTCTTTCTGCAGGAACCAGCTGCCATGCAAGAAGTCCAACTACCCTGAGACTGACCACCAGGCTGCAAGGAAGCTCAAGCTAGCCACATGTGGAGGCTGTGTGGAGACAGAGAGAGGCCTGGCCAGCCGCAGCTGTTCCAGCTCAGACACCAGTCATGTAAGTGAAGAACATTCATTTCAAGTCCAGAAGATGTAACTTGGAGGAGAACCAAGGAACCGGGGCAACTTCCAGAACCAAGTCCCCAGACACATGACTCTAAGCAAGCCAGTCATTCTGAGGTCCCCACCAATGTGGAGCAGAGACAAGAGCTGTGGAGCTGCCCCTGCAGTGCCCTGCCCAGATTCTGACTACGAAAATTGCATTCACACCACTCATTGAGTTTTGAGTGGTTTTTATGCAAAAATAGAACATCAGAACACACAGCAAACCTCCAAAAAAGGTGATTATTATTTTATAAAAAACATTGTAATTGCCCTGACTGTGTGGCTCAAGTTGGCTGGAGCATTGTCCCATACACCAAAAGGTCACTGGTTCAATTCTTGGTCAGGGCACATGCCTAGGTTGCAAGTTCAATCCCCGATCATGGCACGTACAGGAGGCAACCAATCAATATTTCTCTTTCACATGAGTGTTTCTTTCTTACTCTTCCCCTTCCCCTCTCTCAAAAAAACAAAATTATTACTGGCATTTGGGGGAAAAATGTCACAAGTGCTCCTTAAATTTTGAGCTTTGCTACCTGCAGCACACGAGCTTCTTGAGGGCCTGTGGTGCTAGAAAGATTGCAGAGCAACAGAAGAGAGGGCACAGCCTGTGCCTTCCAGGGCTCTGCACAGCAGCAGAGCTTCGCAGGTGCTCAACGGATGTCTCCTTCCAGAGTGAACGACAGACATCGTACATCTTTTTAGAACACCAATTCTACTCCAGGAATATGTTTTCTACTAACAGATTTTATTATAGAATACAATACAAATGTCTTTAAATTTATAAGACAAAACATGAGACTTTCAAAACAATTATACCTTGGATTGGTCATTTAGGTTCTGAAGCTACTCCTTTAGTTATGAATTCCCCTTTCTCTGCCTTTAGTAGTAATACTTTATTCACTTAACAAATATGTGAGTGCCTACTTTGTGCACATGACAAAGATATAGTCATGAGCAAATAAAAATTACCTGCCTCTTGGGGCTAACATTCGAGCTGGGGAGGGAGTAGTGAACAAAAAAAAAATCAGTGTGCCTTTTTGTGCTGTGAAGAAAAGTAGAGAAAGGCAAGGGGCATAGGAAGTGCTAAGAAGGGGTAAGTGTTCTTGTTAAAAGGATGGAGAGCAAAAACCTCACAGGTAAGGTGACATTTGAGCAGAGACTAAAGTCAGCATGGGAGTGAGTCATGTGGCTACATGAGGGGAGAGCATGCCAGTCAGAGGGAACAGCTCGTGTAAAGGCTTGTTCAAAGAACCACCGGGAGAGCAATGTGCCTAAGTGACAGATAAGCATCTCAGGGAGAGTGGTAGGGGATACAGTCAGAGAGGTGGCTGGGGACTGGAGGCAGACCCCAGGGCACCTTATGGACCATTGTACAGACTTGGGTTTTTGTTCTAAGAGAACTGGGGTACCACTAGAGGGTTCTGGGCATAGAAGTGATGTGATTTGATTTTTCACTTTAAAGCAATCCTTCTGGCTGCTAGGTGGAATTAGCTCATGGGAGATGGGCAAGAGCAGAATCAAGAAGACCAGTCGGGACGCTTCTGCAAAAGGAGAGATGGTGCTGACTTAGTGGAAAAGTTGAGGAGCAAGGCTCTGGACAATGAGAGCCAGCACTCCAATTCAGGGTGGTGAAAGCAAGTGGGGGAGTCTCTTTGTCTCTGAAGCACCCCTTTCCTTGGAGTCTTAAAGATGGAGAAGCAGCAACACTGTTGACATTTCTGATCCCTTTGCTGTCTGGGCGGAACTACATAGCACACACATACCCTTTTCTCACATTTTCCAATTAGATCCTGGTATGATTGGTTTTTTAAAAAATCTTCACCTGAGGATATGCTTATTGGTTTTAGAGAGAGAGGAAGGGAGAAACAGAGAGAAACATCAATGTGAGAGAGAAACATCGATCCATTGTCCACCCATCTGCCCCCACACACACCCCAACCAGGGATAGAACCTGCAACCTAAGCATGTGCCCTGACCGGGTATCAAACCCTAAAGCTTTTGATGTACGGGGTGTTGCTGCAACCAACTGAAACACCCAGCCAGGGTATGATTGATGTTTTTAAACAGCCAGTCAAGCACTGTTCATGTGCAAGGGAGGACAGTCCCCTCGAAAGTCACCCCAGCAGGCTGTGCTCTTTCCAGTTATGTTGCTGTTGCTCAAAACATATTTCATAGGTGTACACTTGTATGAATTTACTTTTAATTAATAGTTGGTATACAATATTATATTAGTTTCAGGTATACAACATGATTCAACATTTATATACCTTACAAAGTGATCACCACAATAAGCCTAATAACCATCTATCATTGTGCATCGTTATTACAATATTATTGACTTTACTCCCCATGCTGTACATTGCATCCCCACAACTTATTTTATAAGTGGAATTTGTATTCTTAATCTCCTTCCCCTTTTCTGCCCAACCCCCTACCTTTTACCCCCAACTCATGTTTTAGTAAAAATTGTCCTACTCTTAACATCCCAGATTGTAAATCAATGAAATTTTAGGTTTTGTCACCTTAGTGATATATACACTTTTGAAATTGCCTTCAGGACTGATATCTGAGCCTCAAAGGAAAGTCAGTCTCATTGTTGTATAAATGACACCATTTTACTAAAAAATAGAATTCCACAGCTTCGTCACTTATCTCCCTTCTGAGACTTAGCTCCTTTGTCTTTTTAGGTGTTTCTAACTCTTGCAAAACCTTTCTCCCTTTCCTCTTTTCCCTATCCAGCACACCAATATATATTTTTTAAATTTTGAAAATAAAACAAGCATCTAAACAAATGCTTGATGGACGAGGAAGGGAAAGAGCAAACCCAGTGTGTAAAGCATTTCATCTGTGTGCAGCACTGTGCTTGTTTTTTTAAAACTTATTTGAATCATCTGGGCAAATTTTAGGAAAAGCAGCTGGCTAGAATGAGGAGAGAAGACGGGTAACAGTGGTACAGATGGATGAAAAGGCAGAGGGCTTGAATTCTTTGAACCTCTCAGAGGACAGAATTTGAAGAATCACCTCCCAAATAATGGCCAAAGTTCTGGCAAAAATAGTCTTGCCTAAGAACAAATGATTTGACTTCCTCCTGCTGGCTTTGTTTTAGATATAGAGTAAGAATAAATAAAGAAAAGAAAAACTGTCATTTCTGGCTGTTAGTCTCAATTACCATCTCAATGGATAGGCTATTTCTGGAGCTCAGCTTCAGTGTGTACCATTTACTTACTGAAGGGATTCAATGTGGGGGTGGAGGCTGCTTAAAGGAATGCTAATGGCAGCAGCACCTGTGTGTCAACAATGCTGGTCCAGGGCTGGTGGAACAGGGAATGGGAGAGTCTGCTTCTCGTTGCTGCATAACAAACTGCCCCGAAACGTACTGGCTTAAAATAACAGTATATTATTTCTCATGGTTTTGTGGGCCTACTAAGCTCATCTGGGTGGTTCTATCTTGGAGTATCTCATGCTGGAGTTATTTGAAGAACACATTGATGCAGGCTATTGGCTGGAAGCTCAGCTGGGGACTGTCAACTGGAGTACCTACTTGTGGCCTCTCCACCTGGCTTATGCTCAGTAGCTGAGTTCCTTGGAGGGAGCAATTCAAGATGCAGGGATTAGAAGCTGCCAGTCCTCTTAATGGCTAGGCACAGAATCGGTACAAAGTCACTTTCACTATATTCTGTTGGTCAAAGCAATCGCGTGTCAGCACAGACTTAAGCAGATGGAGGTTAGACTGTACTTCTTAATAAGGGAGTAGGAAGAGCCTAGCGGAGAAGAAATTGATGGCAGCCATCTTGTAAGACAAACAACCAAATGGGATATGTCCAGAAAATACCTTTAGATGCAGCCGGAGCAGTTGGACAGACTGTAAGACACTTGAAAATTTATGAAGAAAAAACCCCCAGATATATGAGTTAAAAAAAAGCCTATTAAAAAAAAACTAAACTCATGTCCACCCTCCCTTCTCTTCATCCCAATGCTGCCCCCAACTCTCCAACATACACCTGGAGACAGAATGCGGTAGTTCAGAATTCTAGCAACCCAGCTGGTAGGGCTGAGCTGTGGACTAATGTGCTTATACCATGGTTTTATCATTAAACTATTCCCCCCCACCCCGTGGGTATGGCCTGGAAAATTACCTGTTAGAAATAAGTAAGAATTCAGACGCAAAAGACTGAAATTTGCCCATCATAAAGGCAGTTCAAAAGAATATGCTGTAGGTTTGAAGACAATTTCCAGAGAGACACGCATTCTCAGAATGTTTCCAGTAATGGCAAAATCATTGGAATAGTGGTTGACCTCCTCCCTGGGGGACCGTGCTCATTAAGATGTATGCGTTCAGGACTGTTAAAATTCCAACTCATTACCTAATAGTTGCACCTTATGCACTTGGATACCTCTGAAAATGCTTCCAGCCCTTCCATTTCAGTCATAACAACCAACTGACAGTCTCCTATACATTTGAAAGACTTAAAGAGAATGCTGCTGTAGCAACGTTTAAAATGAAGAGGAAAAAACTCAAGGAAGTACTATTGATAATCCTCTGTGTTCATTTTCTTTGAATTAATTTAAGATGCATGAGGAATAAATTCTTCCCAGCTTTGGGGTCAATGCTTCTTCTCTTTTCTCATTAATTTCTACATTCCACCAGGGAAAAAAGATAATCTAACCTCAAGAACAATTCCAGGGCTCATGCCAACAGTGTCTTGGAGGCAATGTCAACCAACATTCATTGATTACTAACACTTGTTCTTCAGGACCTACCTCAAGCATGCCTTCCACTGAAAGCTTTCTCTAATCTTTCGTTCGCTGCTATAGAGTCAAATCATTCCCACTGCTGTGTTCTGTTCACTCTTCCATTAAAGCATTTGACTTTTTCTTTTCCCTGTGTTTAACTCTTTGTTTTTCCTCTTCTCTCTCTTCAAATCTATACGGCATTCATCCGGTATCAGGGACCATGCTGCATTCATCTGTGGATACCCACTATCTAGCACAGTGCCTGGCATCTGGAGGAGCACTCAGCCAATGTTTGCTGAATAAGTAAACGGGATGGAGGGTCTATGCTCAATTTTCTGACGAAGTGCACTGAGAACAACAAGGTCACTTTAATTATAACTAGAATAAAAAAGGCCTGACCTTAAGGAAGTTGTCCTCAAGAATAAGAGTATAAGATTTGTATGTAAATAATTATAATCTTAGGCAGGATGGAATATGATATAAAGAAAGCATACTGGCCTATGAGATTTGAGTTCCAGCCCAGCTCAGGGTCTAAGGAGCAGAAGAGTCTTTTGTTTGTCTGCTTGACTATTTATCGAATGCCTTCTATAAACCATGTATATCCAACTCATCCCTCACTTAAGAACTTTAATTTGTTCCTGAAAACCCTGCCACATAATGAAAAACAGTTAAATGCAAAGATGTTTCCATTAATGTTAAAGGGAAAGTTACGATGTGTTCCATTTCTATCTAAGATATCAAATAATTTTCACAGATACAAAAATATGCAATTGAACAATAAAAAGAAGCATTTATGTCATAAACTTTGTAAGGAAATAAATGCAACATAATGTAAGAATTACATTATAGTGGTTGGTACAGTGGAATCATTCTGTGAATGGCACGTTCTTTCTGCATCATTTTATTCACCAATTTTTTTAAGTTTGGCAGATTTGAGATATTCTAATGGGTATAAGAATTTTGTGCTCATAAATAAAGTTTTAGCACTGAAAAGTATTTGGGGGGCACACTTTTAAAACGTCTAAACACAAGAGCACATAAAAATAGGACATGCTCACAACAGACTGAAGAGTAATAGACAGCACTACATCTCTCTTGCTTGACTTCAGTGTGGAAAGTAAAATTTCTGAGTTCATCCAAATATAGCACACGATTCAAATTTGTCCATATGATGTTCCCTAAGTAGGTACTGTTGGCCTGAAAAAGTCAGTGAGTTTTTCTTTGTCCAAAATTTTAATGTTGTTATGGTATATATTTTTTTGTATTCTTGGGCAAAAAAAAAAGGCATTATAACAACAACAATCCAGCCATTGTAGTGTATTATCTTGTGCTATGTAACAAATTAGTTGAAAATGATGTGGCTTTGTAGACTATTACTCGGCCATTAAAAAAAAGGAAATTTTACCTATTGCAACAGCATGGATGGACCTGGAGAGTATTATGTTACGTGAAATAATCCAGTCGGAGAAAGACAAATACCATATGATCTCACTTATATGTGAAATATAATGAACAAAATAAACTAATAAACAAAATAGAAACAGAATCATAGACACAGAGAACAGACTGACAGCTGTCAGAGGGGAGTGGGTTGGGGAGCTGGGTGAAAAGGTAAAAGGGTTAAGCAAAAAAAACCCCTCACAGACAGAGAAAATGTAGTGACTTAAAACTACATATAAATATTTTTAAATATTTACTACCTAACACAGTTTCTGTGGGTCAGGCGTTCAGAAGCATCTTAGCAGGACAATTCTAGTTTGGGGTCTCTAAAGAAGTTGCAGTCACAGTCAAGACATGGGCTGGGGCTGCCGTCATCTAGAGGCTTGACTGAGGCTGGATGATCCCCTTCCAAAAGTCACACTCACACGGCTGCCAAACTGATGTTGACTTTTAGCAAGAAGCTTCAGTTTCTTACCACGTAGGCTTCTTCACATGGCCGCTTGAGTGTTTGTTACATGGCAGCTAGCTATCCCCAGAATGAGTTATCCTTGAAAACAAGGCAGAAGTCACAATGCCTAGCCTCAGAAGTGTATGCTTTGTCATTGTCAACCTATCCTATTGGTTAAACAGGCCATCCTTATTCAGTGTGTGAATGGATGATGCAAGAGTATGAATACTAACCAGAAGGAGGCAATCATTGTGGGTTACTTTGGAGGCTAGATGACAATTGTCCAAGAGCCATTATGGTGAAAGTTTGTTAGCTGAACAGATAAGATTCCTGTTTTTAAGGAGCTCATGTTCAAGGTGAGAGGAGACAAAAAAGAAGAAAGTAAAAAATTGGGAATTTCATCCAGAGTTTAATGTTGTATTAAAAATAAAGCAAGGTGAAGTGAGCAAGGGTCCTGTTTTCTGACAGATAGTCAGGGAAGGCCTCTCTGAGAAGGTGATGTGTGAATTGAGATAAGAATGAAGAGAAGGGGTTAGCAATGCAAAGAGGTGGGAAACAGTGTCCCAGACAGGAGGAAGAAGAGCAAAGACCCTGAGGCATGGGAATGTATGATATAGTCAAAGAATGAACAGAAGGAGCAAGGTAAGCCGGGAGGAAAGTAGTAGAAGATGAGGTCAGAGATGCAGCAGGGGCTAAAACCTGGAGCCTTGTCGGGCAGAGTGAAGAATAAAATCTGAATATTATTCTACGTGTGATGAGAAGCCATTGGAGGGTATTCAGCAGGTAAATGATTTAATTCACATTTTCTATACACCATTTTATCAGAAATATCTTGTAAGAGTCAATTATAATCATCCTGGGAAGATGTTGGTTTATACTAAGATAATAACAAGAGTGACCAGAAGTTCGTACGTCTGGAAATATTTTAGAAGTAGAAACATTTGATAGATTTGATGAGAATGAAGAAGAATCTATGATAAATCCATGGTTTTTAGTTTCATACAAAGAAAATCATGTTACTATTAAAATGGGGAAGACTGGTTTTGAGGGGAAAATCAAGAATTCTCTTTTGGACATGTTAATTTGAGGTGCTTATAGGTTATCCAAGTTGAGAAGTCAATTAAGATGTTCGCCAGTTCTGTATGGAGCACAAAATACATAATGCAAACCTCGGGTGTATCTTCATGTACACAAGTTAAGATGAACCATGGTTTTGTGATTTCAAAAGAGGGAGAGCCCATATCTCACTGGGCATACTAGAGGATTCCTGGAGGACATGGTGGCATTTGGGCTACTCTTCCAAGGGGAATTCCACCCATGGGAATAGTGAAGAAAAGTTAAAGGACAGAGGTAGAGTTTGGTGGGAGGCAAGATGAGTTAGAAGAACGCTGCAGTAATGCATTTGCAGGCTGACAACAGCAGCAACAGTGAGGGTGATAGCTGGCAGAGGAAGGGGAAAGCATCTTCCACGTACTGTGTATAGGTGGTGAAAAATAGCATGGTAGCCCTGGCCAGTGTGGTTTTGTTGGTTAGAGTATCATCCCATGTACCAAGGGGTCACAGGTTTGATTCCTTGTCAGGGGACATGCCTGGGTTACAGGTTCAGTCCCCAGAGGGGGTACACGTGGGAGTGGGAGGCAATCCATCGATGTTTCTCTCTTTCTCTCTCTCTCTCATCAATAAAAAAATATATTCTTGGGCAAGCGTTAAAAGTACAGTAATGATATGATAGTTGACTGGACTGGGAGAACAAGGAGGATTCCGAGGGGTTTGAAGCTTTGACCCACAGTGAAGAACAGCAGTGTGTTAAGGGGCTGTCTGGGGATTTGTCAGTTTGTAGAAGAGATGGCTGGGGGAAAATGATGAATCTAAAATACCAGCAAAATCCCCAAGGAAAATGCCCATTTCCACTGTTCTAACAAGAGGGTGGGAAATACAAATAAGGCTTTCACTACCTAAGGATATCCGGAAGGTAAGGAGAAAAGACAGGATTAGGAGAAGCAAGAGAAGAAAAAGAATAAGCCTTCCCCAGGCTAGAGTGGTTGGGAAGGGGCAGGCACTCAAATCTGTTTCAGATCAGTGGGTCACAATTAGCATCTACAGGCTGATCTCTTTGGCTCTCCACTCCTGAGCCTCATTCTCTTAAAGCCTATTGGTACTCAATAAATAAACAAATTCTCCTGAGAAGTGACTATCTCTTCTGCTGCTGTAGCCGTCACTCAGAGTCTCCTCTCCTCAGCTGTGGCTTCTACTGTTGGTTCTGTTGAAGCCGGGCAGTTCCTTTCCTTTCCTGGAGGCTCCAGTGTTGCCTTTTGCCCTCCGTTGGGGCTTCTCTATTCTAACAGAGGGTGTGGATCCCCTATGAGCTACCTCCCTCATCATGGGTGGGTGCAGAGATACCGTGGCATGATTTAGAGCCTAATCCTTTCCTGTCTTTCATTGTTTGCTATTTGTTCTATCCTATAAAGCACAGGACAGATGGGGTTGAGTTCAGGGAGCTCTGCAAGTTAAGTTGAAAGAAAGGCCTAAAGTCACATTAGGTGCACTGGGCAACTTGGTCTCACCTCAGGGACATTAAAAAGAGTCTCTTGCAGTCAGTGTGTATGTTTTGAGTATGGAGATTTATCTTTAGTAACCCCACACATTTCTGTTGTTTACATAAAAAGGAAAAAGAAAATGTTTTAGCAGGAAACTACCCCTTCGTATGTCAAAAAACACCAGGGTGAGTAAGGCAATTTCATGAAATGTTTTACTTGAGGGAGATGATTTGCGCATTAAGATATTGCAGCCCCTGCCTTGGGCACTGGTTAGCTCCCCGACAGACATGATTTGCTATAATGTAGTATCTGTCACAGTCTGACTTGATTTGCCCCCAGGAAAGTGACTGGATCGTCACATCACACCCCGCAAGTTAAAATTGCTCATGTTTCTTGGTTCTGACCCAGCGCCAATGAGACCTTCCTTTCCAGCAATGTCAAGATGTGAGTTTGAGGTATCACTCAGCCCTTTCTCACAAATTCCCATTTCAGACTTCTCAGGGGGCAAGACAAAGGCTTCATATGGGTTGCTGTTTAGGTTCTAGTCCCTAAGTGTGTCCCTCTTCTCGCCTCATTTTTCTTCCTTTTGGACTGCAGTGTGATTGATCTACCCTGCTTCTTATCAGACAGACTATCGCTATTTTTAGTCCTGCAAAATAACTTACTTTGCTGTCCGATAGCATCTGTGCATTAAAATCAAAAGGGCAAAGTGTGTCTTTCCCATTTTTTTGCCTTTGAGGCGTCTGGGACCTGTGTTTTGGTCAATGCTTCCCCATCTTGCATGACCAAGTGATCATTGTGGGGAGCCCAGCTTTCTGCTTTTCCTCAGGCCTCACTCCCCCTGCTCTCCCTCCCATGGTCAAAGGTTAATTCCCAGTTCTCTGGGAAAGAAGAATGCAATCTTTCCCCCATCACCACTCTGTGTAAAGGTTGGGAGAAGAATGGGGCCAGATTCCATCTGCAAGGAAGGGGAGGAGGAGTGTTATTAGCCAGCTCAGGCTTCTCTACAAAGTGCCCTAGATTGGGGACCTTAAACAACAGAAATGTATTGTCTCACAGTTCTGGAAGGTAGATGTCCAAGGTCAAAGTGTTAAAAAGGTTGGTTCCTTCTGAGGGCCATGATGGAAGGATCTGTTCCAGGTCTCTCTCCTTGGCTTGTAAATGGCCTCCTTCTCCCTGTGTCTGTTCACATTTCTCTTCCCTTTATCTAGGTCTCTATATCCAAGTTCCCTCTTCTTGTAAGAGCACCAGTAACATTGGATTAGAGCCCACACTGATGCTCTCACTAACATGAAGTAACATGGTTACTTCCGTAAAGACCCTAACTCTAAATATAGTCACATTCCGAGGTGCTGGTGGTTAGGACTTTCACGTCTGAATTTTGAAGAGGACACACTTCAGCCCATAACACATTCCCATTCAGAGATGGAGGCCACATCTGGGGGGCAGGCTGAGCCCTGAGTGAGCACTGTCCCTGCCTCCGTGGTGTGTGCTGTGTTTGCTCCCTGGAGGCCTTTCAGACTCACCTGTGTGACAGCTGACCTCCAACATGGACAAGCGCATGACATTTGTGCTTCTTTCAACTTGGCGAGGTGGACTATGTCACAAATCCGTGG
This sequence comes from Desmodus rotundus, assembly GCF_022682495.2. NCBI lineage: Eukaryota > Metazoa > Chordata > Mammalia > Chiroptera > Phyllostomidae > Desmodus > Desmodus rotundus. The sequence goes on from NC_071389.1 coordinate 141,622,407, forward strand.
GATAATTACTGCTACATTACTGCCACTTTACTGCCATTGTAAGAGGTAGTAAAAGTGGGAGGAAGGAAAGTCCATCAAAGGATATGATGTGACATCTTTTAGGGGTTGCTGTTCTTTTTTGTTTATTCGTTAAGTCACACTGACGCTAGGGGATCGTATTGTCTGATAGGAGGCCCTGGTCTTCTCCCTGAGCACATGGCAGAAGCTTCCTGCTTCCGGCCTTACAGAGACAGTGATCATTGCTTGTCCTTCTGAGACTGAATTCAAGACTTTAAACTGACAGGAAACCAGACCAGTACCTGCACTGGAAGGCACATGACGGTTCTTTCTCTGTCTTCACCCTGAGCTCAAGTAAGGCAATGAGCCCACTGGCCAGGTGATGAGGGATGTGGTGCCTCCTTTAAGAAGACAGTAACCCAGTTGTCAAATCCTAAGAAGGGGCTTTGATGTCAAGTGCCATGGACTCAATGCAAGGAAGAAATAGAAATGTCTTCTGGAAACATCGCTAGACTGCAAGGTTCTGAAAAGTAAGGGTGGCAGTTGTTCTCATTACTGTATGAGTCTGCCGTGCCTGGCGTACAGTCCATGCTTTGTGAAGAGTGGTGAATGGAACTCAGTAATGGGACACTGTGCATGGGTCTTAGAGATAGGCCATCTAAGTTTGGAATCTGTCTTTGCTCTTACCAGCTGGTATCCTTGGGCAAGCTTGTTTATACCTCTGAGCCTCAACTTTCCCATCTTCAAAGTAACAACAATGCCCACCGCACAGAGCTGTGATGAGGATGATATATAAAGAATTTACTTACAGTGCTGATGCATGGCCTGGCCCACAGAAAACATAAAAAAGGTAGCCATCATCACCCTCATTTTCATCATTCTCCCCTAGTTCTTGCTCAAGCGTGTCTTGGGGACATTTCCAGGCAATGACAGACATTTCTATCCACCAAGGCAGGCAGTGTCTTCCACCTCTCCTGTATGTAATAACTGCAATAATCCCCAAGTACCCCCATACCCTTGACACCCCAGTTCTAGAAGGAACTTCCTGTTCCCCCAGATTGCTAATGTCTGAAATTTCCATCTCTTCCTCCTGCTCCTGCCTTGCCTTCTCTGTCTGCAGCCTGGGAGCCCTAGCCCTCAAGCACACACCCACTAGGAGTCAGAATTAGCAGCAGGGAGAGGGGAGAAGCACCGGAAAGGGTGAACGCTAACACCAGCCCAGGTTCCTCTTGGACCCACAAGGTGGAGCTTCCCACAGCTGTGGACTGGGCCCAGCCTGGCTTCTCTCCTCACCCCTCTACTCCCTCACGCCCCTCCACTCCGATGAGGAATGGCCCAGAAGACAACTGAGTCTGGTTTTCCCCTAACCAGCCCCATATGCAAATTCAGGCCTTCAGGTCTCCAGAACAACCAGTTATTTTTCAGGTAGTGTTACTACTTTCTTAAGTGCATCTAAGTGAAAAAGAGGAGTCAGTGGGGTTGAGGAGGAAGGCTTTTTAGGCCTTGTCTGTTCCCTGTTTTTGTTAAAGGTACAAACCCTTACAAAACCTCAACAGTGATTAGAGTCTATATCCTCAGAGAGGAGAATGTAGAGAGAAAGCATGAGGCTGGCTTCTGTTCGTTCTCACTCCGGAGCAAGGAGAAGTAATGTCAGGGCTACCTGTCTGAAGCAACAGAACCTGGTGCTTTCCCTGTGGCCTTGCATGGCATGCAGCGACCTCCTCTCCAGGACCTGTGACAATAACAAACTTCGTTTCCCTGTGCCTCTCCTGTCCCCTCTTGTGGCCGCACCTAACTGCCCATCACGTGAAAGAATACAGAAAAGTCCATCAGGCTGCAGCAAGAGGCCTGCCCTGCCCATGGCAGCCGCACTGTAGAATTTAATGATAATGATAATAATAATTAGCATGTATCAGCATTGTGTTACGTGTTTTCTGTGCTTGCTCTCATCACTGCTCACAGCAATACCATGAGGTAACTTCAGTTACCAGATGAGGGAATGGAGGCATTAGAGTTTGTATCTCTCTCTGGTGCTCTCTCCACCAAACTGGCCAGACCCCAACTGGCATCAGCGAGTCACTCAACTCTGATGCTGGGAACAAACAGGGGACCCTAATTACCTAGCAGCCCAGCAGATGCGACCTGCTCTTGCCACACAGAGCCCTTCCAGGGCTCAGCCTAGGCCTGAGGTTAAGCAGCTATCTTTCTCTGTGTGATGCACATTTGTGCTTCCTCGGGAATGTGCCTTCTGAGGTCCACCTTTTGAGGTCCACTGATAGGGAGAGTGTGCGCTGCTGCCTCTGCGAACAGGATTTAGCTTTATGTGACAGGAAGACTAATATCAGCCCTAAGCCATGTGCTGCTGGCGACGGAGTGTGGATGCTCTTTGTTAAGCTCCTGGGGTCTGGAAGGAAGCAGCTATACTCTTGTTTAATTCCATATGAGCAGCTTTTTTATTTTTACAAATAGTCCTCTTGCTGTTAGGGAGTGAGTGAGCGACATAAATCATCATCATGTCTTTGGCAGCCAGGGTTTCTTGGGCATGGTCCTCATTAAAGTCTTTAGTTGCAGGGTTCCTGGAGACCTTCCTTTGATACCTAAAAACATCAAACTGAAAAAGCCCTGGTGAGGAGGAGGAGGAAATGGGGGTGGGGGGAGGAAGGGGTGGAAGCTCATGAGGACCCCAGAATTGCTGTTGGGAAACAGCGAGGCAAACTAGAATGATTATTATTCACAGCTACAAAAAAAAAAAAAAAAAAAATACAGGAGCGTGAGCAGCAGAAGCAATAAAACTTCCCTGCTGAACAGAGTCCAATCTGCCCACACAAAGAAGACAGAGCTACGGAGGCGGGAAGGGTGGCTTCTCAGAGGCGATTCACAGAAAAGAAAAAGTTCTCTGGGCCCTTTCCTCCCCAGTCCTCAGCCCAGCAGGCTGTGGCAATCAATGAACTAACCTTTTCCTAAGGCCCTGTCTCCCCGCTGGGCGGGAATCCAATCCCCGGGCAAAGGTCACTGGGAATAGCATCAGGCTGTTGGCAGTGGCTGTTCATTCACAAAATGAGCTCCTTTGTGATAAAAGCGGGGAGCAGCACAGACCCCAGGCTGCTGTGCATTCCAAGCTGGAGGAGGAGGGCTGCCAACACGCTCGGTCAGTGGGAACCCGGCAGCACATGCATCTCAATTTACACGATTGATGTGGCCCTGCAAAACCGTGTACATCGAATTCCTATAAATCAAGTCATGTTTTAAATGCACTAGGGGAGCCCGCCATTTAAAGGAACCCTGCCGTGAATCTTTTGGAAAAGTGAAAAATCACTGCTGATCATTTTTGCCACGAAGTAACAAATATGTATTAAGTGCTTAGCATGTGCCGGGCCAAGAGTTAGGTGCCGTGAGCATTTCTGAAACTGGGGTGTCCCTGAGCTTGAGAAAAGCCCTTTGAGACAAGGGCCGTTTCTATCTTTGGGGAATCTGGGATGATCTGAGCACAGCAGGAGGGAGAAAGACTCCAGCTGGAGCCCGTCCTGTCGTTGCCACAGGACGCCCACCAGTTGGTCTCCCTCTGAGCGACAGGTAGGGGCAGGACAAAGATGAGCAGGTGGTTCATTTCTTGAGATTCTGAGGGGGGAAAGGAACAGAAGACAAGGGCTCGAGAACAATGTTCACTTCAGCAGAATTCTCGCCCCTCCCTACCCACCACAGTCTTTGCCCCACTGGAGTTTCCAGCAAAAGCCCTCAGATTCATCATTCACGGTGTCTGAGCGGACAGAGTCCCCGGTCTCATTGTCCAGTTACATACATTATAGAGGGAGAGAGAGAAGGCTACCCATCTCATTGCCTGGGCCAAAGGTCAGAGGCCACAGGGGCAAAAAATATGTTTCTGTTGCCCAGTTTGAACTCAGCAACATGTTTGCAAAGGAGTATTGGAAGTCATGGTAATTAGGCTCAATAGCCACACTCTCAAGAGCCTGGAAACCCAAGCATGCTTGAAATAGCACATATTCTTGAAAATAAAGTAAATAATTGGAAATGCATAAAGATTGGTGTAGAAGGAAAGCAACAGAGCATTATTTGTAGGAATGAAAACCCGGAAGCAACCTAAAAGTTTACCAACAGGGACATGACCAAGTCTTAGTGCGTTGAAGCAGCAGGGTGTCATCCAGTCAGCACCGTGCAGAAGTGTTCAACAGCACAGAGAAGTGCTCGGAGTGCGTAGATCAAGTGTATAAAGCTGTGTAATTAGTATGATCCCAATGATGTAACTATATGCCCATGAAAGACTGGAAAGAAACACATAAAAATGTTAACAGTGATTATCTCTAGAGCATGGGATTGAGCTGATTTTCTTTTCATTCTTTATATCTTTCTGCATTTTTACAAACTGCCCGATGATTTGCATGTTTATTGTTGCCAATTACAAATACGTGTTCATTTTTAGGTAAATAAATAATTAAAAAATAAAAGTTTAATAAGACAGAAAAACCTGGCCAATGTGGCTCAGTTGGGTGGAGCATCGTCCAGTAAATCAAAAGGTCGTGGGTTCAATTCCCGGTCAGGGCACATGCCTAGGTTGTGGGTTTGGTCCCCAGTCCAGGCACATATGAAAGGCAACTGATCAATGTTTCTGTCTTGAATTGATGTTTCTCTCCCTTGTTCCCTCCTTCCCTTCCTCTCTCCCTCCCTCCCTTCCTCTCTCTCCAAAATCAGTAAGCATATCCTCAGGTAAGGATTTAAAATTTTTTTTAAAGAGGGAGAGAAAAGTATCCTTATTGATGATTAAACAGGGAGGGCTTCACTGCTTTCTTCTCTCAGCCACTAACCTGCCAAGATATTAAAAGAGACTCATTGAACCCCTGTCTTCCCCCAAACCCAGTAGAAATAAGAATCAGTGGCTTTACATTTTGTAACTTGATTATTTTTAAGGTCTGTATTTGAACTCTCCTGCCATGAGGACAATCCATGATTACCTACATCTAGGGAAGACTGGCGCCCAGGCCCTTTGTACAACTCCTTCATCCCATCTGCTCCTCCACGGGATCCCCAAGCCACCAAGCTGATCACCGTGGCATCTGCTGTCCCTCCTTGTGTTGCATTGCCTCTGAAGAAGATCAAAGAAACCAGGCCCTCAGGCAGGAGATCCCAGGGGTCCCAGGAGCTGCCTGCGTGGGGTCTCCTGTGTTGCTTGACCTGATGAACTGTCAAGGTCTAGTGTCCTGATTTCAGGCCTGTGTGGCTCAGAAACTCTGAAAATGGATTCATCTCCTAGAGGGCAGGTGAAGATGGCGACAGGCAGGATGTGGGGCTGGGAGGGGAGCCAGCACAGATAGGGCTTAAAAGGCTGTGATCATTTTTTCAAACGACCCCTAATAATCCCCTCTCCCACCTTGACCTTCCCCCTCCCCCATGCCACTTCACCAACCTCAACACCAGGACCACACACAGTCCAGCCAAAGTGGCCACAATGTTTACTGTCTTTTCATACATTACCTAAAAGTCTGTTGCTACTGCAAAATGCCAGCCTTAGGAACATTCCTCTGCAAAAGCATCCTTCAACACAAAAACTGTACTTGGACAACTGAGATAAGAGGAATGGTGATGTTTACCTGACCTTCTGGGATTTCCAGGGAAAGTGCTAAGGGCACATCTGCAACCTCGAGAAACTCCCCTTGGGCATGGGACCGCCTGAACCGGTAAGCAGCATGCTCTGCAGGAAGCAGACAACTCCAGAACCCTGCGGGGTGGCGGCAATGAGGAGGACTGCAGACTCTGTCCACGTTTCTCTTTCAACTTGAATGAAACAAATTTCTTTTTTTAATCTCTCTCCTCTTCTTTCTTCCCTGGGCTCTCATAGTCTTCCTCACCTACCTCTCCCAATGTGGTGCCAGTAAAGTATAAAACCTCCAGTTAAACTTGCACTTCAGATAAACAACAAGTAATTTTTTAGTGTAAGTATGCCCCTGATATTGCATAGGACATGGTTATTCTAAAAAAATATTCATTGTCTATCTGGAACTCAAGTTTAGTCGAGTGTCCTGTATTTCCATTTGCTAAACCCGGCAACCCTACCCTCCAGGTCACATCTTACTTTTGAGAAATCACGGGAATAAAAGACTGAAGGAAATTCATCATTTGCCTGAGACACAAAGGAAAGGGACAAAAAAAAAAAAACCCATCCCTTTGCTAGTCAGAAACCCCTATAACTTGAGATTTTAAACTTTAAATTTCAGGAAGAGGGAGAAACAAGTTCTAATACGGTGTCTTCTTATAGCTGGTCATGTTTAAATTAGCATTAGTATTATTTTAAGGAAAACGAGATAGAACTGTTCTTTACAGTTGTGTTGGGGTCCGGCTGACGCATTTTGGGCTGCTTTGAATTAATCCCTTTTTTATTAAGGGCAGAAGTCCTTAGGACCCCTTTCCAGCCTAGAAATCACCAATTCTTATCAGCTGTGCCCTTTCTCGAACATCACCGGGCACGTGTGTTCCTTCAAGGAAACTAAAAGCAGTCGCCTCAGGCCACTGATGAGTTTTCTTGGAAAACAGGTAATGCCGTTTCAGAAAAACACTGTTGTTTTGAATGATAACACTTTTATCCCCTCGTGTATGTAAGGCTCTACACATCCTTCGGTTATTCTGCACCAAATACTTTGAGTCCTTTGTAAGCCTTTTTGCACTACAAATGCTGATCAGGGGTGCTGGGGCCATCCTTCAGCTTCTGGGTAAGACTTCATTCAAGCCATGCCAGCAGAAGTAGGTTTTCTTTAAATCTTGCTTAGTAGAAACATTCAGTTGCACTCAAGGCTGTTGAAGGCACAGTAAAGTATTTTCGGGTATCAGAGTAGGTGAACAGGCTCATGTCCAGGTTTTGCCAGGTACTACCTGTGTGGCCTTGGGCAATTTAGTTACCCACTCTGTGCTTATTTCGTTGGCGGTAAAATAAAGGCCTGGTGAGAATGAAATGTGTTGATGTTTATAAAGTTCTTAGAACAGTGCCTGGCACAAAGGCAAGATTCACAGGAGTTAATGATGATTAACATATATTATTTTACACTACTGAGAAGAGTGTAAATAGTCTAGCTATGTCCAGAAAGCGATATGGCAATGTGTATCAAGAAATTTAAAGCTGTTCTTAACCATTTGACACAGTGATTCTAATTTTTAGAAATCCACCTGATGATTTCCAGAGGGAAAGTGGGGTGGGAAGAGGTGGAAGAGGGCAAAAGGGAGACAGATGGTGACAGAAGGAGACTTGACTCTGGGTGGTGAGCACACAACACAATATACAGACAACGTATTACAGAACAGTACACCCGAAACCTGTGTAATTGTATCAACCAATGTGACCCCAGTAAATACAATAAAAATTTAAAAAGGTAATTGGAGATTCAGGCATAGACATGGATACAAAGAAATTCATCACAGGAGACTTATCATAGGCAAACACCAGTAGTAGCAAAATACCAGGTCCAATACCAGGGAACTTGTTAAACAAACAGGAACATATCATTTGATAGATTGTTTTCACAGTCACTAAACATCATGTTTTTAAGGAATACTTCTTTAATGTCATGGAAAATGATTATGATTAACTAGAAAAAGGAAAAAGTATAACAAAACAGTTTTGTTTAATCACATAACCTATAATGACAAACCCTCATTATAGCAGGGAGGCAAGGGCTATTGGCCATGTAGTTTGTCTTTTAAGACAGAGTTAGACTAATGGTTAGTGAACATACATATGCCTTGAAAAATGACATATGTATATTCAGTCTAACAGAAAAGACAGGAGAAGCACAGATGACTACAAGGATCATGAGTCCAAGAGACATAACAAGTATAAGGGGTAGAGAAATGGAGTGATGTGCTCCAAATGACTCAGACTCTGCCCAGCTTGTCGGAAAATGTGCTGTGATCCATTAGTGATGTCTGCTATGGACTCAGGAGAGTGTGCTAGAGGCTTATGCAACATATACTTGCCATCCCTGACACTAGATGATAAGGGTGGTCAAGGATTCAAAGAATGGTGAGTATACCCACCAAGAAAAATTTCAAGGAAGTTCCCAGATTTTTGATGAAATTGTCCTAGAATATTTAACTTATAAATATTCCACATGTCACACCAAAACATGGGCAGCAGCCAGCAAAGGATTGGCTGGATAAGGAAGAGAAACCGGAGAGCCAAGTAGGTTACACTGGGGTTAGAAAACACAAGACTAGACAAATTCATGCCATTTGTCAGGAGGTCATGAAAAGCCAGCATCGGGGACATCTTGGTTGGAACCAAGGATGGTGCTGGTACCAGGAATTAAAATAAGGATTATCAAGCATTTATCAAGTTTGGGGGTTTTTAATTCTCCTAACTCCTTCATATGGTAGGATGATGGTACCTATTTTGCCAATAAGGAAACTGAGGCTTAAAGATTTTATGGTCAAACGGTAAGAAATCGCAGAGCTACCATTATTTGCAGGTCTGTCACATGGCGAGGACTAGAGGGCCATCCAAGCCCCAGCCCTCTGACAGCATTGTGCAGCCTGCTACCCCGTGGATTATGGGAGGATTTTTCCACAAGGTAAAAACCGAGGAAGGAACCAGAGGTCTGAAGATTCCCAGCTTGACTGCTTCTCTGATTTACTCTCACAGTGTGTTTCCTTACCATTGTTATCCGGCTTGGCTGAATCAGTTCATAACCAAGCATTTTCAAGCAATCAAACACTGAACTAAATCATTAAACCTTCACAACCAACCTAGGTGGTATTTTTCTTTCTTTTTTTTTTTGTTTGTTTTTTGTTTTAGGTTTTTTTTCATTGTATTTCCCATTAACATTTAGTCTCCTTAAACCCACCTCCCACCCGCAATCACCACACTGTTCTCCATGTCTATGAGTCCTTTTTCCTTTTTGCTCAATCCCTCCACCCCCTGTCTATCTATGTGTCTGTCTCTATTTTGCTTGTTAGTTCAGTTTGTTACACAATGGAATGCTACTTGGTTGTAAAAAAGAAGAAAGGTTTACCTTAGTGATAGCATGGATGGACCCAGAGAACATTATGCTAAGTGAAATTAGCCAGTCAGAGAAAGACAAATACCATATAATTTCACTCATATGTGGTAAGTATTTTCATTGTGACCATTTTGCAGAGGAGGAAAATGAGGCATACACATTTTTTTGGTAAAAAGTCTAGGGGCGCATTGATGGTCAAGAACACCCTGAGAGAATTTCATCCTACAGGGTGGGAGGTAAAGTGTGTACTGAGGATGTCAGTGAGAGAGCTGTACATGCCCATAGGTGCTGAACAAGCCCAGGGTAGACCTAAGACCTGGCCCAGCTCAGGCTTTTCTCACCATGGACTCGGCAGCAGGGTTGCCAAAGGCCAAATCCAATTCACTACACCCAGACTTCTGGTAAGCAAGTGCTCTTGCTTTTGCTCAGAGTCAGCTGGAGGTTGCATATGCCTCGAGGACTAAATAGTTCTGCAGAGAAGCCAAGTGCAGAAAGCTGTGCCTGGGATTTTCTACTCTTACAAGAAGAATGGCCATGTGGGGCCATCAGCCAAGGTCAACCTGGAATTGGAAGGCTGAGCCTAGGCTCCAAGGAGCCAGAGCCAAGGTGGAAAGCTCCAGACGCTGGAGGGGCACGGATGGGGCAGCTAGAGTAAAAGGCCAAGTGTGGGAATGTTTATTGAAAAGAATGTGCTGGGGAGAACCCAGCCCTTACACCTCAGGGATTTGGGAACTGGCCGTCTGCAGTCAAGCCCTGCCAGATGAGTTCAACCATTTCCACTTCATAAAGTTCTTAGTACAAAAATGAATGGCAAACCTGGCCAGGAATGTGATTTCTGAAAGGAGATTATTGAAAAGATGTATAAAGGATCCATGGACAAAACCCAAGGGGGGTAGAATTGAGGGTGGGAGATGGGAGTAGGTGGGGCAGGGGGAGAGTGGTAGGGGGGAAATGGAGACAACAGTACTTGAACGACAATAAATAATAATAATAATAAATAAAAGATCAAAACAAAAATGAAAGAAAAGATGGCTCTGCTTTTTTAAAATTTCTCATCTAGTGGTCAGGAGGAGGAAGGTAGGGTGAAAAGTTTCTGGGCACTTGCAAACATTCCCATCGCATTCCAGAAACTGCTCTGTCCTAATGCAGGGCAAGGGGCACCATATCTTCGAAGACTTTTCAGGAGGAAGTCTGAGCCAAAATCCGGTTGTTAGAAGAGAGTGGAAGAATGGCAGAGATTTGTAAAGGGGACAAGTCATATGTCTGTGCCCTCATCCACTGAACCCAAAATAACATGACCCCAGATTGCTCCCCGGGTGACAGAACTTCAAGGCATACATTACACAGGCAGCTCAAGGAAGAGACACACTGATTACATATCTAATTTGCTGTCACTATCCTCATGACATCACAAACGTCACTGGTTTTCCAGATTACTCTCGACTCTGAATACTCGGATCTATTGTCCCAGAGGAGTTGGCTTGTTTTTTTTCTTGGCGTTGGTTTCATCTTCTTACTTCCTATTGGCATCAATTCTCAGATCTTTGTTGGTGTTTTAGGTGTCTCCCAAACTCCCAAATTTACAGGAGCTTTTTCTAGACTGCAGAGTCTTCTGGCCTTTCTCACTCATGCTCCCTCATAATGATATCAAACCTCACCAAATTGTCTGGCACTGCTGCTTCTGGATATATATAGCCCAGCTTTTCCCCCTTGATCTTTTTCACTGTGTTCAAGGCTAGTGTAAAGTGAAGTCATCACAATTTCTCTTTTAAGCTTAAGGAATTTGATAAATGAAGTTGTGTGGGGTCCTGGCAGGCAATGTGCTTGAGCAAAGTACAGTGACCATCTGTGGACCAGTCTCCTTATCCCCTTTATTATAGGCACATACTCAAGTTCAAATTGCTTTGTTAAACTTTTTTGTGTGTCTCTCTTTTCATATTTCAGCTTTATACAATTATTCCCAAATCTCCCAAACTGACAGTGAGAGAGAGTAATTTGAAAGGACTGCTCAACTTAAGCCTTTTGAAGATTTGCACCATAGCTGCATTTTTCTAATTTCCTGGCATCTACTCTGTTCTCCTGGCCTTTTCAAAAACAATTGTAAGTGAATGAATACATATAATAACTGATTCCATCAATACTCTTGGACCATCCTTTGGACTTTCTGGTTTTGGACATTTTACACTTTAAAATTCATTTACCGCCTTCCAGCATTTCCAAAAGAAAGATGCATAGTACATGTTCTCAAAGATGTCATAATCGAATTAAGGACAAGAAAGAGATACAGATTTATATGTTGTTTCTAAATATGGAGAATAATGTCTACAGGAAAGAAGAAAGTTAGAAAATTAATTAATTATCCTTATGTTTATAATTACAGAATTGATTTTGTCCAGTTTATCAGCTTGAGAAGCAAAATGAAGTCATACATTTTTTAATTTTTCAAGTAAGATGTCCCATCTTACTATCCAGGGAGCAACAGCACCCCCACCTCCCCCTACTCCCCTGCCATGAGATCCTTTCTTCTTTGTGGTAAATACAACAATTAAAAGTCGGTTATTAATTGTTCCAGTGAAACTGGATTTAGTTGACAGGGGAGATTTGGGCTCTTACACTGTTGAAGGCACCTTCCTACCTTATGGCATCACTGGCTGGCCAATAGGGTTTGCTGCAGCGAGTGCCTAAGGGATACATACATTGTCATCTCTGGTGGCACTGGAGTGGGGGTATTCTCCTCTGAAGTGGCAGCTCTGACACTACCCCCAAAAGCTTTGGGGGCTCAAGTGTCCCTTTCATAAACAAATGACCTATTTTTCTCTGCCAGGGAAAGCCAGAAATTTCACTCCTTGTTTTGACTGGAATTTCACTGAATTAACAGGTTAATTTGGGGAGAATTGACATCTTTTTAATATTGGGCCTTCCCGTTGAAGAACATGATGCAACTCTCAATCTGGTCAGGGTTTCTAGCATGTCTTTGGTAAAGTGTTAACATTTTCTTCATGTAGGTCTTATCCCTTTTATTGTTAGATTGGTTCCTAGTGTTTTATAGTTTCTGTTAGTGGAGTCTTTCTTTCTTTTGCACTTTATTAGTTGAACATCACTATATCCCTGATATCTTATACCTGACTACCTTGCTGGACTATTGTGGTGGTTCTAATGGTATTTTACTTGAGTTTCTTGGATTTTCTAGCTAAACAGTGTTCTGATTAATTCCAATCTTTATACATTTATTTTTCTTATCTTATCACAATGGCTAGGACCTCACCACAGTGTTGCACAATAGCAGTTATAGCTGGAATCATTATCTTATTTCTACATTTAAGAATCTGCTTCAGTAAACATAGTGTTTTTGTAGTTTCATGGCAACTACTCTTTATGGAGTAAAAATAAAAAAGATTCTCTAGCCCGAGTTTGCTAAGGTTTCTTACCAGAAGAGATACTGAAATGTATCAAATGCAAAATCTCCTGAAATACAGGGTCTTTATAACAATTGCTGATAATTCAGAACAAAGCTTATCTTACCACAAGCTGTTATGTTTTTATAACCTTTCCAAATTGATCACTATCATAGCAAAATGTCTATGAATAAATGTCCTTGGGGAAAGTGGGCCTTTATGTATCATGGTAAGGCCCCTTTTTTAGAGCTATTAGCAGGGCATGGTGTAAAAAGTGAATCGTTATTGTAAATGAAGTCCATGATAACAGAATAATATAAAAATTGTGAGTACTAAAATTCATATTATCGATGTCATTTCACACTCCAATCAAGAGAAGAGAACCTCAAATCCTACCTTTATAAATCTAATAAATTTCCTTATTCTGAGCCTTGAAATACTTCTTTTCACAATATATTTTTGTCTCCGTCAAACTCCTAACTCCCTGGCCCACTCTCAAAAAAAGACCAGCTAGAAAGAAAAATTGTAGTTCTCCTCTATACCTAGGAATCATTCTTCACCTAAAACAAACAATTGGTAAAAATCCAGACCCAACAGGGATGGAACACTCAACAGCTTTGCCTTTCATGTGAAGGAGAGGGAAATAGGCTGTTGTAGAATGGGGACCAATATTAGCCAATGTCTGGAAATGTCAAAACGATTAACATGAAACACTAAACTCATGTGAAACCAGTGCTCTAATGGTGTAACTCCTGAGTGTTTTCTCTACCATATTGCACACCAGGATTAAGAAAACAGTCCTTGAGTGTTTCACAATAGTGCCCTCTTCACAGCTGACCTCGTGTGCTTTCCAAAGTCCTTAATTCTGCCACTTTCAGCATCCCTGTCTCTGTGGATTTATGATGTGTTGCCAATATTATTACTTTCCCTGCTTCCACCCCTTCCACCCCAAATATTTTAGGCATTGTAAGTAACACATTTCCACATAAGGGTGCTGAAAAGTCAAGAGGCAGAATTTCTCAGCAAGAGGAGCTATAGGTAAAGGGGCTCCCCCTTGCCTTCTACCCTAACCCCCAAGAGGCTCTGTACACTGTTGACAACGATGGAATGGAGAAAACAAGAATATCCCAAGGGACAGAAAGGATATACTTAAGCAAGGAGATTGTCCCCCCTTTCCCAACATGGTTAGTGCCAGGCCCGCTCTAAGATCAAGAGAGTTCCTCCACCTTTACAGGGGCACACTTCATTCCCAAGTAAGAACTGAATGCCCATACCCCTTGGTAACATGGAGAAGTTTTATTCATATACATCATCACCGTGAGAACCTATGCATCAGAGAAACAGCCAGTCCTTCTAGTCCACTACCACTTTTGTGAGAAGTAAAACATTGATTATGACCCAGTTTTCATGACCAATTTCCTCTGGCTTTTCTGAAACAGAATAACTATTATCACTTTTATCTCTCTCTGGTTATGTAAATATGGGATTCTTTTGTACCCTCTTCATATTAAATAAATACTTGTTGACTGACTGATTATTTCTACCTTCCTGATAATATAAACAAAGACTAGGTCAAAAAAAATGACTGTTGGGGCAACACTGCGCTCTCACCTGTTAAATAATTTCAGCCAGAAACCATCCCAACCCCTGCATCAGGCTTTAGCCCTTGTTAGTGGATACTCTGGTGCCCCCACCAAGACTAGCATCCACCCATTAAGCACCAAGGATTACAAACCCCCAGCTGCCAGAGTGTTGGCTATGATAGCTCTCAGGTAAGCCTCTCTCCAGGACTTGCCCTTCACAAAAGACCGCTGCCTTATCCGAGGTTACAGTGCCTCCTTGACCCCAGTACATGCAATGCCTGCTCAGTGAGGTGGGTACAAAATTCTAACTCTCTGGCCTCCATGTGAACAAGTCTGAGGAGCCAGTCCTGCTCCAGAGCTCCCCATAGGATCTCCTGAGGTCTCTAGTATAAAATATATTGCAATTCAACTTCTCCCTTTGCCACTTTTTGCTTCTCTCACACCTTCACAGGTATTGAGTCTTTGAACACTTCCCAGTGTTCTCCTGCACACAAGTCTCCATCTTTGAATCTGTGTCCCAAGGAACTAACTATAAGCTCCTTCTTCCCCCACACCCTGTTGTTTGGTTTTTAATTTACTGTCTACTCATTGCTTCTTCACATAAACTGATATCTCTACCTATATGTATGCGTGTATATTGTGTGTTTGTATTGTAGGGCCATGTAGATCCTTTTCACATTTAGCCTATATTTGGTCCAATCAGGGCCTATTTTCAATGACAAAGATCTGACCTGAGACGGCTTAAGCAAAGGGGTTCTATTGCCTCACAGAGTGGGAAAATTCAAGAAGTCATCTGGCTCTAGAAACAGCTTGATCAGGGGTTCAAACGATGTCACCAGGACCTAGTTTATTTCCCTCAGTCTATCTCTTAGCCCTATCGCTGCCATGTTGGCCTCATTCTGAAAGAGCTGCATTGGTTAGCTAGAATCACAATGATGATGCCACACCAGCAACCACAAAACATCAGAAGCACTCAATGATGAGCATTTCTTTGTCAAACATCTGCCAGTCAGCTGATGTCAACTCGACTTACTCACCCCCTTTGGGGTCAGCTGAGTTAGGCTCTGGGTGGCTCTGCTTCACACAGGGGTCCAGCTAAACTTGGTTCCTCTGTGCAGCTTGGGAACTACGGCTGAGATTGAGCTGCAGAGAGAGCAGCTAGGCTGGAAGATTCTTCTGACGGCCACAGCAGAGGCACAAAGAGCAAGCCCAGCTGCACAAACACATTTCAAACTTCTTGCTTGTGTTACAGTTGCTGCCATCCCATTGGCTGAAGCAAGTCACATGGCAGAGCCCAAATCTAAGGACTGCCCACTGGTAAGTCACATGGAAAAGGCCAACAACATCAGCGCAATGAAGATGGCTATTCCTTTCATGAAAGTGGGGATGGGGTAAGGTAGATGTTTGAACAATAGTAAAACCCAACACAGAGTCCTTCCCCTATCATAGTTCCAACTAGATACAATCTTGTCGGTACATACACATTTTTTTGTCCACAGTTGGGAAACCAAATTTGGGAAGGGCTGAATTAAGTTACACATGGGTTTTCTGAGCAGGTAGTTGACTCCTAATCCCTGGCATTGTTCAAGGCTCAACTGTATTTACTTCTAACCAACTTCTCCTTGGGGAGGATAATGCCTGCCACAAGTTCCGCTGGGCCTGGTGCATCCTCACCCATTCCTGCACCAGTTAGCATGACAAACATGATCACCTGTGTTGATTAGCACCGGGGAGATAAATCACCTTTTTCAAATTGCATGGGTTAAATTCCACAGGCAGAAACTAGGATGCAGTTACAAGAATGGAAGGATCCTGGGCTGCAAGACACCACATAGGATGTAGGGACCTCACCCCTCCTGCTCTTGTTCTTACAGTTGGAGTTGTTTCTATGGGCTTGTATCCATCACCCTTCCTGTTCCTCTCTTAGGTTCTGTACATGAGAGTCTTACTTTGGCCTCTGGACTGCTGGGTTCAGGCTCCCTTGTGCTTGCTCTCAGGATGCCCTCTACAAATGCTCTCAAAATTGCCTTTTCTCCAAGGCTTCCTTTCCCAGAGGATCAGTCTTGGGACGCTCATTTCTCTACAGGTGCCCACCCTAACATCTGACCCCTGGGATCAAAGACCACCCTCCCTTCTCTCTTCTCTTCCCTGGGTCATAATGACATCCCCCACTCTTCCATCCTGGTCAAGGGCTGCAGCAACCTGCCAGGCCACACACTGGCCACCCTGAGGGCCAAGTCCCTCCACCTGACGTATCTCATGCAGCTGTCCTGGGACCTCTCTCAGGTCTGTTTTACAGGAGAGAGATTTATTTCCCTGAAGTTTTAAGGCAGGAAAAGACTCGTTTCCTGGAGCTGTGCCAAGAAGGAGGCAATCCACCCAGGAAACAAACAAGACCCTTTTCTCTGTAGTCTTCCCTGCTTCCCCCGTCAACCCTCCCTGCTCCCCCTGAGTGAAAGGAAAGCTGTCAGGATCAAAGGCTTGTATTTGTGATGAACTGCTGCTGGCTGGACCCACACAGGAAGGACTGCCAGCACTTTAACTCCTTCTTACCCACTCTGTGCTTGCTGCATTCATAAGTCTGCTGGAGTCATGTTTCGGTAAATGAAACATCTTTTTATGAACAGAGAGCCATTCCAACTGGAACGTTTGAAAGAATGATTAAGGACTCAAAAGGCAACAAAATCTGCCTCCAAGTATATCTTGATCTCCTCAATTACTTCATAATAGATGATCAAATATATTTGCCCCAGGAGAAGGAAGAGACCTAGAATGTGGGCACTGAAGGCAGACTAGTTGGTATTATTCTCTCTTCCACCTCTCTTGAGTTGGGAGGCCTTGAATAAGCTATTTAGCTTTTCTGCACCTCAGTTTCCTCATCTATAAAATGGAGAGAAGAATTAGAGGGGTCTCACGGTGGTGTGGAGAGGAATAAATAAGATAATGCACATGATACACTTGACCCAGAGTCTGGCCTAGAGTGAAAGTGTCATTGACTTTCATTGTGGTTATCATTATTACTTTTCTATTATATCAAAGAAGGAGGGGGCCATACCCAGGCGTGCTGAAACCCACGTAGCTTAAAAGTTACAAGATGTGCTCTGCATAATCACACAGCCTCAGTGTTGTTGGGCCCTCAGGTTCTGTTAAATAAGCATGTCACAGAATCTTGCCACCCCTCCCAAGACAACACAAAGTGATTGTTTTCCAAAGAAAAAATGAGTTACAGCCTAAGATTACTGAGCAATCATAAGAACAGCACTGGGAGCGAGATTACATCATGGGCCAGCCCCTGACCTTTCATTCCCTACATATTTTCCAAGGACAGTAGCTTCACGATACAACAGTGAGCAACAGGGGTTTGCAAGCTAAGAGGAGAAACAAGGCTATAGATGGCTAACAGTACATCTGTGGCAAGCGCTCAAACACAGAAACAAAGCACGCTGGAAGGGTTTTGCAAATCTGCTGGTGCTTAACTCCGTACGTTTTTACGGACACTTGAAAGTCTTCGTTGTGGAGCCCATCATAGGCTACTTCCAACTCATGGCCCAGTGCTCTGGACGGCCTGCATTGCTGTATTGAATTGTGAATAAGGACAGGCTGGGACTTGGGTAGTTTTGCCCTGGCAATTCCCAAGAGGTTTCACTTCTTGTCGGATAAATTTTATTAATTTACTTAAATGGGATTAGGGCCATGAAGACTTTCTGATACCCACCCCCATCACCCAGCTTGGCCCTGAAGCCACTGTGAAGCAGGACGCCCCAAACGAGGATGGCCACAATGCCTGAGAAAACCACAATGAAAAACGTGTTACTTGTGGTTTATTTTCCTAGAGCCATAGTAAAGAGAAACAGGCTGGTTGCAAGAAATAAACTGTTAAATTTATAGAGTGAAAAAAAATCTTAGTTTTAATTATAGTCTAGACTGCCTATCTTGGCAACCGCCTCACCCAGCACAGAGTAATTTGAGGAAATGTGGGGTCAGTAGGACTGCAAAAAATGAGGGGCAGCTTGTCTTAGCATGATGTGGGAAACCCGCTTACCGAGCAATCAAGGACATAGAAGATTCATGAAGGGCAAGACACTGAGAGAAGACTCCTATCTGAAAATCCAGGAGCATTGGCAATAGCAGTACTTCCAGATTCTTTGTGTATTCCTACGATGTTTACATAAAAGGGAGAACTTCCACCATTACTGGACTTAAAATGCTGTCAAGTGAAATAACATTCTTTGTTAATCGCGAGGAAACCACAGAACAACTATACTGTAGGACCTTCCAATTCTTTTTTGTGCAGAAGAGTTTTTTCAATGTTAGAGAATAAAAGAATTCTATATAAAGAATTCTGGCAGAAATTCAGATCCGAAAAAATTTTTGACACTTCAGGTTTGAACAAGGAAGAGGGAGTAGGGAAAAATAAATGCATGGTAATAAAATTCCTGTAAGTCTTTTTTCACTAAAATGAAGGGGGAAGAGGAAAAGGAGAAGGAGGACAAAATGAAGACAAAGAGAAGGGGAAGAGGTGGGGAAGGACACAAAGAGGAAATCACAGAGGGCTTCAAATAAACTGATAATCAAAGTCACAAAGCTACTTACTTTAATCCACTTTTATATTACTGATTTAAAAGAGAAAGGCATTGTGAAGCTTTCCTGTTGTTCTTAAAACACTCTTACCAACAAAAGACCTATGATTTAGAAGGAGAGAGAGGTGAACGCTGACTTACAATGCAAGGAGAATTGAACCAACATTGATTTAATGGTGCAAGACAGCCAGTCAAGGCTGCAGTGGCTAGAGAAGAAGCATCCGGTCACAGCCACGGCTCTGCGCGGACTGCGTGGACCACAGGTGAAAGGGAGCCCTCTCAGAGCTGCCTCTGATGGGTGCAGGGCTCGAACGCGAGTGAGAGCAGAGGCATTTATACTTTATGTATAAATATTTTAAAGTTTTTAAGTCAAGCTCACAGACTCTTAACTATGTTTTCCATTTAAAAATATATTTCTATTTGACAAACATTCCTTCATACTAACAACATTAAAGCAAAAAAAATTAAACAATAGTTGCAAGTATATGGTTTTTGTATGACTGAAAGTTAGTAAAATAATCTAAAATCTAAAGTTCATTATTATTGCTCAGGCCTGGGTATTTTGTTGATGGCTAGTAATGTTTACATGAGTAATAAAATGGAAAGATACATAATTTATAACTTATTATGCATTCATTGGATAAAATAGTCTATACTTTCATTTAAGCAAAATTTAGGTTTGACTTACAATAATGTTATGATGGATTAAAATATAAATGAAATTATATCTAATGTATACAAAATTTGCAAATATGTTATCAAAATGTAAATTAAGCTAAATGTAAAAATGTTTAAATAATTAAAATTAGTTTTCAATTGTGAATTCAAGTTATTTCACCTCAGATAGTGATGTTATCTCTTAAAATTAAAAGCAAAATGCCTATTATTACTAATAATTAAACTCTTAAAATCAGAAATAAACCTGACTTTTTACTTAGCTTTCTGAAAATCTTAATTGTTATTCAACATTTTAAAAAAATAAAACTAAATACAATTCTAGTCAATCCAATGTTCAGTTATTGTCAATGGAAAAAATTGGTATTTTGCTTTGTGCATTTCAAGTCTAGATATGTGTGTGTGTGTACAAATTCAACAGTAACATGAGTCATTTCATGTCACAAATGTTCCTAGCCACCATGGCAACTGTTGCGAATACACAATAATTTGTGAGTACCTCTGGAACCACTTTTTTTTCAATTACAGTTAACTTTCAATATTATTTTGTATTGGTTTCAGGTGTATAGAATAGTGGTTAGACAATCACGTACTTTACAAAGTGTTCCCCTGATATTTCCATAACCCACCTGGCACCATACATAGTTATTACAATATTATTGACTATATTTCCTATGCCGTACTTTACAGTGATGTAAAGTACGTGGCTATTTTGTAACTACCAATTTGTTCTTCTTAATCCCTTCACCTCTTTCACCCAGTCTTCCAAACCCCTTCCATCTGGGAACCACCAGTCCATTCTCAAGGTCTATGAGTTCTGTTTCAATTTTGTTTGTTCATTTATTTTGTTCTTTAGATTCCACATATAAGTGAAATCATATGGTATCTGTCTTTCTCTGAGTGACTTATTTCACTAGCATAATACCTTCTAGGTCCATCCATGCTGTTGCAAATGGTAAGAGCTCATTCTTTTTCATAGCCAAGCAATAGTCCATTGAATATATGTACCACCACTTATTTTTTTATCCACGCATCTATTAATGAGCACTTGGCTGCTTCCATTGCTGACTATTGTAAATAATGCTGCAATGAACACAGGGGTGCATGCATTCTTTCAAATTAGTGTTTTGGGTTTCTTTAGATAAATTCCCAGAAATGGGATTGCTGGGTTATAAGGCAGTTACATTTTTTTAATGTTTTTTGTTTATTTATTGATTTAAAAGACAGAAACAGAAGGGTGGGGAAGAGAGGGGGGAGAAATATCGATTTGTTGTTCCATTCATTCACACATTCATTGGTCGACTCCTGCATGTACCTTGCTAGGGATGGAACACACAATCCCGGGGCATTGAGATTATGCTCCAACCAACTGAACTACCTGGCCAGGGCAAGATAGTTCCATTTGCAATTGTTTTTGAGAACCCTCCATGTTGGTTTTCTTAGTGGCCACACCAATCTGCACTTTCACCAACAGTGCGCCACTTTTTTTTTTTTTTTTAAGATTTTATTTAGTTATTTTTAGAGAGAGGGGAAGGGAGAGAGAAAGAGAGGGTGGGAAACATCAATGTGTGGTTGCCTTTTGTGCTCTCCCAACTGGGGACCTGGCCCACAACCCAGGCATGTGCCCTGACTCGGAATCAAACCAGCAACATCTTGGTTCGTAGGCCAGCACTCGATCCACTGAGCCACACCAGCCAGGGCATTTTTTTTTAATCCTTATCTGAGGATGTTTTGGTTTTTTTAAAAAAATGATTTGTATAAGAGAGAGAGAGAGAGAGAGAGAGAGAGAGAGAGAGAGACATCAAAGTGTGAGAGAAACATCAACTGGCTGCTTCCCAAATGCCCCTGACCAGGGATCAAACCACAACCTTTTGGTATATGGAGGGACACTGCTCCAATTGACTGAGCCACGTGGCCAGGGCTGGAACTACTCTGCAGAACACAAAGCGAAGCAAGTAAATGGACCCTCTGGACTACAAAAAGATTTTTTTCTTTAATGTAAAAATCTATTGCATTCATTAAGAGAGGGAAGAATTTGAAAAATCAGTACAATTTGTTTCTCCTAACTGGGGGCTTCTGCTGCCCCAGTCCTCCCCACACTCGGACACAGTGCCTGGCTGAATCACGGCTGTAGAAGAAACCACAGACCTGCCCAGCTTGTGGACTGTCACCCTTTGTCCACAACCAAGGGCCAAATAATATGGAGAATCAGTTCCCTCAGTCTTGAACATTATAAATCACGAGAACAAGCTTGGTTTGGGGTGATGGGCTATATTGTATAAACACTCGGGGTCGGATTCTAAGAGATGAAAGTATGCAGTTATTTGTGATACGTGGGGGACTTCCCTAAGTGGGACCATCTCACTTGGGTATAAGAAAGCTTCCAGTTATGGTTTATCCTCAAGGCAAAACAAAGGAAATTTAGGTTAGACCATAAAGTTTTAATTAACAATACCAGTGTATCATGCTATGTCTGTTCTTTCACAGTTCTTTAAACTTTGTTCTTACTTGTGTTTTTTACCCCTACATATTTCTTACAGTGAATAGTTCTTATATGAAATGATGGTCACCAGCATGAGGTCTTGGACCACTCATTTTCCCTCTGTTTTCTCATCTGTAACCAGAGGCAAATGGACTATATAATTTCTGCCTTAACATGATGTAAGTTCTTAAGCTGCTATCTACTTGTTTAAGGAGAAGAAGGCTTTTGTCTATGGGAAAGAGCAAGGGCAGTGGAATCGATGAGACTCCAGATTTGGGGCAAGTTGCTTGACCTCTGTAGACCTTGGTTTCTTCATCTGTAAGGTGGAGACAAGCCTGCACATGCACATTACTGGAAAAATTTAGGATGTATTATATCACAGGATCGGGGATGATGGATTGTGGGTTGGAACTCACACGGCCAGAAAAGAAACTGTTGATTTCTGAATTGCATTTGGTAACTGGGGAAAATTAATTTCTCTAGATTTAAAAAGAATGAGGGGGGGAGCATCTATATTTAAAAGTAAAATTTTTAAGCGTAACATACACATAGAAAAGTTAAAGCTCCATAACCGTTCAGTTCAAAAACTTTTCAGAGTGGGCACACCCATGCATCCAGCATGTAATTAAGAAATAGAACTTTATTAGCACCCACACAACCTCCCTTGTCTCCCCTCCCACACGCTCCCTAACCACCACCACACTCCCTGCCAAAGGGAACCTCTTGTCTGATTTCTAGCTCAAGATTACTGGGCCTGTTCTTGAACTTTATACAAGTAGTCTTGTGTAACATGAACTCCTGAGTCTGGCTTGTTTCTCTGAGGACTGTGTTTGTGAGGTTCAGCCGTGCTGCTGTATGAAGCTGCGGTTTGTCCATTCTCAGTGCTGTCTAATATTTTGGTGTGTGAACATGTCTCAATTTGTTTAGTCATTTCACCTCATTCTTAGGAATATTCTAGTTAATGTCTGTTGGTGAACATTTCTGCTGGAGGTGTTGTATACCTGAGAGAGCAATAGCTGAGTCATAGGGTGTGCAGCTGTTCAGTTATTATAGATACTTCCAAACAGGCTTCCAAAGCAGCTGGATAGATTTACACTTCCAACAGCACCACAGGAAAGTTCCAACATCTAATTTTAAGACACTGGCTGAGGAAAGACCATATCCCTTGCCTTGTGGTGGTGGGTTTTGGTGGAGAATTGTTAATGACTTCTCTTCCAGTGCCACACGTTGGCTCACTATGCAATGTGAGGATGCACAAAGCCTTCACTGCAAACCTTCCCACACCCCCAGGCCACTCCCTGCCATCGGCTGTCTTTGGTGGGTCCCTCTCCAGCTTTCCTAAAACCAAAAGTCCTTTTTGATGACTGGTGCAAGCTGATGGTTCAAACTGACAATTATGATTAAAACATGTATACACGCACAAAGTGGAAATGACCCTGAACAAGAAAAATATTTGTTGAGTAAAGGCATTTAAAGGACAATTTCACACCAAGTAAAATCCACTTTACCAATGGAGAGTGAATTTTTGGCCCAAAGTCTCCTGGTCTCCCCTTCCTCAGCCACAATTACTCTGTTAACACAAAGGGCTGTGGGCTTTGCCATTGCTGTAGCCCCCGTCAGGCTCAGGCATGACCCCACATCTGCTCGTTTTGCTCTGTGGGAAATGCTGGAACAAACTAGCCCTCCCTCCCCCATCAGGTTCTAGCTCCTGGAGAACTGGTGACGCCAAAGCTTGAAGCTGACACTGTCTAATTGTCTCTGAGCAGGAGAGTCTGAATGGCCCCATTTGAATCTCTCACTTTCATGTGGCGATGGGAAAAGCAGGCCGTTTGCACATGACGGATAGAGTGCAAGACTTGCTGTAAATGTTGTTTATATTGCCCAGGGCAGATCAAATGACTTGAAGGATTAACATATCAGAATAAAAAGACTCAGATGCATGAGGAAAAGCCAGAAAACCCCACACTCCTCAACACTGAGTCATTTTTCGACAGATTCAACTTGGCAAAAAAAAATTATGTTGGGATATAGTCCCTGCTCTGTTACAGGAGACTTTGGAAACAAAATGTAAAAAGGCAACTGTTGCATGAAACCATTAGACCCCAGATCCAATTCTCTTCCTCTGTCCACTCTTTGAGAGGTCTCCAAACCAGGGAGGCTTTGCAGATGGAACCTGTGCCTGTAGGTTTGACCTTGTCCTGGCCCATTTCTTCTTCTTGCATCCTCAGGGAGCTAGAGGTCCAGTGCTAACAATCAGCACTAAGCGCTGCTAACAATCAGCAGCACATGCAGTGATGAGCTCATTACTGAGTCACTCACTCGTTCCTGCTATTGACACATCTACCCATAACTGCTGGGAGAATGGTAGGGTCACCTGGGTGGATCGTTTCTGAAGAGGCATCTCTCCTTTGCACACATGCTTGTCTATACCTCAGCAGCCAGTCCCAGGCCCAGTATTTATGTTCGCTTTCAGATCCCGTGTCATATTACAAGCAGCACTAAATTCCTACTGCTGCTTTTTGGGGTGGGGGTTATAGTATTTTTCCAGCACTGTTTATTTTAAATTCCAAGTTATTATTATTTCTTCTTGGTGGTTAAAAGTCCAGTTGGAAAGGTTTTCCACAAGACTGAGAATTCCTGAGAAACCTTGACAATATTCAGCATTCATGATGACCCAGACAGACGTATTTTATGAAAAGTGTACTGCCTTTGAATGCCTTCCCATGAATGAGCTCAAATGTTGAGATTCTGTTAGATTGGATTTCAGAACATATTTAACATATTTCCATCTGGCAACCTTGGGGTGTCTCTCAATAACAGGGATTATAATAGGATTGTTATTTGGTATAAAAACATTTGCTCAGGATGGACAAGACTTCCTGAAAAATGCTGTACATCTTTATGGCTGACATTTTTGTTGTTTTGAATTAACTGGGTTTTTTTTTTATTCTACCACAAGTTTGAAATATTTTACTATAAAACTCTTCCTATCCCACCTCAAACAAAGCTGGCAATTTTCCCTCAGAATTATAAGAACTCAAACTAAGTCACATCCATGAAAATACTTTTATTAGTGGGAAGCCCAAGTTTCCCATACTTACATAAATATAATGATGCTTGTATGGTTTCTCATTTCTTAGGCTGGCGATCCAAGGAGCTGAAACTGGGGATAGTCTATAAAATTTAACTTTTTATGGTGGGCTTCATGTTTAAAGGAAATTAAGATTTTGTTTTAAATCCCCAAAAGGTTCTTAATTTGTGAGTTACAGCACTTAGGAATATCCAAATAAAACAACACTAAGAACTCAGTCTTTTGTGCACAGGGGAGAAGCATTGCCTTGATGAGACAAGTTCAAACTCAAAGACAACACAAGAATAAATGACACAAAATCCTGGAGCAAGATAGGAACTTAGAGAGAGCATCGATATTCATTCAGGGCAAATGTGGAAGTCTTTATCCACAAGTCTTTTTAGAGATAATCAAACCAAAGATCAAGAAGACAGTATTGTAGAATAATTCCATAAAGACATGTTTGTTCTGGCTCTGTGGGTCAGTTAGAGGTGTCCAATGTTGATGGCCAATCCAAGTGTCTAAAACTCACCTATGAAAGCCAAAACATCTCCTCTTATTTGACCAACTATCTACCTCTCACTGGAAAAGACCCCAAAGCCGAAGAGGCTACCTTTTGGGAGTATGAACCACGTGGAGGCTGCAATAAGTCCTCAAGGCTGTGTCAGCGACCAACCTCCAGAAGCTTTAACTTAAAGCAGAGTTTTGAAGATGGCAGAGTAATGCTCTTTCCACCTTTTATTTTCTCCTCTCAAAATAACTACCCTAACAGAAAAATTGACAACAAGAAACAGAAAAACACAGACTCTGTCTTTGATAAAACTAGAAGACATATGCAGCCACACACTCATTATATGAAGAATGAAGTAGAAGAGACGGGTTAAATGACAGAGCAGAGTGGAAGAAAGGCAAACCTCAGAAGAGATAGTGATAAAAGTTGTCCTGAAAGAAAAGACACAGGAATTGGAAGCCCCAGGTACTCCAGATGGGATTATTCTTACTCAAAAAGGGAAACGGGTGACAGGGGAATTGGTTAAAAGGCCCAGTAGGAGACCTCTGCTTCTAGCAGTAAGGCCCGTTTGATACAGTAGTGTTTTCTCCTGCCAAATGCAATTAGAGCCTGGATAAGCTACAACAAAGGTCATTTTAATGTGTTTTGATATTACTAAGAGTAAGAGAAAAAGTTTCCTTCCCTGTACCTTCCTCTGGGTGGTGGTCGGCAGAGTGGGAACTTGGGGGGCGGGGGGGTGGGGTAGGAGCAAGTGGAACCTGAGTACAGAACCACAATAGTAAGTAAACTCCAGTAAGTATTGTAAATCCTTGAGTTGGTTGCCCTGGGGTCATGCAAGCAAAAGTGTTAACACCAGACAGAGTTGGGGTCCAGGCACTAATCACGTCCCTGTGTGAAGATGAGAGAGAAGATGCTCTCGATGAATCTAAGAGGGCTGTGAAAATGCAAATATGTCTCCAGCCTAGTAAATGCAAATTGCCTTTGGAGAAGAGCATACTACATCTCCCAAAGATTCAGCTCTAAATACAAAATGACTGTGTAATCTGAAATTAACCAAACATAAAAGGAAAGCCAAAGCAACAAACTGAAGTTTAGATTCTAAGAACCTCAGAAATTAGAAGATATAGAATATGAAATAGTCAAGTGTACAAAATTTAATAGGCTTATTTTTTAAAGGGAGCCAAGAACAAGAGACTACTAAATATTGCTAACCATTTTTGAAGAATGGAAAAAGAACTTTTAGAATTGAATTATATAATCATTGACATTTTAAACTAAATGAGTAAGTTAACCAACAGAATAAATTCAACTAAGGAAAAAAAATTAGTAAACTGGAAGACAGAGCTAAAGAAATTAACCAGAATACACCATAAAGAGGCAAGGAACTAGAAAATATGAAAGAGTAATTAAGAAACATGGAGAGTAGAATCAGAAGTACTTTGTATTTATATATAATTGGAATCTGAGGAAAAAAGAGAAAGAAAGTTAAAGAGAGGCAACATTTGAAGAAATAAAGGCTGGGAGTTTTCCAAAACTAATGGAAAAGACAAATCTACACATAAAAAAATTTGTGTACACTAAACCAAATCAGGGAAAGGAATGTAGTGGAATTGAAGAATTCTAAGGAAAAAGAGACAATATTAAAGGCATACAGAGAGAGGAGGGAGGCCACCTACAAAAGAATAAGAATTAGAACAGCTACAAAAGACTAAACAATATGTTCAAAATGCTGGAAAAAGCAACTGTCAAGTTAAAATTGTATACCCATAGAAACAACTTATAAAAATAAGAGTAAAATAAACAAACAAGAAGAACAGAGACAGAATCATAGATATGGAGAGCGTTTTGATGGTTGCCAGATGGAAGGGGGTATAGGGGAATGGGTGAAGAGGTGAGGGGATTAAAAAGTACAAATAGGTAGTTACAGAATGGCCATGGGAATGTAAAGTACAGTATAGGAAGTGGAGTAGCCAAAGAACTTATACAAGACTCATGGACATGAACAATGGTGGGGGGATTGCCTGAGGGAGTGGAGGATGCTGGGTAGAGAGGGGTAAAGGGGGAAAAATCAGGACAACTGTAACAGCATAATCAATAAAATATAATTTAAAAAACAAGAGTAATAAAAGTTTTCTTTTATATAAATTTTAAAAAGAGACAGGATTTACCTTCAAAAGACATTGTTGACCAAGGAAACTTCTAAACTGGGTGACCTTCAGGAATAAGAAAAATAGCCTCAGAAGAAAAGATGGGGAAGCAAGAGAGAATTGTATGTGAGCAACTAAATTAATAAACATGTAAGCAAGCCTACATTATCTCTATGTATTGTCAGTATAAATAATAATAACATGTATTTTGTGAGATGAACACAGTAACAGAATTAAAATTATGTAACAAGAATATCTAAGTTCAGAGATGAATGATCAGCATTAAAATAAAGTTGTTGAGTTATTCAGATATTGAAAAACTTAGACATTAAGTTAAACATGCATCATAAATTCCAAGGGTAACATTCTTTTTTTTTAATTACTTTATTGTTGTTCATTTACAGTTGTCTGCATTTTCTCCCTGCTCCCCACCCCAGCCAAACCCACCTCCCTCCCTTGCTTCCACCCTCCCAATGGGTAACATTCTTTAAAAAGAGACTATGACTCCCAAGTAGGAAAAAAAGTGACAAAGCAAACAATTTAAAGGGGAAAAAAGAGCATAAAATAAGCAGGAACACTAGAAATCATAAAGTCAGATGACATAAACAAATCAAAATATACCAATAATTCTAACATATGTATATGTATAAAACCAGTTAAAAGAGATTATGAGGCAGGATTTAAAAAAGAAGATCCACTATACACTGTTAAAAAGAGACCCACTAAAATATAATGTAATGGCAAGGTTAAATATGAAAGGTAAATAAAAATATATATATACTGAAAAATAAAAGGTGGAGTAGTTATAAGTATTTTTTACCAAACAAAACAGATACTAATAAAAACCATTATTTTAGGATATAAAGGATCCGTATGTATTGATAATGTTTAACTCACTTGGCAGAAATAATTATTATAAACTTGTATCACCAAAATATACAAAACTCAAAAAGATAGAGCTACAGGGGGATACTAACTAATCTGCAACTATACTGAGAGATTTCAGACTATATCTGCAAATTATTAAAAGTCAAGCAGACAAAAAAATAGTGAAGACATAAAAGTATTGAATGATGCAATTAATAAATACATAACAGAATTAGCAATTAGAATATATATGTTTTTCTCAAGCACACATGGAACATTTATAAAAGTTGGCTGCATTCCAGGCAATAAAACACACCTCAGCAAATTTTAAAGAATAACTATGATGCCAGGCTTCGCTTTCAGACCACAATGAAATTAAAATAAAAATAATAAAATATATATATATGAGAAATCACACTTGTAAAGAATTCATAAATCAAAGAAGCAATCATAATGGAAATTTTTCGAAATAAAAGTGAATAGTAATGAATGGATTACATATAAAAACAAAAATTTGTAGGATACAAATAAAACACTATTTTGAGGAAAAGTTTTAGAGTTACATGCTTATAGTAGAAAAGAAGGAAAAAATTAAGTTAAGCATTCAATTTAAGAAGTTAGGAAAAAAACCCAAACAGTATACAATGAAAGAGACAATACAAAATAAGAGCTGGGATATAGTAAATCAAAAACAAAGACACAATACAGAGTATTCCCAAAACTAAAACTTGGTGTCTTCAAACAATAAAACAAAAATCAACAAATTTTTGGTTATGTTAGTCAAGAAAAAAAAGAAGACACAATTAAAATGTAATAGGAATGAAAGGGGTACTTAAGTACAGAAATTAAAATCAGTTAGTGAATCTTATGAACAACTTGATGTCTATAAATTTTAAAACTTGGTCACAATGAAAAAAATCTTAGAAAAATTAAGCCTAATAAAAATAAAATCAAGAAGAAATAGAAAGTCTGAAAAGTGTTATAACCACTGAAGAAATAAAATTGGTAGTTAAAATAATCCCACAAAGAAAACACGAGGCCCAAATGTTATTACAGGTGAACTCTACCCAACTACCGAAGAACAAATCATTCCAATCTCATACAAATGCCTCTGGAGAACAGAAGAGAAAAGACCCTAACTGTATAAGATCTGTATACTGTAATGCCAAAATCAGCTAAGGACAGGAAAAAAAAAGAAAAATTACATGGTACTCTCACTCATGAACCTAGATGCCAAAATCTCACCCCCCAGAAAACTGAGGAACCAATCCTACCAAGCGGAGTTTGGAAACAAAGGACTGTTTTAACACTAGAAAACCTATACTCATAAATGACCAAAATAACATATTAAAAACTAAAAATGATGACATAATTTTAATAGATGCAGAAATGCATTGAATAAAATTCAACACTAATTCATGATAAAAAAAAAAAAGAACTGTTACCAAACAAAGGATAGAAAGGAATATCCTTTTCTTAATAATCTCCAAAACAAAAAAACAACAGCATTCTTAGAGGTGAAAAGTAAGAATTCTTTTCCTTAAAACCAGAACCTAGAGAGAGATTTCTGCTAACATTATGATGTTCAGTCATGTGCTGGGCATCCTTGCCAATACAGTAAAATAAGAAAGAAAGAAAGAAAAGGAATAGTAACCATGGAAGAAAAGATGGATGAATTTGACTATATCAATATTAAAAATTACTGTTCACTGATACAAACTATAAAAGTCATTTAAAAAAATGAAATTATAAGAAACAAACTGGGGGAAAGATCACCACATGTGTAAAAGAAAAAAGATTAATAACCGAAAATGTAAAAAGAGTACATACAAGTACATTGTTTTAAAAAGAGAGTCAATGGAAAATAGCCAAACATCGTAGATGAGCTTTTTACCCAGCAGGAGGAACGCATATGGGGATCACATAGGAAACATTAGTATTGTGGGAACTTCCCTCTAAACCTGCGATTCACACCTACTACACTGGCAAAAACAAAAGCCCGATAACACAAAGTATCGACAAGGATACGGGAATTTCCACATATTGCTAGTGGAGGTATAAATCAGTACAACCATTTGGGAAAACGATTTGTCACCTTGGTGTGAAATGGAAAATGCTCGTACACTGTGGCCCAGCAGTCTCACTCCCAGAGATCCCATCTCCTGGAGAAAAGTCCTCGCATGTGGTGGCAGATAGAATAATGGCTCCTTCCCAAAATGTCCATGTCCTAAATTCCCCAGACCTGTGAGTATGCTACCTTTCATGACAAAGGGTCTTTGTAGATGTGACTGAGGTTAAGGACCTTGAGACGGGGAAATTATCCGAAATTACTATCTGGATGAGACCAGTGTAATTGCAAGAATCTTTATGAGCTTAGAACTTTTTTCAGAAGCTGTAGTCAAAGAAATGCCATGCGAGAAGGATTTAACGCCAGGTAGCTGGTTCTAAAAGAAAGATGTGCAGGGATGAAAGAGAAGCCACTGGGAGCTAAGAGAGGCAAGAAAATGGGGTCTCCCCTGGAGCCTCCAGAAAGGAACGCAGCCCTGCCGACACCTTGATCTGAGCCCAGTGGGAATTGTATGGGACTTCTGAACCACAGAACTGATAGATAGTAAATTTGTTGTTTTTGTGGTAATTTGTTATGACAGAGCACACCTATACCAGGACATATGTAAAAGAAGTTTTATACAACATTGTATGTCATAACAAAAAAATGTTCAAAAAATGATGCAAATGTTCACTTTCAGGAAAATCAAGTTTAAAAATTGTAGCATACCATACAAAGGAAAAGTACACAGCAGTAAAATGAATGAAGTAGGGTTTACAAACAAGAAAATAAATGAATCAGAATATGAAGTGAAAGATAAAAAGTCACAGCGGCCAGCAGACAGCATGATATCATTTTTTATGAAGCACAACGTTAAGCAAAGCCAGGACAATATGTTGTTTATAATTACTTACACATGTGGTACAGTTATTTTTTAAATAAAATAAGGTGAAAACAAATACAAAATTCAGACTTGGAGTTACCACCTGGAGCAGGAAGGGGAAAGAGATTGGGGAAGGACACATAGACAAAATCCAAAGACGTTGTTCTTGCATAGAGTGGGGGGATAGTGGTGTTCATCTTAATATTACGCTCCAAAACTTACACATGTAGTAATTACACTGTTTGTTTGTATTAAGTATTACCTCATAAATTATAATGTAGAAATCTCTGTAGAATGAAAGTTAGGCTCCCAAATCCCCTTCCCCAGGTGACTTGTCCCACCTCCACTTGCTCCAATGCAGGTGAGAGGTCCATTCTAGAGCAATTGCCCCAGGCTGACTCTAGAGTCAGAGACAAGAAATTGGGTGACCCTTCTCCAGAAAAACTTCATTACCACAGAGAAAAAAATATATACCAAATATTCCAAAATGCTTGTACCAATTATACTTCCATCCAAGTAAAAACAATTGGGTATTTGGGGTCCTGTAGGAGAAAAGAAAAAAGGATAACCCAGCCCTTCCTCTACCATAAAACCCACCAGGCAGCAAAGTCCCTTCAGGCACAATCGGCAGTCAGTGTTTCACTCTTACTGAATGTGGACAGCCAAGAAGCAGCAAGATCTTGAGAAAAAGCGTCCTTGTAGAAGACAGAGGCCAAGACAAACACAAAGGGAAACTTGAAGAAATGCTTGCAGAGTGTAGAAGTAAAATATTTTAAAATTATCACTGATTTCCTTAGGAGATGAGAAGGTATTTTTTTCTTAGAGAAATGAGTCGATACTGATTGTCTTTGAGAAATGAAAAGCATAAGAAAAGGATTCTGTAACAACAAACCAACCAGTGGATAGAGCTCTTGCAAATGGAAAAAATATGTATGTGGGAGGCAAAAAAGTTCAGTAAAATGGTTGTAAAAAATGTGAGAAAATTTTCTGGAAGGGAGAACAAAAGATGAAGTGATGGAAAATGGAAGAAAAATTAATTAGTTAAATCAATCCAAGAAGCACAATATCTGACTAATAGAAATTACAGAAGGAAAGTACAGATAAAACAAAGGATATGAGCAGAGGAAGGATGAGAATATTTCTCAGAGTGAAAGAACAAATTTCTAGATTGGTAAAGGCCCACCAGGCCCTGGCTGGGTGGCTCAGTTTGGGGGAGCATTGTACTGTACACCAAAAGAGGTTGCAGGTTCGATCCTTGGTTGGGGCATGTGCAAGAAGCTACCAATCAATGTCTGTCTGTCTCCCTCTCCCTCTCTCTCTAAAATTCAATGAACATATTCTTGCTCTAAAAATTAATAAACATATCCCTGGATGAGAATTTTTAAAAAAACATAAAGGACACCAAGTATCCAGCAAAAGGAACGGGAAAATACCCTCACTAGGGCACACCATCTTCTCCAAATTCTAGCGGCAAAGAACCCTCGCATCCAAAGGGTCAAAACTCCACCAGCTAGCTCCACAGCAACTCTGGGAAATAGAAGTCAGTAGAGCAAAGGGTGCCTCCATATTGGAAGAGGTAATGATTCTCAGCTTGGGTAGTAGACTCTGTCAAAACGTTCAAAATATGAATGAAGTCTGAGAGCAGAGTTATTTTCAAACATATCAACTCTCAAAAGTTTAAGTTTGTGTGCGCCCTTTCATCGGAAACCAGAGATCTGCACTACCAGTATGAGGACATAAATGAACGGATCCAAAAACAAAGAAACCAGCACAGGCAGAAGGTGACGGGAATCCTCGGGATGAGGACAAAGTAAAGATCCAGGACCTCAGCGATGCGGAAGGGCTAGAGAGCAAGCAGTTAGTCCAAACTGGAATCTCAGATGTATGTGCCTTTGTGGGTGTGTTCTGGACTCCAGCATGGATATTCCTAAAAATAAAATTTAACTAATATATTATCTGGCTATTTGAGAAGGTGGAAAATTGTTTTGAAAGTTATTTTACAAAACTGTTGGAAAATGTAGGAAGGTTTAACTAGAGAGTCAAGGAAAAAAAAGAATAAGTCAACAAGTGAAAATATGAAATGATGATTAATTCCAAGGAAAACCAGAAAAAGAACTGTAACAATACTATAATACTTGGCTCAACAGTGAACTCTTATTTTCATTGTTATAATAATGAAGACCCTAAATGTGGATATACCCCAAAAGTAGGCTGGATGAATGGGGGGAGAGAAAAGAGGGATGTAAGAGTAAGTCAATAGATGATTTCTAAAATTAATTAATTAATAGATGGCAATATGCAATATTATTTCAAAATATGGATAAAATGTGAGAAGAAACAAGAAGAGCTAAAAGTGGCTGAGCCCAAGGAATCTATAGAATGAAAGGAAGGGTCAAGGGCTTTGTGTTGTTGTTGTTATGTCTTAGCACTGTTTTGCTTTGTAAATGTGTGCATATATATTTTTAACTTAAAAAAATAATTTAACAAATATATCTTAGGCTAACTCACAGTAAAGTAATCGATGTTCAGAAACTCTAAGAAACTTTAAGATGGACAGAGATATGGGATGGCCAAGACTGACTATGTCCCCTATTGGACTTTACTGATTCCATTAATGGCTCTACTTTTTCATGTCTTCCCATATCCCTCCCTTTTGGTAGGGCCTGCCCTGAGTTCTAGGTATGGTCACGTAGTTTGCTTTTGCCAAGGGACGGTAACAAATAACACAAGCAGAGGTTTGAAAAGAACTTGTTCATTTCTATTTTCTCTCTTAAGTCCTTGTCACCACCATGAGATCATGCTCAGGAGAGCCAGTGAGAGCGATGTGACAGACATATGTCGGAGAGCCAAGTTGTCCCAGTAGTGGCCATGTTAGAACAGCCAGCACCCAGCCAGACCTCCAGCTGACCTGGACATGCGACATAAGATACGTGTCCTCATGCCATAGAAAAGAGCTTGTCTTGGAATCTTAAGTTAAAAATGAAAAGAAAGCAAGCGTTATTCAAATTACGCTTAGTTTTTTTTACAGAGAAATAACACACTTTCATTTTCAATACTGGCAATGTTTTAAATTATGGCATACTAAATAAGTACTGTATTTTGTTTGCCATGTATAATGTGCACTTTTTTGCCCAAATTTTTGAGGGAAAAATAAGGATGCACATTATACATGGGTATAATGATTACATTCCATGGGTATAGTAATCCTGTGTAAAATGCACACAAAACAAGAGTGTGCATTATACATGGCAAAATATGGATATTTGTTTAAATTTTTTCTCATTTACCTATACATCTAAAACGGATTGTGAGAGTTTTCAGTGTTTTAACCAAAAGTTTTAAGAGTCACAGAACAATTGAAATTGTTCCAATTGATTAGTAAGATCACTTTGCGTCTTTTCATCCTACGTGGTAATTTTTGTCATTTCACACTAGCATGCAAAGTAAGGACCACCTGGGTCAGATATATGGATTGATGCTGGTGCCCTCGCTCAGCTCACGGGTCCAGTGGCTACATGTCACACAGGACATCAGGGGAAGTGGGAGGTCTTCACCTCCAGAGTTGACTAGAGGCCGCTGCATGGGTGCCTGCTCAACAAGACTGATGGAAAATCTATAGTTAAGGAAATGAACTGTCAGAGTATTGACAAGTATCTTGAGATAATTTCTACCACTAAAGGGCAAACTGAAGATAATAAAAATGTAAGCCCAAATAAGCCAGAAGTGAATAACAGAGATGACACTTCTGATTAGAGCTCTGTGTCAGCCATACTGTGAGGTATAAGCAATAATTAGATCTTTCAAGATGTCAGCAAAAACTGTGAAGTGACTAGGAAGAGTGTATGAATTACCAATTTATAACCAGTGCTATTAACAACGAATTTTCTATAAGGATAAATTGTGTTTTCACTTATAAGCAGCTGATAATATACCATCACAGTGAGCTCAACATTTAGTTACCAAGGGCTTCGAACATGAAAACAAACTTTACAATTTTTTTCAGGGATGTTTAGCATCACATAATACTTAATACAGTACTTTACCAACTTTCAATAAACGTAACGATTCATGGTTAACAAACTATGAAAGACCACATACCAATTGTTTTTCCTTCCCTGATGAAATTACCTAAAGTAATATGAAAAGAAAATGATAAATAAAAATGTTTTTAGGAAAAGTAAATGCCATTGGAGGATGTGGAGCAAACATGCTGGAGATGGGAAGAAACAAATCATAGGACGAATTACACATAGCGTGGAGGCTTTCTCTGCAGTTGCACTAAAGTACAGCTGTTTCTATCACTTCTCAGCTTATGGTATTTGCTAGATTTTGTTTCAATAATGAACTACTTTTCTGTGAGCCAATAAAATAAAGATAAAAATAACTGATTTAATAAACATAGTATTTCATGACAAACTGTGTAAGAGTGACCACCAATACCATGGCTGCTCTGACTGGAGTGTTGAGGAAAAGAATGGATCCCATGAGAGGGTTACAGAGTGAGACTGTACGTGAAAGGCATGCCCTTCATTCATTATGCATTGACAAGCCCTCCCACTATGACACTGAAGCCAGAGGTGCTACAGTCTGTCACTGGGGTGGTTCATTTTATAAAAATAAGACATGGAAATATGGTCAATCTTTATAATATTTGGCAGTGAGATAGATAATAGCTATGAAAATATTTTATACTTGCTGGCTATTTCATGGAAGGGATATCAATCTTAAAGATGAGTTTTACTTTTAAATTCCAAATTTTCCAACATGGTCTGTGATGGCGAGCATCTGTTATTATGCTATCTAACAATTATCTTTGAAAAATATACTTAATCTATTCCTGTCAGGTGACTGTGACATCCCAACAATGCCTTTAAAAAGAAATTCGGGTTCTGGAGGGAACATTTAGACAATGGGTATTTTGAACTGTTTCCACTTTTGTGTAATTTTTATTGCAAAAAATATATATGTGTCTTACCTTAAAAAATCTTTTACATCTGAACACTTCAATAAATCTTAGGATTAGAATTTTAAAATCTGTTTTCAACCCTGTTTAATGGATTTTCACATTTGGTACATATTTTTTTAGTATCTGAGGAATTTGCAATAATACTTTATTGACACCTGGGAATACAAAGATCTATTAACCAAAACTTCACAGACACTTTTGCACACCAGTGGCTAGGACTTAAAAATGAGTATCATAAGCCATAAGTAACCCCATGACGCACCTTTCCTTTGGGATGTCATTGTGGAATATAGTTTTCAGTTATGTCAACCACTTAAGCAAGCATTAAAATAAATGAGTTTAGATCCAGATCTTCAAACATTGTTTTACAAACTGTTATACACAGACTTTTAAAAATAATAATGTATTCAAATAAATAAGGACTTCTGGCCAAGATGGTGGCATAGGCAGACATGGCTCACCTCTTCACACAACCACATCAAAATTACAACTAAAATATAGAACAACCATCACTCAGAACCATCAGAAATGGAGTTAAATAGAAGTCTGACATGTTGGAATTAAAGAAACCACATCCATCCAGATTGGTAGGAAGAGCACAGATGCAAAATGGGCTGGTTCCACACCTATGTGTGGTGGATAAAAGTTCAAGGGGGATACCTTGGTAGCAAGGAGTCCCAGCCCCACACCAGGACCCCCATCCCAGGGTTCCAGTGCCACGAAATTAAGTCCCCACAACTTCTGGCTGCAAAATCCAGTGGGGATTAAGTCAGTGGAAGAAAACTCTGGAGCCCCAAGCAGTTCCTCTTAAAGAAACCACACACGTACTCACCTACTCAGACTCACTCCCTCTGAGCTCCAGCACCAGAATAGCAGCTTGAAAGATACCAGTGGCATACGGGGAGAAACTGAAGTGTCTGGCATCAAGGTGAGCAGAGGCCACTGTCCTTTTTCTAAGCTCTAGAGCCACAGAGCCAGCAAGATGATGCCATATCTGAGACTCCATCAACCTGGCTAAAACTGTTTGACCTGCCTTGGAGATTCCCATAGACTCCACCCCACCCAGCTTACAGGCTCACCCAAGCTGCTGTTCCATGTGAATGGCTGGTCTTGGCTCATGCTGCATAACTTCCTGAATCCTCTCAAACAAGCAACAGCTGGCCTCAGTGAACTGCAGGTCCAGCACTAACAGCAGCCAGCATAGATTCACAGCTTGGCTTCACCTGGAGATATCCAAGCCCAGCATAAATACTAGCCAACTCACGTTGCTTTATAGCTCAGGAAGGGTCACCCTGGGCAAAGCACAGGTGGGGGCTGAGCTTGGCCTGCACCACCCAGGAAACCCCAGGGCCAGCCCATCCAGTGGACAGCTACAGACCATATCGGAGCACCACCATCCTGCCCCTGCACAGCGGATTCTCCACAGAGGGAGGAGGTTTGTCGTAAGTGGTCAAAGACAATCCTTGCAGCTGACTGGCCTGGGTAAATCCCTCCCATTGATCTGCCAACAGCAACCAAGGCTCAACTATGAGAGGAGGGTGTACTCAGCCCACAAAGAGCACACCTGAAGTCCCCAGATTGGGTGATAGGGGAGGCTGTGCCACTGGACTGTATAGGACACCTACTACATTAGGCCACACTACCAAGACACAGAGTCGAAGCAGCTCTACCTCATACATAGAAACAAACACAGGCAGGCTGTCAAAATAGGAAGACAAAGAAATGTTGCTGAAATGAAAGAACAGCTCAAAACAGCAGAAAAAAAGCTAAATGACACGGAGATGAGCAATCTATCAGATGCAGAGTTCAAAACACTGGTTATAAGGATGCTCAAGGAACTTAATGAGGATCTCAACAGCATAAAAAATATCCAGTCAGAAATGAAGAAGACACTAATTGAAATAAAGAACAATTTACAGGGAAACAACAATAGAGTGGAAGAAGCCGAGAATCAAATCAACAATTTGGAACACAAGGAAGAAAAACACAATCAATC
This sequence comes from Desmodus rotundus, assembly GCF_022682495.2. Taxonomy (NCBI): domain Eukaryota; kingdom Metazoa; phylum Chordata; class Mammalia; order Chiroptera; family Phyllostomidae; genus Desmodus; species Desmodus rotundus. Next base: position 141,660,605 of record NC_071389.1, read on the forward strand.
AGAATAAAAAGAACAGAAAAGAATTAAAAAAAAAATCAACATAGTATAAACAGCCTCTGGAACAACTTCAAGCATTCCAACATTTGCATCGTAGGGGTTCCACAAGGGGAAGAGAAAGAACAAGAAATTAGAAATCTATTTGAAAAAATAATGAAAAAAACCTTCCCTAATTTGGTGAAGGAAATAGACATGCAAGTCCAGGAAGCACAGAGAGTCCCAGACAAGATGGATGCAAAGAGGCGCACACCAAGACACATCATAATTAAAATGCCAAAGGTTAAAGACAAAGAGAGAATCTTAAAAGCAGCAAGAGAAAAGAAGTTAGATACCTACAGGTGAGTTTCTATAAGACTGTCAGCTGATTTCTCAAAAGAAACTTAGCAGGCAAGAAGGGATTGGCAAGAAATATTCAAAGTCATGGAAACCAGGGACCTATAGCCAAGATTGCTCTACCCAGCAAAGCTATCATTTAGAATCAAAGGGCAGATAAAAGAGCTTCCCAAACAAGAAAAATCTAAGGGAGTTCATCATTACCAGATCATTATTATATGAAATGTTAAAAGGACTTATTTTAGAAAAAGAAGATAGAAACTATGAACAATAAAATAGCAAAAATACATATCTATCAACAATTGAATCTAAAAACAAAAAACAAAAAAACAAAGCAAACAAGAAGAACAGAGACAGAATCATGGATTTGGGGAGTGTTTTGATTGTTGCCAGATGAGAGAGGGTGTGGCGGAATGAGAGAAGAGGTGAGGGAATTAAGAAGTACAAATATGTAGGCAAGGGGATGTAAAGTACAGTACAGGAAATAGAGTAGCCAAAGAACTTATACACATGACCCATGGACGTGAACAATGGTGGGGGGTTGCCTAAGCAAGTGGGGAGTGCTGGGTGGAGGAGGGCAAAGGGGGAAAAATCAGGACAACTGTAATAGCATAATCAATAAAATATAATTTTAAAATAAATAAGTAAACCTTTAAAAAATAAAAAATAAAAATGATGATGCATTGAATCACATTGTTTTCACTAAAAATATTACTTCTAATAATTTTGTAAAGAGAAAAATATTTTGGTACTAGTAAAATAACATTTTAATAACTTTCAAATTTGCAGTTTACAATTTTTTACCTCATTTTTAAAAATTTTCCATTTTTATATATAGTTCAGAATGTGCTTACTATAGTACAATAGTGATGAATGTTATAACTTAAAAGTAATTGTATATGCTAGGTGTGCATGCTCAAGAATTTTTGCTTGTTTTTAAAGACTTATTTATTTATTTATTTATTTATTTATTTATTATTAGAGAGAAGGGAAGGAAGAGAGGGAAACATTGATATGAAAGAAAACATTGACCAGTTGCCTCTCAAATGTGCCCTGACCATGTGCCCTGATAAGGGACCAAACCCACAACCCAGGCATGTGCCCTGCCCAAGATCAAACTGACAACATTTCTTTTATTTTTATTTTTATTATTGATTTAATCTTTACTGTAATTTTTCCATTATTATTTGGTCCCTTATACCCCAGCCCAACAACACTTCCTTTCATGGGACAACGCCCAACCAACTGAGCCACACCAGTCAGGGCTGTTTGTTAATTGTTTATTGAGTTTGTTGGGGTGGCATTGGCTCTCAAAGCCATACAGGTTTCAAGTGCACAACTCAATAAAACACCATCTCTGCACCCTGCATCTTTGCCCCCATTTCCCCAAGCAGTCTCTTTCCATCCCCATTTCCCCCACGTTGCCCACCTCCACCTGCCCCCACCCCCTTTTCCTTCCTATATGTTATATATATATATATATATATATATATATCTATTATACACACACAAACACACCCTTTGTTGTTTTTTGCTTAATCCCTTCACCTTCTTTCATCTAGCCTCCCAAACCCCTCCCCCTGACAGCTGTCAGTCTGTTCCATGTCCATGCCTGTTTTTGTCAGTTTATTTTGTTCATTAGATTTCAAGTGAGATCATATGGTATTTGTCTTTCTCTGACTCACTTATTTCACTTAGCGCAATAATCTGTAGCTCCATCCACCTGTATAGATAAGATGTCCTTTTTGTGGCCAAGTACCACTCCACTGTGTAAGCGTACCACAGCTTTCTCATCCACTCACCGCTGATGGGCTATTGCACTGTTTCCAGACCTGGACTGTTGTAAATAACACTGCGATGAACACAGGGGTGCACATACTCTATTTAGTGTTTCAGGGTCCTTAGGGTATAATCCCAGCAGTGGGACTGCTGGGTCAAAAGGCAGTTCCATTTTTAATTTTCTGAGGAAGCTCCATAGTGTTTTCCACAGTGGCTGCGCCAGTCTGCATTCCCGCTAAGAGTGTACCAGGGTTCCCTTTTCTTTTTCACTTGGTAGAGCTGCAGGATCAAAAAGCTTCCTCCATTTAATAATACGAGCTTTTGAATCAAATGGCCCTGTCTCTGCCCTGACATTTTCTACACATGGAATCATGGCGAAGCTATTTAACCTCCCTGAGCCTGTTTCCTAATTTGTAAAATCAAGAAAGTATTACCTACCGCAGGGGTCATAAACCAAACATCTACAGGAAATAGGTAGGTTTAAAACAAAAAGTCATGTGGCCTCCATGCTCTATATTTTATTTTCCCATTTTGGCAGAAACAGGGATATAAAAAACACTTGTCTCTTATAAGAAACAATAAAACAGCAGACATAGGAAGATAAATGGGAGCCCATAGTGCTACAGAATGGGGTTCACTGCTTCGAGTACTCTTCCCAAAAAACATGTGGTTGTCACAAGGTAGTTCTATTTACTTGCAGCAAGTAAAGGAGATAGGGGATCATATCCAAAGCTCTACCTCCCAGAAGGGAGGCTTAGCCCTTGTTCATATACACTATGTGGTCAATTACATGTTGATTTCTTCTTTTCAATTGGCTACTTTTACTGGTTTGAGTTCCTGTCAACTGCATCCTGTTTACAGTTTGTCTGCAAAATACTGTGCTAAATGTAACACTTACCATGAAGAGCATTTAGTAAGAATGGCCCAGACCCTGAGACCCTTGTTCTATCTAACAATAGAAAGTCGTGAAGGCTTGTGGCAACCTGGAAATGTCATCCTCACCCTAAGAGTTCAGCTGCTACTTGGCACTATCTGGTAACTGTGCAGAATTGCCAGATTTTCACTTTACTCAAAAGAATCTCAAAATTTGGGTTATTATGTGTGACCTCCTGATTTTTCAATATTGGTGAAAATGTTTTTCTAAAGGTGTCGACAGAGAAAATACAGTCTGTGACTTCTACCACACCCTAAAGATCAAATGAGATAATGAATTTTAACACTGAGTCTAGCCTCTAATAAATGCTGGAGGAAGTAGTTGTTATCTTTGATTAAGCTCCTAGAAGGATCATGAATGGGGAAAGAGGCTTAGGGATGTGGGCATTGCCCAGAGGACAGATCTGGGTAAAGCATTATAAGAAGAGATAGGGCAAGGCAAAGAGAATGAGAGAGAAGAGGAGTGGAAATGAATTTCATCATCTGCTTTGGCTGAGTGCTGATTCTATCTTTGTTCCAGGCACTGGAACTACTAAGATGACTTGTCCAAGGTGCCCGTCCTCAACGGGACTGCCCGGTCTGCTGAGGGAGACCAGTTTTCAGTGGGATGGCCTCTAGAACGAAGGCACTGAGAAATGATCATGGGAATCCATCTGTGCTAGGGCAGGAAAGAGATTGGGAATGTATTTCATTAAACAGATGCTGTGCCTGGATTTGAAGGATAACTCAAGTCCACCACTGAGAAAAAGCAGGAAGGACACTTCAAGCAGAATGTATGTATGTGCCACGCAAACGTGGCAAGAAGTTGTCAGTGGCTGGGGGCGGGGTAAGGAAGGAGAGGTGAGAGATGAGGCTGGAACGGCAGGTTGTAGCCAGATTGTGAAGGGCCTTTGTGGGCCCTGCTAGAGTGTGTTTGCGCCACATCCTAGAGTGGATGCAGCCAGATGACCAGATTTATACTTTCAAAAGATCACCGGCTACATTTGGCATCTGGAAGGGAGAGAGGGAGCCTGGAAACAGGAAGCCAGTTTGGCAACTGTTGCAGCGGTCCAGATGAGCTTGTGATGGCCAGCCCTGAGCAGAGGGAGCGGGACCGAGGTGGAAGGCTTTTCAGAGGCTGCTGTCTCCTCATATGTGCAGGACACAGAGAAGGCAGAAATGACTGTCGAAACCTCTTTGTAAGGTCCTCCTCCTCCTCTTCTTCCTTTTGGTTCTCTCTCTCTGCTCCCCCGCTTCTCTCTTTTTCTCTCTCTTCTCTTTCTCTCTCTTTGAATTTTTACTAAGAATAAATGTCTTAAAAATGAGAAGGGAGGCAAATGAAAAAGCATTGCATCATGAGGTGACCTTGGAAAACTACCACCAATCCCAGTAACCAGAAGTATATTTGAAGAAGTTACAACCCTACACAGGTTCCTTACTAACTGCTTCATTTCCTCTCATTTCTCTTGTCTTTTTTTCTTTTATTTTCTTCTATGTGAAATGTCACATATTCAAAACTTGGCTTCTCTTTCCTCTCTAAATGAAGCCTTCTCTGACTGCCACCCTCTCTGCTAACATTCCTTTCCTACCTGCACGATTCATTCCTCTCCCAACTGAGTTCTCATAATGTTTTGTTCGCACTTCTGCATAACCATAGGCAATATCTCAGTATTGTGTGTGATTCGCTGTGTGTGTGTCTGCTTTTCCAACTAACTGCAAGCATACAGCCCACTCAGCTTTAGGTTTCCTGTGTTTTGCAAGGTGCTTGGCACTCTAGTAAGTGCTCAATAAATGTGCACTGAATGGATGAACCATATACAACGGGATAAGCAGGCAACAGTAGAAATAGAAGAGTTTCTGATGCTGTTACTTGGTAAGGTAAAGATTGTGATAGTACCTAGTAAGAAAAAGACTCGGTAAAATTTTCACTTCACCTGCATTAGAATTCTGGGATTCAGTAATGAGAAAAAAAAGTCAGATATTTGAGAAGCTCTGCAAGTTTCTTCCTTAAAATCTCCTTGTCTTTTACCTAAGGACATAAATGGAAGCCTTGGATGTAGAGAACCAGGAACCCCACTGGCCATGTGTGGGTAAAAGGCCCCTCCTATGTAATTGGATGTTTAAAAAAAAAAAAAAAAAAGGAAAATTTCTTTTAGACAGGCACAGGATTTTGGCTGAAGTTCAGCCACATACCTATTCTAAGCTGAATTTGGGTATAGCCCTAATAATTACAGTTACTCTTTAGAAAAAGAGCCCAAGAGGTTTACCTGGAGATTTTTTCCAGATGTAAGCAGGTATGTGAGAAGCGCAGTAATGAAGATGTAAACCGGATGAGGCCATTTTGTGCCCCATGGTCTTCTCTCCAATCGTTCGAAGGCTAGGAGATGTTCCCCAGCAATCACGAGGATGATGCAACGCAGCCGTCTAACAAACACCAGATGCCGGAATAGCTTCACAATCTGTAGTGTTAAAGAGGAGGGGGGCGAAACACCAAGTTTGAATGCCTTTGCAGTTATCAATCTGTCATGAATTGTATCAAACAGAAACAAACCTCTTTATTCCATCAGGGCAGGTCCATCATATGCCCTGCAGACTTGCTCTGGGTGTGGTGGGAGCCCCTACGAATCTGCCCCCCTCCTTCAGTCTCCAGTCACAGAGGGTCAGTGATTTAGTGCCATCCCCACCCCCTGGGCTCTACATCTTTCTACATAGGAGAGATTAACTGGATCCGCTGTGCCAGAAGTTGATGCATTTTGATCAAATGCATCCTTAGTATCACCTCTGTTCTTCCTTTTTCTCATATGAATCCAGACTGTGGCTTATTTGTTTCTGTGGGAGTTAGAAATTATTAGGAGTTTTAAAGTTGGACCCCTAGGGGAAAAAATGTAACTCTCCATCATTGAAATGTAAAACAAAATTAAGGGGAACAATGCTTAATTAGCCCTCTCTGAAATAGACAGTCACAATGCAGAATATGTTTTGCAAGAGCAAATTGCAATTAACTTGAAATAAATAGAAACGATGTAAACAATCCCCCTGCCCCCAGTGTAAAACCTCTTACTGAACTAAACACTATCCAAGTAGCTAGGGTCTAGATTGGAGGTAGTTGAGTATTGAGTAGGGAGAACAGCCTTTGAACAAACTTGGATTTCAACTTGAGCTTGGCCAGCTACTAGCTGGGTCACTTGTCTTAACTGTTCTGAGCTTTAACTCCACCATCTGTAAAATGGGGATAAGACTGTGTACCTCATATTAGAGACAATGGATCAAGTGCTTGACTTAAGAGAGGTTAGTTAACACACAGTATCATTAAGGTGAAAAGGAGTCCCAGGTGAGATCAGAAGCCTTCGGAATAGAGCTTTAGGCATCACCTGAACTCTTACCTTCTCTTGAGAGATACAATCCCTTTGCAGTGTGAGCCCTGACAGTTGGCTTTCCTTTTGGTAATGCAAGTGTCTGATTTCAGTTTTGATTGCCCAAGGCTATATTGAATAAACACCTTGCTAGCAGCACAGCTAGATTAAGAGACAGGTCTCACCCTACCCCACCCCACCAGGAAGCTCCTTTGTTTTAGAGATCCTGGTTGATATAGATAATTGAACATTTGGGCTACTTGGAACTTTTTTTCTTTCTTTTTCTCTCTTCCCACACTTTAAATCCTGCTCTTATGATTAAATTCATCAATAAAGGGTGAGTCCATGAGGCCCTGGACTTCCCCAGTCTTGACCTCAATAAAAGCAGAACCCTGGGCCCATGTATACATTCTCTCCCTCTCTCTCTCTCTCTCTCTCTCTCTCTCTCTCTCTCTCTCTCTCCCCCCTTACAACCTCTCTGTGTGTCCCCAGCATGCCTTGTATGCTCCAGGACCCGTAAGTTATAAACTTTTTTCTTCAAAGTTTCCTGATGGTCATTGCTGAAAGCTGTACTGCAATCAGAGTACTGGTTCCAGTACAGTGGTTCCAGTCATAACACTGGTCTGGAAAGGGGAGGTGTCTCTGGGAAGCACGCGGGCCCCAGGTGAGCGCCCCCGGCGTCTCCAGCAGATAGCCTGGCTATCATCAGCGCTGAGACTGGTACACAACGCTCTCTCACATTGCTTTTGAGTTAGTTCTTTCTCTACCCTTACCCTGTCAGGACAGTGCTGAGGTAAATACTTAATAATTCCTAGCTAACCCGCCCTGTTGTTTATCCTGACAATCTGCCGGGTTCCTGCCGTGCCTGGATGGTATGGGTGATTGTGTGTTTTCTGGGAGTTGTAGTGGTGGACACTGCAGGGAGGAGAATTAAAATCTTGAAATAAGAATGAGGACCCCAGGCAGCCATCATCTGACAAGTTAGTGTGGTTCCGTAACCAACCAAATATTTGAGAAAATCTCATCTGGGCCTAAGGATCTGATCTAGTTCCCAAAACTCAGGTCACCATAGCCCTATCCTGTGATGGTTCCATAAATGCCCCTCATTCACATGACAGACTTTGAGGTGTTTGGGGTCAGAGCTGCCTGACTGAGAACCTAAAGTCATCTTCTGGCCAATCCCTTTCCAGGTTGGTCCAGGACAAGGCCAGCCTCTGGGACACAGTGCATGGGATAAATTCTTGCCAGACTATTCTTACATGACATGTGACACTTGTTCAGGTGTCAAAATTTATGAGACCTTTACCAAAACCTGGGTCAGGAGGACTTGTGGAAGGAGCCCTTACACCCTGTGTCAGGCACAAAAGCCCTACAGGAACAACCCTAGGGTCACAGCAAAGCTCTATGGTTCTAACAGTCCCTCCCCTTAACTTCCTCTTCCCCTCTGAAAAGAACTTCAGTTCCCTTTAAAGTTAAGCCCTCTAAAGATTCCCAAGTTTTACATGTTCCCTGGACTAAAGCCAAATTATGAGCCAGAGTTAAAGAATTTCCTAAGGTAACTGAGGATCCTCACAGATTTGTGGAAGAGTTCAACATAGTTATTCACACTTACCAGCCTGAGTTTTCTAATTCATATCAACTAGTTCATATGCTAGTTGGTGAAGGCCAGACGTGGCATTGGGTGAGGCTTGACCAATGGGAACATCCCAAAAGAGATTTTAAAAATCCCAAACCTCTGATTTTGAGGAAAATGCTGGAAAACTCACTGGAGATCTCTACAGAGCAATTTCAGTACCCTTTCCTAAGGCTATTGATCAGGACAAAATTCAGATCTGCTCACAAAAGTCTGACAAACCTCTTCATGACTATTGGAATCAACTTTAGATTGTTTTAAAGAAAATTCTTGTATTCCTCCAGATGTTGCTTCTACTTAAGTAACCTTTAACTCTGTGTTTATTAATGGGCTGAACTGAGACCTTTCCTTTTTATTTGAAAGAACCAGAATGGAATGGGAACCATGGCCCCTCTAGATTTGGTTAATTCAGTAAATAAGCTTGCTTGTACCCTAGATGAGCAACCTGGAAATGAAAATTTTTAATTTTCAGCTCTGGCAAATGAAGCCCTCTACACAAAACCAAAAGTCTCCACGCTTCTGCTATTATTGCAGAGTCGGGATATTGGAAAAGAGATTTTCACACACAGAAGCGCTGCAGGAGTCCTCAGCCTTCTGACCAACCTTTCCAAGGTCTTCCTAACCCCAGGGACAGGGCTCCAAGGAAGTACAGGGGCTTTTCCTAATTCTCTCTATTTTTTTTTTATTTTGGAAAGGAGACACACAAATAAATATTTAATTATAAACTCTGAAATGTGCTAAAAAAGAAAAGGGTGCCATAGAAGATAAACACAAGGAAACATAATTTTAACTGGGGCTGGGGATCAGTGAAGACTTCTTTGACAAAATTCCATTTAAATTTAGGCCTGAAATAGTTTGAGTAGGACTTAGTTTGTTGGAGAATTCTTTTAAAAATATATTTTATTGATTATGCTATTGCAGTTGTCCCAATTTTCCCCCTTTGTCCCCCTCTACCTGGTACTTCCCCTTTTGTTCCAGCAACACCCCCCCCCTTAGTTCATGTCCATGGATCACGCAAGTAAGTTCTTTGGCTACTCCATATACTATTCTTCCTATACTGTTCTTAATACCCCCCTATCTATTCTGTACCTACCAATTTGTAATTCTTAATCCCTGCACCTTTCCCCCCACTCTTTCTTTCCCTTCCCTTACAGGTGATCTCCATATCTATGATTCTGTTTCTGTTTGCTTATTTGCTTAGTTTGGTTTTTCAATTCAATTGTTGGTAGTTGTGAATTTATCACCATTTTAATGTTCATAGTGTTGATCTTCTTTTTCTGAAACAAATCCCTTTAACATTTCATATAATAATGGCTTGATGATGATGAACTCCTTTAGCTTTACCTTGTCTGGGAAGCACTTTATCTGCCCTTCCATTCTAAATGATAGCTTTGCTAGATAGAGTAATCTAGATTGTAGGTCCTTGCTTTTCATCACTTTGAATACTTCTTGCCAGTCCCTTCTTGCCTGCAAAGTTTCTTTTGACAAACAGCTGACAGTCTTATGGGAACTCCTTTATAGGGAACTCTCTGCTTATGTCTTACTGCTTTTAAGATTTTCTCTCTGTCTTTAACCTTTGACATTTTAATTATCACGTGTCTTGGTGTGGTTCTGTTTGTGTCCATCTTGTTTGGGGCTCTGTGCTTCCTGAACTTATATGTCTATTTCCTTCACCAAATTAGGGAAGTTTTTTTTCATTATTTTTTCAAAAAAGATTTCAACTTCTTAGTTTTTCTCTTCTCCTTCTGGCACCACTATTATTTGAATGTTGGTACATTTGAAGTTGTCCCAGAGGCTATTAGCCTATCTTTGTTTTTCTGGATTATTTTTTCTTCTTATTGTTTTGACTGAATGTTTTTTTTTCTTCCTTATGTTCCAAATTATTGATTTGATTCTCAGCTTCATCCACTCCACTGTTGGTTCCTTGTAAATTTGTATTTCACTTGATGTAAACTTCATTTCTGCTTGGGTCTTTTTTTTTTTTTTAATTTGAATTTTATTTTATTTTTTTAAATTACTTTATTGTTGTTCAGTTATAGTTGTCTGCATTTTCTCCCCACCATTGCCCCCCACCCCAGCCAAACCCACCTCCCTCCCTTGCTTCCACCTTCCCCCTTGGTTTTGTCCATGTGTCCTTTGTAGTAGTTCCTGAAAACCCTTCTCCCCACTGTCCCCCACCCCCAGTTATTGTTAGATTGTTCTTAATTTCAGTGTCTCTGGTTATATTTTGTCTGCTTTTTTCTTTTGTTGATTATGTTCCAGTTAAAGGTGAGATCATATAGTATTTGTTCCTCACCACCTGGCTTATTTCACTTAGCATAATGCTCTCCAGTTCCATCCACACTGTCGCAAAAAGGTAGGAGCTCCTTCTTTCTCTTTGCTGCATAGAATTCCATTGTGTAAATGTACCATAGTTTTTTGATCCACTCATTTACTGATGGGCACTTAGGTTGCTTCTAGCACTTGGCTATTGTAAATTGTGCTGCTACGAACAGTGGGGTGCATAGGTTCTTTTGGATTGGTGTTTCAGGGCTCTTAGGGTATAATCCCAGCGGTGGAATTGCTGGGTCAAAAGGCAGTTCCATTTTTAGTTTTCTGAGGAAATTCCATACTGTTTTCCACAGTGGCTACACCAGTCTGTATTCCTACCAACAGTGCACTAGGGTTCCCTTTTCTCCATAGCCTCTCCAACACTTGTTTGTTGATTTGTTTATAATGGCCATTCTGACTGGTGTGAGGTGGTATCTCATCGTGGTTTTCATTTGCATCTCTCTGATGGCTAGTGACGCTGAGCATCTTTCCATATGTCTCTGGGCCTTCTGTATGTCCTCCTTGGAGAAGTGTCTGTTCAAGTTTTTTGCCCATTTTTTAATTGGGTTTTTTGTCTTCCTAGAGTGGAGTCATGTGAGTTCTTCATATACTTTGGAGATCAAACCCTTGTCCAAGGTATCATTGTCTGCCTGGGTCTTTTTTGTGTTGTTGAAGTACTTAACATGTTCCTTCAGCATCCTAATAATCTTTTGAACTCTGCATCTGATAGATTGTTTATCTCTACTTTGTTTAGTTCTTTTTCTGGAGTTTTATTCTGTTCTTTCATCTGGGCCGTGATATTTGTCTCCTCATTTTGGCAAAATGAGTGTTTATGTCTAGATACAGGTAGAGCTGCTTTGACTCCCTTAGTAATGTGGCCTATTGTAGAAAAGTGCACCCACAAGTTGGATGGGGCACAGCTTTAGGTAATTGCCAGGGGCAGGGCAACCTGTGTGAACCAGGTTGACGGAATCTCAGATATGGTGTTGCTACCCTGTGGCTCTGTGTGGGAGATGGCTCAGAAAAAGGACAATACCACTCTCTAGCATCTGGAGTTTTGTCTGGGAAGCTGATCCTCAGCACCCGCCCTGATGCCAGTCACTTCAGTTTCTTCCTGTATGCCATGAGTGCCCTTCCAGCTGCTGCCCTGATGCTACATCCTGTAATTTTTAGTAAAGAGGAAGTACCATATTTTTTGGAATATAAGACCCACTCCCCCCCACCAAATTTGGGAAGAAAATTGGGGTGCATCTTACAGTCTGAATGTAGCTTACCTGGTTTGCTGGGGGAGGGGGGACGACAGTGGAATGGGGTTTTCTTCCCCTATTTTCCTCTTCTAAAACCTAGGTGTGTCTTATGGTCCAGTGCGTCTTATAGCCCCCCAAATACGGTAAGTCTGCATAAATCCTAAGTCCTTTGAGGGCCCTTTAAGAGGAGGCATTTGAGAATCCCACAGTTTCTTCCACTTCTCCAGTTCTCACTAGTTTGTATAGCTAGAAATTATGTGGACTTATCTTACTGGCACTGAAACCCTGGGCTGGGTTGTCTGGTGTGGGGCTGGGATCCCTTCCTCTTGAGGTATCCCTCCCACTTTTTACTTACCACACATGGGTGTGGGACCACCAATTCCACATCTCCATGTGTCTCCACCCCTCCTACCCATCTGGATGAATGCGACTCCTTTAATTCCTTGGTTGTTGGACTTCCACACAGCTTGATTTTCTGGCAATTCTGGGTAGTAGTAGTTGTTTTGTAGTTTAGTTGTAATTTTTGCTGTATTTGTGCGAGGAGGCGAGCCATGTTTAACTGCACCTCCATCTTGACCAGAAATCCCAATTTTCCCTCTTAATTGGCTCGGAGAAACTTTTCTCCAAATCAGGAATGACTCTGTCATTATTCACACCAGAGCTACACTCTCAGTGCTCAACCCCACGGCTGTAAAGCAGCCCCTGTCTCTGAATAACAAAACAGTTCAAATAGTGGGAACTCTAAATAAACCTCAGCAGGTTTCTGTGTCTGTTCCCATTCCTCTTTGTTTAGGCCCTTTGAGAGAGAGTTCCTCAGTTCATTAGTTCCTCTGCCCTTATTTATTTATTAGGCTGATACTACCTAAAGACATACCATGCCAAAATTTCTCCTGAAGGGGGGGATAATTTTAAAATTTGACAGTAGCTATCAAAAGAGACAATTGGGTGAACTAAATGACTCTTCAACATCTTTTATTTGCTCCTTTTCTGATGGACCTGTAGCTGAATTTGGAAGCACTGATCCTTCGTCCCTGTTGGATCAGCTACCATCCTCATTATGACAAAATCTTCAACTGATGTTGGCAAAACTCATAGTGCAGCACCTATTAAGATCAAATAGAGCCCTCAAAACCCTTCCCCAGAGTTAATCAATCTCCCTTAAGTAAAGAAGTCCTTCAGTGTATAAAACCCATAATAGAAGATTACAGAACTCAAGGCCCTACTCCCTCCGATTTTATCTATGAGAAAACCCAAGGGCCGAGGGTGGAGGTTTGTCCAGGACCTCTGAACAAGAAACCACCTTGTTATCCCTTGACACTCTGTTGTTCCTAACCTTCACTCACTACTAGCATCCATCCCAACTGGAAGGAAGTTCTTTACTGTGATTGATTTATACAGTGCATTGTTTAACTAGTACATTCCAGTTGATGAAGCGAGCCAATGCCTTCTTGCCTTCACTTGGGAAAGGAATCAATGCACCTGGACAGTAATGCTTCGGGATTTTACTGAGAGCCCCTCTTATTTCTCACAAATCCTGAAGGCTGACTTGGATGATATAACTTTCTCTAAAGGCTCTGTTTTGCTGCAATACATGGATGATTTGTTTCTTTGCTCTTCCTCCCAAGCCTTCTCGCAGGAAGACGGCTTTTACCTTTTAGAACTTTTAGGCTTAATGGAAATAAAATCTCTAAAGAAAAATTAGTTTGCCTAAACCCAGGTTCAATATCTGGGGCATCTAATATCAGAACAAGGATTACACCTGGACCCAAATAGCCTTCATGGTGTCCTAAATTTCCCAAGGTCCGAAATTAAGCAGCAACTATGAGGCTTTCTTGGGCTATTGCCAAAAATTGAATCCCAAATCTCTGTTTGTGTTATTAAATAATGACAGTCCCAACCCAATTTTATGGGGACAACATGCCCTGTTAAGCCTCAGAGGAGAGTATAATGAACCCATCTATTCTTGAACGTCCCTAAAACTTGGGCACCGCCACAGGCGCATAGGGTGTTTTAGTCAGCAACGGGGCCCTGTGGCTCAGGGATACCCCCCTGGCTGAAGCCATTACTTCCACAGCCCTTTCGGTTAAGGCCATAAGGAAATTGTTTCGGGGCCCCCTTTAACCACCTTTATACCTCATGGAGTAAAATCCCTCCTGAATTCTCACCACTCCCAGCATCGTTCGGTTAGTTGCCTTACCTCCTACCAAGTCCTTTTCTTTTAACTGCTCCTCACATAACTCTTTTATGTTGCGATAACCTTAATCCAGTTACTCCTCTCCCCTTTGACACTGATGAAGCTCCTCACAACTGCTTAACACTGAAGAATCACCTCCTGACCCCACCACTAGCCCCAACCACCCCCCCCCTTTGTTATGATCTGCAGGAGACTCCTCTGGATCCATGCTGATTTCCCATGGTGCACAGGTGGTGCATATTTAAAGAGTAAAATGGGGGCAGATGCTTGAACTCATGTATGGCACCTAACGTGGTGTCACCAGACCCTGACTGGAACTGCACACAGAAGCAGGCAGCATCGGAAAGTCAGCTAACACAAAACCACCAGACCAGGTCTGTACAACCTTTTCTTACTATTGCTACTTTCTTTCATTCCCTTTGTCTTTCTTAGCAGGAAAGTGCCCTTGTCTGCATTTCCCAATCTACTGTGAAAGGGGAAACCTCCCCAGTTGCTGAATCTGTCATCAAGAGCTTCAATCTGTCCAAGACAATAATGACTCTTTATTTCACTACTTTGTTTTGCGCTCCTACTTTGGAATCATGATATAGACTAAGTTTGTTACGGTGTTCTTAATTTTGTTCTATATTCTTCTTGTTCTTATGCTCTGCACCTGTTGCTTGTCAAACCTGGACACAAGCAGTTCCAGTCCCTACACCTTCCCTCTAATGTGAGAGAGAACGCCCAGAGGTCTTTCCCTGGCATCAAGGGACAAAGGGCCGCAGAAATCAGAAGACTTGACTTTGGATCAGCGATGCTTTCAGAGAAAGATATCTGTCAAAAGGAGAAATGTCAAAATTAATTATAGAGACCTAAACAAAGACAGGAATCCAGGCGGCCTGTGGTCAGAGCTCTCATACCCTGTACAGGTCTTGAAAACCTTACTGGAGCAGCTCGAAGGCTCCCACAGAGCTTTATGGTTGTAACAGCTCCCGCTCCGTGTACATGGCTCACGCTGTCTGCACATACAGGATTACACTTCAGATCAGTTCTCTAGTTTTTGGAATTGCTGAGGTGGACCCTGATGGGACATCCTGAAGTTCCAGAGAGGCTGCTGAGCACCCCTGGCAGCCTAAGGTCCACCCAGAAGTACAAACAGGACTGAAGGTGGTGCTGATGAGGTTCGGCTAGTTCTCCAGAACAAGACAAACGGGCGGCGAAGGGCAAGAATAGCTGAAAGACATGAAGCTTTGGGAAAACTGTTGGACCCATCTCTGTAGAAAGACCACCAGTGATGACAAATCAAACCATTTGGCAGGGTGTAAGGGGCCGGTGGGTGAGATAGAAATGCTTTTTAAAATGAATATTAGAATTTCTGTCACTAGGCATTCCAAGGCAGTGGTTCTCAAACCGGAACCAGAGTCACGTGGGGGGCTTGCCAAAACACAAACTGTGAAGGCCACACCCCAGAACTTCAGAGGCTGTAAGTCTGCAAGGGCGTCCGAAACCTGGATTCGTAGCAGCTGATGCTGCAGTCTGAGGACCACACATGGGGAGCACTGTTCTAAGGCATGCTGTGTGAAAACGCTGACCTCTGAACTTTAGGATCCCAGGAATATGATTTAAAGAATTGGCTGAGAAAACAAAAGTCTTCCTCACCTCACTTCTCAAAATAAACCAACAAAATGAACCAAAAAAATTAAACTAAAAATATTGAACAAATACTACTACAGTCATGCCTCACTTAACAATGGGGACCCTTTCTGAGAAATGTGTCACTAGGCGATTTTGTAGTTGTGCTGACATCAGAGTGCGCTAACGCAAACCCAGGCGTACAGCCTGCTGCACCCCGAGGCCATTTCGTAGAGCCATTGCCCCCAGGCTCCGGGCCTGCACAGCATCTTACTGTGCTGAATGCTGTAGGCAAGTTTCACACAATGGCACTTGTGTATCTAAACACATCTAAATATAGAAAAAGTCCGGTAAAAAATATGGTATCTTGCTTAGGCCACTTACCATGAATGGGGCTCACAGGACTGGAAGTTGCTCTGGTGAGTGAGTGAGTGGGGAGCGAATGTGGAGGCCCGGGACATTACTGCACACCGCTGTAGGTTCCATAAACCCTGTCCACCGCATCGCCATAAACACATGAGTAACGCCTGATGTGATGTAGTCACCAGGCGATAGGAATTTTTCAGCTCCGTCACAACACTGTGGGACCATCGTCATATATGCGGTCCATTGTTGACCTAAATATCAGTATGTGGTACATGACTGTAGACAGAAACTCTTCTGAAGAAATTATTTTAAAGGTAAACACATCTGTGAGCAATGGGGGAACTCCTAATGTATTTCCTTAGAGACCAATTCTTGACAAGAGTATAAGTTTCCTGTCAAATGCTTCAACAGAAATCTAGGCATCAGCATGGTGTCATTCCTGCATTTTATCCCGCACAGTCATGATGGAACGCCGCAAGGTCCGTACATGAAACACAAGAACATACACACGCTGCTAAGTTTCCGCTGAGGTGAGTGGAAGGTTGCATAATTCTCCAACCTTTTGAATCCCCGGGGCCCCTTCCTGGGGCCTGGGGTATGGACAGTAGGACCGACCCCGCTGTCAGGGCCCCAGCGTGCAAAGGCCCCATCAGGAAACAGGCCCTCGATACCAACTCCAGGCTTGCCAGCCGGGTGAGGAAGGAAGCAGAGCAGCCTGCTGCAAACGCCCACAGACGGCCCATGTCTCTGTGCCTTACAATGACGAGTCTTTAGGAATCAGACAAGAAAACATTTTTATAAAGAAATTTTATTGCTTATTTCCTGTATACAATAAACATAGGAAAGGGGTTTATAATGAAAATTCCACATCATTTTCAAAAGTTTTGAATTGTTTGAAGAAATATTATTACAAAGCTATCTAAAGCAAAAATAATATCTGACCTTCTGAACAAATGGCAATCCCTTTCGTCATATTCTATATTTAAAGCAAGACATTCAATTCAGTTAACATGGAGAGGATTTTAAATTATTGCATCATTTGCATTAAGAACTTAAATGCATCTAAGAAGTGAAAAGTTTAAACACGGAGAAACGTTCTCTAGCACAATAGATACCGCTGCTTTCTTCAGATCCATCCTGCATGGCTGTCTGGACATACTTCGTACACGCGGCAGAAACCTGCATCTCCTAGCAGCATGCGAAGGGCTGGAGAGCAGAGAGGGAAAGTCCCGCGCATTTCCTACGCTAAATGGCATAACTCCCACAGATCACATACACCTCGCCATATTGACTCAGTTCATTGCACTCCATATCCTGCAAAAATAAATCTAGTGCTCAACAGCTGACATTATTGCCCACTGACATTTTAGTAATATATTTCCTTAACATAAGACAGAAATATACTGAAATTTAATACCACTTAAACTCAAAAGCAATCTGGAATTAAACCACATGCATACACACCACTTTTTTTTTTCTATGGATGTTACATTTTTCTTAAAGTTGATGCTGGAAAACCTGGTAGAATAAAATCTGGCCTTCCATGAAACATAGACTAAGGATTAGAAAAAGAGTTTTTTTGAGGGAAATGTTAAGCCCTACAATAAAAATGTAGGAACAAAGAAAACCCAGAGTCTCTGGGGAGAGGAAAGAAGCCCCTAATTTATCTTCTTTGTCTATCCCAACACCGTGGCTCGTGTCCAACCCAGCCCGGGGCAGGCCGCCACACGTGACTGGAGGGACGAGAGAAGGGCTGTGTTGTGCCCCCAGGGACAGACTTCACACTGGCCCATTCCACATGGGATCGCTGGGTCACTGGGAAATGTTGGAGCTCCCTCTGTGAGGTTGGGAATGGCTTCTAGGAATGTCTGGATGCTGAGGCTTCAGTGATCTTAAATTTTAAATCTCATTTGTACCGGGGAGTGAAACCTGCAAATTCCCGAGTGACCCCAGGGCCCGAGGGGAAACACCTGGGAGCCCAGGGAAGACGAGCATAACTTATCTGGAATTGCAAACTTGTAGCAAACATGACAAGGAAGAGTCACTGGGATGTCAGGGCCTCGCCAGGAAGCTGCAGACACATACAAGAATGTGGACGTGACCACACTGACATTTTGATTTGTCACAACCTCTCATTTTCTCATTTCTACAGTATTGTCAAGTGTCTCTCTTATTTTTGCTATGGTACGTCTAGGGAAGGATGTCAATTTTCATGAGTTCTCAAAGATTTACAAAAATAATATTTTTCAAAAACTGCATTTCAGGGTTAGCATTCAGGGTTACAGACACGAAACATACCATCCGTACACTGCACCGTCACATCTGGCTGCAGCGGTATCAACCTGTATCCCGCGGCTCAGACCCATGGAGCCTTCCTGTGCACAGTGATGGACATCCCGCCGGACTACACGCTACACAACCGAGCAGAGCCTCTCTGAGTAAGCCAGCCATACTGCTACAAAGAAAAATTTCTGGCTCTTAGCCCAACTGTTTCCATACCAATCAGCGAACTGAACCTCCTCTCTGCTTCTTTCCATTTCAAATGCCTGGGTTTGGCCTTTGAGGCAATTAAAACCAGATCAGTTTAATTTTACAACACTGATCTTAACTGTATAGCAATATAATATTGTAATTTTGCCCTGAGAGTGTCAATTATTTTACAAATAACCTAAGTCCCCATTTAGACATGAAGAATAGGCATGAAGAGGCTAAATGGCGTGTCTCTTGCCGCACAACAGATTAGTGTCAAGGGCGGGACGCGAGCTCCTGGCTATTGGTATTTTAACCCCCATTATCTCTCCAGGGTCCTCCTGAACTTGTGCACAAAGTCCCTCCCCTAGGGTTCTGTTTGTTACTTGCAGTGCCTTGTCAGCCATTCGGCGTAACACTGGCTGTGTCAGCACCCGGGACTTCCTCTTTGGTCTTCTCTGCTCTCTTATTGCTGCTGCCTTGATGAAGTGCGTTGTTCCCAATATTTTAGTTTACACAGTGGAATTCACCAAAATGCCCTTCCAGATGCAGCTGGTATTAGGTGTGGAGGGACAGACTTATAAAAGGCAATGGCAGGTGTTCTTTGTGAACTTTGGACAAAACAGAGCTCCACATTTTACAGTTGTCTTACATTCCAATGTGTTCAATGGAAAATAAAATAAAGGCCTAACCGTGAGGTAATGTTTACTCCTCTGCCCCAATACTCAGTGCGCCCCCTCAGATCTGGCAACAATTTAACATAAGGAAAGACTTTAGACCTTCACACCCTTTTAGTGAGAATAAACGACCTTAGCTCAAACTGTCCACAAAGCTAAGAAGTCTCAGAAGACATCACTCCATCCTTATCTGTACAGATGCCTCAAGGCCAGGTGTCTCGTAGGTCTCAGTGCCCTGCACTTCTGAACTCTGGTGTTTAACACTGTGTAGGAGATCTCGATTTTCACGCTTGAAGACCAAGCACCTTCAGCCTCTTAACCAAGGTGGGGGGAAATCTCAAAAGAAGCTATGTATGTGAAGAAAATAATGCCAAATGGTACTTAACTGGCTTATGGAGAAGATTTACAAAGCTACCTCCACTCACTAAAGGTATAAACAGTTCCGGATCTAGTCAATAGCAAAATACATCAGTGGCCAGAGCCTCTGTTTAAGCAAAAGAAGAAATATATCAATAGCACAAAACTGCCCTTATATTCTTTTGAAAAAATATATCTAAGATAGACACTTTTGAATGCTGTTAGTAAGCTGTGCATTAAGTACACTTGTTTCCGACGCTCCCCAGGACCCTACAGCTCTGTGTTGTCCGCCTGGGCTGGGCTGCCCTCCCCACCACCCCCGGTCGCACCGCTGCTGCTGTCTGCAGGTGTGAAGGACAAGGAAGCTGAGTTTATGCAGTATCTTTTGCCAGTTGGACGGGGTCCGTCATCAAAAATGTGCCCAAGGTGAGCTCCACACTGAAAGAGAAGAGCAAAATGTAAGCGAAAAGCGTGTACAAAGCAGGCTTTCAGAGGAACTCCCATTAAGCGGTTTAAATGGATGACCAGCCTGTAGAGAAATGATGGAAACCATCGTGGATGATTTCTAATCTGCCTGTCAATAGCTGCAAAGATGGTTTCTGGCAGGCTTTGCACCACATGCTGAGAAGAAAAAACACTAGAATTGTGCATATCAGAAATCATTTAGAAGCCACCGTATTTTTTGATCTGTGAAGCCTCTCAGCCAGCTGAAAAATGACTGCAGTAATTTTATGAATTGAGTTGACCCTTGATCTCCTCTTGTAAGAAACATGGCAGCATAAAATCTCTCCCCCGGCATTACTTTTGGCTTTGGATGGGTGGGTTTCAGATATGCAGAGGTCCCCTGTAAAAGATACTGTTTAACTGGCCATGACGGAGGTGATGTTTGCTTTCATGGGCAGTAAAACTTAACATCAGAGCAGCCCTGGATGTTCCTGGAACCCAGCGAAGCAATGGCAAGGCTCCACGGATTCGTCACGGTCACCAGGACTGCAAGTGTGGCGCATGGAGGCGTCGCTAGGCCACGCAGTCTTTTTTTTCTGCCTTCCAATAGGTGGAGTGCCGCGCTGGCTTCCTTACTGGCAGGAACTATGTTACCAGGTGAAGAAGGAATAAGCTGTTTAGCTCAAATCCATGCTACTGACCATCCAAAAAAGCTGGGGAAGGAGAAAAGCCATGGAATCCAGACAGGCAGGAGGGAAGGTTGGTTTTGATGGTGTTTAAGAGAAATGTGGCCCAGAGAAAATCTCTCCAAAAAGGCTGGCTCACTGAATAAAGCCCTGCACTAACCGCTGGGATGGTGGGTAAGGCTCCAGGAGACGAGCGCATAGGTCACACTTACCTACCTCCCACCCTTCCTCAGTGGGGACAGGGGGCGGGGGCGGGGGGGGGGGGGGTGACGGATATGGAGACGTTAGTGCACCGCATTCAAATAGACTGTGAAAATACATCATTCATCATGTAGCAAAGAAACAAAAGCCTGGAGCAAATGACTTCCATTCATTCTTTTAATAAATGTTTATGGAATGCCTGCTACATGCCAGGCACTGTCCCAGACTCTGGAGAAACAGGACAATCCCTGGCCCCATGGAGCTTACATTCTAGTGGCAGAAACAGATCATTTGTACACAAGGACATAAAAGAACTGTAAAGTATGGTAGTGGAAATAAGTGCTACACAGAAAAAAAGTGACGTGAAGTGTCAGGGTTCAGGGCTGACATTTTAGGTGTGGTGATCAGGGGTGGCTTTCCTGGCACGACTTTGGTATGAGAACCCAAACGTAGTGAGGGAGGAGTCTCTAGGGGAGGGCGTTTCAAACGTAGGGAGGAGTCAAGATTTAGGGAAGAACGTGTGAGAAGAGGCATGTGGGTGATTCATTAATTCTTTTCACTGCTTGCTTGGTGTGTAAAACACATAAATTGCAGGAGAAAAGAAAGCAGGAATTCACAAGTGAATAGGGCTAAGATACCAAATGGAGACGGTAAGAGACAAGTGAGGAACGGCGCGCATTACAATGAAAAGACCTAGAATCTCAGTTTCCCCACTGAAAGTGCTATACTCAATTCTCGAGGGCGCTCTAGTTATATTAATAAATAGCACAAATAGCAAGTTTGACTATATGGCACTTCCATGTTAAAAGTGCATTCTTATTTTACTGCCAACATACTGTGTCAGCTTATTAAAGAACTAAAAATGAACCCTGAACTGATTTGATCTATTGCCTGGAAAATATGAAACAGGCCTAAAAAACAAATCTTGCATTATTTTACCACGTTCTATGCAGGTTTAGGTAATATCAAGGCTGACAGCTCAGATTGCTTTTCCTTTCTATAAACAATTGAGGCCAAATTTTCAGGCATCAGCAGCTAAGATGCACCAGTAAAAAATACATATGCTTACCCAACGGACAACTAGGAAAACACCTAGTTCTGCCTGCCAAAACAGTCAGCGTGCAGCCCAACAGGAACCGGGCTCTCAGTGACCAGTGTGTGCGCGTCACTGATCTCACGTGCAGCTCCCACACTTTGATCCCTTGGCATCTGAGAGGTGGAGTTTTCACATAAAAGCCTCTGATAGCTTTTTTTTTTTTTTTTTTCCTCAATGACTGAATACAGCTATCTGGGCAAAGTAAATGATATTGCCTTTATTAATCATCTCTTGGGCGTATTTAGAAAACAGTTCTATTTACCTGACTCCCAAAATAAAGCACCGTCAGGATATACGTGAAGCCATTTAGAAGTATTTGTAGGGTCTTCATTTCCCAAATCATTTGTAAAACTTCCAAATTAGAATAATTTAACCCGTTGAACTGAGTTGGCTACTGGTCTGCAGTTTCATTTGCTAAATCTGGAACTAGTCTTTTGGTTAAACAGAAAGGAAAACACAGACTCTAGATGTGTCTAATCTGGGCAGAAGACAAAGGGAGGGGGGCTAGAAAGAGAAATTAGTCAGAAAAAGGCCACAAAAATCATTGGCAAACAACTCTAGAGGGTTGGGGAGGGGTTAGGGAAATCCTCAGAAAAGGTGTAAAAACGAGAATGAAAGCATTGTCACGCTTGCCATGAGGTGCTCTGGAAGAGTCACTCCTGGCCCAGAGATACCAGAGGAAGAAGTGACCTTTCAAAGCTTAGCAAGGAGCTCATTTACATCTGTGCCACCACACACCTGTCCACTCCCTGTGCCTGCAAAGCTGAGAGGCCATTTGTAAGAGGGAAGCCTAACCACACAGCACCCTGTCTTCGTCCTCCCAGGTACATACATCTAGTCTCACATGGAAGACTGTTACTGGGTTTCTTTTAAAAGTGCACAAGCCCTGAAGGCTCCTCCCTGAGAACGCACATGGAGCCCATTCTTTCCAGCTTCTACCCCTGGCCGAACGCTGGGATGATGAATGGAAGTTGTCAGTGATGCGTTGTTTCTGTAGCCGCCTGCGAGCTCTGCCTCCCCAGCCCCAGCCAACTGGCAACGTGTCGGGGTCTCTCGGCACACCTGGTTGTAACTGAAACAAACTAGTTGCCCAACAGAGAAATCTCAGAAACCTGCTGTTAATGATTTATTTCAGGGTAGAATCTTTGGTGTGAATTTTGAAAGTTGTTTTAAGAGGATTATGTATTTCTGTATTTCATAGGTAAAATACAAACTATGACTATTCTAGCTCTTATTCTGAAAAAGCAAGAGATAATTGTTCAAACGAAAATTTTTTAATCCCCACAAGAATCCTTTATTACCTAAGCCTCCCAACTTACAAAAGTTGGCAACTAAAGAACCTACGGGGAACCGAGGGAAAGGACCCCCCCAAAAGTGACTGAGCATCAAACTTAGCATAATTCTTTCAAGTCTGACTGCAATTCTCACTTGTGTGCATAAGAAACACAAATAGTGCATTCAACATAGTTACATACTTCTACACTGATGTATTTCCAACTGTCCTGGAGGGTTTTCTCCCAGCTCTTCCCAGGATGTTTGGGGCTTTATTATTGTCATTTTCTCTTAAGTGTTTGATCTACAAGATGAAGTAGTTTCAAAGCGGGGCTTTTACACTTGGGCACGTGGGGCAGGATGGGAAGGAGAAAAGCGTTTTAAGAAGAAAAGCAATTTACTTCGCGAGTAGTATCCTGTTTTCTCCCACTGTTATTGAAGACACTTGTGTATAAGTAGGGCTCTTTTCCTCTGTGCTTATGATATTAATCTTTTGCCAAGGAAATGATTATAAAGTCACCAGTTTAGCATTATGATTTTACTGAAAGATCAAGAAAAAGAGAGATGGGCTGTGAGTCTGAAAGCCTATGGTAACACATGGGCATCTTTAATCATCAGCAATATACGAGTTGTCATCTGCAAAAGATTAATAAGGGTTGGGGTTTTACCAAAAACTGCTTAACTTTTGAAAAATACTTTGTATTGGTGGATATTTACCTTTCTGTTGATTTGGCTGAATTAGAACAACTTAATAATGATCTAAAACAAACCTAAGGGGCTCTACCATAGATCCAAGCAGTAACAGCAGCCATCATAAATGGATTCCAACTTGGGTAAACTCTGGGATCCGATGGTTTCCTTAAAGATTACTGCAAAAAGTTATGATTTATTGGTCTCCCATTTGCTTCAGATGTAGAATTTTGATCTGAAGAAAGAAGTAGTTCCAGCAGGGACTTACTTCTCTGAACTACAGCTTAAACCATGCAAATCTTACCTCTTTGCACTGAATTTAAACTCCTGACAAAGCATTAACAGGCTGGGATTGGAGGATTAGGGAGATGCCGCCAAACAATTATTCACAGTGGTCAGTGGAACTGGAATAGAAGCAATGTCTTTTATCACTGACTGAAAATGTTAACTAAATAAAAAGAAGGAAAATTCTTTGTAACAGAAAATTGTTAGGAAATTGCTATAGCCAGTGGAAAGGTAAGTGTGCCCACCAAAAGTGGGCAAATTTAAGATAAAGATCCTCCTTGGAAGAGATAACTAGAATATAATTCCTCAATTCAGGAGACAGCATAGTAAGAGAAGACAAATATGGTTATAACGAAAATCAGAATGTAACAGAGTCACCTACTTCCTCCACCAGCAGGCACCCTAAGGAAGTCTGTGACGAGTCTCCACCCCTCTTGCTTGTTTTCTGTGCCATTAACTTAAAGATCAGGCTGTGTGCTGCGTTCCTTACACAGCAGTTCTTACAGAAAGACCTTACTGCAATATTCCTCTGAAAAGTTGTGACAGTACTGAGTCAAGCTTAACTTTCTCAATAAAAGCTTACTAAAATATTATTACTTAAGACGTCACTAGACACATGGGGAAACTACACTGTGGTGTAAAGAGGCAGTAGGTTAGGGCTCCCAACATGTTTGCAATTCCTACCCAAGTATGAGGCCTAATTCATTGTGTGGTCTGATGGTGTAATCCATATCACAATGGAAAAAAAAAAAGAATAAGAATTCTAAGTACTACAGAAAGCATTAGGGACCAATAGATGAAAAAAATATCGCCACATTGCCAACCGAGCAGGTTGAGTCTACTGGTGTCCTGCATGGAAGCTCAGTCCATTACGGCAGCAAGAGGGTCTGCATATTTAGGTACTGCACCTTTACTACAAGGAAAGTAGTACTTCATGTAACAGGTCCAATCAAGAATGTCTACAAGATGCTAAAAGCACCTAACGGATTCTTCAGAATATAATATATTGATGCAATCCAGTCCAGAGAAAGAGCAAGACTTGTGAATTCAAAATACGACAAGAAATCTAGAAAGAGCAGAAGCAAATCAGAGTTTCCCACACCCTGTCGTATCAAAAAGGAAACAAAACAAAACAAAAAGATGGGAGAACCTGAGAGTAGGGGAAGAGTCTAAGGAAACTGAAAGACTGGAAGGCAAAAGAAGATAAACTGATAATGAAAGAATAAGAAACTAGGAAGTAACATACAAGTGGTTACTCTAGTATGGAAACCATTAAAGCAGTTTTTAAAGTTAAGATAAAAAGGACAAATGAAAAAATAGAACAGAGAAAACTAAAGAAAATCATAAAACAAAAGGAAAATAAACATGTGTGTGAAACACATTAGAAGACAAAGATAATTAATATGAAAGATACTCAGCACGCTTAGTTCAGGGAGCTGCTAATGCCCTTGGGGGACAGACATCCCCTGGTCCGTTCACATGCGGAAGAATCCAGCAAACGTTATCATTTTGGGGGTTGAAACCAATTATTTTCTACGTGGAGCTTACCTCACAAAGCATGTATTTTTACATGTGCCTTAGGGAAGAAATTTCCTCCCTCTTCTCTTTAAACTTAAGACTTGTGTTTAAGAAAGGGTTGAATACTTTTTAAATATGAGAAGTAAAGGTGGCGGAAAAAGAAGCTGAAAGAACTGGTCAGTGTTAGTTCTTCACCCAAATGTTACTCTTCACCCAAATAATACAGTAACAACCACCAGACCTTTAACCAAGGGCTGAGAGCTCTGCCTGGGTTAGCTTGATATCCTTTCATGAATTCTGTCTAATTTTGGCACAGTTTGTGGGTTTCATTTCTCTTTGGTCACCTCCATGGCATTTCCTTTCCTATACTGATGTTATCTCTGTGACTGACAGAGAGAAAGGAGAAGTTTATGCCAACTGTGAATTTTAAGAACCAGTCACAAAGCCATCATAGAGTAGGGCCTTCATGAAAGCTATCTTATACCTCACTTTTTTCTGTGTCTTTTTTATTTGGTTTTCACAAGACTCAACATTTGAAAGTGGGCTCTAAGTGAAAAAGGAGAGTAGCAGTCATACAACAGCCCTTAAGGCAGCCTGAAGGAAGGAAAGGAAGGAAGGGAAGGAAGGGAAGGAAGGAAGGGAGGGGGGAAAACTATCAGCTTCAAAATAGGCTTCCTTAAGTATTATGTAGGTTCCTGAGTTATAAATCACTAGGTACCCTCCAACCAAGTTACTATTTTGTCAAATGTATGTCCTGGGTAGATAGATAGTCGTAATTTGTTTTTGTGGCCATTATCAAAATATCAATTAAAATTCAATTAGATTCCAAACTGAATTGAATTAAAGTACTGCTGGGGAATAATAGGATTTCTTTTCTTCTTTCAACGTGACTCTTTATGGTCCATCTCTCTCTCCGTCTGTCCAAGCACCACAGAAAGCTCTGGAGCCAAACGCCCAAATTCCATCTCCATTCTGCCACTGAAATCTATGTAAAATTACACGAGTGCAATTGTGCTCCTTGTGCCTCAGTTTCCTCAACTGTAAAATGAGAGAAACCAGAGGATCTTTTAAAAATGCTGATGTTCAGGACTTTCCAAACAACTAATTAGGATCTCAGGAGGTGAGGCCCAGCCTCACAACATCCCACTATCTTGCTCAGAGACACATATCTGAGAACCAAGAGTGAACTGAACATGTGACTTAGAAAAAATCACAGACTTAGGAAGTCTGCTTTTCAAAGGAGAGAGTCGCTCTCACACCTGAAGACAGTCAACTCGCCAGCCTTATTTTTTTGTAAAAAATGAAAACAGAAATTCATCAGATGATTAGGGTCAAACCATCTCCCTCCCCACTTGGTAGTAAATAAGCCACCTACTCCCTAAACTCTTGTGCCTGATGGAGGGGGTTAAAGGGCAAGTAGAAGAATGATGAGGGAGACCCATTTGGCAATCACTTTGCTATGACAGCTGCCTGATGTGCCCCCTTTACCTTTGATATATGCAACAGACAACCCTCAGCAAAGTACTCTGTAGTATCAATGAGTTTCAGCGCCCCAATAATCAGACTTTGCATTCCACTCACAGCAGGTAAGAACAGGACTGCCTACTATAGAATAGAATGTGTGGTTGCTCTTATTCTACGTGCAGAGGGTTCTGGCAATGTCTCTAGGTTTAAGCACAAAATACCCACATATTCAGGTTTCTTAACTGGGATGACAGATTAACTATTTCTGTCTCCTCCTCAACACATGCTCATTTTCTGTCTTAGAGCCAGCAGAGTAAATCTGGTGAGAGCAGAGTAAAGGAACTAACTAGAACATCCTTGGAAATGAGGATAGGTCTATATTCTTGGAGAAGTAGAGAAGAAATTATCCCATATTCTCACTCTGTGCTCATATTACCTACCATTGAACTTCCTATTCCTACTGCCATTCTCCACCCTCCCGCCTCACACCCACCCAGGGAAAGCTGTTTCTGGGGTCTCTATTCACTGTGTTTGGATCATTACCACTAGAGGTATGATGACTGAACAATGAGTGCACAGAACCTCAGGGAGAGGAGGAGGACCTAAATAAACATCAGATT
The DNA here is from genome assembly GCF_022682495.2 of Desmodus rotundus. Taxonomy (NCBI): domain Eukaryota; kingdom Metazoa; phylum Chordata; class Mammalia; order Chiroptera; family Phyllostomidae; genus Desmodus; species Desmodus rotundus. The sequence goes on from NC_071389.1 coordinate 141,688,119, forward strand.
ACCTAAGGCCACAGGATGAAATCTTCACATGCTCTCAGAATAGCTCATTCCCCACTGTACCGAGTAAAGTGGCAATGATTTTCCTCCCAATGATTTTGTCTCATGTTGAGCCAATGACTGACTGACCTGTAACTGGGCTTGCTAAACACTTGAAGACTGAGATACCATGAAGACTTCATAGAGAGTTCATTGTGGTTGTCTTCCCCTTTTGTGATCAGTCGCTCACTAGGCTTTAGTTGCTGTATTTAGCAAAACCAGGAGAATTGGGAGTGTTTGCAGTGCAGAATGAGCCCTGGGTTTTCAGGTGGGGTTAACTGACCTGAGAGCAGCTTGTCTCCACCCTGTGCATCCCGTAGGAAAAGTCATCTGTAAATGTGATAGCGTCTGAACTGATCACATCATGGAAGGAAGGCCACCCTAGGGCAGAGAAGGCACAAGAACCAAAACAGAGAGAGGAGAGATACAAAGTCTTGGGTTAGAATGCAATTTTAAGGAAATACTAAGCAAAGGACAGACATCTTTAGTATATGAATCATGCTTACCTTTTTCAACCTGAAAAAAATGTCAAAAGGTGAAAGCGAATATATTTTGCAAGAGTGCAACTATTTTTAAGAATAACATTTTCCTCACATCCAGATTATAGTTACATTGGGATTTTCTGTTTTGTGAGACATTCTCAGACCATTTGGTAGTTTTCTAGAACATCCCTGGACTTACAAAGCTCCCTGCTGTTTTCCAAAATACAATCCAATTGATCGGGTTTTTAACTTTCCAATTATGCCACGCCCCTAAAATACTAAAAAATGACTATTCTGGTGCTTCCATCTTAGTTTAATTTCTCAGGATGGTGGTATCTGGAAAGCATTGCTTCTATCTATGTTATGGGCAAGAGGCTTGCTCACTTCATGGGAGAAAATGGTTAAACAGTGTTCTTCAGGCACTTCTGGATAGCACCTTCTCTCAAATAGCATCTTGTTCCAATTTTCATTTATTCTAATGATTTTTAAAATATGCACACAGCTTTAAGAAACTCAATGGTAAATGGACCATAAGATCGTACAAACGTTTATGAGTGTAAAGTCAGGTTTTATGTTCAGTACTTATGGACCATAAGATTATACAAATGTTTATGAGTGTAAAGTTATGTTTTATGTTCAGTGCTTATAGGCATGTTTTTACATGTTTCCAGAAAATATGTCGGGAGTTACTGAGCTGAGACCTGCCCCCCCAAAATGATGAAAGAGGTGCAATGTTGCTGAATTGCTGGTGCACTTTTTTTTCGTTTATAGAAGCCAAATTTATTCCTGCAGAAAGGAAGAAACCCTTTAAAAACATGGTGCTTTGTTTTAATACACTTATTGAAGGAAAACAGAATGCAAACTTCACAATACCATTTCCGGTTTTAAACAAAACAAATTAGTTCAGGCCAAATTTTTATAAGGAACTCTGCTAAGCTCCCCACCCCCTGCTCCACAACAACATAGCTCCCACCGTCAGTGCCGGACTGAACCCCGGACTTGGAACACTTTGCCATTCCTTGGTTTGAGTTTAAGATCACTGCAGATCACCAGGAAAACCTCACCCTTCCAGTTATAACATTCCACAAAAATTAATTATTCCAAGACACACCGGTATTCTTTAGAAAACTCAAATTTCCCTACTGTCCAAATTCTAAAGAGAATCTGAACACACTTTAGGCTGTAGTATTTAGTTTATGGTGATTGCTTGACACATTTAGGTGTTCTCTGTTCAATGACAGAAGTGACAACTGCTAGTAAAGAGAGGTTTAATGTATGTTTGAGGACACTGAAAAATAATTTATGAAAAGAAAGAATATTCAGTATTTTTTAACCTCACATTTGATTGCAGCTATGACAACTAATATTATGGGTGGACATAACTGATTCAATAGAAAACAGGTAAAGAATTAGGAATGTTATTTTGTTTTTAGTTCCCCATAAAGCTGCCTCTACCCCCTCCACATACATTTTCCTATTTGTAGAATTTAAAATAGGTACAGAGAAATTATATATAATATGTACATATATAATGTGTGTGTATATACACACACACACATATCACACACACATATATATATCCAGTGTGTGTGTGTATATATATTTCATATATATACACACACACTGTATTTTTTGGACTATAAGATGCACTGGACCACAAGACGTACCTAGGTTTTAGAGGAGGAAAATAGGGAAAAAAACCTGTTCCACCACCGCCCCCCACCCCCCAGCAAGCCAGGTAAGCTGCATTCGGACTATAAGATGCACCCCAATTTTCCTCCCAAATTGGGGGGTGTGTCTTATAGTCTGAAAAATACGGTATGTAAATTGTGTGTGTGTATTTCCCCTCCCATGCTACCCCTGCATTACATATAATTTATCTTGTTCTACTTATCTCACTGGATTTGTGATTCATTTGTTTTCATGCTTTCCACCATGACTGGGTGGTGAGTACTTTGAAGGCAGAATCTGAACTCAGTGACCTGAGTATTCTCACTGCCTGTCATAGAATACAGCACAAAGGCACAGCTCAAATGTTTTTAAAATGATTTTCAATGAGCCTTAAACAAAAAAAATGGGGTGAATAATTATGATACATCAGAGAGTTTCACAGGAGAGAGAAAATATAATCATACTCCTTACTTTACCGACTAGATTAAGAAATATCAGTGCTGGTTTCTCACTGGAGTATGCAACTTGATTCAATCATTGCATTAAAGCCTCTCCATGTAGGTGATGTAGACTTATTTATTTAGGACAGTAAAAACGTGAAGACTATTTAGGTCACTTGCTTACAGGGTCTGGGCAGGGGGAGCAGAAGCAGCAGTTACTCGTCAATGCACCAACGTAGGCTATGGGCAGTCTGGCTTCAGTCTGGGGCTCTCTTACGTTCCACTTTGTTCCTCAAGAAAAGGCTGAGAGGTCATTAACTTGAACACTCTGGCAAGAAGGAGGTGGCAGGTTTTGAGGAATATGTTTATTCTATGCATGTCTGGATTGGCTGGTAGTTACAGTGTTAACAGTTAGGGGCCTTGGTAAAGCAGGTAAGAATGACTACCACACAACACCGATTCTTTTAGCTTCCAATGACCAAACTGTTCGCAGGGCAAGTCCAACGACGTAATCTAGTTTGGGACATATTTTTTATTCATTTATCTGAAACAACCACAAAGGCTTAGAAGTGCACCCTTAGACATTACTACTGAGAAAACTCTTCATTCTATTGGGGTTTCTTAATACTAATCTTTCCTAATAATTGTGAATCATTGCTGACTAAAGATTTTGGGGATGGAAGTGAACTGCTTTTGAATGAGTTATTAAACCATATAGCTATATACTTTGTAACCATGAATTAAACATGTACAGAATTTTCCAGAAGACTATACTCAAGAACATAGTAGAGGTTCTCAAAAGATTTCAATGTTTCTGAGAAAACTGTTGACACTTGAATAGTTTGTTGTTTACTTTTGCATTATTTAAACACTGGAAAAGTCTCTCAAAAACCATTTCATAACTTTCCCCAATTCACACAGTGTCTCTTTTCACTGTATTAGAAATGTAATTTTCAAGATGGAATATTCAACCCATCACCCAAATCTTAATTAGTGGAGATTGACAAGGGAAACCAAGGTGAAGATCATCACCCCGGGTGATGGGACAAACACATTTCAAAAGAAAATCACGGCCAACTTCACCACTAAGGTTAACACAGGACAATGTTGAGTTCTTTTTCTAGAGTCTCTCAAAACAGTGCAGCTATACAGAAAGCAAATCCATCAGAAAGGTAAGTCCTTATTGACAGTCAAACTAAGAAGGCCCTTCACCCAGGAATAGATGGTCTTATGGCAGAGAAGGCACAGTGATGACAGCGCTTTGAAAGCGGAATTCCCTCATCATGTGAAAATATTTAAAGGAGGAACTCTTCACTGCTGTAAAAATCCTCAAAGGAAACCCTGCCCCCACTCCTAATAATAAGGAAAGTGCTTCAAAGGGTAATAGGCAAAGACTGAAGCAATCTGGGTCTTGTTGAGAAAACTATCTTGAGCAAAGGTGGGGGGGGCTGTTTATGTCAGTTTTGACATTAAAGAAAGATCATCCATCCTCCTTTCTTTAGGATTTCCCTTTTGGTCTTCTCATCTAACAAAACATTATTAGTTTTGGATGCATTCCATGGACTTTCTAAAAGAAAAGCCGATTGAAAACCTGTATAAACAGTTGGCTCACCCCACCCCCAATACATCCCTTTCTTTCTACTAGATGAGGTTAGATTTGGGTGGATTATACACTGTACTCTTAAAGATAATAGGCTATTATTATCAAGAATATCTTACATGCAATAAATAGCTTCTCCCCTCAAAGAATTCTCACTTCTGGATATTAAATAAATGCAGGTACTGCAACTAAAGTGGACAAGCTGGAATATGGCAGTTCTGCCTCAATTTTATCCAACCATCAGGTCAAAGTACTCTGCAGACATAACTTAATACTGCTGGTAAAATGTAAAGCAAATCCAGAATATATTCACTTACATCTCAAATGTAAGCGCAAATGACCCTGTTAATTATAACACTAGATTCTCGGTGCTTGCTACCATCTACACTGAAGTGAATTTTTATTAATTGCAATAGAATTATTCCTTCTCACTCATAAAGTGGTTGAATTAAAGCTGCTCTGAGTCTAGTTGAACCCGTAACTGAATAATGACACAGTTCTTCACAAGTAGTGTTCTGTTGGCAATTTTTAAATGTTTCGCTCCAACTGTCTGCTGAGAAAAAGTCTCTAGCCCAAACTTGCCCTGCTTCCTTTCAAAAATATTTGAAGTTGTTAAAACTAGCAACAAATTATAAACAAGTTGAAGCCAATTCCATCTGTACTATGTTTAGAAAATGTGGCCCTCGTTCCCCTACTCTTCATTTAACAAGGCTTGCTATCCATACAGCTTCCCTTCCCCCCACATCCTCCCAACCCCCCAAATAAAAACGAGAAGCCTCGGTTAGTTGGCTACATGACCCATCAGTAGAACACAGCAGAGGGTCTCCATGACCAAGGAATTCATTGAATTGCACTGTAATCACAAATATTTTGTTATCTTCGAATGCAAAGTAGATTTAATCACGGTAAATCCCAGTTGGGCTTAGGTGATAGTTTAATAATGGCAGTACTCGTTTCAGTACGGCTTTGCTTAGACAGGCTGGTGATTTGCAGACCTGTATTTTTGTGTGTTACCAATCCTCACAGCTCTGTAATTCCAGGACCATATTTCAAACTGTGTAGCTTTTAGTTTCTCTGAAGCCAGAATCTGTTAATCTCACTAGTGACAACTCACCTTATTAGCTACCGCAAGCCAAATAATAAAACTCTCTCTGACGTCCCCCTGCTAAAAATAATTGTTTGACACTTAGAGCTCTGATTCTTGACGAATTATTCACCTCAACTGACACTTCAGGTATAACTTCTCATTTTTAAAAGGATGATTCTCTACCTCCCCTCAAAGACCCAAAACTTTAAGTAGCAATCAACCAAATACATGCATGTAGTAGAAAATCAAACACTGCAAGGTGACTTGGTGAATTATTCCCTTTCGCTTCCCCGCACCCTTGCAGACAACCATGTTAAAAGGGGTTTTGGTTTAATTCTAAACAAATATGCTCAAGCTGCTATCTCTTCATTCCTTCATTTTAAATCTGCATTGTCCAATACAGTTGCTACCAGCCACATTTCACAATTTAATTTTAAATTAATTAAAATTAAATAAAATACAATTTTTATTTCCTCAGCAGTCTCAACATTTCGAGTTCTCAACAGTCACAGGTAGTCAATGGCCGCTATCTTGAACAACACAGATACAGACACAGAGTATTTCCACGATCATTTCCACAGATGCGGAGATGTCCGCCATGGGCCAATGCTGTTTTACACAGTATACATTGATTCCCTCTTGTGAGCAATGAAGATTGAGTATTCATTCTTACTCTCATCTTCCATTGCCCTTCCGATTTTTGATAGTTATATTATTTTTAATTCTTAACCCACTTGGTAATGTCTGCTCCTAGAGCTAAAATGTAAGTTCAATAAGATCGAGGAGTTTGCCTGTTTCCTTTCCCATTGTATTGCCAATCACTTAAAATAGTGCCCGTGACAAAAGAGCCGTCACAAAAACCTACCTGAAGAACAAATGAATGTATGACTATCCCAGAGCTTACTCTCCACTCCATAAGACCTCCCTAGAGCCCTGACCTTCCCCTCCCCTATGCCTCCCCCACACTCCAGTGCCCAGCCATAACTAAGTCTTCCATGCCTTTACACAGAGGGACCCCAAGGAGCTGACACTAGCAAACAGCGTTCGTGTCATTGCGGCTGAATGCAGAGCTAAAGAGATCTGGGGATCTACCTCCTCCAGCAGTCCAACTGGCTGCCTAAAGTCAAACAGGTTTTCCTTCTTTTACACTGCACCACGTGTTAAAAGGCACGTCATATTTTCTTTTATTCTTTCTTTGAGCCATGACTTTACTATACAATTTTACAAAATTCTCTGTAATTCAACATTTTAATTTTTAATTACAAATATTTCAAACATATGCAAAAGTATACAGAATACAGGGTGGAGCAAAAGTATGTTTACAGTTATTTGTATGAAAAATAATACAATTAATAAATAATAATACAAGAATAAACTCTGTGTTTTATGTGCTCACAACTGTAAATCCAATTTTGCCCCACCCTGTATAATAGGTATTCATGATTTAACAGATATTAGGTACCCAGATTTAACAGGTAATAACATTTTTTCTAGAGTTGTTACAGATTTTTCTCTTTTTCTAAGAAAATAAAATGTTACAATTACAGCCAGGCCTGCCTCCAATCTTTTCCCATACTCCCTCACCTGCTGGTGCCCCAAAAATAATTGTTTATGCACCATTCCCACACTTGTTTCATTTACTTTATACACATGTCTGTATCCATGAACAATGTAAAATGTTTAACATTTTATATAATGACATTGTAACACAAGTATCTTTTGGCAACTTATTTTTTCACATTATTCACAGTTTGTTTTTATAATATCACCTTATTTTATATTGAAATATTTCAAATATCAACATTTGTTACTGAATTAGAGAGAATATAGATTAGAGTTGTTTTGTTTGAGTTTTTCTATTATTCTCTAAAATATCTCTGACTCCTCTGGGGCAATTTTTCTCTTTATCGTGATTTTTTTGTCTCTCCTTCTTCTGGCTTTCTTTACATATCTCTGGTGATCCTTGGTTGATCATTTCTATTTATGCAGCTGATGTAGGTCTCCTCTAACATTGGATACGTGAGGGTCTGTTTCCTCAGTGTGTTTGAACTTTGAAAAGCTGGCTGGCAGCTCTGGCCACGTTGTCATCATTTGCTGGTAGACAAAGGTTTGTCCTTGGGTTCCCTGAATACCTGATTGGGGAATGGTTTACCCTGGAATACCACACCTCAAGAGCGGCCCCCAATTCTCCCAGATGGGTTGTTTAACATCTTAAGAGAACAGTGTTCCAGTTATTTTGTTTTCTTGAAATTGATGATCTGTCATTCTAAATACGAAAGTGAGGAAGGTGGTGGAGGGAGGTACAAGAGGGGACAAAGGCAGAGCAATGGCGATGGAAGGAGACTTGACTTGGGGTGGTGAGCACACAATACACTATACAGATGATGTATTACAGAATTGTACACCCGAAACTTACAGAATCTCACTAAAATCACCCCAATAAATTCAATTTAAAAATCTGGAAAATTGAAACAATACATTAAAAAAAGAAAGTGAGAAAGATGTACAACTGGTCTAACTGTTCTTTAGACTTTGAGTTAAACACCTTCTTGTCAGTCCCCCACCCCGCCCCCTTTTGCTCTTGACAATCCTGCACTCTGAGCCTCTTTATAATCCTGCCAGGCGTCTCTGCAACAGTTTGGGCTACAGTTTTCTTTAATCAGTCATACCCATTAATCTATTTCCACCCTTTTTTTCTTGGAAAAATTCATTAAAATTTCTTGCCTGCTCAAGACCCCATCCCCACCTTCAGTCCAATACTCTTTGCAATATATTCTTCCTTCTTTTCCCACCTTCCTCCCCTTCCTCCTCCTCTCTTTTTTTTTTTCCTTGCTCTCACTTTAAGCAGTCTCTTGGGAGAGAAGGAAGCAAATAGGTATGCTCCATCTATCATTTTGGACAAGATGCCAAGATTTCTTTTTAATAAACTGCAGATTTTACTCTCTTAATCTAATATTTTATGGGAGGAGGTAACAGACTTTGGGCATTATTATTATTTACCTTACTGATAAAAAAAATACCAAAACAATGTAAGGCTTATTAACAGCTTCAACTGGCTCAGATTTGACTCTACTTAAAACGTGATTATGGGCCAAGCGTACGGGATTAGCACTTACATTATGACACCCACAATGGCCTCTGAGTTAAGATGGATGAGCGTCAGGATGGACTTTTCCCTGACTAGTTCTCTGGAAAAAACCTATCGGACTGCTTCTCAACACCGTATTTGACTGTTGGACACAGTGCGAGTACTGCACTTCTGTTCTCCTGCAGTTGCAAATGTGAGGACAAGGATCCCCCGAAATGCTGATGACATAATTTCATTACTGCAAACAAGCAATAGTCTCAGGAGGCAAACTATTCCAGTCATGAGAACAGTTTAACAGTCATAATGACAAAAAGAAAATCATTGGTTTTGGCAAACATTTTCCCATTCTTCCGTTAGCTTTATTAACCAGTACCTCAAATACCAACAGTACTTAAAATACTTACCTTAAAAAGCAGGGAGTTTAATATATATATATATATATTAAAATATAAATATATATATATTTATAAATTAGCATAGATCTATAGACTCTAAAACTTCACAAAGATAAGAAATGCTAATAAAATTTAAGCGCAATATACAATTCAAGCATTAATTTTACTTTGGCTATTAGTCACCTCACTCTTTCGTCTCTTTGTCAAAGTGACCCCAGTAGTTCTAAGTGGTGTGGCCATTTAGACGGCATGCTGATGGGGGGCAGCCAAAGGTGTTTACGCAGACTAGTAACGTGACCAGACTTACGTTTTAGGAAGATGGCCCTGGAAGTAGCTGGGGGTGGGGGGTACGAAGAAGGATGAAAACAAGTATGTCAGATGGAAGACCATATATGGGAACAGAACTGATGAGCTCTAAATGAAGACATTTGCAATGGGACCGGAAAGGAGGGGAGAGATTAAGCGAGCAGAACTCTTTGACTCTGCTGACTGAGGTACCTGTGGGCAGTGAAGGAGCAGCCCAGCATACTAGGTTACCAGCTGGATTGTGCTAGTCATACATTTATTTTCCAAATTTAGACAGAGAAACTATCCAAGAGGCAGAGGAATATTTGGGTGCAAAAGTGAGACCCTGGCTGAAGATACAGATGTGAAAGTCATCAGAGCATAGAAGACAGTAAGGTTATGGATGAGGATATGTAGGAGGCAAATGTATAACCAGAGTGGAGAACCAGACAAATCCTTCAAAGGTAGGCTGAGGAATCAGAGTCGGCGAAGGAAAATAAAACAGAGCTTTTCAAGAAACCGGAGGAGGACAGAGTACCAGGACAGAGTTAGACAGCAGGCAGCAGTGACATAAACCACAGAAGGACGAGTCAAATAAGAGCTGAAAGGAGACGGCTGAATTCAACAATTGGGGGATCTGCAGGGCTTTAGAAAGAGCCACCCAATGAGATGATGACAGCAACTGAGCTCGGCTGGGTTGAAAGGCACGTGTGAAGTGGAATGAACAAATGTCTCCTCTTTACACCTGGCGGGAAGGAAGTTAAACTGGCTCGATGGCTATAATGATGCTCACGCTAAGATTTTGGACTCCGGGGGTCCCTCTCACTGACCCCACCTTTCCCTGTTTTCTAAAGTGTTTAAAATGTTATAATATTACTTTTTTAATGGAACTTAAGCAATAAAATGAGTGATATGAAAATATTTAAACATGTTAAAAAAATCTTAAGCATTACTCAAATGCTCCTTAGGATATTGAACAAAAGCTACATTTGAAGAAAGACTAGATGACTAAAATAAAATTCCATCCTTGGAATCTTTTTGATCTTCTGTTTATTTTTAAATTGTTTGTTGTTATTGTTCATAATATCTTTTGGTCTACCAAATTGTGAGTCGTGTGTAATGTTTTAAATGACCATAGTAATCTGTTTGCTTTTAGGCACAAGGTAGGTGCTCAATAAATGTGGTTGAAAAAATGAACTCAGAGCTTCAACTCTAGGTCAGGCTCCCCTGTCAAGCATGTTCACAGCAACCAGGCCTTTCTCATCAAAGCATGTGTCACAATTTGCAATTACTTACTTATGTGGGCAATTTTCAGTTAGTATCTGCTTCTCTCACTAAGCTCCATGGGACTATGATTGCTTTGTTTACTACCACATCTTCAACCCCTAGCTCATGGAAATATTTGTTGAATAAATTAATTAATAAATAAAACATCACATTTTATTATTTAACAACAAAATAGGACTAACTTAAAAGATTATCACTTAGTTTGGATAAGCCCATACTAGGACAATTGAAGAAATTTTTTTTAAAAGATTTTATTTATTTTTAGAAAGAAGGGAAAGGAAAAAGAGAGGGAGAGAAACATTGACGTGAGAGAGGAACAGATTGGTTGCCTTTGGTACATGCCCCCACCAGGGGCTGGACCCACCAGCAAGGCATGTACCCTGACGAGGAATTGAACTGGCGACCTTTTGCTTTGTGGGATGACGCCCAACAAACTGAGCCACACTAGTCAGGGCAAATCAAAGAAATTTTTAAAACTAGGCAAAGAGTTTCTACTAGTTTGCTTCAGGTAATTTTTGCAAATATCAAATTTAATGTTTAGTTTTCTCCCTATCAGAAATGGTGCATTTTTTCAAGCTGATTATTAATAATTTCATATGCAGAAACCACATAGCCTTATCACCCATAAACATTTCAGGCATTTGAATCTATTAAAGGACAATATGGCTAAAGACTGTCGAGCAATGAGGTGTACTTTGGACAGTGTGAACATCTGGTGTCTATTCTCTTTGGAGATTAATAATGTAGCTATACTGTGTCAGGCTTTGCTAATTCCTTTGAGTTCTGCATAGCATTTTTAAATGGTTCCAAACACACAAGATCTCTAATTGGTATGGATTTCAACCACAGTTTTCTTGCGATCTCAAAATATCTCAGAAACTCCTAAGCAGGAATCGGCAAGGGCAAGCTTCCCTTTGTGGAGGGAGCTATTAATAATTTTTTTTCAGATTCAATAAAATTACTGAACTCATACCATTTCAACCAAAACACTGGAAAAGGGGACTTTATTTTCCCTGGCCTAAACACTGTCTCTTGCTACTTTAAATCATAGTTAATGTTTTAAAAAATATATCTTACACATAAGTCAGTTGTAGACCTTTAGCATCAAAGGGTCTGAGCAACATCACATGTAACAGCCTGACCTTTAGCCATAATTTCTAAGTGCCATTAAAAAAATGTCTCTCAAACTGGCTTTAAATTTAGTGCTGACCTAGTCACCTTTATCCCAAAACATTCAACTTTAGATGATTATTTTATTTTGCTTCCAAAAGCCCTTCAGTCCTGTGAGGTATCCATTAGGGATGCTTCACAAAGAGTTTAGAGTTTACTTAGAATTTATTAGCTACATCGGACGGGAAGATTGTAATTTGGGTTGCTTGCTGAGTAAAGATTATTTACTGTGCTTAACTGACCTTAAGAATACCAGGAGGGATATAGGATGGGGAAATTCAAAGAAATACAGATTCTGTTCTCAGCAACATGCAACCCAGACTAAAAGTGAAATAGTGTTCCATTCAACTGCAGTCTTGATTAGGTCTATTCACTACATAGTATCATTTGGGAATGTCAAATGTTACTTACGTTCTTTAGCTGGGGACTTATAAAAATTTCTGAATGATTCCTCTCCTAAATATATGTGTGTGATAAAAATGTAAGATTACTTCTTCTAAGAGGGAGTTAAGTCTAAAAGGGAGTTAAGTCTTGAGGTTCTTTTACTTACCTAGATTTCCCTGGATATTTTTCCCTAACTGAAATCTCTCTCAATTTCTGAATAGCCTTCAGATCTTTATTGTATTCTGTACCTTTAAGTACTACAACCTGAGATAAAATATTTCCTTGTTTTAATAAATCTGTGATCCTTCACTGGTCTACATCAACTTTTTGCGATGCATCAAAACTTAGTTATACCTATTACAATTTAAATTTCTGACAAACCATTTTGAAAAAAATCTTTTGAAATGGAACGGATTGCTCAGAAAAGCTATTAAACACAAATATTTTAGAACGAAACAATTGCTTGGAGTTGTTTATATGAACAAAGACATTTCGCCTTTGTTGCACACACAGCAAAGTTGAAGCAATTTATAAGCACTGTACATTTTCTAATATATTAAAATTTTTAAATAAATGACATCAAAAAGGCATGAAGCAAACTACATCAAACCAAGGCATACTCTGATTGCTATTCATTCTTTTTAAAACCCATTAGGGAAACCCTTTTACTAACACCCAATTCCCATTTCTCTGTTCTTCTTTTTTATAAACTTAATCACTTTGTAATATACTGTAACTTACTGTTTATAGTTTTTTTTTTTTTGGCTTATTTGTTTCTTGACTGTATTCCCCAAACTATTGACTAGAATGAAAGTTCCATGTCAGAGACAATTATTTAGTTCCTGATGCATTCAAAGCTCCCAAAAGGGTGCCTGGCATTTAATAAATTTTGAATGCATTTTCTGTGAGTATTATTGTTACTCTGGAAGCATGAGATTTAAAAATAATCCTTGCTTTGGTTTTAAAATACACAGTCACAAAAGTCGTTGTTATAGGATTCGTTATAGAATCTCTAGATCACTTACTAATATACATTGAAGGCTTTGGCACCTGGCTGATAGTCTTCTCTCCATCCCAAATTTCTACACATATTCTAGGGATCTCCATGAAAGTAATCCACTTAACATCCCTCATCTCAACAGCTCTTTGAATACTTGAGAAGGCTGAAACTAACTAGTCCATGCAGCCAAAGTCCTGTATCAAGCAAGACCCGTGGGTATATGAGGTCTGTCTAGAAGGTACCCAGCCATGTAATATGAAAGACATAAACATTTATTGATGAAGATAGAGGATACAAGAAACATTGTACATAGGACAATGATGCTTCAGTCCCCTTCAAAGCGGGCACCTCGGGACCTCACACATTTCTCCCAACTGCCATCAGCGGCCCCATCATATTTTCCTGAATCTGATCAACAGTCTGAAATATTTTCCCTTTCAAAGGCAATTTTAGTTTTGGGAAAAGCCAGAAGTCACAGGGCACCAAATCTTGGCTGTAGGGGGGCTAAGTCACCTGGGTGATTTGATGTTTCACCAACAAATTCTGCACAAGACATGAGGAGTGAGTGGGTGCGTTGTCATGATGAAGCTGCCAATCACCAGTTGCTGAGAGCTGCGGCCTTCTGAATCATCCAAATAGTTTCCATGGAGGAATGTTCAAGCTCAATGCAAAATTTGGTGCAGATTCAGTTGCTCTACTTGCTCAGTCATTTTGAATGTGAGGCCCACACAGTACACATGCTCACTCAATGGCATCTATTGCCCCTACTGACTAGTACAGTGAGGTCGTCATTGTTCATGCATGCACATTCCAGTCCCCTCTCCTTGGCTACCAGGTTACATCGATGTCATACAAACCACTCTCATTATATTAACAATGGCTGCACTTTTTCCAGACAGACTTTGTGTGGCCTTTCCAATTTGAAAGTTTCAACGGCTTTGATTCTGACCAATGAAAAGCTTAATGCATTAAAATTTAGGTGTCATCACATGAAGAAAGTTGAATTTCAGATGGATGAATTAGGCTAATGTGGTGTGGTACTGCACACATATTTTAACTTGGCACTGTACCACCATGACAAAAAAAGAAGAGTTAAATTCCATTAAGGCCCAAGCACATTCATAGCATATTCCACAGTCTGTAGGTTGACATGTCATTCTGTCGATTGTGCAATAACGTTTAGTCCTATCCCACTAACCCAGCTGTAAATGATGCGAGGTGCAGGTGCCGGACTTGACTACCTAGTGCTGAGTAGGCAATAAGTAAATATATGTTGAATAAGTGAACCAAACTGGGGCTGAAAGAATTAACAAAAATTGTAAAAAGGATATACAATAAATCAAGGTATGTGTTTCAGACATTTTTGACAAAGATCACCTCTCAAGTATTTATTGTTCCTTATGCCACTAGACCAGAGCATAGTACTCCGTGCATTACTCTCTCTTGGTAGTATGCCATGGGGTACCTATGGAATTTCTTAGATCTTTTCTGGCTTGAGTAGCATAACATTTTAGAAGACGTGGCAACTCTAGCATTGTTATAGCAGTATATAGTCTCCTTTTCTTTGGATAGTTGGCTTCCTTTCAGTGTAAAAATTTTTTTTAAGTCTCAAGCATGTCTTATTAAATAACACCCAAAATCATGGTCTTTAAGGCTAGGTAAAAATTAGAAAGCCTCCTCAAGGGAAATTCACCAAGATCTGGGGCTATATAAAATATTTTTTAAAGCCACATACTTTAACTTAAGGTGTAAATCAAGAGCCAGCAGAATAATAGATCTTTGCTTTTTGACATGGTTATTTTTGTGTATTTTTATTTGTAATGTTTCTCACACACAAATAATTTTTACCTCTTAATTAATCTCAACTTCTTGCTCAGTGCCAGGTATTGCCCTAGTATTGCATCCAAGATATCTTAATGTCATTACTCTTTTAATACCTTTTTGCTTAGCTCCTGTTGCCTTTTAAAAAATATCATACACATATTTACTAAGCATTTATAAATGCATAAATGTGAATATATCATACAGATTTCAAATATAATCTTTTCCCCTCTATTTTCTTAGCCCCGTTCCTCATCCTGCAGAAAATCTATGTTCACAGGGTTCTACCCCATTTTTACCCATATTCTCATAGCCTTACAAAATCATAAGTATATGCATACATATAAACATAAATGTCCTAGTAGCGGTACGGTATTCCTCAGATAAGGTAACTCAGAAAGCTTGAGTTGCCACATCTGGCTAGGCACCAGAGCAATCCAAATGAAGTGGAGCATCTGTTGTGGGGCTGTGGTGTACGGATCAGAGAGAATATTTTGCAGAGAAACAAGAGCAAATGCCAAAAAGTAGACTCTGGGAGAGGAAGCAGCAGAGATGCAGACTTAAGATTTCCCTTACCAAAAACCTAATGAAATAAAATGAGTTTTTGAGAAAGCAAAGAATAGTTTTTGAGTCCTGAAAACTAGGGAAAATTATCAATATCAAAAAACGTTTGAGTGCTGCTATCTGTGAAGCAGAAGAGGGTGATGAAATTTCCCCCCAAACACCCAAGCACCCCAGTGACTGCCCAGGCCTGTGGACTGCGATGCGAGGGGATGGAAATGTGCAGCCAGGGTCTCATTCTGCACATGATGGATACAGAGAGGACTGAAATTAGAACTACTGAAATTTCTATTAAAGTCTGGTGAGGGTAAAACGTGGAACTTGGAGAAGAATTTGTAGGTGTTAATTATTCTTACTGTAAAAGGGGTGAATGGAGAGAGAATGAATAAGAGGAAATCATTCTTCCCAAATAAAAAAAAAAAACAGTGGACCACATTAAACTCATGCCTGTGGGGCCTTGTACCAAAGCAGCCAAAGGGTCCACTCTGAAGTGGCAGGACAGTTCAAAACTCAAAGGTGCCCCGGGGTCAATAAATGCTGAATGCAGCAGCTTCCAACACGGATGGAGAAGGCCAAACACAAACTTTAGTCATACAGTTCTGCTAAACTGCCGACAGGTTAATAACCCATGCTCTCCTGCATGTGGCTGAATGTTCTGTCCCGCCCGGGAGGTAAATCACCCCTTTGTCCGGCACATCCATGCTGTACATGCTCCCTGCCCCTCAGTCACTTAGGAGCCATCTCAGTTATCAGATCAACCGACTGTCGCGGTACCAGTGCTTGTGTCCAGGTAACCCTTACTTTACTTAATAAGGGCCCACAACATAACAGCAGTGATGCTGGCAATTTGGATACGCCAAGGAGAAGCCATAAAGTGCGTCCTTTAAGTGAAAAGGTATGTATGTAGAGGGAAAAAAAAAAATATATATATATAGGATTCTATACTATTCCCAGTTTCAGACATCCACTGGGGGTCTTGGAACACATCCCACTAAGATAAGGGGAAACTACTGTAGTTTATTATTAATTTTGGCTTTCCTATATTTTACTCAAAGATTGTTATTTGTATAGTTTTAATTTGGACTCACTTTGTTTTTATTTATTGTTTAAACTATAAGACTTATACTTTCTCAACTCCAGATATTTGAAAAGAAGTCAGTTACCTTCTCTGTAGGGCACACGGTTTTACGCACATCTACTACATCATCCTGTGAATATGATGCAGAGTAGCGACACGCCGTGTCTTTATTTCTGCCAACTTAATGTGTCAAACACTGAAAGAGACGTTAAAGTCTCTCACCACATTGTGTTTCAGTTTCTTCTTCTCCTTCTCCTTTTTTATAGGAAGAAGGAAGCCAGCACTTGAATACATGCCTTTGGACTCGTATTTTTCCATTTCTTCTATCTCTAGCAATTTTCGTATGTATATTTTGAAGCTACATTATTGGCATATAAATTTTCAACATCAATACATCTTCATCATGGATTGCAACCTCAGCCAATTCTTTAACAACTCTGGAATGTTGAATGGTTTTTGCCTTTACTTTCATTTTGATAGTGAAGTGTGACTCTTCCTTTCATTTTGTTTGCCATTCTCCTCTTTTTAGCTTTTCTGTGTCATTTTGTTTAAAGTACCCCTTTTAGATAGAGTACCTCTTTTAGGAAATTTGATTCTTCAAACCAAACTTGAGGATATCTATGTCTTAGAGGAAAAATTTGTCCCATTTAAATTTATATGATAACAAATGTACTGTTTCTCAACTGTGGTCATGGTATTTTCTGATCCTGTATGTCAGGGAAGCTTGCCTGGGCTCCGCCTCCTGTCTCCTGTCTCCTGTCTCCTTCTCCCCTCCAGAGCCAGCCAGGGAGCTGCGATGTCATTGTGATTTCTTTTTTTTAATTTCTTTTTAATTTTTAATACATTTTCCCATTACCATTTATTTCCTTTGTACCCCCTCCCTCCCACAATCAGCACACTGTTCTCCATGTCCATGAGTCCTTTTTCCCTTTCCTTTTTGCTCAATTCTCCCACCCCCCAACTCCCCTCTCCGCAGCTGCCGTCCTGCTCTCTATCTATGAGTCTCTCTTTATTTTCCTTGTTAGTTCAGTTTGTTCATTAGAGTCCACATATGAATGACATCATATGGTATTTGTCTTCCTCTCACTGGCTTATTTCACTTAGCATAATGTTCTCCAGGTTCTTCTATAGTCACAAAGGGTGAAATTTTCTTCTTTTCATGGCTGAGTAGTATTCCGTGGTGTAAATGTCCCATAGTTGTTTTTTTTCTTATTATTTTTACTTATTTATTTTAATTATTGTTCACTTTTCCTAAATGTTTCCTTTGACTCTTTCTCTAGTTGATGGGTAGACATATATAGTATTTTTAATTTAGAATGGATTACCTTCCATTTTTCCAATAGATCTTAATTGCTTGTATTAATTACGTGCAATGAAGCTATCTATTGAAAACCTTGTGTGTAAGATGAAGAAATCAGAATACATTTGTTTTCTCTTATACCTTTCTTTCATAATTCTACTTTTTTGTTTGGATTAATTTGAGATTTTTGACCCAAGTAATTATTTGTGAAACTATCCATTTTTATTTGATGTATCTGTCCTTTCAAAAATCATTTTGATTTTATATTTTGTGAGGATACTATATTTGAAACAATGATTTAAACTTAATTCAATATTTATTGTTACACACTCACAAATATTCCTTATCCATCACAATTTCCTCCAAGTAGAATTTTTTATTTTGGTTCATTTCTCGGCTGTTTGGAATATTTCATTAAGTTTTTTTTTTCAAGAAAATCATGTAAATAATACGTTTCCTAAGTAAATCTGACAATATTTTCCTGTTTATTTCACAAAAGAATGACAGTTGACTAAAAATAGAATTTCAGAACCATAACCTTTGTTTTCTCACAACTCTAAAGCCTAATCGTGTCATCGTCCTCTGATAATGAGGCTGAGAAGATGTCTGAGACATGATTGATTTCTGTTCCTTCAGAGATTTTTTTTTTGTTTAGAAGCTTAAAATATAATTGTGAGGGTTTTGCTTTTTGAAAGTCAAATGTTTTACCAGAGTATGTGTAGATGCTGGTATTTTTTTCACTGATTCTAGCAAAGTTGTAGTAAATGTGGTCTTTAAAACTCAATCTTCCGCCCTGGCTGTGTGGCTCAGTGGATTGAGTTCCGGCCTCCGAACCAAAACTTGATCTTCCTATCTTTCTTAACATACTTCTTCTTGTGTTCTTTACTGTTTGGTTTTTTTCTTTTTCCTTCCTGAGGGACAGCAACTATCTGCTTAGCTGGTCATTGTTTTCTGTCTTCTGCATCTATCATCTTCTGCTGACAAGCTGCCTGTCCTTTTCTTCTTTTCCTCCGCATTACAGGACAGTGTGTCAAGGGGCTTGCTAGATCACTGGCTATATATTTAGCAGACTCGCTCTAGGTCTTCACTGCTTCTAATGAAGTTTTCAATTTGGCTATATTCTCCAAAATTCTCCAAAGAATTTTTCTTAATTCTACCAGCTCTGTTATATCTTAGTCTGTGATCATATTTCATCTTTCAGCTCTTTTTATAGAGATTTTTATCTTTTATTGAGTACAAATAGCTTCTTTATAAAAATGTTTTTAATATGTATGCTTTCTCCCAGCATTTTGTTACTTTTATTTGCTTGCATTGCAGAATATTTTGTAGGTTTCATGCTTGTTCATTTCCTACTTCCCACATCAACCTGAAGAAGTGTACTTAGGCATGCTATTGGCCCTGAACTAATATGAGCATATTCTCCTTCAATCCTTTCACTGCCCACCTAGGTACTGTTAGAAATCTCCTGTTCCATGAGGAGCGGCACAATGTTCCATCAGAGGTATACACCACATTTTGTTTATCCATCCTTTGATGGGAATTTGAGTTGTTTCCACCTTTTGGCTACTGTGAATAATGATGCCATGAACACTGGTATGCAAACATCTGGCTCCCTGCTTTCAGTTCTTTTGAGTATATTACCCAGAAGTGGAATTGCTATGTTTAATTTTTTTAGAACTATCATACAGTTTTCTATACTGGCTGCACCATTTTATATTCTCACCAGTAATGTACAAGGGTCCTAATTTCTCCATATTCTCACCAACACTTATTATTTTCTGTTTGTTTGTTTGTTTAATAATAGCCATCCTAATGGGCTCAGACATGCTCACTGATTTTAGAGAGAGGGGAAGGGAGTGAGAGAGGGAGAACGAGAGGCAGAGAAGCATCTATCAGTTGTCTCTTGTTCACTCTCCAGCGGGGGACCGAACCTGCAACCTAGGCCTGTGTCCTAACCAGGAATCGAACCTGTGATCTTTTGATTTACGGGAAGACACTCCAACCAACCAAGCCACAGGAGTCAGAATATATTTTTAATGAGTCACACGCATATTCACAAATCCCCTTGTCTCAAATTTATATGAATTTATATATGGGTGAGGTGATCGATATATGTCTAGACAAAGACCTTTTTCACTGTATGAAAATACATGGCAACCAAACACGTGGCCTTAGCGTTATTAGCAACACATTTACAGCAATTAAGCCAACAGGCTCCAACCACTGACTATATCACTGACTGATACAGACCTGCCTCTAACTGCTAGGAAAACAGCTGTTAAAGAAGGGCCACACAAGAGAATGGGGTAAGAGGTTGGGGAGAGGTTACAATGACAAACATCTTTGTTCCTGTCTTCATCTGCTAAGAAGGTGAGTCAGTTAATTTACCTACATCAGGAGCAGAAGAGCTAGAGGAGAATACAGATGAAGAAGAGATTTAGCTGTTTTAAATGTCAGCTTGTGCATATATGTCAATCTGTGTGTGTGTGTGTATTTGACCATGGAACCATCAAGCTTTAAAAAAATTTAATTATGGAATCCATTCATCTTTCCTTACCAAAAAATTGTTCTGTGCTACTATCTAGCTCTTTCCTCACAGGCCTAATATTTCGGCTTGTTATACAAGCCTGTAGTTACAGATGATGCAGCCATAAGGTGCGCTACATCCCAAGGACTTACATTTTTTGTATATATGTGAATAGCAAGTAATTACTGCATTGATTTTTCCCTAATCTAAACCTAAATAATATACTAATCAACCAAGTAAAACTCTAGTCTGGTACATATATTCTTTTATGATTTATAAATAGAATCTCTTCTTTTATTGATTTAAAATTTTTAAGAAGCCCTGTGCTGAAAAATAAAAAAGTAACCATAGACAAATATTATGTAAATACCCAGCTTTTTGGATAAAATTCTAGATGTGTCCTTAAAGACACCAAGCATACCAAAGTCTAGTAAAAGATTTTCTGGTACTCAACTTCTGAATAATTTATTTGTCAGTGTCACTGTTCTACCGGCCTTACGGTTTTCCTTTGTCCCATGCTAGCTGAATCTTGCCAAATAGCATATCCAGACTTAGACTTCAGTCTCCTCTGGGCATGCTCACCTGCCATGTATGATCAGAACACAGTTAGGCATTACCTTTTAAAACACACAAAGACATGCACACGCAGATGAAGCTCTGCACATAAGCGAAAGTGTATTAACAATAACCACCAAGAATTTGTCAAACTCACATGTCAAAAAGTATCATCTTCACTTCCCTGGACCTTTCAAACGGGAACACGCAAGGGTTCTGACTTTCCACCATAACCTGACTTTCACCTTCAAACAAGAACTCTAAAAAGATGAGGAAAAAGGATATCCAAAGGCATTTCTCATCAATTGCTAAACGGCCCAATATATTTGTAATACTATCTCCTTTTCCTTTACACCGGCCAGTGATGAAAACCTGATGAGACAAGCAAGCAACATGCTAGTATCAAGTCACTGGGGTGTATTCACAGAAATAGATAAAAACAGGGGCTCAGTGGGCATAAAAAGATTAAGCTGGGGACCACATAAGCAGCAAGTGAAAATATCTCCATCGTGAGAAGAGGTCAAGAAGTTTTAAAATTCTTCTGAATAAAATTACTAGGACTAAGGTAATGAAAGGGATTAATTTTTCAATTTTCTGGAAAAACAGGAGTCAATCCGTGACCCGGCTCCGCCAGTATTCCACACAGACTTCAAGAACACGGTCATTTAGAAAGTAACCGCTGCAAGGAATCCAGCTAAAACTACAAAGACGTGACATTCCAGGCAGACACAGGAAATTCTTTGGGGAATGAAAGAATTTTATGACTCATAAGATTAAAATCTCCTGAATATTCAACTAAAGTAATCTAATGAAGTATTGTCACCAGGAACGGAGTTTGATGAATTTATGTGTTGTACAAGAAAATTTTAAGCAAAACAGGAAACTGAACAAACTTGACATTACAAATGTATCTGTAATTTTTCCTTTCAGGGTACATACAACTAACTTCAAAGACACCAGGATTTTGTATACGGTGTGACATTTTGTAGGATGCCACATTTTTAACTACTGAGAATTTAAGCAAAATTCCATATCTATTTTTAAAAAATAAATTAAGTCAGCTAAGGAATAGGCCCAGGATTCAAATATGGGTCATTTTGAAGGTTCTTAGTCTTCAAATTTAATACACTTTGAAAGAAGTTTTAAGAGTTGAAGGCAAAGGCTTGAGCCAGATGTCAATGCAAAAAGAACGAAGGAGGCCAGGTTTTTCCTGGGGAGATCAACGACAACAAAACTAGAGACGGCATCATTTTCTTCACTCCAGACAACGCTTAAAAGTAGAAACTCAACATCAAGGAGGATATCCTTGCTTTAAAACATTTTTTTCTAATAACTTAATTCTAATTTAAACTTTTGCCTGTTTTCTATGAAATTCCCTTTTGATAACAGGTTGTAAAAATAAAGCAAGCAATGAAAGCCCTCTGTTTAATCTTTCCCAGGGACAAATGCAGTGTAATGCACAATATGTAACTATGAGTTAGACTACAAATTACTTTTATTTAATTTAGTCTAGTGCTTAGCTTCACCTCTGAAATATCAGTCTGCACCCTTCTATGTTGGTTTGATTCTATAGTCCACTTAAAACAGTAAATGTTTACATTAAAAGGACAAGAGAATGTGTGATGTATTTTAACTGTCAAAAGTGTTGTGAACAGCAGCAGCTGGAAGAAGAATGTGTAGTCTGCTCCACTGTTACCCTGTAGCCCTTTAGATTCTTCCCATCAGCAGTTACATCCTTCATTGCGTATATTAAAAAAAAATTCAACTTCCATCTCAGAAAAATGTAGTAAAATTTCTAGAGTCCACCCGTGGTTTTTTTTACTGGTTTACTAACTTTCTGCTGGTGCCGGGGAGTGAACTGGTTACTGGACACGGAGCTTTTCTTTCATTTTTTTAGGTCACAGGTTCAGATGAAGACAAAAGCCAGGAGCAAATGAAAGGAGTTCCATTTTGGGTGCTACTTAGAGGTCTCTACAAACTGTGCTTAGTCTGGTTCCTCTGCAATCATCCTTCACATCACCCTGAATTCATTACGATATGGCTCCTATCAAAGGCCTGCTCAGAAGGCCAAATACTGAAACTAAGTTGATTCCCTTAATGTTTCCAGATCTGGTTTTATTCCACCAATAAAACTGAAGAGAGAAACGTGATTTCAGGCCCAATAGGAACACAACTGGGGAGCAGAGCCTAAAACTATTCTGGAGGACGAGGATAACCAATACACACAGAGCTTCAGGTTTGACACATTCAAGTATATTTGAAGGTGGACAACAAAAGTCTACATGCTCCGACTGCTGCCTCCCTCTCTAAACACATCTCAAAACACTCTCCCAATTGTGTGCTGACCACACAACTTCTTTCAGTTCCTCTGACATAAGCAAGTTCATTGCTCTATAGGGGGCCATTGTACTTGTTTTCTGCTCTGCTTAGAACAGTCCTCCACACTCTGTGTTTGGATTCTCACACTTCAGACCTTAACTCAAATATCACCTCCTCACTGAGAGGCTTTCCCAGACATCCCTATCTACTCAATAAATTAGTGCCTCCCTAACTCCACTCCACCACCACCATTCCCTACCATCTGATCCGTTCCCTCCTCGGTGCCTCTATCAAATGTCATCACATTTATCTGTTTACTAGTTTAGTTCCACTCATATAAGCACGAGAATGTAAAGTCCTTAAGAGCAGGAGCCCTGCCTGTCCGTTTACCTCTGTTACAGTACGAACTACTGTGACTACCGTCCCTGAAGCAGTAAATATTTAGACAATAAATGTGTTTAACACTCTACTAGACGCTGAGGGTAAAATAATATGAAAAGATACAGACTCATCCTCAAAAACCTTATAAAGACAATGGAGACTGACAAGCAATTATAGCATAGTAAGACAATTGCTTTACAGGGGGCATGTTAAGTCTAGTAGAAAGAGCTTCCACCTGTTTCTCTTAACAGAAAAAAATAAAAAAACTATTCCAAGGGAGGTGACTGTATGTGCAAAAGCACAGAAATAGCCAGAACAGCACACTTCTGTTCTGGGGGGGACTTCATTAAGGTTTTATAAAATATGAATTGCTAGGGGGAAGGGGAAGAGAAGGAATTAAACTTGGAAAGCGAAGGACTTAGGTCATGGAAGTCCTTCCTTGCATGCAAAGGGAGAGAGATTTCATCCTATG
Organism: Desmodus rotundus; assembly: GCF_022682495.2. NCBI lineage: Eukaryota > Metazoa > Chordata > Mammalia > Chiroptera > Phyllostomidae > Desmodus > Desmodus rotundus. The sequence goes on from NC_071389.1 coordinate 141,712,058, forward strand.
GCCAATGGGGAAAAGTTTGGGCAAAGGGATGACATGGTCACGTTTGCATTTTAGAAAAATAACTCTGAAAACTGAGTTAGGTGATTTAGAAAATCAAATTATGGGAAGTTACCAGAGGGACAGCCAGTGGTGTTTCATGATAAACAGGTATCATAGAGAAGAAGAGAGACTCAGTAGCAGGGCAAGCTTAGACAAATTCTGCTACATAATATGTCTTGTCTCTGGATAGTCTTATTAGGCCACATGTTATGGCATTCACCAATGGAGCAGCCCTGACAAGAGGTTCTAGATACTAGTGTCTATTTTAAGAAGTGTCATCTACAGGGACCAAGCTATTCACCAGATAGGAAGCTTTTCTTTCACTTACTCTTAGGTATTTAACAGTCCCAGACATTCTCTTCTAAATACAGGCAGGATTTAGAGGCAGAATGCTGCCACACATCAAGGAATTCTGTTTCGTGGGTGTGTGAGCATTTCTCGTCCTCTGGGCCCCAATTCTCTAGCTCCAGGGCTCACAGAAGCAGCATGATCTACACAATGTATTCAGGTAAACTGCAGGACATCATGCATACAGGGCCAACAAGTAGAGGCTCTTAAAAGGATTACAAGTCCTACCAGGCCAAGCACAGAAAAACTAGTCAAGTGTAGGGTGTGGTAGTAGCTTTAGGCACTTGCAAAAATATAATGGTTTAAAAGCATCAGGCACCTGTCACTGAATTTCTAGGATTGTCAAAAGACTGGACATAAAATGAGATAATGATGTAATCTCCAATTTCGGAGGAGAGCCCCAAGGATTCATGACCAGTCAGGGGTGATTTTCCACATTCATAGCCTTTCCCAGAGAGAATTAAGCTTGAAAGCCCCGATGTAGGGCCTAACCGAAGGCATCCATTGCATGTAATTACCTTTTCTAGAAACCACCTAGAGCGGTACTTGTGTATCATCCTTAGGGAAACTGAGAAAAGTAGTTTCTCAAATCCTTTTCTGTGGTCTATGATTCATATGAGGAAGCCAGGGAAAGAAAGGCAACGGGGAGGAGGGGGTGCTATGTTCCCCCCTTGCCTCAAGACCTTCACTTAGTCTCCTTCCATTACTTGGGACTATTCTCACCGACCCACCCACGCCCTTGCCTAGCTCTCATACGCATCCTCCGGCTTTCAGCTAAAAGCCAAAGGCCTTTCTTCACTTCTTTTACTATGTGAGTATGACTTAAATTTGGATAGTAAAAAATCTGGGTCATAAAAGCCCTTCCATGCCATGCACAGGGAGAGAGAGTTCATCCTATACCAATGGGAAGCCACTGAAAAACTCTGGGCAGGGTGACGTGATTTGCTAGTTCCAAAACCCTCATATCTTGTCTTTGTAATCTTATTTTTAAAACCCACTCAATTAAACAGAACCTGAGACCCTGCTACATCATATATACTCAGTGCCAACCCATTAGAACACATGTTGAATTAGTGTTTAAAGGGGTGAAAAAGAGAGAGAGAGAGCACAAGCGTGCACTCTGGTATTTGAACAAATGTGCCTTGATTAGAAAGTAGGAAAAAGGACATTTTCAATTTTAAGAGACATTGTTAATACATACATGGGAAACTATCAAGAGCTCTTACTGAAAACAGAGCCCTGACTACCTCACAAGGAGTGGGAAAAGAAAATTAGTATCCAGGGGTAGCATGACAAATGCAATTAGACAGAGCTAGCTACACTTTTAATATGCTGGTTCATGAAAAGGCACAGCCATTTTCAATCCTAACTATTAGCCTATCCAGTTAATTATATATGATCTTAAACTACTTAGAAACCTTTGAACACGGCATACGATTTCAAAGCCCACAACAGGCAGATTGGAGGGCATAGGTGAGGGCAAGAGAAAGTAATCACTTATTCTTCTACTGAGGAATATACATAACATGATGGAGGTCCTGGGGTAGCTGTTCTTGAACATTTTCAATGAACCTTGCCAATTATTTTTTTTAGTAACTTTAGTGGTTTCTCATAAGCCTGCTACCTAGTATGATGGCGCTTGTTTAAAGGAGCCTGCCGAAGTCCTGGCTAGGAATAACTGGAATGGGCTTAGCTATGCAAAATAATGGTAATAACAACTTTGCTATTAAAAATAAAATTAAAATTAAAAGGGTTCGGAATGGAGTGACAATGTGACTATAATAGTGGTATTATGAACACAGGCCTGAACTCTTGACTCAGTTCTCCCACAGGAGATGTGGCATAATTAATCTAGGTGATGCCTTTCTGAGCTTGTATCATCTGTAAAATGACAGCATTGAACTACATTATCTCTATTGTTCTTATTTCAAATGCTAACATTCTGTTCCTATAAAATCAAATCAGGATAAACCACACCCTGTTTTATATACATGTATACAGATTTACTATATATATTTAGCATTTACTAAATATAAAGCTATAAGTATAAAATATATAAGTGTATTATAAATAATCTAGTTTACAATGACTGAATCAACAAATTATGAAGTAGCAACACAACAATAATTCTTTCTTCCATTTCATCAATAATCATTTACACAGTGTGTGGCCAATGTAGGCTTACAGTTGTGAGTCCATGAAACACAGTGTATTCTTGTATTACTTATTAATTATTGTATTATTTTCCATACAAACTGTAAACCTACTTTTGCTCCACCCTGTGTTTTTGTCTTTCCAAAAGGCACCTATGATTGAATATATGAAAACTAAAAACAGCTTATAAAGGACATTTTGTAAGAATTTAAGCATTTGCCAACTTAATGATCAAAAAGATGTGGTGATCATTACAAATTTTTCAAAGGAAAAGAGTAGGAAGTTTGCATTCATTTGTACATGTGGGGCTTTAAGAAGCAGATCTGAGTATAATGGGTAGCATATGCACAAAGGTTGCACGGGTGACCATAGAGAGGACATATTTTATTCTACCACAGAATAAACAGATACCTAAAACTTAAATAAAAAGAAACAGCACAAATAAGACTTCCCTATGGAAAGTTCACGTCCCCACTCCTCCAAGCTTCTCTGAAAGACTGTCCCTAATCGAAAAAGAATTAAAGTGTACGCGGCACATTCAGAGATAGGAACAGCCCACTGTTAACTCCACACCTTGTTTACTTCCACAACTGCCATTATCGTGTGAGTAGGAAAAAGAGACTTAATGACTACTGTATTTGAAAAAAGTACTCTATTTCGATGAGCTTTATTTATTTTAAAAGTACACTTAATTGAAAATCTCACAATGAGCATGCAACAGATTCTGAAATTATTGAAACAAAGTAAGGACAATACTGAATATCAAATATGCCACTTCATAAAGGGAGGGGAGGTCCCCTGGCAGTAGTTCGGATACACAAGACCCAAATGTGTGTCTCAGTTTAAAAAGCTCTCCAGCAAGTTTCACCTGGGGGAAAGGCTGATGGGAAGAAGCTGAACAGGGCCGCAAATATAAATCATACACTCATCCATTCCACATCATTTTTATCTCTGCTCAGTTTATCCACTACAAAGATGAGCTAAACTCATCTGCTAATAAGAACACAAATAGTAACAGCCAGAAATGATTGAGTGTTTACTAAATTATGACAGGAATTATGCTAAGCCCTTTAAATCATTTAATCCTCTTAATGTGATAAAAGTTGGCACTAGTGTTTTACATCAGTTTTAGCACTGATATAATTGAGGAGAAATTATGTGATCTCCCAAGATTATGCAATGAGCTGTGGGACTTGAACCCACAGCCCATGCTCTTAACTATCTCCCAAATGAAACCCCAGCAACTGCTGATCTGGTGCCAACCTGAAAACCACATAAATAAACCTAGTAAAATATCAACTGGGTAAATTCTTTGTAACGTATATGATGATACCCTTAATATATAAAGAGAACTTACAAAGTAATAAAATATATAAATACTTCAACAGGAAAATAGGCAAATGACATAAACCAGAAATACATAAAAGGAAAATATTCAATAATTATATTTAAAATTTTGAACTCATTAATAATTAAAGAATGCAAATTAAAATGTTAATGAGATACTAGGTTTCAAGTATGACATACATAATCAGGTATTAAATAGAATGCAAATATTCAGTATTGAAGAAAGAGAGCATGGAGAAATGAAAACACCCACAACATCTACATGGACGTTAAATTAGCACTGACTTTCAGAAAGTGACTTGGCAATAACTGCCACAAGTTTTTAAAGTGCTCATACCAAGACGTGGAAACACTTGGAAAATATAACACCCATGTTCTGGTTCTAAATATTCTGTTCTTTAAAAATTAAAAAATAAAGCTCAAGATAGGGGATGACTTACTGTCTAAAAAATAGCTGTGAAAAAAAAACTTATGAAAGTTATTGTAGTGCTAAATCTATATAACTGTTGGTAATATAGTTTAATGTAACATATAAAAGAATTTAATAAATTAAAGAAGCATTTTGTAAGAAAAAAATTACTAATAATCCGAAACCATAATTCCCAATTATTTCAATGAGATTATAAAGGTAGAGAGGGAAAAAGTGTATATTTATACATATATATATAAAACACACACACACTCATGAGCAGTTACTCCCTATTTACCACCAAATATCGCAGCCCTAGGCAACCACTAATCTACTTTCTGTCTCTATAGTTTTGCCTGTTCTGGGTATTTCACACCAGTGGAATCATGTAATACGCCCTTTTTAATTACTGGCTTTCTTTCACATAGGATAATGTTTCCAAGGTTCATTGTGTTGTAGCCTGCATCAGTGCTTCATTTGTTTTTACGGCTGAGTAATAATCCATTAAATACATATGCTACATTTTATTTATCCACTAATTAGTTGATGGACATTTGGATTGTTTCTATCTTTTGATGATTATGAACAATACTGCTGTGAATATCTGTGCACAAATTTTTATGGGGACATATGTTTTCAATTCTCTTGGTTATAACCTAGGAGTGGTAAATGCCAGCCAGGTCATATGCAAACTCTATAGTTAACATTTGAAACACCGCCAAACTGTTTTTCAAAGAGGCGGTACCACTTTACATCCCTCCAGCAATGCATGAGGGCTTCAATTTTTCTACCTCCTTGCCAACATTTGTTATTGTCTGTCTCTTAATTATAACCATCTTATTGGGTGAGAAGTGGTATCTCAATGTAGTTTTCACTTTCCTTTCCAGATGGCTGATGTTTTATATTTTTCAAAAATACATATAGTCATTTGTATATCTTTCTTGGAGAACTATCTACATAGATTGATTGACCACAGTTTTTTTCTTCTGGTCAATAGAGGTTTAATTTTCTAAACTCATGAAAATTAAGCTAAGTTCATATAGTTCTTAAGTTATGCTTTAAAATAATTATTATCTTTTTAAATATTTTAGTTATTTATTTTTATGGGGGGGAGGGAGAAAGAGAGGAAGAAAAACATCAATGTGTAGTTGCCTTTTGCAGGCCCCTTACTGGGGACCTGGCCCACAACCCATGTATGTGTGCTGACTGGGAATCGAACTGGTGATCCTTTGGTTTATAGGCCAGTACTCAATAATCCACTGAGCCACACCAACCAGGGCTAAAAATAATTATTTTTAAAAGCAGAATTAAATGCAAGTAAAAAGCTAAGAAAAATTATTTTGAATCACATTTTTCCTTTTTAAAATACATTTTATTGATTTTGCTATTACAGTTATCCCAATTTACCCCCTTTTTCCGCCCTCCACCCAGTACTGCCATTCCCTCCAGCAATCCCTTCCCTTAGTTCATGTCCTGGGGTCATGCATGTAAGCTCTTTGGCTTCCCCATTTCCTATACTATTCTTAACATCCCCGTCTATTTTCTACCTACCAATTTGTACTTCTTAATCCCTGCACCTTTTCCCCTATTCTCCTTTTTCTGCCTCCCAGTTGATATCCTCCAAATGATCTCCATATCTATGATTCTGTTCCCGTTCTTCTTGTTTGCTCAGTTTGTCTTTCAGATTCAGGTGTTGATAGTAGTGCATTTGTTACCATTTTAATGTTCACAGTTTTGATCTTTTTCTTATATAGCTCCTCTTAACATTGCATATAATAATGGCTTGGTGATGATGAACCCCTTTAGTTTTACTTTGTCTGGAAGCACATCATCTGCCCTTCAATTATAAATGACAGCTTTGCTGGAGATAGTAATCTAGGTTGTAGGTCCTTGCTTTTCATCACCTGGATACTTCTTGCCAGTCCCTTCTTGCCTACAAAGTTTCTTTTGAGAAATCAGCTGACAGTCTTATGTGAACTCCTTTGTAACACTCTGCTTTTCTCTTGCTGCTTTTAACATTCTCTCTTTGTCTTTAATTTTTGGCATTTTAATTATGATGTGTCTTGGTGAGGTCCTCTTTGGGTCCAACTTGTTTGCAACCCTGTGTGCTTCCTGGACTTGTATGTCTATTTCCTTCACCAAATTAGGAAAGTTTTCTTTCATTATTTTTTCAAATATTGTATTTTTCAGACCATAAGATGCAGCTCGGTCTTAGAGGAGGAAAATAGGAAAAAAATTTTGAAGCAAAAAATGTGGTAAAATATTTAATAACATAAATAATATTTCACCAATGTAAATGTAAGCTGCATTCAGACTATAAGATGCACCCCCATTTTCCTCCCAAATTTGCAGGGGGAAAGTGCGCCTTATAGCCCAAAAAATACAGTAAGCTTTCAATTTCTTGGTCTTTCTCTTCTTCTGACTTCCCCATGATTTGGATGTTGGTACATTTGGAGATGTCCCAGAGGCTCCTTATCCTATTTCTGTTTTTTTGAATTCTTTTTTCTTCTTGCTATTCTGATTGAATTTTTTTTTCTCCCTTACGTTCCAAATCATTGATTTGAATCTTGGCCTCATCCTCTCCACTGCTGGTTCCCTGTGGATTTTTCTTTATTTGAAAATAAATAAAGGTTACACTTAGTGTAACCTTCATTTCTGCCTGGGTCTTTTCTATGCTGTTGCAGTATCCAATGAGTTCTTTGAGCATCTTAATAACCAGCGTTTTAATTCTGCATTTGATAGGTTGCTTATCTCCATTTCATTTAGTTCTTTTTCTGGAGTTTTGTTTTGTTATTTCATCTGGACCATATTTCTTTGTCCCTCAATTTGGCAGCCTCCCTGTGGTTGTTTCTGTGTAAGAAGGTAGAGGTGCTTTGACTCACTGTCTTATTAGTGTGGCCTTTTGTAGCAAAGGCACCTATCTGGATGAATGTGGCTTCTTCAAAGCCTTGTAAGTCAGACTCCCATACAGCTCGATTTTCTGGCAAATCTGGGTGATGTATGTTTTGTAGTTAAGTTGTAATTTTTACGGTAGTTGTGCATGGAGACAAAGCCTGTTTACCTATACCTCCATCTTGGCCAGAAGTCCCTTAATCTGCCCACGGCCAGCCAGGTGGTCCAAGCTGTGGCCCCTCACATGTACCATGCCACCGGAATTACATTTTCTATATTACCACTTTTTAAAAAATGATGATGATGATGATGATTTGATAAATCATTAAGTTCAGTAACAACTTAAATGAATACTAACAAGTAATTCCTGAGCTATCATTATTTACAGCAGTAAACATAAATCTATTTTTTGACAAACAAAATTGTGTTTATTTAAAGTGTGTGCTTTGATGACTTGACATACCTATACTTTATGAATTGAGTACTATAATCAGATTAATTAACACATCCTTCACTTTACACAATATCCTTGTGTGCGTGTGTGGTGAAAGCATGTAAGGTCTACTCTCTTAGCAAATTTCATGTACAAACTCAGTGTTAACTAGTCTCCATGTGGTACGTTAGATCCTCAGAGCTTATTCATTTTATAACTGAAGGCCTGCACCCTTTCACCAGCATCTCCCCATCTCCTAGCTCCTAGTAATCACTCTAATTTCTGATTTTAAGAGTTCAACTTTTTCTTTTTATATTCCACATATAAGTGAGCTCATACAGTATTTGTTTTTCTCTGTTTGGCTGATTTCACTTAGAATAATGTCCTGTAGGTTCATCCATGTTATTGTAAATGGCAGGATTTCCTCTTTTGCATGGATGAATAACAATGCATTGTATACATACACCACATCTTTATCCTCTCATCTGTCAACAAACACTTCGGTTGTTTTCATAACCTAGCTATTGTGAATAATGTTGCAATGAACAGGGGAGTGCAAACATCTCATTTCCTCCAGAAATATGCCCAAAAGTAGGAGTGCTGGATCATAGGATAGTTCTAATTTACATTCACACCAAGAGAACAACAGTATTCCCTTTCTACACATTCTCATCAACACTTGTCTCTTTCCTATTTGCTAATAGCCATTGTAACAGATTTGAATCTATTTCATTGTGGTTTCCATTTGCATTTCCCTCATGATTAGTGATGTCAAGCATCTTTTTATGTACCTGACAACCATTTGTATGTCTTGTTTGGAAAAATGTTTATTCAAGTCTTTGTCAATTTTTTAATTGAATTATTTATTTTTTGGCTATTGAGTTGTATGAGCTCCTTACAATTTAGATATTAAGCCATTATCAGATATGGTTTGCAAGTATTTTCTCCCATGTTATAGGGTTCCTTTTAATTTTTCTGATTTCTTTTTTTATGTTTTCATTTAATCTTTACTGTATTTTTTAATTACCATAAATCCCATTATGCCCCTCACCCCAGCAATCACCATACCATTGTCCATGAGTCTTTTTTTCCTTTTTGCTCAGTCCTTCCACGTCCTGATCTCCTCCCCACCTCCCTGGCTGTCATCTGCTCTCCATCTATGAGTCTGTCTCTGTTTTGCTTGTTAGTTGAATTTATTCATTAGATTCCACATATGAGTGAAATCATATGGTATTTGTCTTTCTCTGACTGGCTTATTTCACTTAGCATAATGTCCTCAAGGTCCATCCATACTGTTGCAAAGGGTAAAATTTTCTTCTTTTTATGGCCGAGTAGTATTCCATTGTGTAAGTGTATCATAAAACATACACTCATCTATAGATGGACGCTTGGGCTGCTTCCATATCTTGGAGATAGTAAATAATGCTGGAATGAACATAGGAGTGCTTATATTCTTTTAAATTAGTGTTTTGGGTTCCTTCAGATATATTCTCAGAGGTGGGATCGCTGGGTCAAAAGGCAGTTCCATCTTTAGTTTTTTGAGGAAACTCCATACTGTTTTCCACAGTGACTGCACCAGTCTGCATTCCCAACAATACCAAAGTGTTCTCCTATCTCCACATCCTCACCAGCACTTGTTGTTAGTTGATTTATTGATGATAGCTTTTCTGAAAGATGGTATCTCATTGTGGTTTTAATTTGCATTTCCCTGATGATTAGTGACATTGAGCATCTTTTCATATGTCTATTGGCCGTCTATATGTCTCTTTGTAGTGTCTATTCAGATCCTTTGCCCATTTTTTAATTCGGTTGTTTGGTTATTTTGGTGTTGAGTTTTGTTAAGTACTTTATAAATTTTGGATATTAACCCCTTATCAGATGTATTGGGGAATATGTTCTCCCATTCTGTGGGTTGTCTTTTTATTTTGTTGATGATTTACTTTGCTGTAGAATAACTTTTTAGAGTGATGTAGTCCCACTTGTTTATTTTTTCTTTTGTTTCCCTTGCCTGGGGAGATATACCCAATAAAAACTTGCTAGGCAATGTCCGAGATTTGCTGCCAATGTTTTCTTCTAGGATTTTTATGGTGTCAGGTCTAACTTTAAGTCTTTGATCCACTGATCCATTTTGAATTTATTCTTGTGTGTGGTGTAAGAAGGTGGTCTAGTTTTATTTTTCTGCATGTATCTGTCCAATTTTCTCAACACCATTTATTGAATAAATTATCTTTAGCCCATTGTATGTGCTTGCTTCCTCTGTCAAATATTAATTGACCTTTATAGGTATGGGTTTATGTCTGAGGTCTCTATTCTCTTCCATTGATCTATATGTCTTTTTTTATGCCATTACCATGCTGATTTGATTACTATGGCTTTGTCATGTAGTTTGATATTAAGTATCACGATTCCTCTAACTTTGTTCTTTCTCAGGATCACTGTTACAATGCAGGTCTTTTTGTGGTTCCAAATAAATTTTTGAAGTATTTGTTCTAGTTCTGTGAAATAAGTCATTGGAATGTTGATAGGAGCTGCACTGAATCTACAGATTGCTTTGGATAGTATGGACATTTTAATGATGTTAATTCTTCCTATTCATGAACATGGTATGTGCTTCCACTTATTTGTATCTTCTTTGATTTCTTTCCTTAGTGTCTTATAATTTTCCAAATACAGGTCCTTTAATATCCTTGGTTAAGTTTATTCCTAGGTATTTTATTCTTTTTGTAGCAATTGTCTGTGAAATTGTTTTCTTAATTTCCTTTTCTGTTAGTTCATTACTGTCATATAAAAATGCAACTGATTTCTGGATATTAACTTTGTATCCTGATGTTTCGCTGAATTCATTCATCAGTTCTAGTAGTTTCTTGGTGGAATCTTTGGGGTTCTCTATGTACAATATCATGTGATCTTCCAATAAAGACAGTTTACATCTTCCTTTCCAATTTGGATGTGTTTTGTTTCTTGTACGATTGCTGCGGCTAGGATTTCTAGTACTGTGTTGAATAAGAGAGGTGAAAGCAGACATCCCTGTCTTGTTCCTAATCTTAAGGGAAATGCTTGTAGTTTTTGTCCATTGAGTATGATGCTGGCAGTGGACTTGTCATATATGGCCTTTATAATGTTGAGGTATGTTCCCTCTAATCCCACTTTGCTGAGAGTTTTGATCATAAATGGGTGCTGGATATTATCAAATGCTTTTTCTGCATCTATTGATATGATCATGTGTTTTTTATCCTTCATTTTGTTTCTGTGGTGAATCACATCTATTGATTTGTGATGTTGCACCAACCTCGCATTCCCAGAATAAATTCCATTTGATCATGGTGTATGATCTTTTTGATGCATTGCTGTATTCTGTTTGCTAATATTTTATCGAGAATTTTAGCATCTATGTTCATCAGGGATATTGGCCTATAATTTTCTTTCTTTGTAGTATCTTTATCTGGTTTTGGAATTAGGATAATGCTGGCCTTGTAAAATAGTTTGAGAGCCTTCTGTCCTCTTGAATTTCATCAAAGAGTTTGAGAAGGAGAGGTGGTACTTCTTCTTGGAATATTTAGTAGGATTCACCTGTGAAGCCATCTGGTCCAGTCCTTTTGTTTGTTGGGAGTTTTTTTGTTTGTTTGTTTTTTATTACTGCTTCAATTTCACTAGGTATAATCTGTCTATTCAGATTCTCTGTTTCTTCATGATATATTTTTGGAATATTGTATGTTTCTAGGAATTTAATATTTTGTCCAGGTTGTCCAGTTTGGTGGCATATAATTTTTCATAATATTTTGTTAAAATCTTTTGTATTTCTTTGTTGCCAGTTGTTATTCTCCTCTTTCATTTCTGATTTTATTTATTTGGGTTCTTTCTCTTTTTTTCTTGATGAGTCCAGGTAAAGTTTTGCCAATCTTGTTTATCTTTTCAAAGAACAAGCTCTTGGATTCATTGATCTTTTGTATCATTTTTTTAGACTCTATTTCTTTTATTTCTGCTCTGATCATTATTATTTCCTTCCTTCTACTCACCTTTGGCTTTGTTTGTTGTTATTTTTGAAGTTTCTTTAAGTGTGAAGTTAGATTGCTTACTTGAGCTTTTTCTTGTTTTTTGAGATAGTGTGTAATGAATGCTATGAATTCCCCTCTTAGGATTGCTTTCCCAGTGTCCAACAGATTTTGGACTGTTGTGTACTCATTTTTACTTGTTTCAAGGTATCATTTGATTTCTTCCTAACTAAATGTCAGTGTTGACCCTTTCGTTGTTTAATAACAGGATATTTAGCTTCCATGTCTTTACATGTTTTTCAGTGTTCTTCTTGTCCATTTCATCTAGTTCTCCATTTCATCTAGTTCTTCTGGAGAATTCTCTTATTCTTTCTTTTGGGGCCTGTTTCTTTGTTTTCACATTTTGGCTCCTTTTTTTGTATCCTGCAACTTTACTGAATTCACTTATCAATTTTTAAGTGGAGTCTTTAAAGTTTTCTACATATAAGAGCATGTCATCTGCAAACAAATGTAATTTTACTTCTTTCTTTCCAATTTGGATGTCTTTTATTTCTTTTTCTTGCCTAATTGCTCTGGCTATGACTTCCAGCACTATGTTAAATAAGAGTGGTAAAATGGGCACACTTGTCTTGTGCCTCATCTTAGCAGAAAAGCTTTCAACCTTTTACCATTGGTGTGATGTTAGCTTTGGATTTGTCATATACAGCCTTCATTATGTTGAGGTACATTTCTTCTTTACCAGTTGATAGAGAGGTTGTTTTTTTTTTTTTCATCATGAAAGGATTTTTAATTTTGTCAAGTGCTTTTTTTTTATCATCACCCAAGGACAGTTTTTCATTGCTTTTAGAGAGAGAAGAAAAGGGTGAAAGGAGGAGAGAGAGAGAAGAAATGGGTGGGGGAGAGAGAGAGAGAGGGAAACATCAATTGGTTGCCTCCAATACAAGCCTTGACTGGGGATCAAACCCTCAATCTATGTATGTTCCTTGTCTCAGGATCATACCTACAACCTTTTGGTTTATGCAATGACACTCCAATCAACTGAGCCATACTGACCAGGGCCAAATGCTTTTTATTCATCTATTGAGATAATTGCATGATTTTTATCCTTCATTCTGTTAATGCAGTATATCACATTTAATGGTTTGTGTATCTTAAAACATTCTTGCATCCCAAGGGTAATTGCCAGTTGATCGTGATATATGATCCTTCCCACGCACTGACTTTGTTTTGTTAGCATTTTGTTGAGAATTTTTGCCTCTATATTTATCAAGAACATTGGCCTGTAGTTTTCTTATAGTGCCCTTATCTGGCTTTGGTATCAGGATAATGTTGGCCTTGTAAATTGAGTTTGGAAGTATTTCCTCCTCTTCTGCTTTTAGAGAGAATTTGTGAAGGCTAGGTATTAATTATTTAAGTATTCGGCAGGATTCCTCAGTGAAATCATCTGGTCCTGTACTTTTCTTGGCAGATTTTTTTAATTACAGTTTCAGTCTCTTGTATTGGTCTCTTCAAATTTTCTACTTCTTCATGATTCAGTTTGGTTGTAAATTTCTAGGAATTTGTCCATTCTTTGAGGTTATCCAGTTTGTTGGCATATAATTATTCATAACAGTCTCTTTATTATCCTTTGTATTTCTGTGGTGTTAATTGTAACATCTCCTCTTTCATTTCTGATTTTATTTGAGTGTTCTCAATTTTTTTCTTAGTCTAGGTAAATGTTTGTCAATTTGTTTATCTTTTCAAAACACAAGCTCTTAGTTTTATTGAGTTTTCTGTTCTTTTTCTGAGAAATCCACTTTAAATATAAAGACATAGATATAAATAAAGGAATGGGAAAAGATATACCATACTAGAATTAATCAAAATAAAGGTAGAGTAGCTATATTAGTTTCAGACAAGGCAGACTTCAGAGCAAAAAAAAATTATCAATAAAGAGTGGCATTACATAATGATAATTGGGTCAATTCTCTAAGATGACACAGTAATCCTTAATGTGTATGGTCCTAACAACAGAGCATTAAAATACACGAGGCAAAAACTAACAGAACTTGGAAATAAAGAACAAACTGACAGTGACCAGAGGGGAGGGGAGAGGGAATAACAGGGGAAAGAAGGGGAAGGGTCAAGTCAAGGTACCCAAGTATAAAGGACCCATGGACAAGGACAAAGGATGGGGGGAAAGCATGTGGGAGGGGGGATTGGCAGGGCAGGGGAGAGCAATGCAGAAAATGAGGCCAACTATAACTGAACAATAAAAATCTTTTTTAAAAAGAAAAAAAGAAATAGGAAAATTCCTTATAATAGCTTGAAATTTCAATACCCCTCACTCTGTAACTGACAAGTTCAGCAGCCATAAAATCAATAGGGACATAGTTGAACTGAAGAGTACCATCAATCAACTGGATCTAGTTGATGTTTATTGAATACTTTGTCCAACAACAGCAGAATACACATTGTACTTAAGCTTACATGGATCACTCACCAAGATCTTGGCCACAGAGCACATGTTAGCAAATTTAAAAGAAGAAATCATACAAAGTATGCTTTCAGACTACAGTGAAATTAAGCTTAAAACCAATGCCACAAAGAGAGCTGGAAAACCCCAAAATACTTGGAGATTGAACAACATACTATTAAATAACACATGGTTCAAGCAGAAGTCTCAAGTGAAATTTTGAAATATTTTTAACTAAATGAGAATGAAACACCTTGTCAGAAGTTGTGGGATGTAGCAAAAGCAGTGCTTAGAGGAAGATTTGTAACACAATGCATATACTAGAAAGGAAGAAAAACTAAAATTAATCATCTAAGTCCATTTTAGGGATTTAAGATTAGATTAGAGGGAAAAGGAGCAAATTAAATCTAGTGTAAGCAGAAGAGCAGAAGCAATATTTTTGCCGATATATCTCCTAGGGCTAGGGAAACAAAAAAAATAAACAAATGAGACTACATCATATTAAAAAGCTTCTGCACAGCTAAAGAAACCATCATCAAAATGAAAAGGGAACCAATTGTATGGGAGAATATATTTGCCAATGATCCTTAGACAAGTGTTTGATCTGCAAAATAAAGAACTCACAGGAATCCAATCCAGGAAGACAAGCAATCCAATTAGAAAATGGGCAAAGGACCTAAACAGACACTTCTCCAAGGAGGACATACAGAGGGCTCATAGACACATGAAAAAATGCTCAGCATCACTAACCATCAGAGAGATGCAAATTAAAACCACGATAAGATACTACTTCACACTGGTCAGAATGGCCATAATTAATTAATAAATCAAGAAACAACAAGTGCTGGCAAGGTTGTGGAGAAAAGGGAACCCTAGTGCACTGTTGGTGGGAATGCAGACTGCTGCAGCCACTGTGAAAAACAGTACGGAATTTCATCGAAAAATTAAAAATAGAACTCCCTTTTGACCCAGTGATCCCACTGCTGGGAATATATCCTAAGAATCCCAAAACACCAATCCAAAAGAATATATGCACCCTATATTCATAGCAGCACTATTTACAATATAGCCAAGTGCTGGAAACAGCTTAAGTGCCCATCAGTAGATGAGTGGATAAAAACAAAACAAAACTGTGGTATACTTACACAATGGAATACTACACAGTAGTAAAAAAAAAAAAGAAGGAGGAGGAATTCTTACCTTTTACACCAGCATGGATGGAACTGGAGACTATTATGTTAAGTGAAATAAACCAGTTGGTAAAAGACATATACTATATGGTCTTATTTATAAGTGGACTCTAATGAACAATAAAACTAATGAGCAAAATGGAACAGACTGACAGCTATAAGAGGGGAGGGGGGAGGTGGGTACTGGTCGAAAGAGGTGAAGGGTTTAGTCCAAAAAATATGAATGGCCTATGGACAATGGAGGTGAGAGTGAACATCCTTGTTTTGGGGGAAAACATTCAATCTTTTCACCATTAACTATGTTATAAGCTTTGGGTTTTTCATAAGTGGCCTTTATCAGGTTGAAGAATTTCCTTTCTACTCCTAGTTTGTTGAATGTATTCATTATGAAAGATTGGTGGATTTTCATCATATGCTTTTTCTGTGTTTACTAAGAGAATCATGTGGTTTTTGCCCTTTATTCTACTGATATTATATTAAATACTCTTTAAAAATGATAAACCAACCTTGTATTCCTGAAATAAATCCCACTTGGCTGTCTTTTATATGTTGCTGTATTTGGTTTGCTAGTATTTTGTCGAGGACTTTTGTATATACATTTATAAGGGACATTGATCTGTAGGGTTTTTTCGTGTGTTATTTGATTGGTTTTGCTATCAGGGTAATTCTAGCCCTATAGAATGAGCTGGGAAATGTCCCTTCCTCTTCTGTTTTTTGGTAAAGTTAATGAAGAATTGATATTAATTCTTCTTTAAATATTTCATAGAATTTACCAATGAAGCCATATTGGCTTGGTTTTGTCTTTGTGGGTAAGTTTTTCAGTACTAAATCTCTTCATTTGTTCATTCAGATATCCTGTTTACTCGGTCAGTTTCAAAAGTTTGTGTCTTTCTAGGAATTTGTCCATTTCATCTAAGCTACCAAATATTTCAGCACTTCAATATTTTAAAATAAATGTTAGCTGATTTTTTTATTATGTAAGCAATACATAAATACATTCTTAATTTTAAAAATTCAAACAGATGTATTTACTACATCAATATACATATTCAAACATATAAGCATTCACTTCATATATATGCATGTTTTACATGAATGGTATCATATCCACACTTCTGTAATTTAAAGACCTCCCCACAAGTCTACATAATCCTACTTAATCAGAGGATATTTATATATATGTATATGTACATAGAATGTGTGTGTACATATAAAGAAAGAAAAACTTTAATATTTTATATTAAAATGTATTTTTAAATCATAAAAGTATTATAAATATTTAATGTCATGCAAAATGTTCATATCTCTCTGCTCAGTGGAAAAGCAGGCTACAAAGCAATATAATCACAATAAACTCATTTTTATTTCTTAAAAATTAAAGTTAGACAATGGAAGTATACACATCTAACACATGAATGATAGACTGAGTAATAGGGTTACTGGACATTTTTCTCTATTTGCGATTACCATTATTTTATAATATGTGTATGTATGTGTGTACATATTTCCTTTGTAAGCAAGCAAATATATACAAACATATGAAACAAGAATAGCAAACAGAAATCATAAAATAAAATGGTAGGTACTTTTCAAAGTGTCTCTGATCATAAAAAAGTGAAAGCTTTAAATTCTTCAATTTACAAGTAAATATTCTCATATTAGGTAAAAAATAAAATGCAAAATTTAGTTATATTATGTTTATAAGAGGCACGTAAAATAAAATGACCAAAAAAAGATTAAATGAGATTTAATCTTAAAGATTAAAAGATCTAAAGATTAAAAGATGACCAAAAGATTAAGAAATAACAAAGATATGCAAGGTAAATACAACATAAGAAAAGCAGGATGATACCGTTACTATCAGACCAGAAAAATTCTACTTGAAAACCATTAACTAAGACAAAAAGGAGTATTTTTAGTAAGAAGGTAATAATTCTCAAAAATATAACACTTACGAACTTTTATGTACTGTAAAGCAGTAAGCTCTTAGAAATGCAAGGAAACAGTAATCTTCAACTATTGTGGGTGTTGTTAATGTACAACTTTCAAAAGAAAAAATAAAGGTAAACAAAAAATAGGAAAGAAAATGATATGAATGATATAATTGACGAGCCTCACTGCATAGAAGAACTGTTTCTCTGTATCCACAAACTACAATTAGATCCAAAGCAAGAGGGAGTTTGCAATGGAAGGGAATGAACACACTGAGGCAGATTCTGGGGTAAGTAGTACTAAAGAATTCAAGACGTCAGCCAAACTTACAAGCCCTCAGCCATAAGGCTGGGATTCCACAGCAATAGTCTGTGTCTTAGAGGTGAGTTTGACTTAAGAAGGTCACAGTTCTTGACAGGGCCCTGACAACAAGGACTGAGAAACAGGGACCAAGGAGAGAAGACATGAAATGGAGTAAACATTTCTTAGGAAGCAGGGTTGTCTGAATTGAGAAAAGGTCAGAAAGAGACTCACCATAAATGGGACCTAAAGCTGAACTATAATATGTGGAATTAGAGCTAATTAAATCCATTCATTCTTTATTCATTGACTCATTCTTTCATTCAAGCAAATATTCATTGATTTCTTATTAGTAATCAAGCACTATGCTGGGTGCAGAGGTATTATGGTGAATAAAGCAGACACTATTTCTACCTTGTGTAATTTGTTTCTGACTTGCACCAGCAATTCTCACTCACAATCCACATTAGAATCAGCTGAGAAGCTTTTTTTTTTCACTGTTTAAGGAGTTTTTATTAAAGCAAGAATTTTATAATCCAAATTACGATTTCTTGCTCAGTTATCAATTCTGTTATTTAAAACAGAACTGACATTCTGAGCTACTCCGCAGTAAAGAATTACAAAATTAAAGAAAGGAATGTTTTAAATTTTTGTACTTTGTTGAAAATTCTTTTCCCAGGGTCTATATAAAACATTAATTTATTTTTATATTTTACTATTTTTTTTGTTTTTGTTTTTTGTTGTTGTTTAAGTAATCTAGGACTAATATAATGTCTGGGTCCCAAATGCAAAGACTTTGAGTTAATTAGAATGGGCCCAGGAACCTGTATTTTTATAAAGTTCCGCAGGTAACTCATACATGTGGCTAGTATTGAGAAAAACTGCCCTAAGTAAAATTGGACCTGGTAACCAGAGCTGAAGTTGGACTCAAACTGAGTGTAAATAACGCCAAGAATAGGTAATAGGACTACTGTGGTTGGAAAATTAGACAGGCTTTGTAGAGCTTCATCATTCAAGAAACACTAATCTTGAAGTTCAATTATTTCCTTCTCCCCTCCATCTATAAATCCCTAAAATACTCTCCCATTTTCTTTTAGAACCTGGCTCAAATTTTCTCTCTCTAATTCAACTCTTCATGATCTTATATCACGTTCACAATCCTGTCGGTCAGCGGTCCCCAATCTCTTTGGCACCTGGGACAGGGGCAGAGAGAGGGTGGTGGTGCCAGGAGGCGGAGCTCATGCCAGCTTTGCTCGCAGTCCAGTTCCTAACATGCTGGCATCTGGGGCCCAGGGCTTGGGGACCCCTGATGTTGGTAGCTCTTCCAGCTCCCTTCTTCATGCTTCTTCAATCTCTACAACTCCAAAAACAATATTTTCCAGTCCTCTGTTGTTAAGAACTAGCTTGGGCAAAGCTTGTACCTAATCATCTATAAAATCTGCTCCAAGCTCCTCTAGGGGCTACTCTGGAGCTAAGGAAATACTTAAAAAAAAAAAAAACACTTAACATTAAATAGTGGAATGGGAAGTTGATTCTTGATATGCTAACCTGAAATTCTGAATAAATTTTTAACTTAAATTTTTATGTATTCTTAAATACATTACAGGTTAAACATGTCTGATGAACTGGTCTTGAAATCTAGTTTTTCTGTTGTAAAATGTGTTCTACATTCAAAAACACCAACCTACATATGAGCTTTTAACAAACAACCTATTCATTTGGTTGAGAATGTTCTGTATGTCATATTCTGGCATGGAAAAGTGTTTCATATGATAGTATCACCTGTAGGAATATGAATTATGAGCCAAGGACAGAGCCAGTAAATCCATATAGTAATTTTTAGTCTACATAGTGAAGTCACAAATTAAAAGTTTCCAGCAAGAAGCATTTGTCATGAACATTTCTATTTAGCCAACAGCTGCTTCTAGCCTCTGAAGAGGAATACAATACCATCACTAATCACTTTTTCTCATTTTGGGTGGAAGAAGCAAACTCATCCTTACTTTTAACTAAATGATGTTTTGGCTTTCAGTCTTAATAGCCAGTGAAATTATTATGGGACAACCTACCAACACTGACGTGCACCTACTGCCTGTTAGCTTGAAATGATGTGCGTTCCTTTGTTTTCAGTTGGTTTTCTTCTCCTTTAATGCTTCCACACATGCTTGATTGCTGAGTTCCTCTCCACCCTCTTCCAACACTGTGCACTGTGCAAGATATGCCTATCGTTGTTCAAACACTTGATGGGAAAATCATGTTCCCCATCCTTTTTATAACGTACTCCAACGTTTCATGAAAGTGAACTAAGGAATAATTAGAATACACTGAAAGAATATGGTCATATAAACACAATTTTGGAAAAATCTCTATTCTTTGGCTAGGGGCAGAGATGGGGGGAGTGTTAGGGGTATATATATACCTTTCTTTTTCTCTGGTTATGTGTGCAATATATGTTCTTGGTAATCAAACTAGCTTGATTTATGTATATGGAAGGTATATGTATATGGAAGGTATGTATATGGAAGATAACAATATCACCTATAATTTTACCACTCTAAAGTAACTACCATTAACCTTTTAGTGTGTTTACTTTTAGGCTTTTTTCTATGAAGAGTGAGGGAGTGGTAATCTGCCTTTATTATTGGACATTTAGGTCATTTCCCTTTTTTTTTGCTACTGTAAATAATGTTTCCTGAACATTCTTTCACACTAACCTCCGAATATTTTCTTTACAAAATCTCCCAAAGTGGAATTACTGGATTAAGCATCACCAGACTGCTTTTCAGGAAGATTGCATCAACTTTTATCCCACCAGTAATATTCAAGAGTAAACATCTCCCCAAATTTTTGAAGCTCTGAATTTTTAGTAAACATTTATAGTTAGACTGAATTTTTGCAAATGCTTATTGATCTTTAATAATTCTTCTAGTCTTTGTCTTTTTTTTTTTACTATAGTGATTCTATGAATAAGGAAAAAGGGAAAACAGTGTAGGGAACTGAAAACCTCGACTCCATTGTAAGAAGAGATATAGAGTATTCAAAGAGAACGATGTTAAAGGAATTGTGTTTTGTTTGATTTTTTAAAAAGATGGAATGATTTGAACCCATCATCAGACTGTGGGGAAGAACTAAGCAGAATCAAAGAGCTTCAGAATTCAGGAATTGGCATAAATAAGTGATAGAACAACATTCTACAGGAGCAGAGCGGATGAGGATACTAGAAGAAAGAGCATCTCTTCCTTCAGCCAAGTAAGAAAGGAGGTGAGTGTTGGCAGAGATGTTTGTAGTCACAGGAGGGAAAAGCTGATGGACTCAAGCTCCACAGGCTCAAAAATCTCTATGAAATAGAAGGCAAGATTATTTCAGAGACAGAAGAGGGTGATAGATAAGGGGATTTGAAAAAAGTGATGCAGACAGAGAAGGACTGCAGAATAGTGCCAAGAGGTGATCTGAAACTGGAGACCATAAATCTCTGATGGCAAATATTCCATGAGTATGGTCTTTCCTTTAGCAGGGCCCTGCAGCGTAGATGAAGGAGCTACAAGTGAAAGCATATAGTTGGGGGTTTCCCAGGGAATTCAACAAAGGAAAACAAATCCAGAACCCAGAGGACACTGGCAAAAATAACAAAATGGTCACCAGAGCCTAGGATGGATGTGGAAGAAAGTCAAACAGGGAGCAGCCTAGTACACTGGTTGGACCGTCCACACGGTCACTGAAATCACCCATGAGGATGGCAAGCAGTACAGGGAAGACTAAAATCCCAAATAAGTGAAGGCCATTACCAGGGAGCTAACAGACCACAGCAATGATGAAAGGCAACGAGCGGTTGAATAGCAGGGCGAAACTCGAACAAGGAGTTCTTACAGGAGAAAGGGACACTGGGGCTCTGAAGAAGGTGTGAAGAGTTACTACTGACACCGCCTCTAGGTGTGGGGGGAAACTGCAGTCACAGGGTGGCCCCTGGGAGAGAAACAAGTCTCCAAAGGAGGAAACGTTTCTGAAGAGATTTGAGGGTAAATCAGAATGTATTTTCAATGGATGAGAGCACACAGCATAAATGGCTGCAGGATGGAGGGCAGTGGGTGGGGGTGGAAGAGGGGATAGAGGGGATAAATGGTGATGGAAAAACTGAAAGAAAAAATAACGTAAAAAATAAATAAGTAATACTTTAAAATGGCGGTAAGGTTGGTAAGAAAGAATCACGAATAATAAGCTACAGAGAATTATAGGCATAAGAGAAAGGAGTACCATAGGGCGGTTAAGTACGGTTAGACGGTGACTTCTGCAAAGCACGTCTTGCCTGAGACTCAACATAATACCTGTCCATTTTCCCATAACAAGAAAAACATTCGCGAATACATGGCTTCAGATGGGTCATTAACATCACTATTTACTAGGAGGAAGAAATCAACCCTTAAGAGCTCATGAATTAATACCCAGAATAGAAGAACAGAGGCTGTATGATTGGGGCCAGTGCTCTTATTTCTTGCTCGCAATATTCAAACAAAAAGGCTTTTCTTTTATAAAAGTACCTGTATAAAAGGTTGCTCAATTCAGGTGAATTATGCACGTGGATTTAGATAAGTTGATGATTAATTTCTCAAAATTAATCTTATTTCCAAAGCCACTTTGCGGTAACACTGAAACACTGGGCCGTTGCACGACATGGTGCAATCTGGACAGTACACAGGAAACCTGGGGGAAGAGACAAGCAGGAGCCGAACTGGAGCTCACACTCCCCTCGCTCCCTGGCCTGTGTCCTGCGCACTTGCCTTGACCCAGAGAAGTCATTCAGCTCTGTGTGTGTGCGCGCGCGTGTGTTGGGGTGGGGATGGGGAGGGTGTTACTCATGCTTGGCCCAAGGACAGAAGCATTTTCTAATGGACACAAAGGCACTATATAAAATAGCAGAGAACTTTCCTAACATACCAATAACGCAGGGGAATATACTGTCAAAGTTTTTTAGTTTAAAAATAACTTGTTAAATATGTGAAATATTATTTTCTTAACATAATCCCAAAGTAAATATCATAAAACACTGATACACTACTATAAAAATATTTTAATTTCTGTAAGACAAAAATCTTAAAATTAAACATTAAGCAATCAATCGGAAAAACATTTAACACATTATCACCATTATTTTTTACCAGCAGCAGCTTTCCTAGTATGTATCAACTACTTTGCTAAGTGCTGTATGTGTTTTTTATTTAATCATCCTAACACTGAAGTAAATATTATAATTATAAATATTCTTGTTTTACAAATGAAGGAACTAGGCTCAGACAGATTACATTACTTGCCTCAAAATACACATGCTTGAAAGATAGGACCAGGATCCAAAATGACAGTGTCTGATTTAAGCCCTGCCCTCACACCTAGCCTCAAACACACACACACACACACACACACACACACACACACACAAGTTAATAAGCAGTTTATAAAAGAAGAATTATAACTGATCAGTAATACTTAGCAAGGAAATATTAAATCTCTCTAGTCATTAAAATGCAAATTAAAACAATAAGGGTATATTTTTCACCTATAAGATTGGTCAATATTTTGTGAGTAAAGGAAGAAAGAGGGGGAGGAGGAGGAAGGGAGGGAGAGGGGAAAGGGGGGGAGGGAGTGAGAGAGAAAAGGAGAGAAGGAAAGGAAAGAAGGGAGGGGGGAGGGAGAGGAAGAAAGAAAGAGAGAAAAAGAAAGGAGAAAGAACTATATATAGCTGGTCAGAGTATAAATTGGCACAATTTTTTTCTGGAAAGCTATTTCACAGTAAAACTCAAAAGTCTTAAAAATGTACAAACCTTTATTTATTCACTTCGCCAAATTCCCCTCTTATTTCCCTTTGTTCATTGCCTTTTATTCTCAAACTCTATTATTTGTTGTGTCAAACTCACTCCCTGAATGCTTTTAAAGTAAGATACTAACGTTGTACTATAACCCTGTCATCCATTAACTCTACAATAGCCTTACATAAATAAACCCATAAGTTGAAATAATGAGATAAGACTGAGAAATATCAGAAAATATAGTCTATATTAAAGGTACATATATCTGCATAACAGATAATTCTATTCCTTCCCTCACAACAAAACTGACATGAAAGGTCTTCACTACATTAATCTTTGTGAACTAGAAAAACAAAGTGAAATCCTCTCATCCCCTGAATTGTTCTAACATGTTGTTAATTTAGCTAATTATCCAAAATGGATAATGACATTTAAAAAGTGGTGCTATTTGTACTCTCATTTAATGAAAGATAATATCTTTAAAATTTACTTTTCATGTGTTTAATTTAAAAATATACTTAAAAGCAAAACTAAAAAACTACAAAGGCCAAATTTAAGCTATAACATGGAAAAATGTATATTTTAATACATTTAACCAGTAGTGTATTTAATATGTTCCTCCTCAGTACTGGATATTTGTTGCATAGAGAGATGCTTATTAAGTATTTTTGAAGGGCATATTTTTAACTGTGTGATAACTAAAAAATTCCCTTTTTTTCTTCCAAGAGGATATATTTAGCATATGAATTATAAATTAAATTCAAATCATATCTGTAAAAAAGTTTTGCATTTAAAAGAAAAATAAAGCGTCCATCCTTAATGGAAGCCCATGCGGAGATCTTAGAACCATGTAAGTTCTCTTCACCAATTTTTGCAGTTGGAGAATAACGCACAATGGTGTGTGTCTTTTGCCTTGAATTCCTTTTGGATATCAAGAGAAGTATGAGTAACAGTCCATCTACAAAGTAACTCATAGTCTGCTACTTAAAAGTCTCTGAGAGAATACCTAAAGAACTACTACAACAAAATGAAAAATAGATCTAAGAAAGATCAGGACATAAGAAACAGCAATGAATAAATAATGAGGTAAAATTAAATAGTTAAGTCTAAATAGCTAACAATGTGGCTGTAATGCTTAACAGAATTCTTAAGAAATGAATTTTAAGGAGGTAGTGGCATAATGAGAAGTATTATAAAAATTCCAGATTGGAGGCAGCCTAAGGGCATAGGGCTCAAAGACAAGTTAAAAAGTACTAAACTTCTTATATTGGGAGAAGTGGAAAGAAGTTATAGATTTTAATTAATTCCCAACATTAACAAAAAAATACGAAGTCAAATACGTTCCTTTAAATTAAATATAGATAGATAAGAAATAGTATGTTTAACTCATAACTAGAAGGTTTTTTTTCCCTAAGGGTAAAAATTTAATCACTCCAACCAAAGGGGAAAAAGGACAAGATCATAAAGAGAAAACAAGATGGCAGGAGCAATACCAAATATATTATTTTTCATAATAAGTGTAAGTGAGCAAATATAAGCAATTAAAGATGAATTCATTTGGCACTAGCTTAGTAAACATTTACTCAGTAATCATTTGTGACCCAACTGTGCTTACTGCTGGGGACAAATATAATAATAAAGGAATTAAACAGGGCCTCTGTCCCTAAAGAGTTCACAGTATAGGAAGTTAAAGTTATTTTCTTCTACTTTGTGAGATTTCAAAATTGGACATAATTAAAGTAACATGTTCCTTTTTCCTATATGGAACTATAAATTTGCATACCTGGCTTTCTAGAAAATTGTGCTACAAGATATCTGATCAAAGATTAGCTTCAAATTTCTGTCAGAGATCAGTGCAAGTTTCCACGGAACAGAGCACCAGCGGTGATGGAAGCAGCACTGGGACGGTGCGGGCTGGGAGCCGGGTGAGTCCCTTAAGTGAACACAATCAGAAAAACTTATCTGGTTTTTAAAGGGGTTTCATACCAGTTCATATAATTTGCAACATATTTTGCTTTGTCTTATCCATCCCCCTCCACGCCCACCGAACAAAACTCCCATCACCATGCTTTCAAAGACAGACCGATGTGTTTGTTAGGATGACTGGTATCTTTAGACAAAACAGACTTTCTTCCATTTGCCATTTTATGTAGTATTTACATATAACCTCAGTAAAGGAGAAAAATGAGGGATTAAAGAGACTTCCTCTAGGTAAATATGACAAAGATTGAATACACATCATTATCTCCAGATAAAAGAAGACAGAGCAACTGGAATCAATGGGCAAAACTCCAACATGAGTAGTTACACTTGCCACCTACTTGCACACATAGTTAAACTTTCTACAATGGCCTATTTCCAAATGATGAAGATCTACAGGTTGGAAAGATGAATTTTAAAATTATATACTGACTGAAGCGTTACTCTAATTGAAAATAGTAATCTGAGCTCTTTTCTGCTGAACGTAATAAATATAAACACTTTAATGAATATATTCAATAGCAGCACTAAAGCTATATTGTAGTTTAACAAATGTTAAAACTTGTTTTTAATTTATGCTGTTTGGCTAAATAACAGGCACAATTTGATAAGGTAAAACACAACTTCAATTATGAATGATATATTTTTCCTGCAATATTTTACTAGTTATAAATTTTAAAGTAGGAGCTTAAGATAGTGGTCATTAAAAACAGAATGAAAATATTTTAATCTTCTTCAGTCATTAATCATGTCACTTTTACCAGATTGCTCTGCTAAAGTATTTGAAACAGATTAAAACATTTCTAAACGACAGCTTTCCTGTTTCTGATAAGGTTACACAAAACCATCCCATTGACTCTTAGTGAGAAATGCAGGTAACAGATAAAATGCAGAACCTTGATCTTTTCGTTACCTAGCCACATGACTTGTGTGGTGACATCATACATACATCAAGACTCATATGAAATGGAAAAAAATATTTTTGAAAGATTATGCCCAAAGAGAAAGATTATTAAATCTGGCAGTAAGAAGAATAAAATAAAAAACTAAGTTCCTACCAATTATTTTATAAATGTAAGACATGGTATCTTTTGGATTTCTAATACAAATTTGAAATATTTTGAGAGAATATGGAAGTGTAAACTGGTTATAAGATAGAGATGAAAATTAATTTAATTACTTTTTTGAACTGGGGAATTTCTAAAAGACAGTTTAAAAATAACTGCTAAGGTATGATATACTTTGGATTTCTGCAAAACAAAGTATTTTTTTAAAAATCACAAAAGGGTAATTTCTGAAAAACTGGTTACGAAAATAGAGATTAGAATTAACCATATGTAAGAATATAATGAAACTGTCTTTATTTCCCCAAAATCCGTAAAGGTATGCCTATTAAGTTATAAAGTTGGTTAATATTGATATGTCTTTAAACTTAAAATAATTCTACTAATAATGCAGCTTTGTTCATTTATATAATTTTCTACTTTAGGAAAAAATATTTACTTATTATGACTTTGTCACTCATACCAATAAGTTTACAAATGCTAAAATATTGTGAACAGTAACTAGCTGTAGGATCAACAGTATTCAGAAGGTAACCAGCCATATAATATGAAAAATAGAGACATATATTGAAGAAGATACGAGAAACATTGTACATAGGACAATGACACCTCAGTCCCCTTCAACGTAGGCACCTTGGGACCTCACGCAGTTCTACGATTCATCCAGTTATAACCTTCTTGAGGAAATCTGGTTCATTGGTAGCAGTTTGAATCAAGTCATTAGCAACTGCAGCACGATGTTCCTTCTGCTCTAGTAGCAGAAGCTGCAGAACAAATTTTGCCACAGCACGTTTCATGCCAAGATCCTGCATCAAAATCTTGGACACAGTAGTTTTGGAATTCCCAGATCAGCTTCTAGTTCTCCCTGTCAGTCAGTGATCTTTGCTGATTACAGGCTGTACACGTTCAATATTCTCAGGTGTTCTGCTTGTTGCAGGCTGTACAGAACGTGGATCACTTTCAACAGATGCTCAATCGTCTTTGAAGCACCTGTGCCACATTTTTATTTGTGCTGCACTCATTGCATCCCCAAAAGTCTTCTGAATTATCTGAATAGTTTCCATGGAGGAATGTTCAAGCTTAACGCTTAATTTGATGCAGATTCCTTACTCTACTCGCTCGTCATTTTGAATGTGATGGCCACACAATACATATGCTACTCAACAGCATCTACCACCCCCACTGACTAGTACAGTGAAGTCATCTTTGTTCACGCGTGCCCTTTCCAGTCCACTCTCCTTGGCTGCCCGGTTATAATGAGAATGGTTGCGCAAACCATTCTCATTATATTAACAATGGTTGCACTTTTTCCAGACAGACCTCATATGATTAAACTGACGCTGTGATTTGTGATTATTTCTTCCTTGGTATGTGTAGGCACACAGCACAAGATAATCAAAGCCTCCTTGTTAACTATAAAATAACAGATAGGCAGCAAAGAGAGGTGACTGTCTTTAATGCTTATAATCATGTAAGAATATCCTAACAGTAATATATTTTTATGCAGTTATTTCTGTTAGATACTAAATTATTCTAAAATAATTTACAAATAACTTGCTCAATGTTTAAAAGCTTTACCTGATTGTGTAATCAACAAACATTTGTGAAATTGAACATGATTAAACTTCCTAATTGATGAAATGATATTAAAGCTTCCCATTTAGTGTTTCATTAATAAAAATTTATATATTTTTTTATTTTAGAGAGAGGGTAAGGGCAGGTGAAAGAGAGGGAGAAAAACATAAATGTGAAAGAGAAACATTGATTGGTTGCCTTTCATATGTGCCAAACCAGCAACCCAGGCATGTGCCCTGACCCAGAATTGAACCTGCGACTCTTTGCTTTATGGGTCAATGCCTGCACATCATAATGTATAATTATCTTTGCTTTCACATTTGCCAGTTTATAAAATTCTTAGATTATATAAAATGCATGCTAGTGTTACACAGAACACTTTCAGGGAAAAAATTATATTTCATGATGAAAAAATTTAACATGATTTTAAAATTGTATTTGGGGGGAATTTTTTTCTTCAATGTATTAGCATATATGCTGGAAACTAGGCAATTTTAACTTCTAGATATGTAGTATTCTGCAATTGTGAAAAAATATAAAATCTTATAGCTAGAAAAATACATTCATACATTGCTCTGAATTAAAAAAACAACACATTTCCCAATAAATAAATCAGCAAAAGTCACATATTGAGACAATATTTTAAACAATACTGCTAATTGTAAAGCAGTTGGCAATAAAATATAAATTGAATAAATTTCTATGTAGTATAATTTTAAAGGCAAACATGTAGATACAATTTAATATAAAGCTAGCAATGAAATACACTACATTTGGAAAAACTTCTACAAAGATAATACTAATGTATTACCTTTGAATGAGTTTCAATGCCAATTTCATTCATCCAGTAAAAGCATATTTTACTATTAGAACACAAAAACACAGGGGAAAACTGTATTCATTTTAATAAAATATTATGGCATAAACACAAATTTAAATCCAAAATGTTAGAATAACACCCCAAAACTCTAATTTTGATATGCCATAGAACCTAAGGTTTGCTATTTTTGGTAGGAAAATTACCAATAGGCTATAAATCTCGAACCTTTGTATTGCTGTTTTGTGTTGCTACACTCTGCCTAAAAACATTTTCATTGTTACTGACTCTTTTTGTCCTTTGTACCTCTCAGCTTCTAATAACGGCTTTTCATTTATTGCAAATGATTTGGATGAAAGAATTTATAGACATATGTTTTGAAGAAAAATATGATTTTTTTAATCAGTGGAAATAATGTATATTATTTTGGAAATGGCAAAATACATTTCTTTGCAAAACTTAACATCATTTCACTTACTCATTCACTCATCACTTACTCAACAAACATTACCACATGCTATTGTGTGAAAATATACATTGACTAAATATATCTTTAATATCAATTAAATATACCTTCAATTTCAACAAAGCAAAAGTACAACTAAAAGAAAATTACTAATTTGCAACATGTGAATACTGTATATGCCATCTAGCCACTTACATTCTTAATTATAGGAACAGTATTTGAATCTCCAAAACATATATATATATTACATATATAGTATATATCACATATATATTTGAATCTCCAAAACATATATATTATATATATTTACTTAAGGAACATGTATATATATATAATTCACTAAAAGACTAAGGGTCATCAAGCAAATATTTAAATTTATCAAAACAACCTCTTGTAAAATGCTCTTTCCTATAGTGTAGCTCTATAATACAAAAGATAGGATCAAAATTTATTGAGATCAAAAGTTTGCTTACTACATTTCTACCTGTTCCTTAAATAAAATATTTTCATACTGGAGCAAACCATTAAAAATCTCAGGCCTTTTTATTGCAAAATTTTCTTATACTTTGTAATTGTATCTTCTTTCTGCCCAGGTATGAGGAGGATTTATCAACATTAATAGACAAATAATCCATGCACTGTCCCCAAAGAAGTTGAAATGACCACCAATTTATTCCACTGATGAATATCTAGCTTACCTTAGTAAGTACTTTCATTTCCTATCAATACTACAGTAACTGTATTAATTGAATTATATTAATTTTGAACTATATTAAAAATAAGGCACTGGTCCAAAACAAAATGATTATCAGTTCTCCATAGCCAGTTAACTCTTTATCTATCATTTCGTTACAACAAATCCTACATGAGTATCTTTTCCAGCAAGTGACTTAATGCTGGAGGGATAATCTGCACTAGGAAATTAAAATTCTACATCACCTGCAAGATCCATTTCTTAACAGACTAGTGGAGGAGAAAACTTCTACAATCATGTGTGGCTCTTTGGACAAGTATGTCATATATAGGAGTAAAAATTGTCATGTGTATGAGTAAAAGGGTGTATGAGTAAAACATTCATAAATATTTCTTACATCACATCAACTTATATTCTAGGATTTAGGGGTTTTTTTTAATTGTATAATGGTTAAGACTACAGGCTCTGAAATCAGGCTGCTTGGGATCAAACCTCAGTTCTGTTGCTTACCTGCTGCATAACTGGACAACATACCCAACCTTTCTTTCGACTCATTTGTAAAAAGGGAATAATGATGTATGGTTGTACAAATTAAATGAGTAAGTATAAAAGCACTTAGCACAATTCCTGTCACATAGTAAACATAAAATCAGTGTTAGCAATTACTACCATTATTATTATCTACAGAGTTAGGTCCGAATTCTTTAACCTGTGGTCTCTAATAGACTCCCAACTATAACATTACTCCCCAAGAGAAAACCTCCAATCCTGGCAAGTTGGTTTACTTACTGTTCCTCAGACATATTTTGTACCTTTGCCTCTGTGCCTGACTTTAAGTGGCTCTCTATTTAAAATGATCTCTCTCCTAATATTTATCTCTGAAGATCCAAATTCTCCCTCCTGAAGTAGAAATTCTGTCTGTGAAAATCCAAATTTGACCCCCAACGAGGAACCTCCCTAACCCATCGCAGGAGCCTGAAGTAATTTCTCTTCTTCTAAACTCCATTACTAAAACCACTCATGTTGTCCTGCACCTACAGATATTTGTGTGAGTGTGTGTGTGTGTGTCCTCTCTTCAATTTCAGTGTGAGCTCCACGAGGGCAGAAACAGTGTCACACTTGCACATCCGCCACCACACCTTTCACAGAGTGCTCTACAGGCACCTGCGGTCTCACCGACCACAGAGAGTCAAAGTGGGAGTGTCTACAAACTGGCTCGACGCATTGACAACAGTATTCGGGGCCTGACGGTTTTAGAAAACAGAGACTGACCAGTAAACAAACTGCATGAATGGTACCCAGATTTAGACCAAAATATGCATCTCGACTTACGCTATTCAGCAATAATGCCTGGATAAATTACAGAATAAATCTCAAGAACACTATATAAAGCAAAAGACAGCACACACCAAAGAGTATGATGCTATTTATATGAAGTTCAAGAATGGACTAATCTAATTAATGGTGACTGAAGTCAGAATAGTGTTGCCTCTGGGGAACAGGGATGTAGTGAAGAAAAATATGAGGGAACATTCTAGAATAATGAAAATGTTCTATATCGTGATCTGTAATATTGCAGGTGTATATTTTAATTTCAGTATGGTGAAGTGGTATGTTAAACCATTAAAGTTATAATATGTTTTTTTGGGTAGCTAAGAAACATTTAAATTGTAACTCTTAAGTTCTGAAATTGCTACATATGGTCTCCTGCTCCCAGACCTTGGAAACAAAGGCTTGTTCATTGGGCCTGTAGGTTGCTTTCCAGACCCAACCACAAAGCTCTCTTCTACGTGGGTGAGTGGGTGAATGGATAAAGGTGAAGCCAATGAATGTTAGGTTATATAAGGTCTCACTGGCCAGGACCATCCCTGTTTTGAGATGGGTAATTCATGTTAAATTAAACTTATGAAGCTAAACATCCAATTTGGCTGTTTCCCATTGTTCCTGTTCAGTGCTGAAAAGAGCAACTTTCTGGTTATGATCTGACTCCTCATCTAGGTCAGTCTTCAGGGTGATAATATACTACAGTAAGGAAATTTTGGTCCCAATATGAATGATTTATTTTGGCAAATTGATAAAGTGAGTTCTTATTATAATTTTGTAATATAGTTTCACTACTTATAAAGAAGACACTGATAGGCAGATGTAAGTGTTCTGAGCCACTGAAAGGTTTATTTTTCACCATAAGCAAATGCATTGGCATTCTAGCTTCATCCATCTGTCTTCTAAGTTTGTCAATCTCAGTCCATCCCTGAGAGATAATGAAACATCTAGGCTTCTGAGCCTGAAAGTTTAAGACTAGATAGTAAAACACAGAAAAATTACCAAGGCAATTAATCCCATCTTTTAAGGCCTCTTGGGAAACTGCCAGAAACTTTACCAATAGCCTAATAATGGCCACATTGCAATCTTATATAAATCTGTATTACACTTTGTATTTTCAAGGAGTGCTTATAGTCATATTATTAAGTTTCAGAAAAAATTATAATTATAATGTATAACAGTTACTAAATATAGTAGTTATAGAAAAATAAAAAGCTGATCATATTAAAATAAAAACAAAAGTTGCTCATTGAAAGAACTATCTCATCATCTAACACAAAGGACACAACGTTTGCAACTTGGAGGCCTGGACTCCAATTCCAGATTGGCCATTTACAAGCCAATTGGCTTTAAGTGAGTCTCTTAGCCTTTCTCTATCTCAAGTCCTTCATTGCTAAAAATATCCCTGTGTACCTTACTAAGATTTTTGTGAGTCCTAACTTGGTAAGAGTCATTAAAGCACTTTTTAAATATAAAGCATTATATAAATATTCTCATCACTATGTATCCATTAATATCACCTTTGAATTTAAGTTACCAAATAATGAGATTAGAAAAAGGAATTGGAACCACTTTCAAAATATAAACACTCTAACTCCACAAATATTTTACTAAATAATTGATCTAAATGCATGATATTCTAATGTTGTGGATTCAATTATTGGCTCCTATTCTTCTCCCTCTCCTATCTTTACACTCTTTACCATGTGACTCAGCAGTTCTTTCCCCAGTCCTTTACTTTGAGCTTGGCCATGTGACTTCCTAGGCCAATGAGATCTTAGCAGACCAGATCACCGATGCAAACAGAGGCTTGAAATGTGCTTGCATAGTTGGGCTTGCACTCCTCTGTTTTATCATCAGTGACAATACCAATGGAGCAGACCTGGACCTAACCTGTGACCAGCCTATGTAAGCCAACTCCCAACCAACCCATAGACATGTGAATATAAATACATTATCATTGTTTTAAGTCACGACTTTTTGAGGTATCCTGTTATACAGTATTGTGATAATCATTGATAGGCTCAGTGATTATATAGAACATAATATACTATATTTGTATGATCCTTAAAGAATCATTTTCTGGTTAGATTACATAATTCCTAGCCATTAATTTTGTCACTGATCCAACCATAATCAATGATTACCAAGTATTTGCCAGGGAGTATTCTGGGTGCTGGGCTAGTCAGGGTATGTAACACCAGCTGCCATAATAAACAATGGTGCGATCTCAGTGGCTTATTACAATAAATATTTATTTTTCTCTCTCTACAAAATCCAATGAGCACGTTCTTGGATGAAGGGCTCTCTTGAGTGGATCTCTTCCAAGTATGACTCAGGATGCAGATGCCTTCCGTATTTGATACCACCATGTTCAACGTGCCCTCTGATGTAACCTCAGATGAGGAAGAGAAATGTGGGGAAGCATGTTGGAAACTTAATCCCATGGGCCCAGAAATGACACAAACTCTAATGGGAGAATTAGTCTTATGTCCCCACACCGATGCAGGGGCTGGAAATTATAATCCCTGGCCAAGCAGCCACTTCTCAACAATGACTCTATACTATGAAAAAGGAGAATAAATCTTTGATCATTAGTTAAGCATTGCCATCACAACTGGGAACAGAACAGACCAAGATTCCCAAATTCACGGAATTTTTGTTTGTTGACTGATTATTTCAAATCAGATACCAAAGTTATAAAGATGAATAAGACAAGGTTCTTGCCTTCAAGAAACTTACAGAAGTGGAAAGAAAAAATCCACACAAATAATTATAGCAGATGACAAATGCCATAATAAATGTAAGTATAAGACCCAATGTTTACACAGAGAAAGAGATCACTAACTGCCAGGAGGGTGTTAAGGAAGACTATGTTTATTTGAGACAGCAATGCTTGTGCTGAGTCTTTAAAGATAAATAGAATATTGTCAAACAGAGGAACAGGGGAGGATGCTAAGTGGAAAAAACAAAGGCTTGCATCATAATGGCTCAGAGCCTCTTTTTTTAATTTAATTTTATTTATTGTTGTTCAGTTACAGTGGTCCTGTCTTTCTCCCTATTGCTCACCCCTACCCCATCCCTCCCCACTCCCACAGTCAATCCCCCCACATTGTCCATGCCCATGAGTCTTCTATTCACGTTCCTTTGCTTGCCCTTCCCCTTCTGTCCCCCATATCTCCCTCCCTTCTCCCCTCTGGTCACTGTCAGTTTGTTCCTTATTTCCAAGTCTGGTTCTGTTTTGCTCATTTGTTTTGTTGATTATGTTCCACTCATAGGTGAGATCATATGGTATTTGTTTTTCACCACGTGGCTTATTTCACTTAGCATAATGCTCTCCAGTTCCATCCACACTGTCGCAAAAAGGTAGGAGCTCCTTCTTTCTTTCTGCTGCATAGTATTCCATTGTATAAATGTACCATAGTTCTTTGATCCACATAATTACTGATAGGCACATAGGCTGTTTTCAGCACTTGGCTATTATAAATAATGCTGCTATGAACACTGGGGTGCATAGGTTCTTTTGAATTGGTGTTTCAGGCTTCTTAGGATATAATCCCAGCAGCGGAATCACTGGGTCAAAAGGGACTTCCATCTTTAGTTTTTTGAAGAAACTCCATACTGTTTTCCACAGTGGCTGCACCAGTCTGCATTCTCACCAACAGTGTACTAGGGTTCCCTTTTCTCCACAACCTTGCCAGCACTTGTTGTTTATTGATTTATTAATTATGGCCATTCTGACCAGTGTAAAGTGATATCTTGTTGTGGTTTTAATTTGCATCTCCCTGAAGACTAGTGATGTTGAGCATTTTTTTCATATGTCTATGGGCCCTCTGTATGTCCTCCTTGGAGAAGTGTCTGTTTAGGTCCTTTGCCCATTTTTTAATTGGACTGCTTGTCTTCCTGGGGTGGAGTCGTGTGAGTTCTTTATATATTTTGGAGATCAAACCCTTTTCCGAGGTATCACTGGCAAACAGGTTTTCCCATATGGTTAGTGCCCTTTCCATTTTGTTGATGTTTTCTTTAGCCATGCAGAAGCTTTTTAATTTGATGTAGTACCATTTGTTTATTCTTCCTTTATATCCCTTGCCCTAGGGGATGTACTGGTGAAAATATTGCTGTGTGAAATATCTGAAATTTTCCTGACTATGATTTTCTCTAGGACTTTTATGTTTACATTTAAGTCTTATATTTATATTTAAGTCTTTTATCCATTTTGAGTTCATTTTGATGTATGGTGTAAGTTGGTGGTCTAGTTTCATTTTCTTGCATGTACTTGTTCACCTCTCTCAACACCATTTTTTGAAGGGCCTATTTTTGCTCCATATTATGTTCCTTCCCCCTTTGTCAAATATTAACTGACTGTACTGACTTGGGTTTATTTCTCAGCTCTCTATTCTGTTCCATTGCTCTATGTGTCTATTCTTATGCCAGTACCAGGCTGTTTGATTACAGTGGCCTTGTAGTATAGTTTTATATCAGGTATTTTGATCCCTCCTAGTTCGTTCTTCTTTCTCAAAATTGCTGAGGCTTCTGCATGGGGTTGTTTTATGGTTCCATATTAATTTTTGAAATATTTGTTCTATACCTATGAAATATGTCATTGGTATTTTGATAGGGATTGCATTGAATCTCTACATTGCTTTGGGTAGTATTAATTCTTCCAATTCATGAACACAGTGTATGCTTCCATTTATTTATGTCTTCTTTAATTTCTTTCTTCAGTGTTATATAGTTTTCTGAGTACAGGTCTTTTACCTCCTTGGTTAAGTTTATTCCTAAGTATTTCATTTTTCTTGTTGCTATAGTAAATGGGATTTTCCCCCTAATTTCTGGTTTCTGTTATTTCATTGGTGGTATACAAAAATGCCATTGATTTCTGAATGTTGACTTTGTATCCCACCATTTTACCAATTTGTTTATTAGGTCAAGTAGTTTTTTGGTGGAATCTACAGGGTTTCCCATGTATACTATTATGTCATCTGTGAACAGTTACAACTTTACTTCCTCCTTTTGAGTTTGGATGCCTTATTTCTTTTTCTTGCCTGATCACTGTGGCTAGAACTTCAAATACTATGTTGAAGAGAAGTGATGAAAGTGAACACCCTTGTCTTGTGCCTGATTTTAGGGGGAAATCTTTTAGTTTGCCCACTGTGCCTCTTTCTTTATAAAGCTATGAGGTGGCATTGAGGGCAACAGGGAAGGGAAAAGCACTGGCATTTACTGGTGGTAAAACAACTTCTTGCTTCACATATGAATTTGGAACATAAGTTTCCTATTTAGAACTTACTTCGTCCCCATGAGCACTGGTTCATAATAATGTTGGCTACAGGAGGACTAAGTGCAATACATGACCCAAGCAAGAAGGCTAGTATCAGCAAACAGAGAGCACATGAAGCTGATAGCGCAGAGATGGAAGTACCTAAAGAAGTAGAATTCAGGTTAAAAAAAATAAATACACATACACGCACACACACAGAGACTATCTCTCCTCTCACAGTTCTTGTCAGATAAAATAGAAACCAATAAAGATGATATAACACATGAATCGGGATGATCTAGTAAATATGCATCAAATCTCTACATTGCAGAGAATACAGTTTTCAAATCATCCACAGAAGGTATGAAAATTAAATATATATTAGGCCAAAAAATAAAACTTTAATACTTACTGAATAACAGGCTTCCTAAAAAGCAGTAAGGCAACATTCTTTGACCACCAAACAACAAAACTGGAAATAACTAACAAAAGTAGAAAGTAGAAAAATTTGGGCACTTTCCTAAATAATCATGTGTTCAAAAGAAAATCAAAACTGCAACTATTTAAACAGAATATAAAAAATCTCTGGGATTCAGCTAAAGCTTTAATGAAAAGAAGTCACAGCTTTCAATGCTCTAATGCTAAATTAGAAGGAAAGGAAATACAAAATTTAAGTATGTGACATATGGTGTACATGGAATCCAAGAAAATCAATTGAAAAATATTAGAAGTACGGAGAAATTTCATTTAAATCTATCTGATCCAAAACCTCTGCTCTTAGCCAATATGCCTTGCTGTTCCCTGGTCTTTAGTTTATCAAAGGAGATGAGGAGTTTTGTCCCCTCTGCTTACTTCTACACAATCCAGTAAGATTGTTATCGAGAAGGTTGCCTGATTTTTCAGGCCAACTTTGAATAGGATCCAGTGAAAGAATGAATGAATGAATGAATGTGAAGAAGAGAACAGTATTCACAAACATTTGCCGTAGTTCTAAGATAATCTCTTTTAATAATAATCAAATGTGAACTGTCAGTTCTTATTAAAAAGGTATAGAAAAACTACATACTAATCATTAGCATTATTAGGCCATTCTCTTAAAAGTGCAAGTAGAAAACAAGTGACATAGTTAAAGTAAAAAAAAGTGAATGTCAAAGTCTAAAAAATATTAGTTTTAATATCAAGATTTAACTCAGCATCTGGATGTGAATTTAACCTTGTTAGCCCTTCTCAGCTAAATATGCTAAGAAATCCATGTGAATTTATCTAATGGGCCAACTAGCTGTAAGATTCCATGAGAGAAGGAACTGTATCTACCCTGTTCACAGCAATAAGCTCTGCATCGGGCATGTAGTGTTCCTTAGTAATCCATGTTAAATTAATGAATAGTCAGTCATTTCTGTTAGTGAACAATGACAAATGACAGATTCAATATTCTTATACTTACATATTATTTCCTTGTCCTTCACTGTTACAAGACCTCCACAATTAAAGTTTAAAGTGACAAAATTGATTTTTAGCAATTAAAAAGTATTGTTGACATATCCTCACATTTATAAGATCTGAAAATGTTTTCCTTATAAATATTTCTTGAGAAAGGCTTATTATATTAAGAAAATTGTCTCATTTACTTATAAACTTTCAAAATTCTAGGTCTACTATATTTGAATTCCTCATTTCCCTTCAACTTAGTGACCAGCATTATCAGCTTACTCTATTTTTGCCTCAAGCTTTAACTGATTATATTCTTTGATTTCCTTACCATGGTGTAGATTCCTTTTTAACTATGAATCTTAAAAGCGACACTAGCTGCTTTTGTTCCTTGGAGGGGTTTTTTTTTCTTTTTTCTTTTTTTTTTTTCCTCAACAGGATAATTATATTCTGTTGTGCCTTTATTATGGTGTCTTTTAGGATCTTCTAACCTTGTACACTCTTGGGCTCTATTTAATAGTGAGCTCCCTCCTCTACTCTCCACACTAAACCATGCTCATTAGGTTTCTTAATCCTCCATAATTTGCTTTCATGAAATTTTATACCTTTCAGTTGGTGTGCTCTATGAGTCCATTTCCTTAGTATAGCTATTCCAAGCAGCCCAGAATCAACAAGCACTAAACATAAGCTTATTCACTTTCTGAGCCAACATGACTCTACAGAAAAAAAAAAATCTTTGTTTTGAATGTTTATGGACCATGAAACTATACCATTTAACTTGGTATTTCATTTTCTCACCCAAACAGTGCCTGAGAAGGTTAGAACCGCAGAATTAGACACCAGGCAGTCCTTAACATTCAGTTATAGGCCTCAGGTCTTTCTTGGTCAGAAAACTATTCTATTTTAATGGAACAGATATAACAATATCCTGATGTTATGTAGTGACTAGTAAATTCCAACTATATCTTTGTCTCATACCCAGAATTCAGAAGAGAAAAACATCTTTTTTCAGTTATTCTGCAAAAGCTCTGCTTTTCCAAATGGGTTGTTTTTAAAAGACATGTGCATGTTCTTGAAACTTGACTACACAGCCAACTCTGGACTTTTCAGCAGTTCGCCCTCTGCTTTCTCTTCCATTCTACTCATCACTAGCACCTTTGCTGAGGGGTCTGTACAGAAGGGCCAACAGAGCATATATTTGGTTTTTTGTTTTTAATTTCCTAGGGACTTCAGTTAAATTTTTAAAAATTTGTTAATGCAGACAATTGTAACTTTATAAAAATAAATAAATAATTTAAAAAATAAAAATCTGTTAATGAATTGAAAGAGTTAATGAAGTTTCCAAAGGTGCCTAGCTTATTCAAGCCAAGTTTACACTGGAACCCTGTGCAAGTTAACTTGTGATCCTCCCCATCCAAATGATAGAAAGCAAAGCCACTAAGTTCTTTATTTAATTGGTTTGCATCCACACACTGACCTCCAGGGCTCTGTTTACATAGCCTATCATGCAATATGCTCCACAGTTCCCTGCCTCTTTCAAAAGCGTGTTTCTCCTGAGATTTGATATATGGCTTTCATGTTTAATCACTACATTAAACTCAATGCTCTGCTTCCTCCAGCATCAACTAACTTCCCTTCTTGGGCGGTGGGGAAAAGAGCACAGCTTCTTGCTACTTCTGAACATAAAAGGAAGTCTGTTTTACTCTATTAGTAAAATCGCCAACTACACACAATCATAGGCAAGCAACACTAATACATCAACTAGGAGACAGTACTAAAATGGAAACCTAAAAGCTCCTTTAGAAAGATTGCTCTCAACTGTCAAAGCCGAAAACTTTAGACAATTGGGTTATGCTAAACCAACAGAAATGGAGTTTAATCAGTATATAAGTCAGTATGTAGAGGACACAGCTAGATGGCAGCTTAAGTTTTAGTCAAATTAATTGAGGATAGAACATTCTTTGGGTTCCCAGGTCAGAATTAATTCAGCGCCTCTGCCTTCTGGTTGAGGTTTTCTTAACCTTCACCATAAAAAGAACTTTAATCTCTTTAACTGAATGTGTACATATTAATGCCACAATCCTTTCCGTAAGAATTTATATGTGACCCAAATTTTTGTTTAATTTTAAAAATACACATTTTTTAAAATAATTGACCTCCTTCAATAAGTCAAGACAGTCCATCATTTCTAGGTTTTAAAACTCATGTGAAATATTTGTATTTTACATTAAAATATTTTAAGAAAAAAAGAAAAGTGAAACAAATGTGGAAAATTCTTAACAATAGCAAAATCTAGATGATGGACATATGGGTGCTCATTATATTACACCCTCTGATTTTATATGTAGTTGCAATTTTTTGTTACAAAAAATTTTGATACATCAGAAAACAAAGTTATTTCTGGACTTGCTTTTGAAGAAAAAAATTGACACAATTTTAATAAGAATTTTAATAATTTTAAGTCTCTTTCCAGGTTGATCATCTTAGTATATATTCAACAACTGACATTTTTTACCATGTGCTAACAATGAAACCTTTCCTTCCTCCTGAATCTCACTCCACAGCCTGAAACTCATTTACACAAACCGCAAATGTGCAGTAAGCGCTGCATAAATTGGCTTCTTTACTTGAAAAGAAAAAAATCTGTGTGTGTGTGTGTGTGTGTGTGTGTTGGATGTATAATTTTACTTTAAATGCTTTCTTTTCTGCCTAGTCATTCATTGACTATTATATTTATTTTTAAGGGTTTTTTCCTTAGAAAGATGGCATCTTCCTTCATGTAAAAATCTCACTTTGTCAGGAACGCTGTTACGGCTGTACATAACATTAAACAGAGTTAGTTGACTTTTTGTATTTGATGAACAATAGAGAATCTGAACCTATTAAAGTCATACATTTAATTGTTCCAATATGCTACCTTTTTTCTAACCAAAATTTGCATGATATAAAATGCCAAAGATTGCATTTCTAACTTTGTCAGGATTCCTTCATTTGACAGATAGTAAGCTAAAAGAGTTTATAAGAAAAAAAAAAAACGATGTTTCTTAACTTGAAACCACCTAAATTCTTTCCACAACATATTTAATTTAAAAAAACAATCTTTTAATCAGTATTCCCCGTAAGATTTTTCAGAATACAGAACTGTATAGTTTTCAGAGACATGCAGATGTTGTCATGATAGGCATTAAAAAAATTAGGACTTGAAAAAAATAAGAATCATGAACAAAATTTTTGGTCACAAAAGTGAAAGATGTGTGTCTGTACAGATGTTATAACTATTTTCAGAATAAATACTAACCCTCGTACAGGAATTCAGCAGCACACTTTAATTTGGATTTGAAAATTTAACATAAATTTTCTGACTTTGACAATAGCTGCCTAATATTTCAGTTTTGTACGCTATTTCCAGGTTTTACCTTCGAAATGAACCTAGTGGACTTTTTCATTTTTAAAAGCTATATTCCAGATCCCGAACCTAAAACCGATTTTCAACTTGATGTTTAGGAAATTAAATCAGATCATAACGAAGTAGGGTCTTAATAAATATTTGGTGACTGGCAATGATAAAAAGACAGTTTTATGTAAAAATTCATTCTTCATCAATTTTATTCATTTATTTTTATTATACTTAGAGATTTTTAACTACTAAAAATGACAAAGATTTTTTACCCTATTTTGAAGCACCTCCTACAAATCAATAAAAAGTCAAATAGTTGATACAATCCACCAGGCCTTTAGTCTCCGTATAGTCAATACTGTAAACCAGAAATGCTTGTCTCATAGTATCAATGTCACACGTGATTCAGAAGCCTCAGAACACACAGAATGGAAAGATTTTTGGAATCACAGTTCTCAAATTAGGTGAAATTGCTACCTCAAATGTTCAGACTTCTTATTTATAGAGTCTCACCAACTTGGAAGAATTCATAAATCTATACAATAAAATAAAGAAGATTTTGAAGAAAAAAGGCATGTTGGCTTCGTAACACCACTGTCAGAAAATATACATATAGTCTTAGTTCCTTTGCGAACATCATAAACAGAAACTTCTCTAAAAGTTAAAACACAGTGGAACTCAAGCCAGAATAGGAATGCTACTTTTAAATTCAAGATTTACATATTTTTTCTGGAAATTATTTTTCCTGGAATTAAACATTAATGTTTATTTATCTAGTAACAGTTCACTAGAGAGCGTAATTCCTTAGCACTGTACATAAGGCAATTTCCGTGCTTTAATTATAAATACCATCAGAAACTCTGAAGCTCACAAATATAAGCAAATGACACAGAGACCCAGCCAAACAGAAGGATTATAAGGCTGTATTCACTCTTAATGGGAAGAAACACCTAATGAGGCTGATATGCCACTGTTTGTGAGTCTTGATAGATACAAAATGACGGCTTCGGGTGGCCTTAATTTTCCACTACTACCTCAATAAAATAAGAAATAACTAGTAAGTCATAGATAAATATCTATTTCTATTGGCTAAAACTCTTTACAGTTTGCTGGATCAGATGTATCTATTACCCACATTTGATGACAAGTCACTTGCAGAGAATGTTCTCTGCAAATTATTCAGGATGCTTTGTCCACTGAGAGACTAATACTCTATTTTGAGAAATGACTATGTACAACCCCCACCTCTGCTTTTAAAATAAAGCTGCAGATAGAGAGCATTTAATGCTTATTGCAGAACTATCAAGAATCCCAGGGTGAATATCTCAAGTTATGATTCCAAGCAGCTAATACCCCTGCTTTGAGGTGAGGTTCATGTTTTGAAAAGAGACTGCTTCGTCTGTTTAAAATCAAAATGGTTCTTGATCTGATGAATTACTCCTCAGAGAATAATGTAAATAAAATATACTCAGAAAAACATTATTAATGTAAACATACCTGAACCAGAGTCAAATTTGGTTTCTGACCTGCAAAGGGAAAGACATTTTTTACAATATGAAAATTGCTTGTTAAAGAATAACTGTTATTTTATGGGGAGACTGGGGGGCAGATGCGACAGTTATAGATTTCAGAACATTGGTCAACAAGTAAAATAGCTTTTTTAAAGTGTAAATATATATTTATTTTAACCATTTGAAATGCATGCATTGCCCTAAGTCCCCTAAACACGCACATATCCACAGAGATAGCACAATATGGAAAAGATATTAAGTTTTTAGCTTGTTTTTCAGAGAAACAGGGTGAATTATGTAAAAAACAAAAAGCGTCCAGACTCTACAGATTAACTTGTTTCAGTAATGTAATAAAGCAAGAAGAAAACTTAAATTTAAAACTATCCTCTTAACTTGTTATTAAGATTTTCAATTATTCAACACCAAGTAATTTTTCACTAAGTTCTTCACAGAGTAAATGAACCTAGTAACCCCATATGTTTAATAAGTAGGAGAAAAAAATCTGAGCCCTTGTGGGAACATTATGTTTCAGATATAGGTTAATACTGGTTGTAAATTCAGAAGCCTTTGAAGTTCTCAGTTCAGCTGTGGGAAAACTTCTGTTAGGTAATTACTCTCAAGATGCTGCTGATGTGCTGTCAAGCAGAATTAACCCTAAGACTAGGCCTATCTACACAAGCTACTCTAAGACAGCATTGTCTATATCTAGCTCTCAAACCAATTAGTGGGCATGCTCCAGTCGGATTTATATCACACATTAACAATCAATAGCATATATGTTCACAGCTGCCACCCCAAGATACAAGAACCGACCAGCAGGAGTCCTGTTAAAGGATGTTACATTGACAGAGAAGTTTTTTTCCCCCTCTGGGAAATGTAGTTAACTAAGTGGGAAAGGAGGTTTCTTTGAAATGATGCCAGGGTACCAAAGCACTTTTGGAAGCCATGGTTTTCTTTACCTAAATTAGCATCAAGAGAAGTCATCAAAAGG
Source organism: Desmodus rotundus (assembly GCF_022682495.2). NCBI lineage: Eukaryota > Metazoa > Chordata > Mammalia > Chiroptera > Phyllostomidae > Desmodus > Desmodus rotundus. Next base: position 141,755,853 of record NC_071389.1, read on the forward strand.
GGGAGGGGGAGAGGATAAGCAAGAAGCAGCCTCTTTTGTCATAAAAATTCATTTTCTCATGTATTCCCCAATAAAGTTCCACCTGATGCTTAAACAAAGTCAGTAACTCTAAGAACAAAAAATTATTATTATAACCACGGTTATCAATAAACACCACTGTAGTCTAGGTCCACACTTTTCCCAAGCCCTGGGCCCACCACTGTCTGCATCTCAATACTTCTCTTACATGTCCCTAACTCCTTCAGGAAGAAACCCATTTTCATTTTTTTGCCTGTTCTGGAAAGCCCTGCCTTATGCCTCTTTGTTTCCGCCTCCCTGAGCATTACTCTAGACGATAATGACCACACATCGTCCTGCTGATTTCCTTGCCTATCTCACCTTCCCCACTACACTACATCTTGTTAGCCTTTGTAGCCACGGCACCTACATAGTGCCTACTGCTTGTGTGCAACAAATATCTGTTGAGGAAAACTTCTGCCTCCACATACATCCTTATCTCCTTCTTACATGTACTTCTTTATGTTCTTCCTTCTGTCTAAGGTTCCCTCCTACTTATGTCCTAAAATGCATTCTCTCATCTCCCTTGAAACCAGGCTGCATTGATTACTCCTCTCTCTGCCATATCTTCAGCATCTCGGTCTCCACAGGTTCTTCCTCTCTTCCCCTCAGGAGTGCTCCGGGATTAAATAAAAGCCTTTCTTCCAGACTGTGACCTGCCCTCGTCCACCCTCTTTCTTCCTGACTTTCCAATCAAGTTTATTGAAAGGACAGAGTATACCCTATGTTGTATGTCATCCTTTCCTGATCTCCCAACACAGTCGCTCTTTGAACCACTATGTCTGTCCTTGCTAAGTTTATCAATAGCTTCCCGATGCTAAATCCAAAGGCCCTGCTATAGTCTCTACTTTACCAAACTTGTCTCCAAACTAACACACAATACTGCTTGAATGTCACACTGCAAACTCAAAGGCCACATGTACTAAGCTAAATTCATTTTCTTTCCCTCAAATATATTTCTCTGCTAATTCCCCTATCATTTAAGTTGGAAATTTGGGTGTTATCCAAGTTGTTCTGCACCCCAATATCTAATTAGCTGCCAAGTCCTGTTGATTCTACCACCTTCCCTTCACCTCTGTTCTCACTCTAACCATCTTTAGGCCTATCTTTGAGTCAATAATCTCATAACCAGCATCCCTCCTGCTTTTCAATCCATCACCTAATCAGCTGCTAGATGTTTCCAAAACATCAATCTGATCACATAAGTAGTGTTCTTCAAACTGGGGTCACAAGTTGATCCACTAGTAGATTATAAAATCAACTTAGTGTATTACAACTAGTGCTTTTTAAAAAAACTGAAATGGAATAGAAAAGACAAGAATTCACTTAATACATTGAGAATATGTACAATTTTGCACAACTTTTAGGCAAATGTACATGAATGTGGGTGTGCATGCTCACACGTGTATACTGAGCAGCACTACCATTACAAGTGAGCAGAAAGCCCTCTGCTCTGGCCCTCCTCCGGCTGTGTCCTCCTGTCCACCAGTCAAGGAGACCCCTTTTCCATCTGAAGCTCCAAGTACTCGGGTCCCCAGCATCCCCTACCCAAATGGCACTAAGCTAGCTTCTTCAGCCTATGTCAGCCCTTTCTTCGGTCAGGTGTGCTGCTAGCATGCGCACCTCAGCAGAAGGGGTAGCCTAAGACTGTTACTTGAAGAAGGAAGTGTGGACCTTAGGGCAGAAGGAAGAGGGAACAAAGAGGGCAGGGCGATATGCTTTCCCTACTCCTCTGTGTTCCTACTCAGAGACTTCTTAATTCAAACCCTCCTGTGAGAGTGGGGAGCTGAGAGCACGCAGGGCAGAGGTTCCCCCTGGCCAAGATTGGTGTGGTCTAGATGGCCTTGAAATTCAGGGGCCTGGCTGGTAGAGACAGGAGAGGAGCCATGAAAAAGCCCTGCCCATGACCTGGCTGGTGTGGCTCAGTTGGGTGGAACCTCCTTCCTTTGTGGGTTCGACTCCCAGTCTCCGGTGCAGTTTTTCTCTCTCTCCCCTTTCCTCTCTCTAAAAGCAGTGAAAAACTGTCCTTGGGTGAGGGTTAAACAAAAGATATCCACTCGTTTACTGATGAAACTGATTTTTTTACTTAGGCTGTTTCCAGCATTTGGCTGTTGTAAATTGTGCTGCTTAAAGAAAGAAGAAACAGGAGTTCCTACCTTGTGCGACAGCATTGATGGAACTGGAGAATATTATGCTAAATGAGATATGCCAATTGGTGAAAGACAAATCCCATATAATCTCATCTATAAGAGGAATCTAATGAACAAAATAAACTCCAAGGAAAACAAAACCAGAGGCACAGAAGCATGGAACAGACCGACAGCTGCAGGGGGTGGGTGGGGTGTGGGGAGGTAGGTCACTGCGGAAAGAAGGGTAAGTGACTAGACAAAGAACTTGTATGAATGACCCATGGACATGGACAACTGTGTAGGAATTGACTATGGGAGCGGAGGTGGGCTGGGCAGAGGGGGGCAGAGAGGGAAAATTGCGTACAACTGTAACAGAACAACAATTAAAAATTTTAAAAGGAAAAAAATGTAAAAAAGAAGAAAAGACCCTCCTCCAATAAAAAAGAAAAGAAGATCCCATAACCATTGGAAGAGAAGGCTGAGGAAGCCTTTTCCTCTTCTTTTCCCATTTGGCCTTGTTGCTGTTGTCCCTCCATTTCCCCAGGATTAATAACAGCATTTTGGTGGAAAACAAAATTAATTTTAAATTTGTACCCTTCTCATTTATTTGGTATGAATGGTTTTACATGAAGTCCTTAATGTTTTTGTTATGAGATATATTTGTCAAGGTAGGTTGGTATATCCTTTTCTAACAGTTTACTGACTTCATTTATAACTTTTAAAATAATTAGCTATATCATGTGCCCATTTTTCCTCTTGCCCAGGCCTGCAAATGTGTGAACCAAACCTGGTAATAACTCATCATGTAAAAAAGTATGTTATACTATGGGCCATAAACAGAAAGTTTGAAAGGTACTGACCTGGGACATCGAGTTTACACTCTGGTGCATGGAATATAAGGGGTCCACCATGGCCTGGTTCTCCAGCTCCATCTCTCATCTACGCTGTATCCTTCACTCTCACCAAAATGAACAACCGCTGTTTTATTTCACAGCCTGCATCCAATCTCCTCAGCCTTCTCCCAGCTCATCACTGACAAACTTTTACTCAACTATCAAGACTCACCTCAATCCCCTCAGCATCTTGCCTGCCCTCCTCCCCTCCCAGGGCTCCTTGCTCGCCCCTCTGTTACTCCACCATATGGGGCCTGACACGCAATCCCCACACTGCATACCACAGACACAAAGCTCAGTGAGGCACAGACTGGGTCCCATCCATCTTCATGTTCCCAACGCCTGGCACAGCCCCAGGCATTTAAGAATTATTAAAAATTTGTAGTGGGAACAAATGAACAAATGAATCTGTAAATTAGTAGAAGGCCAAAATCAAGATATAGTGACAAAAAAAAAACTCTATAAAAGCCTCTTGAGATATTGAAACTCGTAACAGAAAATTTTTATTCCTCAGACCATCTTATATTCTCTACAGAGAGAATATAAGCTGGTCAATTTGTGAAATATATACATAAAGTGCAGAGAAAGCATCTTCACAGACTAATCAATGCCCTTGGGTATCAGTTACTTATATTTAAAAAGGAGTATTTTCAGAATTCTCAGGCTTCAAAAAATACTAAAACTTCAAAAAATACAGCTACTCTATTAATAATTAAAACAACAATAGAAGTGAACGCTATCAGTGTGAGAGGTAGGGGACATTGGTTCTCTGGTGTCAGCTAATTCAGATTTCTGTCAGATTTCACATATATACACACTCACAGGGACACACAGTTCCCCTCTGCATATTATGCACTAACTTCTATTCATAAATCCTCTTTAAGAAAATAAGTAAATATAGATAAGAACAAGTGGCAAACATGAAAAAGAATTCACAGTACAGACTATACAAGAGAGGCAAAGGGTTCATTCATTCCAAACACCTTCCTTATGTGCTTATTTTCAGTACTATATTATGCTGGATGGGAGGGAGATAAAAAATGCATAAAGTAAGGTTATATGGGGTATAAGATGCATAAATATAATTGTCTACACAGACACCCATTTTAACCTTTGATTTCATACTTAAACATTTAAGCTTGAACCTATTCAACCAGTTCCTTTGGCAATTGCCAACAGATGGTGAATACAGCATAAGTTATTACTGTCTTCCAATTTCCACCCTCTCCTTTTTTATTTTAGAAATACAATCTTTGAGTTTCATGGCTGCCTAGGTAAGACAATTTTTCCCAGCTCTGCTGTAGCTAGTTGTGACCAGGTGCCTACATTCTTGCCAAAAGGATACAAGCAGAAGTGATATGTAGAACATCTGAATTATACCCTTAAAGGGAGTGACAGTATTCCTCCCCGTATTCCTTTCTTCTACCCATGGCTGGAATGCAGATGTGATTCCAGCAGCTGAAGCAGCTGAAGCAGATCTCATAGATCATGAGAGAGAAGCTGATAGAGCAACAGCCTTTGGCCACCCCTTGGGCCAAAGGTACACACACCAGTAGTACCATACCAATACCAACTGTTGCCATGTTTAATCCACTATTAGTTTGAAGGCTTGTCAGAAAAGTTATAAAAATACTGACACATTTAAAAATCTGAAACTAGAACTTCCAATTTTTTAACTTGAAAAAAAACATAAAAGGTAGATGCTAGGGAAATGTAAATATTACTATTACTTTTTAAATAATTAAAATATATACTATATACATCCTTTGCATAATAAAGGTGCAGATTTTCAAAAGAGGGGAGTTTTAGTCATTGCTTAGGTAATGACTTAGGACTGCTTAGGGTTCTGCAGTCCTAGACAAATTTATAAAACTACTGTTCTCTGTTTATAGGAAATAACCCAGTGTCCATGAAAGTTCTATATGTATTGAATTTGGAACACTGTACACTTGAAACTAATACAAAATAGTGTTTTTTAAAAGTTATTATCTTATTACATTTTAAATTTTATTGTTTCCTGAGGAACCCATGAAATGTCAGAGAATAGTTTTTTGCTAAATGTTCAATGGTATTTTTAAAAATGGAAATCACATTACGTGTGAACTATATGTTAAGAAAGTCAGTGTTCCAAAAGGTTTCAGACAACATGCAGAAGAGTGTGGGTGCTGTTCTTACTGTTTCTAATTGATGTCACCTGAAGATTCTAGATACAGAACATTACTAGAGGGAAGGAGTAGAAGGGACAGAGTGATTTTTGCCTGCAAGTGCATTACATATGACAACTCCATACCAAGGAATTTCTAGGACAGTCTGGGTCAAATTACCTATCCTGATATCCCCTTCGAAAACCTGTGGTACATTTGCACAACGGAATACTACACAGCAGAAAGAAAGAAGGAGCTCCTACCTTTTGTGACAGCATGGATGGAACTGAAGAATATTACGCTAAGTGAAATATGCCAGTTGGTGAAAGACAAATACCATATAATCTCACCTATAAGAGGAATCTAATGAACAAAATGAACTAACGAACAAAATAGAACCACAGGCATGGAAACAAGGAACAGACTGAAAGTGACCAGAGGGGAGGGGGGACAGGGATAATGGTGGAAAGGGAAGGGACTAGACAAAGAACATGTATGAATGACCCATGGACATGGACAACAATGTGGGAATTAACTGTGGGAGCGGGTAGTGGGATGGGTGGAGGAGGGCAAAGGGGGGAAATTGGGACAACTCTAATAGAATAACAATTTTTTTAAAAAGCATAAAAACTTTTCAGAAATTCCAATATTTCAGGATCCTACCTACATGTCTAAGTATTTCTTCTTACCCCTACAAGTAGTTCAAAGACCTTCATCAGAGCAGGGGCTAGTAATAATTGCAGTAAACATTTCCATGCCTTCTTTCGCTATATAAACATAATAAGCTTCCTCTACCTGGCGACCTCCCTCCTACTCCCCTTCACCTACTCTAGGATCCCTTCACCCCTCTGCCTATTTAACTTCTAAAACCTTTCTCCACATATTAGCTTAATTACCAATTCTTTGAAGGGAGAATGACCAGACTAGATTAAATTCCTTTGATTTATACTTTTATATCACCAGTCAATCCTTCTTTGCAAATTGTCATTCTACATTTGTTCATGTGGTTATTTGATCAAATTAAAAGAGTTCAATAATTGTGGCAGACATTACTTGTGCCTAATGGCCAGTCTCCCTTTACCCTAATAACAGAACTCCATTTTTTGAACTGTACTAAAAATGTGTCCACCCCAGAAATGAATCATCAGTGAGCTAAGGGAATTGTGGCAGACAGGCATGTAAGCCAGGTCTGAGCAGTAAGAGATACAGGGAAGTCTGCTGGGGATACTTCTTGGAAAGATATTCTCCATGAAAAGGACAGGGGTGATTTAGGGATAAGACCTTTTTTCCACTCTCTCCCTGTTTCATGCCTTTGAAGTTATTCTATGCAGGGATATGACACTTAGAATTGCTGTCACCATCTTGTAACCATGAAGGAAAGGCCAAGAAAAATCACAGAAGTGCCAACCCAGAAATCTGGTATTGTTCATTCCAGAACAGCCCTTCTCTGGAGTTTTGCTGAGTTAGTCAAATCTGGCATTGTTAGGCCACTTTTACTTAGCTATTTCTGTTACTATTAACCCAACATATTTTAACTGATATTGTTACAATAGCAGCATTAGGTTATGAACTATCTACTTATTTTGTCTAAAATTTAGGTTTCTGCATTACATATTTATGATAATGATGCGATAAATACAAAAGACAGAAAATTACACAGAAGAAAAAAATGAATTTGAATATTTAAAAACACATTAGCTACTCCAACTAAAAACTGAGAAAAAGATACAAATAAAAGGTGCCCACTAACTGCATGCTTGATTTGTTTAAAACTGAGAAATATAAATTAAAAAATCAGAAATACAGAAATCAAGGTAATCATGAACAAAAAAGCAAGAAAGTCCCCTCCTGTGTTGCTTAAAGAAGCCTCACACGAGCCCATTAAAGAGAATCTTCGGGTTCTGTTACCACGAGTCATCATTTCCTCTTCATTAACTGACACACTCTTCCACTGGGCACAGTGCTACGGACGGCATGCCCGTGTAAATTCCTGTTCCCTACAGGCACACTTGTGCTTCCACTGGTACTGTTTTTCCTTTTGTTTTGTTTTTCTCTTACCCAGCCGCTGGCACTTTCACTGGGATCACGACACCCTGCTACGTTGGAGACTTTATGCAGCACAGTACTCTATACAGCATTTAATATTGAGGTAACAGTCATGGAAAAAGCAGCCAACGGACACAGACAGACCAGAGTCTAGTCACAGGTCTTGGTGACTTTAGATAGGTTAATTACCACTCTAAGTCTCAGTTTCACTATGTATAGCATGGGACAATTTATTTACCTTTTACAATTTTTTTGTGTAGATTAAATGAGATGTTGCTATAAAGGGCCCAGGACAAGACCTGGCACATATCAGAAGTTGAATAAAAGATTTTATCTAAGCAATGATACTAAATAAAGTTTACCTATGGTGACAAGTGCAACTAGCAACTTTTAACTAAGTAAAAAAAACACACACACACAATATTAGAAAAAGAAAGAATGTATCCCTCTAGTTGAGATCTTACTTGGGGTGCAATTTTAATATGAGTGTCAAATGATGTAGAAAACATAAGAGGGAATAGCAATAAAACAACTGAAGAAACTGGAAAGTAGTTGAGAGTGAAGGCTAATGGAAAGTAATTAAATGACCTGATTACACAATACGAAAAAGGAATCTTATTTGCCCTTAAAGAACAAAGAAAACATTCTCTAACTAAATTAGTTGCACAATGTACTTTAGAGCATATTGGAATAAGAACCTGGAGACTGGGATTCTAGATTAGAAACCAGGCAAGTCATTTTGCTATAGTTCCCAAGAATGAAAAAGAAAGAGAAGAGGAGAGGAGAGCACAAAGGAAACAGTGAGTGTGAAACCATTAAAATTTGCTCTGTAGAACTCAAAAATCCAGATAGATAAGACTGAAAGAAATAGAAAATCCTAAGGTAATTCTTGGCTCCCAGGTTCTACGATTCTTCTCTAAGACACATTGATAACTGCCTTCTTTGAGTTCCAATATCATTTCCTGCCTGTATGATTTATTGCACTTAATTATATGTTTCCTTTAAAATAATTTAATTGTTTCTTGTGTATATATCTCTAGAGAATACAAAGCTTTAAAAGTAAAATTCATTTAGCTATTGAAAAATAAATTAAAAGTGCTACAGCTCAAATAAACAATCTAACTTAACACTTAAAGGAACTTGAAAAAGAACAACAAAGTTCAAAGTGAGTAGAAGGAAGGAAATAAACATCAAGCAGAAGTAAATGAAATAAAGTCCAAAAAAAAAGATATAAAAGATCAATGAATCCAAGAACTGGTTCTATGAAAAGATAAACAAAACTAACAAACCTTTAATCAGATTCATCAAGAAAAAAAGAGAAAGGACCCAAATAAATAAAATCAGAAATGAAAGAGGAGAAATAACAACGGACACAAAAGAAATACAAAAGATTGTAAGAAAATATTATGAATAACTATATGCCAACAAACTGGACAACGTGGACGAAATGGAAAATTCCTAGAAAAATAAAATCTCCCAAAACTAATCAGAAAGAATCAGAGACTCTGAACAGATATATTACACCTAATGAAACTGAAGCAGTAATCAAAAAATCTCCCAACAAACAAAAGCCCTGGACCAGATGGCTTCACATGTGAATTTTACCAAACATTCTGAGAAGAACTAACACCTCTCCTTCTCAAACTATTTGATGAAAATTCAAGAGCAGGGAAGGCTCCCAAACTCATTTTACAAGGCCAGTGTTATCCTAATTCCAAAACCACATTTGACAATGTCTTGGCAAAAGACATTGCCAAGAAAGAAAATTATAGGCATATATCCCTGATGAACACAGATGCCAAAATCCTCAATAAAATGTTAGCAAACCAAATCCAGCAAGGCATTGAAAAGATCATACACCATGATCAAGGGGGATTTATTCCGGGAATGCAAGGTTGGTACAACATTCGCAAATCAATAAATGTGATTCACCACAGAAACAAAATGACAGCTAAAAACACATGATCATATCAATAGATGCAAAAAAAGCATTTGATAAAATCCAGCACCCATTTATGATTAAAATTCTCAGCAAAGTGGGATTAGAGGGAACATACCTCAACATAATAAAGGCCACATATGACAAACCCACTGCCAGCATCATACTCAATGGGCAAAAACTACAAGTGTTCCCCTTAAGATCAGGGACAGGGATGTCCGCTTTCACATCTCTTATTCAACACAGCACTGGAAGTCCTAGCCACAGTGATTAGACAAGAAAAAGAAATAAAAGGCATCCAAATTGGAAAGGAAGGTGTAAAACTGTCTTTATTTGCAGATCACATGATACCATACATAGAGAACCCCAAAGATTCCACCAAGAAACTTCTAGAACTGATAAATGAATTCAGCAAACTAGCAGAATACAAAATTAATATCCAGAAATCAGTTGCATTTTTGTAAGACAATAATGAACTAACATAAAGGGAAATTAAGAAAACAATCTCTCGGCTGGAGTGGGGTGGAGGGATGGGGAGAAAATGCAGACAACTGTAATTGAATAACAATAAAAATTTTAAAAAAGAAAAAGAAAACAATCTCATTCACAATTGCTACAAAAAGAATTAAATACCTAGGAATAAACCTAATCAAGGAGGTAAAAGACCTGTACTCAGAAAATTATAAGATACTGAGGAAAGAAACTGAAGAAGATACAAATTAGTGGAAGCACATAATGCATTCATAGATAGGAAGCATTAACATCATTAAAGTGTCCATACTATCCAAAGCATTCTACAGATTCGATGCAATGCCTATCAAGATTCCAATGACTGCCCTGGCTGGAGTAGCTCAGTGGACTGAGTATGGGCCTGCAAACCAAAGGGCCGCCGCTTTGATTACCAGTCTGGGGCACATGCCTGGGTTGCAGGCCAGGTCCCCAGTGGGGGGAGTGTGAGAGGCAACCACACATTGACATTTCTCTCCCTCTTCTTCTCCTTCCCTTCCCCTCTCTCTAGAAATAAAATCTTTATTAAAAAAAAGATTCCAATGACTTATTTCACAGAACTAGAGTAAATACTTCAAAAATTTAAATGGAACCACAAAAGGCCCCACAGTGCAACAGCGATCCTGAGAAAGAAGAACAAAGTTGGAGGAATCACACTACCTAATATCAAACTATAGTACAAAGTCATGGTAATCAAAATAGCATGGTACTGGCATAAAAACAGACACATACAGCAATGGAACAGAAGAGAGAGCCCAGACATCAACCCACACCTTTACAGTCAATTAATATTTGACAGAGGAAGCAAGCACATACAGTGGGCTAAAGACAGCTGATTGAATAAATGGTGTTGGGAAAATTGGAAAGATACATGCAGAAAAAATGAAACTAGATCACATTCTTACTCCATAGAAAATGCTAAATAAAACAGTGTTAACAAGAATAGAGTATATGTTTCTGCTGTGAGCTGAATTGCGTCCTCTCAAAATCACATGTTGAAGTTCTAAACCCTAGTACCTCAGAATGTGACCATATCTGAAAAAAGAGTTTTTCAAGTGGTAATTAAATTAAAATGAAGTCATTCAAGTAGGCCCTAATCTAATATGACTGGGGTCCTTCTGAGAAAAGGAAATTAGGACGCAGACACACACAGAGGAAGACCATATGAAGACACAGAGCAAAGACAGCCAAGGAGAAAGGCATTAGAAGAAGCTGACACCTTGATCTCAGACTTCCAGCCTCCAGAACTATGAGACAATAAAGTTCTGATGTCTAAGCCACCCAGTCTGCAGTACTTTGTTATGGCAGCCCTAGCAAACTACTACACTTCATTTCTTCTTCAGTCACATATTTAGTAACCTCAAACCTCCAATAAAAGCCAAAAACCTAGAAATTAGATGGAAATAAAAATGTCTACAGCTCCTATATACTTTCACCCATTTTAGGTACTAAATATATTTGATTTCTCCATTCTCTCTCATTATTTTAACCATATTCTGCCTAAGTGCTTTACCCACATTTTGACCATTGGGCAGCTGCTTCTGTAGATTACTAGAGACCACCCGTAGGCATACCATAAGGTCCTGATCAATGGGCTCTTTGTCTCTTCATATCGCTGTGGTAGAACGTTTCCAATGGTCTTGCCTGGTCCTTTATACAACAAGCATTGTGAGCATATTTGTCATGCACTCTCTGGGGGATGAGGCAAACTTGGGAAGTAGTAAAATTTACTGCCCTACATCTGTTTTACAGAAAATATTTGTTTGCTTACCTGGAAATTTTCATTTCTACTCTAGGTTGTAATCAGAAAGAGAACAACAGAAGTTGTGGCTAGCAGGTTAAGGCTAGACACAATAATTGGCAGATCTAAAATTTTAAAGAGACAATAAAAGAAACTCGAAAAAGAAAAATCCACGGTTGACTAGTGTAGAGGTAACCTCGACAGATACCAATGGGAATGAAAAGACAAAGGAAAATCATCCCCTAGACTTTACAGAAGTCTATAGGAATTCTTAAAAGGACAAGCAGAGCCCTGGGTAGCTTATTAGGGCCTAACTGCACCATTGTTTCATAACACAGTTTAATAACTAGTATTTATAATGATAGCTACAAGTCATGAAAGTGACCATTTAATCATGCCATTTAGTGAGACATGTAAATATGTTATTTATTTGGCATTATATTTTAAAAATCATTAGTTAATAATTTTAGCGTTAAAAGAGATGTTTTGATTGGCTAAATAATATATTTATCCAGAGCCCTTCATTTCACTGTACACAAACAGAAGCAACACAAAATTACAAAGAGAAAACATTAATCAAGAATAAAGAAACCATGAAGAAAAATATCTGATTTCCAGTCTTAAGCCCACTCTTTGCTTCAGCGAAACCCTCAAAAAAAGCCATTTGGATCTTAAAAAGTCAGGTGTGGTGTTTTCTTTTCAAAGTAAGGAAAATAATATCCGTGACTCCACATAAATTTGGGGGAACAAATGAAATGATTGGAGCATAGGAAAATGTTATAGGAATGAATTTTCCTTGAGAATTTTAGGATTACACAATTCAATAATTAAATTGAATACAGGAATTAATTTTCATAAGAATCTTTTTTAAATTACTTTATTGTTGTTCAATTACAGTTGTCTGCATTTTCTCCCCACCTCTCCTCCCTGTCCCAGCCAAACCCACCTCTCTCCCCTGCTTCCACCCTCTCCCTTGGTTTTGTCCATGTGTCCTTTATAGTAGTTCCTGAAAACCCCTCTCCCCACTATCCCCTCCCCACTGCCCTCTGGCTATTGTTAGATTGCTCTTAATTTCAATGTCTCTGGTTCTATTTTGTTTGATTTTTTCTTTTGTTGATTATGTTCCAGTTAAAGGTGAGATCATATGGTATTTGTCCCTCACTGCCTGGCTTATTTCACTTAGCATAATGCTCTCCAGTTCCATCCATGCTGTCGCAAAGGGTAGGAGCTCCTTCTTTCTCTCTGCTGTGTAGAATTCCATTGTGTAAATGTACCATAGTTTTTTGATCCACTCATTTGCTGATGGGCACTTAGGATGATCTTAAATTCATTCATTATTTTACTTAAAAATTTAGCATTTTGTCCCGGTTGGGTAGCTTAGTTGGTTGGAGCATTGTCCCATACACCAAAAAGGTTGCAGGTTCGATTCCTGGTCAGGGCACATACCTAGGTTGCAGGTTCAATTGCCGGTCACGGAGCATACAGGAGGCAAAAATTTAGCATTTCAAGTTGGAGCAATTAAAACCCAGCCTAAGGCAAACTTTCAAAGGCAAATGGATGAGAAAGTCATTGATTCTTTTTTCCATTCATCTGTTACACGTATGTATTGAACATTGAGCATGTGCAGGTACTGTTCTAGGTTCTTAGATACTAAAACCAAGCTCACATGTTGGTGAAGAGAATCAGGTAGCAAACAACTACATAAATTGGATTATTTCACATAGAGGTTTACATAGACTACCTTCTGTAATAAAATCTAGAGAGCAAGGGGATAGAGAGCTCCTAGGATGGGGGTGAAAAGCTATTTTAAATAAAGTCATGAAGCATATGCTTTAGGAAGAGATTACATTCCAGCCGACACCTAAAGAAGGAGCAGGAACCTACATGCAATGTGGGCGCAAACGGCATCTTTGGTAGAGATTCCAAGTGAAAGACAAAGGTGAAAACCTAGACTTGGCATGAAGGAGGAGGAGAAGAAGGGGGACAGAAGGAGGCAGGGAGAGAAGAAGGTGCAAATAAAGGCCACTGTATCTAGAAAGAAGTGAAAGAAAAACAGAAGGGTAAGAGATGAAGGCAGAGAAGTAGACAAAGGCCAGATCACAAAAAGCCATTGTAAGAACTTGTGACTTCTAAATGTGCAAATCACCAGAGGCTTTAAAGAACAGATTATAGTCTTACTTAAATTATTTGTGTCCTCACTCTGTTTTGTGAAGAATGAACTTCAGTGGGACAACAGCCAAAGCAGAGAGCCCACCTAGCACCCAGATCTTGGCATTTAATACTATTCTCTAATAATAGGAACCAGGGCCCCTTGGAGAGATGGCTTTTTCTGAGACTGGAGCACAAAATATACAAGATGAGCCTACAGCGTCAAGTAGTGCCAGAAAGTAAGGAAGGGCTCAAAAAATCAAACACACAAAGAAACCCCTACATTGATGGGCATATGTCAAGGGCACACAGAAGCAACTGCAAGAGCTCCCAATAGCCAAAGCTGGAAGAGTATGAACAACAAAACAAATAAAGTAGCACTGGATTATAAGTCAAAGTATAAAATAAATATTCATGAGTCCACATTGATATAAATGAATGATTAATTAATTAATTCAATGAGAGAACAGACACAGATCTCCCTTTCAAGAGAACTCCAAATTATTTATGTAGATGCTCCGTCCTCAAGATCTCAAGATGGGGAGCACAACTCAGCACTCCTTAAGTGTGGGCTGGACGTAGTGACTTCCTTCCAAAGAGTACAGTATGGAAAGCGGGCAAAGAATAGCTTAATGGTGAGGAAACCTAATAAACCCTACCTCAGCCATGTGACCAAGGCCAATATCAAAAGTGATGTCGTGTTGATGATAGATACCCTTGATTGGGGACGATGAAAGTGGCATTTTACTTCTTTGATCTTCCTCCCCCAAACCCTTAACCTCAGTCAAATCATGAGAAAAACATAAAAATAAATACCAACAGAGGGGTATCCTACAAATACCTGACTAATACTCCTCAAAACTATAAAGGTCATCAAAACTAAGGGAAGACCGAGAGACTGCCACAGTCAAGAGAAGCCCAGGGAGACATGAAAACTGAATGCAATGTAATGGCCCAGAAAGTGCCCTGGAACAGATGAAGGACATTAGGTAAAAACTAAGGAAACAGGACTAAAGCATGAACTTTAGCTAATAAAATGTGTCAATGCTAGTTCACAAACTGTAATAAATGTACTATACAAATGTAATAGGGAATACTGGGTAATGGAGTGTTTGGAACTCTGCACCCTCTCCTCAATTTTTCTGCAAATCTAAAACTGTTCAAAAAATAAAGTCTATTAAGAAAAAAAGCCAGAGAGACTATTACAGTAGTTTGGATGACAGATGACAAAGATGATGGGGAAGCAGGGGATATGGTGAGGAGTCAAATTCAAAATACTCATATATCTTGAAAGTAAACAGCACAAAATGCGGTGGCAGATTAGATGTGGAAAGTGAGGGAAAGAGAATAATCAAAAATGACTCGGGTTTTTGCTTAGGTCACTAGGGAGATATTCTACTTTGTTTAGTAAAAAGGAGGGCGGAATGAGAGAAGAATATGTTTTCTCACATCTGAGTCATTTTGCCATCTGTGTCTACTGTGCATTCCTGATTTATTCTTGTGAGCTGCAGGATCAATAAAGTCTCAAACTATGTGGGCTCACACAGGATCTCCGATTAGTATAATTCTATTAATTTTTTATCATAATACTAAAAACCTACTTTACAATAGAAAGCATATAACTGTCTTAAAAAGAGATGGTATAAAATGTTTCTTGACCTCATCTGGGGACAGAAATTAGTACTAAATCACTGGTTCCCCAGGTCCAATTCAATGATTCTGGGAAAAGGCATGATTATCTAAATTACATCAAGCTTTTAAAAAGCACAGATTAAAGAGTTTAGAAATTTATACTTTTAAGTTCTCCAGATGATATTAAGTACCATGACCTGGATGGCATTCCTTTAAAGCAAATTTCTACTTAAAATATGGAAGCATTCTGCCTTTCTAATTATTTCAATTTGTTTACATTAGTAATTCCCAAAGGAACTTTTTGTCCAATGAGGAAGTAAAAAATTTCCCAGCACATTGTGGAAACTTCCACACTCACAAGTTGTTATGAATCACCATTATAAAGTTAACCTTTCTGGGGAGCACTGAACTAAACACCAAACAAGTAAAAATCTGTCAGAAAAGGCTCAGTCCCAAGGCAAAATAATAATAATAACAACACAACAACAATAATAATAGTAATAAATAATATATTTGCACTTTCTTGGTGAACTTAATAAAAACATTTCATTTTATAGTTGTTTCTGGCCACATGACTCAAATGATAAAACCTCAGGTTCCATGAGTGGGACAGCAAATCACCTGAAAAGATTCATCACTAAAAAGACGTGTTTTGTGTGGTCAGTAAACTCACACTCCATTAAATCCCCAAGCAAAAATAAAATGAAGGACAAAGATTCAATATCAAGAAGCTGTCCCTCAAATCTGGGAACCATGAAAAGAAGGTCACTAGAAGATTTGAACTTTTATTAAGCCATAGCCGAAAGCACTCATGGAGTGCTCACTACATGAAGCGCTCTATTTGAAGGAAGGGGTCTCGTTTAAAGTAGCCGTAATTCAGCCCATAGAGATAATAGTTTAAGATCAGCAGTTTGAACCTCCATCGGGAGCACATGGGTTCATTCTGAAGGGTGCAGGTGTAACTCGGTCAGTACTGCTCAGTTTCTCAAATTGAATGGGCCTCTGCAGTTGTGTAAATCCCACCTTCTGGGTGGTCTTCCAGAGCAATCTCAAAGAGGGCACACCACAGAGGTACTGAAGTTAATTTATGCTTATGTAGACTGTGAGTCACGCAGCTGCCATTAACACTACATAGTGAAGTGAGTCCATAGAAGTAAAATGTGAAAATGTCCAACAGCATAAAGCCAACTTTCCTTAGAGCATAAAATCGCAACTAGAATGACCACTGGAAAACAAATCAAGACACAAATGAACAAAAGTGTAGTTTGTTCAAATGAACAGAGGTGTCGTTTGTTCCAGGTATACCGCAAAATAATGAAGATGAATTAATAGCAGAAGGAATCATGAGTGACAGCTAGCTGATCCATGATCATAAAATACAGGACTGATAAACTGAACATGGTTACCTTGTTTGGTTTTAATTGACTCTCCTTCCTTCATCTGCCCACTGTGGCGGTGTGACACAGCGAACAATGCTCAACCCCTCCTCTGTGGCAAACCCACTCACAAGCTCGGAACCAGCTGATCCCAACACACAAATATTTTAAAACTCATCTCAGAGATGGACAATTATCAATCTAAAAAAATCTTTTCCCTGTCTCCCAGAAAGAAAAAAAGTTCATTTTCTTTCCTAAAACTTATTCTACTTGTTCTTTAAATCCCTTTTCCCTCATTTCTAATACCTTAAATATATCCCAGTTTACACCTTTCTTCAATTTATCAAAAAATAATAAATAAACTTTTGCCTTGAGTTTTCTCTCCCTCCAGTTCTAAGGGGTCAGCCTCACCACTCCTATTTTAACTATAGTGACATAACTAGGATGACTACGTTTTCTGGGATTATTCTAATTTCCGGTATTTTACCACATTATTTCCATTTCGGCTTGTGGTTTGAAAAGATGAGATTTTATCCTAAAATCTTCACAATCTGACTTTCACTACTTCTACTGAAATTGTTCTCTAACATTGCCAAACCTAACCACTGGTTCTTCTTATTATTTTTTGCATTTTTTTTATTATTGTTCAAGTACTGTTATCTTCATTTTCCTACCACCACTTTCCCCTGCCCCTCCCGCCCTCAGTCCTCCCCTGCTTTGGCTTTGTCCACGGGTCCTTTATATGTGTTCCTTGACAACCCTTCCCCTTCTTTCCCCCCCTCATTGTCCTCCTCCCACCCCTCTGGTTACTGTCCTATAAGTGGTTCTTATTTTTTTAGGTCTCTGCAGCATTACGTAGTCTAGTTCCACCCTTCCATATTATCGGTGTCTCTCACTTTGGCCTTTACACTAGTACAGGCCTCATATATCTCCCCTTATCTTCCTCTTTAGCATTTCCCAATGTGTATTATCAGTAACATAAGCCTCACAGTATGTTCCTTGATTAAGAAAAGATTCTGTGGTCAAAATGGCTCAGAAATGCTACATATAACGTTCTCCTCCTGCAGCTCTGTATCAGTGAATTGTGTGCACTCCTTGATTGTCATGGTAAAGCCACAACTGATTTATTTTAACCGAATGTTTTCCAATAAGTAATCCAGTGTTTTACTAGTCCACAGAATCCTTTTTTTAAAAAAAACAAACACATATTAACGTGTCATGGAATTGGTATTATGTAGGAGTAGTAGTTTGATGAAACAAATATTTAGAGTAACACACTAGGGAATATTGATGTACCTGAAATTTTAGGTTAAAACCTGAAATCTATCAGGCTTCCAAACTGAATTTGTCATCTTTTCTCCTGAGCTAGGTCTGAACATCAAATTAATCATTAGTAATAGCTTTTCACCAATCTCACATCCAGACAGTTGACAGATCTTTTCACCTCTTACTGTCTATTGTCTGTAGAGTTTGTTCCCTCCCTCACGTGGCTGTGGACATCACCCTAAGGCCAATGTTCCTTAAGCCTCCTCTAGACTATAATAGCCAAATGTAAGAATTAGGGCAGAACCTTAAAAAAAATTAAAAAGGGAAAACAATTCTCAGCTCCACCACAATCTTGTTAAATTAGGGGTTTGGGGGGAGGGGGGTTTGGCGGGGGTGCTATTGGGGAGACACTTGGATTTGTAAGCCTAATGTTTGCAGATTTGCAAACTGCTGAAGAAGACCATGAAGGCTCCCTGACTTTTCTCCTTCCCCTGACCTAGGCATTTGCAGTTCTTTTCCATCATCTCCTCTTCTTCTTTCTTTAGCTTTTAGACAGGTTTATTCATTTTTATTTTTTATTTTTATCCTATTACAGTTGTCCCAGTTTTTACTTTTCCTCTCTCGCCCTCCTCTGCCCAGTCTACCACACCCCCAACCGCTCCCAGTCAATCCCCACACCATTGACTAGAGAGACTATTATGCTAAGTGAAACAAGTCAGTTGGTGAAAGACATCTCTGCTTGAAGCGACATGGTTTTGAGTCTCCTAACTGTCCACTGCTCTTCTCTCAATGTGGTGCCTTTTAAAGTGAGGGTCTTGTACTGAACCACAGAGCACTCTGGATACAGGCTGGTCAATTTGTAAGACAGTAGGACCATCAATTACCTATTATTGCTCCAAGGTTTCTCCCAACCTGTCTTGTTGTTGGACAAGCAAATCACCCTCCTCGGTAGGCCACCTGCCTGCAGCAAATTACTAATCATCCTCAACACCAATCTGCAATAACCACCAAGATGTGAATCAAACAGCAAACAGACTAAACTTCCCTGAATTTTAAGGCATTACCTAGTTGCCCTTTTGGTCTCTGTTCTAAATAAACAGCATGAATCCCTTTCTCCAATGAACTTCCATTCTGAAGTCTGCAAGTTATGCCAATCCTTACCATGTTTCGGTATCATCAATGGTTCACATTTACACTGTTTTATCCACTAACAAAATATTTCAACATGATTTACTTAATCCTCTGAAAAGTTCTTCTGAAATGGGTATTATCCTTACGAATGAGGAAATTAAGGCTCATAGAGGTTAAGTAGCTTATTCAAAGTCATACACAGTAAGTAAGTGGGGAAAGTTGTGACTTTAACCTCACATGTCTTATACCTTAATCACAGCTTTCTCCCCTTTAAAATCAATGTATAGTCAATTGGCCATCATCAGAAAATTAGCACCAATTAACAACACAGGGTGTGATAGCTACCAGATGGTGAATTACTCAGCAAAAAGAACAATCAGCCAGAATATAGGGAGGCATTATAACATAATACAGGAGCTGAGGAGCAGTTCCTTTGAGGACAGACAGACCTCAATTTGTGTCCTAGCTCCATCTCTGACTGCTAGTGTTACCTTCTGTAAATTACACGCCCTTTGTGAGCTTTGGTTTTCTATTTGTTATGAAGAATAAAGGAAATAATTTTCTTTAAAGCATTTAACATGTACCTGAAATAATGCCTGATACACTGTAAGTCTTCAATCAATGCCTTTTTTAAAAATCCCTAATCTAAATATGATAAACAGTTTATTAAAATTTGTCTGTTTGGAAATAAATACAGATCTTCTGAATTTAGTGTACCATTCTTCATCAACTATCTCCAGGTGTCTGGGAATAGAACTATGTGTGAATTACAGAAAGATGGAAGATAGTCATGAGGAGAGAGAAAATTTGAAATAATGCTTGAAGTGGAGGCCAAGAGAAGGTACATAAATAAAAGGACTGAGCTATGTGTAACCACCCAGTGGCCACCTTTCATGGATTATCATCACACCCAGTCACTTAGGGATAAAAGAAAAAAGAAAGAAAAAGGAACAACTTAGAAGACAAGGTAGTGGGTAAAGTATATCCCTGGTATGTGAGTAGATTACTAAATAGGTGAATTTGGAGCTCCCAAAAATCAATTTGCAATTACATTCCATTTCATTTCTTTCCATTTATCATTGGGAGGACTTCCAGCCAAGATGAGGCATAGGTAGATATGCTTTGCTTCCTCGCACAACCAAAAGAAAGACGACAACAAATTTAAAAACAAAAAACAACCAGAACTACCAGAAAATCAAACTGTATGGAAGTCTGACAACCAAGGAGTTAAAGAAGAAACATTCATCCAGACTGGTAGGAGGGGCAGAGGAGGAACAGAGATAGGCAGCCGGGGTGGGAAGGACTTTCAGGAAGGCAGCAGCTGGAGGACTGGGCAGGCAAGGCAGTGGCTGGTGAAGCGGGCAGTCCCACATTTGTGTGCAGATAAACAGGGAGGAACACTTGGGGAGCGAGACAGACCAGGCAACCCAGGGTTCCAGTGCAAGGAAACAAAGCCTCAAAACCTCTGGTGGTAAAAACCTGTGGGGGATGCAGCAGTACTAGAAACTCCCAGCCTCATAAGAGTTCCTTAGAGAGACCCATAGAGTCCTAGGGAGAGACCCGCCCACCCGGGAATCAGCACCAAAAGGGCCCAATTTGCTTGCGGGTAGCAGGGGAAGTGATTGAAATTGGGGCAAGAGCTGAGAGGGAACAAGTGGCATTGTTCCCTCTCTGACCCCTCCCCCACATATAGCACCACAGCACAGCAAAGTGGGTTGCCCCACCCTGGCCAGTACCTAAGGCTCCGCCCCTTACAACACAACAGGTGCACTGAGACAAAGAAATATGGCCCTAATGAAAGTACACATAAAACTCCAGAAAGAGAACGAAGTAACAAGGAGACAGCCAACCTGTCAGATGCAGAGTTCAAAACACTGGTCAGGATGCTCACGAATGATTGAGTATGGACACAAAATAGTGGAAGAAGTGAAGGCTATGCAAAGTGAAATAAAGAAAAATATACGGGGAACCAACAGTGAAGGGAAGGAAACCAGGACTCAAATCAACAATTTGGAACAGAAGGTAGAAAGAAACATTCAACCAGAACAGAATGAAGAAACAAGAATTCAACAAAATGAGGAGAGGCTCAGGAAACTCTGGGACAACTTTAAATGTTCCAACATATGAATCATACGGGTGCCAGAAGGAGAAGAGAAAGAGCAAAAAATTGAAAACTTATTTGAAAAAATAATTAAGGAGAGCTTCCCCAATCTGACAAAGGAAATATACTTCCAGGAAGTAATGTAATGTAATCACAATTACATTACCCAAGATTAAAGATAAGGAGAGAATCTAAAAAGCAGGGAGAGAAAAGGAGAGAGTTACCTACAAAGGAGTTCCCATAAGAGTATCAGTTGATTTCTCAAGAGAAACTTTGAAAAGGCTAGAAGAGGCTGGAAAGAAGTATTTGAAGTCATGAAAAGCAAGGACTTACAACCTAGATTACTCTATCCAGCAAAGCTATCATTTAGAATGGAAGGGCACATAAAGTGCTTCCCAAATAAGGTTAAGCTAAAATAAAAGAGTTCATTGTTACCAAGCCATTATTACATGAAATGTTAAAGGGAGTTATAAGAAAAAGAAGATCAAAACTATGAACATTAAAATGGCAACAAATTCACAACTATCAACAACTGAATCTAAAAAAACAACTAAGCAAACAAGCAGAACAAGAACAGAATCATAGACATGGAGATCATTTGGAGGGTTATCAGCTAGGAGAGGGGAGGGAGAGAATAGGCGAAAATGTGCAGGGACTAAGGAGCATAAGTGGTGGGTACAAAATAGATAGGCAGATGTTAAGAATAGTATGGAGGAAATGGAGTAGCCCAAGAACTTATGTGCATGACCTATGGACATGAACAATGGTTGGAGGTGCCTGAGGGAGTGGGAGTTGTTGGGTAGAGGGGAACAATGGGGGAAAAATTGTGACAACTTTAAGAGTATACTCAATAAAATACATTTTTAGAAAATAAATAAATCCTTTAATCAATTGCTATTTATATATGAGGAAACAGTATTAATTTTTATTCCTATTTCACTAAGAATTTTTTAAATTAAAAAATGCACTTTGAATTTTTATAAAATCTCTTAGGGGAATACAAAGATGATCACAGGTTTTCCTGAGATGTCCCAGTGTTAAACTGCTCATATATTCCTGAAATGAACCCCAGCTTGTCATCGCATGTTACTCATTAACAAATAGCTATGTTCCTTTTACTAATATTTTATTTAATATACTTATGTCTATTTTCATAAATCAGACTGGTCTATAATTTTTCTTTAATTGTAATGTCTTTGTTAGGTCTTGGTTTTAGAGGTATTTTACACTTGTCAAAGGAATTAATAGCCTTTCGCCTATTTTCTATGATTGACAGTTTGTAGTAGTACAGAAATAATTTGTTTTCTTTTTTCTGTAAAAGTCATAGCTGGTTTGTGATAACTCTCAATTTCTTGTGTTACTGCAATTCAAGTTTATAACCCTTCTTTAGCCAAATTTTGTATTTTGTTCTTAGAAAATTATGCTGAGACTTTTAATTTATTAGAATACAATTATACACAGTATTCCATTAAAATTTTTTCCCATATCTTTGGTTATTTATCCCATTCTCAGACCTAGTGTTTCAAACCTATGTTTTCTTCCTCCTTTTCTCTCTTGGTTAGACTTGACAGAAATGTTCAACTTTATTTGGTCTTTTTGAACATCAAACTCTTGGATTTATTTAATAGTTCTACTTTTTTTATTTTTCAAGTTATTTTAGCTGAGTGCTTTTAAGATTTTTTCCTTGCCTTTGATTTTCATCAGGTTTACTGTGACGTGCCTAGATATGGTTTTCTCTGCACTCATCCTGTTTCAGATTTGTAACACTTTTTGAATCTGTGACTTTAGTTTTTGTTTCTCAGTTTGGTAAAATTCTTGCTGTTGTCTCTTCAAATATTGCTTCTTTCTGATTATCTTTTCTTTTCTTTCTGTGGCTCTACTATGTTCTACATGAAATTGTCTATCTTGTATTATCTTTTCAAAACTTTATTTTTTTAGCTCTTTAGCTTCAGTCTGGATATTTTCTACTGGCTAGTTTTTCTGTTCACTAATCCTGCCTTCTTCTATGTCTAACATGCTGTTAAACTCATCTTTTGTGTTTATATTTCAATCACTGCTTTTTTCAGCCAGAACTATTTTGTTCTTTACAATAGATACCAGTTCTCTGGTGAAATTCTCCATCTTGTCATCTATTTTCTTGAATATATTAATCACAGTTATTTTTAAAATCTGTGTCTGATGACTTAAATATCTGGATATATGAGCCATGTATAGACCTGTTCCTTTTGTCAATTTATCTCCCCTGGTCTTTACTTTGGTGTGCTTGGTAATTTTTGATAAATGCCAGATGATGTGTATGAAAAATTGGACTCAGGATGATGTTATCTTCTACAGAGGGTTCATCCTATTCTCTGACACACAACTAGGAGAGGGAGGCGAAGGGGAAGATTAATCAGGGACTGAGCTAACTTGAAGCTGGGCTGCAGTTTTTGATAAGCATGGTGTACCCTTGTTTTGCCCCCATTATACTGGTGTGCTGATGCCCAAGAGAACCTAGTGTTAAAAGTTTGGGAACTCTAGGAGCCAGTTGCTAAACCATAGGCATTTATTAAAAATGAATTATACAATTAAATAAATTAAATAAAATAAAGGTAATGCTCAAAAATGTGTAAAATTTTTAACTAAACTTAACTGTTGTCTATATTATTTATATGTGCTGTATTGTTATTACAAAAATACTATATAATGGTGTTACTGCATGTCTTTTCCCAACTCCGCATTCAGTGATGCCACATTTGTAGCTTGATAGAGCCCATGATGGAAGTATTTGCACCACAGAAACTGAAAGCACTACTAATCAGAGCTTGATTGATTGTTCTGTTGACTATCTAGATCAACTGTTCTCAACTGGAGGTAATTTTGTCCCCCAGTGTGTATTTGAAAATATCTGAAAAAAATTTTGTCGCAACTTGGCGTCGGTGGACTGACATATAGTGGGTAGAGGTTAGGGAGGCTACTAAATATCCCACAATGTACAGGACAGCCCCTACAGCAAAGAATTAGCCAGACCAAATGCCAGTTGTGTTGAGACTGAGAAATTCTGCTCTGCTGTGAAATGTCTGGAATCTTTCCCTTTCTTCCCACGCCTAGCTTGGCAAACGCCTGCAGGAAAAAGGTGGGCCTTTTATCCCTGTTTATTATATTGTTTTGGGTATTTTTCTAGCACTTTGATGTGACTACTTAGTTCGATTATTTTAAATCTTTCTTATTTTAATAAAAACATTTGACTATGAACTTTGCTTTGGATACAGCTTTGGATAACTGACCTTACTTTTTTGTCACTTTTTGCTCTTTTTGATGTTTCTGTGTAAAAGGTTCCAGCCATCAACATTCTTGTCTCTCCCTTATTTGGGATGAGTACACCTTTGCCGTTGCAAGCTATGCCATTGTTGAAACAATCCACTGAAAGTAAGTTCCATGAGCTGTCTAGAGAAAACAGTTTAGCAAGTGTGGTAGAGGTAATAATTAAGGGAGTTCCATAACCAAGTATCTATTTACACTTTGTATCAACTGGAATCATGTAACTGTGATGTCTGTTATTCTTGACTTACTAGAACAAAACTACTTATTTAACAAATAGTTAAGTATCAAGAATATGGAAAGTCCTATGCTCCTGTAGATGGAGAAAATCTGAAGTCACGACCTGTTCTCTCACAAAGTTTATAGATTTGCAAATAACTAATGTTTTAAAACTCTCAGCTACTCATCAAAGTCACGCTATTTGGGGAATTTAGAATCCAGACTCACTTTTTAAAAACTTACTCAACAGAAAATGAAAATATTTTGGATGAGATGGATCACTGAGTCAATCTATTATAAAACATGTGGCAATGTTGGAGTCAACACTTTTTGAGAACTTTAGATTTGCGTGGTGTTTAAGCTTTACCTACATATTTATTTAAAGCTGAACCATATTTTAAAAGCTTTCATTATATCTTTAAGAATATGCTTATGCAACTCCTTAATGTGATACCATAGTTCTATGAGTAAGAAAGAGTTGAGATTATTCTCACCATTTTACAGATGAGGAAAATGTGATGGATTGTTTAAGTGACTAGCTTCTGCAGCAAGTCCATGCTAAAATTCACAGCTGTTTTCACTTGGTACTCTGATGGCTTCTGTAGTTTTCTTTGCTAATGTTATGTGATGGGTCCCTTCTCCGTGTGTAAGATAGACTGAAGACACACATCTCAATGAAAAGTAATGCAATTCTTACTGAATCAGTGACCGTGTTTTGACAAAAAGAATCACTTATTTACAAGAAGGGCAGCTTTATGGATTGCCTCAGAATCGCTAAAATGTGTATATTATTTTTACAAGCTATTCAATATCTTTAAGCAATTTCAAAGTTTGTGAAGTGGGATAAACATTCATGAATTTTCTGATCACACTAACAAGTTTACATGAATTATAGATAAAACTTTTTCCTATTATGGTTCCCAGCTTATCCTAACTATCCATTCTAATTCACTAAGGAGAATCTAAGCTATTTCTGTGTACTTTTGGAAAATTAACTAAAGAAATGAGATTGTGATTTAGGTAATATAAGGCAACACTGTCCTTCCCCCACTTTTCTTCCCTCAAAACACACATACATGCACACACACTCACACTCACACTTTTGGCTACTCAGGGATTTCATGTGTAAATATTGCTTCAATTTTCCTACATGTATATGTACTTAATTTTTTTTAATTTTTTATTTACCTTAGAGAGAGAAAAAGGGGTGTGGGGGAGGGAGGGAGGTAGAGAGAGAGAGAGACAGACTGATTTGTTGTTCCACCCATTTACGCATTCATTAGTTGATTCTCATATATGCCCTGAGCAGGGGTTGAACCCACAACCTTGGCTTATTGAGAAGCTCTCTAATCAACTCAGCTACCCGTAAGGGCTATAACTTTCAAATAGAATGATGCAGTTACAACAATTTTTGCATATTGTTAAACTTTCAATCATGCCTTGTCATAGTTTTCTGATTTCTTAAAAAGGAGCTGTTCTTTCCTTTATTTTATGCTATGCTTTTATGCTATTTATACTTTTCTTTTCTTTTTTCCTGGTGGTTTAATGAGTCACGCATTCACAATATTTTTTGCTCCTTATCTTTGCCAGTAACTCCAGGAAGTACTTTTCTTTCAATCTAGCTGTGGTCTTGCCCTGAGCTTTTGCATGAAATGAGTATGGAAAAGTAACTCCCTCTGTTACAGATACTTTTCTTGTAAATCGCTGTATGTGGGGACAAGACAGGAAGGGTCAATGGGACGAGGGAAGTCGATTTTATATTCTCTGTAAAATAATATATGAGATATTTTGATATAACAAAAGTTTAAGCCACTGCTCAGAAATGTAGTTCATTATAGAGTGATTTCATTGTACTGGAAAGCTTGCTTTGTTAAAGAATTTAGAAGGAGGTGAAGGGCAATTCAAATGTCTTAAATTCAAGTTAAATGCATTTTGTTAAAGACTGAGAAACATTTGCTGGAATTATGAGTAATTTCCAACTAGAGTTCTATAAAAAGCAAGCTTGAAATCAAGTTCGTGTTACTCTCCCTAGCATAATTCCACAGTGACGCAAAGGTCTCTGAGTAAGTATCACAGGGATAGCATTTAAAGGAGCCGAAAAGATGGGATTTGAATAGAATACAAATAGAGAACTCTCTCTCCTGCCCCCCTTTTCTTTTCCCCTCCCTGCTTTTATATTTCTCCCCTCTTGCCCCTCCCAAAACACACACACTTACCATTATATCAGAAGGGGAAAAGATTATGTTGGAAGTCTTCTCTAGTGGCAAATGGAGTAACATACACTGAATAGCACAGTTGAGTAAATTGTGTGTGGCACTGAACTGGAATTTCTTCAGTGAAAGGGCTTATGTTCTTAAAGAGTAGAAAAACGGCTTAAATTTTCTAGTAGCCTAGAATAAAAACGCACCGGAGGCTCATGTGAAATGTAGCATGTGTGAATAGCTTTGCAGCAGAGTTCCATTGGAAATGTAGCACCACAGCTGGGGCAGCGACTCATCGCACTAACACACACCGTTAACAGACAGACCCTCTCTAATCAAGCCTGCACTTTCTCACATTATAAGGAATTTCTTAGGCTGTTGTGATAACATGATAGGTTCCTAAAACTTGGTCAGGCCACTTGAATTTAACATTCGTAGAATAACTACCATAGACTAGGAATTTTTCTGTATTTAGTTCTTACACCTGTTTGGTTTTATTTTCCCCATTTTATAGGTGATGAATCTGAGGTCACACATCTGGGCCAAAATTCAACTGTTTCCACCAGTTGCTTTCCGCCCATGCATGGGTGTTCTGATCGATGAAAATAAAGATACAAGAAAATTTTAAGACGGGAGGAAACACAGTTAAGACAGCTTATGTCAATTGGCCTCAATCATCTCAGAAAAAAAAAAAAATCCTAAGAAGAGGTAAAAATTTGGAATACAGCTACTTGAGAAAATGAAATGGGGAGTTGATAAGTGAAAATAAAATGCTTTTCAGTTTCAATAACTAGAATCCTGCCCGTGTATCCAGCTGCCGTCCTACCTCACAGATGTTTAAAGGCTTTATGGCTTACTCAACATTGGCTACTTCTTCCTGTCAGGATTCCAAGGGGCTTCCCTAAGGATAACAGCCAGCCGGAAGCTGAGTCCTTCTTGATGATCTGCCGTGATGGATCTATTTACTTTTGGTTCAGCACCCCCCCACTAGAATGGTCTTCAATTTTCCACTTAAGTACTATGACAAATACAGTTTTTTTCAAGGAATGCAGTGTGTGGGTGGGTGTGTTCCATGTGCTCCCATTGTGCTGAGCAAAATAACCAGACTAGTGTGACCAAAGCAAAATATTAAAACTTTATTTCCCTAAGATTCTTTAGCTTTTGTCTCTTAAATTGAGTGTTACTATTTCAAATCCATTTACATACTAGCTATGCGATCATGTGGTACTTACCTCTCTCAGTTTCTTCGTCTATAAAATGTGCTGTTAGGAAGATTAAAAGGCCTTATACAGACGGCACTTAGAACCATGCCTAGCATCTGGTAAGTGTTACGTGAGTGTTAGTTCTTGTATCATCATCATCATCATTAGTGAGCCTATATAAAATAAGCCATTAATTCAGTGCAAGGTCTTACAAGTAAATGTATACAGAATAAAAACTACCCTACAGATTCCTCAGAGTCTTAAAGTCATCAGGAACTCATTACACGTGGATGATATTGGAGAATATTGAAGTTTATCAGCTAACAAAGAAAAAAGTTGCCATTGAGGCTGTTACACCCCTATTTCCTTCTCTTTTCACCCCCAGAAATCTATCTTGCACACTGCTCTGGCTTACTTCCCCTTTACATGATGCTATTGTCTTATTCGAAATTTCCCTGCAATCTGTTTGACAATGTTCAGACACATATCTGATCGACAAATATTCAGTGATGACGATGACATGCCGGGACTAGAGATATAAATAGGACTGAGACATGGCCTTGCCACGGTGGGGCTCACCTGCTAGTGGGCAGACAGGCACATAAACAGGTAATTGCAGCCCAGAGTGGGACATGCAACGATGGAAGGGCATACAAGGTGCTGTGGCAGCAGAGATGAGGGAAAACAAAGTTCACTCTGGAAGGCTCAGGCAGGGCTTCCCGCTGGAAAGGATGCCAGGGCTTAAAGGGTTCCAAGCAGGATGTGCAATGTCCTCTGGTATCCAAAGGCTTCCTTAATGAGGGCCCTTCAGCCCTCCAGCCACATCTCCCAATACTGCCTACACACCTCACCTCCCCACTTCTACTGGACCAGTCTCCTAACTATTTCCTTAAAAAATCCACTTCTGATCCTATCTCCAATCCCTCTTCTTACGTGGCATCCTCCATCAGGCATCCCCTACCTGGGAGGAACTGAACCCTTCTCTCTGCCTGGTAAAATGTGGTTTCCTGTCCTCCATGAAAACTGGCCCTACTTTGCTACAGCCATAAACCCTCCTGTCACACAAGAGAGCATTTCAAACAGGCATAATCAGACAGAAACTAACATTAGCTTCCCATATTTATAACTATTTATTGTGTTGTCTCATCTCTCCAACAAAACTGTCAGTACTTTAAGGAGAAGGCAATTCATAGATTTGCTTCACAACACCTGGCAGAGTGTCAGCCAAAGCAAAATATAAGTGGTCATATATACTTTTTGAATTAAATTATTTCACCAATGCGTTCCCTGGTTTATCTGATGTGCAATAAATTCATTTTATGAAATTTTAGAAGTTCAAATAACCAGAGGAGAGAACATTCTTACTTCTGTCAGTTAATTTACTAACTGAAAATCAGTAGTACTATATGCGACGTACACTAGCTTGGTAGAATTCGTGAATGTGAAGAAAATGGGAACCGTGGAATAAATTACACATTTGGTTTATAAGCAGTCTGTGAATAAGGTTCTTGTACTTGGTAAGCAGTAAGAAAGTAGTATGTTGTTGACTGGAAATGTGCTTAGGGTAAAGTATGAAAATGAAATGAGAATAATTGACTGACCTTTTTTGTAAGGAAAATATATATAACTTTACTTGACTGATATATATATATATATACACACACACACATATATATACGTGTGTGTGTCAAATAAATGAAGAAGATTACACAAATACCTGAATGCATACACACACACTGTAAGTGTGAGTAACAGAAATGTCAGTTAGGAAGATAACCTTTCCATACTGCTAATGCTTAGGCACTTTCAAATTCAGCACTTCTTTCTTTTCTCTTTTTATTTCCTATTTCCCTTCCACTGTTATTTTCCATATTGTTGAGCTATTTAGTCTTTTCTCCTTAACTTTCTTACTTCACTCCCTGCGAAAACTCCACGCACTTTCTCTCTCACACACACACCCCTCAACTGTATCTGACAATCTGTGTTCGAACTATGAAACCAACTCTCCCAGAAGATATAACAGTGATGCCATTGATTCACTAAACCAACAATTTTCAACCGATGGGCGGCAAGAATTTTTAAAACATGCAGTACCTCACTATTTAGTCAGGGGCACTGACCTCTTCTGCCTTGGATTGTAAAATTTTAAAAATGACAACCACCAACACAACAATAGTACAATAACCATCCAGTGTGAATAAATCAAAATTATACCTATTCTTTTGTCAGACTGGCAAAATATATATGCAGGGTCCGGCACAAATAATGCCCCTTTTACTTTACAAAATCTTTTAGTAGAAAATCACAAGCATGTAATTCTATAACATAACAATATCACACTCACGCACACCATATGACATGTTAGGTGAAATGTTCAAATTGCTGCCCATCTCGTCCGAGACATTCACATACCCCACCAACCACACTCACGCAAGCTTTACTTCTGCAGAACCCTGTATTTTTGGTGTGCCACAGGTTCTTAGTAATTAATTTATGTGTGCCATGAGAAAAACGTTGAAGATTGCTGCCCCAGAGGGTAGATTTCCAGTAAATTCCAGAAAGCGGATTTCTGGAAAGCTGCATTACATGACAGTACAGTGACTTCTCTGGTATTTAGTAAGCTACAGACATGCCCTCTCCAACAGTCCAGATCTCAGCCCCAAGGGGCAAAAGGTAGGAGGGTGGGGACTGCAGGGGAAACTTCCCCTTGGGCTGCATCTCAGCTCTAGGGATTCTGATTCCTCCTTATATTTGCTATTTCTGTATTCTTTAAAATTTCTACTTACTTCTTACTAGACAGTCCCTCATTACCACAACCCTCTGTTGTAAGTGATAATTCTTTATATTAAACTTTCCAGTTCAGATTACTGTGTGGTTTCTGTACCCAGAATGGGTACTGACTGATACATACTTCCTCATATACTGTAAAATAGCAACTAAAATATCTTATCAATAACATCAATAATTGAAAAAGATAAATTTTCTGGTGTTCTATGTATAAATTGCAAGCTTAAAATATTTTTTTCAAAACCTCAGAGCTATATATTTATACCATTTAATGAATGGAGAAAAACACCATATACCTTAATTTGCAAAGGCAGCCCTACCTGTCTTATCTATCAATCAAATCAGGTTTATTATCTGTCCCAAAAAAGACTTTAATTTTTTCAATTTGAATAAATATGTAAATATATTGATACACGTCCTCATGACAACCATGTCACTCAAGTAGACTAGTAGAAAACAGAGAAGGCAGAGATAAACAAGCAGACTGCGCTTTACCAAGATGAAATAATATTTCAATAATTTTTTACCACTTCAATATTTTTCAATATTTTTGGCCTTGCTTTCATGGGTCTCCCCTTCAGAAGTAATGCTGTTGTTTTATTTTATGTCCTAGATATTTTACCCTGGGACAATAAATCATAGTAAGTTTGGCTGACTGGTGTGGCTCAGTGGATTGAGTGCCAGACTGCATATCAAAGGGTCACCAGTTTGATTCCCAGTCAGGGCACATGCCTGAGTTGTGGGTCAGGTCCCCAGTAGGGGGCGCTCCACAGGCAACCACACATTGCTGTTTCTCTCCCTCTCTCCCTCCCTTCACCTCTCTAAAAACAAATAAATAATTTTTTTTTAAAGATTGAGATGGGTGAAAGATAGGACATCTTTTGTGAGATAGGAGAAGGGTGATTATGATACAGGAAACAGGAAGGAAGAAGTGGCCAACCACAGACTCTCTCAGACACATCAGTTTCGGCAAAGTGTACGTACAGTTGAGGACCAGAAAACTGATTCCCTCAAAACTGTTCACGCCCTGTGGTCCCTGGAAAGGTCTCCAGTATGAAGATAGTAACACCAAGTCAATGAGCTACCTTTCTACTCTACAGACAGGGATATTCTGCCGCTGCCAAAAAAAAAATTTTTGACAGGAAATCAACTAAGGACAACCTTGTTTTAAAAAGGAGAATACAGTATCAAAGCTTATTCCATAAAAACTTAGAAATAAAAGCTTTCCTTACAATAATGCTACAGGAAATAGAGGCAGTATTACATCAAATGTGAAACTCCCTGGGCCCCGCCAGGACCTATGCTTGGATAGGGGTCTTGCTTTTAGTTTTCGTGACTCAAAATCTCACGTGGGTTAAAGCCTTTATTTACAGTTGTTCTGTTTCTTATTTAAAACAGTAAGTTTTCCTCAGATCCATCACTTTACTCAATCACATAAGAAAAAAAGTGGAGAATCTTAAACAAAAAGCAAAGGGGATGTGGCCCATTTTTACCATTTGGGATATTAACAAGTTTAACATGGCTCAGCAACTATCTTAAGTGTTGTATCAACTATTATGACACAAGCTAAAGGTGCTGAAATATAAGGATGTGCGTTTTCTGAAAGGAAATGGGTGACAACCTGAAGGGCTGGTCTTTTAACATAAAGAATTCCTACCTGAGAAATCAGAACAGATTCTCAACCAACAATAACGTGCAAAAAGTTTTATGCAAAGTAAGAAGGGTTTTAAACATTTTAAATTTTTTTTTCAAGGAAACTACTGTTTCCTATTATTTCTTTAAAAAATCTGTAAATGTTAGTGTTTTAAGAGGGAAACATTTATAGAGAGATATTATGTTTTACATGCTACACATATTAATTGTTTGTACATTTCCCCCAAGAAATTTGTCATTCTGTTTTAAATATATAACATTTACTCTCACTTAAGCCTTCTGTCTTTTTATTTCCCCAAATCAGCACCCCCATGGGAGTATAAGGCTTCTCGGATTTTCTCTACCTAAATAAATAAATTTTGGTAAAGGTTGTTCTTTCTTGAGTAAAATTCATAATCTCTAGAACACAATATCTGAATTAACTATTTTGGTGGAAAAGCCTTATGTACTGCCTATTTTGTAGTAAGCTATTAAGATCTTTAAAATAAAAATTTTGGACCAATGCAAAAACTATTAAACTCATAGTATGTAATTTGCTTATATATGTACGAGTACCTGCTATAATTCCCATGTCACTTTCAATATGGGTACTACCTCTCGTTACAGAAGTACGAATAGTCAGATTGATGGATATTATTCAATCTGAAGGATGCACATAAAGGATTTTCATTATAGTCCAATAAATAAATTTAGGGCCATCACTTGCTGATAGAAAATTCAATAAATCTTCTGTAGCTCTACTAAGCCTCATGTTTGTTGCAATGAACAAGTTAATATTGGGTATCTTAAAGATACAAGTGTTGCAAAATCAACAATTATGTTTTTGAGGGTGGGAAATAGAAATGAGAAAATTTAATAATGTAAAGTTTCTAATATGAACAAGCAGTAACCGGTTTGTTGCCATCTGTGACCTGTCCATACCCATAGGCTTTTAATACACTTACTTGAATAATGGAGCTCCACAAACAACACATTTATATATTCCAGGGTCTTTGTGATGTGTATATGCCCCTTCGAAGGCACTGGTGAACAATAAACAGAGCGTTAAAAAATTAAGTAAAGTTAGCATCATTTCTACAGAATGTATTTGCTTAAAATATATTTCTATAATAAATCTTTCAAGGGCTTTTTGTCCTATAATGAGAACAGACTAAACATATGGAAATCTGAACATGACTAATATATTTCAAATCTATATAATAAAATGTGCATATAAGTACTCCAAACCAGTGCAGGATGAGTGTGTGTATGTATGTATACATATATGTGTGTATGTATATGTATACAGAAAGAGTCATGTAGTTATGTAACGCTTAGGAAAAACATCCTATTTTTTTTTAAAAGCCTGTAGTTCATATCCACAGAAAAAACAACAACAAAACACATCACTACATAAGATTTCTGCTACTCTACAGTGTCCAAGAGTATATACCAGAAAATGCAGAAAGATCCAAAGACTTCAAGTGGAAGGAGTCTTATTTTTTGGTTTGAGAAGGAATATTGCAGCTTTAAGGGAATATTTTTCTAAGTTAACAATCTTAAAGGCTAGGAGGTCACTCAGCTAATACAAATCAGCTGTGCCGGCCCAACAAAAAGTCTATGTGCTCTGCAGCTTGTTTTTATTATCCTTTCACCCTCTTTATGAGGTCCAATTTTTTTATAAACAGAATTTTTAAGAATGACCTAATCTCTAGTTGTTTGTGTGCATTAAATCATTTTGCTGGTCTTGTACACAACGGGACGGGCAGAGGTCCTCCTGGGCTGAGCCTGACGTCCACCGCTGGCTCATTGTGCAGCAAGGGTGGACTTTGTCAGAGATTCAACACTTGGTAAATTCAGTAAACAGTATCCACTGTGACAGGAAGAGAGTGTTGCCTATTAACAAGAACCCCATGTGTGGTAAAGAGCTCTTTCACTTCATGAATGAAAACAAGAAGTTACATCATTAATAAATTTGGATCAGAGGTAAGTTACGGCCTTATGCCAAGCTCCATGGTATAAATTAGACAACAAAATGGTTGGACCTTGGCAAGTTACCTTTGAGCTGGAATCAGCTGAGAGAGACTTTATTCACTAAAGAGAGTCTTGGAAGTGAACAAACTCTTTTTTCAGGACTCGGGGCGAACTTCCAGGGACCAAAGCCATGTGAGGGCAGTTATTGAAAATTTTTGACATTCCAACCACAAATGAGCCAATAAATACTTTCTCCACATGTGCTTCAAAAAGAAATTGGAGTGGGGTAGAAAGGAACTAAATTATGCTACCTTCTTTTTGCAGCCAAAACGTCTATACTTACAATGGCCACCTTCAAAATTTCAGCATCCTGGCATAGCGCCATGTCCCTCATGGTTTTGCTTACTGTGATGTCTTCCCAAAAAATGTACCTAAATCGCTATTACTTCCACACATTTTGTAGTAAACTAAAAACAGGCCCTTAATAAAAGCCTTGTGACTTTACATAAGATAGAGTGTTCATTAAATGGGGGAAA
Organism: Desmodus rotundus; assembly: GCF_022682495.2. Taxonomy (NCBI): domain Eukaryota; kingdom Metazoa; phylum Chordata; class Mammalia; order Chiroptera; family Phyllostomidae; genus Desmodus; species Desmodus rotundus. The sequence goes on from NC_071389.1 coordinate 141,790,814, forward strand.
GAATAAATAAAACTTAGTCTTAACCTAAACAATATCATTTTCAAAACTTTTCCAGGATTCTAATTTGTAGTCTTTAGCAAATAAGTGTAGAATTTCTTGAATTAAATGTCAAGGAAGAAGATTCAAAGGCAGAGGGGGTGGGGCTGGGGTGGAGAAACCTAGCTCTTGCTTAATGACTTTTTCTTACAGTTCACCTTACCTTTCGGTCCCTTTCTCCTGAGTGACATGGTACTGCAGGGGTGTTAGCCGCTTCCTCAGTTCCTGCTGGGAAAAGACCACCTTACAGTTCTTTTTATCCCTACATGACCCTGGAAAAGAGAAAGGATATGGGAGAAGGAGGCTCTTCAGTTTGAACCCTAAACAGTTGCTGTGGCTGGCCGCTGCAGCACGGCTTGTGCAGCCAATTGCCAGTGACCAGATCAGTCCCTAAAGCACCACCTTACCTGAACTGCAGCTGATTAGTTCTCCCAGTCAAAAAAAAAAAAAAGTTCCTCAAGATTCAGGTGACTGCACTGGAGCACCGACAACGCGCAGCAGCCTGAACGGCTAGCACGTGATGGTAAAAACTCACTGAACAGTCACGAGATGGTAGGACACCCTTTATGTCTCCAAAACCTTAAAATTCTTTCTTTTAGTGAATGTTAAGAGTATAACTCTAGTCACACTGTATGTATAAGATGATGGGCATATAATGTTACACAGTAATTCTCCATTCAATAAGTTTGCGTCTTAGTAGAGAGTGGCTTGAAACCTTCATCATTCAATTTCCAATCTGGGTGTTTTAAATACCATCCTATATTTTAAAACTCTGAAGATACAGTTTCCACGACTAGAGATTGTTGCTCTCTGTGATTCTGTCTGATACTTTACTAGGTTCTGCAGAGTTCTTAAAAACAAATGTCTCTTTAAAAGACTGCATCTTACCATGTTAAACAGGCAGCAAGAAACTGTTAATAGACTCCAGGAGAAGGCACTTACACTAATGCAGATTCAAGAAGTTCCAAAGAAGGGTGATAAAAATAGGGAGGGGGAAAGACAAAGAGAAGAGGAAAAGTGAATGTGATTTTACTTAGAGACCTACATTTTCTTTTTGCAAAGTATATCTAGGAACACTTCACTGATTAAGTGTATTTGAATGGTGAAATAATTTTAATGTGATTCTAATAACAATGGCAGCTTTTATTTCAGCCTATACAGACTGCAGTAAAATGTTCAGACAACACCTGTTTATATGTAGTATTTTATTTTACCTGCACAATGAGCAAAAAGGAATGTAACTCCAGGACAAGGCAACCTTGCCGGCTGCAGTAAAACCACTTTTCTTTGCCATCCATCACAGGGGAAAAGGGGCTTGCAGATGGCCCTACCTGAAAACTGTTTTGAAATTACTAAAAGAAATCCTGCTTGGTTTCCTGAATGTTGAACTCAACTTCTTTTGAAATATTAAGAAATATGATTGAGGAGTAGAAGTGCTTTCTACTTCTTTTACTTTTAAGGCATGTAATGTTCATATGTGAGTTCACTGAAATTTAACTAGGAGGAACTTAACTAACCAGTTGCCCTGATGGTGGGATTGAAGAAGGATATCAGCTTCCAAATCCAGGGCCACCAAGACAGGGCAGCTGATTCTCCAGGAGGAAAATACGGAGGCCGGAAATAGCAAACCAGAGGCAAACGGAAAGGTGCACCGTGGAACACGCCTGTGGGCTGTCAAACAGCGCCTCTCCCGACGCCACACCGTTGGCTCTGCTCTGGCCTGGAAAGATCCGTAGGAAGAGCTGGCCTACCGCTCGTGGCGTGCCGGTCTCCCATCTCACTGGACTTCCCTGCACGCCTCCACACTCCCCATATTACACTAGGCTTTATCCAAACACCTACTGCTTACACTGTTAATATTTTCCAAGGGGTAGACAGAAATGTTTCCCTGAGAAATGTTTGTCCTGTCAGAACAAGCCTCTCCACAGCTTGAATGCAGAACTGCTCTTTCTTAAATAATAAGGTGACTGTGATGGACCCCTTTCTGTTCAATTCACTGCAGACTTCTTAGATGTTATCTTTTTTGTTTTTATTTCTTTATTTGTTGGAAGTGTTGCATCTTTGTTGATTTTTGTTCCAAAAGAAATCATTAATTGAAAATTTATCACGACATAATGTGTTGGTTAAAATTATTTTCCCCAATGGCATGGATAGTTAAAATCTGTACAATTGGAATTAAACAATTCTGTCCAAAGTATTTTTGTTAATATATGTTCATTCATACAAAAAGACCAATTGTGTTCCCAAAGTTGAGAGAACTAAGCTACCCATCTGTATGTCATTTAGTACAAGAGAAGCAACTGCAGGTTTAAATTACATGGTATTGGATTGCAATTTCCTAACATTGGATGCTTTTCTGCTTTTTTACCTTGAGTCATTTACTAAGGAGTGTTCATAAAAAGTAGCTTAAAGCACAGATGCTTGCAAATCGTTTAGGCAAAGATGTTTCTCTCTTTTTCATCCTCCCTCTCTCGAAAAATCTCTTTTCTGAAGAAAAAAAATAAAAGTGTTGGTCACTATTGACAAACCATGTCAAGCATTTGTATAAGGAGAAAAGGTAAAATTGAAAACATCTGATTGAAGTAAATAATACAAACATAAAAAGCTTTACTGGTGAATGAAGGGTACTGAAGAGACTTTATTTCATAGTTTAGAAATTACTTTTGATCTAAACATTCTTAAAAACTATGAACCATCTCATTAACTGTGCTGCAGAGACCTCGCTTTAATGGCCAGCTCTGAAAGAGCGCTGCTGTACGCTTTTGTTACCCTCCGCCCTACTTGAGAGGGGGACAGAGATTTCACTCCAGCTTTCTTTGTTTGTCTTTCAAGAACCACTAAAGCAGTATTCACACAAATTTTGTAGGAATGTGCCCTGTGTCATAGCCTACAAATTATTTGGTTTTGGTGCACTTAAAGGTCATCTTCCAAATTAGCAAAATTTTCCTACATCCTGGCTTTTCAACCTTAAATATAAATATTGTTTCCTAACTGTAAGTGAGGTTTGTTCTTTAAGAAATGCTAGTGCTTATTTAAAGTTGTCAACTTTGTACATTTTTATTCTTTGGTCATACTATGTTCTCAAAATAATTAGGCTTTTAAAGTGTACCTAATAGCAAAAGGAAGTATATGTCATCTAGAAACAACTATTGTGGTTTTATATGAAACAACTCAATGAGAAGTTAGGTTTTAATAAATTTCTTGCCACATAGTTTCATAACAATAAACTTCCTGGACAATCAAAAGCTATATTGTTACATTAGCTCTTTAGCATCATAACCTAAAATTGGCATATACAGAATGGGGCAAAGGAGGTTTACATTGTGAGTATGTGAGACACAGTTTATTCTTATGGTATTACTTAACGATTACATTATTTTCCATACAAACAACTGTAAACCCACTTTTGGCCCACCCCATATAAACACAGAAAGGCCTCACTTTTGTCTTTGATTTCCTGTCTTCCTATGAGACTCACTTTTCTAGGGTCATATGGTGCCACTGTTAAATTTCAGAGAAATCATTTCATTCTGAAATTCTAAAATAATTCACTGGATGGTTTCTCTTTACTATCTTCACTTAGGTACTATAATTTTCTTATTACACAGGGTAATGTTAATGTCTCTCTAACATTAATATTATTTGACATCTGTTCAATGACCTCTAAATTGGCTTAGAAGTATGTTATGGAAAGATTTTCCCCTTTATTTCAATGTTTAATGGAGTACTTTGAAGGCAGAAGTGTGTGTGTGTGTGTGTGTGTGCAACACAAAGTGTATTTGAGGGAACAACACTGCCACTTTGGTATCTTATCACACCACCATTCCCTGCAGAGTTACTTTGGTATAGGGAAGATCCATCTTGGACCCAAACCAAGGGTATTTATTTACTGAAATATGCCCAAAGTCTCTTTTTATATTAAGGCTTCTTCATGTTGTTGATGGCTCAAAGGTAGTATTGCCTTGGAACTCCAATGGGAAGCTTCTGCTCTCAGCAATAGTAAACTTACAGCAAGAGTCCGCGTTCGGGCTCTGCCTGCTTCCCGGTCATGTGGCCTCAGGCAAGGCGGTCTCTCGACTCTGCACTGCCCCCTCCCAGCTCTCCTCCAAGGACCACAGAGATCATCACTTAGTGAACACTGCCTGAATGAATGCAACATTACGTTATCGTCCTGATCACAGCAAATTCTGAAGTTAAAACTGTATCTGAAAAGGTAGCCAGGTCAGGTATTTCAGCATGCTGCAGTATTTTATTGGTAATTCCTTGCTTATAATAATTCCCTCAGAACAGTATTTTATTCATGTTATCATTAAATATGATTAAAATAGGAATTTAAAGAAGAAAACTAAATGTAGTGGCTACTGTGTGCCAGGCCCATTTCTAGGCACTTTTACATAACTGTATTTAATCCTCTCAGTAATTCTGGGAGGTAGATGGCATGCCTACTTCACAGATACAGAAACTGAGATTCATAGGTCTGATGTAACTTACTGATGACAAAAAGCAAACAGGTATATCGACTCGGACTCAGGGCGTCTGACTGCAGAGCCAATGGTCATTACACTATCTTCTGTGAGGAAAAAACATGCTGCCCCTTACTCCTGTAACTACGCAACAGCTTTCAGCTTAAAGACCATCACTAACAACTTAAGATGATAAGGGAGAGAAGTTACCCAGTACACCCAGAAAACAATAAATACGATTGTGCATTAGCGGCCGCCTGTTTTCCCGGCGCTCACTCCTTCAGCACAGGGCAGTGACAAGGCTCACACGGGGTTCTCGCAAAGTCTATAAAATGTTGAAAGGCTTTTCAACTTCCTGTTGAGAAGCAAATCAGATCTGTTTCCTAAATCTTAAAGCACTTTTAAGTCATAAATCTTATATTTCAGTGTGAAAAATCAAAACGAAACCTAAAGATCCCATAACTGTAATTTTGTTTCTAAGATCAGAAAAAAAATGAAACTATTAAATATTTTCCCAAGATAATAAGTGAATGGGAAATAATAAGACTTCTGTTTTGCTTGGAGTTTACTAGGTTAAAATAGTAATATCCATGTTGAAAAACGTTGATACTGTATTTAAAAACATACTTTGATTTTCACAATTTTAATTTTCAGCTGGTTATTAATTTGTCAAATTAGAAATCTGAACAGAATTTTATTCCAGATATACTAGTGTTGGGAATTGCTAAATGAGTGGGCATATGTAAAGCCATATCTAGTCCATTTTAAAAGGAGAATATGAAATATATTCCATAAACCATGTTCTCCTGTTTGTTTTGCATGCCAGTAATTCAATGAAGGCTTTAAGAAAAAAATGCAGAGCACAGGGAAGAAAACCTCCATGCGTGCAGAAGCAGGACCAATTCTCCTGATTTTCCTCTCAAAGCGGACCTGCACTGGAAAGCGTCCCTGGGCTCGCCCACGGTCCAAGGCGCCGGGACACTCCCACTGGCTGTGCTCTGGCTTCCAGGGAGCTCGGGTTTCGGTCCTACTCTGAAGACCGCTGATCCAATGCTTGCTCTTACGTTTCTTTAAGTGGGTGCAGTTATTCTCTTTAAAAAATGTTTATTAGATTTATTGGAGTGACAAATGTTGAGGATTTACAGAGTGCCAGGCAGTGAACTAAGTAAAATACACTCATTCATTCATTCAATGATTATTTATTGAGCACCTTTTATCTGCTGGCATTATTCTAAGTACCTAGCATATACCATGAACAAAATTAAGATTCTACTTTTGTGAACCTATCGTGAAAACAGACAAAACATAATAAAAAAAAAAAAAAGTAAATCACATAACCTGCTAGAAGGTGGTAAGTATATGGAGGAAAACAACAACAACAAACTAAGTAGAGCAAAGAGGACTGGGAGACCTAGAAGTAAGGGCTGTGAACTCACATAGAGAGGGCACGTAGGTCTCACTGAGAAGGTGACATTTGAGCCAAGCCTGAAGGAAGAGAGGAAGTTGCCTGTGCTGATTTCCTTCTTTTCTCTCTCTTTTTTTATTGTTGTTCAAGTACAGTTGTCTCCATTTCCCCACCCCCACCACTCCCTGACTCCAGCCATCCCCACCTCCCACCCTCAATCCTACCTGCCTTGGGCTTTGTTCCTGGGTCCTTTACACATGTTCCTTGACAACCCTTCCCCCTTTTCCCCTCGTTATCCCCTCCCACCTCTGATTTCTGAACACATATCGGAAATGGCCAATGCAAGAGATGAACACACTAAGAAGTTCATACTCCAGTGGTAGAGACAAAACAGGTAACTGCAACACAGGTGCTAAAACCTGAGTAGAATGGAGTAGATAAGCGACAATTTAAACATGCAAAGAATATATTTTTAAACCAGGAAATTTGAAATAATGTATCTTACTACAGTGTCTCACATTACCTTTTTTTTTTTCACTTCGAAGAGAAATCTTATTGAATACCCTTTTGGCAAAGTGCTGTACTCAAAATAGCTTTCAGAGAGTCTCCAGCTGAACTCTGAACAGAAAGCAGGGAGCAGACTCTGCTAATTTACTCCCTTTCAGACTCGAGATCATCACTCCCAATCTGGAGCCTGTGTAAGAAGATACCCAATAGATGTTTCACACGCTGAATTTCTGACGGGCCTAGAGAGCAAAATCCTTTGGCCAAACAATGCTCCTGAACAAACAGTGCTTCAGCCAAACCCTTCTGAAGCACTTCACTAACTCTTCCCTCCAGAGTAATCTTCCGCTGATGGCAGAGAACACGTGTAACTAAAGCATAAAATTAGCACCTCAATTTAGTTTCCGCTTTTTGAAAAAATTTTAATTTTCACCTTTAGATTCAGTTTCATTTCATCTGTCCTCCAAGTACAAAATATAACACAAAGAAAATAAAACTCCAGGTCTTAGGTGTCAGAAAGCAGACAAATATTTCTTTTTGTAGTAAAGATTTTTTTTCTATAGGTGAAAAAAATCATATATTGGTCACAGGAATAATCACATTCCATACCTTTTTGCTATTTTTCTATTATTTCACCTATAACAGTTCTATGGGTCAGTTTCAGTTATATCCTATTGATTCATGCACAGAGTTCTAATTAACATCAATGAACATTATAAGCACGCCAAGGCAACCTACCATTTTGAACTTCCTGAATTAAACAAGACCCTATGTTTTAGTGGAACATAGTTGAATGATAGCATTGGTCTTCTGGTTTCCATACTGAAGGTTTGGACAAAGTAAGAAATATTTTCAAGCAAGTTTTCCTTCCAAGTAAATACCCTGATAAATTCACCCCTATTCTGTTCACTCCTTTCATCTGTATACGCTTAGGATTAGTGTATTTATTCTGCAAGGTACTATTTACACAGGCTAATGTAGCATTTTGCAATTATTCTCAAATGTCTTCAGTTATTTCTGCTTTATTCTCCCAGATTATTAATCCTTTGAAGATATAAACTATTGAGCCTAATATTAATTCACACTGTCTGCAACTACTTATCAAACACTGACAATGAATCGAGAACTGTGATGAGCATTGAAAAGTAAAAACTGAGTAAGTCAAGGCTCCTGTCCTGGGAACCTAGCAGGAAGATAAGAAAAACCACTACAACGAGCAGTCTTCGAGAAAAAGTACATGCAAAATTTTGCGTAAAGACAGTTAACAAAGAAGACATTAACAGTCTTAAACTTTGTCCACCTAGACTGACTCTGTCCGGTTATAACTGGGATATGGAAAACTCACAAAATTTGTAGAAACAGGGTCAGGGAGAGTCAAATAGGGAAGAAAATTCCGTCTAGACAAGCTGAGAGACGCAGTGTGATCAAATGTGAACCGGGTCAAGGTGGTAAGTCTCCTTATCCTGAGCAAAGGAACGCAGAGTCTTTCATGTAAATGCTATCAGCTCACTTAACAAAGCAAAAAACAGCCAGAATAAAATGTAGATGCAGATTTCTTAGAGGAGAAATTGGGGAGCTGATAAATAAGGCAGTTCTATTAAGGGGTGTATGTGCAAACATTCTCTCACAATAAATCGATGGGAGTAAATATATTTTCCACAACATGTGAAGCCTATTAATGACTAAAACTTCTAGCCTTTAATAGTAAGTTCTCATTTGTGAGAGTGTATGATTTTCTTGAGAGGGGACAACAGGGAGCTTAACTGTTACATTCATCCTGATGAAACATTCACCTGAATGACTCTGTAAGATAGAAATCACACTTTACATTTCTGTCTTTTACTTGTGTTACAAATTTTTAATTTTTGAATTCATGTGTAGTAGTAATTTTATCAGCATTCTTTAAATATCAAAAAAAAACCCCAAAGTATCAACTCTTCAAAATGTAATGCAAATACTAAGAGCAATGATTTTGATATTAATGTGGACCATAAAGCCTAGAGTTTAGGAAAATATTTAAAACATGGCTTAACCCAAAAAGCATTTTCTGTGTTGCAAAGCATTTGAGTAAAAAGAGAACTTTTAAAGGCATTTCCATCATCAAATGACAGTAGTGGAAGAGAAAGTCATTTAACTTCAAGTCTATCTGATTGCATGTGAAACGTCTGACAAAGTTGGAGTTCCCTGTTTTTAATTTTTTTTTCCAGTAAGGGTCTTCACTAGAACATCATAGCCCATAGAGAAAAAAAAAATTAAAAACAGACAGGCTCATTTCCATTCTACATTTCACATGCAATCAAAAAGACTTGCACAAAACAGCTTTCTCTTCCATGCTTCCTTGCCCCCTCGGGAACACAGACTGCAAGGGAGATGAGAGGTAACCACCCACAGAAAGGAAGGAAAGGAGCCCTCTCTTAGGTTATGGTGCAGGATTTTATTTAAATGTAACATTTTCATTAGAAAAAAGGTTATACTGTCTAAGAGCTTACTTCGTAAATTTCTAAAAATTGCATGGTTGCCCAAATCAAATTTAAAATCTAAATTAATTACGCACCATAAGCAGAAAACAAATCTGCAATTGCTACTCAATAAAACAGCTAAGTCTCAGTCTATACATTCCACAAAAATCTGGTAGATTTTGGAGGAAAAAGGCAAAAAAAATCCATAATTTTCTTTATCACCCACATAACTAAAGAAAATGTATTAGGATTCTCTTAAATTATTCAACATCCCCTGAGGGACAGTGAACCTGTGTATTTCAGTCATGTTTGCATGCCCAGCACCCCGCAATGTGCCTGGGCAACAGTAAGCACTAAATAAGTACATGTTGTATTTAAATGTTCATTCAACTCTCCGTTTTAATTATTGCTATTTAAATTTTCTTCCTAAAAGATATTTTCTAAATGATGTCTTTGGCTATGTTTCTTAGAATTTAGTTTAAAAACTGCAACAGCAGTATTTGCTTAATAAATCAGTGAAATTATAAAAAGGAATAAATGATGGATTAATTTTTTTTCTCCTATTACTATTCTGAATCCTTTATCATCTCTCGAGAGTTCCACATTCAAGTCTTTTATGACTAATATTCCACTAACTCTCTGGATTTTAGACTATGGGATTACCTAATCGAGCATTACTCAAAATATATATTGGCTCTGAAAATATGCTAAAGTTGTTCCTCTTGGGGGTGGGGAGCAGAAAGTTTCCATAGTCCAGCCAGATTACATGGGCTTCTTAACGAAGACCGCTTATGGTGATGTGTTCTACTAAAAATGTGGTATTTTGACACACCATTATTTTATGCTCCACTGGGAAAGTAAAAAAAGAGTTGCCAGCCTATGACACAATACTTTCTTAGCACAATGATCTTTTTAAGCTGCATCCCAATTATCAAGATGATAAAATGTAAAAGCAGCACATCTTAGAATTTATAAAATTTGACAATATGCAGTTTCTCAGATGATGAGGTCTGACTTAGAGGGTATTAGTAGAACTAGTGTTCCTCAGATCATAATTTTTTTTTAGTTTTCATGAGTTTATTTGAGCTAAACTGACAGCACATGTTGGGGGGCAAGATCTCAAATGTTCCCCCTTAGATTATACTCTGGAAAATAGATGAAGTTGTAGTCAAAATCCCCTAAGACGAAACCAAGGCCCAAAGAAGTTACTTGACGTGGTCACACACCTGGTTAATGAGAGACAGGTTCTCTTGTCTGCAGCTTTCCTCTTTCAATGTATTCATTCACTACGCTTCTCTCTTGAGCCCATGCTTTGTTGTGCTTTAACATCTTTTAACATACTGATCTTCTACTAACCCATATGCCCACATTCCATTCCCACCCCCATGCTGCCTTCCCCCACCCCTACCACCTCCTGCTAATTACATCTACATGTTCCTTCAATGTCCTTCAGAAGAACTGTCATTGCTTCAAATCCTATCCAAGAATCCACCTGGGCAGAAAGAAGCACAATGTTTCTCACTTCTGCTTCCCTCCTCCTTAAGATAGAAAGGAGGAAGTGTTTATATATTACAGATTCATAAAACCATCAAGTATATAATTTGCTTCATCCTATAGATAGCAAAACGTGGACCCAAAGTGGCCATCTTTCTCATGAGAATGTACATTCCTTAAAAACAGCGATCACATTATTTACAATGTGGTATTATTTTGATACATACAATGATGCTACTTATTCACACCCATTCATTCATTCAACAAATATTTATTGAACATCTATTCTGTGACAGACACAATTCTACTTGCTAAGATGAACTAAATAGTAGTGAACTAAATAGACCAAAAAAGCAAAATAAAAAGTCTGTCTTTCTGGAGCTCATTTTGCAGTAAGCAAGGATTTTCCTGTATTAGGAAAAGATTTTGACTGATCAAACACATCACCTTTCCCAGACTTATTTGATGTGCCACCCACTCCTTTCCAAAAAAATTTTCTAGTTATTCCTTATACACTGATATTAAAGTTGCACAAAGTAGATTTCTGGGAAATGTCAGATAATGTTTACACCTGAGGCCAGTATCTAATTGCGAAAAAGTTAACAAGAAAGTTATGTCATTCTCAGCTTACAGATGAAGAATGGGACTAAAAGGTACAAATCAGACTCTTAGGGTCAAAAAATAGGTTGTTTTTTCATTAATACCAATAATACAATGGCAAGCTCTGAAACTTGTCATATACAAAATTTGCATAAGATATATTAAAATATTAATCAAAATGGAATATAATATGAACAGCTGTATTATTCTGTGAACTAACATGCATTTCGGCAACAAAACAAAATCTTAAAACCTACAGCTATAGAATTTTGAGTTTTTTTGCTTGCTTAAAATTCAAATGATCTAATGATTTCAATTAGCATTCTTTGTTTGCAAATATGTGGCTGAACAGGATAAATAATATATAGTGTTGCAGAAAATGCTTACCATAGTAGTTATTGAATAAACTTCAATTCTATAAATTATGGCCCTTACAAATCACCTAAATAACTGCTATCTTTGTCATTTCGTGGTATATTTTTATAACATGTATTTTATGTGACTAACACAAATTCAAATATACTAAATATAAAAAGGGAGAAAAATAAGGAATTGAAATAAATGAGATGGACATTTTAAATTTTCAAATAAATGGTTGATTTTAAATGCAAAAGCACAAAAAAATAATTAGAGATAATTTGCCAATGCGTCTCAGTAAAATGTATTTGAAGCATTTTAAGTGAAAATGTATCTAACAAAAGCAGCCATGAGAAATTTAACCTCTAAATAAAATGTTTAGGATGCAGCTATAAACTAGAAAAGACTAATAATGAAAATTCATCAAGTACATAGCCTCCATATTAGTGAGTCTTTTATATTGTCATTCATGCCTTAGTCCTTCATTAAACACATGTTTGTTGAGAGTCCACGGTGGCTCAGTCTCATTTTAATAAATCTTTCTGTGATCTGTTAGGAGACATTACTGTGAACACGTTTAGACACTCAAACATCTAATAACTCTACCTACATAATTCCCCAAAAGTCCATATTGTCTAAATAATTTAACTCTATAGAATTATCATTTGTTTTTAGAACTCATATGTTTTACATTCTTTATAGTCATTATTAACTAGGGAATTTCTCAAAAAAACTAAACTTTCTTTTATTTTTTTGTTCATGCCCATTTTATCTCTGTTGCTACAGATGTTACTTACATATTTTATAATTAATAAATAATATGAAGAATTTATTTCATATTTAACAAAAACTTAACAAAATCCATATTCAACAAACCATATGCCCAACACCTTATTCATACAGATGCATAGTTCTATAATATTTAACCTTGTGCACAAATAATTTTCAAAGCTCATGTAGTAATTACATGCTGTATAGCAACTATTCAACATCAACTAAACTTTATTATATCACTGAGCTACTAAAACATTTTGTTTTAAAAAATATAGCTACATCAGAATACTCATTAATCAACATTTTAAATATAAATTTTCTTAGTTCCCCAAAATATTTTAATTCATGCAAAAAACCAATTCATGCTTAACAGTCAACATATTAAACTAATAACATTTTCAAGATTCTATAAAAATCCAAAACATAGCAAAACAAAATGTGAAATTTTCTCTAATTCTTGGGTGGTCTGCTGAAGAAAATTTAGCTTTATATAAAACTATAAATTACTGTTAAATCAGCTATTTGGATAGAAGATAAGTTAATTTATGAAAACTTGTTTTAGTTTATAGCAAGTCTACACATGAAAGACAGTTTCAATGAGATGTCCAAGCATAAGGAAGTTGGAATCCTATTGAAAATGGAAAAAGGTTTTGCACTCCACAAATATTGTTTGAACGTAATATAAGCAGAAAAATTTGTGGTTTGTAAATCCATATGTTCTTAACTGGATATTTTTTACATACTTTTGTTTAAGTTTTCACAATGCACCTATGTGCTGGTATCAGTGCCCTTTCCTGCTGTGAAAGAATGTAAATTTAGTGCCATCTACTGGAAGAAGTGGATACTATTCAATTAATTGCAAATTATTTTGTGAACAATGTGGGTTGAAATTTGTACGTCTATTTTTAAAGAACTACTTATCTCTTGTTTTTTTAAGTCTTACCCCGAAGGATTTTTAATATAGTCAAATAGGTCAGGTAAGAAGAGCATGTAAGAATGGTGAAAACTGCAGAATAGAGGGCATTAATTCAAACAGGTGGGAGAGAATTCCATTGGTGATTATCAGTAGAAAAGTCAGGAATACTGTGTTCTGATCAGTTTTATATTGGTTTCATGTGTATCTTTTAGTTTTTAAAAAGATCTTATTTACTTTTAGAGAGAGGGGAAAGGAGGGGAAAAGGGAGGGAGAGAAACATCAATCTGTGAGAGATACATTGATCGGTTGCCTCTCATGTGCCCCCAACTGGGGACCTGCCCCGCAACCCAGGCGTGCGCCCTGACTGGGAATCAAACTGGTGACCTTTTGATTCGCAGGCCTGTGCTCAATCCACTGAGCCGCACCAGCCAGGGTTCATGTGCATCTTTTAGAAGACAGGTTCTGAACTTATGGTCAAAGAGTCCTCTCTTAAGAGTTTCAGAATATTTAACAAAAAAAAATGAAATTATATGAAAAAGTGTGTGTTACACATATGTAACTTTTATCAAATATCCATGGGAATGGTTCATCTTTTCATGAAAAAAAAAAAGGTTTTTTAAAAAACCAAACAGAAAGCCAATTATTTAGAAGGTAAACAGCACATTGATAATTTTAATTATTTTTTAAAAGGTAAAATATAACATCAGATACCATTAATGAACTACTGCCAGCACAAACTTAAATAGTAAGCAGTACTTCTTATTTATGGATGTTGCTTTAGTACATATCTCTTTACAAGCATTTCCTCTTTACAAATGGAGAATTCGGAGCATAACAAACAATATTAATTGCTCCAGATAAAAGTGGTCAAATGAGCCAGAATTTTTAATTCTTATAATAAGTATAACAGGCATTTGTTCCCTTCCTCAAACAGGTTATCTGCCACCAAAACTCAAACTGTTTGAGAGAAAAAGTCTGGATAATATACATTGAATCTGTGTTATTTGTTATCTGTGTAGCTACAATGTGATTCAGACCTAAGATGTCCACTATGTTGTATTAATACCATGAAGTGAAAAAAGAGAAATTGTTTTTCACTCAAAAGACAACCAAACTATTAACTTACTTTTAACTTTCCCATATAAAAGAGCCTCAAATAAATTTGTGTCTGTTATAGCTACCATTTCACCTACATGCAAACTTCCTAAATGTTTATTCACTCATTTAACAAATATTTATTAAGTGCCAGGCACTGTGCTAAGCTCGAGAGCCACGAGTCCCTGATTAATAGAGTTCTAGTTACATAGATTATATTCTGTGACTTACACACACCATTTGCAAATGTCTCTAAGATCTCCACTTTCTAAATTAGAAAAAAACTGCCACTAAAGTCAAGTAAAAGCAACAACAACTATATTATGTGTATGATGTTAGAGAAGAGTATAATTTATCACTGTAATTAGTACTATTTAGACAAATACTCTCACTTGGCTGGAAGCTACCATGATAACTAGTCTAAGCTACAATTAGACTCGATTTTTATCAAGCATTGAAACTACGTATAAAATTGTGCCTCTTAATCCCTCCTCAAATAGTGCTCCAGGCTTGACTAGAGTAAGGATTCCAGTGTCCAAACAGGGAAAATAGGCCTGTCCTCCCACACAACCCAGCAGCCTTCTCTGTGAATTTCCAGCCATTGATTGGTGCTGAGTTTTCAGATTTGTTCTAGCTAAAGCCAAAAGCAAAAACAAATGACAGTTAATAAAGTCACAGAATTTCAGAATTTAACATATTATCTAATTTGAATTTCTCATTTTAAAGATAGACTAAGATCTGGAGAAGTTTACTGATTTGTTCAAGGGCACAGAAGTTAATTACAGAGCTGTGGTTAGAGTTTTCTGACTCCTATTCCAGTGCTCCTTTTAATACATAAAAGAAACTGTTACAGGATATTAAGAAGAAATTCTGAGAGAGAAAAATTACCTTTAATTACAAACATGAGTGAACCATAACTCAGATGCACTTAATAAGCTCTAAATTAAAATTATGCTTTATTAAAAAATAAGAAGGAAGTCAAAGCTGAAAAATGATAGATCACTCTTCTGGGATATGGCCTTCATACAGGTCAATCCAGTTATAATCAACTTTGAGAGACTGTTCCAATTATTTTTTAGTTCTGGAATTATTTTGTATTGAATAATACCTGAAATTAGTAGAGTACTGGCTTGGGAGCAAAAATCCTTTTGATTTACAGAGATTTTTGTTGTAATGGGTTTTGACCAGGAACAGTAAATTAAAGCAAGATTTCAAACTTTCACCTTAATTTCCTATATCTCCAATTTTGACCTCTTCCCTCCCTACTTGTACAAAGTAATAAGGGCTAGAACTCCCATTAGATTTCACTTTTATTTTCAAAATTTAAATAGTTTGTTTCATTATTGTTAAACTCAATTTCTTCAACATTTTTATACTTCTACAAGTAAAATTCTGTTTGAGAAATAGATGATGAAGATTTTGCTAATATTCATTACAATGTAAATACCAGAAGACTGACTTTGATAGCACCTTAAAAAGTAAGTGGCGCTTAGCTGGCTAAGAAATTATAGAATACTATGCTAGCCAATTCATTTATCAAATTAAAATGGGTTGCGAGCCAGAAAGACAGAGACTTCCTCTGGGCTTCCATCGGTACAGGGTAAGACTAACAGAAATGTGTTGTATATTCATAGGATTTGAACTCTGGTTCGTTAGGATATACAATTAAACTAAAGAGATCCAGACAACACACTGAAAGGCGCTTCGCAAACATAAAGTGCACTTGTGTTTCCTATTAAAAATGCTGACGTGACAGATGAGACAAACTTAAATGTTTTGAAAAGTCTATTGTACTAGAGAATTACAAATACAGACAGACAGACAGGTATAGATATATATAGTAAACTCAGTGAACATTTATGTATGTGGCTCCTCGCTATCTGCCAGCCACTGCTCTGAGCAGCTTTCACACTGCAATCTATTTCGGTCTTGCAGCCATCCTCTCAGGTGACTGTTATTATTCCTCAAATAATAATACAAATAAGGAAGCCAAGGCACACAGCTAGTTAAGTGGCAAAGCCAGATTTCAAATCCAGCCAAACTCCACAATTTGTGTGATTAAGCAATGTATTAATAATGGTTACTTCTTAAGACTTATCAGCTTTGTTAATTTATCTTTGAATCATTTTGATATCAAAATTTAAACAAATTTATATCTCAATTAAAGAATTTCATTATGAAATCCTTTAATATATAGTACACATAACAATTGTAATATTAAAGTTTTTTCATTTATATGTAACCATGTATTCCTGAAAAAATACTCAACATGTGAGAACACCAACATAGCTTTTGTGAGTATGCAGTACACGGAAGAAGCTAAGTATTTACAGAAACAATTGATTGATTAATGGAGTATTCCTCGAGATAGGACAATCGTGGAATTAAAGGATTTTATAATGAAAAACTCCACATGGTACAGGGACTACATTGGTTAATATTCTCCCTCAAACTCATATACAATTCAACAGATCATCCTTGTCAGTTCCACAGCCTGAATCTCTCTGATCCATCCTCCTTTCCAGAGCTAGTATAATGACCAACTGTTAAGGCTCTCAGCATTTCCTGCATCCCTCCAGCCTCAAACTGCCCCAGCACACGCTGCAGTGGCAGTGCAGGGGCTTGGCTGGCTGGGGGAGGCAGCGTGGGGTGGGAGGGCCATGCATTAAGCTTCATTAGCCTCTCATGTCACCAGAAATAGACATAAAACCTATTTTTTAAACAAAAAGATGTTTACTATTCAAACACAGCTTTAAGACAAATGCCTTATCCTCCCTTCTAATCAAGTTGCCATCCCAGTCTTCTTATAGAAACATCTGGAACCAGCACTGACCTTCCACCATACTAAATCAGTAATCATAAAATGCAAATCAAGTCATGTCACTCCCCCTTTATCTCCTCCCAAGATTTAAATTCCTTCCAACATCACATAAGGCACTGCCTCAAGTGGCTACCTTTCTTCCTCACTTCTACTACTTGGCCTCACGCACCCAAGCAAGCCATATGAAATAGTCTGATTTCTCTAACCATGACCTAGCTTGTTCAGGCCTTGGTATTTTGCCCATGCTACTCCACACATTAGAAATGTCCTTCCCCCTCTCTGGACCCTTGGCTAACTGCTGCTCACAGACTGAGTTCAGCTCAAGCATTATATCCCTGACGAGGCCCTCCTTAAACTTCAGAGACCTTCCCTCCCTTCCAAAATTTCTTCCCCTGAGCAAAGAGCTAGGACCATCCTCGTCTGGATTCCCCTAATACCCCAGGCATAAATGCTTTTGGTCTAGTCTTCGCACCATGTGGTTCAATGGTCCTCACACACTCATGTCCAACCTGTGCCAGCCAAAGCAATCAGCCTGGTCTTGTTCATCACCGTATCCTCACTGCTTCACACAATGCCTGGCACTCACAGTTAATATTCAACGAATGTTTAATGAGTTGGAATTAAATTCTCTATACAAAATAGTAATAGATATATGTACATTAATAGAAAACATTAAATAATATTGACAATAATGTTCACAGAAAATATCTGACCATTGTGATTTTCATAAGAAAGTATTAAACTTATACAGGCACATAATGAAATTTTGGACTTTCATGCATAAAATCACATTTTTAAAAAGTGTGTTGGTTCTAATTTAAGAACCAGTTGACACATACTATATTAGTTCTGTTGATTTGGTAATTGTTAAGTAGAACATTTTTCTTTTTAACTATAATAACTAACATTATTATACTAAAGTTGTTCTTTTTAATTTTTTCTTTCCTAAAGGAATGGCCGCATGTGAAATAAAAAGCATTTCATTATCCTTTAACAAGACGAATGTCTTATTCTGTGTGATTTGGAGCAGTTTCTTATCAGGACTGCCAGCCTCTTATGAGCAACGTTATGATTTTCAGATGTGTAGTGTGCATTAAAGAGCAAGAAGACATCGTGAGCTATTAGTGACAATTATACCCTGAGCTGGGGAACTGCACAATGTTTCCAAGGGTTGTAAGGATTGTGGAAATGAATGTTACTCAAAGTAGAGTGGTGATTTATAACCAATTTCCGTCTTCAAATTAGGGCCCAAGTGAAAGAAAA
The DNA here is from genome assembly GCF_022682495.2 of Desmodus rotundus. NCBI lineage: Eukaryota > Metazoa > Chordata > Mammalia > Chiroptera > Phyllostomidae > Desmodus > Desmodus rotundus. The sequence goes on from NC_071389.1 coordinate 141,809,001, forward strand.
CGAAATTTAGCAAAGCATGATGGCGTATCATTTCCTGCAGCAGAAACACCCCCGGGGGCCAGCGCCCTCACTAGGTACAGTACAAGAAGCAGCAACCTGAGGGAAGCCCACAGGCTCGCAGGGCCACTGGCTGGCTCTTTGTCATCAAATGCAGCAGGTTGAATGCAGACATCACTGTGATATCTTCCCCAACAAAACGAGAGGCAAAGAACAGGGGCAAGAGCTGAGTAGGAGAAAAAAAGAAAAAAGTTAACATATCACAAATGTGAAGCACATTCATGGCACAATTGACGGTTACGGTTTTATCTGGAACTGAACACACATACACAGTGCTAATAAATTTCAAATGCCTATTTTTCAGATGGTGAACTTACTTTCAACCCAGGATTATTTACATTTTATGAATGAAATAGACACACTACAATAGTGTAATCTGTGAATGCATTTTGCATGCGGTTCAGAAAAGAGATGAACTTTGAAACAGTTGAAAGGAATTAGCATTTACTAAGTGCGTACCATGTGACAGGAACTGTCTGGGGCCTAATAAACACATTGTATCATTTCATTCGTGCAATAAACCTAGAAGGTAGGTTTTATCCCCCAATAAATATGTGAGGAAACCGAGGCTCAAAGGTCCAAGGGCACAAAGCAAGTAACAAATGAAAAGGGATTAGAAAACCCTGTTATATCTACTGCATAGCCATGTTCTTTCCTTCCACCACACTGCTTTCTTCCAGCAATTGTTGCAAATCGCCCTCCCTGGAGGAGACTATAAAATATTGTAAGATTAAGAGATTTCTTTTATTAGAGTTTCATTTTTTGTTAATAGAGAGCCAAATAACCTAGGGACAACTAGAAGACTTCACTTTAGAAACAGTGTTCAGTTTGAACAAAGCATAGTGAATACAAATTTTTCATTTGATTTTATAGCTTATAATTTCTAAGTCAATTCTGTGAATAATATTCACAACTTAGTCTTAAAAGTAGTGAAAATATTTTTTTAACGTTTTTAGAAATGAGTCATGTAGAAGAATCTCAAAATACTGTGAGTGACAAACTTTAGAGAAAAGTGCAGTTAGTGTTTAAAGTTTTGTACAATCTTTCAGTTAGTAAAGATTAACTTCAAATGAAGATGGAAAATAATAGATTAATATTAACTTCTAATATTTTATTTAAAACTGGCATCGCAAGTGACCTTAACCACTAAATTTCAAAAATGGATATAAAATTAATGTCTACTTCATTTCCTGACCTTATCCCCCCAAAATAAAAGCCTGTTCCTGGTCTCTTCTGACCTCCTTGAAGAACAAACACATAATAAACAGTAATATATTTTACCAAATCACTCTGGAGTATATCTGACAAAAATCTGCTTGTATTAACATGCCTGAACTCTGACTTCTCCAAACTAAGCTCACTACAAAACTAAAACATTTCTGTGTGACTAACTGGAGACAAAAGAGAAGAAGAGGGAAGGTAAGTATTACAATGCACAGCCTGAAAGAACCATTAAGTGTAAATAAACATGCCATTTTCACGAGTGATTGCAGAGCAGGGGAAAGAGAGCATTCCTCCGGAGCAGACTACTGACTAATAAAAGATCAAAGGTCTATGCCTCACAACACTATAAATAAAAATGTATTTTTTCCTTGCGACCTTCTTTGCAAGGAATAAAGTGTGCGCGGTAAATGTAATTACTTAGCAAAGCTGCAGCCTCATTGTGCTCCTGCAGCTGATCATAAAACGTCTTCCTATTCTGTTTCATCAACTGCTGTACCAGGCAGCCTGCACGCCTACCGACGGCTGCAGCCATCTGGCTTGTGTCAAAGCCAGCGCACAGGAAGAGAGGGAGTGATGTCACTCTGCAGGTCAGGCAAAGAACAAAGATTCATTCTACAATTAAAAGCCGAGGGCCTCAAATACCACCAGGGGCCCTCCAGCATGATACGACTGAATGATTGAATGTTCGAATGCTGCTGCATTTATTTTTACCCAAATAGCCAGGGCTCCATCTAGTGGCAAATTAGTTTTGCCCAGTTTTCTTTAAAAGCAAGCCCAGATAGTGCTACATTAGCACCAATGAAGTAGAAGAACAAAGTGATCGATAACTTTTAGAACAGCATAGTCTTTTTACACTGAAGAATACAAAAAGCTTGATTTGTCACAACACTCTCCATTTTCAAATCTTACAAAGCATGCATTTTATAGGTTAGGATTCGATATGACCCAAACTATTAGCTTTAACCTTAATTATAGTGAAAAAGCAGCTATTTCTGCAAAATGCATGCAAAGCGACATTACTTACACACTATTCTAAAAGTATGTACTGAGGTGTAAAGAATGGATAGAATGGGCATTACATCTGGGTACCTTGGTAGAATCCAACTTGTAATCTTATACCTCCAAAGAACAAAAGAATCACAGTTAAAATGACTCTCACATGTGACACCAAAGCCACTTATCTCTAGAACAGAAAAAGAAATCTTTTTATGCTGAAATGATTCAACAAAATTAATTTTTCGCTAATGTTTTGCACTTAATTTATGTTTGCAGTAAATGAAGTGAAACACTTTGGCAAACTGATCTAAAACACAGAATGTATCTGCATAAAAGATGGGTCACCATAATGGATGTGTGTGAGCTATGGGGTCAGATGGCCTGGGTTTGAATCCTGGCCCTGACCCTAACTAGTTGTATTGTCTTGGGCAGGTAACTTACGCTCTCAATGACTCAGTCTCCTCAACTCTAAAATAAGTTAATTCGTAAAAAAGACTTGAAACACCCTTGGTACATAGTATAAGCTCAGCAAATGTTAACTATTATTATTGTTAAGTATACAAATATTGACTATATTTTTAAATTAAAGAATTAAAATTTTCTAACAGTCCACTTATACCCAATCCTATTTAGAACTGGGAGACAATTCTCCAAAGACAGAATCTTATTTAGGCCAGAAAACTACTCTTTAACAGATTTCCACAGTGAATTATCCTAATAAAAACAGTAGGATAGAGATATCCTAGAAGTGACAGTTGATGAAACCCTTGGCATATATATGGCAGGCACTATTCTAAGCCCTTCATATTCATTAGCTATTTTAACCTCATGGCCTTATAAGATACATATTGTCATTTTCCCAGTTTTAGATGAAGAGGGAGATACAGGAAGGTTAAGTAATTTGCCTAAAATCTTACAGCTAGTAAGGAGGTCCCTTAAATAACTGGACTGAGTGCTTTAACAGATTTGAACCCAGGCCATCTAGCTCCAGGGCCAGTGCTCTTGGCCACTGCACAAAAGCCTGAAGTTGTACCAACCCACTCTACATAATCTGCTTCTGGTTACCTACTATATAATGTGGCTGATAATAGACACTTAGTAAGGGCTCAATTAATTCAAGAAGATTATTTGAAGATTCTCTCCCTTGGCACTGTGTAAAAAAAGTAAGGAGATAAATAAAAAGTTTGAGACATATTCAGATTTCTAGATTTGAACTTTTTGTTTCTACTAGATGCAACTTCCCTTTCCCTTTTCACCTTCAAAACTGTTCTCCAAACTCCTTGGATACACTTTTATGATATCTCCTAAAGACTCCACTTAAATCTACCAAAGCTCTATTATGTTGACAATACGGACTTTTGAGGGCCAAACTGATAGTTCTCCCCTCCCCCCTACCCCCCAAAATTCAGGTTTCAATTTGTTAGCTTTCATCCCACTGCCTGCCCTGAGCTGCCTGGGTGAGGACCAAAGTCAGAAATTATCCTAGTCCAAGAAGGGTCCGAAGGAGCTCACAGTCCTGAGTGGTGACAATATTTGGTGAAAGAATTAGCATTGAACACCACATAGAAATCAGCACTAAGCGAGGGCCACCCAGAACATCTCTAATTCTCCAAGTTTATCCTCAACTTCCTCACTTTTGTAGAGATAGTCAACATTCTTTTTTGTCAGACACATGACTTATGCACCTTTATGATTTCTAGAATATCTAGCACATCATTTTGAAAATATGTGGTGTTAAAAAACACTGGTTGAACAATCCTAATAAACATTATCACACTATGTGCCCAGAACAGAATTAGATTACGATTGCCTATAATTCTCTGCTTAAAAGTTTTTCATGATTCCACAGTGCATGTTACAGAGTTTCCCAAACCATGTTCTGAGAGATAGGAAATGCTTTTTCAAACAAATTTAGTATTCAAATAATTGTGGAAATGCGACCCAATATAAAGGGTCTGTGCGGCTTTGCAGTAAATACACCTGCCTAACTTAGTCTCAGTTGGTGCCTCTCAGATAGTTTTGACCATGCAAAGCCCCTTTCTTTCCACTTCCAGTCAAGATGGAGGTGTAGATAAGCACACTTCGCCTCCTTGTACAACCACAGAAAAAATCACTAGATCTCAAAACAAGTAACACCCAGAACCGTCAGAAAATCCAGCTGTGTAGAAGTCCAACAACCAAGATTTAAAGAAGCCACATTCATCCAGTCTGGTTAGGATGGGCAGAGATGTGGAAGACAGGCAGAGAGACATGGAGCCGAGGTGTGGTGTGGACAGGCCGCAGCGGCGCAACAGCCCGGCCGTCCCACATCCATGTGTGGTGGATAAAAATCGGGAGGGACACCTTGGGAGCCAGTGATCCCAGCCCCAGGCCAGACTGCACAGCCCAGGGTTCCAGTGCCAGGAAGATAAAGCCCCCTAAGTTCTGGCTGTAAAAACCAGTGGGGGTTGGGGAAGTGGAAGAAACTGCCGAATTTTCAGGAGCATCTGCTTAAAGGGTCCTCATGGACTTAGAACATACGCAGACCCACACCTCTGGGAATCAGCACCAGGGCAACCGCTGGAAGGGGGCCAGTCACATATGGAGAGTAAGTGAAGTGACTGGAAACAGGACGAATTCCAGGCAAACCGCCAGAAGCCAGGCAGTGGCATTATCCCCTCTCCAATCCCTTGTCCCACACAGCCACAAAGCAGTGAAGTGGGCTACCCCACCCTGGTGATTACCAAAGGCTCCACCCCACACAGCTGACAGGGGCATTTTCCACAATAGGCCATGCCACTAAGACAGGGAGTCAAAGCATCTCTGCTTAACACACAGAAACAAACACAGGGAGGCTGCCAAATTGAGGAGACAAAGAAACATGGCCCAAATAATAGAACAAAACCCCAGAAAAAGAACTAAACAGAAAGGAGATAACCAACCCATCAGCTGCAGAATTCAAAACACTGATGATCAGAATGCTGAAAGGACTCATGAGTACGGCAACATGAAAAAAAGACACAGGGAGAAATGAAGGTTACCCTAAGCGAAACAAGAAAAATCTACAGGAAACCAGCAGTGGAGTGGATGAAGCTGAGAATCAAATTCATGATTTAGAACCCAAGGAAGAAATAAGGATTCCACCAAAACAGCAAGAAGAAAAAGAATTTTTAAAAAATGAGGATAGCATATGGAGCCTGTGGGACATCTCCCAATGTACCAATATGTGAATCATAGAGACGCCAGAAGGAGAAGAGGAAAAGCAAGAAATTGAAAATTTATTTGAAAAAATAATGAAAGAAAACTTCCCTAATTTGGTGAAGGAAATAGACATACAAGTCCAGGAAGTAGAGAGAATACCAAACAAGTTGGACCCAAAGAGCACCTCACCAAGACACATCATAATTAAAATGTCAAACATTAAAGATAAAGAAAGAATCTTAAAAGCAGCAAGAGAAAAGCAGAGAGTTGCTACAAAGGAGTTCCTGTAAGATTATCAACTAATTTCTCAAAAGGAACTTTTCAGGCAAGACGTATTCAAAGTGATGAAAGCAAGGACCTACAACCTAGATGACTCTATCCAGCAAAGCTATCATTTAGAATGGGAGGGCAGATAAAGTGCTTCCCAGATAAGGTCAAGTTAAAGGAGTTCATCATCACCAAGCCATTATTGTATGAAATGTTAAAGGGACTTGTCTAAGAAAAAGATCAAAAATATGAACAGTAAAATGACAACAAACTCACAACTATCAACAAATGAACCTAAAAGAAACAAACTAAGCAAACAAGCAGAACAGGAACAGAATCATAGATACGGAGATCATTTGGAGGTTTATAAGCTGGGAGGGGGAAGGAGGAGAACGGGGGAAAAGGTACAGGGAATAAGAAGCATAAATGGTAGGTACAGAATAGACAGAGGGATGTTAAGAATAGTATAGGAAAAGGAGAAGCCAAAGAACTTATATGTACGACCCATGGCATGAACTAAGGTGGGGTGGGGGGTATTACTGGAGGGTATGGGGGCTGTTGGGCGGAGGGGGGAAAAGGAGGATAATTTGGGACAACTGTAATAGTATAATCAATAAAATATGTATGTTTTTTTTTTTTTTTTTTTTTTAATATATTTATTGATTATGCTATTACAGTTGTCCCATTTCCCCCCCCACTCCACTCCATCCTGCCCACCCCCCTCCCTCCCACATTCCCCCCCCATAGTTCATGTCCATGGGTCATACTTGTAAGTTCTTTGGCTTCTACATTTCCTACACTATTTTTACCCTCCCCCTGTCTATTTTCCACCTATCATCTATGCTACTTATTCTCTGTACCTTTACCCCCTTCTCCCCCTCCCACTTCCTTATTGACAACCCTCATGTTCTAGTTGTTTGCCTAGTTTGCTCTCGTTTTTGTTTTATGTGTGGTCGTTAATAACTGTGAGTTTGGTGTCATTTTTACTGTTCCTATTTTTGATCTTTTTCTTAGGTAACTCCCTTTAACATTTCATATAATAAGGGCTTGGTGATGATGAGCCTCTTCAACTTGACCGTATCTGAGAAGCACTTTATCCTCCCTTCCATTCTAAATGATAGCTTTGCTGGATACAGTAATCTTGGATGTAGGTCCCTGCGTTTAATCTTGGGTAATGTAACCATGGTGTGCCTTGTTGTGTTCCTCCTTGGGTCCAGCTTCTTTGGGACTCTCCGAGCTTCCCGGACCCCCCGGAAGTCCATTTCCCCTGCCAGACCGGGGAAGTTCTCCAAAAATATGGAACGCTTCACGAATTTGCGTGTCATCCTTGCGCAGGGGCCATGCTAATCTTCTCTGTATCGTTCCAATTTTAGTATATGTGCTGCCGAAGCGAGCACAAATATGTATGTTTTAAAAAGCCCTTCTCTTTCCTATCACCATCCCATAGAACACCTTCTGGTAAATCCTTTGGATAATGTCCATATTCCTAAACAAAGCATCTGAAGTTCTAAATCTTGCTGCTGCCTTCCTCTTTAGCCTTTCTCTTGCCATGACTGCATCCTACCCCTTGCCACGCTCCTGCCACACCGACATACTCGTAATTTCCCCCAAATAGGCCCCCCGTTTCCTATTTCGACTTCCATGTCTTTCTTTATCCCACAGTCTTACTCTCTGTCACCACTCCCGCCACTCTTAGCCTCTGTGACATGGTCCCCACTGCGGTGCCAAGCATGCTATTACATCCCCTGTGACAACTTTCAGAGCACTGACATCTGCTCGTATCCGTCTGCCTCTTCTAGATTACATTTGCTTATACGTCTGTGTTTCTCTTCTAGATTATAAATGTCCTGAGTGCAGAGATGGTGTCTTCTCATCTTTGTGTCCCAGTACCTGGCATGGAGTGAAAAAAAAATGACTATGTAAATAACTGATTCCATAGAATTGATTGTTCAGGCTCATCATTTCCTACCCTGTTCTCTCCACCATCTGAACTGTTAATGGTGCTTAAAGGTAATTATTTGAATTAAAACCAGTTGATTCCTTCATAGAAGTAGTAGTGCCTATGAAGGTGGGAGGTTGAAAATGCAATCTGACTTGAGATCCAAAGATAATTTGAATGTCCAATTTTGGTCAAAATTTATTACTTCTTCTCCATCATTTTTTTCCCTTCCAGAACTCATACATACAAACATTTTACTAAAGTTAGTTAGTTTTTGGTTTGGGTTTATTTTTATTTCTTTTTACTTTTTTTTCCTTGCAATTGAATGATAAACTGCCAAAGAAAGATGGTGTAAACAGGGAATCCAAAGAACTCACAAATTTGGTAATTAGCTCCGGAATGTATACGCTGACTGTGCTAGTACATTTAAAGGGTCAAGCCTGAAAGGCAAATCCCTTTCCAATAAATGGCAAAGGAATGCCCACCTCAGGGGTTTTCTACAAGCTGGTAAAATGTCCCCCCAAAACTACAAGGGTCAAAAGAGAGTTGGCAAGATAAAAACAGAAAGCCCCAAACACTAATTACACCATGACAGATAAAGAACGTTCTTTTGAATAGAATATATTTACTGCTATAGGAAATTTTTTCATTGTTGCTATTTTTCTCACTTCATTATTAAAGGAGAAACTTCATCAAGTGGGCCACCACTTGGGAACACTAATCTAATTGTTCACTACAAAGTTCTATAAAAATATTTTTGTTCTTATCAGCACAGTGCCTGGCACTATTTATGCTCAACTAACATTTGTTGACTGAATTCATCAATTACTCATTTACTTGTTGAAATCAACAGATCATTAGCTAGAATAGGCTATTAGCTAGAATTGGGCATCCCTTTTATTAAGCAGAGATCTTTTTGTATTTAAGAAAATACAGAACCCTGGCTATTCAGAATCCTTAATCAATCTTCCAAACCACTTTGAGAGAATAGCTACATATTTTTGGAATAGTGTGTAAGTAATGTCACTTTGCATGATTTGCAGAAATAGCTGCTTTTTCACTATAATTAGGGTTAAAGTATTAAAATAATTAGGATGATATCAAATCCTAACATATGAAATGTATGCTTTGAAGGATTTGGAAATGGAGAATATTGTGACAAATCATGCTTTTTGTATTCTTTGATGTAAAAAGACTATACTGTTCTAAAAGTTATTGATCACTTCAGTTACTCTTCTTTATTGGTGCTAATATAGAACCATCAATCTGGGTTTGCTTTAAATTTCTTTTTATCCTCACCTGAGGACATTTTCTCATTACTTTTTAGAGACAGAGGAAGGGAGAGTGAGAAACATCGATGTGAAAGAAGCATTGACTGGTTGCCTCCCAAGCTTGTCCAGGGATCGTATGCATCCAGGCTGGGGACCGAACCCACAACCTCGCTAAGTTCCCTGACCAGGAATTGAAGCCCAACCTTTCAGTTACAGGAGGAAGCTCCAACCAACTGAGCCACACCAGCCAGGGCTGGGTTTGCTTTTAAAGAAAACTCCTCAGATGCCAAAGTTTGAGAGTAAGGGTTTTGTTTGTATGTTTTTTAAGAAAAAAACAAGGATGTTTTAAAGTATTTCTTTCACAATACAACCTTCAGCCCTGGCTGGTGTGGCTCAGTGAATTGAGTGCTGGCCTGAAAACCAAAGGGTCACCAGTTCAACTCCCAATCAGGGCGCATGCCTGTGTTGTGGGCCAGGTCCCCAGTAGGGGGCGCTTGAGAGGCAACCACACATTGAAGTTTCTCTCCCTCTCTTCCTCCCACCCTTCCCCTCTCTAAAAATAAATAAAATCTTAATAAAAAAACAATGTCACCTTCATTTACTTGTTTTATGACATGTCTTCTGGAGTGGGAGAAAAAAGAGTGGAGGCAGAACTAGCAGCGGGAACACACAGCCTGGAGCACCCGGTCTCTAACCAGGGTCTGTGTGACTCTGTGGGCGTGCTGCTCACGAGAGGCCATCGGTCTCGTGCGTCTCAGCGGGAATAATGGGAGAAACAGTGAACTGAGTGAATAAGGTAATGAAAAACCTCTTGTTTTGTAAAGAACAAAACAGATAGAGAGACTGACCAAAGGTTGGACAGCCATTTTAGCCTAAAAATGTTAGGCTAAAACCCCGCTGGTCTACATGTTGCAGCACCTACATTGTCTTTATGATTCAGTTCACATACAAAGTAAAAAAGGGGCACAAAGAACTGTACCTAATATTAACAATGCAGAAGGTACACCTATATAGTTAAAATAGAATTATGAACAAAAGTCCATCTTTTAATGCCAATAATAACTCTGTTAAATGCTGTTTCTCAGGATTACTGTTTGTAAAGCTTCTAGTCAAACACAGGGATTTATTCATTCTCATATTAATATTTTAAAACTTCTATCACCATTATAAAACAAATCTTTTTCTTCTAACATATACATTGATCTCACAGTTCATAGCTTCTACATTATATGTGTTTCATTTCTTAATATTTGAAAAGTGCCAACAAGAAAGCAAAACCCACATAAACAAATCATTTTTTTTAAAGATTTTATTTTTTTATTTTTAGAGAGAGGGGAAAGGAGGGAGAAAGAGATACATCAATGTGTGGTTGCCTCTCTCACACCCCCTACTGGGGACCTGGCCCAAACCCAGGCATGTGCCCTGCCTGGAAATTGAACTAGCAACCCTTTGATTTACAGAAAGGCACTCAGTCCACTGAGCCACACTAGCCAGAGCTCATTTTTGATTACTATAAACAATTCCTTCACAACCTTTCAGGGTTTTTTCTTCTTTTCATTTTGTTGTATTTACATAGTACAGTTGGTTTTGCTTCTCTCGACTTAAAAATGAAACTTTCTCACTGCCTAGTCACTTGGCCTTCACTTGCCACTTTTTACTCTGAGCTTTGACGTCTCCTCTGTAACTGCAGAGTTGACAGTAAACAGCTTCCTCACTAGATTCTACAACAGGAGCGCCTGGCACACACACACACCTCTGAAAGACGACTACTATCTCTCCCTTAAGTAACATTTCCTATTGATTATTTGTTAATGCTCCCCACAGAACTCACAGAATTGAAACTCAGTGCCTTAGAGACATTTTTATGGTGGATTTTTGTTATTAAGAACATTCTTCACTCGACTTTTCTATGATACTACAAAGTATCATTTTCTTCCTCCCTTTCCAGAAATTGCTTCTGGGCTCTTTGATACTTCCTTCTGATTCCCAAACTATGATTATGCTCCAGAGCTACCCCTGTGGTATTCTCCATATTTCTCACTATTCAATCTCTTTCTTACAGATCTCACCTATTCTTACAGCTTCAACCCCCATTTCTTGAAAGATAACTATAAACACCTAGCTCTAACACTGAACCACGTTTTAATGCTGTATCTTTTAATATCTATTGGATAATAATAATATCAACTTGCATTTGCACGCTATGTTCTAATGTACACGGCACTTTCATATACATTGTCATAGTCTTATACAGCTTACAAGAAAGAACCTTTAGTCCAACTTAATATTGTTATTCAAATATTTTGCATGTGTACCTCTTACTATGACGATATCATTGCTAATGATAATTAATTTTGAGCAGCTGCACGTGGTGACTGTGTATGTGTACATAATGTCATTGAATCCTCACGTCAGCCCTGAGCTAGGCATTAGTCCAGTCTGCCCAATATTTCTGGCTCTCCATTTTCCAAGTACATGGCAGGAATGCATTTCCCAGCCAGCCCACTGTGGTTGAATGAGACCGCGTCACCAGTTCTGGGCTCTAAGTTGTGAACAGAAATGATAATATGTGTCACTTCTAAGCCAGAGTACTTAAGCTGCTAGTGTGAGATTCTCCAGGACCTCTCTGCCCACTCCAACAGTGTTCAGCAATGTTCCATAATTAGACGGAGGCTGCCATCAGCTGTGATCCTAGCATAAGGACACACGGAGCAGAGTTTCCATCCAACAGACAATAAACATGGATTATAAGCAAGTGTTTTAGGCCTGTGGGATTTGGGGATTTGTGTTCCAGCAGAAACTAAGGTTCATAGAATAGCGTGCTTCAGGTCATATAGCCCGTAGATGATGGAGCTGGAATTTGAACTAAAGTCTATTCTATCTCTTCTACTACATTAAAAATTCCTCAAGGGTGGGAATTCTTGTGTCCCCGATTGCTGTCCTTGTTTGGGAAAACAACAGGGTCTGAAATGATGAGAACGCCAATGCCAAAGACAATGAGACCACTTGGGAAAGCCCAGAGTCTCTCATTAGTCATCCCTTCTATTCCTAAATATTCCAAAGAGATTCTTACCTTGGACCAAAGATGTAGTTCTGCTGTCATAGTAAGACACTAAAGGTTAGGAGAGAACTACTTCACCTTCGATCACCTGAAGCTCACAAGCTGACTGAAGCCCTTCAAGAACTAAGGTTCCACTCAGTTTGTAAAACTGGCTGAGTCACACCTGGTCACGATAAAACGACTGAACATGAAGATCTCATTTCCTGAAGCTACTGAAAGCTCCCTGGAAACTAACCACGTTCACTGCATCTTCTCTTACTGATCCAGTCGGTCACTGCCCAGATGCAGACCTTAGATATAAAGTGCCTGCTTTTAATCAATGTTACAAAAAACTACTCATTTGTTATGACGGTAGAAAAAATGTGTCTCATTTCCAGTGGCCCAGAGTTCAAGACTCTGGACCAAAAGAGAAGGAACTATAGTAACAGTTCACTTTTTTGATCTTTAAGTAAACAATGTTTTAGAAACAACATATAGACAAAGGCTTGGCTGTGGTTTCAGAACAGAATGTAAACATTAGTAAGTTCATAATTTAAAATAAAAAAATGTACATAGCTAATACAATGTAAAGAAGGCCAGAAAAAAAGGCAGAGGAAATGGTAAGAGTATCAGGATGCTCATCTTATAGAGAGGTAGGAGATACTAACTAGATTAGAAAATTCTAATTAACCTTTAGAATCTAATCTTCCTTCTTTGTTTTAGTAATAGGGCCCTCTAAAATTTTAGCTGAACATCCAGCTACATTTCTCAGCGTCCCTTGCTGTGTTGTGAATGTACTACAATAAGTCTGGCCAGTGGAATATAAGTTGATACAATGTGTGATCTTTCAGGTCACCTCCTTTCAAGACAGAGTCACTTGCTTTAAAGACTTCTTCCCCCTGGGAAATGGCAACCCTGTGGCGGCACACTCGGGCCTGGGGTGAAAGTTACTTGATGAGGAAGGCAGACTTAACAGATCATGAGGCAAAGCTATTTGCCAATCCAGCCTTGGGCTTTTCCCTATCTTGGGCTGTTAGGGTAGAGACAAACAAAATACTTATGTAAGCTGCTCTACTTGGAATCTCCTGACACAACAGCATGGCATGTAGCCTAGCAAAAGCTGATGAGCAAAGGCATGATCTAATGTTAAAAAAATGAATGATATAGCAATTTAAAAATCAACAGAGCGGTACACAATGGTAAACAGAACAGAGAACAGAAATCCTTATTCTTCATGACTAGATAGTATCTGAAATTGATGAATTAAGACGTAGTGCTATAACTCTATGGACTAAAATTGGGGAACTACCAGAAGAATGATTTTAAAACATGACTTCGAAGGAGTGACACTGAGATGGGAGGAGTGAAGCTGGATGCTGCTGCTTCTCATCTTAGGTTCCCCTGTACCAAGAACCGTGTGCAGGTTTTTGATTAAAACAAAGTTTATACACGCAAAAAAAGACGCAGTGCCACAATGGACCACGTCATCTAGGAAATGCTAATGCAGGCTGACTAAATCTCTTGCCTTGAACTATCACTATAGCATCTAGATCGTTAAAAGTTACTTTTAATGAGTTGAATGTAAGCCCTAAAAATATGTATACTTAAATCACGTTTCAAATATTTTAAATTAGAACTTTGCCACCCTTCCAGGAATAGACATTTTAGCACTGAAACTACAAATAAATAATTGCCCTTGTGTCGGAATTTTAGCACCCCTCCCCTCCAAGCATATTTTCTGACACAGAAAGTAGGATAATTATGCAATAAAATTCTCATGATGGTAGCGTTGGGGCTTGTATCTGACACAGCAGACAAAGGAGACATTTTATGACAATGGACTCCCTCTAGCCAACTGCAGGGCAACTCTTAATGGCCTCTATCAACTATCCTTTGATGTCACATTGAACTTGGGAGGAAGGAAAAGCCCTGAACAAGGTCATAAAGTGAAAGAAATAAAATGTTTTGCAAAATATTCTTTCTACTTTGTCCTACAGTGGTTTTCTTTATTAATGTTAGGTGATTACATCATGTTTTAAAGAGAACTTGGGTATTCCACATGTACCTCAAACTATTTATCATATCCAAGCTGTTTGTTTCTTCCTGCACCAATTTCTTACTTGTTCTGTATCCCTGGCCCTGTTAAAAAGTATTCCCATCCACCCAACCACTAAGCCTCAAACCTGGGAGATCCCTTTAATCATCTTCTATTTTAACCATTCATAGCCAATCAACACTAAGTGCTGTCCATTTCATTTCCAAGATATTGCTAATACATCCTTTTCATCATCTCTCATCTAGAATATGGTAATGGTCTCTTACTTGTCTTCCTGCCTCTAACTTGACCCCACACACACCTATCCTCCACACTGCAGAAGTGCTGGGTGCTTAGCTCTGACCAAGTCATAACCCTGCTTCACCTGCTTCCACAGCACACAAGGAACCACAAGGGGAATTCAGCCAATCTATGCTGGCATCACGACCTGTCGGGTTTGCTTCTCTTCCTACTTGTATAACATCAGTCCCCAACAGTCCCTGGTACATTATGTGCTTCATGAACTCTCTTGTTCTTTCCTTTATCTCTAGTACCTCACACAGGGCCTAGCCCTTAGTAAGCACTCAGTAAGCGCCTGTTGAATAAATAAGTAAATACTCTGTTCTGATAGTAGCCAATTATTTATCATTTTCCACACACCTTTTTTACCCTCACTATACCACCCATATACTCCGTATTATATAACCTCTTAATTCTTAACCCTCAAGACCCAATTTAAATATCTCCTGTGGGAAACTTTTCTTCCCAGCTAGTCCCCTCACGCTTCACCCCATACCTTCCATTAGAAATGAGTCAGTCCTTCCTCTATACTACTTCCTCCTTCAGTACCTCTACTACTATATCTACTACTGTATGTTAGAATTTTAGGTTCATATATTCCTCTCTTATAAACTCCTTGACAGTAGTCAGTGACATTCACCTGTATAATAACGAATCAACATGTTTTCATAGAACTGAACTCACATGTCGCTCCCTGCTTCCCCCATCCCTGTGCATGATGTCCATTCCCACAGGACGAGAGCTAGGCATGTGGCATACAGGAAAGAGTCAGAACTGGATTTAAATTCGGACTCCACTGCTTAACCAGCTGATAACTTTGAGCTAATTAGCTACTTTCTCTGATGATCAGTTTCCTTGCCTGCACAATATAGATCCTAACACTTTATTAAGTTTTGGAAGGATTAAGTGGGACAATGTTTTTGAAAGTAACCAGAGACTGTTCAGCAAATTTTCTTCTCCTCCTCAGAAGCAAAAGCAAGAGGAGCTCTGAGATATCACATAGAAACAGACACAGAGAAGGAGAGAGGGAGTGTGTGTGTGCACGGGTGTGTGTTGGAGGGTTTAGTGCAGTTCATATCTGAACAGGGTAAGAATCGGGCGACTGTCTGACACAGCAATTTCCAGCTGGTGTTCCACAGCACCCTGGTGTGCCACAAGAACTTTTAAAATATGAAACACCTGACTATTGAGTCGGGGGCACTGACCTCTTTTCCCTTAGGTTGTCAAATTAAAAAATGACAACAGCCAACACAATAGCCATCTGATGTGACTGAATCAAAATTATACCTATTTTTTGATGGATAGGTAAAAAATATATCTTTTAGTGTGCCACAGAATTTTAGTAATTAGTTTATGTGTGCCATGAGGTGAAAAAGGTTGGAAATCACTGGTCTAACGGATAACTCAGATTAATTTAAGATTAATTTTTCAGTACTATTTCAGTAATCAGGTATAAGTGACTGTCAATGAAATCATTATGTCTGACCAAAAAAAGGAACATTTCAAGTTTTGCAATGAACTGTTTCAGTCACAGAGAGTGATCTAATCTCAGTATGCACGAGGCAAATGTACTAAAAAAACCCAGAAATTTGACAAAGTAAACTTTTGGTCAACTCTAGTTTTAACATCTCAAAAGAAGTTATAAAATGTTGTTGCAATTCGACTAAAACTGCCCATATCGCTCACTCATTCAAAGATAAAACTGGTCTAGAACTTATAACTGCCTTTGTATCATGACCTTCAGAATTACCTACAACATTAGAGGTGCTGAATTCCCAGTAGTGCCCTCGTGACTGACACTAAGTTGTCATCTGAAAGTCAGTAAACTCCACCGCTCCTTGGTTCTTCTTCCACATAGAATGCTAGCAGCTTTTTACATTCCATAATTAACTAGCATTTACATTCAGGTTATTCTAAAAGCATTTCCTAGCCTCCTAATTATGCTTTCTTGGATTCCTCTTATCATTTAAATGTTGTTTTGCAAGGGAGGGTTAACACTTACGGAAGGCTGCAACTCCCTCAGATAAGCTCAGGAAACGTGCAGCTATAGGCCTTCCCTGCACACCCTCACACAAAGCCAACCCTCAAGGTCAGGCTCCAGCCAAAGGACAGTTGATCAAAATGTCCCTAAGAATGGTGAAGTTAAAGAGGTTTAAAGTGATGGTGGCAATCACAGAATGCAGATGTTATTATATAATTATATGAAAACGATTTTAAAATCCTTAAAAGAACATAACATATAAAAATAATATTCAATAATAATCACGTGGCTCTGCAGGCCCCTTTAGTTAACAAAGGCGGGGGGAGGGGGGGGAATAAAAGAATCCAAAATCCGCTCCTGCAAAGAAGAGTCTAGTGTTATTGCACTTTGGTTTTTTATTTATTTTCTTTAGCTTTATTTTTTAAATTTAATAATTAGAAAAGTTCAGGATCAATGATCATTTTAAACACTTTTTCAAGATCACAGATCTAAAACATGACGTCAACCTTTCAAATCCCTGTAAAAGAAAAAAGCCAGTAAAACAGAAACCATATGGCCAAAGATTGAAAACCAAGGCGTAAAGATCATAAAAAGAGGATAAAGCAAACAACAGGATGAAAATATCATGGAATATATCCATGATAACAGAAAATATGACCTGAATGCACCTACTAAAAATTACTCTCACAACGAGTCACGAAACAAGGAAATAGTGCAGAGGGGGTCACAGACGGAAGCAGAGAGGAACAGACTGCACACATGCGCACGTGTGCACACACAAAGTTGGCGACACGAAGTAAATACCCTTTACAAGAAAACCCAGTGAGAGCTCTCCCTCAATGAGAGTCCCAGCAGTTCCTTTTGAAATGGTGACTAGACTGTAAAAATACAGAAAAGTCCACACCAGCACTAGAAACTAAAATAGAAGAGAGGATGTATTGAAAAAAGGCCCACTCCCAACTCATCCCATGGGCAAACACTGTTCCTGCGAGTTAGAGAGAGAGATCCAGCCAATTCCCACTAGGATTCTAGTTAGAAGCAGCCAAGGCCAGACAGCATGTACGTCACAAGTATGGGGAGCTTAGTAACTGGCACAGGGTGTAAGGGGACCAAGCAGGTAATGCTGGAAGCCACCCTCCAGGGGGTGCATGGTAATATTCACGCCTAGAGTACCAGAGGTTTGGGAAGCACTGCCACACATGACTTTTCAAAAAACAGGCAAATCTGGAAAATACTAGGGGCACTCCCCTACGAATTCTACATGTCACTCAGATCACAGCAACAACCCTTAGGTAACACCTGGTGATACAGCCAGGACCTCCAGCTCTGATGCTGCCCCTCCTCTCTAGCCTGAGGCCACTGGAGACTGAAAGTTAAACTACAGTACACCTGAACTTCTCTCTTCTCCCCTTTATCACCCTGAGAGATTAAGAAAAACACACTGCATAAGCCTCCCAAACCTGGCAAATCCACGCTGCATTCATCTCCTCCTCCATTTAACAAAGACATGCTGGGGACAGAGTGAGAAACAAGACGCCATGGTCCCTGCCACCAAGAAGCTTACAGGTTAGTGAGAAAGATGTTATTAGCAAGTGCAACAGAGATCACAGGGAGACAAAGACGGAGGGAAGCTCTTACATAGCAGAGGAGCGGTCTAGTTTGGGCAGCGTAAGAACGTGTGCCTGGAGGTAGTATTTAACACTCAAACTAAGAATGAACTAATAATCTGTGTTGCCCCGATTAAGAGTCAGGAAAAAAGAACTCCAAAGAATAAGATGAGCAGTGGCCCCGAGACTGGAGTGAGTACACCCCCCTGCAGGTTACAAAAGAAGAGCAGTGTGGCTGGAGGTGTCAGGAGTAGAGTGGGAGGCTGACAAGGTAGGCAGAAGCAAATCTTGGAAGCATACATACAGTGGGGCAGAAGTAGGTTTACAGCTGTTCACATGGAAAATAATACAATAATGAATAAATAATAACACAGGAATACATTGTTTTGCACACACACAACTGTAAGCCTACTTTTGCCCCACCCTACATATGAATTTCGAACTTCATCCTAAAAAAGAAAGGGAAATAACCTACGCAGAATAACACGATCAGACATGCTAATTTAAGAGATTCCCATAACTGAAAGGTGGGAAATGGATGGGGTGGCATAAGACCAGAGGTAGTGAGACTAATTAGGGAGCTACTGCAGAAATCTGGGCAAAAGATTGACAGAGGGCGCGATATAGGAAAAGAATTTAGGAGGCCTCCAGTTGTGGCTCAAGTGACTGCTCAAATGTAATACCATTTACTAAGCGGAACAAGGCGGGAAGCTTAAGCTTGGGCCAAAAAAAAAAAAAAAGTTCAGTTTTTGACACATTGAACAGTACCTAAGATACAGAGACCCAAATGGGAATGATATAGGAGCAAGTGGATACATAGGGCTGTGCCTTAGGAAACAAAACTGGGTTTATCGGTAGATTTAGGGGGAGTTAATTTAAACAGACAGAACAGAAACCACAGAGTAAATAAGATTGCCTAATAAACTGTGTAAAATGAGAAAATAAAATATCAGAGCCCTGAGGAACGTCAGCATTTAGAGGTGACCGGGAGAAGAAAGAACTAGCAAATACGGACTAGCAAGAAGGGATAGTGGCCAGAGAAAGGATTGGTCCAGGGAAGTCTTGTCCCAGAATGGCAATGATGATGATGATGACCAGAATGAAGATGATGTTGCTAGCTAACATTTCCCATGAGTAAACTTCCTGGAAAACACTAAGCTAAGTAATACACATGTATTACCTCATTTAATGATTAAAACAACCTATGTAGGTAGGAACAATACTATCTACAAGTGAAAACATTGGGGCACTGATAATTTAATTCATTTTTCTAAGATCACAAATCTAACAAAACAGTGTTAGAAACCAAGAGAAAAGACTATTCCTAGGAGTGAGTGGTCAATGTATCAAATTCCCTGAAGTCAGAAAGATAGGAGCCAAACTGAGTCGTTCAGGTTGAATGTTACGGACACCACTCGTGGCTCCAATCAGAGCGGTGTCAGTGGAGTAGTGTGGATGGTTCTCCTTGCCTTTCAACCCTGTGTCCAACCCATCAGCAAGCCATCGGTTTTGCCACCAGCACCCTGATCCAAACTATTATCGACTCTTACTGGAATCACTAAACTAGCCTGAAATGGTTTACCTGCTTCCATATTTGACCCCCTGCAATCCATTCTCTCCACACAGTAGCCGGCGCGCTTATGTTTAAATGCAAATTAAATCTTGACACTGCCTGCGGAAATCCCCTAATGGCTTCCATAACTCAGAACAGTATCTATACTCCTAAGACTGGTGTAAGAGCCCTATATGTTCTGGACCTCCTCCTTGCTCCTCCTATAAAAAGGTTTTCTCACTCTCTACAACAGGCTATCCGGGCTCCACACTGAGAATGAACGTCCCCAGTCTCTCTGGTTCATACACACACCCAGGGTTAGATAAGTAAGTGCATGACGTGTTAACACAAGCTCAATACGTATTTTTGGATGGACGAAAGATAGAGACAGCAAGGATATAAAAAAATTGTAAAATAACTTGGTCACAGAGGCCAGCAAGTCAAATGGGCTTTTTTATTTGTTTCTTAAGATGAGAGAAATTTGAGTATGTTTCAATAAGGGATATTAGGAGATTTTCCAAGAGCTTGAGAAAACTTGAAGACATCATAAAATCACAGAATGTAAGAGGAAAAAAATTAATCAATTAAGAAATTAATCAATTTAGGAAAAAAATTAAAGCTATACAAGGAATTTATGGTACGAAGGGGTTTTATCTCTCTATACCAAAGATTCTTGTTCTATAATCTGAGGGGTCGGGGAAAAATCAGTAGTTTCCAACCACTATCAAGAAGTTCTCTTTACTTTTTTCCCTCATGATCCCCTTCGGTTATTTCACACTGAAAGGGAGTTCTGATTAATAGTTACATATGTTTGCTTAATAAAATAATTATACTAAATAAATGCACATTAGTTGGGAAATCCAAGGCTCAAAAAGATAAAGTTTTTCAAAATAGGTGTAATTTTCTTAACATGAAGAAACTGGTCCAAGTTAACACAGGAAATTAATGGAGGCAATTCCAAACCATGGATCAAAAGTAAAAAACTGAAAAGTTTTTGGAAGATAATGAAGAAGGCATAGTTTTCTCTTCCAATTAAAGATAAAAAGCAACAGTATGTCCCAGAGAATTGGGTGGGGGGACCTGCATAAGGGAGTCAGGGTCTAACCATGAAGCAAATTAGGCTGTGGCATGACACGGAACAACTGATGCACAGGAGAACCAACCTGAACTTCACACTGGGGTCATTCTTTTTTAATGTGACCGAAGCATTTAATACCTTCAAAAGTTAAATGGGAAAAGTGTAATCAGAGGAAAAGATTGCATAGGGGTTAGAAGAGTGTAATGATTAAGAGCATAGGGTCTGGAGCCAGACCACCTAGATTCCAATAATAGTCACACAAATTCCCAAATGACTCTGTACCTCGTGCCTGAACCTAGTATATGAGTCATCATGATACGATTGCACCTTCTTGATAAAGTTGCTGTGAGCACTAAATAGTAAGTGCTTAGACAAGCTACTGGCTCACAGTCAGATCTGTATGTGAGTATTTGCTGTTGCTATTACCACTATCATCATCATCATCATCATCATTATTATTTGATATATGAATGATGAAGCTCAAAAGCAATGAGAGAAAACACAAAGGTATGACTCCATAGGAAAATACAAGAACCCTAGTGGATAAATGTGCAAGAAAGAGAAATAAATTAAAAGTAGAAAAACACACAGATAATGTTAAATGTAATTTTTTAAAACTGAGTTACATACACCAGCCTGGATAACATGAACACAATGCCATGGGGGAAAAGCAAGCCATGGAAACTACGCAGCAGATGACACCATTTATATAGAGTTCTAAAACATGCAAAACTAAACACAAAATATGGAGAGATACATCAAGGATAAAACTGTAAGGAAAGCAAGAGATTATCAGTTATCATTTGGGTGAAGTGATGATCACAAAACGCGAGACTACGTTCACTGCCGGCGAAGGTCACCCACGCAGCTCCAGTACTCCACGTCTGCTGAGCGGCATGCCCAGCTTTTTAAAATGTATTATCTATGCTGCACGGAGATAGTCTCTGTTTGTGTCAAATATGTCATAACAAAGGGGCAAAAACTTACTGATACATTTTAAAGGCAAAAGAAAATACTGTAAAAAGAGAGAGAAAATACTCTTTTTTTATTGTCAAATTAGTAAAGGTTTTTTTCTTTAAAACTCAATGGAGAAAATCTTCTTTAATGATAAAACCGAATTAACTAGTTTTGAAGGTTAAATATATTTCTAGGTTGGTCAAAGGCAAATTCCACTGGGAGTGCACCCTGACAAAAGAGGACTTTCCCCATCTGAAGACTGTATCATCAACCCTAAATAAATGATTCTTAGCTGCACAGTTAGAACAACTGATAATGTCTAGCGCTTAATGTCATTAATTCAGATGGGATATTTAATATGATGCTTCTAATAACACTGTAATCTACCCTCCTAAAAAGTACTAAATCTTTAAGCAGGTTATGTAACTTTGCCTTTGGATCAAATTTCTGGGCACACTGGCCTACAAAGTTCAAACATAAGATCTTCATCACAGAAGAACATTTAATATAATCTTGTATATTAATGATGAGAAGACATAGTCTTGTATAATTTATTAATGATGTATCCATTAGAAATTCTGAAAGCTACCTGAAGACTTTCAGACAACACGCGGATTACAGAATCTTAAAGTAAAAGCAATTACCAGGTATTACCCAGTCCAATTCCTTCATTTTTGCAGATATGAAAGCTGAGGCAAAAGGAGCTGAAATGCTTTAGGCAAGAATGAGACCAGGAAAACCCAGTCTTCCAGCGTTCTTTCTGTCACACTACACTGACACCCTTGCAACATGAACACACATACAAGGATGCCAATACTCTCACGAGTACGTGATTTTTCAAATGGCTCTGCACATAGGTAAACATCTTATGCCTTCAACTTATCCTCTCCCCAGCCCCCTAAGTGGTCTGACTAGAAGGCATATTCACGCAACCAAGAAATCAGGAACAAAAACTACAGTGCATGTACTTTTTCTTTTTTGATCTCAATTGCTATGAGAACAGAACTCCGAGACCAGTTGTGCACCCCCCAACCCACTGTCCTATCTTACTAATCTCTTAGACTGTGTATAGAAATACATGGTCAACCCTTCCTTCCTTACACACCACTAATCTCAAACAAAATAAGTATCCATCTGTAGTAGTTACTACAGATCTCTCCAAACCCCAACCATGCCCAGACTGCCTGACCACCAAACACAACACACAAACAAGAGAAATGAAAAAACAACTATAAAATTCAGGGCTCTCTGGCTTTTATAAGGTCTTTCCTGACATTTTCAAAACACTGTAACATGTAGCACAGGCTTATTTTCAATTTTGCACTAAGTTTAACATATTTCCTAAAGGATTGGTTGGGTTTTTTTGTTTGTTTGTTTGTTTTGAGTTTTTCTGTTTGTTTGGGGGGGGGGAGATTTTTGCCTTTAAATAAAATATGGTTTATTGAGCTAACTCAAGAATCCATAAAGATTCATTGTGTAATTTACAGTAATAAAAGGCAGTTTTGCCATGGCCCAAATGAGGATTCTTGTAGATATGTGTTTATATGCAAATTGTCTACTACATTTCATCTTAAAACAGCATGATAGCCCTAAGATGATGCTCATATACCTGAAAATATAATTTTTTTAAATATTCATATACCAATCCCTGAGACGGTCTGATAGCCCAGTCTGAGCATAAAGTGCACTGCCTGGCATAAAACAAGCAGCTTTTTTAAGAGGATGTTGAGACAGAGTTTTCCTGTCACTCTAAAATTTTAGTTATGGCTCAAAATTTTAAACAAAAGTAAGACCACAATAAGCAGCTGGAAATTGGGAGCAGAACCTCCCGGAGGATCCACAAAGCAAGAGATCACGTACTGTTTGTAAACTCTGTAGGTCACAATTTTCACACGTGTACTTTCCAAACATACGAGAATGCTTTTTATATTTTAAAAACACATTTCAAATGTGATAGTGGCTTTTTGCTATTATGCATTTTCTCAGTTCACAGCTGAAGTAGTATGTGAATCATTTTTTTAAGCTGAGTAAGAAATTACTCCTAATCCTGTATATTAAACATAAATTGTGTTACTTTAGACAAATTTATCAACAATGTATTGTTTTTTTTTTTTTTTTTTTTTTTTTTTTTTTTTTTTTATGTAAATCAGGGCCCAGTCAAGCAACTGGTGCCATTATCGGTATTTTCTTTTTTTTTTTTTTTTTTAAATATATTTATTGATTATGCTATTACAGTTGTCCCATTTCCCCCCCCACTCCACTCCATCCTTCCCACCCCCCTCCCTCCCACATTCCCCCCCCATAGTTCATGTCCATGGGTCATACTTATAAGTTCTTTGGCTTCTACATTTCCTACACTATTTTTACCCTCCCCCTGTCTATTTTCCACCTATCATCTATGCTACTTATTCTCTGTACCTTTACCCCCCTCTCCCCCTCCCACTCCCTTATTGACAACCCTCATGTTCTAGTTGTTTGCCTAGTTTGCTCTCGTTTTTGTTTTATGTGTGGTCGTTAATAACTGTGAGTTTGGTGTCATTTTTACTGTTCCTATTTTTGATCTTTTTCTTAGGTAACTCCCTTTAACATTTCATATAATAAGGGCTTGGTGATGATGAGCCTTTTCAACTTGACCTTATCTGAGAAGCACTTTATCCTCCCTTCCATTCTAAATGATAGCTTTGCAGGATATAGTAATCTTGGACGTAGGTCCTTGCGTTTAATCTTGGGTAATGTAATTATGATGTGTCTTGTTGTGTTCCTCCTTGGGTCCAGCTTCTTTGGGACTCTCTGAGCTTCCTGGACTTCCCGGAAGTCTATTTCCTTTGCCAGATCGGGGAAGTTCTCCATTATTTGTTCAAATAAGTTTTCAATTTTTTGTTCTTCCTCTTCTCCTTCTGGCACCCCTATAATTCGGATGTTGGAACATTTCAAGGTGTCCTGGAGGTTCCTAAGCCTCTCCTCATTTTTCCAAGTTCTTGTTTCTTCATTCTTTTCTGGTTGAATGTTTGTTTCTTCCTTCTGGTCCATACCATTGATTTGAGTCCCAGTTTCCTTCTCATCACTATTGGTTCCCTGTACATTTTCCTTTGTTTCTGTTAGCATAGGCTTCATTTTTTCATCTGTTTTTCGAATAGATTCAACCAAGTCTGTGAGCATATTGATAACCAGTGCTTTGAACTGTGCATCCGATAGGTTGGCTATCTCTTCGTCGCTTAGTTGTATTTTTTCTGGAGCTTTGAAGTGTTCTGTCATTTGGGCCATTTTTTTTGTTTGTCTGTCTTGGCGCGTCTGTTACTTTAAGGGGCGGAGCCTTAGGTGTTCACCGGGGCGGGGTAACGCTGGTCGCTGCGCTGTGATGCTGTACGTGGGGGCGGGGCCGAGAGGGAGCAATGGCGCCCGCTTCACTCTCCTCCGGATTTCAGTCTTTCACTCCGCTACCCACAATCAAACTGGGCCCCTCTGGTGCTGGTTCCCAAGTAAGTGGGCCTGTGCACACTCTAGGCCCCTGTGGGTCTCTCCAACAACCTCTCCTGTGAGGCTGGGAGTCTCTCCTGCCGCCCCAACCCCCAGGGGCGCTTTCAATCAGAGGTTTGAGGCTTTATTTCCCCGAGCTAGAGCCCTGGGTTGCGCAGCGGTCTGCTTCTCTGCCCGCCGTTCGTCCGGTTTTATCTGTGGGCGAATGTGGTGCCGCAAGGTGCTACCGGCCGCTCTGCCTGCCCCACTCTCCGCCACTCTGAGTCCGGCCCTCTGGGTTTATCTGTGCAAATGTGGGACCGCAGGGTCTGCTAGTGCTCGGACTGCCTGCGCCATTTGTCCCACACTCCGCCAGTCTCAGTCCCGCCACAGCCACGCGAGTCCTCTCCACCCCAGTGCCGTCTCCGCCCCTCCTACCAGTGTGGATGAATGATTATTTTCTGTTTCCTTGGTGTTGGTCCCCCTTGCTGTTCGATTCTCTGTCAGTTCTGGTTGTGCGAGGAGGCGCAGTGTGTCTACCTACGCCGCCATCTTGGTTCTCCTCAACAATGTATTGTTTTTAGAAACACAGAATCGGGATTTACCACTTGGTCAGGAAGCCAGGCCCTGAAAACACGTTTCCTACACCAGCATTCTTTCGCTACTTCAGCTCCATGTGTTAAAAACCTCCACCGTCTGTGGACATGAAGCCCTCTCAATGCTGTAAATTCACTCCATTTGCCTTCAGAAAGTCAGGTATCAAGAAACTGTCCCACTGTTTTCAAACCAGCACACAGCTGGGTAACCCAATTACAAAAATGCCAGGTAGCAGCGCTATTCCAGGCTATCCCTGCCAAGTGTCAGGGGGCTGGGTACAGGTGGCCAGGGTGGTCAACTCAAGTGTATAGGAAGATTGCAGGTAATACGTGAAGAGATAAGAGGGAAAGAACCTGGCCATGGCAATAAAAATGCCCATAGAGAGCACCCTACCCGCCCCCACCCCCCTACGCCCACAAAAAAAATGCCAAGGAGTATGCCACCTGTTGGGAGCAACATCTGCTTCACATTCCTGAGGAAAGCGAAGGGAGGAATGGGGAGGAGACTGAGCAGAAGGTGTATGCTCAAGGCCAACTGGACACCTACTAGGAATCCTAGAGTACTGAGGGGAGCAAGGCTTGGTGATGATGAAGATATTTAAGAAGTTAGTCCTTTATCTTAGGAAAGATAAGAAGCCATGAAGAAGGTTAAGCACAGAAGTAGTAGCAACAATTTTACACTTTAAAAAGGCCATTTTGGCTACAGTATCCTTTGTTCAATGTTTCACATGTACTGGAATGAGTAAAATTATGTCCCCTCAATAAGAAAAGTTCACAGACAGAATGCTATACAATGATTGAGCATTTCTGAAAGCCAGATTAAACTGTTTCTTCTTTCTGACCAGGGATCAAACTGGCAACCTAGGTAAGTGCCTGACTGGGAATCAAACCCCTAACCTGTGGTGTACAAGACAACACTTCCACCAACTGGGCCATACAGGCCAGGGCTCCTTTAACTTTTCCTTGTCGGTTCTCTTGTAGATTTTCCCTTGATGCTTTTAAGATTCTCTCTTTGTCTTTAACCTTTTAATTATGATGTGTCTTGGAGTGGGCCTCTTTGGGTTCATCTTGTTTGGGACCCTCTGTGCTTCATGGACTTGTATGTCTATTTCCTTCACCGGGTTAGGGAAGTTTTCTGTCATTATTTTTCAAACAGGTTTTCAATGTCTTGCTCTCTCTCTTCTTCTGCCACCCCCATGATGTGAATGTTGGTACACTTGAAGTTGTCCCAGAGGCTCCTTACACTATCTTCTTTTTTTTTTTCATTTTGCTGTTCTGATTGGGTGTTTTTCGCTTCCTTATATTCCAAATTGCTGATCTGATTCTCAGTTTCATCTGTTCTACTGCTGATTCCCTATAAATTATTCTTCATTTCAGTTAGTGTGTCCTCCATTTCTGACTGGTTCTTTTTTATGGTTCCCATGTCCCTTTTTATGTTATTAAAGTTCTCACTGAGTTCATTGAGCATCCTTATAACTACTGTTTTGAACTCAGTCTAATAGATTGCTGGCCTCCATTTTGTTTAGTTCTTTTTCTGGAGTTTTGTTCTGTTCTTTCATTTGGGACATGTTCTTTGTATCCTAATTCTGGCAGCCTCCCTGTGTTTGTCTCTATGCATCGGGTAGAGCTGGTACATCGCCTGGGCTTGATAGAACTGACTAATATAGTAGGTATTCTGTTGGGTCCAGGGCGCACTCTCCCTGTTCACCCAAGCTGGTGCTCCAGGAATGTGTACACTCTCCCATGTGGAGAGTGCCAGAAAGAGAAGTCCCCATAACCTCTGGCTGTAAAAACCAGTGGGGATTGTTCCTGAGAGACACAGAGGGCTTCCACAGTCCCAGGTGTTCCTCTTAAAGGACCCATGCACGAATTTGAACTCATTTCCTTTGAGCTCCAGCACTGTGACAGCAGCCTGAAAGGCACCAGGGGCATACAGGAGGAACTGAAGTGTCTGGCATCAGGGTAAGGGTTGGGGGTACCCAACCCTCTCCCATGTGGAATGTGTACACTCTCCTGTTGTAGTTGAGCCTTGACTGATGTTGACACATCAATGGGAGGAATTTTCCCCCAGGCTAATCAGCTGTAAGGACTGGCTTCAATCACCATGGAGGATCAGCTGTGCAGAGGCACACCCCATAGAGCAGGACTTACTTTGGCGGGCTCTGGTGCCTGCTGAGTCAGCCTCTTGAGTGAGAAGGTGTTTGGGTGGTGCTTCAATGTAGTCTCAGCTGTCCACCAGGTGCAATGGCTCTGGGGCCTCCCAGGAGGTGGAGACCAAGGTCAGCCACCAACTGTGTTGTGCCTGAGGCCACCTGGCATGAGCTACAAAGTGGTATGTGGATAGCTGCTACTTGTGCCAGGCTTGGAGGTGCCCAGGAGAGGCCAAGCTGTGAAACTAAGCCAGCTTCGCAGTGAGAGGTATGGGCAGACAGAGGCTAAAAGCTGCTTGTTTGAGAGATTTTAGGACAGTCTGAAGCATGAGCCTACACAGGCCATTCATTTGGTAAAGCCATTGGAAAAAGCTTGGGTGGACCTTCAAGTTGGGTGGGGTGGGGTCTCAGGAAATCACTAGGTCAGGTCAAACAGTGATAGCCAGGTTGATGGAGATGCAGCATGGCTCTGTGGGGGTAGGGTTCAGCAAAGGAACAATGGCCTCTGCCAGCTGTCTGGAAGAAAGCTGTACCCCAACCCTTACCCTGATGCCAGACACTTCAGTTCCTCCCTGTATGCCCCTGGTGCCTTTCAGGCTGCTGCCGCAGTGCTGGAGCTCAAAGGAAATGAGTTCAAATCTGTGCATAGGTCCTTTAAGAGGAACACCTGGGACTCTGGAAGCCCTCTGTCTCTCTCAGGAACAATCCCCACTGGTTTTTACAGCCACAGGTTATGGGAACTTCTCTTTCTGGCACTGGAATCCTGGGCTGTGGGACCTGGTGTGGGATTGGTACCCCTGGCTCCTCAGGGGGGGACCCCCACAGCCAAGATATCTCCCCAATTTTTATCCACCACACGTGGATGCAGGACCAGCCTATTCTCACCTCTGCCCCTCCTACCAGTCTCACTGTGGCTTCTTTTTTAATTCCCTAGTTTCAGGACTTCCATTCTGCCAGATTTCAGGTGATTTTGAATGACGACTGTTCTGTAGTTTAGTGGCAGTTCTGATGTGGTTGTGGGAGGAGGCGAGTACCATGTTTACCTATGCCACCATCTTGACGAGATCTAATGAACTTCACTTTTAAGAGCTTTTGAGCTTAACACTTAAAATCAGTGACTTCCTGAAAATATGCAGATGATTATCTGCAGGACGAATTAATTGTTATCAAACAGGATTTTCAAAACCCACTTGGATCTCAAGCTCCATTCCCCACAGGCTCGCTCTTCAGCATTGGTGTAGCAGGATGAATGAACTGATCTAACACCCCAGCATCCCACTGAGGATGCCACACTCTTTTACACACACATTGCAATCAAGAGAAAAACTATATTTTAAGGACTAATAACTCCATAATAAAAGAGGTAGTAATATAAAATCAAACTGTAAATGTCTGCACTACATTCTATAAAGAACGCTAGAATTAGAAGAGACTTTAGGAAAAATCTGGATCAGCCATTCGACCCGTGTCTATCAGATTCTCCCTCTCAGTTTAGGATCAAGGCTAAATGATTAAGCCTCTCTGTAAATATTCAGGAGCCTCTCAGAAGCCACATTCAGCCATGAAAAAAAGAAAAAGAAATAAAATGGTCAGCAAATGGAGAACAATGAAGCAAAGAAAGGCAAAGACTAGAGACTGGAGAAGTTGCAGGTTTTCCAGTGCCTGATCCCTAATAAGGTCTGTCTGCATTTGGCTCCCCTCAAATTCCTTTCTTTTTCCTAAAGCTAGTTCAAGTTCATTTCTGTTACTTGCAGTAGAAGCTTAAATGAGGGAATAACCAAAATCCTCTACAAAGTCAATTGGTTAATTCATTAGTGGTCTACCTCTCGTATACAGTCATACCTCGGTATTCGTCAGCTTCAGAACTCATCCGACCCTATACATCTCACATTTTAACAGGGAAAAACGTTTCAGCACTTGGTGCTTGATCGGGACTCGTCACACTTGCTAGAACTGGTATGAGTCATAACGCCATTCCTCAAGAGAAAATGTTTCATCATTTGGTATTCATCGGCTTGGGTACTCATTACGAGTTCTGGAACGAATTAATGAGTACCAGAGTACCACTGTTCTTTCCTTTTTCTTTATTTGTATATCTTTAAGAGCCATAAATATAACTTTGGTATGCTATAGAGACAAATATGTGAACGGAGATCCAAGACTTTGCTGAGCACTTTAAAAGGAAAACCCATCACGCTGAGGAAGGAGAAGACATAGGAATATTCAAGGAAAAACCAAGACATATCTGGTTGGCAATCAGAGATGCTGACTAACAACTGGCAAATTAAATAAACAGTTATCTGATTACCCTCCTAATGAAAGCCAATTTAATTCTGAATAAACCAGATGGGTAGATCCAATTCAGTGAAAACCCATATAGGGCGTTTTGTCTGGAATGCCCACAAATGAGTAGCCACAGTCCTCCCAACCACAAAAAGGTTTGGATTCTCTTCAGTGGCATCCCTAAACCAGACCAAAATTCCAAAACTGAATACCAAACCATTTTAGGGCATGGACTCAACTATCCCAAAGAGCAGTTCGGCATTTACCCTATGACCTAACTAGCACTTTCTGGTATCAGGGAAGGAGAAGAAATTTACAGAAGCCTAATATTATGGAACTCCACCCAGGTGAGTACACGTGCCAGGCATCAAGATGTTCCTGAGGCAGATCCAGGCTCCCCAATGATGGATCCACACCCATCAGATCTAACTACTGGCAGACTAGTCTAACATGTATAACAAGTCAAAGTTGACAATCAGAAGTCTGAATCTATGTGGTGGGTGGCTCAGCAGGATTCTGTTTATAAAAACAAAAACAATACCGCAGGATCCTGGGAACTATGTCCAACTTCATCATTTTACAGAAAGGAAAGTTAAACATCAGAACCAAATTTTTCAACCAAATCCCTAACTATAATGAGTAACACAGGTGAGATAAAATCAAAAGGGCTGCGGTAGAAACAAAGTTTCTATTCAAATTATGATAGAAATAAAAAGCATCTGGTTCTTTCAACTTTATTTCCTAAAGTTGCTCTTTAATGGCTGACACTTTATTTTTAATTCAAAAAAGGGTAAATGTATTAGGAAAAATCTGTAAAAACTACTGTTGGGATTTTTTTTCATATTGTATTACTTGATTTTAACCAAACAGTAAAGATTTCTAACCTAATGGGTTAACGTTTTAGTTAAGATATTAGAACAAGCACTTTTAAAAGCCAAAAAAAGAAAAAAGACAGAGAAAAGGCCCTTGCCCTGTGGTTCAGTTAGCTGGAGCTTCGTCCCATACACCAAAAGGTTGGGGGGTTCCATACTCGGTTGGGGTATATACCTAAGTTGAGCTTTTGATCCCCAGTCCTGGCCTGTATGGGAGACAACTGATCAATGTTTCTCTCATCAATGTTTCTCTCTCTCCCCACCCCTTCCTCTTTCTCTCTAAAATCAATAAACATATCCTCAGGTGAGGGCTAAAAATATTTTTAAGCCAAAAAAATGGGTGTTGATTCACAATCTAAATCATGCTGTATGCTTGCAACCCCAGCAGACAGGGAGTTTAGGCACTGTGACAAAATTCTAAATGGCCGAGACATACTCATTTTGATATAAAAATATTCCAGACATCACAAAAAACCCTAAGAAAAGTCATCAGGAATTAGACTTATATGTCAGCTGGGACCAAAATTAAAAGGATAAATGTTTAAATCTAAATATAAACTTGGTATTCAAAATTGCTGACAAGGGGCACAGTATAGTGGGTTTTGGTCTTCAAGGGTTGCTTTGCTACACCATTAGGCAAGTCAGCACATCACTAAAGGAAAAAAACCCATAAAACTATTCCCTGTACAACCCACTGTTCATGGTACAGCACAGTATTTCTTAGAAGACCATTGACAAAATGTGAAGTTAGAAATTGTTGTGTTTCCTGAGAAGTGCTATTAAAGTTACTCCTAAAGTAAGAATTCATAAAAAGTAGATCTTTTGGGAAAACAATATTAACCAGAAACAAATATGAAATTGATATCATCACTTAAATTAATGTTTATAAACTACAAATTTAATAACAGTTAAATATTTTTTAAACCAATTAATCTGAACTGGCAATGTTAAGTTACATAAATCCTGGAGACTTTCTACAGAAAAAACTAACTTTTAAAATCTATTTTGCCAACAATGCTGCAAATGGAAGTATTATGAAGAGATAGCCAGAGAGTGCTGAACATAATCTAAGCTTAAGAGACTCAACTTTCAACTAATTTATGAGTTCTATTTGTTAGCCATATCTTATTTCCAACAGTTTAATGTATTGGTAGCAAAAAAAAAAAAAAAAAGGCAAGGTTTCCTAAGAAATCTCAATTCTAAGGAATTATCATTTCTGTTCCTACATACCAGATAAAATTAAGAACTAAAAAGATTTAATGACCAGTTAGATACTAATCACAAATATAAAAGTTCATGCAATTTCACATTTACCTTAAATTCTAAATATTTGTACTTTCAAATAATAAATTTTTATAATAATCATATACTTAAAAATTCCTCCCTGATATTTTCCACATGATTTAAAGAAAACTATCCTTTAAAAATCAATCCAAGAACTCAAAGTTGTCCCACTTGATAGCCTATAGTTCTAAACCAAATAATGTAATGCCACCTTTCGTTCATATAGTTTGCGTTGAAATTGTGCAGTGTAAAACTTAACAGATTTGGATCCTTTTTCTCCGCTTAAAAACAAAACAAAACTAGTACCTGGCAAACTCCGGGTTTCGTTCGGTCCTGGCCTATTAAATACCAGCCGGCCGTGAGCCAGCGGCGGCGCGCGGGCGGTGGGCGCGCCGTTGGGTGCGCCCCTCCACGGCTCCCGCCCGCCGGCCCCGCGACCCCGCGCCGCCGGCGCCCCACGGCCCTCCCGGACGCGCGGCGGGAGGGGCGGGCCTGGCTGGCACGTTCCCACGCGCCCGGGCCCGTTATCTGGGCGGCCACCCCAGCGGAGCCGACCTGCGCAGAGCAGGAGGCTCCAGGGGCCCCGCCGCGAGCCCCCGAGCCCTCCCGAGCCGCAGGGGGCGCCCCTTCCCCTGCCTCCGGCGGGGCGCCCCGCCAGGCCCCTCTCTGGGGGCCCCTCGCCGGGCGAGAGCCTCTGCGGGCTCAGGTTCGCTCCGGGGACGGGATAAGGTGTCAGCCAGGCGGCCAGGCGCCTCCCGTCGGCGGGGGCAAAGCCAGCCTGACCTCGTTCCAGCCGCCCCTCGGCGCGCGCGCGGGGCGCTCCCCTCCCTCGCCCCTCCTCGGCTCGGGACGGCGGCTGTGCCCGCGGGAGGCGGCGGGGGGCGCCGCCGGCGCTCGCCGGGGAGCCGGGGCGCGGTCCCGCTCCAACTTGGCAGGTCCGGGTGGGAGGGTGAGGGGTGGCGGAGAGGGAGCCCAAACTTACTCGACTGCGCGGCTCCCCGCGCCGCGGCCGCGGCCAGGCAGACGCAGAGGCAGAGCGAGAGGGGGCGCGGGAGGGTCCGCCGCGGGCTCATGGAAGGACCAGGGAGCCGCCGCCGCTGCCGCCTCTGTCCGAGCCTCCCTTCCTCCCGCCCCGGCTCCGGGCGACGGACGGGGCGGCGGGAGGCATGACGGGAAATTCCTGGGCACGGGCAGCCGAGTCCAAATATGAGCATAGGAGACGAGCGAGGGAGGACGGCGGAGCGCGCCCGGCGCGGACGGGGCCCGCTGCCCGGCCTCGGCGGCCGCCAGCTCCCTCCTCCTCCTCCCAATCGTCCTCCTCCTCCGTAGCCGCCCCTAGGCCGCCGGCCGCCGGGCGCGACCGGGAAAGGGAAGCGCTGTGCCAGGGGCCTGTCTTTCCAACGTGGGGACCCAACAGCGGAGCCGAGCATCCCACCCACGGGTCCCACCTGAGACCCCTGAAGGGTTAGGAAAGAGAGAAGCCACCATCAGGAGGCCGGACAGCGAACCAGGGACCCGTGGGAAGATGTTTAAGGGGTTTGAGGAGACTCTCGCTCGCGCTGCCCCTAATCAGTTGTGAGCTTTGGTAATGAGTGGATAAAAAGATCTGGCAAATACTTCAGTGTGTGCGGGTGAGACGAGCCACACTTCCAGTTATGCACACACTCAGGCGAGCCATCCTGTACTCCACAAGCAGACGTTACAATACACAAGACCACGCTCCCGCATTCCAGGTGAGGGGACCCTCTACACCAGGTGTGAGGGGTGGGTGTTTTCTTAGCCAAAATTACAAAGGGGCTCTCCCCAAACTTATATTTGAACACCACATAGGGAGTCGAGGTGAGCTGAGTAGCAATAGTTTTTCACGCGACCTAAATGCCGCTCTTTAGACCTGTCATTCTTTCTGCCTCCAACCTCTCTTCACCCTCCTTACACTGATTCTGTGTTTGTTGTAGCTTGTCTTCAGGGCAATGTTGAAATGTATTCAAAAGGTACTACCACTGATGATCAAAATGTCAGTCCCAGATGTGTGATTACAGGCCCAAGTCAGTAGTTCCCCGACCTGCCTTTGACACTCACTGATAACTCCTCCAGGAATCAAGTCCAAATGACCCTTAGCTGTTCAAGGCAACGTAATTATGTCTTAATTATTGTAATTTATTTATTTTTACTCACACTAATGGGACAGGCCTTGGGGATATAGGATGTTATGTAATTACTTATAAACATTTTTAAGATGCTTACAGAAATGATTTATTGATGCAAAATACTGAAAGGGGTAAATGTCAAACATATTTAGAGTGTGGATTATTCTAACATGAACTAAAGTATGGTAATTTGTATATCACACTGTTTGAAAATGCCATATATGTTTGAAAATCAGAAACTTTATTTCAAAACAAATTCAATTTTGGCAAAGTATTAAGGCCCATATGCCAAAAACCAGTCCGTTTGCAAGCGGCTCCCTGTAAATCATCTGATACTGACAAATGCCACATCCCTGGCAAAGGGACAGAGTTCACGCTGGATGTACTAACAGTAATGGTGGGACTAAGAAGAGATGACCAAAGTAAACTAACAGTAAATAAACTGATAGGGTAAATAAGAGATTTAAAAGACACATAGCATTATTATTCAGTTTAGGTACCTAGAAGCTGGATAGAGGGAAGGGAATACTCTGGAAATTCTTGATGATTACCTCCCTTTCTTCTTTTTTGTGAATTTAAACATTGATTATATAAGCACCTGTTTTTTCTTTCCTCACAACACCTAGCATAGTTCTTTGCCCATAGTCTAAACATTTATTTAAAACCAAAGTAAAATGAGCACAGTCATTTGTAGATTGACATATAGGAACTCCCGAAGTGTAAGGAAAAGCTTACGTCAAAGGACTGTAACAATTTTGGCTATATTTAAAATACTCCAGTTGACTTTAGGTACACAAGTGTAAAATTATAAAGAAGGCAATATCATCACAACCTAATCATGTTAATCCAACTGGAGAGTTCATTTATCGGATCAACTCTGCTAACGTGACAGCAATACCAGCAGCTATTCTAAAGGCTTGAATAAGGATGTTAAAGAGAGGAGAAAAATAAACTCACGTTACTGGGTGCATAATAAGCGCCAGGTACTGTGCTAGGTGTTTTATACATGACATCTTATTTAATCTTTACAGATATCTCTGAGCTTATTTTTCTAATCCCTATTTTACTGGTAAGGAGACCAAGGCATAGTTAAGTACATTAGGCTATCAGGAAGGGGTGAAGAAGTGTTGGAATTCAAACCTCATTCCAAAGTCCATACTAATTTTTATTCTTTTACCATACTAATCTGTCCCGTTTTCTCTACAATGAAAATAAAAGTGGCCTTCAAAAACTGTGTTCATTGGGCTCTTGTGGTTTTAAGTAACTGGTGTGCACTCAGGTTACCTCAAGCAATAGGGGTAGAGAATACATGTGGAAATAAGAGCAGAGACCTAACCGGCTTGTCAAGTCATCTCCTGTGGGCCTGGGTGGTTGGCGCCTGCGCCTTTGATAGGTACCAGGAATAGGAAAAGTTCTACCTACCCTCTGACCACATTCCTGTGAGTTTTGTAATTTAACCACTGATATTTAAATCATATATTTCACAATGTTTTCTCCAATGTCCTTTTTTATTATAATCTTAACAATCATGTTAACACATTACCTTAAACATTGTTTGTTTTTAAGACAAAGGACCCAGAGGATGTAACTTCTTTCCCTGTTTTCCATATGCCATCCCTCCCCCATCCTAGTGGTGTGCCAGTAAATGCTAACAACTAGATTTGGAGGAGGGAGACCTGAATTGTAACAAAAACTGATGTATGTGATGTCAACACCCCCACCAACCTGAGTCTCTTGAGAGGTGCACACAACCAGCTCTTGGGCCCCTAGGACACAGCCCCAGCACACCGCTGCCCCAGCTCCCTGCGAACTGTCTCCGAACACAGCCGTAATTCAGGTGCACGACCACAGCTTTTCCCAGTTCTGTTCCCACCACCAGCTGCCATTTCTCTCTCTCTAGAAATATCTGATTCTATCGCCAGGGGAAATATTTGATTCTATCACCACTGTTTCTCAGAAAGTTCTTGCATGAGACTATCTCATAAGCCACTGAGCCTATAGATGGCTACCTCCAAGCCAGGAGTCTTCTCCTACTTCTTCAACTCATACTACACAATGTGGTCACCTATGCTTAAAAAAAAAAAAAAAAAAAAAAAAAAAAAAAAAAAAAAAAGAAAACTGTGGTTCTACCTTTTTGGGGGCAGCCTTTTTCAAGTGGAATCTGTAAGCACGACAGGCATGCAAACTATACTCTCTGACATACTATTCTCAGCTCTTTAATAACATCCCCTCAGCCACTACACAAAGCTTAGGGACGGTCCCCACTCCACATCCCCCAAGGAATATCTTGGTTGGGTGCCAACAACTGCAAACAGGAGCATGGACACATTAGGACTAGATACTATTCAAAACTCCAGTCATAGTGAGACACTCCCAAGTTAGTACTTAAATTCAATGACTATTTATCAAGTGCCATTTCCTAAACCAATGATGATCAATTGGAGAGTAAGGGAATTGTCTCTTAGGAAGATGTAACAGGCTCTCCCAAAGAAAGTTTTTGAAACTACACTCAATCCAAACTCCCCAAATCCTGTTTCCCTATCCTGGGAAATAGAATGCCGTCACTCTGGCCCCCTGCTGAGAACACTGGTCTAAACTGAAGGAAGTGTGTCCCATGCCTCACTGTGCTGGGGTGGGAATGGAGTTGAGGAGAGCCATTTTCTCAGCATCACAAGGGACACAAAGTCAATGCTGACTGGTTAAGGGAGACGCCTGACAATTGCTCTCAGATTCTGATCCATGACGCCCTTTAAGCCCCCGGCTACCATATGCACTGCCAAGGACTGCACCATTATATCAACTGGGACTCCTACTCAAAGAAGACTGAATTAAAGTGAGCATTTTTGTTCTGCTTTTGGTAAAATGGTTTGCCTGCATCTCAAATGACATTTAGTAAAAAAAAAAAAAAAAAAAAAATGTACACACTTGAAGCCATTCCTCCTGTTGATTGATTATGGAGAGATTTGAAGTATGTCTTCCCATGACTGATGTGATGCCTGATCCTGCCAGCTTGGGCTGTGGATATGCTACAAGTAACAAATATTTAACAGGGTTTTCAATATCATAGAGAATTAAATAAACCTCTCTAGACTAGCAAAGCTGTTTAGCTTTTGGCAAGATTGCATCACATAAAGTGGTATATGCAAAAATCAACTACATAACACAGAGTAAGGCGAGGAGGAGGGGCAAAAATGAACTTTTTAAGTCATTTCACAAGACTCTTTCCAGAGACTTGATTTCGCTCTTTCCCTCAGTCTGTTCCTCAGCACTTACGTACATAGAGACTATCTTACCCCGGGGGGCGGGGGGTGGTGTCCAGGGTTTAGAGGTGTGTATTTTTCACACAACTTGTCCATGACTGCAAACCAGCTCCTTCATGTGTTACTTATCCAACGTGGTTACAATCTGATCCAGTAGTACAGGAACCCTGGCTGGGCTGGGCTTCCTCGGAAATAGTATGTTGCTGGCCAAAATGGTGCCTGCTGACACGATTCTCCCCAGTACTAACTTCTGCCTGATTTTCACTCTGAAAGCTACCTTAAGAGCCAGATCTCAAAGTAAGATACAGCTCCACTCAGTGGTCAGCAACCTGGGCTTGAGGACAGCCTCTACCATGAAATCTTGTAGGACAATGGATAAGATACTTAACTACTCCAGGTCTTGTTGTTATTTCTTCTCTGTAAAGTGGGAAAATAAAGGTACCTACCACCCAGGAGGCTTAGTACTATGCTAGCAAATGGTAAATCCTTGATGAATGTCAATAAGTACTAAATTAACTTTTATCATTGCTTACTGATTTCCAATCTCCACAAAGTCACTCTTTGCCTTTGAGTCTTATCTGATACGATTTCCTCCATCTGAAATGACTCAGAGTTTCCCCTCACAGCTCCGCGTCCTACATTTGTATTCGTTACCTCTTACAGAAGTCTGTTCAGAATTAGTAACCCTTTCAACGCATTT
The DNA here is from genome assembly GCF_022682495.2 of Desmodus rotundus. Lineage (NCBI taxonomy): Eukaryota > Metazoa > Chordata > Mammalia > Chiroptera > Phyllostomidae > Desmodus > Desmodus rotundus. The sequence goes on from NC_071389.1 coordinate 141,847,233, forward strand.
TCTTCAAATTTAGTTTCTATATTTATACCCAAAGTTACTAATAGTAACTATGTTTTCAAATATGTATTTATGTTTTAACTTCCCCGAAGTAATCACATTAGGAGGATATACAACATATGAATGACTATTCAAACCATTTGTGAAAGCCACTTTAAAATTGCTATCAAAATGTATAATGCAATTTAAAAAATATCTTCAACACAGGAAAATCATTTTTGCATTCATTCATTTAACAAATATTTACTGAATGCTTACTATGTGCTGGATAGACAAAAAGTAAACCAGTAAAATATTTAGTATGTTAGAGTAATAATTGCTAATCAAAAAAGTAAATAATACAGATGTGGTTACTAAAAGCATTGGGGCAGTAACACTGAAGGCACGAAGGAGGGAAGGAAGCTATGCTGGTATCTGAGAGAGGAGGAGCAGGGAGAGAGAAGGTCACACCCACAGCAGAAGCAGGCCTGCCCGGTAGGACCGTTCAGGTGGCCAGGATAGGAGGTAAGGGTGGAAGGGGACAGTGAGACAAGCATTAGATGTGACCCAGCAGACAATCATATAGGGTCTTATGGGCCATTATAAAGACTCTCCATTTTAGGGGCCTGGGGAAAAAAAAAGACTCCATTTTATCGTGAGATGGGAAACTTACAGAGTTTTAAGCAGAAGAGTGACATGATCTGACCTAAATTTTAACAGAACAACTTTGGCTGTTCTGCTAAGCAGTGCAGAAGAGACAGAAGGGGAGACCAGTTAGGAGGATCTTGAAGGAATCCAGGTGAGAAACAATGGTGATTTGGAGCAGAAAGGAAGCAGTGAGCTGGTGAAAGTGATCCCACCGGAAGGAGAGGCCCGCAATAGTTCTTGACAGATTAAATGTAGGGTGTAAAAGAAAGAAAAGTTAAAGATGTCTACATGCTTTTTATTTTGTTTTTTGTTTTTTCTTTCCTTTTGCCTGCGCATTACGGAATTGCCATTTCCTGAGATAGGGAGACAGCAGTGGGTGGTGGGGTAGAAATATTAGCAGCTCAGTTTTGGACATGTTAGGTTTGAAATGGCTTCCTGGAGAATAAAAAGCATGCATTGGAGAACCCACGGTCAGTTCACCCATCACTCCCCACCTACACACACACGCATGTACGTGTGTGAGACAGGGCAGGGCCTTGTGGCCTGACTTGATTGGACAGGAGGAAAGGCTCAGACAGTGAGATCCCTTTCAGTGGAGGAGTAGGGGCAGTTGAAAGATTCAAGAAGGAAGTCCATTTGACGTGGTAACACAGACCTGAAGGCAGGGCAGGCAGGAGCTTCAAGAAGGTGACTCTCCATCTGAAAGCTAAAGAACCTTTAAGGTCATATCAGCTGTTGTGCGATACAAGTGAAAACCCAAAATAGAGCTGCAGAACTTAAATCCTTCTCTCTCCTACTTTGTAATTCTGGTCTGCAAATGCCTTCACCAGGTCCTGCTGTCGTGTTTTGCGGAGGCTGAAAGGTCAAGATAGCAAGGAGAAAGGGGTCTGGTTTCAACGCGCTCGTCTTGTAGAAACAGGAGCAGACCAGGATTCACAACCGATGATCAACAGTACCCAAGGACAGCACACAGTGAATCAGAGCCACAAAAGGCCCTTGGCCCACACCCCTGGGGAGCATTTTGGAGAAGACAACTGGAGGAGAAAGTAAGGCCAACCTTCATGATTGGGCTGTGGCTTAGTGAAGGTTTCCTCTGGGCAAAAGTGAGTATTGCAGATTTTGGAGAAGTAGAGATATGTAGCAAGACTTGGCAGAACTTGGATACTGACCGAATTCTCAACAGTAATAGAGAACTTTGAAAAGGAGGCTAGAGTCTCCTTTTGCAATTCCCCATAGTGAAACGAGTGCTTAATGCTTAATAGACGCTGTTGACTGACGCTTTAACCTGGGGTGGGCAGGGTGAGGAGAGTGGGGAGGGCGAGAGGGTGGGGCTAAAGGGAAAGGAAAGAGACAGTGAAGAAAGAATTTACATGTTTCAACTCTCATAGAAAACCAAATAGACCAAATAAAGTTATGTGGCATTAAATTAAATAAAAATCAAATAGTTTCTTCTAAAAACCGTTATATTCTGCTCCCAGTGATAATACTAACAACTAAAGCTACAAGTGAAAGTGGCTCATATTAATGAAAATATGCAACTATATCACAGCCCAAGCCTGAAAACTCAGATATTTAGTAGACAAAAATCTTAAAGAGACATTTACTATAGTGTTTGAGGTAAAAGCAAAGCATTAAAACAATAAAAACATTTTCCAAATGAATCAAATGATGCTCAGCTCACTTCATGTTATTTCACATCAATAAGGAAAAATACACTGGAAAATCCACACAGTAAGTAAACGTGAATGAAATAGCTTTTGTACTATTTCCAACTTTGCCTCGAAAATGCCTTTGGTCTGATGCAGAACATATTATTTCCTGTTCTTGTACTTTGTGGGAAGCAGCACACCCATTCCAGTCGTTGTCACTTTTTTCCTTTATCCATATTCACGGGAGGAATTACTTTGGTGCTGCCCTGATCATTCTTCCTAGGTTGATATCTCAGCTCCTGCAGTCATCTGGCAACGGGTCCCAAAATTAAGTAACAGAACTACTCGGAGAGCTTGTTACAGTGGCAGGTCTGGTGAAGGATTCAGAAATCTGAATTTCTAAAAAGTGTCTCAGATGATTGACGCTAAGATAGGTGGACCACAGGTCATTCTTTGACTAACTTTTATGTCTGCTTTCCAGTTGAGTGAGGTAAGTGTTGACCTTTCTTTTCTATAATGCCCATAACAGGGGTGAAAAGGATTATAGTAAAATACATGGTATATATGACATAGCTTTCATGATCTTTAAAAACTAAAAAGCTTTCTCATAACCCAAATAATCATTAGTCAACTCAAGGAACTAGAGTTTTCAGTTTTACCTTGTAGTGAGGAGGTTCGTTATAAAATGAAGCGCTGCAAGACTGAGTTGCTTCCCAACACACCGATGATTCAATTGAGTTCCCCACAGTTTTAGCGCTGTGAACATGTTGTTATATTCTTAGAAAACTAGTTATTTTTGAGTCAGATTACAACTCTTAGGTAACTGGAATATTAAATTAATTAAGGTATTATCTTTAAAAGTTACTCCAGGTAAACAGAAATTTTCTGCATTGATCTAATACTAGAATATGAGATACTTTGATAGTACATATATTTTTTCTAAACACAATGAAAATAGCATACTTCTCTAAGCATTTCAATTAAATAGGACTATATTTATTCCAACAATCTCCATATATGAGAAGGTCCTGTTTTTATAACAAGGTAGTGCTTTACATATACTCAGCTGTCCTTGGGTTAGACCAAAAGCAATCTTGGTTTTTCCATATTACTAAAGCATTGTGGAAAATGAAAACAGTAGCTTTATAGAATTAAGCTGCTTTATTTAATGAGATATAATTTTTCAAATGTTGTTTTATTTAAATGTGATTTATTGAAATGTGAGACAATGTATAATTCGTAATGATGAATAGCAAAATGAGGGGCCAATTGACAGGCTCACTGGCTAGCTTTTTGAATGTGAGAACAGTACTCAACAAGCCACATCTGCTCCTAGAAAGTCTCTCTTGCTTACTGTCTACTTCCCGACTCATCGCTATTGCTCCTGCAATCTTCCAGGGGTGCACTCCACACAACGGAACCTCACTGTTACCTGGAATGTAGCACATGAAATTAAGTTCTAAGACTCCTACAGTTAAAAGATTATACCAGTTATATGTTTAGGGAAACATTAAGGAACACTTCAGTCATGGAGGAATGATCACAGACAATCATTTTCAAGATTTAATGTCTTCCATTGGGGAAGCATGACTGGTTCATTCCAGCCAGCTGACACCATTCTCACGGACCCAGCCACCACTGGGGTCTGACTCCCCGTCATCCACACCAAGAAGCAGAAATTTCCACTTTTTAAGTAGAAGCACTGAGCATAAAAAAGGAAGAATGTTTGGACACAATTGTTGAGAAAAACTAACAATAAAACGAATACTTCAGGAGAGATGAGAGACTAACAAGGTACAGTGTTTCTAAGTTAAATAAAAAGAGAAAATACATTAGTTTCAGGAGAACCAAGAGTTAATAGTGAAGAATAACAACCAGTTTTAGAAATAAGGGATGTCAAAACTTCTGGGTGTTCAGAACTGCACCCAATAGGGAAACACCAGAGAATTCACCATTAATATTATGTCTGCTTTAGATCTTTGGTAAATATCTTTTATCAAATTTAGAAAGTCCCTTCTACTCTTAATTTGCTAAGAATTACTTTTTTATAAAAGGATTTATGTATGTTGAATTTTATCAGATGGTTTTACTGCATCTATTTGAGATGATCTATTTATGTTAATATGAGAGATTATATTGATTGTCTATGTCGAACCAATCCTGCTTTCCTGAAATAAATACAATTTGGTCGTGATATATAATTCCCACTTACATGTTACAGGATTTGGCTTGCTGCCCATTTTGGTTTGTTTGGGATTTTTGCATCTTTGTTCAGTGAGATTAGCCTACAAAAGTTCCCTGTTTGCTTTCTGCATCAAGGTTATACTAACCAGGAGTCACACCCTTTTTCTATTTGGTGGAATAGGAAATATGTCATTTAAAAAATGAAGCATTGAAGAGATTATAGCTCCTCAAAGGTCTCACTCATGTGTGAGTATTGTGAAGGGTGACTACAACCAAAAGCAGCAAAGAAATGTAAACGAATCCCATTATCAAGTAGTTTGGTCTCAGACCCTGATTTAGAAATAACAGAAATATTATGTGACATGCATTTTACTTTATTTAGTTCTCTCAATTGCACCATTATCATTGTTTTAAAAATGAGGAAACCGAGTGTTCGACTACCGTATTTTGCCATGTATAATGTGCACTTTTTGCCCAAATTTTTGAGGGAAAAATAAGGATGCACATTATACATGGGTGTAATGATTACATACCATGGGTATAATAGTCCTGTGTATAATGTGCAGAAAAGTGTGGGTGCGCATTATACATGACAAAATACGGTACTTAAACCAACCTAAAGTGCATGTCAGAGACTGTGCTCTTAACCACTGGTCCTTTTCCTCCCTCCTCCCTCAGTGCAGGCTCTGTGTTTTTTGGAAGACCTTTCATACACCCAATAACAGTAAGCCACAGGTCTGCAACCAAAATAATCACAGGTGTTTCCCAAAGTGCTGAAATTACGAAGTCCAAAATATCTGAGCTTCATTGCCAAGAATTGGAGTGACTCAAAACAAACTAGCAGAGTATAATAATCAAATTAAGAAAAGAGTAGTAAAGACAATTATGGGAATCCTGATTAAGTTCAACATTTAAATATATGTAGTAAATGTTCATGGAGAAATTTTGTAAAATACATATGTAATCCAACAGATTGGGCTACACTGCTAAGTTCTGAAGTATTCCCCTGTACTACTATGTAGGTAATATGGGCACACATTTTTCACTTTTAACAACTCTGATACGGAAATTATTAATAATTCTAAGATCAATGGTGTCTTTAAAAATCACTGTCCAATTTACAAAAGAAAATAATTGCTGTCTATCTGCATTAAGTCCGTTTCTGCCACGGGACTGACATTTGCTTCTATCTGGGGTAACTGTCAACTGTGAACACTTTAAATTCTCCTTGCCTGCAGCTCTTCGGCCCATGCTGCTGGTAGGAACTGGAACAAGGATCTGAAGGAGGACCAGCTGGTTTCCTTGTTGTCCCCTTCCAGAGCCAAGGCTAGTTTCATTTGCCCCGACTCCAGGGTTGTTCTTGCTTTAGACCACGGTCTTTTATCAGAATCCACACCTTGGGTATTATTTCTGTTCTTTCCTTTCTTAGTGCCAGAGAAAATGGTGCCTCTTCCAATTGGTAGTATCTTAGATGAAACACAGCATATCTTAAATAATGTGCATGCAATTTAAGCAGCACGTAAACAGTATTTTCCATACCTTAAATATTCTTTAAAGACATCATTTTATCAATGGCCTATGATTTCATCATAATCCATAATCCATTATTTTTTCTCACTTTTGTAGATTTCAATTCTAATTTTTATCATAGTATAAAGCTATAGTGAACATCATTTCCATATAGCTTCATGTCATCTGATAGTTTCAGAATAAACCCCTAAAAATTAAAACATCAGGTACTGAGTATTTGTTGTATTATTGGGACATATGAAATCTTTGTGAAGGATATCCTCTCTGAATCAAGTAAGTATGAAGACACTGAGCGACTCCCACAGTGTGGAAGTAGCTAGTCATTACAATCTTCTATGAGCCAAAGCGTCTGAGCCTTTTCTAAGGAGACACAGTTGTAGGAGTCATAGGCCCTGGCGCTAGTTACGCTAAGTCTTTAACTTTTAAAAACTTTTACTGAATGATCTATTTATATATTTCCCACGAATTTTTAAAGACACCTTTATCATAAACTGAATCTTATACAGCAATGTCCTCACACTTCAAGTATATTCATTAACCGTAATGACCTGTTACAACGGTCAGCCAGAGCTTGAAACACTTTCAGAACATGAATCAGTGCTTCCTCAGATACGCTTCTGTGCTTCACAGCACCGTCTGTGCTAATGGCTGTGTTTGTGAATGTCTTGCAGATTGTCATTCAAAAGTGCACTGCAATGAAATCCACTACAGAGTGAACTAGAAAATCTTGCAAAATTTGTAGGATTTTAAAAAGTTGATAAAGATGGAGAATTATTCAAATCACTAGCATAGCCATAGAGTGAATGTGTCAGTCAATCTAGTTAGCAGTTAAAGGAAAGTTGCCAATGACAAGGACAAGGCCCCAAGAAGTACATAAAGGAATGATTTGATGACAGAGAGACCCTGTCACAAATGGATGAAGTCTCGGATATTTCTGTAAGAGAGGATTCCATTATGGAGCAGATATCAAAAAAATAATAATTGTCATTTCATGTTTCAAATAATTTTGTCAAGGAAAAAAATGTAAAATAATTATTTGAGTTAAAATATTTCTAAGTTAACTTTGTTCTATAGAAAATAAGTTTTTTGTTTTATTTTGTTTCATTTTTTTGCCCTGGCTAGTGTGGCTCAGTGGACTGAGTATCATCAGCCTGTGAACCAAAAGGTTGCTGGTTTGATTCCTTGTCAGGGCACATGCCTGCGTTGCGGGCCAGGTCCCCAGTTGGGGGTGTGCAAGAGGCAACCACACATTGATGTGTCTCTCCCTCTTTCTCCCTCCCTTCCCCTCTCTCTAAAAGAAAATAAATACGATCTATTTTTTAAAATGTGTTCTTTTTAATTTTAGCAAAAAAATTCAAGTTGAAGTTCTAGTGAAAGTATTTATTAAGAAAAATTGGTCCCCGATATAAGCATATTTAAGTGACTTTCTGGTCTCGGTTATGCTCGAGTATCTGTTCCAAGGCATTTACTGTCTGCCTGTATGTTTGTATAACAGTATTAACACAGATTTAATTTGCTTGAGTATCTGATGGGACACTCTTTATTAATCATGTTTTAATTTAAAAATTTTACTCTTTCCTGTTTATCTTTCCAGCTAATATCCTAGAGATTCATTTAAAATTCCCAGAAATTAATTTAAATCTATTGGAACCACTATTGGAATGGCGTTAAACTTCTGTACTAATTTAAGACGGATTAGGTACCCTATTTGCTATATTCAGTCTATCACAGAAAAATGATGTAATGTCCCCATTTGTTGTCCCCGATCTTTTTTTGGAAAGTTCCCTCACATGGGCTTAGCTATTTCTTGTTGTTTTATTCACAGATGATACCAGTGTACCTACTTGTTAAATCACCACCTAAGGCAGAATATCCCTATTGAACACTCAGGCACCAACTGTAAGGATTGGGTACTCTTTGCAGGGGTATCATGCAGCCCAGGATGGCTGTGAATGCGGCCCGACACAAAATCGTAAATTTACTTAAAACATGATGAGATTTTTTTGATTATATGTTGCAATGTATTTAATGTGTGGCCCAAGACAACTCTTCTTCTTCCAGTGTGGCCCAGAGATGTGGCCAAAAGTTTGAACACCCCTGCTGAAGAGAACAAATAATTTTCAAAGATGGGGGCAATAAGGAGTAGTGTAAGAGAACTTATTTCCAGCAAAATGATGGAGCAAGACATCCTGAGTAAATCTCCCATTGTAAAATAGCTTTTATACTGAAATAATCATGAAAAACATTTTTAAGTGAATTAACTGCTGGTAATAAACTGAGGGAAATCAGAGGCCAAAAGCAAAACAAAAGCAGAAAATTGAAGATAAAATCAAGTGTGGCAGCCAGTGGTGGTCCGAAGAGCACGCGCTGATCCCTGGTGACCTAGATTTTTTAGCAGCAGAGTACATATTCTTCCCAAGTTCACGTGGAGCATTCTTCAGAAGAGAAATGTGCTAGGCCATAAAATAAGCTTCAAACAAAGTATGAAAAGGCTTGAAATCCAACAAAGTATGTTATCCAACTATATGGAATGACACTGGAAATTTATAATAGAAAAAAATGGGAAATTCACAGAAATGTGGAAATAAAACAACACATTTCTAAATAACCAATGGGTTAAAAAAAGTCCCGCAAAGGATATTAGAATATTTTGAGATGAATAAAAATGAGGATGCAATATACCCAAACTTACAGATGCAGCTAACACAGAGCTTAAGAAGGAGATTTATAGCTATAAATGGCCATGTTAAGAAAAGGAAAGATTTCAAATCAATAACCTTAACTTTCATCTGAAAACAGACACACACACAAAAGAGCAAAATGAACCAAAGCAAGTATAGGAAAGAAATAATAGGTTAATGTGGACATTAACGACATTGTGAACAGAAAAACAATAGCATCGACAAAGCCAAAAGTTGATTCTTTGAAATTATCAACAAAATTGGCAAACTTGTAGCTAGACTGCCCAAGAAAAAAAGAGAGAAGACTCAAATCATTAAAATTAGTAATGAAAGAGGGGACATTACTATTAACATCACAGATATAAAGACTAAAGGGAAATACTAAGAACAACTATATGCAGTGCCCACAAATCACATAACAGATGAAATGTAAAAATTCCTAGAAGAATACAAACTACTGAAACTGATTAAAAAAGAAACAGAAAATCTGAATAGACCTATAACAACTGAAAAAAAATGATTTGCAATAAAAAAACTACCTATTAGACCCAGACCTGGTGACTTCAATGGTGAATTCTACCAAACATATTAAAAATAATTAATATCAAATCTCCATTAACTCTCTCAAAAAATAGGAGGAACCACTTCCCAACTCATTGTGAGAACAGTATTCCTGTGATGCCAAAATCAGAAAACACCTCACACAAAAAAGAAAACTACAGACAAATATGTCTCGTTAACATAAATGCAAAACTCCTCAACAAAATACTAGCAAGCCAAATCCAGCAACATATAAAAAGCATTATACCCCATACTGAGACTTGGGATTCATCCCAGGAATGCAAGTTTGCTTTAGCATTTGAAAATCAATTCTCATTTTCAACAAAGTAAAGGAAATAAATCACATGATCATCTAAATAGACACAGAAAAGGCATTTGACAAAATCCAACTTTCACGGTAGAAACAACGAGAAATAGAAGGGAAACTTCGTCAACCTGATAAAGGAAAATAAGAAAATACTTTGAGATGAATGGAAATGAATATACAACATATCCATAGCTAACAACATACTTAATGGTGAAAGATTGAATGCTTCCCAAGATCAGGAACACGACAAGAATATCTTGTCTCGCCGCTTCTATTCACCACTGTACTGGAGGTTCTAGCCAGGGCAACTAGGAGAAAAAAAGTCTAGCAATGAGTACAGCTATCTCTACGTGCAGATGACAAGGTCTTGTGTATAGAAAATTCAAGGAAAATCACAAAAATCTATTACGACTAATAAGTTGACAAAAGGTAGAACCCAAAATCAATATACAAAATTTAATTGTATCCTATACAGTTTCTTCACTTGCAATGAACCTAAAAATTTTTATTTTTATTTTTTAAAGATTTTATTTATTTTTAGAGAGAGAGGGGAAGGAGGACGAAAGAGAGGGAGAGAAATATTGATGTGTGAGAGATACATGGAACCGTTGCCTCTCTAATGCCTCCAACTGTGGACCAAGCCTGCAACGCAGGCAGGTGCCCTGACTGGGAATCAGACTGGTGAACTTTTGGTTCTCAGTCTCGCACTCAATCCACTGAGCCACACCAGCCAAGGCAAAAAAAATTTTTAAATCCATTTATAACTGCATCAAAAAGAATAACATAGGAATACACTTAGCAAAAGAAGTGCAGAACTTAACACTCTGACCACTACCACACATTGCTGAAAGAAATTAAAGATGATGCTAAACAAATGGAAAGACACCCCATTTTCATTTCTAAGACTTAATATTATGAAGATGGTAGTACTCCTTATATAATCCTCATGTACAGATGAACACACCCCCATCGAATTCCAGCTGGTTTATTTGCAGTAACTGAAGCTGACACTAAAATTTCATAGGAAATTCAAGAGATCCAGAATATCCAACACAGATTTGAAAGAATTTGAAAGAGTCACACTTCCTGATTTCAAAATTTGCCACACAGCTATAGATATCAAGACACCATGGTACTGGCATAAGAATGGATGGTTGGTGGGTAGATATATATAGATAAATAAACAGAATAGAACTGAGAGTCCAAAAATAAACCCTCACTTTCACTGTCAACTAATATTCAGCAAAGACCACAAGGCAAATCAGTGCAGGGGTGGGGAGGGAAACCCCTTACAACAAATGGTGCTGGGACATTGCAAATGAATATCCACAAATAAACAATAAAGTTGGAACCTCACCTCCCATAATATACAAGGGGGGTGGGACCCAAAGAACCCAGAATTATCTTGAACTCAGAATTATCTTGTGGAGATTGGGCTCCTTGTAGTACAGGCTTCCCCTGCTGGGTGTTCCAGGAACCCACCTGTATCAGCATGACAGCTGGCATTGCTGTGAGAGGCTGCATTCAGCTTCAGTGAATTTTTTTGAAGACTCTTTCAACGTGTTTGCCCATTTCATGACGGGTGATTTACAAGTGCACCTGCCCATACCACACTGAGTGTTCGGCAGTTTTTGGCCAAAAATGGCATAACCTCCTGTTCTACCCTCCCTATTCACCCTACCTTACTCCACGTAACTGTTTTCCCCCCATACCCCTGGATGAAAAAAGTCTTCAAAGGGAAACATTTTGCTTATGTGGAAGAGGTAAAATAAAAAAACAGCAGACACACTAAAAGGCATCAAGATCAGTAAGTTCAAAAGCTGTTTTGAACAGTGGAAAAAAATCTCAATAGGTGTATTTCATCCAATGGAGAGTACTTTGAAGGTGACAAGTTTAAACATGTTAAGAATACACAATTTTTAATAAATTCATTTTTGGCCCCCCCCTCATTATAAATCAACATGGATCAACAACCTAAATGCAATAGGAAAAATAATAAATCCTTGAAGAAAACATAGGAGTCAATCATCATGACCTTGGACTAGGCAATGGTTTCTTAGACACCAAGAATACAACCAACAAAAGAAAAAATAAATCGGACTTCATCAAATGCAACGGCCTAAGCCCAAGGGACAGGATTCCCAGAGAAAAAGTACGAGGGCCCTATGGGGGGGGGGGGGGAAGTAGTGTACATGGACAAAGAGAAAGTAAACCAGAGTGGCTAGAGAAATGTAAGTGAAAAAGGGATGACAGAAAAAATTCTTGAAGAGATGGGCATCAGCCAGTTCACAGAGGGACTTGAAGGCCAAGACAAGAAATTTGAACTTTAATCTAAATGCCATGGGAATGAATGAATCATGGGAGGATTTTCTTTCAGGGAGGGACATGTTTTTGAAGGCAAATTTGATGGCTGCATGAAAAATCAAATGTAGCTGGACAAGGAACAAGGAGACCAGTTAGGTGGTTTCTACAGCAATCCTTGAAAGATATGATGGTGTCAAGAGAGTTGGAGAGACAGGTGGGTAAAGAGATAAATGAAAATAAAGGAGCTGAAAGGACTTCACTAATTGAATGTAGGAACTGAGGAAAAGAGGGAAATAGTAACTTCTAGGTTTTCAGCTTAAGCAACTGACATGTGGTATAATTTACTAGAGGAAGAGTGAGTTTGGAGGCAAAGAGGCATAGAAATCAGTTTGTTTTGGTACGTAAAATTTGAAAACCTTTTAGACATCCAAATGGAGATATCAAGTAGCAAGTTGAATGTGTGTAAATCTGAACCAAAGGGAGGAGTCAAGGCTGGAGATAACTCTCTGGGGGTCATTCATTAGGCCTGGGTAAATTCACCTAGAGAAAACATCCAGATAGGTAAGAGCACAGGAGCGCAGACTAAGGCCTGAGGCACTCCAATATTAGAGATTGAGCAATGGGGGAGGAGCTGGCAAGAGAGACTAAAAAGAAGCAACCAGTTAATAGGAAAAATGAAATTGTGGTGTGGAACAGAAAACAGAGATTTTACTTACCTGCACGCCAATGTAGTCACATGAGGTAGACAGTCAACAACTTCTCAAAGAAAAAAGATCAGAGCTAAAAAACGTGCCCTGACTAGTGTGGCTCAGTTGGACGTTGTTCCGCAAACCAAAAGGTCACTGGCTCCCAGCTTGATTTCCCATCTGGACACATAACTGGGTTCCAGGTTCCATCCTCAGCTGGGGCATTTATAAGCGGCGGTTGATGTTTCTCTCCCTTTCTCCCTCCCCTGCCCTCTAAGTATAAATAAGATATATATAAAAGAACTAAAAAATGTGAGAGGTGAGAAAACAAGAGGGAACAAACTGCAGACAGTTTAGGAAAAGTCTTGCTCATATAGTTTTTAAAACATTTCAAGAATAATATGAAAACCAAAGATTAAGTTCGGGAGCAGCAAATTACTCTCATGAAAGGAACCTTTATGCCAGTGATTCTCGAACTCGAGAGCGCATGAGGACCACCTGGAGAATGTTAAAACACAGATTAGTGACCCCCAGCTCCAAAATTTCTAATTCAGCAAATTTGGGGTGGGGCCCAATAATTTCCTTGGATTAACAAATCCCCCGGTGATGCTGATGCTGACGCTGAATTGAGAACCTTACTTTTTGAATTAACACTGACCTAGAGAAACTTGAATATGTACACCAACAAATATGTTCAAGAAGGAATGTTCATAGTTACCTTGTTTATAATAGTAAAAAAACTGAAAACAATCTAAACGTCCATCGTCGAATAAACAAACTGTGGTATATTTTATACTACCGTGTATAATGCACTTTCTTACCCCCATTTCTGAGGGAAAAATATGGATGCACATTATACATGCGAATTAGCACTAAAACGTGGGTGTGCATTATACACGTGAGCACATCATACACGGCAAAATATGGTACTAGGCAGCCATGACAGTAAGTGTTGACTACATGCATCCATACAGATGAATGTCAAAAACAACATTGAGCAAAAAAGTCACTGAATTATACATATAATTTCACTCTATTCATTGAAAGGTCAAAAATAACTCAGTTGGGCAAGGAAAAAAGGAGACCAGCTTAGGTTTCTGCAGCAATCCAGGCTAGATATGATGGTGTCAAGAGAATGGGTAGATTGAAGAGCTAGGTAGGTAGATGGGTAGGTCAGTAGGTAGGTAGGTAGATAGGTAGATAGAAATAAAAGAGCTCAAAAGAGCAGAAACAATTAAGCTACGTAGTAGTTGGAGACACATGTGGTAAAACTCTAATAAAAAAGAATTATTAACACAATTCGGGATAGTGGTTATCTGGGAGTTGGGAAGGAGAAGCATCAGACAAGGTAACACAGAGGTCCTGCAAAGTTAATGTAAAGGGTGTCCAACCTGAGGCCCGCGGGCTACATGCAGCTCAGGATGGCTATGAAGGCGGCCCAACACAAAATCACAAATTTACTTAAAACATTAGGTGATTTTTTTGTGATTATATGCCACAATGTATTTGTGCCCCAAGACAACTCCTCTTCTTCCAGTGTGGCCCACAGATGCCAAAAGGTTGGATACCCCTGACTGCTGTACTTCAAAATTTAACTATATACTTTATATATATAATCTTATATGTGTGAATTACTTCCTAATAAAAAGTTTGACATAAGAAAGTAATGATCAGCTATGGCAGGTGGTACCAAGATTTTAAGAAAAGACATAGAAATGATTCATGAATTTGGCAAAAATAAGTCTTTTGGTAATCTCTAGAACAATTTCAGAGTAGTGATAACAGAAGCTAGACTAGAGCAGATTGAGAACACTATATAATATAGAAATATAGAAACTGCTAATCAAATATAAATCAGATAAAAATGCAAATCAAATATTTCAGGAACACACATGGTAGGAATTACTTCCAGCCAGGGATAATCAACACTTCCTGGAGGAGGTATTTGTATGGATTTGGGTATATAAAAACAGGAAATGAAGGACGTTTCAGGCAAATAAATGAATAACTACATAAACCCCAATATGAACAATGACAGCAAAAGCAGACTTAAGCACAAGTTAGGTATGCGTGGAAAAGGCAAGCAGTGCAGCCTCGCTGGGGCACTGTGGCTGCATGGACCTGGATCTAGCAAGAAGGGTACAGGTTGGTCTAGACCTTCCCTGTCAACATGGTAGCCACTGGCTACATGTGGCTATTGAGGACTTTTAAATTTAATGTAATGTAAATTGTAAAACTGATAACTGATTCAATTACAGAAAATCTTTTAAGTATGTTTGGAAAAATTCGGGGGATATGTGAATCTTTTTCCCAACTATAGATCTTATGGAATCTAAATATAAATCATGTATTTTCAATGAAAATACAGCATCTGAATTGAGATGGGCTACAAATAAGGTGACCAACTGTACCGATTTTAGCAATGAAGGTCACACAGCCCAGGATTATCCTCGCTGTTAAGTATACTAGAGTTCAATGCATATAAAGTCATTCAATAATGAAAATTCTGATTACATGATGGTAATCCTGGATATATAAGGTTAAATAAAATGTATGCAAGTTCATCTCAGCTGTTCTTTTTAATGTGGCCATCATAGAATTTTAAATTACACATGGCTGACTTTATATATCTGTTAAACAGCACTGATCTAGGTAAAGGCAAGGCCTTGAACATGAAGTTTTACTTTTGTTCAATAGTAAATAGCGAGCCACTAGAATTTAACATTGTATACATTAGTAGCTTTTTCATGGCAAAAGAAAATAATGCAGTATTTGGAAAAATAAAAATAAGACTGTCCTTTAAAGGTTAAAAATTTTAAATTAACAATGAATTAAAGTAGAAATAAAGTTATCCACCACCCCCCCCCCAAAAAAAAGGTTTCCAGGCCTGTAAGATTTGACTAGTTTACAATGGCTGTATAACACACAGCTTCAAACAAGTTTCTAATTTGGGGTGTATGGCAAAACATTTATAGACAGTCCTATTTTGACCAATTTTTGCCTTTATTCCTTCTTTTGACAGTCACAGCTCTCAACATCTTATTTTTCCACAAACCAGTAAAAATGTCACCACCATCTAATGCTGGCTGCCCAAACCAGAAATGATTACAATAAAATTCCACTTTAACTTTATCCCATTTAAAGACCTTTTCAAATTCCATCTCCCTAATTCGTTTCAAATTTTCCTTAATTTCACCCCATTCCTAACCCCCACCCAAGGGCCACACAGCTAAATGTAGTAGAAATAGGACTTAATTAAATTTCTGCCTCTACTGGGACTCTCTGGCTCATTTAATTCACTTTCGTGGTTTTTAATTCCCAAATTGTGTCTCTAGCTCAGATCTTTCTCAAAATACCTCAGAATTAGAAATCCAACTCAGCTGCTAGAAACATGCACTTGAATATTCCATTGGCATCCCAATCTCAAAATGTCCAGAAATTCAATTTATCACCTTTCCCATCGAATTTGTTACTTATCACCTATTCTCCAAATGTTGGGATTGTCAGAGTTCCCACAATAGAAAGTTGGACAATTGGTTTCTCAATATCCAACTACTCAAATCCTTCCCATTTTGTCTCAGACATCCCTCAAATCCTTTCCTTTTCATCCCAACTCTTACTAAACTCCCTTCAGCAACCAATACCAAATATCATGTGATCTACAAAGCCTTCAATGATCTGAGTATTGCCTCATCTTGTACTCAGTAATTCAGTCATAAAGACTGCTTGAAGTTTATAAATGTACTATGTTGTTTCTCATCAATCTATCTTTTTTAATGTGCTCTCTATGCCTAGAGAGCTGCCTGTCCAATTTTGGGGGAATGTGGTCTCAAGTGGCCACTCGTGAAAGAAAAATCTAAGCACACAGAGATGCTACTGGTTTTAAAATGTATGAATCAACACAGTGAGTCTACCCCACAGCAAAGGTTCTTAGGTGTAGAAATCTACTATCAGGATGCATTTCCAGTCATCAACATTCTCCAGCTGGGGCAGAGAGGCAGTTAGCTAGTCATGCATACTGGACCAAGAAAATGAGTATCCTCGACATTGTTTCTTTAAACCACAACTTCTGGTTCCTATTTTCATTTTTTTACTATTAAATTTACTGGGTTACCTGTTTCTAAACATCCTTTCCAAAACTAGCTGCCAAAATTCTGCTTGATTTAGCATCCTCTGTTGAGTGATCTGGAAGAAGTGATTTGCTAAGTCTAGGAAAAAAGGGTGAAGAAGCCATGTAGGTCACCTACAGTAAAGTGATGTTACTAGAAGCAGGGAGTGAGACTGCAAGGTCAACAAAGGAAATGTGCTGGACACATGCTACATCAAAACACTGTTCACTTGGAAATCACAACTTGTCATCCAAACACTGAACACCATACAAGGCAAATATAACAAAGTCCGTTATCAGATTTCAATATTCGCAAGATATCAGGAATCCATAGACCAGTGAGTATGAAAATGGATTGTTAATAACTCAGGTACCATACATTAATTTTTATGAGCTCATTGTAAGAATAGAAGCTCCTCTGGGAGCTCAAGGTAAAGGAGACTTACTGTATCTATACTAAGAATTTAATGCTGAACTGAATGAAAATATGGCTCGGCATATGTCTTCTCCATTTAAGATTATGGGTGCCTCTCTGCTCCCTCAAAATTTCTTTTGCTCTTTTCTCACTGTATTTTCCATTCTATATTTTATCTGCCCAATGTTCTTCCTCTAGACTCTAACCATCTTGAAGTGTCTTTTCATCTTTGCATCCCTAATATGTAACAGTGCTAGGTCTACCAATTCACTGACATATCAAGTCATTTTCTCTTTTTTTAAATCCTCACCTGAGGATACATTTATTGATTTTAGAGAGAAGGCGCGCGTGTGTGTGTGTGTGTGTGTGTGTGTGTGTAGGCGGGAGGGAGAGAGAGTGAGAGAGAAACATCAATGTGGAAGAGAAACATCAATTGAACCCTAAACCCAGGTACATGCCTGGAGAGGGGTCGAACCCCCACCCTTTTGGTGTATGGGATGACACTGCTACCGACTGAGCCGCCCAGCCAGGGTTCAAGTCTTCTTTGTACTTGATAAAACTACCAACAAAGTCTAAAGCAATGCTACTCAAAGTAGTCAGCTCATAAGCTATTTGTTTATAATAAAGAGTTTGAACCAGAATGTGTAAAAGAATGGTTTCCTTTTTTTCTGAGAAAGTCTTGCTATGAAAAAAAAGTTTCACTAAATTAAACAGTGTTTCAGTGATGCAGCTGATTTACGTTCTTGCCTCACTTTGATCCAAACATTGAAGAGTTAGAAAAAAGACACTTTTCTTAAGGAAAAGCAAAATGCTGAGGAATGGATGGTTAAAATTAACTTTAGGCTCCTTATCCATCTTTACAAGACACATACACTTACAGATCCCACTCCCAAAACTTAAAATAAAAGCACCTATTTTCACTGATTAAAAAAATAAAGACACAGGGTACTTAAAAAGTTTTTTAAAAGCCAAGACGCATTAAAAAAAACCTAATAAATTTTTAATTTTTTCCTTTTTTGTAACAGGACAAGTAACAGATTACATCCAACTTCAGAACTTCTCAAATATCTAGTTATTATACACATTCCCATCTGTCTTGCAGGGAAGGATCTTGGTCAGTTTAACAGTTTCAGGTAAAATAAGCTGCATAATAGTATATATTACAATAATAAATGTACAATGTTTACATGAAATATGTTTTAGAAGCAAGATAAAGATGCATCTGCATCAAAAGGCGACCTTTTAAAATGCCACAACTATTTTTTACATTCACTCTTGCAACAGGTCACAAGATGGGGTCACTAAGCTCAGATAAATCACTATGATGCACATAAAATGATTATTTTATATATTATATATATTTATATTTTCACATTTTAGCATCTGAGACATAAACTGAGAATTTAAAATTTATTCTCTTCAGATAACAAGTCATTTTTTATTTCTCATAAACATGGTGCCCACAAAAGCACACAGGTAAGGCACAATAGGGTTTTCTGTTACAGAACAGTGTGCATCATGTTTACTTAACCAGGAAACGTGCATTATCTGTGCAAGTTCATGCTGCAAACCCAACACACATACAATTAAAACCAAACAGGAAACTGAGCTTTAAACAAAATCAAAATTGGTACAATTTCAGCTGTTTCACATACTCATTTGAACTGACAATGATAGATCAACGGGATTAAAAAAAAAAAAAAGAAGATATTACATTGCAAGTAAACTTTGCTCCACAAGTATTTTAATCTGAAATCAGAAACCATAATAAAGTAACTTTACTGTAACAAAGTAAATATTGAGGCACAAAGCAACGGTCACTCGTGCATTTACTATATTGCAAACTTCCATGACCCAAAATTGTAAATATGATTTTTCAAATACACATTTTGCTAAACAATGTGCCCTGCTTTAACGTTGACATACAACAGGGGAGCTAACATTTTATTAAATTATAAATAGACTGGGAAAATTATTTAATCCCAATGACACTATATCATAGCCCTAGTATTTATAATAAATACAGCTTTTCACAAAATACTTTTCCAATATCTGCCAATTGCTTCTTTATTGCTCACATAAATTTGAATCCATTACAACTGGTATCGAAACTTTCACACAAAATCATACTCAAGACATTTTTATATAAAACCTATAAAAGATATTTGAAACTTGTATCTAATACTTCCAGGTGTTTGGCCATTTGATCTATGTGATAGTACAGCCATATGTATATATGTGTGTGTATACACACACACACATACACATATATACACATACACACATATATACACACACATATATACACATTAGATTATGAATAAAATAAGAAGCTTATTTTACTGCTTTAATGCAGACATCCTCACAAAACAAGACTACTTTCGCCACCACCAGCATTTATACATATATACAAAAGCCAGCTTAAGTACATGTACATCCACTTATATGTAACCACTAAACCCAAATTCGTTTTCCCATATTTCAGCTGTTGCAAATGACTCTCTTACAAGCAATGGAAACCTAAGGTTAACTTGGGAAATGAATAGTTTTACCACATTAGCCTGTAAGGAACTATGCAGTTTACTGTATTTAAGAATTCACAACATTAGTTCACAGGAAATTATGGAAATACAAGAAGCCTCTTCACCATGCTTTGTGTGGTTATCAAAACACTTCTTGGTGCAAAAATACCACCACCACATCTGAAAATACATAATAAAGTCAATGTTCCTCATGCAAAACTTTAAATGCATTGGCTTAAATGAGCTCCAAAAACTGAATGAAACCATTATTTACCTACTCAGCATTGCTGCGTCACTGCTAAGTCCCTTTGGAACCTTAAGATTTCTGGAACGTTCAAACAGAGCTGTATTCAATAAAAATATTACGTACAAAAAGCATTTTAAAAGGAAGACAGGAAGCCAAACAGGAATTTTCGAATTTTCCTATTGTAAATAACAGTCCTAGGAGTGGAAGAAAGTCTTCTCAGGAACCTCCTTGAGAATTGGCTAGGCCAGTCCGCAGACGAAGATGAGACATAGAGTTCATGTGTTTATTTGATGGCTTCAAGGGAGTGTTGCAAGTAAGAGCATGGGGAAAGCGATGGTGATATCTGTCTAGTCGTAAATATTTTACTGTGACCAATTTTCCTGTTGTAAGATAAAAATAGTATTTTAGATCTGTAAAAATGTGCTTCATAATTTATAGAAAAACTGTGGTAAAACACAAACAGAAATAAAATGATCCAAAGTTATTACTCTCAAAATGGTAACTTGATATTCTTTAATTTAAAATCTAGTATAGTTTAAATAGTAAGCCATAATTTATCTCTTCAAAATGTTTATAATACTCAAATTTCTTACCATCAAACCAAGAACCATGCAATGCCTTAAAAGCTTTTCCGGCATATTCTGGAGACAGACATTTAACATATACACAACCCTGTAATATTAAAAGAGAAAAAAAAGAAAAAGAAAAAAGAATAGTCTTAGTTTTAACAGCAACAGATTCAAAACGTAGAATTCAATAGTAAAAGTTACTTTACCTCACGTGAATTTTTGTCTACTGCAATATGAACAATGCCATCATTATCACTGCATTTTTCTAAAATTGCTTCTTGAATTGCCAAATGCCACTGATCCCCTATTTCCCTAAAAATTAATGAAAACAAAAATCAACAACCATATTCCTACTTAGTAAGGAGTCTTATGTCTCTTAAAACATATATATCCTACTAGAATGGGGACAGTTTAAAAACTACATATTTTTAAAGGTAGTAATAAATAAATGCTTGGCACTAGTAGTAGGTTGATTTAAAAAATATTAGCATTCAGAAGCTCAGCTCTTTTCTCACTTTCCAGTGTAAGAACACACAGAGCTGAGGCAATAAAGGATTAAGCCCATGACAGCACAAATGTACTGTCATTTTTATGTTTAAAATCCTATGTACCTATAGTCCTTTCTTTTTTCTTTCTACACAAGTGTTAATAAGCACTTTCATGAGTTGGGGTGGTCTAGTAAATGCTGAATATTATTTTATTTTCAGTGACATTTTCAAAGCCCTAAACTTAAGGAAAATTCTTAGTAAACACAGTAAGTCCTCACTTAACATCAATAGGTACTGTGACTTTATGTGAAATGATGTATGACAACCAATTTTACCAGAGACTAACGGATATATACAGGAGTTAAATTACTACAAATCTCAACAACACTGCAACAAAATGACACTGAACAAAACGACCTTATTCAAGGACCTGCTGTAGTGTATTCTGAGCTTCTCTTCTCCAAGTAATTATAGAGTAATACAGGACATTTTGCAAAAAGAGTTGCCCCCCTATTAAGAAAGCTTTAAGATACCCTGCTGCATGAATGCACCATGGGGCAGAGGGGAAGATAGCTACACTTTAAATGGTAATCTTTACCTTAGGTAATAAAATACTGGATTGGCATTGATTTCCTAACCATGAAGATATGAGGTAAGACTCCCAACAGAAGGATTACCACCTTGCTAATTTTTTCTGTATCTGCAAAACAGAGGCTGTGTATTCTCCATGCTTCTGATTTGCAGTTACTTATTTGGAATCTCATCATATCCATTATTTCTTGAAATAAATGAGTTATTAGTTGGAACTTATGAGTATTTTATATTAAACAATTTCCACTGTGAGGATTTAAAAAAAAAAAACAAAACCCAAAAGACAGAATCTGTCATATCACTGAAAAGGTAAGTGGCTGCCTCTAAAAAGCAAATTCTAAAGATTATAGCAGTTTCTATGTGAAGTGTTATGGATTATAAGGCAATAACTTTAGACTGTGCTATTCTCTGGATGCATGTGCTGCTGTAATTATATAGACAGAAAAGTTTCTCAAATATCGAATGGACAGAAAACTTTCTTAAATATTACATGGATAAACAGGGCTGTAGAAGAGAAGGTATATAACATCTTTGTGGAGATTTTTTACAATAAGATTACAAATTTAAAAATAGCAGGTATTTTTTTTATCTCTACTGCCAACTGAGGCAAAGAACACTGGCGAATACGACTCACACATCTAATAAATAAAGAGTACTGTCTGTACGTGTGCTGTTAATTCCACTCGAGCACTGATCTGCTAGGGAGATTCACAGTGAATACAAAGATTTATAAAAGTTTTACAAATCATTTTATATCTGTGCCTTTTGGCCAAACCTTTGCTTTGAATATAACAAAAGATAAAAAAAGAAAAACGTAACATTTCTGTAGTTAGAGAATGAGAAAAAAAAAAGACATCTTTCAACTACAGACATAGCATAATATGGATTTTTTGGCCAAATATTCCAAATAAAAATTACATATACCCCTGATCATAACACTTACATAACTGGATCAAACATATTTCGAATCTTGAGACACGGTGTCAGACTGTTTGGTGGTGAATTTCTTCTATCTAAATGAAATGCTACAAAAAACAAATTAGTTTTACTATTTGCCATTATTTCATTTTATTGAAATGGTATTCACTCATTCAGTTCATTCAAAAATATCCACCGTGTACTATTACTATGAGACAGACCCCTGGATATTAAGGCGAATAAGACAGAGTTGTTGCTCTCACGCAATCTACAGTTTAGAGGGGGAGACATGAAACAGTGTCACCAAAGAAATCATAATTGTAAATTCTAAGAAAGAACAGTACAGAAAGCTAAGTAACTTAAGCTTAAGTCTGAAAGTATCAGATAATACTTCATCAAGGCAGTGAAATTTATGCTGGGACCTAAAGAATGAATAAAAAAAGGTAGAGTGAAGAGAGGTATGAAGGACATTTCAAGGAAAGATGATATAGCTTGGACACCTTGAAGCAAGTAGAAGGTTGGTCTATTCAAGTCATTAAAAGCCACTGGTCAGAGTGAGGACAATAGAAAGGTAAACCCGGAGAGAGAGATGTCAGATTGTTCAGGACCATGCAGGCCACATTGAAGTATTTAGACATTACCATAAGGGCAACAGAAAGCCACTCAAACATTTTCAGGAGAGGAATGAATAATATGATGAAAACTGTCTTTTAAAGTTACCGATTTTAAAAATAGCCTGCCATGTGGAGAATCAATTAGGTATAGGCAAAAGTGAACACACGGAGACCCGTTAGCAGGTTATTAGAGTTGTCTAAGAGGGAAATGACAATAATTTGGACAAGACAGGCCAACCTTGCATGTGGAAATAAGTGGATAGAATTGAAACGTATTTTGGAGTAGTACATCTGATGTGAATCATTTGAAGAACTGCAAATGGAGGGGGCTAAAAGAGAGGTTACGGGTGACTCCCAGATTTATGGCAGAACCAACTAAGGAGAGGCATCATTAACCCGGCATCATTAGGAAAGGTCAATTTGCAGAGAAAAGATACTGAGTTCACACACATGTTGAATTTGTGGTGCCCCTCTCCTAGTAGGGAAAAGATAAGTAAGTATATATATAGCTGGGTTTAAGAATCTGAAAACTGGAACAGAAGACTTAGTTCAAGATATAAATTTGGGAGTTATCAACATATATATTGGTAAATGAAGCCACAGCATGAGATCATCTAGGGAGACAGGAAGAATGAGAAAAGAAGATAATCTTGAGAAGCTTAATACCTAGAGGTCCAGGAAAAGAAGGCTGAAGAATTGATTCGAGGTACAAGGAAACCAGAAAAAAGTAGCAGCCCCAAAACCAAAAGAAGAAAGTTTCTAGGCAGGCTAAATTGTTAACAGTTCTAAGTAAAATAAGGACAGGAAAAAAAAAAATCCACCGGATTTACCAATATGGAAATTTGAGAGCTGTTTCTTTAGAATGATGGGGATGGAAAACAGACTGGAATCAGCTGAAGAATAACTGATAGGTGAAAAAGTAAAGTTTGTGAGTAAACTATATAACACTATTTGGCTGTAAATAGGTGAGATAGGGTAATAGCTACAGGAAAATGTAGAGTTCAACCCTACCATTTTAAAGACGAGAGAGACTACAGCCTGTTTAAGTGCTGATGAAAAGATCTATGAGTGCCCTGGCCTAGTGGCTTAGTTGGCTGGGTCAACATCCAGAAAACCAAAAGGCTGTGGGTTTGATTCACCGTCAGGGCACATACCTGGGTTACAGGGTCAATTCCCAGTCAGGGTGGTATGGGAGGTAACCGATCTATCCCCTTTCTCTCCCTCCCTCTCTAATCCATAAATGTATCCTCAGCTGAGGATTAAATTTAAAAAAAAAAGATCCAATGAAAGCAGGAATATAAAACAGGAGAAGATACAGGGTCCAGCACAAATTAATGCCCCTTTTTTATTACAAAATCATAAGCATGTAATTCTGTAACATACCAATATCACACAAGCATACCATATCACATTTTAGGTGAAATTTTCAAATTAAAATTATAAGTTATTACACCCATACTATTACCCTACCAACCACACTCAAGCAGGCATTACTTCTGCCGGACCCTGTACTTGAGAAGACGAGATAACGACTCGGGTCTCTGTTAAATGAGACAGCTCCTCAATTCCAATAGAAGGTGAGAATGAGTATAGATTCTGGTAATTTTATGGATTTGGTGATGGAAATCTGAGGTAGGTACAATCTCACCGCTTCTACTTGAGTCGCCTACTGAGAATCAAAAGAGAAAAAAAGGGCACAGGTTTAAAGAGGGGAAGAAATCTAAAATTGTTATTGAATAGAGAAGGAAAGTGAAGTGACTAGTAAAACATGGTAAGAATATTCGAGTCTGGTAGTGCTGAGGGCCTAATTGAAGTTAACTGTTTATGAAGGTACTAGTTAGCCAAGTTGTATGATTTTTCTCCTGCTGTGCTCAGTCGCTTGCACACAGACAAGCGGAAACAAACATTTTCAAAACAAACAGTTTGAAACAAACATTTCAAACAAATTCCTAGTTGGAATTTAGCAGCGTAAGATGAAGGAGGGGTAATGACTTAAGGATACTAGCAAGAGAGTGATAGAAAGATGAATCATGGAAGCTGAAGTAAACAGAAAAAGAAGATAGGAAGGATGAAGAATTAGAGACAAGGGACATCAAAGAAATGAGATTCTGAGGAGTTTAAAAAACCCAAATATATAAAGCAGAAAAGTTGAAAGGATGAGTTTACGGTTAAAGACCAGAGCCAAATGTCTATGGTTAAAGACATTTGTTCTGTAAAAACAAACACAGAATTGTTTCATTTTGTATCAATTAAAAGATTTCAGAGTATCTAGGGTAGGCAATGCCTGACAGGGGGAGGAGGAATGTCACTGGATATGAAAAATCTTTGCCAAACTGTAGATTCAGAAAGTCTATAAACCTCTAGTACCTTCCAGACTTTTCTAACAGTGTATAGGTTCTGTTCTTAGATGACCTTTTAGTTGCAGGCAATCTGACTTCCTTGAAATTCCAATATTGGCCTGGGAAAGCAGAGGATGAACCAGAGGAAAAAAACTCATATGCTAGCTTAGACCCAAGTTTCCACAAAATAACAGAGCTGAGAGTAACCATTCCTGCTTATTTATAGTCAGAAAGTAGTTCTAAACATCAAATTGATTTTAGATGCTTTAGCCCCCTAACTAAATTGTAATCACCTCCTGGACCAAGCAGAGATACCGTAGTTGCTGACCAATACATCTCAAATACCTCACGAACCACCTCAGGATCCTTCCAATGCTGTTTGTTCCGAACACGACATCTGTCAGAGCATAAATAGTTCTCTGGTTCCCCAGCGGGTACTGTTTGATTTTTAACTGATGCTTTAAAATGCCTTTAGAGATACTAATACCATATAATCATCTAATTTATATATAACTATCTTTTAGAAACTGAACTAATTCAGTGACATCGATTATATAACAATTACTCAGGAAAAATACTATTAAATGACGACAGCTTGTAATGGTAGTGAATGCGTAAGACTACTGTAATTACCAACCCTCCAACCATGTACCTTTTAATTAAATTATGGCATTTATAGGGGGAGAAACATTAAGCTTATTCCTAAGTTAAACTATCTTTTTATATAAACTACCAAAAACCCTCAGTATACAACCATATTTATACAGCATAACATTTGTGTTCAAATATATTTAAACAAAAGCTGAATTTATTTTATGTATTAAATTTTTAAAAAGCTAGCTCAGAGTCAGCTATATTTAGATAGACTATACACTTAGTGGCAATAAAATATAATGCTAAAACTAAATTCTGTATATTAGAGCTGTATGTTCTTAAAGTGGGGCAAAAGATGTATGGCTATCAGTAAGGAATATTCCACCTTCTTATTAGCTTCCTTCTAACAATTCTTATTATGGTAAAATTCTTAAAAGATTCAAATCTCTCTTGCTACAAAGTCTATAGACTGTTTTATCATCATAACCATCCAAAAACTGAACAAGTATACGTCAAACAAATAGCTGCTGGGTTCTACCTCAGGATTTCCTGCCATCAGGAACTAACTCAGCAACAGGTATCTTACTTTACTCTCAATTCCTGTCTAGGTTCCAAACCCCTAATCCCTGTAACTGTTTATCAAAGACTGTCAAGTAAAAAGAGGTTAAATGTAAAATTCTTTACATAGGCTATTTAGAAACATTCTAATTAAGATAGCTCAGTACTTGGCATTTAGTTTATGAACATTTAATATACTGGAACTGGAACCTTGATAAATACTAATATAAAAAGTAGTATGACACTTTTAAAATCTTTTATCAGTTTATGTTAATATTACCACTACTATAACTGACAGAGTTGTATTATATCACACTTCTACAGTCCTGGCTACAGAAAAGGACAAAGTAAAAATAACAGTCTGTGGTTTTAAATCCTAGAGTTTATACAACACCCAATTTAACACACTTAATAAATCATACCACTAATATATAAGAACAAGATGGATTATTATTTGGTCAAGAAATTGTCTTCAGGTTTGTCTTACAAAATCTCACATTTTAAAAATAAGACAAACTATAATGATTTTAAAAATCCTATGAACAAAATATGGCCTTTTCTAGAACTTCAAATGCATACATGAGTACCAACTGCTGGCTCTATGAAGAAATCAGGCTAAGACTCCACACTCCTTAACCAGGCATTAAGGCAATCAGATATGAACTGGCTTTGAATTCTCTGTTCCCAACTGCAAAGGGCCCTCCTATATGCACCCATTTAAAGCAAATAGTATACTGTTTAGTGTACTCTTTGGCAACATCAAAGTTTCATATTTATGCCATGATACATTATTTAAGATTATTATTCAAGCTGTTTCAAAGTGAAAATTAGAAAAAAGGGAGAGATTGGATTTTTTTTATAATTTCAAAATAATTTACTGACCTCTCCCATACATGCTATGCTTAGCAAACATTGATAAGTATGTTTTTATCCAACAAGAAGAATAAAAAAAACTCAACTCACTACTAGTCCTAAAATGCAAATTAAACTAACCATGAGATTTTACTTTTCTACTAACCATTAGGATACAAAAAATTCAAGTGAGGTAACAGTTATCACTAGTAGAGATGTGGTTACATAAGAAACCAATCACTAAACCCTCCTATATACTTACATATACATGTTTTTTGCAACGATGCAAGCATTAAAAAAAATTATATGCAAAGATTCCCACAAAAGTTACTTGGTACAGGGGATATGAAGGTAGAAGGGAAAAGAAGTAGGCAAGCAAAATTGGCAAAAAGGGCAGTTAAAAACTTGCGATTCCACTTATATGTTTTACATTACTGTATACACAAACACACACACACACACACACGCATATGAGATCTGTCCAGAAAAAGTCCAGCCACTGTTAATGTAACGAGAATGGTTTACATGACATCAACATAATCTGGCAGTCAAGGAGAGTGGGCTGGAATACACGAACAATGATGACTTCACTGTACCAGTCCATGGGGGAAGTAGATGCCCAATGAATGAGCATGTGTACTGACTGTGTGGCCATCCCATTCAAAATGACTGAGCAAGTACAGCAGCAAATCTGCATCAAATTTTGCATTAAGCTTCAACACTCCCCCCCAGAAACTATCTGGACAATTCAGAAGGCCAAAGCTATGGGAAACTGGTGATTGGTAGCCTCATCACGACAGTGCACCTACTCATGCATCTCGTGCAGAGTTTTTGGTGGAACATCAAATCACCCAGGTGGCTCAGCCCCATTATAGCCCAAATTTGCGCCCTGTGATTTCTGGCTTTTCTCAAAACTGAAATCACCTTTGAAAGGGAAAATATTTCAGAATATTGGTAAGATTCAGGAAAATATGATGGTGCAGATGATGGCAACTGGGAGAACTGTGTGAGGTCCCAAGGTGCCCACTTTTGAAGGGGACTGAGACATCATTGTCCTATGTATACAATGTTTCTTGTACCTTCTTCAATAAAGGTCTATTTTTCATATTACATGGCTGGATACCTTCTGGACAGACTATACATGTTTTATACATGTGTATCCATGTGTGCAAATGTGTTGTTCATGTCATATGTCTTATTTGGATAGAAAATTAGGGGGAAAGAGTGCATAATGTGTGTAAATTGTTATTTATACACATGGATACACATGTATAAAACGTAAGTTATATGTCTTATTTTACAGAAAATTAGGGGGAAAGAGTACAATTAAATCTATAACAACTAAGTTTTTCTATTAAGTGGAAAGGGGGAAAAAAATCAAAGTAATGTATATAGTATTCTATTACAATAAAGACAAACCATTTAAATTTTTATCAGCCAGAAGCAAGTAGAAGGATATAGAAAAAGCTAACACTAATTCCTTCTATGGAAGAAACTGGAAGGGGAGAGCTTTACTTTCATATCTTGTTCAAGTGAACTATTTTAAACAACGTAAGACTTTTGTAATTGAAAAATTACATAAAATTTATGCTTGTATTTTGTTGTTTAACAATACATACCTTGACCTTGCCATACTTTAGATGGTATTACTAATATTTTGTCACAGGATGCAGAAGGCTGGATCCACCGCCAAACTAGAAAATCTGCACCACCTATTCTTCGTGTTTCTGTGCGAACTCTAGACTCGTTAGCAGCAAGGAAGTCAACAGCTCTATCCCAGACTTTCTTCATTTTTTTCCTATTATGTGAACAAAATGACTATCATCTTGGCTTGTCATCTTTTTCAAATATTAGTAATATAAGGTAGAGATTACTATTAACTCTAGATGGTTTTATCACTGCTTTTGGAGTTTTTCAAAAAAGATTTAGATGCCAGAACCTCCCCTCAGATTTTCTGAATTTCAATCTCTAGTACAGCATCAATAACGCACCCCACTGCTCCCGCCAAATTTCCACTGGTTACCCCAATGTGTTACTAGGGTTAAGAACGCTGCTTTAGCATATGGTATCATCTTTTATTTTCAAGAAGTTATTTGTTCTTTTACTTAAAAAGCTTTGTTAACAAAATAAAGTATTTGAAAACATTACTAGTAAAACATCACTGGCTACTGTCTGTTTTTTTTATCAAGATGAAAGTAAAGGAAGATAGAGATTGACAACAAGAATCAAATCTATTAGAGAATGGTTTAGAAATCTAGTTATCCATTTTGCAACTCAAAATCAGGAAGGTAACAGAAAAGAATTCCAAAGGAGTTTCAAGTACAAAAATAAAGCCTGTAGAGTAAAACAGATCTAGTTGAGAAGGGTCATAACTCTCAATGTAATTTTCACAACTACAGAAAACATGAATATTCTTATTTACTTCACTTCATAATGCTTTGAACACACCTGTCATGAGGCTGTATTAAGGAATCTCGTACATGTGGAATAGGTATGAAAGGTTGTAAATCTTTGTTTTCCTGGCAAGCTTCATTATGACTTCGTAAAACATCTGAAAATAAATAAAACACATTTACAAATGAATCAATCACTGGTTATCATGTTATAGTTTATTACATAATGAGTCTAGAAATAGTTTAGATTTTAAAAAATACTATACCTATAATCTTTACCACTATATCATACATCTGTCTTGTTTCCTCTTCCTCTTTTGTCCAGCGATATTTCATGTAACGCAGAACGACACAAACCATCACTACCCCTGCAATATTCATATATTTTGCATTTTAAAAATTTTGGTTAATGGCATTCAATAACATTTATTGCAAAAGAAAAAAGAAAATTTATGACAGTTTCTTCTACAGTGATTATTTTAACTGCCATAATGGGATAATGGACTAAGCCTTTAATAGTGGGTTCGATCTGCTACATAATTAAAACTACATAGAAAAAATTAATATTAAACATAGTCCAATTTATCTTAACCTCACTTCTTAAATTAGGTTGACAACTGGACTTTTCAATTTTTAAATTGAAAAAATTTTTGTTATGTATCAATTATGACAACTGAACATTTAAATTCTATCAATTTTTTGAAAACAAAATAACTATGTTTCACACACTTTTCCTTTACAGCTTTAAATTACTACTAGAAAAGTGAATCTACTGAGACTAAACGTGCCCTACCTTACTTTTTAGGTAAAATATTTTTAAAGGCTTTGAACAACAAAAAAACAGAACTCCTAAACTTCTATTATCAATCAAAATAGTAACACAAGATCTAGGAATCTTAAAAATTTTTTTTATTGTTCTTCTAGGAATCTTAATGAAAATTTTCATTCAGGTAAATGATATATTTAAAATTAAAAATAATTTTAATAAACTTAATTTATAATATTTTATTTAAAAATTAAACTTAATTTTTATATTTTCCTATTCAATTTTCTAAAGTAGATTTCCATCTTTGCACTGTACCTGCTTTTTCTTTCACATTTGTATGACAAAGTTTAATTCCAACTTCCCCTAATAAGTACTGCTTTCTAAACAGACGCTGACATTATTTTTAAAAAGCTCAATTTTATTATATCTTAGCAAAGACTTTTGGATGTGATTTATAATGGCAACTATCACAGAAATAAATTCTCAAACCTGGCATCTGGTGAAGCACAGACACAAAAAAATCTCTTCCTCATCCTAAGGACTTACCTAAGCATAACAACAATAACCTGTGAGTGACAGTAACAAAAGCACGTCGAAAACGACACCAAAAAGACATCTGTGGTCTTGTAGATTGCAAAAACTGCACATCAGTTATATTTGTCAACTGTTCCTCTGGGCCATAACCAACACACCTATTTAAAAATATAATTAAGGGAAAGTTTAGAGGCAAAATCACTTCTTACACTACAAAATGATCAAAGTGGAAATCAAATCCTCTACCTTATTCCAACATCTTTTCCATTTTCGAAAATCCACTGTAATGAGATGTTAAATATATCTTCATATTCAGGACCTAAATCCTAATAAGAAAAATAGAGATCATAATAATTAATAATTCCCATTCATTTGACTATGTGTAAGCTGTCCTGTAATATAATCTCCCTAACACTTAAAACTATATAGCAAAACAAAAATGTATTATTATTACAGAAAAGTAAAGAAAAAATGACCATTTCCCCACCACCCTAAGTAACCACTGTTTAATATTTTGTTATGTTCCATTTTTGGTTCTTTTACATTTATAGATTTGGAGGTTTTATTTTTTAAATAACCTTCTTTTTTTAAAGTATCATCAAAAAAGTGAATTAGCCACTTAAAAAACATGGAACACTATCTTTAGATCAACAAATGACAAAGTATTCAGACTTGGCTGTTTTCCAGACATTTTCTCAACAAGTGAATAAAGTCTGACAACTCAAGAAAAACAATTGACTATATAGTACTAATGATAAAATTCAGGCTTTCAAGTAATAAGTATAATTCTGAAACACTTGTATCCATAACATAACTTTGACCCTGACAGCTTCATAATATTCAAAACTCCTTACAATGAGACTGGTGTGATATTAATGGTTGACTTTTGGGTATGGCATAATAAAATAGGTCAACATCTGGAAGATCTATGTAACCAGTAAACCAGTATTTTCTAAATGATGAATGCATGAATTATAAAATTTTGCATGGGTAAAAGATCGATTCTAATGCAAAATAGACCAACAGACTTTAAAGACTAAGTATGAAAAAGTTCAGGTATGGTTTCAAACTCCACAATGAAACTAATCGTTAAGAAACTATTAGTGGTAGAGTTATGTGGTATCAAAGAATATCTACAATTATCTGAAAAGAGTATTAAAGTACTTTTTTCTGTTTTGACTATATATCTATGTAAGGCTAGATTTTTTTTTGTTGTTTTCTTTTTCTTTTTTTAATACTCACCTGAGGACATACATATTGATTTTTAGAAAGAGGGGAAGAGAGGAGGAGAAACACCTATGTGAAAGAGAAACATTGACTAGTTGCTTTTTACATGCGCCCTGACCAGGGCAGAACCACAACCCAGGCAGGTGCCCTGACTAGGAACTAAACCTGTGACCTTTCGGTTTGTGGAATGACACCCACCTGAGCCATTCCAGCTAGAGCAGGCTAGATTTTCTTGATGTACTTCAACCAAAAGAACATCACAACAGACTGAATGCAGAAGCAGATATGAGAAACCAGTTGCCTTTTATTAAGCTAGACTTTAAAAAGATTTTCAAAAAACGTAAAATAATGCCACTTCTCACTAAATTTTTTATTTTGGAAAACATAGTTATTTTTCATAAAAATATGTAACATGTAATAGTTCATTATTGTTATTGTAAACAAGTAAGTAAATTTGTATTTTTTTAACTTCTAATATGGTAATTATGGATCTAAATATAAATAAGTACATACATATTATCTCCCAAGAACAAAAACCATTTAGAGTCCTCAGTAATTTTAGGAGTACAAAAAGAGCTTTTTGTACTCTTTACGTGAAACCAAAGAGTTTAAAACTGCTGTACATAGGTGGATTGTGTATTTTTAAAATCAAATTATTAGAAATAAAAGCAGTATAATATATCTACTGTTTTTTACTTGCTTTTCCCACAGAATGCGGTATTGTGTCAGTGTCAGTACAGATGGAACAACCCCAAATTTTCCAACGAAATGGTATTCCATTGTATGGTTATTGTATACTTTAATCCATCAGCCCTTTATTAATGAACATTGAGAGTGTTTCCAGTTATTTTAATGTATCAAATAGTACTGTACCAAACGTCCTTGAAAATTCTCTTGATATTTATTGAGGATTCACTATGTGTTAATACTGTTCTAGGACCTAGTGATATAGCACTAAACAAAATTAAAATTCCCTATGCTCACAAAGCTTATGTTATATTCAAATTTATGGTTTTATTTACTTTTTGAAGTACAAAGAATGAATTTATAAAAGTAGAAATAAGAAGTCAGTTTTTAAAGTCCCTTTAAAAAAAAAGAAATTTATAAGTAAAAGCTATTACATTGTATCAACAGATGCTTCAATGGCAATGGAAATCACAAGGTTTTCATTTGATCAATGAAATTTACTTCTGAATATGAAGTTGGTAAGTAACTTCAATATATAAAATTTGAAAGTGTAATAAAAAGTTTCATAAGCAAAACTAACCTTGCTAGGTATTATTACTTATGTGTAACTAATACCAGTATTGTTCAGATGGTGAAGATAACTACAGGCTATCTATCATTTAAAAAAATGTGATCACTTCAGTTTTATTTATAAATATTTAAAAAATTATAGCCAATGTAAACAGGAAGTGAAAAATGTTTTATATATGAAATAATTTCAGTGGTATATTATAAATTAAATAATCATGATGAGAGCTAAATAGCTGTATGCTTAAAATAATAAAACTACAACATTCAATTTATATATATTTATAACTAACATTATGTACTCATGAGTAAAATCTAGAAAGGAAGTAATTTTTAAGTTTTAATACTGCTTTAAAATGTTATACAATAAAATTGTGCAAAAATAATTTCAGACAATTACTGTTTTGTTATAAACATGCTACTAGAAATCTCTTGTGTATGACTGAAAATCAAGCAAAAATTTCATAATTACTGCTCTAAAACTAAAGGAAAAAAACTGATGAAAAAGCATCAAGAGAACATATGTCTAATTAGATTGCATGGATCAGGATTAGATAAAGCACAAGCTACTGCAATATCCCTTTATCCTTAGTTTTGCTCCTTTGTTTTTTCCAAAAAATAAGACAGTTTTCATTTCTACCAATAACTTTACTGATTTGGATATTTCGAGTATATCAGCTATCTCCCATGTGGTATAATATTGATTGTTCTCAATTAATGTCTCAATTTGATCGGTATCAACTTCAACTGGTCTACCTGACCATGGAGCACTATCCAAAGAGAAAGCTCCAGCATGAGACTTTGCAAACCACTTTTTAACATGTATGATCAGTCACAGCACCTTCTCCACACACTGTGCAAATCCTTTCATGCATTTCAATTACATTTCTACTTTTCTTGAAATAATAAAGCATAATATGCCCAAAATGCTGCATATTTTCTTCTAGCTTCAATATTAAAATGACTACCATAAATTCATCAATTTTGATAAGTTTTTTTAAAAAAATGCATGCTGATAAGACAGCTGCCACAATACCATCTAACAAAATTGTTTCAAATGAAGTTAAAGACAACTAAGTACTACTAGAGCCACCTTACAGAAAAAAACCAAACCAACTTTTCAACAAGCCCAATACATTCCCTGCCACTAATACTTAGTATCTCTTTCAGTTATTAGTTCAACTGTCGTGGTATTGTAGTACTTGTGTTCAAGTAAAACTATTTACTTAATAATGGCCCCAAAGTACAAGAGTAGTGATGCTAGTAATTTGGATATGCCAAACAGAAGCCTTAAAGTGCTTCCTTCAAGTGAAAAGGTGAAAGTTCTTGATTTAATTAAGAAAGAAAAATTATATGCTGAGGTTGCTAAGATCTACAATATGAATGATCGTCTATCCATGAGAAGTATGAAAGAGGAAAAAGAAATTCATACTAATTTTGCTGTCACACCTCAAACTGCAAAAATTATGGCCACGTTGTATAAGTGGAAAAGGCATTAAATCTGTGGGTGGAAGACATGAACAGAAAACCTGTTCTGATTCACAGCAACGTGTTGTACCAGAAAGCACTGAGCCTATATGAAGACTTCAGCAAGTGATCCTCTGAAAAGAGTAACCACATTTACATAACTTTTATTCCAGTATATTTTTATAATTATTTTACTACTACTACTTGTAGTTAACCTCTTATTGTCCGTAATTTATAAATTAAACTTTATCAGTCACGCATGTGTAAGAAAAACCATAGTATTTATAGGGTTTAGTACTACCTGAGATATTTAGTCACTCACTGGGGCTTGTGGAATGTATCCCCTGCAGATAAGGGATGACTACTGTTATATAGGACTTTGAAAATCCACAAAACAAGATTAATATGGGTTATCCATAGAGCTGGAAACATTGCACTGATTCTTCTTTGTAATAAATGTGCTTTAGCTTGTATTACTACAACATGCAGATGATGACATTTCTGCATTACTACATACAATTCAAGTTTCAAATAATGTTAAAACAAATAAATTTCCAAGTTCTATCACTTACTAGCTTGATTACCTATTGTTAAATCCCTCAAAGTGTTAGTTTCTTTATGAAGTGAGTCTGATACCATCTCCCTTTCTGGATCACTATGATACTAGAAGTAACACAAAGAAAGTACTGAGATAAACTAACTGTGCAGCAAGTCCTCACTTAACGTGGTAAATAGATTCTGCAACTTAAGTGAAATGACATGTAACAAAACCAATTTTACCATAAATAAGAGTTAAGTTCCTATGTCATCTCATCGACTTTGTAATGAAATGACATTGTTCAAGGACTTTCTATACTGGATTAAGTGTGATTATTATGAAACTTCTCCCTTATTTAATTTCCAAGAACAATTACTCTTCTACAAAAACGCAACTTTATTAACAGTGATTAGCATTCTAAGCTAGGCCATAAAAGTCTATCCAGCCCTATAATTTGGCACATTTGTAGCTATCTTCTTTCCTGTCCCCCCCCCCCCAAATCTTAAACACATTGTTTTAAAGATTAAATAGGCTTTGAAAGTGACCTAGGAAATGAACCACCCATTCATTACATCACTCTATTGGAAAGGTATCAAAGCTCCCATCATTTACCTTAAAAACCAATCTATATCAGTAAATCTGAGTCTGCCCTGATTGTCCTGGAGTGGTCTTTTCGAAAATAAAATTGGAAAGTATTGGCAGGGAGAGAAAGGAGGAGGGAAAACAAAAAAACCAATCTTTAATCTTTTCATCAACATAATACCATGTATTTCCTAAATGTTCCACCAGAGGGAACTCTTAACTTTTCAAAAAGCGAAATAAACTTTCAATCTCAAAAATGAAGAATACAGTGCTCAAGAAATTAGGGAGTCAGAAAAAGAGGGGAGTTCTGGCCAAGATGGAGGCGTAGGTAGAAACCCTTCACTTCCTCACACAACCAAAAGGAGGATAACGACCAATCTAAAATCAGTAAACAACCAGAAGTGCCGGAAAATCAAACTGCATGGAACTCTGACAACCAAGAAATTAACGGAAAAGTCAACCAGAACAACCAAACCGCAGGTGCGCCGAGACAAAGAAATATGGCCCAAATGAAAGAACAGAGCAAAACTTCAGAAAGAGAACTAAGCAAGGAGGAGATAGCCAACCTATATGATGGAGAATTTAAAGCCCTGGTAATCAAAATGCTCACAGAACTGACTGAGCTTGGTTGAAAAATGAAAAAACAAATGAAAGATATCCAAAATGAAATAAAGCAAAATATTCAGGGAACCAACAGTGACAGGAAGAAAACAGGACTCGAAGCATCAATTTGGAATAAAAAGAAAAAATAAACATCCAACTGGAACAGAATGAAGAAACAAGAATTCAAAAAATTAGAGAGAGACTTAGGAATCTCTGGGACAACCTGAAATGTTCCAATATCTGAATATAGGGGTGCCAGAAGGAGAAGAACAGCAGCAAGAAATTGAAAACTTATTTGAACAAATAATGAAGGAAAACTTCCCCAATCTGGTGAAGGAAATAGACTGCCAGGAACTTCAGGAAGCCCAGAGAGTCCCAAAGAAGTTGGACCCAAAGAGGAACACACCAAGGCACATCATCATTAAGTTACCCAAGATTAAAGACAAAGAGAGAATCTTAAAAGCAGTGAGAGGAAAGGAAAGAGTTACCCACAAAGGAGTGCCCATAAGGCTATCAGCTGATTTCTCAAAAGAAAACTCTGCAGGCAAGAAGGGGCTGGAAAGAAGTATTTTAAGTTGTGAAAGGCAAGGACCTACATCCAAGAATACTCTATCCAGCAAAGCTATTTAGAATGGAATGGCAGATAAAGTGCTTCCCAGAGAAGGTCAAGTTAAAGGAGTTCGTCATCACCAAGCCATTATTATATGAAATGTTAAAGGGACTTGTCTAAGAAAAAGATAAAAAATATGAACAGTATGACAACACACAACCATCAACAAATGAACCTAAAAGAAAAACAATGAAAACAAAAACTAAGCAAACAACTAGAACAGGAACAGAATCAGAGAAATGGACATCACATGGAGGGATTTCAGTGGGGAGGGGGAAGGGAGGAATGGGGGGAAAAGGTACAGGGAAGAAGAAGCATAACTGGTAGGCATAAAATAGACAGGGAGAGATCAAAGATGGTATAGGAAAGAGAACCCCCCAAAAATAACTTTTATGTGCAACCCATGCACATGAACTAAGCAGGGGGAATGCTGGAGGGTTGGGGTGTGCAGGGTGGAGGGGGGAAAAATTGGGAAAACTGTAACAGCATAATTAACAAAATATACTTAAAAAAAGAGGTGTTAAATTATTTAAATTAACTGTTACATTTAAATTCCTCTGAGGGAGAAAGTGAGAAAAATAAAAACAATATATAGAACAAATTCAAGAAAATAAAATTTTACTGAGGCTTACTTACTCATTTTACTCCATTAAACATTTACTAATACTGTGCCTATAATGCACCGTAAGTTGGGAGAAAATTAGCTTATACTTATTACATATTCTTTGGTTTATTTACTCCTGAATGACTACAATAACTTAACTGTGTTGCTGGTGAAACCACAGGACAAATGCATGCATTTGAAAAACTGAAAATGGGATTTCTAAAAAAAAGCTAACACACACATATATCTAAACATAAAAAGGACAATGCCATTTCTAAATAATTTCATTTAACTAAGAAATGAAACCGATCCATCCAAAATGGTTTGTAAATATACACATAAGAAATTCAACTGAATCTAAATAAATAAATAAACCTAATCAGAAACATAAAATAATTCCAGGGAAAAGATGAAAATCTTTTAAGACTGAAGTTCCCTAGTATGAATTTGTTCTTAAAATTCAATGCAAGCAGTTCTAACTCAACTCATGCATGGGTGCTTTCTGTAATTCCTTTGCTGCCTGTCTTGTGTAGAACTAATCTCTTGTACCCTACTGCTACAAGGCTTAGACTCTGACTTGTCTCAACCCTGGTTCTGGGTCCTCTCTTCTTTACGGAATCCTACTGCTGACTCATAGCTGCAATCTAATGATTGGGAGAAAGGAAAGAGAAGAGGTTAGTCATCCTTCCTCATTAACCCTTTTCTCTTTCTCAGCTCCAGCTTAACTACTAGATCAAGCCCTATCCTGTCCCCAAACTCTGGGTCCCATCCCTTCAGTCCTTCAAATGTAATATTCAGTAGGTTTTAAGAGTTACTGAAATGTACATTAATTTGTTGTAGAAATTTACTACGAACACATATCTGTGCCATTACTAAAAAGATGTAACTGAAAAAAAAAAAAAGTAGGAAGAAAGCAATGGTTGTGCTTTTTCCTACTGCTAGAAGTAAAAACACTTCCAAATATCTCGTAAGATACCAGTTTCTTGCTTTGTATTCCCACATGCTATGCCCTCTTCTTGGGATATTTCATTCTATGTTCCCTTTAGCCTACTCAATTTAACCCTTCTTTGCCCCCAGCCCCAAAATCCATCTCGCAATTCTTCTTCCATACCCTAAGACAGAACCTCATAATCATACTCCTCCTTATTTAAGATCTTTTTGGATACTGATTCTTTAGCTATCCAATCTATTAGCTATTATATTAGCAACAAATTTGCCTGTCATCTAGATCAAAACTGAAAATGAAGACAAGAACAAGGTTGAGGCAAATTTGGTAGCATCTTATTTGAAACCTCTCCAAGTGACACTGATTTAGTTAGGAAACAGGAAAAAAAAGTATATATTAGGAAGCTACTATAATCATCAGGCACTGAGCTAAGTACTTTAATACACTTAGTTAAGTCTCCAGCAACTCTGACAGGTACTAATGATTTCTACTTTCACACTGTGAAACAGGTACAGAAAAGTGAAGGGACTTTACCGAGACACACAACTTCTAATGTGACAGTGCTACAATCTGAATCCACATCTACATAATTATATTGTCTTAACATTTGCTGGCTATCTACATGTAAGTCATTAAATAAATTAAAATGTTTTGGCAAACATATCAAGAGATATTGTCAACAAACCTTGACGGAAGCCCTAAAACTATACTACATTGTAAATTTTTTCAAAGTGGGGATGACATCTGCAAGATGACAGAATAGAAAGTCCCAGGCCCTCCTTCCCCTAGGAGACAGAAATTCAACAATATACAGACCAACTCCCTTTGTAATAAGTCCAAAAACCAGCTAAGAGACTCCTGCATCCAAACAGACCCCAACAGAAACTAGCTGCATAGAATTAGGAGGAAAATCTATAGCACTCATTCACCAGAGCCCCTTCTCCTGGCATAGCATGGTGCAGCCAGGAGAAAATTCCCAATTCCTGGATTCTCCTTGGGGGCGGAAAGAGAAGACTGGACCATATATCTAATTTTCAGACTTTTCAGGGGGCTACCAGAGGGACTGGTTTCAGTCTTACCTGAATCTAGGCATTGACAGGTAAGGGCACCAAGGTGGGGGCCACCAAGAACAAAGGTAACTGTCTGAACTAGCACATGCTCACTCACCACTTTCTCTCTCCAGTGCTCAGTATAGAGTGAGTGGAAGAAAACCCCAAACTCATGGCTCTCCCCTCTCCCCTGAGCGGGGAAAGCGTTGAAGCATGTGTTCCATGTTCCAGTTTCTTAGGGAGCTGCCCAAAGGACTAGTATCTGTAGCATCTCTCTCAGGGTACTGACAAGACCTGACACAGTCTAGATGGGTGGAGGCTGCTGAGAACAAAAAAGAACTGAACAGCTTGCTGCTACTCCACATGACCTGCAGGTACAGCAGACAGACACCAGAGGGAGCAAGAAAATGCAAGCTCCAGAAAAAAGAAACTTGCAAACCCTTTCTAGTTGGAAATTTATACCCACAAGACCATGCAACCACAGAAAAGATTTCAGATGACCCCAGAATCTCTGAGTTCATTGTTGAAGGTTTTCCCCTGCATAAAGAATGGGATATGTGGCTGTTTTCAAATGCATACGCTGCAACCCAAAGTAGCAAGGCACAAAAAGGAAACAAGGAAATACAGCCCGACTAAAGGAACAAAATAAACCTCCAGAAACTGACCCTAAAAGAAACTGATTATAAATTGAAAAGAGGATCTAAGAGGTATATGCACCTCCATGTTCACTGTGGTGTTATTCACAATAGCCAAGAAGTGGAAACAACATAAATGTCCATTAACAGATCAATGGGATAAAGAATATGTGGTACCCACACATACACACACAAAATGGAATAGTACTCAGCCTTAAAAAACAAAAATCCTGTCATGTTATAGCATGAATGAACCTTGAGGACATTATGCTAAGTGAAGTTAGCCAGTCACAAAAAGACAAATACTGCTTAATTCCATTTATATGAGGTGTATATTGTAGTCAAACTCATAGAGGCACAAAGTGAAACAGTGGTAGCCAGGGATTGAGGGGGAAATGAAGAGCTGTTGTGCAATGGGGACAGAGATTCCATCAGGCAAGATGAAAAGTTCTAGAAATCTTAAGTACAATGATGTGCATATAGTTAACAATCCTGTGCTGTGCACTTAAAAATGTTTACAGGGTAGATCTCATGTTTTATTTTTTTTTAACATAATAAGTAAAGCCAAAAATGAAATTTATATGACATGACTTACTTGTAATGAACCATGCTAACTTCTAGGGACCAGCATTTCCATATTTAAGTACTCACATCCTTATGGAATTGTATTTATAGAATTGAAGCTCACCAGTATGATTTTCAAACTTCACTTTCTTTTTGGAAATCAGAATGACACCTGTCCATCTTAACCCTTCCTTTCATCTAGGATTTCTTAAAGATTACTTACAGTGGTTTATAAACTCATCTGCAAGTTCTTTTAGTACCCTGAGATGAAATTAATCCGGGGCAGATGATTTGAAATAAGTGACAATGGTTAGATGCATACTTGCTTTTTTATAGGTTACGTACCAGTCTCAATTTCTCTCTCACCACTGTTGGTTTCCTCTCCAAATTAATGTGCATTCTCAAAGAGAATGTAAGCAAACTAAACAAAAAAATGTTAAGTAATTCTGCTTTTTCTATCTGCTCACATTACACCAAACAGCAGGCCCAAGCTTTTAACAGTGCAATTAATCAAATACATGGTATTTTTGATATGTAAGTTGTAATGACTTATAAAAACTTTAAGAATATAGCTATTAAAATTATAATTTCACCGCTTACTTTTAAATATGCAGCTGCATCCTGGACAGAAAGTGTTCTCTGACTCGCACTGCCACACTCATGATCTCCTGGAAAGATGAGCATATTATTCATTTTGAATCAGTACTGTGTTCAATAGAAAAAACCATATTAATTAAAATATTTTACAAGTTACAATCATATATTATTATTAGAGAAATATGATTATATATATTTTCTAGGGAAAATTCAGTAATATAAATAAACAGTTACCTTTACATAAACTACAACCTTTAAAATGCAGTTCAGTCTATATAAGAGCATGCCCTCCTCTTACACTCCAACTGAATTGTTATCCAGGGCAGAAACCATGTCACACTGTGCCTCTCTATAGACCTTGGCACAGAGAAGGTCCTCCATAGGCATATTATTTTCCAAGGGGGAAAATTCATTGTGCTAACGTACCTATCACTAAAATTAATAATCCAAATGTTCAAATAAGTTTTAAAACATACATTTTCAGAATATAACTAAGCAAGGGGTGTACATGCCTTAAAAATTATTATAACACATCAACAGGGAAATTACATAGAAGTTTCTAGCTATGATCTGGTTTATACAGAAAATCACATTTTCCTTTTCTTATAACTATTTGTAAGAGAATCCAAAACATTTTCTTTCAGGCTATCTGTGGTTATTAGGAATCAATTATGTTCACGTTCAACTTCAAATTTAAGTTTTTCCTGGCC
This sequence comes from Desmodus rotundus, assembly GCF_022682495.2. Taxonomy (NCBI): domain Eukaryota; kingdom Metazoa; phylum Chordata; class Mammalia; order Chiroptera; family Phyllostomidae; genus Desmodus; species Desmodus rotundus. The sequence continues at coordinate 141,889,653 of NC_071389.1, forward strand.
TGTTTCTTTCAAGTAAATTGTTTTAAGTTAACATAAAAGTATAACAGTTAAAGTAAAGTCCTTGGCAAATATTTCTATCACTAAAGAAACCATGTTCCTGTTGCTAGTTTTGTTCAAGTGGCCAGATTTTAGTGACTGCAGTTGTAAAAAGAAAAGAAATACCTATTAGATAAACAAGTAAGTCTTCAAACTTTATAATGTATCCTCAGAGACTCAGATGCCATAGATCTACAGCAGAGGTCAACAAACTACCGTGCACAGACCAAATCTGGCCTACCTCTGGTTTTTATACATCGAGTTTTATTGGAACACGGCCACACTCATTCATTTATGTATTCTCCATGGCTACTTTCATGCTGTAATGGCAGAATCGAGTACTTGCAACAAAGATCATCTAGCCCACAAAGCCTAAAAAAAAATGTACCACCTGGCCCTTTTCACAGGAAAAAATTTGCCAAAAGAAGAAGGAATCTTTAGCTTTAAAAGCACTTCAGATTTTGCTGACCTAGCCCACTTCATAAAACAATGCTATAGAAGCTTATGGCACAACATCTGGAATTCCCGGCTAAAGTGCACTGAACTTTTTTCTGGGTGCTATAGCATATCAAATAAATGTTATTAGCTTGCGGTGCATAAATATGACAGTTTATCAGTCAATGCAAAGAAGGCTTTCAGTGATATGCGCAGAATTATGAGCCTAAAAAACTGACCAGAATTAAGGAGCCAAACTGAAAAAACAAAGATTGATGAGAGGATGGGGACCTGTCAGGATCATAAATGCCTCCATGCAATCAGAGAAGTTCCACATTTATCTACTAGGCTTCTACAAATGATACCAAAGGATCTGCTCATATCAAAAGTTTGAACAACTAAATTTTTCTTTTCTTGTAACTGTTTATAGGAAGAAAATCCAAAGCCTCTTCTTTAGGATTATGTGTAATAGGAATAAAAATGTTAACTATACAACCACTTAAGGAAAACCTGCATTTTTATATTTAATCTAGGATTTTAGTTAATTCATTGCTTACCCAATTCAACTGATACTTAAGCTTTCAGAATTTTGTTACTATTAATGAAGAAAACAAATTTGACTTTGGGATTATACTATATACATATATATTTCATCTAGTACATGTGGTAAGCAGAAAAAGACCCTGACTAAATATATCTACAAGAATAAATATCCACTCTGTATAGGTAATAAGAAGTTCTAAAGAGGAAATATTTCACAAACAGAACACTGAACTTGAGAAAAACTATTTCTACTGCTACAGAATGTAAATTAATTTTCAAAACATTTTTAGTGACTATGATTGTTAAAATTACCTGCAAGCTGTGCCAATCGATCATGAAGCTTGTATAAAGTGTTCATTATAAGATTTTTTTCACTTTCCTAAAATTAAAAGAAATTATTATAAAATATCTAACTCCAAAAGAAACACACATACCCAATAATAATCTTACTCAATAAAAGAAAACATAAGTAAATTTAAAATCATAGAAGCTACATAATCTAAAGGACAAATTCATATTTAAACAATGGCTATCATATTTTAAAGAAATCTAAACCTAAAAATCTAAATTATCAATTTAAATATTTTATTTTATTTTTGGATAATATATTCCTTTTAACTTAACATACCCCAAATACTATCATTTCAACATGTAATCAATATAAAAATTGATATTTTACATTCTTTTTCTTTTTTATATTTTTTGTTGTATTTTTTCCCGTTACCGGTTAGTCCCTTTATATCCCCTCCCCCTAGCAATCACCACACTGTTGTCCATTAGTCTTTTTTCCTTTTTACTCAGTCCCTCCACCATCCACCTTGGCTGTCATCCTGTTCTCTATCTTGCTTATTAGTTTGTTCATTAAATTCCACCTAAGAGTGAAATCATATGGTATTTGTCTTTCTCTGACTGGCTTATTTCACTTATAATGTTTTCAAGGTCCATCCATACTGCTGCAAAGGGTAAAATTTTCTTCTTTCTATGGCCAAGTAGTATTCCATTGTGTAAATGTCCTATAGTTGTTTTATCCACTCATCTACGGATGGACACTCGGGCTGTAAATAACACTGCAATGAACATAGGAGTGCTTATATTCTTTCAAATTAGAGTTTTGGGTTCCTTTGGATATATCCCCAGAAATGCGATCACTGACTGAAAAGGCAGATCCATTTTTAATTTTTTGAGGTATCTCCATACTGCTTTCCACAGTGGCTGCACCAGTCTGCATTCCCACCAACAGTGTACCAGGGTTCCCTTTCTCCATATCCTCGCCAGCACTTCTTGTTTGTCGATTTGTTGATGACAGCCATTCTGACAGGTGTGAGATGATATCTCACTGGTGGTTATAACTTGCATTTTTCTGATAATTAGTGACAGTAAGCATCTTTCATGTCTATTGGCCACATGTATGTCTTCTTTGGAGAAATGTCTATTCAGGCCCTTTGCCCATTTTTTAATTGTGTTGTTTGTTTTTTGGTGTTGAGTTTTATAAGTATTTTATAAATTTTGTATATTAACCCCTCATCAGATGTATTGACGAACATGTTCTCCCATTCTGTGGGCTGTCTTTTTTTTTTGTTGGTGATTTCCTTTGCTGTGCAAAAACTTTTTAGTTTGATGAGTATGATCAGGAAATAAGCCCTAAGGTTAGTGCTAAAAAAGGTCTCAAATGCAACTAATTCCCTCAACCACCAAAGCAGTGCTCCCGTATCTCCCCTGCCCCATACAATTGCATGCTCATGTATATTGTTCTTATGACACTGTTTTCTTCCATGCTGCCTTCATGTTTTGTTTAATCTGACTCAACCACATAATAAGGGAATGAGTATTTACAATTTGATTGACCCTCAACCTCTCCTAGGTTCCCAAAGTGGCCCTGTATAAATTTATGAACTATTAAAGTAAAACAAACATTTAATGAGTATCTACTAAGAGTTAAGACTGTTCTCAGCAAAGTGAGACCTAGTGAACAAGGTAGTTCCTGTTCTCAAGGGCAAAAAAACATAGTAAGGGTTATAGTACAGTTGCAAACAAAATATAATGTAAATACAGAAGAGGGAGGGAAGATCTGTTTATGGAAGAGAGGATATTTGAGTTGAGCTTCACAGGAAGAATAGAATTAACTAGCATTCCAAGCAGAAGAAACAGCATGAAAAAGGCATGAAATCATTGTTTTATGTCTTATATAACCAGTACCTATTTTGACTCAGCAACCTACTGGAAAAGCAGTCTGGAATGAACAGCTAGAGAGCCCTAGATATCAATACAAAGAGTCTGACTTCATTCTAAAGGGTAAGGAGCAAAGTAAAACAGACTCATGCATCAGGACTACTACTCTGACCATACAAAAGAAAAACAGAATAGATTATTGAAATGTCTATGTACCCAGCCAACTAGTTTAAAGCAATGACACTCCCAACTTAAAAGCAATCACAACTAAAAGAGACCAATATAAGCAATGGGGAAGGGTAGGTTAGGAGAGGGTGTAATAACAGCTTATCATACCATTTGAAATAAATTCATGACTCAAGAGGGGGCTGTGTTTTTATTATTTCCTTTCTTCCTGAAGTGTCTAACAAAAGAGGATTACTTGGATGAATATGACCAAGAGCAAATTTAAACAAGATATAAAAAGCTGGGAAAGTAAATTATATGCCATGAACATGCAACCTCAACATTTATTTTCATGCTATATGTTCAGAGACAGAAGAAAAGTTGGGACACTACAAGTGGCATGCTTTCTGTCAATGCAGCTTTAACAAATTACACTCTTTAGTGAAAACTTATCAAGGGCTCCATGATCCTACCAACAGAGTCATTGGTTTTATGTGAGATGGTTGATACAGACAAGTGATCTTCCTTCAGCTGACCACTTGCCTTCCCATCCCTCTGCTTTCCCCACCCTCAACTTTATCTCAACCAGATTCTGAATCAAGCCTATCTTTATCTTTACATTAGCTTAAAAATCCAACTGCAAAAAATCAGACATCAAAAAATAACTGCAAAGGCTGAAATCCAGAATTCTGAAAGCTATGCATTTGTGATACATTAAACCACAAAATCACTGTTAATAAATATGCTCATTATAATACGATGAGAAGGAACTCCAATAATAGTGTAGCTTGTGGACCTGTTACATAAAACAGGTAAGTCTGATCGGGCTCAGATTAAAGTAGCTGAGAGTTTGTAGTTTGTTACCTCCCTTATCTGGAAAAGTGACCTATTTCCTTTTTGTTTTATATATCCTGATCAAACCTATCCCCACTCCCCTTTTGAAAATAAAACTAAATCCAAAAATCTGATACTTGCCCTCTCCTCTGTGATTACATCTTTTATGATGTAATTACACTTCATCTTTTGACTCAGATATTCGCACTGGACTAGATAAGTAGAATAACAAAACATGATCAGATATAACTGGATCTCATACTGGATAACATATATACTGTTACATTCGCATACCAAGAATTTAAGCAAAAAGCTCAACTATATTTTTCAAGAATTTTTTTTCCAATGACAAGTTACTGAAAATAAACGTTTCTATACAATAAGAATCTCAAGTGCCATCCAAATGATCAAATAAGTTATGATGTAAAACTATGTTATCAATGTGAACAAATCAATTTTGAGAAAGGCTTTGGTTCAATTATCTTTAGCACCAGTATGCTAATCTAAAAGTAAATCTGAAAAGCACCGTATTTTTTGGACTATAAGGTGCCCCCCCCCAAAAAATTGGGAGGAAAATGCGGGGGGGCGCCTGATGGTGGAATGGATTTTGTTTTGGTTTTTCCCCCTATTTTTGCCCTCCAAAACCCAGGTACGTCTTATGGTCTGGTGCGTCTTATAGTCCAAAAACTACGGTATGTAATTCAAATATTAAAGCTACTTTCTTTATAAAAAATTTATATTGGCTTACAGTTTCATTACAGTCTTCTTCAATTATGACTGCTTTTTAGATGGTCTTTCCAAACATTCAGCTTGGACTATATCTAACTAGTGGCTTCCCTAATCACCCTGAAAACAAGTTAAAGATCTACCAATAAGTCAGTATTTAAAGTAAGCTTTCATGTAACCTTTCATTAAACAAAAATAACTTTATAATTTCAAATAGCTACCTTCTAATTGTTTGGTAAGGTCCAGATTTTCTTCTAAAGCAAAGTTCTTATTTTTGGGAGGAAAAAATGAACTGTAAAGAGATTCTACCAAATTTTCTCATATATTGTCACCTTTAAATATTTCCCTCTTCTATCCTCAGCCAAAAAATATTTTCAACTGTTTGTCTCATGTCTCTGATTAAATAATAATAATGGATTTTAAACACTTAGCATGGTGCCTGGCACAGAATAAGTATGTAATATAAAATTACACTATTATTTAGAAGTTCAGAACTTCAATTTCCTTAATGGGGAAAATTATACAGAAGAAAATACGTCTTGTATAACATTTCCCATGTTCAGTGACTACTTTGTACAAATTGAAATTACTATACCAGTAGCAGTGTTTTAAATATCAATTCTTTTAAAACAAATATCACAATAGAATACTATTAAAAATAATCATTACAAAATTCCACTCTAACAATCTAATCTAAAGCAATATTCTGTGGATCTGATTATACTTTATTACTTATCACAACAAATGTGTTCTATACATTGTATATTGCTATCAGATCCTACAAATAAAAAAATTAGGAATGGTGTGTTGTAAACTCAAATATCTTAATATGTGAAGTGCCTATAAGTGATGGTATGCAAATAATATTTTCATGTGAATAAAATTTAGGTTCAAATAAACATTATTGATCCTTTAAAAAGAAAAGGAATCATAAAAGGGCAGCCCAAGGAATATGTTTCTTTCTAAATCCTTTGTCTTCATGCTGGTCGAATAGGCATACCAATGAGCAAAAAATCCAAAGGGAAAGGATGAGGTCAAAAAACACAAAAACTAATAGGGTATTCAATAACTTATAAAAACACCCATACCTCCAAAAGTAGGGCCTGGTCCGCAGATGACATACCACTGTCATTTTACTGGACAGTGGAATATGATAAACAGTTCAGCACTTGGGAGAAAAATCTGTGTCAGATTTAATTATACTATAGTTAAGGAATACTCAAAATAAGAAAATTTATTGCTTCACCCTAAAAGAATCTTTTTTAAATTACTATTTTTAGTTGATAGTCATCCTAATACTTTTATCATATAAAATATGAAACAAAATATCAGCATTATGATCTTTTACTTACTTGAATTTTTCCAAATGTTTCTTCAAAGGGGTTTTTTACTATCAAGGGAAAAAAAGAGAGAGAGAACTATTAGCATCATTTAAAAATGAGAATTAGAATCCCCCTAAAAAAGTCCTCTGAAATGCCAGCATGTACTTTGCTAAAACTGAATATAAACATGCAAATAAAACAAACTGATGACAACATTAACAGCTGTGCAAGTATTTTTTCAGACTTAATATTACGATTCTTACTTTGAAGTTGCAGTACTCTCTGTAGTAATTGAGAGAAGGTACTCTGATGTCAGAGCTGCTGGGTTCAAGTCCCAGCTCCATCACTTACTAGCAACATGGCCTTGAACCAACATCTACTTTGCCACTCTAAGTTGTAGTTTCCTCTTCAATAGAGGAAGGATGTAACAATGATACCTACCTTATATTGTTGTGAGGATTAAATGAGATAAATCATTAAAAATTCTTGGCATACCCTCAAACTCTTACGTTACCAATTATTGTTACTATTAATAGCTATATCATCTGTTTCCACCTTAACTTAGTTTCTCTTCAAAAAACTTCTAAGAGTAGTTTCTACTTGTGCAGTCTACAACATGCTTTAAAAACGAGTAATGCATGCTCTGACTGGTGTGGCTCAGTGGACTGAGCACCAGCCCGCAGACTTAAGGACTGCTGGTTTGATTCCCAGTCAAGGCACATGCCTGGGTTTCCGGTCATCCCTTGCACATTGATGTTTCTCTCCATCTTCTTCTCCCTCATCCCTCTCTAAAAATAAATAAATAAAACATTTTAGAACAATGAATAGTTCATTTAGAATTCTGATTTCTAAGAACTAAAGAAAATCTTCCTAATCCTTGCTAATATCTGGAAAAGTAGCAAGAAACAAATATACAGATCAAAGTAGCTAAGAATTAAGTTTCAGTATTAAATAACTTTGGATTTCCAATATATATTATAAAGAGGATTTACCACTTTCGATCCAACCTCCCTATACACCTCCCCAAAGATACACACAACTTTATGGCTGAATTATGTAGCACCTGTCATGATTATTATTTAGAATTTCCTCCTTATCATCTATTTTTAAATCACATGTGAAAATATTCAAAGCATTGATACCTAGATCCCTATAATCCAGGTCACAACTAAAACTGAGCCTACAAAGTACTTCACACTCACCAGGTTTCCTTTCTGAAGTGCTTTTCTATTTTTATTTGAGAAAACAGGAAGTCCCATAGGAACCAGGAACTGCCTGATTCTAAGAAAGTTCATGTGTGAGACCACTTTAACAAGGTGCAATAAAAAAAACCAAGGAAAAAAATGTATCCTGCTATCATCTAAAGGGATTTGCTAATGGATTTTTAGATAATATTTTTCTGTAGAGCAACAGGGTTTTAATGATGGGAAAGAAAAATTTTTGAAGATAAAATGGACTCAACAGGGGAATAGAAAGAAATATATAATTTAGAGATTAAATAAAATGTTAAGAACTGGAACATGCTTGGACTAAAATGACATTTTTTAATAACATTAATTTTTATTAAGCAAAATTTGAACATTTTAAAATTAAGTTATATTTAATTAAATATATTGCCAACAGATGCCCTGTCAATCTAATTAAAATTAAAATCTGGTTAAAATTGGTCAAACAATACTAAAAAACAGATCTTTTATGTGTTCCTTATAAGAATAGTTCTAAAATATATTGAAACATTCAATTCTAAAACACAGGTTTTAATGTCTATTAAAAAAAAAAAAAGCCATGCATTATTTTTGACTATATACAGAAGTATTTTTTGCCCAGATTATTAAATGGAAAACTAGCTCTTCAAGTATCACTATGAAAGTATTGCTATGAACTGTACATGTTCTCCCACCAGACTGCTCTACTGTTGAGTTTCTCACAACAGGGACCATGTATCCTGTATGCCCAGCGCAAAGCATAGGGCGTGGAAAGTGCTGGTTGTGCTACCTAAGTTAAATCCACCCTTCTTTATTCTACTCTGTGTGTTAACACTGAAGGGAAAGTGTTAAATTCTGCAGGAAGTTGGAGAAGGCTATGTTCTGGACAAGTGGGAATGGAGAGGGGGGATAAGATAACAAGAGAAAGCCAAAGAACAGAATAGTAATTCTGTTGAAAAACATTACACTGTCCTCTGTATCTTTCTAGATTTCTGCCTCTTGTCTAATGGGCTAAAATACCCTAGAGTTATAACATATAAAAAGCCAACAATATACATTCCATCCTACATATTTTCTGTTAAAAAAAAAATTCCCACCAATTTCCTATGACAATGGTCTCCTATTAAATTAACAGACAGACCTATAGAATTTTATAGAATTACAGAAGTAAAATGTAGCCTTGAGGTTAAGTTTTAGAAGGAAAATTCCATCTAAAAATAGTAATTCTAACAAACCAAATCCTCATTTCTAAAAGAAGTATCTTTATACATCTAATTTTAATTTTGCCAAATTATTTTAGTATTTCTAAAACTACATCAGTATCTTTTATCTCAACCAAATTACCTATACTTTTTAATGGGAACGACACATGTTGTTAACCCTAATGAAATATTCCTTCATCCTCTGCTTATCAGGCAACAATAGAGGAGAAACAATATTCCAAAAGCATCCCACAGTAAAACTTCATTTATTCCACTTCATTTATTAGTCTCTTTTCTAAGAACGGACCTGAGAATAAATTATAGCTCTTATTCTTTATTCTTTTTTTTCCAGTTTTTATTGTTATTCAATTACAGTTGTATGCCTTTTCTATTCTTTATTCTAAGGCAATGATAATTCCAAGTTGCTATTTCAAACTTGACTCTTCCACCCACAAAAGGCACAACCTTTAAGTGTTTGTAGACCTGTTACTGTCCTCTTTCATACTCTATACCAGCAACATTAATGCTTGTTCTCAAATTCTCCCCTTTGGCCATTTCTCCTTCAATTTTCTCATTCAGATTATTTCAAACCTCAAATATTCCAAACTTTTCTTTGTAAATGTCCTTAATATTTTGACTTTTCTTTCATTTAAACCATCCCAATGACTGTAAAATGTCCTTAATATTTTGACTTTTCTTTCATTTAAACCATCCCAGTGACTGTAAAAGTCAAGTTTCTCCAAACCTCTCTTTTTCTGTCTCATCAATTCCAAAAATGTTACTAGTTTTACTGATTGTTTTTGTTAAATGTAAACTTGTAAAAAAAATTCTCTTAGGCTAAGATCAAATTTATCAACCATTATGAATTCCCAGGGGGAAATGAAGCGTATCAACCAATAAATGTATTCACAAAATATGTCAATGTTGACCAAACAGATTGTTCTCCTCAGAAAGGCTCCATTTTGCACACCTGGTGGCAGTAAATGGAAGAAAAGTCTGTGGTGACCAAAGTTCTTTTATAACTCACAAAGAAAAATAAACATTTAACAAATATTTATAAGGTACTTTTGTGCTAGGTACTAGAAATATGGCAGTGACTAAAATAAAAAATATCCCTACCCTCAAGAAGCTTATGTTCTAGAGGGGTTAGAAGAGACAATGAATAAATACATTTTTTTAAAAAATGTATAGTTATGTCAAATGCTTCTAGTGCTTTAAAGATAAAACAGTAAGAATGGTGCCTGACATGTGAGGGAGGGAAACAATATTAAATAAGATGGTCAGAGAAGACCATACTAAAAAGACTGCATTTGAACAGAACCCAAGGGAGCAGAGGGACCAAGCCATGGACAGAGAATCTGATGCATGACAAGGCTAAGTTGCTTCCTTAATGTAATTGCAGTTTTCACAGCTGGACTTTAAAAAGATGGGATTGAAATCTATGTATGACTCCAAAGCTTATATTCTTTTCATTATAGAAAAAACTACAGGAAAAAAAAAGTATTTCGTTTAAGGAAAGCATTCTTCTCCAGAACCTTCAGATCTGAAATCATAACTTTAATCTCATGATGTAATACATGAAAAATGCCCAAAATGGGGATAAGGAGGAAAAGACACTGCTGTTGGAGAATATACTATTGTATGTTGGGTGAGGAAAACTTCAAAACCAAGTTCTCTTAGTAGTTCAGGAAAAGATTTTCCATGATATATCAAAATACAAAGTATCCCGGCACCACCACAGGCAGCATTAATCCCTCCCCTTCTCTCTGTTGCCATAGCATTTTTTCATAATACTGCTATAAAACTTACCACAAGAAAATGCTTACTCTAGCATTTTCTTTAAAAAATAGTAATTTTTCTGTTAAGTACCATACTACATCTAAATATTCACAGTAAAAATGTTTTTTACACAGCCAAAATGTTTTTTGGCTTCATCTTCCAACATAAGATATTCACAAACACATATTAAATGTCTGCCATGCACCAGGCATCATGCTAGTTGCAGGAAATTTAAACAATGAAATTACATAAGCCCCATCCTCAAAAAGTTCAGTCTTGAGGGCAGTAACTCTGCAGACATGCACTTTCAAAGGCAGTCTCTTATAATTTTGTAACTCCATGACCTTAAACCTAGGTTTTAGTCTTTGGAAACTTCAAGTCATCTAGGCAGTTAAATTCAGCTGCCTAAATGACCAATTACCTCTCTGAGTTGTACCTTTTTGCAAACAGACATTCAAATTCTGAAATCCCACCTTCTAGCATTAATGGTTTAAACAGAGCATAATTATACGTGAAGAAGTAGGAGGTGGTGGCGGGTGGGGGACAAATGTTTCCAACAGCTGCAGAACACTGCACCTGTGTGGCAAACACTTTTGCATTTCACCATCGGCCAGACTAATCTAAAAATGGGACAGGATGAACTTTCTTTTGCCACACAGCACATTGCACATTTGTTCTCTGAAAGTTCTCCGATTGTTTCATGGCTCTATTTAATATATGGTCTTTCTAAAAGACAGGAACTATTCACTTCAACCGTACTTAATAAATTACTGTGAATATTGAGATTAAATCAACAATCAAAACAGACAAAGTTTTATGGATCAAACTGTCTACTAAAGCTTGCCTAAGGTAAAACTCTTGTACCACCCTGTTCTACTCATAAATAACTTTTCCATTTTAACTCTACCGATCTATCTGGATTTATAGAGGTACAGACCTAGGTGGAGATAATGAATGAAAGAAAAAGGAAGGAGACCAAAAACTCAAAAGCTCCTCTACTTCTCTTACCTGATAGGACTCCCAACTTTCTAGCTGCCCTGTTTTATCAGAGGCAATAATTCTGTGCTACTTCCAAATAAGTTATTCTTAGAGAATGAGTGCTCACAGCACAATTCTTTCAATTTTCTATTTGAAATTTTTTATAATAATGACAGAAATACACAGGTTCTATAAAATAAAAATAAAAAGGGCTTTAAATGTGGACATCACAGTACTAAGAACATAATGAAAACTGAAATGTGTCTAAGACATTTCAAAAATGTCTCTTAGGTATTTTTGTCTAAAAACTCAAAAAAAGGTCAAAACTCAATTAGTTTGTGTTATTATTTGGTTGGCCAAAAAGTACATTTGGTTATTTTCATAAGATGGCTCTAGTACTGCTTGTCTTTAACTGTATTCGAAACAATTTTGTTAGACTGTACTGGGACGGCTATCATATCAGCATGCATTTTTTTTTTAAAGTATCAAAATTGGTGAATTTTTGTGTAGCCATTTTAATAATGAAGATGGAAGAAAATAAGCAACATTTTCAGCATATGCTTTATATCAGGAAAGGTAAAAACACAACTGAAACACAAAAAAGATTTGTGCAGTGTTGGAGAAGGTGCTGTGACTGTTCAAACATGTCAAAAGTGGTTTGCAAGTTTCATCCTGTAGGCTTCTCACTGGACAATGCTCCACAGTTGTGTAAACCAGTTGAAGTCAATAGTGATCAAACTGATACATTAACTGAATCAACATTATACCACACAGGACATAGCCAACATACTCAAAATATACAAATCAATAAAGTTATTGGTAAAATGAAAAATGTGTCTTTTATTTTATGGAAAAAAACCCACACAGACTTTTTGGCCAACCGAATATATGGTTGGTTCTTACTCTTCACCTCTATATGATAAAGAACATTATATACTCTCTTTCAACTTTATAGTCATTTCAAAGTCTCACATTTACTCACTGTAAAAATGAAGATTCCCCACCTAGTGAAGAAAAAAAATTATACAAATTTGTCTTTATTCAAATGCTAATTACATTTATAGTTGTACCCCAAGTTTGGGATCTGTAACAAAAGCTGTGAGAAAGACTTCTAATCACAAACTGGCCAACAGGTATTTATGGAGCATATTCTACTATGTTCTGAGAGCATGCCTCTTTAAGAGTGGTGGAGATAAACAAGAAGCAAAGATATATAATGTAATCAATACCACCTTGGAGTTTAGTATAGTGTGCTTTTAAGAATCAGGAAGGAGCAAATAATTTCTGCCTACAGTACATTTGAGCCTTAAAAATAAACCAAGAGTAACTAATAAAATGAACAACCGGAAAATCAAAAATTGATGAATCTTAAAAGTATCATGCTGCATGAAAACAGCTTTATATAAGAATATTCTATGAATCCAATTATATGAAGTTTTAGAACAGGCAAAACTAATCAGTGGTGAAAAAATCAGGATAGTAATGAGGTGATGAGCACTGCCTGGACTTGAGGAAGTTTTTGGAGTTGAAGGTAATGTTCTATATCTGTAGAGATTTAAGTTGCACAGCTGGATGATTTGTCAAAACTAATCATGTGGTACATTAAAGATTTATGCATCTGACTCCATACAAATTTTACCTTAAAAAAACACCCTCACTCTAGTTAACACCCTATATGAAATATGTAAGAAAAAAGTATCCTAATGTCTTCAATTTACTCTGAAATACGTTTTTTTAACAAGATAGAGTAATGGGTACAGTGATTGGTAAGATATATAAGAAAGCAAATATAGAAAATGTTAACTGTAGAATCTAGGTGTGGGTACATGAGTGCTCACAGCACACTTCTTTCAATTTTTGATTTGAAATTTTTTATAGTAAAATGCTAGAGAAAAAAAAGAATAAAGAACAAAACAAAAATATTTGTTGGTGGCACTAAAATCGTATCAGAGAACCAGTAAAAGATAACTTCAATACTTGAGTATGTTAGGGTAAAAAAAAATTGTTTTAAAGAGCTGCAGCTCATTGTACTAGTAAAATACATCCTTCCACTTCAATCTAGATTCTTGACAAATCAAAAACTAAAAAATTCCTGTTTTTAGCAAAAGAACAAAACAAAACAAAAAACCCCCCAAAACTAGAAGTTATTGTGATGTAAGCTTTTGTTTTATTTTAGAAAGACTTGTATAATAACAGTCTTATTTTTTTAATTCATGCAATTTACATCTACAAATAAGATTTTAAGTTATCTCTTTTACTAAAATAATGTTGGAAACTTGGCATATAGAAAAATAGCCAAAATATAGAAGCATATGTCTAATAATTTTTAAAAAGTAAATGTTTAACAAATTTTCAAAACTGCTTTCTAACAAGCTTGACCTATGGAGTTGGAGGCAATTTGCCTAACAATAATGTAACAACACTGGCTTCATTTACTTAAAATAAAATTATGACTAAATTAGAAAGTTAGATCACTAGCAAATCAAGAACATATATATATTTTTCACATTTAAAAGACTTTAATGATAGTTTATCCCATCCAAAAATGAACTCTGATATTTTAATAGAGCCCCCAAAACTCAAAAAATATTTGATAGAACTATTGATTACTGAATCTAACTAGTAACTAAAATTGAAGTTCCCATTCAAAAAACATGTTTAATACAACAGAAGACTTTAAGAATCATCAAGAGCTTACTCTAAAATAAAATATAAAGTTAATAATGAATCTCTCCCCAACACATACACACCTCTTGTAAGTCTTTAGTGGCTCAGAACTTCAGAGGAAAACAATAAGGCTGCTGCCTCCATCTAATTTTGTCAGCTAAAGATACTCCTGTAGTTTCCCCAATGTTGGGATGAAAGGTAGTATAAGAACGCATTCAAATACAAATTAGTGTGTCCACACAAATTATGGGAGCTTTTCTTCCACTGCTTGATGTCCAAAGGTTTGAGGGATCTACTTTTTCAGTACTTTCAAAGAACTCTTGAAAACTATTTTTACACATATGCCAGTTAAAGAATTATGCTACTGCATACTGACAAGTGAATAGAAAAATAAAAGCAGGTCAACCCACAAAGGTTAGACACAAACCTATAAATAAAACCAAGCATCTGTGCAATAGATAACTTGGCACCCAAGGGAATTTATGCTAATGCAATATTGTAATTTATTAAACATGGTGACAGCTCGCCGTATTAAGAGATTTCAAACATTAACTGTTACATACTAGAGACTGGCTGTAACACTTCCTCAAGGTTTACATTGCCAAGAATACAAGTGAAACTGTATTATAACAAGGTCTGTTCTGAAAGAATATTGGAGATCCAAAAAGGATCTGTGACACACTGTACAACCTATCAATGTAATAAAGCAACATGCATGTCCCATACAATTAAATACAAGAGGTCTTCTACTTAGTAACACTCTCAATCAAAATGCATGTGTGTAACATTTTCAATGACTAAAGATAATAAATACTACCAGTATAGTTTTGTGTAGCACAAAGACAATATGCAAATAATAAAATCGGAGAGAGAAAACCTGCAGTGCAACGTAAAGGCAAATAGAAGTAAAAGAATTTTTTTGATGAAAGGAGTGCTCATTCCCTTCATCAAATGGGGATAAGGACCACAGGTCTGATAAAAGGGAAAAGGGCATTACACATACAGACAAAGCACAGAGATTGAAGTATGACTGAAATAAACATAAACTCAGTTTCAAGCTAACAAGGAAATCCCCATCACTGACTTTAAGAGCAATGTGCTTAAAAGTTATATCTTGACTTTTTGCTTGGGAAGAAACCAGACAGAAATGAAGAGTCACTTGAGAAATACAAGAATTTAAGTAAGTCATCATTAAGTACAAATAAAACCACTGAATAAAACAAAATGTAAGCAGTCATTACATTTAGTAAACTAAACTAGGCTAAATAAGACTTTTATTGGTTACAATATATGGAACCTTAAGAGTGAAACCCATGCTTCCACATAAACACAATAGCCAGAAAGTACAACATGCACTGAAATCATATCAGATTTTCATCTGTCTATATCTAACTTCTACAGCTTTTACTTGTAGCAGAACAAGTATGTGTGAACGAATGCTAAAAAATAATGTGTGCAATTCCCCACATTCTATTGGCTATTATGGTCAACAAATAAGCATATGCCCTTGACAAAACCTGAAACGAGAGAAATGATGATGCTATTCCCTCACCTACTCTCGGTTTCCCTGTGCCTCTTACACTGTAAATGCTTCAAACACTTAGTATGACTGTAACATCTAAAGATGTACTATGGGCCTTAATACTTCATTAGGTACTAAAACAGTCTATTCTTTATGAGAAAAAAAACCAAGGGAAAAAAACCCTGTTTTTTATGAGAAACCACATGGCAGCCTCTAAATCTAGGGGACTTAATGACATTCGTGACTATGCTTAATTTTTGCTTTACGCTCTGACTTCAAAAACCTAACTTCGTAGAACTACTATATACTAGAGTGGGAAATCTGAACTGGTCAGTAACAAAAACGTTTTCTGAACCAAGTAAATAAAACTGATGCTTTAATAATACCCACTCAGTAAACATTCAAGGCATCTTAAAACCTCCAAATTACTACTAATTTCCCCACATAACACCTCCTGTTCCATACAATAAGGTGCTAAGGAATACAAGATGAAAATTCATTGAATCTTCCCTAGAGCAGCTTAATAGTGCAGTGATCATCACTTCTTTGGAGGATCACAGATCCTTTTTAGATTTTGACCCTCTCCCCAGAAAACTGCATATACATTAAAAAATGTGCATGCAATTTCAAGGAGTTCCTATTCACCTGGAGTCCTTTTATAGCTTCTTTAAGAATCATGGGCCATTGGGATTAAGAAATCCTGGTCCAGTAAAATATAAGACTCTTTTAAAATGGGGAGGTGGGGATAATTCCAAAAGAAAGCCAAAACGAATACACTGAGATAATACAAACCATGTAGACAATATTGTATAGAAACAAATATCTGTGTTGGGAGTCAGATTATCTGCATTCAAATCTTAGTTGGACAAGTTTCTTCATCTCCCTAAGTCTCAGTTTCCTCATCTAAAGGGAATGATAACTACCTGGCTCTTAGGATTATTTTTTGTTTGTTAGTTTGTTTATTGTTGTTCAATTACAGTTGTCCCAATTTTTCCCCCATTGCTCTCAGGACTGTTTTAAGAAATGAAAGCATGCATGCAAAATCTAGCACAGTTCTGAGAAAGACACACATACAGACCTAGAGTCTCTTGAGTTGAACTGATTCCTGAAGTCTTTACAGTCCCGTCCACATACACCATACACCCCCCACAGTAAACCATCAGTTTAAGACTATATGTATGATCGAAAGAGCCCAACTAAAACATCTTTTCTCAAACTCCATTGCCCAAAGTAGCAAGTGACTTCTAAAACTCCTTTAATTCTGATGACCTTATATGCCAAAAATGTTGACTTTAAGTTTATCTACTTTTATTCATGCAGTGTGACCTCCCTTCCTTCAGAACCAAGATTCTTTACCAAAAACAGATAAAAATAAAAGTATGGCAACAACCCTGTAGTCAATTAGAAGGAAAAAATCTTGTAAATCAAAGCACAAAATAACTTATTTACATTCATGCTCTAGCTAGCAGATTAACTTACCAGAATTTTGGTTTACTATTTAAGGCCTTTATTCCTTTCTTCCCCCAAACTGTACACCCTATTAAAGACAATTCTTGCTCTTTAAACCTGTGTATAGACTTTTATTTAACTACAGTACTTACACTATAGTTCTTCATCACGAAGCAAATACTGATGAATCTGTCTTTTATTCTACATTATAATCCGAACAAAACTTGACCAAAAAAACTTTAAAGAAGATAGGACGTGATTGCTTGAAAAAAGTAAATAACATTAGCAATCTAAACCAACCCAACAGCATGTTACACTCTGATTTTTAAAAACTGCATTTGAACTGATATTCTGCCTAAGACAAAATTCAGGCAAGGACACTGAATTACCATAGTATCTCTCATTTTCCAGCCCCTAAGTAACAGAATTTTAAAAAAGGTACCAAATATTTTTAAAGTAATCAAGTGACATTTCCTTTTTTCTTCTTGGATGGCAGAGTATAAGCATAATTTATACCAGTTTTGTATTAATTTCAACCTAGTACAATTTTTAAAATTTAAATAAGGTACAAATTTTCCTCTAAGTAATCTTTACTCTTGAAGTTACGTCATTTAGATAAATGAAAAGTATCTCTCCACACTGAAAGGCTGTGAGGTAAAATGAAAAAACATCTCTGGAGCAAAGAATACTAGCTCTAACACTTGTAACTTGTGATCTTCCCCAAGTTGCCTTTTCTGGGACTCTAATAACCTAATGTAAAATGGGATGTTTTGTGACTCTGCACAGCAAATATGAGAAAGGAATTAATAAATCTTAGTTTTTCCTTCTCTTTCCAATCCTAGCATGTTAAAAAAAAAAAAAAAGGCACTCAGTTTACAAATTAACACAATATATCACTACTCCATTCCTCATTTGTCTCTGGCATAAAGGTACTGAGGAGAAATGACAGAGTTCTTAGAAAATCTGTGAGTTAGGAAGAGATGAAAAGGAAGACCCCAAAGCAAGGCTCCTGCCAAAAATCTTTTATAATGCCTTAATTTTCACTAAATGCCAAAAATTTCACTAACCAAAGACAGAATCTCAGTTAATAAAGATCTTGTATTTAAAGTACAATCATCTCTAAGATTAAGGGGCTTTTACCAGATGATAGTTTGGTCAGTCATTGAAACATTATAACTGATCATAATTTGAAAACAAATTTTAAAATATAAACAGTATATATAATTTCCTTACAGCATGCTTTAAGTAGTGGTTCTCTACTCTTTAAGTAAAAGGACCCCTTCATTAATATGCCCACAATATTTTTTGTATTAATTTACTAAGAAAATATGATAAAATTCTACCATAAATATAATTTTTACATAATTATAGCAATATTGATACACAGTTGAAAAATAATAGTGCAAAATGAGAGGGGCAAATCATTTGTTAGATCCTCAGATAATATTTTGTAATGCACTTTCCCAAAATGTTTTTAGCCTATAAGTAAGAACTACTGACATAAATTCTAACCGAGAAATGTAGGCAACTCAACTATTACACATATAAGGATGAAGGATAATTTAGAGAAGCCAGGCTAAACTGATTCCATTGGCTCAATCCTTACTAAAGATGATCACATTTTATCAAATTTTACCATAAAATTATAATTGTATTATCAGGATTCTACAACTAATTCAAGTGGCTTTCCCTAACATTTAACTAAAAGTAGCTGAAGTAATAAATGGAGTTGGGATTTGGTAAAGGGGAAGGTATATGAAAGTGGAATGTAATATAGAGCAATCATTGGAGGATGGGCTTTCAAGTCATATTCAATCAACAACACAACTCCATAACTCCCCTCTCTGATCTGTAACCTCAGACAAAGTGACTAATCTAATCCTCCATTAAAATCCCTCAATTGTAAAATGACGTAAAAAATGCTTAAGAGTACAAAATGTTTACACTTGCCAAGCACCCAATAAACGGACCTACTATCTATAGGGCATTATGCTAAGTGAAGTTAAGTCAGAGAAAAAAAAGTGACCTCACTTACATGTAGAATCTAAAAAAACAAAACAAAAACAAACTCATAGATACAGAGAATAGATTGTTGTTTGTCAGAGGTGGGGTAGGGAGTTGGATGAAATGGGTGAAGGTGGTCAAAAGGTACAAACTTCCAATTATAAGATAAGTAAGTTCCTGGAGATGTAATGTATGGTGACTATAGTTAGTAATAGGTACTATCCTGTGTATTTGAAAGTTGCCAGGAGAACAGGTCTTAAAAGTTCTCAGTACAAGAAAAACAACTGTAATAAAGTGTAGTGATAGATGTTAACTAAAATTTATTGTGGTAATCATTTCACAATATACATGTATATCAAATCATTAAGCAGCTAAAATTAATACATTTTATGTCAATTTAATCTCAATTTTTAAAAAATGAATTACTGAGCACCTAGATGTTTGTTTAGCCAAGACCATAGAACAGTAGAAAACCTAGCCCAGTATAAGGAGAGGAATTAAGAAATGAAAAAGTATAACAAACAAACATAAAGAGCCAAATATAAACTTGCTTCCTCCTCATCCTACTTCCACAGAACATGATCCACTGCTCTTAGGATCCAAAACTTAAACCAATACTATATTAATGCTGAAACAGGCTTCTATGGCTAGCCTAGAAACTTAAAGTTAAAAACAGTGAGTTAAACATGTTTTAAGTTCATACAGCTATTTTATATGTGCTCTGGAAGACAACCCACTCAGAAATTAAGGACTGCTCATTTTCCTTTTGGAAGCAAATAGTCCGTCTTTGTGCACAAACATTCACAAATCCACGACAAAATAACATGTTCTAAAAAAAAAAAACCAGATAATTTTTTAATTTGAAGTCTGTGGTAGATAAAAGTATCCCAAAATCTTTCTCAAAGCGAGGTACTGAAACCCTTAAAATTTTTATTTTATGTCCACAAAAGTTTTTTGTTTTCATTTTTCTCAATAGGAGCTGACTTTTCCCTTATCTCCCAGGACAATCATGTGCCAGAACCAAAAGGCCATCTCTCCCTCCTACAATTCTAGTTTGAAAAGCTGTACAAAGCAGTTTACAATAGGATATGGTGAAAAGAATAAAAAGGAATATTCCCAATAAGAAATATTAGAGAATTTAGGGAATACCACTTCTACTTGAAGCTAAGAAGCCCTTTAAATCTTAACAAGGAGTCATTAAATCATAAGTCACTGCAGGGAGTCAAAACTAGGTGAGCAATGGCAGAACCAAATCTCACTCACCTACCTATGCTAGGTGACCATGCTTTAGAACCGTACAGAGAATATGACAAGATTTTAGAATCAGACTTAGTATTAAACCCTTGCTCTGCTACAAGGATTTTGACCTTAAATTAACCTCAGACAATAATTTTATACCAATTGTATGCTGAAATGATAATATTTCAACATACAATTAAATACAGGATTAAATCAAATACATTAATAAAACTAATTTCACCTGTTTCTTTTTTACTTTTTAATATGGCCCCTAGAAAAATTAAAATCACAAGTGGCTTATATTATATTTCTATTAGCTCTGGTCTAAACAAATCACATCTTTGATAGTTTCAAATGTAAAATGAGATGAAAATTCCATGTATGTGCTTCATATAAATTGTTTAGGAGACTAAAATTCTACTGTACTTTAAATTCCTTATACTTTAGGAAGTATGATTTTTAATATCCCATTTATCAAATCCATTTTATTATTTTATACCCCCAATCTCTTGATTACCCCCATTCAATTTATTGCCTATTCAGAGACACACCTCATCTTCCCCCTTTAGCAATAATAGTACTCATGTTACCTTACAAACTGAATGAAGAACAGCATGTGACAAGACCATCTGTCTCTACCACCTGCATGCACTGCCTGTTCTTCAGATACTGTTAACACAAGCTACTCTAAGACCCATCCACATTCCTAAGAAATGTTTTTCTGTCTCAAATTCACTACTGTATTTTGGACTAAAGCAACATATTCCATCTCTGACTTCCGTATCAGCAAACCTACCTTCAAGTGTACAATGAGGCTAAAATCTACTTTCAAATTGTGCATCATAATCTATTATATAAATATAACTGAAAAAATAAGAATATTCTTTTTCAGTGCCTAAAGATAAGGCACCAACTGGTAATATAAAAAGATGACTCTTTATCTGCTCAGACAGCTTGAGAGAAAGGTGTAAAAATACTGATAAGGATTATAAATTTAACCCACTCTCCTATCACTTATTAGCATTACTGACAGGACATGCCATAGTGCTGAACATGTGTTCCTTAAATGAGACTACTGTAGCTGGGAAATTCTAACTTACAATATGAAAAATATACAGTTATATATCACTTGAAATTCCTCCAAAGCATTTCCATAATAAACATTATCATCACATTAGTTCCTACAAAAGTCACTGGCTGGAAATGAGTTGATTTTTTCTATCCCCTCATTTGACAGATGCCAAAAACCAAGGTCCAGAGATTATGAAGTGACTTACCTACACCAATAAAGTTAGTAGGTGAGACAAGATGCCTAAGAAAATCTACTGCTGCCTGGTGATTAAGATTGTGGACTCTGAAGTCATGCTGTGGGTTCAGGTGCTGGCTCTAAAACTTAGTAGCTGTGGGATTGCAGACAAGACACTTGTAACCTTCTTCACTTTATATTTCAGTTTTCTCATGAATATAAACTTTTTCCCTCATGAAAATTAGGATAAATTGCTCACACACAGAAGTTCTCAACAAATGCTTTTATCACTTAAAGCTTTAGAATCTGAAAGAAGGGACATTCGAAAATGACGGTTTAAAAAAACAAAACAGAACTTTTTGTCATAAACATAAGGATATTTCTAGAACCTCTTGAACCATAATCATAAACACTTCCTGTTGATAACATTTTAATTTTTGGCAAACTTACTCTACATGTTTCTTCCTTTTTTACTTTATAATTACTTCTAAAAACCTGCAAGAAATGCAACTATTTCTTTTGTGTAGGGTACACATTTGGTAAAGTGTACCATAGGACATCCTCGAATCTGCAAAATCTAATTTTTAAAGTTGTTTCCCAAGTCACAATATACCAATATGAAATAACACTGCACTGTAACCGAATCTCAATTCTGAAAACTAGTTAGTGCATAAATATTTTTTTAAAACGAATAGAATGCCACCACTATGTACAGGGAAGGGAGGCAGTGTCTGGGGGAAGAGTGTCACTCGTATCATTCTAGAAAGTATATACTCATAGTGTTACTTGGCACATAGCAAGTGCCCAATAAATAATTTATAAGTGAGTGTATAGATAAATAAATAGAAGAACCTCAATATTTCTTCAAGTGAACTAAACAAACAAGGAAGCATTTGTGATACCACGGGAGGTACCCTTATAAACCTAAGAAGTCATTAATAACAGCCCAGCCAGCCATAGCCCAGGGAGTAGAAGACAGATATTCTAAAATTTCCCCCTCCTAATTAATTTCAATGACCCTCTCTTTATCTAAACTTAAAAAATTATACCTAGGCAAATTCCTGCAGAGCAAAGCTTCCTTTATACATATAAAATGCTTTCAGGAATTAGCCACCATAACCAAATTCCTTCTGTACATATATATTGATATATATAAAAGGAGTCTCTAACTGCAAAATAAAATAATGTTCTGTTATATGTTAAAATGATCATTGCTACTAAAGGATTTTTTTTTTCTATTCATGTCACATTCAGGGCAGAAGAGCAATTGTTGGTACATATTTATCACTCAATTAGTTTAGAACAGCTGGACTCAACTCTTGCGTGGCTTTGCATGCAAGCCTTGTTCCTAAAAGTTAGCTTGCCATTTGATATCAACATGGCTGTAAGAATGAATTCAGAAGTCATCTTCCAAAAACATTTTAAGCAAAACTCTATAGGCATAGAGTAATAAATCTGTTACCCAAACAAAAGTAGCGATACAGTTTTAAACTCTAAACTTCTAAGGAAAAAAAAAATTAAGACAGTATAAAAGTAATACATGATGGCTTCCACACAATAGATCTGTTACCCTATTTTCAGACATTATTACCTCCATTAGCACAAATTTTTATAATCTTTTTTAAAAGCTAATTTCCTTAGAAATATATTTACAAAGGAATGACAACAAACATGTAAAACTTAATTATGAAGTGTTAGATATATAACTATTAGAACGTAAAACCTGTTGTTAAAGATATATATTTTTTAACCAATCACTTGTGTGATTCAGGTTAAAGCATGCGTTATTAAAACAACATAATTCAGAGATTACTCAAATGTACTGCTGCTGGCTCACTTTAAAATGTTAAAAATAAACTGAGTATAAAAGTCAAAATCTAAAGTTATGAGGCAATTATTGTTATAAGAATTTCCACAATTGGGCTAGGTTTCCAGATTAAATGGTACCAATTTTTAGTGTACAATAAAACAATACAGTATTAGAATAAAGATATACCATTAGCAATATAATTTTTATAAATAAGTTAGTACTACAGTTTATCATATATCTTGGAGAGTTCTGGTAGTTTAAGTTACACTTTATTTTTACACTACTTATAAACCAGATTAAATATCTCTTTGCACTGAGGTTCTTTTATTTATATAAAAATATTTTTCAGATAGGTAAAGTTAATATAGAATAATTAATGAGCAAGAAGATAGTTTTAAAACAGCACAACTCTACTGAGGAGCTATGAAAATAACTAATTTTTTTAAGTATCCCTGATCCCTGAAATTGTAGAATGCTTCATTCCCATTGAAACAAATATATGTATAGGGAAAATACATATAAAGTTTATTTAAAAGGAGCAAAAAAGGGAGAACAATGTACTATACTTAAAGGTCCTTACCATTTTGAGAATTAACAATGAAAAACACAAGTTTTAAAGTGGTGATGCAAACCAGAAGACTACTTTCCCCACCAGATTTGAGACTGTTCAAATCTCTTAAAAATTAGAAATAGTATCATACGTTTTATAGTTTTACCTATTACATAGTTTGTATTATATTAGATTGCCCCCCTCATATATCAACACAATCTAAAACCTTAAGGAAAAACAGTTCCATATGAACTCCTAATTGTTGAGAGTATAAATTTGTACTTTCTTGTCCTAAAGTTGCTAGGCTTCATAGATTATTTCTGGTACATCTAGGATATCACACATTCATCTGCTTCACCCATCCGTATCTTTCATAATTTTCTTGATAACAACAATAGAGAACATACAAAGTCCTTATATACTTACACATATTAGAAGACAATCTAGCAGAGTGGTTAAAGGCAACTGAGTCCAAATACTGTCTCTACACTTACTAGCCAAATGACCGTGGGCAAGTTACTTAACTTCTCTGTATCTCAGTTTCTATATCTACAAAATGGAATACATACTGGTCTCATGAAGATGAAGTAACAATTTTAGTTGTATTGTTTAGTATCTCACACAGGGTGCTATTATTATTATTATGTGTCATGTGCAGAGCCAAGTACTTTACATAAATTAATTCTCACTTAACTCTGTTCTGCAGATGAGGATATTGAGGTTCACAGTGGTTCAGCAACTTGCCTTTAATTAAAATGCTAGCAAGTAGAAGGGTCAATATTGCCTCTAAATCCTAAAAGCTGTTTCCTCAAAAGAGGCTCCATGGATATTTTCATGGGGAATCCATGAGTTTTTGTCTTGATGATTTTTAAATTATTCTAGAGATAATTCTCAAATGAAAATTTCCAGAGTAGATTTTAACTTCTTAAATCATCAAACTGGGATATTCAAACCGTGGTGTTCCCAGGAATTTTTCCTTACACAGTAGTCAACTTTGAGGAACTTCAAATGTAACATTCAGCTTTTACTCTTCAAGAAGGACAGCATAAACTGTTTTTCAACATTTTCATGTCTATTTCATTATATGTTGGGAACTGCCCTGTCTGGTTCCAGAAGATGTTAACCACAACCCCCATCCCCCCACCCCCTGTGGCTAAGGCTGAGTGAGAGACCTTGAGACCATAAGCTACTAAGAAGACAAAGCTTATCTCCCTGGCAAGGGCGCTACCTCTGCCCCCTTTCACATCTCACCCTGCTTGGCCCCTGGCAGATGACCAGTTAACCAATGACGGGAAAGATTCCTCAAGGAAGGGATGACCTAACACAGGCATCGTCACGAAAGGGCCCTCAGGGAAGGACTTGGGGGGGCTACAGAAAAAGGGGGTGATGGACCCTTGCCCCTCACAGCTTTGACATAACCTGAGTCCTCCTTCTGTCTAGGAGAAGACTCCTAATCTTTTGGCTGCCTTACTTCCCCTGCCTGACTAAGCCTGAAACAATGCCAGAGGTGGGTGGGGGCCTGTGCTGGAAAGGGCAGGTTCCCTGGGGGTGATCAGGCCTAAGAAAGAATGCATAAAATCCTGTGAAACCTGCTTTGCTAATACCCTCAATTTAAATGATAAGGGTCCAAGCACAGAATGAGTTTGTTTCCCCAAAGTTTTATGGCTCTTTAGCTATCTGACCCTGACTCAGAATAATCCCTCATAGTTCTCTGAGTGTTATTTATTGTTTGATCATTACTGCCTGACAATGACTGATGAGCTTTACCTGTATTCCTGTGCAAACTGAACCCAATAAAAGCCCATTGAGGAAGAGGCTCTTGGCCCTTCTCCTTTGAGAGATCGGCCACCTTTTCTCCCCAAGCAGATAATGTCTTGGTAGACTTATTCTCATCTGTGGCGGGTGGGAGACCGAGCTCTGCAGGCAGAGCCACCCCACAATTACAGATACCAAATGTTGGGCCCTTTTGTTAGTCTAATTACTTAAAAAAGTTAAAATATACTTTTAAAATTCCTATGGCACCCCATACAAAGGTATTGCATACCTTTGTAATGTCAAGGAATCTATTCTTTTAGTAAACAGCGCTAGTACTCACACTGAGCACCAGACTCTCTCTGATCCAATTATGTAACTACAAGAGCCTACCGGACATTTCTACTTGAACAATTAAAAACATAAACCCCAAATAAATCCATTTTCTCTGTACTACCTTTCCCCAAACAAAATCCCTTTTCCACATCTCTAATTCTTGTGGATGGTATCCCTAGTCTATCAATCATCCAGTCTCATGACCACAGAATAATCCCTGACTCCTCCTTTATTCTCTCTATCCAAACAGTCACCAAGTATTTCTGTCTTCGAATGGATTCTCTCAATCACAGACCCTACTCCATCCCTGTAATTATAAACCTCCTTTAGGTTTTCATCACTCCATGTCTGCTTCTAGTGCCTATCACCCCATTCCTTCTCTCCAATTCTGTCACTCCATTACCTATACCACCACCAGTTTATCCTTCTTTAAAAAAAAAAAAAAAAAAAAACAACTTGACCATACTAGTCCTCTACTTTAAAATCTCCATGGATTGTCATTGCTCAACCAATGTCCAATTTTGGAATCAGGGCTTTTGATCATTTGATATTGATCCAACTCACAGCAAACATTCCCCATTTATAAAAGTTTGGCACTTATCACATAGTATCTTGTTATGTTTCTTAACCAATTCCTGCAACTATTAGTGAAGTGGAGGATTCTGTAGGAATGAGATTTCTTTTGTATCTGTCCCACTACAGAGTATTAACTTAGGTACTCAGCAGTTAACCAATTACTGAGTTAGATAATGAGTTAATCAGTGCATGTATATTGGGTACCTGAGAGGTGATCATTTGTTCAATAAATATTTACTGAGTAATAAATTTGTGCCAAGAATATATGTGACTTCCATCTACTAAGTGATTTCTATATGCCAGGCAACAACACTAAAGTGTTACATACATTATCTCACATAATGCTCAAAGGCACCTGGAGGCTGGTATTATGATCTTCATTTTTAATATGAGGCAAGTGAGTATCCAGTAAAGTCACAGAGCAGGTTAAGAGAGAGAAATAAAAATCAAATTCAGAAATCAGTGAAAAGCCTGTGCCCTTTACCAGTGTACGCAATTCCTCCTATAGAGATATTACTTCAAGGACACAGAGGACACACACAATTGTAATGCACTGCAATAAATGCTATGGAATGATGTATAAGATCTTATTTAAGCAAAGAATGATAGGTAAACTCTAGGGTAAGGAAGGGAGAGAAGATATGTACAGGTGACACATTTTTTTTTTAGAAAAAACAAATAAATAGCAGTTAATAGAGAGGAAGAAACAATCCCAAAGAAGGGAATAACATGCAAAGGCATAAAGGTACAAAGTTTCTTGATATATTCAGTGAACACCAAGTAGTTTTTCAAAAAGTTCCAATGTTCCAGAAAGTAAAGTGTGATAAGAGGGACTGGTAGGAAATGAAGGTAGAAAAAGCAGGTATAGTCAGATTGTGAATTGTTTAGCCGAGGATTTTAGATTTTATCTGATTACGGAAAGCAACTGAGTAATTTTAAGCAAGAGAGTGAATTATTACAGTTATGTTTTAGAAATGTTGTTCTGGCACAGAAAAATGGACTGAGAGCTACAGCCTAGAAGCAAGAACACCTGTTAGAAGGCTACTGAAATAGTTCAGGCTAGAGCACAGGTGGCAAGCACAAGGCCCGCAGGCCGAATCCAGCCCTCCACCTTGTTTTATCCAGCCCAGTACCTTGTTTCTACCTGGTGGGAGCACCGAGTTCCTTGCCCCTAGTTAAGAAATAGTTATATTTATATAGTCCTAAAATTACACTGGGCCCTCTGAAGGCAACCACGAGGATGATGTGGATCCCGGTGAAAATGAGTCTGATACCCCTAGGCTAGAGACTAACCTAGAGCAGTGGTGAGTGAGAGACAGATTCAAAAGACATATAGGATATGGAACCACAGGGCTCAGTAACCAATTAGATTGAGGTTTGAGGTTTGGTAGGAAGATGAAGTAAAGGAAGAAATCCAGGCAAACCAAGGTTTCTAACTAAAACGGGTAACAGGACTTCTAGCCAAGATGGAAACATAGGCAGATACACTTTGCTTCCTTGTACAACCAAAAGGACAACAAATTTAAAAACAAAAAACAACCAGAACTGCCAGAAAATCGAATTGTATGGAAGTCTGACAACCAAGGAGTTAAAGAAACATCCATCCAGACTGGTATGAGGGGTGGAGAGGCATCAGACCAGCTAGGCAAGGCAAAGGCTGGTGGACCAGGAGCTCACACATTCATGTGTGGATAAGCCAAAAGGAACAACTAGGGAGCAAGACAGACCACGCAATCCATGGGTTCCAACATGGGAAACTAAAGCCTCAAAACTTCTGGCTTTAAGAGCCTGTGGGGGTTGCAGTGGCGGGAGAAACTCCCAGCCTCACAGGAGAGTCTGTTGTAGAGACATACAGGGTTCTAAAACGTACACAAACCCACCCACCCAGGAATCAGCACCGGCAGGGCCCAAGTTGTTTCTGGGTAGCAGGGCAAGGGCCAAGCAAGCAGAATTGTTCTATCTAATCCCTCCCCCACATACAGAGCCACAACCCATCAAAGGGGTTACCCACCCTGATGAATACCTAAGGCTCCACCCCTTACAACATAACAGATGCACCAAGACAAAGAAATATGGCCCAAATGAAAGAACATATCAAAACTCCAGAAAAAGAACTAAGCGATGAGGAGAGAACCAACCTATCAGATGCAGAGTTCAAAATACTGGTAATCAGGAAGCTTACAGAAATAATTAAGTATGGTTGCAAAACAGAGGAAAAAGTGAAGGCTGTGCAAAGTAAAATAAAGAGAAATATACAAGGAACCAACAGTGAAGGGAAGGAAACCGGAACTCAAAGCAAGGATTTGGAACAAAAGGAAGAAATAAGTATTTGACCAGAACAGAATGAAGAAACAAGAATTTGAAAAATGAGGAGGGGCTTACAAACCTCCGGGACAACTTTAAACGTTCCAACATCCAAAACATAGGGGTGCCAGAAGGAGAAGAACAGCAGCAAGAAATTGAAAACTTATTTGAAAAAATAATGAAGAACTTTCCCAATTTGGCAAAGGAAATACTTTCAGGAAACCAGGAAGCTCAGAAAATCCCAAAGAAACTGGACCCAAGGAAGAACACACCAAGGAGGAACACACATCATAAGTACATTACCCAAGATTAAAGATAAGGAAAGAATCTTAAAAGCAGCAAGAGAAAAGGAGATGTTACCTATAAAGGAGTTCCCATAAGACTGTCAGCTGATTTCTCAAAAGAAACCTTGCAGGCAAGAAAGGGCTGGAATGAAGTATTCCAAGTCATGAAAGGCAAGAACCTACATCCAAGCTTACTCTATTCAGCAAAGCTCTCAATTAGAATGGAAGGGCTGATAAAGTGCTTCCCAGGTAAAGTTAAGTTAAGGGAGTTCATCATTACCAAGTCCTTGTTATATGAAATGTTACAGGGACTTCTCTAAGAAAAGGAACATCAAAACTATGAACAGTAAAATGACAATCAGCTCACGGTTATTAACCAAATCTAAAACAAAAACAAACTAAGCAAACAACTAGAACAAGAACAGAATCACAGAAATGGAGATCACCTGGAGGGTTATCAGCGGGGAGGGGGAGAATGGGGGAAAAGGAACAGAGAATAAGAAGCATAACTGGTAGGCACAAAATAGATGGGAGAGGTTAAGAATAATATAGGAAATGGAGAAGCCAAAGAACTTACATGTTCAACCCATGGACATGAACTAAGGGGGGAATGGTGGTGGGAGTGGGGTGCAGGGCAGAGCTGGAGAAAGGGAAGAAAAAAATGGGACAACTATAATAGCATAATGAATAAAATATACTTAAAGAAAACTAAAACAGGTAACAAGGGGAAAAATGAGGTGAAAGTATATAAAGCTGATGAGTACAGATGGTTTTGGTACTTCCAGTATATCCAAAAGTTGTATAATAAACAAATAGGTTAAGTCTAGAACTCAGGAGAGAAAAACCTAATATAAAAATACAAAATTGGAAAGTGTAAGTTAGGAGAATAGATAAAACTACCGAGGGAAACTGTACAAAACAGAGCCAAAAATAAGTAATCCAGAGACTACCATATTTAAAACAAAGGCAGACTGAAGTAAACGAAAATGAGGAAGGACAGAGTGGCAATATAAAAGTTTGGAGTTCTGTGAAGAAAGGAGTTCTCAGTACATTAAAGGTATCAAAGAGATGAAGATAAGAACTTCAAGTCTTTCTTGGATTAGGCAACTGAGTAGTTGATGACTCGAGGCAGAGAGGAATGGATAGTAAAGAAAGCTGAACTAGAGAGAGGTTGAGTGAATGGTAGAGGAGGAAAGGGATATTAATCTTGGCTGGAGGAGAACAGAGGGTTGAAGAACATTTTCAGGATGGTAGAGATTTTAGCATTTTTATAGGTTTAGAGAGGAACTAGTAGAGAATGAGATTTTTTATTTTGCTTTTGTACTTAAACTTAATACATAGAAAGTTACCCATGATATACCATTAAGTGAAAAAATAAGTTTCAGAATATGTATAATATAATGTCCCTTAAAATAAAATTCAGACTCCTTTCTATGGCCTTTAAGGCCTTTAGGTCATTTACGACTTGGCCCATGCCTACTTCTGACTTCATCATAAGCCATACCCCAGCCATACTGGCCATTCTATTTTGATGCTTCAACATGGTAAATTTGTTTTTGCATCAGGGTCTTTACACTTGCTGTTACTTCTGCCTAAAATTCTCTTCTCCCTGTGACTGGCTAGTTCCTTTGAGTCATTCAGATCTCAATTCTCTTTAGAGAGGTCTGCTCCAACTGTTTGTAATATCGCATTTCCCTTTAGCCCAGCCTCCAAAGTTACTATCACTACTTTGTCTTAGCAACTATCACTATCTGAAATTTTTGTTTATTTGCCCATCTTCCCCATCAGAAAGTAAGCTCCATGAGAAGAGAGATTTCATCTGTCTTGTTCAACACATATCTCTGCTGCTTAAAATACTGCTTGGCACATAGTAGGCACTCTGCTGTTGAATGAAAATGCATACACATGTATATATATAAATGTGTGCATTACCTGGAAAACATTAAGAAAGTTCTGAAAAGATTATTATTTGAACTTCTATTGAGGTGATTATGAGACTAAGAGAGGTATATAATACCCATTCATTTTTTGCTTCTCTATCCACATTTCCTACAAAAATCTTGTCTTTTGTAATAAAAAACCAGTATCTAAATAATGATCATATGAGCCTAAGATAGTCAATTCTGCCTATTTTCTTTTGATGGACTATCATGATCTGACTGTAGACTGATCTTTGAGTTATTTTGGTAGGGCAGTTCAAAGTTAGAATCTTAAAACTTAGAACTGAAAAGAGCTTAGAGATTATCTAATCCAACCCTATAGTTTTACAAATGAGGAAGTAGAAACTCATAGTAATTTAATTAATAAAACGAGGCATTGATGAAAACTTTTCAAAGACCAAATGATTAAGAACTACTTAAAAGGCTAATTTATTACATGTTATACATCATTTAAATAACTAATAAAAACTTACTAAAGCTTACTCTCACATATAACCTACAATCTTCTGAATAATTACTCAAAGTAAAACTATTCCCTTAAGCACACTATTTGAACCCTATGGTTAAGCATCAGTTAACCATTATAATATGACAAAGGATCAGGATACATAAATATAGGGAGGGAAAATTATTCACCGTTAGGTGTGCAGACTAACTAAACTAGCAGGCACAGCTTTCAACCAGGGTGTAGAGTAAATCAAGGACATGATACATTTAAGGATTCATTACACTTTGATTCAAATTTCTGTATCAATGTCTACAATGTGTATTTAATAGAATTTAATAAAAATTAAGTGTTGTATAGATAAGAAATAACTAAATGTCACTTACAGAAATGACTTAACTATTTCTCTTTACATACAGTCAGGCACAAATAACGCCCCCTTTTTATTACAAAATCACAAGCATGTAATTCTGTAACATAACTATCACACTCAAACATACCACATGACATTTTAGGTGAAATGTTCAAAGTAAAACTATAAATTATTACACCCATATTACTACCCTAGCAATCACACTCAGGCAGGCCTTACTTCTGCCAAACCCTGTATATACTGTAAGTTTACCAGGTATACAAGTTTTACCTAAACTTTTGAGTTGAGCTAATACCAATTTATGTTTAACCAATTATCTCATGTGATATTCACAACTCCATAGACAACAGAAATTACCACTACTCCTGTTTAATCCATAAGAATGAAGCTCAAAGTTTAAGGAACTTGACTATGGTCATTTTGACAAGTCCTTATACCCATATCTTCCACCTCTTAGCCACTGTTCTTTCCATCCCTCAGGCTACCTTACATTCACTATGTATTAAAATGCAAAACATCTTGTAATTTCCTTCCTTCCACACTAGTGAAGGTAAAGAGGGTACCAAAACCCTAACCAGTCTTATCCCTTTCTATCCATTTGAAATTTTTGATACCTAAGAAAATATTAGTCGTTTTTCTTCACAATAAGGAGAAAGATGTGACAGTCATCTTAACTGAGAATTGTGCTCATCAGCAATTCTGTTTGGAATCCTACCAAATATTCAATTGTTTTATTAATCCTAACAAAATTAAAATATCCTCTTATTTAGAAAGCTCTCTACAAACGATATCTAAAGTAGTGTTAAGTTTATAGGCTTTATAGTTGAAAAAAAATTGAAACAAAATATTACTCACTAGCTGTTCAACTGTGGGTACATTTCTTAACTTCCTTGCATCTCACTGTTCTCTTCTACAAAATGAGGATAAACACCACCCACTTCTTCGAGTTGTTGGGAAGATTCAATGAGTTAGTATGGGTAAAGAGCACTTAGCTCTTAGAAAAGGTCCAGGTCTTACAGTTGTTAGACGAAAAAACAGATGCAGATAAGTACTGCTGATAGGTAATGTCATTTAACTTACGTGAACTTTACTGTTTTAATTCCTAGGGTGACCTTAATTCTTTTTTCTCCCAAGTATCTGGGGCAGGACAGAATAAATCATACTTGCTCCCAGGGTACCAATTAAAGTGAGTGCTATATTTCAGTCCTCTTCTAAACCCTCTATTTAAGCAATATAGTAATATTGAATAATAAATCTATCATTTGATTATGTTAGAATTGGCTGTATCCAAATCCAAGCTTACAGTATTTCCACTCCTACTCTTTATCTAAGTCTAGGTGCATCATTCACTACTTTGCAATAAATCTAATAATACTAAGCCAATTTTAGAAATACAAATCATGATACTGTGAATTCATGCTGGGTTGAAAAAGGTAGGAAGTTTCAGGGGGAGTGAGGAAAGAGAACCAACGTTGAGAAATTATGTAACTCAGCAGTCTGTCATGCACTAAATTTACTTTCTTTTAATCTTCAAGGCATCATTCTAATCAATATTAGCATCGTTTTATAGATTAAAAATGGGAAGCGCAAACTCTTGCTCACTCCCCCTGGTTCAAAGTGCTCCAACCACTCTAACCTACAGGAAAGCTCTGGCTCAACTCAAGGCCTTTCCTCTTAAAATCTCCACCCAGAACGTTTTCCTATATCCCTACAATGAATGCTGTCTCCTTCTGCTTCAGGTCTCACCTCAAACAGTACCTACTCTTACCAGCTCTAAAGTAGCACACACCAATTACTCCATCCTTACTTCCTTCATAAACACAAAATGACCTGTAGTCATCTTCTTGTGTTGAAGGACAGGAATACTTTGACTTTTCATTACTGTATCCTGACTGCTCAGCACAGAGATGATGCTAGCTTAGTGAATGAACGCACAGACTTCCCTAGAGTCATTTAACAAGTAAATGGCACAGACTCGAAACCAATCCAGATACCACTATTTTTCTCAGTGGTGAGAAGAGCGATGCTTTGGGCTGGGAAATTAACTTAGAAGTGTGCCTTCCTACTTTCTATATTCATTCACTTTTTAAAAATTACAGAACTACCTACACATATACTTAATATTACAAAATAACTGCAATTTCAAGAGATTCTACACTGCCTTTCAGAATCACAACTGAAGTTAAAAAAAAAAGATCGCATTTATGATGCCCGTTAACAATCATAATATTTCAAAACTTCAGTAACTGGCATCTATACATACAGTTATTTAAGGCTAAAGGAAATTTATATAAATTCATTTTACTAACAGGTTTGTAAAATAATTTGTT
This sequence comes from Desmodus rotundus, assembly GCF_022682495.2. NCBI lineage: Eukaryota > Metazoa > Chordata > Mammalia > Chiroptera > Phyllostomidae > Desmodus > Desmodus rotundus. The sequence continues at coordinate 141,923,874 of NC_071389.1, forward strand.
CTTTTTTTAAAATTTGTTTTGGATTTCCCAACATGTCATTCACAAAAATCTTTTAATCGGCCCTGAGATTATCATTCCGATAATGGCAATAATGTTCTTTCTTTAGGAAAGATGACACAACTGCACTCTATCTTTTGCATTCACTATTAAACAGAAGAGACCATTGCAGACACAAGTCACCTCCTGTGAAATGCCCACTGCAGTCAGAGCAAATCACTAACATCCCCTTTGTTACCTAAGCCAGGGGGGTTAATACTTACTGCTCAGTGCTCCATCCTCGGCTACTCCTGTCCCTCTCATTCCTAGGTAAGTCAGTCCCAGTATCAGGAAAAATAAGCAGGCAGCAGTTAAGAGAAACATCGACAAGTAGTGGGCACTGAAACCTGAGGTTGGGGACACCTCCTCGCGTTTAAATTGCTGGAGAAGTTCTTCCTCGGGTTCGGAAAGCTTCGGCTTGCTGTATGTGTTTTTCAGGTAGGTGTGATTGGAGCCCGTGTGATTGGAGTGATTGATCCTGAGTGAACCAGAGCCGGCCACCGCCGCACTGGGCGGGAGGCTGTTGGAAAAAATCCTGGGGGAGTCCACGCTGAAGGCCCCACCGCCGATGTGGTTATTGGTTTTGAGAAGGGAGCCCGTGGACGAATCCAAGGTCGCGTCCACGTCAGTCAGCGGCGGGGGCAGAAGGGAGGCCAGTTTCTTCGCGCTAACACGGTATCTAGGAATGGGGCTGGAGTCCAGCTGATCACACCCTCCTCCCAGCTCCGCCGCCGCCACAGCGGGCTCCTCGAGGTTTCGACTCCTGTCTAGACTCCCCGCGGCCGCCGCCCTGTCATTCATCGCGATCCCTCCCGCTCCCGGGGCCGAGGGCTCCAGCCGGCCGCCAGCCGCTTTAGAAGACGGCGGAGGGAGAGGCTTACTGTGGCTCCGTCTGGGCCGATGCCGGGAAAGGGAGTCGTCCTTCGCTACCTGTCTGCCTGAGGCCACGTCGACGTCCCCCTCTTCCTCCGAGTCCGAGTAGTTTTCCCTGCAGCTGTAGGACAGAAGCCGGCTGCCATTCACAGTCCGGCTGGCCCACAGGGGCTCCTCCGCCTCCGGGTCCCGGTCCTCCCGCTCTTCGCCCTCCTGCTCCTCGTCCTCCGCAGCTCCATCTCTCCCCGACGGGGTCTGCAGCTCGGGGGCCGCCGGCCTCCTGGCTCCCCACCAGGAGTGGGGCTTCCTTCGCTCGGCCAAGGTGCTGTTAGTCACTTCGCCGGCGGCCAGGGGCGCCGACGGCGGTTTGAGCCCGCGGTACTGGAGGGAAGCCCGGTCCTTCCTGGCGCTCCCGCCGCCGCCGCCGGCCTGGTCCCGCGGACTGGCCTCCACGTCCGACTCGTCCGAGCTGAAGCCCAGAAGCACTTTGCTGCCGGCCGTGGGGGCGGCCGAGGCGCCCCCGGGCCCTCCCAAGGGGCAATCCGGGCCGGAGGCCGAGACTCGGCCCAGGCCCCCCGGAGTCCGAAAGTGGGAGAGATCTCCAGAGAGCGGCCGGACCCCAATGCCGACGGCCGCCGAAGCCGGTCCCGCAGCGGCGACCGCCGTGTTATTGTTATTACTGTTCCGCGTCTTGCTGCCGCGGCCCCCAGACTGGTGCTGCCGCTGCTGCTCTTCCTCTCGAAGCTTTTTCAGCTTTTTGAGGTAGACCGGGCGGGTGCTCTCCGTCACCGGGCCAGGAGACAGGCCGTAACGGCGGAGCTGAGAGAAAAGCTCCTCATCCGAGAGCTGCTGAGGCGCCGAAGCCGCTGCCCCTGCCGCCGCCGCCGCCATTTTCTCTCTAGGGTGTTTTACAAGCTCCGCGCTACCGGAAGTGACGCGACGCCCTAGACCCTGAACTAGACCGGGCTGCGTCGCCCTCCCAGCGCCACGGAGTCTTCCGCCAATGGGAGGCGCGGGAGGAGCTCACCTGAGCGGGAAAGGGCCACCTGGGCACCACGGGACTCCCGCGGCGCAGAGTTTTTGTACGTTCTCACTTTGGGGTGCCAGCATACTCTCCCCTTCCTTCTTCTCCTCTCGTCTTCCAGCTGTTCTCTGCCCTGCCCTTTCTAGTACCTTTCCCGGGGGCTGCCTCTTAGAGCACGCACCTTGACCTCCTCTTCCCAGGCTCCTGCCACCAGGCAGTAGTAATTGAAATAAAACCTCCCTTGAAGTTCCTGGCATTAGTTTTCTTTTCATCCAGATTTCTTCTGGCGAGGGAAGCCTAGCAAGAGTGAAAAAGAAATGGTCGGAATGAATTGGTGATTTCCTGCTTGACTCCAAATTGTCTTTTCATTTTGTCGTTCCTCTTGAATTATAAAACAGAAGAAAAAGGTGCGTCTCGCTGCTCTTTTTGAGAAGCCTCTCTGCCTCCATTCTAGGGAGAAAATACTGAGTAGACCAGTCACAATGCAATTTTATTTAAGAGTAAGGACTATTTATTCCTTATTTGGTCGTAAGGTATTTTGTGTCCCTCCTTTTAAAAATCTAATGACTTCAATAGGTCGTCATTTTTGTAATTGAGAGAGCCTATCATTTGCTTCATACTATGACAAAAAAATAGACATAACGCCATCCTACTTATTTCTTAGCACCTCTCCAATCTATAGTTGTTTATATAATTATTATTAATGATTACTTTTATGCTGTTTAAATTATTTTTTATTGTCTTTCAATAAAATATTGTAAGACAATTATTTGAACTATAAGCTCCATGAGCAGAGAACCCTTGCTTTTATAATTGTCAGTCCAACCCTGTGTGCCTAGAAGTTCAATAAACAGTTGAAATAATTAATGGATTGTAAGGCTAAGAAAATGAGATGAATATTTTGACATGGGAATAGTGGCAGATGAGAAGAATCCTTCACACAAAGTAAAAAAAAAAAAAAGCAATTAAGACCTAGATATCCAACCCCCTCATTTACAAAATAAGAAATGAATCCCAGAGAGGTGAAATCTGCCCAATTTGGTAAATGCTGCTTCCCTTTTCCTCAAACTTTGGCAGAGCTAATACTTCTTGAGTATTTAAACCCTAGCAGCTACACAGCAGCATCTGGCACACTGAAATAATTTTTGGTTGAATGAAGTATTTTACCGTATTGCGTTATACACATCTGTACAGAAAAATGGTAGGTAAAAACTTAGATTCTAGCTTTTCAATATCCTGAATCCAACAGCAGAATAATACTCAGTAACCTGAGCCCCCAACTACTCTTAGCAAAAGCTTGCCATTTCCTTAAAACAAAAAACAAACAAAAAAACCCTTTTATGTGCAGATCACCTTGTTCTTTATCAGGAGACTTTAAATTTTACAATGCTTCCGAGTCTATTACTGTTAATCACTTCTGAGGTGTTCAACACAGTAAATTTTAGCCACTCTGGTCATAATGACCCAGAATTTATTACCATAATTGTCTGGGTGGGGAATCGTATTAGAACCAACTTACCGGCCCTGTCTCTCAGAATAGCTGGGTGGTTAAACTGAGCTTTGGTGTTCAATACAACTGGAAATAGACCCAGCTCTGTCTCTAATTTTTTCATTCTTAGTTCAACATTTGTCCCATGCCATACTGGCTCTTCAGATAGGAATCATAGAAGCCTGTTGGCTCAGCCTCTGATTTTCATGAATCTGAAAATGTACGTACTTCTGTAAAGATTGTAAGACCATTTACATTTCTGCCTGTATATTTGGGCAAGTTATTTAATCTTTCTGAGCCTTAGATTCTGTATGAACAAAAGAAGAACGATAAGCCTTTCTCAGAAGTCTTTTAAGGATTAAATAAGAGTATGTCTCCTTTAAGGATTAAATAAGAGTATGTCTGCCTAATGCTTAGCACCATGCCTAACACACAATGCACTCAGTAAATATTGGCCAATAATGTAAACTTGAGCATCGTATATGTGTATGGCAGCACAGTTCCTGAGAACTCCATTTAACAGCACATAAAGAAAATGACATTGTACTGACAAATAAAAATGGTGAAACTTTGCCCAAATAATTAAATAATCAGATTTAAAAATTAATGATGATGAAGAGCTTTATAAACTATAGTCCTTGGTCATTTTAACCCTTGGGGGCCACAAGGTTTGGAATGAATTAGGAATCGAAGATCTCGAGTCTCCCAAGTTACATGGCAAATCATAGAGGCTCTGTGAACCTCAATTTATTCTTTTCTAAAATGTTGACACTGCATATCCTTTTTGGCACACAATTAGTATTTAATAAGTATTTGTTGACAAAGATGAATGAATACCATCTGTGAAAATGCTAATCAAATAAGTTGTTTACATGTTACATACTATAGTCAGATACTAATAACAATGAAAACTACAATTGATTCTAATAACAATGAAAACTATGAACTTTACACTTTACAGTGAGCTTTCATATCCATGGTCTCATTTAGTCTGCAAGAAATCTCACCTCCTGAGATCCTGAGGGCATGATTTATTCCACAGAAGTATATAGGTTATAACTACCCTTTGTTTGGTTGTTTGAGAATACCTGACAATTTCTCCGGAGAACATTCACTGTCTCAGCATCATCACTACTCACCTCCAACTTTCTTCTCATTTACCAATGGATCTCACTCCTGCTTCCAGATTGGCTGTAAGTTTAGAGCACAAGACTCTAAATGGGTGATCTGCTACCACAGATTGATAGAGAATGCAATCTCAAGCTCACTCCTGCTTCCAAAAATTTGACAAAGGGAAACATTTATGATGGGTTCCAGAAAAAATTGCCAGTCCATCTCTTCCTCTAGATGTTTTTCATTTTATCTCTGCCTTAAGACTGCTTATCAGAGACCAGCATAGGTTGGGCCGCATTGCTAACTCCTAACTCACCCTGGTTCCCAGTAAAATACCTTTCCTTGTGTTGACCTTTATAGTCATGACATCAGCTTATATTGCAAGGACCTTCTAAAGAATGCTATGAAACCCAACAATGTGTTCAAATAAAGATGTTGCTGAGAGTTCATTTCCTTGAAGAATGTCTTTTCTGGTCTCGGTATTAGAAGGAATTGTACTTTTCCAAATAACTCATTTGTTTTTGTTTTATTTTGTTTTTGCTTTATTTACTTTTTAATGGATGTGAAATTCACATAACATAGAATTAACCATTTTAAAGTGTACAATCGGTGGTATTTAGTACATTTACAATATAGTGCAATGATCACCTCTTTCTATTTTCAAAACATTTTTTATTTAATCTTTATTGTATTTTTTCCATTACCATTTAGTCCCATTATACTCTCTTCCCCCCAGCAATCACCACACTGTTGTTCATGTCCGTGAGTCATTTCTTTTTGTGCTGAATTCCTCTACCTCCTAAGACCTGCCCACCATTAGCTGTCATCTGCTCTCCAGTATGAATCTGTCCCCATTTTCCTTGTTAGTTCAGTTTATTCATTAGATTCCACATATGAGTGAAATCATATGGTATTTGTCTTTCTCTGACTAGCTTATTTCCCTTAGCATAAGATTCTCCAGGTCGATCCATACTATTGCAAAGGGTAAAATGTTCTTCTTTTTATGGCTGAGTAGTATTCTGTTGTGTAAATGTGCCATAGTTGTTTTATCCACTCATCTATTGATGGACACTTGAGCTACTTCCATATCTTGATGATTGTAAATAATGCTTAAGTAAACACAGGGTTGCTTATGTTCTTTTGAATTAGTGTTTTGGGTTCCTTCGGATATATTCCCAGAAGTGGGATTTCTGGGTCAAAAGGCAGTTCCATTTTTAATTTTTTGAGGTATCTCCATATTTCTTCCCACAGTGGCTGCACTAGTCTGCATTCCCACCAACAGTGCAAAACAATTCCCTTTTCACCATATCCTAACCACCACTTGTTGTTTGTTGATTTATTGGTGATAGCCATTCTGACAGGTGTGAGATGGTATCTTATTGGTGGTTGTAATTTGCATTTCCGTGATGATTATTTGTTGGGAACTGCCCTGCCTGTTTTCAAAAGCTGTAACCCCTGGTGGCTAAGGCTGAGTAAAAAGACCTTGGGACAAAAAGCCACTAAGGAGACAAAGCTTATCCCCTGGCAGGGGTGTCGCCTCTGCCCCCTTTACTTCATCCTGCTTGGCCCTGGGCAGATGACCAGGTAACCAATGACGGGAAAGATTCCTCAAGGAAGGGATGACCTAAGACAGGCATGGTCATGAAAGGGCCCTCAGGGAAGGACTTGGGGGGCTATAGAAAAAGGGGGTGATGGACCCTCTCCCCTCAGCTTTGACATAGCCTTAGTTCTCATTCTGTCTGCGAGTGGACTCCTAATCTTTTGACTACCTTACTTCCCCTGCCTGACTTAAACCTGAAACAATGCCAGAGGTGGGTGTGGGCCTGTGCTGGAAAGGGCAGGTTCCCTGGGGGCGATCAGGCCTAAGAAAGAATGCATAAAATCCTGTGAAACCTGCTTTGCTAATACCCTCAATTTAAATGATAAGGGTCCAAGCACAGAATGAGTTTGTTTCCCCAAAATTTTATGGCTCTTTAGCTATCTGACCCTGACTCAGAATAATCCCTCATAGTTCTCTGAATGTTATTTATTGTTTGATCATTACTGCCTGACAATGACTGATGAGCTTTACCTGTATTCCTGTGCAAACTGAACCCAATAAAAGCCCATTGAGGAAGAGGCTCTTGGCCCTTCTCCTTTGAGAGACCTTTTCTCCCCAAGCAGATCATGTCTTGGGATACTTATTCTCATCCATGTCAGACAGGGGAGCTCTGCAGGCGGAACCCCCCCACAATTAGTGATGTTGAGCATCTTTACATATGGCTATTGGCCATCCATATGTCCTCTTTGAAGGAGTGTCTATTCATGTCCTTTGCCCATTTTTTAATAGGGTTGCTTGTATTTTTGGTGTTGAATTTTATAAGTATTTTATAAATTTTGGATATTAATCCCTTATCAGATGTATCACCAGATGTGTTCTCCCATTCTGTGGGTTGTCTTTTTATTTTGTTGATGATTTCCTTTGCTTTGCAAAACTTTTTAGTTTGATATACTTCCATTTGTTTATTTTTTTCTTTTGTTTCCCTTGCCTGGGGAGATACATATAATAAAAAATTACTATGAGAAATGTCTGCTATTTTGCTGACTATGTTTTCTTCTAGGATTTTTATGGTTTTGAGTCTAACATTTACCATTAAGTCTTTGATCCATTTTGACTTTATTCTTGTGTGTAGTGTAAGAGGGTGGTCTAGTTTCATTTTTCTGCACATATCTGTCCAACTTTCCCAACACCATTTATTGATTAGCCCATTGTATGTGCTTGCTTCCTCTGTCAAATATTAATTGACTATAAAGTTGTGGGTTTATTTCTGGGCTCTCTGTTCTGTTCCATTGATCTATGTGTCTGTTTTTATGCCAGTATCACGCTGTTTTGATTACTATGTCCTTATAGTATAGTTTGATATTAGGTAGCATGATTCCACCAACTCTGCTCTTCTTTCTCAGAATCACTGTTGCTATGTGGGGCCTTTTGTGGTTCCATATACATTTTGGAAATATTTGTTCTACTTCTTTGAAATATGCCATTGAAATCTTGATAGAAATTACATTGAATCTCTAGATTGCTTTGGGTAATATGGACATTTTAATGATGTTAATTCTTCCTATCCATGAACATCGTATGTGGTTCCACTTATTTGTATCTTCTTCAATTTCTTTCTTCAGCATCTTATAATTTTCCACGTACATGTCTTTTATACCCTTGGTTAGGTTTATTCTCAAGTATTTTATTCTTTTTAAAGTAATTTGAATGGCATTGTTTTCTTAATTTCCCTTTCTGCTCATTTGTTATTGGCATATAAAAATGCAATTGATTTCTGGATATTAATTTTGTATCCTGCTACTTTACTGAATTTATTGATCTGATCAGTTCTAGTAGTTTCTTGGTGGAATCTTTGGGGTCCTCTATGTACAGTACCATGTCATCTGCAAATAAAACAGTTTTACTTCTTCCTTTCCAATTTGGATGCCTTTTATTTCTTCCTCTTGTCTGATTGCTGTATCTAGGTAGGACTTCCAGTACTACATTGAATAAGAGAGGTGAAAGTGGACATGCCTGTCTTGTTCCTGATCTTAAGGGAAATGCTTGTAGTTTTTGCCCATTGAGTATGATGTTGGCAGTGGGTTTGTCATATATGGCCTTTATTATGTTTAGGTGTGTTCCCTCTATTTCCACTTTGCTGAGAGTTTTGGTCATAAATGAGTGCTACATTTTATAAAATGCTTTCTCTGCACCTATTGATATGATCATGTGGTTTTTATCCTTCAATTTCTTTATGTGGTGAATTGATGTGGACTCCAACCAGCGGGGTCTGTGGTGTTGTGGATGCAACAAACAAATTCACATGGACTGCAGAAGTCCTGTGGAGAAAAGGGACGGCATGGTCACTCTCTGAGTGAGAGAGCACCCCAACCCTTGCCTGGACAGGCTTTTATTGCTTTTCTGGGAGCATTACATCAAGGAAGGTCCTCATTCACTATGCACAGGTTTGCTTTAGGTGATTACTTCTAACAGATAACAAAGAAAAGAATGTTGCAAATGCAAGGGAAAAAGTGGTTGAAGTGGTTACACTCCATCCTTGGGAGGTATAGCACAGACTTTAGGAAGTCACCTCAAAGACATGCATTAAACATTTGCTGCCTTAACTCAGGGTGAGGGATTTTTAGCAAAAGCAAGCCTCAAAGCAGCCTAGGTACAATGCAGGCCTGGTTCCCCATGGGAAAGCCGATCTGTGGGCCTGTCTCCTGTTTGCCACCTTCCGCCTGTCGGTTTTCTGAACCAGGGCTGAGCTACATTCGCCATTGCCACACGGACCGGTTCCTTATAGGGAATCACATTTATTGATTTGCGAATGTTGTACCATCCTTGCATTCCTGGAATTAATCCCACTTGATCATGGTGTATGATTTTTTTGATGAATTTCTGGATTTGGTTTGCTAACATTTTGTTGAAGATTTGGGTGTCTATGTTCATCAGGGCTATATGCCTATACTTTCTTTCTTGGCAGTGTCTTTTTCTGGTTTTGGAATTAGGATAATGTTGGGAGCTGTCCAGCCTGGTTTCAGGGACTGTAGCCTCATTAACTGACAAAAGAGTCCCACGGCTCGGGCTGAGTGAAAAGGCCTTGGGGCCATGAGCCACTAAGGAGATAGAACCTATTCTCCTGGCAGGAGAGCAGCCCCTGCCTCCCTCACTTCACCCTGCTTGGCCTAGGTGGATGACTGGTTAGCCAATGTCGGGTAAGATTCCTCAAAGGAGGAACAACCTAAGACAGGCACAATCGTGAAGGGACCATCACGGAAGACTTAGGGGATATAGAGAAGGGGCAGAAAGACCCTCACACCTCAACTTTGTCATAGCCTGAGTCCTCATTCTATCTGTAAAAAGTCTCCTAATCTCTTGGCTGCTTTGCTCCCCCTGCCTGACTCAGCCTGAAAACAATGCTAGAGGTAGCTGCGGCCTTGTACTGGAACGAACAGCTCCCAAGGGCAAATCTGACCTGAGTAGAATGTACATTTTGTCCTTTGAAGCCTGCTCTGCCCAGCATAACCCTGTTGATACAAACTGGATGTTTAAGTTCAGTGCATAAGGAGTAAGCTCCTTATCTCACGAAACACATCTTAAAGACCATCTGGCATCAGCATGTCTCACAGATCTTGACCTATGACAAATCTCTGTGTTCCTTCAATTGTTATCTATAGATAATGCCTGTTTTTGTATAACTGTAGCCCTTTGACATTGATTAATGAGCCATGCATGTATGCTGTATACACCTACACATACCATTCCCAATAAAAGCCATTTGGGAGAAGGGCTTGGGGCATTCCCCGCTAGGGGAATCGCCACCCCCTTTCCCACCAGAACAGCAAGATTGTGTCTGGGACGATTTATTTCTCATCTGTGGCAGCTGTGAAGACCTCCACTGGATGGAGTCCCTCTCACATCTTTATCTGGTTTTGGAATTGGGATAATACTGGCCTTGTATAATGAGTTTGGGAACATTTCCTTCTCTTGAATTTTATGAAATAGTTTGAGAAGGAGAGGTGTTAGTTCTTCTCAGAATGTTTGGTAAAATTCACCTGTGAAGCCATTGAGTCCAGGGCTTTTTTGGGAGGTTTTTTTTTTATTGTTATTGCTTCAGTTTCGATAGGTGTAATCTGTCTTTTCAGGTTCTCTGATTCTTCCTGATGTATTTTTGAAAGATTGTATGTTTCTAGGAATTTAGCCATTTCATCCAATCCACATTGTCCAGTTTGCTGGCATATAGTTGTTCCTAATATTTTTTTACAGTTCTTTGTATTCCTTTAGTGTCAGTTGTTATTTCTCCTCTTACATTTCTGATTTTATTTACTTATTTGGGTCCTTTCTATTTTCTCTTGATGAGTCTGGTTAAAGATTTGTCAATCTTGTTTCTCTTTTCAAAGAACCAACTCCTGGATTTACAAAGGTTTACAAGAACCGGCTCCTGGATCTTTTCTGTTGTTTTTTTAAGACTCTATTTTGTTTATTTCTGCTCTGATCTTTATTACTTCCTTGCTTCTACTCACTTTTAACTTGTTTGTTGTTCTTTTTCAAGTTCCCTTAAGTGTGAAGTTTGATCATTTATATGAGCTTTTTCTTGTTTTTTGTTCTGTTTTGTTATGTTTTGTTTTTGAGATACGCCTGTAATACTATGCATTTCCCTCTTAGGATTGCTTTCCCAGTGTCCCACAGATTTTGGATTCTTGTGTCTTCATTTTCATTCATTCCAAGGTATCTTTTGATTTCTTCCTTGATCTCTTTGCTGACCCATTCATTGTTTAAGAGCATGATTTCAGCTTCCATGTCTTTGCATGCTTTTCAGTGTTCTTCTTGTGATTGATTTCTAGTTTCATAGCATTGTGGTCAGAGAAGATGCTTGATATGATTTCAATCTTCTTAAATTTATTGAGTCTTGTTTTGTGTCCTAACATGTGGTCTATCCTAGAAAACATTCCATGTGCACTCAAAAAGTATGTATATTCTGCTGCTTTGGTATGAAATGCTCTGAGGATATCAATTAAATCCTTTTGATCTAGTGTATCATTTAAGGGTGCTGTTTCCTTGTTGATTTTATGCCTGGAAGATCTATCCATTGAAGTCAATAGTGTGTTAAAATCCCCAACTATGACTGTATTTCTGTCAATCTCTCCCTTTATGTCCATCAATATTTGCTTTACATATTTAGGTGCTCCTATGTTGACTACGTAAATGGTTACTAGCGTTATATCCTCTTGTTGGACTCTTGTTGGATTGTTCCCTTTATCATTATGTAATGTCCTTCTTTGTCTCTTATTATAGCCTATAGCATTGATTTAAAAGTCTATTTTTGCTGGATATAGGTACAGGTACCCCAGCTTTTTTTCTCTTCCATTTGCATGAAATGTCTTTCCACCCCTCTACTTTTAGTCTGTGTGTATCTTTTGATCTGAGATGAGTCTCTTGGAGGCAGCATATATAAAGGTCTTGTTTTCTTATTCATTCAGCTATTCTGTGTCTTTTGGTTGGAGCATTTAAGCTATTTACATTTAAGGTGATTATTGACAGATACACCTGTAGTGCCATTTTATTGATAGACTGTTTTCCTTGTCTTCTTCTTCTCCTCCTCCTCCTTCTCCGCCCCCCCCCCTTCTTCTTCTCATTCTTCTTCTGGCAAGCCCTTTAACACTTGTTGCAGCCCTGATTTGGTGTTAACAAACTCCTTTAACCCTTTCTTTTCTGGGAAGCTCCTTATTTCTCCTTGGATTTTAGATGATAGCCTTGCTACGTAAAGTAGCCTTGGCTGTAAGTCCTGGCTTTTCATCACCTTGAATATTTCATGCTGCTCCTTTCTGGCCTGAAATGTTTCTTTTGAGTAATCAGATGACAGTCTAATTGATGGTCCCTCTTAAGTAACTACTTGCTTTTCTCTTGCAGGTTTTAGAATTCTCTCCTTGTCCTTTAAGCCTTGTCATTTTAATTATGTTGTGTCTCAATGCAGGCTTCTTTGGGTCTAAATTGTTTGAAACTCTCTGAGTTTCCTGGACTTGTGTGTCTTTTTCCTCCACCAGATTAGGGAAATTTTCAGTCATTATTTCTTCAAATAGTTTCTCAGTCTCTTGCTTTGCTCTCTTCTCCTTCTGGTATTCCCATGATGCAGATATTGTTATGCTTCATGTTGTCCAAAATGTTTCTTATATTCTCCTCACTTGTATTAATTTTTAATTTTTTTTTTTTGGCTGCTCTGCTTGGGTGTTTTTTTCTACCTTGTCTTCCAAATCACTGTTTTATTCCTTCCAGTATATTATTTATTTCAGATATTGAATACTTTATCTCTGACTGGTCCTATTTATGTCTTCTATGTCTTTTCTCATACTGTTGAGTATCCTTATAACCATTACTCTAAACTCTCTATGTAATAAGTTACTTGCCTCCATTTTGTCTAGCTCTTTTTCTGGAGAATTCTCTTATTCTTTCATTTGGGGTCTGTTTCTTTGCCTTCCCATTTTCAGTGTTTCTTTTATTTCATGCGTTAGTCAATAAACTAATCAGTTGTTGGACTTATCTGTTGTTAAACTAATCAAACTGTAATCAGCAGCCTGGTTGAAGCTCTAGAGGGTGGGTGGCGAGGAGAGTAATTCCTACAGGAGGGGAGTACTCTGTCTGAGAGAGATGGCTTCTGCAGGATGGGGAATGACTCATCATAGGGATCCTCATGGCTGTTCCTTCAGTTTTCTCCCCAGAGCCACCAACCCCAGACTCTCCTCACACTGTCGGAGCCCAGGGTAAATGACTGCAAACAAAATATTGTGCATTGGCCCTTTAAGAGACCCTCTGCATCTTCATCTGTCTCTCCCTGGCTGACAGAAACTCTGCTGCTTTTTATAGCTAGATGTTATCTGGCTTCCTTTCCAGCTCTACTGCTATAGGCTGGTGAGCCCCCCAACTTGGGGTTTAGACTCTATACTTCCCAGGGGGAATCCCTGGCTGCTGAAATATCCCTCTGGCACTTCAGCTGCCACCCATGGGAACCCAGCCAGCCCTTTCATGTCTTCCTACCAGTCTTGTTGTGGTAAAGTGTTTTCTTTTGTCTGTCCTTAGTTGTAAGACTTCTCTCCAGCTACTGTTCAGTTGGTTATTCAGGATGATTTCTCTACAATTTAGTTGTACTTCCTGATTGGTCCTGGGAGGAGGTTAGTATAGCTTCCACTTACTCCTCCTCCATGCTGGATCTCCATCTCCAAAACATTTTTTATTGTATTTTTCCACTACCATTTATTCCCTTTCCACTCCTCCCTACCCCTACATTCGCCACACTTTTGTCCATGTCCATGAGTCCTTTTTCCTTTTTGCCTGATTTCTCTACCCCTAACCACCCACCCATAGCTATCATCCTGCTCTCTATCTATGAATCTGTCTCTATTTTGCTTGTTAATTCTGTTTTTTATTTAGATTCCATACATGAGTGAAATCATATGGTATTTGCCTTTCTCTGACTGGCACAATTTTTTAATAACTCCCAAAGTAGACTCTGTACCCATTAAGCAGTCATTCCCTATTTCTCCTTCTTCCAGCCCTTGGCAACCAATAATCCACCTTCTGTCTCTGTGGATTTAACTATTCTGGATATTTCATTTAAATGTACTCATATAATATGTGACCTTTTGTATCTGACCCCCTTCACTAAGCATACTGTTTTTGAGGTTCATCCATGTTGTAGCATGTGTCAGTACTTATTTCATTTTATGGCTGAATAATATTTCATTGCATGTATACACTATATTTTGTTTATCCACTCATCCATTGATAGGCACTTGGGTTGTGTCTATTTCTTGATTAAGGTGAATAATGCTGTTATAAACATTGGTTTACAAGCATCTGTTTACTGTTGTCAATTCTTTTGGGTATGTTCCCATTGCTGACTCTGCCTAAATTGCTTAAGTTTATTTTTGTGTGCCTAATTTTTTAAATTTTTTAAATTTTATTTTATATTCCTAATATGACATGGATGTTTTTAGCTGCCTTTTAATTATGTTGTAAAAATATTATAATTCCTCTATCTGAGGAGTATGTTTTATTACTCTTCACCTTTTATAAATGAAAATACTGAAGCTAGAAAAGTTACTTGATTGAAGTCTCAGAAAACTCAGATGGGAAACTGAAACCCATGAGCTTGGAGTCCAAATTCCTTGTTCTTCCCACTACAACATACTACCTCTTGGATACCTTTCTTAAACCATACAGCAACATGTGTAAAAATAAACTTAGCTCCCTCATTTGTGAACCAGCTTAAGAGGAAAAAGTCTATAATGGAGTGAGGAAGAAGACCAAAGTTTTTACAGTTATTCTATTAGTTTTGTTGATATATGCAGCAACTGGAAAGAAAACTCAGAACTATAAAACAGATTATATCACTTAACTTTTTAGCATATCAGAAAAGTAACAGTGAAGAAAACATGATTTGCAGGGAGACCAGTAGGAAAGTCTTGGAATAAGTAAGAATGATGGAGAGAAATAGATCTGAGTTAGGAGATACAAAATAAAAAGATAACACAATATTTTAGTGGTGTAATCACTTAACTTCTCTTAATGTGTCTCAATGATGTATTCACTAGTTTTTTTTAAATATTTTTAAAGATTTAGTTAGTTAGTTAGTTAGTTTTAGAGGGAGGAAAAGGAAAGGAGAAAGAGAGAGAGAGAGCAAAATTGCTGAGAGAGAACATTGACTGGTTGCCCCTCCTTTGTACTCCAAGCGGACCAAACCCACAGCCCAGGCATGTGCCCTGACCAGGAATTGGACTGGTGACCTTTTGCCTTACAGGACAAATCCTTAACCCACAGAGCCACACCAGTCAGGGTGAACTATTCACTACTTTTAATCTATAAGATTCCTCGATGTTTATTTTTCTTTTTAATTGCTCAACTTTTTAATTCAACACTAACACTGCTTCTAAAGAAGAAGCCAGAATAAACAGGATGAAAATACAACATGGTATTGAGAAATGTTGGACAAAATTCCTATCCTATGTTACTGTGAGTCTCCGCCAAAAACTTTCACAGCAAGAGCATCCGTTTTATTTTTCTGTATATAACTGAAACAGGTAAGGAATAGTCGTGTGATTCAAGTAAACAATATACATAGGGTTGATAATTATATTCGGCTCTAACTACGCAAGAAGGCACATTGCTAAATCATATACTGAAAGTCATGGGAACATTTTACTTTATGCATGATGGACAAGGATCTCAAAGTTAGAAGTTTGAGTTTTAGTCCCAGTTCCGCAATTAATTATAGCAATATTTTACATTTTTGTGTTGTTCATAGTCTACAAAACCTTTTCATTTTCTCACTTATTCTTTACACCAAGCCCAAAGGCCATCATTATTATCCTAATTATTATCCTATAAATAAAACCATAAGTGAGAGGACTAAGCCTGTAAAAATTTTCAATCAATTGGCCTTTGTGAGAGCTATGTAGGCCTGAAATCCAAAACCATTCCTAGCTTGTCTGACTCTAAGTTCATTGATCTTTCCAGCCTCCCATGGTGCTTCACATGGTAGATTACACTGCACAGGATGAGTCATTTAACTTTATTTCTTTTCGTTTCTTCACCTCTAAAATGAGGAAGTAAGAGTACTTAATCATTAAGATCCCTTACAAATCCAAAACTTTCTAAAGCCCTTTCTTATCGTACTCCTCTTTGTACTTTTTATTATAGTTACTTATACACTTGCTTTATTTCTCCCTCTATACTCTGTGCTCCTTGAGATAAGGATCTGTGTCGTATTGAAATTTGTCTTCTTCTAGTTCCTACCTTATTACTGAATGTGTTGAATAACTAGTAAATTGCCACATGTTACAAAATAGCATTAGGAAGACTTTACGGTGATGCATAAACGAGAAATATGTTAGGGGTAGGACTCCTGGGAGATTATCTCAAAATAGGAGAGAAAGCCCTTGCAAGGTTGCTCAGTTGGTTAGAACATCGTCCATATATGTCCAGGTTTGGGGTTTGATACCCAGTCAGGGCACATGCAAGAATCAACCAATGAATGCATCAATAAGTGGAATAAGAAATTCCACTCCCTCTCTCCATCTCAGAAAAATAACATTTAAAAGTAGGAAAAAATGCTCATCTAAGCTGAGCAGGAAGTTTAGGGAATACACCTGCAAAGAGGCTCCTGGCCCAGGCTGCTCTACGGATTTGGTTTTACTAAAGCAGCAAAAAGCATTTTAATGCCAATGATTTCCTGTCCCACATCATATAAACAATGATGTAAACAAAGAGATCTGAACTCCTCAGTTTATGATTAATCCTTCTTTTCAATGTAATCATTTCTTTAAATGTCCTTTTCTCTGAAGTATGAGAACTTCGTATTAAAAAGACATAGAGAATCATCAGGTTTGTGTTTTATAGTATTTTCAGACTTTGGTTTATGTATCCTTTGATGTCTCCCGACTGTTCTTCCCAGAAGCTTAAGCACAGACAGAGAGGATAGCAGAAACAGAGAGCTGCTATTAGTTTTTGTTGATAGGATTGAGAATTTGCTCCTGACCTCTGCTGCTTGCCTCTCTATGAGAACATTTTCTGCCCATCCACATAAGAGAAATGTTTCTGATTGGTGTGTGGCTTTCATTGTTCATTTGGCCCCTGAAGAACAGGTCCACATGAGCAGCAATCCTCCTTGGGTTTCCCTCCTTGCCACAGGCCTCAAACTTCTCTACAGACAGAGTTGGGACTATCTTAGGCTCATCTCCTTCATTCCCCTTTTTCTTGGGAAATCACTGTCCTTCGTTGCCTGATGTCCATTATCATGATACCACTGTTACAGTTTATTTTCAGTTGTTCCAGTTCTACAGGGTAAATCTAATCCCTGTACCCCATCTTGAGCAAGGAGCATAAGTCCCAGTAAAAGGTGGTTTAATACTGTAATCTCTGTACATTTTTTTACATGTTTGAAAATTTCCAAAATACAATGACTGGTAGTACAGAAGGTTTTTGAAGGAAAACAGTGGTATGTAATGGGAATTTTATTTGGTTGTATTTTCCATAAATTATAAAAATTCTGTCCTTTGACCTGTCCCCCAAGAATTCTTTTGTAAGTCTACTAATATGATTAAATAGTCATAACGAATTTTTGTTTAAACATACAAAAAATTAGAGTAATATCAGAAACGCCTGTGCTGATACTACCCTCCTCAAATAACTACCATTTTGGCATCTGAATTTGATATTTATCATTCTTATAAATCATTTAATTCCTCTCTGTCTTTCTCTCTCTGTCTCTCTCTCCATATAAATCTATACCTATATCTCTATCTCTATATCTTTATAGAGATATAGAGATAGATGGATATATATATATAGATGCATATGAGGTCTGTCCAGAAAAAGTCCTGCTATTATTAATATAATGAGAATGGTTTGCGCAACATTGATGTAACCTGGCAGCCAAGGAGAGTGCGCTGGAATGCACATGCATGAACAGTGACAACTTCACTGTACTAGTCAGTGGGGGCAGTAGATGCCATTGAGCAAGTATGTGTACTGTGTGGCCATCACATTCAAAATGACTGAACGAGTACAGCAATGAATCTGCACCAAATTTTGCATTAAGCTTGAATATTCGTCTGTGGAAACTACTCAGATTATTCAGAAGGCCACAGCTATGGGCAACTGGTGATTGGCAGCTTCATGACAACAATGTACCTGCTCATGCATCATGTCTCATGGAGAGTTTTTGGTGAAACATTAAGAGACCCAAATGACTCGGACCACTATAGCCCATATTTGGCACCCTGCAAATAGGATAGGACTATCATAGGACTATCATAGGGTAGTGAGGCATCACTATCCTATGTATAATGTTTCTTGTATCTTGTATCTTCTTCAAGAAATGTCTCTACTTTTCATATTACATGGCTGGATATCTTCTGGACAGACTTCATATATACTGTATATGTAAACATAATATATAAAAGTTGTCTAAGTTATTTTAAAACCTTACATATGATACATATTCATTTTTCTGTAACTTACATTTTTGTTCAACATTTTCTTTGTGAGATGCAGACATATGTAACTCTGGTTCAATCATTTCCATTGTATCCAGTCAGTGAATTGTATGTTTACTTTTTAGTTGCTCATGTATACTTTGTCAAGTCTCTGATTAAGACTACCTGATCTGTTCATAAATTTATTGAGTGCTTACTCTGGGCCAAACATTGTTCTAGGTGATGCAGATACTACAATGGACAAAATAGACATCATAGACCTTACATTTTAGCTTAGAAGAGAAAATAGACATTAAACAAGTAACACATAATATGTCAGTTAGTGATAGGAGCTACGAAGAAACAAATCAAGTTAAATAGGATAGAGAGTAAAGATGGCAGGTAGATGATACTGTTTTATATGGGTGGTTAGGAAGACCTTTCTGATAAAGTGACATTTGAACAGGCATCTGAAGGAAGTGAGGAAGTAAACCAGGTGGATATCTAAGGGAGAAAGGAATGGCAAGGGCAAAAATCAAGTCTGGGAACGTGGAAGGTGGGATCACGCTTGGAACAGAAAGGAGGCCGGTATAGCTGGTGTAGGGAGCAGGGATGAAGTCTCATCAGTGGTGAAGGAGTACAGATCTTGGAGGGTCTTTTAGGCCATAGCAAGGCCATGGATTTCACTCTGACTGAGATAGGAAACCATTGTAGGGTTTTGAGGAGAAGGGCAATGTGAGCTAGTTTAAACCCATTGTGTTGAGAATAGACTTTAGGAAAAGTGGGAAAGAAAAGAGACAAGTAAGAGGCTATTGCAAAAGTTAGGTGAAAAAGATTATAATTTGGAAGAGAGTGCTAGTGGGAGGAGGTGAGAAACATTTGGATTCTGAATATATACTAAAGGTAGAGCTAAGCAGGATTTGCTTACAAATTGCATGAGATAAAGGAGTCAAAAATGACTCTAACGTTTTGGGGCTGAGTACCCAGAAGAAAGGAGTTGCTATTTACTAAGATGTAGCAGCATGGGGATATAGTAAGTTTTGGGGAGAGTCAAGAGATTCACTTGGATATGTTATATTTGGGACTTGCAAGGAAAGGAGACTGGTAAGCAGCTGTGTACGCCAGTCTGAGTTCAAAGGAGAAGCTCTGGGCTAAAGCTCTAAGTGACAGCATCAGCAGCAGATGGATAAAATTTAAAGTCAGGGAAGTTAGCAGGCGAATTTCCTGCTTGAAGAACGATGATGGAGACAGTAAATAAGCTGCTGTAAGATGGAGTAAAACCAAGAGAGTGATATCTTGGAAGGTACTGAGCCAAATGTTGGAAAATTCCCTCAATCAGGCACTCTCCCTGAGGATAATAACTCTTCCCATGAAGGCCTATGGTTGATTATTTTTGAAAAGTTAAGGAATTTAAATATATGCCTATAAGTTAAGGAGTAATAAAAAATTTTTAAAGTTGCATTATGGTAGTGGGATTATAATAATATAATATTAACTTTATTGTAATCATCTTAAACATTTAATTATGTTTTCATTGAAAATGATCTTCATTTAAAACTTTTGAATTAATGTCTCAACCAGTCATTCTTTTCTATTGTGCATATTAGCTTAGATTCTCGTTAGCATTTTCATAGTTTAATGTAAAAGTCCAAGTGGTGCATTTTTTTCTAATGGAAAAAAGACATAACTGATTGCTAATGCCTGCATCTCTTAAACATCACATAAAAAGGTAATTATTTTTATTTAAGAAAGATGTATTATTGTTAGTAAAGTCTTTAACGCCCGTGGGTTTGGGTGAAGATATGAGTTGTGAAACTCATATTCAGTAACTAGAATTTTTTTTTCTAGTTTAGCTCAAGTCATTCTTTAATTTCTGGAACTAAATCATAATGATTTCCATTTGGTGTTTCAGGACTTGTTTAAAGCCTTTGGCTCTTACAGGCACTGCACCTCTGCTCCTATTTGAAATGCAGTACGAGTATCAAAAAAGCCACAAACATGTACCTTAATGAAGACAAATGTGCGAATAAGATGTGTTGCTCTTGAATGTAGGCCCACGTGACAGATTTTTTAAAATTCAAAAAGGTAAGAGGGATCTTAGAATGTAGGTAGGCAAATCCTATTGTTTTTTAGGTTATGCAAATGAAGCTTATCAGGTTATATTATTTATCCAAGGTGGCTCAACCAGTGAGAAAATCAGGCTTTAGAACCCAAGTATCCTACCTTCCAGATCAGCTCTCTGTATTGTGGAGCTATGTGGTTTAAAGGAAAGAAGTATCATCAGGATAAGGGAAGCTAATCTGATTGAAATTTGACTTAGGGTCTCTGGCCATTTTTCTGGTTTTATGTCAATACTCCTTCGATGTAATAACTTTCGTGATCTCACTGAACTTGAAAATAATGCTACTAAACGGCAGGTGCAAGTTATCATCATTCTCACTTTATGTAGGTGATAGCACTGAGGCATAGATTTTCAGTTACTTCTCCAACATCACAGAACTAGTAAATGGGACAGTACCCAGATCTTCTGAATTCTATTTAATGTCTTTCTACAATTAGTCATATCAAGAGAAATATTTAAATGACCTAACAAAATAATCTCAGAGGGAAAAAACCCACTTTTGTGTTGCACACCAGTTGGAAGACAAAAGGGACACGCTGATGATGGGAAATGGAATGCTTGAAAAAATAGTAACTAACAGTGTTGCCATAGTAGCAAAACTGAGCAATTACAGGCATTGATGCAAATTTCTTTGAACAAAAAGAATGAAATTCTATGAAAGAGGAAAATTTTTGGTCAATCCTTAACACAGTTTCAAAACACCAACTGCACAAGTGCAAGGATGAGTAGATTTGAATTGACATCGCTTTTGGGGTGAGATGTGGGAATTTTCGTTCACTGAAAGCAGAATGTGATCCAGTGTTGTGACGTGGCTGCATAAAAGCTAATGTACTCCCAGGCTGCTCTGACGGAAGATGTGCGGAGTAAACTTCAGGGGTTATTCAAGAGTTGGATCATTATATTCACATCTCGGTGCCACATTTTAAGAAGGATATTAAAAAACTAAGTTTCATAGAGAAGGATGACCAGAATGGAAGTCTAGAAGCCATTTCTTCAGAGGAACTTTTGAAGAAATTAGAGTATTAATTTGAAAACTGGGAGAATTACATGTTGTTTAAATGTATTCATTCACTCAACAAATATTTATTGAGTGCCCAGTAGGGTTTAGTTGAGTACAAAGAACTTGCCAAGTACCTGAATGTGTTGGGGAGCCACATGAAGGATCTTAGGTAGAGGAGTGAAAGTATCTCACATGTGTTCAAGCATCATTCTGGGAGCTACACTAAGAATAGGCTGTTTGGAGGTGTGGCAAGCGTGGAAGTGTGGAAACAAGTCAAGAGGTTATTACAATGATTCAGGCAAGGGCAGATATTGCACGAGTCCAGGGTGGTAGCAGTGGAGGAAAAAAAGAAGTGATTGGAATTTGGATACATTTTGAATTTGAGATATATTCATATAAGTGACGGGATTATTTTTAAAATATAGGTTAAACTTAATTTAATCTCTGTGTCTTCAGAGGATAGCAACAGAACTCATGGATAGTGTGGGGAGGGGCAATGGGAGCAGGAGGAGGAATATGCCAGTTGGTAGATCTTTTTTTTTTTTTTTTAAGATTTAATCTATTTATTTTTAGAGAGAGGGGAAGGGAAGGAGAAGGAGAGGGAGAGAAACATCCGTGTTTAGTTGCCTCTCTCACACCCCCTACTGGGCACCTGGCCTGCAACCCAGGCATGTGCCCTGACTGGAAATCAAACTCACAACCCTTTGGTTCACAGGCCTGTGCTCAATCCACTGAGCTACACCAGCCAGGGCAAGTTGGTAGATCTTTCAATGGTAAAGAGAGGAAGTGGGTTGGGGTAGGAAGAGCTGGAACATACCTCTCTCCCTCTAATATCATATCATTTTGACTCAGTGTCAGAGAGGGAGAAAAAGTTCAAAACTATTAGAAATATTATAGAATTTCAAAAGCTTTGTAAAATTAGCAATATAAATTGCAAAACATAAAACCTATCATATTTGTTATACAATTGTGTAAAAACAACACAATTTTTTAAAAATGTAAAAGGAGGCTCTTGCCAGTGTGGCTCAGTTGGTTGGGCATCATCCCGCAAACCATAAGGTTGCCGATTCAATTCCTGGTCAGGGCACATGCCTGGGTTGTGAGTTCAGTCCTTGGTAGGAGGTGTACAAGAGGCAATGGATGGATGTTTCTCTTGCAAAAAAATCATGGTAGCTGCAATCCAGAGGTCAGAAAGTAGATGCTACTGTCACTGCAACTGCCTCTTGAAATCCATGGAGCCTGGAGGAAACCCCCAGTTCCACGACTGTGTTTGTCATCAATAAGCAGACTCTGCAGTAAGAAAGCCTCCACTTTAGCTCTATCTTCTCAAGTGGGTGTAGGTGCATCTAGTTGGTGGAATTTAATCAAATGTAGAACCCTGTTGGCAAGGAAGCCTGGGAAATTTAGTATTTAGCTTTTCCATCTACTTCAGTACGCAGGTCAGATTAGAAGGAAGCGGCAGTAAAAGCTGAGTGCCATGTGCAATACATCGTGCCCACATTGTACTGAAAGTCCTAACCAGTATAACAAAAGCAAGAAAAATAATAA
Organism: Desmodus rotundus; assembly: GCF_022682495.2. NCBI lineage: Eukaryota > Metazoa > Chordata > Mammalia > Chiroptera > Phyllostomidae > Desmodus > Desmodus rotundus. The sequence continues at coordinate 141,946,570 of NC_071389.1, forward strand.
AAGTCATACAGTCAGAAAGAAAGGAAGGAAGGAGCAAAACTGTTCTTATTCACAGATCATATGATTTGTACAAGGAAAATGATCAGAAACCTACAAAAAAAAAACTTCTGGAAAAATTAAGTATGTATATCAAGGTCCCAGATGTAAGGTCAATATATAAAAGTTCAATTGTATTTCTCTATATGAGCAGTGGTAAATTAAAATTTTTAAATACCATTTATAATTGCATTTAGAAAATATAAAATACTCAGGGATGAATTTTATAAAATATGCATAAGATTTGTACACTGAAAACTATAAAATATTGCTGAGAGAACTGAAAGACCTAATTAAATGGAGAGTCACACCATATTCACAAATTGGATGACTTACTCTTAAGATGTACATCCTCCTCAAATTGATGTTTAAATTCAATGCAAGTTCAATTAAAATCTTAGCAAGTTTTTCAAAGAGACATTAATAATTTTATTTTTAAATTTATATGGAAACACAAAGGACCTGCATAGTCAAGACATTGTTCAAAGAAACACCACAAAGTTGGATGTCTTACACACAAGACTTAAAGACTCTTTTGGGGTCCTGGACCCAGTCTGAAAGTGCATGCGTGTTGGGGTGGGGGTGGTTCCCACACAAACCAAGCAATTCTCTGGCATCAGCAGGGCGTCTGGAAATTCAGCTCAATTCTGACGCCATCTACCTGGACACTCCCACCTCGTACTACAGACCAGCTGGCTATAGATCAGAGGTTCCTGCAATCTCCTTCTTGGTTTTAATTCATTTTCTAGGGCTGTTCACAGAACTTAGAAATACATTTTACTTACCAGATTACCGGTTTATTATAATAGGATATAACGTTTATATCCCTGGCTAGTGAGGGAAGGAGAGAGAATGACAGCAAAGGAACATGAGTGAATTTTCTTGGGTGATGGAAATTTTCTTTAGTAGTTATACTTTTGTTAAAGCTGACTGCCCTGGAGGTTGCTCAGTTCATTGGAGCATCATCCTGTGCACCAAAAGTTTGCTGGTTCGATTTTCGGTCAGAGCACATACCTAGGTAGCGTGTTCGGTCCTGGTTCAGGCATGTATGGGAGGCAACCAACCGATTTTCTCTCACATCAATGTTTCTCTCTCTCTCTCTCTCTCCCTTCCTCTCTCTCTAAAATCAATAAATATATCCTCAGGTGAGAATTAAAAAATCTTACTTAATAGGAAGTTTTTAAATAATTTACATATTAAAATATGCCCACTTAAAAGGGCATATTTTATTATATGTAAATTATATATCAATCAAGTTGATTTAAACGGCAAAATCCCAAACTATCCAATATATATGATACCTCTGTTTATAAAACTAATTCCCAGTTTATACTCCCTCCCAGGAGCATATAACCATGTCTTTTTTTGTTGTCATTGTTGTTTTCAATACTGATAATAACACTGGAGATGATTAACCCTTTTAAATTTTATTCCATTTTTTTATGCTAAAAGAGGTATCTAGCTGACTTGACTTTCCCAGGTACTAGTGGCTTATCTGAAATACTAATTTTCTTCTTCTTCTTTTTTCATCTTTTAATTTTATTGTTGTTCAAGTACAGTTGTCTGCCTTTTCCCCCCACCACTTCCCCCCACCACAGCCATTCCCACCTCCCTCCTCTGATTCCCCCTGCCTTGGAAATGCTAATTTTTAAAGGGGCAAACAAAGGAAGAGAAAGCAATATATAAGACTGAAAAGGAACAATGAGAGAGGTAAGAACAAAACCCATTTTCATGGGAGTAAAGGGAATAACCTTTTAACTCCTAGTCAGTCAGTCTCTCTCTCTCTCTCTCCCTCCCTCCCTCTACAGTATTATTGTTTCCTGTCTTTGAGCCAAAACTTTAGCAGCTATTTTTATTGTTTCCTTACCCTGACCAACAGAATCATTTACAGGTCAGTTGCTAAGTCCTTTGTAATAGTTCTTGCATCAGCATAATTTCCCTCCTCTCCATTACTTCTGCCACTTTAGTTCATTTGCCCTCTTTCTACTTTATTATAGGCAGACCAGCTAAGTCCTTACCTCTATGTTCTCCTTCCAGCCCAACCTACTCTCTCCTCTCTGTAGTTAATTTTCTTTTTTTTCAATGAGAAAAGACTTCTCACTTAAAATGATCAATGATGTCTGAACTTTTTATTGGCCATCTGCCCTGCCAAGGGATCCCCCACTTCTGCTGCCTTTAAGGACTCAGAACTTTGGTTTCATTACCTCAGGCACTACAGTGCCATCCACAGTTCTTAAGGTGGTGGTCTTTTAGGTTGCTGCATGGAGTGGCTATTGTCCAGGGCATCACCAAGACTGAAGTCTTCCCCTTGTTCTACAGGCGGTGGTAGGTGGCAAGGTCAGCCCCTAGCCTGACCCTGATGTTCAGCAGGGCCTCATACTCCTGGGCCTGGCACTGCCCCTCTTCCCGGTCTGGGCCAGCCTGACTCCAGGTGCAGCCGGATCCCATTGAGTTGTTCCTTCTGCATGGTGTAGTACAGCTCCACCTCCCTCAGGCTGTTCTCCAAACTAGCCTTCAGATTCCTCATTGAATGTAAGTCTATCTCCAAAGACTGGAGTGAGCGTCTCTGCTCTGTGAGTGTCATCTCAGCAGCTCTTATCTCAGCGGTCTGCGAGGTGACCACTGTGGTGCTCTCCCCCATCCACTGGGACCAGCACTTATATAGCTCCTCTCAGTTCTTCTGAGCCAGCTCATCTTACTGGGCCCAGATGTTCGCCATGACCTTGCCGAGGTGACTTGGGGGCATCCAACTTCACGGTCAACATAGAGTTGGCAATCTGGTTTTGTAGAGCAATTGTTTCCTCCTCGTGGTTCTTCTTCATGAAGAGCAACTCCTCTCTGAGAACCTTCATCTCTGTCTCCAGCTGCAGCCGAGTGATACTGGTGTCATCAATGACCTTAGAGAGCCCACAGATGTCATTCTCAACACACTGGTTCATGGCCAGCTCTGTCTCTTACTTGACTCTGAAGTCATCAGCAGCAAGACGGGCACCGTTAATCTGCAGAACGATGCAGGCATTGTCCAAAGAATGTGCGAAGATCTTAGCGCTCAGGTCCTCAATGGTCTTGAAATAATGCCCCCAGTCTCTGACCTGGGGTTCCTTCTTCTCCAGGTATTCCCTTATTTTGTTCTCCAGTCTCTGACTATCAGCCTCCAGGTTTCTCACCCTCTCCAGGTAGGAGGCCAGGCAGTCATTCAGGCATTGCATTGTCTCCTTGCTCTGGATGCTTCCTATGCCTGCCAAAACCCCTGCCATCCCCACATCCAGGCCCCCAGATCCACAGCCACCCCACACGCTGGTGGAATTGAGATCTGAGAGCTCAAGCTGCTGGCTGGCCAGGCCCAGTGGCTGGATGACTGCACAGAGACCAGGGTCCAGTTTGTGGAGAAGCTAGAGCCAGAGCTGAAGCTCATGTGGTTCAGTGAGGAAAGCCAGAAGCCGAGGCTCTGGTTCAGGCAGCAATGTAGTTCATTTTCTTGAAGCACATTTCCACAATGGTGCTCACAGCCTCAAAAACAAACAAGAAGCAACAACAACAACAAAATTTCAATGGGCTGTTTACTAAATAATATCCCAATACCAGCATTCAAGATACTCCAGAGCTGGGATTTGATCTCCATTCCTAAGCTTACATTCCATTATTTTCTTACATCTACTCAGGCTGTACAGTGGAGTGGTTAAAAGCTGTTATTATTACTTCTGTATTAACAAAAGCAACATGGAGAGCCAAATGTTTTTAAATAAGCTGTATGCAAAGAGAAACCTCTGGCACTTCATCAAATATTCAGAAAGACCCCATTCATACCCCACAGATGTTTCTGTGGTCTGGTTTTCTTGCAAAGTACATGTTTCCTTTACGTCTACCACCATAAAAATGGTGTGTGCCTTTTCTGTGCTATTTGGAGACTTATTTAGCTAGTTCCATTCTCTAAACAAAGATTCATATACAGAAAGTAGCCTTTTGAACTTGAACAAGTCCTTATTTTACATAGTCTAAGAAACCTTGGTTATGCTTTCAGAATAATTTTTCTTTGTCTTAAATGATACAATCTGTAATAATTGTGATTGATGACAAACTGTGAAATATGCTGCACTAATAAGGTCTGACAGAAAATTAAAAGATGAGTAGGGCAAAGCCCTTTAACCATCTTACAGTCTGGTGAAAGGTCAAGATAATAAATCCTGAAAATCTTTAACTTACAGTAAAAATATGTTCATTGCTACTAGAGGCATACAAAACGCTATAGCAGCTCAGAGAAAGGACAAATCCTACCTGGTGTGTGAATCAGGCTTTCTGACAAGGCCTTTGACAGGACGGGTAGGTAGGAGTTTGACAGGCAGAGATGGTTCAAGGACATTTCCTGTGCAGAAGGATAGAACCAGAGTTCAGAAAGTGGATCAGAAAGTGGTGGGGGTTTTCAGGCAGGAATGAGTGTGCCAGGCTAGCTGATCCATGTTGTCTATAGTGGGGTGCAGTTAGTGAGGTAAGTCAGACCCCTGTCACTAGAAAGCCCGGAGCGGTGGGCTGAGGGATTTAGGCATATGTCCAAAGCAAGGAGCCTGTTAGGTATTGCATAATAAATGCATGATTGGTGTGATGTTTCAGGAGGGTTTGCCTGTAAGAATAGAAGGGAGGAGACCTCAGAAACTAAGGAGGAAAGCTAGGAGTATATCTCAATACTGGATGAAAGTAATACATTGGGAGGAGAGAGTCATAAAGAGGAAGGTAAATAGAAATGGCATTTTAAAAGGTTTTAACAGGGCTTAGCAATGTATTAAAAGAGGAGAAGGAAGAAGACTAACTTCGAATGTGCTGCTACATGATACAGGCACTGGGCTCAACTATCTCATGGAGGAAATCAGGAGAGATAAGAGGAAAAGCTTTCCAGATTAAGGAACAGGGAGAATGTGTGTTCCAATAAGAGAAACTGAGAAATTAGGGGCTTGTTTAATTCAGATGTGTTGAACTTGATGCTCTGGTGAAATATTTAGGTGGTGATCTATAATAGAAATTGAAAATAAAACAGGGGAGCCAGGAGCAGTGTCCAGTTAGGTGATACAGGTTTGGGAACCATCCAGGCAGTAGCGACAGCGACAGCTGAGGATAAGATCACCAAAAGAGAGCTTGTGGAGAGAGAAGGGCTCCGTGCTGAATGATACTGATATTGACAGTCCTCAGCATCGTTACCAACACTACCGAATGAGTAGTATCATGCCAAACACTTCTTATGTTTTAGCTCCTTTCATTAATGCAGTAAAGGAATCTATGAAAGTTATTGTTATGGCTAATTAATCATTAATACATAGTATAAGAAATAAATTTTTGGAAATAGGCTTCTAGATGATCTCAAGATGTCAAGTAGTGAGGAGGGGGCCATAGAAGGGATAAGGAAAGAGTATCGAAGTTCATGTTTTCTTCAGAGAATGCTGATTCACTCCAGTTGTTGGTTAATAAAATAGAAAGTTAATGTGAATTAAAAAGTGTTAAAAGAATTATAATATGCCCTTTAGTTACTGAAAGGAAAAAAATTGAATATAAAAAACAAGTGCCTATTAAGATATTTAGAGTTATGAACCTTTATAATCTAATACTATGGCTTCAAAACATACTTTTATTCTGTCAGAAATAGAGAGATACTTGTAAATCCACAAGTATAGTGAAAGCTCTTAACAAACTCTCGTATTTAAAAAGGCTGGGCTGGAGGAAGCAGCAGCCTGAAACACAGAACTAGCCACTCCCACCCACCTGTGAGAAACACATCTGGACAGCCGAGGCCTTCACACGGGGACCTACTGCTGCCAAACATCTGTGGCACAATGAAGCTGGCCCAAATGCGTGTTTTCTACTAAGAGATGCTCTCACGAGGACAAAGGGGACAACTGATCTCTGTACGTCCATTTCTTACCCCAAACTCACTAAGCAGAGAAATCACTCTGTCTTCATCGGGCAAGTTTGAGGAGCTGAGCAAAGAGACAGGATGCTTAGGAAAAGTCTTTCTCATGAAACTCAGAGGAGTGAAGATGTATATCCCAACTAACGGGATCCAAGTGTGTAAAGGTTTTGTAGGATACACACTGTCAGATTACTTTCCAATAGGATTTTACCTAAAAATTTGTAGTAACTACATTACTACAGAGGTATGAGAGTGGCCAGTTTCCATTACCTTTGACAGGTGAGCCAGCCACTGTACATTGCCTATGCGATTTCCCTTCCCCTCTTTTTCCTGTAACAGATCATGATTTGCAGTTGGTAGTGTGCCCTGCCTATAAATTCTTAGCCTTCCTTGCAACTGGGGATGGATATATTATACACTTCTTACCTATGAGGTGAAACCAGAGTCGGCCAGTGATTCCTAGAAAGTTTTGCTGTTAAAAATTAAATGCCATATATATTTTTGCTCCCTTCTTATTCCTGCCTGGGATACAGACACGACGTCCGAAGCTGGGCATCCATCTTGTGACCAGAATGAAAGCCACGCGATGAGAATGAGACAGAAATGCAAACACCCCTTGAAGACATTATTGAGCAGCTACATCACCCCGCTGTGTCTTTTCTCTAGATTCTGCAATTTATCAAGACAAAGAGACATTATTTCTATTTAATGATTTCAGCTTTAGATGATATGTCATCTATCTGTCTGGTTTCTATCTGCAAATTATTCTACTCTACTCTTTTATTTCAGGTATCTTTTTCTTAAATAACCTGATTTTATTTTTCCATTCCAATCTGAGTTTTGACTTTTTACTAAGAGATTAAACTCATTTACATTTATGATCATAATTCTTATTTGTATGTGGTTGGAGGATGTAGAAACCCATCTTGAATTATTAGCTTAGGCAAAATACAAATTCAGTGGCTCCTGCAATCTGAAAAGGCAAGAGTACAGCTAGAGACTCACTGACCAGAGGCTTGATACTACCACGGTCTCTTGCTCTGCCTCCCTTTTCTTCCCACTGACTACTTTCGTCCACACACACCTAGCCTTACCTTCAAAGTGAAATAAGACTTTCACACAGGTCCAGTTGAACAGACCCTGCAGGAGGAGTATGATGCTCACAGTTTGTGCCAGATGCCTATGTGCCTGTCTTCTAGACCAGTTTCCAGGGCTGGGTGGTGAGGAGTGGGGATGATGAGGTTCTAAGACTGACCCATCTTAAGTTAGATACTCACTCGCAGGTACTCTAGGCCAGGTGAGTAAGATCATGTCAAATGATGGTATCTCCATATGGAGTCTGTGGTTACAGGTGGGGTGGGGGGCATGGAAACTTGGCTCAGAAAAATGCAGGGGTACTGAGCAGAAAAAGAGATAAATGACCAATTAAATTGTGACAAATAAAATGTCTCCTTTTATACTACCTGGGTTTTAATCCCTTTCCTCTTTTTCGATGTGGACTGTTCTTACCCTCTGCAGTAATTAAGAAGGAAAGCATCCTGTTTCAAACAAACCATCCTTGGACTTTTGCCATATAATTATTAAAATCGAGAGCAACATAAGAACTTTACTTCCCTTTATGAAGGATGTGAAACCCAGGACTTCAGTTTCCTTTAGTGAAGCCTCTCTCTCTCTCCTGTGTTTTTTTTTTCTTTTTCAGTTAGGCTGTAGTCATAAACTACATCATTGCCTTTGGGTTAAATAGTATAAATCATCTGTTTCCAGTAACTTTATTTCAAATTTATATACTATTTGTATAAATTGAATGTACCTCTATATGTTTAACTTAATTATTGCTCCATTCCCTTCAGCTACCACTCTAGTTTTCTTGAATCTAAATTATTATTAATAGGTTGGGGCTCTGAAGCAGGCCTTCAGGACATTTATTTGGGAAGACAATCTGGTTTTTGAGTCCTTGGACACCTAAAAAATGAACGTCCGTGCCTTTAGTCTCTGTGGCAACAAGTGATGAACAAGGGCAAGGTTTTTATATTTTAATCTTACTTTGCAGACACACAGGCAGGATTATTTTGTTTCTTAACAGTATCTGACTATTTTTTTATCTTACCATATGTTCATAGAAGATTTTCCTTGTTTGATATATTACCCTAGTTCATTGGGAGGGCTTTTTAAAATTGTATTCTTTGCACCATTTTAAGCAGCAAGTGAGAGTAGTCCTGTGATTGTACAGCTGGGATTGGCAGCTTCAGAGGATGAGCACAGAAAATGGATGTTAGAGATTTCCTAAGCTTGAAGTCTGGCAAACAGGCTGTGGCACAAGTTTATATAGGGATGAGAGAGTTCAGTATAGTGTTCCAACCAGAGCACTGCTGGCAAGCTGTTCATAGAGTTATGCTGGGTGGGACGGTACGTGAAGTTGCAATGGGTAGACATTCTGAAAGAACAGGGAAAGGTAAAGAACTGAATTGATTGTTGGACAAACAGTTACACTCAGTGGGATATTGTGATCGGAGAGGGAAATGTCAGAATTGGAAATCTCATTGCATCTTAGTTGCTTATTTCCCTTAATTCAAAACATTCAAATTTTATTTGAATGCCACAGTCATTACCAGTTTGATGCCATTGGTCCATTATTGGGTTGTCTTTCTTTCTATTGTATAATTTTTTAAATCATTTTATTCTTGTTTTTACAAATATTGCACTTGTTGCTTATTTTACATAAATTAGATTCCTGACCAGCCTTTTGAGCTTTCTTATTTTCTACTCTAATTATTGTAATTATTATTGTAAGAGTCAGGGATGAGATACCCACTTTCCCCTCTGAGAATAATACCACCTCTGTTTTAACCATCAGCTCTGGTATTTACATTTTCATTCTCAATGTAACAAATATACCAAACTTTTTTTGTAATTATGTATATGCAGGAGAGCAACGTGTATGTCAGTTCTGAAGCAAAGAAGAATTAAAAGAATAGACTAATGTTAACTTCAACTTGGTAAATGTATACTTGTTTTGCATGCCACAGAGCATGCACAACGTGATGAAAAACCTCTTCAGACTGATGAAAACCCTCTTCATGATTTCCTGAGTATGTAATTGGACTTTATAATTTATGTTCTACTACATACCCTGCAAAAGATTTCATGGCCTGCTTAACTGTGATTGGGACAAACTCTGGTGTTTAAATCCCAAGTTGTATCCTTTCTACTACTCTACATTGCATCTGTATATGTGTCTCATGTGCCCTCTGAGACTGTAGCTTCCTTGAGGGCAGGCACTCGTTATATTTGTGGCTTAAATTTACCTGAGTCCATCTGTTTAGAAGGACTTGCATAGAAAGAGGTGTGACATGAAGAATTAATTTCATTGCTGGAATACAATTCCTATTCCTTTATATTTAAGCACATTTTATTTTGTTAATTAAATGTAATACCAAATATTTATATAATATTAAACATGGTAATAATACTAAAACCCACTAGAAATAAAGGAGGAAAACTTTACATTGGATTTACACTTGTGGTTCAAAATGTCCTATCACAAAAATATAAATATTCCAGCAAATTAAATCCTCCTCCGATAAACTATGTATGTAGTCATTGTCACTTGAACTACTCTCGCCTTCCAATTTTTAACCTCAATTTGTACCAAACACATCCACACATAATTAATAAATTGGAGACATTCTCTACCTGTGGTTTTGTGTCTTATTCTCACTCAAACATTGCATCTTTAGCATTCCCTAGGCCAGTCGATGCCGTTCGCCATTTTTACTGCGTACTAGTCCGTCTTCCCCTGTTGCTGAACATGCACCTGTTTCTAATGTTTTTGCCATTGTGAATTATACTGCAACGAACAGCCTTGCACCTAAGTCTGTGTCTGTACCTTCGATCAACTCCCTGGGGTAAATCCCTACATCGGCCAGGATTTTAGAAGGGAATTGATGGCAAGGTCAAAGTGTTTAATTCAACTTAATACACATTTCTTCATGCAATAAAGGGGCTGATCACAGGCGGTGTGGGCAGGGTTAAGGGAATCAACAAGGAATGGTGAAGCACTCAGGCAGGACTGGCAAGCAAGCCCTCACCTTTCCTAGACCTGAGGGAGAAGGGGTGTGTGTGGCGAGGGGGGGAGGGGGGAGGACACAGTATTTGTGGAGCACAGAGAAAGCCTCCGCTGAGCAATACAGGCTGCCCCCCGGGGCACTGTGGCCTTAAAGCTGTGCTTCTCAAACTGTGGTCCTTGCACCAGCAGCATCAACAGCACCTGGGAATCTATTAGGAATATAAATTCCCAGGCCCTACCGCATCCTACTGAATCAGAACCAAAGCACCCGAGTGATTCGGATGTGCTGAAGTTCGAGAACCACTGGCTTCGAACTCATAAAACCATGGAAGTGGGGGGTGGGGGTCAGGTGGTGGGAAGTAAATGTCCCCAAATTTCCCTTCTTCTCTCTCTCTCCTTTCAGTGTCTTCATTGGCTAAACCCAACTAGAAGCTAACAAACAAGGCAGCCCAGGGAACTAACACAAAGATGAGAAACAGTAGGATGTAGGGGGTGGAGTATGATATGAAGGGGCAAAAGAAGAATAAGTAGCCCAGTCCCTGAACTTAGAATCACTGGATCAAAAACATAAACAATTTTATGCATTTTAATACATATTAGCAAGTTGTTTTTCATTTTAAAAAACTGACAAAGACACACTTTTACCAGCAGCGGCTAAGACTGCCAATCTGATGGCATTCTTGCTAACTTTGCATGTGAGTTTTTAAAAACAAGTCTGTTCTGATTGTGTAAATTAAAGATGTTATCTCAGTCTTAATTTGCATAATGAGATTATTTTTAAAAACATGTTTATTTCCATTTGCATTCTTCCTGGATATTATCTATTTATGTCCTTCGCTATTTTTTTTTCTAATTTGAAAGAGCTCTTTTTCAATACTAAGATGATTGCCCTTTCTTTCTGTCACAATTGTCACAGGCCTTTTTTCTCAGATTGCCACTGGTCTTTTATTTTGGATGTATGGAAATTTTACATCATCAAATTTATTATTCTTATTCTTCATGATGTATTCTTTTATTTGGTCAGCCCTTGCCTCTTTAAAAATTATTTCTTTGGGCCATGATGATGAATCATAACTTGACTTCTGCATCCGTTTCCTATTACTGCTGTAACCAACTGCCCCAGAATTTGTGAGTTAGAACAATACAAATTTATTATCTTACCCTTCTGGGGGTCAGAAGTCCAACGTGAGTCTCACTGGATTAAAAATCAAGTTGTAGGCAGGGCCACGCACCACCTGGAGGCTCTAGAGGGGAAACTGTTTCCTTGCCTCTTCCAGCTTCAGGAGGCTGCCTGCATCCTTGGCTTGTGGGCTTTTCCTCTGTCATCAAAGCTCATCACTCTAATTTCTGCTTCAGTCATCACAGCTTCTCCTATTCAGACTCTCCTGCCTCCCTCTTTTACTTATAAGAACACTTCTGATCGAATTGGACCCAGCTGGATAACCCAGGAAAATCTCACTCTGTCAAGATTTGTAACTTACACTGGCAAAGTCTGTTTTGCCATTTAAGATAACATATTCACAGGTTCTGGGGATTAGGTCACGGACATCTTTAGGGGCATTCTTCTGCCTACTACAACATCTACCACCCCATCCTAGCTGCCAGCCAGCATGGTCCAGTGTAGACACCCACCTAGGTATATTACCCTCACCTGTTCCAAGAGATATTTTCCAGACACCCTGTCCAGGTTGACGTTAGTTTTTGTTAAGGACCATTTTGTCATCCCCTTTCTTTTTTTAAATCACCCACAAAATAGTAAACTATTTTGATGACTGTGATAATTTTCCCCATATCCCAAAGAGAGTTTCAGTGTCCAAATTCCCCATCTTCATAGTTTATTTTCCTTCATACTTACCATTGGGCTGTATCCCATAAACTGTCTTGAATGTCTACGGCTAATTTATCTGTGAAGCTAACTATCTGTCAAATGGCACACACTCTGTTATACTTACAGTAACTTCCAACTTGCATTACGCTCCAAGCAGAAAACCTCAATTTTAGAGGGGTTCATCGTACTCCAATATTCATGATTTAAGAAGTGTATCTCTTAATTTCGATGTCTCTGGTTACATTTTGCTTGCTTGCTTGTTTTGTTGATTAGGTTCCACTTATAGGTGAGATCATATGGTATTTGTCTTTCACCACCTGGCTTATTTCACTTAGCATAATGCTCTCCAGTTCCATCCATGCTATCACAAAGGGTAGGAGCTCCTTCTTTCTTTCTTCTGTGTAGTATTCCATTGTATAAAAAACAAACTGACAGTAACAAGAGGGGAGACAGGAGGGGATAATGGGGAAGAGGGGGAAGGTTTGTCAGGAACATGTGTAAAGGACACATGGACAAAACCAAAGTGGGGTAGGATCAAGGGTGGGAAGTGGGGATGGCTGGGGTGGGGGGGAGTGGTAGGGGGAAAATTGAGACAACTGTACTTGAACAACAATAAAAAAAGTGAAAAAAAAAGAAAATCCAAATATTCATTGGAATGAATATTTACTTTTTCACTCACTAGCACTGGGCTTAGTGTTGGAGATATAAATAAAAATAGGACATCATCTTTGTCCTCAAGGTCAAGGGGAAAACATGATTCCAATCACCTTTGTCATATTTTTTCAATTCTAAAATAAAATAAGAAATTCATATGATTGTCTTTTTTCTTAACACATGAGCTCATTGAGTACTTTGAATCCATGCCTTGTATGTGTATTTTTACATGCATGTTTATAGATGTACTATATATTCTGAAATGTGGTATAGTGAGTTTAGAATAATATAATTATTATATTGGTTCAAACCTTGGCTCTACCAATTATTTGCTCCATGATCATATACGAGTATTTAAGGTCTGTGAGCCTTAGTTTACAGATGTGTAAAATGTGGGTGAAGGTGGATGCTTTCACCAGGACTTTGTGAGGATTAAACGAGACAACACATGCAAGAGCACCGAGAACAGCCTGGCGTATAGTCAGTCCTCAAACGTGTGGGTGAAGTGAAAATGTCAGGTGGACACGGTTTCCTCCTATTGCAGAATGATTACTAGCACACGCGCTATAGCCAGGCTGCTTGGTTTGAAGTCCCAGCTGTACCATTCACTAGCTGTGCGATCTTGACTATGAAGTGGGAATCATCATAATAATTATTAGGAGAGCCATCACAAAGGTTATGCGAGTTGTAGACTCAAAAACATGCAGCATGCTCAGGAGAGTGCCTCCCAACCAGCAAATGCCATACAGTTGCTGGCTGTAATTATGTATCTCCCTGAGCTTACAGATCTTCATGATAGAGTGTTACAGGTGTACTAGTTACATTAACTAGTAGTTATATTAACTGTATTAACTAAACTTAAAGTTTCTCAACACCAGGTATTTCCGCTTCCGTAGTGATATATAAGTGTGATATAAGGAAGAGACCAGTGTCCGGGGACGACCCACTTTTATAAGCAAGGCTGAACAGGGCACGACTCCTGCGAGCTGATATCCTCCTCTGTGAAAGGCAACACTGTTCTCTACCTATCCAAGATATTTTTCATCATTACCACATTAAGAAATATAAATATCACAGATGACCCAGGATTACATCCTGATGACTGGACATTTTACCTTGGATGAGCCACTGAGCCTCTTTCTTTCCCTTCACTACATGTGAGTGTTTAAATGGAGAAAAATCATTTCTGCTGACTGCATCGTACTTCTTCCTAAGGTGGGGGAGAGCTGTTTTAATTTAGGAAAATATCTTAACAGTGAGTTGAAATGCAAGTGGGACCAAAGAACATCTATTAAAAGGGGAAATTTTATCTAAACTGTGCTTAATGGAGAACAGGAACCAGGGATGAGGGAGAACATGAGAGAAGGAAGAGGGGACTGAAGGGCACGAGAACCTGGCAGGAGGCTGCGGATAGCTCGCCTATAGAAATCTGAGGTGAGCAAATAAAGAACTCTTAGAAAAAAAGCCTGTTCAATATTCAAGTCTATGTTTGCATTTCTTTGATGTAACTCCTCTTTCTTCTCCAAGATGTCACTAAAGTCTGATGTGGCTGCCTTTATATGTAAGTGCGTGAGTGCAGAATGAAGAACGGGCAGTGGGGATTGTGGCCTACCCCGCATTCACTTCTCCCTGACACTGTGTGGACCTAAGAACATTATATGAGAATCACAATAAGTTTGAAGTTTCAGGTGGCGACAAAAAGCAAAATGTGTCATGATCCTGAGAAGCATGTCTTCTCCACCAGATTAGAGGTGGGTGACCCTAAGAGGCTGAGGAAAAAATCACGACTATCTTATCTGCTACCATTGTGGTAAAGATCAACTGTGAAACATCTCAAATACAGGCTTTCCTGTATAGGGTTGCTTTTGGTTTTGTTTTGTTTTTTTGCTTTTTGTTTGTTGGTCTTATTCAATTCAACAAAGATGCATAAAGTGCCAAATAAGTGCCAGGCATTATTCTAGGCCCTGGGGATACAGCAGCAAACAAACCAGAAAATCCCTGCTCACAGAACTTAGTTTTGGGGAGTGCTGAGATGGGGAGAAGAGAGAGGATTATGTGCATGAGTGGAAGATACATCAGAAGGCAATGCATGCTACAGATCAAAATAAAGCAGGGGAGGGCGATGGGGAGTATCACAACAGGGTGGGGAGAGGGTGTGACTTAAAGCAGGGAGGGACAGGAAACCCGTACTGCAAAAATGAATTTGAGCAAAGACCTGAAGAAGACGAGCGAGCAAGCCTTGTAGATGCCTGAGACAAAAACATTTCAGAAAGAAGAAATAATAGATGCACGGGCCTTGAGCTGAGAGTGTGACCAATGGTCGGAAAGTCAGCATGGCTAGAGGGAAATGAGCTGGGAGAAGCTGTAGCAGAGGTCAGTGAGGCAGGGGATGTGTGTGCAGGGGAAAGCCCAATTGTACAGGCAGAGGTTCTGAACCCTGACTGTACATCAGAGCCACCTAGAGAACCAGCTCGAAGCAGCCAACCCTGATGTAATCGGGCTGAGATAAAACGTTAGCATGGGTAGGTTGTCAAAGAGCCCCACGTGATCCTAGTATGCAGCCAGGACTGACAACCACTAATGTGAGCAAAGTAAGCAACGGAAAAGCTTCTTCCAGAGAAGGAAGGGAGGCTTCTGAAGGGGTTGAAGCAGACATGTTCTGATTTAGACTTTAAGGGGATACTCTGGCTTGAAAACGTGTGCCATCCAGTTACATTCAGTGTATCTTTAAGCCACTTTAAAATCTCTCTTGAAACAGCCAGGGTAAAAATTTAAACAAATATAACTGTGTTCGAATTCATAAAAGTACCTGGCACACAGCAGTTGCTAAGCTGTGTAAGTATAAGTATGTGTAAGTATTTTGCTATGGTTTCATAAAGATGTAAGATATCAAAATTATAACGAAAAGGCTGTATGTTTACAGTATATTTGGTAAAATGCTGTTTAATATTATCCTTCAGTTTCTGATGGAAATTTATTGAGTGATATCTAGCGAATTAGAAAATATGCATAGCTGTACTTTGTTCCCGGCTTCTGAACATGAGAATAATGGCTTAATGCTTATCTACAAAACCTTGCCTGGGACTGGAAATGATGCCTCTCTGTGATAAGCTGTATGAAACTCCTGTAAGGGTGATAAATAATAACCATCCTTGTTACATATCAGGACAGAAGTTAAATGACAAAATCTTTTCTCTACTGGATTAAATGCCATTTACAGCAATTCTCTGTGAAATGTTTTATTGTCATGTAAATTACACGCCATTCTCAATCTGGCAGTGACAGATTGTTTTTCTCTCTCTCTTTTTTTCTTTGCAAAAACCAAAAAAAAAAAAAAAAAAAAGAAAAGAAAGAAAGAAGATAAAAGTATTCTGTTAATAATGGAAAACATTCTTTTTGTTCTGGAGTATTTGAAAAACTAGCTGTGAAATGTGAATTTCAATACAGTGTTTCAAAAATGTAGCAACTCTGGGAACTCTATAAAACTGAAATCCACCCACAGCTTTCCAGAACCTAATATCCACATTCACCAGGGAAATTACTAACCTTTTCTATTACCCCCTAAGTATCATTATTTCAAAAATGTATGTATTATAATCATTAGAAAAATTACATTAATAGAAAAAGGAAAAAAGTAGATCTTTGCAGGATGAAACTGGTAATACAAACCCACAACAGAAGCTATTTTTGTTTCAAAATGGGTAACTGAAATAAGTGATGGTCATATTCAGTGTTACAGGAGAAAAAGCAGTTTTAACACATTTCTTCTCTTTCACTTTGTAATGTTTTCTAATGAAAAATATCAAGAATATACAAAAGTAGAAAGAATAGTATAATCATCATCCAGCTTAAACAAATATCTCTGCTAATATTTCTTGTCCTGGAATCAATTTTTTCTGATATTAATAAAGCCTCCCCTGCTTTATTATGAATAGTGTCTGCTTGGTATATATTTTTTCTACCCTTTTACTTTTAACCTACCTGAGTCTTCATATTTAAAATGCATTTTAAAAAAGACAGCACTGTTGAGTCTTTTTGAAATCCAATATGACAGTCTCTGCTGTTACAGTGGGATATTTAGACGTGTGTAGTTAATGCAATTAAACATATACTTAACTTTAAGTCTATAATTTTGCCATTTGTTTCCTCTTTGTTACATTCTTTTCCCCATTCTTTTACATTGTATATTCCATTTTATCTCCATTACTAATTTATTAACTATATCTCTTCGTTTTATCTTTTAGTGTTTTTTCTAGGATTTACAATATTCATCTTCAACTTGGTACAGTCTTCTTCCAAATAACATGGTACTACCGCACATATGAAGAACCTTATTACAGTGTACTTCTGTTTCCTCCTCCTTATTCTTTGCGCTATTGCTGTTACATGTTTTACTTTAATATATTATAAACTTCACAATATATTATTATTTTGCTTTGAAGAGTCAATTATTTTTAAAGGACATATTAAAATAAAAAATACTATTTTATATTTACCCACATATTTAGCATTTCTGATATTCATCTGGTTTAATTTTGCTTACATAACTTCCTTTAATATTTCTGGTAACACAGGTCTCCTGGTGACAAATATTTTTCAATTTTTGTTTTAATTTATTGAAGGACATTTTTAATAACTACAGAATTCTAGGTTGACTTTTTCTTTCTTTCAGCACATTAAAATCCATTTACTCTAGCTTGAATTGTTTCTAACGAGAAATCTTAAGTTTATTCCCCTGTAAGCAATGTGCCTTTTACTCTGTACCTGCTTTGAAGATCTTTTTCTTTATAACTCATTTTCAGCAATTTGATTAAGATGTGCTTTGGTATAGGGTTTTTTTTACGTTTATCATGCATGCGGTTTGTTGAGTTTCTTGAATCTATGACTTTATGGTTTTTAACTAATTTGGGAGTATTTCAGACATTCTTTTTTCAAATAGTTTTTTCTTTTCTCTCTCCTTCCCTCTTTCTAGAACTCCAATTACATATATGTAAATCTGCTTAATATGGTTTCACAGATCACTGAGGGTGGGTGGGTTTTTTTTCATCTTTTTTTCCCTCTTTGTGCTTTTGGCTTAGAAAATTTCTTTTCTTTCTTTTTTTTATTGTTGTTCTATTATAGTTGTCCCAATTTCCCCCTCTTGCTGTCCCCTGGCCCATCCCCTGACCTCGATCCCATAGTCAGTCCCCACCCTGTTGGCCATGTCCATGGATCATTTATACATGTTCTTTACCTAGTCCCTTCCCCTTCTTTCCTCCCTTATCCCCTGCCCTCTCCTTTCTGGTCCCTATCAGTTTGTTCCTTGTTTCCATGCCTCTGGTTCTGTTTTGCTCATTTGTTTGTTTTGTTGATTAAGTTCCACTTATAGGTAAGATCACATGGTATTCGTCTATCACTGCCTGGCTTATTTCACTCAGCATAATGCTGTCCGGTTCCATCCATGCTGCTGTGAAGGGTGGCAGTTCTTTCTTTCTTTCTGCTGCATAGTATTCTGTTGTGTAAATGTGCCACAATTTTTTGATCCACTCATTTGCTGATGGGCTTTTAGGGTGTTTCCAGAACTTGGCCATTGTAAATGACACTGCTATGAACATAGGGTGCGTGATGCTATTGTTACTGAACAGCAGTTGGGGTCCCACTGCCTCCCACAAACCTCTGGGCAAAATTTCAGAGACAAAGTATTGGTGATAAAGGAAAGAATCTTTATCAAAAGCTTCACAATTTTGGAATAATAGATTAATCACTTAAGCCTAGCAATTAAGGCTAAGCTTTTTAACACCTGAGTTCTCTTATCATTTCCCCTGTTAGTTTTAATTATCTTATTTCTATAGGGTTAGTTTACAAACTAAAACAACATAAGATACAAATACAAAAGCTACACAACTTTGGAAGAAAGGCAGGTTTCTGCCTCAGAGGTCCTCCCCTCTAGAACACCCAGAGAAGAATAACCCTGCCACCCTCTGCCAGGTCAGCCTGACCTTAAGCTGTGCCTGGAGTTCTTTCCCATTGGGAAATGCATGCAGATGCAGCAGGATCACCCAGGCATCCTCAAGGAAGTAGCCAGAGAGAGCCAGAGAGGTCTTCTTTTATTTCACATCTTCTAGCCCATAATTCCATGTGCTCTGGAGGCATTCAGCTTCTTAGCCAATCCCGTCCTAGACGGTTTACCTTGCTTCAGCAAACTCCTCCTATGGCCCCTCCCTACTTCTCCCAGTGATCTGATCAGATTTATCTGTGTCACTATGTCTTAAAGTTTATGGATCTTTTTTCTATAATACCTAAATCTGCTCTTAAGCCCATTACATGAATTTTTTATTTGAGCTAGCACTTCTTAGTGTAAAAGTAAAATTGTATCTTCTATCATAGCTGCCATCTATCTCCTCTTTATATTCACATTTTCCTTTATGCCCTGAAATGTATTTAAAGTAGGCACTTGAAAGCCCTTATCTGTGAATTCCAGCATTTCTGTCATTTCTTGACCTTTTTGTATTGACTTATTTACCTTCTTATTTATGTATTATCTTTCTTATTCTCGTGCCTGGTAATTTTTTATTGGAAACTAGACAGGATAAAGTTAAGTTTTAGATGGTTGGATTTAAATTTTTTTCTTTATAGTGTTGAATCTTGTTTTTAAAGGAATTAACTTACTTTCACATTAGCCTGATTCTTTTGAATCCTGTTGTGTGTGTGTGTGTGTTAAAGATAATTAAAACATACTCTAAAGCAGGGGTGTCCAACCTTTTGGCATCTCTGGGCCACAGTGGAAGAAGAATTGTCTTGGGTGACACATTAAATACAAAAACACTAACAAAAACTGATGTGCAAAAAAAAAAAAAGGTTTCAAGTAAATTTACAGTTTTGTGTTGGGCCGCATTCATAGCCACACTGGGCTGCATGCAGCCCCCGGGCTGTGGGTTGGACACCCCTGAGTGAGTCTAGAGTATGTTTAACCCTACCCTTAAAGGATTATCCTTCTGGGGTCTCCACCAAGTGCCTCAGGCGTTCAACAAGGCCTCATCACTTTGATTGGTTGGGACTCAACTGTCTCCTGGCTCTGTGTGAGCTCTGGGAATTTTCTAGCTCATAGCTTGCCAAGAGTTCTTTAACCAGTCTTCTAAAGTTTCAGCTTGAATTTCCCCTATGAATTTTCAGCTTAGCATTCAGGAACAGACTCAAGGAGACTTCTGTGAAGACTTCTTGAGCTCATTCCTCATAATCTCTCCTCTAAGTTTTTGCTCCACAAATTTCAGTTGCTTCAGTTTCCCCAGACTCTGCCTCCTCAGAAACTACCTCATTCTACTTACGTTCCCTCTCCCTGATCCATAGTCAGGAAAGTACCTTCGGGAAAAAAGCCAGAGTGATTACTGGGCTTAAATAATTTGTTTTCTTTCTTTTAGGGTTTACAAACTTACACTTTCTATTGTCCAGCATCTTAAAACAGATGCTTCTTATATTTTCTCCAATATTCCAGTTGTTTGCAATGGGAGGAGAAGTCCAGGACCAGTTACTTCATCATAGCTGCAGAGAAAGTTTTAGTTTCGATAATTATCTACTCGCGGCCAATCTTGTTTTGTCTGTATCTCCAGCTCCACCCCCACCTTTCCTAAATATATCACAGAAACTACCAATTTTAATTGATAGTGGGTGGAATGATTGCAAACTCAATTATGAGTAACTACTTGAAGGAGTACTACTTAACAGCGGATTTGTGCCACAGACACTGGAATGTACTGTCTGGGCATTCGTACCTTCTGTATCTGGTCTTCAGATCTATGGTTCAGCTGGCACTCAATAAAGTACTTTTTAAAGTTTGTAAATCATTTGAATTCGCTGTGAAGCAATCTATTAAAGTGATGATATGCATTTGGTTTTTCTTTTAGAAAGACGGCATACTAGATTTGAATTACAGATTCTTAGCATAGGTATCAATTAATGATTATCTAAACGTTATATTCTTGTTCCTTATTCATGTAGCTTAATTGGTTGAGTAGCTGTTAGGCAAGAAAATTGAAGGAGCTAATAATTAATCATTTTGACACCATTATTTGGATATTATCCAAATTAAGGCATTTATTAGTTAATGCTTCTCTCTTAACCATTTTAATTGCCTACAGTAAGTGAACTAAACATTTCTACATGTTAAAATTTCCCAAAGTAGGTTCAGAAGGCTGCAGAATAAATACTATAAATAGCAAAAAGCCTTTAACACCCTAGACAAAACACGGACCTATTGTAAACACCTTATAAAAAACATAAGAGATGTATTTTTCTGTCAATAGAAGTGACATTACAGTATACTTTTCTTCTAGGAATGTAAATGATGTTATTAAGAAAACATTTTTTTCTTTCTTAGTAAATTCAGGTGGTAGTATAACATAAGTACTGGTATTTTATTTTATTTTACTGTAGGTGTAAGGCCAACAATAAATGGAAAAAGTTAAAAATTCACAGAATTCTTCCATTGTAGCACAAAGCTAGTAAGGTAGTAGTAGTAAAAAAAAATCAGTAGAACTAGGTGGCTAGGTTTTCATTTTAACGGCCAATAATTTGTTGACTGAGATACAGTTCATTTATTGTCATGAATTCTATAGAAGTGTTTCTCTTTTACACCTCGGACACTACTCACAGGAGAGCTGTGACAGTGAGGAGGGTAGTTCTGTCACTAGAGATGTGCGCCGCCCCGTGGGAGCATGAATGCCATCCGTGGGTTTTGTGTCCTGGCTAGTTCAGTGCTTCTCAACACTGAGACCCAGTGTTCCCAGTGTAGGGTCTTATTTTCTGTTTCACCTGTGGGGGGTGTTCCATGTTTTTAAACATTTAAAGTTTTGCAGGCAGTAAAATTCACTTTTCTTGATGTGCACGTCTCCAAGGTCTGACAAATGCGCTGGGTCATGTTGTCACTACCACAGTCAAGATTCAAAACAGTTAGCGTCTCTCCCCTGCCCCACAATGCCCGCATCTGTCCCTTTGTAGTAAACCTTCTTGGGAACCCTTATCCTCTGGCAGCCATGGATGTGCTCCCTGTTTTATGATGATTTTCCAGAATGTCACATTACTGAAATCACACAGTGTATGGACTTTATAGACTGACCAAAAGCTGCCTTTTTTATAGTAAATATTCTGTTATTCCCACTTTACTATCCACAAATAGAATCCAAAGATAATATTTTCTACTCTGACATATGTAATTTTAAAATAATACATATATAAGGGAAGCAAAAAATCAACTATAAAATATATGTGTTCAAAATGAAAATGGTTAAGCACAGCTATTCTTGACCTAATAAAGTAATCAGATGCTTGCATCTACTTTAATGAAAACATTTGGTTTTAAGAAAAGTAAGACGATCAGAAGCTGTTATGTATAAAAAGTACAGGGAAATGAAAAAAGTAGAGGTGTGATGTGATTTTTCCAAAACGTGAATAATTCTTGGTAAAGATCCAAACAAAACCAAACACAATCTTACCTCTCACAGAATCTTACTATTCCCAGTAGTTGCATTTCTGGAAAATTCAGTGTATATTAAACACTGTGTGTTTATATGTAAAATGGAGCTAGGTTTCTAGGACCAGATACTTATAAATGAGTTTTCATCAATATGACTCTCCAGTGGGGTAATCAAAAGAAGATGTGCAGACTGTGGGACAATTCATGTGTAGTCCTCTCTTGCGCATAGGAGGACATGTACCATCCCTGGCATTCACCCTGCAAGATCCCAATAATATCCCCCAAAATTTCTGAAATGCGTCCTAGCGGGTGGCTGTTGAGATTCACCAGCTGAGATGAAGTAACTCTCATGCCACCCAATACTCTCATCTTGTGTTACTGTTTACCAAATTTTTTATTGCCAATTTAATTCTGCACCTACCTTTGTACTCGGAAAGGGAAGACTTGGAGTGCTGACTTTTGCATTCTAGTCTCCAGAAATATATTCCCCATAGTGAAAATCAATAAAGTATCATTTTGGTTCATCCCAGTTCTGTTTTGAGTTTGCTGAGATCCTGATCAACTTGAAAATAGCGAAACTGAGGTTTGTCTTAACAAAATTAACTTCCTATGTTGTGGTAACTCTACCAAGGCATCGCCCCTCCATAAGTTTCACTTTCACAATTAGCAAGTCTCCCCTGAAGTTTTGAATGTGTTTTTTTAAAAATGCAAGAGTGCAAATTTTTAAGGTTAGTACGGGCACAAATGGTATTCAGCATTTCATCTAAATAAGGCCAGTCACATAATCTGGCATTTAAAAATTTTTACTATGCCTACGAATGGAGAGCAAATGTACCACACTGAGATGGTCCAGGGAAAGATGTCTCAGGAAACCTGAGGATTCTCAAGGATGAGTGCAAGATAGAAGAATGCAACTCTTACTTGGTTATCAGTCCTCAGTAAGGCAACCTCCACAATATATCTTATAAAATCCTTGGTACATTTTTAAATTATAAAGATTTTTGTTTATTTATATATGGGAAGAGTTTTTAGAGTCACGATACTCTCTGGGAGTCTAGTTGTTACTGCTAGAGCAGCACAGATGATGAAGCTAGACCTGCAGCCCCACTGTCTGTAGGTGGTAAAGTTCATTGCAATATCCAAAGGGCAAAGCGAAAGTTCCTCCTGGGAATAAATTATATTAGAGATAAGTATCCAAGACATTCATGCCATTAGAACAGTCTAAGTTAAGATTACATTTTTGCAGACTGCCTGTAGTAAGTTGGAAGAGGCTAGTACCTTATAATAGGGAACCAAACTTAGCCATTTGGATCCAAATATTGTATTGTCTTTTAATGTATATTTAACAGACTCTCATAAGGTATCTATTATATTTCAGGCACTTTGTAGCCAGAAGTATTATTTACACTGAATCTGAGTTGAAGGATCTAATCAAACAAAATGTCCTCAAATACATGTATTCAATTGACGGGGAGCGAGACGGGGGCTACCTTGATTCCACAATTGGCATTCTTTCCATCACTCTACATCACTTCCAAAATGGTACTAAAAGCCTAAAGGAAAGGTGAAATTTTGTGCAAACCATAAATATATTGTCCTTGGTATGTAATTCCTTGGTATTCTTGCAAAAAAATGAGAGAGGTTTTTGTAAGACTTGGTTTTATCAAACATGTTGATAGCTAACCTTTAATAATGCTATTGCAGATTCCAAAACACTCATCATTCATGGGGGAACATGACGTTTTGATTCAATCTCTCTGCTTGAAAAACAGCCCACTAAATACCTTTCAAACAAAGGGAAATTGCTTTACTGTATTTTCTTATTCATACATGTTTATTATAAAAGATTTAGATATAAGGGGAAGATGGCGGCAACATAGGTGGGAGCGGAGTCCACTTCCCCTCAACGCCAGGGAAATACCTAGCTGATCTGAGGAGCAGAGCGAACAGCCAACAGTATTCCAGCATATACGAAGATCAGAGACCAAAGATAGAGGACACTGAAAGATCTGACGGTAAGAAGAGTGCTCAAGGACAATAAGGTCCACGGGACCCAGGACTGCGCGGTACAAGGGCGGCAGAAGCGCCAGCCCTGGCGCAGGGGCTGCGGCAGGAGTCTTGGGAGAGGGCCAGGCTGCGCTGTGAGCAGCCAGGTGCTTGATTAGACCAGGGGGGCTTGAAAAGGAGGAATTTCTCAAAAAGAAAAAGAAAATAGAGACACTCAGGGGCTAATTAGAGAACTCTCGGTAGTAGCCGAGGCCCCTGGCGCCCCTCCCCCTCCACCCCTGGACTGCTACACTCACCTGAGGTCCGGTCGCGCGCGCGAGCAGATTAGCGAACGGGACCCACACTTGAAACCCCGGAGGGGCGCCCACACCTGAAACCTCCGAGATAATTTGGAGCAGAGACTAGCTGCTCCACCCACAGGCCCAAAACCTCGGAACCGAGTACCGCGTGATTCAGTCCCAGGGCGGCCCCGCCCGCCCGAGAGACTCAAGCCCAGGGCGGCTGGATCGGGCCCCCAAGCACAGAGCCTGTGGCTCAGCGGGCTGCGTGCGCTCACCAAGCTCAGGGCCAGCTGGGTGCCTGTTTTCCAAATACAAAGCTGCTGGCGAGTGTCCTAACCCCAAGGCGGCTGAATCCGCCACCTGCGCGCCAGCGTTCCAAGCCCTGGCAGCTCGATTGGTCCGCCGGCTGCGCGCTCAGGGCACAAAATAACGTCACAGACCCAAAGCTGCTGGATTCCCCTGCTGCGCACGCACGCGTCACAAGCCAAAGCGGCTGGATTGGCTGATCAACGGACTGATTGACTGCCAGGGACCACACCTACAAAACAGCGAAGAGTGTGACCCAGGAAGAGAGAAAAGTGAAACCAATCCTTCCAACCACCCCCTCCCGTTTCACAGACAGGACACCAGCAGAAATAACCTGACCGGTTTAAAGCCAACAGAAGATTTTTTTTTTTTTATCCTTTTTCTTTTTTTTCCTTTCCCCCTGAATTCCTTCTTCCTCTCTCTTTTTTTCTTTTTTTTCATTCCTTCTTCCTCCCATCCTTTACCATTTTTATGTCTTCTTCCTGCCTTCTTTTATCTATTTCTATGTTTTAATTTTTGCTAAAATTCCTTCTTATCTTGCCTCCGATCTTTCTTTATTCCTTCTTCCCTCCTTCCTTCCTTTCCTCCTTTCCTATTTCCTTTTTCCCTCCTTCCCATCTTTGTTTTGGTTTGTTTTGTGTGTGTGTGTGTGTGTGTGTTTTTTTTTCTTTTCTTTTGCCCCCCCTTTCTCTTTTTCCCACAGGTGAGACAACAAAACCTGGAGTGCTGAAAAGACTAGAGTTAGACCGTGTTAAACACATAAACGTCAGCTCAAGACCAGTGAGCACAGGAGAGTAAGGAGACAGCACCACCGAATCCCATTGGCATTCTACCATAGAAGTTCATATCATAAATCCAGGGAGTCAGAACAAAGCAATTTAAGACGCAGAGACCAACAAGAAGAGCCTCACAAACAATGGGAAGACAAAGAAACAATTCCCAAATGAAAGGAAAGGAGGAAGTCTCAGAAAGAATACTAACCGAAAAAGAGGCAAGTCAACTATCAGATACTGAGTTCAAAGCAATGGTCATCAGGAAACTCACTGAGCTCTCTGAGCTCAAAGAGAACTACCAGAAACTACAAGGAAACTACAATGAACTCACTGCAAACTATATCAACATGAAAAAGGAAATAGAAAATATCAACAAGAGCCAAGAGGAAATGAAGAATACAATTTCTGAATTGAAGAACACAGTAGAAGGAATTAAAAGCAGACTTGACGAAGCAGAGGATCGGATCAGCGAGCTGGAGGACAAAGTAGAAAAAAACACCCAGAAGGAGCAAGAAAAGGAAAAGAGGCTCAGAAAGAATGAAGAGGCAATAAGGGAAATGCAGGACAACATGAAACGTAACAATATCCGTATAATAGGAATACCAGAAGGAGAAGAAGAAGAGCAAGGGATAGAAAACCTGTTTGAAAAAGTAATGATGGAAAATTTCCCTAATCTGAGAAGAGAAAAAGTCACCCAAATCCAGGAATCACAGAGAGTCCCAAACAAGAGGAACCCAAAGAGACCCACTGCAAGACACATCATAATTAAAATGGCAAATTTCCAAGACAAAGAGAGGATCTTAAAGGCAGCAAGGGAGAAAAAGGAAGTAACATACAAGGGAGCCCCAATAAGGTTAGCAACTGACTTCTCAATGGAAACGCTCCAAGCCAGAAGAGAATGGCAAAAAATATTCCAAGTACTGAGAACCAGAGGCCTGCAACCAAGACTACTTTACCCAGCAAGGCTCTCAATCAAGATAGAAGACCAAATAAAGAGTTTCCCAGACAAAAGAAGTCTAAAAGAATACAGCTCCACCAAACCAGCTCTTCAAGAGATGCTAAAGGGACTGCTTTAAGGAAAGGAAGGAAAAGAGAAAGACAGAGGAACACAGGTAGGAAATAATGGCAATGAATAACTACCTATCGATAATAACCTTAAACGTAAATGGATTAAATGCTCCAATCAAAAGACATAGAACAGCTGAATGGATAAGAAAACATGACCCACACATATGCTGCCTACAAGAAACCCATCTCAGGACAAAAGACTTACACAGACTGAAAGTGAAGGGCTGGAAACAAATCTTCCAAGCAAACGGACAGGAAAAAAAAGCAGGGGTAGCAATACTCATATCTGACAAAATAGACTTCCAAAGAAGGGCCATAAAGAGAGACCCAGAAGGTCACTTCATAATACTCAAAGGAAGAATCCACCAAGAAGACATAAACATTGTAAATATATATGCACCCAACATAGGAGCACCCAAATACATAAAGAAAATCTTGGAGGATTTCAAGAAAGATATTGACAGCAACACAATTATAGTAGGGGATTTTAACACCCCACTATCAAAAATGGACAGGTCTTCCAAACAAAAGATCAACAAAGATATTGTGTCACTTAACAATACCTTAGAGGAAATGGACTTAACTGATATATACAGAGCTTTTCATCCCAAAGAAGCAAAATACACGTTCTTTTCAAGTGTCCATGGAACTTTTTCAAAGATAGACCACATGATAGGACACAAAGCAAGCCTCAACAAATTCAAGAAAATTGAAATCATATCAAGCATCTTCTCTGACCATAAGGGTCTGAAACTAGAAACCAATGCCAAGGGTAAAAACCCCAAACACTCAAAAGCATGGAGACTGAATAGCATGCTATTAAACAATGAATGGGTCAAGAATGAGATTAGGGAAGAAATCAAAAACTTCCTGGAAACAAATGAAAACGAACTCACAACAACCCAAAACCTATGGGACACAGCAAAGGCAGTCCTGAGAGGGAAGTTCATAGCAATACAGGCCTACCTTAAGAAGTTAGAAACAGTTCAAACAAACAACCTAACCCTACGCCTACAAGAACTGGAGGAACAACAACAAAGACAGCCCAGAGCAAGCAGAAGGAAGGAAATAACCAAGATCAGAGCAGAACTAAATGACATAGAGACTAAAAGCACAATTGTAAGGATCAATGAATCCAGGAGCTGGTTCTTTGAAAAGATAAACAAAATCGACAAGCCTTTAAGTAGGCTCATCAAGAAAAAAAGAGAGAGGATCCAAATAAACAGAATTAGAAATGAAAGTGGAGAGATTACAACTGATACCACAGAAATACAAAGGATCGTAAGAAATTACTATGAAGACCTGTATGCTAAGAAATTTGAAAACCTAGATGAAATGGACACATTTCTAGAAAAATATAATCTTCCAAAACTGAATGAAGAAGAAGCAGAAAACCTGAACAGACCAATATCAGCAAAGGAAATTGAAGCAGTCATCAAGAAACTCCCATCACACAAAAGCCCTGGACCAGATGGTTTCACAGGAGATTTCTACAAAGCATTTAAGGAAGAACTAACCCCTATCCTTCACAGACTATTCGAAAAAATCCAAACTGATGGAAGACTCCCAAACTCTTTTTATGAAGCCAATATCATCCTAATCCCAAAACCAGATAAAGACACAACGAAGAAAGAAAACTTCAGGCCAATATCGCTGATGAACATAGACGCTAAAATTCTCAACAAAATATTAGCAAACCGCATCCAGCAATATATTAAAAAGATCATCCACCATGACCAAGTGGGATTCATCCCAGGGATGCAAGGATGGTACAATATTCGCAAATCAATAAACATAATACATCACATCAACAACAGCAAAGACAAAAATCACATGATCATATCAATAGATGCGGAAAAAGCATTTGATAAGATACAGCACCCATTTCTGATAAAAACACTCAGCAAAGTGGGAATAAAGGGAGCAGTCCTCAACATAATTAAGGCCATATATGAGAGACCTACAGCCAACATCACACTCAATGGACAAAAACTTAGAGCTTTCCCACTAAGATCAGGAACTAGACAAGGATGCCCTCTCTCACCACTCCTATTCAACATAGTATTGGAAGTCCTAGCCACAGCAATCAGACAAGAAAAAGCAATAAAAGGCATCCAAATTGGAAAGGAGGAAATGAAACTGTCACTGTTTGCAGACGACATGATAGTGTACATGGAAAACCCTATAGACTCCACTCAAAAACTACTCGACCTAATAAATGAATTTGGCAAAACAGCTGGATACAGAGTCAATACCCAGAAATCAAAGGCATTCCTGTACACCAGCAACGAAACTGCAGAAACAGAAATCAGGAAAAAAATCCCATTCGATATAGCAACAAGAAAAATAAAGTACCTAGGAATAAACCTAACCAAGGAGGTAAAAGACCTGTACTCAGAAAACTACACAACACTGAAGAAAGAAAGGAAGGAAGACACAAACAAATGGAAGCATGTACCATGTTCATGGATTGGAAGAATCAACATTATCAAAATGGCCATACTACCCAAAGCAATTTATAGATTCAATGCAATCCCTATTAGAGTACCTATGACATATTTCACAGATATAGAACAAACATTGCAGAAATTCATATGGAACCATAAACGACCTCGAATAGCTGCAGCAATTTTGAGAAAGAAAAACAAAGCAGGAGGGATCACAATACCTGATATCAAACTGTATTACAAGGCCACTGTAATCAAAACAGCCTGGTACTGGCATAAAAACAGGCACATAGACCAATGGAACAGAATAGAGAGCCCAGAAATAAACTCAAGTCTATACGATCAATTAATATTTGACAAAGGAGGCAGGAGCATAAAATGGAGCAAAAACAGCCTCTTCAACAGATGGTGTTGGGAGATCTGGACAGCTACGTGCAAAAAAATGAAACTCGATCACCAACTTACGCCATACACGAAAATAAACTCAAGATGGATAAAAGACTTAAATATAAGCCGTAACACCATAAAAGTCCTTGAGGAAAACATTGGCAGGAAAATCTCAGACATTCCACGCAGCAACATCCTCACAGACACATCCCCTAAAGCAAGGGACATAAAGGAAAGAATAAACAAATGGGACCTCATCAAAATAAAAAGCTTCTGCATGGCTAAAGAAAACAGCACCAAATTACAAAGAGTACCAACAGTATGGGAAAACATATTTGCCAACGATACCTCAGACAAGGGCCTGATCTCCAAAATATATAAAGAACTCACTCGACTCCACTCCAGGAAGACAAACAACCCAATTAAAAAATGGGCAAAGGACTTGAACAGACACTTCTCCAAGGAAGACATACAGAGGGCCCAGAGACATATGAAAAGATGCTCAGCATCACTAGCCATCAGAGAGATGCAAATTAAAACCACAATGAGGTATCATCTCACACCAGTCAGAATGGCCAACATAAACAAATCCACAAACAAATGTTGGAGAGGATGTGGAGAAAAGGGAACCCTTGTGCACTGTTGGTGGGAATGCAGACTGGTGAGGCCACTGTGGAAAACAATATGGAATTTCCTCAGAAAACTAAAAATGGAACTGCCCTTTGACCCAGTAATTCCGCTGCTGGGATTATACCCTAAGAACACTGAAACACCAATCCAAAAGAATCTGTGCACCCCAATGTTCATAGCAGCACAATTTACAATAGCCAAGTACTGGAAGCAACCGAAGTGCCCATCAGCAAACGAGTGGATCCAAAAACTATGGTATATTTACACAATGGAATTCTACGCAGCAGAGAGAAAGAAGGAGCTTATACCCTTTGCAACAGCATGGATGAAACTGGAGAGCATTATGCTAAGTGAAATAAGCCAGGAAGTGAGGGACAAGTACCATATGATCTCACCTTTAACTGGAACATAAGCAATAGAAGAAAAAAGCAAACAAAATATAACCAGAGACATTGAAGTTAAGAACAATCTAACAATAGCCAGGGCGGGGGGTGGGGGGTGGGGGCGGGGATAGTGGGAAGAGGGTATTACAGGAACTACTATAAAGGACACATGGACAAAACCAAGGGGGAGGGTGGAGAGGGGGGAGGGAGGTGGGTTCACCTGGGGTGGGGTAGAGGGATGGGGAGAAAAGGCATACAACTGTAATTGCATAACAATAAAAAAAAAAAAAGATTTAAATAATACAATCAAATGATATAAAGAAGAAAGAGAAAATCAGGAGTAACTTAACCATCTAAAGTTAATCACTGTTCAAGTGAGTAATGTCCAGATACACCAAATATATTAAAATACGTAGACATATTTTAAACCAATGGTAGTCACACCGTTACACTATGGGATAATTGTTGGTTACACCACAATCATCCACGCTATTTTGCAGCTCTTTTCAAATTTAAAATAATGAGGACTTTTTTGTCAACAAATGCCATTAGACACCATGCTAACTTGCAGCTTCACATTCCACTATGTGCTCACTCACTTGTTCAGTTTTGACGATCCTTATTTCTAATTCTTTAATATTATAAAGTTTGTCAAGAACATTCTTGTTCATATATGTTTTATGCATACCTAATTATTTCATAAATTCCCAGAAGTGAAAATTCTTGTTAAAGAGTATACCTATCCAAAATGTTGATGTAAGAGACTGTATTGCTTTCTAGAAAGATTGCTCCAATTCCTACACTTACCAACAGCAAATGTTATGAATCATCTTCATCTTTACTCTAGTAAAAGGTGAAGGTGTATATCTCATCGTTTTTATTTGAATTTCTGTGATTACCAGTGAAGCTGGATACCTTCACAATGTTAAATGGCCATAATTTTTTCATTTATTTGCCTGTGCATGACAATTACCTGAAGATTTACCCATTTTCTATTGGGATATTCATCTCTCTTTTTCAATTTTGGTAAGAATTGCTTTACATTAAGGATTTTAATCTAACATTTCCCCCTCGACATATTATTTTTAATTATTTTTATTTTTAATTTTAATTTTAATTAAAATTTTTTTCAATTACAGCTTCATTCAATATCATTTTGTATTAGTTTCAGGTGATATCAGTATATTGGGTACACAATCATATACTTTACGAAGTGTTTCCCCTGATATTTCCAATAACCAACTGGCACCATACATAGTCATTACAGTATTAGAGACTATATTTCCCATGCTGTACTTTACATCCCTGTGACTATTTTGTAACTGCCAATCTGTACTTCTCAATCCCTTCACCTTTTTCACCCAGTCCCCCAACCCCACTCCTCTCTGGCAACCATCAGTCTATTCTTTGTAGCTATTCATCTATTTCTGTTTTATATGTTCATATATGTCATTTTTTAGATTCCACATATAAGTAAAGTCACAAGTGACATTTCTCTTTCTCTGGCTGACTTTTTTCACTTAGCATAATATTCTCTATGCCCATCCATGTTGTTGCAACTTGTAAAATTTTCCATTGTATATATGTCTCACAGCTTTTTTTATTCACTCATCTATTGATGGGCACTTGAGTTGCTTCCACAGGTTGGCTATTGTAAATAGCACTACAATAAACATAGGGATGCATATTTTTTGAATTAGTGTTTTGGGTTTCTTCGTATAGATACCCAGAACTGGAATCACTGAGTCATAAGGCAATTCCATCTTTAATTTTTTGAGGAACCTCCATACTGTTTTCCACAATGGCTGCACCAACCTGTATTCCCACCAAGAATGCACAAGGGTTCCCTTGTCTCCACATCCTTGCCAGCACTTGTTGTTTATTGATGATGGACATTCCAACAGGTTTGAGGTGATAGCTCACTGAGGTTTTAATTTGCATTTCTCTGATAGTGACGTTGAGCATCTCTTCATATATCTATTGGTTATGTCCTCTTTGAAGAAGTGTCAATTCAGGTCCTTTACCTGTTTTTTAATTGGATTTTTTTTTGGTATTGAGTTGTATGAGTTTTTAATAAATTTTGGATATTAACCCCTTATCACATGTATCATTGGTGAATATGTTCTCGCAAACAGTGGGTTGTCTTTTCATTTTGCCGATGGTTTCCTTTGCTGTGCAAAAAGTTTCAGTTTAGTGTAGTGCCATTTGTTTATTTTTTTTCTTTTGTTTCTCTTGCCTGAGATATACAAGAAAAAGTATTACTAAGAGAAATGTCTGAGATTTTACTGCCTATGCTTTCTTCTTGGGTTTTTTATGGTACCTAGTCTTACATTTAAATCTTTCATCTATTTTGAGTTTATTTTTCTATATGGTATAAGAAGGTGGTCTAGTTTTATTTTTTCTGCTTGTATCTATCCAACCTTCTCAAAACCATTTACTGAACAGGCTGTCTCTACCACATTTTACATTCTCGCCTCCGTTGTCAAATATTAATTGACCATATAGGTGTGGGCTCTCTATTCTGTTCCATTGATCTATATATCTGTCTTTATGCCAGCACCATGCTGTTTTGATTACTATGGTCTGATATCAAGTAGTGTTATTCCTCCAACTTTATACTTCTTTCTCAAGACTGATGTGGCTATTTGGGACCATTTGTGTTTCCATATAAATTTTTGGAATTTTTGTTCTAGTTTTGTGAAATACACCATTGGTATCTTGATAAGAATTGCATTGAATCTATAGATTGCCTTGGGTAGAATGGACATTTTAATAATGTTACCTCTTATTATCCATGAGCACGGCATGTGCTTCCACTTATTTGTATCTTCTTCAATTTCTTTCTTCAGTGTCTTATAATATTTTCAGCACAGGTTCTTTACCTATTCCTAGATATTTTATTTTTGGACACAATTGTAAATGGGATTGTTTTCTTAGTTTTCCTTTCTGATAATCCATTATTGGTATATAAAAATGCAATCTATTTCTATTTCTGAAGATTTATTTTGTATCCTGTTACTTTACTGAACTTATTTATCAGTTCCAGTAGGCTTTTTTTTTTTTTTTTTGGTAGAATCTTTAGGGTTCTCTATATATAGAATCATGTCATCTGCAAATAATGAGTTTTACTTCTTTCTTTCCAATTTGGATGCCTTTTATTTCTTCTTCCTTCCTCATTTCTGTGGCTAGGACTTTGATTACTAAGTTGAGTAAGAGAGGTGAACGTGCACATCCTGTCTTGTTCCTGATCTTAAGGGAAATGCTTTTAGTTCTTCCCTATTGAGTGTGATGATAGCTGTGGGTTTGTCACATATGGCCTTTATTATTTGGAGATATATTCCCTCTATTTGCACTTTGCTGATGATTTTTATCAAAATGGGTGCTGGATTTCATCAAAAGATTTTTCTGTATCTATTGATCTGATTTTATGATTTTTATTATTAATTTTGTTCATGTGGTGAGTCACATCAATCGATTTGCAGATATTACACCAACCTTGCATCCCAGGAATAAATCCCACTTGATCATGGTGTATGATCTTTCTAATGTACTGTTGGATTTGTTTTACTAATAGTTTGTTAAGTATTTCGCATCTATGTTAATCAGGGATATTGTCCTGAAATTTTCTTTCTTTGTAGTGTCTTTAACTTGTTTTGGAATTAGGATAGTGCTGACCTCATAAAATGAGCTTGGGACTCTTTGTTCCTCTTGAATTTTTTTGGAATAGTTTGAGAAGAGTAAGTGTTAGTTCTTCTTTGAATGTTTGGTAAAATTCACCATTGATGCCATCTGGCCCATGACTTTTGTTTGTTGGAAGTTTTTTGATTACTGCTTCAATTTCACTAGGTGTAATTAGACTGTTCAGATTTTCTGTTTCTTCCCGATTAAGTTTTAGGAGATTGTATATTTCTAGGAATTTATCAATTTCATTCATATTGTTCAATCTGTTGGCATAGAGTTGTTCATAGTATTTCCTTATAATTCTTTGTAGATCTCCGGTGTCAGTTGTTACTTCTCTTTCATTTCTGATTGTATTTATTTGAGTCCTCTCTTTTTCTTGATGAGTCTGGTTAAAGGTTTACCAATCTTGTTCATCTTTTCTAAGAACCAGCTCTTGATTTCATTGATATTTTGTAATTTTTAAGATTTTATTTTGTTTATAATTGCTCTAATCTTTATTATTTTCTTTTTCTGCTCACTTTGGGCATTGTTTGTTTTCTTTTTCTAGTGCTTTAAGTGTATGGTTGGATTGTTTATTTGAGATTTTTCTTTTTTCTTTTCACTTTAGGATATTTTTTTCATTGCTTTTAGAAAGAGAGAAAGGAGAGAAGATGGGAGAGGGAGAAACATAGATGTGAGAGATGCCTATTGGTTGCCTCTCATATGTGCCCAGACTAGGGATCAGCACCCAGACTAAGGATTGTACACATCCCGATTAGGGGTCACAGGTACCCAGACCAGGTATCAAATCTGCAACCTAGGCATGTGTTCTGACCAAGAATTGATCCTGCAACCTTTTGATTGTGGAATGATGCTCCAACCAACTGAGCCACACTGGCCAGGGCAAGATTTTTCTTGTTTCATGAGGTAGCCCAGTAATGCTATAAATTTCCCTCTTAGAACTGCTTTTGCTGTGTCCTATAGATTTTGGGTTGTTGTGTTCTTATTTTCCTTTGTTTAAAGGTATTTTAATTTCTTCCTTGATCTCATTGTTAACCCTTCATTGTTTAGTAACACGTTATTTAGCCTCTATTTGTTCATATGTTTTTCAGTTTCTTTTCTTGTGATTGATTGATTTCTAGTTTCATACCATTATGGTCAGAGAAGATGCTTGCTACAATTTCAATCTTCTTAAACTTAGTGAGACTTGTTTTGTGTCCTAAAATGTGGTCTATCCTAGAAATTATTCTATGTGCCCTTGACAAGAATATGTATTTTACTGCTTTGGTGTGAAATGCTCTAAGGATATCAGTTAAATACTGATATCCTTAGGTATTTAAGCTAAGGAGCATTTAAGCTATCTGATCTAGGCCACTATTTCATTGCTGATTTTCTATCTAGAAGATCTATCCATTGATGTCAATAGGGGCTTAAAATCCCCTACTATGACTGTATTATTGTTGATCTCTCCCTTTATATCTATAAAGATATGCTGTATACATTTATGTGCTCCTCTGTTGGGTACAAAAATGTTTACATGGGCTATATCCTCTTTTTGGATTGATCTCTTTATCATTATATAGTGTCCTTCTTTGTCTCTTATGATAGCCTTTGTTTTAAAGTCTATTTTTGTCTGATAAAAGCATTGCTACCCTGGCTTTTTTTTTTTTAATTTCCATTTACATGAAATAATCTTTTTTTGTCCCTTACTTTTAGTTTATATGTGTTTTTTTGTTCTGAGGTGAGTCTCTTGTACACAGCATATGAGGTTGGTCCAGAAGGTATCCAGACATGTAACATCAAACATAGAGACATTTATTGAAGAAGATACAAGATACGTGAGTGCTACTTCCATGTACATACATAGGAGAAACACATACATAGGACAATGATGCCTCAGTCCTCTTCAAACTAGGCACCTTGGAACCTCACACAGTTCTCCCAATCTCCATCAACTGCCCCATCATATTTTTTCTGAATCTCATTGATAGTCTGAAATCTCTTCCCTTTCAAAGGTTATTTTAGCTTTGGGAAAAGCCAGAAGTTGCAGGGTACCAAATATGGGCTGTAGAGGGGCTGACTCACCTGGGCAATTTGATGTTTTGCCAAAAAACTCTGCATAAGACGTGATGCATGAGTGGGTGCATTGTCCTGATGAAGCTGCCAGTCACCAGTTGCCCATACCTGTGGCCTTCTGAATCATCTGAATGGTTTCCATGGAGGAAAGTTCAAGCTTAATGCAAAATTTGATGCATATTTGTTGCTCTACTCACTCAATCATTTTGAATGTGGCAACCACACAGTACACATGGTCACTTAACTGCGTCTATCGCCCCCACTGACTAGTATGTGAAGTCGTCATTGTTCACACATGTGCATTCCAGGACACTCTCCTTGGCTGCCAGGTTACATCAATGTTGCACAAACTGTTCTTGTTATATTAACAATGGCTAGACTTTTTCTGGACAGACCTTATATATATGGGTCTTGTTTTCTAACCATTCGGCTACCCTATATCTTTTGATTGCAGCATTTAAGCTATTTACATTTAAAGTGATTATTGGTAAGTATACTATTTATTGCCATTTTCTTCTTTATAACTATGTTTCTCTTTTTTTCTTCTTCTTAAAAGAGACCCTTTACCATTTCTTATAATACTGGTTTGTAGGTAATGAACTCCTTTAGCTTTTTATTGTCTGAAAGCTCTTTATTTCTCCTTCAATTTTAAATAATAGCCTTTCTGGGTAAAGTAGTCTGGGTCGTAGGTCCTTGCTTTTCATCACTTTGAATATTTCAGTCAATTTCTTCTGGCCTGAAATGTTTCTGTTGAGAAATCAACTGACAGTCTTATGGGAGCTCCCTGATAGGTAACTAACTGTCTTTCTCTTGCTACTTTTGCAATCTTCTTTTTATCTTAGAGTGGGCCTATTTGGGTTCATCTTGTTTGGGACTCTCTGTGCTTCTTGGATTTGTGTATTTTTTTTCTTTATCATGTTAGGAAAGTTTTTAGTCACTATTTCTTCAAATAGGTTCTCAATCCCTTGCTCTCTCTATTTTCCTTCTGGTACCCCTATGATGCAAATGTTGTTACACTTCATGTTGTTCCATAGGTCCCTTAGACTATCCTCATTTTTAAAATTCTTTTTTCCTGCTCTGATTGTGTATTTTCTGTTACTTTGTCTTTCAAATCACTGATTCAATCCTCTCTTCATCTAACCTACTGTTTATTCATTCTACTATATTCTTCATTTCAGATATTGTATTCTTCCTTTATGACTGGTTCTTTTTCATGGTTTCTATGTCCTTTTTTTATGCTTATTATCTCTTTGTTTAAGTTCTTACTGATTTCATCTATACCTACCCTAAGTTCCTTGAGCATCCTTATAACCATTGTTTTGAACTCTATATGTGGTAGAATCTGGTAGATTGCTTGCCTGCATTTCATCTATCTTTTTTTGGAGATTTTTTTCTTCTTTCACTTGGGGCATATTTCTTTGTCTCCCTATTTTGGCTGCTTCTTTGTATTTGTTTCTGCACATTAGGTAGATCTGCTATGTCTCCAATCTTGGTAGGGTGGCTTTATGTATTAATATGTGTTCTGTAGGGCCCAGTGGCATTGTCACCTTGATCACCTGAGCTGAACACTCCAGAAATGTCCCTTGTGTGGGTTATATGAGCCCTGCTATTGTAATTGAGTCTTGATTGTTGTTGACCCATTTATGTGTGGGGTTTGCCCACAGGCTGGCTGGCTGTGAGAATCAGCCCTGACCAGCATGTATGAGATGCTATGTATGTCCTAACCACATGTAGCAGAATTCACCTCAGCATGGTCTGGAGCCTGCTGAGATCTCCCTTTGGATGTACCACTTGTGAAGCTAATTGGATCCTGCTCGAATGGTGTTTGAAGCTTGCCATTGGGTGTGTTGGTTCTGGAGCCTCTTGGGAGGGACTCAGGTACAGATCAGTGTCAAATGCTGCTTGTGACTTGTCCTGAGCAACTTGTTTGGAGCTACAAAGTGGTCCACTTTGTGGCTGCTTCTGCTGGGCCTGGGTGTGCATGAGAAGAATCAAGCTGCACACCAAGACAAGCTTCCACCAGCACGAAGCCCAGGGGCAGGTCAGCAAAAGGCCCAAAGCACCCCAAGATTTGCCTCTTCATTCCTCCACCTGCCTCTGCTTGCCAGCTGCCCATTAGGTTCTGTCAGTGAGTGAGGTAAGTTCTCAGTGAGTCTCCAGATTGATATCCAGATTGATATAGGTTCAAGCTCGTGTTAGTACTGAACCTGAGGCCACTCAGGAGACCTCGCAAGGTACATCAAAGCTAGCTGCTACCTGCTGGGTGCCTGCAGACTTTTGTGGGAGGGCAGGATTTCAGGGAGTCATCAGGGTTAAGTCAGCAGGGTTTATCAGGCCCAAGCAGACCAAGATTTGGCCATGTGAAGGGAGGGCTCTGCACCAGTTGGGTGTGTGTGGGGAAAGTGGCTTCAGTCCAAAAGCCACACAATTCAGTCTGTCCTAGATTCTTCCCGGATGTCCTGGAGAGCCCAACCTTGGCAGGGCCACAGGGAATCTGTAGGGTGGGGCTAGCGAATCTCCCCAACCATCAGTCTCAAGGGTAGGTGGAGGGAATGGCCACTTCCCCAGAGGAACACAACTCAGTCTGTCCCAGATTCTGCACAGACTTCCTGGCAAGAAAGAGCTCAGCATGGTGAGCCACCAGGAGACAGGAGTGTGGGACCACTGAGAGTCCAGTGGGTAGAGCTAGTGGATTTCCTGTGAGGGGGAGGTGCTTTTCAGTCTCACAAGAAGGTGGGAGGAATGGCCTCACCCCAGAGCCACAGAACCCAGTCACTGGCTCCATGCCCCCTTCCCTGAGTCTGTCTGCACCTCTACACCCTGGGCCCAGGCAGCTGACTCCTCCACAGGGCATGAGTTCCAAGAGTGGGGCAACAGGGAGTCTGGAGGGTGGGGGCTCTTCCATTCCCCCAGGCTGGTGCTGTATGGACAGGAGAGCTTCACCCAAGGAAGATGGCATCTGTATTGTGGGAGAAGGACTCAGCACAGGGACCCTAGTGGCTGTCCCCTTCAGCTCTCTTCCTGGAGCTACAAACACCAGTCTCTCCTCATACAACTCTAGTCTGCTCTGCCAGAGCCCCAGGTGAGTGGCTGGGAATGGGATTTTATGTGCTGACCCTTTAAGATGGCACTTGAGTATCTAGTAGACTCCTGTCTGTCCCTAGCAGACAGAGTCTCCACTGATTTTCATAGGCAGATGTTATATTGTTGCTTCTTCCCGGCTTTGGTGCTCTGAGCTGAGGAGCCTGGCATTGGGTTGAGACCGCACTGTCCTCAAGAGGAAACTTTGCATCTGAGATATCCTTCTGGATTCTCAGCCATTGCACATGGGAGCAGGGCCAGCCCTTTTGGGTTTCCACCCTTTCTACCAGTCTTGATGTCTTCTTCTATAAATCCTTGCTTTTAAGACTTCTGTTCAGCTAGGGTTCAGTTGGCCATGCAGGTTGATTGTTCTGTATTTTAGTTGTAATTCCAGTTTGGTCCCTGGAGGAGGTGAGTGTAACAGCTACCAACTCTGCTGCCATCTTGGATCCCCTCAGTATTTTATTTATCTTTTAATGTTGTTTCTTGTATCACAGAACATATAGAATATTGATACTGCAGGTACACATATATAGGTATGTAGCTATATGTATACAGAGACTATATAAAGATATAGACAGATAGAGCACATATCTTTGTTGTTTTTCTTAGAAAAATTGCCAGATGCCAAACTAAATTTTTTCTCAAATGTTTATGAACTATCATTCTTTTAAGATTTTGTTTTCCCAACTGATATACAAACTAAAAGTCTTCACCCCACCCATCAGCTCTTTGTCATCCCTCAGCCTCACCAGGGACAGAAAGACTCAGGGAAGGAAGGAGTGAGGGTTACCTCATGGAAGTAGCGCTCACGTAGATGCGAAACAACCCTCTCAAACGATGGGTGAGGGTGGTGCACCTGCTGCGGCTCGAGCAAAACGGCCTTATCAAAGCTATGGCAAACCGCCTTGCTGGGCTTTCTGAGGCTTATTCTGAATTAAGCTCTTTCACATAGTAGTTCTGTTACTCATAGAATTTTCCGATGCTTCTGGTGTCTGTGCTGTAGGACATCTGTGCCTGTGATAACTTTCTGAATGTAGAATGGGTGAAGGACTGGAACGCAGATTGGCAAGTAAGTCAGAGAGAAGAATCAGTAGGGAACAAAGCTCTGGAGACTTCAGACATCAGTGATTAAAACAAGAAACCGCTCCCACTCCTCTGGTTTGAGGATGGCCTCAGACCCACAGGTGAGTGAGAGCTCCATACCCAGGCCTCCGCTCTTCAGCCCTCTGCTTCTAGAACTCACAAATACCAGCCTCTGGTGGGGCTTTGGGGTTTGCAAAGTGCTTTCAGATGAATTATGTAGTTGTTATTGAAGCAACACATTTGTATTCTGAGTTCCTTTTCCTTACAAAGTGGTAGAGCTTCTTTATATACTCTGAGTAGAGTC
The DNA here is from genome assembly GCF_022682495.2 of Desmodus rotundus. Taxonomy (NCBI): domain Eukaryota; kingdom Metazoa; phylum Chordata; class Mammalia; order Chiroptera; family Phyllostomidae; genus Desmodus; species Desmodus rotundus. Next base: position 141,986,987 of record NC_071389.1, read on the forward strand.
CTCTATATCCAAGCATCTTCTCCCACTCTACAGCTTCTCTTTCCAATCTCAATGCTATCTTTTGATAAGAAGTTCTTATTTGTAATATCCAATTTACCAAATTCTTATGGTTAGTGCTTTTTGTGTCCTGATGAAACATCAATATTTTTTATTTCTTTAAAAAGTTTTAAAACAAATTTAGTAAAATACAGTTGACATATGATAAACTGCATATATTTAAAGTGTATGATTTATTAACTTTTGGGAGTGACGGACCATATACGTTATCGTGACTGTGATGATAGTTTCACGGTTAAATGCATATGTCAGAATATCAACTTTATCATTACAATAATATTGTATTATAGGAAGGTATTCTAATTTGCTTTCTGTTCCTCTAATATCAAGCAATAACATTGTTTTCCATTTTTCCAATCTTAACAAAATGCCTCTGTTTAGTGTCATAGGGATGCAGTAACACGGATGAACTGGAAATAATGGAGACGCTTTGTGGGAGACAAGCTTGTGTTACGTTGCTTGGCAATGCCATCACGTGAGGAAGGAGTAGCAAGAGCTCTGCACGGGGTGATGAGGAACACTCAAGTTATGCTGTGCTTCCGCAATGAGCTGTCCTGTGCTGTGATGCACAGTTCTTAAGTGATGAAGCATGCAAGCCGCGTAGCAAAGGGTGTTGGCTGAGGGTGGTGACAGCTGCCTGCTTGGGGAGAGACTGACTGAAGCCAGAAAGAAAGGACCTTTCTCTTCTTAAAAATGGCCTTTAATTATTACATTGTTTTAAAAATCAGAAAATACCTGTGCATAAAGTGAAATTTGTTCCATAGTTCCAGGCCCGCCTCCCCACAGATAACTCCTGGTACTATTTTGGCATGTAACCTTTTAGACATTTTCTTTGCATGGTTTTATATACATATAAACTATACACATACACACATATTGTTTGTTTTTTAAAAACAGAACTGTGTTAAAAAGAATGCTTGGCTACTTCCTCTTTTCATTTACTATCTTGTGGCCCCCTTTCCATGCCAATATGCCACAGGGGTCCTGCCCCCCTCTCTCCCAAAACACAGTTCAGGGTGCAGCAGGTATGACCCAGGCTCAATCTCAGCCACCAAGACAGCTGGCCGAGACCACGACGCAGGAGGGCTGGCGAAAATGACATGATCCCTCTGTACAGCAGGCTTTGCCCTTGTTCCCACACAACCACACTTGCAGCCCCTCAGCACCTTCCCTGCCCGTCCTCCAGGCCACACCTCAGAAACACACAGAAGCCCAGCAAGTCAGGTAGATGAGTGAGGCAGGCCCAGTGGGGTAATATTTTAACTGTAAGAAGTATAACGGACACATGGACCAAGCCAAGGAGGGGTAGGACCCAGGGTGGGAGTGGGGATGCGTGGGGCAGGGGGGAGTGGTGGGAGGCAAATGGAGACAACTGTAATTGAACAACAACAAAAAAGAAAAAAGAAGTAGAGAGCACTAGCCCTGTTTGAATGGCAGTCCCTTTTCACACACATCCCCCTGTAGGGAGGGAATGTTGCCAGAGCTCTAAATTTTCCTTGAACAGGCCATGAGGAGCCAGAGAAGGCCTTGAGAAGCTAGAAATCCAATTTGTTTTATGAGAAATCTGATTCTCAAATGCCAGCCGCTAAGTGTCTTGCATGAATCTAGGCCTTTACCTTTTATTTTTTAAATAAACTTTATTTTTTAGAGTACCTTTAGATTTACAGAAAAATGGCAACGACAGTATAGCGTTCCCATCTATCCCATGCTCAGTTTTCCCTGTGATTCACATTGTACACTGGCGTGGTACACCTGTCACAATTAATGAGCCCTTATTAATACATTGTCATTAATAGTTTATTCAGATGTCTTTAGTTTCTCTCTGCTGTCCTTTTCCTGCTGCAGGACCCTGTCCAGGACGGCACACTACCTTTAGTTGTCATGCACTTGGGCTCCTCTAGGCTGTGGCAGTTTCTCAGACTTCCCTTGCTTGTGATGACCTTGACAGTTTTGAGGATTTCTGGTCAGGTATTTGTAGAATGTCCCTCAAGTTTGCTTTTCCGATATTTTTCTCATGATTAGAGTTTATTAGTTTTGAGAGAAGTGCCATTCTCATCGCACCATATCAAGGGCAAATACTATCAACATAACTTATCACAGTTGATGTTGACCTTGACCACCTAGATGAGGTCATGTTTGTCAGGTCTCTCCACTGTAAAGTTATTCTTGTGTCCCCCTTTCCATCCTGAGGTCTATGAAGGGAAGTCACCATGCACGGCCCCTACTATGGGCTGGGGATTTATGCTCCACCTCCTCGCAGACTATGTGTCTCTATAAATTATTTGGGATTCTTTTCCACACAATCTTCCATAACCAGCTCCTCCCTACCTTTTTGGCTTCATCCAGCCACTCCCTCTCTCCCCCGCTACAGACTCATCATACTGCACATGGTTACTTGCAGATCCTTCATGGTACCATTCTTTCTCTAGTCTTTGTTCTTGAAATTGCCCCTGCCTGTGACCAGGTCTCCCTCCCATGCATGTTGAATTGCCCTTCAACCCTCAGGATTGTTCAAGTACCCTGCACTGCAGGAAGTCCTCCCAGAATGCATTCTGCATTAAGAGACTTTCAAGTTTCAAAATACCCTGTGTATGTCCCCATCGTGGCATTCATTCCTTTTTGAAAATTTATCGATTTTGTTTAAGAGAGAGAGAGAGGAAGGGAGAAGGAGAAACATGGATTTGTTGTTCCACTTATTTATGCATTCATTGGTTGATTCTAGTATGTACCCTGACTTGGTATTGAACCTGCAGACTTGGGGTATCAGGATGATGCTCTAATCAACTGAGCTACCAGGCCAGGATATTCATTCTTATTGTTGATTTTTAACACTCTTGTCTGTTAAACTGAGAATCCAAGAGCAGGGGCTGTCTTTTTTGTTTGTTTGTTTGTTTTCCAGTGGGGCTGACTTTTCACTCACCTTTCCCCTGTGCCTGAACAGTTCACACATCAGACACTTAGTCAATGTTTATTTTCTTTGAAGGAATGATCTAAAAAAACTTTCAGAATCCCAACTATAAGATTTGTTCTTTGAATTTCCAGTCCTTCTGTCTTGTCAACAACCACCATGTTCTGCCTTGTATTATGGTTACTTGGGTGTTTGTCTTTCTCATTTTAATAAACTTCGATGCTCTTCACCGGCTGGGATCATGTTTTGTTTTTATGTAGTTTCATGTTTCTTACTGACTTTGTCTTTCCTGTACTTTCTAGGAAAGTGTCTTGCACAAAATAGGTGTTTAATAAATCTTTTTGGAATGAAAAAATGGGTTAATGAACAAATACATGAACCTGCCTACAAATGTAATTGATGAGAATAAATTACACAAGGAAAGGAATGGACTGGAAAATAAATGGTAGAATTTCCAAACTAAACAAAGTTGATTTGTAATGCATTATTTCATAGGACATTATTTCCAAATTTTATCATGAGCAAATAAGTATTGTATTTTCGAGTGGAGAAATTTTTTAAAATGACTGTATTCTAAATGAAAAAAGGGCCACTTTCACAGCTCCTTAATGACAGAAAAGAGTCAAGCCTGATTGAGCTCTTAGATGGACCTTCCCCCCAAAAGTATATCCCATGTTACTCTTGAAAATATCTGATGGGTGTATAACATAACATGTTTCTTCCTTCCCTTTAAGACCAAAGGGTTAAAATCCAAGATTTTTTTAAATAACATTTTTCTCTATAATAAAATATAAGTTTTCTAATTGTCCACTGTTGGGGAGAAGTGAACAGAGACCAACCAATCTGGAAGGAAAAATAATTTCATAGAGAAAGATATATTACCATTATCATTAACACCAAATTAAACTGCTGTAGAAGAAACTCACTTAGAGGAATTTGAATTAGGAGGAAATTTAGTACCTCTTTTTCTCTACCAAAAAGTACATTTCATGAAAAGTATTCAATTACTAGCATTTGATTAGAACAACCTGTAGAGGGCGTCCTTGCACCAAGAGCCACAGAGGTTTGAGCAATACTTAGGGAAAAAATTTCAATTAAAACCACACTTTCTTCAGTGAAAGAAAATGTCTGTTGTGTTTTGAAATTATCTTTAACTTGGAGCCAATTGGCATTACAATGCTCAAGTGCTTTAAAGATTTCTTAGTGTATATGAATACATTAAATAAACAAAAATTCTCTGAAATATAAACTAACAAAATATTTGAAAAGAAGTTAACTATTTTTTAAAGATTTCATTTATTTATTTTTACAAAAAGGGGAAGAGAGGGAGAAAGAGAGAGAGAAACATCAGTGTGTGGTTGCCTCTCATGTACTCCCAACTGGGGACCTGGCCTGCAACCCAAGCATGTGCCCTAACTGGGAATCAAACTGGCAACACTTCCGTGCATAGGCTAGTGCTCAATCCACTGAGCCACACCAGCCAGAGCTAACTATTTGTATTTTAAATGGAGACGGGTTGTGATGCTTTGAATTCAAACCACATGTGCTTTGAAATCAGAGCGACTGGGATTTGAACCCTAACTCTACCACTTACTAGCTAGGTAACCACAATCAACTTACAGGACTTTTTTTGAGCCTTGTTTTCCCATCAATAAAATGGAAATAATTATTGCACCCACTTAAAAGCATTGTAAGAATTAAGGAAGCATTTGAAATAAAAGTACTTTTAAAATTAAGACACTGCAAGTTCAAATTGTCATAGACAGCTATTTCTCTTCAAAGATCAACAATTGTACAGCTGAAAATATGTTGTAACTGGAACCACATACTCTGTTCATTTTAGTAACTTCTAATGACCTAACATTTATTTAGTTCAATGTATGTGCACGTGCAGCTTCTCCTCTATCGTTTCTGTTTGTTTTTCCCTCTGAAGTGTCCACTACGCTACCAAGCACTGGGTGGAACACCACGCCATCCCAGACACTCGGTCCTGGAGCATTTGTCTCAGCATCTGGGTGCTAAACAACAAAGAGAAGTACACACTTGTGTGAGTCTGAAATCTTTCATAAATAAATAAATAAATAATCCAAACCTTTTGCTTCTGTTTTCTTTACCCCTCTAAGGGATTAGATAGGGGGGAAGGTTAAGTCCTTTCCGTTGGGGTCCAGTGGGTATGTTAGGCTGGAGCTCACCACCAACCAACTACTCTTCCCACAGGCGAGGCCAGAGCATTGGTCTTGTCCTCAGGCGCCTGTGATTTCAGTACCAGAGCGTTCCTTCAAGTTTACTGAAACACCAGCAAATATGAAGATATTCATAATTTGGGGGACCCCTACCCTACAGGGTCAGGGACTCCTGTCATCCTGGCGCTGCCCGGAGGGTTAAAACACCCTCCACAGTGTCTGACAAATGCGTAAGGAGTGCCTGCCCTCAGGGCACCACTGGCTGCAGAAGTCTCTGTAAATGAGCGGATTAGAGAGGATAGGGGTTTGCAGAGAGAGGAATGATAGGCGGAAAGTGAGAAATGGGAGAATATACAGCTTCGTTTAGCACTGGTGTAGAAACGGGAGTCATCCTTGTCACCATCATCATCATCATCATCATCGGAGCTCAGTGCCCTGAGATTTCATCTCACCCTATTTCCCTACACCTTTGCCTCGACTGGCCAGAGGAACAAGCCCGTGTAACCCTAAGAATCCCTCTAAATACGCTTTTCCGCAACCGCCTCCACCAAGCACGCCTTTGCGCGCGCTCTCACTTGGCCCGCCGCTGTCTCAAGGCAGCTTTCAGGGTCCCACTCCGCCCCGCCCCGCCCCGCCCCGCCCCGTGCGATCCGCAGCGCCCACCAGTGGCGGCCGGCTGGGCCTCCTCTCTCCTCGCACGCACCCCACTGGCGCCCGCCCTTCCCGCTCTTCCTCTCCCTGTATTTAACCCTCTGACTGTTGGCCTTGCAGTGCGTGCTGGCATCTGTGGCTTTGCCAGTCTTGCGCCTCCGCTGTCCCCTCTCGCTCCCGCGCCCCCTCCTCTTTTCCGGCTAGCGCCCGCTCTTTCCCTCCCTTTTCCTCTGGCTCTCCCCGGCTCACTCGCAGAGGAGCAGGAGGCTAGCGTCCCGCAGTCTCAGCAGGCACAGCCCCCGCTGAGCGAGACCTTAACCGCTGCAGGTTGCTGTAGGTGCTGCAAGAGTTTCGGCAGCAAGAGCCACCACCAGCGAAGAGGTCCGGAGTAGCATGGCCCGGAGAAGAGCCTTTCCTGCCGCCGCGCTCCGGCTCTGGAGCATCCTCCCCTACCTGTTGGTGCTGCGGGCGGAGGTCGGGCAGCCGCGCGAGGAAAGCCTGTACCTGTGGATTGATGCTCACCAGGCGAGAGTGCTCATAGGTAAGGAGCCAGAGCCCGGAGCCCAACACCTTCCTCTGCCTGTGTTTTCACTCTCTTTCAAACTCCCATTAAAGAAGGATCGATGCATGCATTTAGTATGTTTTAAAAACTTAATTTCCAAGGAAAATTGCTCCCCCTCCTGATTAGCCATTTTCCATCTGAAAGCATATAAATTTCTCTCTGAAGAAACCTAGGCTGATCTCATGCGCTGATCATGCTGTTGCTAGTTTCTACAACTCTCCGTTTTTAGGTGGACCCAGCATGTGTCAGCATCGCTTAACTCCACGTCCACTCCTTTTCCCTGAAAGCATCTGCTTGTTGGCATCATTCTTATCACATCCAGAGGAAAACAAATTGGTACCAAGGCAGGTGCTTTGTGAAACGAGATGACCCATACTAAATCTTTGGTGTTCTTGCATGCAGTTGCTGATTTGGATTCTTTCAAGTCCCCCTAGTTTGATAGTTGTTGTTGTTGTTGTTTTTTAAACAAACTAGGATTTGAAGAAGATATCCTGATTGTTTCAGAGGGGAAAATGGCCCCTTTCACACATGACTTCAGAAAAGCACAACAGAGAATGCCAGCTATTCCTGTCAATATCCATTCCATGAACTTTACCTGGCAAGCTGCGGGACAGGTGAGTTCTGAACTCCGACCAGAAATGGTGGAGAAAATTACCCTCTAATATTTCTACTGCCTGGTGACAGGTAGAAATAATACTGTATAGCATGTAGTCTGGTACATTTTTATAATTTATAAGAGTGATTTTGCATCTGATCTCCAAAGCAAATAAAGAACTAACTCCCGTTTATTTAAACATTTCACATAAATTAAGAATTCTCAAATGGAAAGGGTAAGCAATGTGGCTAAGCTCAGTGTTTTGATAAGCCTTGGTGTCTTCAGACTGACTACTGGAATGTAAAGACCTCAAGTACCAACATCACTTCTTTCTGTGATTATTGACATTAAAATTTAACATAATATTTAAAAGGCTCTTTTCCCCCATAGCATATACTAATCACTTATGACATTTGTACTTTACAACCAATTTTAAAGCCTATAAGTATTTTTGACATTGTGCTTTAAAAAAACTGATATGTTGAATATTATTCACTGGAACGATGTGAATGCTATATATTTCTAGCATATATATATATATATAGAAATTATATATATATTTCTGGTAGAAGTTCAGAGACTCAAAAAGAATATTTGTAAAATATTGCAGGCTATTGACTTTTTAAAGTTACCATTTAATATTTTTATATGGAAAAAGAAAACTGCAATTGCAATATATTTTTACCAAGAAGTATTCCTTTTATTTCCTAGCGTATTAGCTGCTTTTATATGTTACCTTTTGTACAGTTTCAGTATCTCGTAAATGACCTCTAATCAAATGATCTCTAATGACAAGTGGTAATAAATTCTTTTGCTCATTATTTGTTAAAATGTGTCTACTATGAAAATCATTGTAATTTTAATTAAAATCACATTTTTAGGACTTTTTCCCCTGAAATTACTTAAATGGATATCTCCATGAAGAATGTGATCCAGAAAAAAACACTTTATAAAAAGTAACTATTTTGAATTTAGAAACCACTTTGGTTCCCTTTAATTACCTGTTAGCTGTCTCTTTTCCCTCAGATGTGTTCGCTCATCATTTGTTTCTCAAGTAGATCAAATCTAAATCCTTTGACACTCCACTGTTGCTAAAAGAGAAAGAGAGAGAGATTAAGAGAGAGGGAGAGAAAGAGATGTTTTGTATCTAGAGAAGTTTATAGCTAGAAGGCCATCTATTCTGATTCCCCCATTTTGCAGATAAGTTCACTGAGGCTTGTACCTCTCTAAAGGGAGATTATTGCTTTTCTTCCTACAATTCCCTCTTTATAGATACTTTATGGACAATTAATTCTGGAATATTGTGAAGCCAGTAATGAATCAATAAGTGGACATTTTATTATCTTTTTGTTTCACTTGAATCTGTTTACTTGTGTTTGACCAGTGTCAAATGGGATCAATATTAATTGTGGTTTTTTTTAAAATTTTCCTTACCTGTACTTTTATGGATTTGTAAAATCCATAAGGTAACTTGACTTGCAGCCCTCCCTAGCTGAAAGGGTTTGGTCACTGTAGGAGAAGCAGAAAACATCAATAGCTCTTATTTATTGTCTACTTATTTATTTTTATCCGAGTTTGTCTTCCAAAGAATGGAATTTGAAGCAAAGCCTAAATTTCATGTTATTTTCCCTGTTACCTTATAGCATAGTGCATGTTTGCAAACACTGGCATATTGTTGAGTACAAAATAGATTGCTAATCAAACAACCTCAGGAATATTGCTTTTAGGGGATTCGAGAAGATGGTAGAACAGGCATGGAGATGAAGCTCTGGCATCTTTTTCTCTCCTTTTTTGGTGTTGATTACCCATATGGATCATCTCATTATGCAGGGCAATGTTGTCACCTCAATTAAACTATCCCCTCTCTGTGCTCAGTCAGCTCTGGTTAGGTGACCACAGGTGGCTTAGGAAGAAGGGTAGTGAGGGGGCAGGACCTTTGCAATGCCAAACAGCAAGATGTTTTAAAATATTATTTAAATTTGACCCCTTTTATTCAAAGTTATGTGATTCTAGCAGCATAGTTTTTTAAATGTATGGAAATTTTGTAGATGGGAAAAGCAATGACCTCAATAGCAATTAAACGTTTTCAAAGGTATCTCCGGCTAGAGCCAAACCACATCAACACATCTACATGAAAAATGAAAAGTTCATTCCATGATCTAGTTATTTCATCCAAGTAATATCAAACATGTAGGGATTTCGACACAAGGACAACCCATAGCTGATTAATGAAAATTTAAACTTAATATTTAAGTGTTTTGGAAACATGTGAAGAAAGTTAAAATAACTTTGGGATTGAACACCTCATAGAGGCAGTAGGTGTTACATAACCAATAAATGATGCGTCCAATAACCCAAGGTGTTCTTGAAGCCGTTTAAAATAACTTCCATGTTCTACTTTAAACAAATGCAAATAAAAATTACAGTGATACTCATTTTTCCACATCAGTTGGTCGAGTTTTTTTTTAAGTGTTTTGCAGTATGTGGAGAATCGCACATACTCATATGTGGCTGCTGCATGTCAGCTTTTTTGCAGGGCAATTCCAATCTGATGGCAAAAGGTCTGATATAGATCCTGTGACTGGGGAAGTTTACTTGCAGTGGTTCATCCTAAGGAAACAATCCTGAATATGAGTAAAAATTTAAATATGTAGAAAAAACATTTGGTAAATGTCTGAGCCTCCAAGGCAGCAATTGTCAACCCATGTGCCACAAGAATTTTTAAAATGTGCAATACCTGACTGATTAGTCAGGGGCGCTGCCCTTTTCCCTTAGATTGTGAAATAATCAAAATAAATGACAACAGCCAACACAACATAGCCACTTGGTGTGAATGAATAAAAATTATACCTATTTTTGTTGGTCATATTGGTAAAAATGTATATTTTTTGGTGTGCCACAGAATTTTAGTAATTAGTTAATGTGTGCCATGAGATGGAAAAGGTTGAAAATTGATGTTACAAGGTGTAAATAAACATTAGTTACATCTGCATAATTATATTTTGTTTTTTTCATGAATGTGCATTTATGATTTAAAAATTATTTTACCTTACATTGTGTGTAAAAGGGTGTACTTCAGAGTTTAAAGTTGTGTGATGGTCTGTATTATAGTTTATGTATATTTGTTATCTAGTAGCATTTTTACATTACACACCACTCAACATAATGGTGAAACAAATGGTTTTCATGGCTGATTGTAACTATGGATCCCCAAATTCACTATAACTATGGATCCCCCAAAATTCACTATGACTATGGACCCCCCACATTGGATCACCAGTATCTATTGCGATCCCTGAAAATCTGCTTTGGAAGGTTTTCCTGCCTGAAATGAAATTTACCTGACCTCTTCCTCTTCCTGAAGTCCTCATTTTCCATGGAAAACCCTGTTTCCACTTTTATCACCCATTTAAAATACTCATTATCTGTCATGGCCCATCTCAAGACTAGTAGATGACAGAATAATTTCTACTACAGAGGCTTAGGCCTAAAGGATTTTAGTAATTAAAGAAACGTACTCTTTGTTACTGTATATAACTTCTAATAGTTGATATTTTTTAATGAGCCATCCCTTATTCTAACTTTTTTCTGAATTTGAGACAGGTAGGGGCCATGAGCAACCATTTTAGTTTTCTAAACTATGCACTAATTAAACATTTTACTTGAAAAGTAAGCCTTTCTAAACCTAACAGCTTTCAAATAAAATTTTAATGAGAAGTTTTGTTAGACAAATCTGAATTCTAATATTAAGACACTACTGCTGATTTTCACTTGAATGAATTTAGTATAAGTCCAAAATTTTTTATTTATATAAATCATACAATGAATATGTTTGATAAAAATCTTATAAAATTTATAAAGATCATATAGACTTGATCTTAATAACTATAATATATTCTATCAGCTGCATTATAGTGCCAAGGTACTATGAGACCAGAACCTAATTAATAGGGCATCCCTTTTTATGTTGGCCTTTTTAGTAGTGGTAATAGATTTGAGCTAAGCCATCTATACTAGTTTTCCAACTTCCTTGTGACCAAATGCCTTGTGACCAAATTGGATTTCTGAGATGGTTGGCAGGGCCAGGGTGAACGGGTGTCTGTAGAATAGAAATTCTCTGGGTGAAGACAAGTGCCCAGTATTAACTTCAAACCTACCCGTGGATTACTAGCAAGATCTAACCACTTGTTTCAAAGGGTCCAGATCTTAGAATAAGCTGTTTATCATGTATAGGGCTTGTAGTTCTTCTAACCACCAGGAGTCAGTGATATACCTTCATTTCTCTCAATTTCAGGAAGTTTAAAAACAAAAATTAAAAGTGTTACTGTAGGTATAGGAAAGGAAGATCAGAATTTTGTCTACTGTCCTGGAGAGGTGGGTGGTCATGTGGGTATTGTAGAAGAATTGATTTTATTGTGTTAAACTGCAAAAATGTGCTCCTTGGTTTTATGTGTAACCATTGAAAAATAGGAAATATTAGATATGCTGAAAATACAGTGTATCAAGTGAAATATTTTCCAACATGTAAGGTTAATTATAAATGTGTCCATAACCCTTATTAGCTCCCTATCAATTAAAAATGAAATGTCTTGAATTATTGAAACTGCCAAAAATAATAACAATAATAATAATACAGAATCAAATCTAAAGAAAGCTAGAGAACTTTGCCTGGATAGTGGTGTCTTTATGAATGATTCCTGTCAGTAGCACCCAAATTCCACTTTAAAATGAGGAAAATTCCCCTGGGGAAAAAAAAAGTCATAAACAGGCTATTTTCCTGACAACTGACTCCCTTTTTTCTTTTTTTGCTAATTAAAAAAAATAGAATTAATCTATTGTTTCTGTAATATCAACTGGACATGTTTCTGTAACATCAAGCGGATAATCCAACTCTGTCATTAAAACGCCCCAAAGGCCCAGAAAGCTTGTTTTTGCAATGTGTGTTTGATACGTAACATCGGTCCCATTAAATTGGCTGCAGTTTGCAGTCTCAAATTTCCCATTAGACTGGTTGAGTTAAGGAGACCTGTATTAAAATACTCTTTTCCTTCCTTTCTCTCCTTGATAAAAATCAAAGACAAACAATAGTGAATTTAAATTCAAGTATCTCCTCTCCCTTTTCAAAGGAACTGCCAAATACCCTTAAACACCTCCTTTCAACTCTGAAGTTAGGGTAACGCTTATTGCTATTATCGTTATTTAAATCCCTTCATGTGTACTGTCCACATTTTTTCCTAATGGCGTTATGATTGTTTTGGTAGTTACAATCCAAGTGGCCGCATACCTTTGCCCTCCTGGGATTTGCCGTCACATCTTTGACGTGGTTTTATATCACCAAAAGGAGGAAATGCCTTGGTTTTTTTACCTCTTTTCCATGGTTTCAAAGTGGGAATGTGAATATGTTTACATATCGTGGGCCTGATTTTTTAAAAAGGAGGTACTCATATCAAAAGCGCAGCTTTAAACCTTTAATGTTTAGGTTGTGCTGTGCTGTGGCGTTTTGCATTGTGGTGCTGTGGACATGCCACTAGGGATCAAAGAGTAATTCTGCAGAGAGCCCGTTTCATTTAGCAAAGCAGGCATGTGCCAGCCATCTGTTGTATCTGCTGATAGAAAACAGCAGTAAGTTCCTCAAACTTTTGCCAGAAAAAAAAAGGGCTTTATTGCTTAGAGGAGATGAGTTGCAAGGTACCCTGTAAGCAACATCTGGTCCCATTGCGATCTACATGGCATAAATGTAAACTCCATTATGTCTTCCTTCCACAGTGGTGTCAAGGCGCGTAAACAAACCCTTCACTGCTATTCTCCGTGTTTATTCCTGACTTTAAAATGCCTCCACAAATAAAACTCCTTTAAATTGTTGTGGTGAAGCGAAATGCATGATATTCCATAAAGCATTTTGTTTTGGATTAATCTCATTTAACTTAAATGTCCCTAATGAATAGGATGGGTGTCGTGAAGGAACAACTTTGGAGATTAAGAGTTTAGTGAAAACGCTTCATCCTGCAGCAGGAGCTCTGTCTGATCAGGGCTTCTTTTGCTGCAGTAATTAAACCAACTTGCCCCACTTGCCAACATGGGAATAAATTGGTTACCTTTCCTTAGTGGATGGGGAGTTGTTTTCGCATGCAGCATTTCTGTCTGCTTCAAGCACTCACTGAATCAATAATCACAGACACTTGAGTTAGTCACAGACCATACAAAGAGGACTAAACATGGTCCTTGCCCTCAGGGAGCATATAGTCTGGGAAACAAAAATTCATCACACTCACTGAAATGAAGTTAGAAAGTATAGATTTGGCTAAGAATATAAAGAAGACCATTCTTGTCCCTGCCTGGCGGAGGAGGGGAGCCAGGAGCACTTTACTGAGCAGGTGTTGTCTAATTTAATTCCTAAAGGTAGCTTAAGCATTCATCAGACAGACAGATGCCTTCCAAGTGGAGAGCTCAGGATGTTTAAGTGCATGGAGGTCTTAAAGGGGAAGGCGTGTTTTAGATGATCATGGGGGTCCTCGTATCTCATTTGAGAGGTAATGGAAATTCGGTAAAGGTCAAAAATTCAAAGTCAAATAATGGACAAAGAGGAGAATAAGATGAAACGATTCAGGGAGGTTTCTCTCTTCTCTGCTCTGAAGAGAATGGACTCAATGTTCTGAAAGTTTGTCCCTGCATGTATTAAGTCAGTTTTTGCTGTATGTGTTGGGTGGACAGTAGCTTTTCCACAACCACTCTTTCGCTCTTTTTTCTTTTTTTCTAAACTTTTAGAAGAGTTTGTGATAATTAGCATCAGCTCCACAGTAATTTTTTTAGGTGATTAGGTCATGGAACTATAAAATATCGCTTTTTTTTGAGTGCATAGGATTTTAATAAGTCAATTTAATTTTGTAATGGAAACTAGAACTTTGAACTTAATGTAAAACAAAGCTTAAATAAGGAAAATAATATGTTAATTTGGAAAAGAATTAATTAGCATCTATTCTCAACTCCTATACTACTCTTTAAAGTATCATGAGAAGTATAATAAAGGTATAGAGATCACATTTGGCTGGGTGGGCATCCTTTAGTTTAAATAATGAGAGGTTGAATGCTAGAAATGAATTTATTTAAAATAACCCTGCTTCTTCAAGTAATCTATTTTATTTTTTAAATTTTATTTAGATCTTTATTTATTTATTTTTAGAGCAAGGGGAAGGAAAGGGGAAACAGAGGAAGAAAAACATCATTTAGTTGCCTCTTGCTTGCCCTCAACCGGGAACCTGGCCCACAACTCAGGCGTGTGCCCTGACTGGGAATTAAATCAGTGACTCTTTGATTCACAGACCAGCATTAGACCCACTGAGTCACACCAGCCAGGGCTCTATTTTCTTTTCAAACTTATTAAGTAAAATTTGAAAGTCACAGGACAATTTCTGTTCTTCCCTGTTTTTCTCAGATAGACATGTGGTTGTCTATTCTTCTGAGCTGTACATTTTGTCTTCTTTTTTAATTTTATATACAAATATGATTGAGACTCTTGAAATTTTCAGGCATCTTTGGAACCCCATTCACCTGAACAAAATATTGCAGGGCAGTTATGCATTGTGGGCCCGGGGCCAAGGGACAGATTAGGGAGTGAGTTCTTATGTGCCAACACTGGAAAGGAGATAAACCTAGACCTTGCTTAGCTGCTCTTGGCCAGAACTCAGACCATGCTCTGGGGGAAAAACATTAAGAACCAATTCCCTGCCCTTGAGAAAATTCGAAGTTACCTGGAGAGACAGATATATCTGCCTGTTAAGTGGTATTGTGGAAGTACTGATGCATTCCCAGGTTATAATGAGCAAACAGAGACGAAACCCTGAGCTGAGTCTGATTTGAGTTAGCCAAGCAAAAATCTGGGAGAGGGAATGCTTTTAAGGGAACGGAAACTGCCTGAGGCAAGGCACAGAGCCCGGAAATACATTATTTGGAGAACTAGCACTTTGGTGTGGCTGGAGTGTCTGCATAAAGTAGGAAGTGGAGAGGTAGGCAGGAGCTAGGTCCTAAAGGACTTTGTTCAGCATGAAAGCATGTGGGCCTTACTCTACAAGCAATGTGAAGTCAATCCACAGAAAAGTATAAAGCAGAGAACAATAGGGTCAGAGTTACATCTTTCAATCATCTTGTCAGCAAGACGGGAAATAGCTTCAAGGGGAGTTGACTTTAAGGGGAGAAATCAGGTATAAGATACAAGACCAGGGAGAAGGGAAGGGCAAAGTGGATTGGGGAAACATTTAGGAGATAACAATCTGAAAGTCTTGGTGCTAGGAAGGAGTGATTCAGTTCTTCCCTCTCTTTGCTTCACTAACTCAGCAGTAGCCCTGTTAGCCTTTCTGTCCCTCTGTCCCCAAGCTCATCCTACCTGCCTCTGGGCCTTTGCACAGGAAGTGTCCTCCACCTAAATGCACTCCTGCCTGACTTCTGTGTGGCTTGCTTTGGCATTTCTCCCATGTCTAATCAAATGTCACCTCCTTTAAGAGCCTTTCCCTGACTTCCCTCTCTAAAACTATCCCCCCGCCCCCTGCCCATTACTCTAAGTCTCCTCTACTGTCTGTTTTTTTCATGGTACTTAGTATAATGATAATAATTGATTATATTTGATTTTAATGGTTTGACTTCTGTTCAGTGTAAACCTATGAGAGCCAGGACTTTGTCCTGTTAACCATATAACTCCGGGTGTGGAACAGCTCCTGACACACGATAAGCGGTTAAAAACTATCTGTTGAATGAATGAATATATGAGGTAGGTCCCATTTGATAGGTAAAGCAACTGAGACACAGCAGAGTAAAGGAAACACAGGTAGTAAGTGGCAGAGCTGGGATTCAAGCCTAGCCCTTGCTCTGATCAGTGCTAAATAGAGGTGTGAGCACAGAGCAAGCTCTGGGAACACGGAGGAGGAAGCAGCTACTTTTGGCTGAGGAAGTAGGGGAAGGCTTCACCAGACAAGAGGTAGCAATAGAACTAGGACTTAAAGGACATGCATGAAGCCATTTAATCAACTGAGACCAAGGCACGAATGCGGCACAGTAAGAAGGACTGTCACAGGCAGAGGCAAGGGAGTTGTATGAGTACATTCTGGGAGAGGCTAATAGAACCTGGGCCTGGAGCTTGATGGGTGGAAGGTAGGACATAGAGGGCCAGGGAGAGGGAAGCCAAGGCTGGACATTCGGTATGGTCAGATGGAGAAACACTCGAAGCCATGAAAGGTCACTTAAGTCAATTCTTTCACCTATAAGAAGAGTAGTTTGGATCACCTCCAAACTCCTTCTAAATTCTAAAGTATTAGGATCCTATTTCTTAAATAAAACATCTTCAGTCATGTAACATTTATGGTAATATCTTTATACAAATTGTAATATCTATTTCTATGATTTTAAAAATCAAGACAGAAAGATTCTTCCTCTAAATTCTCTTATCAAATTTGAAAAGGTTCATCTCAGACTACTCCTTATTTTTCCTATGTTAATAATAAGAATCACATTTACATAAAACATAACCTGGGCTGGGCACTCCTCTAAGGACATACAGATATTATCTCATCAGATCCTCACAACAACCCTGAGACAGGAGCTGTTATTATCTCTAATTTATAGATGAGGAAACTAGAAAATAAGGAAGTCAAGTTACTTGTCCAAGACTATAGCCAAGAACAATTATGTACATGTTTATTAGATACTTTGGAGACCTTCCTTTGAAAACTTTTTGAATATCTCCTCGTTTCAAAAAATAACAATTCAAAAAACATTTATCAATACTTATTATGTCCTAGGTTCTGAGAATACAAATTTTTAAAAGATTTTATTTATTTATTTTTAGAGAGAGAGGAAGAGAGGGGGAAAGAGAAGGAGAGAAACATTGATGTGAGAGAGAAACATCAACTGGATGCCTCTCGTACATTCCTGACTGGGGACCGAACCCACAACTCAGGCATGTGCCCTGACCAGGCATCAAACTGGCGATCTCTCACTTTGCGGGATGATGCCCATCCAACTGAGCCATACCAGTCAGGGCTAAGAATACAAATTTTAATTGCTACAACTGCCTTCTAGGAATTCACCAGCTGGTGGTAAAGACTGTGGCATCAATAAAGTAATCATAATAATTGTGGTAAGTTCTCAGGGTCAACATGAACATGTACAGTTGGACAAGGTTTTTCACTAGATAAGGGAATCTGACCAAAGCAGCAAGTTCAGCCTGACCAAGTTGAAATCCAGCCCACACTTCATTTGCCCAGTCTTATAGCTGGACACAGAGCTTCACTGCCCAGAGAGGACACTGCTACCTAATTTGCACAGGGCCCTCATATGGCCTAGATGTAGTCCCCAAAAAATACCTTAAGAAAAGTTTTATGGGAGCATAAAGCCAGAGGATTTGCCATTGATTGGGTGAATCTACAATTATGTGCATTCTAGAGAAGACATCAGAGAGGAGGTAACATCTAAACTGGGTCACAAAAGATGTTCAGTAGGCAGAGAGTGGCTGAGGCAGGTGGGGACAGTTACTCTAGGTATGAACTGAATGACCCACGGCGAGCTACACGGGATTCAGAGTCATTGGTGTAGTTGGAAAATGATGGTTCAGAATGCATAAGGTTTATGGAACAGATCTGAATGATATAGATCTAGAACAGCGTATGCCGTAGTTCAGGGGTCCCCGACCTCCAGGCTGCGGACTGGTGACAGTGCAGGCCTGTTAGGAACCGGGCCTCACAGCAGGAGGTGAGCTTGAATGTAATGTGCTTGAAACATCCTGAAACCATCGTCCCCTTCCCCCCTCCCACTCCCTCACCCTGTCTGTCGGTGGAAAAACTGTCTTACCCAAAATCACCCCCTGGTGCCAAAAAGGTTGGAGACTGCTGGGATGACTGGTCTTAAAGAAAATAGGGAGCCACTGAAAGTTTAAAAGTAGATGAGAATATTTTATCTGCATGAAGGATAACTGGTGGCAGATGGAGGGTAAGGATGGGGTGCCTGGCTGAGGACTAGGAGCCAATTAGGAAGGTATTTAAGACAGCACAAGAGGTGACAAGGATGCGAACTAAGGCAAGCAGCGGGAAAGAGAGGAAGGAACGGACTGGAGAGCTATCTCCCAGTGCAGTTGACAGGACTTCGTGAATGTGGGTGTTCTGGAAATGAGAGAAGAGAGGGTGACTCTGAGATAGTTGTGCCGATAGTTATGTCTTAACTGAAAAATAAATTACAGGAAATTGATTAACAGTTTGAGGTTCAAAGACAGTGGCATCCATCTGGAAATTGCTCAGCATGAATTTCCGCTTAACATTCAGATGGTAAAGTCTCACATGCGTTTGAAAATGAGTCTAGAACTAAGACCTGAAGTGTAAAATAGAAGTCCTGATTTTGGAGACTTTGGATCCTTCTCTTCCTTCCTCTCTTCCTTCTTTTGACCTCAACTCAATAGATATTTATTGAGGACCCACCTAATGCCAAAGCTTGTGCTGAATGCTAAGAAAAAAAAAAATTGTAAATGTGTATGAAGCTTGCCCTCCAGGAAATGACAATGATATAATTTTAAATGTGTTATAATTGCAATATGAACAAGGTGCTATAAAGTACTGAGGGGGAGCATTTATTCTGTTGGGACAAGAGTGAATTATCTGCATGGAGTTCTTGGTGTTTTTCAGGGCATAGCCCGGGAAATATAAACCTAAGATATGAACCTTTGGAAAACTTCTTTACTGAACTTCATGGCTTTTATGTACTTGAGGTAGTTTGGCCTAATGTATTCTGCCTTTCGCTTGCATTTTTTGGAAATAAATACAAGGCACCCTATACCATTAGACAACAGAGCAAGTCAACTCTCCCAAATTAAATGTCTAGAACTACCCTTGAGGAAAGTTTTGGGGAGGATTCACATCTGAAGTCAAGTCCAAGTAGGACATCTCCTGTTAAGGCAGTCACCAATAGAGTTGTAAAATTACTCTGTTATTTGGCTTTTGAGTACTTAGTGAAGCAATTTGATTCCCCACATTTGTAAGTTCAGTCAACATTCCTATTTCCAGTTGGAGCTTGATTAGGATTTAAGATTATCTTCATATTTCTGCTACTTACAGCAGTAGCCAGCAGATGGCAATGTAAAAGTTACTTCTTAATGAAATTTTCCAGCTCAACATATTTTAAGGCTAGGGGGTCGCTATTTGTAGGGCACTGTGATCTTTATGTAACTGATTTCAATAGGTCACTAATATATCAGTAAGTTAGGGGAAAAAAACTCCTCGTATTCAATGACACTGAAAGCATTAAAACTCATGTTTCAGAGCTCACCCTAAATAACTAAACATGTGAATGATTTCACTATACACTGATCACCTCTTTCTTCCTATTAAACGACTGTTTGATTTCACGCAGGAATCAAGCTTTGAGTTATCTCTTCATGTTCATCCAGTTCTTTTCTTTGCCTTCTCTGGCTGTATTTTTAGATGTCACAGAATAGCAGAATTGGAAGAGATTCCAGGGTTCATCCACCCCATCGAACCCAACCTTTCTCTAAAGCATCCGTGAGCTGTGGTCTCTCACCCCCAGTTGAAGATGCTCAGTGGCAGGGAAGTTACTAAAGCAGAATTGTTTCATAATTTTGATTGTATCAATCATAGAAAGTTGTTCTCTGTCATAGTTCAAAACCTGCCTTGCTGGTGTAAGTTGAATATCTCAAGACTACTAGTCTATGGACTCACATTTGGAGAGTCTAGCTTTGCTTTTACACCCTGAAGATGACTGATTGGTCACCCCATTGCTGATATAGGGCTACTGGTTCACTCCTACTGCTCCTCTGGCAAAGACCAGCGACTTCTGTGAAACATATCCCCTTAGAAGGGCTCTACACATGCCATCCTGGAGGGACATGTCTTGACCTCTGCCACTGAGTGAGGCCCTGGTGAGAGGCTGCTTCTCAGGTCCAAGTGCAGCCTCTCCGTGCTCCTGAGCTGTAAAGACTCAAGGGGCTGCACTGGTATGCGTTCTCCACAGGACTTGTGGCCTCAGAGCAGCTTGTTCTGTGCAGAAATGAGCAGTCTAGCCCTTACCTCAGTTGGGCATGAACTTCGTCACTTGGTACCTAAAGCAGCATGGCTTTAGGACCCTGATTCCAACTGAAGACACCAACATTAACTTCCTGCAGCCCATATCCCATAGAAATGAGGCCTCGTCCTTAGGGCCAGGACTTAGAATCTCTCAGTACAAATGTGCATCTCTGCCTCCCATCTGCTTAGTCACTGGGCAACTGCATAAACAAATGCCCTATTAGCAGATCCCCTGAACCCCATGCATGCCACAGATCACCAGAGATATAGCTGAAGCCCAAATCCCAACTGACACCCCACTGGAATGCCCAGTCACATCTATAATTCGTGGCCTTCACCCTCCCCCTGACCTCTAGAGCCGGTGGGAGTGTGTTTCAGCCTCTTCCTGACTGGTAGCTAGCCCACAGGCATTTGGGGACAGCTCACATCCCCTTCATGCTGTCTTTTCTCTATTCCAGCTGCCCCAGTTTCTTCAGCTGCTTCACTTAATGGTTTTGTATTTCTTCAGCCTTGACTCCTAAATACTTATCAAAAGTATAAAATTGTCAGAGATGAAATTTACTGGTACTTTCCTCTTTAATACTCCAGTAAGGAAAGAGTTCATTGCTACGTTAGAGATTAACTTTCTTACTTCTAGAGTTGTGAAGTCAGTTTTTGGTCTGTAAGTTCCATGTGGTAAAGAACAAGGGGAAGAAAAAGGAGGAGGAGAAGATTAAATAAAATAAAATAAAGTAAGAAGAGGAAAATAGCTAACACTTATCAAGTACATTGTGTTAATCACTTTTCATCACTATCCAGTTTAATCCTCACAAACTACCCTTTGAGATCAGCACTACTAATACTCCCATTTTACAAAAATAGCAACTGGGTCACAGAAAGGTTAAGCAACTTGCCTCAGGTCCCACAGCTAATAGGTAGTGGATCCAGGGTTTAAACTCAGGGGGTCTGACTCCAGAATCCATGACGAAACTGCAGCCTGAACTCTTTGAAATTGAGATTTTTCCTGAACCTGCATCTACATTATTGAGACATTTTATTTCATGCATACTGCAGACCCTGACCAATATGAGCTTACATTGTCTGAGGAGGTTAAAATAGCCTGGCATTAATAAATATTAGGCCGACTCACTTGAAATGGACATTTTTAGTATGTCAAAACGGTTGGATTTCATGTGATTTAGCCTAATAAGAACTGACACTTAATGGACATTTACTGTGTGCCAGTGGTTCTTCTCAGTAATTTACAAACATGATCTCATTTAGTATTTAGACCAGTTGAGTTGAGGGTACTATTTTTATCTCCACTAAAACATGTAAGAAGACGGAGAGGCAGAGAAATTAAGTAACTTGCCCAAGTTCACACTGTAGTCACCTACAGAGCCTGGGTGTGAACCCTGGCAGTTCTATGTATATCATTTCCCTTCTAGGTTATAAAAGAGTAGCCAACTGTCTGTCTATCCAAATCATTTTTTAAAGATTTTTATGTATTTATTTTTAGAGAGAGGGGAAGGGATGAAGAGAGGGAAATATCAGTGTGCGAGAGACACATCCATCTCTGTTGCCTCTGGGCGCTCCCCTAACTAGGGACCTGGCCTGCAGTCAGGCATGTGCCCCAACCAGGAATCAAGCTGGCAACCTTTCAAATTGCAGAAAAACACCCAACAAACTGAGCCATACCAGTCAGGGTTATCCAAATCAATTTTATTTTATTTTATTTTTTAAATTATATTTTCTTGATTATGCTATTACAGTTGTCCTGATTTTTCTCCCTTTGTCCCCCTCTCCCCAGCACCCTCCATTCCCTCAGGCAATCCCCTAATCATTGTTCATGTCCATGGGTCTTGCGCGTAAGTTCTTTGGCTGCTCCATTTCCTATACTCTACATCCTCGTGGCTATTCTGTAATGACCTATTTGTACTTCTTAATCGCCTCACCTCTTCACTCATTTCTCCCCACCCAACTCCCAATTGGCAACCATCAAAAACGTTCTCCATATCCATGATTCTGTCTTTGTTCTTCTTGTTTGTTTAGTTTGTTTTTTAGATTCAATTGTTGATAGATATGTATTTTTTGCCATTTTATTATTCATAGTTTTGATCTTTTTTTTTTCTTCAATAAGTCCCTTTAACATTTCGTATAATGGTTTGGTGATGATGAACTCCTTTAGTTTTGTCTTGTCTGGGAAGCTCTTTATCTGCCCTTCAATTCTAAATGGTACCTTTGCTGGGTACAGCAATCTTGGCTGTAGGTCCCTGGTTTCCATAACTTTGAATATTTCTTGCCAATATCTTCTTGCCTGCAAAGTTTCTTTAGAGAAATCAGCTGACAGTCTTATGGGAACTCCCCTGTAGGTAACTAACTTCTCTTCTCTTGCTGCTTTTAAGATTCTCTCTTTATCTTTCACCTTTGGCATTTTAATTATGATATGTCTTGGAGTGGCCTCTTTGCATCCATCTTGTTTGGGACTCTCTGTGCTTCTTGGACTTGCATGTTTATTTCCTTCACTAAATTAGGTAAGTTTCCTTTCGTTATTTTTTCAGGTAGATTTTCAATTTCTCGCTTTCTCTTCTCCTTCTGGCACTCCTATGATGCAAATGTTGGACCTCTTGAAGTTGTCCTAGAGGCTGCTTATACTATCCTCATTTTTATGGATTCTTTTTTCTTCTTATTGTTCTGATGGCCTGTTTTTTGTTTCCTTATGTTCCCAATCATTGATTTGATTCTTGGCTTCATCCACTCTACTGTTGTTTCCCTATTAATTTTTCTTTATTTCAATTAGTGTATCCTTCATTTCTACTGGAACTTTTTTAGGCTGTTGAGATCCTCACTAAGTTCTTTGAGCATCCTTATAACTACTGTTTTGAACTCTGCATGTGATAGATTGCTTATCTCCATTTCATTTAGCTCTTTCTCTTTTTGATCTGTTCTTTCATTTGGGCCATGTTTCTTTGTCTCCTCACTTTGTCAGCCTCCCTATGTATTAGGTAGAGCTTCTTTGACTCTGTGTCTTGGTAGTGTGGCCTAATGTAGTAGGCCTGCAATCAGTCCCCTACTACCAGTCCGGATGGATGTAGTTTCTTTAATTCCGTAGTTGTCAGACTTCCATTCAACTTGATTTTTGATGGTTCTGAGTGATGGTTGTTTTGTATTTTAGTTTTAATTTTGATGTGGGTGTGCAAAGAGGTGAGCCATATCTTCCTATGGGGGCATCTTGACCAGAAGTTTCCAAATCAATTTTAAAAGAAGAGTTTCATTTAGAGAGTCCCACCTTACAAGATAAATATCAGATCACCTAAGTCAAGATACAGTTCAGAAGACATGTAAAACTAATACAAAAATCTACTTGACTCTAGACCGGCTGAGTGTCTTTGGCTCTCAAAGTTGGATCATTAAACTTACCTGATTTCTTGGGTATCTGCTGACTTGAGTCAAGAGTTATCATTGCATGCCCCACATTATGTAGGAGTTGAGGGAGCATTTACCCATAAACTGAGGGAGAGAGTATGAACTGGTACAACTCTCTTGAACTGAAGTAAGAGTTGTCCCGTATTCTGCTAGTAGCAGTGACACCTTTCTGTACTGCACTTAACACTTTAAAACACGCTTTCATTTATAGCATCTCATCAGGTTCATTTAGTCCTCACAGTAACTGTGGAAAATCATGCATTAATGAAACTGTAGATAACTAAATATGAGGAATAACTGTATAATTCACAGAGAGTGGCCATTTGCCAAAAGTAAAATAACTCAAAGCTGATCTTTAATAGCAGTGCATTTTTCTATAATGCACAAAAGATTTTTGTGTTTGTGATTTTTATGGAAATGCTTTTGCCTTTCAATAAAAATAAATAAGGGCCCATTCAATAAATACTATTTAAATTATAAGGAAACTTTCAGTGGAAAATGTAAGTGGATTACCATTCCATTCCATAGTAAGCATAGTAATAATTACCCTTTGTTTGTTTTCATATTTGGTATTTCAAGATATTTTTTGCCATCAATTCCTTGAGAAATTGTGCATATCCAAAACTCTTCTGGAATGGTATTTACATGATTGGAGAAAGTTTTTCCCTGAGTATAAAACACTTCAAGTTAAGAGAGGTGACCAAATCTCCCCTTTGGAGTGGGACATGGGCCAGGGCTAGGTGAGACTAGTGAGGCACTCAGGGTGCCTGTATGAACCAAGGAGTGGGCGCCTCTGTAAATGTGTGCTCTGGTCGCCTTGCTTGCCTCCCCCTAGTCCAGGCCCCGATCATACTGAAGAACATGATGTGTGATAGGTAATTTTATGTGTCACCTTGCTTGGGCCACAGGGTGTCCAGACATTTGGTCAAACATTATTCTTGATGTACCCGTGAAGGGACTTTGGATGCAATTAACATTTGACTTGGGTGGGCCTGAATAGAACAAAAAGGCAGACCCTCCTAGGAATAAGAGAGAACTTTTGTCTGACTGCCTGCAAATTGAAACACTGGCTCTGGCTCTGGGTCTTGAGCCTGCCTGCTCTCAAACTGGAACTTACACCATTGGCTCTCCTTGTTCCCAGGCCTTTGGACTCTGATTGAACTACCCTACTGGCTCTCAGTCTCTGGATTGCCAGCCACAGACCTTGGGACTTGTCAGCCTCCATAATCACATGAAGCAATTCCTTATAATACACCTATTTATCTACCTGTCTACCTGTCTATCTATCTATCTATGTATCTATCCTACTAGTTCCTTTTCTCTGGAGAATTCTGACTAACAAACCATATTTTATTTCTTAACTGCCTAACAGTGGGAGGACTTATTATCAAAGAGGCAAATGGAGTATGGAGCCAAATTTTGATTAACTTAAACTCTTGAGGGACCTTGGTTTCTTCAAGCACTAAAAGTAAATAATTAATTGCTATTTACACCAGCAGCACAATGCAGTTGCATAATGTGTACAAAGTGCCTGACACATAGTAGACACTGAAAAAGTAGGGTCTTTTCTTCCCTTTGTGTTAATGAGCTCTTCATGGTAAGTGGGAGCCGTGAGGTCGAAGAAAGGGAGTGTGCCAGAGCCCAGGCTGGGGAGTCTACTGGCAGGAAACCCACATTCCACTCTCAGAGATGGAGTCCCACTCTCTGAACTCAGTGTCACACTGAGCTGGCCTGAGGAGCCCTGGCTTCTGCCCCAGCGCCCACACCATCTATTTGGGACCTCAGAAAAGTATTTCATTTTCTTTCTCATCTGTAAAATAAGGGGGTTCCTTTGGTTCTACAAGGTCTGTGATTTATTATTAGTTATTATGATTTCCCCCTTGTTCTTGGTTTTGTGTTGGAATTCAAATCACAGAAAGAAAAATGGCCTGGACAATGGGGTTGATTGTGCTTAAAAAAATGAAACAAACTTTGTGCAGAATTAACTTTTCAAAATACTGTTTGCCTGAATAATACTAATAAAAGCTACTAAAATCTAGCTTACACAACTTTTATCTGGTTTTCCTATTAGTTTGGTTTCAGTCCATTCAATTTAACTAATAAACTGACTTTAAGAGTTACAGTCTGAGGAAGGTAAACAGGATGGCTATGTTACTAATATTTACCATTTAAGGCTGTGTCCAAATAGTTGCTCCTTTGTAGATTCTTAAAACAGTTATTCCTGGCATGGCTCTTTACAAAGAACTAAGGAATCAACTCAGATTTTATCTCTCTGTTGCAAATTGGGGGTTTTTTTCACATTTTGAGCTGTCTTTGTAGTAATTATAACTTGTGAGACCCATTACTTACTCAGGAACATAAACTGGACTTCATTAGAGTTTGCAATGCTTAATTTCCTGGGTATAACTATTTCTTTTTATGAATCCTTACAGAGTTTCATTTTAAGTTCATTACTTTTTTCCATCATAAACTAGTATACCCTCTAAAACTTTTTGAAAAATAAAGAAAAAGAGAAAGCAGAATGTATAGTTAACTCATGTAAGAAAACTTTAATATTTTGGTGTTTTTCCATCTAGCATTTTTCCATTGAACTAACAATTTCTGTCCTTTTCTGTTTGTTGTTTGCTTAAAGACAGTGGGGCAGTTTCCCATGTTATTACATATTCTATAAATGATTTTTAACAGTTGCACAGTATTCTGTAGTTTAAACATTCTCTTATTTAGATGATGTGTTTGGATAATTTTTCACTGTTATAAATATACTGTGAATGGCAATTTGATGCACAAAACGTTTTCCATAGTAGGGTTACCACTTCCTTAGGACTGTGTTCCACAAGCGGAATTTCCGAGTCAAAGCGTCTGATCGTTGTACAGGCCCTTGGCACAGGCGTTGGTGCTGAATGGCTTGTAACAGCTACTCCGTACTCCCAATGGAATATGCACGGATGGCCTTTTTAGTCTTCTCGTGGGGCTTATTTCTAAGCCTCCAAACGAAACTTTTCCAATGATACTGGTGATTGTCGATTTGTGCCTGCCTTGTAAGTTCTGACAGGTTTATCTCAGTGGGAACTTCATACTGTAGGGGGCAGTGGGGGATCAGTAAGGACTCTTCTCCCTTTCCGTACAGGGATAAGGTCCATCCTGGGAAAAAGTTCTGCATAAGGATGATTATTCATTGTGAACATAGGACCCTTCAGATACACATTAATTATAAATTATATTTCTAGCCTACAAATACAAAATGAATGGGTGATTTAAACAATTACAATAGGTCATTCTTTTTAACATAGCAAGGAAACTTTCTCCTAATTTTAAGTGAATATTAGTAAATATTTATGTGAGCTTCTCTGCACATATGCAGATATATATTTATCCAGAAATATTTTGAAATAACAGTGATCAAAACATTTTGCACACATATTCTCTAATTTTTAATATATATTAAATAATTTATTCTCCCAGCACTTAGTGGTGTAATTTCTCAGTGGTGTAAATTTTCACGGGGGCAAGGCAGACAGGGATTAGCAAGTAGAGAGGTATTGTCTTCAGTGGCGAGAACATAGCACTTTCTAAGAGGAAGAATGGTGTATTTGCTACATTATCAAAATAAGAGAACTCTGAGCAAATAAATATATTTTTACAGGTGGTCCATAAAAGGAAAAACAATTTCATTTGCTGATCAGAGCACCCAGAGTGGAAGAAAGGGAAAGAGTCAATACATAACAGGGAAGTCTTTAAGGGAAAGTACTCAGGCACCCTAAGCACTGGTTTCACTTGAACCAGCAGTCTGGATATCTAAGTAAATACTCCACATTTTAGCTTTTGAAGTGTCTGTTCTCTGTGCTGCCTTTGCTCTCTGTGGAATAAAATGTTGCACGGGTAAAAAGAGCCTGGTAGGTAGACACACATTATTGTTTATAAACTGCTGGCTTCTCCACTGCAGAGCATCTTCTGCCGCCACTTCAAAGACAGGCCCTCGCGTGCTTCTTTGAGCAAAGTCTCCTGTGGTGAATGAACACAAGGAAAACAGAAGGGAAAGAGGCGGGTCTGACAGAGGGAAGCATTCTCAAACCATATTGTGGCTCATTTTAAGTGATCTCGTCCATTGGTTATTAAAATGTATCTCTGCATTTTGAAAATATCAGAAATTGATAAATGCAAAAAATGTGTACCCAAGGACATCTGTAGCAAATTCCTGGTTTTGCGCATGTTTCTGAGATGAGTACTCATTAGATCTTAGGTCACAGAGAGCACAGAACTAATATACTGAGACTTTAACATTGAGAACTAACTCTACTGAGCCTGATTGCCTACCTAGTTATCAATGCAGAATGAACTGTATTCTTCACAAATACTTGGGACTGTATGTTAAATCTTGGTTGGATATTTCAGGGACTGCCTCCACTTAGAATCACAGACTCTTAGAATGGAAGGGACGCTTCAATGACCTGCTTTTTCAGATGGGAAAACCAAACACCTGAGAGGATGACCAACTTTCTGAGGACCACTGAGAGAGCTAGCAATAGAGCTGGCAAAAGAGCACATACCTTGAGACAACCAGAGCAGAGATTTCTACCTTGTTTCTGTCCAAAACAACATCACCACATCACAACTCAACAGTTCCATAAAATGTGGAAGGAAAGAATTGCCTACATTTTTTCTCCCAGAACAGAGTATGAGGAAGTCTGTTATCCAGTTCAATAAACACACACACACATTCTAATGTTCACTTTTGAGGTGATAGCTGGATGGGCTGGTTACTGGTACTGCTCAGGTCTGGCTATATGACACATTTCACCCAGTACAGTGCCCAGGACATGGCAGATATTTAACAATGGTAGTCCCCAATCTCAGGCTAATATCAGTGTTAGGTTTTTTTCTTTTTAATTTCAACATTAATATAATGGAAATGGTTGGGAGGGTGGCAGTATCATGGAAAGCATGCTGAGCCAATCCTGATGGATGGGACTTGGAAATATAACTTAATCTCCCTGGCCTGCAGTTTCCCCTCATGATCCAAAATTTTCCCAGCTCTAAAGTGTTTTGTTTTGCCATTTTACCTTAGAGGGCCTTTGTGAAGACTGACTTGTTTACAGAGCTCTCTTAGATCCCTTATTGTAGAAATTCCAGAAGCGTCAAAAGGAACTATATGAGGTCTGTCTGGAAAAATTCCAGCCATTGTTAATATAATGAATATAATGAGAACAATTTGCATGACATCAATGTAACCTGGCAGCCAAGGAGAGTAGACAGAAATGCACATGCATGAACAATGACAACTTCACTGTACTAGTCAGTGGGAGCAGTAGACGCCCTTGAGTGAGCATGTGTACTGTGTGGCCATCACATTCAAAATGACTGAGAGAGTAGAGCAATGAATCTGCATCAGATTTTGCATTAAGCTTGAACATTCCTCCATGGAAACTATTCGGATGATTCAGGAGGCCTTGCAGCTATGGGCAACTGGTGATTGGTAGCTTCATCATAACAACGCATCTTCTCATGCATCACGTCTCATGCAGAGTTTTTTAGCAAAACATCAAATCACCCAGGTGACTCAGCCCCGCTACAGCCCAGATTTGGTGTTTCTGACTTCTGGCTTTTCTAACAACTAAAATCACCTTTGAAAAGGAAGAGATTTTAGACCATTGATGAGATTCAGGAAAATATGACAGGGCAGCTAATGGCGATTCGGAGAACTGTGTGAGGTCCCAAGGTGACTAGTTTGAGGGGGGCTGAGATGGCATTCTCCTATGCACAATGTTTCTTGTATCTTGTATCTTCTTCAGTAAAAGTCTCTTTTTCATATTACATGGCTGGATACCTTCTGGACAGACCTCGTACATACAGATTTTCAATAAGAGTTGGAAAGTGTTTAATAGTCAGGTAATATATATCTTTTAAAATAACATTGTTTTTACATAACTTTGAAAAGTTGGCTTGACCCTGGGCTAACCTGTTTCTAAGAGCTGGGTTCAAGATTGACTTTGTCTTTTATCCACTCTTCAAGGAGGAGGAAAGACATATTAGGACTTGTGCTGAACCTTATGTTCTGTTGTTCTCTTAATTCACTTTAGAATGTTGGCTCTTTCCAGAGATGAGTTCTTTCCCTAGAATCCACCAGTCCTAGAATTATAACACCTTTCCCTCCCTTCCTTCTTCCATTTAATAAATGTGATTTTCACCCATGGTACTAGAACTTCTATTACTTTAATTTCTTTTAATACTTTCACCCAAGTGATGTGGGTGATGTGGCACAAAAGAAAAATTGAGGGCAAACACCAAAGACAGAAATAAATGAGAGATAATTCCACGTTGAGTCTAAAAAAGGCTGATAAGAAAATCATCAATAAATCAACGAACAACGAGTGTTGGCGAGGATGTGGAGAAAAGGGTATGATTTTACTTAAATGTGAAATCTAAAGAGCAAATAAACAAACAAAATAGAAACAGACTTATAGATACAGTGATCAGACTGATGAATGCCAGAGGGGAGGAAGTTGGGGACTGGTAAAGAAAGTTAAGGGATTAATACTATTTTGTGACAAATTTGTAGTCACAAAATAGTCTTGGGATGTAAAGTACAGCATAGGGAATGTAATCAATAACATTGTAATAACTATGTATGGTGCTGGGTGGGTATTTGAAATAATGAGGGAAAATCATTTTGTAAAGTATGTGAGTGTCTAATCACTATGCTGTACACCTGAAACCAATACAAAATAATATTGAGTGTAAACTGTAATTGAAAAATAAAATTTTTTTAAAAGAAAGAGTTTTGTGGAAATGCATACTGTCTGGGAGTGAGATAATTTAGAAATAATTGCTAAGAAGGACTTGACTTTTGGGAACAATGTGATTTTGGAGGGATTGGGAAGAGTAATACAGAGTAGCATGAATAAATGATAAAGCTTGGGATTGGAAAAAGTAGAAACAGTAGAAGACTGGTCCAACGCAGAAGGAGTGGGGAGGGGATGTTGAGAGGGAGGCTGCGCCCTCCCTCTATTATGCTATTATGAATGCAAGTCTTCTTTTTAAAAATTACAGTTGACATACAGCATCATATTATTTTCAGGTGTTACCATACAGTGATTTGGCTATTATGTACTTTATGAAGTGATCACCATGATAAGTCTGGTACCCATCTGTCACCATCCAAAGTTATTATACTATTATTGACTGCATTCTCTATGTTGTGCTTTACGTCCCCGTGACTTATTTATTTTGTAACTAGAAGTTTGTGATTCTCAATCTCCCTCGCCTTTTTGCCGTTTCCCCACTGCCTTCCACTGCGGCAATGATCAGTTTTTTTCAAAAAACAAATTAACAAAACAAAACAAAACAAAACAGAAACAGCAAGAGTCTTTTAAGGTCAGCCATGGATTTGCAGAGCAGGAAGGGATCTCTGCATCTAACCGGAAGCATTAGGGCAGATCTTAAAAGGCCTTCTGTAAGCACCCACCATCGCTTTGGCTATCTGGTGTTTCAGCATTTTGGTGGCCCACTCTTTATTTCTGTCCACAACCATCCTAGCTACAATGGACTCTTATTTCTTTTTGATATACTTTTCAGGACTTGAGAACAACAGCCACAATTCATTTATAGCAAAGCAGTACTGGTTTCTAGAATGATATGTAGAAAAGAAAAGAACCCCATCAAGAACTAGAGACAACAATGAACTTGGGAGAAGTGTTGAATTTAAATACTTAATTTTCAAAAACACTTCTTTGTAAGACTTTTTCAATGATTTTCATAAACTTTGACATGCTTTTCTGAATCCTAATTCACTCATATTATTTAAAATAAATACTAGTATTGTATCTAATGCATGGCATGAAGAAAGAATTTTACACACAAGTTTTATAATCAAGTTGACTTTTCCCACATAGTATAAAATTGCTAACTCATATTCAGCTTATGGTGAAATATGATTTTCCAAATCTGACTTGCTTAGTCTCAGTGCCCCTTTTATGCTTCCTATTATGCAACCCATTATGTAGTTGGTTTTTTGAGCCTGAAAATTTTATTTTAGTTTTAATGTTGTCATATTTAGTTGGTTAAGAATTATAGATACTTCTTTCAGAGTATTAAAACCTAATTAGTTTTAAAAAGCCTACAGGTTTTGTGAGCACCTTTATGTTTTGTTTATAGAAGTCACTAATAAGAACATCTAATAGATTGGTTTCCAAGAACAACCTGTATGAAACACCACCCAGTATGTATACCAGGCTGACATAGGTTTATGATTTGAGTGTGGCTGTTATTATTTTTTAATATGTTTATTGATTTTAGAGGGAGGGGAAGGGAGAGAGAGAGAGAGAGAAACATCGATGTGAGAGAGAAACATCAATCAGTTGCCTCCCATATGTGCCTTGACCAGGAATTGAACCCCCAACCTTTTGGTGTATAGGATGATGCTCCAACCAATTGAGCCACCTGACCAGGGCTGGATGTGGCTCTTAAATCGATTGGAATGATGAAGCTGGACTTCCTCATTGAGGGAAGGAATCAATAATATTTTGAAATAGAGGTAGACTCTTTTTTGCTTTCTCTCCTCTATACTGAGGAAGAACAATGTAGCCGGGCACTGCTTGTTTTTGTAGCTGTATGTTGATGTGTAGGTTATTCTTCTGGGTTTTAAAAGGGCCATGAAAACAGATGCTGATGCTGTCTGGTGTATAATTTCCAGAACCATCTTTTTTATTTACACACACACACACACACACACACAAAAGGTGAATACAGGAGACCCACTTCTCAATGCCTTTTAGCTTCCACACATTCCCACAAATCACAATTCAGATCATATTAGTCCTGCTGATTTGCACACATCCAGTTTTCCCATTGGTCTATTTCTTTTCCTCTTTATGTAGCCTGTTAACCTCTGCCTCAACTTGGGACCAAAACCAGTTCACTGATATTTTCTTAAAGAATAGTCCAACTGAAGATACTAGAAGCCTGATCCTTCTCCCCATTGGTGTTCCTGGTCTTCTTTGACCATCCCTTCTTTTCTGTGAGTGCAAGACATTTGAGATTACTTTTATAAAACAAAATTGGGCAATTGAACATAGATTGGTAAATTGTTATTTACCAATGTAGATGTCTCTGCCTTTAGGAATCACAATCAAATAGAGGACATATGGAGCTAATACTACATTTTTATGTAAATGGGTATAATGAATGAGTTGAGTCAGTCCTGAAAATTTTCATTTGACAGCTAGCAGCATATTTTCGCGGGGACAAGTTCTACATGGTGGCAGCAGCATCACAAAGATAACTTTACCAGTGGTATTTTGAACTACAGAATCTAAAGGTATAGAAATATGCTGGAAATTAGCTTGGCAACTTTTAAATATGTTCCAAAAGAAAAAGAGTCCTGATAACAGGTAACAAAGCCGGATCAGCTGACACTGGGGTGGGGGAGGAGGCCAGACGCAGAAATAACTACTTTGATGTGCCCCTCCGTCGCTCATTGGTTTGGCTTTGTCCCATCTCACTTTAAAGGTACTTAGTCCAGAAAGATGGGACTAATCTGTTTCGGATATCTTTTATTCTCTCATTAACTGTTCCTTCAACTCAGACTTCTTTGTCCTCTTAGATCAGAAAACTGTTTGTTTGGGGTTTGTTGTTGTTTTGTTTTGTTTGTAACTGCTGTGGGTCTGGGTTGGGTACTTTACTTTCCAAATATTCTCTCATAATCTTATTGCCCTCCTTCCCAAAGTGAAGCCAATCAAGTTACATGAAAACCCTATATTTTGAATTGAGTAATAATATAATTGAACTGAGAGGGCAGGAGGGAGGGAGAGAGAAGCGAGTGTAAATTTTAGATGACGTAGATAATGACACGCTGGCTTCCTCGCTGAGTCCCCGTCACCTGAGATCTTCACCTGACAGGAGCCTTTGCTAAGTGAGTATACTTTCCACTTAAGTTTTTAACAATGATTTGTTAGAAAAGTCTTGTCCTTGATATATTTTTTAAAGCACACAAGCCATGCAATTAAATAAAAACTTACTGGCTTTGATTAAATTGCTTTACACAAATGAGTGTTTAATGGATTTGGGGGAAATATTTATCCTTTTAAGCTTTCCAAAAGTCCTGCCTATTAGGCACCCACACCCTAGCTTAGGGGCCTGAATAGTTCAAGGCTGACAGTAGCTGTGAAAAGTTTCATAGCCTTTAAAGAAAGTTCAACGGCTCTGTTTGGGGAAGAGATATATGTATTATGCAAGACTGCTAGCTAATACAGAGATTGTTACATATGGAATTCATAAAGGTCCAATTACAGGACCATCACTGTTTGCCATGGTTTTAACTTATGTAAGTTATTGATTATACTTTCATGAGATCATAATCAAAAGGTTATTCTTTGGTAATGGTGTGTTAGAAGAGCTTCATCCTGAACTTCAAAGCTGTCCTCTGAGCCCCGAGAACAAAGGCTTAGAAGTCTGAACCAGCGGCAAAATCAGTGTGTGTGAGTTAACGATGCTCCAGCCCATCCGGGAGCTGAACCAACCCATCCACGTGTGTGAACTTCCTCTCATCACATCAGATCAACAGTCGTCACTAAAAGATGACAGTCGATGCAGCTTTACTGTGCCTTTTTAAGAAATGGATCAGCCTGACTACGGTTCCCACTCCCACCTGCCCCGCACCGTTCATTGTGACTCTAAAGTGCTGTCATTCACCTCGCTCTTGGAAGCGGGCGAGGACCGTTAACTAGGTTTACATCCAGGAAGGGGGACTGCCAGCACTAAAAAATTCACACAAGTAATTCTTAGAAATGAGAAAACTATATGTAACATGTAATAATTCAAAAGTAATAAAGGCGAGTTCAGAGCTGTCCTAATATTCTGGCACGTCTCAGGTGGGCAAAATAGAAAGACTGTGAGGTTGGCTAACACTACAGTGGAAAATATGCTGCCCCCTGTTTGGCTCTGAAAATCCTAATAAGGTTCTAGGGGCTGAGAGCTATACAGCAAATCATCAAAATGCCACCGTGTGTAATCACACGGAGCAGTCTTCACTCTCCCTCACACGGCCCTGCAGTCCTACCAGGTACACCAGCTACTTTCGCTCTAGGCCTTTGGATGAATCCTCGGACAGATGCTGGAATTTCTCTAGTCAGCCAGAGATAATACAATGTCTCCTGATTACTTTAGCGCTAAGATTATTTTCACTTCAGTAATTAAAATATCCACTTCTGGGTGGTGGTTAAAAATTCTGATCTTTATTCACAGTTAAAACTCTTCCCCACCCTTCTATGCAGCCTGGAAGGCACCAGGGTTGCCTCTTATCACTAGACCACCTCCTGCCCCTCCAGGGCTGCTGTGCAGGTGGGCAGCACGGAAAAGAGAGACCAGAGGCAGGGCACTGGGGTCACCTACGGTGTTTAACTCTGGCCCCAGAGGATGTTTAAAGCTGGATCTTGTTATTACAGGCCCCTTCCTGGGGTCCACACCGGGAGTCTCTGACCGTTTGCCTGTGATAGGGCAGTGCTTCCCCTCTGGCTAGACAGGCTGAGCCCTGAACACTCCGGTTCTGCCACACTGGCCTCCCTGCTATTTCCTGATTGTTCCAGGTGCCATCCCACCTGCATACTGGGCACTAACTAGTCCTTCTGCTGGAGTGCTTTAGCCCCAGATATTTGTTCAATTATTTATACAAGTTTTCTAACACTTATGTATATTCACCTACTGGTATGGTAGAAACTTTTCTGACAAAGAACAAAAATAGTATGAATGAAGGAAAACAAAGATAGTATGTTTTCCTAAAAGTACTGGTTTCAGACAGTAGTATTTATGGCTTATATTGCTAGTGCAGTGTTAGGCAAGGTGAGTGCTACAGGAGTCTTAGTCTCTGTCTTTGAGAAACTCTACTGTATCAATAAAAAATAAGAAAAACCTCAAAACTATTAAAAAGTCATTTCCAAATGTAATCACACATCCAGCTAAAGTTCCAACTATCTCTCAAAAATGTTATACATTTTAAGAGGTCTGTTCATTTGACTGAGAATCCAGGAAAGGTCACACACTAGGACTGGTTGGTAATGGTTTTAGGTCTCTTTTAATCTATAGCTCTCCCATCCACCTCCCTCATTTTTTTATCCCTACAAATCTGTTGTTGAGCAAACTGGATTTGTGGCCTCTGGAGTTTCTCATAGCCTGGATTTTGCTGATTACATCGTTGTGGGGTAGTTTTACTTGTTCCTCTGTCCTCTAAATTTCCTGTAAATTCATAGTTCGATAAGACATTTCTAATTTGTTTTAAAGCTAAAGAAATAGGATAATTGCAACTTTGCCTATATGTGCTAACCTGAACTGTAAGCTCACATCTGCAATAGCAGAAAAGGAAAGGATCTTTTCGACTGTTTTCTCAGCCCCTGCTCTTCTTTTGCTCTCTTCTCCTTACACACTGCACATGGCTGACGGCCTTCAGAACTGTGAGAAGCCCCCTGATCGCCCTCCTCCAGCCCCAGAACCCAGAAATCCCCAGACTGCTCCTTTCCTTTCTACCTACAGCTTCTCCCACTGTCTAGAAACTTCTGCTGCCACGCCCCGCCAGTAAGAGTGGCTATTCACTTGTGTATTGGTCCTGTTAATAATGACTACCATTTGTTGAATGCTTACTGTGTGCCAACATTAGCTACCTATTTTACACATTATTTATTTTAATCCCTGCGATAATGCTATCGAGTAGGTGCTAGCCTCTCTTCAGGTCCTCAAGCTTGCCAAAGTCCCATCAGAGCTAACACATCTGACCTTTCTTGCGGTAAAAATACTGCCTCTTCTTTCACCTGTTTAACTTCATTGTGCGGACCTCAGCTGTGCCATTCTTCCTCAGGCAAGCCTTTCTCGACCCCCGAGCTAAATCAAATTACATATTCTCAAAAGTACAGCATACTTCTCTGAAGCACTTTATCATAGTCTTAATTTTTTAATTATTTGATTAATGATCAACTTCCTCCCAGCCTGAAAGCTGGACAGATTTTTCCAGGAGGACAAACACAAGGTCTGGTTTTACTCATCCTTGGCATTGTGGGCATACACAATGCCTAGTGCCTGGCACCCTCAATACATATGTGTTAGATGAAAAAGAGGCTAAGACTTTGCCCACGGCCAGCTAGTCAGTAGTGGCGTTAGAATTCAAGCCAAGTTGGTATGACTGTAGCCCAAATGCCACGCCAGTTCACCCCGCCTGTGGATGTTGTTCTTTGGATGGTCAGCAGTCTCTGTGGAGAGCCAGCTCAGGACCAGCTTGGTCTCCCGTGCATGACTCCAGCACCTCCCCTTCCCGCTGATTTGTGTTTGGGATCCCAATGTCTACTGCTGTCAATCAAGGCTTCATAAGTATACTTGGGTTTCTTTTTTAGTGTCAGAAATTTTATGACTTGGACTGAACATGGTAAGACATGATTTATTGGGGGTCTTTTGGGGGGGTACGATTAATTTGACTTAAAGCTTGTATTCATTTTTTATAAATAGTTTTTGAGCCACAAAGTATATGTTAGTCACTGGGGATTCAAATAAGGATAAAGTCTCTTCCACAGAGGAAAGTTTAATGGGAGCAGACAAGTAAAAAGATTGTTACTCTAAGTACAATAGTAAAGATAAGGAGAAGTATAGGAAAGGAGCATGTGGTGCAGGAAAGCTTTACAAACAGGTGACATTTCACCCGAGCCTGGAGAGGGGCGTCAGTTTTGCAGGGAGTAGACATTCCAGGCACAGAGTAAGGAGCAGGGTTCGTGAGAGGGCGTGGCGGTTCGGTGGACTCAAAGTAGGCTGTGGCTGGATCCAAGACATGCAAGGGAGGACCTGAGAAAAGAGGCAGGTAGGTGAGCAGAGCCAGATACAAAGCTGTAGCTAAACTCTGCTCTGTGATTAGAGTGGAAGCAGTGATATGGTTCAGCTGGCGTTTAAGAAGAAAACTGGATGACGGTATAAATTGAAGGGGATAACTCTTTTAAAATTGTTTTCATTTTTCAATTACAGTTTATATTCAATATTGGTTTGTATTAGTTTCAGGTGTATAGCAAAGTGGTTAGACAGCTATAAACTTTACATAATGTCCTCCCTCCCCCCGATATTTCTAGTACCCACCTGGCACCATACAATCGTATATAGTTATTACAATATTATTGATTATATTCCCTAAGCTGTACTTTACATCCCTATGACCATTTCGTAACTACCAATTTGTATTTCTAAAAGGAGGGGATAAATTTTGAGGTCATGAGTTAATAGGGAGGTATTTTAAGGGACAATTACAGAAACAGAAGTGAGAAATGTCTGAATTTTGGTAGTAACAGTTGGAAGGAAAGAACGGAACAGATGTGAGAAATCAATGAGAGTTTGTGGAGATGTTTGGTGAAAGAAAATTTAGAAAGACTGCCAAGTTTATGTCTTGGGCGATCAGGTATGTAGTGCAATCTAAAGAAGGCGGGCAGGGAACTAGATGAAAGAAGGTGAAGGGATTAGCCAAGAACATATATGCACAGCCCATGGACACAGACAACAGTGTGGTGATGGCCAGGGGGGAGGGGGAATGGGGGCTGGAAGGAGGGGGACAAAGGGGGAGAAAATGGGGATATCTGCAATAGGGTCAACAAGAAAAGCAAAGAAAAAAAATGGAAAGGATACATATTTTTAAAAAATAAATAAAGAATAGTTCATTGGGAAGATAATGAGTTTGATTCTGAGATGTTAAGTCCAAGGGGGAGATGTCTGGCAGACGGCTGTCAATACAAATCCAAAACTCAAAAAAAAATGGGTCAACTGGAGAGAAAATGGGAGGCCACTGAAATGCAGGCGTGAACTGAAGTCACGTAACAGATACGATGCCCCAAGAACAGAGCAAAAGCATGAAGAGCAGACCAGTTGTTTCCTGGAAACATCAGCATTTAAGACAGTATTTCTTAACGGTTCTTTGAGTCATGGACTCCTTTAGGAATGTGATGAAAGAGCTGAGGTCTGCTCTCTGCTGAGCCACACACAGATGAACACAAAAACTATGAATTCTCTAAGGGCACATTGGGCTCACATTCAGAACTCTGTCAGGTGTCGGTCTACAAAGAGAAGGACACCAAGGTCATTAGAGAAAGACTGATCAGAGAAGGAAAAGGGAAACTCAGAGAGACTGTTGTTGCTACATGTAGGTCAAAAAAGAAGAGAAAGAGAAGTTGATTGTAATAAAAATATTCAGAGAATACAGGAGAGATTAAGGTGGAAGAGTGTGCAATGGATTTAACAACTTGGATGTCATCAGTGACCTTTTGCAAAAACATTTTAATAGTAATGGAGGCAAAAGCCATACTGTAGTAAGCTGAAGACTTATGGGCAACAACACGGAGGCCATGACTACAGATTCCTCTGGAAGCACTATACTGCCAGGAAGGAAGAAAGATAGCCTGGTAGAGACATAGTTGGGCTTTTAACCTCTTCATCACGTTAATATATACAAGGGAAGATGACATTATTTATGGAGCCAATCTCAGAGGATATTGGGAAGCAACCAGGATTGAATATGGATGTGGCCTTTTTGTAGGTGGAGGGAGACAAAGTTGAGAGAATTCCTGTCTAGCAATCTCTGTTTTCTTTGAGGTCATCAGTTGAGTGAAGATAGCAGGAATGGGAGGAGGATTTGGGGGAATCTATGGAATTCTTGTGTGCAGGGGACAGGAGAGACTAGTGATGTTTGAATGAATTGCTCAGGAGTATTAGGAGGCAAATGAAGTTGGCCACATAGTTTTAACCAGTTCTCTGATTACAGATTTTGATCATCAGTGTTCTCCAGGGGATTGCTTCAGCGTCGTCTCAGTTTCTCTTTTTCTTAAGGAGGATGAATCGTGCATGGATGAGTAACAATTTTAAAATAGCAAATATCTAGAGGAGCTTAGAAAATTGAAAAGGCTAATTGGGCTGTATGTTCTAGGCAATGGCTTTTTCTAAAGTATAAAAACAATTTATAGTGATGACTGTTAGTTGAATCTTCTGCTAGTAAGACTTGTTCCCTAAATTTTGGACTTGAAAATCTGTAACTATGAAGTTACAGACTTATTTTTTTCTGTTTGGCTCTCCAATAGGAACAGAACAACCGTTCACTGGATATATCTTGTAATGTAGTACTCTGGTATATGGGATTGCAGTTGTCTGAATAAAGAAGTCACATTAAGGCATATTTCATAACCTTTACCGAAGTAGTTTAGTGATTTTTTCAAAACATAAAGTAAAGGGGAAAAGTCTGGTTTTTTTCCTGGTTTTCATCACACAAGTGAATGAATACCATCCATGTGTATTCAACAAAAAATATATTCAGGAGTTTCAGAAAAGTACCTGAAGCTAAAACTAAGAAAAATACTACCTAATGTGAAATCATTTGAAAAGAAATATTCAAATATAGTGATATGAGAGGAAAAAATAGAAAAAGTATATCTTCCCCTTTGTCAGAACTGAAACCTTCCTCTCTCATCTCCTCTAGAATGCCTGCAGTCCTTAGCCCGCCCACGTTCTCCAATAGTTCTTCTGTCTTAGTATCTAGGAGGAACTTAGAGCTGTGCTCCCAAGACCTCCACAGTTTCTTCTCCCACACCTTCTATTTGGATTGTTGTCAGTCCCCTAAGTGCCAGGTGTACCACCTGTAATGAAGTTTTCTTTCCTTGGTCCCTTACCTTACCCCACTGATATTGCTTAACGCTGACCTCCTTGGTGCCCAGTTTTTAGGTTGGCACTGATTTTGTAAATGCTTGAATCAAAGCAGGCTCACCGTGAGAAGGAGCCACTTTTCCCAGAAGCCTTGAGGAATAATGAATGAGGAATGAAGTTTTCAGAAGCCCCACTCCTGCCTCCATTGCCCTTTTCATGGGAAATTGTGGCAATTTGGTGAAAGCAGCGTGCTGACCAGGGACTGGGTTTTGTTTAGAGCTTACTTTGTACTTATACTGACACCCTCCTCTTCTTTCAGTCTTATAAGAACTTAAAAAAACTTTTCCATTCCCTAGTGCTTTATTTTTCTATATCCTTGTGACCCCTCCCTCAACATTTAAAAATTTAAAAAACGCAGCTTTGGGTTCTATCTAATACCAAAGAGCAACACAGCACTCTATTGTGCTGCTCCCATATCTTCAAAGAGAGTGACTAGACAGTGACTTGTCCGATACCCTGGTCTGTTTCTGGTTTGCATGAGCAATGGTGATTCCAAGCCGTAGGAGGAAAAACATGGAAATGTTTTAGATATTTCAGATTTATGTGGCGCCAAACCATGTGATCTCCTGCCAGTTTTAGTTTACAAAACTCTCGTCCTGGATGTGTTTACTTGGACTTCAAGTTTTAATATTACCACTATATTCCAATAGCTTCACTCCCTCCACCCAGCCCTCTGACTGTGGTCTAATGTGTATAAAAACGACTACTAGAACGGAAGAACTAAGCAAATTGAGATTCCATCTTTAAGCAATATTCATTTAAATGTCAATTTAAGCCAAGATCAGTGAAATAATTAAATGACTACTCTACAAGAGGAGGCACTTTTTTTTGCTTCTGAAACAAGCTCTTCTTAGAGCCAGTTTTAAAAGAAGTCAGGAAAAATGTCCTTGTTAATACTTCACTTTCTGAGTGATGTTACAATTACATTGTAATTTACAGAAGGCAAAATTCCTATAAATGTATACAACTTTACAAAACATATAAAGTTCTATAAATTACATAAAATTATAATTGACTATAATTTATACAAGGAGACCCAAGTGGGTAATATGAACCTGAAGACCACTGGACAAAGTCATGTTTCAGAACGGGACCTTGCTCACACTATCTACCAGCTTACTTTCTTTCTGGGGGTCTCATTGCCGAGGTTTTGTCCAGGAGCAAGCATACAACAGTTACAGTCTACACGCAGATTGGCTGACCATCACATGTCAATGTTCCTTCGATTGCTCTTTTAAAAAAAAGCTCTCTGGTCACTACGCATGCCGTGGTGCCGCACAGCAAAGTAAAGGAGATGGAGCTGCTTCATAACCCAGCGATCCTACTTCTGGGGATATGTCAGAGGAACCCAAAACACTAATTTGAAAGAATATACATACAGAGCCCTATGTCACTGCAGCATTATTGACAATGGCCAAGATTTGGAAGCAGCCCAAATGCCCATCAGTAGATGAGTGAATAAAAAAGCTGTGGTACATTTTCACAATGAAATACTACTTGGCCATAAAAAGAAGGAAATCTTACCTTTTTCAACAACATGGATGGACCTGGAGAACATTATGCTAAGTGAAATAAGCCAGTCAGAGAAAGACAAATACCATACGATTTCTCTTAAATGTGGAATCTAATGAACAAAATAAACTAACAAAATAGAAACACTCATGGATACAGAAAACAGACTGAGAGCTGTTAAAGAGAAGGGTTAGGGGGGCTGGGTGAAAAAGGGGGAGGGATTAGGAAAAAACACCCAGACACAGATGACGGTATGGTAATTGCCAGAGGGGAAGGGGCTTGTGGGGAGGTGGAAGAGGGAAAGGAGGGGATAAAGGGTAGCAGAAGGAGACTTGACTGTGGGTGGTGAGTACACAACGCAGTGAGCATATGGTGTGTTATCGAGTTGTACACTTGAAACCTGTATGGTTTTATTAACCAGTGTCACCCTAATAAATCCAACATAACAAAAGGAAATCTTTTGACCAATAAAAGTAATTTAGCAGTTGCCAAAACAGAGAAGCTGCTGCCTGTCCATGGAATCAGAGACACATGCCATTTCACCACAACAGTGTGTTCAGGAACACCCTGGCTTATGCTTCTGGACACTTCTCGCTGGATTATCCATCCATCCAGCAAATACTAATTAAATGCCTTGCTTGTGTACAATGCTACCTGACTCCCCAAAAGAGTGTTGGACAAAATGCAGCCTCATCCTTAACCACAAAGAATTTAAATGTATATGATGATATATGCCCTACACCTGTGAAAACTTTAATAATAATGCATGGTGATGTATGTTTAAGGGTCAAGCTGATTTAAGTCCTATCACAGGCCAGTACAGGTAAAACACTGGCCCGGAGGCACGGCTACGGTACGTTCAGGCAGGCCAGTTGAGTTCCGGAAGAGGACCCCTGTTGAGAGTAGTAATCTAAAAAACAAACTAAATGAACAAAGCTGAAACAGACTCATAGACACAGACAGTGGACTGGTGGTTGCCAGAGGGGAGGGGGCTTCTGGGACTGAGTGAAAAAGGTGAAGAGATTAAGAAATACGTATTGGTACTTACAAACAGCCTTGGGGATGGAAGGTACAGCGTGGGGAATACAGTCAGTAATACTGTGATGATAACTATGTGTGGTGCCAGTCGGGTACTGGAAATATCAGGGAGGTCACTTTGAAAAGTGTGTGGTTACCTAACCACTATGTTGTAGTCCTGAACCAATACAAAATATTGAAAGTCAACTAATTGAAAAATGAAAATAAAAAATAAAGAAACTGTGGGGCCAGACTGGAGGACACGTAGCAGGCTGAAGGCTTTGTCCTGGAGATCAGGGGAGACAGGAGAGGGCTGTGACACGGCAAAGTTATGTCCTAATTGATATATTGGTTTATATTATGGCAGATATTTTAAAGAGGAAGGCAAAGTAGTATTTCCAAAAATGTTATAATAATGCCAATATGAGGAAATAAAGGCTGGGTTAGGATGGAAGCAGTGGGAGGGAAAGGAAGGAACAGGATCAAAAGATATAATGAGAAAGGATACGATTTTGGTGTCTGGCTATCGCGAGATGGAACAGGCGCAAGAAACAATAGTAACTCTGAGGTTCAGTACCTTTGTTATTGGAAAAACGATAATACTCCTGATAATGTATTAGGCTCCATGCAGGCAAGCACGGCCCGGAGGCAGTGTGAATGGTTCATGTTGAGCATCACTGCGGGGAAGGAAATAGTGCCATCTGTGACAGTGCGTGAATGTTAGGACAGAATACAAAAGACAGAAGAGCTGAGGCCTGAGTATTAGTGATTTTCCATGACCATGAGCCTAGGGGAGGAGAGTTAGTGAGGAAATGCAGGAAAATCAAGACATGTGAGGATAGTCAGAGTGTCACAGAATCCAAGGACAATGAGTTTGCAGTTTGAAGGATAAAATTTTGCAGACAGGTGACAAGAAAAATGCCAAGGAAGAATGTGAGATCTGGCAATTTTGGTCTAGACATTCAGGCATCATTACTTTAAGCATTGGTATGTTTA
Source organism: Desmodus rotundus (assembly GCF_022682495.2). NCBI lineage: Eukaryota > Metazoa > Chordata > Mammalia > Chiroptera > Phyllostomidae > Desmodus > Desmodus rotundus. Next base: position 142,030,626 of record NC_071389.1, read on the forward strand.
TACGTTTTGTTTGGGACTTTCACGTTGAACTATTTTCCTTTCTTGGTCATTTTAGTAGATTTCTTCTTGCCCTTCATACACAGTGTAGGAGCTGTGTTACACCCCTGTAGTAATTCTCATACCCCACGTCCTGTTCATCTGGACATACTTCTGTGCTATAAAAATAGGAGGTTGTTGTGAGAAAGAAATGAACAGTGACTTGAGTATAGTGAGCACTCAAAAAAATGACTTCTAAAGTTTGAAATCTTAGGCATCTCTATGGTTTGCACCCCTAAACAGCCTGAAATTTTCTTTGGGACAAATATGATATCTTTATTGTTGTAATGATTTCCCATGAGCCCTCAGGTCAGCATCAGAACACATGAAATTAAAAGAGGTTTGAGAGTCTCTTGGAAAGCCTTCATGGTTATATGAAAAACTTTTGATTCTTAATTCAGAGGTTCCTGCAATTATTGTGCTTATTGGATTAAGTATACGCCATAAACCCAGAACTTCAAAGGTGGAAAAGAAATACTGGATTTTCTCCCTTCCTTCCAATGGTTTATGCAATTCTCTGCTTCCTTTCTCCACGTCTACCCGCCCACCCCACAAAAAGAAAGAGTGCCAGAGTGAAGGCCTTATGGGTTGTGCCACTTGCTGTTTAAATGACATCATCTTCAATCCTGGATGGAACAACCCTAAGATTCGGCCAAGTCTCTTAGAAGCAAGTTAAATGGACTCCAGCACTTCTCTCTTGATAAAATTTGCCTGACTTTTATACTTCTCCATGAAAAGAAAATTTACTGCATGGCAAACCAGGCGAGCAAGATTTTTCAGCAACTTAATTTAGCAGTGAATTATTCTCCTGAATAGACCCACTCTTTGTTTGAGTACAAGGCAATCTGTCATGTGTTTCCCAAATAAGCTCCCTGCTTGCCTCTACCTGTGTTTCCGCTAGTGTCATTTAATGAAACAAACTGTACTTTGCCCTAATTGAAGTTTCATGCTCTCCAATATGCCACCTCCTGATTACAGTTCATGCTCTGACATCCTTTTATCTAAGCAATAAATCTATAATTTGTGAAACTTGTTCCCAAACTTTAAGGCTGGATCTCTGTTCTCTTTGGCATAGAATTTAGGTTTTCTTTGACCCCAAATAAGTTTTTCCAGTGGAGAGGTTGGGACTAAGAATATTTATTGTATTATAAATAGAGTAAAAACAGAGATTCCTGTCTAGAAGTTAGAATATGACATTATAAACCTATTGCTTATTTCATCATCCATATTCTATGATTTTGAAGGAAATCTTTAAATTTTTAAGTTAAATAAAGAATATATTTCATCTCTACCTCGTGGTGATTACAGAAATATTTATATGGTATTGGTGGGTTTAGAAGATCTCTTTGTAATGACAGTCAAACTTTGAAAGAAATCAGTGTCAAGATCAGAGACAAAGGGTTGGTCAATTTCTAAGAGGTTTTCAAGTTGGACATTTTAATAAGGCAATGAAAACAATACATGAACAAACCCCTTTTAAAAAACTATACCAAGTATCAATAAGATTTTATACATTAGAGATTATAGAAACACTATCACTTTCAACAAGAAAGACAGACAAAAAAAAGTTGACTCTGGCAACTGCCTTTTGCTGATAGGATCCAAGTAAGAAACTGTTAACAACCAATTCTTCACCTGTGATACAATCTCAGCACTGCAGTAGAAACACCTACTGATTTTAATCTAGCGATTCTCAAAGAGTTCAAAGGGACACCCTAAATCCCCCGTAGTGTGGAATTTCGTATTGATAGGATCGGAGTATTGCCTGTCCAGAGAAGCCCACAAGCCTAAGTGCGTCGTGATGAGCAGTCATGCCAACACTAATTACGAACTCCCTGACACTGAACGCAGCGGGTTCCATGCTTCCCCGCCCACTGAGTGCGGCTATCCTCGAAAGCCGCGACAGGAGACCCAAGTGCTCCGTGGCAGCGATTTTCAGCCAGTGTGCTGCAAGAATTTTTAAAGCATACAGTACCTGACTGTTCAGTTAGAAGCACTGACCTCTTTTCCCTTAGGCTGTCAAATAAAAAAATGACAACAGCCAACACAACAGTAGCCTTCTAGTACGACTGCATTGAAATTATACCTATGATTTTGGTCAGATCAGCAAAAAAATATATTTTTGGTGTGGCGCAGAATTTTAGCAATTACTGTATGTGTGCCATGAGAGGAAAACAGTTGAAAATCACTGCTCTGTGGAGTTATTTCTGGACCCTGACTGAAATTCTTCCAGGTCCACATTCTTTGAACACCATCTAATGTTTTTAGAATAGACATTCATAAACTACTTTAATAGTGAGTGAGTATTCTTGTCTTGAAGCACGCTTCAAGGAGTTTTCAGTGAAGTTGTTACACGAGCACCCCCCCCCCACTAAATAGAAGTCCAGGAAGAATACTTCATCTATTACCAGATAATTATACAAATATCATCAGGCACTTAGAGGTGAAAGCAGAGTACATGATTAATGTTTGTTTCTATTTTTTAATTATTTTTTATTTTTATTGTTATTCAGTTACAGTTGTCTGCCTTTTCTAATGTTTGTTTTTAAATAAATATATTTATTTCACTGTAAAAGGTATGGAAATACATTTGAAAGAGAGAAAAAAGGAAAAAAAAGAGTTACCAATCCTATACAATCACTGTTTTAACCTTTGTCTAATCTTTCATCCTTTTTCTTATAATACATAAAATGGTTTTAAAAACTTACTGATTTCCCTGGCTGGTGTGGCTCAGTGGACTGATTGCCAGCCTGCAAACCAAAGGGTTGCCGGTTTTATTTCCAGTCAGGGCACATGCCTGGGTTGCAGGCCAGGTTGCCAGTAGGGGGTGCATGAGAGGCAACTACACACTGATGTTTCTCTCCCTCTTTCTCCTTATCCTCCCCTCTCTCTAAAAATAAATAAAATCTTGAAAAAAAAACTTACTGGGGTACAAATATACAATGGAATACTACTCAGCTGTAAGAAAAGATAAAACGCTTCCATTTGCAACAACATGGATGGATCCCGAGAGCATCATGCTAAGCGAAATAAGTCAGATGGAAGAGGACAAGAACCATATGATTCCACTCATATGTGGGATATAACACAGAAAGCAACAAATGAACAGACAAAATAAAACAAAAAACTCACAGACACGGACAACAGTGTGAAGGTTACCAGAGGGGAAGGGGGATGGATGGAGGCAGAAGAGGGTAGAGGGGTCAGATAAATGATGATGGGAGACTAGACGTTGGGGGGTGAGCACAATATACAGATGATGTGCTATAGGACCATATACTTGAAACTTATATAATCTTATTAATGAATGTCACCCCAGTAAAGTTAATTTTAAAAACTTATTGAAATTATATTAGTTTTTAATAAATGTAATTTTAAATACACCATCCATATAAACATAGACTTAATTTACAATGTAATAAAGCTAGACGATATAATCATGGAGCAGGAAATGATTTATTACAGGGTACTGGAAGCAATATAGCCACTAAAAAGCTTTGTTTTCAAAGTATTTGCACTCCACCCAGGCAGTTCCCTCCCTTTGTTATATGTGCTGTTGATACGAATGTTTAGAGTAAGTCTTGGCACAAGGGTGCTTGTTGTGTCATTGTCGCTAGTTATTATTACTGTACTTGGTAATGTAAATAATTCAAAAGTATTAATTATAAGCACAGCACTCACACTGTTTATAATATCAACAAAAAATATTTTGGAACAAAATGTTGAATGATAAATATTATCAGTAAAATGTAAAGGGAAATGTAACTGGAGACGTCATTTAAAATACCAGGGTTTGTGAAAAGCTAAATAGTTGTCCACTTATAATAGTCGTTCATTTTCCTTCAGTGACAGAAATAATGTTCTCTTTTTTGAAGGAGTTCATTCCAAATTGAATTACCTTCCCTGACAACACTGTTTTGTCAGACTTCTTGCAATCCTCTGCCTTGCCTTAGGCAAAGGATGAATTGACTGCTGTATGGCCCTTTATCCTCAGAGCCCTCCTAATGAATACATTTAAAAAATTAATTAATGAGCCCTGGCTGGTGTGGCTCAGTGGTTGAGTGCCAGCCTGCGAATCAAAGGGTCGCTGGTTCGATTCCCAGTCAGGGCACATGCCTGGGTTGCAGGCCAGGTCCCCCAGGGGTGGGGAGGGGGCACGCAAGAGGAAACCACACACTGATGTTTCTCTCCCTCTTGTTCTCCCTTCCTTCCCCTCTGTCTAAAAATAAATAAATAAAATCTTTTAAAGAAATTAATTCATGAAACTCTTATCCTTCTAGGGAAGCTTTCAGAGTGGTCTTCTGAAAGCACTGCCACAATGCAAAGAAGGGGCTGCAGTGAGCATTTGGTCAATGAAGCCACTCCTTTTGGCCCAGTGAAACCAGGAAGTGTTTTTCACCTCCCTGCCAGTGTAGACAATGCCGCTATAGTAAATGAGAGCGCCCCTTCACATTATCATCCTCATGTGAGGTCCTTAAAGCCTAACCCATTTGATACCGTCTTTTAAAGCAGAAAGTTGTGTGAATGTCTACTGTGCATCTCAATATCATCTACTTTGGAAAATAAATTTTATACTGCATATAAAAAAGCCATATTCTTTTTGAACCTCCTTCTAGCTCATGTTTATGTAATTAATTTCATTTACTAACCCATCCAAATTCTGGTTATCTCTGCAGATAACTGCAGAACCAGTCAACTTGTCTAACTCTCATTTTAGCAGCTGCCCTATATATTGATTGCTTTATATTCCAAAGTAAGAACCTATTGTTTCTATTCCAAGCTCTCTTAATAACCCAGTCGGGAATCAGTTAAGAATCAAAGATAAAGCTCTGCAGTGAGATTATGCAACACTATTTCCCATATTTCATGGTTGTCCAAGTAGCAGGAACCATTTGTTCAACTGGACTTAGAAGGAAAATGAAAATGTTTACAGTGTAGTGGTTTATGGCTTGTTGTCATGTGATGGTGGTGCGTTTTGCATTTTTAGGCTTTTCTCTCCATATTTTAGTTTCAATCTTAAATAAAAACCTCTCAAAGGGGATGGCACTGAAAAATGGTAACAGCAAGATTATTAAATTTTGGACTTTAATATCTTCTTTTGCCAATAGAGTTCTGCTTTCATTATTCCTTATTTATTTATTATTACAGCTTTCCAAAAAGGCCCATTGCTGATTTGAAAAGAATTAAAGAATTACCCAAGAAGCTGAGATGAATTTCCTCAGGGCTAGCTGATTATTTTGACATCAATTGTTTCCTTGAGAGCATTTTTTTTCAATCCTTTTAAGAGATGGCAACTAAATAATATTGTTTAAGCTAAAAGTTTACCTTGAGGACATTTTAGATGAATGTTATTAATGTTTTGAAAAGATTACTTCTCTCCAGAGAGTGTAATTCTAGAGCTCTAAAACCCAGAAGAGTGAATTCTGCCTACTCAATATTTTAGATGTCATGTGCTCCAGAGTTTCCATAGTAAAAAATGTCACTCTTCCATCAAAGAGATGATGAGTTGAACGAGTGCCTTCTCACTCTCTGTGGCTTCCACGGTGCTGACTGACTGTCCATGCCTTTTGTTGCAGGCAGAATACTTCTACGAATTCCTGTCCTTGCGCTCTCTGGACAAAGGCATCATGGCAGATCCAACCGTCAATGTCCCTCTGCTGGGAACAGTGCCTCACAAGGCCTCAGGTGGGTGGTCTTTGCCTCAGAGCAAGGTTACCCTCAAAAATGTAACGATGATGAGAATAATATTTAAGATCCAGATGTCACCCATTAGAGGGATTATGGAATACTCTTCCTGAGGAGATTGCTTGATTTTAGGGCAGCTCAGTTATTATGTCTTTATATCCTTTGAGCAAAAAAAATTAGGATGGGAGTGAAGAGTTTTATATATTCCTGGAAAACTCTACTCAGCCCCAATTCATATAATTCCAGATTAAAAAAAGAAAGAAAGAAAGAAAGTCGCCAGGTGAGATACCTGGTCAGGAGTGTGGATTAATGTAGTGCACATAAATATGGCAAAGGTCATGACTGGGGGCCACTGGGGTAAGTCGAGAAAAACTCCCCCAAAGTGAGCATTGTACAGTAGTGATTTCACTTTCTGTGGTTTCAGTTACCCTGGGACAACTGTGGTCCAAAAATGTTAAATGGAAAATTCCAGAAATAAATAATTCATACATTTAAAATTGTGCACTTTTCTGAGTAGCGTGACGATATCTCACACTGTGCCCTCCATTCAGCTCACGACATGAGTTATTCCTTCGCCCAGTACGTCCACACTGTATATGCTACCCACCCATCTCGGTTATCAGTGTCTATCACAGTATGTGTGTTCAAGTAACCTTTATTCAGGAAGGGCCCCGGCGCAAAGAGTAGTGATACTGGCAATTCTGGTACGTCACAGAGAAGGCAGAAAGTGCTTCCTTTAAGTAAAAAGGTGAATATAGTACAGTAAGTTACTTTGACAGAGACTAATTTACAGAAGTTTTATTATAGTATATTATTATAATTATTCTATTTATTCTATTTGTTGTTATCTGCTTACTATGCCTAATTTATAGATTAAACCGTATCATAGGTATGGGAGGAGAGAGTATATATACGGTTCAGTACTCTGTGGTTTCAGGCATCCACTGGGCATCTTGGAACATATGCCTGACAAATAAGGGGAGACGGCTGTATTAAATAGGAATTTTCCACATTAAAAAGTGGAAGAAAGGAGTTTACCCTTTCAGGTCTAATCACTCTTCTTTGCTAAGAAAATAATAGTACGTGATATTTAGTTACAGACTTTAGTTAACAAAGTACCCATTCATGCATGATCTACTTGGAGCCCTGGGAGGCAGTTAAGGCCAGAATTACAGCTCCGTTTCACAAATTAGAAAATTAAGGTTTATGACACTTGACTGACCTTCTCAAAGTCATATATTGGTAATAAGCAGTGGAGCCCAGATTTTATGAATTTTAGGAAAATACAGATCACTTATGTTAACATGTTCAAATATTTCCACCCAGTCTTTTCTCTGTGAACATATATTTTTTCATAATTGTGGGAAAATTATATATTTGTCCTTTCCTCATGACTTTTTTGCTTTTAACATTTTAACATAAACATTTTCCTGTCACAGATTTTTTTCCAAAAGTTATTTTTAATGCCCTTACAGTATTCCATTTTGTGAACATACCATAATTTATTTACTCATTCTTTTATTGTGTTACTTAGATTGTTTTCAGGGTGTGAATCTAAAAATATCACAATACACATCCTTTTTAAGTAACAGATGGTCACTGGACAGCAGTTCTAATTTTTTTAGTTCACCACAACTGTCAACACAGGGCTCCACACAGCAGGCATTCAGAAAGTACTTGTTGATTAATGTGTGTATCAAGATCTTGTGCTCATATTATTATTTTGGTAAAATAAATTCTTAAAACTATGAACTTTTTGAAAGGCTGTGAGAACAAATTGTCAAAATGCAATTACTGTCCGCAAAGCTTACACCCATTTGTACCCCAGCTGCCAGCGTGGAGAGTCCCTGCTCACCCTGCGTAGCCTCATCAACACAGGCTGTTAATCACATGAACTATTTTGCCGTTTTAAAAATGAAAAATGGTTTCTCAGTGTTCTTTTAATCTGACTTCTTAAAATTCCCTTTGAGGTGGAACATTTTCTTTTATCTAATAGCCAATTTAAAATGTTTGTGTACCATGCTCATTTTTATATTGAAATAATAGTGTTCTTACTGATTTGCAAAGCTCCCTATATATTTACCCTTTAATGCAATTCTTTTCCATTTATTTTTTGAGGGAAGTGGAATTTGCAGGGACTTTAAAATTCTACGTGGTCAAACCTATCTTTTCTCTTGAGATTTTTTAATTACTTTTATGGTTGAAAATGAATTCCTATTCTAAGGTTTTATAAAAATTTATTTTGGCAATGGTATGAGGTAAGGCTCTCACCTGAACTATTTTTCCGAGTCATCAAATTTACCAATTTGAGAGGTTGAATTGATTCAAGCTATGCTCTTTATTTCATATTAACTTCTTTTAACATAAGGGATTGTTTTAGAGCATATTGTTTGTTCTGACATTGTAATATTGGTAATTTTATAATATTTTAAAAAATAATTGATAGCATAAGCTTTTTAAAATTATTCTTTTTCTTCTGGAGGAATATTAGAATAATTTTGTCAGATATCAAAGGAAGACCTCAGTAGGAGCTAATTTAAATCTATGGAATAATCAGGAAATCAGGCAGGCTTACAAAGTCCATCTTCAGGTTGCAGTTACCTACTACTTCCGATGGCTAGCATTGCCACATTCCAGCATTGTAAGAGTTGGGGACTGAACAAGCCCAGAGTTTTCCTAATTTTCTGGCATAAGTGCCAGTGTGGATGAAGACAGGAAGAGTGAATTTGAGTTTCTCTTGGGTCATTCCAGGGCTGCAGTGTGACTAGCAGCCCTCCCAGAGGAACTGCTTCCAATCTAGATGGGTTTGCGGTTCTAGGACGCCCATATGAATGAATGAGGCCTGCGGTTCTGGAGATTTATTTGCCTGTGATTTGTAGCCCCAGGGATATGGATATCCCATCCCAGAGACATGGATATCCCATTTCCACTCGGATGGCATTGCTGGGGCTTTACTACATCTCAGAGGCAACAAAGGCACTCTGGACACCAAGTTCTTGCAATATGGCCATGTCACATGCCTGACGCCGTGTGACATGTCTCATGCTATGTTCCTTTTTAGTCAGGGATGATTTTTTATAAAATTTTTCTTGATCACATATTTTGCTTTAAAAAACAGAAACTGTCAGGAATAAAACAAATACATAACGTGTCTCTCAATTTCCATTTATATTTAAATTTTTTCCCTTTGCCTTTCTTTTATTTTGATTTTTTTAAATTTTAAGTATATTTTATTGATTATGAAATTACAGTTGTCCCATTTTTTTCTCCCCTTTCTCCCCCTCTGCCCCATATGCCCTGTCCCTCCAGCATTCTCTCCCTTAGTTCATGTCCATGGGTCATACATATAAGTTCTTTGGCTTCTCCACTTCCTATACTATTCTTCCATACCTACCAATTATACTTCTTATTCCCTGTACCTTTTCCCCCACTCTCCCCACTGATAACCCTCCATATGATCTCCATTTCTGTGATTCTGTTCTTGTTCTAGTTGTTTGCTTAGTTTTTTCTTTTTTTATAGGTCCAGTTGTTGATAGTTGTGAGTTTGTTGTAATTTTACTGTTCATAGTTTTGCTCATCTTCCATTTTTTAGATAAGTCCCTTTAACATTTCATATAATAAAGGCTTGGTGATGATGAACTCCTTTAACTTTACTTTATCTGGGTAGCACTTTATCTGCCCTTCCATTCTAAATAATAGCTTTGCTGGATAGAGTAATCTTGGATGTAGGTCCTTGCCTTTCATGACTTTGAATATTTCTTTCAAGCCCCTTCTTGCCTGCAAGGTTTATTTTGAAAAATCAGCTGATAGTGTTTTGGGAATTCCTTTGTAGGTAACTGTCTCATTTTCTCTCGCTGCTTTTAAGATTCTCTCCTTATCTTTTTCTTGGGTAATGTAATTATGATGTATCTTGGTGTGTTTCTCCTTGGACCCAACTTTTTTGGGACTCTCTGAGCTTCCTGGACTTACATGTCTATTTCCTTTGCCAGATTAGGGAAGTTTTCCTTCATTATGTTTTCAAATAAGTTTTCAATTTCTTGCTCTTCCTCTTCTCCTCTGGCACCCCTATGATTTGAATGTTGGAACATTTAAAGTTGTCCCAGAGGTTCCTAAGCTTCTCATCATTTTTCTGAATTCTTGTTTCTTCATTATGTTCTGGTTGAATGTTTATTTCTTCCTTCTGCTCCAAATCATTGATTTGAATCCAGGTTTCCTTCCCTTCACTGTTGGTTCCCTGTATATTTTTCTTTCTTTCACTTTGTGTAGCCTTCACTTCTTCCTTTATTTTGTGACCATATCTGTAAGCATCCTGATTACCAGTGTTTTGAACTCTGAATCTGATAGGTTGGCTATCTCCTTGTCTCTTAGTTGTTTTTGGAGTTTTGATATATTCTTTCATTTGGGCCATATTTCTTTATCTTGGCATACCTGTCACATTGTAAGGGGCCTTAGGTGTTCACCAGGGCAGGGCAACCCACTTCGCTGCATTGTGGCACTGTATGTAGGGGAGGAGTCAGAGAGGGAACAATGCCACTTGCTTGGCTCTCGCCCTGCTTTCAGTCACTTCCCTCACTTCCCACAAGCAAATTGCAGCTTTCTGATACAGATTCCCTTGTGGGTGGGCTTGTATACGTTCTAGGCTCCCTTGGGCCTCTCCAATAGACTCTTCTGTGAGACTGGAAGTTTCTCCCATCACCGCAACCCCCACAATTTCTACAGCCAGAGGTTCTGAGACTTTATTTTCCTGACCCTGGAACCCTGGGTTGCAGTGGTCTGTCTCACTCCCTAATTGTTCCTCCCAGTTTATCTGCATGCAAATGTGAGACCACCCAGTCTATCAGCCACCACCTCACCCACCTGGTCAGCCAGTACCCACCTTGTCAAGCATCCTCTCTGCCCCAGCTTCCCGTCTTCACCCCTCCTACTAGTCTGGATGAATGTTTCTTCTTTAACTCCTTGGTTTTCAGACTTCCATACAGTTTGATTTTTCTGGAAGTTCTGGTTGTTTTAAATTCATTGTTATCCTTCTTTTGGTTGTGCAAGGAAGCAAAGCACATCTATCTATGATGTTGTCCCATGGTTCTGGCCAACAGAACCATGCTCCCTTTGTCTTTTTCTGATTATTGAAAGAATACAAGCTCATTGTAGCCCATAAAATGCATAATTAAATTAATTACACAGCCTCAAATTTTAGAATTTCTAATTTAATGCTTGTATCTTAAGTCTTCCCAGCTTTATTCACTTTTTGTGTGTAGTGAAAAAAGCTTACTGAAGTTTTACTTTTTAGAGTATTGAAAGAAAAATACTTTGAACATATGATTTGAGAATATTTTAATAGATCATGTTTAGATACATCATGTTCTAATAGTTAGAATCTTTATAAGTAATAAAATTTAGAGGAAAAGAAATGGATAATGCTTTGGGCAAGGTGACCCAGAAAAGAATAAGCCTCTGGGACCAGGTGACTTATGCACATGCACACACACTCACACACTCTCTGCATGTACAACTCCTCCCCCACACACATAGGTTTTGCAGGCAGATGTAGGATTTGTTTGCAAAAATGCAGGTGCAAGAGGTTTATGGGAATTTCAGCCCATTGCAGGGCAGTTATTCATTAGCCTCATTAGCTCAGTCCCCACAGTAGGAGCAGTGAGGGTACCTTGAATTATTAAAAAGTAACCAAATCAGTGTGTCTATGGTCCTAAGCATTCAGGTAGTGTTCATTATTCTCATGGTCTATTTTATACCCCCAAGCTGCTAAGCTGTTCTTTTATCCCACAGACTCCTTATATGCCTAAACATTGAAAAAGAAAACTCTTGATCTTTAACAGTTATGAAGTGCCTGCCTTCTGGCATCTGTAGAACAAAAACAGGAAATACAAACTGCAGGGTGGTTCCGTAAAATTACTGAGTTGGATAACAAAAAACATAAAATTTCCATAAAGCCAAGGTTTTGCCTCTTTGAACACTCTTGTCATACCATGAATCCAACAGAACAGTGGTATTTCTCAAGGCTTTCAGGAATCCAATGTCTAGAAATTTTAAAATAGGTGCTAATGCTGGAAGGATCATATTCTTGGGGACCCGGGTCAGTGTATATCATGTGGTGTTGAGAATGAGCTCTCTCCCACCTTTCTTACCCTTTCCCCTTGTGAGGGCAGTGGCTCAGGTAGCCAGAGACTGAGGCTGTATGAGCATCATGCCCTTCTCAGTGTGGAAGAGATATTTAATCAGAATATGTTTGTTGTTTACATAAGAGTTCATTTATTCGCAGTCAGTTGCACATGAATGTGTACTTGAATGCCATGTGATTTATGTTCAATCTGCTTTAGTTTTTTGAGTGTTTTAATTTATCTCAGTTTCAACCATACAACCTAGACTGCTCTGGATTCTAAAGCATCTGGCCAAATTTCATCTGCCTTTTAGTAAAAGTGGCTCTCTACTCATGTGCTTATTGCTGCAAAAGCACAACATTACAACTTGCACATTTCTATTAGTCCTTGGAAGTAGAGAGAACTATGCTTTTTCTGCTTTCAATGTTCCTTTTCTTTGCACATGTGTTTTTCTGAATATACATTGTTAATATTTTATTCTCTATATTTCCCACTGTCTATGGTGAATGTTTGTCTTTCTGTGTATGTTTGTGAGTGTGCATGCATATATGTGCAAGTGCGTGCATGTGTGTATAAAGGTGTATTGCTGTGTCTCCCATAAGGTATAACTTTGTGTCTCTCAGTGCCTAGGCTGTGACAGATAAATACTAGATGCTGAGATTACAAAAATGAATAAAGGGACTTCCGATCAAGATGGTGGCATAGCTAAACACAGCTCGCCTCCTTGCACAACCACATCAAAATTACAACTAAAATATAGAAAAACCATCACTCAGAACCATCAGAAATCAAGTTGAATGGAAGTCTGACAACTATAGAATTAAAGAAACCACATCCATCCAGACTGGTAGGAGGAGTGGAAACGCAGAATGGGGTAGTCCCACATACATGTGTGGTAGATAAAAATTCGGGAGGAATATCTCAGCCACACACCAGGTCCCTCCAGCCCAGGGTTCTGGTGCCAAGAATATAAGTTCCCATTACTTCTGGATGCAAAACTCAGTGGGGATTAAGTCAGCGGAAGAAACTTCTGGAGTCCCAAGCAGTACCCCTTAAAGAACCCACATGGACTTACTCACACTCATTCCCTCTGAGCTCCAGCACTGGTGTAGAAGCTTGTAGGCCCCAGTACCATATAGGGAATAACTGAAGTGTCTGGCATCAAGGCAAGAGCTGGGGGACAGTTTTCTCCCAGACAGAAAGGCAGCAGAGGCCATTGTCCCTTTCTGAGCCCTCCCCCCACAGAGCTGGCAGGCAGAGGCCATCTCTGAGACTCCATCAACCTGGGTAACACTGTCCATCCTGCCCTGGAGATCCCCTGAGACTCCATCCTACCCAACTTGTAGGCCCATGAAACTGATAACCCTTACTTTCCCAATGAACGGCTGGTCTTGGCTCATGCTTCACAACCTCCTAAATCCCATCAAATACACAACAGCCAGTCTCAGTAAGCCCCCAGCTCCAATACATCTTGGTAATTGGCCCCAAGCCCAGCACTAGCAGCAGCCAGCCTAAATTAATGGCTTGGCTTCACCTGGGAATGTCCAAGCCCAGCACAAATAGCTGTCATCAGATTGGTTTATACCTCAGGTAGGGTGGCCCTGGACAGAACAAAGGTGGGGATTGATCTTTTCCTGCACCAACTGAGAAATCCCAGAGCCTGCACACCCAGTGGACAGGTACAGACCACATGAGAGCACCACCACCTTGCTCATGCACATCTGATCCTCCACACAGGGTGGAGATTGGAGGTCAGCGGTCATAGCCAGTCCTTATAGCTGACTGGCCTGGATAAATCCCTCCCATTGACCTTCCAACAGCAATCAAGGCTGAACTACAAGTGGAGGGTATACTCAGCCCACATGAAGGGCACACCTCCCAGCACCAGCTTGGGTGATAGGGGAAGCTGGGCCACTATAGGATGCCTACTACATTAGGCCATGCTATCAAACAGATCTGCCTAGTACATAGAGACAAACACAGGGGAGCTGCCAAGAGAAGACAAAGAAACATGGCCCAAATAAAAGAATAGATCAAGACTTCAGAAAAAGAGCTAAACAAAATGGAGATGAGCAATCTATCAGATGCAGAGTTCAAAACACTGGTTGTAAGGATGCTCAAGGAACTTAATGAGGACCTCAGCAGCATAAAAATCCAGTCAGAAATGAAGGCTACACTCATTGAAATAAAGAACAATTTACAGGGAAACAACAGTAGAGTGGATGAAGCTGAGAATCAAATCAATGATTTGGAACATAAGGAAACCAAAAACAACCAATCAGAACAACAAGAAGAAAAAACAATCCCCCCAAAATGAGAGTAGTATAAGCAGCCTCTGAGACAACTTCAGGTGTTCCACCATTTGCATCATAGGGGAGCCAGAGGAAAAGAGAAAGAGCAAGGAACTGAAAATCTACCTGAAAAAATAATGAAAGGAAACTTCCCTAATTTGGCGAAGGAAATAAACATGCAAGTCCAGGAAACACAGAGCATCCCAAACAAGATAAATGCAAAGAAGCCCACTCCAAGACTCATCATAATTAAAATGCCAAAGAGTAAAGACAAAAGAGAATCTTAAATGCAGCCACAGAAAAGCAGTTAGCTACCTGCAGGGGAGTTCCCTTAATACTGTCAGCTGATTTCTCAAAAGAAACTTTGCATTCTAGGAAGGATTGGCAAGAAATATTCAAAGTCATGGAAAACGGGGGCCTATAGTCAAGATTGCTCTACCCAGCACAGCTATCATTTAGAACTGAAGGGCAGATAAAGAGCTTTCCAGTCAAGAAAAAGCTAAAGGAGTTCATCATCACCAAATCACTTTATATGAAACATTAAAGGGACTTATTTAAGAAAAAGAAGAAGATCGAAAGTATGAACAATAAAATGGCAATATTTAGATATCTATCAGCAATTGAATCTAAAAAACAAACTAAACAAACAAGAACAGAGACAGAATCATGGATATGGAGAACTTTTTGATGGCTGCCAGATGAAAGGGGTATGTGAGGGAATGGGTGAAGAGGTGAGGGGATTGAGGAGAACCAAGATGGCGGCGTAGGTAGACACACTGCGCCTCCTCGCACAACCAGAACTGACAGAGAATCGAACAGCGGGGGGCACCGACACCAAGGAAATAGAAAATGGACATTCATCCAGACTGGTAGGAGGGGCGGAGATGGGCACCGGGGTGGAGAGGACTCGCGTGGCTGTGGCAGGACTGAGACTGGCGGAGTGTGGGACAAATGGCGCAGGCAGTCCGAGCACTAGCAGACCCTGCGGCCCCACATCTGCGCAGATAAACCCAGAGGGCCGGACTCAGAGTGGCGGAGAGTGGGGCAGGCAGAGCAGCGGGTAGCACCCCGCGGCACCAAATTCGCCCACAGATAAACCTGACGAACGGCGGGCAACGAAGCAGACCGTGCAACCCAGGGCTCCAGCTCCGGGAAATAAGGCCTCAAACCTCTGATTGAAAGCGCCCCTGGGGGTTGGGGCGGCAGCAGGAGAGACTCCCAGCCTCACAGAAGAGGTTGTTGGAGAGACCCACAGGGGCCTAGAGTGTGCACAGGCCCACTTACTCGGGAACCAGCACCAGAGTGGGCCAGTTTGATTGTGGGTAGTGGAGTGAAGGATTGAAATCCGGAGGTGAGTGAGGCGGGCGCCATTGCTCCCTCTTGGCCCCTCCCCCTCGTACAGCGTCACAGCTCAGCGACCAGCGTTACCCCGCCCTGGTGAACACCTAAGGCTCCGCCCCTTAAAGTAACAGACGCGCCAAGACAAACAAACAAAAAAAAAAATGGCCCAAATGACAGAACACTTCAAAGCTCCAGAAAAAATACAACTAAGCGAGGAAGAGATAGCCAACCTATCGGATGCACAGTTCAAAGCACTGGTTATCAATATGCTCACAGACTTGGTTGAATCTATTCGAAAACCAGATGAAAAAATGAAGCCTATGCTAAGAGAAACAAAGGAAAATGTACAGGGAACCAATAGTGATGAGAAGGAAACTGGGACTCAAATCAATGGTGTGGACCAGAAGGACGAAACAAACATCCAAACAGAAAAGAATGAAGAAACAAGAACTTGGAAAAATGAGGAGAGGCTTAGGAACCTCCCGGACGCCTTGAAACGTTCCCACATCCGAATTATAGGGGTGCCAGAAGGAGAAGAGGAAGAACAAAAAATTGAAAACTTATTTGAACAAATAATGAAGGAGAACTTCCCTAATCTGGCAAAGGAAATAGACTTCCGGGAAGTCCAGGAAGCTCAGAGAGTCCCAAAGAAGCTGGACCCAAGGAGGAACACACCAAGGCACATCATAATTACATTACCCAAGATTAAATGCAAGGACCTACATCCAAGATTACTGTATCCAGCTAAGCTATCACTTAGAATGGAAGGGAAGATAAAGTGCTTCTCAGATAAGGTCAAGTTAAAGAAGTTCATCATCACCAAGCCCTTATTATATGAAATGTTAAAGGGAGTTACCTAAGAAAAAGAAGATCAAAAATTGGAACAGTAAAAATGACAGCAAACTCAGTTATTAACGGCCACACATAAAACAAAAACAAGAGCAAACTAGGCAAACAACTAGAACATGAGGGTTGTCATTAAGGGAGTGGGAGGGGGAGAGAGGGGGAAAGGTACAGAGAATAAGTAGCATAGATGATAGGTGGAAAATAGACAGGGGGAGGGTAAAAATAGTGTAGGAAACGTAGAAGCCAAAGAACTTATAAGTATGACCTATGGACATGAACTATAGGGGGGGAATGTGGGAGGGAGGGGGATGGGCAGGATGGAGTGGAGTGGGGGGGGAAATGGGACAACTGTAATAGCATAATCAATAAATATATTTAAAAAAAAAAGAGGTGAGGGGATTAAGAAGTATGAATACATAGATACAGAATAGCCATGAGGATGTAAATAGAGCACAGGAAATGGAGTAGCCAAAGAACTTATAGGCATGACCTATGGACATGAACAATGGTGTGGGGATTGCCTGAGGGAGTGGGCGGTGCTGGGTGATGCAAGTACCCCAAACTCTTCAAAAGCGCCCCCAGGAGACTGGAGCATGTGAGCATGTAGTCATACTTTAACCAGATTTGTGAATGGTTTTGCTTTTAGCACATCTGAAAATATGGACAAACTAAGTAAGTATTCTTAACTGCATTTCCTATGCATATAACAATAACATGGTTTTTGATATTTAACATTCAAGATATGTTTCGAAATTTGACAGTGTGATAAACAGAAACAAAAAGTTTACTTAGAAACCCTTTTATACCAAGATTAGGAAAACTAAAATAAAACATTTGCACCTTTTAAAAGGAATTAGGTGGGCTGCAAAGTGGAGGCTGAAGAAGGTCCAGGAAAAAGATACAACTGGAGCAGAATAGTTTGGATGATGACACCTGATGAGGAAGATTCTAAACATTGTATCTTTAGGTATCTTCTCAGGTTCTTCCATCTTTTTATACCTCAGGGCAAGTACTGGCCTACCCATCTATACAAGAGATTCTTGAGAACAGGCTTGACTCAAAGGAACCATTGAGCTAAAGCCAGTTTTTGGTGATGGAAGATTTGACTTTGGGTGGCAGGCACACAATACAATATACAGATGATGTATCATAGAATTGTACATTTGAAACCTACATAATTCTGTTGACTAATGTCACCCCAATACATTTAATTAAAAATAATAACAAATAATCAAGAAAACCCAAAAAGATTCATGAGAAAGATAAAGAAAATGTTATAATTGAACAAAGTGAAAATTATAAAAGAGTTAACAGTGGAAAGAAATTATTTGCCAGCTCCTTTGCTTCCTCCTGAAATGGAAATCCCTACAATGGATTTTTGTGTTTTGTAAATTGGCATTTTCATATATAAGGTTTCATTAAACCAACGCTTTCAATGGAGACAATTTTACTTTGGAACTTCAGACACAACTTTGGTTTTTTCTCTCTTCTTATTTCTGTTAAAATATACGTATATCCTTTTCATCATGTAATTGATTATTTGCAATGCCAACCTCTTAAGACGCAGGAGAACTGGAAACCCGTGTTACTTTGAGACTGGCACAGTAATGAATGCTGATAATGCCAAAACCTTGGGTGGGGCTTTTGGTTGCCGAAGCACGTTCAGAAGACAGTATGACCAGTTTGTGTGCAGCGCCTTATGGAAAAGAGCAGACAAATTTCCAGCTCATTTTTTCTAATAAACCTAGAGGAAAGGTTTATGAAAACTCTAAAGGGAAAGGATTTTTCTTGGCTTGCTATAATTTTCCTAAACTTGGCAGTAACTATTACCTGCCATACAAAAACAAAATGAAGCAAAATTTCAGGTGTATACCTATTAGCAATATTTTTTCCTATTTTTAAGGAAGAACTAAAGTCTGTTGGATCGGCTAGATCATTCCCAGCAGACATGTTATTATAATCAAGTGGATTTTAGAAATTTACATAACCAGCCTCTCAGCAACGACTTGAGCCAATTTCCACCTAATGACTTACGGTACTCCATGATGTCTCACCCTCTCTGTGCAACCATAGCATTAGTTACTAAGTCAATACACACACACCCCAGGTGATCACTAGACTCACAAAATAGCAGTGACCCCCTCTTTAGGAACCTAAACTATTAGATATAAGACTAGAATGACATTATTTCATCACACCGAACTCTCTTCTAGATCCCCAAGATACAGACACTTCTTAATATTAACAAATAGCAGGAGAAAATATTAACTTCATTCACTTAATTCAATGACTGGAGTCTAGTCTGATTTATAGACTTTTTCCAAAAAATGTATTTTGTCACTTTGAAGCACAGAGTAAAAATAAACCAGCGGGATATTGCTTAGAAGGCTTTATTTAATGGATTCTGAAGTGTTGATTTTTAGCTGTTTTTTGGATTACATAGAGGCTGATGAAGATGCCCACAAAGTTTCTTCCCCTAATTAATTAATGTATGCTGCATATTTGTACCTGTAATTGTCAGAGAAAACACTTTCAAGATAGTACAAGACAGACTACAAACAAAATATCCCCGATTCCTTGGTGGTAGGGTAATTCATTCTTTCTCCACCCAGCATCATGTACAAGTTCTGTGGAGAATGCCCAGCTGATTAAAATACACTCCCTACTCTGATGGAGGTACAAGAATGTCAAATAATGAAATGTGGGCATTGTTGCTTTGTTCTTCATCTCTCTTAGTGAGATTTCTGTAAAACTGGAATGGACTAGATAAACTGTTTGTCAATACTTTCTTTTTCTTTAGTTGTTCAAGTTGGTTTCCCATGCCTTGGAAAACAAGACGGAGTGGCCGCATTTGAAGTGAATGTGATTGTAATGAATTCTGAAGGCAATACCATCCTACAGACGCCTCAAAATGCTATCTTCTTTAAAACGTGTCAACAAGGTAATCAGTGATGGGGATTCAAGAGAAAGCTCATGGAGCTTCCAGGTGTGATATGGGTAAACAACTATAGGTAGGTAGGTAGGTAGGTAGGTAGGTAGGTAAATGTATAATTTTAATCATACCAATGGGAGGAGAGGGTGATAAACACAAGGGTCACTAATAATAGTACCAAGCAAGACTTTCTCTACTTTGACCCCACTCACAATTTTAGGAACTCTAATACCTCCTTCAAAATGCCCTGTTTTCTACCTCTCTCCTCCCCTTCCCCAACACCACCTTTGGGAGTTGGTTGTGAATTGACCTCAGCTATGGTCATGAATTTTCCCCCTTTTCTTGTTCTGGATCCTCATAGCAAGGTTGGCAGTCATTACCAGCAGCTGCCATCTGTGAAGGCAACCCTCCCCACTATCTCCCAAAGCTCAGCACTGCTGACCTCCATGGAGGATGGGGTGCCACCATCATGCTAGCAATCTCTGCTGAGCAAAGGCACCTCGCCACCACACCCCCATCATGCCCATTTAAGCATGAAGGCCTGGCTGCTTTCCCATCCTGGTACAAGATTTTCCAGCAGAGAATTAAGATCTGGGAGCTTTCAGTTCTGTAAAGATGTACCAAAAGGTCATTCCACCCTTTGAGAGCAATTATTGAGGGCACTGTCAATCATTCTATTCTTGCATGGATTTAAGGAGGTGCAGTAGATTGACAGGTGGAGATGAAGGCAGAATAAGGCTTGCTTTGCCTTCTTCCATGAAGGAAGTAAGATTGAGAGACGTGAAATCTTACTTTGAAGAAGACTTAGTGAAGTACAAGTGGTATAGGGGGAAAATGGTAGAAGTATTCAATAAATTATGATCATTCGCACTGGGGGGAAGAATGACCACTCCCTCTTTATGCTTGCTGTAATGATTTCAAAGATGTCCATTAATCTTGTTTCTCCTGGGTGAAGCTGAATGCCCAGGAGGGTGCCGAAACGGAGGGTTTTGCAATGAAAGACGTGTCTGCGAATGTCCTGATGGATTCTACGGACCTCACTGTGAGAAAGGTAAAGACAGCTTCCCTTGCTCGCTCCCTAGTGAAACGGATGTTGCACAGGAGCCTGGCATGTATCTGTAACACCTCCCCTGAAATTATTTTTCTGGTCCATTATAAGGTTTGGTGAAATCTTAAAAAAGCCATAGAAGAGCTATCGGAAGGGCTCTTTTCTGGGAGTGGGTTTTCTGTTAAATCCAAGCGTGTAGTGACAGGGTCAGACAACTCTAGCACAATGTCTACATTCTTTGTGGCCACTCCTCCCCCCAGATATTAATTATTATATGCACTATGCTTGGACATAATCTTATAAAAGTTTTGAGGGTTTGTTCCCTCTACTAAAACTGTGTTTTAAAAGCTAGTATTATGAATGATTTGAAAGTTTCTACTCCAATTAAAAGTAGCTTAACTCAAAATTATGTCTACACCTGAGTTATGAAGTTGCTATAAGGCAAAAAAAAAGATGAATATAATTCGTGTAGTGAGTATATCCATTTAAGTGAAGTCACTATTAAGGAAGTTATATAAAGAAAAGAGATAAACAAGAAAATGTGTTATGAACCACATACTTAAATACTAAGAGCTTACTTGATCAAAATAATCAAAATATTTTTCGTCTTGAAGAAATAAGAATTTTTCTTGTTTGCACTTATTTTGGAATTAGAAGATCAAGAAAATAGAAAAAATATTCACAGTCTTAAGACCACATCTTAGTTGAAATAATGATTCTGGGCAAATTTTGATCAGCCATTCAGATGGAACAATTCCAAAATTTTCTTCCATGAAATTGGTTAAAAAAATAGTCTGATATGAAAAAACAGTCTGATTTACATCACAAAAATAATTTTTAATATAGACAACTTGTATCTCTAAAGAGTGACCATTTTTTAGTCAACCACAAAGCTTGAAAATGCAGGCCTGTTATATTACTGACATTTCTGACACGCTCCTGCTCCGAAACCCTGTTTGGCCTTAATCAGAGCTCTCTTCCCCCACCAGCCCTCTGTACACCGCGGTGTATGAATGGCGGGCTCTGCGTTACTCCGGGTTTCTGCATTTGCCCACCTGGATTCTATGGAGTCAATTGTGATAAAGGTAACAGCTTTTTTCTTTTTTTTAAGAACAAAGTTTTTTTACTTTTTAAATGTTTCATAAAAGACATATATTTAATATATCTTCACTTTTCATAACAGCACTGTAAACAGGGTGTATCCCTTAGCTGTCTGCTATAATAACTTTAACCCTAACTCTTAGTGTAGCTTAACACAGTAGAAGTTTATTTTCACTCACAGAATGCTCCTGTGCAGGAATACCTGGTCCAAAAGCCGGACAGCTTTTCTCCAGGCAGTGCCTCAGGGACCCAGGCCCTTCCATCTATCATCCTGCTTTGGAGCTCTTTGGATCCCACCAATAAGCAGAGAAAGGGAGATTGGAGTGTGCACTGCTTAAAAACAAAACAAACACACACACAAAGCAGGCTCAGAAGTGACCCACGAAATTTCCACACCTATTCCATAGGTAGGAATTAACCCCACGGTTCCTTCCCAGGCTGGATGGCTGTCTTCCACTGACAGTTTTTTGGGAGGGAGCCCTGGATTTTTGTGAGCAACTAGCTGTCCCTGCCACATGGGTTTGGGTAGGTCCTAATCAGTTTTATGCATGAAGTTCTAAGGCAAAACTGAAACAACCTGCTCCAAATGGCCTGACCTGGATGTTCGCTGACCCCCCAATTCAATGCTTTGTTTACAGATCACACCCCTGAGAGAGCGAGTTCCTTCTTCCTACAATGCAGCCTCATAGCTAAACTTACTCTTAGAAAGTGGATTGAAATTTGGCCCTAAAATGTTATTGAATGATTCATACTCTTTACAAGATATCTGTTTATTTTGACAGGTTCACATCTTTTATGGAAAAAAAATTAAATAATATCCTGTAGAATGTATTCATTGAATGGAATAGTCCTTGTGTCAAAATGGCCAATTGCAGGATAGAACACTAGTTGTTAAAACAAATATATGCTTGAAATGAATTGAGTGCTACTTTTGAAAATTGTCTCTTTAGTGATAATGCAGTTAGCACCAATTAAGATTAAAATGAGCAGCTTTAAGAAAGAAAGAAAGAAAGAAAGAGAAGCTAAAGGAAAGAGCCTCTGCATGAGTCGGGATAATAATTTCAGTTGCCTGCTCTTCTCTGATGCAGATTACTTTCATACAATTATCTGATTTTATTCTCAACAACCTTTTGAGGTGTGTAGAGTTTCATCTGTCGCATTCCCAGATAAATGAGGTTTGTGGAGCTGGAGGAGACTGACCCAGACTCACACCTTCCAGTGCCCCACGGTGACACTCAGACCACCGGATTCAGAGTGACGCTAATCTGGGCAAATACCTTGCTCTCTCTGTGGGTCATGTTTCCCCTTTTCGAAACTGGAAATGAAGCCATTGACCTCTTATCCCCCACCCCACAGCCATTTGAGAGAATATGTGAAACCATCTCTACCTTTTATTTGCAAGTAATCTTTTAAAAGCAAAGCATTGGATAAAAAAGAATTTTAAAAATTGGTATTCATAAAGCACCAATGACACTGATAATAATTAACAGCCAGTCTGTGATATTCTTTATTGTGAATCTTTATTTAACTTGTCTAAATTTAGCATTCAGCTATTGCAAAATTAGGCATTTCTTGAAGCAGAATTAAATTCATGTTATATTGAAACTATGTGGAAATAAAGCCAGTCCTTCAGAGATATGGATGAAGAACTCATGTATTAACAAGTTTAATGGGAATATTTGTGAGGCCTGCTTATGTAGATATGGCTGTTACTGGTGTAGCTGCACAGTGGAGTGTCAATCACACTGTTTTTCTTTCTTTTTTTTAAAGATATTATTTATTTTTTAGAAAGAGGGGAAGGAAGGGAGAAATAGAGGGAGAGAAATATTGATGTGCGAGAGAAACATCGATCAATTGCCCCTCACATGCCTCCCACTGGGGACCTGGCCCACAACACAAGCATGTGCCCTGACTGGGAATTGAACCAGAGACCCTTCAGTTCGCAGGCCAGCATTCAATCCACTGAGCCACACCAGCCAGGGCCAGTTGCACTGTTTTTCTATTGACATGGTTTCACAAACACTACATGATCACTGTTCAGGGAGAATGTCTATCTGTATTCCAGTACATTTTACATTTGATAATACTTTACCTTTTAGATGAAAGATTTCCCTCCTTGTTAAATTCCATTAATTTTTAAAGTTCTTTTAGAAAGTCTACTGAAATTTTATTTGTTCTCACTGGAGATCTGGGAACATTAAAAAACATTTTTTTTTTTACTACCTCAACAAAAAATGCTTTTATTGTCCAGGAGGGACTATAGAGCTTCTGAAAAATGGTTTAATTACTGGCATGGAGCTAGACCTTAGCACTGCATATTTAAAGAAACATTAAAGATTAATTTTCGCTCGCTCTTGGGACATCTTCACAAACTTCAGGAATGGAGTAGTTAAGCTCGGGCCTGGAGTCCCCTCGGTCGGTGCCTGTGGAAGCCACCTAGTGTCTGTGGCTCACTGTTCTGGTCAAGAATCACTGCGTGGTGGAAATGTAGCAGAGCTTGGTCAGGACTGTGAAAAATTATGCAAATACTAAGAGTGTGGCCAAATTTTATAACCAGCTTTGTCATATTCCGTAACTTTCAAATAACCTCCCAGGCTCACTGAATTCTACATGTTAATAAGTGATGGTGCCCAGAGGGCTGCAGCCAAGTAGGCACCGATCCTGATGTTTTCCCATCTCGGTATCCCCAGGAGAGGCGGGGCACACTCATAAACACAACTGTCCAGCCCTCAAATACTAGCACCACGTGGCAGAGAGGAAACTCAAAGAGCTGGCTCCCCAAATCCAAATCCTAAATCCTGCACCCAAATGCTGCTGCTCCCCGCCCCCCACATTAGTGGGCTTGATCTTTGCCAAAACGAGTACATCATTGTCTTAAGTTGGGAGATACTTGGGATTTTAAACAAGTTTTCTCTTTTAAGAGGCATGGTATTCATAGAACATTCTAGTTAGGTTCTTTTTTCACGAAAAAAGCACACACTTATAACTTTTGGATTTCCTTTCTGGTTTTCCTACTGGAAGCTTACTTCAGCTTTTGTTCATCTATAGCCAACTTTGGCCTGTTTTACATAGGACAAGAACACATAGGCCACATGACTGGAATTGCTGAAAATCTAAGCCTTTATTTTAATCCCCTTTATAAAATGAGCCAACTTGTCTATTTTTAGATATTTGCTCTCCCCATCCCCATGTCTGTCCTCCTTCTATTTTAGGTGCCAGTGCGCAGCCAAATTCCAGAAGCTGACACCAAGGTTTTAGGGTGAATTGCACACAGTCCAATTTTTACCTGGATAATCCAGTGAATTGGACTTCCACAGTAACATATCCAAGTTCTTCATCCCTCTGGCTCACACTGCTGCCAGATCCCTGCCTGTGGGGTCTCACAAGGGGTGACAGGCTGTCTTTTCCTGAATATAATTATCCCTTCTCCCAAACACCATGAAAGTCGATTTAAAAAAAAATCCTATTACTGAAGATGAACCTCTGTTCTTATTCTGAAAAAAAAAAGTTGCTTTCTCCTTTGTTAGATCCTAATACTTAGGACTTCTCTTACTTTTATCTATTTGAACTTTAAAAATTTTCTCTTTGAAAGTTTTCTCATTTTCTTCTTCCTGCATCTTAAAAACTTTGGGAGGGTTTCAATGGAGCATTATGTAGAAGTAGGACATTACTTCCCTGTAGACATTGCATTTCCCCCTTTCACTATTGCAAACAGCTTTTAAGGAGAATCAGGCTCAGGAATATATGTGAGAAGCTTTACAAAGGGTCCACTACATGGCTCCCTCCCTGGGAAGGGGGGTGACATGAATTGGGTTTTAGTGGGGGGAGGGGGGGGTTGAAGACTGAAGATGTATTGTGGTTCAAAACAAATTTCTTTGAGGTTAAAAACAATGTTTTAATTTCTAAAAAATACTAGGGAATGGGGCTTATAGTGATCTTCTCCTTTTAAGGGCACAGATGTTTATAAGAAAATAGAAAAGAATGCTTTGCACACCATGCCTCTTTTCACCAAGGGATAACCCCTAGGGTGGGTACTGTGTACTGTGTATGGCCTCCTGTTAGCTGGGGGAGTCTGCAAGTGGTCAAGCACTTGGTTCCAACTCCTGTATTTTTAAAGTGGCTTACTTTACTACATAAGTAAATCGGTGAGTAGCAGATGCCTCCAAAGTATCACCTAAATGTTGTGATGTTCTTTTTTTTAGAACTAATCTACTGTCTAATGCAATAACCTGTTATTCATTCTAACAGCAAACTGCTCAACTACTTGCTTTAACGGAGGAACCTGTTTCTACCCTGGAAAGTGTATTTGCCCTCCAGGACTAGAGGGAGAACAGTGTGAAATAAGTGAGTATTGACCTTCTGCATTCTCTTTGATTTTTAGAGACCTTAGAAACTCCATCTAACCCCTTCATTTTATCAACCAGCAATCTAAAGCCCAGAGACAATGAATCGCTTGTTTAAGGTCCCAGGCCAGTGGTTTCTCTTCACTAGATTCAGCTCCCATTCTTTTATCTAAAGGTGGGGCAAAGAGTGACAAAGCTGAGCCCAGATGACTGAAGAGCAAACGCTCTCTGCAGAGTTAGGACTGGGTTTGGGTTATTCGGCCTGTTGTGTTGTTCTTGTTGGTGATTTTGTCTCCTTCTAATTGTGCATAGCACGCAGTTTCAGCTCAGAAATGTAGACCAGAGCTTTGGCACAGCTGGAATTGGCTCACCCACCCTCATGCACGGAGGCCTTTTTCTCTGCCACTCACTCACTACCACGTTTCCTAAACTAGACTGAGCCTAGTAACCCATCTAAGAGAAAAGGATAGACTAAAGAAAAAGGAGAAAGGAGTGTGCAGAGCAGTAAAGAACAAACTAATCGCACACACGACATGGGTGAATCACACAGAGCTCCCGTTAAGTAAAAGGAGCTAAACACAAAAGAGTGCACACTGCATGATTTCATTTTTATGAATTTCAAGAACAGGCAAAACCAATGGATGCTGGTAGAAACCAGGATGGTGGTTGGGGGCACAAAGGAACTCTATGGGCTGCCAAACATGCTCCATACCTTGTTTGATGAAGTGTCACATGAGTGTTTTATTTATGTAAAAAAAAATAGTTGAGCTGTAAATTTAAGATTGGGGCATGTTATGCTTTCACTAGATATTTGTCATGCGCCAATACAAAAAAAAATTACAGGTGGAATGTGGTAGGGAATCATTGTTTTGGGAATCAGGATATCAAACTCTTGTCCTGGTTTTGCCACCTACCCCCCATGTCACCCTCAGCAAGTCCCTGAAGTTCTCTCTTAAATTCGGAAAGGAGCCAACCCCGTTCTGGACGGCTTTATGATCCAGAAGGCAAGTAACATCAAAGGCCCTGCCTTTGGAAGGTGCAAAAGCAGCGTGACCACGCCGGCTGAGGGCGCATATCCCCGACTTTCTGGAGGTTCTGGAACGTGGCGTTTTCATTTCCAGCTGTACTGTATCTGTAAAACACCACTGTGTTTGGTGTTGTAGTGGGCTCAAAATTGAATAATACTGACTTCCTACTTTTAACTTTCAACCTCTAATTTATTTGTGGGCTTTTGTACTTTAATGAGTACTAGATGAAGTAACCATTTTTTATAGAGTTCAAATGAAATACCTCTGTAGTTTCCATAGAACATGTAATTAATTGCCAGGATGTGGTTTCTGTTCTTATTAGTTACCTAGCCCTGATAAAGATATCTGTGAACTTACTACCCTCAATTTTCTCCCTGTACTTACTCTCAGACTTCGTATAGTTAGTCAGTTCATGTTTATGGATCTTTGTTTATGGGCTCATTTCTCTCCATGGAAGTACGCCCTCTCATGCCCTTAGGTTTATGGCCTTTCCATTGGCAGAGACAGTGTTTTCTATTCCTGTTTTTTTTTTCCTAACTGCACCAAAAACGTGGGCCTTTGAAAGCTCCTGATTATGCCTATCACAAGTTATATGAAATCCTTTTAGGAAACCTCTTGTTCTAATACAGGAACCACATTACCAAAAAAATATGGACATGGGTCTTGAGTAGAAAAGTACCACTGGTGTGTAATAGAGACAAAAAGTTGAATTATGTATTCTTTTTTTTTAAATGACAACCTGTGCTTTTATAGGATATATCAGGAGAAATTCCTGGCTGGTGTAGCTCAGTGGTTTTAATGCGGGCCTGAGAACCAAAGGGTCGCCTGTTCGATTCCCAGTCAGGGCGCATGCCTGGGTTGCCAGGTCCCCAGTAGGAGGCACGTGAAAGGCAACCACACATTGATGTTTCTCTCCTTCTCTCCTTCACTTCCCCTCTGTCTGAAAATAAATAAATAAAATCTTTTTAAGAAAAGAAAAAAAGGAGAAATTAAGAGAAATTTTAAAAGCAAACAAAAGAAATAACTTCCAACTATAATAACTGCTTTATAACTTTTTGTAATTCCTTGAATTCTGGAATATTGTCTCATGGCTAGACCACTGATAAAACAGTTTCTTGAGCCATATAATACTTATCATTTTATGTATTTTTATTTTTAAATTGAGATCTAGTGCACACACCATAAAACTTAGC
Organism: Desmodus rotundus; assembly: GCF_022682495.2. Classification (NCBI taxonomy): domain Eukaryota; kingdom Metazoa; phylum Chordata; class Mammalia; order Chiroptera; family Phyllostomidae; genus Desmodus; species Desmodus rotundus. The sequence continues at coordinate 142,058,586 of NC_071389.1, forward strand.
ATTGTAAGTATATAATTTAGTGTTTTCACAAAACCATGCAGCACTTCTAGCTAAACCAGAACATGTCACCATACCCAAAAGACCCCCTGTATCCATTAGCAGTCACTCCTTATGTCCCTCTCCTCAAGACCCTGGAAAACACTAATCTACATTGTGTCTTTAGATCTTCCTATTCTGTTTCTAAATGTTCCTACTCCTGTTTGTATAATAGAACCACATAATATATGGCCATCTGTGTCTGACTTCTTTCACTTAGCATGATGTTTTCAAGGTTCATCCATATTGTAGCAAATATCATTGCTTCCTTTTAATTGCTGGTTAATATCACACTGTATGGGTATTCCAGCCACATTTCGCTTATCCATTCATCAGTTGGGGAATATTTTGTTGTTTCTACTTTGGGGCTATTATGAACAATGTTGCTATGAACATTCGTGCACAAATTGTTATGTGAACATATGTGTTCAGGTCTCTTGGGTATATAGTTAGGAGTAGAATTGCCAGACCATAATGTTTATTTTTTGGAGTCACTGCCAAAGTATTTTCTAAAGAGCCTGTACCATTTTACATTCCCACCAATAATGTTCAATGGTTCCAATTATTCCACATCCTTGCCAACACTTATTTATTGTCTTTTTTAAGGAAAATATGTATTTTGACATTATTTATATATTTTTTTCTGACCTGTAGTAGGATTGATATCTTCTCAAACTTCATTCTGACTTATTATGAGGTACACTTGTAGATTAACAAATAAGACCATGAATAGAGGTTATCTGGATGTAATTTACATTTATTGTTATTTAAGGTTCAGAGATTTCCCAAAATATTTTAATGAACCTTCAATTAAAAAGACCAAATTATTTATACTCTATAGTAAATGGATTTTAAAATAACTTAATGGGTTCTTATTATTATAAAAGTTCTCTATAAAATATTTAGAATATTGAATGAGACAATTACAAATCACCCCCGGACACAGAGATGATGATCGTTGATACTTATCATAAACATTTAAAATCTTTTTCTACGTGAAGCAGAGTAGCAAATTTAAGTTATCCCACAACCCAGTGGGTGGAGGAAGTGTAATGCCTTTATTCTGTCAATACCTTATCTCGTTTTCTCACGGGACTTACCCACTGGTTACAGAAAAACACTAACTGTTTACACTTAGTCAAACCTGTTTGTCTTCCTGCATTCCCTGGCCCCTTTTACATAATCTCTTAAATTGACTCAGTTTTTCACTGTCTAATGGATAGCAAAATATCTTTAGGAAAAGAAAGTCAATATTAAAGACACTTATAAGACTCTGAATTTAAGACAATCCTATCTTCATGAGACTTAACTTCAGGAGGTTTGGTCTAGGAATAGCCTCTGGCAGTTGCCTGCAGCCACACTGCTGTGGTGTGATAACCAGGGAGGACGTCCTCCTTTCCAGCCACAGTGAACCTAATGGTGCTCACTGCCTCTTGCCAAGAAAATAAAAAGACCCATGGAGTCAATGAAAAAGTTCTCACCACAAATCATTCTCTGTGTTGTCCCTGGTTACCAAGTTCACTTCTCACAGAACATGGGGAAATTTGGGATCACCAAGTATTTCACAATAAGTTCTCTTTCTTTGCTGCCGTATAATTATTGTCCCACATCTTGCTTACTTGAAAAACCTCAGTGCGTTGCAGAATACTGTGATATGATGCAGTTCTGAGCACATGATGGAGTCAGATTTTTTTAATGCAAACACATTCAGAGTTAGGTGTTCCTTTTCATAGGTAAGAGTTAGGATCTTGACCAAATAGTAAATGCTATTCTTTGTATCCAAACCTAGCAAAAGGACCCTTTTGGATTTGGAATGGTCAATGAGAAGGTGGTATTCTATTATTAAGGTTGTTTTTAATAATGGATGTTCCTGTTTCTGGAACACCTCATGCATCAGAAAAATCTACAGGTCTAATGGCATTCTAGGTTTTTGAGACTCTAACATAATCTCAATATTAAGTCTATATTGTTTCCATCATGACTAAATGCTGCTTCATTTGATTTATATATGAAGAAAGTCCTTTTGAATAAAAAGAAAAGTATGTTTCGGCAAAATGATTTTCATAATGGAATTCACTTCATGTTCATCAAGCACAGTGCTAGCAGTAAAATACACAGTAGGTAACTTCTGTCAAAGCTTTGACCACAAAGAGAAGAGCTTAGAGCGTGAAAGGTAGGTTGTTTAAGGATAAGGACTTCATTTCTTCTGCTTATGTATCGAGGCCTTTGTAATGAGTATTCTGCTAAAGTGGAAAAGAAAAAGAACAACAACAAAAATACCCAAACTCCTCCACTACAAAAATCGAATGGCTGTGCACTCTCTTTGAAACCTCACCGTGCCAGTTCTAGGACATGGTCTCAACTCTGCATGAACCAACCTTTCTCTTCTATTTCTTTAAAAAACAATTCAGCCTTAGGATGGCAAATTCTAGAGTGGAGAGGGAGAGTAAGTAGCTTCAGGAGAAAGAAGAATATTATTATATAGTTTTTACATCTAAGGCCCAATTCCAGCTCTAAAATCCTGTGATTCAAAGATCTGTGAAAACATTAGCAATACTCAGTTGGCATGTAGATGAAAGAAAGAATGAGGTATTATTAGGATCTAAGACATTCCTGAAAAATGCATAGGTGTGGTATTAGGCACCTTTTGTGCCCCCCTTGACATCCTCCTCAGCCAGCCTTTCCCTCCAGCCACTGCTACCACAACCTGTTTTGCACAGGTATAACCTGATTGCATCTCATCTTAGCTGTTCCACGTTTCTCTTGCTTTCCACCCAGAACCTCCTCTGAGTCCTAAAAAAATTCAGCCCGTACTCAAACACAGTTGCAGAATGGAAGCACACAAGCAAATTATTCCATGGTTTGACTGTTGACCAGGGGGAGACAGGTGCCAATGACTAAATGGCCCCTCTCACTTCTTGTCAGAGGATATGCAGGTGCCCTCTACAGGGCTCCCCAGAAGGATGCAGCAGGAGAGATCCTGACTGTCTAGCTGTGACCCACACACAAGCATACTTCTGTGCTGGCTTTCTCTCCTTCCCTGATTCCCTCTCCCCATCCCCCCTCTCCTGTTTCCTAGGATCAGTTCCCCAAATACACTGTGTGCAGGCCCTGCTTTCTGGAGAATCCTAGGCTAAGCCAGATGTCATCACGTACAGGTGCAGGCCTGCTTTCAGAAAAAGTGACATTCAAAATGAGAACTCAGAGAAATCACTTACAGGGTCATCATATCTTTGCTTTTAGTATATCTTAAATTAGAAGTGCTTATGAACCAGTTAAAATATCATTCTATTCATAAAAAGTAATGTAAATATAGTATGTGGGCAACACATTGATTATAGAAAATATATATTCTAAGTAGTAAGTAAAGATACTAGCCTATTTTCCAAAAAATGAAATTCAAACAGAATCAAAGCCAGATTAGATCTGAAATAAGTGGAAATAACTACCATTTAATAGCTTTATCCTCCGAAAGCTTTGTAATTCCTTTGAAAAATGTAATTACCCCTGAACAAAGCACTGAGTTCCTTGCTTATTTGCATTCTTCTTTGTTTCAGGCAAATGCCTACAGCCCTGTAGAAACGGAGGTAAATGCATTGGTAAAAGCAAATGTAAGTGCTCCAAAGGTTACCAAGGAGACCTCTGTTCAAAGCGTAAGTACCCCTACGCAATCAGTCTGGGTATGGGACAATGAAAGTGGTGGGTGCGGTCTTGTACTACATAATTTCTGTGCCTCCTGCATGTTGCCTGGGCATCACAGTTAACCTTTCTCACTGACACATATGTTTCCTTTATGTAGACCAAAGACATTGTATGAAATCCACACATGTATAAAAAGTTACACACATTCACCCACACAACAGAACTTTTCAACCCTTAGGAGTTTTCTCAAGGGAAATAAACCTACACTGCCCACCAGTTTCAAAGTCCTGCTGAGTGTCTTTTATGAATAAGAAGATCAAACTTAGTTTAAGATCTCTCTCAGGATTTCCTCAATAAGTCCCAAGCCAACTTGTAGCTGATGATTGACTTAGGAAAAAAAAAAATAGGGGATGAAGCCAAAACTAACACATTCTAAAGAACTGTAAGAAAAACAGCTGTGTAATTCTGTTGAAAAATGAAAGCTCAGGAAACATTCTTTTATCTCCTTTGATTCTAGCTGTCTGTGAACCTGGCTGCGGGACACACGGAACCTGCCATGAGCCCAGCAAATGCCAATGTCAGGAAGGCTGGCATGGAAGACATTGCAATAAAAGTGAGTGCAAGCCGTGTGGGGAGCCAGCCTCTTTCACATCTGTTTCTTGGCTCCAAAGACTAATAGACAACTCATAACTCAGCCTGCTTTCCATTTCATTAAAAGCATCTTCTTCCCTGCCTCTTCTCCCCCATGCTTCCTCCTGCTGCCCACACAGTCTAAGTGTTAGAGTGTAAAGAGAATGCATCTCTGCAAAATATCACATCTGTAAAACGTCACCACAAATATTTCCTAGATTCCATTAGTAAAACAGGTTGCTTCGTTAATACAGGGTGTTAAATATGAAAGAAACGACAAAACTGAGATTTTAAGCCAAATGTGGAATTAGTATCTACGTGGCTCTGATTTTATCCTTCAAGATTTAGCAACTAGCATATAAAACATGAAGAGTTTTGCTCTTTAAAATCTTCAAACTATATTGGTGTATTATGTTTGAAATGAGTTCTTTTGAGGGAAAGAACGGGTTTATAGAGTATGGGAGAGATACTATGATAGAGTTGCATTTTTTCAAATTTCCTATAAAAAATGGACTACTTATTGAGATAATCAACCACTGGCCTGTTTCATACACAAGATGAAATGTGCTAAATGCAACCATTTCATTGTGATTGATGTATTCTCTGTGCTAAGTATGAACCTGGACACCGAGGACACACCAATGAGCAGACAGAAAAGGCCCTGCCTGGCGGAGCCCAGGTTCGAACGGGAGGGACAGTCAATTTGCAAGTGAACCAAAGAACCGAGGCAGTTTCTGTCCGCGGGCAGCCAGGCCTCAGGCTCCCCAGCAGGGGCCCACTGTCCACCTCAGTCACACATGCCCTGCACCAGCACAAGTCCAGCGTGTCTATCACAGTGACTTTCAGCCTTTTTATCTAATGGCACATGTAACCTCATTACTAAATAAAATTCTGCAGCACACCAAAAAATATGCTTTTTGCCAATCTGACAAAAAATTAGGTATAATATTGATTCATTCACACCAGATGGCTATTGCTGTGTTGGCTGTTGTCATTTTTTATTTGACAGTCTAAGGGAAAAATGGTCAGTGCCGCAGACTAAACAGGTCAGGTAATGCACGTTTTAAAAACTCTTGCAGCACACCGGTTGCAAACTGCTGGTGTATCATATTGTGTCTCAAAAATACTGGACATTCTTGAACACATCATTTACACATCAGATGTTTTTCTAGATCAAGGGTCTCCGAAGGTGACGTATGTAGCCCAGCGAGTGTGGAAATGACCACCTGGAGTGCTGAGGAGAAATATTAGCTTTAAAATATATTTTATATTATTTTATTTATATTAGTATAAATACATAGGTAACATAAATATTGTATTTCTCAAGCTCAAATTTATTTTTCTGCATAAATGCTCGCATATTATTCTTGTGTATATATAATACATTTATACGTAGGTATACATGTTTATTTATTTGTTTATTTTAAGGTAGTTGCTGCCTGGTCTAGGCTACACTAACACATTGATTTGATTCTTTTTCACCTACTGAATTGATTGGATAGTAGACTGAATTGGCTTCAGATGACCTGGCTTAACAAGAAATGCGGCTTCTCTGTAAAATAGCTCCTTTTCCCAGGAGGTCATGGTTGAATGGTATCCTGTTAGGAATGGTACCAGGAATCCTTCTTTGGACTAAAAGACCTATAGAAAACTAATCATTTATAGAGCTATTTTGAAAAAGAGTAAACCAAACCCTTTGTCCTACCCTCATCTGTATACAAATTGTGAGGCTTGTCCCAGAATCAGAGAACCTTTTCAGGAATTGTAGGTGTGAGGTCAGCCCATACATCCCAGGATTCAATTACAAAGGACTTCTGGGACTCACGTCTGGATCCTGGTGACCACTGAGAGTGATGGGAGGACAGCACAAGGTCCACTGTTCCTGCTGACACTCCCGGTCACTCTTCCAAAAAGAAAGCAAGTTGGGGGCCATCACAGAGTAGAGATGAGCAATTGAGACAGGTGTGCCAACCCCAGATAGCATCCCCACTTGCAGACCATGCTGCTGAAAGCTCCCTCATGAGTGTACCTCCTTCAGATCAAGGTGTCGCACGTCAAGAAGATGCCCTGGTGCTTGATTAAAGTGCAAACGTGCTTTCTGGGAGAGGCCACCCAGCCACTTTGTACATTAGCTAAGAGAATCAGGCTGAAAGAATGAGATTTACTTTGACCAGAGGGAGGTAACAAGGAAGCTCTAAGGCACAGAGTTCTTCTATGAACAGATTCCCAGTGGGGTGACACGTTGGGAGGTCCCAGGCACTCAGACACCTCAGTGGGGAGGAGGATACTGGAGACAGACCACTCTGCTGGGCTCAGCCTCACCAGCAGGGAGGTTTGGGGCTTCATGGGTGGCAGGGCCAACAGCAGGGTAGGGATTTACTCCAGCACATTGTTGGCTCATGTTTTGGCTGTTCCACAAGCTACTAGCCTACACCCTGACAATTCAAAGAAACATATTCAGACACAAAATATTCTGTTCCCCATACTTATTTATAGCATGCATGTATTTAAAAACCACAAGGAACAAATGAAATGCCGAACTTGACTCTCATGCACAGGAAGATGGAGGCAGATTTTTACAATGTGATTTCTGTCTTGGATCAGTTTTAGGAAATCGATAGAAATGAGTCCAGGCCCAAAAGCTCACAAACAGGAGGAAGGGAGGTCTCAAGTTGTGTAACTCAGTGCTACACTCTACTTAACAACTGAGCTGGAAATAGATAGATGCCCACCTTGACTGAACTCACAAATCCCCATTGATAAGGAGTCATTTCAAACCAGAACCTTTTCTTAATATGTACAATGGAAATCCTTAATCTTACAAAATGCCTTGTTTGGGTAAATGCAATGGCCACAGCCTATCGGTTGGTCTATACAAAGAATGGAGGTTGTTAAGTCGAACAGTATGATCAAGGCTAGTTTTGCAATGCAGTGGAAAGGATCAATGACCAAATCCTCTGCAAAAGTATCCCTACATTCAAACCTCAGCGCTAGGTCTTTACCAGCCCTGAGGTGGAGAATATCCTTCCATTCAATCACATTCACCCAAACTTTGCATCAAGAGTTTCCGCATGGCCAAAGCACCGGGTGAGTCAGACATTCCACGGAAGCCAGAACTGATGGAGTTAGTAAAATAGGTTTCTTTTAACAGAATTTGAACCTGTAACATCTCTTCCGTCAGGTAGCTTTTTGTGGTTGCTGTGGTCTTTTCACTCTGGGTTGAAAAGGGAAAATGGATTTCATTTGAATGGTTAATAATGAATCTGAAGAGCCTGTTTCTGTAGTTTCTTTTCTTTTAAGCTGTGAATAATTTTGCAGGGTACGGAGCCAGCCTCATGCATGCCCTGAGGCCAGCAGGCACCCGGCTCAGGCAGCACACGCCTTCACCTAAAAAGGCCGAGGAGCGGCAGGATCCACCTGAATCCAATTACATCTGGTGAACTCCGACATCTGAAACGTTTTAAGTTACACCAAGTTCATAGCCTTTGTTAACCTTTCATGTGTTGAATGTTCAAATAATGTTCATTACAGTTAAGAATACTGGCCTGAATTTTATTAGCTTCATTATAAATCATTGGGCTGATATTTACTCTTCCTTTTAAGTTTTCTAAGTATGTCTGTAGCATGATGGTATAGATTTTCTTGTTTCAGTGCTTTGGGACAGTTTTTATGTTATGGCAGTTGATCAGGTTAAAATTTTGTCTTTTCAGTGTGTAGCTGGCAGGTAATTTCCAAAATCACAATGCATTCATGGTGTCGAAGGGCTGGGGGTATATTAGAGAAGGCAAATGGAACAAATAAGCATAAATCACAAGGGTTAGGTTGAAGCAGTTAATTGTGCTGAAGTTACAGCATTTCAAATTTTATTGTCATGTATTTAGACATTTGTCACGTTTTTTAATTGCCCTTATTTTTAAACTCTCAATACATTTTGACCTTACCATCATTCCAGAGAATTCACTATTAAAAAATAATAATAATAAAAAATAACACTGTGGTAGTGGCATTTAAACAATATAATATATTGTAAACACAATAAAATAGGGAATATAATGTATGAACTTTTGGCATTGGCTTGAAGCAATATAATATATTGTAAACAAAACACAGCTCTTACATAATAAACATTTTATACTGTTTGTATGTATAAAATAAAGGTGCTGCTTTAGTTTTCAGAGCATGGTGTGGCGTGGTCTTTGCACGTGCTGTCTCGTGAAAATAAAGTCGGCAGCCGTAGAGCGGTAGTGGAAACGGCAGGGCCCTTGAAAAGAGAAGCCATCCCACCGTCAGGCACCGTCCTGGCTGTGCAGCCTCATCTCTGCTTCCCAGCTCTGTCTCCACTCAGCGCCACACAACACCCCGCTGTCACTGCCCGCGATACTGCCGTTTGTGTCAGCTCTCAGCTCAGTGGTCATCTCTCTCACGAGTTCTTCTCTAACCGGGATGCGTCATATATCGCATCTGTGGAAGATTTTCGAATGATGTCAGAATGTTGCACGTGAAAAGTGCCATCACTTACTAAGAACCTGTTGTTTCCCACCAACATTACATGAGTTGCCTTACACTCCTGTGAGGCGGGCATCATTGTGCACTTTTACAGACAAGAAAATTGAGTCACGGTGACATGAAGCACTTTACGCAGGATCAGCTATGATAGGGTATGGTTTCAAATAATATGGACAGGTTCAATCCATGAAGCCTTATGTTCTGCTGTTCTTTCTCTTTCCTTGTTCTCGGCAAATACAGCAAAAAACAAAACTCCACAAATCCTAGGTAGCAACCTTCCAACCTGTTTTATTCTCCTCATTCTCCTAAGGGAATGTGGATTTTATTAGGTAGATATTCTAAAGTCTACAGGTTTTCTCATGCTAGGGAGTGGCAGCAATCAGCTGTGTGCTTTAGGGCAGTGAACACCGGGGAGGCTGGAAGCAGAGTGAACACACCTTGTCACGTCCGGTGCTAGACATCGGCAGTCTTTCCCCTTTACCAGCCAGAGTCCAGAGTGTCAGCCTGTGGCCACAGAGAGCTCGCAAAGCAGGCAGAGAGCCAGGGAGCTTACCTTGGGATCCTGACATGAGAACCGACTTTTTAAGACTTTTAAGTAAAAATCCAATTGCATAATAATGAGAATCAAAGTGGCAGAAAGTTAAATTTGGGGATAAGATAATAATAATGATAATAATAGCTTACATTTACATAGTACTTAGTTTATCTAAGTACTTTAATTGGATTAACTCATAGATGAAAAAAACAGTGGTGGGAAGTTGGACCGGAGGCAGGGTGACAGACCGCCATGGTCTAGGCTGGTCGTCCCCAGACCATGCTGACTGCATACCCCGTTAGAAATATTCGAACACACAGTCCCATGTGTACATGAATATTGTTTACATACATAACTACCAATATATGCATTATAAAAGCCAGAAATGTTAAAAGGAAAAAATATAAAAAGCTATTACTTTCTTCACTACCCCAAAGACGGTTTTGCATACCCCCTGGAGTACACATACACACCCCATAGGGGACCTCAGGTACAGGGGAGAGGTAATAGAATCTGAAATGATTTTACCGTCAGAGAGGAGAGTTTGGAGTCAACAGAGATTTCAAATCTAAGCGAGGGACTAGGTGGCTGATCAAATACAGGGGCTAAAAAAGAGAGAGGGGTCTGGACAGTGATGCGAATGACTGAGAAGGACCAAGTGTGGGTTTGCAGAGATGTGAGTCCAGTTTTGAAGATGTTGAGCTGAGAGTGCCTTTAGGACATCTTGGGGCAGAATGCCTTGGAAATACAGTTAGGAGGTTAGGCCAACTATTTTTTAAGTATTAGTTACATTTTAAATGATTAATACTAATTATATGTTGAATACTTTAATGATACACACATACGCACACACACATATGATAGCTTTGGTGAAATACAGTAGGGCTCAGTTCTGTTTTTAGATCCCATATACAGTGAACCCCCCTTGCAGCTTACCTATGTATATCTTCATTTGTATAACAACACGGCCTCTACTCTGGCAAACTGAGCACTTCATCCCTCCCATAACCATGTGTATTATGAGTTTTCATCCAAGATATACCCTTGGTTACTTTGTCAATTTATGTAGAGTCACAACAGTGGAGGTCAGTTCTTGAAACAAAGGCCAAGAACTGGGATGTGAAATAATTGTTATTACACATATGAAGTTACCACAGGAGAGGGAGAAGGGGAGGAATAGAAAGGAGGAGGAGGAGAATATTTATATAAATTACCTCTAACTCTGGCCGAGCCAAGTTTGTGGGAGCATATTCCCATACACCAAAAGGCTGCAGGTTCCATTCTGAGTCAGGGCACATACCTAGGTTGGGGGTTCTGCCCCCAGTGAGGATGCACACAGGACGCAACCGATCATTGTTTCTCTCTCGCATCAATCTCCCTCTCTCTCTTTCTCTCTCTCAAATCAATAAAAACATATCCTCAGGTGAGGATTTAAAATTAAAAATAAATAAATAAACATAAAATACCTCTAAACAGTAACTTAAAAGTAAGGAGTGAAGGCAGTCTGAAAAGACATATGCCAATTGGCCAGATAAAATAAATAGGAAAAATGAATTTAAAGGAACTATGGGTTAGACCATAAAACGGACCCAGGAGGGAACCCCTGCACACTTGTGAAGGTGGACCGTACATGCAGTGTAAGCTCTGCTCCAGCCACCTCAAACAGGAAACCATAAACACAAAAGCTAACTAGTTGCTCAGGAGAATTTAAACTATATCAAAAACTTTCATTTGGGCTGAATCAAGACATATAGGTCTTTGGGAAATCTACTTTTTGACATCCCTTCCATTTGAAAGTCTTTAAAATAACTCTTCCACATTTATTTATAAAAGAGCTACATGAACGAATAAGAGGGGTTGTTTTTTTTTTTTTTTTAAGTGGTCGACAGAGTTCAGCTTCTCACCCACCATCTCAGGCAATTTGTCTCTGACCCAGAAATTCTGTGCCCCACCCCGGGAACAAAAACTCTCCAGTTAAATCCAGCCAAGCTACTCAGAGGGAAATTCATTAAGCTCATTGTTGCTTGAGCATGCTCCCTGAAATTCTTAACACCTCCCCAAGTAGCTTCTCAAAATATTCCCTTCAACCATAGGCAGTACTCCTTTTTTTTTAAAGATTTTATTTATTTTTTTAGAGAGAGCACAGGGAGAAAGAGAGGGAGAGAAACATCAATGTGCAAGAGAAACATCAATCGTTTGCCTCTTGCACAGGTTCTGAGAACTGGGCCCACAACCCAGGCATGTGCCCTGATCCAGAATAGAACTTACAACCTTTTGCTTTGCAGGGTGACACTCGACCAACTGAGCCATACTGGTCGGGCTGCAGTACTCCTTCCAAAAAAAGGTTTGGTAAGTAACTTCTTTCCCACCTCATTCCAAGTCCACTGAGTCATATAACACAATTTTAGCTTGATATGCTTGCTTAGGCCTAACCCCAGATTTGCTCGCCTTTGCCCTAATTGAGAGCAGAAAGCAGTGCCACCTGGGGGTTCCAGTAAAGAGGTGAGTTCCAGGTAGTACATAGTGCTCTCTGTGACATGGGGTAAAAATAGATAGGGCTGTTTCCATATTCTTGAAGGAGGCACAAATCATCACAATTGAGTGCAATTTAATAAAAACATTTCTACAAAAGTAGGGGAGGGGAAGGGAATGATATCGTGAGGTGAGCAATTTTTAAACTGGGTAAATGAGAAACATGGCCATTTCAGAAGAATTTCAGGAGGCAATAAAAAGGAAAGAAAATAAATGACTGTCCAAAGACAGGAGTGCCGTCGTCATAATTTTTAGGCGGTTTATGCAAGTGGTACAAAGATAAAAGTTTAATAAGCATATTGAATAAACATCCTCCATATGGCTTACTTTAAAAAATAGGAACCATGCTCAGGAAACTGACATCATAAAACAAAGTATTCAGGTGTTCAGTGAGATTTTTTAAAAATTCTAATGTGAACTCCACATGTAAATTGATTTTGCAGCTGTTTACTGGTTTATTGTCAATAAGAGTATAAACAGTACAAATGAAAAGCAGTTTTTGTTAAGCATTGGCACTGCAGGGCTTTGCCCTGGTAACACTGTTCCTAATCACATTCAGTTTGCACAACTGATGAAATTACCTGGCATCTCTCTAAAGTCCAAACCCAGAAAAAGGCTGCTCTGAGATGAGAAATAATCCATAAAATCCACAAGAGGATCAATCAAACTAGACTCACTGCGGGGTGCATGCCCAGCTTCCTGCTCTAGCGCACACGACATCGGACAGTCCAGACTTGAGTGTGGTCCTGAGGCTGGATCGGGGGACATGACTGGGAGAGAAGAGCAAGAGGAGAGCTGGCCAGCTAAGACCTAGGAGAATGACCAGCTATATAATTTGAGGGGCCCAGAGAAAAGTTTAATGCAGGACCCCTTGTCCAGAAAGTATGGCAAATTTCAAGATAGTGACTGCAGAGCATTGAACCAAGCCTGGAGGCCCCCTTAGTGCCAGGCTCTGTGCAGCTGCATAGTTCACATATCCATGAACTTGGCCTTGTCCAGGAGCAAGTTCTTGGGTCCATGTATAAGGAAGTTTAGGTAAAAGCACCTGCCTCTCTTTAGGCACTGGCCAAATGAGCTCTTTCCTTGCCTTCCCCTCTGTCAACTGCAGCCCCATGGCGGACTATCACAACCCAAGCCTGAGAGTGGGAGAATCAGTAGCCATCAAACGAGCTAAGTCAGTGACCATTTACTGAATTTCTCCTGTATTAACACTGCAAACATAAAAATAGGAGAGAAAGCAGAAGGCACATGAAGGGGACACAATTTATTGCTTTATGCTTCAATCCAGTCAGGTTCTTTGAACCTCAGTTCCTGCTTAAGAAAGAAAGAATTTGTAACTTTAAGTTTACAGTTCACAAGGGAAAGATACTTTTCAGAATTCTGTGAACAATCCATTTTAACCAAAAAGATAATCTTGGGTCATTCCAACTTATAACTGCTGTTTTTTATTAGAAGACAGAAAGGCAGAAACCTGGCTGGAGTTGGGATCTTAAACCCTGTGACAGAAATGAAGTTCATCTCCACCCATGGAAGCGTGATTTAATGAAGAGCCTTATGATACTCTCCAGAAACCCCAAAGACAAATGTCCCCAAAGCCCAAATTAGTTTTGCGTTACTTCAGGGAAACACCCAAAACTAAAAAAGCAAATCTGTAATTTTTTTTCAACTTTGTAAAGGGGGATATTTGCTCAGCGTTCACATTTGTACCCACAACGCAGTACACCTGGGGAAGGAGCAAGGCCGCCTCTGCAGAAGCTGGCCAGCCACAGGCTCCCAGTCCACGGGGCACCTTGCTGAATAAGGAATCCTTGGCTTGTGTCGCAAGATCTAAACTCCAAGTACCCTACTGGAGTTTTAAAGCTGCTCTGCTTTTCAGTCATTTGGACGGTCTGCCCTGGCTTGTTTATTTGGATTACGTACTGCCTCGTCTCTAAACCAAAACCAGACTTAAGAAGGCAGCTTCAGAGTAATGAGCCGAGGTGAGCCTCAAGGCTGCAGCCACCCTGGCTCCACATTTAAGCCACCCTTGAAATGATGTGAACACAGGTTATTCCATGACAACTTGTCTCCATCTACATGGCTAAAAACTTACTAAAGGAAATTACCACAGCAGTTGCGCCTTTAGGAGAAAAAGAAATGACCTTTGAAACAGACCATCAGGTTGAAATTGAAGCAAGTTGTAGCTTCCCTGGCTTTGCCAAGTGTCCGCGCTTTTACACGTGTGCCAAGCCGAAACCGCAGTCTTAGGGAGGTGCCTTATTGACAGTCCTAACAGAGTGGAGTAAAAGCAGAACCAATAGGTGGCTTTCCAGTAATGAACATTAGCCCAACACAGACGTAGCATTCCAAAGTTTTTAGAGAATCGTTCTGTGGAAGTTCTGGTTCACAGCATCTCTGTGGCAGGGTTATTAATTCAAAGGAGAAACTGAGGCCAGGATTTGAATCACAAACAATTTAAAGGCTATAATAACCCTGGTGTGGGCATTCTAAAATCATGTACTGAATAACATAATTTTGCTCAAGATGTTAATAGGCATTATATAAAAAAACAGAGTCTGGGGGCATATAAGTCTACGATTTGGGGAATTACAGTAAACAAGGGCATTGTCTTTACAGTAGCCTCACTAGACTGCAGCGCACATCTCAAAGACGCTAGCACACAGCCTTCCCCGGGCTTACTCGATCAAAGAGAACTTTTTCCCTAAAGCATTTCCCAGGAATAAAATTCCACACAGCACACTTTGGGGAACATAGCCCTAGAACAGACGGAAGTGTCTGAAGTTGGGTCTTTACTACATCCTTTTTTTTCTTCTTCAAATTTTTAAATGTTATCCTATCTGTTTGAAGCTCATTCAAGGAAAATGGAGGCTTGTAATTTGCAACACAAAGAACTTCTGTTTCAAATAGTAAGTCAGTTAGCTTTAGGTAATTTGCTTACTTTTCCCCTTTGTATTAACATCTTTGAAAACATTTCTTAAAATGATGACTTTCCATGTATTTAAAGACCAACCAGGCACTCTGACCCATATACCAGGGCACACATAAGTGAGGAAAACTTACTTGTACTCAGTATAAAGGAGTAAGTTTGAAACCTTCCAACTTAACAGGAGACACAGTGGACATAGAAATGATATCCTCTTGCTCTCACATAAATCTGTGTCTTAGGATCTTGTACAAAGTAGACTCAAAATAGATGCTTATTGGATTGGTTCATTTAAAAACCTTATAACTACATTCTCTTTTTCTGAAATGCCAGACTCACATAATCACCAGCCTACTCCTCTTGGATTCTGAAATCCAACAGGGAAAATCATTTATTGAACAAACTCTACTGGGTTTCGTCAGGAGACAACCTGTCTGAGAGAAGGTATGGACCTTGCTCCAGCTGATCCTCTCACCTGTGAATGGTTTCTTCCTGAGACAAAACGACGCTTGACTTGGCCTTTCTGCTAAGGTAACAAGGAAATGAACATGAAGATAAACTCTAAAAATTTTTCCTTTACACAACGATTAGTGATTTTTTTTAATCTCTAAAAGACTTTAGGACAGAATTCTAAAATTAGATACCTCCTGTCCAATTGCAGCCTAACAGGATTACAGGTTAGTCCAGGGGCTCAAGTCACATGTCACAAAGATGTACAGGCCATCGTTTGGACAACCACAGTTTGTAACATAAACTCTGATAACTACCTCTCTGGGGCTCCCAGAATATGATGGTAACTACTTCATACAGTTGATGAAGGGTAACACGCAATGTGCAGGGATTGGTACACACCAAGTAGTCCCCAAATAAATGATTGTGATAATGATGGTGGTTATCACTCTTTAAATATAAAGAAAAAAGAGGAAAGATAAATAAGCCAATAATCATTTGAAAGCACATTCAGTCTCATTAGTTAGCAATCAGGTAGATGCAAATTTAAATGAAAATGGGACACCATTTTTTAGTCACTCCAGCACAGTACCAAGAGTTAGAAAAACTGTGAAGCAACAGAGAGGCCCATTCTCTACTAGTGGAGACATAGATTGATTGACACCGAGTCAGAAAGAGTCTCACATGATCTTGAAAAGTTGAGCACACACATCTACAACCCAGCAGTTCCCCCGCTAGGTACATACTCCGGAAAGACTTTGCATATAAAGCTCAGGAACCCTGAGCAAGAATGTTTGTCACCGTGCTGTGTATAATACCAAGGAAAAAACCCAACTGCCCATTGACAGATGCCAGATGAATAAATGGTGGTGTATACACACAGAAGAACACTATACAGCAGTAAAAACTAACAAGCTACGGCTGTTGCAATCAAACATTGGTGAATCTTAGAAATACAGTGTTGGAGTGCAGAAGACTACACACAGTATGACTCCATTTTCAAAAGAAAAGAAACTAAATTAATATGCCATTAAGGGGCACACACACACACACACACCAAAAAAAAACAATGGTTTCTTGGTGGAGATGCTGGGAAATGAAGTTGGGAGGCACCCATTGGGGTTTCAAAAGGTTTGGTGACATCCTATTTTTGAAGTGGGGTGGTGGGTTCAAAAGTGTTATTTTATTTCTCTAAACATATTCTATGGCATATACAAATTATTTGTAATAAAAATAAAAAATCCTAATATTCACCACATAAAAATCAATAAGGAATATGATCAGATAATCCCCAAAAGAAGAGATGTCAATGACTAATAAATTGATTTTTAAATCTTCAAATTTACTAGTAATCAAATAGTTGTAAAAAGTTTTATTATAAATGTTTTTAATGAGTAGCATTTTTCATCAGACTGGCAGATACTTTTAAAATAATGCTTCATGCATGTGTTAGTGCAATGAGACGGGCATAGACGTACCTGCGCCAAAAAGCCCTTCAGTGACACCCACCAGGAAGCCCTAACATCTGTTCTTCTGACTCAGCATCAAAAAGTCACAAAAGATTTAGTCAAAGATTTAGATTCAATACAGCATTGTTCACAACAGCCAAAAATGCAAATCATTTATCTATTCATTTGACAAATATTTGTTGAGCACCTACTATGTGCCACAGTGTTTTGGGTGCCTGTAATACACTGGTGAACAAAATTAACAAAAATCTCTACCTTCATAAAATTTACATTATAGAGGGATGAATAGATAAAAAATAGTAAACTTAGTAAATAACTCAAGTAAAAGACTGTATTTTGCCATGTATAACATGCACTTTTTTGCACAAATTTTTGAGGGAAAAATAAGGATGCACATTATACATGGGTAGCACTAACTCGATATCTATATAAATGTTTTTAATTCTTTTATTTATACTTATGAATTAAAAGTGTAACCCTAGAAACAATAACAATATACATATGCAAAATAATACCCTGGAATATGATCATCGGTTTTGTTTCTAAATATAAATAAATAAATAATTGAATTAAAAAATTAAAAGGAAAGATTTTTTTCCTGAAAGTTTGGGCCAAAATCGTGGGAGTGCCTTATAAACAGGAGCACATTATACACAGAAAAATATGGTAGTTCATGAGAAAATAACAGATGCTGTGAAAAAAGAAAATAAAAAGCAGAGCAAGATAAGAGAGATCCGAAGTGGCTGGGGGCAAGAGGGAGAGAAGCAAGTTGCTTCATTAAGCAGATAACACTTAAAGCAAAGATTTGAAGGAGGTGAGACATCTGGGTAATGGGTTGCTGGGCATTCCAGGTAGAGGGAATAGCTGCTGCAAAAGCCGAGGGGCACAAGCCTATCTGGCAATTAGAGCAACAGTAGAGATACTCGTGTATCTGAAGTGGCCCAAGCAGCAAAAGGAGGAGGAGATGAAGCCAGAGACCAGAGAAGTAAGGGTTGGGGCAGTTGTGAAGGGCCTCAAAGGACTTAAGCTTTTACTCTTGGCAAAACGGGGAGCCCTTGCACAATTTGCAGCAGAGAGCCATGGTGTGACCTATTTTTAAAGGAACCAAATGTTCAAACAATAGGGAGATAACTAAATAAATGGTGGTAAAGCCTGTGCTTGTTCATACTAGAAGCTCAGAAAATATTTAAAGAACAAATGACTATAACATAATATTATACAACTATTAAAAGTTATAACTTCAAAATATTCAGTAACAAGGAAAAGTGCTTATCATACATACTGGATGAAAAAATATGATTAAAAATTACTTGTAATTTATAGCTCCAATTTTGGATAGATAGACAGATGTATAATAGAAAAAGATAAAAACAATAATGAAATACCATCAAATATGAAATGGTTTCAGGTGGCAAAATTACAGGTGTTTTAATAATAGTTGTACTTTTAAATTTTCTATAATAATAATATATTACCTTTATAATCAGAAAACTAAATGTAATATTCTTTAACCACATAATATTCTTTATGATTTTTAATGTCAGAAAATATATTCATTGATCAAAATTATTAGATATTTCCTGGGTGCCCGAGAAAATGAAAGGGATTTGAGAGTCATCGGCTGAGTTGAGCAGCAGGCAGCCTGCAGTTCATCAGTGCGGCTGTCGCCAGTGGTTCAGTAAATCCACTGGAATCACTACAGAATTTCTAATGGGATCATGGAAACAATTTGGCTGGTAAAAAACAAATGATTAAAAAGTCATTACATTATCTACACAGGCAGGAGAATTGCCTAATTTAATCACGAAAGTCACTACAAAAGACCAAAATAATTACAGTGTAAATGGATACCCAAAACAAGGGAATCATTTGATTTTAATGATACCTTGAGAGAAAATTATGGGTGCGGGTGAGTCTGCCAGAACCGTGTAAAACAGCTCATTAGCACCCTCGTTGGGGTCAATTGACTGCTCCTGTGGATCTGAGGCATCCCATCCCCCTCCTGGGAGCTCCTTCTGGTTAATCTCATCTTGTTGTCTGCTCTGATGTCTTCAAATGTCTGAGTCTCACTTTAAGGCATGCCAAGGACAGGTTTCCCATGAGACACATCTCCTTTTAAGTTCCTACAAGGCTCAATTTGTAGCAGGATTTCAGCCTTCTATAGCCAAGAATATGTTGAACCACCAGAAAAAAAAAGTAGTAATTTGGTTCATGAGGTATATGGAGTGAGGAACAAAAAAAGATTCCTAAAGAGAACCAAAAGTGGGATTCCCACAAAACATCTGAAAAGCTCCCTGAAACTTGCTTTCCCTTCCTTAAGGGGAAGGTTGCATGTCTACTATTTCCTGGCCAGCTGGTACAACTCCCTTCCTTGCACAGCCTAATCTTCAAATTCAATGTGTGTCTTACCAAGCAACGGTGGCTGCAGAATTAAATTGTTGCTCATTTAATCATGTAACAGATATTCATTGAGTTCCTACCATGTGCTAAATGTAAAGCTGAATGATTCCCTGCATTAAGAAGTGAATCGTTTAGGAGGGAAAGCAGATCATTTACTAGCCTTCTGTAGGGCAGAGGGTGGGTGTTCTGGGAACACAAGGAAGAGGCATGAGCTAGGGTAAGTTTCCTCCTACAGGAAATGCCTCGAGTTAATTCCTAAACAAGTTAGACAGGTGGAAAGTGGGTGATGGGATAGTTTTTATAGTGTCTGACATAAAACATTCCACAAATAAGCCTGAAACTGCTGGTTTTTATTGTTATTGCTGTTGTTTTATTTTTATGAAAACAGCTTTTCCCTCTAATTATAAATGCGATGCATGCTAAGCACGAAGTTCTTGTATTTCACTGGCTGGAGATAATAAATCTTACACTCCAAAGGTCTTAATTTGGGTTTTTAGCCTGCAGTTAGGATCATCTCACATTTTTTCCCCCAAACAGCCAGGATTCTTAGAGGAAAGATTAATTGAAACAGAAAGCAGAGAGATTTTATATTAAATTCTCTGTTTTGAATAAAGAGGCAATAAATTTCCCTCCTGCAGAGCGTAGAGGTGAGCTTTGGGCGCTCCTATAATCATATTACTAATACAGCTCCAGGAATTCCAAACCCGTCCATGACTGCCGCCTTCCTCATCACACAATTTCCATGCTCGTAGGAAGTAACAGGCGATCTGGAACAAAACCCCACTTTGTTACCATCTATGAAAGTCCCAACACCCCACATAGGGCTTGTTTGGATGTGGAAGTTTAAACAGGACTTCTTGTTTTCTTTGTCCATTTTCTCTAAAATCTGAATAATGTTCAAATGTGATTTTCAGAGAAAATAAGCTGAGACAAAGATAGATAGTGAGGGTGAGAAAGAAACAGGGTGATAGAAAGTATAAATTCTATAAAGCAACTGTTGTCTAGTTTACCCCCCAGCTTTTTCTTTAAAAAAAAAAGTATTATTTAGGGTATCACTTGCTGCTGTAACTAACCCCATAAATTTAGAGGCTTATGCAAAGAAGCTAATGCCTGGTGGGCGCCCACCAGGTGGGTGAGCGGCTTTCCTCCACACGGTGACTCGGGGACCAGAGCTCCATCCATCTTCTAGCTCTGCTTCTGGACTTTCAATATTGTTATCATAGTCCAGAGTAGTATATTAATTTATATGACTTTTGATTAGTTATTTAGATAATGGGGGGAGGTTTACTTAATCAGAGAGGAGACAAGATGATGGAGTAGGAAGGACACAGGATGAGAGACATAACTGACAGTAATCCCTGATGTTGCCCAAGTGCCGACTCTGCGAGAAGTTCTACTTTAAGTGCTTTGCCTTCATGAACTCTCTCAGTCCTCCTAACAGCCTATACAACTCCTGAATATAGGCAGTTGGTTTCAGAACCTATGCTTTTAACCATTATAGGTTATTCTTTCTCTAAATTGGTCAGTAATCAAGATCTACCCTTTGAAGTCTATGCATATTTGCACAAGTTTAATTTCTCAGAGCCTGTCTCCCAATCAATAAAATTGGTTGTTATTAGGATTAAATAATGTGAGGTCAATTAATTCATTCATTAAAATATTTTTAAGCTCTATGTGCAAAGCACTGTCCTAGGCACTGGGTTATTCAAGCCTGATAAATTTCATGTCCTCAAGGAGCCTAAAGTCTAGTGGAAAATATAGACATCAAGTGAGCAACTGCATGACTAATTAACTATAACCGGGTAAGCGCTATATAACAAGTCCAGGGTGACAGGCTCAACCTTGTTCAGAGATGGGGTGATCCATAGCAACGTTTAAGTGAAGTGCAGAAAAATGGTTAGAAATCCCATTTGTATTTATGTCCAGGCTTAAAGGAAAAGCAACTAATAAGCACTAATGAAGTTACTACCATTAACTTATTTTCTCCCTGTGTTTTTTCATGACTGTTATTATTCATTACTAGAAATCTTATCATCTCATTTCTGAATCTTTTAAAAATAGGATTTATATTTTTAATTAAAGTGATTGAGGTGACATTGGTTAAGAAGCAATTATTTTAAATGTAGAGAAAAATTACAGAAAATAGTGGGATCCTCAGGCTTACTAGCATAAGCCTCCAAGGGAACTTTGGGCCTCTGGAAGAATGGTGATAATGGCACTGTAACTGATGTTTTTGTCTTAGGGCCCTGGATTCAGCATCTCAAATAGGAAAAGAGGCCCCAAAGCTGGCCTCAAACTCCTAGAGGTGCCATTGGGTGGGCAGGATCCAAATGAGGTGAAAAAAGATCAAGGACCCTGGAATAGACAGTGGCTATAAGGTGGGTATGATGGGAAGGTGGTCCCACAGGAATGGCTCCAGGTCAGCCCAGAGGGTAACGAAAATGGAGTCCAGCCCCTTGCTCATCCCACCCCTCCCCACAACAACAATGCAGACAGGTTCCTGGTGTGACCAGGATCCCTTCGGTAGAAGGAAGGGTGACAGCTGGGGTAATTCTCTTGATTGGTAGCTACAAATTAAAGGCAGGCTTCTGTTCTCATTGAAATTGTTACCCACATCTTCAATCGTATGAATTAGCCCAGGGTTACTTGAAATTCTAATAAGATTTAATGGTAAATACTTTTCTGAAAACGATGACACAAAGAATCAGGTATTTCTCCTTACTGGTCAGAAAGGATATCTCTTTATCTTTTTGAGTTGTAAACCAAAAGATAACTTATACAACCCAACACCAGGAAGACAAACACTCTAATTAAAAACGGGCAAAAGACCTGAATAGACACTTCTTCAAAGAGTACATACAGATGTGCAACAGACATATGAAAAGATGCTCGACATTACTAGCCATCAGAGATGTAAATTAAAACCAAAATGCGATACCACCTCACACCTGTCAGAATGGCCATCATCGATAAATCAGCAATCAACAAGTGTTGGCGAGGCTGTGGAGAAAGGGCACTGTTTGTGTACTGTTTGTTGGTGGGAATGCAGACTGGTGCTGCCACTGTGGAAAATAGTATCAATTTCCTCAAAAAATTAAAAATGGAACGGCCTTTTGACCCAGTGATCCCACTTCTGGGAATATATCCCAAGAATCCCGAACACTAATCAGAAAGAGTATATGCACCCCTGTGCACTATGTAAAAGAGACAAGGTCTGGAAACAGTCCGAGTGCCCATCAGTCGGTGAGTGGATAAAAAAGCTGCGGTACATTCACACAGCGAAATTCTATGTGGCTGTAAAAAAAGAAGGAACTCTCACCCTTTGCAACAGCATGGACAGACCTGGAGAATAGTATGCTAACCAAAATAACCCAGTCAGAGAAAGACATAAACCATATGATCTCACTCATATCCACATATCAGTGAATGAGTGAATCAAAAAACTATGGTACATTTATACAATGGAATACTGTGCGGCAGAAAGAAAGAAGGAGCTCCTACCCTTTGCGACAGCATGGATGAAACTGGGGAGCATTATGCTAAGTGAAATCAGCCAGGTGGTGAGGGACAAATACTATATGATCTCACCTTTAACTGGAACCTAATCAACAAAAGAAAAAAGCAAATAAAATGAACCAGAGACATTGAAATGAAGAACAGTCTGACAGTAACCAGAGGGGAGGGGGGAGAGGGTTAATGGGAAGAAATGGGGAACGGTTGTCAAGGAACATGTGTAAAGGACACAGGAACAAAGCCACAGGGGGGTAGAATTGAGGGTGGGAGGTGGGGATGGCTGGCTGGGGGGGAGTGGGGGGGAGAAAATGGAGACAAATATACTTGAACAACAATAAAAAATAATAATAATTAACACATAAACTGATGAACAAAATAAAAACAAAGGCATGGATACATGGGACAGACTGATAGATCTCAGAGGGGAGAAGGGTGAGGGGGACTGGAAGAGATTAGCCAAAGAACATATATGCATATATGCAAAGCCCATGAACACAGACAACAATGTAATGGATGTGAGGGGATTGGGGGGCGAGCAGGCAGGGCCTTGGTGGATGGGGAAGAAGGGGGAGGGAATGGTGGACATCTGTAATAGTGTCAACAATAAAAATAATAATAATAATTAAAATAAAAGGATTACTCTGGCAAAAATATTAAAAAGAAATTAAAATGGGAGGAAATTCAATCTTTTAAGACTGGAAGTGCACGCTACTTTTTGAAAGAAATATGAAATAGTCCAAAAATTCTAATGTAGCTGCACATCCTTGGGAAGGATTTTTAAAAACGTTTCTTAGCCTCATTTATATTTTGTGAAAAATGAGTCAGTGATAAGCCATATAATTGTTTTAATGATTGAATAATATTTTAAAGTATGTAGTATATTTCAGACAGACAATAAACACTTCTTTAACCTTTAAAAAAACAATTATGCTGAACACATTTTTCTGGGCCAAACTTTAGGAGAAAGCTCTCCTTTCCCCTACGCCCCTTCCTTTCTCTTTTCTTTCCTGAACAATTCATTCCTAAAGCCATTGGGTAGGGCAGACCAAGGTGGGCTTCCACGCTGGCAGTGGGAAAGGGAAGGGAGCTGAAGGACCCAGAGCAGCGTGCCGAGGTCCAGGTAGGATAAGAAGGGGCCCACGCATGAAGACAACTGCACCAGGCTGTCAGAGCCCAGATGGGGTGAGGAGGGGGCCACGTGCAGGAACAGTCCAGCACACAGAGCATCAGAGCCCTGTGACACGTGGGCAGCACAGGTGGCCAGAGACAGATCAGGGGAGCAGGGTGCCCAATATGCCATGGT
This sequence comes from Desmodus rotundus, assembly GCF_022682495.2. Lineage (NCBI taxonomy): Eukaryota > Metazoa > Chordata > Mammalia > Chiroptera > Phyllostomidae > Desmodus > Desmodus rotundus. The sequence continues at coordinate 142,082,525 of NC_071389.1, forward strand.
TCAGCATGGATGTCAGAGCCCAACCAGGGTGAGGAAAGGCCACACAGAGGAGTGATCCAATAGAGGGTGAGACAGCCCCACCAGGGTATGAGGGTGTGAGGGGTAACCATACAGAGGAGGGGATGGCAGAGGAGAAAGGAGATCAGTTATGTTCAAGGAGTTAGATCAAATTAGCAACTATGTTAGGGATAATATCATCTCTCATTGTCAGAAAAGGAAGCTACAAACATGAGCCCCGTGGTTGGTGTTGGACAAGAATCAAAGGTACGGATGTGAACTCCTAGTTCCATATACAAAGCTAGTTATAAAGGGGTGTGTGTGTGTGTGTGTGTGTGTGTATGTGTGTGTGTGTGTTGTTCCTTGGAGAAATGGCTCACTCTCTTGCTAGAGTAGAGAAAGTACAAGATAAGCCTGGAATATCATATGCCATGAAATAAAGAAGTACTCAAAGAATGATTCAGATTTGTCAAAAGGACACAGAAGCCAACTTGAAGGGGGTCCACTGACCAAACTGAGGGATAATGAGAGCATCTAAAGAAATAATGATAGTAATACATCCTACATAGCCCACTAAATAAATAGGAAGGAAACCATGAGTCCACACAGACTTAATAATTGAATAAATTAAAAGTTTGATGATGAATGGAATATTTACATAGTTTTAAATTACCTTCCCCCCAAATACCTGTAATTATAACTAACTATACAGTAGAGAAACCAGGCGCACACCACCTTAATCAAGTAATCAAAGTGAACGTTAACAGTCATGGAACAAATTAAAATCCTGTGCAACTGATAGGACATAATGAAAGGAACGCAGCCTCAATTCTGTGGCTTCGCTGCCAAGAGTGACTGACCAAAATGTAATCATGAGAAAACAACAGAGAAACCCAAACTGAGGGAACATCTACTAAATAACTGGCCCGTGATCTCTTAAAGTGTGAAGGTCACAAAAATCAAGCAAAGACGGAAGAACTGCTGCCGACTGGAGGAAACCAGAGACATGATAACTAAACGCAACGTATGACTCTGAACTGGCTCTTGCGCGATAAAGAGCATTGAGATGGCTGGAGAAACTATAATGGAGACTGAAGTTTAGGTGGTAGCGATGCCTCTGTGCGAATTTCCTGAATCTGATGGTTGGACTGTGGCCATGTAGGAAAAAGTCCTTGTTATGTGCAGCACACATGGAAATATTCGGGGATGAGAGGCATCGGGTGGGCAACTTACTCTCATACTTCATGAGAAATGTTTTCATACGACAGTTGCCACCTTTCTGTAAAGTTAATGATTATATAAAAGAAATTTTAGGTATTTTTTTAAAATACCAGGACAAGTACGTCCTGTGGCAACAACAGAATACCTGAAAGCAAGGCTCCCCTGGAAATGTCAGGGTGTCTGGCTATTCTATCAACTACAGGTAAGACAATCTCTGGGGCAGTTCTTTTGGCTTTTCCAAGAGCAGGTGGGCTTTTATACCTTTTGGTTTTCCCTCTACCATGGAGCTTCTGTCCCCAATGAGTCACATTTGTTATTAGCATGGTTTCCCAGGCTTGAACATCCATCCTATGCTTAAGAGAACTTAAAATAGAAAAAGGCCAGGCACCTGCCCGTTAAGTTTCCTGGCCAGAGCCGCACCGAGATGCTGCCACCAGCAGACATCTGGGAGCTGTGTGGGCGCAGTGTCTCACTTCTGAAGAGCGCAAATGGTTGGTGCTGGGAAATCAGAGGAGAGCCATCCCTTCTTTTTTTCCATTGAACAAATATTACATACTTGTTATGGGGCAGACTTTATGACCAAAGTAGGGGATAGAGCGATGAATAAAAACACAATCTCTCTCCTCAAGGAAAGCACAAGGGCGCTTTTTAAAGGCAACCTTTTAAAATCGACAAGTAACATATGCACAGACACAAAACATACAAATCTGAACTGCACTACTCAGTGAATTTTCACAAACCAAACACACCCGTGTAACCAGCACCCAAATCAAGAAAAGGAACGTTACCAGTGGCCAGGTTGCTAGTTCCGATCACTACCACTTCTCCGACCCCCAGGACTGGTTTTGTCCGAAGCAGTTCACTTTTAAAGGAGATTTAAAGGAGAAAAGCTGTCAGGGTGATCATTTTGTAAGTTATATAAATGTCTAATCACTGGGTTGCACACCTGAAAATCATATAATATTGTACATCAACTGTAATTGAAAAATAAAAATTATTTAAACATAATTTTTTTTAATTTTAAAGAAAGGAGGAAAACTAACTATTGGTTCTTCCAGAATAAAGCTTCTCATCCTGGGGACCAGGGTCCCACAGCACTAACATCATTTCCTTGTGTGGTGACCTGCTTCTGCTTCTCCATAGTGCCCACGTTGCTGGTTAAAGGGACAATACCAATACCTGAGCCTCGCCTGGTATAGACCTGGACAACAGGTCCCACATGAAGGAGTTCGACAGAGCTGCTGCACTCGGGTGCCTGCAGGGGGCTCCTGCTGAAATCCAGCCTGGTTTTGTCACAGCGGATGCAACGTGTCAGACAGTTAAACTCCAGGGCTCTTTTAGTTGTGTAACACAAAGCCCCATAGAGCTCAAGAGGAAGTACCAATAGGTGTGTATTCTCAGTGAGACCAGTTAAAGCATCTCTAGGTTTGTTTGTTTGTTTGTTAAGAAATGTTGAACAATATAGGAGGGCTGTTAAACCCAGATATTGAGCTCTATCGTCCTGAGTATTGCCCAGGACAAAGTCCATTCTTCATGGTGCTTGTAGTTTCTTCCCTCACCAATCCCTTCCTCATGTCCTCTTCCATTTCCTCTCCATTTGGCCAGATGGCCAGATCTTCCTTTTCACTTTTCCCTTCCTCCCCTTTTCCTCTCTATTATTGCTTTTAAGGATTCTACTTGGGTCTCATCACTTACATTCATATGAAAAACAGAAAGAAAGGCAGACTTTCCCCCAGAAGAAAGGCAGGAAGGAGAGCACTCGTGCGGATGGTGGTGTATGTCACGTGCATTCAGCTTATGAAGACTAGAGATACACATTGCTATTGTAAGGAAAGAAAAACTTCTCCTCTACCCTCTTAGGGTCTCCAGCTGGGTCTAAGAATTAAACTGACATAAAGATAGATTAACAGGGAAAATGTACACAAGTTTTAATTGTTTTTTTACATGTGTATTGGGGCCCTTGCAGGAAAAATGAAGACCCAAAGAAGCAGCTGGAGTCGAATACTTCTACATTAAGTTGGACAAGGAATAGCAAATTGTGAAAATGTGACAAGGCAAAGGGGCTTAGGCTAGGGTGGTTAGTTGTGGCGACTAGGAAGATAAGAATTAGTATAACAAGTTTTGTTTGTACAAATTTCTCTTGGCCTCAACTACTTACTCATTCCTGGTGATAAGAATGTTTCTTTCCTCCAGGTATATGAAGGGCATCTTCTGTAGGGGAGTTTCATGTCTTGCTTTCGAAAAGAAAAAATAAGGTCAGAGGGCCCTTCTTATATCTGCTGTTTTTCATATGCTTTTAACTCATAATAATTAATGTGCATGAGAAGCATATTTTGGGGTGGTATATTGTGAAGTCCTTCACTATATAGGAAATATTTTAAATGAAGTTTTCCCTTGCAAGAGAATTTTGAGGACATTGCCAGAAAGATGACTAAGAGTTATGTCCATGAGGAGAAATAAGATAAATTTCAAGTCATAGAATGTTAAACTTGAGGGCATTTACAGAACTTAGAAAGTTTTGAAAGGCCATTCAACCCAACACTTTCATTTTATGGCTGAGCAAGCAGATCCAGAGATGCATCTGATTTGCCCAAGGTCACACAAGTTGGTCTGTGGAGGGACCCCTAACTACAGCCTCACAATACAGTGTTCTTTCCCTCATGATTATTCTTATAAATTGGAAAAAACACACAAACCAACTTCTTCCTAGGTGTCCTTCTTAAGTGGCAAGCTCCAGCAAGTTGAGAAATTAAAAATTGCAGTATCATTTGCAAAAGCATCCATCAGAACTTATTCCAGCCTTCAGAAGCACAATACAAAGGAATCTTCTCCCTTACTACCTTAAATTATGGGCAGCACATTTAGTGAGGTTTCCCTAACTTACTTGTTTTGGAAGTGTTGAAACTTTTCTGAGGAGTCCAATCTTTTTGTCTTCCTGTGGTTTGTTTGAAATTCATTACCTCCTTTCATCCCCTATGATCTCTTTCTCTCTCTCCCCCTTCTCCACCCTCCCACCCCACCCTAGTCCCATGTCAGAATTGAAGGATCTTAAAGAGAAATATCACAGTCACTAAGGACTTATCATCACCAAGAGTGATCCCATATGGTGTCAGATGAAGAGTGAGGCTACAGATCTCGTGTACTCCACAGGGATGATGTGGGAACACAACTCCTTTTGCCCTTCATCCCCATCCCTGAGATGAGCTCAGCCAGTTAGAACCAAGAATTTTTACTCCCCTGGCTTTAATAGAGTTTCCAGCCATGCTTTTTTCATTTCTTCAACTCCATTTCAAAAGCAACAAAATTCAGAGGTTTGAAAGGCATACAAAAATATATTTCATCTGATCCCGTGCCTACAGAATTCATGCTCCAATTTACCTTTGAGCTCTTGCCTATTTTTACTAATTCAATTGTTCCTTTTGTGTCCATAAATTATATTTGGATTTTTTTTCTTTCCTCTAGTTTGTTTAGTTTCCAGAATGGAAGAAATCACATCTCAGTCTCTAATTACAGCTCCAGCACTGATCTGTCATTTGTTTCCAAGATGTTTGAAGAGTTGTCTCACTGAGTTCTTCCACTTCAGGCTGGTTTCTCAGAATGTCAGTGGAGATTTCCAGAAGCTTCTTCCACTAGCCATGCATTGATCTGAAATCTGAATGTTTTCCCCAGGGTGATGGACTACAGTGGATGCAGGGAGGCACAGAAGAGTAAGCACAGGAAACTCTGGGCTGGGATGGCATCTAGCCACCTCCTATGGCATTGGTCCCTGAAGCATCTTGTCCTCAACTAAAAAATGGCAACTATTTATGTTTTGAGTTTGTTTCTTTTAAAGAAAGAAGTGACTTGGTCTTTGTTTGGCCGACTGTGTTTGGAGGAGCCAGGAAAGCCTGGCTGAAGAAGGAAGATCTTTCTGGCTTTACTAATTGCTTGCCCAGTTACCCCAGCTTCCCAGCGCATGCCAATGGCCACACTATTGAACAGCCAGCCAGAAACGGACATGAAAGGAAAAGGGCACATAAAAACAATTCTGCTCTGGTAAACGGCTCCATGGCATTCAAGGCGGGGAAAGACAAACAACTCAAAATACAACCTTCAAATGTGCTCAGCAAGCAACAAACTGCCCACTGGGGGCCTTTGGAACTCTGTTTTGATGCGAAGTTTAATTATACACTGAAGTACTGAGTTGTGGAAGGCCAGGGGGTGGTAGAAGAGAATAGCACTCTCGCCCTGCAGAGTGCAGCCCTGTGAAAGATTTATCACGTAGATGATGGACTTGCCACATGGTAAGGACTTACTTTAATTTCACGAATTCTTTCCTTCCCCCTTCCCCACACCAAAAACTGTGATTGTAGTGATGGGAAAATGTCTGTAACCATTTTAACATATGTGAGATTACTCAGGAGGTGTATCATATTTATGGAAGGTTTCAGAATTTCATTAATCTACCTTCCAGGAATGTGATATTTTGCAGATTGGACTTGTACACCTAAAAAGACAGACAGCTAATTCTTAACAGACACTGAAGAGCAAGCCCTTGTTTTGCAACATGCTCCTCACATTTCTCTAGTTATTCCAAACAAAGAAGTAACTTAGATGCTCAACTTCTGGCTTTGTGTCTAGATCCCCATCAGAAAACAACTAATTTCTCCTTGAATAAAGTTTATATAAGATGGGATCCAGAGCCAGACATTATATTAAATGATTGGACAGAAGTGCCACCTGTTAATTTTTCTTTGTTACATTTTCTACAAACTTCAGTTTCAAAGATATAAAATATATATCACCAAGCTAAGGCTTCTTTGCATGGGCAGACCCGGCAAATTCCTGAAATGAATTTTCAGGGATGACCATTTATAGCTGTTTCCTTTACCTAAATATTAAATAAGAATACTACTCTTTTTTTTTTTTTTAGGCAAAAACATCTGTTACCCATGAGCCTCTGTGCTTTTGAGCTAAATGCCATTATTAACCTGCAGACTTCTTCCTTGCATCCAACATAAAATATAAGCTCCTTCCTTGCTGGGGAAAGTTTTTCAGGGAAAGAATGGGAGCAAGGCGAGGAGATCAAACCAGGAGGCCCTGGCTCTCCGCAGGGCTGACACCCCTGGAAGGAAAGAACTGGGGATAGGAGGGGACTGGGCTATAGAATTTTAATACTCTTTTTAAAGCCTTTGAACCATGCACTTCTACCTTCAATGGAAATGATAACTCTGATTCTATACGGGGAATGAGCTTGCTTCTAGTTGACTTCCCCACTGTGAGCTTAGCCCCCAGTTTGGTTCCCAGGACAACAGCAGCCAGGCTCAAACCTCTAAACAGCATGCATACTGGAGGGGCATCTGGCCTGTCCATGGAAAAGGGTTTACACATATGACCAGGTGCCACCCAGGGACCCTTCAACAAAAGCTGCCAGCTGGCAAGCTCCATCTCCACACACAGAGGGCTTCTAACCAGTTCAAATATGTTTAAATATGAACCTTCAGTCAAGGACCATCGGTTGTGTGAGGAAATCAGCTATGTGAAAGCCAGAGTCGATAACAAATACACTGAAAGAAAGGAACAGACAAAATAGGCACAATGCAGGGAGCAAAAGAAAATATTTTTTAAAGTCTAAAATTAATATCTAAGAGATAAGAAGATATTATGCCCTTGAAACAAAAGGAAGGAAGGAAGGAAGGAACAAATGAACGAACGAACAAAAGTTTTTATCTAAGTTACATAGATTAGGTTAAAGGACCAAATGTTATCACCTGTGAACAACCAAAATTACATCCCAAAATGTGTTCTTTCTAGAGAAGATAAAAATAGACACTGGATCAGCAAAGATGAAATTAAGCAAGTTATCACAGAGGGGTTTTTTCTGTTTTTTGTGGGGGATTTTTGTTTTTTTAAAGATTTTATTTATATTTTTTAGAGAGAGGGGAAGGGAAGGAGAAAGAGAGGGAGAGAAACATCAATGTGTGGATGCATCCTGCGTGCCCCCTACTAGGTAACTGGCCTGTAACCCAGGCATGTGCCCTAGAAAGGGAATCGAACCAGTGAACCCTTGGTCCATAGGCCCGTCCTCAATCCACTGTGCTACACCAGCCAGGGCTGTTTTTTGTGGGTTTTTTTTTTTTACTAGGCAATACTAAATTCCTCTGAACTCTCATTCAGGGTTTTTGGTCTACAGAAGAAAGCAGAATGTACTGAGACAATCCAGGATTCTATACAATGGTAGGTTGTTTAATCCTGTTGGGAAATAAAAGTAAATTGCAACTGCCAATTTCCATTCCTATTGTTGATACAATGGAAGCCCATTACCAGATAGACTGAGACAAGAGTGATTGAATTTAGGAAAAAGTCACAGCAACTTTTCTCAAATCCTGGCATTATAAATAAAAAAATCTTTTTGGTTGACAAAACATATGAAAAACCTTAACATGTTTATATATTTTAATCATAATTCCATTCTGTAATTTTATTCCAAGGAAATAATTATGGCACAGACCAAAATTTAGCTTCAAAGATGTTCACTGTAATAAATGTCAATAACTGCAAAATTCAGAAACAGTTTTAATATTAAGCCATAAAAACGATGATTGAATAAATTTCAGAGCTACGGAATGCCATTTTAAGCCTTCTGGATTTCTTTTCTAAATGCCTTTTTTTTCTCATTACTTCATCTTTTTGCCTTTTCGTTCTATTTTTGAGAAGATTTTCTCACCCTTATCTTCTAACGTGCCTGTTTAATTTTTTATTTCTGTCAGATATTTCATTTCCAAAACTTGTTCTTATTTTCTGATTATTCTTTTTAAAATAGTGTCCTTGTCTTGTTTCAAAGGTGCAATATCTTCTCATCTCCCTCAGATATTAATTATAGGTTTTTTTAAGTTCGCTTTCGCTCCCTTCATTACTGTTTATTTGTTTCAGACTCTCACTGTCGCACAGAAGGCTTTCCTCTCATAACTGAAGGTTCACATTAAACACTGGTTAGGAGCTGGCCAGCCCTAGATTTTGTTGAAGGGTTCCTGAGCGGCACCTGGTCATATGTGTAAACCCTTTTCCATGGGCAGGGCAGATTTCCCTCCAGTATGCTGTTTAGAGGTTTGAGCCTGGCTGCTTTGTCCTGGTTACCACGTTGACAGCTCAGAATTTTACCCGTTAACCTTAATGACTTTTAATTGTTCCCTATTTTTAGTGTGATTCTTCACCATTCCTGGTCCCACATATGCCTGGTGTACCTGAGTCTAAAGACCTCCCCCAAAAGGGCCGAATAGTTGTTTGGATGCTCATGTGGGGAAGAAGATCTAGGGTTGTAAACACTCTTTTTAAAGACTTTAAACCACAGACCTCCACCTTCCATAGAAAGTGATAGCTCGGATTTCGCAGGGTAATTTGGCAAAAGGAATCGGCTTGCTTTTTAGTTGGCTTCCCCACTGTGGGCTTAGTTTTCAGCCTTTTCTGATTCACCAAATGAGTTGCATCAGTTAGCTATTGTTAGGTACCAAGTTACCCCCCAAAATTCAGTGGCTTAACCCCACAATCATTTATGATTACGCACAAGTCTATCCAGCTGCGTGATCCTTTTGCTTTCAGCTGAGCTTCCTCAGGCGGCTGCAGTTGGGTGCAGTCTTGGCTGGGTTCACTCACATACTTGCAGTTTTGACTGGAACAGCTGGGCTGACTCGGTTCTGGTCCATGTATTTTCTCATCTTTCATCAGATTAAGTCCAGTATTGTTCATGGTAGAAGTAGGGGTTCCTAGATTCAGAGCAGAAACACACAGGCCTTTTGAGGTCTAGGCTAGAACTGATAAAATTTCTCTCTGCCCCTTTCTATTGGTCAAAGCCAATGACAAGTCCAGTTCACATTCAAGAAACAGGGAAATAGGCTGTAGTTCTTAATGGAAAGATCTTCAGAGTCACATTGCAATGGGCATCAATTAAGGAAATAAAAAAGGATGCTACTGCAATCCATCTATCACAGCTACCTCTCTGATTGATCAGGTTTTTTAGCATCCAAGTTGTTTCTGTTCCTATTTTCATTGTTGTGGCTTATTCTCTTCATTCATTCATTCATTTATACAGAAAAGGTTTACAAATCTGCCAGTGTGCCAGGCACTGTCCCATATGCCAAGAATACAGACATGACTAAGATAGTCAAAAGCCCTTCCCTGCCTTCCCCGCATGGGGTATGTATTGTGCTGGAAGAAGATAGACAATAAACAAAATATATTAATACATTTATGGTTTTCTCAAAGGTTATAAATCCTATGGGGAATAATACAAAGCAGAGAAGTGGAACAGGGAGTGCTGAGCATGTGCATTCTCAAACAGGATCGTAACTGTCATTTTGTGAGAATCGAGGAGGAAGTAAAAGTAAATGTATATATTCAGTCTGCAATGTTTAATCTGCAATTGCCCCAATAAAATATCATGCAGTCATTAAAAAATTAAGTTATAGAACACTATTCGACTTCTAGAAATCTATGCTTTAAGGCACCCTCCCTATTCTAATCACACAGAAATTATAAATAAAAGATAAAAAGGGAAAATAAAGATAGCCTAGCCAGCTTCAAATGGAAGGAAGATCATCATTTTGTGAGCCACAGACAGAACACAAAAACCAGAAAGTAAGATGAAGCTGTAGATAGTCTGAGACATGAGCTGTATGCACTGCTCAAACCCAGGGACTGACGTACGATTTCCTGCCTTTAAAAAGACTGAAAATGCTTTAGTAAAACAATTCCTGAGACCACACCATACTTGTGCCCACTAACCTACAATAGTTGGAGAATGCAGATACGTACAGCCCAGGACTGAGTTGCCCATGTGCTTATAGATAGAATTTATTCTCGCATTTTTACCACCACAGGGCTGTAGCCCAAATCCCCAACATAAGACCTAGTTCTATATAGTAAGGATCCCTGGAGAATAGAACAGAGGCAACCACAAAATGACTACCAAGGGTGGAGTGAGTCCAGAGAGAGAAAGCAAAAGCAGGGAAGAAAAGGAGGGGAAAAACCCTCCAATTCAAGATGAGCCTATCCTCAACATTTTAAAACATATGAGCAAAACTAATAAAAATAGTCAATAAAATCTGTAATCAAGAGATAAAATCTATCCAAGTAAAATAAAGTAGAACTATATAAAAACAACTTTAATATAAGTATGTTTATGGTCCTCAAAGAGATAAAAGAAGTCATAATAACTACAAAAAGAACAAAGAATTGTATAGCAAAAACAGCCAGAAATGAAATCAAAACAGATGGATAAGAAAAAACAATTAGAAATAAAATGAAATATAGAGTCATTGAAATAAGATAATCCAATAGATGACATAAATTCTGGGCTGGATAGAGATGAAGAAAGAAATATAAATTGGGAGATAGTACTGAGAAATTAAGATATGCAGATGACACCATCTCACTGGCAGAAAGTAGCAATGATTTGAATCAACTTCTGATGAAAATTAAAGAAGAAAGTGCCAAAGCAGGACTGCATTTGAATATCAAGAAGACAAAAATCATCTCTACAGAGGAAATATACAACTTTACCACAAACAATGAAGACATTGAAATTGTGAAAGATTTTGCTTAGCTTAGTTCAGACACCAATTAAAATGGAGGCTGCAGCCAAAAAATCAAGAGAAAGCTGAGATGCAGAGGGACGGCAATGAAAGAATTAGGGAAGATCACCAAGAGCAAAGATGTGTCATGAGAGACTAAGGCTAAGGTCATCCACACCCTCATATACCCAAATACTATGTACAAATGTAAAAGTTGGACAGTGAAGAAGGCTGAAAGGGAAAAAATTGATTTATTTGAAATATGGTGTTGGAGGAGAGCTCTACAGATACCCTGGACTGCCAGTGGACCATCAGAAAGACTAACAAGCTGGTCCTAGAGCAAATTAAGCCTGAAACATTGCTGGAGGCAAAGATGACAAAACTGAAGCTGTCCTAGTTCAGGAGCATCATGAGGAGGAAGAGTTTTTTTGAAAAAGACAATGATGCTGAGAAAAATAGAAGGCATCAGGAAGAGAGGAAGACCAATTGTGAGATGGACTGACTCTGTGAAATAAGCCGTAGACATAAGTCCACAGGAGCTGAGCAGGGCTGTTGAGGACAGAACATGGTGGACGTTTCTCATTCATGGGGTCACCAGGAGTTGGAGCCAACTCAAGAGCATATAATATGTAACTGTCTAATCATTATGTTGGGTACCTGAAACTAAAAATAAAACCTTAAAAAACATACACACATTGAGAAATTTACACATAGAACACTGTGTGTAAAGTTAAAGATCAGTTAAGAGATACAGAGCATGAATTTAGAGGGATCAACTTATATCCAATAAGAATTCTAGTATTAGTCCATCAAGCAAACAAAAACTATTTATTGGGTACTTATTATATTCCAGACACATGCCGGTATGGAACACATCAGTGAGCAAAATGGGGGGAAATACCTGCCCTCCCGGAGTTTATATTCTAGCTGGCAGAGAAGGACAAATGGTGTATCGGGGTCCCTTCAGGAACTAGACGGCACACTCGGAAGGCGTGAACACCCATACAGTTTAATGACTCTTTCTCGGAAGTGATAAAGCACTCCAAGACTCACATGAGGAAGCCACTACTGGAGGCTTGAAAAGAGCAAATCACAGCATGGCTGAGAGGTAAGAATTCAAAAGTTCCCACAATCTCATAAAAAGACTGATTGTATAGCTACAGAAATAAGTAGCCATCAAAACCAATTTCAAACCAGTTCAAATGATCAACAAAAACTCGCTTCAGTGAACATGCTTTTGCAAGCCAATTATTGTCAGGCCCTCATTCTGAAAGTTAGCCAACAGGGAGAGACACACTCCAATAAACTCGCCTCCGAGAGTCAACTAATCAATACCAGTCTTGCTGAGAAACGATACTCTGCAGATGAAGCCAACCCACTGGAGCCTCTGAAAGTCTGCCAAGCCCTCAAGTCCTTGCTGTCTGGGACCCTATGTGATACCAGCAGTGTGCTCTGTCTGGGCACATTGTGCTGACCACTCTCACCTCTTAGAGGAATTCAGGGAAATACCCTGAACTCTCTCTCTGCCCCACATGCAGTCATTTGACAGTGACTTCTATGGCTAAACTCAGCTAGAAGCCAGAGAGCCAAGGAGCTCTGTTGAACACACCCCCAGATGTCAGCTTTTCAGGGCACAGAACAGGACAGATAAGGGCGAAGAGTGGATCTGAAGGAGCAAAGGAAATTTCTAGCACAATAACAAACATAACAAATAAGTAAATTACATAATGATTTAAAAGGTAGAAAATAAAACAGAAAAGGTAGGATTGTGAGTATCAGGGAAGAGAGGAGAAAAGATTCAAGTTTTATATAGGGTTTTCAGAGTAGGTTTCATTACAAAAGTTACATTTGAGCAAAGACTTGAGAGAGGAGTCATAATTAGCTATTTATATTTGAGGGGAGAGTATCCAGGCAGCAGGAACAGTTTGGGCAAAGGGCAAGCAAGAGTGTGCCTGGCATGTTCCAAAACATTGTGGCTAGAGTAGCGTGGACAAGGGGGGAGCAGTAGGAAATGAGGTGAGAGATGAAACTTGGAATCAAATCACGTAGGTCCTCATAGGCCATTGAAAGGATTTGGGCTTTGTAATAGTTTGCTAGGGCTTCCATAACAAATACCACACACTGGTTGGCTTAAACAACAGAAATTGATTTTTCTCATGGTTCTAGAAGCCTGAAGTCCAAGATCAAGGTGTCAACAGGGTTGTTTTCTTTTTGACTTGTAGATGGCTGCCTTCCTACTGTATGTTCACATGGTCCTCCCTTGGTATGTGTGCTGTCTGAGTTCTTTTAAGGACACCAGTCATATTGGATTAGGGCCTACCCACATGATCTCGTTTTACTTTAATTACCCCTTTAAAGGCCCTATCTCCAAATACTGATATGCTCTAGGGGGGTAAGACTTTGACATATGAATTGGGGGGGTGCATAATTTGGCCCATAACAGATTTTTACTTTGAATATGGGGAGAGAGCCATGAATGGTTTTGAAAAGACGAGTAGTGTAATTTGATTTTTGTTATAAATGTCCAATCTGGCTGCTGTTCCGAGATGAGCCTGAAGTGGAATGAGGGTAAGACTAGAAGATTAGGATAATGTGAAATATAAAATATCAATAATTCAACTGGAAAGTGATGGTGACTGGCTCCAAAGTGGAAGCAGTAGAGGTGGCAAAAGGAGTCAGATTCAGAACATATCTCTAAGGTAGTCCGTGGGGTTTCCTGGTGACTGGGATGCTTAACGTGAGAGAAAGGGTGGAATCAAGGATGACGCCCAAGCTTCTGGCCTGAGCAGTTTGAAGAATCGAGCTGCTGCAACTGACTTGAGGAAGGCTACATGAGGAAGAAGCTTGTGAGGAAAGAGATAAGAGCTTGAAATGAAGCATATAAAGTTTGAGATACCTACTAGACCTGCAGAAGACATGCCAATAGTTCTGGAGATCAGGAAGGAGGTCAGGGTTAGAGGTACGAACATGAGAGGCGTGCGGGCATAAGTGATAGGTAAAGCCAGGAGACGAGATGAGCTCAGCAGTGGGATACCTGTAGAAGGGAAAAGAGGAGAAGGGTTGAGCCCTAGATCACTCCAACATTAAGGGTTAGAAGAAAAGAGGAAACTGCAAAGGAAACTGAGAAGCAGCAGCCAGCGAAGTACAAAGGAAATGAAGGGAGTGCTGGGTCCTTGAAACCAAGTGAAGAGTATTTGTCAAGGAGAAGAAGGAGCCACTGTGTCAAATGCTACTGAAAGCCAATGTTCAGATCATTGTTGATCTAAGCAAGACCATTTTTTCCTCAGCTGTTTCGAGTTTATGGATGAGCCTGTCAAAGGAATTCCTCACCTCTGTTACTGTTTTCCATTTACGTATTCCCACTGATTCTTGTCCTGATTTATGTATTTTCACTGAGTGTTTCCATCTCTATGCTGAATTTAGCCATCATTGCACGCATGATGTCTACCCTTTCGTTAGACTTCTTAGCATATTAGTCATCGCTATGTTAAATTCCCTGTCTGATTGTCCCAAGATCTGTGTCATATATGAATCTGCTTCTGTTAAATACTTTGCCTCCTGACTCTGTGTGTGTGTGTTCTTGCTTTTTTGTCTGACTTGTAATTTTTTGTTGAAAGTCAGGCATCTTTGTAGACACTGAGGCTAGTAGCTATTGTGCCGGCATATGGATGTGCGTTTCCTTCTGCAAGATCTTCCATTTGGGGGAGTAGAGTCAATCTACTGAGGATGTGAACTCATCTTGTCATTTGTTGTTACTGCAGTTACCATTTCCTGGTGTTTAGGGTGGGTGCTGGATTGTAAGAGGGTTTTTCCTCAATGTCTGTACCTCAGTGCTTCTACTTGCTAATTATACAAGTACAATTTCACTGAATTACACAATTGAATTTTTTAGCCTGGTTATGGGGGCAGGAGCAGAATACCTTAGCTGTTCCACTTCCAGAGGTGTCCAACCTTTGGCCTGCTGGCTATGGATGGCTATGAATGGCTATGGACGGCTATGGATGGCTGTGGACGGCTGTGGATGGCTGTGGACGGCTATGGATGGCTGTGGACGGCTATGGATGGCTGTGGATGGCTATGGAAGGCTGTGAATGGCTATGGATGGCTATGGATGGCTATGGATGGCTGTGGATGGCTGTGGATGGCCGTGGATGGCTATGGATGGCTGTGGACAGCTATGGATGGCTATGGATGGCTATGGATGGCTGTGGACGGCTATGGATGGCTGTGGACGGCTATGGATGCTGTGGATGGCTGTGGATGGCTATGGATGGCTATGAAGGTGGCCCAACACAAAATTGTAAATTTATGTAAAATATTATGACATTTTTTTGTGATTCCATGTTGCAATGTATTTAATGTGTGGCTCAGGATAACTCTTCTTCTTCCAGTGTGACCCAGAGATGCCAAAATATTGGACACCCCTGGAGATTAATACTGAATCTTAGGCAGGCATTATGTGCCCTGGATCTCCAGAGTACAGCCGTCTCAGGGATCCTATTCCACCCTCAGTTATGGGTCTGGGATCAGCTCTTATCCTTGCCCCTCCCCAAGAACAGAGGTTTTTGCAGTCCCTTCCCAGAGTTACAACAGGCTTTTTCACTGTCCTAAGAACAATTGTGTATTGGTGTGCTTGTTCCACATGAGAGATGGGGAGAAGGGGAGCAGCAGCTCTTCCTCATCTTCAGGTGCACACCATGATGGAGGCTCTCTCAGGATTCCCATCCTGTCCCCCATCTTTTTTGTGAGCACTTAGTGAGGTCCATGAAGAAGAGCCCCAAAGTAGCTGTGAACTCCCATTGTGTCTGTGGCCCCCGAAGTCATATATTTGCTAACTAGCCTACAGGCAGCCTTTACTAATTTGTGAAAAATCTTAGCCAAATTCTACTCATCAGTGGGTCTGCCCCTATAAACTAGTGCTTGTGTCTCATTGCTCCTTGGAGACACCTGTCTTTCTTTAGATTTCAGGTTAATTGATTGCCCTGTGACCTTAGTGCTCTGATGCATTCAAGAAAGTTTTGAATTTGCATATTGGAATTTTTTTGTGGTTGTTAGAGTGAGAATGATGCTTTTTCCAGCTTACTACATCATATACAGAATCCAGAAGTCCTGGTTCACCTTTACCTGTGTAACTTCAGGTGAGTCGTTTATTTTCTCTGGCTCTCCCTCACCCAAACAGTACACCAATCTCTAGTGTCCCTTCCAGCACACACGTTCGATGGCTTCAATAAACAAAACATCTTCAAGAGAAGACACAGTTTTCTCTATAGTTACCTTATTGGTCCCTATCACAGCTGCATCAGCTAACTACACAGAAAGTAATAGGATATAAGAGAATACAAACTCAATTCTACAAAATAATTTCTATCAGCAGCAGATCTAAAATAATAAATGGCCTGATTTTCTAGATCACCCTCCATTCATTAGTTCCAAGACAGCAAACTAGTTTCAATTCAATGAGTAGTACAGGGATTCTGTAACTCATTTTCCCCTTAGTTAATTGTCATTGCTAATGCTTTTCTTTCATGCTGAACTTTGTGGCTTCTTTAACACATTCTTGGATGGTTCCACTACTCTATTATGTTCCTTTTTTCCCATGGTCTTTGGCAACACTGAAAAAGCCTAGAAGTTGTTCCTGCCAGGAAGTGTTTGTGTCTCCCTGGTTCTACTGCTCACACTGTGGAGTGCTCTATTTGAGGATAGCTTTTTGAAAGGCATGAAGGGTAGAAGTCCCACGGACCAAATGCACCAACTTCACAGGCTCTCTCAGTCCATCATCACAAGGGGAAGTCTAAAAGGTGGTCTTTTCCTCCTTGAATATCCCAACTAACAAAGAGTTTTTAAACCCACAAACCAGTTCAGCTAGAAAACAGTCTCACACAATCACCAAACCATTGACTGTGGCATGGCAATATACACATGGCATTAATGAATCCTTGGCCTATTGTCTCCTCCAAGTCTCATACCGTTGATTACTGGGTTTTACAGACCAAAGTTGGCTACTACATAGAAACAAACATCCTAAGCTCTGGAGAGCTTTGCCTCATGCCTGTCCAGATGCTGTGTTTCTGTTTATTTTTATGTCTTACTCAAGCCCCTTCTCTTTTGTAATTGATGACTTTCTGAGCTTAATGATTAGCCAGGGGCATTAACAGATAACCCAAGAAAATGATTTCATTGCTACGGACTCAAACATTACCATTACACTGGAGAATACAGAGTTTTATGGTTTCTCCTTTCTAGAATCCATTCCAACAGAGTGTGAAATCCAATGGTTGTTCAATGGCAGGAAGCTGAACCGGGCTCAGGGCTTTGAGTAGAGTGACTGTTGGCTGAGCTTTTTGCTACCTGGGGAATGAGGGAGCCATACACTTTCTCTTTAGAGTGGCCTCAGTGAAGACAAGTTTTATAAAATTCCTTGACACTCAGTTGGTTTGCTTTTCCTCTCAATCAGTCCATTATGTACTGAAACAACATTTCCTTTCTTCTGATTTCCATAATTTGTTTAAGATTTGAATTTCCTGGATCAAAATTTTGTGACCTATTTTAACTTTTTATTTCCTGTCTATACTGTCTCCACTCCTCAATATCCACTCTTTCCTCTTCCCAAATAAACATCTGGCAAGATAAAGATGGTGGCTCTCCAATGGTGAAAGTCCCTCTAACATTCTCAAGGAATGCTTGAAAATAGGAGACCAAAGAACAATTGGCTGACCAATATGCTTCATTTCAACTTAGGACAGAGATAATAAACATTTAGTTTGGTCTGATCTAAAACACGGACTCTGGAACACACCCACCTTCATCTCTTTCATGTGACTCTTCAACACAGTCCTTGACATATGCTTATGACCTAGCCAAAGTGAGTGGGAGGAAGAACATCAGACCTCACACACCTTTCCTGACAGAAGTACAAGAAGTAGGGTCGCACCACGGGAACCCTCAAACCTGAAATGAGGTATAGAGTAGAGCCCTTGTTAGAATGAGGCTGGGAAAATGAAGAGAAAAGAAGAGAGGAACAAAGCAAAGAATAAGAAGGAGAAGGATGAGACAAAGGAGGAGGAGGAGGAGGAGGAAGAAAGCATTTTTAAGTATTTACTATGTGCCTGACAATATAATGCATTGATCTTTAGCATCAGAAGATAAAGCTCAGAAGTTAGGCTTCCTGATTCAAACCTGGCTCTATCTCTAACCAGCTGTGATGATCTGGGAAAGCTACCTAACCACATTGTCCCTCAGTTCTCACCTTGGATATCAGAGTTAAATGAGATAATACCAGTTAGGAGCATGGAACAGTGCCTGGTAAACAATGAATATATTCTGGCTATTATTGCTATTCATCACATTTAGTCAAATGATTTGTCACAGAATCAAGAGAGAAAGTGTTTCCATCCAGGACATGGACTGGTCATGCATTCGCTAATTCCAAACTTATCAATTGTTTTCCTTACCCTAAATTTCAGGCCTCAGAAAAAGTTTCCAATCATAATTTGAATCAAACCATCTCTATTCTCAACTAATGGGTGTGTAAATCATTTGACTCTTAATCATACTTTTCCTTGCAATGTCCCTTTTGAGCTTTAAAAACTACTAAATCCTGACACCCTCAGAGTATATGATGCAATTATTTAGGGTGTTGGCTAGACATCAGGATTTCAAAAAGCTCTCCATGTGATTCTAACATGCAGCCAATGTTGAGACCAATACTATAAACTGAAAGCTTACTGAAGGCAGGGGCTACTTATTATTTACCTTTGGAGAATTAAGAGAAAATTATTATATTTGAATCAAAGGAAACAAGATGTGCAAAGAACCTGAGATGAGAGGAAATTTAGAGCATCCCAAGGATGGAAAGATCTCCATTGCAGCTGGAGCACAGAGCAGGAGGGGGAGACCTAAGATGAAATTAGATATAGGGATATGAAGTCTTTATAGGCTTTTTAAATAATACTAAGCTTTATCTTAAGAAGAACAGAAAACCACTGTTTTCAGCATGAGGGCGAGTGTATTGGATAGGGTTCTTGAGAAAAAAAGAACCAATAGGATATAGGTAAGTAGGTATGTAGATGGATAATCACATATATCACATATAAATTATATAAATATTATATGTAATTTTATATATAATATTATTACATAATAATAATTAAAGAGATTTATTATGAACCTCCAGCCAAGATGGAGGTGTAGGTAGATACTCCTTGCCTCCTCACACAACTGAAAGAAGGACAACAACAAATTAAAAACAAAAACAAAAAACAATCAGAACTGCCAGAAAATTGAACTGTATGGAAGTCCAACAACCAAGGGATTAAAGAAGAAACATTCATGCAGACTGGTAGGAGGGGAGGATACAGGCAGCCTGGGCAGAGAGGACAGATGGCAAGGCAGTGGCTGGAGGTCCCACATTTGCATGTGGATAAACCAGGAGGAACAACTGGGAGGCAAGACCAAGTGTGCAACCCTGGGTTCCAGTGCCTCTGGCTGTAAAAATCTGTTGCATCTGTGGTGGTCGGAGAAACTCCCCGCCACACAGGAGAGTTTGTTGGAGAGGCCCTTGGGGTCCCAGAATGTACACAAGCCCACCCACCTGGGAACCAGCACCAGAAGGGCCCAATCTGCTTGTGGGTAGCAGGGGAAATGAATGAAAGCCAATGGAGAGTGAGCAAGCAGCATTGTTCCTTCTCGGACCCCTCCCTCACATATAGTGCCACAACACAGCAACATGGGTTGCCCAGGCCTGGTGAATACCTAAGGCCCTGCCCCTTACAATGTAACAGGAGCACAAGACAAAGAAATAAGGCCCAAATGAAAGAACAAAACAAACTTCAAGAAAAACAACTTAGCAACAAAGAGATAGCCAACCTATCAGATGCAGAGTTCAAAACACTGGTAATCAGGATGCTCACAGAAATGGTTGAGTGTGGTCATAAAATAGAGGAAAAAGTGAAGGCTATGAAAACTGAAATAAAGGAAAATGTACAGGAAACCAACAGTGATGGGAAGGAAACCAGAACTCAAATCAACAATTTGGAGCAGAAGGAATAAATAAACATTCAACCAGAACAGAATGAAGAAACAAGAATTCAAAAAAATGAAGAGAGGTTTAGGAACATCCAGGACAACTTTAAACACTCCAACATCCAAATTATAGGATGCCAGGAGAAGAGGAAGAGCAAGAAATTGAAAACTTATTTGAAAAAATAATAAAGGAGAACTGCCCCAATCTGACAAAGGAAATAGACTTCTAGGAAGTCAAGGAAGCTCAGAGAGTCCCAAAGAAGTTGGACCCAAGAAAGCACACTCCAAGGCACATCATAAATAAATTACCCAAGATTAAAGATAAGGAGAGAATCTTAAAAGCAGGGAGAGACAAGGAGGCAGTTACCTACGTAGGAGTTCCCATAATACTATCACCTGATTTCTCAAAAGAAACCTTGCAGGCAAACGGGGCTGGAAAGAAGTATTCAAAGTCACGAAAGGCAAAGACCTACATCTAAGATTACTTTATACAGCAAAGCTATCATATAGAATGGGAGGGCAGATAAAGTGCTTCCCAGATAAGGTCAAGTTGAAGGAGTTCATCATCACCAAGCCCTTATTATATGAAATGTTAAAGGGACTTATCTCAGAAAAGGAAGATCAAAAAGTGTGAACAGTAAAATTACAACAAACTCACAACTATCAACAACTGAACCTAAAAAACAAAAACAAAAACTAAGCAAACAACTAGAACAGGAACAGAATCATATATATGGAGATCACATGGAGGGCTATCGGTAGGGAGGAGGAAAGGGGAGAGAATGGGGGAAAAGATACAGGGAATAAGAAGCATAATTGATAGGTACAAAATAGACAGGAGGAGGTTAAGAATAGTAGGGGAAATGGAGAAGCCAAAGAACTTATATGTATGACCCATGGACATGAACTAAGGCAAGGAATGCTGGTGGGACGGGGCATTCAAAGCAGAGGGGAATAAAGGGGAGAAAAAAATGGGACAACTATAATAGCATAATCAATAAAATGTACCTTTTAGAAAAAGATTTCTTATAAGGATTTGGGTCATGCAAGTAAAGACACTGAAAAGTCCCACAATCTGCCAATCTACCAGCTGCAAGCTGAAGACCCAGGTAAGCCAGTGTGTAGTTCCAGTTTGAGTTCAAAGGCCCAAGGATTGGAGCACCAATGGTGTATACCCTAGTTTAAGGGCAGGAGAAAACTGATGTTGCAACTTACCAGTCAGAGAGAGAGCGAATTCTCTCTTACTGAGCCTTTTTGTTCTATGCAGGCCCTCGGTGAATCTGATGAGGCTCCCCTACATGAGGGAGGGCAATCTGCCTTACTCAGTCTACCGATCCAAATGCTAATCTCATCTGGAATCACCCACCTGGACACACCCAGGAGTCATGTTTAACCTAATGTCTGGGCACCCCACGGCCCTGTCAAGTTAGCACATAAAATGAACCATCACAATGAGAGAAATACCAAAGATGGTTTCAGAATTTCTCTTTGGAAGTCCTTGGTGGTGACAATCTATTTCACAAGAAGGGCCAGCGTTTGGAGAAACTGTGTCAGAACTGCACTATAGTCTGAGACTTTTCCTGTCCAACCTTTCCTCCTCCCCTCTCTCCTTCAGAGGCATCAGGCCTGCATCTCTCAGTGTGAGCAGCTGACAATTAGCTTTTTGGACAGTAATGTAAATACCTAACATTAAGCTTTTCATTGCCAAGGCTACCACTTCAAAGACACCCATCTCAAATACATTGCCAGCTACACAAATAAATAAAGAACCAGGCCTCTCCACCCATAAGGTTCTCCTTTTTAGAAAGCTCTAGTTGTCCCAGATAACTGATCATGTGACAGACTGCTTGATTTGCCATGTCCCCTCCAGGATTTGTGAGTTATAAACTTTGCTTTTCAAAGTTCCCTGGTGGTTGTTGCTGAGGTGCATCTGCAATCATAATAAGAACCACAAGGGCCAGTCCAGCCACAACAATGGCTGCCATCAGGGGACTGTCTGTGGGGCTCACCACAAGTAGTACAGGCCCAGCTGAGGGACCCCAGGCACTTCTAGCCAATAGCATCACTATCAATGGGCTGAGACCAACCCATTGCTTTCATCTTCCTCTCCATTTCCCCCATTAAGTCCGTTAAACACCCAATAATGTCTTAGCATATGTTTCTCAGGAGACCCAAATTAACACAGCTCAAAGACATAAACAGATCGCCATTTTGGAAAGATCACTCTGGATGCTGTGTGAGAATGGATTGGAGGGGTGTCAGAGTAGATCTGGGGGACCAGATTAGAGATAATATCAATAATCCTGGCGAGAATTAATGGTGTATTATTGCTGGGTGGTGTCAACCCACATTCACAATAAGCATGACAGGCACATTTAACGAAGGATTTCAAGTTTCAGATCCCACCTGCATATTTCTGGAGATGAGTGCCTCATATCCTATGAGTACCTCAAGATCTAAAAGAAGGAGAACGTATATTTAGAGGGTTTTCCTACCTGTAGCTAAACCACTGGGTGAAAACAAGCAAAACAAACAGTGACGTCATGGAATCTGGGATGGTTTCCTTCAGCTAGTTCTAAAATAATCTACAATTCAATTCAGATCACATTCAAGGTTTTAGCAGTATCAGATTTTTCAGTGATAGAAAGATTATAGCCTTGCTATTTGTGCCTCTAGAATCAGAAAGGGGTCAGCATTTCCACTGCTAGCACTGTATTTCCAGAGCCAGAAAATTTACAACTTGCTGAAACGTGGCATGCAAAGTCAGCCACAAAAACTTTTCTAAATTTCCCCCATAGACTCCTTCACTCAGTTCTTGAAAAGCAAAAATGGAAATGTAAGTAAAAGCTCGTTTAGAATTCACTTAACTTACAATGGTGACCTCTCTATACAAACAAACTGCTGAATGAAAAATCTTCCTGTGAAGAAACAAGGGTTTTCTATGGCTATTCCATCAAAGAGTCACTAAAAAAAGTACACTTAAGAAAGTGAGTCTATTTCATTCTCCTTTCATAATCATGTGGAGGCAGCATCTTGCCTGAAACTGCTATGTGGAACGAGCAGCAAGTGTATTTTAAAGCTCCGTCTCCCCGTGAAGGGGGAGCCGTTTGACCAAAAGTTTCGGTGGTGTCTTGGTGGCACAGCAAGGGAAGCCTCTTGGTGGCACAGCAAGGGAAACCTTTGCTCTCACAGCAAAGGGCTCTGAAGGAAGCTGGAGAGGGGTGAGGGCTTCCACCTGCATGCGGAATGGGTGTTTGTCATTTTCTCAAAGTCCTTGAGACCACCCATAGGCATCAGGGATAATGAGCAAAGCTGAAGGAATAGAGACTATCTTCAAAAAGTGCTTCCTGCGAGACTTAAAGGACAATAAGAAAATAGTTTGTTGGCTTGTAAGTCAGCTGACTCAGCGTTTGATCATTCACATGGGACAGTTCTGCCTGGAAGGGATCAATCTTTTTTTGTTCTAAAGCCTAACACAAACAGATACAAATCAAAGGAGGTGTTCTTTCAATAAAGGAAATTCCAGAAAGGATACCTAGGCTTAATTAAAATATAACCCTTTGTTTCAAGGGCTCTTCTCACCCTTACAAAAGGAAATGCACTCCCCCAAGCAGCATGTGCTGGGACTGGTGAGATAGGATTCTTCTGCAAGTAAGGATCTGCCTACACCCGGGCAGCATCTTGGGGAAGCCTTGACGGGAATGTGCCTGGAGTCCCGCCTGACTTAACTCTTCATCACAGTCCTTCATCACAACATAATGAGTGTTATTACTTCCTCATGTGGCCTGTGGGCTTTGTTAATTAAAGAATGGAAAGGTAAGTAGTTCCAACAGTTTGCTTTTAATTAATCAAAAGATGTGTTTTCCACCTTCAAGTTGCTGGGCAGCAAGTACAGTGTTTCGTCTGCCTTCCAACACCCAAAAGAGTTAAGCAAAAAAACTCAGCTGCTGGTTTGAGATTGTGTAGACAACACAGCAGGTGACTGATGGTCTTTTTCTTTTGTTTCTAAATTTAAAACTAATTGTATTGGCCAGACTACTGGCTACAACATAATAGTAGTTGAAGAAAAATAAAAGGTTGTCCTATAATATCTTATCAATATAAATAAAACCTTCTTAAAGAAAAGGTCTATATCTTAAACTCCTGTAATCAGAAAGCACTCAATACAATTTTTGTTTAAAAACTAGAACATTTACTAAGTGCCTATGATGCCAAAACTCCTTTTGTCATAGTATTCTGTCTTGCTATTCCCTAGATTTACTGAAACTTCTAGCTTCATGTTAAAATATTCTCTATGCTTTAAATAGACATGTATTGCCTGAAAGAAAAACACACCAACCCATTAACAAGCATCACACCTTAGGAAAGGTAGCACCTCAGAAAGTAAGCAGGGCATTCGTGTTTCCTTTTGGAGGGAAGTTAGGAAAGGCCTGGAGCAGAGGTTTCAAAAAGGTTTTGTTTAGTGTGTCAGTTAGTGTTGGCTGCTGCCTGAAGTTCTGTTGGAGAAGGAGCCTGGAGGCAAAGAGTCTGAGCTGCACAGCAAAAACTGCGGAGGCTTAGTGATATCTGTCTCGCTGGAGGGGTGATGGTAAACAATGGCATGACAAGCTACACAGTCCTGCTAGGAAAACTGGCCCTGCTGAGCTCCTGAGAGAGAGGTAGAAGTAGAGTGAGTATTGTCTGTCCCATCTCATAATACATATCCAAATATTTTAAGTTTATTTCTGCAAGAGAATCTCTCTGTGCAGCTGTGGTGGAAGACCAGAAAGCCTCTACTATTCACCCTTCCAAACTCACTTTCCCTTTGGAGGCATCTCACACCATGGTGGCCAGGGAGGACTCAAGCTGTGTGCCTGCCCAGTTAATAAACATTCTGGCTCATGCGTAGGTAGACAAGGGACCCTGTCCTCAACAGCCTGTTGTAGCACAGCTGAAACTGGTTGATTTATTTGAAGATGACATCTTTGATAGGAGCTAGATGTTAAGTGTATAGAACAGAGACTTAAAACATTTTATGTCATGGAACTCTTTGGCACTTTGGTAAAGTCTGTGAAACCCCTTGTCAGAATAATGTTGTCAAATGTGCAAACTAAAGGATTACAAAGGAAACCTGTTATATTGAAATATAGTCAGCCAAATATTGAAATGAAACAAATGTGATTTAGTAATATATGGGCTTCTTTATTAATACATTAAATAACAAGACAATACATTTAAATATAGGCAAGTTACACTCGTTTTATTTTTTAATGACATAACAGTGTGAAGGCTGTAGGTCTTTATTTGATTTGGAACATTAAAGTTCGGGGTGGTCCTTACCATAACTCTCTGCAACATGGATGTCGGGATAACCAGGGTGAGAACATCTGATCTCAGTGTTTGGTGGCTGAATGACCACTAGGTAGCGATCTGCCCAATTGTTGGCCAACTCTACCACTTGAACATCTGTAGACAGGAGGACTGTGATCCTGTGCAATCTACCGGCAGATTCAATAACAGTCACAATTTCAAAGTAGGGATAAATAATATTTAGAGATATGTAAAACTACTGTAATTAAATATCAAAATATCTATAATTCCTATTGATGACAAAGCCATTGATAATGCCTAAATTTCTGACATCTGTTGCTGTAAATTTTTTACTCCTTCTGTATTCACACTTTCGTGTGTGTGACTTTGTAATTCTTCTCATAAAATGCAGAGTGTACTTCCTCACCGTGGGCTTTGGACTTAGCCCTAGAAGTTGCTTTGGCAAAGAAATATCAACAGAAGTGATTGTGTGCCAGATCTGAGCCTAGGCCTTAAAAAGCCTCGTGTGTTTTTGCTGGTCTCTTAGTGCATTCACCATTACCATGGGAAGAATGTTTTTTAATCTTCACCCAAGGATATTTTATTGTTTTTATTGATTTTAGAGACTGAGGAAGGAGGAGAGAGAGAGAGAGAAACACTGATGTGAGAGATAAACATCCATCTGTTGTCTGCTGCATGCGCCCCAGCAGGGAATGGAACATGCAAACTTTTGGTGCACAGGATGACGCTCCAACCAATTGAGCTACCGGGCCAGGACACCATGGGAAGAATTTACCCAGCTTGGCTTACCAGTCTAAGGAGAATGAAAGACAGTTGGAAGAGAACTGTCCAGCCAACCTGCAATGCCGCTCACTCTCGATTAGACAATCCACCAAAGCATGAGGAAGCCTAACTGAGATCAGGAAAGCTTCCCCAGCTGACCTCAGATGCATAAGAAAAAAGTGGTTCTTGTTGCAGGAAACTGATATTTTTATAATTGTTATACAGCAATAGCTGACACACTATATTTATAATGTAAGGAAATGCTAATTTTTAGTTAGATTCTGTGCAATCTAATTAGAGGTTAGTAAACATCAAGGTGCAATATTTTCCAACCCAAGTTTACAAACCCTTCTAAAGTAGAGACAGGCTATTCACAGCTTCCCTTTTCAGGCTCTGCTGAGACAACTGAAAGTCTAGAAAGGTGTCAAAATAATATTACTGAAGCCTGAGGAAGATATAAAATAAGTATAGCAATAATCATAAGAAGGAAGAAATAACAGTATGACAAGTAATTAAAGTTATGTTGTTGATATTTTAGAGTAGATTTAAATTTATAAAATAAAATTATATTTTATTTTTATTTATAAAATAAAAATAAAAAATTATTATGTTTTCAAGTTTTGTCAGATATATGTTAAATAAATTGAAAATAAAGTATAAAGAATTGTGACTATTGCTGCCCACCAAAGCAATCATCAAAAATATTGAGCATTAAAAATCTGTCACTCTTCCTTTTCTCTAAGTCTGAGCCCAATTCTTCTCAGTTCTCCTTCTGAACATTGGTGGCGTGGGATGGAGTTGGGGCCAGACCTTCCCTTCCCAAGTCGAATACTCAGCTACTTTCTGTTCTATGAGATATGAACAGAAACAACAATTCCTCTTAGTTAAAATCTTGCCCTGAGCTGTAAAGTTGATTGTCCTCCCCAATGTGGGTGAGTAATATTCTATCCATTGAGGGCCCAAATATAACTAAATGTGGAAGAAGAAGAAATTTACTCCATTTGACCCATTTTTCTGATTCACTGATTGAGTTAGGACATCTCATTTTATCTTCTCTGGGTCACACACTGGGATCTACACCACAGGCTACCCTGGTTCTCAGGCCTCTGATTCAGACTGAATTAGGCTACCAGCTTTTCTGGGTCTGCAGCTTACAGGTGGTAGATCATGTGACTTCTTAAGACTCCATAACTGTGTAAGCCAATTCCTCATAATATATATGTGTATACATACACACACATATATATATATACACATATCCTACTGGTTTTGTTTCTGTGGAGAACCCTGATTAAAATACTATGTATGGAGTGCCAACAAAATGGTCTAGTCATCTCAATACTAATTTCTTTTTATTTCTATCATTTTAAGTCAGTGTGCAGATCAGGCCTCTACATGAGCAAATGCTTGAAAGAATAAACATACACATCCTAAGAGTAATCAACAATTTTCAAGAATAAGACAGCTTAAATCCAAGTTTGGGTTGGGGGGGTAGATTATCTAACTCTTCAGGGTCCCTCTACAAGCACATTCAAATAATACTACCAACAGAAATTTTAACATCTTGCCCAAATTTCCATTGCTCTCCTCAAATAAAAACACTGGGGAAAAAATAGAAACATCATCTTTAAAGTATCTATGAGTAAGCAAGAAAGTAAGTCATACTCAGGCCAAAAACAAAGTGAAAATGGGAACGCATAAAGTTAAGGAGAACAAGGTAGACATCTTTCACCCTGAAAACATTTACCAAATCAGCTGATCTTGAACGTCAGTTGTCCAAGTCCACAGGGCTTACAAGTCTTAGAGCCTTCACAAGGCGGGTTGTATAATGGGAGACTTTAGTCACAAAGTGAGGATCCCAAAGGCCTGCACTCGCAGTGTAAAGATAAAATATAACCAATAAGCTCCACTCCAAAGCTGAAGGAAAACTGTCTTCAAGCATTGGTGCTAAATAGAAGGGAGAGAAATAAAAGAAAACCCCCTCGAGGAATCATCCTCGTGAACCAACCCTCATATATAATTGTGCCAAAATTTATACCAATTGAACTACGTAAAGACCCTCAAAATAAGAATTTACTAAATAGGGACCAGAGTCTTAGTGGCCTCAAGTATGTGATGGAAAAAAAGGCACACTCACATTGGAAGAGCCTCAGAGAATTTCATTTTAGAAAAATGAGCAGCTCTCAGTCAAACAAACAAAAACCCTAAAAGAAACAAAACATACCAAAAAAGGAACTATGAACAAAAGCTAAAAGAAACCACAAACAATAGATTAGATCCTCAATGACTTCAGATAGTGGGATCATGAGAATCACAACATGAAATAAGTATGTTTAATATATTCCAAAAAATACAAGACAGTCTGGATAATGTGATTAAATAGCAACAGACTTTTACGAGAACAAAACAGAACTTCTGCAGGTGAAAAATATAGTAACTGAAATTAAAAAATCAATAGATGGTTTCAATCGCATAGAAGACATAGCTGCAGAAAGAATTGATAAGTTGGAAAACAAAACTGAGAAATTATCTAAAATTCAGCCTAAAGAGAAAAGAGATGGGAAAGATTAAATAGGGAGGGGCTGTGTCAGCCAAGTGGTGAAGAAGGTGTTGGACACGGAAAGATTAAATACAGGTTAAGATACATAAAGATAGAATGAGATAACAATTTTAAAGATATTAAGAGAAAAGATCCTAGCCCTGCCTTTTCCTCAGATATGTGATCAACATAAAAAATATTCTCAGCATTTCGAGGTCTCAGAAGAAGTGTCACAAGAAGACTCACACTGAAGACGTGTTTTGGGTACTTAAAGTACTTAAAAAAGAGGAAAAAATCTAAGTGATGCTGTCTGACATATATGAAATAAAAGTATTTAAAAATGTTAGTTAAGGAAAAATAAGATATTCTACTAAGGACTTCAAAGGGTACACAAATGCTTAATTCAAATTCTACAAATTTTAAAAGGGATTTAAAATTTGCAATGAACAACCATCATGCACAATGCTAAGTTTGATATCTCAAGTTTTAACATGTTGGAAAGGAACTTTAGGCCACTCATCAGGCCACTGATGGACTTCAGAATAAATACACATTATGAAATTTGATACAGAATAAATTTATAGTAAGATCGATAGATGAGTAAATATCTCAGTAGAGTTTCTGTTATGTAAAAGAGTTGAATGTAAAGAAAGGACAAGGAAAAATATATACATAATAACCCCTTATTGCTAGTTAATGTAGAAATAGTGAGATCAGGGTGGAGAAAAGAAATCGTTAAGAGTCTAAGCATATGCAGGCTTTTCATCTTGTTGGGAGAAGATACAGATGTCTATTTTCTTAAGTAAAAAGAGATTTAAAAGAAATGTAGAAAAAGTAGAGCAAATTCTTAAAAATAACCAAAGCAATAGAAACAGATCCATATATCAGTAGTTACAATAAGTGTAAATGGACTAAATTAACAGCTCAAATACAGGAATTGTCAGACTATAGTGTGCGTGTGTCTGTGCGTGCGAGCTGTTTAGAAGAGAAGACTCTCCATACTAGAAAGCACAGCCTGTTCTCTCTACTCCTTAGTATGCATGTGATGTAGGCAATTCTCTCCAGCTTCCTGTGCCTCAGTTTTATCATAGTCTGGAGAATGGTAATCAGTTAGGATGCCTTTGTTTACAAGTAATAGGACCCCCTGTTAAAAGATTAAATAATGAGAATGTGTGTAATCAGGCACAAACGTGCAAAGATAGGAGTCACTCCAGTGTGTCTGCTTTGCCCTCAAACTATCGGCTCCCATGATCACAAGACAGCTCTCTGTACTTCCGTGCGTCCTGTGTAGACACAACCAAGCTCAGCAGCAAAACAAGCCCCTCTTTCTGGGATCTCTTTTTAAAAAATGAAGAAATCTGTCTCAGAATTGCCCCAGCAGCCTTCTCATCACCTTTGATTGACTAGAATTGTCTCCTGTTCATGGCCAGACAATCCCTGTCAAGGATAATGGGGAAGCAATGATCTCTAGGGTTATCACTGCTGCTGACAGACAGGGACATGTGAAGGGTCGAAGTCATATAAGTGATATAAACACACACACACACACACACACACACACACAAAACTGAAGCTCTATCAGCAAGGGGAAAAAATGAGAGAAAAATAGTTGCTACACCAGCAACCAATGATGTCTGCTACAAATGGTGACAGGGAATACCTTTTCCACAGGGTTGATGGGAGAATAACATTCAAAAGTCCCTAGAAAGTGTCTGGCTCATGGGAGGCATTTAATGAATATTATTCTTTCTTCCATTTTCTCTTTATTTCTGTCTTTTCCTCCCATTACAGTTTGGGCTTCTTTTTCTCTTCCCCATTTATTGGTTTAAGGCAGGAGTGTTCAAACTTTTGGCATCTCTGGGCCACACTGGAAGAAGAAGAGTTGTCTTGGGCCACACATTAAATACATTGCAACATGTAATCACACAAAAAAAATCTCGTAATGTTTTCAGTAAATTTACGATTTTGTGTTGGACCACATCCACAACCGTCCTGGGCCGCATGCGGCCTGTGGGCCCACAGGTTAGACACCCCTGGTTTAGGGGATTAAAATGACAGTGTGTTAACCAGCAGTCTGAGGAAAGTGCCACGGTGGTCACCCCACTCCTATGCTGACAAACTGTAGGTTACCCCCAAAAGCCACTAGGCTGATGTCCAACTGCCTTCTGTGCATTCCAGCTGGGAGAACATGGAAGCAGCATAGAAGATCTAATTAGCAGCAGCCTGGCCTCCTGAGCCTTCTTCACACCACCACCCAATTATTCATCCTGTAAAGTCAATCTGGGTGGAGAGTTTGGTAACTGCAGCTTTGCTGTGTTTCCTCATCACCATAATTTACACTTAAATGTGTTGTAGCTTTGTTGTATGACTAAAGCAACTACACATGCAGTTAGTTCAGTTTCAAATTAGGGCCCTGTAATTCCTGCATACACACATAATGTCATGCAGAGAATGGCATGGCTGACGCCGTAAATGTAATGATTAAAACACTAAGTGTACCAAACTTCAGCAAAGTAAAGAATCTTATTATGTCTTTTTGCCTGGTGGACTTCTGGAGACTGACTTCACGAGTTTGGGGAGGTTGGTTTTACTAACATAATCATTACAAATAATAGTTATCTTTATTGAGAGTTTGCCAGAAGCCAAGCACTCTTCAATACGCTTTATATTTATTAATTAAATAAATGAATTCATTTAATTAAAACAAAGAAAGTGAGAAACCAGGATTAAGTAACTTACTCAAACCTCAAGTGTTAGAGCCAGAATTCACACCTAAGCAGTCTCTCTTACTCCACAGCCTACTCTCTTAACCATGTTCTAATGAAAACTCCATGGTTTAAGAGAGCCTGAGTTAAGTTAGTTACAACTTGCAACATAGTGCTAACTAACCGATGGAGATCTAATGAAGGTACACCCAATCTCTTTCCCCCTCTACTCTCCGCATTTGAAGAAATCTTTAGTGTCCATCACTCCTGTCATAACGAACTCTCTCCATCCTACTTGCTCTTTCCTTGACTCCAGTTCAATTCACTGTTTTTACAACATAAACACACCCCTCCCCCAGGCACTGCCCCACTTTGACCCAATAGCTACTGCATCTTGCTTCACTCACTTACCTAAAGTGAGCAATGATCTAAAACTTCTGGGGGCAGTGACACACTTTTAAAAATTAATCATCTCAATACCATGTGAAAAGCATGGCCTTTTCTGGACTTAACTATGGACACAGGTGAACAGACTTGTAGTTGCTGGGTAGAACTAAGTCGATCTGAAGAAGAAAGGCTGGCTGTGGGGCTGGGGAAGGGTATAAGGGAAACTGGAACAGAACTAGATGACGCCTGGAGCTAAGGCAGAGATAAACCCTACCTGACTTCAGAGTCCAAGGGACTGAATCAGAAGGAGGTCGAAAGGGACTTTCTGAAGTGAACTAACACTGATGTGAAATACTAATTTGGAATGAAATAGTATTGAACTGTGCCACGTCAATTTCCCTCATCCCTCCAAACTATTCAGTAAAATTTATATTGCTGACTTGTGTTTGGGTAGTAGAACATTCTTTAAGATGATTGCAAAGAATTACCGGGTCAAAAGGCAGTTCCATTTTTAGTTTTCTGAGGAAATTCCATACTGTTTTCCACAGTGGCTGCACCAGTCTGCATTCCCACCAACAGTGCACTAGGGTTCCCTTTTCTCCACAACCTCTCTAACATTTGTTGTTTGTTGATTTGTTTATGATGGCCATTCTCACCGGTGTGAAGTGGTACCTCATTGTAGTTTTAATTTGCATCTCTCTGATGGCTAGTGATGCTGAGGATCTTTTCATATGTCTCTGGGCCCTCTGTATGTCTTCCTTGGAGAAGTGTCTGTGAAAGTTCTTTGCCCATTTTTTCATTGGGTTGTTTGTCTTCCTGGAGTCATGTTGTGTGAGTTCTTTATATATTTTGGAGATCAAACCTTTGGGGGACAATGGGGGGGAAGGGGGAAGGGTTTTCAGGAACATCTATAAAGGACACATGGACAAAACCAAAGGGGGGGTAGGGATCAAGGATGGGAATTAGGGATGGCTGGGGTTGGGGGGAGTGGTAGGGGGAAAATGGAGGCAACTGTACTTGAACAACAATAAAAAAAAAGATGATTGCAAAGAAATATTGCAAGTCAGAGAGGGTGAAAACAGAGATTCATCTCAGGGACAGATGACTTATTGGTTACATGTGTATTAATAAAAATAGTAACTTTCATCTCTGTGAGGATTAATCACCCATTCCTTTCCTGACACTCACTTCCTTCTCTCTTCTATCTGCACTACACCTTTATTCTCTCTTTCGTTTAGCAACAATCACACTTACAGACAACTTATGCGTGTACATGTGCCATTCTCCTCCCACGCTCAGACATGATTCTGAGCTTCCTGAGGATAAGAAAACTGTCTCACTAATTTTGGTGTGCTGAATCCCCAGTCTCCTGCCTGGAACAAAGTAAACATCCAAAGTGTGTTTACTCATAATGTGCTAGAGCACACTACCGCCACCACCACACTTACTCAGCAGGGTACGTGACCTGGAGTTAGATACTACAGTCCCTGCCTCCCTTGCAGTTAGACGTGGCCATCTGACCACACTATCTCTACCTTAAATGAGCAGAAGGGATGTGTGCAACTTCTGAGTCATTTTTTCATAAGGAAAATGCTTGACCCCACTTCTAAGGGACACTTCCTTTAAAGGAAATGTTCCTCTTTCTCCCTTCCTTCTGACTAGAATGGAATGATGATGAGCAGAGACACAAGATTATACAATGAGGACAAGGGGAACAACTCAGGGCGGAGATTTTATCCTATTTCATGCTGTGGACCTCTTAGGTGGTTTGGTAAGACCTATGGAGCCCTTCTTAGAATAAGGTTTATAAATGCATAATATAAAATAGATAGGTTAAAAATACATATATTAAAATATACTTCTCAAAATTATCTTTAAAAGTTTTACTATAGTAACTATGTGTTTAAAAATGTATTAAATAGTAAGCTTTACAGGCAGGTCTACTATTAGTAGTGATGTAGTATTTTAAGATACTGTAACAAATATGATATTAAAAATTCCCTATACTTTCTGTTGATGGCAAAGTCATAGCTACTGCTACAATCATTGTTGTTTGTTACCTATGCTTAAAAGTGAAAGAAATACTAAATCTAATTTAAAGTGGAGTGAAAAATAAAGATTTAACATTTTCCATCCAAGTTCAACAGAATCCCTAAATTCTATCCACAGCCTCCCAAGGACCCATGGATCTAAGGTTAAGACCTTGCTCTGGGAATGACGGAAAAATAATATAAAGTATGACCTTGTGGATTTTCAACCTACTTCTTGACTGTTACATAACAGAAAAAAAAAAAAACTACCATCTTACTAAAAGCACTGTGTTTCAGAATCTCTTTGTTAGAGCAGCTTAGCCTGTACTTTAATATAAAGGACTATCACAGTGCATCAGCAAACTGTCCTTTGCTGAGCCCAGGTATCTGGAAGTCTAAAAAGAATTCAATTTTCTGCTGCTGGGGAGAATGAGTGAAGAAGCCAGTAGGGGAGGGAGAAGAGGCATTCAGACAGCAGGTCCTCACCGAGTCAGTCATAAATGCTTAGTCACTCAGACATTCTTACCATGACTACTCTTGAGTCAATACTACCAGTTTCCTGGGGTCTCTGAAAAATGTAGCCTCAGCCATTTCAACTCAGAGAAGTTTGGATGCCTCCAGTGTTTGATGTGGCTGGAACTACACCAGACAGCAGTGACAAAGAATGCCTCTAAAGGATTTAGTCTAACTGGCTCTTAGCATTTCTGAGGACAGAAAAAAAAAAGAAAGAAAGAAAACTTCCTTCCTCCAGCCATTACTGTGATTGCTCACAAGTTTTCCATCTACTACACAGCTTTCAGTCGGCCCGTTCTATAAAACCATATTGAGGCAGGAAACACTTAATCTGAACAATTCTTTGTCATGTTGCAGAAAGGTCTTACACAAAAGAACTGAAGAAGCAAATAAACCAAGTTTTAGTTATTATTGAAAGATTACCAGAAACCCAGGCATGGTAGGATCTTGAAAATTTTTTGATCACAGTGCTTGGCAGACCTTCTTCTTAAATTTCATAGGCACCACTGGTTTTGTGCAGAAAGGGCAGAAAAGACTGAAGTCAGAGGCAGCAGCAATGTAGAGTGTTTTGCAAACACCACGAGCTATTTTAAGTCCAAGGAATACAGATAGAAAAGGTGGGATTTTACTTTACAAAGTAACCTGCCACTAAATTCAGACTTTTTCTAAAAGACCATAAAAAGTTCTGTACTTTTTTTCATAGAAGATTATGAAAACTGAGGGAGGGGACCTATTAAAAGCCATACTGATGATGACAATGACAACCTCTAATGCTGATCAAGTTTGTGTAAAGTTGACATTATTTCTTTCTTAAATGTTTGTGTGAATTCACCAGTGAAGTCATCTGAGCCTGGGATTTTCTGTGTGGGAAGGTCTTTCATTTGGAATATAACTTCTTTAACAAATATATAAGGCTTAAAAATTTTCTATTTATTTTCCACAAGATTTGTTAATTCATATTTTCCAAGAAGTTTGTTCACTTCATCTAAGTCATTGAATTTATTTTCATACATTGACCATAATATTCCCTGGTTGTTATTTGAATCTCTTCAGGGTACCTAATAATGCCCCTCTCTTACTCCTAACATTGATCATTTGTGTTTCTCTCTTTTGTTCAGTTCACTATTGTTAGAGGTGTGTAAATTTTATCAGCTGTTCCAATGAACTATCTTTTGGCTTTGTTGACTCCATTCACTTCTCTATTTTGTTTATTTTTTCTCTGTATTAATTCCTTCTTTCTACTTAGTGTTTAATTTGCCTTTTCTTTTAGTAGCTCCTTAATGTAGAAGATGAGAGTATTGATTTGTAAACCTTTTTTATTTTCTAATGTAGTTTTTAAACCTATACATTTCTCTTTAAGCACTACTTCACTGTATTCCAAAGTTCTGATATGTTTTTGTTAAATTCAGTTCAAAATATTTTCTCCTTTTCCTTGTGATTTCTTCTTTGAAGCACATTCTTTAATTTCTAAATATTTGGGAATTTTTCTTGATATCTTTTTTGATATTGTTTTCTAATGTGTTCTAAGAACATATTTAGTACAAATCCTGCCTTATGAATTCTTATTGTGACTTCTCTTTATGGTTCAAGATGAGTTCTATCTTGGTAAATATTCTAAGTGCATTTGAAAAGAATAAGTATTTTGCAGCTGTTTGATGTAGTGTTTCGTAAATGTGAGTTAAGTTAATATGGTTGACAGGGTGGTTCAGACTTTCTATATCCTTTCTAATTTTTTTTTTTGTCTACTTATTCTATCAATTACTGAGAGAGGAGTGTATGAAAATCTCCAACTGCAATTATGGCTTTGATTATTTCTCCCTTTCATTTTTGCTTCACATATTTTGAGGTTTATATACATTTGGCATTATTATCCTCTTGATGATTTTCCCTTTAATCTTTATGAATTGTCCTTCTTTCATTGGCTAATGATTCTGGCCTTAAAGTTTATTTTATCTGATGTTAACATAGGTGCCATTAGTGGTCTGTCTTCAAGTGCGTGGATCCTCACTTCCAGAGTGTTCAATCTGATGGTAAGCCCATACAATAACTGTTTGATTCAGACATTGTATATTTCAGTTCTAGAATTTCTGTTTTGTTCTTTTTCAGTTCTAAAGTACTCACTATTTTCAGCAATTATATCCATCTTTTTGTGCATATTTTTAAAACATTTATATAGTAGACATTTTAAATTTCTTTCCAGTAATTCCAATAACTGAGTAATGTATGAGTCTGTTTCTATTGAATATCTTTTCTTTCTATTATAGATCCCATTTTCCTATTTCCTTGCATGATTCCTGATTCTTTTATTGTATCTCAGACATCATTATAAAAATAGTGATGACTGAAGGATAATATTTAGTTTTGTTTTACTTGGTTTGTTTCCCAGTGAATATACGCCTTTTTCTCTATCTGACAAGTAGCATGAAAAGCTTATCATTCATGTTTCTTTTAGAGTCAAGTTTCCTGGATCTGGGCTACAGCTTTAATTACATTGAAATCACTTGTGATTAGCCCAACCCTAACCTCTTGAATCACAGCCTTTTTTGTGTTTTGAGTAGCTGAGCTTCAAGAAGATTGGCTGTAATTGCAGATATTTTAAGAATATTTTGAATCTTTGGATTCATCTAGAGTCAGAGATTTGGAATCCAAATACCACAGAAATTCATAGGACTAAGCAATTTCCTCTCACCAGCTCTTCCTCCACTGTTATTTTCTTATCAAAACTCAGAGTGGGAGGGGGTCAGCATAGAGGGAATAATTGCTGATCTCAGTAATCTGTCCCGGGATTTGGGGCTTTTCAGACTTTAATTTATCCTGAGGCCCCACCTGGTTTGAGACCCAAGCTTATATCCCCTTGATCTTTTAAAGTGTCTCTATCTCTTTATCATACCTACCCATAGTCAGATGTGGCAGCTACCCCAGATATAGAAGCTGTCTTGGCTCTCTGCTCACTTATAAAGGATTCTTTCTCTCTGGAATTCAGCTAAGCAAGGCTTAGTTGGGTGAATACCTCTTCTCCATGGCCCCATAGAAAAAAAGTTTTTCTAGGTTTTTCTTGCTGTTTCAATGGGAGATGTCTTTCATGCCCTTCTCTATTCTCCCCAAAATCAGGAGCAGAAACCCCACAAAGCCTGAGTTCTTAACTATTATTCTAAACTGTCTACCAAACATAAAAAAAAAAATTAGAAAATCAGATTTGTAAAGGATAACAAAAGGAATACAATATATTCAAACAAAAAAAGGTTGAAGAACCAGTAAATTTAAATTAAACTAAGAAGTTTTGATAGGTGATATTCCTTTAAGCATAAACGAAAAGTACTATATTAGTTATTTCAATTTTATTATTCAAAAAGCCCACTTGGCCTACCAAACATGCATCTGTTCTGCCAGGGGAGCAATTCTACCCACAGTTTTCCATGTATCTATGTAGCCATTTTCTTCCTGCAATATTAATAGGTTCACATGTAGATGGTACTAACCTGCTTTTTTATCTACAAATTTTGTTTCATGTAAATTCCACCCTGTTTTCTGAACTTTTTCTCCAGTTAAGATTCTGGTCATGAGTTTCAATAAAAGGCTTTCACATAGTATTAGTGACTGCAAATTTTAACACAAAAACAATATTTTCATGTCTTTACAGCCACCTACACTCTTCCAAAGGTGTATTTCAGACTGCTAGGGTTGCCATAATTAAACACCAAAGACGGTAGTTTAAGCAATAGATATTTATTTTCTCTCAATTCTCTCAATTCTAGAGGCTACAAGTCCAAGATCAAAGTTCCAGGCAACACAGTTTCTGGTGAAAACGCTCTTCCTGGCTTGCAGATGACCACCTTCTCACTCTGCCCTCATATGGCCTTTTCTCGATGTGTTCATGCGGAGACAGAGCAAGTTCTCTGGTATCTCTTCTTAGAAGGATAATAATCCTACTGGATCAGGATCCCATCCTTACGACCTCAGGTAACCTTAATTACTTCCTCAAAGGCCCATCTCCAAATTCAGCCACACACAGGGTTAGGGATTCAACACATAACTTTTGAGGTGACACGAACATTCAGCCCCTAACAAAAAGTATCTGGATATTAGATTGTTTATATAATTCCTTTCACAAAGGAATTCCTTTGTAACCTTTCTCTCTTTCATACAAACATCCACACTGATGTACCCATAGTATTGTATGGAAAATCTCTGTCATTAAGATGACTAAAGTTTAAAAGCAGACAGAAACTAACCATATTATATGAAATGTCAAGTTGCAGTTTGTGGCATAAACTTACATCTCAGAAAACACAGATTTATGCTTTTTAGAAATGCCTTATGGTTCAATTACTATAGAACAGGATGTTGACAGAAACATTTTTGGGTTTGCTCTAAAATATAATATAGGTCAATTTAGTCCAGGGCAAAAAAATTACTAGCCCTCTCCTTCAATGTAATACCTTCTGCACTGGAAACATATGGTCTCACCAAACATTCCTGGAACACTATCTCTAGTATCTTATCACTTTTGCAAAGAGATATCAGTGCCCCCACGGGCACTGCAGCACTATCTACAGTAGCCAAGACATGGAAACAACCTAAGTGTCCATCAATGGATGAATGGATTTAAAAATGTGCTTTATATATAAAGAAAGATTATTCAGCCATAAAAAAAGGGAATCCCGCCATTTGGAAGGACATAGATAGACCTGACGGCATTGTGCTCAGTGAAGCAAGTCAGATAGAGAAAGACAAATACTGTAAAACTTAAAATGTAAAAATTTAAAAAATAAACAAAAACAAAAACCCACCAAGTCATAGAATCAGAGACTAGATTGGCGGTTTCCAGAGGTTAAGGGACCGGGGTGGGGGAAATGGGTACAAGTGGTTAAAATGTACAAACTTCCAGTTAAAAGATAAATAAGTTCTGGGGATGTAATATAAAGCATGATTACTATAGTTAAGATACTGGATTGTACATTTGAAAGTTACTAAGAGTGGATTTTTTTTAATATATTTATTGATTATGCTATTACAGTTGTCCCATTCCCCCCCACTCCACTCCATCCTGCCCACCCCCCTCCCTCCCACATTCCCCCCCTATAGTTCATGTCCATGGGTCATACTTATAAGTTCTTTGGCTTCTACATTTCCTACACTATTCTTACCCTCCCCCTGTCTATTTTCCACCTATCATCTATGCTACTTATTCTCTATACCTTTACCCCCCTCTCCCCCTCCCACTCCCTTATTGACAATCCTCATGTTCTAGTTGTTTGCCTAGTTTGCTCTCATTTTTGTTTTATGTGTGGTCATTAATAACTGTGAGTTTGCTGTCATTTTTACTGTTCCAATTTTTGATCTTCTTTTTCTTAGGTAACTCCCTTTAACATTTCACATAATAAGGGTTTGGTGATGATGAGCTTCTTTAACTTGACCTTATCTGAGAAGCACTTTATCTTCCCTTCCATTCTAAATGATAGCTTTGCTGGATACAGTAATCTTGGATGTAGGTCCTTGCGTTTAATCTTGGGTAATGTAATTATGATGTGCCTTGGTGTGTTCCTCCTTGGGTCCAGCTTCTTTGGGACTCTCTCAGCTTCCTGGACTTCCCAGAAGTCTATTTCCTTTGCCAGATTAGGGAAGTTCTCCTTCATTATTTGTTCAAATAAGTTTTCAATTTTTTGTTCTTCCTCTTCTCCTTCTGGCACCCCTATAATTCAGATGTTGGCACGTTTCAAGGTGTCCTGGAGGTTCCTACGCCTCTCCTCATTTTTCCAAGTTCCTGTTTCTTCATTCTTTTCTGGTTGGATGTTTGTTTCTTCCTTCTGGTCCACACCATTGATTTGAGTCCCAGTTTCCTTCTCATCACTATTGGTTCCCTGTACATTTTCCTTTGTTTCTCTTAGCATAGGCTTCATTTTTTCATCTGTTTTTCGAATAGATTCAACCAAGTCTGTGAGCATATTGATAACCAGTGCTTTGAACTGTGCATCCGATAGGTTGGCTATCTCTTCGTCACTTAGTTGTATTTTTTCTGGAGCTTTGAAGTGTTCTGTCATTTGGGCCTTTTTTTTTTTTTTTTTTGTCTTGGCGCATCTGTTACTTTAAGGGGCGGAGCCTTAGGTGTTCACCAGGGCGGGGTAACGCTGGTGGCTGCGCTGTGACACTGTACATGGGGGAGGGGCCGAGTGGGAGCAATGGCCCCCGCCTCACTCTCCTCCGGATTTCAGTCTTTCACTCCGATACCCACAATCAAACTGGGCCCCTCTGGTGCTGGTTCCCGAGTGGGTGGGCCTGTGCACACTCTAGGCCCCTGTGGGTCTCTCCAACAACCTCTCCTGTGAGGCTGGGAGTCTCTCCTGCTGCCGCCCCAACCCCCAGGGGCGCTTTCAATCAGAGGTTTGAGGCTTTATTTCCCCGAGCTGGAGCCCTGGGTTGGGAGGTCTGCTTCGCTCCCCGCCGTTCATCCGGTTTATCTGTGGGCGAATGTGGTGCCCACAGATAGAGGGTGCTACCCGCTGGGTTTATGTTCTCCGCCACTCTGAGTCCGGCCCTCTGGGTTTATCTGTGCAAATGTGGGACCGCAGGGTCTGCTAGTGCTCGGACTGCCTGCGCCATTTGTCCCACACTCCGCCAGTCTCAGTCCTGCCACAGCCACGCGAGTCCTCTCCACCCCGGTGCCCATCTCCGCCCCTCCTACCAGTCTGGATGAATGTCCATTTTCTATTTCCTTGGTGTCGGTGCCCCTCGCTGTTCGATTCTCTGTCAGTTCTGGTTGTGCGAGCAGGCGCAGTGTGTCCACCTATGCCGCCATCTTGGTTCTCTCAAGAGAGTGGATCTTAAGAAGTTGAAGAAGATACAGATAAATGGATGCACATACCATGT
Organism: Desmodus rotundus; assembly: GCF_022682495.2. Taxonomy (NCBI): domain Eukaryota; kingdom Metazoa; phylum Chordata; class Mammalia; order Chiroptera; family Phyllostomidae; genus Desmodus; species Desmodus rotundus. The sequence continues at coordinate 142,123,425 of NC_071389.1, forward strand.
GCATGGATAGGAATAATTAGCATCATTAAAATGTCCATACTACCCAAAGCAATCTATAGATCCAATGCAATTCTTATCAAGATTCCAATGATGTACTTCACAGAACTAGAACAAATATTTCAAAAATTTATATGGAACCACAAAAGGCCCCAAATAGCAACTGTGATCCTGAGAAAGAAGAACAAAGTTAGAGGAATCATGTTACCTAATTTAAAACTATACTATAAGTATAGTAATCAAAACAGCCTGGTACTGGCATAAAAACAGACACATAGCTCAATGAAACAGAACAGAGAGGCCAGAAATAAACCCATACCCTTTTAGTCCATTAATTTCAGCAGAGGAAGCAAGTACATACAATCAGCTAAAGATAGTTTATTCAATAAATGGTGCTGGGAAAATTGGACAGGTATGTGCAGAAAAATGAAACTAGGCCACTGTTTTATACCACACACAAGAATAAAGTCAACACAGATCAAAGACTTAAATGTTAGACCCAAAATCATATAAATCCTAGAAGAAAACATAGGCAGCAAAATCTCAGACATTTTTCCTAGAAATTGTTCATCAGATATATCTCCCCAGGTAAGGAAAATAAAAGAAAAAATAAACACATAGGACTACATCAAACTAAAAAGTTTTTGCACAGCAAAGGAAAACATCAACAAAATAAAAAGACAACCCATAAAATGGGAGAATATATTTGCTGATACATCTGATAAGGAGTTAATATTCACAATTTATAAAGTACTTACAAAACTCAACACCAAAAAAACAAACCACCCAATTAAAAAATGGGCAAAGGATCTGAATAGACACTTCTCCAAAGAGGACATACAGATGGCCAATAGACATATGAAAAGATGCTCAACATTAAATTTTTAAAAAGAGTCATCACAAGAAAAATTGAAACTGTGTGAGGTGATGGATATTAACTAAATTTACTGTGGTAATCATTTCATAATAATATATACACATATCAAATCATTATGTTGTATATCTTAAACATACGTGATGTTATATGTCAGTTATATTTCAATGAAACTGAGGGAATGAAAGGGTCCCAGGATGGAGGTGATGAGTGGGGCACAGATCATGTAGGAGTCATGTGATCCAACATGGTCTTACAGGATTCACCCTGGCCGCTGTCTTGGGCACATACTGGAGGGAGCAAGGGCAGAAGCCCAGAGGCCAGGGCAGTGATCCAGATAGGGGTTGGTGGTTGGCACCAGGGTAGTAGGAGGGGCAATAGTCAGATCAAGACATCTCTTAAAGGGAGGAAAAACAGGATTTGATGGCATATTGGAGGTGAGGTGTGGCAGGAGAGGAATCAAAAATAACACTATGGATTTTGGACTGAGCAAATGGAAGGATTCAGTGGCCATTAACTGAAATTGGGGAAGTCATTGTAACTGTTACAATTAGTGACTATGTTATTCCCATATGAAGGAAAATTAATAGATTAATTCTAATTCACACAAAGTGTTAGTGACTAAGTTTTTTCTTCTGTTTCCTAACAAACACTTATTGCATCTGTGATGCGCTAGGCTTTGTGGTCAGTATTTCAAAATCCAAAGATGTGGTCACTTGACCCAAGAGATTTAAAGAAACAGAATGAAACATGAATGGGGACTTGTAGGCATCAGAATAAAACTTCCTTTCCAGAAATTTGCTTTAAGGCAAGGAATCCTGCTCTAATTTTCTAAAACTAATAAAATGTAACCATCCTCTTGCTAGTTGTGTGGTCTTGGGCACATTTAAATTTTTGGGACCATAGTTGTCTAATTAATCAATCAAGCAAGGATAATGGATATTCAGTAATTATTAATTTCCTCCCTCCCTAATACTTGTAAATTGTAAAGTACCCCAAGTGTAAACTTCAGGGATAGTTTTGCCTTATTTGTGTAGGGAGGAAATGATGGGAAACTCATTTTTAATACCCAGATAATCTGTGTAGATGATTTCATCCTTCAGTGTTTCTGAGAAGTCTCTTCTGAGATGTGAATAGGTCCCTTCCTGTCAACTCGGTTCCAGGACAGGGTCTTGCTTAAGGGTCATACATCAAGTCCACTGCAAAAATAAAGGCTCCCAGCATTTGTGGCTCTACTGAGGGTGGTACACAGCTCTGGCTGGACACCTCCACACACAGAAACAGTATCTGCTGCCAGATCCCTTGTGTCAAGCTCTGGCCATGAGCTGAAGGAGTGGCCCCACTGTGTGAGGCAGCGGGCATGCACTTTCCTAAGTGCCAAGTCCCGTGAAAGCCTGAATGCGGGATCCAAGGTTGAGCCACACTGCCTGATTCCTCCTTTGCTCCCCAATCAGGAGGGTACCCGGGTTCTTATAAGCCTCAGAGGACCAGCGTCCACTGCAGCCCTCTTGACAGCTGAGAGGTGGCCTGGCCCTCCTCCGGGCATACACGGAGACTCATCTGTAGCCCCCAAGTGAAAGCTGCGTAGAGAACGTGGTGGTCTGTTTAAATAACACTCTTCCCGGGGCCTACTAACAGGGTTGCCTCTGGGGAGAGGAACTGGGAGCAGCGGAACAGCAGTGGTATTCTTCCACCCATTTACATAACAGTGTGCATCTATCATGTGCCTGCAGCTGTTTTCAGTCCTGGAGATACTGTAGTAAATTTTAAAAAATGCAAAAACCTTTGCCCTCTTGAAACTTATTTTCTATGGAGGAACTCAGACAACAGATAGCATACATTTCATTTTTATTTCATTTTATTTTTTTACTGATTCTAGAAAGAGGGGAAGAGAGGGAGAAAGAGAGGGAGAGAAGCATCGATGTGAGAGAGAAACATTGATTGGTTGCCTCTTGCATGTGCCCCAACTGGGGACCAAACTCGCAACTCAGGTGTGGGCCCTGACTGGGAATCACTGGCAACCTTTTGGTTTGCAGGACAACACCCAACCAACTGAGCCACAATGACCAGGGCGATAGCATACATTTTTAAGTGCCATAAAGATTAGACAGTTATAAATGTTAAGCAATAAATGACAGTATTGCAATCACCTGTTTACTTATGTGTCTCTTTCAATAAAATGGGAGCAACTTAAGAGCAGGAGCCAAGCTACTTCATACTAGGGACTTCTGCACTTACTGTTCCCTCAGCCAGAACACATGTCCCCATGCTTCACATAGTTCTTTCCCTCACCTCGCCAAAATCGCCACTAAAACAGAACTTCCACAAAGAAGCCTTCTCCAAACATTCTGAAGGCACCTGCCACCCCCTGTCACTAGGCCCTCCCTCAGCCTTACTTTTCCTTACAGTATCTATCACTACTGTACACTACAATATATACGGATTTGCTTACTGTCTCTATCCCCAGTGGAATGTTGCTTCCAAGAAGGGACCTTGTCTATCTGCTTTCTCATGTACCTGGACACCTAGAGTAGAGGGCCATTTGCTAACTGGCTGAGTACATGAATGCTACGCCTCAGCGCACGCCTAGCAGAGTACCAGTAAATGTCTTGGGGAGCACCTGTGTACACGTGCGTGTACGTGCACACACAAAATGAGGACCCGTGTGGGGACAGTCACAGCGTAGCCCCTCCACGATGGCTGCAGAGAGAGGAGAGGCCGCTCGGAGGGTCTGTACTACAGGGGTGGGGGCAGAGGAGCGGAGCACAGCACGGCTTCTGCTCTCACCCTCACACGGAAGAGTGGGAAAGAAAAGGAAAACCTCCACAATTGTTTGATGCCACCCTAATGCCACTGCAGCTCTGCACAATTCTTCTCTTAAACACACAGCAAATATTAAAAGTGCTGGACTAATGTTGGGTAAAAGCATACTGCCCTGCTCACTTAGTGTCTTTTAGACTAAACAAGGTACGTTGTTCCAGAAGTTGGAAAAACCTTTAACCCCCAACAGCAATAGATTGTAGTGGCTTCATACCTGTGGTGTAAACCCTCTTTCCCTGCGTGTAATTATGGCTTAAACAGACCCTTCATTCTGGGAGGGGATCACAACAAGAGACCCTGTCTGTACTAGAAATGAACAGGGACGGCCGAGGGGAGCTTGTGAAAACCTATCTGGTGCGCTATCAGTATAAGAAAGCAGCACTGGATTTTTTTTAAGTGCAGAAGGTGTGTGTTATAACCCTTCAGATTGAAGAGACGAGGCGCATTTGCACATGCCCTCAGGTGACTGCATCTTATGGTAAGGATGCAAGAGAAGAAAAGAAGCCAAGGAACTATTTCCACCCTGCGTGCTACACAGTGACAGTCCATTCTTCTCTTGCAGGGTTTGAATTCAAAACACTCAAAGAGGCAGCGATCTAAACTGGCAATGAGAGAGAGAGAGGAAACGGGGTCATGAGGAGAGCAGAACGAGGAGAGCAGGGGACAGACAGTATGTCAGGGAAGTCAGTCCAAGGGTCTGTGTTCCGGAGCCATCGCTGTCTTTGCTTCTGGAGCTGCTTTTATGTCTGGGGAGGGCTGAACAATGGTTTTCAAGACGACCCAAAACTATACATGAATAAGTCTCTTACAAATCCAAGGTTTTTCTTCTTATATTAATATGTTAATTTGCATCTTGTGACAGCCCCTATTATTTTATTACATTGTCATGGGGAAAAAATTAAAACTCTAGAAAATTAAAACCGTCCTTCCCCCTCCGCAGAGGCAGTTGCTGCTATCCATTTCTCATGTGTCACTGTTTATTGAACTTGATTTCCCTAAATAAAACTGGTTTGGTCAGTCCTGGAATGTTCTGGTGACCTCCCACCTTAGCCAATAGGCATAAACTGAAGGTGCCACTTCTCCTAGAACAGCATCCTCCACCATGTTGGCCTTATGCAAGACTGCAGTGCGAACCACTGGCCTTGGAAAGCCTGCCTTGTTCCTGTGGCCCCTCCTAATGTCCCTTCGCTTCTCAGGACAACCAGTGCCCTTGCGCTACCCGTGACCATGCCTCACCCAGATCTCTGCTGCCCACCCAGGTGATGACCCATGCTCAGAAACTCTGTACCTCACCGAGTCTTTCAGTGAGACAGATACTAATTAATGTTATACTGTGAATGAAAGGGCTTCCTTTTGTAGGTTTATGTCTCCTAAAGGATATTTTCATTATAGGACAAAAAACATAACTGACTTGAGAATAAATCTGCAATGGCAGAATTTACCATTGATAGTGCACAAATGTTTGTTGAGTGGCTTCCATGCGCCAGGCAGAAACCCTTAAGTGGGAGGAAACCAACATCTACTATGAACAGATTTCTGGGTCTATTCCAGAAAGGCATTGCCTGACTCAAATGGTTGCTGAGGAGCAGGGGGAGAGAGATGATCCAAAATAATAGTAACAGCCCCTCCATGAATTGAAACTCAAGGTGCCTCTTTGTTTTTAGTTTCTATCTCATGGGAAATTTTGCTGTTTTCGCTGTCACAGAGCAGATGGAGCCATGATTTATGATTCACAGTTTATGAAGCTAATTTGATATTCTACCACGCTTCATGCTCTATCACGTTTCCTACATTTGCAATATTTTTTCCTTGGGGACATTTGTCACAAGAGGAACAGTGGTATATGGGATGGGAGAGGTGGGAGGAGGTCTTATAAAGGGGGGAAATAAAAAATAAAGAAAGGGAGCTAGTGGTATTACAGGGGGCCTTCGTGCATCCAACAAAAGGGCTTCTTGAACCCTTTAATATGCCAGGTACTGCTCTAGGGACTAAGGATCCTTTCAACAAGTCAGAAACATCTTTGCTGTATGAAGGGGGAACACAATGAACAAGTACATAAGAAAACAAATAACAAGGGCATTTGGAAGAAGTGCTTTGAAGAAAATAAAGTAGGGTAATGTTACAGAGCGACTGGGTTACAAAACCCCAGCCTATGCAATTCTGAAACAGATGTGTGGGCCTGACTGCGTGCCACCAAGACTCCCAATGCTGCAGTTTGGTGAAAAGGAAAGGAATTGTTTATTTAAAAGCTGTACAGATTTAAAATAATGGCGGAATTCTGCCATTAAGTCCCACTCCCTTTAAAATACACCCCCCACCCCCACCACATACACACTCCTGCCCCCCTTTTGTCAAATCAGGCCAGTTTCAGGATATACCAATCAGTGGTACCATCTTTCAGAGGGAAAAAAATCCCAAAAAGCAGAAGTCCTCAGCTCAGCACTCCCAGTCACAGCTCAGCATCTCAGGCATCTCCCATTAATCTGTGCTTGGCTGGGCAGGTCCCACAATCCTAGCACCATCAGCCATGTCGCCTTGTTCTCCAGCTCTTAATCCAAAACCATGTGGCACCTCTTCACAGAGGGCCAGTGGGGGTCCTTCTGAACCCTTTCAACCTGCATGGCCAAGAGAGTGAATGGGTGCTGGACCTAGTTTAAATCCTGGACCGAAGCATCTGTGTGACCCCATTTCTGACTCCTACCACAATGGGGTATATTCTGTCAGTCCCTGTATCTTCTGCCTTTCTCTGTCTGCCATTATTAGTCCGGGAAGGTTTGGCCCCTTGTCATAGAGGCCCTGAACCATCCAAGCTCTTGCCCAGGCGCAGCAAGCCCCTGGCTGTATCATGGGTTAAAGTCATGCCCATCTCCCTGGCCCCACAGCTATTTAACATAACTGTAAAGCTAGCCAAGTTGCCATAGTAATGCAAAATAAATCTTAACGGCCATCCTCCACTTCTCCATCCCCCAAGCCAGGTTAATGGAGGCTTTTCCTAGACTCTCAGGCACCCCGAGTTCTGAAGCCCATTATAACTGGAAGTAGACAACATTAAATAGGGTAGTCAAAGAATACCTCAGGAGTGCCATTGAAGGGGATGACTAAATGACGAGAAGGAACTAATCCTTCAAAAGCCATAAGGAAGTGTGTTCCAAGAAGAGAGGAGAAAAAGTATAAAGGTCCTAGGCTTGAAAGAAGTTTGGGGTGCACAAGATACAGAAATGAGGCCCGCTTGGTTCTATTCACCACCCCGTCCTTGTGACCCACCCGCCCCTGCTTTCCATCCACCCGTTGATGCAGATGCCACTGGGGCTATGAGCCAGGATATTAGCTTTATGTTGTTTAGTGCATCAAATAAAATGTTTCCTGGCTCTAACACAGAGGCTTTAGTGTGGCTCTGTGGAATTTCACTTCCTACTTCACATGATGGTTCATAGGAAGCCAGCTAGCAGAGTGATTCTAATAGAAGGCCAGCCTTGAAGCTTGGGGAAAGAACCCCAGCACAAATGGCAACAGATCTTCAGTGGGTGGTAGTGTCGATTTTCCTCCAGTTGAACTTGTTTCTAGGGAGAAGTCGAAATTGTTTTCCAGGTAAACCTGATGAAACAGTCACAGCCAAGGTACAGTATACTCATGGCAACACATTTTGTGAACTTTCATTCCAGGGTCTGAGTGAAGCAATAAACTTTTTAAGACATAATGAATGATATTTGTCCATACTATAACTCCATCATTCCTTATCTACAATTGTGATTTTTTTGTAATCATTGAAAACTGTATCTTTTTAATAATTCATTTGGCAACAATGCCTGACCTGAAGTGATGTGAGGTTACTTACAGTCTTTATTACATTGGTGTCAATATTCATAACTATCCATCTAATGGCAGACAGTAAAATGCTTCATTAAAAGACAATGCCCTAGTACTCCTTGGGGGTGTTACATAACATATCTACCATTTACCTACAATCAGTGAGAAAAATCATGAATTCTGAAAATATCTGACATGAAGTTTGCAAAAGCGAACCCGCACTATGAAATCTCAGGCTATTTTCATAATTTTAGTCTTAACACAACCTGCCAATATTTTAATGAGTACATGGGTCAAGAGAAAAAAAGATTAGTGTCCTGGCCAGCATGGCTCAGTTGGTTGGAGCGGTGTCCCGTACACCAAAGGGTTGCAGGTTCAATCCCTGCTCAGGGACCCTACAAGACACAACCGATCAATGTTTCTCTGTTACACTGATGTTTCTCTGTCTCTCTCTCCCCCTCACCAACCTCTTCCTCTCTCCCTAAAGGCAATGGAGAAACATCCTTGGGTGAGGATTAAAAAAATGACTAGCTCTCCGTGCACATGCATGATGGTGAACTAGGCTTGCTTTCTCCCTCTGGTGTGAATTACATGCATCGTAATTGCCCACCGAATTCTAAGCTGCACAATAAAGAACCACAGTAAAGGTTCAGTATATTTATGACAACACATTGTGAACTTTTATCTTAGCATCTGTGTGAACTATCTGGGTCCTAGCTGTGTCTTAGTAACTATTGTATCCCAAGCACACAGCATAGTAACTGGCATACAGCAAGCACTCGGTAAATACCTATTGAATAGCTGCCCTGTTCTTAATACTTGGCCAAACTGCTACCTGCCACACTTGCTATCTTGAATGAAAATACATCTAATCCCAATGCTGTTCCTTCTGAGCTCTCTGCCCAGCCAAGGTCAGGATGCCCTTCAAACAGATGTTTGCCATTCTTGAGACTTGCATGACTCTGATGGCAAGAAGAAGCAGGTTTCCTGCCAAAGCCCAATTTATATATATTTTGAGAAGCTGCTAGCTCATTTTTTAAATAAAGAAACACTCAATTTAAAAGAGTCCCATGACTCTCTGATCCAAAGAAACACTTTGAATCATTAAAAGTCTCCAGCAGCAACCCTAATTAATTTGAATCTGTTTTCAAGCTCTTTCTGTTCAGATCCTAACCCGGTTTCCTTGGATTCCCTCAGCCTCCACCAAGGTTCTCTATCAATCCATATCAATTGAAAGCACCCATTTGATTATCATGTTTGTTCTGCTATTGATGAGTCAAGTGAAGGTCAGCAGAAGCCATAGTCTTCCCAGATGAGGGACTGCAGTTCCTCCCCCTCGTACCCCATCTCCTGCAGGTCCAGGAGAGTCCAGCTCTGCTGGAAAAATCTCCTGTAGATGAACCACAACTGTCCTTTACTCCCTTGAGCTGAGAGGGACTCAGAGCTCTGTCTACCATAGCTCAGGCTGACAAAGAAGTTGAGCTCAGCTCCGAAAGCCAGGGCCAAGGAGCCATGTGGAATACAGAGAATGAAAGGGCACATTTGATATGTCTTATGATCAGTAAAATAGCTCCTCTGGGTGTTTATTTAAGCAATAACCAACAGCTAAAATTTTAAGACACTAGAGTCTTGGAAAATGTGACTCTCACTATGCCGATTCTTAAGTGAGAGGACTGACAGTAAGTGGAATTGAGAAATATTTTCAGGTTTAACAGTCAACATCTTCTGGATTCTTTGAATCCTACTCTAACCTTTTTTTAAGTGTAGAAAACACAGAAAAACATTTTTAAATGTTTCCTGCCTCCCAAACATAACTATGGCTAGTACCTTTATTTTGTTTTTGATGCAGTATTTCTGAGTCTAACCTAGAAAAAGTCTGAATAGGCCCCAGCAGAACTCCACATGAATAGCAATGCTACTGGTGGGAGTTTTGTATATACGTGTGGGCACTCAGAGCATCCAGGAAGATAACCAAAGAAACGTGTGATTGTACAAGGGCTCCAGACTCCCTAAGAGAGAGGAAACTTTGACACTGACAGGGTCTTAGGCCCCAGACATTTGAATGATCTTGCTTCATTTCTTGAACCTGAACTTATTCTGTGTTTGGAGTGCTCCTCTAGGCCTCTCTAGTTATAAAACTGGAATTATCAAGCTGATATGTATTTCTGCTCTAAAGTTGGTGGAAGGATCTATCACTGTGGTAGGCAAAAGTGCACTTGCAATTTGATTGTGAAGAACCATAACCTTGGCCAGGCCAGGTGGGAGGAGCGTGGGGGTTTTCTGGTGCCATCTAGCATGGACCCTGTGATGCCAGGGGCCCGGTCTAATGGAAGGTGTGAGAGCCAGGCAGAGCTCAGTGGAAGCAGCAGAATTAGCCATGTGGAAACTATGGGAAAGAGAAACCAGAGGGAAGGGGCATGGCCCTTCCTGGCCACACACCTGAGTAGGTTGCAAAAGGCCAGTAATGCACAGACAGGGGCTGATGCAGTGGATGGGATCACAATTTCCAGTAGCAAGAATAAACAGCAGTCAGGGGTTGGGTTCCACGAGTGACAGTGCCGATGTGATTAGGGCAAAACAGAGCAACTTGAGGGAGGAATGACTCTAAATCACTTTGCTACTAATAAAACTTATTCCAAAGGCCACCTGTGGCACAAAGGCCACCCGTGCCAAAGACAAGCACTGATACCTTCCACATCTCTAACTCCTATCCAATCACCTGGAACTTCTGTGATCCCTACGGCCTGACCATCATGAAATTCAGCAGAGGATCAGTCAAACCCACACCTGGAAAGTTGGAACCAGCTCTGCAGTGTGATGGAATATGCATTTCCAACAGCAACTACGAGGGGAAATGTTGAGCGTGAGAAAGAGGAGTTCTCCAAACTTAGACCATTATCTTGAATACTGTTTATTAAACTAACAAATGATGGCCCAAAGAAAGAATGCATTTTTGATAACAATAAATTGCTAACAATATTGAGGTAATTGTGGCCTCAGCCCCAATTACCTCTATTCAGGGGCAAGGACCAGTTTCATGGAGAGTCCCTGCCACCACCTGTATGCCTCCCCAGAAGGAGACCTGAATAGGGAGAGAGAAGGTTGTATCTACCTCTAATCTAAGAGTTCAGACTTTCGATAAAGGCCATTCTCTAATCTGAAACTGGGCATATCAATGTCGTAAGCTGTCCTGCAGAACAAGCATGTCTCCTCTCTCCTAGTCAAGAATCAGAAGACAAGGGCTCCCGGGTCTCGGCCACGTGGAATTCACTCCACGTGGAATTATAAAATGGAAGGGACCACCTCCCAGCATCCCTAGCAGATCTGCTCAGTCTATCTTCACAACTCCGTTCAAACCCACTTATGTCCTGGAAAAGGGGCAGCAAAACCACTGTCCCGGGATTGCGTACTAGAGACAAAGGCAGCTGAGACAAGCATCTGCTTTCACTGTTTCTACTGTGTTGGGAGCAGGCTGGATTGGATGGCCTCAAGAGATGCTTCTCTAGCATTCTTTGCCCAGAATGCTAGAGAAGACTGGACTAAAGCAGAACTTGGCTTCTTGGTTAGAGACTTGGCCAGTCAGTCACGGCCATGGTGCCTCAGCCTGTACCCAAGACCCAGCTACAGACAGCACTGGCTGATGAGTGCCCTGAGTCACAGGCAGAAGCAGGAACGTGTGGGATAAACCATGTAACACATTTCCACTGTTTTCCTCATTGGGAAAAATGTGCTCTCCAGAAAAATCAGTGAAGAACAGCATTTTGGTAGAATTTTTTTTTATCATTCATTCAACAAATGGCTTCTCAGCCACTATGCTGGGCCATAGAGATAGAGTGCTAAACTTGACATATGGTGTCTGCCATCTAATGGATCTGACTTTAAATCTAGTTGCTTATCTTTGCAGAACCTGCTCAAGTGTAAAATGAGGACAATAAAATCACCCACAAAGGCTTATCATGAAGGTTAAATGAAATAATCCACGGGACATATTTGGCCCGCTGCCTTGCATTGAGTAGTTATCGTTAAGGTTATTATTTCTTAGAGGACTCAACCAGCTGACCTCCAGGTCACATGAGACATGCTGGAAACTGAGCACTGGACTCCAGAATGCCCTTGATTTACTCATAAAGGGCCATGAGCAGATAACCAGACCCAGCACCTCAAAGGACTGCATCCCGGCTCCAGACAGCACAGCCCCAGAGCTCTCCGTTGAAGCTCAACATTCACAGTGCAGACAAAGCTGTTGGAAAGAACCCAGCCACCACCACGGCTGGCAGACTACTGCCCCAGGCAGCAATAAAGGCTGGCAGTGGCCTTTTGTCAATTGTCCCCTGAGCAGAACATAAACATCTCTACGGCTGCCATTCAGTGGACATCCTGTTTACATGGTGAGTGGGGATCTTGGTTGCTTTCCCTCTTCTCTCTTTAAAGGCTGTAATTATGTTTACCCAAGTCCAGCAGTAGGTGCCAGCAGGGCTGTGAGTTGATTTCCCTGGCTAACACTGCAGACGGCTGGCGGCAGCCCCGCTGACCCCTGCATCCCAGGCGAAGAGCCAGCCCTATACACACACCAACACTCTCCCTACAAAGACGGCCATTCTTGCTGAGCTGTTTGCTTTCCGTTCACACTGGATGTTCTGAATAATGGTTCAGCAAATGCCAAAATATGTCAGCACTATGAACCTACCAGATAACTGGATACTAAAGGGAAAGAAAGGGTACAAAGCTCTGTGGAAGGCCGCCTGTGTACCATGCAATACCCGGCATGTACTTCACATATATTGTTTCGGTTAACCCTGTACAATCCATTACGCAATGTTTACAGATGAGGAAACTGAAGCACAGGTTAATTCATTTTCACGAGGTCACTATGCTAGTAAATGATAGAACTAGAACTTAAACCAGATCTGTCGAGCACTATAGTCCATGTTCTTTCTACTCTAGGAAAAAAATACAAATTTTTGAATCCTTATAGTCTTTCATGGAAGCCCAAACAAGTTGCTTTGACCCAGTGATTCCTAAGCTTTTTAATCCTTTCCCACCCACTGAAACCAGGGTAACATTTTCAAACATTAACCCAATGCATTTTAAATGATGCGGAGTTCCACTTATAGTATGACAGGGTGAGCCACTTACAGAACAAACTTCCCACTGTTAACTCCTATAAACTCTGAACAAAATATAAATATAACTACTGAAGATTTTAGAAAAGAAACAACAGCAGATGGATTGTGGAATAAGAAGGAATTTGAAATTTGGAGAAGTGATCAGCTTGGGAGTGAGTTTCTTGGGTTTTGGGGGTTGGTTTTATTAATAAAATAGAACCCAGAGAGGAGGCCAGGGAGAAAGGGAGTAGATGTAACTGACCACAGGCAGGTGGGACGAGCTTGGGCTGGAGAACAGCTGCTGCCCAGATAAAGGCATGTCCAGTGACTGCAGAAGCATCACTGTGCCTCAGGCAGTTGGTTCAGTGGGAAATGTTCTCTCCCCTTTGGCTGATGATGACGGGACACTGTGTAGCCTGCCAGGGGCGCCTGCACCTGATTATCGGATGGGCAGAAGGTTGGAGCCATCTATTTCTGAGAGCACTTCCGCTGGAGCAGCCGCCGTGGCTCCTGCTCAGGGTCAGCCCTGCGATTCCAGCAGCACGGGCAGTGGCTCCAGGCCAGGCTTGGCTCCCTGAGCTCTGAGGAGAACACCCTTCCCTTTTGTTCCTCCAGGCCTTCCAACTTCCCTGCGTGAAATCTCTCTCAGCTTGAGCAATCTAGAATGATCTGTTTTTCTGACTGGGCACTAACTACTATTCTTAGCACCCTCCTGGAATGATTGTTCTGCAAATGCTTTCAATCTAAAGCCCTTTATCTATAGTCATTGACTCTTGAAATATTTTTTCACTACTTTCTCTTTCTCTCTTATTCTGGGATCCCTATTATATTGGCAGTTCTCTTTGTATATGCCATATCTCTGAACTTTTCTTTTATCCAGTCCTTCTCTTTATTATCCCTTTCTGATGCTTAAGGGCTTGGTCTTCCAGGTCACTGATTAGTTCATCCAAGGTTTCCATTCTGCTATCCAATCCCTCTACTGAGCTCTCATTTCATCTGTTTCCTTCTTCTTACCAAATATCTTGGGTTGGATCTGCTCCACGGCTACTTATTACTTTTTCTATTTGTAATATTTTGAGGATATATGTTTGTTTTATATTCCTGTGCTTTCTGATCCACTAATTCTAACTCCTCTATTATAGGTTGTTCAGCTTGTTAAATTTCTCTTATAGCAGGTAAACATCTCTAATCTCTCCTATTTTCTCCCAATGAATTCAGCATATCAGCTATCTTGGTTAGTCATGTGGCACCAGATGGAGGGGCTAATTAAAGTTACCCAGGGCTTAGATTGATTCTTTCCTGAGAGTTTAGAAAGGGGAATGGAAGAATGAAACCACTTCTTCTTGACCATTTCAAACTCCACCATCACTACACACAACTACACACACACATCCCTAGACAGGTGACCCTGCCCTCCAGGAACCTCCTTCTCCTTCTACCTGGGGTACTGCAATACCTGGAGAGCTGTATCCCTCACTTGAAATCACCTACACCATTGGGGTTTTGGGAAGAAGGAAGAAGCAATTCTCAGGAGCCAGATCTCCCACCACTTCCGGTATTGGGAGCTGGGCTTTAGCTTTCCCATGGCCTCAAGGTAAAGAAAAGTGATCGTCACTTTGCTCTGGTCCCACGGTGTTTTTAAGGCATGCAGTTTCCAGCTTTCAACTTATTCTCCTTTGAATTTATCCCAATACCACAGTCATTATGTCACTTCCACATCATCTTCAATGGTTCTCCCTTGTCTACTGGATTTTTTTAATGGCAGAATACGAGGCCTTCTCTAATATATCCTTTTTTCTCTCAGTACTTTCCTCTATTTGGCATCCTCGAATCTACTTCTCTGTCCTATCTTGAATCCTAGACAGCCATCACAGCATAATTTCTTATTCATAGCAGAGGCACAAAAATATACCACTGAATTGATTGTGCTGGCCCATAAGCTAATGGTGGTAAAGAGTGGCAAGATAATTGTTCTTGGTTTAGAAATATTAAAAAATCTCTTGCCATGTGCAAAAAGAAGACACAATCTACCACCACTAGTGTCAAGCATTTTCGCAGTGTTGGAGAACAGTCTGCAATAGGGTGAGCCACACTACTGACCCAGGCGTCGTGTTTTCAAGATGTCTTAGGAGTGTGCAGCTATGGACCAGGCTTACAGAAAGTGAGCTCGTGATGTGGCTCTCGTTAGCAGTATTTTAACCAACAGAAACTCACCTGTGATGATGTAGCCTGTCTATGTGATCCAGCCTCACAGTTTAGGTTACTGGCCCAGCACCAGCGCGGCAGTTTGTAATTATGATCCCCTACCCTCAATCATGAAAATGTGTCAGTTCAACGGGAAGGTGGGTCTATAAATAAAACTGCCATAAACTCATGCATTACAAACAAAATACATGCCTACTTCCAAAAGGAGAGGTAATCAAAAACGTCCAGACAGTTGGACTAGATTTCTTTTGATGTTTCCACCATTTGTCTTTGGAACCCAAGTCATTTCCATGTCAGCTAGCCCAAGTGGCATGGAGAACTTAAGAGCTGCCAACCAGGACTGCGACTCCTTAAAAGTCTGTTTCTGTCTGCATGACTAATAGTGCTTATGTGTACTGAGGAGGAAATACCAAGCTAACAAGAAAGACCACAAATCCATAAAATTTTAATTTCTAGTCTTGGTAGAAGTTAATCTCCACATTCATGTTTTTGTATTATGAATTTTCATGATGACTTTAAAGCTTGCCATGGTATTTATGGTAATTTCATTATAAACCTCATCTTCATCTTTTAATTTCTTTCCTATTTATAATTATACAACTGTAATTAAAAGGTATTACTGTACTACTACATGCTGTCCTGGATAAAAAGCCTGGCCTGCCAGACTTACATTATTTAAGACATGTCTCTGGCTTCGTCTCTTTTCTCCATTTTGGAAGAAGGGGAGGGGAGGGAAAAGAGGCAGTGGAGACTTTGGTCATTATAACCTCAAATGCTTTCATCAACTTCTCTTTGTTCCTTAAAAAAATTAAGATTTTTCCAAATAGTCCCCCCCACCACCAAATGAAATGTTTTGATGTAATAGTTTCCATTTCAGCTTCTCACCACATCTGAAGTGACGCTCATTCAGACTCAGTAAGAGCATGCAAAAGACTTCAAGGGCTGTTGAGACTTGGACTGAATTCCGTCTTCCTGTGGTGCCCCCGTTGCTCAAAGGCTCTGGAGGCCGAACACCATGGCTGATGCACCGCTTAAACTTTCACATTCAGCACATAGAAGGTACTCATGTATAAAGACTTTTTTTCCTCATTCCAATGAGGTATCACTCACAAGTCCAAGAAAATTATTTAGAGGCCAGGAAACTTCATCTGAAGCTAACCCTCAACTGAAAAAAAGTAGAGCAAGCTGATAATTAGCCACATTCCTGATATCTTTGAAGAAGGTTGAAGCTGTGCAGCCCAGCAGAGTCCCCAAAGGAGATTTCAAACTAGCTGGAGGAGAGATGCACATCTGCTGGGTTTCGCCAACCTACTATTCAATTTTCCAGTGGAGAACTGATACTCTCCCAGCCCGTGCCACCCTGATGGGCCCGCCAGTCACTGGATGCCACCGACTTTGGGCCAGACACACTGCAACAGGCTGACAAAATCACTTTGAGTAAAAGAATCTGAGAGCAGTCTGCCGCTTTTTTTATCATTGCGGCTACAAATGCTGCCTCACATCCCCCTTCTCTCATGACTCTTTCCGGGATCCTGAGGGGTCTTTTCTGGCCCCTAAGGGAAGTTTCAATCACAAAAAAAGTAGGGGCCAACACCATGGTCTCTTCTCTTCCGAAAGATCCTGGGTCTCCCTGTGCACCTGCCCTCTTGGTCAAACCCCAAGGAAAGGTCCATGAAGCACTTCCTCTGCAGCCAGGGTAACAACCTGCTTCGATTCAGAGTGACTCTGCGAGACCTAATCTGCCCCCAGGTGACTTGTCTATTCCCGAGCCACTGCTGTTCCTGAGCCACAGCCTGAGCTCTGGACCAGCATCACTGGGGTTATCCTTGGAACCTCCAAATGCCCGGGGCCACACCCATGCCAAGTAAACAGAACCTCCTGGGGTGAGAGCCAGGCATCAGGGTTTGTTCTTGCTCCCAAAATTATCTCAACATGCAACCACATTGTATACAAAGAAGCTACTGGCAGCTTTGAAACACCCAAATTCTCTCTCTCTTCTAATTTTATTTAACTGATGTTCACCACTATACAATACGGACATCAACAGATCATCATATGTATTGTCTATATTTGTCTCGATTTGTTATTCGTCTTTGTGATTCTGCCAGATACATATACACACAAAAACACACATAAGTATGTGTGTATATATACATATCCACATGTGTGTATATATAATATATACATGTGTGCATAATATATGTTCATGTGCGTGTGTGTATATCATATACATTTCTTCTTAAAGTGTCAGGGTGTGAGCAGAATTGCAAGCTGACGGAGCTAATAGCAGCAGGAGTGCTTACTGACCCAGTGACGATATGACTCTCAAACAGAATGTAAGTTCACTCACAGAAGTTCTGGTTGATTTGTTTAGTGGTAACTTTGCGCCAGATCCTATACGAGGTGCTGTGGACTCAGGAGTGACCGAAAACACACCTGAACTCTGCCCTGCCAGAGCCCACGGGAAGATGGTGGGCAGCAACCCAACGATCACGTGGGTGACCGTTCCATGCCAAAGCCGGTGCTGTGCAGGAAAGGAACAAGGACTCTGCGAGGACGCGACAACCCTCTGACAGCCTTGAGGATTGTTCCACGGGCATCCTTACTCACATGGATTCTTCATCAAGAAGGTTCCCTTCTCCACTGCAAAGCAGTGTAGAGTCTACTACTACATAAAGAGAGGCTTTTTTTCTGAAGTAGCTCTAGGCTCCGAGATAGGCGTCTGGAATACTATGTTTCTGGCGTAGGAACGCTGTGAATTGCTTTGGAACGGGCCTCATCACCAGCTAGCCTTAGATGTGCATTCCACGTCGATCCCTAAGGAGCTCATGTGTGGTTTGGTTAACCACACAGCCAACCACTTGATATGCTGTCTACGGAGAGCCACGGAGCAGACTCTCCCCCGCCTGACAATATTCTTTGTTCCCCAGAATTTCAGGAATTCCAATAATTTCAAGATTAAAAAAAAACCCAAAAACCTATGCACAGTAGGGATTACCAGTGATGTTTAAAGAAAGTGGTCAAACTTGGGTGCACCCTGATAGCCACATCCTTTTCAGTTTAATTGCTTAAACTGAATTGCTTTAACATTGCTTGATCACGGACTGTGGGCCGAGCCTTGTTCTGTGTGCTGAGAACACTGGTAGATGTACAGATTTTCAGGATTTATGTTTTTCCTTCCTATATGACAGCAGGGAGTACATTTAGACCTTTTGATCCCTACCCCCTACCCAACCTTGGAGCCCACACAGGAACCAGCATGCAGAAGGCATTCAGCAATGCATGCTGAAAAATTAAGAACCATCGGGATACCTGGGTTCCCAGATGTCCCGACAGGGCTTAGGCTGGGACAGGGACAGCATGGAGCCCAGGGCCTCAGAATCCTCTGGTGGGGGTAACGATGAGTGTGGCCACTGCTTTTCATTCATAGGAATTTTTACGTCTCCAAGCCAACAAATTGTTTGCCTGGCAACACTGAAATCTCTTGGTCTAGTCATTGGGTGGGGCTTTGGAAAAAATAGGAACAGAACTCAGAGCTCCTAACAGTTCTTAGTAATTCTCAACAGGCTCAGTACTCTACTCTGAAAGGTTTTCTTTGAGGGGTTATGATTCATAATCCAACTGCCACAGGATGTAAACAAGATCATGTCACGATGCCCAATGCCAGCCAGGAGCGACGAGACAGGAGTTACGGGTAACGGGCGTGAGAGTAACACCCAAATGCTCACAGAGAAACCTTACAGAACTTGTGATCGCTGTGCTGACAGAAAATCAAATCTTATACGTGCACGCACTCCCCGGAACTGCTTGATCTCTCAAACTTGAGACGAGGAAAGCAACGGTCGGACTGGAAGAATGTCTTCTATTGACTATGTTCGCCCCCAAATAACTCAGGTTTTCCTATAACTACAGTGCGGCACTGCCACTGAGAAAACAACTGCCCACCCTGCAGCCCCATCCTGCCAGTCAGGGCTGTTCTTCACCGAATCAGCAATGCCCCAGTGTCCCTATCTACTTACTGCTTAGTTTTCCTTGTTTACTTCTTTTCTCTCCCTTCTAAAATTCTTTATTTTCTGAAATTTGATAAACTTCATCTCTCTTCCTTTAAAATTGCTTTGGGATTCACTTTGGTTGGTAGATAAGAGAAAGGGTGAGAGAGAACACTCGCCCTGGTCTCACTTGAGGCCAAGTGGATGCTGCTGGGACTGGCTGCATGGGGTGTGGGTTTCTGGATCAACTCCAAGCCCCAGACGCACCTGCGTTAGGCCAGAGGCAGCTATGTAGTCACAAGGAGACTGCTGTGTTCTGGGGCACAGGAGAGGGGACGATGCAGGGGTGGCATTAGTTTGGGAAGTCCTTTGTGACTTCCACTTATCCTTTAGGAAAATTCTACCAGTGTCACTCAGAAGTTTATTTCTTAACTTTTTTTGAAATTAGAGAATTTCAGGGATACTTTGTTTAAAAAGATAAAACTTTTTCTCTACCCCTGTGTCCATCCTCACACACAAACTGAATGCAAGAATTAAGGTATACACATATGCATGCATCTTAATAAGATATTGTGGCAAAGAGTTCTGATGCGTGGTTTTTAATCAATCACCTTTGTGATTCAAAGTATACAGCAACAGTCCAATAAATGCCTGATGAATTACTAAAAAAAATTCCATGTGTAAGCTATTAAAAAGAGTAATAGAACAGAGAACTTTTAATCTGTTTACTTTTCTTAGTAAAAAAACTAAAAAAATCCACATACTGTGATTTTGTGTTTTGCTTCCAAATATCTATTAATAATTGAAGCCATGGTGCAATTGGACAGGACCTGCAAGTAAGTAATCATGAACAATTCATTGCCTTCTGTATGTGAGTCCAAACCTTAGGAACAAGGGTATATATTTGGAAATGACATTTTCTTGTATTTTTAAAGAAGTGATGGTGTTAGGAGATCTGGAATGGTACATGCAAAAAAAAAAAAAAAAAGAAAAGAAACCAGACCACCAATTTACACTACACACCAAAATAAACTCAGAATGGATAAAAGATTTAAATATGAGTCATGACACCATAAAAGTCCTAGAGAAAAACATAGGCAGTAAAATTTCAGATATCCCATGCAGCAATATTTTTGCTGACATATCTCCCAGAGTAAGGGATAAAGGAAAATTAAACAAATGGGACTACATCAAATTAAAAAGCTTCTGCATAGCTGAAAAACCGATCATTGAAATGAAAAGGGAACTTACTATATGAGAAAACATATTTGCCAATGATACCTTAGACAACGGTTTGATCTCCAAAATATATAAAGAACTCACATGACTCAACACCAGGAAGACAAACAATCCAATTAAAAAATAGGCAATGGACCTGAACAGACAATTCCCCAAGGAGGACATACAGAGGGCCCATAGACATATGAAAAGGTGCTCAGTATCGCTAGCCACCAGAGAGATGCAAATTAAAACCACAATGAGATATCACCTCACACTGGACAGAGTGGCCATCATTAATAAATCGACAAACAAGTGCTGGTGATGTCGTGGAAAAGAGAGAACACTAGTACACAGTTCAGTGGGAGTGCAGACTGGTGCAGTCACTATGGAAAACAGCATGGAATTTCCTCAAAAAACCTAAAAATGGAACTGCCTTTTGACCCATCAAAAGGATTGATGTGAGAGCATCAAGGATTGATGGGTCAAAAGGCAGTGCGATTATACCCTAAGAATCCTGAAAAACCAATTCAAAAGAACCTATGCACCCCATGCTCATAGCAGCACAATTTACAATAGCCAAGTGCTGGAAACAGCCTAAGTGCCCATCAGCAAATGAATGTATCAAAAAACTGCGGTACATTTACACAATGGAATACTACACAGCAAAAATAAAGAAGGAGCTCCTACCCTTCGTGAGAGCATGAATGGAACTGGAGAACATTATGCTAAGTGAAATAAGCCAGGTGGTAAAAGACAAATACCATATGATCTCACCTATAAGTGGAACCTAATCAACAAAACAAATAAATAAGCAAAACAGAACCAGAGGCATGGAAACAAGGAACAGACTGACAGTGACCAGAGTGAAGGAAGGAGGGGGAGAAGTGGGGAAAGAAGGGAAAGGAACTAGTCAAGGAACACATATGAATGACCCATGGACGTGGAGAACAGGAGGGGAATGACTGGGGGAGCTGGGGGTGGGGGGCTGGTTGGAGGAGGGTGAAGGGGGAAAATTTGTGACAATTGTAATAGAACAATAAAATATTTAATAAAAAAAGAAGTGAATATATGCCATTTTTATTTTCATGTCACTGGTTCTAACATCCACTTCTCATTCATTTCCATTAAAAACAGAAAAGGTATCATACTCTGCTTGTTCCAGTTAGGATAAATACCTCGTCCAATGAACTGTCTCTGCTGTCACTGCGGCAAGCCAGCACAACGCGCTGGGCGCAGAACTGGCTTTGTCACCTCGCACAGGAGCAGCGAGTGCTTGTGTGGGCCTGGGCTGCGTTCCTCTTCTCCCAGGTTCTGCCGATCTGACACTGAGCCACACACTGTGTTTGTCCTGTGCCAATCTGTGCTAAGGTGCGTGCGACCTTGAGTCACGCTCTTTCAATTATTTTCAAATATTCTTCATCTCTTCAAATGCAATGCAATTGATCAAAGTTCAGTTTCAGAATCATTTTTGTCAATGGATTTCTACAGAAAATGATTTTTCTCTAATATTCCCCATGACATGCTGCCTGCCTGCTTGCCTGCCTTACGAGTTAGCCAGGGAATGGATTGCCTCTCCAATCTGAGCATTCTGGGTGAGTCCTCTTCACTCTGCTTCTATGACCTGGAAGCGGAAGAGAGCAGGGGAATGGTGCATGGCAGGAGAACAGTTTTCTGACTGGGAGTCTGACCTAAAACATGTTTTTCCTCTTGTACGTTTCATGGCCTATGTCACACCATTGGATAGTTTCCGAGTCCATTCCGTTCAAGTATAGTCCCTGTCTAACCCATTCTCACCCACCCATATCAAACAATACAGGGTTGGCCTAATTTTAGGGGAATCATGCCTTGTCATCAGCCCGCTCAACTTGCAAAATCTAGAAATAAATTGCTTTAGTGGTTTCTATTACAGATATCTAGGGTGATACTGAAAATATTTAACAACAGTTACCTTACAGGTGGTAACCATTCATAACAGACACCTGCAGTAATTAACTGGTACATACAGACTAAATGTTGCTTATTGGAAATGGGGTGGGGTTTTTTTTAGAAAAAAATGTTTCATTATTTTCCCAAATACTTGTGGTGCAACTAAAACCTATCCTTGGAAAACTTGTGTTGACAAAATAGTAATACTGAGTCTGCTGCAAGGTAGGAAGCAAAGACAAAAATAGCATAGGGGCCACCACCTTTTCAGACCACCACCGGCTTGCTCCCTCTACATCCCTGCCTGCTATTTGCAGCCATCCCCAGGGGAAGCCACCACTGCCCTCAGGAATGCCAGCTAGCAGGAGCGGGAACCCTGCCTGCGTCTTTGGATGACGGCCAATCCACAGCCCTGCCCTCAGCCCTCTGTTTGCTTCCTTACCACCCTGAAGTCCATCCCTGTGGCCTTCCTTGCTCAGAGCAATTTTCTGGTCTGATTTGCTAGAGGTTTTTATGGAAGAAGCAAGGATGATGGCGTAAGTAACTGATTTTTTTTTAATGTTTGAGAACTACCTCTCTAAGGACAGAAGATTTGAGTATCCAAGGGTTCAAGGTTATCTTTGCACTTACTTTCGAGTATTCACAATAGATCCTGTCGTGGCAGAAGTCCCTGATTTGTTTTTCCAAATTAATCTGGTGAGTCAAACAATGGGTGCAAGTTACCCAGGCAAGGGAAGTTAATAACAACGGCTTATCATTTCATCAAAGGCTCTAGATCGTAGGCTTGAGAGATTATCAATTGTTCGGGAAGCAGTACCAATCAGTATGTATAAATGATAATGAGGCAAGTCATATGGATCACTTAAGGAGGAAACCTAGTAATCACAAAGGTAGGTGAGGCTGTCATTTGAGCTGAACCTTTAATTCATTTGTTAATTCCACAAGCTTCTGCTGAATACCTCTATGCATAAGGAAGCGTGGTGGGATGAACAAGACAGAGTGCCTGGTTTAAAAGATGCTCAAGAAATCCTATCCCTTTCACTTACACTCTCAGGGTAACTGCTTAATCTTCCCGGAGTGCTCTCTATGTAGATAGGAATAGCCTATATGAGTGCGTCATTGGAGAAGGGGACCTAACTGTCCTGGCATCTCCTGCTCCGAGGGGGTCACGGAAACTGCTACAACAAAGAAGTCAGCAGGCTGCTGAGAAGGAGGCCTTGGTGGGACACCCTGCTCTACCGCTTACAAGCTGTGGGTTTATGTGCAAGTTACGTATACTTTTCTGTTAAAGAGAGATAACATGTAATGTTACATACTATATAATGTAAAAATCATCTCACGCTGTGCTATTCACATAGTAAATGTCCAGTAATAGTGAAAACCTCAGGATATATAATTAAGTGACGAGAAATTAACACAGTAGCAGCTCCGTTCACATAGACATAAACCCTCAGGCAGGCCCTGCACTGCGCGAGGATCCCACAACAGCAGTTAGAGCCGGTCTCCTGTCATCAGAGGGACTCCCATGGACCAACCATCTTATTCACTGTATTTTTCTTCAGTCCTCACAACAGTCCTGTGAGGTGGATATTGTCACCATTTTGCAAATGAGGAAACTGAGGCTGAGTAACATTGATCTGTTGAAGGTCTCACAGCAAGACAGGAATCCAGCTTTCTGTGACTCCTGTGACAATGTGAGAGTGTTTCCCTCTAGGCCATTGGTTTTCAAAGTTGGATCCCAAAGGAGCAGTATCAGCATCACCTGGAAACTTGTTAGAAATGCATATTCTCAGCCCCGCCCCAAACCCACTGAGTCAGAAACTATGGAGGTAGGGCTCAGCCTTCTGTGTCCCAGGGGACTCTGACACACGCTCAAGTTCGAGAGCCACTGCACTGGGCACTGGGCATTCCCTCTTCAGCTGAGGTCCAGCCTCTTATTCTGTATTTAACAAAAGCCCTGGGCTTTGAATTTGAGTTTATGCCGACTCCTTGGCAATGATGGATCAGGTAATAAACAAGGCACCTTTTGTCTCATTCCAGCCCACCCTGCGAACGGGGAAGACAAGTGGAAATTAACGATGAGAGCCATTCTTCATATCCTTAAGCTTCCTGAGCAACTCTCCTCAGAGAACACAAGCTTTCCTTCTCACTATTGTCGCAAATGGTGCTGTTACTCCCCACCATGCCATTTGGTCTTGGCCAACATGATATATTTATCAAGCTCCTACTATGTGCCGGACACTGGAAGAACAATTGAGAACAGAACCAGCAAAGCCTTCCTCGAGGAACATACAATCTGATTTTTCCCAGCACTGGACACCACTGACCTTTCCTAGAATCCCTGAAGGCCCAAGAGAAAAGGAAAAGTTAGGGATTCCCTCCTCTTCCACCTGCCCACCACCACCCACCGACATTTAAAGTGGGAGTAACTGTAACTCCTACACAAAAATGTTATTAGGAGAAAGATGACAATTTACTAAATATCCCCCTGGGCCATACACAGCCTATCCACCCATAGGAGTTTAGCGACCAAATGAGCAAGGGAGAAGTCAGTCAGGCACGGATAAAGGAAGCATTCTACCAGCAGCCTAAGACCTCAGAACCATCGTGGCCTTCAGGCTGGGCGCCTCTGGGCCTTGATGTGGGAGTGAAGAATCAGGTCTGCCAAGCCAGGACCCATGCCTTTCAGCGTTTTAGTCCAATGTCTTCTGAGCTCTCTGGGTGATGATGTGAGGCTGGAGTCATCACAAATCATCAGCCACACTGGCTAAAGGGCAAACACCCTGAATTTGTTCTTTATTGACTATATAAGAACCACATTGCTTCCCAGTGAACATAAATACTAAAGAATAAAAGGACCTCTAATGTATATTCCACCTGCTGCTAGCCAGGTCTCTGAAAGCCATTGCCTTTGCTGAATGATTCCAGCTGGCGCTCTCCTTTGTGCTGGCTTTTATGGGCTGTAAGGACGGATACATAAGGTGTGTAGGTTGGTTTTTTAGGGAATGTAGAAGTCTTGCCCTCTCAACTCAACACATGCTTCTCTTTTCTTCCCACCTCCTGCTTGGAGTTACGGGGATAGAGGTTGCTAAATCATCTAATTAAATGCTTTTGGATAATTCTGGTTCATGCACAGACTGACTAGAAAACTGAAATGACTTCATCCGAAAGAAGAGAACCAATATATAGGTGAAGGAGCAGTGATGTATTAATAATATCCATGTTTTCCTTCCCCTTCTCTAACTCACAGGAAATTTCCAGAATAAAATCCTTACATGTTTTTTCCATCAATGGGAGAACGTGAATCAATGTTACAGGCAGAGTTTTCCCTTGTTTAAATTTCTCTCCCACCTCACAATGTGCCTGCTACAAGTTGGTGTCATAAATCCCAGTATAAAATTCCCTGTTGCTTAACTCGCCCATAAATGTGGAGCATGTAGTCATATTATACGATTCCTGACCTGAACATAAATTTCCTGTAGTCTAGTGGTGCCTTAAGGAGCAGCTAATATGTTCACTTGCTTGTTTTTCAGGCAATAAACCCAGAACAGGTGAAATGAGGAAGAAATTTAAATAAGATCAAACGGCAGGTTCAAAAGAATAGACGAAGCCATCTGGAACGCCTCAGTGCTGCCAATCTCCAGTGCAAGGCCCGGCGGAATGTTAAATGGAATTTCTCGTTTTCCCTTCGTTACAACCTCAACTTTCTTTGGGAGGAAGCTCATTCATTGTCCCAGATGTTGGGTCAGACACTGGCAAGTGAAAAATATATTAATTTCTTCTAAAGTCATTGTTGACAACCTCCGTCTCCTCTGCACTTCCTAGGCCCCAACTCTTGTGGCTTTGATATGTGTGTAGCTTCCTCTAGCATTTTGCCTTGCAGAATGAGCTCGGGGAGTTTGGAAGTTGTTTGCTGAGTTAGTAGGGGAGAGTTTTACTTTGGATTTCAAATTACTCTGCAGATGACAACACTGTGTTGCTGAAAAGAATTTGCTGAACGAGAAAATTGTGCTGCTAGTTATATAAATTGGTATAGCCTTCAATACAAATTGGCAATATGTATCAAAATCCTTAATATTATAAATACTATTTGACCCAAGAATTCCACTTCTGTGAATTCATCACAAATAAATAATTATACAAAGACAAGATATGTGAACAAGGATGTTCACTGCAGTATAGACAAAGGTGGACACAATCTAAATGTCCAACAGTGAGGTTGGTTAAATAAATTCTGATGTACTGATAATTGGGAATGTTATATACTCATTAAAATGATGATGGAGATCAAAGGTTTTGACAAGGAAGAATGTCTACTTATAGTCAATGAAGAAAGCACGTTTCAGAACCATGGATTAGCTTGGCCTAAAAGTCCATTAATTTTTTTCTGTAAAATAAAAGACACATTTTTCATTTTCACCAATAACTTTATTTATTTAGATGTTTTGAGTATGTCAGCTATCTCCCACTACTGGTTCTAAAGGGTAGAGGCCAGGGTGCCGCTAAGCATCTTCCATTGCATAAGAGAGCCCCACAGCAAAGAATTATTTAGCCAAAATATCAATAGTACCAAGAAACTTCGCAAACCACTTTTGACACGTTCGATCAGTCACAGCGCCTTTGTCATACACTGCACAAATCTTTTTTTGAGTTTCAGCTGTGTTTTTACTGTTCTTGAAATATTAAAACATAACATGCCAAAAATGTTGCATATTTCTTCCATCTTCAATATTATAATTCACCAATTTTGCTAAGTTTTCTCAAACACATGTTAATATGACAGCTGTCACAATACAATCTAACAAAATTGTTTCAAATGAAGTTAAAGACAAATAAGCACTACTACAACCATCATACAGACAAAACTAAACAAACTTTTTGGCCAACCCAATATATAGTTATTCCTCTAAAATTATGTCTATAGAGGAGTGGGCAACAGTAGGTTTACAGGTGAAATACAAATAAATAATACAACAGTTAATAAATAAGAACACAAGAATAAACTCTGTTTCACATACTCACAACTGTAAGTCTATTGTCCACCCCTGTACACATACATAAGATTTATGAAGTTTCTCCGATGAGATTCTTTCTAGCAGACCACACATATTGAAGTTCAATCAGTACACATTAAGAAAGTGCCATGCTAAAATATCATTATGTTTTCTCCTCCAATTATAGTGAAATAAAATCAACAAGTAGTTCCCATGAAGATTTGGGCCTTTAAAGCCTCCTTCATGTTGGGCTCATTATGCTCATGCTATTTTGGGTCCACATGACATGCATCCGCCTTCTATTCTGATATGTTTTTCATTGTAAAAACAGGTTTTATTTGTGGGAGTTGTTAGGAACCCTGATATAAATAAAGACACACATCAAGGACAGCTATTTCCACATCGTGTCAGAAAGCATTTCATTACAGTGGCTTCTCTTGATTGGAGGCCAAAGCCTGAATTGGAATTGAGTAAAAAGAATTTAAAAAGTCTTACAAGTAAGTTTCTCTAAAACAGATTTAGTATGCATTTCTATGAAAGAGCTTTACACATATTTCCATTCTAATTAAAAACATAATTGGTAACATACGGCTTTATGCTATGACTATTTTGGTAAAGGAAACTCAAAGACTAGCAATTACATACATCTCTAAGAAGCCTTTTTCTTCACTTTGAGGGGGAAGACAAAAACTTTGAAACAAACAACAGAAGCAATTTGTAATGTTAACTTTTGACATCTAATTCTCCAGTTTAGGTGTCTTAACATAAATGATGCTATAAGCTAGAAATCAAAGACAAGACTTTTTACTGTAGCCACTAATGTAACCCTCAATCCTGGCTACCCTACTAGTGATCCTGACTTAGTATGCCCGGGTGGAGCCTGGACATCAGGATTTTTAAAAAGCTTCCTAGGGACTCTAATATGCAACCATCATTTCGAAGACCTGAACTTCACCACTGATATTCCTCTTTTCTCAATTGTTCTGCAAACTGAAGCTAATGAAGTGTTGCAGCTTGAAAGGAACTTAAAACACCATCTAGTTTTGCAGAGGGGGACACTGGGGCCCAGCAACTCCTTGTATCAGCTTCATTATTTTCTTATTTTGGTGACAAAGAGACAGTAAAACCAGCCTTCCTTAGAGGACTTCCTTCACCCCCTACTCAGTTCTCAACCATTTTTTCTATATAGGCACAAAGTTCTATAGCCACCATCTCCCTATTCACACAGTGGGATTTTCAGTTTTAATGAGGATTAAGACAAAGGCAACCATTTGTTGAATGTTTTGCTACCTCACATCACCACAACTCTAAAATGTAGATATTATTCTATTCCCACTTTATAAATAAGGAAACTGAGACTCAAAGGGGTTAAACAATGTGCCTGAGTTCAGGCAGCTGGAAATGGTGGAACTGGGATATGAGCCTGGATCTCCTCAACTCCAAATCATCAAGAAAAAGAATGACAGAGGAGCTCTACCTTGAATAAACCCACAATCCAGAATCCTGATTTTTTTAACTTAGAGATGAGAGGTCAGAGAGCCTAGTCAAATACCTCCATTTCCTTTTGTGCCGCCAAGACAGCAGTAGAGGGAAGAATAGCAATTCAATAGGAAAATGAGATGAATAAAGCTTTTGATACCAGAAGTAAAGACTTTGCTAAACAAATGCCACAAGCAAATTACATGGGCCTTTACTTGTAGGGCAAAAGTACAGTCAGGGGCACTCAGCATTCCCAGGAAGAGCCCCTGCCGCCATCCCAGCAGGCCAGTCCTGCATGGGTAGAACTGATTTTCTTTGAAATGTGCTTCAAGTCTTACTTTATCCATTTGCACACCCTTCTCAATCCACATGGAACTGCTTTCCCCACCTCCCTCACCTGGCTAACTCTTGCTCATCTTCCAAGATGCATTCATCATTCAGTCTACCTGGGCCTCTCTGATCTCAACACTAAATTACACGTTTCTCACCTGTGCATCCCTAATATCCAATGCACTGCTGTCAAAGCACACTAAGTTGAGACTTACGGAGGTGTAGGAAAACACGGTTCACCTCCTCACACAGCCACAGCAAAAATTACAACTACACTACAAAACAAGTATCACCCAGAATCGTCAGAAAATTGAGCTCTATGACAACAAAGGAATTAAAGAAGTCAATTCATCCAGATGGATAGGAGAGGTGGAGACATGGAGATGCGCACAGGGGTATGAAGGCACGCAGACACAGAACAGGCAATCCCACACCCATGTGTGGTAGATAAAAATCAGGAGGGATACCTTGGGAGTGAGGGATCCCAGCCCCACACCAGACCACCCAGCCCAGGGTATCAGTGCCAGGAAGATAAGTCCCCATAACTTCTGGCTGTAAAAACTAGTGGGGGTTGGGGCAGTGGAAGAAACAGTGGAATTCTCAGGAATCTCCTCTTCAAGGGCCTAAAATGGACTTAGGACTTACACAGACTCACTCCTTCTGGGCTACAGCATCAGGGCAGCAGCTAGAAGGGCACCAGTGTCATACAGGGAGAAATTGAAGTGTCTGGCATCAGGGTGAGTGCCAGGGGACAGCTTCCTCCTGGATAAAATTCCAGAGGCCAGGCAACAGCATTGTTCCCTTTCTGAGCCCTCCCGCACAAAGAACAACAGAATGGCAACACCATAGCAGAGATTCCCTCAATCTGGTACACACAGGTTGCCCCACCCTGGCTCTGCCCCATCCAACTTACAGTGCACTTTTCTACAGTAGGCCACGCTACTAAAGCAGGGAGTCAAAGCAGCTCTACCTAATACATAGAAACAAACACATGGAGGCTGCCAATGTGAGGGGATAAAGAAATATGGCCCAAATGAAAGAACAGAACAAAACTCCAGAAAAAGAACTGGAGTGTTTGTTCCATAAACAAACTGGAGATAAGCAATCTTTCAGATGTAGAGTTCAAAGCACTGGTTATTAGGATACTCAAGGAATTCACTGGATACTTCAACAGCATAAAAATGGCCCAGACAGAAAGAAAGGTTACATTAGGTGAAATAAAGGAAAATTTACAGGGAACCAACAGTGGAGTGAATGAACCTGAGAATCAAATCAATGATTTGGAACATAAGGGGAAAAAAAAAAAACATTCAATCAGGACTGCAAAAGAATCCAAAATAAACGAGGTTAGTATAAGCAGAATCTAAGACAACTTCAAACATCCCAACATTCGAATCATAAGAGTGGTGGGAGGAGAAGAGGAAGAGCAAGAAACTGAAAACATATTTGACAAAATAATGAAAGAACACTTTCCTAATCTGGCGAAGGAAATAGACATACAAGTCCAGGAGGCACAGAGAGTCCCAAACAAGATGGACCCAAAGAGGACCACACCAAGACTCATCATAATTAAAAGGCCAAAGGTTAAAGATAAAGAGAGAATCTTAAAAGCAGCAAGAGAAAAGCAGATTTTACCTACAAAGGAGTTCCCATAAGACTGTCAGCTGATTTCTCAAAAGAAACTTTGCAAGCTAGAAGGGACTGGCAAGAAGTATTCAAAGTGATGAAAAACAAGGACCTACTACCTAGATTATTCTATCCAGCAAAGCTATCATTTAGAATTGAAGGATAAAGTGCTTCCCAGACAAGGTAAAACTAAAAGAGTTCATCATCCCAAGCCATTATTATATGAATTGTTAAAGGGAATTATATGAGAAAAAGAAGAAGATCAAAACTATGAAGATTAAAGTGGAAATAAAGTCACAAGTATCAATAACTGAATCTACAAAACAAACTAAGTAAACAAGCAGAACAGAAACAGAATCATAGATATGGAGATCTTTTGGAGGTTTAGAGCTGGGAGGGGGAAGAGGGAGGATGGGGGAAAAGGTGCAGGGATTAAGAAGTACAAACTGGTAGGTACTTCTTAATAGGCAGGGGGTTGTTAAGAACAGTATAGGAAATAGACTAGCTAAAGAACTTATACGCATGACCCATGGACATGAACTAAGGGGGACAATTGCCAGAGGGAATGGGGGAGGGTACCAGTTGGACGGGGGCAAAGGGAGATAATTTGGGACAACTGTAGTAGCATAATCAATAAAATATAAATATATTTTTAAAAGCACACTAAGTTGACTTGTCTGTTTACTCTCCTGCCTGTCACAAAAATGCCAGTTCATTGGTAAGACCTGTGTATCCCAATGCTTAGCTCATTCCAGAACAGGGCACGCACTAAATAACAGGTGTGGAAGGAATATACAAATAAGTGATAAATGTGTACTCCTTCCACATAGGTGTATGAAACAAAGCATAAAAATGTATTAGAACAGAGAAAACATTATAATTTTCACAGCTTGGATGAGAATCTATCTTAGGGGAATGTTTTGGTCTAAGAAATAAATTTAATAAAAACTGGACTGCAGAGTAAAACACTCTCCTCTCTCCTCATTTCACCCCTCTCCCCTCGTACAATAAACTGAATGTTTATATCCCCCCCAAATTCATATGTTGAAACCTAATTCCCAGTGTGATGGTATTTGGAGATGAGGCCTTTGGAAGGTGATTAGGATGAGGATGGATGACAGGATAATCCTATTATCAGGACTGGTGCCTTTATAAGCCACCCCAGAGAGCTCCCTCCACGGGAGGACACAGTGAGGAGATAGCTGCCTATGAACCAGGAAGCGGATCCTTCCCAGACATCAGGTCTGCCAGAGCCCAGCCTCCAGAGCTGAGAAATACATTTCTGTTGTTTATAAGCCATCCAGTCTACTGGACTTTGCTATAGCAACCCAAATGGATTTTACGTTCTATATGGGGCTAGGACCAAAGTTTCAGATATGAGAATTACATTATCCTGTACCAAAGAGAAATGTATTTTTTAATACTCACCAGAGGTCATGCTTATTGATTTTAGAGAGAAGGGAAGGGAGGGGGAGAGGCAGAGAAACATTGACATGAGAGAGAAAACATCGACTGGTTGCCTCTTAGTTCACACTTTGACTGGGGACCAATTCAGTAATGCAGGCAGGTGCCCCAACCAGGAATCAAACCCACGACCTTTCAGTTTACAGGATGAAGCTCCAACCAAGCGAGCCACACTGACCAGGGCAAGGGTGAACGCATTTTTGAAGTTTCACAAGGATCTCAGGAGTAAGGAGCAAGGACGAGATAAGAGAGAAGTAAGTTAGGGAGATGATGAAAGTCTACATACTATACAATTTGGAACTCCAAAGTTTTAAAAATAAAATCATGAGTTCTTATTGTAAGTGGTTTTAAAGTTTTGTAGATTTAAAGACAAGGCCAAGTTTCATGTTAGAGTGGATGGAGAGTGAGATGCAAATACTCCATGAGGACGAAGGGCAAAAAATGGGGATTTCATCAGCTTGCCACAACTCCTCGAACAGTCCCATCTACAAAGCAGAGCCCTGAATAAAGTGCTGACTTGTTGTACTGACAATGTCGTTACTTAGGACATGATATAAGCAGCAGAGGAGCCTGCTGCAATGAACCAGCAAATGGGATGCGGCTGCAGTTAGCTGCACTAGTGAAAATATTAGGTTATAGCTTATTTTATAGGTCAAATACAATCAAATCTGGCATCCCAGTTCTTCAAGGTCCTTTAATGTCCAGGGGGCAGCCTAGTGCTCAGAACCAGGCAGGTCTTCACTTCCTGGGTCACTGTGACATCAAGAGCCCTGGCTGGTGAGGCTCAGTGGATTGAGAGCTGGCCTGCAAACCAGAATCACTGGTTCAATTCCCAGACAGGGCACATGCCTGGGCTGTGGGCCAGGTCCCCAGTAGGGGGTGCACAAGAGGCAACCAAACATTAATGTTTCTCTCTCTCTCTCCCTCCTTCCCCCTCTCTCTAAACAATAAGTAAACATGCACTGGTGACCACAAATGCCCGCTAGAAGAGCGGGGTAGGTCACGCATGTCCTATGAGACAGGATAAATTCAGGACTGGGGTAGGGTCCTATGAAAACAAGAATGACAGAGGTAGGGCTCAAGAAGGCCGTCACTGGGAGGTGAACTATGTCAGGGATAGTTGAAAGAACTGGATGTGCTGGCCAAAGAAGGAAAGATCTGGGTGTGAGAAGCATGTACAGTGTGAGGGAAGAGATGGACACTCATTTTATATTCTTAAAAAGGTGCCCCATAAAGGCAAAAGTGGACGTGACCTGTGTGGCACCAGAGGGCAAAGCTAAGACTCATGAGCAAGAAATGTAAGAAGGCAAGATAGGAGTCCTGTGAGTAGAAGCCTCTGGCACTGTAGCTTTCACTGGTGACAGTCCTGCCCCCCAGGGACTGTTGTGAAAATGTAGAGGAATTTATTGTTGCATTTTTAAATTAATTTTATTGGGGTGACATTGATTAATAAAATTATAGAGACTTCAAGTATATAATTCCATGACACATCATCTGTACATTACACTGTGTACCCATCACCCAAAGTCCAATCTTCTTCAGTCACCATATATTTGGCCCCCTTTAACCTTTATCATCCCCTCAGTCCCTCCTTCCCCCTGGTAACCATACCATTGTCTGTCTGTGAGTCTGTTTTTCTTGTTTGTTCACTTGTTGCTTTCAATTTTATATCCCACATATGAGTGAAATCGTATGGTATTTAACTTTTTCTGTCTGAATTTTGCTTAGACTTCTAGAATAGTTGCACCTGAGTGTTGACAGGTTAAAATACACATTTATTTTAAGTTTCTTTCCTGCTACTTCTCCTATGTATTTCAGTTAAGGCAACATATTCACTTTTTAAAATAATGTGTGCTAGTTATATTACCTTTGGGTTACATTTTAGAGTAGAATTGAAGTCATCACCAGATACGTTTTGGAAACAGGGCACTGAGCTGCTCTCAGCGTGAACCACTACTCTGACAGAAAGGGGACCAGCCCAAGAATGGGGCCAAATCTGTCCTGCAGGCATTTTTGTGAGGTTCCTTCAGTACTCTTCAAAGTTTGAGCACCAGGAGATACATAAACAGCAGCCCTGGGCTGCACAGTTGCTTGACAGAAATTCACCCTAGAAAGGGTAAAGCAACCCCCACCTTGTCACCACCATGCCCCCAGTTCTGCTTCACTCACTAGGACACCCGCCAGCGCCTTTAGAGACCCGAGCATGCTCCCGCTCTCCCACTCCAGCCCTCAATAAATCAGCACAGTGCTCGTCAGGAGCTGGCATTCCTCCCCGGCTGAGACCGTATGCTGGAGACTGTAGGAGCCGGTCCACAGTGCAGGGAAGACTGTGTGAGCCATCTGCTTCGGAAAAAGTTCTCAGCTTTTCAGGGTTGTGGCTCTTGGGGGGGACCTCACAAAACCTCTTCACTCTCTCCTCAGCGAACATGGAGAGCCACAGAAAATGGTCCTTATCATGTCAAGAGATACCGGACCCTTGCACCTTATCAACTCAAACTCAGTTCAAAATCAAGTCTCTAACTCTAATGACGCTGAGTCCAGCTGGCTAGTCAAACCACTTCCCACCCCAATTCTAACTTGGGAGATTTTTACCATGAGTACCCAGATCATTTTTTATGAGCTCCCCGTAAGGAATGATGGCATTCAGTATGCCACCTCTGGGATGGTCAGGCAGCTACTGAGCTCTGGTTAGACAACCAGTTCTTTGATTAGAACGACTAAGTACCATCTAAAATCTGCTGTTCTCAGAAACTGCATGCTTCCCAGAGGTTCGACCTGACCACAACCAATAAATAAAGTCAACCGTAAGACCAGACCCCCTCCCTCTCCAGTGATCCCTCAGGCCTCTAATTACATAACAAAGACAGAGATATCAACTAGGTTAGACAGCGGGCTTAACGAAATGAAATATGGCAGCATTTATTTTCGAGAACAAATGCCTTGAGAGTGGTGTCAGATCATACTAATATATCATTTTTATGTCTCCCTTCCAAATGATCCCTGCACCACAGCATTCTCAAGCTTCTTCAGAAGTCAAGCATCAAAAAATACTTTAAAACATACATTCTTATGAAAACCTATTTCTTCTTGGCAAGGGGGGAGGGTTAAAAATACTCAGCGCCAAAAAAACAAAAAAAATTACCAACAAGCCTTTAATTTGGCACATGTCCTTCCTGTGATTTAAACTCATCAAACCACAGCCGGCTCTGGATAAATTTAGCCTCAGACATAACAAAAACAAGATATATAGAAGACACTGGGGATAATAAAAAATAACATAATAATAAATGTATATAGAAACTATGCTTAAAAAACTATGCAACTCTAGCTATACATAGGGCAATATATTAACGCAAATACTGGGAAAAGTTATAGCATAAAAGCAGAATAATATTTTCTTAAAACAAGGCACTGTTTTCACAAAGCACCTTTCATCAAGCAATCTAACGACTTCAGAAAGTGCTGGCTAGAGAATAGGAAATATTCCCCAAATCCAATAGAGCTCAGTTGTGGCATCGAAGATAACTGCCAAGAAACGGGACATTCTGGGACCGAGCTTTGGCTCGGGCTACGTTGCTACTCTATCACTCTCTAGAAAATGGAAAACTCAATTTTACCATGGAATGGCCTGACTGTGACGGACTGAAAGGCTTTGAAAGAACAGATGAAAGCTCTCAGACCCACTCTCACTCAGACAGGGTGCTTTCTCTTCTTGGCACTCAGGTGCGTGTCCTTCAGACACGAATGTTCTATCCAGACATGCCTGTGCATTTGGGCATGGCACAGAATTACAGCGCCTCCTTTAATCTCGGCACAGTAGTGATTTTTGTACAGTAATGAAATGCCCAGACACGGGTCTCAGGGAGAATTCATACTTTGCTGCTATTGACTTCAATTGTACATGCTTTGTGTTTTTCAAAAGCCAAACCCTCTAGAAAGTAAGGCAATGTATTAGTGCAATCACATCCTAACTCCTGGCTGATACCAACTAGTGTACACTCTAAAAGAACCCAATAAAAAGACCATCGGACTTAAGCAAGTTAAGTGGTAAATAAGAGATCCAGAGAAGCAGGGAAGGACCAAGACCAGCCAATTATCTCTCTCCCCTGGTCAGGTTTTGAAAAGAGCTGATGAAGATAAGCCTTCCCTCTCCTTGGAAGTTAAGAAATTGAACATACCTTCTGGTCTTATAGGTTTCTTTTGAACAGAGTTATGAATTTAACCAAAATCCAGGTCACATCTGGGTGTGTTGCCTCCAGGATCAAGTTCTGTATCAGGAGCCCCTCAGATCAATTCAGATAAGCCTCAGATAAACTCCTGCAGCTGAACCCCCCAGGCTAGTGGAAATCAGAAGGCACCCACCACCTGAACCTCACATCCTCCTGCATAGGCCTATCCCTTGGGTAGAACCAGTTGGGCAGTAACTTTGGATGCCACATTTAATGGGTGTGTGGGTAGGAAGACTTAGGGTGCTGCACTCTGTTCATATCCTCTTTTTTGAATACCATTAACATCTATTTCAAATGTTTAGTTCCAAGTGGGCTTTGAAAAATGCTAACAGAGTGGACTCCTTTCAAGTGAAATTATCTAGGGCGGACCCATACAGGTTTTGTTGCCCCTTGCCCAGGTCCCTCCTCCAAGGTAGTACCTTACTTTGGTCTACATTCCAGTGGTAGTGACCCCAGAGTCCTGGGAACCCAGAAGGAGGCTGAGGGAGGCCATGCTGCACCAGGTGGAATCTTGACACCTGCAGGAGTGAGTCTTGTGGGTCCCCAAAAGGAAGGGTAACTCCAGAAAGACACAGGGTATCACTAAATGTTTTGTTTTTCATGTGAAGCACTTGTAATGCATCCTCAGAGACTATCTCTGAACATGCTTCTCAATCTAACATCAAACAAATTGATGCCTCAAGCTACCCTTTGGGTTTGGTGCTGCTTGGCTTTATTTTGTCTAGAAGAGAGTTGCTCTGTCCTTCAGTGGATTCACTGGTGCCAACACTCGGTGAGCGACTGGAAAGACATCTGGGGATGAGAATGTCAGGGAAAAATATTCTCTGTGCCTTCCTCCTTCTCCCTCAGCTCTAGGCTCACTGAGGTTGTGTTTCTATGACCCAGAATGCTGCTTTGGATTTTTGTTTTGGAAACTATGCAAAATAAAAATTTTGAGGGCCAGTGTAACTTCTTGAGAAAGACAAGAAAAAGAGACAGAATCCCAGTGGTGTCGAAAAGCTCAGGGGCACATGAACCTCCAGGTCATTACTGCCCAGGAGCTGGGGAAAAAAAAACCACAACAGGATTTAGTCTCTTTTCATCTTCAAAGTCATTAACAAGATCTAAATCATTCATCCTCACCATTCTACTATAATCATGGGATTTGGCACAATCAATAGGCCTTCCATCTCTGGATCTCAAAGCTCTCTGTAAGTGCCAAGTAATCTTTACAACTGCCCTGTAAGGCGAGGGAATATCAGCTAACCTAAATGGTACACAGAGAGGTTAAGTAACTTGGTCTGGAGGCTGAGCAGCAAATTGGCAGCAGAGGTTAAGTTGAGAACTTGATCTGGAGGTTCTGTTCCTGGGCTTGGATGTCTGAGGCTGAAAACCTAACTTGTATTTAAAGCCCCACAAGGTAGCTGGCACATAATAGGTGCTTAGGTAACAATTTCTGAACAAAGGAAGAAGTTGGGTATTTATAGTTTCAATTGCCTGCCGAACATGTCTGAGTTCTGCTAGTATCTCCAACTAAGGTTCAAATTTCTTCTCCAACTGGCTTCGACGCTTGGATTTCTATTCACTCATTCTCCCACCAGGGCACCCAGCACAGCAGAGGCCCTTTTCCAAGCCCTGCAGGAAGACTGGTGGTGAAGAAGGCAGGCAGCATCCTTTTCTCAAGCAATTTACATCCAGAGAAAATGAGGCACGTAATAATGATCAAGAAAACAAATAATGTTAAAGGGTCAGAAGGTGATGTGACAGTAAATAAAAGCCAACCGCTGGGGACCAAAGGGTCATCCAGTTGCCACTGCAGGTGCAAGATGAGAACCCGGGTGCAAGTGCCCGAGGCACTAAGAATTTTGTAATATTCTAGCAATTTAGAGAAAAATTCTCATTTGCTTCTATTCCCCTCCCATTGACAGCAAAACCCTTAAGTCGAGAAGAAGCCCGATCATTTGCCCTCAGGGACAATGAGAAAGAGGCGAGCTGATAGTATTGTATTTTAAGAAGTCCAGGAATTAAGTGGGTGGTGGCAGATTCTGTGCCCAGGACAGGGGACAAGGCTGGCCCCCAGAAGCAGCCTGTACTTGAGTGCTGCCCCACGGCATAACATTAAAAAGACCCATGCATGTGTCCCAACGGAAGCTACTCATGTCACCTATGCACACATCCATTCATCCGATTTCTACTTACTGAGTATCCAGTACATGCCATGTTCCGGGCCACCTCTGCCCTTGGCGGCCCCAGCAGGAGCCAGGCCAGCAACGACCCGTCCCTCTACCTTTTTTTTTTTTGACATACAACTTATTTTTTATTATTATGAAATGATTTTTAGCTCCATAACCACAAAAAAGGGGAAAACTACAGATAAATGACTGGTAGCTTTTGAAGTGATTTAGAGTCATCTCCCTTATCTGCAGGGAATACATTCCAAGACTGCCAGTGGATGCCTGAAACCTCGGGTAGTACTAAACCCTGTGTATACTATTTTTTTCCTATCCATACATGCCTATAATAAAGTTTAACTTATAAATTAGGTGCAGTAAGAGATTAACGACAATAATAAAATAGAACAATTATAACACTGTACGGTAATAAAAGTTACGTGAATGTGGTTTCTCTCTCAAAATAACTTGTACTGTACTCACCATTCTTGTTGTGATGATGTGAGATGCCTTATTAAGTCAGGAACTCCTACCTTTTCGTTTAAAGGAAGCACTTTACGGCTTCTCTTCGGTGTACCCGAATTGCCAGCATCACGAGTCTCGCGCTTCGGAGCCATTTTCAAATAAAATACGGGTTGCTTGAACTTGAGAAAAATGCAAACGCGTTCACAGTGGAGTCTACCGGCACTGCAGACCTCCAGGTACCACTGCCACACAAGTCAATCTGATAATGAAGCCGCAGCTACTAAGTGACCACCACTCGGAGAGCGTCTACAGCGTGGAGACTCTGGACAAAGGAATGATTCACATCGGGGCAAGATGGAGCAGGACCTCGCGAGATTTCATCATGCTACTCCGAACGCCGAGCAATTTAAAACTTGTCAATTGTTTCTTTCTGGAATTTTCCACTTAATATTTTCAGACGTGGTTGACCACAGGTAATTGAAACCATGGAAAGCGAACACACGGATAAAGGGGGAGCTATGATACACAGCACCAATTATAGTTTATTCATTTTCTGTAACTAATAAACTTTATTTCTTTAGAGCAGTTTTACGTTTACAAAAAAAATTGATCAGAGAGTACAGAGTTCCCACCTTCTGGCTCCCCTACCCCAATACTCTGCTCTCAGTTGTGCCCAGAAATGTGCTGTCTGCTTACCTAAAGGAGCTAGTAGGACCACAGAGTGCATTAAACTCATGTTTGCTGATCCCTCAAACTGCACAAAAACAATAGTTAGGTTACAGAGAATCTAGCTCCCACTTTTCTGCCTCAGACATTAGAGCCAGCTGCATCCAAATAAAATTTCATTCATGCTTTCTGGATGCACGGTGGCCTTATTATAGGAGCACACTTCAACATCCCTCTTGGGGCTCTTGATTTCATCATAAACCACTTCTGCCCTATCCTGAGTTTGCCTTAGTGAAATTGAAGAGGTGGGGCAGCCTGGCCCCGGAGTCAGCCCTCCTGGCAATAGTCCCAACAATGCCCAGGGGTCTGCAGTGCGATGAGCCCCACTGTGAAAGTGCTTTCACCTGTCTACAGGCGCCCAAGGCCCTGAGCCTTCGTTTGGGGAGGCAGTGTCGTACAGAGGAATCTTCACTCATGTGTTCTCCATCTTCTTATGGCTTCTCCAGGTCATTGTAGGCCCTCCTCTAAACACACCTCAGTGGGCTTAAATTCCATCAAACTCATCACACACTAGAACCATAATCTAGCCAAAAGCAGTAAAGATTTGCCTCACCCCTGTACACAAGGTGTTCACTTTATTTCCACAGTATCATGGAAATACCAACTTAGAATAAACCCAAAGGTGGACAGTAGAAGGAAAAGATGAATTTAAAGCCTGAGATGATCCTCAAATTAAATGTTTGCTTCCTATAAGTGAGGGAACAGATTCTCCTGAACCTGCCTTTCTAAGAATATGGGGGTCAGCTCCAAGACCTTGAAGAAAATCAGAAACCACCCAGGTACCCCTGTAATGCATCCACAGGTCAACTGAAAATTCCGAAGGGTCCTTCCTTACATAGCATTTGATCCAGTCTCCTGGGGAATTTGTCAATAAAGAAACTGAGGCCCAGATAGTAAAGGGGCCAGGACTGTATTGCGCAGCGGGAAGAGATAGACCCTGAATGCCCAACGGCTTCCCAAGCCTACGAGCTACATTCACTATACATAGATATGGGTCCCTACACATATATTTAAAATCTATCATTTGTAGGATTGAAGTTCACCTGAATCAGCTGTAGACTGAAGATGAAAAGGGATCCTTTGGGTCAGCCAGGTAGGTCTGTGTCCAAAGCCCCAGAACTAAGCTGGAGAGCCGTGGGCATGGCCAGTCCTGGGAAACCAAGTGTGGCCCCGCAAGCACAATCTGCCGCTGCATGCACTCGTAAGTGTGCCTGGTGTAAAAGACAGTTGAGAATTTTCTCTTTTTTTAACTTTTTATTTATTTATTTATTTATTTATTTATTTATTTATTTATTTTTAAAGAGAGGAGAAGAGAGGAAGAGAGAGTATCATCGATTGCCTGACCCTCATAGGCTCCCAACATGGACCTGGCCCACAGCCCAGGCATGTGCCCTGACCAGGAATCGAACCAGTGACCTTTCAGTTTGCAGGCTGGTGCTCAATCCATTGAACCTCACCAGCCAGGGCCAGTTGTGGGTTTCCAGAGATCCTCGGGGCATCCTGCTGAGGTCACAAGGCCTCAGTGGCAGAGCAGCTGAAATTTTTTCTGGTCTATGTTCTCCGAGCCAGAAGCCAAGCTTTCCCACCCTGTACCATCCACTCCTGAATTTAAATTATGACGACAGCTACCATTTGTTAGCTGCCAGATCTGGACTAAACGCTTTTCTTGTGTCCACACAATTACACCTATTTTTCTGATGAGAAAACTAAAACTCAGCTAGGTCAATCTACTGGTCCCCATCCCAAGCCTGCTGCTGGCCTCCTGACCACG
Organism: Desmodus rotundus; assembly: GCF_022682495.2. Classification (NCBI taxonomy): domain Eukaryota; kingdom Metazoa; phylum Chordata; class Mammalia; order Chiroptera; family Phyllostomidae; genus Desmodus; species Desmodus rotundus. The sequence goes on from NC_071389.1 coordinate 142,164,600, forward strand.
TCTGGGCTAACCAGGAGTGTGCACTTCCGTGCGTTCTCTCCAGAGAGGAGGACGAGCTTTCAGGACCCTATGGGACAGCAGGTCCAGATGCTGAGCCAAGTGCACATGGTGTGTCTGCTGCCCCAGGAGCTGCAGGAGCTGTGACTAGGCTTGTGGAATCAAGACGCACGCCATGGTACACCAGGAGAGCCAGTCACAGCAGATGCATTACGACTAGGTACCCAAACCCACGAAGCTCCAGCTATTAGATTAGAAGTCCCGATATTAGGTATTATTTTATACGATTGATTTCATTTCCCCCGTGACAGCCTCAGATGGTCTCTTTTCCCATTTCCTTCACTGAAGCTGCCCCTCTGCCGCTGCCATTCCAGGTGAGCAACTGGCCCCTGTTGATTCTGTGTTCATTATGCAGGGTTGTCCTCTTCCCAATCTCTTTGCTTCATGGTGGCTGAGTGGGGGCGACATCTTCATGGCCACCACCATGGAACCCATGCTGCCCCAATCAGTGCATGGGCCAGAATCTCCCACAAGGGACTGCAAACCCACTCCTTTGACCCACATGTCATGCTATAGGAGTGAAGGGACATTGGTATTTGAGACAAGTCCAGGTCTACAGGTGGACAGGACAAGGGGTTTCACATAACTTATTCTCTAATTCGCACACGTCTGTGATGGCCTCTAGGCTCCAGGTCACAGCCACAGACCTTTGAGCCCGGATCAGCCTGGCTCACTCCTTCCACCTAACTGCTCCCTAATGCTGCCTCCCATTTCCAGAACTTCCTGCTTCTTTCAGGCATCGCTGTGACTGTCTCCCATATGCCCTCCCGCCTTCCCCACTCCGGCCTGCAATAGCGTTCATTGTAGCTCAGTCTTTCTCAAACTTGAGAAACATACAGAAAAAATGGGGGGGTGGGGGGATGAACTTATATTCCCCTGTAAGAGGAAGTTTAAAGCTGTCACTTTCTGTGATCAGTAGTTGCAAACCTAAAGGCAAATGTGGGCGGTAAATTTAAGTGGTAGTGCTTGGTTACAAGGTGATCACAGATATGATCCAAAATCAGATTAGACTGCGTTCTTTTAAATATTGAAACATTAAATATATTAAATATTAAAATAGTAGCAAAAAATAATATCTCAATAACTTTGTACAGAGACAGGTGGTTAGTTACTAGACTTCTTGTGGTGATCACTTCATAAAGTATATAAATATCAAATCACTATATTGTATACCTGAAATTAATATAACAGTGTTTGTTGACTATACTTTAATTTAAAAGAGCTTCACATTCCAGAATGAAATAAATAAATAAAATATTGACATAAAAAAAATAAAACTTTACACTGAACTCATGGATCTCCTAGGAATTCATGGGCAGCAGCTTAAGAAATAGCTTTAGAGTGAAGATCCCTTTGCCTGTCTCACAGGTGCAGGTAGACCCCACGGGCTCTCAGATAGGGGTTGCTGTGTGTGTACACGGAAAGATGGGGGGGTATTATAGCTAACTTTTACTGAGTGCTAATGTTAGGGAGCAGCTAGGAATGAGCAGCCAGAGGGGAAATAAAGGAAGAGCCCTTGCCATTTTAACCTAACAAAGGACTTGCTATAGGAGGCTAGAAGCAAAGGAAGATGTGTCTCACCCACTGACCCAGCAGTCCTGAGCCTGGTCAGACTAAGATCGCCAGGCTTTCCGGACGTCTCAAGCAAAACTATGATTGGACAGGAGGAGGGAGAGTCCTGGACGCTGGGCTTCTGTAAGCTTCTGTAACAATCTTACTAAGATTACCGGGTGTCATAAACATCCCGAGGCCTAGAAGTCAGAAGGAGAGTGCTTGAAATTCTATGTACCATTTCCACGGTCTGGGAAAGAACCCCCAAATACACCTATGTTTGGGTACTTACAGTCCCTGGGGCAAGCTGGCACTGCCTTTACCTGTCAATCAATAGGTAACTCCGTCACCCCCATCCTGCCAACTATACAAGTCCTCAGAACAAAGGACCTGAGGCCTCAAGCCATCCTTGCTTTTGCCACCCAAATTCTTGCCTTTCACCCCACCTTAGCTAGGCCTGTTCTTTTCCATGAGAACTTAGCACTAATAAACTTTGCTTGCACACTAACAGGCTTGATCTGTAACTCTTTACTGCATCAACAAGAAGAATTGAGTTTCTCCCATAACGCTTACTCTATACAAGACTGGTTAAGCATGTTGCATGCTGTATTCATTCAAACTCTCAAAATCCTATGAGCTAAGTACTATTCTTGTCTCTGCTTTTACGAATAAAGCCATCGAGACTTAAAGAGGTTAAATCGTTTGACCATTTGACCAAATCGGTTGGCCATAGTTAGTAAGCAGAAAAGCCCTGGTCAATGGCCAAAGCTACAAAGACTGGCTCATGTGCTCCCTCCTCTCCCCTCCCCCCCCCACACCTAATGAGAGATGGCAGCACTGTCTGCCTTTGTCCTTTTCGCTTTCTGTTGCCAGCCCCAGTTGCCTCTGTGCTGATTCGGGATATCACACAAGAAGCCAGCTTCAGCATCGCTCACAGTGCCAGTGCCGCATCGAGCACATGACAGCTACTGATTAGATACTTGTAGCCTTGTCACGGAGGGGCAAAATCCACTTTAAATAATGTGTGTGTGGGGGGGGGTAATTGTTAGTTTCAATGATCCTTATTGTTCTGTTCCCATTTTATGATAATTGAGTACTGGTTGGAAAAATTCCAAACAAATTAACTTTCTATTATTGACAGCAGAACAAGGAGACCCAAATCAGGACCACATGCCCCAAATAGGCCCTCACGTGCTTTCTCCACATCCCCTGGGACCTGCTAGTCTGTGTGAATTCTCAAGGAGACAAAGCCCTAAAGTTCCTGTGATTGGGGTAAGTTGCGGAACAGAAGTGATGAAGCCCAACTAGCGAGAGGCGTCCTCTGTGGTTTGGGGCGGGTGGGCTCCGAGCCTGCCTGCTCAGGTCTGTCCCTGCCCTCCCTCCCAATTTCAAACAGGCACTGAGGGACACCCAGGATATCTCTATTGTCTTTCAGAACAATAGCTTCAGCACCCCACCTCTATCACTAAGACACCATGTGGAGAGCCTTGATTAAAGAAGCATATGTTCAGACATGATTAAACTTGCTAACTTAAAGAGACATTAAAGGCAGGAAATGAAAAAGAGATGCTCCAAATTACTTTACCTTTGGGACCCCAGATAGCATATTTACACAGTCACCATGAGGTAACAATGTGGAAGGGCTCCAAAGTGTGGCATGATCTAACCTGAGGGTGTATTTTCTTGTTTTCCGGTCTAGAATTTTCTGCTTGGGGGAGGCTGAGTGCTGTCTGGTGCTAAATGTTTCCAGTCAGAGAACTTCTAACCTCTCCCTAGAGACACTCCTGAAAAAATCATTGAGTACACCCCTTCTCCCTCACTGCACCTCCTGCCACGGCTTGTGTTTTGGGTACCAAGCATAAAGAAGAACTCACGTTGGTGGTTTACACCTTTCAAATACTTGCTGTCTGTTATCATGTTCCCTGAAGTCATTTCTGGGTCCTGGCTCTGTGTTTTTGGTTTCTTTAATCTCTCCTCATAAATCAGTCCCTCTGTTCCCTTAATCATTTTTATTGCTTTTCTCTGAACTCTTTCCAATTTGTCTACATATTTCTACTGCCGGGTGTCTAAATATAATTTGTGGCACTAAAAGCCATTTTTGGAGGAATCTCGCCAATTAATCTCCTGTCCTGGAACCTGACGAAGGGTCTTGATATAGTTCGAAACACGCTGACCATTTACCCCATTGTTGCATAATAATCAGCCTCTAGAACAGCATGATAAAATTGTCATGAGGCTGTATGTTGCAAGGCTTCTTTAAAGGAGAATTTATTTTTCTTTGAGGTCCTTTGGTACACAACGTTTAAGCCAACTTGGAGGGACCTACCTCATGCTTTGGTACATTTTCTAAGGGTGTTAAAGACAGAGCCCAGGGTATTTTCCCCAGGCAGCCCCCCACTTGTGGAAAAATGCTGTTTCTAAGTTGGCCGTCGAGGTAGGATACCCGTCCCTGAGAAACTGTGCTGTTTGTGGCTGAGGTCTGACACCGGTCTACAGGGTATGCCTAGCTTTAAAATATTCATAAAGCCCAATGTGGGCAACACAGGGGTCAAAGGAGAGCCTCTCTCACTGGTAATGCTTGTGCAAACTGACACAACATTTCTGTCGGGTAATTTGACAACATGTTTGCAAAGTCTTTACAGAGCGCGTGCCCTTGACCAATGTGTGACCGATGAGGTTCCTTCTAGGAAGTTAGCCTAAGAAAATAATTCCAAAAAAGACAAAGATGTGTATACAAGGATATTTGTCCAAGTATTATTTATAGTAGTAGGAAAATATTGAAAATAACCTACGATTTTTTTAAAGTGATTGGATAAATATAACCAAAAGGGGCACAAAGATGTACATACCTGTCTATTTAGCCCGGTATTATTTATAGTAGTGGGAAAGTTGGAAGCAGCCTACAATCCCAACAGGGGGATTGTTTAAACAAGTGATGGTGTCCAGCTGCACATTAATTCACACAAAGAGACGCCTATGGCACGTTGAACTGAAAGAACATCTTACAAAGACGGAGTCACAGTGTGACCCCATTTTTATCTAGAAAAAAACTCTACCTCTACGTTCAGATATACGTAGCAAAAGGTTCAGAGAAAAATATCCTAAAATACTCATAGTGGTTGTCTCTATGTGATGGGCTAAGAGGTGATTTGACTCTTGACTTTATCGTCTGATTCCATCCAAGGAGCCTGGTTACTTGCAAAATTAACAGAACAATAAAACTTTTTCCTTTATCTTTTTAAGTTTAAACCATAACCTACTCGGGGTTCACTGAGTTTCTACTATGCGCTAGGGCACCAAAATAAATGAGGGCGGCTCTCCCTGCCTCGGGTCAAGGGGCAGCTCTGTGAGATGCCATTGGGTCTGTGAAAGTGGCCGCACTGAGGAACAAGCCATGGCGGGGCCTGGGAGCACTGGGAGAGGCTTTAGAGAGGAGCTGACATTCCAATGAGACTGGGAAAGAAGAGGGGAGGACAGTTCCAAGTCCAGGGAGCGGAATGAGCCAAAGCACCCACAGACACACAGCGGGCAGCACATGCTCTCGTTTGGCTAGAGCGGCCGGTGCAGGAAAAGGGCCAGAAGAAAATAAGGCTAAAAATGTGGGCAGGGGCCACACCCACAAAACCTTGCATGCTACACTCAGGATTGCCCACTTTCTCCTGTAAGCAAACAGAAGCCATCAATTTTTAAGTTGGGGTGAAATGTGAACAGATGTGTATTGCAGAAAGACACCCCTGGGACAGAGAGGAGAACTGATTGGAGAGAAGGCTGGCAACAAGGACAGTCTGAAGACTATGACAGTAACCTGACTTGGAGAATTGGATGGACAGTAACACACCCAAAAAGAAGACATGCTTTTCGGAGCAAAAATCAAAATACTTTGGTAATTGAACATAGACTTTGAAGTCTGTCCAAAGTTCAAATCCTGGTTCTACCACTTACGGGTGGTGTGATCTTGGTAAACTTACTAAACCTCTCTCTGTCTTCGTTTCCTCATCTGAAGTAGATACATGGGCAATAATAGTACTACCTTAAAAGAGTGCTATAAAAATTAAATTGGTAAATACATGTGAAGTGCTTGTAGCATGGTGCCTAGCGGAAGGGAGAGCTAGTGTATAGATATTATTAAGCCTTGGCTCCTATTTGATAATAGCTAACATGCATCGAGGACCTATCCTGTGCTTGGTGCTGGGCTCTGTGCTTTACATACACCGTCCCTACCCTTCCTGGCAAGGGTTTTCAATTCTGTTTTCTCTAACAGGTGAGAAAACAGACTTGGAAACGTACGTGATGTGACCAAGACCACGGAGCGCTCCACGCCCGTGGGAAGGCCAGATCTCCCCCAGCCTGTCCCTCCTCTACACCTGTTTAAATTCACGGGAGGTGAGGAAGGGAGGCAACTCAAGGATGATTCCTCACTTCGTAGTTAGGAAACTCGAGAGATGGTGATTCCATCAACCCAAACAAGAAAAAGAAAAGGAAACTTTCCAGAATTTTAAAGAAAGAAGGGCTCTTCTAAGGTATCAAATTCAACCCAGTTTTATAATTTTAAAATGTCCAAACCCGCGGTTTTAGCCATGTCTTCACAACACGATGCCCCAAGTATCAAATTTATTTTTTAATTTTAAAAAATATTCCTTTTCCAACATTTTATTGGCCTTGAGCTATCCCTTTAGTGTAAATACTGTTACAGTAACTGATTCTCTCTAGGGCACCCACGTATTTAATGTTTGTGTTTTATTATCAATGAAGAGGTTAGTCAATGCATATGACTAGCATTTCATTGATTTTGCTAATAACCTACTAAAACTAAGAAAATTAGAAAACCAAAACAAGAAGTTAATTTAAAACAGTGTTCCATCAGACTCTCACTAAGGAAATGTCCAGCTTAAAGTTAGCAACGCATGCGCAGCACTGAGCTAGGCACAGTTCATCAAAGCAAACTCCTAAAATCCCCAACCTCAGCCCTGCTCCTCACTCACACCCTCACACGTGTCCAGCCCTCAGCATCAGCCCCATCAGGCTGCTGCCTGTGAACTGAGTGTTGATGAGTTCTCTTCAGTGCCATTGTGAAAGACTGAGTCACATCTGTCGCTCCCACCCACTTTCCAGGCTCTTGGCTCTAAGACAGAGAACAGTCCATTGAATTCCAGATGCCAAGAAGCACGCATCATCAAACACAGGAACAATTCTCTGTTGATAGGGAACAATTCTCTCTCTGCAGGTGACCTGGGAAAGCAAGGACATCCTTACTCACGGGCATTCACACATACCATATGGGGCTCTGGTTCCTCGTGCCAGCTGCCACAAGGCTTTTTCATTCCACGTCCTTGGTTTATCTGCACAGCATTTTGATGACCTTTCTCTAAGATAAAGGTCTTCATCCTTATCAAAGCAAACACCTAAATTCTGAAGCGGGCCAAGAGGGTAATTAGAATAGAGAAACTACTCAAATCCTTACTGCACTCCTCCAAATGTAGATTCAAAGTATGATGTGTTGGCTAACACCCCCACACAACAAATGGAACCACAGAAATCATCAAGATATGCAAGAAAAGAATTTTCTTGAGTTAAAGAAGGGCCAATGTTTACAGGTAGAATGTGCCCAAGAAGAACTGGGGCCATGGCTGGTTGACTCAGTGGATTGAATGTCGGCCTGCAAACCAGAGGGTCACCGATTTGATTCCCAGTCAGGGCACATGCCTGGGTTGCAGGCCAGGTCTCCAGTAGGGGGCATGCAGGAAGCAACCACACACTGATTTCTCTCCCTCTCACTCTTCCTCCCTCCCCTTCCTTCTAAAAATAAAGAAAATCTTTAAAAAAAAAAAAAAAACAGGAATCACAATAATGTAAATGTATAAATGTACTTAATGTCACAGAACTAATGTACACTTAAAAGTAGTTAAAATGATAAATTTTATATGATGTATAATTTACCACAATAATAAAAAAGAAGTACCAGGAAAATTGTACATAAAGTTGTAGCCCAATTATATAAAATAGATAGATAATATATGTAATTGATCTGAATATACATAGAAAATATACTGGAAAAATATTCTACATTATGATTAGGTCATAATTATAGCTATTGAAATTTATGGTAATTTTTATTTTTCTCATTTCCTATAACTTCAAAATTTTGTATGGGTATGTATTTCTTTTACAATCAGAAGAATGCATGTAAAAAATAACACTTCTCAACTTTGTCCCTTCTTCACTCTAGTTCTTGGCAAGACCCCCTTCATCATATTGTATATGGACTATTTCCATAACTCCCTGACTAGTGAATGCGATCCTCTCTACTTCCTCCTCCACATCACCACCAGGCACAAACAGAGTTCTGTGAAAGTATAAGGCACAGGACACATATCACATAACACCACATAATATGTGCAGTAGTAATCCCCAGCCTATCTTTGCCCCTTACTCATCCCATCCCTGAGCCTTGCCTAGTCCTTCAACCCCACCAGACCCCTCCTCCTTCTCTTAGGCTGAGCCCAGTGATGACGCTGACTTGTAGGTGTCATTGATAAGGATGAGTTTGAGGGATGGGGTGGGATGAGGGATATAGGGCAGTAATACCTCCAGAAATCTCTATAGGAGGGGATTTAGGTAGAAATCTAGTTAAAATTGGGAATTTATATTATATTTTTATTTGGGATAACTTGGTATGAGAGTAATGGAGATTAGGAAGTTGTGATAAAATACTGTTTCCCCAATGTGCTTGGTAAGCACATTGCTTTTACTTCGATTGTGTATTCATTTGGTGGGAAGGTGTGCATTAGGATTGATGAAAATTATAGGGGTTCTATTTCTACCAGTCCACCCCTGGTTTACCTCCACTTTAGCTTCCTGCTGACTCCTAAGTCTCTCATCACTCAGATCAAGCATCACTTTCTCTGAAGATACTTTCCTGAAACCCGAGTCTAGATCACACACCCTTTTTCTGGCCCCTCATAACACTCCAGGTATACCTCGATCTAATCTCACCAATCTCCACTCTGCCGTTCTCCTCGTCTACCCTGACATTACACTGCAGCTCCTTCAACACAAGGAACGTCCTTCATCCGGTATTCTGAGAAACAAGCACTGTCTCGGGCAAGTGACCATGTTCAAGAATTCCTCTTTAAACAAGTAATTGCATGAATGGGCAGAGAAGAATTAAGGCTACGGGTAATTCATCTCAAAAATATGTGAGATGTTACACAGGGATAAGCAGTCTGCTATTCTAACCTCTGCAACCTGGATGCTTATGTGAGAAGAAACAGGCTTTTTATATGATAAGTTAAGGGAATAAACATGTGAATCAAACAGTCATTAAATGGATTAATGAGCTGATGAATTCAACTAAAACAAGGCTCACGACAATTTTTAAAACAAAACAAAACTGTATGACTATTCAATCCTACAAAGCTAAAAACGGATAACAGACAGCAATATTACCATAGCCTCAGAATGGAAGGAAAAGGAGGCCGAGGTTTGCCAATCCCAGTCAAGGCGACAGTTGTTCCAAGAAAAGACTGTGGAAGCATCCGACAGGATCTGAAAATTGCCGTGTCTTCCTTGCATGCCCACTCCAGAACAGCAGCACAGCCACCGTCATTTTGAGTCGCGACCAAATGCAATTCTAATGTATACAGTTTCCTAAAGGAAACGAATCTTGAACAATGAGCTGGGGTTGGCAAAGCACAGAAAAGTAGATAGGGGGTTTCAGAAAGATAGCCGTGTGGGCACAGGCGTGGAGGTGTGTAACTGCACGGTGTGTGTGTGGAGCAGCGAGGTGCAGGAAATCCAGTACAGTCCCAGTGGGGTAGCTCGGTTGGTTAGAGCATCATCCTGATACGCCAAGGTTGCAGGCTCAACCCCTGCTCAGGACACATAAAAGAATCAACCAATGAATGCACAGATAAGTGTAACAACCAACTGATGTTTTTCTCTTTCTCTCTCTCTCTCTCTCTCTCTCCCCTCCCCTCTCCCTCCCCACCCCCCACTCTCCACCCTCTCCCCTCTAAAATCAATAAACATATCCTTGGGTGAGGATTAAAAATAAAGAGAAGAAGAAATAAAGGTCACTCTGGAAGTAAAGGAACAGTGTAGAGGAACAAGCTGAAGTCAGATAAGTGGCTACTTCAATAGTCTAGAAATCTATTGCCCTGAAATCTAGCTGCACATTCAAAGCAACACAAAGTAATAGAAGTTAGAGATAACAGGGGGTCATGTATTAAGAAATTGTGAGGAATTCATGTAGCCAACTCCAGCCCTTTATTTGAAAAAATAGCATTGAAAAGATAGACTGTCTTAGAACTGCTTGTCCAGCTTGGCCCAAGTCATCAGGCCTGCCTCTGACCCATGAGGCCGACACCCAAAAATAATTCATCCTACAGCTTTGCCTCATCCTTGACCTGTGTCCCGAATCTTTCCAACCTGGATCTGACTTATCCTTGGTTCAGGGACCCTGACTCATTTCCTGGTTGTGGTCCCATAGTCAGCACCCAAAACTCACGCCCAGTGCTCTGACACCTCTGGTCAGCCACCACCCCATTTCTTTGCCCCCCTTGCAGAGGAACTCTCCGAAGACTTTTCAGTACTATCAGTCTTCAGAAACTTTCCTTCCATTCTATCTCAAACCCACCCACCACATACACAGAAACTATTTTTCTCAAGATCACCAAAAATCTGTTTGTTGCTAAACACAATGATTAGTTTTCAGTTCTCATCTTAGTTCATGAATCAGAAGTATTTGACACACCTCCTTCTTAATAAACTTATTTCACTTGGCTTCCAGGATCCACAACTTTTTGGTTTCATCCTATTTGGCTGATGGCTCCTCTCAATCTCTTCTGCGGCTTCCTCCTCTTCTACCTTGCTTCTTACATGCAGTGGGGCATCCCGGGCTCAGTCCTTCATCTTCTCTTCTCCATCTATACAATGGTTTCTCAACTTTGGCACCACTGACATTTAGGGCCAGGTCAATCTACACATTGTGGGGATATAGCAGCATTCTTGGCCTCTATCCATTAAATGTCAGTGGCAGCCCTTCCCCCAAGTATGACAATCAAAAATGTCCCCAGACATTGCCAACTATGTCCCTGGATAGAGTGGGGAACCACCTCTGGCTGAAAACCACTGCTCTAGGTCTATAGGAAATTCTCCTTTAAATATTTTAGATGTCAGTGATCACTTCCACTTGTTAGAATTTAAATACTATTTTTATGCCAATGATTCCCAAATTGATATGTCCTGTCCAGCTGTCCCTCCTGAATGCCAGAGTAGACTATTCAATTTCCTATTCAAATATTTCACTTCTATATCTAATAGATACCCCAAAATCAACATGTAGTCTTCTGCATCTCATTGAAGATAAGTAACTCCATCCTTCTAGTTGGTCAAAGTAAAAGTCTTGGAGTCATCTGTGACTTCTCTATTTTTTAAAAACACCGCATCTTGCAATAAACCCTATTAACTCTAACTTCAAAGTACATCCAGCATCTAAGCACTTCTCCTCCTCTCCTCTACTACCCTGGTCCAAGTTGCCATGATCTCACACCTGGGTTATTGCAGTAATAGCCTCCTAACTAGTCTCCCAGCTATGGTCTTGTGCCCCTACTGGCCGTTCTCAGAAAAACAGCCAGAATGAGCCTTTTAAAATATAGGTCTGATCATTTTGCTCCTTGTTCACAACCCTTCGGTGCAGTCTCATCTTATTCAGAAGAAACTCAAAGTGCTTACAAGTCCTTCTGCAATCTGTCCCCTTGTTACTTCTCTGATCTTAGAAACATTTGCTCCCAGTTATCATCAACTGAGATGAGAAAGCTGAGGCAAGCAGGTTTGGAAGGGATGACCAGGAGTTTTTGGTTGGAGGTTATCACCTAGTGTCATGTAGCAGCTGGGTCTGTAAGCGTGGAACTCGGAGGGATTCTGGACTGGAGGTACAAATGTGGTAGTTGTTGGCACCTAGATGGTGTTGAAAGAGATGGGCCTGGAACAGGTCACCAAGGGAGTAGATATAGGTAAAGAGGACCAAGAGCTGAGACTCACAGAGCCCTGAGAGACTCACAGAGCACATGAGTGGAAAGAAAAGGAGGAGCCAGCAAACGACACTGAAAAGCAGCCCTCAGCAGGCGGGAAACTGAGAGAGGAGGTGACCTGCAAGCTAAGTGAAATCAATCTTTCAATAAACTAAAATCTGTGAGTCACAGGTTTCTTTCTAAACCTAGATCCATCTTAGGGACTTCTCTAGGAAATGTATGTTCTATTTGACTAACAAAATGCAACATACAATGTAAGTATTTCCTTCATCACTGTGCTTCATTGCTTAATAATTTATCACATATACCATATTTTTCAGACTATAAGATGCACTTCCCCCCAAATTTGGGAGGAAAATGGGGTGCATCTTACAGTCCAAATGTAAGAAGCAGCTTACCTGGCTCACTACAGGATTTCTGCTTTAAAGGATGTTATTAAATATTTTACCACATTTTTTGCTTCAATTTTTTTTTCCTATTTTCCTCCTCTAAAACCTAGGTGCATCTTATGGTCTGCAAAACAGAAGTTCTTGGGGTCCAGTGTTTTTTTCTCCATCTAATTTCCATCTGTTTTCCTATTTATAATGGTATCACAGTTTAATTAAATGAACAGAAAGCTTAGGTGTTATATGAATAGGACATATGTATGTAGAAATACCAAAGCAACATGTATGACTGATGCAATAATTACATTATCTAATTATTAATCTTGTCATTTACTGAAACGAGTAGCTAGGGACTAAAACTGGAGGGAAAGAGCTACTCCTAATTCTAAACTTAATCATAATGAAACACTTGAAACAAAATAGCTAACGTTTAATAACCAATCTAGTATTTATTCAGACAATATGTCAATTAATTCATTTCAGGAGCTTAGCCTGACACCTGCTGAGTACTTGGAACTACTTGACTCGGTTATTTCCTCCAGTGATACAGATGAGTATCGGACTGACCAGTGTGGCAGTCAGGGGTTACTATAACAAGGCACAAACGAAACCAGCATTGAAACTCAGGTCAATGTCTTTGTTAAAAAAGAGATGCCTACTGTATTTCTAACTTGCAGCAGATGGCTTCTTAGAAACACTTCCTCCCCCATAAAGCTGAGGCTGCTGGGTTTTGCTTCCAATCACCCTTCTAAATGAGAAGCTCATAGTGATTATACTGAAAGGGCCTTCAAGGTCATGTTTCCTCCAAACAATAGTGGAGCTCCAGAAACTAAGTATCAGCAGTGCTTCTTCACTTGTGTACGACAGTATATGCTTCCCCAGTGTCTATGTCTGATTTTCCTCACATACGCTATTGCTCTGCAATCTCCTTGAACATAATCACGCATCTATATATCAAATTTTACTAAAAAATGTGGAATTAAGTAATCATTATTTTAAAGCACCATTTTTATAGCACAAAGAAAAATAGAATCCCAAAACCAAGCTAAGTTTCATTCATGTTCCTGTGGAATCAGATTCTGTAAAAATTATTCAGATCCTTCTCAAGTTCCTGTAGAACAAGCAAGCACAAGCTGTCATGTTGTAGCAATTATAACGAAGTCAGAGCTGGCGTACGTTTCAAATCTGTGAATGACACAGCCCTGGGAGGTTCAGTTACACTAAATGAGAGAAAAGGTAGAATAATTGTCCTACCTCCTAGCTAAGTGACATATAGGACTGTGAGGTACTCAATACCACTAATTGAATGAATAAATGAACAAAGATAAAGATCTGGGTTTGTCATGAAAATTCCCATTAAAAAAAGTATAGGATGGACTTCTGGTCAACATGGCAGCATAGGCAGACATGGCTTGCCTATTTGCACAACCACATCAAAATTACAACTAAAACATACAACAACCATCACTTGAACCATTAGAAATCAAGTTGAATGAAAGTATGACAGCTAAGGAATTAAAGAAACCACATCCAACCAGACTGGTAGGAGGGGCGCAAATGTACAAGAAGCTGGTCCCTCACCCACCTGTGGTGCATAAATTTTGGGAACGATATCTCAGGAGCACAGAGCCCCAGCCCCATACCAGGATCCCCAGCCTAGGGTTCCAGTGCCAAGAAGATAAGTCCCCACAACTTCTGGCTGCAAAAACCAGAGGGGATTGAGTCGGTGGAAGAAACTTCTGGAGCCCCAAGTAGTTCCTCTTAAAGAACCCACACACAGACTCACCAACTCAGACTCACTCCCTCTGAGCTCCAGCACTTGTGTAGCAACTTGAAAGGCACCGATGGCACACAGGGAGGAATGGAAGTGTCCGGCATCAAGAGCAGAGGCCATTGTCCCTTTTCTAAGCCCTCCCCACACAGAGCCTGCAAACTGGTGCCATATCTGAGACTCCATCAACCTGGCTAACTTGTTTGACCCTATTGAAGATTCCCAGAGACTCTGCCCCACCCAATTTATGGGCCCACCCAAGCTGCTTTTCCATATGAATGGCTGGTCTGGGCTCATGCTTTACAACTCCCTAAATCCTATCAAACAAGTAACAGCTGGCCTCAGTGAGCCCCAGGCCTGACACTAGCAGAAGCCAACCTAGACTCAGAACTTGGCTTCCCCTGGGAATCTCCAAGCCCAGTACAAGTAGCAGCCATCTCAGATTATAGCTCAGACAGGGTGGCCTCAGGCAAAACTCAGGTGGGGGCTGACCTTGGCCTGCACCAACTAGGAAACCCCAGGGCCAGTGCACCAAGTGGACAGCTACAGACTATGTCAGAACACCACCACCTGCCCCTGCACAGATGATCCTCCATGGAGGGCAGAGGTTGGTGGTCAGTGGTCATAACCAGTCCTTGCAGCTGATGGCACAGGTAAATCCCTCCCATTGATCTTCCAACAGCAACCAAGGCTCAACTACAAGAAGTGAGTGTACTAAGCCCACAAGAAGGGTTCACCTCGAGTATCCAGCTTGGGTGATAGGGGAGGCTGTGCCATTGGACCCTACAGGACACATACTGCATTAGGCCATGCTACCAAGATACAGAGTCAGAACAGCTCTACCTAATACATAGAAACAAACACAGGGAGGCTGTGAAAACAAGGAGACAAAGAAACATGGACCAAATGAAAGAACAGATCAAAACTCCAGAAAAAGAACTAAACAAAATGGACATAAGCAATCTATCAGGTGCAGAGTTTAAAGCACTGGTTATAAGGATGCTCAAGGAACTTAGTGAGGACCTCAACAGTGTAAAAAAGATGCAGTCAGAAATGAAGGATTCACTAATTGAAATAAAGAACAATTTACAGGAAAACAACAGTAGAGTGGATGAAGCCAAGAATCAAATTAATGATTGGGAACATAAGGAAGAAAAAAAAAACACCAGGCAACCAATCAAACAACAGGAAGAAAAAACAATCCATAAAAATGAGGGTAGTATAAGCAGCCTCTAGGACAACTTCAAGAGGTCCAACATTTGCATCATAGGAGTGCCAGAAGGAGAAGAGAAAGAGAAAGAAATTGAAAAGCTACCTGAAAAATAATGAAAGGAAACTTCCCTAATTTAGTGAAGGAAATAGACATGCAAGTCCAGGAAGCACAGAGAGTCCCAAACAAGATGGATGCAAAGAGGCCACTCCGAGACATATCATAATTAAAATACCAAAGGTGAAAGATAAAGAGAGAATCTTAAAAGCAGCAAGAGAAGAGAAGTTAGTTACCTACAGGGGAGTTCCCATAAGACTGTCAGCTAATTTCTCTAAAGAAACTTTGCAGGCAAGAAGGGATTGGCAAGAAATATTCAAAGTTATGGAAACCAGGGACCTACAGCCAAGATTGCTGTACCCAGCAAAGGTACCATTTAGAAGTGAAGGGCAGATAAAGAGCTTCCCAGACAAGAAAAAACTAAAAGAGTTCACCATCACCAAACCATTATATGAAATGTTAAAGGGACTTATTACAGAAAAAGAAAATCAAAACTATGAACAATAAAATGGTAAAAAATACAAATCTATCAACAATTGAATCTTAAAATACTAAGCAAACAAGAACAGAGACAGCATCATGGATATGGAAAGTGTTTTGATGGTTGCCAGATGGGAGAGGGGTTGGGGGAATGGGTGAGGAGGTGAGGGGATTAAGAAATACAAATAGGTAGTTACAGAATAGCCATGGGGATGAAATGGAGTAGCCAAAGAACTTATACACATGACCTATGGACATGAAAAATGGTGGGGGGTGTTGCCTGAGGGAGTGGGAGGTGCTGGGGGAGGGGGGAGAGGGGGGAAAGTTAGGACAATCATAATAGCATAATCAATAAAATATATATATTTTTTAAGTACAGGATGTAAAACACTGACTTGACACAGATCCCAACAAAAGAATCCTAGGGATTGAATTCCAGCTCAAACTCAAATGAACCAGCCTTATTATAATATATAAAAAAGTTAACACAATCTTGTTACACGGAAGCTTCCAGATCAAATGTCACAACTGCTACAATACTTGGCATGAATTAGACCTCACTGGAATGTTACATTTCATTCCAGCAAAGATACAGCAAGACAGACATTTGCAGTCTCAGTTGTCTCCAGAGGGTGCCCCCAGACCTCTTAGCACAGGGCTTGGACCTAAAGCTGTTCAATACGTAAGTACCAAATTACCCAGAAAGGATATGGGAGAGTCTGAAAATCATAGGAGAAATGATTCAGGGACGTTGAAGGGAGGGGTGTTTTAGCTTAGCCTGGAATGTTCTTTCTAAGACCTGCCCCACAATAGAACAAAACTGGTGCCCAAGAAAGGAATCAGCACAGTGTTCGCGCAGGTGGGTGCTCACCCAGCAAGGGTGTTGCCAAAGAATCATCTGCACTAAGTGGGAGCCTGAAGTGGGTGACCCAGAGCCCTCGCAGCTCCCCTCCCACAGAGGCATCGCCACAGGAGCATCTACATGGCTGCTGTAGGACTCCGTCTGGCTTGTCCTGCTCCCCTCCACAGCAGCAGCCTGAGCCCTACCGTGCACCCTACCGTGCAAGGGGGGATGCTGTTGGGATCCCCCCAAACTGCACAGGAGGCTGCAATTTGATTCCGTGCACAGCCAAGACCAGCCGCCTTGTGGGTCCTCTCGCTGCCACAGAGGGACTTGCACTGGACATTGGGTAGCGCCTCTGCCCTAAACCAGGGGTACCATTAGCTTTCCATTACTAATCACTCTACCTCTAAAAGGAAACTGTTTTGGAATTTATTCTTCAAGAAATGATGATCTTTGGCTGGGAAATCTGCATCGAGCGCTTTTTATCCAACAGTCAATTCTACATACGTTTAAAACTTTATAAGATGGGAGTTTTGGGGTGCAGGGGTGAGGGGGTCAACAATGGGAGCCTTCAGGCTCCCTTCCTCACACGAACACCCCAATACATAAAAGTCCCAGCATAGGGCTAGAACCAAGGCATCTGGCGATGTTTGCATGAAGCCACAGTGACATCTAGTGGTTATATAAGTTCATCACATCCCCTGCTCATTTTCAGTGAGAGAAAAACCAGTAAAAAACCCAATCCTTTCCCATCCTTCGTATCTCTTATCCAACCAGACCTGATGGCAAGTTGGTAAGAAATACCAGTCAGTAAAACAGCAAATCATTAAAATAAAGCATGTAGCATTTACTGAACACTTAAATATCTAGCTATGCCTTCATTCAGCCGTTGACACACAGCCAGGGTTTCTTCCCTCAATGCGGGCCCGCGGAGCTGTTGCTCGCTGTGCTGCAGAGGCCAAACCTTTGCACGTCCCCTACAACGCCGAGTTCTTGTTTGCTTAAATGGGTGACTCTCAAGACATTTGTGAAACAAGCTTCCCTCCACTGATTTTTATGTTTTTTTCTCATAGTTGTCTCACTTTTTAACAATCATGGCTCTTCCACTCCACGACTAAATAAGGGAAGAGAAGCAGAGTGGGTTTCAGTATTTGGGGATCTAGCGGCGCATGTGGTGTCCACCACACCCCGAGAGGCCCACCGTCGGCTCCAGGCCAGCCCTGACTGCGGGCAGAGCGATCTTGTAAATGTCCCTAGTGCAACTCCAGTCGCCTCCTAGTTCTGCCTTGCTTGTCATATCAGATTTTTAACTGAGGGCAGGGGGCCCCACAAAGGCAGGTGGAGGCACAGGTTTCTAGAAGTGCTACCACTAAGCTATTTGGGGCATAAGAGCCGGAGTCACACTCCCTGGGTTCAATTCCACCTTCTGCCACTGTTAAAGTCTATGATCTTGAGAAAGTCAGTTATCCCCCTAAGCCCAGGTTCCTCATCTGCTGCCTAAGAAACCCTAACTGGGGCTCTTTGCTCTCCAGCTGGCTTCCTGTGACTCGCTCTCAGCTCCTGTGTCAATGGTACGCTCCATGCAGGCGAGCAGGGCAGGGATATACATGATGTTCTTACCAGAACATCATTTTGTCACCATTAGTTTCAGGTATGGCCTGATCCAGGGGCCACCTGATACACAAAGGGCCTGGTTTCCGTTTCTCAACTCTGCTTGTTCAGAGTTGACTCACTTCTCCAAAAAGATGGCTGTCAGCAGCAACTCCTAGGCTTTTCTCCTTCCAAGTTCAAATCCAGTAGAAATGAGCAAGTTGTCTTCCCCAAGAATTCAAAACAAGCCCTCAGGAATTGAGCTTCTTTGCCCGGGTGCTTGTCCATGGATCAGACACACTGGCTGGGAGGACGGAGAATGCCAAGTGGCTTAGCTCAGGCCCTGTGCTCCTGGAACACCAACCTCCCCAAATGCACGTGGGCAGAGGTGAAGAGGGCTGGCTCCCCAAGCCAAATCAGGGATCTATTGCCAAAGGAAGATGGTTAATTCTAGGCAGTGTCACAACAAACTTTAGGAAGTTGAAATTCTCGTTACACAGATGTGGAAATTCAAAGTCCCGGATATTAGGTAAATTGTACAAAATCATACTATTGGAAAGTTGCAGGATTGGATTTGACCCCATTCATGCTTCTGATAAGACCAAAAAAAAAAAAAAAAAAAAAGAGTGGGCGTTTCCCAGGCAGACCGGAGTACGGAGACAGTTCTCAGCAGAGGTTTGTGAATGCACAGGTACAGGGGTGTTAGGAGAACAAGGAGCTTTCAGGGAATTTCAAGTTATGTGCAAAGCTGTTAGACACTGTCACAAAGGAAAGAACTCAAGCTCTGGTTCGGATGGGTCAGAACTCTATTTAGAACTCTATCCATGGTCAACTAGGTGACCATGGTCAAGGACATACCCCCTCACCCCACTTTTATCATCTCTGATACAGGGATGGCATGCTTCATGGGGTTCTTGGGAGGAGTGAGCAAGATAAAACACGGGCGACTGTGCTGTGCCTGCCTCACCCGTAGCATCTCAGGGAACGTTGGTGTCACCGTGCAAACAGTGACGGAAGGCAATGAATGGGAAAGACAATGGGAAAATAACCACGGGCCAGATCAAACTATGACAAGGATTTTAGCTTTTCTCCTCCAGAAAATGAAGAACAATTGAAGGGGATTGATCCGAGGAATGGTCTGATCGGTTTTTCGTTTTAGGATCACTCTGGCAACAATGTGTAGCCACAACAACAGAGAGAGCTGGAGCGGGTGGTGCGGAGGGGGCTAGTTAAGAGTCCACTAAAATAGTAGGTTGACCCAAGGTTGCCAAATCTAGTTCAGTGTCAAAGTTTCTAGGGAAGGTTGTTTTGTTATTGCTTTGTTGTAATAGATTCCTGGACTCTCCAGAGGGGAGAAGACACCTGGGTTGAGGTGTCAGGTAGTTCCCGCCCAGAGAGCTGCTGCCCTTTAGGGAAACTGATCCACCTCCTTCCCAAGGATGAGCATTGATTGAGGAAAACTAGAATTTTTGTAAAAGAAATGCAAATATTAAGAATCAGCCCAATTTCTTTTTTTTTAACTTTAAAAAGAAGACTCTTGAGGAGGTTGGGGTGCAAGGTAAACAATGAGAAAGGCGCACCTGTGCTGCATGGAAGGAAGAGAAGGGGATGGAGCACGACTCTGCGGGAGGTCAAAGGGTTTGACCTGAGCTGAGCACCAGGACACAAGTCGATTCAGCTTCAGGAAATGGCTGGCAGGGACCTCACAGGAGCCAACCCCACCCTGAAAGTCTAGAAGTCCCCATTCGGTCCCCACTTGATAAAGCACAGGCGGCCTTTGTGGGAGAACCACACTGCACAGTTCTTTCTTCAGTCGCCATCCGGGAGGGCCTCGCGCCCACGGTGGTACCGGTGACTCTCTGACTCAGGACCTCACAGACTTGAACTGCCTCGTGCGAATGACAGATAACTGTGAGTTCAGTGGATCACACATGGGCCACTGTACTCCCATCCTGTGTAATTCACCCAACCACTCCCCCCGTTCTCAGGTGTTTACGTTGTTTCCAAATTTCCAGCAGTAAATTTAATGCTGCAATGAACATGTGCACATAAAACTTTTATTGCTATCACTTCCAACTCTTAAATATTTAATGTTCTTTGATGAAACCTGGTAAGTTATTTTCTCGAGTTCAAGATACCAAGTCCCAAGTACTTCCTTCTCAAAGGATGCAACTAGAGTTCGTTTGATAAAGTTCAACACTTGATTTAAAAAAAAAAAAAAAAAAAACCTCTTAGCTAGCAAAGAATAAAAGGTAATTTCTTTAACTTGATAAAAGATACCTACCGGAAATCTAAGCAAACATGTTACTTAAGGGTTCCCCTAAAGGTCAGGAGTGAGATATGAATGCCTATTATCACTGTTTCTATCAACAATGAAGATCCTAGTGGGGGTGGGGGCAGCAGAAACTTGCTGCCTCTTCCAGAGGTACAGAAAAACAGGCATTCTCGTTCACTGCTTATCTAGTAAGTTCAGTCTTTAAGGATGGCAATTTGGCAACATATGTAAGTCTTAAAGGCACATACTAACCCTGTACCTCCATCCCTATGAACATACCCTAAGAAGATACTTAGGGCTGTGTCCAAAAATGTAAATGTTAGGATGCTCGCTCACTCCAGTACTATCTACAATCAGAAACAAGCTGGGTGGCACCAGGTACTCGTTTTTCGAACTCTGGTGTGAACACATGATGCAGTACTAGTCACAGAGAATGACGCTGCATGAGAGCAATTACTGGGAAGACGGCTTAGACTTGTATGCTCGATGTGCCTTTCATAGATAATGGTGTACACACACGCGCACACACACAGTAACGTATTGGAAAGACCCATACCAGAATATGGGTGATTTCTTGTGCTGTTTTCCTAGTTCCCTTAAAAGGTGTCGTACTCCTGATTGGGACATGTATATACTTACAATGCTTCCTCACATGATGGGTGAAGGCAGCAGCTGTATACTTGGTAACAGCTATTACTCTGGAACCCACAGACCAGAAAGCTAAGTTGCATCCTTATTGCTCTATTTTATTAAACAAAGGAAAATCTAAAGGTTAATTTTGTACGCACGCATGCACACACTTAAGCGATCTCTGCTGACTCACATTCAGGAACCCACTGTCCTGCCAAGGTCTCGGCAGGCCACCGGCCACCACGCAGCCCAGAGCTTCGACGGGGGAGATGGAGCTGATCGGGCTGTTTCCCTGGTTCGTGTGACCAAGGTGGTGGAAAGGTGAAGAGAAAGGAGGAAGGGGGATCTCACTACAGTGTTCTGTGCACGCGCTCAGACAAAAAACAGCACAACAGCTACAACAATGTGAGGATCTTTATGCACATATCTCTGAAATCCACACAGTTCTTCAGAACGGCAGAGACACAAAAAAGGAATGTCCTATTCCAAACAGTTACAGCCATAGGCCAACATTACAAACTAGGTTTAGGTTGTCTGGAGGCTTCTGTAAGAGGACTGAGGTTCAGAGGCGTCAGACGGAGTCGGCTCCCGGCGTAAGTGCTGACAGGGCGCAGGCATCCCTGAAGATAAAGAAACCGCTACGGGGTAAGTACTTCTGGTGCTTGCATACAGTGTCCGATACATAGGGGAGATACCGAGTTCATACTGGTCTTTGTTCATGCAGTGTGCTGGAGGCTGCTGCCGATTTATTTTCTAAAGTAGGCAAGGCTTCTAAGTGGACCGAGTCATAGTTGATAGTGGTTACATGGTATAATGCATGCACATTACTGGTACAGAGAGTGCATTAACAGGAAATCTGTCGGTGTTTTAAATCCTGACAAGGTCATTGTTACCTCAGAAGATGATTATGTTTTCAGTTATTCGTTCATTCAACAAACACTCATCCCATGCTCATGCATCCCTTTCTAAGACCAGCATGGGGAACACGCATGTGCTGCCAACACGGAGACAGGTGGTGACAGCGATGGCCAGATCCACCACCGCCCGTCTGGACCCAGACCCTCAGGGAGCTGTGAGCTGACTCAAGAGAGAGCAATTCGCTGTGCAAGTCAGACATCCCTCAAGGGGAACAAGGCTCTTCTGACTCATTTGGAACGGGGGAGGAGAAAAGAATATGAGGTGGAATCATTCCTATCTGTCAGGTTTAACAGATGAAAGAAAGTCGTGTCATTTGCTTAACTTGGAGAAATGCAGTGGGCCTCGATCCCAGGCAGTTTGCAAAATAAGCCCAAGTCTCCACTTCCACCCTCCCCAAAACATGGACTGTGAGACTGGCTCCTTTTTAAAGAAGCTACATGCTAACTTCAGGTAGCACGGAATTCACGACCGAAACTGCAATATCTTATTAGTCATGCTTCCCATCTTCAGTTCCTTTGGGGGTAAAAATAGCACACAGGATAAAATGACTTTTTGCCATTGCATTTGTCCTCTTGTGCTTCGTACTCAGAAAAGCCCACACAACCACATTCTCTGTTTTATTATAAAAATGTATACCCCTCACAGTAAAAGCCCTGTCTAAACCTATAGCTTTGGTTTCAGAATTGGCAATCCAATTAGCCCAAATTAACATTGACTGCATCGGCCCTACGCCCGCAAACACGACCACCGTCCTCCAGAGACAGGATAAAGACGCCGAGTCTATTCCCATGACTGAGAGAGAAGGGGAGTGATGGGTGAGCCTTCTTTTTAGCCACAAGACTTCATGCAGCATTTTAAAAATGAACTATCTGTTCAGATAAAAGGGGTTGAGCAGGTTTGGGGAAACACGGTCACAGGACTGGCAGGATGTGGAGAAAGGTCCTTGTAGTCAGGAGGGAGTGCAGTGAGTGGCTCCTCAGTCTTGCTGTGTAGAACCTGTGTAGCCAACACACCTGTGTACAAAGGGCATTACCCCCGCCTATTGCCCTGGAGGAAATGTGGCTGAGTCGTGCTGAATACCGGCAGCATTTACCTCGAGTGTCTGAAGTGCTACTTCACCTCTCTGCGGCTCAGTTTCCTTCTGCTTAGTGGCCGTAACAGGTCTGTCTCTGACCTGCTGGGACCCGGGGAGGAGTGGATGAGAGAGGGCTAGAAAGCCGTGGGGCCTTCTCCAGAGAAAGGCAGTGTTCAAGTAACAAGGTATTCAAAGTATTCCAATCGACAAAAAAAGCACAAAATTCAAGTAACAGAGTTGCAGGGGCTATGTCCCAGCTTTTGAGCAGAGGCCTGGCTGCATCTGCGGTGATGAGCTGGGAGGGAAAAGAGCTGCACAGTGGAGGAGGCGGGACAAGCTGCGCGCAGAGCCCAGCACGTCACCCCCCCACCGGGGCCCCACATGCCATTAAGAGGAGAAAATGAACCTTGGGGAAAGCTTAGTGGAATGAGCCAGCTGTTTAGAGAAGCTGCTGAGTGCACATCCCATTTGTGTTCTCTGCACAAGATCTTCAAGTCAGCGATCAACTACATTTCAAGGGAAAAAGGTTTTCTTCCTTTTGCACATAGAAATAGAAAGTGAGGGAAAGGCTATCTAGATTTTTCTCCTGCACTTTAGCAGAAGCATAAAAAACAATCTGAGACTGGCTAAAAGAAACGGCCGAAGGAAAACTCACACATACAAACATCTCCCCAACAGGGCATGAAGAGGAAAATCAGGAAGTTTTTTTGCAACTAAGAACTTACTTTCTTTTCACAGTTTCTGCCTAGCAAGGTAGTGGTGCATGCTTGAGTGTAATAATGCCCAAAAGACTAGAAGCTTTGGGGACCCTGAAGGCCCTTGAAACAGGACGAAGGAAGAAGGGTTAACAGTCTAGACACATAAGTCTTTTCTAAACAGTTGACGATGAAAAATTGGAAAAACTTCACATTTTAAAACCACAATATTTATTTTGCCACAAGAATCCACTGTACCAGTTATCAGTGGATCGGAAAACATCCCTACTCTAGCTCCCATTATAAAACTTCCAACTCCCATCTTTATGAATGCGGCTCATCTCGGAACCTAACTATTCGTTTTCACTGGACAACTGAAATTCTTTTGCAGCCATTTACCTGAAACCCTCATACCACCGTGAAAAGGAGAATCTCAATAAAACATTTCTGGGAATCATCGTTTCTTAGTGCTACTGTTTCCACCACCGGGTTTGCTGAAGCTCCTGCTCATATGAGGGAAGTGCACGGTTGGGGTTCGTTCTGTGGGACCATATAACCCCAAATTCCTGGCAGTGGCTGACTTCCGCAGTGGCTTGATGCTGGGAAAGGGGTTGAAGATGGGAGTTTTCGGGTGGCTGCCTTGGGGAGCTTTGCTGGTGGCTTTGTTTTCTCCAGGGGCATCAGACTGCTCTGGGAAGTGCCGCAGGCAGGGCAGGTGTCCCTGGGGCTTGGCATCAGCAGCAGCAGTCCCTGGGTTCAGTTCCAAGGCTCCTAATCTCACCTGGACTGCAGACACATCAGCATCTCCAAACACTGGCTCCGGAGACTGCCCCTCCACAGTCCTGGCAGCGCTGCCTTCAGCGCCGCCCCCTTCTCTTCCGGCTGTCGCTGCACAACTGGAAGAAAACGCCTCTGCTGCCCCCAGGCTGCTGGCCTTGCAGCCCTCATTCTGTTCTTCTATCAGCCCCACGGTGTCCCCGCAGCCTGGCTGACTCTTGGTCCTTGTCATGTTCTTCTTGTGGACTCGGATGTGAGTTCGCCATGGAGAGTTGAGCTTCGACTTAAGGTCTTCGTAGGGGATAGGAGACAATTTGCCTCCTGAGTGACCAGGGATGTGAATGACAGCATTCCTGGCGGCTCTGTTTGACATTTTCATCTTCTTTCCTAAAAGAAGGTGGTTTATAACTGGAGAGTTGTTTACCTGAGACGGGAGAATGCTGGTCACTGGTCCTTTGTCTGAAAGAAGCATTGAAAGGGTGTGTGAAACATACCCCAGAGAAGCAAAACACACCCCTCCCATAACCAGAATCACACAGAGATTGCTCCCATGCCCTCTCCCCCGCATTCCCACGGTACTGGTGGAGTCATGTGACTGAAAGCAGCAAAAACTGAGTTCCAACCGAGAGCCGGGGGCACCTATTCCCTTCTCTTCGAAGAGGCAGAGACCAGGGGCTGAGGATGCAAGGAGGAACTGGACTGTGATCCCTCCCGACTCATCAGAGCCCTGATGACGTTTCCAGGGAGTTTCTGTCTCAGAGGTCTTCCATCCAGAAAATTTTGAAGATGTTTTAAAAATAATGAGTCAAACACTACGACCATATGGATTATCAGCAGTTGGTTTCTGGGAGGTAGGAAAAGAACACACTGCATATTGTGAAGTGAGTGAGAGAAGTGATGAGAACTTGGGGAAAACGCAGTAAAATCGCAGCTATATAATGTCTGGTCCCAGGTATGAGAAACCACTGTGCCCTCCAGGGACTTGGAAAGCCAGTCGAAAACTGGAAATCTGCAAAAGCTTTGCTCTCCTGGAGGGCACTGTTGGCAGTATTGTTGCCCTCCTCCTGTGGCCATGACAGGGCCCCTACTCCGTGAAGCTTAAACACACTTGGCCCCAGAGACAACAGCAGCAAGCAGAAGGAGCGGGGAGAAGGTTCCGCCCTCTCTGGGCAAGCAACCTTCCCTCCGACATCCACATCGCCCAGCTGAGCTTCCTTCTGTACTTCTCCACTGTGGTCTTCTACCTCTGGTCACACACCAACCCTCAGTGAAAGAGCTGACAACTGTCTCCTCTTCACCCCATGTCCTACCATCTCCTTCAGTGACTACTGTCTGAGTGACCCATCCTCATAGTTTTTCAACCTCCCCAGTTCCATCCTAAACCTTATCGCCTAGATCTACGCAACATGGAAAACATTCAACTCTAATATCCTTCTCTTTGACTCTTCCAGCTCTCAGGCTCTCATTTGAACTCCACCCGGTGCTGGATTCAGTGGTTCGATTCTTGATCATTGGAACTTGAACCTTTGTTTCCTTGATCCCTCCATCCTCTAGTAACTTCTTGTCTAGCTTTGACCCACTGAGACCTGGCCCACCCTGATGGCTGCACAGCTGATTACATGGATGCTGCATCCCCAGTGACCACGTGTTCCAGGCATCCCTCTCCCTCTGTCACACATGCCTGGCAAAACCCCAACCTGGATCCACAATCCACGTTCTCTTTTCCAAAAGGGAGCTGCTAAAAGCTATAGGGGGAGAAAAATCACACGGCCATGTGGATTGACAGCCCTTTGAATTCAGAGCTTCCTATTTAGTTAGGTACTCAATGCTGCTGAAACATCTTTTTCTTTCACTCTGCCATTGCTTTCAACAGCCGATCCAAATCTTCATTATTTTCTTTAAGCTCCCATTCAACCCTCAACTTACTCCCAAGAAAACAACTTTTGCTCCAATTTCTCCATGAAAACAGAAGCTATCAGGTCTGAATGACCTCAACTTCCTGCCCTCTGTAAACTTGGAAGCTGGTATCTCAACCAGCTTCCTTACCACCTTCCTTTAAGTCTCAGATGTAATGGTCTTTTGCTTCTAGCTCAAGTTCAGTCTCCACCTGTGCTGCTAATCCTGTCCCATCCCACCCCCTCTAACACCTTTCAACTCAGTGTGTGGTCCCCACCCAGCAGTGGTGGCATCACCTAACAGCTTGTTGAAACTGCATAACCTCAGCCCCACCCTAAATCTACCAAAACAGACTCTTCATTTTAACAGATTCCAAAGTGATTCCTCTGCACAGGAAAGTTTGAGAAGAAATGCTCTAGAACACTCTCTCCCTAAAAATAACCAAATAAACCATGTTCTAGAGTAGGGGCTGGCAAACTTTCACTGTAAAGGACCAGATTATATATATTCTAGCCACTGTACTATAAAATCTGTCATACACAACATGTAAACAATGGTCATGCCTGTATTCCAATAAAACTTGACTTACAGAAACAGGCAGCAAGCAGGATTTGGCCTGTAGACCACAGTTTGCTGACTCCTGACTAGAGAACAAAGTGCTGGGCTGATTTAGCACCCAATGGTGATCGGTCACTATCTCACCCAAAGATTCATACGGCACAGCTGAAAAGGGACTACACAAAGGATTAGAACACGGGACTCCAGCACTGGCCTGACCGCTGACTACAGCTACATAATCCTGGACAACTGCTAAGCCTTCCTGAATCACCACTTCCTCACCTTTTAAAAGGATGTAAGAGTACCTGTCCTCGCCTTCCTCACAGATTTGCTTTAAGGACCAAATGAGGACACGTATGTGCCAATGCTTTGTAAACTAAAGTGCTGTAGCTGTCGGTTTCTTTTGTGGTTGCTTTCCTAATGATTCAGGATACAGTACGCATCTTCAAGAAGTTGCCCTCCATCCCTGAGAAGTGGGACGTAAAGTCAGTTTTTGTGCAAGATCAGTCACGTGCTCACAAGCCTCTTAAAAACATGTCAGATTTATATTTGGGGCAATTCTGAACAGGTATCATTTTCATTAGAATTTCACTTAGAACAAGACAAATCAACTCCAAAATCAGCACGTATGAAACAACAAAGCAGATTGTTTACCGGGATTTTTGGAATTAAAAACACAAAGAAAAAAGAAGCTCGACAATCCTTGGAAAAGAGCGTTTCCGATTGTGTTACAACCGTTCTCATCAGCAGAGTCCCGAGACGCCGCTTGCCCTGCAGCGAGGCGTAGTAACGGCTTTCTCCTTGTCCTGGGACCACAGCATCTGTTACATTACCCCCTAGAAGACTAATGGATGGCTTAACTTCCTGGCACGCAGATCACTAAATGCTATTTTCAAATGCCCGGAATTTCAGAGGCAATAGCTCCCAAACATCTCAAGTCCAAGGGTTGTTTGGCTTTGCAACATTCTAATCATTTGTAAAACCCCTCTCCGCAAGCACACATAGCAAAGATGTGTTTGATACCATCCATTGCCTGGTCCTTGGGACCTAAAAAGAACCCATGGTCTTTTTCTTCTTTAGAGCCTGATAAAATAAAATTAAAAGTGAGATGCTAAATCTGCTATCACCTCGTGCCAGCTGTGTTTGTGGATGCTGAGCTACAGGGAGTAGTAATCCCGAGGGCATCCTAGGAATATTTGTTCTTCCTTTCACAAGCTGAACACGGAGTTGAAATGGATTCAAAGAATCGCATTACCTGCTCTGATGTACACCTGATGGACCTGCTGCTGCTGCTTCTTTTTAATCCGAGAATACTGCCGCTTTAGCGCACTGATGTCCGTGGTCATGCGCTCCATCATCATACTGTTAAAGGCCGCGTGGTATTCACTTCGACAGGAATTAATCGCTCCTGGACTCAGCTCCGCAATGTTATTAGATCTCAGACTCTGCTCTTCATTTGGTTCTGTGCCCGAGGGAGGAGACGAGGAGATGCTGTCAGTGGAGGAGAACGGAACTAAAGGGGCACTGATTACACTATAACTCGAAGTTGCGTCATAATCTCCAGAAAATTCTAAACCACACAAAAATGTACACTAGAATTTGTCTAGTGCTTGTTTTAATTTAGCCCTGAAAATATTTCTGAATTTTATTAGCCTAACTGTAGGTCTGAAATAAGCAGTGTGGGCTCACTGTTTGATTTTATTACCATTTTCTTCATTATATAGACATAAGATTAATTGTTTCCAGAAAAAAATCACTGTTGTTAAATGCCATTAGGAAACTATTACTCCAGCTGTCAAGCCATTGTTCAGGTTTCCATATAAATGCAGGAGGATTTATAAAGGATTGATAGTTTGTAAAGTTTAATCCATCATTACAAGTGAGTTTTTAAGTTAAAAACAGCAACACATTCTATGAAATTATCAAAACTTCAAGACACGCTACCGCTAGAAGTAAATGTTTTTATTCATTTAACACCACTTCCTGACCATATACTGTGTGCGTTATGTCTGATGTGGTTTCTGTTCCCGTGACACCTACAACTAGCAGATTTGTCCCTGAAGGAAAACTGAGGTTACGTGTAAGCGAGAGAAACAAGAACCACGTGAGAGGGCGCTCACAGGCCGCACAGGCAAGGGGGGCCGCCCGAGGCTTCTCTGGCCCAGTGTGTGAAGCACACCTGGGGGCCGGCTCAAGGAAAAAGATTAATAGGGATTCCAACTATTCTAAAAACTGCTGCAAGTGTTATTCAGAAGCTAAACATCTGATAAATTTACTTCCTTTTTTTGCTGAAAACACTTGTGCAAAGAGAAGAAAATTAAAAGGGGACCGGCAGATCTGAACTGAAGTAAAACCAATACAAAGGCTAATGATGACAGTTAGGAGAAAGTGATCGTGCCGTCCCAGAGCGCAGAGCTGCGCAGAAAGAGAGACGGAGAAAAGGGAGCGCAGACTCAGACTTCAGAAATGTAGCTTCAAAAACTTTAGAGTTAAAATTCACATGGATCCCATGCCTAGAAACCAAAAGCTGAAATCCAGGCAACAGGAGAGAGGGTGGATGGCATTAAGAAATCAATAGGGTTCTTGTTGGGTTCACATTTTTAAAAGCCTTTTAAAAAGATAAGAGGAAAGTACATACCAAGGACATACACACAAGAGTATGAACCCAAACCATGAAACAGGTTAAAATTCAAAACAAGCTAAGGCTTAGGGAAAATACCCAAAACTAGCACTACCAAAAAGATGAAGAAGATAAAGGAGACAAAAAAAAAGATAAAGGAAAAAGACATTAATAGTGACAGCAACAAAGCACAAGAGGAGGAGAAGGAGCAGGAAAAAGATAAAGATGAAGAAGAAAACTTCTAAAGAATGAAAATGAGAAGATAGCCCCGTGACTTTGAGAAGGTGGTATAAAGTTAGCAGATGACAGAGAAGGCAAAGGTGTTTGACATGTTTTGTTTCTGTCCCCTTTTAGCAAGGAGAATGGTCCTCACACTGAAGACCTAGAATAAATATCCCAAAGGAAGAACTGCCACTCAAGACGGGAAAGAACAGAGTGAGAGCACCGCAAACTGCTGCAAAAGAGTTCGTTACCGACAATGTCTAGACTGCAGGAAATCTATTCTGTGCAAGAAAAAAGACAAGGATAACCCGGCGTCCGATTCAGAGCACCACATTTTACAAGGGGCACGACCAAACTGCAGGACATGTAGAAGTGAGTTTATAGACTATGAACAGTTCTGAAAGTCATACCCTGTGAGAAATGCTTAAAGAAATTCTAAACTTGGGCCATGGAGAAAGCTTTCGGGGACATGATGGCTCTCCTCAAAGATCTGAGGAGCCATCCAGCCAAAGGGGAGGTAGACTCATTCTGTTTTCTTCCGAACAAACTGTTAATAGAGCTGTAGGTGGAGGTTATCTCTTTGCAGCGGGAAACCCTGGGCTAAGTGGAGAAATCTAACAGGATGTTTTATGAGATAATGAGTTTCTTGTCACTCGAATTCAAGCAGAGGCCACAATGTTTTAGATTCAGAGGGTATTTCTATACTGCAAGAGAAGCCAGTCTAGAATGAATTCAATTAAACTCAAACAGAATACAGTAGGCATCCATTACATTCTAGGTTCTACACTAAGGCGCTAAGCATGCAAAGTTGAATCAGTGAGAGGGACAAAGTCACCATAAAAAAATAAATGTATATGCATGCAACACATAACGCAGAGAGATCCTACTAAATGATAAAGTAACAGAGAAGATTCCTTTAATAAAGACTTTTAATAGGGGTACGAGTTCAGGAAACAGTAGGAATTTACGGCACACAAGAATAATATCCCTGCTAGAGTGAACTAACACGCTGTGACCATCTAAATAGACAGCCACCTCTTTACCTTTAACTTGCTTTTGGTACTTCTGCAGTTCAGGCGCCAGGAGCCCACTGAAAGGTCCAAGACACCCCACGGCATTAGCAATAGCATCTTCATCATCTGGGTCATTCTCTTCATCACTGTCTCTGACCTTCCCGGGTCGTCTTGGAAAACATAAATAAAAATACATATTCAAAGAATATAGTGGCATTAAAAAGTAAGTAATATAGTCACATGGTTTAAATGACATGTGTAATTTATAAATGTAAAAAGTCTCTCTCTCATCACTATCCAACTTCTGCCCAGCTGTCCCACCTAATCCCCCCATGTGAACACCACTAGCTAATGACATATGTAATTTCGAATTAGTGTTTTGGGTTCCTTCCCAGAAGATATATTCCCAGAAGTGGGATTGCTGGATCAAAAGGCAGATCCATGTTTAATTTTTCGAGATATCTCTATACTGCTTTCCATAGTGGCTGCACCAGTCTGCATTCCCAACAACAGTTCAAAAAGGTTCCCCTTTCTCCACATCCTCACCAGCACTTGTTAATTTGTTGATGATGGCCATTCTGACAGGTGTGAGATGGAATCTCACTGTGATTTTAATTTGCATTTCTCTAATGATTAGTGATGCTGAGCATCTTTTCGTGTCTATTAGCCATCTGTATGTCCTCTTTGGAGAAGTGTTTATTCAGGTCCTTTGCCCATTTTTCAATTGGGTTGTTTTCTTGGTTTTGAGTTTTGTCAGTATTTTATAAATTTTGGATAGTAACCCCTTATCAGATGTATTGCCGAATATGTTCTCCCATTCTGTGGGCTGTCTTTCTATTTTGTTGATGATTTCCTTGGCTGTGCAAAAACTTTTTAGTTTGATGTAGTCCCATTTGTTTGTTTTTTCTTTTGTTTCCCTTGTCTGGGGAGAGATATAATCAATAGAAAATTCCTATGAGCAATGTCCTAGATTTTGCTGCCTATGTTTTCTTCTAGGATTTTTATGGTTTGGGGTCTAATATTTAAGACATTGATCCATTTTGAATTTATTCTTGTGTGTGGTATAAGAAGGTGGTCTGGTTTCATTTTTCTACACATATCTGTCCAATTTTCCCAACACCATTTATTGAATAAACTATCTTTAGCCCATTGTATGTGCTTGTTTCCTCTATTAACTGACTATAAAGGCATGGGTTTATTTCTGGGCTCTCTGTTCTGCTCCATCAATTTAAGTGTCCATTTTTATCCCACTACCAGGCTGTTTTGATTACTATAGCCTTATAGTATAGTTTGACATTAGGTAGTGTGACTCCTCCAACTTTGTTCTTCTTTCTCAGGATTGCTGTTGCACTGTGGGGCCTTTTGTGGTTCCATATAAATTTTTGAAATGGACCGTGGTTCTAGTTCTTTGAAATACATCACTGGAATAATATGGGAATTGTGTTGAATGTATAGGTTTCTTTGAGTAGTATGGACATTTTAATGATGTTTATTCTTCTTATCCATGAACACAGTATATGCTTCCACTTACTTGTATCTCTTCAATTTCTTTCTTCAGCGTCTTATAATTTTTCATACACAGGTCTTTTACACCCTTGGTTAGGTTTATTCCTAGGTATTTTATTCTTTTAGAAACAATTATGAATGGGATTGTTTTCTTAATTTCCCTCTCTCTTAGTTTGTTATTGGCATATAAAAATGCAACTGATTTCTGGTTATTAATTTTGTATCCTGCTACTTTGCTGAATTCATTTATCAGTTCTAGTAGTTTCTTGGTGGAACCTTTGGGGTTCTCTATGTGCAGTATCATGTCATCTGCAAATAAAGACAGTTTTACTTCTTCCTTTCCAATTTGGATGCCTTTTACTTCTTCTTATCTCGTTGCCATGGCTAGGACTTCCAGTGCTGTACTGAGTAAGAGTAGTGAAAGTGGACATCTCCATTTCATGTTGTCCAAAATATTTAAGGTCCTCTCACTTTTTTAATTTTTTTGTTTTTGTTGCTCTGCCTGGTTGTTTTTTCTACCTTGTCTTCCAAATCACTGATTTGATCCTCTGCTTCATCTAACCTACTGTTTATTCCTTCCAGGGTATTATTTATTCTCAGATATTGCATTCTTTACTTTGACTGGTCCTTTTTCATGGTTCCTACGTCTTTTTCCATGCTGTTGAGTGTCCTTATAATCATTACTATAAACTCTCTATATGATAAATTGCTTGCCTTCATTCATTTCAACTAGTTCTTCCAGAGAATTCTCTTGTTCTTTCATTTGGTGTCTGTTTCTTTGTCTTCCCTATTTGGCTGCTGCTTTGTATTTTCCAACTTAGTTGTTAAACCAATCAAGCTGTGATCAGCTTAAGTGCCACATGATGGGGCAGAGTAATTCCTGCAGGCAGGGCTATTGCTTCCCCTCAGGCTGATGCCACTTGGAGCAGAGTGCTCTGCCTGAGAAAGATGACTTCTGCAGTGTGGGGAATGTCTCAGCACAGGGATCCTGATAGCTGCTCCTTCAGTTCCCTCCCCAGAGCCACCAAGCCCAGACTCTCCTCAAGTGCCCCTAGTCCCCTGTGTCCTCACTCTGCCAGAGTCCAGAGTAAGTGGCTGCAAACAAAATTTTGTGTGTTGGCCCTTTAAGAGTCTCCAGCCACCTTTCACTGGCAAAGAGAAACCTTGCTGCCTTTCATTGCTGGATGTTATCTGGGTTCCTTTCTGGCTCTGGTGCTGTAGGATGGGGAGCCCAGCTTGGGATTTAGACCCCACATTTCTCAGGGGGAACCCCCGGCTGCTGAAATATCCCTCTGGCACTTCAGCTGCTGCCTGTGGGAGCCCAGCCAGCCCTCTCGCGCCTCCTCTGCACTCCCTACCAGCCTTGTTGTGGTGGTTTCTTCTGTCTGTCCGTGGCTATCAGGCTTCTCTCCAGCTAGTGTTCAGTTCATTATTCAGAATGATTTCTCCACAATTTAGTTGTAATTCTGGATCGGTCCTGGGAGGAGGTTCGTGTAGCTTTCACTTACTCCTCCCCCATCTTGGAACCTCATATATTCATTTTTTTCTATTCAGTTCTTTCATCTATATAAAATGTATCCTGATATAGGATGTGAAGGACGACTCTAACTGTATTTCTTTCCAGATTAGGTCTCATTAACACCATTTACTAAATAATATATCTTTTCATTATTGATTTGATA
Source organism: Desmodus rotundus (assembly GCF_022682495.2). Classification (NCBI taxonomy): domain Eukaryota; kingdom Metazoa; phylum Chordata; class Mammalia; order Chiroptera; family Phyllostomidae; genus Desmodus; species Desmodus rotundus. The sequence goes on from NC_071389.1 coordinate 142,198,444, forward strand.
TGCCAAGTTTTCATATTCTGAATTCCTGTATGTATATTTGTCAATTTCCAGTATTTTAAATTAGCTCATCTGTCTCTTCATGCACCGGTTCTACACTACTTTAATTATTGAGATTTTTAATATTTGATATTTTAAATAAGTGGTGGGGTTGCTAAATGTGCTTCAGTTTACATTCTAATCTTTCTTACAAAGTAGACTTTAAAAAATCATTCTCTTGAGTTTAAATCAACACCTTAAAAACATTCAGGTTTTAAGTGCCAAACTACTTTGAATATGTTTCTAGGGCATAACAACTATTAAGTCACAACAACAAATTAAGGTATTAAGTCTTTTATCATGAAAACAAGAAGGGAAAAAAAGAGACCTTACCCAGAAATGGAGGTGGGTTTAACTGTAGCTGAGAATGGTGTAATGTTGTAGGTGTATTTTTCCCTCAACTCTGCCAATTGTGGAAAAGGGAATGGAGCCATAGAATAAACAGTCTGAAAAACAAAAGCAAAAATACCAAGCCTGAAATGGAGGCCTTAAATAACTCTTATCAATCCCAGAAAGACATGATTTCAGTGGGAAAGAGGAAATACTGCTTCCTACACAGCGAGTGGAAAAATTGTACTTCAATATCCATTTTAGAGAAAGACAAAAGAATACTGATAAACACAATAATGAGTTCTCGAATCAACCTGGTTGCAACTGGGCATTTCAACTGGTGAGCAAGGGTGGGCAAATGGGGCAGTGTGACTTCCTGCTGCCCGCTTCTGGGACGGGTGATTCAGAAACCCACAGCTCCCTCCTTTAATAAAGAGCCCATAGATGTTCTTCATGTATAGTGCTTGTTTTTCAAAGTTTTGTTTGACTCTTTTTATAGAGATTTAATGTCAGCCTGCTGGATAAAATTAAATCTCATGGTTAATCTGGTGATCAACTGCTCATTTTCTCCAAAAACACCTTTTCAAATATCTGTGAATTGGTGCTAAGTGGAAATTGTTAGCCATTATTTTTTTAAGTGACAGTGTAAAGCACAGGCTGTTAAACATCTATAAATAAAAATGAGAAAAACACCCGTGCTTCCTCCAGAATTTCACAATTATATGTCATTCTATCAGCAGGAAGAAAGTAATCTTATTTGCTCTCTTAATTTTATTAAAATTTAATTGCTCCAAAATTTTAATTATATTTTTTCTTCAATCCTTATGGTCCTTTTTTTTCAGATTTGCCCCTTTCTTTTAATTTTTTAAATATTTTACTGTTTATACTATTACAATTGTCCCAATTTCTCCCCCTTAGCTCTCTTTCATGCAGGCCCCCTCCCCTACTCCCTCAGGCAGTCCCCACACCATTGTCCATGTCCCTGGGCCATGCATGTGTGTTCTTTGGCTACTCCCTTCCCCTTCTTTCAACCAGTCCCCACCTTCTCCCTCTAATAGCATCTGCTTCAAAACTATTAAAGTATTTCTTTTTTTTTTAAACTATTGTTGAAGAACAGTCGTCTCCATTTTCCCACCACCACTCCCCCCTGTCCCACCCTGTTGGGAGATCTGGACAGCTACTTGCAAAAAAAGGAAACTCGACCACCAACTTACACCATACACAAAAACAAACTCAAGATGGATAAAAGACTTAAATATAAGTTGTGACACCATAAAAGTCCTAGAGGAGAACATAAGCAGGAAAATCTCAGATGTTCTACACAGCAATATTTTTGCTGATGTGGACCCTAGAGCAAGGGACACAAAGGAAAAAATAAACAAATGGAACTACATCAATCCCTAAGATTCTTATTCATCAGAAAATGTATGTTTATCACACTAACTTTCATTTCTCCCAGGAAGCTTTTAAATATGCTGACAATTTCTAGGGGAATATTTTAAAGTGGTATTTTTTCATTCCAGCAGGAGTTTTCCTGAAGACTTAGAGGAGACATCTACTATTCGCATGGGTATGGAAAGGAGGCTTCTGAAAGGGGCTCGAGTGTGCTGCCAATTTACTTTATAGACCAGAGCCACCTCTGTCACCACCCACTGCAGTTCTGATTCTAAACAGCCTACACATCTGACTGTCCCCAAACAGATATAAAGTATCCACTTATAAATCTTACTGTACCATCCCAAGATTCTGAACAAGTAAGGGTTGGCTAAAATTCCTTCCTTCAATTTTCTATTGCTTACTATGCAAAGCTACGCAGCTTATAGGGACCACAAACATCAGCTCTAAGCCATTTTATCCACTACATATTTGATTATACCCAAAGGCTGAGAAGCAATACACATTTACTAACAGTGGACTGTTCCCCCATGGAAAGAAGCAGAAGGTATTTTGTGATTCCCACTAGTGTGATATTGGCTGGTTCCCAACCTCTCTGGGCCTTATTTTCCTCACCCGAATGAAAGGTATGAAAGCTGGGACTGTGATTTCCTTGAAAGGAGAGGGGAGGGGAGGGATGGGGAGGAGAGAGGAGAGGAGGGGAGGGGGTGGTGAGATCATAGAGGAGCATATGAGGGTGTTTGTTAATGTTTTCTTTCTTAAGCTGGGTGGTGGGTATGTGAGTTTTGTTATTTTATTTTTAATGCATTCAGTATGCCTGAAATACTTCATAGAAGTTCATTAATAACACGGTCAGGGTGAACTCCCACATTCTTTGATCTCACAGAGGATGCCAACAGCTCATCATCACCCAAGAGGCTGCCTTATTGCCAATACAGAATTCTGTTCTCCTTGCTCTTATGACTCTGCCTTAGCGCCACATACCCTTTAGGAGGGAAATGGAGAGATAGGAAATCCTCTCCTCAGTACCCCCAACTGGAGGCAGGGCACAGCACCTCCGCTCAGGCCTCAGCACAGCAGCATCAGCCTCTGACCACTGCACAGCAAATGTGGTCCCACCGCTGGATCAGGAGTCGGCCTGCCCCTCCCTCACAGGATCTTCTTCCTTCATATTTTGGAAACTTGGTTCAGACATTTAAGAAGCCTGTGTCATTTGGATTCAAGCTTAAAAGATGAAATCATTAACGCTAGAATTTCAAAATTCCTTCCAAATGAAGTAAGATACCTCACAGAAGATAATTAGTGGGGTAACTAGCTAAAAATTCACTGTGTTTTATTTTTGCCGGTTTTATAAAAAGTCATCAGAGCATTTCCTTGTACAGCCTCATGAAGGGCATTTATGAGAAAGAAACGGAGCTTTTCCCGAGTCCTCGTGTCCTGCGGGCCCGATTGCTGGCCTCTCCTTGCGGCCGCAGCCGGAGAGCGTAGTACAAACTGTGGCAGACAGAGTCACGGCAGGAAGGCATTTAGAAAGTCTCTGCCCCTCTTTGACCAGATATTGATCGGAAGGTGTGCTGTAGAAATTGTAACCAAAGGAGGCATTATGCTTCCAGAAAAACCTCGAGGAAAAGTATTGCAAGCAACCGTAGTAGCTGCTGGATGGGGCTCCAAAGCAAAGGGTGGAGAGATTCAACCAGTTAGCACGAAAAGTTGGAGATAAAGTTCTTCCAGAATATGGAGGAACCAAAGTAGTTCTAGACGACAAGGATCATTTCTTATTTAGAGATGGTGACATTCTTGGAAAGTTTGTAGACTGAAATAAATCACTATTGAAATGGCATCATGGGATGTAGCCCATCCCATTGAAGTACTGAAGTCTTTCATCATGTAAATAATTTCTGTGTCTCTTTTATAATAAACTAATGATATCCAAAAGTAATGACATCCAGTGTCTTTTAAAGTGTAGTTTCACTGTACTGATATAAACATTTCCAAATAAAAATATATAAATAAATGGTAAGGAAGGAAGGAAGGAAAGAAGGAAGGGAGAGAAATGGAAAGTACCCTCCACCCCTACTTCATCCATCCTGCCTTAGGGGAGACGGCCTGGGTTCTTAGCAAGCTCCTTCAAAAACCACTCAGCTAAAGACATCCGACCAGAAGAAAATTGGCCCCATTAAGCTCTTATTTCCTACTTTTGCATCAAAATCAGCATGCCTGAAAAATGTTTACAATGCTTCTTTGCATAATTCACTCACAGCCTTGAAGGTCTCATGAGTCTGAGGCACGTTTATCTCATGAACCTACGTTTCCCTGGCCCAACACCACAGTGCTCGGGGTACCTGAGTAGCTCCAGGCTTTCAACCTTGTAAGTCAGAGATTTACAACCAATTCCAAGAAAAAACTTTACTTATAATCATACAGCCAAAATACTTTTTATGGTACACTAACAGAATCTTGGGATTAGGAGAGACTTTAAACATAATTTAGTTCAATCTCCCCCCAGCAGGAATTCCCAGAGCATCTCCAGCAGACGGTCACAAAGGCGCTGCTTGAACACTTCCAGCACACACTGTTTTGCAGGGCAGACCGTTTCCATTTTTGACAGCACTAAGTAATCAAACATTATCTTTCTATTGAACAAGCATCCACATCCTTATAATTTCCACCCCATCACTGATGGAAAATAGTCAACAGTCCAAGGGCAGACCCCACCTTATGGCATGTGAGAGCTGCCCCAGGAAACAGTAAATTATCGACAAGATCTGTGGCTTCGGTTTTTCCAAGCACCTGCCAACCCTTCTAATAATTAGATCTAACTAACTTTTCTTCTGTTTTTTTTTTCCTCACCCAAGAACATGTTTAGAGAGAGAGGACGAGAGGGAGGGAGAGAGAGGGAGGGAAACATCAATATGAGTCAGAAACATCTATCAGCTGCCTCTCGTATGCCCCCAGCCGGGGACCAAACCCACAACCCAGGCATGTATCCTGACCGGGAATTGAACCCGAGACCTTTTGGTTTACAGGACGATGCTCCAACAAACAGAGCCACACTGGCCAGGGCCTAACTAACTTTTCTTTATATTGTCCTCAAAGCATTCATTAGAGAATTTATCAAGAGTTGGACTGAGCCCTGGCTGGGTGGCCCTGCTGGTTGGAGCATCATCACATACACCTAAAGGTTGCGGGTTTGATCCCCAGCAGATGTTTCTCTCTCACGTAAATGTTTCTCTTTCTCTCTCTTTCTCCCACCCCCCTCCAGAATCAATGAACACATCCTTGGGTGAGAATTAAAAATAAAATGTCGTACCGAAATCCATGCATGCTATGTCACTGGCACGCCCCCAATCTCTCTTTCTAACACTATCAATATTTTGGGAGGAGGGAGGAATATTTATAGTTTGTATCTAACAAATTAGTTGTATCTAAAATATTAAAATAACTGTTAAAAGAACTCATACACCTCAGTAATAAGACAAACAACCCTATTTTAAAAGAGAGTAAAAGATTTGAACACACGTCACAAAAGAAGATATTTATGTAGCCAATAAGCACATCAAAAGATGCTCATCATCCTTCGTCATAAGAGAAATGTAAATTTGAACCTCAATTTAAAAAAAAAGTCATTGCTAATTTTAAAAAGTGATGTAATTTACAGGGGGGAAAAGATTATTACAGATGATTTTGTGTCTGGCACTTACAACTGAAAGAAGTGGGGAAGACCGACAGGGAGAACCCGTTCACTCACTGACCTTACAGAGTCCACATTTTTCATCTGGAGCCACTTCGGGTTTGCTGACAGACCGAAGGTCCCCCGTAATTGCACCACAGCCATTGTTAATTTTTTTCAAAGAGTGAATACATAAAAACAGTGGCTTGAAATGACATTCAATATTTCTCTACTTAATACTCTATGATGTCAAGGAAAATCAACATTTCTGTTTACTATCCAAACCACCAACACACACTCACATAGACATTCACATTCACTATCCAAACACCAACACACACTTACCTAGACATTCATATTCACTATCCAAACCACCAACACACACTCACCTAGACATTAACATTCACTATCCAAACCACCAACACACACTCACATAGACATTCATATTCACTATCCAAACCACCAACACACACTCACATAGACATTCACATTCACTATCCAAACCACCAACACACACTCACATAGGCATTTATATTTTAGGCAGCACTGAAAAGAAGTTATATTTCTTTTTCATTATTGACATGTTTCTACAAGAAACATAAAAACATAAGTTGTACAAAATTAGGCTCAGTTTATCATCACCCAGATGTTTTCTTGGCAGGGAAAACGCTACTAAAAGGGAATCTAATCAGTCAAGCCGCGGCCTATGTTTCCCTCTAGGATTCTCTTAAATTGGGCAGTTTCTCTTCTCCTAATACCTAAGGTTGAAAATTCCTGGAGGTCAAAGATGGCAGGTGTATCTCAACGTATCTCATTCGTTATGACAATGTTTGAACTCTTAAGTGAAATAAAATGTTATTTTGTTCTTCTGAAGAGGATTTTAGTTCTTAGAAAGGCATTTTTTGAGTAAGGTGGAGCAGCAAGTAGGATGGTGGGGAACTATCACTGGGCCAGGAGCTGGGGTCTGGGACCCAGTCCTGGGTCTGCCACTAGACAACCTAGGAGACTGGCGAGACGCTTGCTCTCTGAGTCTTAGTTTCCTCTCTGTGAAGTAGCAGAATTAGGTTAATCTTTAAGCTTCTTTTAAGCCAGAGTGTCTCTAGGTATTTTTTTAAAGCCACCTGCATCAGAACCACCCCTGGAGCAAACACCTGAATCCGGATGCACTCCTGAGCCGTTTCTTATACACAGGCAAGTTTGAAACCCGCTGCCTTGAGTTCAGATGTTCTATGATTCTGTGCATCCACTGAGCGACCAGGTGTATTCTCAGAACCGTGCCGGGTGTTATGGAGATACAGAGTAATATGAGGCCTGTCATTAAGGAACTTGTTACTTCATTAGAGGGATAAAATTAACACATTTGAAATATACCAAACAATACCAAATAATCTGCAACAGCTATAAACCAATTGTTGGAAATCTTAAATATCGAAGGCGTGTGAAGGAGGCACCATTAACTAGGGCTGCGGTAATAGAGGCTGTCAGGGGGAGAAGCAACTGAGTAGGAGCCAGGGGTGGGGTGGATAGGATTTTCACAGAGTGTCAGAGGGAAGCACAAGCCCTCTCACGGGAGTGGGCATGGACTAAGAGGGGCTGGGCATGGGAGGGGAGGGAACAGAGCTGTGACCCGTGCAATAGGTTCCGGTTGTGAAGAAGTGGGGAATACCTGTGAGTAGAGGGGTAACGGGGCAGCCAAAGTGCACCTCCAGTGCAGCCTGCCTGAACACTAACTCATCTTGCACTCCCAATAAACCTACCCTTTTCCTCCCCAGCCAGAAACATGCAGGTTGCCCTCGTGTCCTCCGTTTCTTTCTCCCTCACGCCATATCCATTTCCTGGGCCAATTCCCATAAACGACACCTTCTAAGCATTGTCTCTAGTTCACTTTTGTTTCTTCCCTTCACAGCTCCTCACAGGCCTCCTGCTATCACAGCTACAGAGCTGCCGTGTAGTCGATGTGAGAAACAACTCAGACCACTTCCCTCCTCTCCTTAAAACCTTTCAGCCCGCAGCTCTTCTTTTTCTCTTTCCAAAGGCTCCACAGAAGCCCTAGAGCTCCAGCAAGCACATTTCACAACACTGACCTAAAAGATCAAGGCCAAACTCCTTACCACGGTTTGTGATCTCCTGCAACCCACCTCTGCATACCAAACTCCTTGTAGTTCCCTTCACACACCGTAAAGGTTTCCACTGCCATGCCTTTGCTCACCCTGCCCCCTCTCTAACCAGGAACTGCCTCTCTCTGCTCTGCACCACTGCCTCCAACACGTACATACACACGTGTGCATGTGTGTGTGTGTGTGCATGCATGTATATGCACACACAAATATACCTGACCAACTGCTATTAGTCTTCAAAAGTAAAATCAGACATTAATTTCCTCAAGGAAGACTTTTGACATATAGAGATGTTCAATAAATATTTGCAGATGTTAATATAGAACCCCAGAAACAAGGCTGAAACATTTTATTTACTATATTAATAACAAGGAGGCAATGAACGTTTTATGAATAACAATGAAATGGCCAAAGCAGCAAGTGTAGGCTATTACTCCGGAAGCAAAATACTGATTGTATTAGAGCAGAGGGAATCTGGAAGGAAGGACATCATCTATGAATGCTGTTTAACTCAGCAAATGTTTATTAAAAAACAAAAGTAGAAAATTAATTACAGGCTTTCAACACATGTTGGCTTACTGAATTAATAAGTGAGTTGAGCACCTCTAGGAAAAGGCAAAGTGCTACATATTATTAGCACAGCACAGTCCCTGTCCTCAAGGCATTTAAACTACCGCTGAGGAAATAGGATACAGTCTCAAATCAAGGTAGAGATGAACTCTCACAAGGGAAGTACAAAGAAAGTGTCACGGTGACTCAAAGAAATGGGGGATGATTTTAGTTGAGACTATCAGAGAATGTTTAATATAGTAGATGGCATCTGAACAGGAACTCCCACAGGGAGGCAGGCCTTAAACAGGTAAAGGTAGAAGAGAAAGACTGGGCAGAGAGAAAAAAGGTATAGAGGAGGCATATCCCCAGGAATCTCTGGGAGCATGGGAGACAGTTTGACTTGGCTGGAATAGGTCAAGGCTACAAAAGGGAGGAATAGAAACTATAGCTGAAAAGATAGGTTAACATAGGTAGTCAAAAGTACTGGATGATAAGCTGAGAAATCCATGCTATGTTTTGTAGGCAATGAGTAGCCACTTAAGTTCTATGAGTGAGGGAGAAGGGATGATATCTCAGAACCCTGCTTTGAGCACGTGAATCTGGAGCATGTAAAATAAAATGCCAAGCATGGACTTGGCATGCAGAGAGATGCTCAAAAAAGGTGCTTCCCTCTGAGAGAGAGCGAGTGGTGAGCAACGGCGACGTGAGAAGAGTGGAAATCAAGCAGCGGTGTCAGGGCCAGAACACTCCCTCCTCTGAGACAGGCAGGCAGGGAGAAAAGAGGAGAGAATGCAAAGAAACGTTGAACTAAAAAATAATGAACGTTCAGAAAAGTTTTATCGAGTGGTCAACATTCTCAGTAAATAAGGCATCTGCATGCTCAACATCAGGAACTCTGAGGAGGAGCGGAGTCGCCGGGATATGAACAAAGGAATGGAAGCCCCACACCTGTAAAGTCCTAAGTCAGGGCTTGAGTGTTTGTGCTCTGACCTGTTGACTGGGCCCCAGCACCCCAAAATGACCTCAGGCATGGAGCCCAGCATAAAAAGTAAACATTGAAAGTAAGAAAAAAGAGAAAGAAATCACAGAGAAGAAAGAAACTGAGGCCCAAGGACAACCTTGGAAAGACCTACAGCTGCTCAGGGGGCAAGAGGAAGAGCTGGGAAGAGGGGGCAGACGCATCGGAGGAGAGAGTAAAAGGTAAAATCAGGTTATAAAGCCTAATGGAAGAGAGAGTGTTAACAAATCTGCTCTTTTCTGTTCTCATTGTTGATTTGAATGACACAGTAAATATTATACTGAGATAGAATATCACACTAGAAATAACAAAGCCCTTCAAGTCTTTCAGATTAAAATTTCTGATTCATTTATAACATGAGTTGAAAATGTGGGTGAAACAAACCAAAATGCTGATTACAGTAATCTCCTTTTTATTTTCAACAATTTCTCCCCCGAAATAATGACTTCATCCCACAAGATTCCCCTTAAGAATACTAAGAATCAGATTGGGAATAAGCGCCTGGTGATTTGGGGGGGGGGGGGGGGGGGTCAGGTTTTTAAATTTATTTTTGTATTTCACCTCATGATTTTTAAGCATGTTTGACTGAAAGCTTCAACAAATATTTATTATTCATTTCTTCCTCTTGTGACATAGTTAAGATTCTTATCGAATTACATATAGACTCTTGGTCAACTAAAAAACTAAATCCGAGGGCTGGCCAAATACACTTCCCAAGACAGCCGTTCTGGCACTGCTTGCTCCCCAGTACCCAGGGTTCCCCAAGCCAAGGTGGGGCCGTGCTGCCCACTCACCTGCATGAGTTCGTGGCTTTCCAGAAGATCATTCTCTAGCATCTCCTGGGTAAGGCGCCCCATGGTACTGTAGAATTCATCTGCTGTTTCACAACATTCTATCTGCCTAGTAGCAAAAACGACAAAACAAGGAATCGTTTAGAACACCCATGCTATCAGCTACGTGCTTCAGCTACAACAGGATACAAGGTCTGTCCAGAAAGTGTCCAGCCATGTAACATGAAAGACATTTATTGAACAAGATACAAGAAACATTGTACATAGGACAATGACATCTCTGTCCCCTTCAAAGTAGGCACCTTGGGACCTCATACAGTTCTCCCAATTGCCATTAGCTGCCCCATCGTACTTTTCCAAATCTCACTGACAGTCTGAAATCTCTTCCCTTTCAAAGGTGATTTTAGTTGGGGGAAAAGCCAGAATTCATAGGGTGCCAAATCTGGGCTGTAGGGGGGCTGAGTCACTTGGGTGATTTGATGTGTCACCAAAAAACTCTGCAAGAGACGTGATACATGAGCAGAAGCATTGTCGTGATGAAGCTGCCAATCACCAGTTGCCCATATCTGTGGTCTCCTGAATCATCAAAATAGTTTCCATGGAGGAATGTTCAAGCTTAACACAAAATCTGATGCAGATTCATTGCTTTACTCACTCAATCATTTTGAATGCAATAGCCACACAGTACACATGCTCACTCAACAGAGTCTACCGCCCCCACTGACTAGTACAGTGAGGTCATCATTGTTCACACAGCACATCCCAGTCCACTCTCCTTGGCTGCCAGTTTACATCGACGTCCCACAAACTGTTCTCCTTATATTAACAATGGCTGGACTTTTTCCATACAGACCTCGTCATATGTTGCCTCTTGCCATCACATCAATCACATTAGCAATCAACAAAAATGAAAGTCCTGGGACACACTCACAATACAGCCTATTATGCACAGAGAAAAGGTATAAAATATCAAAGGCAATTCAGAGGTATTTATTACAGGATAAGTTCCATCTTTCCAACATGGCTGCCCAGCCTCACAGTCCTACCAGTGGCAACTTTGTTGCTTCCATGTGACTCATTTTACACATCAGAATACCCACCACTGATGAGAAATCATAACCATGAAATTGGGCATGAAGAACTAGTATCCCCAGTAGGAAATCTGTTGTTCTTAATCTACAAACTGTGGTATCATTGACAGACCGAAACCAAACCACAGTAGAAATAAAAGATGAGAAATACTAGAACTTTATCTGCATATTTCATCTGTCTGCAGGATGTTTTCACAGGCAGAATTTCTCCAGTTCTCAGGACACCGCTGCTAGCTGGAGATTACATGCTGTTTCTTGCATTTGGTTCTACATGTAAATAAAGAATATGTCACCTGGCAACTTGTGAGGCAGGGTAGACTTTAATCCTTCTTGAGGGGAGAAAAAAAAGGAGTAGTCCAAAACAAGGAGCATTGTGTACTTATCTGCTATGATGTCCTTTATACAGTGGGATGACTCTATTTGCCCACCAACTACAAGAGATATACTATGATGCATACTAATACTGGCAGATTCTCATAGAGCCATCCACAAAACATAAGATATTGGAAGAGATTCAGGCCCTGGAGTGCTGTTCAAATCTCACTGCCTCAATCATGTAAATAAATAAATGAGATAAACTGTTGAAGTGTTATTACAAAAATGCAGAGTGGTTAAGTTTATCCCAGGGGGATAAGGAAAGAAATAACGCTTAAGATGAGTTTAGAAAAATATTCTCCAGGCTGACAAGGAAGAAAAAGCATTCCAAAGACACGGATGCAGGAGACAGCAGCAGGCCCCACCCAGGGACCTGCAAGGATGGGGCGGGGTTGGGGGCGGGTGGCCTGAAGGACCAGAGGGAGCCAGTGAGAGCTGAGGGAAAAGAGCTATACAGAGAGGACCACAAGGCCTCATTTGCCAGCCGAGTCCCTTCAAAGCAAGAATCACTGAAAGGCTCTTAACAGGGAGTGTGGGCACAGATGTGCCCTTGGCAAGGTCAGCCTGGAGGTGGCATGGCCAGTGGATGTGATGGGTAAACCACGGAAGATACACCAAGATAGTCCAGGCACAAGGCAGCAAGGAAGCAAGCCAAAGCGTAGGGTCAGAGGAGACAGGACACGACCAAGAGATGCCAGTGAAGGTGAGCCAATGGTCTACAACTTACACAGTCCAAAAGTACCCTTGGTGTGGTGAGAGGAAGACAGACAAGTTGCGGAAGCAAGGGGAAAGGAGAGGTCCCGTGGATAACCATATACAAGGCCCGTGTTGCTCCGGCACACATAAATGGAGATCACCTACGTGCTGTTTATGATTTTTCCAAGGGAGTCTGTGGGGAAGATCACAGGCACTGAAGTCCGACAGATCCAGGGTTAAGCTCCACCTACTTTGCGGGGTTATGGGCAAAATGTAAATAATGTGTTTAACTTGCCTAACGTCATGATGGCGCTACAGGCACTTGATGATATATGTTGGTTGCCTTAACAAGTTGCATGTTCAAAATGGGAAGAATTATAGTCAACACTCTGAAACATTTAAAATTCCACCAGTTGATTCATATATCCCCTGAACTGCATAAACATTAGCCACTTATTATCAGTATATTCACATTATTAAAATCACAGATTCCAGAGCCAAGACATCTGGGTTCAAAATCAGGCCCTTACACTTATAACTGGGTGACTTTGGGCAATTAATTTCTCTGTACCTCAGATCCCATATCTGTAAAATGGGGATAATAACAGCACCTCACTCACAGGATGATGGTGAGCACCAGACAGCTAGTTTTACTGCAGAGGGCTTAGAGCAATGCTTGTCCACTGAAGCACTCAATGAATATCGAATTTGAAAGTGTAGCTATTATTATTTCAACCATGTGACACTCCTGGGACAAGCATACAAATAAACTCCGATCCTACAGCCCTGACCGGTGTGGCTCAGTTGGTTGGAGCATCATCTGTAGCCAAAAGTCTGCGGGTTCAATACCCAGTCAGGGCACATACCTACGTTGCAGGTTCCATCCCCATCCGGGTGCAGGCGATCCCTGATCAGGGCACCTATGGGAGGCAACCAGTTGCTGCTTCTCTCTCTTGCATCAATGTTTATCTCTCCCCCTTCCTCTCTCCCTTCATCTCTCTCTAAAAGCAATGAAAAAAAAAATGTCCTCACTGAGGATTAAAATAATTCTGATCCCACAGATAATGAATAGATGGGGATAAAACCAAAATAACCTCTTTTCCTCCTGCCACATAACTAAGAACTAACACAGGGTGACTATAACTGAGTCCACATACAGTAAATGCTTTACTATTTTAACCCTATGAGCTAATTATTCAGTAACTGCACTTATCACACCCAGAGAAACTATCAAAGCTCAAAGAACTTACAAGACATAGAGTAGGTTGGAAATACGTGACTGCAGAAATAAGTAGATATGAAAAAGGTAAGTAAATAGCACACCAAATCCCCCAATGAATTTACTTGCCTACTGAAAAGCAATATACAATAAAATAAAGGCACAGGAGCTATGTGATATTTAAAAATACTTGTGATTTTTTAATATATTTATTGATTATGCTCATGATTTTTTTTAATCCCTGAATTGATAGTTGGTGGATCTTTCTTACAAAAAATAAAAATAAAAAATGTTGCAAGTCTCCCAGGAAACAACTTATAAATAAGAAGGCTAGTTAAAAGGTTTTTGAAACAAAATACTGGCAGTGATTTATTAGTTTTCTGACATGTTGTCTACGATAGGTACCCACTCAAGTCATTTATTTATAGCTCTAAGAAAGAAACATTAAAAACCTCTGTATCTTAAGTTAACTATAACAATTTCATTCATCCTAATATTTCTTCTGTTGCTTGAAAGGTAGAATTTTAATATAACAGTCATAATATTCTCACGGTGAATGAAAATACCCTGGTTTTTTTCAGCCCTGCTACTAGGAAAGAATGTAAATAAAATCTGCTTAATAGTAATAGATCCCCACATAGAGTTATTTCTTCAAGAAAGGAAAGAAGTTCCATATGTTCTACTATGTGCCAGGCACCATAGCCCTGGTACATAAGGTGATATATATATCACCTTATATATAGTATCTCCTTTAACTTTATCACAGCCATGAAGGGCCAAAAGAAATAAATAATAAAAACTCAAACATAATCCAAATTGTGGTATTCACAAAAAAATCCACCTACTCCTTTCCAGATTTCACAGTTCCTCTTGCACCTAAGTCTTCCTCTTCCGAACTAGTGTCCAGAGAGATGCTGACCCAGTATAAACCAGACAGGACAGGCACTGAGGAAGAGGAGAATCACAGGCCTGAAAAAGCCCACCCCTTTCTCTAAAAGAGATTCCATCAAGAATGTGCCAGCTGAGATCCCAGAAGACTAAAGCAATTGCACAAATTTCACAGCCTTCTCTTCTCCTCACTTAAATACCGATGCTTTACATGTGAGAGCACGAACGTTGCTTAAGGCCCCCAACACCACGGAACAGAAGAAGGGGAAAATCACTTACTCTCCCAATTTTGCCCAGATAGCCAGCGACACTCTTAGGATGATTTCTGAACCTTCAAAAAAGATGGAATCCCAAATCTTTAAAACAGTATGGTTCGGTAGGCACGTAGCGAAGAGAGTCAGAAACCACTGCATCGTGAAGACGTTCGTAAGTGGGGGCTCATATCCACCTGCGACAAAACAAACACTGCATTTTGCCACAACCGACAGTTTGCAAGATATAAAAATATCCTCTTTCAAGTCTTACGTGTCCACCCAAATGCTACATTTCCTGACTGATACGTTTATATCACTAAATTCTGGTTCTTCCCTCTTTTTTCCTTCCTTTTTCTAGAAGAGCATAGGTCTGCCTGATAAAAATATCAGTAATGTGAACCTCACAAGTTCTTTATGATATTTCAGAAATCTTATCCTAAAACTTCATTTGGTTCTACCTATTACAGGATGGTCAAAATTAAGGAGAATGTTTTCCTCACCAAAAATGGGATAAAAAGAAAACTCTCTTGAAAGCAAACGCCAATTTTTAAAATATTCTAAAACCCACTATTATTCAAATGTTGCTCATAGAAATAAAATTGCTCATAAGGAATTACTTGTCCAGTTAAATTATACATAGTTCTCAGACCATAACGGAATTAAACTAGAAATCGATTACAGAAAGATAGCTGGAAAAACCCCAAATATCTAGAGATCAAACAACATGAAATTTTAAAGTATGTTGAACTAAACTATACACAGTTTTAAATATCTGGGGTCTGGCTCAATTTGAAGTTTCTGAATTCACTGAAAAACCCAGAGCTCCCTTTCATTTCCTGTGATGGCATAATTATGTATTTTAATGAAATAAAATTTAGATATTTGGACCAATCCTCCCTCTAATTACAGTCAGAGTGTGCATTTACCCAAGTATAAGCAAAAAGAGGTCTGTTCTCCTGCATTCGTTTTCTTCCTTCTCACCTATGAACAAAGGGAGTATCTTTTTTCAGAGACTAGAATCTGAGGTCAGCCCTTGTAGGCAAATGCAGAGCATTTAGGAAAAAACATGGACCCCCATAAATCGTGTCTGACTATGGGAAAGGCAAGGTTGGTCTATCTGGAAGCCTTATGAAATCCACACAGGTGCATAATTACACTACACAGCCAAATTAAGTAAGAAGATTATTCAAATGATTTAGAAGGAAATGCTTCCAGACACCCAGGTGTCACTAAAATTTCCAGTGTAAGTTCAATCACAGAATAGGTCCTCAAAATCATTTAAAGTTTTCCTAGACTTAAACGTGTGGTCATTAACTGTCAACCATCTCCAGGAAACACCACACACTTCTGACTCTTCTTTATTGTATCTGAGCACAGCCAAGGACGTGCGAGCAGTGGGTGTAATTACGGCGCTAGTTCAGGTAGCTGGGAAAGCCGGGTGAGGCCTGCTAGGCAGCGGGGACTCTCCGGGCTGTGGCAGAGATGTCTCCATCACCACCTTACTTAACCCTGTGCCTTCCTTCAGGGTTCAGATGCTCCCTGGAGACCCAAAAGAACCTTCTCCACCAAGACCTGGCCCACTCATCTCAAGTAAATCTACATCCCCTTAGCATGAATCAATAAAAGGAACATGAAGCATTTCAAGCCAAATTATCTCCTACGACTTTATGAAAATACATATTCCACTCTTCCATAATCTCAATGCTTCAGGAAAAACCACAGTTTGTACTACATTGTACCTGTAGCTCAATTTTAAAGAATGCCTGGCTTACTGCCAGCTTAGAGAAGCTTAACCAGATGCCAAGCATGTACACCATCCTTCATCTACAAAACAATACATTATTTTAGCTATTGATCTGGCTCTGGTGAACTATTAGGAAACTTGACCAGCTTCCTAACTATGAGCATTCAAAGGTTCAATGTGGCCCAATGTTGTGGCTTTTGTGTGTGTGTGTGTGTAGTTTTGTTTCTGTTCTCTAAAAATATATTTCATTGCATCAAACTCCCACCAAAAAGATGTGTTTCCATTCACCGTTTAGGCTCACATGTACAGTGGAATCAGAGAAGTAAAATACTTTCCAAGGTATAATAGCACTAAATCATCACTACCTCCACTCTCCTTGTTCGCAGTTCTCTGAAGAGTATCCAGGTGCTGAGATAATTCAGGGAGCTTCAGTCTCAGGAGGTCTCTGAAGACCGCCATATCCACAGACAATGCCCAGAGATTATTAACAAAATAGCTTTCAGGAAGTACCTTATCAATAAGGTAAATCATAATCTGAAGAAAAAGATAAAGAGGACTGATTCATAAAAACTGGCATCCTGACATACCCTAAATAGAAAGAACATATTCAAATGGATAAAATGTAGTTAGCCGAAGCACTTTGTCCTTTAAATGTGTCAGTACCAAATGTTCTGGATTCTCAAGGCTCATCTCTGCTCTGGATAAAGAGCAGGTGGCATAGTTATCTAAGTAATTCGTAAGTATCTACGTAAAATAGTTACTAAGAAAAAAACAGTTACTAAGTTCAAAAAAGCAAGGAAAATGGTTTACCTACATTTAACCAACTATATATTTCCCTAATCATTACAACTTGCAGAGGTCAAAATAACTGTTGGAAAAACACCGACCTTCAATATTTTCCTTTGCATCAGAAGTGTTTCTTCATAAACCCAACCTTCCTCTGCATATTAAATGCCCAACCAGATTCCTAAATGATAATGCCATCTCATTCCACAAAGTTTGCTTTCGTAGAGGTAGAAATATAAATATTCAGTTTCTCAGTTTTATCTAATCCATCTTTTTATGTGACTTTTTAGTGTCTCAAGCATCACTGAGTCCTTTCAGGATGTGATTGACATTGTATCCCCTTCCCCAAACCTCCCCACCCCAACCCTTAGCCTGAATTATTTATTCCAGCTTTTCAACAGAACAGTCCCCATTTTATAGTCATACAAATTATATCTGAAAAAGTGACCAAAGCTGATAGACTAAGAAAACAAAATTGCTCCTTGATGAAGAATGTTTTAACATCCTGTGTTTGATTTGTCACTGCCTTCCTCCTCAACCCCTGCCTGTTTGATGAACAAGTAGCTTTGAAGCTGTTTCCTTAAACACATGAATGGAAAAAGTGAGAGGCTGAATACAGACGTAGATCACGTCAGACTGGATTTATAACTATTTCCACCACGATGTGTGTAAAACCAGGAGGAACATTTCCCTTATTTTTCCATACCACATTAGTCAGTGATGGAGAGTATCACTAAGGTATTCACCAGTCAGGAATGAATGGGGGGTGGGGCGCAGGAGGAGGCACAAATACAAAGACCAAGCATCCGTCCCATCCATCACAAAGCGCTGCAATCAACAGCAGGCTGAGGATTCCGGCTTGAATGAGCAGCCCCATATCGCCCCAAGCAAATAAGGCAGAGGCCATCCTCCTTCATTCCCCCTAAAGGCTATTTCTGGTGACTCGCTGAATCACATTCGGACCTACATGCCAAAACTGCTAGTGTCCCACCTCAAAGTGTTTCCAGAATTTGTTCTTACTAATAAAGGCCCTAGGCATCAAAGATTAAAAGATAATATAACTCCCTTCTATAAACCTTCTCCAAGCAAACAGCTTCCATCATAGACATTCACTCTCAGCCTACCTCCTCCGCCCCTCACCCCAGATATGAAAGAATAAAGCAACCTAGTAAGACCCGACAAGAATAAAGCATAACTGGTGGAGGAGGCAGCTTCTAACATGACTGAGTGATCCCCACCTACTGACACTCACACCCCTGCATGAGCCCTTCCCCTTGAGTGCCAGCTGGACCTAGTGTCTGGCTCCTAACAAATAGAATATGTCAAAAATGATGAAATGTAACTTCCGATATTGGCTACAAATCTGTAATTTAACCCCCTCTGCCTTGCTCACCCTCTTTGACTCCCTTCCTCGCTGAGGGAGACCAACCACAATGTTGTACGGTGGAGAGCCCCACATGGCAAGGAGCTAAACAGGCCTCTGACCAACAGCCAGCAAGGAACTGAGGCCCTCAGTCCAAGGACCTGCGAGGAATTAAATCTTGCCAACAGCCACATGAATGAACTTGGAAATGAATGTCCCCAGTTAGTCAAGCTTTCAGATGAGACCACAGCCGCAGTCAACAGTTGGAATGCCACAGTAATGTGACTCTGAGCCAGCTGAGCTGGGCCGGGATGCCTGACTCAAAGAAACTGTGAGGTAATACATGTTTTCTGTTTTAAGCAGCTAATTTGTTATGCAACAATAAATAATTAATAGAATTAATATTTAACTTGCTTTAAAAATATAATGTCTTATAAGTGAAACTACAAACATAATCATTCTCTTCACATCTGGAAGCTACTCAAGTCTGTAAGTTGACCTGGCTGTAACCTGGGGGACACGGTGTGACGGGTAATCACCGAGGTGAGGCAAACGCCTTGGAAGGACGTGGGCATCAGGGAAGAGAAACTGTAGTTCCAATACTTCACTCTCTACAGATTTCCAGTTGCCTTCTTCAGAGCCTGACACTCACTTTCAGAGCATCCCCTTCGTTGCCCTCCACCACTTCCAGAATTAGTGCAGCCAGGATGTTAAAGCCTTGGCAGTACCCGACGTTCTTGTTCCATCGCGCATAGGCCAACAGGACCCGCTTCAGCACAACCCTGTCCTGCTCGGCCTCCTGGCCACAGTATGAACTGCAGCCTGTGCGGTGAAGGTCCTAAAACGAGAGGGAAACAGTGTTGTAAAGAATGACTCTTTGTACTCTCTCAAAACAAAAAACTGTATAGTTATTTCTTTCCCTCAGCCTTAAGTAGATTATCAATATGGATTGTAGTTTTTTAAAATGTATGTGCAACTTATACACGTGGCCCAAATCAAAATCATTTCTATTTTCTTTTTCCTAATTTTTTCTAATATGCCAAGACATTTTCAAGACGAATTTTAGTCAGGCAAATTTTCTACTTAAAAGTATTTCCAGAATTAACACAAACAGGGACTCGGAATTAATAAAAATTACATTATAATTCCATATAAATTGAAAGTTTATTTTAGTAATATGTCTCAGATAAAACAAGTCATTTCAACACATGTATGATAGGTGCCAACAATATTTCTTTCTACAAAAAATGGTATAATGTTTATTTAGCTATCAAAACTCACAATAGTATTAAGGAGTAAAATCAAAATAGCAAAAAATGCAACCTGTATTGTAGAGAGACAGAAAAGTCATTCTGTCCAAAACAGAAAAATTATTCTGTCCAAATTGTTTTGTAAATTTGTGTAAAACTGACAACAACTTAATATTTAGTCAGGGCAATATCTATAATTGTATCACCAAACAGAGACTATGATCTTCAGGTGCTGAAGACATTTTCCTGACATAGTATTCACGTCAATGATAAAACACAAGGTCCTCTTAATAACACGATTGTTATAAAATCTGCATTGTCTTAATTTACAAAGAAAATACTTCAAATATGCAATATTTCATCTCTGAGAAACACATTCTACAATTCCAAATAAACAGCTGAAATATGAAAATACCAAGACTTTTCAAGCACACAATATAAAATTCAATAATATTTTTTTCATCATTTGTCTGAAACAGACTAAGTTAGATCAGAAATTAACTCCTTTTAGTTAGCGCTTCCTCCTAAAATATATATATATATATATATATATATATATATGTATCTTCAAATCTGCCAAACCATTAGCCATCTTGTGATGGCCAAAATTTAGATGAAACAACTTTCCTTGTAAAACCCCTGCTTAGAGTCACTGTAATATACTCACGAAATCAAAAACAATGTACTAGAGGCTTGTGTAAGAGAATAATAGTGAGATCAAATGGAATCAGCATCCTTGGCTTTTGGCACCAGGCACTAATGTAATAATGCAGATAAGCAAACCACAGCTACCTCCACAGCTGGCTTGAACCCTTGACCCACCAGTCAATCTAATTATATTTGTAAACTGACAGTTAAGAAATTATCAAAGGCCCTAATAAGAGCCCAACTATTCTAATATGGAATATTCTCAACTTTAAGTTTCTCAGTGACTTTTGTATAAAAATACAGTTAACAGCACTGACCAATGCTAAAAAAAAAAAGAGAATATCAATCTCCTATCATATGAGTAAGACAAATATGATGACTATGAATGGAAACACTTTATTCTTACTGGCAACATACAAATTTCTGAAGACAAGGTATTGTCAAAGTTCCCCCATTAAAAAGCTATTACTAATGAAATGAAGAAGCAAAAAATATACAGACATTCAAACCACAAGGCTTGATCCTCTATCCAGGAAACATCTGGCTCTTAGAATCTTCCTTCTAAGTTAAGACAATCAGCCAAGGTCAGGGGCATTACCTTGACTATCTGAATTCCCATTGAGTCATCATCAGGATTACTCCTTTCATTGAAAGTGAATCGCATCGTTTTGTCCCAATCAATGGCTATACTGTGCAAATAATGGTCTGCCAAGGTCAACCAAACCTAAAATAGTAATAAAGAAGAATGTTAAAGTAAAATACATAATTTAACCTTTATTAGAAATAGTTACTCCATCCCACAAGAAAATGGGAACACGCCCTGGCTGGTGTAGCCCAGTGGAATGAGCATAGGCTGGAACCAAAGGGTCACTGGTTTGATTCCCAATTAGGGCACATGCCTGGGTTGCAGGCCAGGCGTCCAGTGGAGGGCACATGAGAGACAACCACACACTGATATTTCTCTCCCTCTCTTTCTCCTTCCCTTCCCTTCTCTCTAAAAATAAATAAAATCTTTTAAAAAGAAAACGGGAACTATTTCTAGCTCACATGTACAAATCCAGAGGAGTCCCACTGAAATGTATACTGTACTGAATTAAACCACTTAGGGCCTTTCATGTATTCTTTCAATTAATAGTTATTGAGTTCCCACTGTGTACCAAGCAATGATCCTGATATTAGGGATACTGTTAAAATGATTTTTTTCAAATTTTATTTCAGTTCATTGGATTAGCTGTATTATGTGTTGAGCGTGTTCTACTTGGCTCTGAATTGCTCTCTATACTTGGGCAACAGCCACCTGGTCATTCACGGAGAAGGGGCCTGTTCTCACCAAGAAGCGGTCTCATCCCTCTCACACACACACAAAATGATAGATGAGCCCCCATAATGAATAACTTCTTAAAAAGAGTCACTGGATATTTTTACTCCTTTCATTATCTTATCCTAAAAAGCTGTTTCTTCAAGATGTATTTCATAATGCCATTTTTAATTACATTTTGAGGAACCCCCAATGTTCAAATTCTAGGAGTATTAGACTAGGTTTACAAATTGATATACTAAGAAAGCACTTCAAGTTTTGGTATGTGAACCTAACTTAGCAGGAATATCACTGATCCACATCTCCAGTCGGACTTCTCTCCTAAACATCAGAATCATACATTAGAATGTCCACTTGACATCTTCAACTTAGAGATCTAATAGACATCTCAACCTTAACAGACGCAAGCCAATCATTCAACCCACTACCAAGTTAACTACACATACATACATACATATACATCTGCTCCTCCCATCTGAGTAAATAGTAACTCTCCCCTTCCAGTAGCTCAGGTCAAAATCATGAAGTCACTGTTGACATCCCTATTACCTCATATTCAATCCAATAGGAGTTCGTGTCAACTCAGCCTTGAAAACGGATCTAGAATATGACCTCTTCTCTCCATCTTCCCTACCACAACCCTGATCCATCTCTTGCCTAAACCATTGCAAGCCTTCTACTGGTCACCCACGTCTGTCCTCATCCCTCATATTCTCAAGTTAGTAGCCAGAGTAGTCCATTTAAAATATAAGCTGTATCATTTAACTCCCCTGCTGAAAACTACCCAATGCTTCTCACACAAGGCCAAGTCCTACTATGACCTATAAGGTCCTGCATGATCTGCCACCCTCCTAACCCCATCACATCTTCTCTATGACCCTCTCGCCTATTGCTTTCCCTTTTTCACTGTACTTCAGCCACCCGTCCTCTTGCTTTTGCTTGTATACTCCTGAGATGCTCCCTCCTGAGTGTTCTCTGGAGTACTCTTCCCCCAGGGTAGCTGCAGGGCCCACTGCTCACCTCCTGCAAGGGCCTATTGAAATGTCACTTTGCTATTTAAAATTCCACCTCCATATCCCCATTTCCCCATACTTTCATTTATTTCTCTGCTTTATTTTTATCCACAGTACTTATTACCATCTGACATATCTGATACTTTACTCATTGTAGGTTCCAGAAGGACAAACATTTTGGTCTGTTTTTTTCCCACTGCTGTATCCTCAGTACCTAAGACAGTACCTGGCACAGAACAGATAATCAATAAATACTTCCTGAATGAATGAATAATGAAAAGACATGTTTCAAATTACTAAATCTAGAATATCATTTCTGACATGCCAGAGACTTTAAAGAGGGACAGAGTGATGGTCCTTTTATATTTTAGCCCTACAAACCCTCCTTACCTTCCTCCTCCATTCCTTTGGGATTCCTGTTGATAATCTGGCAACCGCCTTGAGAGCATCATACCACTGGGAACAAAGAAGAAATATTGGCAAAGTGATAATATTGACCTGTATAGGCACTTCAACCTTTTTTCCATCTTGACATCTGTAGAGTGTAAAATTGGTACAGCACACTGGGGTAACAATCAAAGTTTCTTTCACCCAGATGTGACTAGTCTGAGGACTATGACTGCCCCAAGCCCCTCCTGGGCCACCATTAACACACCTGTGATCCATCTGCAGTACACTCAATAATTGGGAAGCACTGGTTCAGAACCCAAAACATGTATTATGGATTCAGAATAACAGATGTTTGGTTTTGGAAATTTTTTTTCACACTTACACCATTAATAGAAAGCACAAAATTTTTCATGGAAATTTTTTTCATACTTACAACATTAATAGAAAGTACAAAATAGCCCTGGCTGGTGTGGCTCAGTGGATTGAGTACCAACCGGCCTGTAAACCAAAAGGTTGCCGGTTGGGGGCACATGCCTGGGTTGTGGGCCAGGTCCTCAGTAGGGGACGCGTGAGAAGCAACCACACATTGATGTTTCTCTCCCTCTCTTTCTCACTTTGTTTCCCTCAATCTCCCCTCTCTAAAAATAAATAAATAAAATCTTTCTTTTTAAAAGTACAAAATAGCATAAACTCAAGCCACTGGTAGGTTCATAAGCTATTTTATCTATATTTTAAAAATTGACTTGTCTTCCTGTGCTTATCAAAGTTTTTCCACTTTGAGAATATATCTCGGGGAGCTCCAGTGTGCAATCGGTTAGCGCGCAGTACTTATGAGAATATATCTCAGTATATACCCTGTAGATACCCCAAAATAAGAGTGTTATCGAAAACAAAACCAAAGTTACCTGCTGAAAACCATTTTGACCTAAAGATGGCTCAAGAGTGAACTTCAACTTTGTGTCAACTCCTAAAATAAAAACACATAACTGTTATTTGGGGAGAAAATAAATTATATCAAAAATAAAAGTAAAAATTAACCTGATTCTACTGAATCATAATGAAATTTTAAAACACTTACTTTTAATAAAAGTCCATTTTATTAAAGAAAAAGAATACTAGTTATTAAAATATAAAAATATCTATGGCAACAGCATGGAGCTTTTCACAAAAGATGGTGGTTTCCACAGCTGTCTGGAGTAGTTGCAAACCAAAAAAACAGAAGAAAATTCCTTACAGGTTTGGAGTCATAGAAAGCTCCATTCAGCTTTGGCTCCTGGAGTCAAATGATTTAGCCTGTCTCAGTCTCAATTCTTTATCTTTAAAACTAGCAAGATAAAGTCTATCTCGGTAGATAGTTGTGATGATTAAGTGTAAATCGCCTACCATGGTACAATTAATATTTATGAAACTTAGGAAGAGAATTCCCTACCTACAGAACTTATCTCCTAAGACACTTGAGTCAATTAAGGCTATTAGGGACATTTCAGTGGAATATCAAAAGTTATAAAAATAGTGTCATTGCCTTCCCACCAGGGAATCCTTAATGACCCTATTTGGAGACCTTCATATGTTTTTAAATTCTGTGTTGATGGACTTAGTTATTGGAAATAAAAGTTTGTATGTTTAATTATAAACTACAAGCTAAAAATATAACTGAATTCTAATGCTAAGTTATCTAAAATTGTAGATAAACTTCTTTGTTTCAAATCCCAAATCTACAGAAGTAAATAAACAGGAGACTATATAAAGACTATATGCTTAATATTTATATTGGACTTTTATTCAGAATTCCATATTGGATATTCTGTTGTTACTGAGGTGAAATTAAATGACAATTTTATTCCCACTTAAATTCTAGTTTTAAAAATAGTACAGTCAAATCTAAAAATGCTGTATATTCTTTTCCTACAATTACAAAATGTATGAAATTACATTTTAAGTCACTTTTTAAAACATGTATTATTTAAAATTTAAGGACCAAGATATACCAAATATTAGCAATACCATTCAGTTTTACAATTTATCATTGTCATTTACGATGACACTTTTACTTCTAAGATGTTGATTGCATATTAGGCATATTGAAAACCTCTTTGAAACTACTTAAGGCTGGTACGTGGATAGGCACAATCTTCAAAATTTGCAAAATTATAATAATAAAGTGAATTTGTCTTTTTAAAAACATATACAGAGTCAAGAAGCTGGAAAGAGAGGTGTCTGATTTGCCCAAGCCCCTGAGAGTATGCAGATGCCCTTCTTGGAGTCCTGGAAGAGCACTGTGAATACGTGAGTTGGTCCTAAATTTCTAAAGTCAGGCTGTGGTAGAGACTCCCCAGATATTTATTTTCAAAGCTTCAGGTTCACAACCATACTCTGCCTAGACAGACAACATTGTCTTCCCGGATATATATTAAGTATCCCCAAGGATTCTCATCTCAGAGTTGGTTTAAATGAAGCTGGGGCCTCAGTACTGAGCCCCACAATGGCCACAAGAGCGCCTCCAGCTGGAGTGCAGGGTTGAAGGCGCAATGAAACCAACCTGGTAGTGAGGTTGCTGTCCAGACCCCGGGTGCTGAACGGAGGAGCGCACAGTCGTGACTTTTGCGTTATTCTAACAAAGACCAGGAAATTCAGACCCGCGCTGAATTATTTCTACCGACCCGAAAGCCCAGAATTCCCTGTATGTATTACCGAATATGTTCCCGTGTTGTTTTCACAGCTCCTGCCGGGCATCCTGCCGAATGCCTTGCGGCGCTGAAACCCAGCTGGATTGGTTAGTCAAAACCACAACTATTTTCTCATGATCAAAAATGAGTCACAGGACTGAACTAGAATTGATCATTCGCCGCCTGTATGCAAAAGCTGAAATCAGGTCATTTTCACCTCTCCCTCAAACTGAGTAAGGGCGGGGGGAAGGTTTATGTTTCATCTGATGATCACGGCTGTTCCGGCTTCAGAAATACAAAACACTTTCAACGTGGAAAGGAGATTTTGTTAAGGGTAAAATAAGACGGTGAATAAATACTACAGTCTCTTTAACTACACACTTCCTTGAGGAGAAAAACAAAGGAACCACGAGGTTCGAAAACGCAGCCACGCGTTCCACCCTTTAGGGATCAGTGCCTTGGCAGAGTCTCCCCGCAGCCTCAGGACAGCAGGTCCCCGGAGGCGCTGGGAGGCGGAGGGTGAGGGAGGTCGAACCCGCCTGGAATCCAGCTGATGCCACTCCAGGAACAGGTGAGCGCTAAGACCGGTGAGAGTACAGCCGGCTCCCTCTGCGCCCAGGCTACCGCACCAGGGCCGGGCTCACAACACCCCGGGGAGGGATGCCGGATGGTGGAGCAGACGCAGAGTTATGTAGCCTAGAGAAGCAGGGATGCGTAAACACAGGCAGAAAGAAAAAAAGGCCTAGCCTAGCACGGCCAGGTGCGCTCCCGGACTTTATCTGTAAGAAAGGATCTCCAGGCTGCAGAACTGTTTCCGGCCCGCTCCACACGGGGACACGCATTAGAGGCTCCAGGCGAGTGGACCCGCCACTCTCCAAAGAGAACCCTCAGCAAAATGCACCCGATTTTTCCTTCAAAGCCACTGCCTTCCCCTCAGATCCGAAGTATCAAACCTGTGCCTTTCTCTGCCTCACACATCTCTTTCAAGGTCTGGCTTCTTGTGAGCCTAGTGCACAATCGGTTGCGCAGCCTCTGATGGCCCCGGCAGGCTACCAGCACTTCCCCAGCTCCAGGCACAAGCAGGGCTGGACCACGCACAGGCCGCGGGGTTGGGGGCCCGCTAGCAGGCGGCAGAGCCGCGAGTCCTCCGTGCCTTCGGAGGCCGCTGCCTCTGCCCAGGCCCTGGTCTGTGATCGGCCCTCCCAGGCTGACCCAGCCCCATCCGCCGCCAAGCCTCGGTACCCAGCACCAGGCAGCCGAGCGCGCTCGCTGGCCTAGGTGCAGTACAGCTGAGGCAGAGGCGGGAGCAGCCCCACTCCAGGGGCGCCGCACTACTTTCCAGCGCCCCGTCTGCAGCTCCCGGTCCTCACCCGGCTCCAGAGTGCAGAGCAGCCGGGGAGCGGTCCGGGAAATGCAGCTGCGCTTCTTGAGCACATTGCTCAGAATGGTGCCCACGCCGCCGCTGCTGCCGCCGCCGCCGCCACCCTGCCGCTTCAGGCATCTCCCGCCGCGCCTCAGGGAGCCGGTTAGTTTCTCCTGCCGCATCCGGGAGCGCCCGGGCTCCGGTGCAGCCACCGTCCACCTAGATACCCCCTGTCCCACCGGTGTAGAGGCTTCCTGGGGGGCCTCTGAGAGTCGGCTCAGTCGAGGGTCGCTTGGGAACAAGGAGAGTGCGGCCAGTGCTCGGGGGTCGTGGGGACCTGCAGGTCCCCGCCAGAGCTGGAGCCGCCGAGCGCTGGCGGCCAGCGGGCATCTGCAGTGCGGAGTTGCACGGCTGAGGCAGGAGAGGGCTTGGGGCGGGGAGAAGGGCGGGAGCCAGCGAGCGAGCTAGCACGCCCGAGACAAGGCGGCGCTCCTGCCCCCAATCCCGGCATCACTGTGCGAAGGCGGGGCAGCTCTAGCTCCCCAGCGCCCAGCCAGCTCCCAGCGCGTATTCTGCTCCCAGCACTTATCCCGCTTCCAGCACAGGGGCCCGAGCAGCACAGCTGCAGAACCCAGAACCCGGAGCAGGCAGGTGAGCAACTGCGCTCGGGAACCAGAAGCAGCTATGGAGATTTGCGCGCTTCTTGCAAGGTCTGGGAGGAGATAAGGGGGACACCGAAAGGAGCAAGTCTCAGATGCGGAGCACCAGTGAGATGCAATGCCCACTTCATCTGAGCAGCACATCAGAAGGGGCGGTCAGCCAGAGATTGGCACAGGGCAAAGCCCAAGCTCCACCCCAATTTGTGTTGAACTCTTTCCTGGCAGTTTGAGAGGCATGGCGAGCACATAAAAATACAGTAATACTACTGGTAGTTTACCTTGGAAGTGTGCTCGTCAAGAAAAAAAGAAGTGTCATCACCAAGCCCTTATATGAGAAATGTTAAAGGGACTTATCTAAGAAAAAGATGATCAAAAATATGAACAGTAAAATGACAACAAATTCACAACTGTCAAAAACTGAACCTAAAAACACAAAAACAAAAAGAAACTAAGCAAAGAACTAGAACAGGAACAGAACCACAGAAATGGAGATCACATGGAGGGTTATCAGTGGGGGAGTGAAAGGAGGAGAGAGGGGGAAGAGGTACAGAGAATAAGGAGCATAAATAGTAGGTACAAAATAGACAGGGGGAGGTTAAGAGTAGTATAAGACATGTTTCAGAAGCCAAAGAACTTATATGTACAACCCATGGACATGAACTAAGGGGGGAGGGGAAACGTGGGTGGCAGGGGGGGTGCAGGGTGGAGGGGAACAAATGGGAGAAATGGGACAACTGTAATAACATAATCAATAAATTATATTTTTTAAAAATGAAAATTCCCAAATTGAAATACAAAGGAAAAAAAAGAAAAGAAAAAAAAAGAAGCGTTCTCAATTTAAAGTAGTTTTTTAAAGTGCTTCCACATCTCTCCATCTAGAGATCTGATCAGGAGTTCAGAACTATTTGCTATCATTACTGTTTTTTTTTAAAAACTCACTCCCAAACTATGTCATTCACCAGTGGAATAATAATCATAAAAATGAATGAAGAATGAGAAAGGAAAGGCTGTGGGGCCAAATACAAAGATATTTGTATTTACTAACATTTAGAAAAGGAACACTAGGTGGATAAACCAAAAACTAAAGCCTATTTATGTGGGATACATCTGATGAGGCATTAATATGCAAAATTTATAAAGAACTCATACAACTCAAGACAAAAAAAAAAACAATGTAATTTAAAAATGGGCAGAGGACCTGAATAGACACTTCTCCAAAGACAGACAGATGGCCAACAGATATATGAAAAGATGCTCACTGTCACTAATCATCATAGAAATGCAAATTAAAATCACAATGAGATATCCCCTCACATCTGTCAGAATGGCCATCATCCATAAATCAACAAACAACTGTTGGCAAGGATGTGGAGAAAAGGGAACCCTTGTGCACTGTTGGTGGGAATGCAGACTGGTGCAGACACTGTGGGAAACAGTATGGAATTTCCTCAGAAAATTAAAAATGGAACTGCCTTATGACTCAGGGATTCCACTTGTTGGTATATATACAGAGAAAGCCAAAACACTAATTTGAAAGAATATATACACCCGTGACCACTGCAGCACTGTTTACAACACCCAAGATACAGAAGCAACCCAAGTTCCCATCAATAGATGAGTGAATAAAAAAGCTGTGGTACACATGTACAATGGAATACTACTCTGCTATAAAAAAAGAATGAAATCTTACCATTTGCAACATTATGAATGGACCTAGAGGATATTGTGCTAAGTGAAATAAGCCAGACAGAGCAAAACAAATACCATGTGACTTCACTTACATTTGGAATCTAAAGAACAAAATAAATGAACAAAGTATTATAAAAACAGGCTCATAGATATAGAGAACAGACTGATGGTTGCCAGATGGGAGAAGAGTTGGGGGACTGGGTGAAAAAGGCGAAGGAATTAAGAAATACAGATTGGTAGTTACAAAATAATCATATGGATGTAAAGTACAACATAAGGAATATAGTTGATAACATTGTAATGACTATGTATAGTGCCAAGTGGGTACATGAAATCAGGGGACCACTCTGTAAAGTATATGATTAACCACTATACTGTACACCTGCAACTAACACAAAATAACTTTGAGTGTAAACTAACTGAAAAATAAAATGCAATAAAAAAAGAATATGTATGTGGGAGAGAACAGTATGGAAGAGAAAGGAATGAAAACTGAGGCTTCCCGCATGTGTCTTACACAGTTTTGACTCATTACATTAATAATATTTATAAATTAAATAAAAAGAAAGCCCTAAAAATTGGAAATGGATGGAAACAAATGAACTTAATGGAATATCTCTTTGATGGCATAAGAACACAGAAAAAATAAGTAAGTTGCTTTAGAATATAATATTCTGACAAAATATGAATGGTGATTCCAAAGCAAATAGTGCTGCAACAAAATCTTACATTTTATTCAGTAGCTTTACTGTCATTAGTAATGTTGGTATTATTTTTTAAATTCTTATATATACTATAGATAAAGCAAATACATAATTATGGTAATGTCAAAAGGAACCAAGATGTTTTCAGTGTAACAGAAAATACAAGCATAACAAAAAAGAAAAATGAAGCTTTTCTTAAATCCTGCAATAGTATACCTAAGTTGGAAATACTAATATGAACTCATCTTTTTTCTTTTCCAAAATACATATATATCCATGGAATAATAGGTTTAGAAGTAAGGATGACCCAGCAGCTATGAACACACCCAGCTCCCAGGTTGTGGTGTCTAAAAACAATTCTCCACTAAAAGGAATCCAGGGCTCCTCTGAGGTGTGACTGATCCCAGACCTGGGCCAGAAAAAGCACAAGATGAGCCTGAAATATCCTGATGAGCTCAGAGAGGACAGAAGGACTCCAAAACTAATGGGATCATCTCAAAGGGGCACAGGAGCCACATGAACAGGCCTCTCTTGGCCAAAGTTAGAACAATTTGAGCATCAAAAATAATGGCTGTTATTGATTGAAAAGTGTTGAATATTTTAAAAGTGTATTCCTAATGATACTCTGGAAGAGCTGAAAACAGAAGTCATTCTTAGGATTTTGGCACACTTAGTTTGTAATCAGTACATTCTGGGCTTTGTGACGTGCCCCCAGAATTTGAGGACAATGTCAGAAAAGGTACAACTCTAAGCATGAAATATGTTTTTCATATATAAGAATCTGTTAAAGTGAGATTAGTCATCTATAAAAATAAACCAGGAGGATAAGGGATATGTAAACTAGTCTGTTATGCCTGCCCGAGGTACAGATGCTCTGGAAAAGGCAGTACTCTGCCTCATCACTTTAGAAGATGAGGTCATTGCTTTACTTGGTCATGTGTAACTGTATGGCTTAGGTTTCACACCATGCTCACACAGAGGAATCTGTCCTTCATCAGCTTGGTATTTTATAGTTTTGGTATGTTTGGTTTCCTTTAGCTTTCTCTTAATTTTAAGAAGATGGCCATTCACTCTTGTAGCCCATCTCACCTATGCTGAGAACAAAAATAGAAATCTGCTGTTTGGCTTTGGCCAATTTTTTCAAGGGCACAACAGGCCCCCGGGGTGAAGAGGGTAATGAACACCCAGGATCAAAGGGAGAAAACTGGGAGGAGGGGGGAACTCCAGGAGAACAAGCTGGTGTCTGCATGTACAGTCTCGTCTTCCCAAGCTCTCATCTGCTCCAGCCTTAGAGGGTTTTGTGTTCTATTTTAACAAGAGTCTATTCATGCTCAGTTTGTCAGCACTGGACCAGCAGGAAAGACAGCCTTGCCAGCCAAGAGGAGAAATGCCCTCTGCTCTACAACCTTGCCTCTGGAGTGCAGAGAAGGACGTCCAGCTCCCAGGGCTGGCTGACATATGCCACTCAGACCATCTGGTCTCTCAGGCTCGGACTCTGTGCTCATCACGCAAACTTTTGACCATCATTTCGATTCCCATAGAGACAGACTTTGCCACAGCGGAAAGACCATGCTAACCAGTTAACAGCAGTCAACACCCCTGAGTTCACTCAACTCTCAGTGAGCTGAAGAAATCAAATTCCTGGACGGCCCAGGCTGAAGTCTTGGACCCCAGACACTCAGACACATGACTGACAACGCGGCCTCTCTCTCCAACTCTTCTCCACTTACATTTTTTTACTACTGGTGACAGGGCTTGTTTACCGTCTAGATGAAAATTCTATTTCACCTCAGATTTATTACAAGAATAACTGACTGGGTTTTTCTTTTAAGCACATGCATATATACATACATATATACATACTTCCTTAAAAACTGCCCATTCTACAAACTATACAGAAGTTGAAACCAGCAAAAAAAAAAAAAAAGGTTTTTTTCTAAGAGTTTCTACCGGCACCCTGACTGGTGTGGCTCGGTGGGTTGGGTGGCATCCTGCACACTGCAAGTCGCCAGTCTGATTCCCTATCAGGGCACATGCCTGGATTGTGGGCTAGGTTGCCACCAGCTGAAGGTGTACAAGCAGCAACCAATCAATGTTTCTCTCACACACCGATGTTTCTCTCCCTCTCTTTCTTTCTCCCTTTCCCTGTCTCTAAAAACTAAACACATAAAAATTTTTTTAAATATTTTTTAAATAAAACAAAAAGAGTTTCTACTGGCAGCTCTACTTCCCAGGAGCATGCCAGCACCTTTCCTCTCTGCTCTGCATCCCCCCAGGTGTGTTACCTTTACGTTTCTCTCTCCTAAGCTCCAAGAGTCCTGCTTTGGCCTCTGTAACTTGTTTCATGAGCCCACGCCCAGTTGGCTCACTTTCCTACCTCTGAGACTTTCTAAATCATCCTCTTATTAAAAAAAAAAAAGAAAGAAAGAAAGAGTTCCTACTATTATAACAATAAGTAGCCAGGGAATTAAATAATATTATTTTGTTTACATTGGAGAGGAAAACCAAGACTGCCAACTTTTATAGCAAACAGATAATTAAGTGAGCACTAAAACACAATGCCCTAAAAGCAGCCGTGGCACAAGCCTACTATTATATTTATTTATTGTATGACTCATGGTTTCTTATTCATGTCTGGAACATTGTTTTTCAAAAAGCAGAAGATGTCATCTGAAGCCACCTCGCAGAGGGAACAATGCTGGTGTGGACTTTGCTGGAGGATCACTGCTGGTGAGGATTCCAATCAAGCCAACTTACCACCACTCTTTACTAATCTAGTGATTTTTTCCTAATCAAATAATATCAGTACATTCACATTTGGGCAAATCACCTTGGCATGGTCCCAGACAATTATGAATTTGGGGAAAAGGCGGCTCAAGGAAAACTTCATGTTGGATGAAAGTCTGTTACTTGGATTGCTAAAGAGAATGAGCGCTTAGAGAAAATGCCCTGAACGTGCCAGTGTCCAGTACCCATGGAACATCCGTAAGCTCCCAGGCAGAAATAAGGAAGTGGGAATCTTGGGTCCTACGTGCTGGGAGTGGGGCTTCCCTGAAAGCCAGCTATTCCTCTCATGGGAAAAGGGGGAAGAAGCAGCCAGAAGAGAAAGAAAGTCCCGCATCAGAAATAACAGTTATGTCTCAAGGGCTTCCACAGGGGAATCAGGCCTGGGACTCTTGTGACTTCCTAATGCTATTTTTGTTTAACAGTAAAATATCAAAATAAAAAGGGCCTACGTGCTTATCTTCAGGGACAGAGCAGAACTAGTGGTGACAATTACCAAGAGAAAAAGATCCCAAAGCCTGCTGGGAGGAGAGAAAAGCACAGGGAGCTGGCCTGCTCCAGAAAGTGGGCCTGGAATTCATCCTTTCGCTGCATTTCCCTGACAGTCAGCTGCTCACCAGCACTGAGTCTCAGGGTCAGAAGGGGTCTGACCAGCTACCAGGTCTAGGGCTGTCTGTCTCCCATTGGGCAGGGGATCAGTACCTCTTTGTACACCTGCTAACAGAAAGGGTGGGGGTCTGGTGACATAAAAACCACTGTTCTCCTCTCTTCTCTCCCCACAACATCTGAAGATCTGTGAGCAAATACTGACAGCAACTGTAACTGTGGCCAGCACCATAAGAAGTTAACATTCTCCTCTGCCCTAAAAGTAGGGCCTTAATAAGCTGCTCTTCCAACTCATCATCCAGGACGGAGCCCACACACTATGAGCTCACGGTGACAAGCATCACAACCATTTTCCCCTCATGAAAGAGACACAGAGTCAGGGCAGCAGAGAAAAACTGCGGGGGAAGGAAAAAAAAACCTTACAATTATCTGACACATCGCATTACGTACATGGAACATTTTATTTTCTTACTGTATGGTTTTCTCTTCCTAGTCATAAAAACCTATTTCTCTATTTAAATGTCGGCCTCCTTGAAGACAATCAGGTGTGCCTCTTGTATTTTGTTTATCTCAGAGAAAGGATGCTGTCAAGCATGGAACACAGAGGCTTTGAAATTCCAACACCAAATCCTGCTCAGCTCCCTCTTCTACCTTCTGACGGTCCCTGTTTATGCTCTCTCAGAACCTTCCTCTTCAATCAGATCTTTTCAAAACTAAACCCATCCCTAAAATTCCCCCCAACCGCACTCAAATATTTTGGGGGAAGTATTTTAAGAATAACTAGTTTTATTTACAGACCAGAAACACTTAAGTTTAAAAACATATAATAATTTAACTCACAGCTGGAGTGGAAGTCCCACTTTGGAGTACCACACCAGAAGTGTACTTAAGCCCTGCGGCCAGGTCCACGTAACCTGAAACTCGTAGGTAACTCAAGATTTGAGAAATCATCACATTAGTCTTCTTGGCTTGTTATCTTCTGTAAAGTATTTTCTTGCTTCAAAAGAACTGAAATTGATTCAATATCACTTGAGGTAGGTTCATGTTGACCACATAAAGACATCTTTATATTTCTTTTATTTATTCATTCATTCATCAGCTGCTGCAGAAAAGGCATTGTGCTATGTATGGCCAAATAAGTATAAATTCAGTGCATTCTCTACCCTCAAGAAGCTTACAACATGCTGAGGGAGAGACAAGTGGGCAGTGACAGCGCAGTGTGAGGGGTCCGTGTACATACTATGTGAGTCTTTGGAGGGATACCCTTATCTTACCTCCTCCTGAGTATTGTATATCCCAGTGATTTCCCTGAGCTTTATTTCCCCAAACTATTAAATTGCACCTGAAAGCAGGCCAAGGACAAATCTCGTCTGTGTGCTTCTTGTACTGATGGCATTCGCAATCATACTTTACTTCCACATAAGGAGTGAGTGTAACTGGAGGACCCATCACTTGAAGATGAAATCAGTGTTTAACTTGGTCATGAGGAACTATTTAGCTTAGATTTCCCAACCTTTTACTCCAAGCTATTCTAAGATTCTATTTGACCCAGTTGAGGGATATGAAAGGCCAGATTTCTCATAACTATTGATGCAGATTAGTTTGGCTTAGAAATATATGAAGTCTCCCAGGAAAAAATCCAGCCATTGTTAATACAACAAGAACGGTTTGGGCAACATCAATGTAACCTGGCAGCCGAGGAGAGTGGACTGGAATGCGCATGTGTGAACAAAGACAACTTTACTGTACTAGTCAGTGGGGACGGAAGATACCATTGAATGAGCATGTGTACTGTGTGGCCATTGCATTCAAAATGACTGAGGGAGTAGAGCAACAAATCTGTATCAACTTTTGCCTTAAGCTTGAACATTCCTCTGGAACAGGAAACCATTTGGATGACTGAGAAGGCCCCAACTATGGGCAACTGGTGATTGGCAGCTTCATCACAACACTGTTGCTGCTCATGCATCACGTCTCGTGCAGACATTTTTGGTGACACATCAAATCACCCAGGTGACACAGCCCCCCTACAGACTAGATTCGTTGCCCTGTGACTTTTGGCTTTTCCCAAAATTAAAATCACCTTTGAAAGGGAAGAGATTTCAGATCATCAACTAGATTCAGGAAAATATAATGGGGCAGCTGATGGCAATTGGGAGAACTGTGTGAGGTCCCAAGGTATCTACTTTGAAGGGGACAGTATTGTCATTGTCCTGTGTACAATGTTTCTTGTATTTTTTGTCTTCTTCAGTAAAGGTCTCTATTTTTCATACTATATGGATGGATACTTTCTGGACAGACCTCAATTCCTGGAGAAGAAGGGTGATCCTGCTTAATTTTGATGGTGAGAGAAGAGAAGCATCAGGAAGAGGAGCAAGATTAGAGTCCACATTAATATTGGCTTGGGTGACCTGGGAGCCAGAGATCTCTCAGCTGGGTTCCTTCAGAAGAGAAGACAGAATATATGGATTCAGGAGGGAGTGTGTAAAAATATGCAGTCACCGCACCTAATAAGGCCCTCCAGCAGGCACTGTGGTGTATCAAAAAGTGCTGGCTACAGAGGCAGGCCCCCAAGGTTAGAACTGTAGCAAGCATACTTACTACTCTATCTCCTTGGGCAAGTTACTTAATTTCTGGGTTTCAGATTCCTGGGTTTCAGATTCCTCTTCTTTAGAATGAATATGGGTTTTGAGTTATTGTGAGCAATAAATGACATAATGCTAATCAAGACTCGAGCACAATACTGGCACAAAAGAGGCTCTCAATACATTTATTTTTGGGTGTCCTCCTTTTCTTAATGTTTGTTGTTACTATGCAAGATAAAAGGTTAAGATGGCCCTGTTAGCAGTCTACCCAGAAGGCAGCCCAGCAGAGGACCCAGGACCTGACCCACAGGGAGAGTCTGACTGGCCAGAACACCCCCCCGAGGTCCTCGCCAGACACTCCTCTTTTATTTCTTACCCTGGTACCCTCAGTCACTGGGAGGAATATTGAGACTAGCTTCATGTTTACTCCAAAGGGCTAAATTAGAAGAGCTGAATAAGAGTTACAGAGAGGTAGACAGCAGCAAAATTTAGGAATGCGCCGCCCTGGCTGGTATTGCTCATTGGACTGAATGCCAGCCTGATAACCAAAAGGTCATCAGTTCAATTCCCAGCCAGGGCACATGCCTGGGTTGTGGGCCAGGTCCCCAGTTGGGGGCGTGCAAGAGGCAGCCAATCTATATTTCTCTCCCTTTCATTCTCCCTTCCTTCCCCTCTCTCTAAAACTAAATAAATAAAAGCTTAAGAATGCACTATAATAAAACATATAATCTTAGAAGACCTTAAATGTCCTGTTCTTTGGAATTCTCAGGGGAAGGCTGAAAGCCCCACAGTCAGGAGAGCTGTGGAAGGACATTCGAAGTGAGGTGAGGTTCGCCTATCAACACCAGCAAAATGCTTCCAGCACTGATTCTCCGAGGTCGATTTAACTGATATTCAGAGTCTATTACTCTAGAGGAATTCCTCACCCCAGTAAACATGTTGAGCAACTACAATGCTTGAAGAATACAGTTTGGGTTGTTATAGTTTCAGGTAAACTAAAGTTAAACAAAAAAGAATTTAATTCTTAAGAACTTTTAAATGTACCATTATACTTTTTTGACTTTAAAAGTATATTCTGATGGAGTGGAGCGGGGGGGAATGGTACAACTGTAATAGCATAATCAATAAATATATTTTTTAAAAAAGTATATTCTGAACAAATTGAATTTTTATGTATTTATTAAGAATCTTAGCCCAGTCTATATGGCTCAGTTGGTTGGGCATCATCCCACAATGTGAAAGGTTGCTGGTTCAATTCCTGGTCAGGACACATGCCTAGAATGTGGGTTCATTCCCCAGTTGGGGCACAAATCAGAGGCAACCAATCGATATTTCTCTCTCATATCAATATTTCTCTCCCTCTGTTTCCCCTTCCCTTTCCCTCTCTTGAATAAATAAAATTTTTAAAAAAGAGTCTTATATTATCTTCACATCATTATCCTCACTATGTAAAACTCCAAGACAGGAACTAAAAAGGAATTTCAAATCATGTTAGGAACTACATTAAAAGGAAAATGCATGTTTCCTGAATTATATGGGTGACAAATACTTGGGGTAAGAGAAATTTTATGGTACATTAGGCAATACAGGCCTCAGCGTTTTAAAGGGTAGCATCTCTGGTGAATTATATTCACTTTTATCTTTACCTATGTAAAGATACAGGAGTCCACCAGTGTGCCTTTGGAAATGATCATATGTGTGTTCTAGTTTCTGAAAGTCAACCTAGAATTTTGGTAACAGACTCCTAAGGAGGCAGAAACCTCTTAATAAATACACTTTCTATGTGTTCCTTCTCTTCTAGAAGCACTATGAGTGTGGCCTAGTATTCTCAGGTACTTAAATAGCAATGCTGGCACTTTAATTACCACTGTCTTTAGTCCCAGCCTACCAGAATGTCGCTGGCAGTATGTCAATCTGGCCTAATGCCACTATCAATCAGCTATGCCAGCTCCTTGGGAGAGAATAGATTATGTCTTTTAAAAGTTACCTCTGATTTCCCTAAATTTTAAACTCTCCTAATACTTAAAAATTAAGTCCCATTTCTGGTCAAAATGGTGGCATAGGCAGGCATGGCTAAGCTCGTCCCACAATACATCACAATTACAACTAAAATACAGAACAGCCGTCATCAGAACTATCAGAAATCAATTTGAATGGAAGTATGACAACTATAGAATTAAAAAAACAACACCCCCTCCAGACTGGTAAGAGGAGCGCAGATGTGAACTGGCTAGTCCCACATCCATGTGTGGTGGATAAAAATTTGGGAGGGATATCTCAGGGACAAGGAGTCCCAGCCCCACACCAGGCCCTCCAGCCCAGAGTTCCAGTGCCAGGAAGATGAATCCCCACAACTTCTGGCTGCAAAAAACCAGTGGGCATTGAGTCAGTGGAAGAAACTTGGAGTTTTAGATAGTTCCCCTTAAAGAACTCACTCACAAACTTACTCAGACTCACTTCCTCTAAACTCCAGCACTGGGGTAGCCACTTGAAAGGCACCAGTGGCATTTAGGGGGAGGCTGAAGTGTCTGGCGTAAAGACGAGCAGAGGCCACAGAGACCACTGTCCCTTTTTTGAACCTTCCACTCACGGAGCCCGAAAGCTGGTGCAATATCTGAGACTCCATCAACTTAAACACATTTGCCCTGCCCTGGAGATTCCCTGAGACTTCACTACCCAACATACCCACCCAAGCTGCTGTTCCATGTGAGTGGCTGGTCTTGGCTCTTGCTGCACAACTTCCTAAATCCTATCAAACAAGCAACAGCTGGCCTCAGTGAGCCCCAGGCCTGGCACTAGCACCAGTCAGCCTAGATTCACAGCTTGGCTTCACCTGGGAATCTCCAGGCCCAGCACAAGTAGCAGCCATCTCAGATTGTTCTACAACTCAAGCAGGGTGGCCCCAGGCAGAATGCAGGTGGGGGCTGACCTTGCCCTATACCACCCGGGAAACCTCAGAGCCTGCACACCCAGTGGACAGCTACAGACCACGTCAGAGCACCACTACCCTGTCCCTACACAGCTGATCCTCCATGGAGGGCAGAAGTTGGTGGTCAGTGGTCACAGGCAGTCCTTGCAGCTGACTGGCCTTGGTAAATCCCTTCCATTGACCTGCCAAAAGTAATCAAGACCCAGCTACAAGAGGAGGGTGTACTCAGCCCACATGAAGGGCATATCTTGAGCACTCAGCTTGGGTGATAGGGGGGGCTGTGCCACTGGACCCTACAGGACACCTACTATATGAGGCCATGCTACCAGGACACAGAGTCAAAGAAGCTCTACCTAATACACAGAAACAAACACAGGGAGGCTGCCAAAATGCGGAGACAAAGAAAAATATCCCAAATGAAAGAATTGATCAAAACTCCAGAAAAAGAACTAAACAAAATGGAGATAAGCAATCTATCAGATGCAAAGTTCAAAACACTGGTTATAAGGATGCTCAAGGAACTTACAGAGGACCTGAACAGCATTAACAACGATCCAGTCAGAAATGAAGGATACACTCACTGAAATAAGAACAATTTACAAGGGAACAACAGGGGGTGGATGAAGCTGAGAATCCGATCAATGATTTGGAACATAAGGAAGCAAGAAACCACCAATCCGAACAAGAAGAAAAAAGAATCCATAAAAATGAGGATAACATAAGCAGCCTCTGCAACAACTTCAAGTCATCCAACATTTTCATCATAGGGAGGCCAGAAGCAGAAGAGAAAGAGCAAGAAATCGGAAACCTATTTGAAAAAATAGTGGAAGAAAACTTCCCTAATCTGGTGAAGGAAATAGACATGCAAGTCCAGGAAGCACAGAGAGTCCCAAACAAGATGGATGCATAGAGGCCCACACCAAGACACACCATAATTAAAATGCCAAAGGTTAAAGATAAAGAGAATATTAAAATCAGCAAGAGAAAATAGTTACCTACAGGGGAGTACTCATAAGACTGTCAGCTGATTTCTCAAAAGAAACTTTGCAGGCTAGAAGGGATTAGCAAGAAATATTCAAAGTCATGAAAAGCAGTGACCTACAGCCAAAACTGTTCTACCCAGCAAAGCTATCATTTAGAATCAAAGGGCAGATAAAGAGCTTCCCAGGCAAGAAAATACTAAAGGAGTTCATCATCACCAAACCATTATTATATAAAATGTTAAAGGGACTTATTAAAGAAAAAGAAGATCAAAAATATGAACAGTAAAATGGCAATAAACACTTATCAACAATTGAACCTAAAAAACAAACTAAGCAAACAAGAAGAACAGAGACAGAATCATGGACACAGAGAGTGTTTCGAGGGTTGCCAGATGGGAGGGGTGTAAGGGAGAATGGGGGAAGAGGTCAGGGGATTAAAAAGTACGAATAGGTAGTTACAGAACAGCCATAGGGATGTAATGTACAGTATAGGAAATGGAGAAGCCAAAGAACTTAAACACATGACCCATGGACATGAAAAAAGGTGTATGGATGGCCTGAGAGAGTGGGAGATGCTGGGTACAGGGGGTAAAGGGGGAAAATGAGGACAACTGTAATAGCATAATCAATAAAATATTAATAAATACATAAATTTTTAAAAAATTAAAAAAACACTTGAGTTAACGGTTTGGGTTTGTTTTGTTTTACTATTTTAAATAATGCCACAATAAATCTCTGTGCACTCCAAGTAAAAAAAAAAAGTCCCACAGCATACAGGGCCTGATATACAGTAGGCACTCAGTAAATGTGGTTTTTAATTGCATCTGTGACACACAGAGAATATCAGATTGGCATCCTGCTGACCAAACATTTAAAAATGGTACCTGCCTTAACACTTGTATTCCATGCGCCACCCTCCTCCCACTCCCACACCTGATTCACCCATACCCTTGAATTATTTATAGGTGACCTTTTCCTCTCAATAAGTCATAAACTTCTCTGAGCACAGGGACGATGTCTTGTTCATTGTGTGTCTCTCCCCTCCCCTGCCTGCAGCTAATGTGGAGCTCCATACACATTGGACACTCAGCACGTGACATTAAAAATAAGTAACATCATCTCCCTCCCTCCTGCATCTCTAAAAATAAATAAAAACTTTTTTAAAAAGTCCAAATGTGGATGAATAGCCAGATTTGTGACATTAAATGTTAAGCCCTGGCTGGCTGGTGTGGCTCAGTGGATTGAGCACCGGCCTGCGAACCAAACAGTTGCCAGTCAGATTGCCGGTCAGGGCACATGCCTGGTTTAAAAAAATTATTAAAAAAAAAAAAGTAACATCATAAACTCATCATGTCAAGAAGAGAGCCACACCTTCCCACTCACCAAAAAGGGGCTTTTAATTCAACCACAAGAGAAATGAGCAGATGTGTTTATGAACAGTTATTTTGACTAACATTTGTGCAATGTACAAAAGAAATCCACAAATACTAGTTTTAGTTTTCCTGGCAAGTTTCCGAAATATATGAGGATCAAATATCACATATTTGGTCTACTTATCAGATAAGAGATACTCTTGAAATTCTAGATACAACAGCAGTCAGCATAGGGTAGTGGCTAAAAATCACAGACTCTAGAAACAGCCGCAGGATTTGAAACCCCGCTCTACCATGTTAGCCAT
Source organism: Desmodus rotundus (assembly GCF_022682495.2). Taxonomy (NCBI): domain Eukaryota; kingdom Metazoa; phylum Chordata; class Mammalia; order Chiroptera; family Phyllostomidae; genus Desmodus; species Desmodus rotundus. Next base: position 142,240,034 of record NC_071389.1, read on the forward strand.
GTTAACTAGGGTAAGTTAACAGTGTCAGTTTCCTCGTTCATACATGGGACGATCAAAGTACCTACTTCAGAGGGATTATTCTAAGGATCGAATGACACAGGTAACGCATTTACCGCACTGTTTGGTCCAGTTCCCTCAATACAGACATACCTCACTTTATGATGCTTTACTTTATCATGATTCACAGATGTTGCCTTTTTTTTTTTTTACAAATTGAAGGTAAGACCCTTTACCAGGAAAAAGATTACAATCCACTTATTGTGATGGTCTGGAACCCAACCGATAATATCTCTGAGGCATGCTTGTATAGATATTACCCATTATATCATGTATAGTATTAAAGTCACTTAGACTATGTTTTAAAGGGAAGACATTTAACACCGTCACGGGTTACAAACAATGCTACCCAGTCATGCCAGCTTTTATGCTGTTTAATTATGCCACCACCCATTCTGGCATAGAGATTTTAGTGTGAAACCAGTCTCAGCCCAGAAAGAGGAACATTCGTTTAAATTGACAAGTTGCTCACATTTTTCATCATCTTGATTTTTTTCAACATGTTACTTGGAGAGAATTTGCTTCAATAGAGATAAATTAGTCCTTCCCTGCTCCTCATAACTTAATAAAACCCCTGTATTAATTACCTGACAGAAGTTTGCTTTGCGAGATCACAAGCATGAAATCAGTGTTTCACAGCAGTTTAAGTAAGCAATTTTACTCTCAATCTTTCTATTGCTCCAATGTTATAGCTTTTTAAATAATGTATAAAGCATTCTAAAATTGGATTCAATCACTTGATTTTAAAGAGTTTCCCAAATGTAGCCCATCCCTTATTAGAGAGTTCTGGTCTTTCAATACATGCTCACTATTTGCACCATAAGTAAGTTTTATGGTGTATTCTACATTCCTCCATGTAGTAACACCAATTCCTCAAGTTGGGCGTTGCAAATACTCCCTAGAAGGAGAAACAGCTGTCGACAGAAGTCATTTTTATACATTCATCAATTTGCCAGGGCTATATTTTCTCACGGAGATGTACAAGGAGAGAAGGAAGCACAGGAGGAGAACAAGGACTAGGAACAGCAATGACCACGCACCAACTGTCCACTGCGATCAGTCCCTGGGCCAGGTGCTTTAATTACCTCACCTTGTTTAAACCCAACAAGGCAAACATTGTTTTCCAAGCAAGGGGAGTAAAAGGAGAGGGCACACATATATTATTGGGGTGATTTTTAAGTAAGCACAGGGGGAAATGGCTAAGAAAATAGTCAAATACAAAGCTAATTCTGAGTGGTAGGAATATGGGAGTTTATTGTATTTTTCCATGGACTTCTCCAATTTTTTAATTCATGAAGGAAGGAAACAAGGAATGAATGAACGAATGAGCAAACAAACAAACCAAAAGGTTAAGTAGCTTTCCCAACTTCATACAACTAATAAGCAGTGGAGCTGGGATTTGAGCCCAGGTGTCTCACTCTAAAGCCACACTCTATCCACTAAGTCGATTAAATGTAACCAGATATTTTTTATCTGAGCAGGATCAAAAACACTTGGGAGACTCTGAACGGAGACTTGTTCACAGCCCCATTTATGTTACCAAGTAAATGAAAGGTCCGTCATTTCCTCAAATTATGTGTATTCTTCCCCTTATTATTTACCTATTAAAACAAACAAGATAATAAACGGCTTCATTAAGGTCAGCTCAGCACAGCCAGGGAACAAAAAAATTCCATGATGCCAGAGCAAACAAGTTAGGTTCCTAGGTGAGGACTACAGAAGACCAGCTATCATCTCACACGACCTGTGGCAGGGCGTGCGGGAGTTCATAGGGCCCTCAGAGAGATGGGGCTTGGTGCAGGCTTCATGCGCATGTCTTTCTGCACCAACCCACCCTATAACACATCCAGGAAAAATCTGGCCACCTTGAAGTTCCCCAAGAACCTACAGCTGTGATTTGTCTCTAAACATAATTTGCCAAATGTAAAATGGGAAACAGGAAGCTGGTTCATTAGCTGAGAAACCAACAAACCAAAGACCCTCTACATAGAGAGAAAATGTTAAATGGTACCAACACGGGGGATAATCAGTTTTGAATAATTTTTGTGCCACTGTTGTGTACCCTCTTGTGCAGGGAGCAGCTGTCTTAATGTCCCAGGGTCAGGATAACTTTGAGATGATTAAAACCAAATTGCCTGGACTTTTAAAAATGTATTTGCGTCCCGGCTGCTGTGGCTCAGTGGATTGAGCATTGGCCTAGTTCGATTCCCAGTCAGGGCACATGCCTGGGTTGCAGGCCATGTCCCCAGTAGGGTGTGTGCAGGGGGCAACTGCACATTGAGTTTCTCTCCCTATCTTTCTCCTTCCCTTCCCCTCTCTCTAAAAATAAATAAATAAAACCTTTTAAAAAAAGGTAAAAAATAAAAATAAAATAAAAATGTATTTGCAAAAAAATAAATTAAATATAATAAAATAAAATAAAAAATAAAAACACATTTGCAAACCCTTGCACAGTATCACACACAATATAACAATCTCATTAACCACTTACTGATGTGGCAGCGTTGGTGCAGGGAGACAATGCTTCAGACACTCCCTTGCCTTATGTCCAACATTCGCATTACAAAATTTGGTGTACGATTTGATTGGAAACAAACTTTAGTCAGAGAGAAATGTTTCAAATGCTTCCACCCTCCTGCCTGACCTCATCCAGGCAAGCTGGAACTACAGGGAGGGGTGCTACAGGCAGCTGACTCTTCCATGAGGGAAAAACTGGGGTAGGGCAGTGATGCAGGTTAACCTTCCAGCTCCTAACCCTCTGGCTTCTTAACAGTAAGGACAGTTGAGTTCTAAAATAGGTCACTAGAGCCTAAAGGAAAAGACCATCAGGGAGAAATTCCAAGGGGAAGAAAGGCCAAAGAACATTTAAGAACAATATTGTCTACGGCTCAATTCAACGGCCAGCCATTTCTTACTTCCCTCCAGGCTGCAGCTTTCCTCCACGTTACCTTGTGCCAGCGATACTTGGGGGAATGACAGAGAAGGAACGGGTTTAGAGTGAAGGAAGGAAAGAATGAGAGAGCATGTGACCACTGACGTTCTCCCCCTGCCCAGATCCCCTAACAAGGGCTGTTGGGAGCAGGGGCTGCATTGTGCTGTTGGTTGTCTAGGAGGTCACTTTTCATTTCTCCAAGGCCTTGGGAGATGGATGGGGCAGGGGGCAAAGGACAAGGAGGAGCTTCGTGATGGACAGAGACTGGGAGGGCCGCTGCCAGTGAATCCTCCTTTCTCTGATGGGAATACTTGGAAAAGTGCAAGACAAAGACCTGGAGGGGAGGAGAAAGTGAAGAAGGGAAAGAGAAGGGAAGATGTTCCAACACGAGATCCCAAACACTATGAGGTACAGAAGCAAGTCTTCAGACTGGCCCTGCACCATTACTGATCCAGAAGCACAAACAAGGGGGTGGGTGTGCATCTTAGGGGCAGGTTGGAGTGAGGAAAACAAGTCACAAGATCAAAGCTGAGGAGACTGGAACAGGACAGAAAGTACATGGATGGAGAAAAATAATCCAAGATGAAGACTGTGAAGAATTCAGGGTATTAAAGGTATGTTTTTTGGTGGCGCTGTATGGAAGTCACAAGGGCAGCCTTGCCTCGTTTAAAAAGTCAGAGCCACCCCACGTGCACAGCAGGAGTATTCACAATAGCCAGGGGGTGGAGGCAACCCACGTGTCCATTGACGGATAAATGGACCAACAAAATGTGGTATACACGCAGTGGGATATTACGCAGCCTTGAAAGGGAAGCACATTCTGACACATCTGACAACATGAAAGAACCTCGAAGACATTATGTTGGGCGAAATAAGGCAGTCACGAAAGAACACAAACTGAATGAACGGTGGTTGCCAGGGGTTGGGGAGAGGGAACAATGGGGAGTCGTAGCTCAATGGGTGCAGATTCAGCTTTACAAGGCGAAAAGAGCTCTAAAGATTACACAGCATGAATGTACTTAATACCACTGAACTATACACTTAAAAATGAGTACAATGGCCAAGTTTATGTGGATTTTACTATGATAAAAAAATAAGAGCTACCCTTTAAAAACAAAAAAAGCCAGAGCTTTCGAGATCAGCAATCGGTGTCACTTTTGAAAGTCTCTCGTATAGCAGTGTCTTCCGAGGTGTAGTTCATCTTTCAGCAAACATTTTCGAGCACCTACTCTGTGGAAGCAAGGAGCTAGACGTTGGGACTATGGAGACTAGCCAGGCGCAGTCCAGGGTGGGCCGCACGTGGCCAAGATGACCCTGAAAAGAGTGAGTGCCTCATTCAGACCAGGTGGCCAAAAGTACTTTCCAGAAGAGCACCAACTAGGAAAATCATTTTTCTGTATGGTGATGTACACAGCTGGGGAAGGATGCTTTAGCTTTTGATCCATGATTAATTTTTTGAAAGAATGCCCCGAAGAGCGCATGAGCACAAGCACAGAATAGGGAGCTGAGAGGAAATGCAGCACAAAGTCCCCATGTGGCCATGCACATCAGGGGGTGTGTGTTAAAATGCACATAACAAAATTTGTAATAGTAACAGTTTTCAAGTGTACGGTTCAGTAGTATTAAGTGCATTAAACTGTTGTGCAACCATCTCCAGAATTCTTTTCCTCTTACAAACAAAAACTCTCTACCCATTAAGGAAAAATGCCCTAGTCTTCCCTCTCCGCAGTCCCCGGCAACCACCACTCTGCCATCCGTCTCTATGAATTTCACCCCTCTGAGTGTGTCACGTATGTGACACCACACAGTACTTGTCTTTTTGTGACTGGACTATCTCACTTAGCATACTGTCCTCTAGGTTCACCCATGTTGTAGCACGTGTCAGAATTCCCTGCCTTTTTAAGGCTGAATAATATTCCACTGTTTGCGTGTACCACGTTCTATCGATCCACTCAGCTGTGAGGGACACTGGGCTGCTTCTACCCTTTGGCTATTGTGAATAATGTTGCTACAAACATTGGTGTACAACTATCTTTTCAAGACCCTGCTTTGAACTCGTTGGGGAATACACCCAGGAATGGAATTGCTAGATCAAATGGTGATTCTATTTTTTATTTTTGAGAAGCTGTCATACCGTTTTCCTTAGCAGCAGCATTATTTTACCTTCCCTCCAACAGTGTGCGAGGCCTTCGATCTTTTCCACATTCTGGCCAACACTTTTTGTTTTGTTTTCTTTTTGACAGCAGTCATCCTAATGGGTGTGTGGTGGTTGTAAACATCTTATTTAACCTCTCTGAGCCTTCAATTTCCTCATCTGTAAAATGAGCGCATTGGACTAGATGATCCCCAAGGATCTCAAATGTCATTGTTCTATGAATCGAGAGGAGAACTAGCTTGATTTACTGGAAAAACACAGGTCATTTAATCACTCTGAAGCTCACATTCCCTAACTATACTCACAGTACTGACACATACTCTAGATATGGTTTCAAGGAAAACACTGACTGAAATTCAAGCGCTAGGAGCATTAACTTAATAGGAAGGTTTCAGAGAGCCCGGTCACAGCCATCCATGGAGAGGATATGGATACCCTGGACACTGGAGTTGGCTGGTCCACACAGGCGGAACAAATTTTACATTTCAAATCACCCCCCACAGCAGGGGTTGGCTGTTAGCAATGACTATATACAATAGTGACACTGGCTCATTATTCAACTTTCACTCACATAAAAGGGTAAAATTGCAACTAAAAAATATGCTCAGCCTGGGATAGCAGAGAGAAATGGTCATTTCCCAGGAAATGTTATGTTATCTGATGTAGATGAATCCTCCCACTCATATAGTGACTAAAACTTTGAAAAGGGAAACGCATTTTTCTCAATAGGACTTTTGGCCAAGAGGGAGGCGTAGGTAGACACACTGCGCCTCCTCTCACAACCAAAAGAAGGACAACAACAAATTTAAAAACAAAAAATAACCAGGACTGACAGAAAATTGAACTGTACGGAAGTCTGACAACCAAGGAGTTAAAGAAGAAACACTCGGTGACACACCCTGCAGAAGCGTCGCCAGTAAGTCCCTGGGAAGAACACTGTTCAGAAACAGGTAAACAAAGGCAAACAGGATGATTTGCAGAAAAACCAGTAGTCTTACAAACAGAATCCAGGACTCCTGAACTCACAGCCCAACACTGTTTGCAAATGTAGCTCCTCCTCTAAGAGAGATTATTGCCACATCTTTCCAAGAACAACACAGAAGTCTATTAGTATGGATGTGTAAAGACGGTTCAGCTACACAAAAGTCCATGTCTTTTGTAGGGGTGCTGCAGCGTTGTGGGCCTTGGTGTGGGATCACACATGAGAAGCCTCTTTAATGTTCCTCTAAGAATCATCTGTAACTACGTGTGGTGATGGATATTGACTAGACTTATTGTGGCGATCATTTTGCAATACATACAAACATCACCTGGAACAAATATAATGTTAATTATATCTCAAAAACTCATCATCCAGCACTGGAACACCACAAACCTCTTCACATTACAAGGGTTAAGGGTTGAGTCACTTACACCTTCAAGGGTGATCTTAGGAGAATTAGGTCAGGAAAAGCTCAAAGAGGGCAGTCCGTGTGAGCTAAAAGAGATTAGCGCCCAAAGAGTCAGTATGTATGGAGAAAACAAGGAAATTACCTTGCAGCCCTTTTACACTAGTTTTTAAATATATTATATAACTGATTCTAGAAACTGTGTCATCTGACAAACCAGAAAACTGCTGTAAAAGAGACACAGGAGGAAGAAATGAGTCCAAGGCCCAAATCAGAGAAAGCAGCAAGCCTGCCCTCTGCTGGTCATCCTGGGTAGTGGCACCTAAATGTGAGAAGGAGACCCTTTGCGTCTTCCACCTTCAGCTGGAGAAACTAAACACACACAAAAAAACAAGACATCCAGCTACAGTACCTTTCATGCATGTCAAAAACCCTTCTAGGAGAGATTTCAGGCTAAATGACAAACTTTGATGTTCCCTTAGTGACCACGTCCTCAGTGAACACACCTTTTGCAAATGGTGTTAAAAAGGCAATACCGACCCTGACCTGTGTGGCTCAGTTGGTTGGGTGTCATCCTGCAAAGGTGGTTGGGTGTCGCCAATTCGATTCCAGGTCAGGGCACATGCCTAGGTTGCGGCTGAGTCCCCAGTCAGGGCACATGCGAGAGGTAACTAATATCTATTTCTCTACCTCTCTTCCTCCTTCCCTTCCCCCTCTCTAAGAATAAATAAAATCTTTTCTTAAAAAGGCAATATTAGAACCAAAAAAAGAGCTCTTTCTAAAAGGTTAGGCATGGGCTCTGATGTGCATTCACTAGAAACTGTTATTTTCCAACAAAAGATATCAAAATATATTTCTATACAGAGTTCATCACAAACACCTACTTGTTCATAACATCAAAAAAAAAGATGTTACATTATTGCTCAAAGGTATATAACCCATTGAAAGTAAAAACTATGACAAAATGCCAAGGAGCAGGTAAGAAAAGACCTCCTGTGATTTGGGGAGGGAGACAGGGTCAGCTGCATGTTCGGGATTGGGTAGGTACAATTGCACAATGCTATTAAGGAGATATTCTATAAAGACAACACCACTGAATTATCTGTCTTTGCTATTCTCTTGTTGCCTGATACACACATTTTCAAATAATTTTTCAGGCTTTCTTTCTAACTAGAATGATACAACCTAATATTCTCTACTCACTCCACCCTCACGCAGAGGTAGGACTGTATGAACACTATCATTTAACAAATGTGTACTTGCCCAATGGCCAAACTCTCACATGGCTTTCGGTGCAGCTAGGAAGGCAGTTCCCATACACTAGTATCCTGTGTTCCATGGGCAGTTTACACCACACTAATTCTGAGGTTTCCTCTAGCTCCCCAAATCTAAGATGACATCACAAAATTCCTGCACATTTACTCACTGAAAAGTTCCAATCTCAGCAGTCCTGATGCTGTTCCTTCCTAAGCAGCCCCTTTCCCATTTATCAAAGTGGCAATTCCAAGTATGTGCTGTTGTCCACAAGCTCTGAGCCCATGCTAGCCTGTCTTTCTCACTTTCCTCACCAAGTCACCTGTGTCCCATGTGCACACAGAGTAAGTTTGATCCGACCTCGGTTTAGCTACTTGCCCAGCTGTCCATCCAGCCATCCATTCTACAGTCAATGAGCCCGACTACAATGCCAGGTGCCTATTGCAATAGATACTAAAAATAAAAAGATAAATGATTTAGTCCTTTCCTCATAAGACCTATGTCTCATGGTATAAAGAGGCAAATTACCACAATAAAAAGGGAAACAAATATAATATTACTGGTGCTCTTATAGAAATCAGGATAGGAAATGGTGGGGTTTGGAGGGAGAAGAGGTTCATCAATTCCTCTATATAACGAAGGCAGAACAAGCCTGGTCCTTCACCCCATCTCATCACCAAAACCCTTGGAAAGGATCACACCCTTGCTGCATAAACCAAATGTAATGAGGCTTCTGTCTCAACCACTTGACTGAAACAGAAATTCCTCTCACATCATTTTTAAATGGCAAAATTCCAGTGCGCTTTTCGATTCTTTTCCTATTTGACATCGCTACGGTGATTATAGATGCATGCGCCTGTGCTTTATATCGTTCTTGAGAATGGTTCTATAGAAGCAAAACTGCACCTCCTTGAAACTCTTCTCCGTCCTGCAGCAGCTTCTTCGGCACTGCCTTCCTAGTGGCTCGCCTGTCTTCCTCTGCTCTTTCCTCCCTAGTAGGCCTGTGTGGGTCTCCTGAGCAAGGAGCTCAGCTGTAAGCACTTCCTGGCCCCTCCCACACCTTCCCCAAGCCCTCAACTCTCCTCAGATTCCTCCTCCACCTCCTCCTCCTCCCATCCCCCATCCCCCATCCCAGTCCAATCCAATCTCCCTCTTAAATGTCTCATTGCCTCCTCTCCATTCCCAGAGCTCCTTGACACAGCACCTATCAATTCTACAGGTTCACTGCATCTGCCACCTCCTACAATCCGCACATCCACTCACCCTCCCCAGCCTGCTGCCAAAATGACCTTTGAAACATGCAAATCCAACTGTGCCACTCCAGTGCTCAGCGATGAGTACAGGACACAATGCAAACCCCAGCCTCAACTCCTGCCACTTCCCTCCAGCCTCCAGTGCTACATCCGGTAACGCCAGACAATTAAAAGTGTCCTCAAAACCTGATGCTCTCACAGCCTCTGCACCATTATCTCTGCCTGGAATGTCTTCCCAGCCCTCCTTCCTTCATTTCAATCATTCAATCATTTCAATCATTCTTCTAATCCTAGACCTGCTTTGAAATGTTTCCTGATGCTTCGAGGAGGATTTTGCTGGTTCTCGCCTTTGCTCCTATTGCCCTTGGGACACACAGGCAGTTACCTACTCTGATATACAATGTGTGTCCAGAAAACATGATCACATGCCATCCTCTCAAATGAAACACAGAAAGAAGCAGCAATCTCCTCGCATGTTATTGAAGAAGAGTAAGCTATCCTTTCCCAAAGAGCTAATAAATTATAAAATCCATAATTACAATTATTCAGTATCTCCTCCTTAAATAACCCCATCCCAGTGATTTTTCCTTTTTTTTTAATTTTATTTATTGATTTTTAGAGGTCAGGGGAAGGGGAAGAGAGAGACAGAGAGAGAAAGAAATACTTTCTCTCTCTGATTTGATTTAATTTTTGTTCCACTTATTTATGTACTCATTGGCTGACTCTTGTATGTGCCCTGACTGGGGATCAAACCTGCAACCTCGGCACATCAGGACGATGCTCTAACCAACTGAGCTACCCAGCCAGGGCCCACTGATTTCTTTTTAATGTGATGAGCCCCAGCAACCTTCACAGTTGCTTTAAAAAAGCAACTATGCAAATGCTGGTGGAAAAGGCAGGCTCAAAACCTCCCCACAGCAGTAATAGCAGCAATAAGAGTAAATCTATAGCCAGACACAGTTCTAAGCATGTTTTACACTTTAACTCACTCAGTTCTCACAATGACCTACGAAGTGGGTACTGTCATCTCACCCCCTTTTCTACTGATAAGAAAACTGAAGCACAGGGGTGTTAAAGTACTTGCACGGAATCTCACATTTAAAAAGTGTACGAACCCTGACAACACAGAGAACATAAATTTAACAGTTCTTGGGAAAGCTTAAAAGAGAAAGAGAGTTCCCCCTGCTGGCTGTAGACAGAATTTTCTCTTGTCGTAACTGAAAGCAGGGGCTGGGGTGGGGGGGCGGGGGGAACTGGTTCTTGCCTGAGTCACCAACCTGCTGTGTGAGTCTCTTAACTCTTCCACATGTCCCTCTGCTCGGCCACAGGTTGGGAGTAAGCAGAAATCGGGTTTAAGTTCTCTTCTACCTCTAAATTATTATGACTTTGAGATTCATATTTTTCCCATAAAAACCAGTTTTCTTTGTAATGAGGTGGCAAGACACATCTGTTTTTTTTAAAGCCACAAAAATCTCTCAGAAGGTAGATGTTCAAAAGCTATTATTGTACTTTCAAACATTACACAAAATTACAGTATGCATAAGAATGATTATGACAAAAATGGAAAAAAAACTCAGTAACAAGACACTAAAGAGTTTCAAGATAATGAGAGGAAACTATTGCTAAAACACATTGTAAACAATTATAATCAGTTTCTTTCACCTAGTCAAACTCTTACTAAGTTACTTCAGGGTACACGGAGCTGCTAATTACATATCAAAACATACTTAAATCTGTTATCAATATTAACAAATTTGTGACGACATTCACAATGCTGCAACCAAGGTCCAAGTTTAAGGCAATTCTATCTTAATCTAAATGCTAACTTCTTTATATGTCCAGTACATCTCAACAAAGCTGGAAAAACTGCTAACTTCCTTTCCTCTATCAAAACAAATGAACGTATGTAAAAGGAATGTGCATATCTGGGTTAAGAAGTAAAACTGGAGAAAAAATGCATCTCATTTTGGTCGCCACCAAAACCACACTAAAAATACAGGAAAGAGATTTTTGTTTATCATCACCCACAAAGATCAGGGGGGGAAAAGAATCAGAGACACCAGCAATAGAATTTTGAAGCTGAAAAAGCATATGGACAAGTAGAAATTGACTTGGCAGATCTGAGAAAGCCAAATCCCAAATTGTCACAGGGAAGCTAACGTCCAACCTCTATCACACCACACAGTCAGCAAGCTACTCGGACACAGGCAGCCAGCTCTGGAGGAGGCTTCACAAGGAGAACTCGGAGATAACTGTGGAAAAACCGTTGGCTCCCCCGATCCTTTTCTCTACTTCGTGAGTTTGGGCAATCACTCGTCTCCCATCCCTGGCAAAGAGTGAAGATCTCATTTTTGAAGACAGTTAAAACAGAGAGTCGCTGGAAAACCAGGTTACCTAAAACAGAGGGATTCGGCGACCAGTGCACACTGAAGTGTGAGACCCCCGGTCTCAGCTCCGCGGGCCTTCACCGTCCAAGCAGGAGGTCAGAACACCTTACCTTGAGGAATCAGATCGGTCCCAGAAGAAATGCCGGAGGATAGGACCTGGGGACTTTATAACAAAGGGCCCATCCAGGTCACTCTTCAGTGAAGCTTAAAGTCAATAAACCCACCAGCGAGTTCAGAGTTCAAGTCACTATTTTAGACGCCCACTGTAAATTATGAGCAGACAGCCAAGGATTACTAAATATCTGAGGAAAGAGTTTAAATATAAGAGCAGTTTTCAAAGTTTCTTTCCTCCCTCTATAATCTATTTCCTCTAACTTGTTTTCTGTTTGTCTGTTTTAGTCTCTGTCACTAATATCCTCAGAGCGGTAAGAAAATATATTGCATCTATGAAACAAAAAAAAGGATACAACCGTATAAAAGAAACATCCAAATAACAACCCCCCAAAATGGTATTAATAACAGGATTGGAAAATAAAGTTGAGATAACCTCTGAGAAAGTAAAGAAAAAAGGGGGGAAGAGATGGAAAATAGAAACAGAGGAATATTACAGACCTAGTTCAGCAGTTCTGACAGCCAAACAATAGAATCACAGAAACGGCAGGGGGTTGGGGAGGGAGGGAGGAAAATCGTCAAAGAAATAATCCACACACACTTTGCAGAACTGAAGGACGCAAGTTGTGTGATTAGAAGAGCACGATGAGTGAAAACAGACCGACACCAAGCAAGATGATCATGAGTTTTTAGAGCACCAAGAACACAGATTCTGCAAGCCTTCAAAGAGGAAAAGCCAACAGTCCAGGACAGACAGTGAGGAATCAGAAAGGCTTCTGACTTCTCAAGAGTAAGAATGGAAACAAAAAGTCAACAGAGCAATTGTAGACTTATCCATCGACGTGAGGATTTAATAAAGACATTTTCATTCCTGCACAAGTTCCAAAAATTTACCTCACAGGCAAGGGTTATGGGCAACAATATAAAAAGAATAAGCAAAGAAAGAAGGAAAGAAAACACGGACAACAGGACACAAGAGAGCCAATGCAGGAGAGAGACAAAGACAGCCTCCAGCGTGAGAGGGAAGGGCGAGCCCAAGGGGGCCGCTGTGCACCACAGCCATGCAGCACAGCCAGTGCAGACCGGAGCCACCCTCCCACTGGGCCACCTTTCTAACCTGAGGACCGAATGCCCAGGGGAGCTGGTACAGACTGTCACCTGGGTATGTCTCATGGCATGTTCATGAAATGCCTGCCCTCCATGCCCACAGAACTGTTCTGCGTTGACCTACTTCTGAGAGCAAGAGCAAGGTCACAGTGGGCTTTGAATGAAAAGCAGGCCACTCCCCCAACATAGCTGATCATTCAGGGACCAGCCCTGGCAGATGCCACGGGACTCATTTATAACCTCGCCCCTGGCTCTCCCAGATGGGTCCCTGTGCATTCTCAGGGAACCCAGCCTCAGATTCCGTGACCCAGAGACTGCTTATCTTCTGAGAGCCTTTATTTAACAAAGACAACATTACCCTTACCCTACACAACTAGGCTTGGCCTTGCTACTCCGTTTTTCAAAACTGTATGTTGCTTAGGAATATACACAGTAGATGGAAAAACTATTGAGAAAAGCAAGGGAATAGTTTACACAAATGTGGGAGAGAGGAGATTTCAACCAGGGAGGCGCACGCAGGGCCTTCTAATGTGACAGTGAGATTTATTATTCAGTCTGGACAGGTAGACATCCTCACATACAGATCTGTTTATTTTTAAAATAGCTAATATTAGAATACTCTTCTTTATGATGATACATTCCACACTAAAAAATATTTTAAGTAGAAAGTAAATTCCTGTTTAAATCAGTGAAATTGTTTTACTATCTTGAAACACTAAGGGAACCCCTAAAATATTATGTCTATGTGAAATAGGCAAATTCCATATAATTTACCAAAGTTAATACAAGAAGAAATAGAAAGTGCAACTAATCCTATAATTGTTTTTGCTTAAAGTTGAATCCACAATTTAAAACCTTCCTACAAAGAAAGCATCAGACCCAAATGTTTTGCCAGTGAACTCTACCTAACAGGGAAGAAATGGTATTCCAGTCTCATACAACCTCTCCCAAAGAATGGAAAAGGAGGGCACACCCTGTAACTTCCTTTATGAGGCTCCAAATCCTGGCACGAGCGTTACAAGCAAGGAAAATTACAGGTTAGTCTCACTCATCACAGAGCCATAAAAATCATAGACAAAATATTAGCAGACCAAATCCAGATTATATAAATATATATACATGTTTAGGAATTTTCCAATAATGCAAAGATGTTTTAACATTCGATAAAATATATATAATTCAACATACTATCTCAACGCTGCAATAAGTATATGACAAAAATCCATCATCTTAAGCAAACGGAACAAGAGAAATTCCTTAATTTGATAAAGGACTTCTACAGAAAACATGTAAGAAGCATTGTATTTAATGGTGAAACAATTTTTAAAAACTTTCCCTCTTAGGTTGAACACAAAACAAAAATTTCATCCCATTATCACTGCTTCCATTCAACATTATACTAGAGAGTCTAGCCAGTGCATAGGGCAAGAATGGTAAAGAAACCCATAAAACTGACCATATTCACAGATGCTAAAGATTATACACTTGGAAACCTGCAAAATAATTTACATTAGAATCAAAAAAAGAAAAAGTACGATTACTGGCTAGAAAGACCATAGGCAAAAACAACCATATTTTCACATGTTAGGAACAGAAAATTATTTTTTTAAAAAAAATACCAATTTAAAACAGAATCAAGAAATAAATGCAGTAAAATATAGATGCAGTAAGAATAAATGCAGTAAAATATAGATGCAAGACCTCAACCTGTAAAATACTATTCAAGTAAATTTTAAAACACCATATTTATAGATTGGAAGATCCAACCTTGTAAAGTCATCACTTCTCCCTGGATGAGCCAATAACCCAAAAACCTTGAAGAACTAGGAGTAAGAACCCACACCATCAAATATTAAGAGTTATTAGAAAGTAAAATAAGTAAGACAGTGTTGCATCGGCTCAAGGAGGGACAGATAAGACAGAATGAGGGCCCGAAAAGAGACCCACGCATGCCAGACACCTGCCTTCATATGACAACAGCACCACGGAGCAGAGGTAAAAGGGTGGTCTCGTGTCACACAATGAATCAATTCCGGGTGGATAGAGATCCACATATGAAAACAAAATAATAAAGCTTCAAGAAAATACACCCTGGCTGGTAGGTTTCAGTGGATTGAGCACCAGCCTGCGAACCAAAGGGTCACCAGTTCGATCCCCAGTGAGTGCACATGCCTGGGTTGCGGGCCAGGTCAGGTCCTCAGTCGGGGGCACGCAAGAGGCAACCACACATTGATGTTTCTCTCCTTCTCTTTCTCCCTCCCTTTCCCTCTGTCTAAAATGAATAAATACAATATTTTTTTTTAAAGAAAATAATGTGGGAGAAATTCTTCATGAGTTTGGAATTGAAAAAAGATTTCTTAAACGGGATAGAAGTACCAGCCATAAAGTCAGGACTGGATACATAGTTTGTGGGAAACTTCTTCTTCAAAAATTGTTAAGAACTTTAAGAAAGCGACAGAGAGCGGGAAACCAAGGGTGGGGCCCACCTGACCACGGGGCTCTGTGTGACTACACAGCCACATGCCCCTGAAGCCAGCCCTGCAAAAGGCTAAAAGACTAATAAATTGAACTATGTATAAGGAGAGACCCCCAAAAAACAGAATTTATTCGATATTTATTAAAATTATGAATTAATTATTACCTGTTTAAACTTCAGCCACCTTCAGAGTATTTTCCACTTGATGCAATATACCTATCAAGACATTTTTTTTCCATTGCTCAAAACAATTTGTGAACTAGTCCATTTGGATGCCTTTTAGTGCTTGTGCTGTTTTTTGTTTCACCTCTTCCACATCAGCAAAACATTTCCCTTTGAGGACGTTTTTCATTCAGGGAAACAAAAAGAGTTGTTCAGGGAGAGTTCAGGTAAATGGGGAGGGTGGGGCACAGGGGTCATGCTGTTTTTGGTCAAAAACTGCTGAACACTCAGTGCGGTGTGGGCAGGTGCGCTCGTAAATTGCCCATCATAAAATGGGCAAACACGTTGAAATAGTCTTCAAAAAAAAAAAATTCACTGAAGCCAAACACAGTCTCTCACAACACCACCATCTGGAGCACTAACACCAGATGGGTTCCTAGAACACTCACCGAGAGGGAAAGCCTGTACTACAAGGGGCCCGCCCTCCGGAAGATAATATGGGTCCCCCCTCACAAAACTAAGCACTGTTATATATTAAATGTCACTCTGAAGAGAGGGAAAATGCAAGCCATAAAAAAAGTGGAGAAGGTATTTGCAGCACATATATCTCAAAGACTCATACTCAGAATACATAAACCCAAAACTCTCTATTATCTCCTATGCATGTTACAAATTTATTATTGTTCCACCTATATTCCAATAATATCACAGAAGTATCAATCTAGTTGCTAAGAAAGTAGAACCCTCTTACATCACAGTTTATGGTGAAGAGTGGACTTTTGAAGCATCGATGTTCAAATTCCATCTGGACCACTTATCATCTGTGTGATCTTAACAAATTACACTTTCTGAATCTCAGTTTCTTAACAAAACATGCTTAATGATACATACCTTTTTGGAATTGCTGTGAGAGATAAAACCAACATTTTGGCAGAAAGAATGTACATAATGAACAGTTACAGCTGCTGCCATTTTTGTCGTTGATTTTGTTATTAATATTACATTGGTTATACCATGATTATCCTAAGATGAATAGTTAAATATAAGGGGAACATCTGCTCTTCCACAAGCAAATATTGACCCCACTCTTCTTGTTTCTACCCCAGTTTTAAAATAAAGGGATTGCACCATAAGGCTTGGTTAGGAAACCGTAAAGTCTAAGCAGTTACAGCATCTGTGTTAGAAATAAAAATGATCTAGTCATTTTAGTTCATAATCCACACTAACTTATGATTCTTATTTCAAAATTATTATATCCGCCTTGGTGTATCAACAGGAAATAACCCACTTTAATAAAATATAAAAAGTTTTATTCCATAGCAACATTCTGCAAGGAGGGGGGTCACTTATGGAAAGATCTGTAAGCTTTGAACCCATGTGGGAAAAATAAAGGTTATCTGGACTTTCGCATGTGTTTGTTGTATTTGAGCGCATCACTGGCAATCACTGCTAGAGCAAAAGTTCAGTGGGATAGTAACACCTCAGTTCTTTAGAACTCTAATTAAATGTATTTGTTATCAGTTGAGACCTTGAGGAAAAAGACGAAAATACAACTACTAGAATCAGGCATTTAGTCACAAGTCATCGAACCTCTGGAGATCTATAAGGGATAAAAAATAAATTTAAAAAAACTACCTAGTCAAATTTCTGTCTCTCTACATCATAAAACAGTATCATATGATATAAAAGATCATTTTGATGCACCAGCATTTCTTAACAAAAACACACTGTTTTATGTAATAGAGTCTTATTACCAAGGTGAGAATTGGACTCCCAGGGAAAAGAGTCATGAACCTCATGTTGTCTGAAGTGCAAAACCCCATCTAGCGTTAAAGAGACAAGCCCCAGATACATGGGGAGTGTGCATTCACCAATTTACAAGTTAAACCGGTGCTTGTGGACACATTTTTCTAACAAGACATAAATGGTGGTCCTTTCAGCAGGCAAGTAAGTTCAAATTCTAAACGATTCTCAGTCCCTGGTGATTATTATTATTAGCCCAGGATCCTAGGCTGGCCTGGCACTCTTCTGTCTCCTGACACTGGCCTTGTGCCCCCTTACATTTCCCACACTTCCAAACTCCACGCGTTTACCTCTTTCTGCTTCTCACTCCTAGTACAAACAACAACAGGTAGGTGAAAACAACAGCTGAAAAGAGAAAAATCAAAATCAAGGTATCTTAAAGGAAGAAAATAACATTTTCACTGGGTACTTGTGAGTCGGTCAGCACCCATGAAAACAGTGTGAAATGCTTATAATGCGTGCCAATTTTCTATGAACAGATACACACGCCTAGAGCTGCATCTGCACCCTCCTTCTACAGCTGTCTCAGACGACCCGCTCCGGGGGAAACTCCTTCCAAACCAGTCTACTCAACTACACTCCTCCTCCTCTGTGGGCCATTGGATCAGTATGAGAAGCGAGCAGCATTGTGTTTAATGCACATTGTGTTGAGACCTTATTCAGTAACTAGCAAGAATAATAATTTGGGGATAAGAGTGTCATAATAAAAGAGAAGGAAGAAAACATAGTACTTTCTTTTAATAATAAACATAAGACTAGAATTTAAGTCGATCATGTTATCTGAAACTAACCAAGCCCTGAGCATTGTTTTATCAATAGAAATACATCTGAATCTGGAATTTAAAAGACAAACTCTAGGAGGTGTCACTTTACGTATAAAATGTGACAGAGTAAAGGACCAAGAGAAGGCAACTCTCACATGCACCTGAAAAGCTGCCACAGGCGTTTCAGCAAAACACTTCATTGGTGCCTATGTTTACCATACCTGAACCCACTGTTCTGCCATGCTGCATGTTAACAAAGAATACAAAACAAAAATAGGGAAATGTTAGCAGAATAAAACATAAAACTATCGCACGGAGAATTATAAAATTAACTCACAAGGTTTTATATCTGGTATTTGACATGCATTAGTAATGAAACTACTTTTAACTTAACAAACCATGCATCTCTTAGCTATAAATGGATTGCGTACTAGGTGGGTTTACTTATTAAAATATTTTGTCCTTTTCAGGTTTCAGAGCAAGTTGTAAGATCCTGTTACAAGAGTATCCGTCTTTCAAATTAATTTTTAATTCACTTATTAACACAAAGAGAGTAAGAAAAAAAAGGCATGCCTTTTAGGTTGTATCTATTTGATGCTGTTTTTAAAGTAAAGATTTCAGTTATTATTTAGCATCATGTAAAAATAACCAATGTCACAGTGAAGTACTACTGCAAATCTAGAATAATAAAACTAAGTTTGTAACATCAGACACGTAACACACATTTTAACTGAAAAAAGGCTGAAACTGTACCAGTTATTCATAGTTCTTAGTTCTGAGGGGATAACGTCCCATTTAAAACTTTTCAACAGATTCAGAAACAGGACTACTGACCCAGCTCCCTCCCATCCCAGTCGCGGGCACGCAGCACTGGGCTGATCCCCCTCCGGCACTTACTTCTCTTCTGCGACGCGGCCTGCAAGCAGGCAGTCACGACATCGCAGTTCCTCTGGACTTTGTGCACAAGCCTATCCTTCTGCTTCAGCTGCCGGAGTAACTTCGCCGACTGAATACCAATTCCGTTCTTAAGCTCCCGAAGGATCATCTTCAGTTCATTAGTGCCTATTAGAAAAGAAAATTTTAAATAGAACAATAAACACCCTGAGAGGAATACAAGTGCCAACATGATACTAATTGTTTTACATAAATTATCTAGAACATCTACTTAAACCAAGTAATTCTGAGTTCTCACCCAGGACTACGTGTACCTAGTCAGTGAAGATACTCTGATCAAATAAGTCACTCATCCATTCTCTCTCCATGAGAAAATACTGTAAAATCAATTTGATCCTGTAACATGTAAGCAAGACTCTTGCTTTTACCATATTTAGCTCTGGTTGCAAAGTTGCCTTTCATTGCTTGTAAACTGGAATGTACATTTTGTATCATTAATGTGTTCAGAGGCGAAGCTACAAGAAAAGAATCTTTTGAGTCTGTTATATCAATGATAATCCTAATAGCTGATAACAAATATTTTTAAAAGTATTCACCTTTGTTTATAATCAGTTAAAAGTAAATAATACTACCACATTTTCTAAGGCAGACAAATGTGAAAATACTGGTTTTGTTTTAAATACACAGTCTTCCAATAGCCTGACTATTAGGTATCTTAGAGACTCAGTGATTTTTCAAATAAGTAAAAAATACATTTCCTTCAAACAGATAAATTAAAAATAATTCTGCATTCATAAAGCTAATATTCTCAACAGCAGTTTTCTACAAGTAAAAAAAGACTTAAATCAGAAATGTCAACAATCTTTATGTGAACAGTCATTACAATTTAGGAGTTTTGTTTGCCACACTTGATGTTATTATCATTAGTCACCGTAATGAGTGGAAGGAGAAGGTCCCTCATTAGGGACCCTGTGTGGAGTTTGGATCTACTCATGTTGAAAACGACTTGGAGAAGCCAGAGAGGACCAGAAGAGAACAAAAGAAATGTTCAAAAGTAATACAAATATTTCAGAGGTGAAAGGAAGTGAACGTTTTGGGTCTTATTTAAGAGAAGTGCAGGGGGGTGTGCTCTAGCTGTTGCCAGAGCTGACCACACATCATTTGGAAAACGTCATTTGACCTTGAGTTAACAAGAACTTCCTTTGGACCAACCAACCATCTGTGTGATCTTAGGCAAGGTAGTGCTCCAAGTCTCAGATCATACCTAGAATGAAAGATTATTCTGAGAAACAAATGTTAATGATTGTTATAAATGTTAATATAAATAGGACTTAAATAAGATAGGGATGCCTATGAAGATGAGAACAAAGACCAGTTATTTCTCTCACTTTGAGTTCAAACACGATGGGATATAATGGGAAATAAGAGCTCACTTAGGTTAAATGAAACTCTTTGGGTTCAAAAAGGATGATCAAACATGAGAACAAGCTACCAGAGATCCGAGGGTCTTCACTCTTAGATTCCTTCAGAGAGAGCAAATATCCTTCCTTTGAATATTAAAAATTATCCTTCTCAGGGCAGGAATATCATCATCTTGTATTTAAGTTATACTTTATTCCACAGGAGTCATTTTCAGTGACTCTTAAGGTACCTACAGCTTGTGGGTCTCTGAATTACACATATTGTCCAGTACGGCAAAAACCTTCAGAGTTTGGAAATTTGCTGGTATGTAAGCATTCTGAAGACAGGCATAAAGTCTTCTTTATCTTTGTATGCCCCACGGCATGAGCTACAGCTCCTAACACACTGTTAAATAAATAGGAAAAAATGAGACCATCAAATGACAAACAGTGGCCAATTTCCTCTCTAAGGAATTTGGGCTCTTCACAGACATTAACTTACATAATTCTCACTACAGCCCTCTGAGGTAGGTATTACTATTATCCCTATTCATATGTGAGGAAAAGGATGCGAGAGGTTAAATAGCTTGCCTGAGGTCACACAGTTAGTAAGGAACAGTGGCAGGATATCGACTCAAGCATTCTGACTCCAAAGTCCATCCCTTAAGGAAAACACTGAGATGAGAGCTTAGATTTCCTGAGAAACCATGTTGGTGCCTCAAATAAATAAAGGACCCACACATGCTAAATATGTAAAAATAGCTGCTATTTTGATGCTACAGCAAACTCTCTAACAGAAAAAAGAGCAAATTAATAATACACAACTTATCTGCGTCATGTGAGACTCCTACTAGGTATTGTGCTGAGAGATTTTTTGACCCTGGGGAAAAAAAAAATCAGGTAACCTAGTAAGCTGTAAAATGAAGCAGACAGCTATTATAATATGGCACCTTGTTCTACTAGGGTTCTAACAGGGTTGACTGCAACAAAAAATTATGAGGCAACTAACCGTGCAGTAAGACTGAAACTTGAGCAAAACTGATTCTTACAGGTCTTATGAATGATTTACTGGAGTGGTCACTCATCTGAAATCCACTTGTAAAACTAGACTGTCACTTCCTTAAACATTAGTTTGCCAAATTCCCTCTTCCAAAAGGAAATTACTAATCCTCCAAATTTGCTCTGTAATGAAAAGTGAATAGCCTTGTGAAAACAGAAAGCCAAATCATAATTCTTCAGAGTTGATTTTGTTGGATTACAGAAGAACTATTGCCCTACGGAACTCCAGGCATAAACAGACATTCTGAGAACAGCCAGATAATTGTATAAAATGAAATGGCACAATTCCAGCAAAGTCCCAGGAAGGAGGAGGAAAGTGGAAGTCATTTGTAACAATCAGCTGGGGGAAAAAATCATCACTAGGAAGCCAAAAGAGGAAGCTGAAAACTGTTACATAGATTTGATAAAGCAGACACAATTATTCCTTTTCTGGTTTTTTTGTTTTGTTTTGTTTTCTGGCAACAGCTAGTCTGATTTTTCCATTAGAAGAGACAGGATGTCATTCTATAGTACGCATTCTCTCTTTCCCCTTTCCCTGGTAATTTAGCACAAGGAAGTTAATTCGAGAAACGTGGTGGTGATGTAGCATCTGTTTCCCACACCTCACTTCATTTTATAAATCAAGGTCTTGATATATCTATTTTAAAAAGACAACTGCAATAACAGTGTTAGTACCAGAAAGAAAAGCTATTTATGAACAGTTGAGAGGGGGCAAAAATCTCAATTAGGGCACAGCATCAGAGTCTGATAACAAAAGAAACACCAAATTTGCCTCTCCCCCTGGAAACCAAGGCCGTTTTCCGCTGACCTCTGCAATAGAAGGGCCCCGCCAGCGGCTGAATTCCGTGATGCTGCCAGAACCCCAGGGTCCTCCACTAATGAAAACTCCAGCCAGTGAGCTTCTTGAATCCAGACATTTGGCAGAAATGGAATTCACACGTTCTGCTTAGAAACCGCATTATTGAATTATTCTGCCTCACTAGTTAAACACTCTCCAACTGGTGTGACCAGGGAGGCGGATTATTGTATTGATTTTATTATTTTATTGTTTTTTAAAGCCCCAGGCACCTCTCTGCTCCCGGCGGCCTCTAGGACTTCACGGATACTTATCAGAAACTCCAAACCTGTCCTCACAGCTGTTCCGGAGAAATTAGAAATTCGACTGTCTCGCCCCTCTGAGACCCCACAGACACACGGGGTGGGGGGAGTGGAGACCCGCCGCTACCGCTCCAACCGCTGCCGCCCCGCTGCACTGCTGGAAGGGGCTGGGGGTGGGGGAGGCAAGACATACGTCCAGCACGAGTCCGTGACCCTGTGGACACCAGCGACAGATAAAAGGAGGCCCCGCAAACTTGGTATCAGTGCGCTGGTCCGTCCAGTCCGGGCGCGCACTGGTGAGCGCCGCAGCGGGGGCAGACCCGGACGCCCCCTCCCCCAGGATTCCCGTCCCGGGCCCTCACCTTTCTGCTGCAGGTACTGCCTCTGGAGCCGCTGGCTCGGCCGCTCCTGCAGCTCCTGCAGCACGCTGGAGCCGCCCGCCGCGCCGCGCCCGCCCAGAACCGCGTCGGAGCCGGAGGCCTCGGTGGAGCTATCGAGGCTGTCGCGGCGCTGCGGGCGGCCCCCGGGCCCTCGGCCCCCGCCGGCCCCCTCCTCTTCCTCCGTGCAGCTGTACAGCTCGATGAGCAGCCCGCTCACCAAGGACGCCGTGCGGCTCGTCCGTCCGACCTGCGGCTCGGCGGGCTCCGGGTCCTCCCCGCCCTCCCAGGAATCTCGGGAGCCCGGCGGCAGCCCCGCCGGGGGCGCCCTCCGCAGCGTTGGAGCCCCGGGCACTTCAGGAACCGCTTCCTCCGCGACGTCCTCCGGCCTCGCCTCTGGCTCTGCGTGCAGAAGCCGGCCTCCGCCCGCGGGAAGGACCTCCATAGCCCCGCGCGCGGCGGCCCCGCTCCCACAGCTCCCGCAGCTCCCGCCCCGCCGCGCCCGCCAGTTCCGGGAGGAGGCGCGGCCTCTCCGCGCGGGGTGCCCTCGGCCGGGCGCGGCGCCAGGGGGCTCCAGATCCCCCCGGCGCCTACCCTCCCCCGCCGGCACCGGAGTCACCGCCCCTCGGCCCCCAGCCGCGCGCAGAGCGCGGTGGCCACGCCGCAGGACCACTTGGGGCACCTGCAACAGGTGAGGCCCGACTTCGGCCCGAGGGGGAAGGGCGCTCTGGCCGCTACCACCTTCACTTTTAAGCACGTGATTCAACTCAAAAAGAGAGCAATTCCTGCAGCGTATTCAGCCACCAGCTGGAACTAATGCCCGGGAGTGTTCTGGACGCCAACCAATAGGCAGAGGCCAGGAGCTCCCTTCTTCGCTCTCCGGGGGCACCATTCCCAGCCCTCGTCGCCTTCCCACCGGACCTGGGCGCCCTTCAGGGTGTTCTTAGTGTAGTTTCTGACGATAACTTTTCGGAAGCCCTAGCATCTCCTGAGATTTAATAAAGCCGTGACCGTCAGTGAAAGATAAAGTACTGGATTAAAGTCAACTGATTTCCTGGCACAAGATCGACGAGAGAATGAGGGTTTAATAAGTGTGCCCACGAGAGGACCGAACTGATAAGTGATGTAGCTGGTTCTCACGGTCAACCCAGAACTTTGCATGGCATCCTTGGGGGTGTCTGTTTACAGAAGTCCTCAACAGAGGAACTCTGAGGTGCCCCTCCACTGTAGATGTTTTTGCAAATTTAGTTATAATTGTCAGCATTTTTTAGTGTTTTTGTGCTAGGCACTGTTCTTTTTAAATGGAGCCCGAGGCACCATCTCACTTTAACCCTATAAAGCAGGTATATTTTTAAATTGCAGTACAACTGACATATTACATTATATTAGTTTCAGGTGTACAACATACTAATCTGTATTTATATATATTGTGAAATAATCACCACAATAAATTAATACCCGTCATTATGCAGTTATGAAAGTACCGTATTTGCTGTGTGTAATACATACTGTTTGCCCACATTTGTGAGGGAAAAATAAGGATGCACATTACACATGGGTATAGTGATGACATGCCATGGGTATAATAGTTCTGTGTGTAATGCTCACAAAACGTGGGCAAAATATGGTAAGTACTGTTTTATCCTCGCTTTTCAGATGAGGGAACTGAGGCACAGAGTTTAAGTAACCACCCGTTCACAAAGAATAACAAACTGAACTTTTCTTAAAGGCAAAGTCTAGCTTTCATTATGGATGCACGCGTGCTTCCTAATGCTATTAAAGACTTGCCGAATTTCTAAAAGACGTATCACTGCACCTAGTGAACAATGGTGGTGCTCGATGTTTGTTCAGCACAAACAAAAGTTTTACTTGGGGGTCTTAGGAGTTGCAAATCTAGAAGTCACAGATTTGGGTAGAAACCCAATGTGTTCTGAGGGGGTGGGGAAGAAAGAGACAGAGTTTATAAAGACAGAAAAAAGGGAGGCTTTCAAAAGCATTACATAAATTGCTTTGAAAGAGCTGTGATTGGGGCTTGCAAGCCAACATACATTATGCAATCCATGATTTATTGTTTATGTCCATTTCTAGGTGAAAAATTTATTTTTTTAAAGATTATTTATTTTAGACAGAGGGGAAGGGAGGGAGAAAGAGGAGAGAAACATCAGCGTGATTGCCTCTCACATGCCCCCTACTGGGGACCTGGCCTGACCAGCAACCCAGGAATGTGCCCCAACTGGGAATTGAATCGGCGACCCTTTGGTTTGCAGTCTGGGGCTCAATCCATTGAGCCACACCAGCCAGGGCAAAAATTTTATTTTTTAATAGGGAGTTTAGTGATGCAAAGCCACTTCCAGAAACTGTATCGGAATGTAGCCATTTGGTTTAGCCCAGTTCAAAAGTTCAGTTTGAAAAAGTCCAGGAGTGAGTGGCATTATTCTTTGAATTTTCCAGCACTAGAGAGCCACCGAAAGGAGTAATATCGTGATTGCTTAAAGTCTATGGTGCTGTGAACTCACAGTTGTTTGAGTCATACAAGAGAATGTAGTTACACATTTTTAAAGGGACAAAAACCCAATAGTATGCCTGAACCATTTATCTTTTCAAAACAAATAGGCAAGTTATCAGTAAGAATCCAGACTGTGTCTATGGGTATTCCTTAGGGGGTTGGGGGACCTTATGAATGGATCTGGCTACAGGAAGGCCATATGTTCCACCAACATTTTTTGAGGTTTGAGAATTAGAAAGGACTTTAAATCTGGAGTTATGTCTAGTTAGGTTTTGTAAGCTTTCAAGGCTTAAGGGCCAAGCCACTAGTTCTAGTTCATCATCAGTATTGTTAGCTCAGTTGCATAAATTAGTACTGTTGGATAATCATTGGATAGCAGGAGCAAAATGGTGTTGAAGGACCATTAAAACAGTCATGGCAGTAAGCAGACATAAGAATCTGAACATGTTCATCCTGAAGTCAGACTCAAAGGCTAGGAAAAGGAGAAATGTTTTTCTCAAGAGTTTTGTTCAGGCAAAAAAAAAAAGGTGATGATAGCAACACAATCAGTAAATGAAACAAAGGTGCTCCAAGGGAAGAACAGTGCAAGGGTTGCTGTGTGGAATCATATATGATGGCCTGGCCTGGCCCGAGGTCTTGGGAGAGACATCTACATCAGGGGCCTCGTGCTTTGATCTGAGGATAAAAATTCTAATGGTGATCTTGGGTTGTTCAGAGATTTTCAGCTAAAGACCTTCAGTAGGCTGAGATGACCATTCAGGTGTGGGTGTCCTTTTTAAATGAGAAACATGAATCTGTGCGTCAATACCTTTAAGCTTAGCAACACAAGGGTTAGTTAACAATACCTTATATGGCCCTTTTCATTGGCACTGAAGGGCATTTTTATGGAGATGGCATTTCCAACAGAGATAATCTCCAGGTTGGAGATCATGATTTGTAGATCTTTGCCTCCCAGGAGCAAGCCATGGGGAGATTGCTGTACGAGTGGGAGTCGTAAGAGCCCCTATAA
Source organism: Desmodus rotundus (assembly GCF_022682495.2). Taxonomy (NCBI): domain Eukaryota; kingdom Metazoa; phylum Chordata; class Mammalia; order Chiroptera; family Phyllostomidae; genus Desmodus; species Desmodus rotundus. Next base: position 142,266,226 of record NC_071389.1, read on the forward strand.
GTTTTTACAGTAAATAGGAGGTCTCATTTCAGCAGTGCCGGTTCATACATAACTTGATCTAATCTCACGGGTCTCCAAGTAATAATTTCAAAAGGAGACAATCTATGCTTGCCAAAGGGAGCACATCTTAGGTTGAGCAATATACCAAAGGAAGGGCCTTAGACCAAAGCAGATGAAAAGACTCCGTGGATTTGCCAATTGAATTTTAATTACCCGTTAGTCTCTTCTACAAGACCAGAGAACTGGGGATGATAAACACAACAGAAATGTAAAGTCAGCCAGATCTTACAAACAGGTCGTACACCTTGTCTTGTGAAAATCAGTTCTCCGGTCACTATGGAGCTCTGAGGGGATGCCCCAAGGAATTCATGGCTGCGGCTGTGGCTCTGCAGCGTGAGGATGCTTCCACTTAATGAGAAAACATACAAATCATTACTAACACATATGCGTATCCTTGAGAAGGGGGCAACTGAATAAAGTCCATTTGCCGAATCTTAAAGGGTCCTAATGACAAGGGGAAATGCCCAATAGAGGTATGAATGGGCTTTCCAGGGTTGTGCTTTGGAAAGATTTGGTGTTTTGGGTCTGCCTGGGAAGCTATCTATGGAAATGGCTTCCAGTAATATTGCTGTCCCCCATAAAACCATTGTATCAGCATTCCAGTGAGTTAAACCATGTACCTATTGTAATATGTGCTGTTATATGCAATCAGAGAGGAGTGGTTGGACCTACCCATAAGTTTCTTTTAAAGTCAAGTTTATAGCCTTGTTCTCACAATTTTCATACTATTTTATCAAAGAGCTAAATGATCTGCTTCCATAGTGTTATCTTTTAAATCTCTAATTGCTTTAGCCAGTAGCAAAGGTGCTTCCATTAGGGGCTGAGATCAGGTCACTGCTTAGTTTTATAGTCTTTTTCTATTTTTTCTTTTGAATACTTTTATTGTTGTTCAAGTACAGTTGTCTCCATTCCCCCCACCCCACCATTCCCCCACAACCTATAGTCTTTTTCTAATTGACTGGACAGGTAAACGAACTTAGGGATTTCAAAGGAGCCCCAAGTTGGCCAGTTTAGCTGTAAATAGTCCTGGGTAATTATGGTCCAACAAGATAAAAATTTATAGGATAGGGGCTCATAACACTAGTATATACATACAGCAGGAGTTCTAGCAGGTGGCTTCTTCAATAACTGTTTCCTTAGAAAGTGAACATCTCAGTTTTCAAAAGAGTAATTATTCACCAGACAGGTGTTTTAAGTCACATAGTCAAAAGGCTGGCAACAGAGAACACCCAAACAAAGCCTAAACCTCAAACCAAGGCAGGAGGTTCAGGTTATCACCACAACTATATGGACTTTCACACCAGTAAAGTATAGCACCTGAAGGCCGGAATTTTCATCTGTCTTGTTCACTGACGTATGCCCATCACCTAGAACAGTCCCTGTCACCCTGTAGGTACTCAGTAAATATTTGGTAAATTGATTAACTGAATTAATAAAATGAAAACTAGAGATAACCAACCAATTATCAACTTTCCTAAGAAAAGTGCATTCCACTAAATAGAATACTAGAAGTAGCAAACAGAAGCCTATTTTTGTACACTACATTCCTGCTGCCTGACGACTGGAAGGATATAAGAGAGAACCATTGATCTGATAGAACGTGATTTCAAACTGATCACGACGAAGATAATAGCTAAGAAGGTGACGCAGGTGGATATGGCTGGCCTCCTTGCACAACCACATCAAAACTATAGCTAAATTATAGAACCACCATCTCTCAGAACCATCTGAAATCAAGTTGAATGGAAGTCTGACAACTACAGACTTAAAGAAACTACATTCATCCAGACTGGTAGGTGGGGCAGAGACACAGAATGGGTGGGTCCCATAGCCACATGTGGTAGATAAAAATTCCGGAGGGATCTCTTGGGACCCAGGAGTCCCAGCCCCACACCAGGCCCACCGGCCCAGGGTTCCAGTATCAGCAAGAAAAGTCCCCATAACTTCTGGCTGAGTCATGGAAGAAATTTCTGGAGTCCCAAGCAGTTCCTCTCAAAGAACCCACAGGGACTTACTTAGACTCACCCCCTCTGAGCTCCAGCACCAGGGTAGTAGTTTCAAAGGCACCAGAAGCACACAGGAAGGAACTGAAGTGTCTGGCATCAAGGCAAGAGCTGAGGGACAGCTTTCTTCCAGACAGAAAGGTGAGCACAGGCCATTGCCCCTTTTCTGAAACCCCCCTCCCCCAACAGAGCCACAGAGCCAGCAGGCTGGTGCCATATCTGAAACTCCACCAACCTGGCTAACAGTGTTTTCCTCCCCGCTAGAGATCCCCAGAGACTTTGTCCCACCTAACTTAGAGCTGTTAACAGTGGTTTTTCCATATGAGTGGCAGGTCTTGGCTCAGTTTCACAACTTCCTAAATCCTCTCAAACAAGCAACAGTTGCCATCCCTAAGCCCCTAGCCCCTGTACCTCTTGCTAAGTGGCCCCAGGCCCAGCACTAGCAGCAGCCAGCCTAGATTCACAGCTTGGCTTTGCCTGGAAATCTCCAAGCCCAGCACAAGCAGCAGCCAACTCAGATTGCTTTATAACTCAGGCAGGGTAGCCCCAGGCAAAACACAGGTAGGGGCTGACCTTGGCCTGAACCAGCCAGGAAACCCTAGGGCCTGCACATGCAGTGGACAGCCACAGACCACATCAGAGCACCACCACCCTGCCCCTGCACAGCTGATCCTCCAAGGAGGGTGGAGGTTGGTGGTCAGTGGTCATAGCCAGTCCTTGCAGCTGACTGGCCTGGGTAAATCCCTTCCATTGATCTTCCATCACCAACCAAAGCTCAACTACAAGAGGAGGACTCACTCAGCCCACATGAAGGGCACACCACAAATACCCAGCTTGGGTGATAAGGGAGGCTGAGCCACTGCTTCAGGACACCTACTATATGAGGCCATGCTACCAAGACACGGAGTCATAGCAGCTCTACCTAATACATAAAAACAAACACAGGGAAGCTGTCAAAATGGAGATACAAAGAAACATGGCCCAAATGAAAGAACAGATCAAAACTCCAGAAAAAGAACTAAACAAAATGGAGATAAGCAATCTATCAGATGCAGAGTTTAAAACACTGGTTATAAGGATGCTCAACGAACTTACAGAGGACCTGAACAGCATAACAAAGATCCAGTCAGAAACGAAGAATGCACTCATTGAAATAAAGAACAATTTACAAGGGAACAACAGTGGAGTGGATGAAGTCGAGAATCCGATCAATGATTTGGAACATAAGGATGCAAAAGACAACCAATCACAACAAGAAGGAAAAAGAATCCAAAAAAACCAAGAGGAGTGTAAGCAGCCTCTGGGACAACTTCAAGTAGCCAAACATTCACTTCATAAAGGTGCCAGAAGGAGAAAAGAAAGAGCAAGAAATTGTAAATCTATGTGAAAAAATAATGAAAGAAAACGTCCCGAATTACATGAAGGAAACAGACATGCAAGTCCTGGAAGCACAGAGAGTCCCAAACAAGATGAATGCAAAGAGACCCACTCCAAGACACATCGTAATTAAAATGCCAAAGGTTAAAGATAAAAAGAGAATCTTAAAAGCATCAAGAAAAGCAGTTAGCTACCTACAGAGGAATCCCCAGAAGACTATCAGCTGATTTCCCAAAAGACACTTTGCAGGCTAAGAGGAATGGCAAGAAATATTCAAAGTCATGAAAAGCAGGGACCTACAGCCAAGATTGCTCTACCCAGCAAAGATATTATTTAGAATCGAAGGGCAGATAAATAACTTCTAAGACAAGAAAAAACTAAAGGAGTTTATCATCAGCAAACCATTATTATATGAAATGTTAAAGGGACTTATTACAGAAAAAGAAGATAAAAACTATGAACAATAAAATGACAATAAATACATATCTATTAACAATTGAATCTGGAAGACAAACTGAGCAAATGAGAAGAAAAGAGACAGAATCATGGATATGAAGAATGTTTTGATGGTTGTCAGATGGGAGGGGGGTGGGGGAATGGGTGAAGAGGTGAGGGGATTAAGAAGTAGAAATAGGTAGTTACAGAATAGCCCTGGGGATGTAAAGTACAGTATAGGAAATGGAGTAGCCAAAGAACTTACATACATGACCCATGGACATGAACAATGTAAACAATGGTGTGGGAATTGCCTGAGGAAGTGGGGGGTGGAGGAGGGCAAAGGGGGAAAACTTGGGACAACGGTAATAGCATAATCAATCAAATATAATTAAAGATAATAGCAAAAATTAAATTTACTATGGTTAATTATGCTACTGGTAATAATCAGTATTTTAATTTGTTTGGGACTTTAGTTTTAATATTTAAATTACTATACTACCTACTTTATACCAATACAAGGTCCAATGCTGCATTATATTTACAAGGAGCTAAGAAGCATCTATCTTGAAGTTGAGTACAATTTACTATAATCTATCAAATGCAATCTATGTAAATCAAGTGTACAAGCTACAGACTGTGAACGTTGAATTTATTTCCAAACCTGTATCAGAGTCATACCAATAACCTTCTGACACCCATTATACAATATAAAACTACTTTAACAAGATTCTCAACGTTTTTCATAACTTAATAATTTTTCAGCATGTGCAGACACACACATAAAGACTGAATTGCTATGACAAAAGCTTTGATTATTCTTGGAATGGCTGGTTTGTAAAACCTGGCAGTTAACCTTTTACTTTAATCCTTCAAGGATTAGTCATTGCCAAATCACAAGGGAAATGCAAGAGGTCATTTCTGTGTTTCAGCTGCTTCTCACGGCAGCTCACTGTTGCTCGTAAGATCTGCTCATTACAGTTTTACATGCTTGGAATACAATGAAATCTATTTTCAGTTTAATAACTATACATGAAGAAGGCTTTTATTTTTTCAATTCAAAAAGTTGCGATGAGAGATTAAAAACAGGATTTTAGTACTTGTAAAAGCTATCAAGCCTTAGACCTTAGGAAATAGGAATACATAATGGACAGTCAAATAAGAGCTATTAATGTTGAGTGACATTTAAGTCATAAAATATGAGTGCTTTGAGGAACTTTGGAAATCTTTTAATCTAACTACACTTAAGTAATATTTAATTATTACACAAGATTTCAAAATAACAGAATATAACTATTCCTTTGTAATAGTAAAAAGAAAAGTTGTGATTGCTCAATGCCTATCAGCCAGAAATGGACATTCTGATCTCTCTCCTGTACTCAAGTGACATTTTTTGAGAGTAAGTGAGGGGCCTTCATGCCAGGACTCAGGTAGCCACTAACACAGACTGGCTAACAACTGGCTGAGCTATTTTGTCTAATTTATTGTTCAGTGCCTCTTCCGTGGTGAATGCTTTCTGGTGAGCATGAACATGTCATACAAAGACCTTCACAGTTGTGCCTATTCCTGTATGTCCATTCCCATGACTCTACCCCAGACCTCCCTATTTCTGATCTTCTAGTCATTTCCCTGCCTGGCTCATCACCAAGTCATCCAAGGCAATTCACTGCTGTCAATGAGTCCATGAGGTTATATATTCTAACCTCAGACCACTTCGCTTTCATACAAACTGGATAGTCATATGCACCAACCAAAGCTCTAACAATCACGATGTTTTTCTCTCACCACTGTTATCCAAGGTCAACCCTGAGTTACGCTGCCGTGCAACCACTGTCCATTCCCTCCTTGCACCCATATACCAAGCTGTTCTATGCATAAACCAAGCTCAGACTTTCTCCTCCTCCTTCGGCTGGTCATGCAGTGCCCTAGGTGTGAGCTGAGCGAGGGTACTAGGGTAACCGTGATGAGCAATATAGGAGTCTGGGCTACTTCTTCATGCACTTGTTTGTGCCCTCTGGCCTTGCTCATGCTTCGTTCTGGATGTACCACTTCATCTTATGTAGGTTTACCGCTGATCCTGACCAACTCTGTGACTTGGTGGATCCAAGAGTACCCGACTCATGATGGATAGCTCAGGAAGCATGATCATTTGGTGCCTCACACTCACAAGTTCCATCTCTATCAGGGCCCAGTACACTTGGGGCTGTGTTTCCAAAAGAAGTGTAATTCCTGCTCTGGATAGCATGACCCTGCCCCCAAACCTGCACTGTGATTTTCCTATTGGGGCTTATTCAACACTGCATCTTTTCCCACTGCTGACACCTGGAATACCCTAGAGTCTTCCAGAGCATGTGGCCCGTGCTGAAAAGTTACTTGTGTCACAGGCTGGACTGGCCACTAGGACAGACTTTGAGATGTGACCTCTGCAGTTGCACAGAGCCTTACTCTCAGAAGGTATCCACACTTGGCTTAATGTTTTACTGTCACCATCATGAAATTATTAACAATTTTATCTTTGAACTTTGTATTTTCTAAATGAAAGCCAATGGTAAGGAACATAGCATAAGCAGAGGAGATCAGCCAGATCAGGGGATAGTGCAGGCAGCAGACAGACGTCAAAGAACTGTCACGTGCCCATGCCTCTGGCCGTCCAGGGAGCTTTGGGACTTCAAGGCAAAGAGCCCAGCAAAAGTGGAGAGAGCAGTGGAGAAGCAGAAGTTAGCAACAGTGGTAGAAAGAAAAGAGACTCTACATAATGCCAGGGCTGGGACATCTGGGGGGGTATAGCTTGCCTGTCTGTTCCCGAATCCCATTTTTGCAATATTTGCACAAGTTTTTGAGAGCTGGGACAGGAACTGCCAGCTTTCAGGCAATATTCTTTATCAGTAAATTATTACTCCCCCAAAAACACACGTGGACATTGTAACAAAGCATGTCAGAGAATTATTAGAATTCTTCAGAGTTTGAAAACTTAGGCAACATGACAAATCAAGTGTCCATAAGCTTATAGATAGAAATTAATTTAAAGATTGTCACATTTGATGGAAAAGAACATTATTTTCATATGAAGCTCCCAATGAACCAATTGTTAATGATGAAAACAATTTAAAATTGTCCTTGCAATTGAAGATGCGGTGACAGAGTGCATAAACAGGCACTTTGAGCCCTGGCCGGGTGGGTCAGTTGGTTGGAGCATCATCCTGTGCACCAAATGGTTGTAGGTTCCACCCGCATCACGGCACAAACCTAGGTTGCAGGTTTGATCCCCAGTGGGAGGCAACAGATGGATGTTTCTCTCTCACTTTGGTGTTTCTCTCTCTCTCCCTCCCTTCCCCCGCCCTTCTTCCTCTCTCTAAAATCAATAAATATATCCTCTGGTGAGGATTTTAAAAAAATGATTGGCAATAATGTATTTGCCAAGAGCAACTGGCACTGCTCTCAGTTATACCAGTTAAAAATGAAGTTGTAAGCCCTGGCCAGGTAGAGTGTTATCCAGATACACCAAGGTTGTGGGTTCAATCCCTGGTCAGGGCACATACAAGAACCAACCAATGAATGAATAAAGAAGTGGAACAACATACCGATTATTTCTTTCTTTCTCTCTCTCTGTCTCTCTTTCTCTCTCTTCCTCTTGCTCTAAAATCAATGAATAAAAATTGTTTAAAAATAAGAAGTTGCTAAAAGTATACATTTTGATGGCCTAAGAAATAACTTTGCAGGAAAGCAAGCCATAAAAATCATATAACCAATCAAGATACCACATTAATAAGGTGTCATTATTTATTATATTGTGTACATTATAACACCAAAATATTTTTTCATTTTGTAAGATTCTGGTGTTACTCATATATCACTATAACGTGCGTTTTGTAAGTAATATAACATTTTTAAAAGAAAAGGCCTTATATTTTAGTGCCTTCCATGGCACTTCTTTCTTGCTGTTTTAAAACAAAGGGCCCCACATTTTTATTTCACACTGGAACCCACAGATTATGTAGTCAGCCCTGTCTGCTACTGAGCACTTTTTCCCTCCAGACACCACTCAAAGCTGGCAGCCTTTCACAACACTCGGTACAGTAGTCCCCCTGTTATGGGGGGGCGTGACATATTCCAAGACCCCCAGTGGATGTCTGAAACTGGAAATAGTACTGAACCCTATCTCTATGTTTTTTCTTATACATAACCATTTCACTTAAAGGAAGCACTTTACCGCTTCTCTTTGGCATGTCCAAATCGCCAGCATCACTGCTCTTCTGCTTTGGAACCATTATTATGTAAAATTAGGGTTATTTGAACGCAAGCACTGTGAAACCTCAACAGTAGATCTGATCACCAAAACAACTACCAAATGACTGACTGGTGAGTTAGTCAAAGGGATGCACACCCCATGTGGGGCAAAGGGGGACGGGTGTGAGATTTCAAGCTACTCAGAATGGCATGCAATTTAAAACTTGTGAATTGTTTATTTCCCCATTAAATGGACTTCTCCATTTAATATTTTCTGACCATCGTTCACTGTTGGTAACTGAAACTGCAGAAAAGGGGGAGCTACTCTATATGGGCTGAGGCAGTGTTCCTAGGTAGAATGGGTTGCATACAGAAGACAAAAGAAGTTTACCAAACACTATTTCTCTCTTTGTATGAAGAAATGCAAGATATAGCAATTTGTTTTTACTTTGGAGGCAACATCCTGGAACATCTTGGACCCCTAAAATCCTTTACTGAGGAGCCAAGTCCCTGAATTTTCACAAGGTCTATCTCCCACCCTCCAAAGCACGTGTCCTATCAGATTCCAGCATGCCTCTTGTTCATCCTGCCTGATCAGCATGATGTCATCAATGTGACAGATGGATGTGATGTTCTGTAGGGCAGTCTAGATCTGGCTAAACTATACTGACATATGGTTACAGTAGGTGTCTTAACACCTTGATTTGTTAATTCCTTCATCTCTGTCATTTATTATCTGTTTCTATTGACTGATTTTTCTCCTGGTTTTTGGACATATTCTCCTGTTTGGGGGCCTGTATAGTTATTTTTCTACTAGATGCAAGACACTGTGAATTTCACATTACTGAATATTTAGATTTTGTAGTCTTCCCTTAAAGAGTGGGGATCTTGTTTTGGCAGGCAAGTTATTATTCTAGCAGGTCATCTTGATATTTTGAGACTTGTATTTAAACTTTGTTATCATAGGTGTACAGTACTTTTCCCTTAGGATAGTTTAGCTCTCCTACTAAAGTATAACCTTTCTGGGTTCTCAACTGAATGCCCCTTGTGATTAAGGAAGACTTTCTCTCCTGGCTGGTTTTCAAACATCACCTCCTTTGAGAATTATTATTTCTTAATCACTGTCTTACCTTATGGTGCCTTCATCCTATGCACACACACCCTGGTGTTCAACAAAGTCTCAAAAGGATATCTATGCAGATGTATAGAGCTTTTCATCTACAGAGCTACCGCCTCTTTCGAACTTTGCCGCACACCTTCCAGCTGCCTCACCCTCCCTAAACTTAATCTCTGTTCCCTCAACTCATCCTGGTTCTACATGAGATCCTCTTTCTGGCTCGCTGGTTCAGAATGTGCCACGAGCTAGAAAACTAGGGCAACACTTCTTTTACCTACGACTTTTAGTTGAGTATATGACATTTTGAAGTACTTCCACAATTATTTTTACCTTATGGTATAGTGTTTTTACAAGTTTTGAAAGACTTTTTTGTGTTGGATGATCCAAATTGGAGAATATACATACACCTTGTTGGAGCCAGGAGTTTCGGGGTATTGTTCTGAGTTGGAAATAAAACTTGACAGCTCATCTTGCCAGGGATGTTTGTTTTCATAGACTGCAGCAGAGGGCATGGTTGAGCTGCTCTAGAGTCACCACATCAATTTCTGGAGTCCTAATTTCATGGAACTTCCCCCCTAAAGAGTACTTAATGTGGTTGTGTGACCATGATTTTCAGGGGTTTTGTTGTTGTTCAAAGTACACATCCTCCAACATCTTCTAAGAGGGCTTTCAAAAATGCACAAAGAAATATTACGGTAAATATTCAAAGAGTCACAGGAATATTAGGCTATCAGGATACCGAAATTGTTGGTTTGTTTTAAACCACTATTAACAGCTAGGGAATAGAGAGATGACTTGGAATCCAGCTCCAAATTTAAGAGCTGAGTTGCAAAGAAAATTAAAACCGATTAAATATAAGGGTCCTCAATTAGCGTTCGTTGGCTTTGGAGATTAAACATGGTAAAGCTGACTTTGCCTACCAGCTGATCTTACTAACTGGTAGGTGTAGTCCTTTCTCTTAATTCTTGTTAGCTGAGTCCCTCCTCCTTTTCAGCTTATCTTCGCTCCGTTTTAGTTTTTGCACCACGGGCTCAGAAATACGTCCTACCAGAACCTAAGCCGAGACTGAGCCTGAAGGAAGCCAGGACCCCGCGCTGGGCGGCATTCTTCTCCAGCTCCGCCCACTTCCGGATTCCCCTCCCGGCGGCTCCCGCCGGCAGTCCCTTTCGCTCAGCAGCCCCACCCCGCCGCGGCCGCCCACGTGACCACACAACGTGCTCCGCCCCCGCCGGGTTCACGTGATTGCGCCTGGGGAGAAAACGCCTGACTCCAGCTTGTGGCCTTCACGGTACAACCTTCTTTTCCTGCGGCCCTTCGGCCTCTTGTCCTTCAGCCATCCGCGCGTCCCAACACACCGTCCCGGGGGCCTCCCGCCCGGAGCCCTGTCCGCCATGCGGCTTCTGCCTCTGGCCCCAGGTGGGCCCCGGCGTCACCAGCCCTCCTGCAGCCTAGCGCCGCTACTGCTTCTGCTGGGCTGCTGCCTGGGGGTCTCCCGGGTGGCGGCTGGCTCTCGGAGGCCCAACGTGGTGCTGCTCCTCACCGACGACCAGGACGAAGTGCTCGGCGGCATGGTAACTCCTGTCTGTATTTCTGCCCCGCCCCTCTATCTTTCGGGCTGACTCCCTGGTTTCTTGCCCTCTTTTCTCATCCTCACCCCGCGCTGTTGAACTGGCTGTCTTGACTCTGTAGGTTTGCTTTTGCCACGCCAGGCCCTTTACGCAGGTCTGAGGGGGCCTCAGGACTCTTATTTCCTCTTCCCGCTCCAGCGCCTCTTTTAGATTGACACTTGGACGCGCTGCACAGAGCTTCTAGTCTAGACCTCACTGCTGCGGAGTTTGCGGTACTATCACCACAGACACAGGTGGACGCCAGTTAGGGATGGGCTGAACCGATGAGCGACAGGTGTTGGCTAAGAATATGCAAGTCTTGACTATCTTTTGGATTACAGGACAAGTCCAGCTCCCTTTGTGAGGACCTAGACCACTTCTGCCTTTGTCCCCGGGTACAGTGTCTGTGCCTGATATTTATAAAATAAGGGCTGAAGTGAACCAATCTGTAGGTAGGTTGTCCAACTATTCAGGGTATGCTTTGCCGCACATGAGTCAAGAAATCCAATTAGCCTAATTGAACACCTGGCTGATGCATTGCATGCTAATAGTGTTCTTTTATATCAAATGAGTGTTGTCGTGAGACTTCATTTTTTTTTCCAGAGTTAATTTTGCTTCTTTATCTTAGATTATGACCCTCAGGAGTATCCACCCAAAACAAACCTCTACTCATGCAAGCCCAAAAAGTGGCTTGCCTTTATTGCCTAATAACACAATGCTTTATTGTGTTCTTCCTTTCAGTTCCCATTGCTTTCAGCAAAATGCTGAGATTATGAAAACAAGTCAGGCAAGAGGTTCCTAACTTTTACTGTGTGGTAACACCCTAGCTCAGTGTCCTTCATCCTGCTCATTGCAGCCCATAAGTGAGTTGTGAAATCAGTTTAGTGAGTAACTACCAGCATTTTCACTTTTCTGTGGAATAGTGTAGAATAGAAAATATCTATGAGGTACAGGCAGTAAAAGTAAGCATATCCATATGTATTTTTTTTGCATTGTAAATTAAAATATTTCTTACCCAGAGTCATATGAGAATCTTACCCAGGAGTATGAGAATCTTTTCTAGCTGATGTTTAAGATGCTTGCGTTTTGCCTCCACACTTCCTGCCACATATGCCTCATTACCTTTTAGTTTCTACTCAGCCACATTGACGTTGAAGAGCCTGGACTTAATTGTCCTCCTGGAATTTACTTTGTTTTTTTCCATCATTCCAACAGCTACACTTACCCTCCTCACAAAACTCTTTGTTTGTTTTTTTAAAGTTTTATTTATTTTTAGAGAGAGGGAAAGGGAAGGAGAAAGAGAGGGAATGAAACATCAATGTGTGGTTGCCTCTTGCACCCCCCTACGGGGAACCTGGCCTGCAACCCAGGCATGTGCCCTGATCAGGAATCGAACCAGTGACCCTTTGGTTTGTAAGCCCCTGCTCAATCCCCTGAGCTACACCAGCCAAGGAAAACTCCTTGTTTTTTTAAAGAAGAAAAAAATACCTTTTGTGTTCTTGAAAAGTATTTTATCCAGAAAAAGCAAGCCACCTTTATCAAAAACTAATAATAGTTTAGTTAAAAGCTAAAGCTTTCACATGTCTGTTGAAAACAGATTCATCACTTTAAGATGTGTTGCTCAGAATTCAGTTTAATTTTTGTAAACCACAGATGTGGTCTGTGTATACATATTTGAGGTTTCTTCCCCTTAACGTGTTAATCCCATTTGCTTCTTTAAACCATAGCAGATTCTTTTTTATAGGTGTCGGTTTATACTGGAGAGAAGAGCCAATATTGAATGGGGGGAACAAGTTGAATTTAATGCTCCAACTCTGGAGAATTGTTGCTTCTCTTGTAGGCTTTTCCAGAATATTTTATGACTAGTTGTCAAATAGGACTTGACGGGGAAGAACTAGGACAATAACAGCATTTGAGGCTCTGCATGGAGCCAGAGTGTGAGGTGTTTTGTACTCGTGCTTCAGTCACAACAGGAGTCCTCTGCTGTGGGGGGTTGTCCTTATCTTAAACAAGAGGAAACTAAAATTCCGAGGGAGTTAAGGAACTTGGCCAAGGTTCATACAGCTCATGAGATACCAGGCCTCGTGTCTTATGATCTCAGAGCCCCGTGCTTTTTCTCCTGTCCGAAAACACAGTGATAATACTGACTTAAAGATGTCATTCCACATACCGACATCAGCATAGTTACTTACACCATAGATCAGAGGTTCTTCAGGTGACATTCAGGAGCACCAGTGGGTCATAGAACTTCTTAATACTTTGTAATACCTTGTATATATACTATGAAGGCTTTGTCTTTGTTTCTGTGGGGGGAGAGAGGTCTCTGACCGCCCCCCCTCCCCAAGATTGTGAATTGCCACCATAGTTAGCAAAATAGATAGTAGTCAATCCCCCAGACTAAATCAGGTCAAAGGATTATAACACTTGTGTGATTGTGGTTTTATGTGGAATCGTTCATCTTTGAATTAGTCTGTTAAAGATTTTATTTCTTTTTAGACAGAGGGAAACGGAGGGAGAAAAAAAGGGAGAGAAACATGATTGGTTGCCTCTCACACGCTCCCAATCAGGGACCTGGCCCACAACCCAGGCATGTGCCCTGACTGGGAATCGAACCAATGACCTTTTGGTTTGCAGGCGGGCACTCAAAACACTGAGCCACACTAGCCAGGGCTGAAATAGTCTTTTATGTGGTAGCATTGTCTTTAACATTTCACTATGTCTGTTGCAGGTATCATCTGTGAGACTTCGTTTTTAGCCACCCCTGGGATCTATTCCGGTCTATTTATTTCTTGATTTTATTTGAATGTGATTTATGGTGTGATGGACATACTGTTCACAGGTTGCTCTTTTTAAAATCATTCACTCTAGAAAAAGTGGTATTTGGTCACCTTTTCAAAATTTCGATGATGCGAAGGAAGGATCTGTAATGAAATGTAGGGGAAGACTAAATATATTGTGCCTCTGCTTCACTTAAAGCAAAGTGGTTTTCCATTGAAAAAGGAAAAGTTAGCTGTAGAATTAAAAGAATTGTCAAAACTATTTCCGAGCCCTGGTGTACATGGTAGCTAGGAAAGTAAAAGAGTCCTTAGGGTTTTTATGGAAGGGATTTTGCTTTGCAAGTGTAAGATTGGCTGCTTCATAGAGAATGTTGTATGGCCTCAACCTCGCCAGCCACCAGCTTTGCTCACATCTTAAGGATCGATGTTAGCGTGGGCACACGTACACATTTTCAGTGCAGTGTGGGCCCTTGATTGGGACTTGTCTGACTAAGCACAGATTTTATGCTTACCATTTGTACTACTATTTGTAGTCCAATGATTATGGTTAATATAAATCTCTTACACTATACTCTCAACTCCTGTGCAGCCCTGCATCATCCTCTGGCTTCTGCCTAACTCTCTGACCTTGTTTTATCCCATTCCCCCCTTTAGTGACCACACTGCTTCTGACACACTGGCCACCTTTCTGTCCCTCACATGTGCCTCTTTCCTTGTGTGGCAGCCTTTGTACTTGTTACTCACTCCTGTAAGCGTCTTATCCTGGATCTTTGCATGGCTGACTCCTTATCATGTGACTCTCAGCACTGGTTAGCTCCTGAAAGAGGCCATTCTTGACCTACCATCTGAAGTATTTTCCACCTTTCCTCCCACCAGCTATAAGCACATCATCCTGGTTTATTCTCTTCAGAGCACTTTTCACTGCCCAAAACGATTGTTTGTTTACCCGTTAGTTGTTTAAGTCCCCAAGAGTACAAAGATCATCAGAGCAGGGACCTTCTATCTTTTGTCCACCATTGCCAAGACCAGTGTCTGGCACAAATTAAGTGTTTAACAAATATTTCATAATCATATGGTATGGTCTTCCTGTAACTCAGATATTCCTCAGTAACTTTGCATATTTACCAATTAGATGAATAAGTCCCATATAATCAACTCACATGTTCCTTTTCCTCACTTACACTTTGCATTCTCATTTCCCCTCCCTATGTCCTCACTGTAACTCAGCTTCTTCATCCATCTAATGTTTTATTCAGCCACATGTTCTGTACCTGAGGATAGTACCCAGTGATGTCTTATGGGAGATTATGGCTGGTGACATTGCTTATGAAAGGTTACCATAGACCATATGTATCTCTAGCATTTCCTGGGGACCTGTTATGCATCTACTCATGAAATTGTTAAAGCTCCTCTTGAATAAGTTAGAATTCTCATCCTTTTGAGGTCATGGTTTCCTTAGGTTTTCTACTATGTAAAACCATGGGGAAAGTCCTTTACACAATATTGAAAGTGAGGCTCTTGTTAACACAGTTGTATATTTGGATTATCTTTAAGGAACTATTAAACAACAAAATACACTTAAAGCTGCATTCAATTTGGGCTTACTGACTCCTAATACAACTAAAATGAGCCTTTTTGATGGTTTTTCTTGCTGAATAAAGATTATTTATTCAGATTTATGTTTCTCTTTATTTGTATTTAAATGACTATCTTCACACTTTTTTCCTCACTCTAGGATTTGTATTAATTATTCTCTATGCTTGTCAGGGTCTAAGTTTGTTTTTTTTTTAAGAGGTTTTTTTTAAGTTTTTAAAAAATTTTTATTGTTATTCAATTACTGTTGCTGCATTTTCTCCCCATCCCTCCACCCCCACCCCAGCCGAACCCACTTCCCTCCCCCGCCTCCACCTTCCCCCTTAATTTTGTCCATGTGTCCTTTATAGTAGTTCCTGTAAATCCCTCTCCCCGCTGTCACTTCCCCACTCCCCTCTGGCTGTTGTTAGATTGTTCTTAACTTCAATGTCTCTGGTTATATTTTGTTTGCTTTTTTCTTTTGTTGATTATGTTCCAGTTAAAGGTGAGATCATATGGTATTTATCCCTCACCTCCTGGCTTATTTCACTTAGCTTAATGCTCTCCAGTTCCATCCATGCTGTTGCAAAGGGTATAAGCTCCTTCTTTCTCTCTGCTGCGTAGAATTCCATTGTGTAAATGTACCGTAGTTTTTTGATCCACTCATTTGCTGATGGGCACTTAGGTTGCTTCCATTACAGTTGTCCCCATTCCCCTCCTCCCCCCCCCCCATTCAGGGTCTTAGATTTTAAACAAAAGATAAAAAGCAAGGATATAAACAAAGTAATTTCTGACTAGTCTTTTGCTTGACAGGGTTCTGTGTATGCCTGTTTGCCACCTGGTTCAAGTCCTTACTTGAGGTGGTGATGTGTCTTGTGCAGAGGACCATGAGTTTATAGTTGAAAGTGTGCATCTGGGCTCGGCTCCACCAACTGAATGTCTGATGTTTGAGTTAGTCTCCGAGCCACAGGGCCTCGCTGGCTTTCAGAACCTAAGTGTTATACCGTAACTGCTTTAAAAGTTAGAAGGCTCCTGTTATATGATTTCCCACATCCTGCTTCTAAGATGAGTTAATGGAGATAGCTCTGCCCTATCTTATAAGGGGGCTGGTGACCAATGAGACAAGGGCACACAGTTCCATTACATTCACATCAGCCTTGCTAAAATAAGCCAGCGACTGTGAACTTTCCCTTCCTGCAAGCATTATGAAACACTGAACCTTTGCATGGGAAAGAGCTGACTAAGCGTTTCATCTCCAGAATCCCTCTCTTGGCTGTTTCTTAGTGTTAGGTGGAGCCGATTGGTTGGGAACAAGAGGTTGAGTTAAGATGCAAAACCCATGAATTTTGGGTGCTGTTTTGTAGTTTATTGGAAGAAACAGTTTAACCGATAATTATTTACTTTACAGACACCACTAAAGAAAACCAAGGCTCTCATTGGAGAGATGGGGATGACTTTCTCCAGTGCTGTAAGTTTTGAAGCGAATTTAATTTTGTTAGACTTTAACTGTGTTTATGTTCTGAGAAGAAACAGTCTCTTTTGGGTAGTCGGTGTTTTTTTTCCTAAGATAAATGCCTGCTGTGAAGGAAGGACTTTATTTAATGTGATATAAAGTCGGTTAATTGAAATATTATATCTCACCAATTGAAGATCAGCTACAGGTATTTTCTAAGACAGTCTGACCTGCAACTCAGAGAATTTATTTCAGACCTGACTGTTTGAGGTGTGAAAATGGAGTGTAAGACATAGATAACGTACGTGCTGTTTGAACCATTCCGTGGTGACAGCCTGCAGGCCACTCGACAAAGCCCAACCCTCACAGCCAACCCTGAGAAAGGCAGTAGCAACAAAAGCAAACCAGCAACAACTCTGTGTGTGTGTCTGTGTGTGTGTGTAAAACATAAACATGTGTATTTAAACATAGATCCAAAGACTCAAAATACAAGTAAAGAACCACATACACACACAAGGCAGTGGTAACCTAGCTTCATATCAAGAAACCCATTGAACAGCAGCATGGTGCTGTGCTTCAGCGCACTGACTCTGGAGCCAGGTTGCCTGGTTTTGAACGCTGTCTACTTCTTTTCTAGTGGTGTGACCTTGGGCAAGTTATTAACTTTTATGGCCCTTGTTTTCCACATTTGTAAATGGGGGTACTAAAACCTATCTCAGCGTTTTTGTGAGGTTAAGGGAATTGATACATGTAAAACAAGCACTTCTATTGGTGCCTGACTTCCAGTAAGTATAGTCATCCCTTGGCATCTGTTGAAGGATTGGTTTCAGGACCACCCCCCGCCCCTCAGATACCAAATCTGTGGATGCTCAGGTCCCTTAAATGAAATGGTATAGTAATTTGCATGTAACCTGTGCACACATTCCTGTATCCTGTAAATCATCTCTAGATTGCTTATAATACCTAATATAATGTAAGTGTTACATAAATAGTTGTTACACTGTATTGTTTAGGGAATAATGAAAAGAAAAAGATCTGTACATGTTCAGTGCAGATGCAACCACATCATAGATCTAACTACACAGTTTGCGTCAGCAACAACTTAATTTTTCTTTTCCAAATATTTTCAGTTCTCAGTTGGTTGACTCTGGCAGAGTCCACAGATACAGAGGGCTGACTGTACGACGTAATGGTGGTTACTATATTGTCTACCAACATGGAATTGGTGGTTGAAAGAAGGATAATTATATGTTTATCTCAATAGATGCTTGAAAATCCTCTGAAATGTTAGTATCCTTTCCTGGTAGTTTATTAAGCTTTTGGAGGAATACATCCTTATGGTGAATACTTGAAACAAACAGCACACGTACGGTTAAGGTGACAGACTCGGTCACCGCTGGCAGGGATGAGACAAAGGTGTAAGACCTCTCGCTTAATGTTACTCTGAACTGTCTGGTCACTGGAGTAAGTCTTTTGGAATTAAGAGGTAAAATTATTGGGAATAGACAATTATTTTTTCTACTTGTTTGGATTGTCTACCTAGAAAGCAGGAGAATTGTTGGAAAACTTTTTAATAGAACTTAGTATGGTAGAAACAAAAAAAATTAAAAGAAAAACAACTTCCCTATAACTAGTTAGAGAAATATGGGGTGGGGTGGGGGGCAGATCCCATTTTCACAGCAGGAAAATAAAGACTCTAGGAATAGCTGGTGGTAGCTAGTATGGTTATTTAAGATCTTTATAAATAAAGTTGCAGAACTTTGTAATAAAAATACTTAATATGAAGACATGCACATTACTTTCTATGGGAAGACACAAATTATAAAATGTTTATTCTAATCAGAATCCCATTAAGATGATTTTATGCTGCATTAAGTGATTCCAAAGTTATCTGGAATAATAAGTAGGCTACAACAATTAAGGGGATTTTTTTTTTTTTAAGAGAAAGAAATTGCCCTACATGATACTAAAATGTACATGAAGATACAGCAAACAGTGTGGCATTGGCCAAAAAAATAGGTCAGGAAACAAAGAAAGGAAAGAATTAAAAGAGTTGCCAATGTAAAAATAACAAAAGTCAAACATCTAACAAAATTAACAGGCAAACATAAAAAATGGGAAGTATTGTAACATGATCGAATCCTTCCTTAACTCAAATTTTATGTAACGAGGCCAACAACTGCCCAGGAGGAAAAAGTGTGCAAAGCACATGAACAGACATTCACATAAACACAATTGGTCAGTGTGCATATGGAGAATGCTCAACCTCACCAGTATTTTAAAGTGTCAAATCCAATATGAAAAGCCGAATACAGAATAAGTATTTACAAGGGGTAATATGCAAAGTTGTGCTCAATGAGCCTGCCCTGATGGTGTGCAAGTATAAGCTAGTATTGTATTACCTTTCTAAAAAATGGCTTGGTGGTATGTATTAGAAGTTGTACAAATATTATTGGGTAGAAAGGGGTAAGTCTATGGGTGACAGTAGCTAATAGAAACGTAATTAAAGTAGAAAAAAATCTGTCTTCCGTGTATAAAGTGATACAGGAATTATGTAAAGCTACAAATCAGCCTGAAAATGAGGCTCTACTTCTCAGCTACTTTAAATTCAAGTACTATTCTTTATCTTTGATTAAGACCTAGTTCCCACCACGCTGTACTGCTTGCATGTAGATATTTCTTTGAGATGAGGTTAGAATAACATGTTACCCTGTAGAAGAAACCAGCTGAAAGTAAATCTCTTCTCTTGGTTTGTTTAATCTGCTTTCCTATCTCCGCTATGTTACTTAAAGCAGCTCCAAAGTGTGTCATGTATAAAGAAAATACTCCATGGGACACTAGAAATTTGAAGTTAGTATTATTGAGCAGCTCTCTTTACTCTCTTTAGAAATGATGAGAAATCCATCTTCCTTGTGTAACTTTGTCCCTTTTGCTTCTGTCTCCTGTATAGTATGTGCCAAGTGCTCTTTGCTGCCCGAGCCGCGCCAGTATCCTGACGGGGAAGTATCCACATAATCATCACGTTGTTAACAACACTTTAGAGGGAAACTGCAGTAGTAAATCTTGGCAGAAGATCCAAGAACCGAATACTTTCCCAGCAATTCTCAGATCAATGTGTGGTTATCAAACCTTTTTTGCGGGGAAATACTTAAATGAGGTATGTTGAATGGTCTCATTATTCCCTTAAAAAAAAAAAAACCAGCTTTTTAAATGTGAATTGATATAATTCATGTTCATTGCTTTTTGATAAGTATCCATTCAAGTTGTTAAGGGATTTTTGGCAAATGTTGTTTTATCCTAGTCCGTAAATAGGAACTTATATGAACATATTTACATATTTACATCATTTGGGTACTGAGGTATTTTTCTTTTAGATAGTCTCAGGAGCATTTGTTGAAAAATTATCCCAGGATTGCTGCTGTGTGATGCGTCTTCTCCTTTTAACTCAGTCTGCTCGTCATGTGGCTGTCGTGTTCTCTTCGCTTCCAGTTCCCCTTTACTGGGGTCAGAATGAAGAATATTTTCCTCTCAGTGTCTTTCCTGAATTACAACAGTTTGTGCTTAATCCATTTCCTAACCTGAAAAGTGGGAACAAAACGTGGACAGATCAGTGGTAAAGAGGAAGCACCCAGAGCCGGGGGTAGTCAGGTCACTCAAGCCAGTGCTGTGCAGTGGGTGTGCGGGCCTCTTGGGCCTGCATGGGAGGTTCCTCATCATGACCTGCCAAGGCCTCGTTTCCTGGCCTCACACCCACCACATTGGCCTTAGCTTTTAGTCAAAGTTCGAGCTTAAAGGAAATAGTGTATTTGAGAGTGTTTGGGGTTATCTCTTCCAGTAAAATTGGGCATTTAGGACAAAGAGGAGAAGTACATTTTCGTACATATTTTATCTGTGTTTGCTAGAGATCTTAATATCTGAAGTTTCTTTTACTTCTCCCCCCTCCCACAATACCTGGGGGAATTTGCAGCCTTGTGGGATTGAAGGAGGATAACTAAATTTGAAAAGAATCATGAGAAATAAGTACTAGGTTATTAGGTTAAGGTTATGGGTCATAAAGAGAACTTAATACTATGCATACTCAGGATCATCTAATGTATATATCAAATTAGGAGAAATTCTTTAAAATAGCAAAGATTTAGTTCTGAGGGATTAAATTCTGCCTTAAATGGACACTATTAAACCTTGTCGAAATAGAATGGGATGATTCTGTGGTCTCTTCACTGACTGGTCTCATCAGAAAAACTGAGTTCCAAAAGTAGATTTCATCAGCAGGACAGCTGAAATTATAGGCTAGTAGCTCATAATTGGATTATTTTCCCTGTTGTTAGTCACAGGGTCAGTCGAACTATTCAGTCTAAGCCATCAGTAGCTCAGCAAGTGAGCCCTGTGGCCTAAGCCATGGGGTTTTTTCTGTAAAGGGCCAGAAGTAAATAGTTGAGGCTTTGTAAGCCCTATGTCTCTGTTGTGGGTATTCAGCTCTACCATTGGAGCATGAAAGCAGCCATAGACATTCCGCAAACCAGTGAGTGTGGCTGTGTTCCAATAAAACTTTATCATCACTGAAATTTCAATTTCATGTAGCTCTCACATGTCACAAAATATTCCTCTTTTGATTGGTATTTATATTTTTTAATGGTTGGGGGAGAAAATTCTTAGCTTGCTGGCCCTACAGAACAGTTGGCAGGCTAGATTTAGCCCATAGTTTGCCAACTCCTGCTTCAGAAGCTTCTAGGATTATAGCTTTTTTTAATTTTTTGCTGATTTATGTGTTTGGGAAAAGCTAGCGCCTGCCACGTTTAAGGGACTGTGATCTGCAAGATTCTATAAGTGTACTGTTTCTTTGTGGCCTGGTCATGTCTAAGGACTTCTGATGCTCTGCTTGTCTTGCTTTTCAGTATGGGGCCCCAGATGCCGGTGGATTAGAGCACGTTCCCCTGGGATGGAGTTACTGGTATGCCTTGGTGAGTGGTATTGAACTCAGTGACAATTATACATAGCCCTATTGATGCAAAATATGTTTACTTTATGATTAGGCTCTGATATTGACATAACTTGGTTTGCTTTTATGATTGACTGTTTTATCTCCTTGAAGGAAAAGTCTTTTGATTTGTGAGTAATTCCTTTGTGGAGGTTTAGCAACATATTTTGCTGTTCTACCTAATGCACTCCTGTTTTTGTTTTTAAGTAGGACATATTATTGAAACTATGCTAGTAGTTAATTAAAACCCCAGTCAAAAACTCCAATTCAATATGACTTGAGTAATTACCCTTTTTTATGTCTTATCACTATTTAAATAGTGTGTTGGTTAGCCTCACATGGTTTTTGACTTGTGTTTTATTTGCTGATGTCGTAATAAATTTTATTTTCCTCTCTTTAATAGGAAAAGAATTCTAAATACTATAATTATACCCTCTCTATCAATGGGAAGGCACGAAAGCATGGTGAAAACTACAGTATGGACTACCTGACAGATGTTCTGGTGAGTTATTGAAACTCTGTCTCTGCAAGTTTGGCTCACATGTGATGAAAGACTTTGCCAAGAAAACCTTTAGTTGTATTGGTTCATGTTGGGTAATGTGAATGAATAATAACTCCGTCTAACTGCCAAAGAATATTTCCCACTGATTAAAAACTCCTGAGAGTGTTTTTCTTTGTATATAAGCCCGGCTCAGATAATGTCCTTGAAATCCCAGCAACAAATCCCTTTTTCAAAGTCTGTCTCTGAGACGACAGATCACTGGAAGAGGTTTTACTTTGTAAGGGTCCCTACTCTTCACCTCAGTTTTACTCAAAGCTACAAGATGGCAGCTTCATCACGAGGGTGGGGATGACAGGGGTTTGGGAGTTCTTCAGTATTGTGCATTTATATATAAAAAATGCCAGAATGGGATGAAGTTGGGACTCTCCCATCTAAGGTGTTTCTCATGACAGCCCTCTCTAGAGCATTCCTTCACCAAATGTTTCAGCGCTCATTGTAGTGGGTGTTCAGTCCTAAATGGGGCACAGTCCTTGATTCTGTGAAAAGTAGCTTTTTAGTGGCAGATTTTATTTGTGCATGTGTGTACACACATTCACGTACTACCTTGTTAGATGATGATCAGTTAGAGAAACGAGGCCGGGTGTGGGGATCACTCAGATAACATTTAAGCACAGCCCTGAAGTAGGTGAGAGCGAGCCGTCCAGGTCAGGGGAGAGAGGCCGCAGGCAGGAGGAGTGCAGTCGGGGCCGCTGGGCAGCGTGTGCCTGGCGTGTTGCAGTGCCACAGGTCTCTCACAAGGCCGGAGGAAGCTGGCGGGCAGGGTGGTGACAGCACATGATGCAGTCAGTTCCCTTTGAGTTTAGTCGTGGGAGTAAATGAAGACACAAATCAGCTAGAACAGTTAAGTACATAACATGTATGTGGGATGCTTTCATTTTCTTATTTCATCTCCAAATAAGCCAATGACAAATATAAGTCCATATCAATTAAAGGCCTGGTGTGATTTATTTGGACATAACTTATGATATCTGCTCTCTACATATTTTTGTGAGATTAAGGTAATTTAATCCACCTTTCCCGCTGTTGTAAATTAGATTGACTCTATTTTTATATTCTTTAAGGCATCAGATGTGTATTCTCTTAAGTTGCATTAATGTAAGTTAATACTAGGAATAACTGGAACTTAATACTTCCAGTGGGAGGCCTAATACTTTTTTGATCCTGTAAAATCATCAACATCTTAATTGCCTCTTATGACAGTATGCTTTCCAGTTTTTTATTGTAAGCATTGCCTAAAAGCCAAATACTTGTTCCAACAGCATGCTTGTGATTTGACTATGACGTAGATTGTGTGCTGAGGTTTGTTCAAAGCTAGTATGACCCTGTCCCTTCTGTTCATTAGAGAGCGTGTATGTATCAAGTCCACAACTATTGGGTAGGGTAGGAGATGACAAATCTTTGTATATGTCAGGCTAATGTCTCCTTGGACTTCCTGGACTACAAGTCCAACTCTGAACCGTTCTTCATGATGATCTCCACTCCAGCGCCTCACTCACCTTGGACAGCCGCACCTCAGTACCAGCAGACCTTCCAGAACGTCTTTGCACCAAGGAACAAGAACTTCAACATCCATGGAACGGTAGCTTCCCTGATGCTTGGATTTAGCCATACTCAGTATAGTTAAATGTATAATATACTCGTCAGAGAGCCTTTGAGCGATGTAGTTGGTTTTCTTTCCATAACTTTTAAAGGTAATTACAGCTATCTCTAGTAGGATGGATAATATAAACTTGCTGCGGGAATACAGATAAGGTTCTTGCCACGCATCCAGTGAACAGCTAGAGAATCCAGAGGGAATGTTAAAGAGATGCCATCTTTCTTGACTACACGCTCTCCTGATGAAAGCCTCTGCCCAGCAGTGGCTGAGACACATCGCTTGGGGCTGGGCCGGGCCTGCGGCAGCCTCCTCTGGGTGGCCTTCACCAGGCCTGAGGCACAGGAAGAAGAGGGGTGACACAGTGCAATATGATTAGGAAGGAAAGTTGAGAAATGAGCCAGAGTAGGGAATATACTGTAATTAAGGGCCACAACCTAAATATTTGCCTTATATGTGTTACTTATCTGTCCCCTGGCACAGGGGATTGGCAGTTCACCTGTTCAAATGCAGGAGGCCTCTAATGCCTCATGGCTGTTACCCAGAAATCTTAATCGCTAGTGTGGTGGTGGAAAGAATGAATCTTGGAGTTAGACTGAGAGCTACCACCTTCCAGCTTAGTACCCAATAATGAACAAGATGCTACCATCCGATTTTCATGCAGCTACTGTATGGATTAAAGTACATAGAAACATGTAGTGTGTTGCCTGGAATATTGTAAGTATGTTAAGTAAGATTTTAAAACTGAATGAGCTGAGTTTTAAACTCGAGGGCCATTCTCAAACTGCATTCCCCCCCCCCCCCCGCCCAGAAAAAATTGATACTAGTTCCCCTGATCGAGTAAGTGCAGAAAGTTTAGGTTATATAAGGCACTTTGCTGACAGGACTTCTCACGGTTATTCATGTTCTCACATGAATATCCATCAGGGCAACGTGCTACATAGCATTTCTCCAATGTTAACTGAAGACCACTTTGAGGACCGTAATTTGGAAGATAGCAGCTTAGGGTTTTAAGAACAGAGAGGAGGAAGATAGTTAATGGTGTGTGGGAATTTTTTTTTTTTTTAACTGATTTTATTTAAATGAGCTCTTCTAGATTTGAACTTGACGTTTAGGAAATTGCTAAGATGGGATTTTCCCAACAGTTTAAAATGATCAATATCTTGGGTAAGAAAATTGAGAACAATGAAATGTTGACTTACTAAGCAAAACTTGAAGGAAGGTAAAGTTAATGTTTACCCTTTTGTAGGTTGGGTAGTAGACACAAAGCATAGACTCTCAGAGTTATAAGTTTAAACGCCTTTTAGTCAGTAGTTTCCCAATATCTTTCTCTACATCCCTTACTAATGCTACTGACAAAGGAACCCAGTGCCATTCGGGAAGTGGTAGGAAGAATCTAAACAATGAGTGATAATCTACAGGAAGTGTTTTTTAAGAACACAGGAGGGAAATGGGGAGGAGGGAAAGTCTGAAGTTGCTTAAATAGATTCCAGTTCGTCTTCACTGAAGTATAAAATGATCCCTTTTATTATTTACTAAAGCAGTTTATTTGGGTGACTTGGTGTTAACATCTTTTTTTTCCTTTAAATTTTAGAACAAGCACTGGTTAATTAGGCAAGCCAAGACCCCAATGACTAATTCTTCAATACAATTCTTAGATAATGCGTTTAGAAAAAGGTAAGAGCTGCTTTCTCAATCTGGGTGATTTTGCGGACCCTACAGATCAGCCCTATGAATAGGGAACTATACCACATGGATATCTTTGAGGCACAATGAGAGGGAAACAAGTTGATGGGAGAGATTCTTTTTTTTGCAGGAGGGAGGGGGGCAGCGGTCTCTTGCCTTAGAAACAGCCAAAGATTCCTTTACATTGGGCGTGTTAAATGACTTTTGAATCCCAGGACCAATTAATCCATTTTTATGATTTGTTAAAACATTGCAAAATGAAGCCATTGAATTTTTTTTTTTTTTTTAAGTTTCCTATAACTAAAGAAAAGGTTAGTTTGTTAGAGATCAGTCACCCAATATTTGCATAAGACTCAAAGGCTTAGACTAGAGCAAAATATTTACCTTTGCTGTCTGGAATTTTCAGGAAATTCTTCTAAGTCAATTTTTTTTAAAATCCATTATTTAAAGTGTATGTAGTTTACTTTTCCTGTAGAGGGCCAGATAGTAAATATTACACGCTTGCAGGCCACATGGTCTCCGTCGTAGCTGCTCAGCTCTGCTGTCGAGGTGAAAAGCAGCCATAGACAGTGTGTGAGTGAGTGAACATGGTTGTGTTCCAAAAAAACTTTGTGATATAAAAAGAGACAGTTGTTTAGTGGGTTGTTTCAGATTTGTAAGCTGAAAAAAGTCCTGTAAATCTGTTTCACTATATGAATGTACTTAATATTACTGATTTGTACACTTAAAAACTTTTAAGATGGTAAATTTTATGTTGTTTGTGTTTTACCACAATTTAAAAACAAAAACAAAAACAAAACCAGAGTCGGCAAGCTTTGGCCAGTTGCTATAGTTTGCCAACCCCTAGTTTAAATCATAAACACTGTTATGGCACAGTTCTGTTTTAATTATTCTGTAATAATCAGTGCTGAATTGACAACTGGCCCTTCTAATTGTCTTTACTCTCATCACCAGTGATAATAAATGATAAAAGCTAACTGGTTATAAAAAGCCTCATTCAGCCCTGGCTGGTATGGCTCAGTGGATTGAGCACCGGACTGCAAACCGAAGGGTCACCGGTTTGATTCCCAGTCAGGGCACATGCCTGGGTTTCAGGCCAGGTCCCCAGTATGGGGTGTGTGAGGGGCAACCACACATTGATATTTCTCTCACTTTCTCTCTCCCTTCCCCTCTCTAAAAATAAATAAATAAGTAAAATCTTTTTTAAAAAATAACTCATTCATTTGGAAACAGTTAAATTTGATCTGAGCTAAGTGTTCTAAAATTAAATTTCTCCCATTTTTGGGAGAATGGTTTTGAGGTTTTGCTGGTCACCCTGAGTCTTTGTCTCTGAGGTCCCATTGCCACCCTCTGTTCCTGTCCAGGTGGCAAACTCTACTCTCAGTTGATGACCTTGTGGAGAAACTGGTCAAGAGATTGGAGTTCAATGGGGAGCTCAACAACACTTACATCTTTTATACCTCTGATAATGGCTATCACACAGGTAAGGGGCATGCTTAGGTGTCCTGTGACCGTGTGAAGTGCCTTTTGCCTTTTCACCCAACCAGTAGTACTGGCAGGGAGCTCTGGTCCTTTTATGGTAGTTTAGAAGCCGGAAGGAGAGTTTTGCCCTCAGGACCCCTCTGGTTAAAGGGCCATCTCATTCCCACATGGAGGGACCATGTTTCGTTATTTGCTGAGTCATATTTTAAATTACATGGTGTTCTAGGAGTTGGGAGCAGAGTGAGCTTAGCTTGATGGTTTGGAGGCAGGATTTATGAATGAGGTAAGAATTGAACTAGATTTTATGGACAAATAGGTCTTAGAGAACAGGGCCAGACATTTTACACAGGAGGATCAAGAGAAGGTTGTCTTGGGGGAAAAGCTCTTTCTTACAAAATTATGAAATTAGTTTTTTTTATTTTTGTGTGTGTGTATGTGGGTTTTGTTTTGTTGTCTTTTTAAAACTATATTATAAGTCTTTGCAGTTTCGTCCTTTCTACTTGGACCTCTGTAGTTAAAAACCAATGTGTTCTTTTCCCACCTATAAATTGCATAAACTTGAGTGGAATTGACCTGAAGCTTGCTTCCATAGAGCAGGCTCATTAGGCATTTAATGTATTGTTGTGAGTATTTTTAAGCACTTGAAGTAGAGACAAATAAAATAACACCATTACCCAGTTTCAATTTTCAGTTGCCTGTGGCCAGTCTTTTGAATTCTTCCTGCCTTCCCTATGGTTTTCTTTTTTAGCTAGAAGGTTTGGAAGAAACTCCAGAAATTGTGATTCTACACTTGATTGTGCATCTGACTAGTTTATTATATATCAGGATGTAGACAAAGTCCACATGCTACATTTAGTTTTTATGTTTCATAAAGCTGTTGTTGCCACTGACTCACTGGAAAAACTGGTCTTTTCTCCTTTAGAATATGTCATGTTTTGGCTTTGGCTAATTGCTGTTTCATGTTGGCTTTACTTGTTTGTTTATACTCAGCTTTTCCTATAGATTGGTAGTCAGATCTAGAGTCTTAAGAGAAATTCACATTTCAACAAGGAGGCTTTCTTGGTGATCCTGCTGTGTACTTCCTGTTGCATCATTCCCTGATGCCCTTGGTGTCTGGTTGCCCCAATTTTGGGACCCTAGTATTGATTGATGGCCCATGGGTGTCAGTCTGAGCCTGTCTTGGGAACCTTTTGTGGCTAAATCTTCCATTGATGTTTAAGTGCATTATTCCCTCAGAAATTGCTCAATATTGACTTCATAACTCTGTCCTTTTGCATTTACTAGCGGGAAGAACTTTCCCTCATCATCTGTTTGGTTTTCTTAAAATTCAGTTTATTCAGGAAAAGCAGGATAAATGTTTCTGTCCCTTTATGTAGCATTTTTCAGAATAACCTCATTCAATTATGACCAGGTGGAGCATCAAACATAACTTACGTATCTGTGTTTCAGTACTTCCCTGTCACTCTCTTAGCTAAATTGTGCCATCATAGACCAGGCAGTCCCCTTAGGAATTTACTAAATTTGCCCTATAGTAATGAGACCCAGGCAAATTTAAACCTCCTATTTAAACACCATAATTAGTGGAACAAAGTCGTTCTGGTTTTGCTGTTGATTGAATGAATGAAGGTATGTGTGACTCTTCCATGCGGGCTCCACCCTCACCCTGTGCATTTTGTTTTCAGGACAGTTTTCTTTGCCAATAGACAAAAGGCAGCTGTACGAGTTTGATATCAAAGTTCCCCTGTTGGTTCGAGGGCCTGGGATCAAACCGAATCAGACAAGCAAGGTAAGTGCCTGACAAGATGATGCTGTTTATAGGTAGCACCTGCGTGAGAAATGAAGGCTGTCCCTCCTTAGATGAGGCTGATTAGATTTCTCCTTCTATGAGGATGAGGGCTGATTGGCTTAAGATTGTAAGTGTGTATATAAGCCTTGGAAACAGTGACTTTTTTTAAATTCCTGACCATACCCTATTAACTGTATCCCCTCTCCAAATATAGACATACATAAAATATTAGCATGAATAACTTTTGTCTTTAATTTATTTCATATACAATATGTACTAGTTTCAGGCATTCAGCAGTGATTGGACATTTACATACTTCATGAAGTGGTCGCCATGAGATAAGTCTAGTCCCCATCTGCCACCATACGTATTTGTGTGGTTGGATTTTTTAAATTCTTCGTTGTAATTTTTTCATTACCATTTCACCCTCTTCTGCCCCCTCCTCCCTGCAGTGACCACACTGTGGTGCATGTCCATGAGTCCTTTTTCCTTTTTGCTTGATCCCTCCACCCCGTAACCTCCCCCTCAGTAGCTGGCATCTGCTTTCTATCTATGAGTTTGTCTCTGTTTTGCTTGTTAGTTCAGTTTGTTCATTAGACTCCACATATGAGTGAAATCACATGGTATTTTCTTTCTGACTGGTTTATTTCACTTAGCATAATGTTCCCAGATCCTTCCATACTGTCTCAAAGGTAAAATGTTCTTCTTTTTCATGGCTAAGTAGTATTCTATTGTGTAAATGTCCCATAGTTGTTTTATCCACTCATCTACTGATGGACACTTGGGCTGCTTCCATATCTCGGTGATTGTAAATAATGCTGCAATGACTATAGGAGTGCTTCTGTTCTTTCAAATTAGTGTTTTGGGTTCCTTTGGATATATTCCCAGAAGTGAGATCACAGGATCAAAAGGCAGATGCATTTTTAATTTTTTGAGGTCTCTCCATACTGTTTTCCACAGTGGTTGCACCACATACATGGTTATTACAGTGTTATTAACTATATTGCCTCTTCTGTATTTTGCATACCTGTGACTAATTTTATAACTAGCAGCTTCTATTCATAATACCCTTCCCCTCACCAGCCTCCCACCTGGCAACTATCAGTTTGTTCTCTGTATCTGAGTTTGTTTCTTTTATCTTTACGACTACTTTTTTTTTTTTTTTTGGTTCATATATTTTGTATCTTAGATTACACATATATGTAAAATCATGCAATATTTGTCTGGTTTATTTCACTTAATTTAACATACTATCCTCTGGGTCCATCCACGTTGTTGCAAATGACAATATTTCATTCATTTTTATGGGTAATATTCCATTATACATATGTACCACATATTCTTTATTTGTCTATCAGTAGACACCTAGGTTTCTTTCACGTCTTGGCTATTTTAAGTGATGCTGCAACGAACCCTAATTTCAAACTAGTATTTTCAGTTTCTTTGAATAAATACCTAGATGTGGGATTGCTGGTCATATGGTAGTTCTATTTTTCATTTTTTGAAGAATATCCATACTGTTTTCCATAGCGGCTGCACCAGTCTGCATTCCCACCGAGTGCATTAGGCTACCCTTTTCTTTTTTTTCCTTTTTCTTTCTTTTTTTTTTTTTTTTTTATTTGAGCTCCTTTTTCTCCTCCTCCTTTACTTTTTTTTTTAATGTATTTTATTGATTATGCTATTCCAGTTGTCCCACTTTCCTCGCTTTATTCTGCTCTGCCCTGCACCCCCTTCCCACCCACAGTCCCTGCCTTAGTTCATGTCCATGGGTGGTACATATAAGTTCTTTGGCTTCTACATTTCCTATACTATTCTTACCCTCCCCATGTCTGTCTTGTACCTACTATTTATGCTACTTATTCTCTGTACCTTTTCCCCCTCTCTCCCCCTCCCCTACTGATAACCCTCCATGTGATCTCCATTTTTGTGATTCTGTTCCTCTTCTAGTTGTTTGCTTAGTTTGTTTTTTTGTGTGTTTTTAGGTTCAGTTGTTAATAGCTGTGAGTTTGTTGTCATTTTACTGTTCGTATTTTTTATCTTTTTTTTTTTTTTCTTAGATAAGTCCCTTTAACATTTCATATAATAAGGGCTGGATGATGATGCACTCCTTTAACTTGACCTTGTCTGGGAAGCACTTTATCTGCCCTTCCATTCTAAATGAAAGCTTTGCTGGATAGAGTAATCTTGGATGTAGGTCCTTGCCTTTCATGACTTCGAATACTTTTTTCCAGCCCCTTCTTGCCTGCAAGGTTTCTTTTGATAAATCAGGTTGTAGTCTTATGGGAACTCCTTTGTAGGTAACTGTCTCCTTCTCTCTTGCTGCTTTTAAGATTCTCTCCTGGGTAACTTAATTACAATGTGTCTTGGTGTGTTTCTCCTTAGGTCCAACTTCTTTGGGAGACTCTGAGCTTCCTGGACTTTTTGGAAGTCTGTTTCCTTCCCCAGATTGGAGTTTTCCTTCATTATGTTTTCAAATAAGTTTTCAATTTCTTGGTCTTCCTCTTTGCCTTCTGGCATCCCTGTGATTCAGATGTTGGAGCATTCGAAGTTGTTCCAGAGGTTCCTAAGCCTCTCCTCATATTTTTGAATTCTTGTTTCTTCATTCTGTTCCATTTGGATGTTTAGTTCTCTTCTAGTCCAGATCATGGATTTAAGTCTTGGTTTCCTTCCCTTCACTTTTCATTCCCTATATATTTTCCTTTATTTCACTTTGTGTAGCCTTCATTTCTTCCTTGATTTTGCAACCGAGCTCAATCAGTTCTGTGAGCATCCTGATTACCAGTGACTTGAACTATGCATCTGATAGGGTGGCTAGCTCCTCGTCACTTAGTTCTTTTTCTGGAATTTTGATCTGTTATTTTATTTGACCCATACTACTTTGTCTGGGCACAGCAGTCTGGGTAGATGTTTAAGTCCTTGATTGTTGGACTCCCATGCAAATGATTTTCTGGCAGTTCTGGTTGTTCTTTGTTTTTAAGTTACTTGTTATCCTTCTTTTGGTTGTGGGAGGGTGTGAAGTGTTTCTGCCTACACCTCCATCTTGGCTGGAACCTCTTGGGCGCACTTTTTTTTTTTTAAATGAGTTTTCATTAAAGATTTATCAATGTCTATCTTTTCAAAGAATCAGCTCTTAGTTTCATTGATCTTTTCTATTGTTTTTTTAGTCTCTAGTTCATTTATTTCCACCCTGATCCTTATTGTCTCCTACCTTTTACTAACTTTGGGTTTTGTTTGTTCTTCTTTTTCTAGTTCCTTTAGGGAGAAAGTTAGATTGTTTATGTGAAATATTTCTTGTTTCTTGAGGTAAGCCTGAATTGCTATGAATTTCCCTCTTAGAACTGCTTTTGCTGTGTTCCATAGATTTGGCTGGCGGGTGGTCACTGTATTAACATTTTCATTTGTCTTGAGGTATCTCTTAATTGTCTCCTTATTTCTTTTTTAAAGGACTTTATTTATTTTTAGACAGAGGGGAAGGGTCGGAGAAAAAGAGGGAGAGAAACAATGTGTGGTTACCTCTCGAACTCCCCCTGCTAGGGACCTGGCCTATAACCCAGGCATGAGCTCTAGACTGGGATTCAAACCTGCAACCCTCTGATTTGCTGTCTGGTGCTCAATCTACTAAGCCACACCAGCCAGGGCCTCTTTGATTTCTTAACACATTAAATGTTTATTAGCATGTTATTTAGCATTCCCTGTTTGTGTTTTTTCAGTTTTTCTCTTATAATTGATTTTTAGTTTCATACTGTTATGATCAGAGAAATTGCTTGACTTCAGTCTTCTTAAATTTATTGAGATTTCTTTTGTGGCCCATCATGTTGTCTGTCTTGTAAAATGTTCTACGTGCACTTGAGAAGAATGTATATTCTGCTGTTTGGGATGGAATTGCCTGTAAACACCTGTTACGTCAGTCTAATCTAATGTGTCTTTTAAGGCCACGGTTTCCGTGTTGATTTTCTGTCTGGATGATCTATCCATTGATGTAAGTGGGGTATTAAAGTCCCCTACTGTGTTACTGTCAGTTTCTCCCTTAACCTGTTAATATTTGCTTTATGTATTTAGGTGTCCCCTTACATGGTTGTGTAGATGTTTACTAGAGTTGTATTTTTTGTTGGATCAGCCCCTTTATGATTATTCCCTTCTTTGTCTCTTGTTATAGCCTTTGTTTTAAAGTCTATTTTGTGTGGTACAAGTATTGCTACCTCAGCTTTTCTGTTTCCACTTGACTGAAATATATTTTCCCATCTTTTTACTTTTCGTCTGAGTGTATCTTTCAGTTTGATGTGAGTCTCTTGTAGACAGTATGTCTCTGGGTCTTGTTTTTTTGTCTTTGTTTTTAAATCCATTCAGCCACTCTTACATCTTTTGATTGTAACATTTACTTCATTATACGTAGTTACTTTACATAGTTATTGCTATTTTATTGATTCTAGTTGTTTTTGTGGTTCTTGTACATAGATGACTTTCTGTAGGTATTTGTTTGAATTCCTTTCTCTTTAATTTTTGTACACGTCCTAGAGGTTTTTGGTGGTTTCCATGAGAGTCATATAGATCAAGCCACGTTCATAGCGGTCTGTCCGAAGTCGATGTTGCTCAAGTTTGAATGCCTTCTAAAACCATTACATATTTTACTCACCTTTTTTTTTTTTGAGTATGTGAATGTATCCCTTGATTTATGATTGTATTTACACATAAATACATAATCTTTAAACATAATCTTACTACTTTTGTCTTTTAATCTTCATACTTTCTTTATAATTGGTTGATCCACTACTTTTATTAAGTGTTTGCTTTTAGTAGTGAGCTTTTTTATTCCTGTATTTTATTTTTAATTTTGGCCTCTTGGACTTAAAGAAGTCCCTTTAACATTTGTTATTACGCCCGTTTAGTCATGGTGAACTCCTTTAGCTTTTGCTTGTCTGGGAAATTCTGTCTCTTTCAATTCGGAACAATAACCCTCCTGCGTATGGTATTCCTGGTTGTAGATTGTCCCCATCGTGACCACGCCTTTCATACATCAAGCCATTCCTTTCAGCCTTCATAGTCTCTGTTGATGGAAAATCACCTGATGGTTTTATGGGAGCTCTCTTGTACATATCTAGCTGCTTTTCTTTTGCTACTTTTAAGATTATTTGTCTTTAACTTTTGGCATTTTAATTATGTGCTTTTCTGTGGGCGTCTTTGGGTTCATCTTGTTTGGGGCTGTGTGTCCTGGATTTGTATGTCTGTTTTCTTTACCAACTTAGGGAAGTGTTCAGTCATTTCTTTAAATAGGTTTTCTCTCTGTCTCTCTCCCCTCCTTCTGAGTCGCTTACAATGCAAAGGTTGGTATGCTTGAGGTTGTCCCAGAGGTCCCGTATTTTTTTTAATTTTTTTTCTTTTTGCTATTTCAATTGGGTGTGTCTTCCGCATCACTGGTTTGATCTGCTGCTTCATGTACTCTGTTGTTGACTTCCTCTAGTGTATATTTTTTTCATTTCAGTGTTGTGTTCTTAGTTGTAATTGGCTCTTTTTTATATTCTCTATCTCTTTGTCCAAGTTCTCACTGAGTTCTTATATTCTTGAGTTTGATGAGCATCTTTATAACCATTATTTCAAACTCTTTATCTGGTAGGTTGCTGGTCTCTGTTTTGTTTGGTTCTTTTTCTGGAGTTTTGCTGTCTTTAATTTGGAACATACATTTTTGTCTCCCCATTTCACTGACTTTCTGTGTTTGATTCTGTGTATTAGGTAGATCTGATATGTCTCCCAGTCTTGAAAGAGTGGCCTTATGTAGGTGTCGCGTGGGGCCCAATATCACAGTCATCCTGGTCACCTGCGCCAGGCACTCCGGGGGTAACACCTGTGTGGGTTGTGTGCCCTCCTGATGGAGAGCAATAGGGCCTCAGTTGCTGCTCTCATGTCAGTGGACGGGGTTAACCTTCGGGCTGCGTGGCTGCGAGAACACCAGCTGTGAGAATACCAGCTGTGACCACAGTGCACAAGCTGTTGTGCAGAGGCTGACACCAGGGAGTGGGAGTTACCCTAGCATGACCCCAGGTCTAGCCAAGGCCACCTGTCTGATGTGTCACTTGTGGAGCCATTTGGGTGGAGCTATAGATCAGTCTGAAGCCAGCCACTGGGTGCTTCAGGTCTGGAGCCTCTTGAGATGGGCACCAGTGTGGGGTGAGGCCAGCTGCCACTTGTGCCAGGCTTGTGGTCACTTGTAGAAGCCACTTTGTGATCTTCAGCCTGTTGCTGCTCATGGCAGCCTTGCATGCACTTGGGGAGGCCGTTGTGTTAGCCAACACCAGCGCCACTCATGCCGGGGTTGGGGCCATTTAGTTGGGGCTATACTGTAAAAGGCCAGCCGCCGTTCGTGCCAGGTCTAGGGCTGCTATCGGGAGCTACATGGCAAGCCGAGACTGGTTGCCACTTTTGCCAGGCTTCAGGCCACTTTGTGGGAGCTACAGTGTGAGAGAGGCTGGCTACCGCTTGCATGGGTCTTCGGGAGAGTCCCTGTTGGTCACCAAGACTGCCGCTTCTTGTGGCAGGGAATGGAGCTTCTGGAAGAGGCTTAGTCTAGATGAGCGGATTAAGTGGGGTAGTGTCTCAGGGAGGTGCTGGGGTAGGGCGAATGTTGTTAGCCAAGTAAATGGAGAGTAATAGGGCCAGCTAGGTGGGAGGAGAGCTGAATGAAGGAACAGTGGCACCTACCAACCCTTCTGTTCCCTGAGAGACTTGCCCCACCCCTGCTTCTCCAGCCCTTGCCCTAAAGTCAGTTTCATTCCTCCTTGTATAACCCAAGCTGCCTCTGCCCTGGAGCTTAGAGCAGGTGAGTTTGTGTGTGAGCCCTTTAAGATGAGCATCTTGATCTCCCACAGCCCTTTAGCTCTATTGTGCATAATTCCCTTTGGTTTTCAAAGCCAGATGTTATGGCACCCCTATTCCTGGCAGAGGTGCCCCAGGCTGGAGAGCCTGGTAAGGGGCATGGACTCCTCACTGCCCTTGGTGTACCTTCACATTCAAGATACTCCTCTCATTTATTAATCACCACACCATGGGCATGGACCTGCCCGGTCTGTCTCCGCCCCTCCAGCTGTCCTCTCGTGGCAGCTTCTCTCTCTCCTTAGTTATAGGACTTCTGTTGAGCCAGGCTTTGGGTGGTTCTCAGTGGTGTGGGTCTATAGTTTGTAATTTGTATGTGTTAGTTGGACATGAGTTCAGAATTTACCTACTTCTCCATCTTGACTCTTCCTCTTTTTGTTTCTCTCTTGAGACTAGATCTTTACTTTGTCGTGGAGCAGTGACTGTCTGCCTGGGTGCTCATCAAATTTACCCTCTGAAGTTGTGAAAGGCTCAACATCTAGAAACGTTCTGATTGACTCACATGGGGTGGAATGTGGAGCCGTCCTCTGTTTTCTTCTGTAGTCCACAGATGGTTCTGAGAGGCAGTCGGTTCGGGGCCCACTGCCCTGTAGAGCTCCTCAGCCTTTGTTGTTTGTGCAGATCCCCTGGGGGCCTTGTTAAAATGAGGTTGGGATTCTGCATTTCTGACATGCTCCCGGGTGCTGTCTGCTGCTTGTGGGACCTCACTTTGAGTGTAAGGCTATGGAGAATTAATTCCTCTCTCTGGGGGATTCTCCCTCACTGACGCTTCTCAGCTCTACTGATTCCCCCAGCTAGAGCTGTCATGACGTACCAGATGCTTCTGTCATCATTTCCATTTGCTTCCAGTGTCTTTTTCCAAACCAGGTACCTAACACTAAGGCACTCTGTTTCTAGAGATCATGGGCACCTTGATCCAAAACACCGTGGTCTAGTGCATGAGAGATAAAAATCGATCCAAGTTGAGTCTTCTCTCTTCCTGAATCACAATTTCAGTCTTCTCTGGAACAAAAGAGAATGAGCAAATACATTATGTAAGATGAAATTGGAAAATGGGCCAGACTTTCAGGGTATACTTTAGTTTAATTTGGGGGTTTAAATGTCTGCCATTTACTTACTTCCTTTTACAGTGCTCTTAATGGAATTGTGTTAAAATTCTCTCAGAAGGGTAAAATGGCCTTCATAATTGTCTTTGAGTTTTCTTTTTCTCTTAAGACCCATATTCTTAAAGCCAGTCACTTTCCACTACAAATTCAGTGCCCTCTAAACGGGCCTCTTCTTACAAAGGAGATAGGCATGTCTGGACGATCATTAAATCTTAAAAGCTTGTTGTTGATGTTGGTGCTGAGAGCTGATTGCAGAAAATGTTGGCGGCTGTGTGCATTTCCAAGAAGCAGGGCTGCTAGGGCCACTTCTAACCAGTGTGGGGAACGAGGCTGAGTGGGAATGGAGCGCGGTGTCAGCCAGCCACTCATTTCTCTACGTTAACAGTGCCATCTAAATGTTAAAATCAGAAACTTGACCTGTTCTAAATAATCTTTCTAGGAAGCCAGTTCAACAATAACAAATAACATTTACTGAATGCTTAGTATGTGACAGGTACTATTCTAAATGTATTACCTGTATCAACTCATTTAACCTTCAAAGTTTTATGAGCTATAGGTACTATTAGCCCCATTTTATAGGTGAGGAAACTGAGGTACAGAAGTTAAGTGGTTTGTCCAAGATCATGTAGCTAAAATATATCAGCCCTGTATTTGGTTAGTCTGACTACAGAGTTCCTACACTCAACAATTACACTGTATCTCAGACAACAGGTATTTAGGAAGTATCTTGCCCCAGCACAGGATGCCAGGGTGCACAGCAGGGAGCAGTCGGGGAGACCCGATCTTAACTGTGCGTGTCAGAGAGCGCCCGGTACTTCAGCGGCAGTGGTCAGTGAAAGCCTCAGCAGCATTTGAGCAGAGGCCTGGGTGTTGAGAAGGGTTTAGTCATACAGAGATCTGTGGGAGGGTGTTCTGAGCAGAACAGTAGATGTGAAGGCACAAGTGTGAGAAGAGAATGAACTTAGCTTGTTCAAGGGACAGCAGGTGGCCCTTGTACTGAACTACTTCACTTCTTAAGCCAGCCACCTCTCACCTCCTTGCCTTTCTGTGACTGCCTGACTATTCCTTCTGTCTGGAATGTCCATCTCATGCCATTTTTGCCAGACTACGTTAATTGTCCCTTAGGGGTCCCCTCTAGGAAGTCACTACAGACCCCTGCCCCCACGTAGGGTAGGTACCCTTTGCCCGTTCCCAGCTGTCCTCACACTTACCACACCCTACAGGGCTTGTCTTTTTTACTCTAGGGGTTCCGAGAAGAGAGGCACTATCTAAATGTAGAATACCCAGCCCCTAGCTCATATCAGGGGCATCCACATTAGTTGAGTGGATACTGCCAAGGTCACATAAGTGGCAGAACCAGGACCGAACATGAACTGTGCCTGTTCTCAGAATCCATGATTTTTCACACTGTCGCGCTGACAGGTGTAGCCTGAGAAGTATGGAATGCCCTGGCCTTCGTGTAGCACAGAGAATGCCAGGGACGGTGGATGAGTCGTCATGTGTTGGCAGCTCGGTGTCTCAGTGCCAGCCGTTCTGCATGAGTGGCACAGGGCTCTGAGTTGGCCATAATGAGCTGAGCTGTCAGCAGCCTGGTGGTGAAAACAGGGCACGTTTGAACAGTGGTTTTAGTTTTGTGCTGGCTGTTTGGGAGAAGAGGGTGGGGTGTGTGGTTGCCCGAAATAGGCTGTTGAGGTTTTCTCCTCTTGCTAGAAATTAATCCAGCTTTAGATTTGGTGGTAGAATTTCTTCAAAGGGATTTTAAGACAGGAAGAGGTTAGCAGGAACTAACGTGACACAGCATGACCCAGGAGGGATAGAACTGACCTGGGAATCTGGAAGACCACATGCTGGCTGTAATACTTCGGACGAGATAAGCATTGGTTTCCCCCGTGAGGCCGGGAGGATGCTTAAGTGCAACCGGGGGCTCCCTCCTCGTTAGAGAAGCCGGGGCTCGGGTAGATCCAGTGAAGCGGCCCAAGACGTGGGACGTCTCTGCTTACGCAGTCCCAGTGCTTTCCATGAAGTGGATTTGGGTGCGGTCTGGTGTGCTTCGCGTCTTTGCCTTGATAGCCCTGCGCGAATTCTTTAACATCGGGAAACCTGTCGCGTCCTCCTGAGGGCCCTCTCTTTCTCTCCATTGACTCCGCAGCGTTGTCACCCTCCCAGAGCTGAAGTATAAGCAATCTCGAGGCATGATACCCTTATTTCAGAGCTTTCTAGGGGCTTTTATTTGATCACAGTGTGTGTATATTTAAATCCCAAAAACATCCCCAAACCGTGAGCCGCTGTGAGGCTATGATTTACGAAATAATCTACTTTTGGTCTTGTCCAAGCTTTTTCAGTTACAATCCATAAGTGAGTCTTCGAGTTTATACACAGTAATAAAAGTAGTACAGGTAGTCCCCGATTTACAATGTTCTGACTTA
This sequence comes from Desmodus rotundus, assembly GCF_022682495.2. NCBI lineage: Eukaryota > Metazoa > Chordata > Mammalia > Chiroptera > Phyllostomidae > Desmodus > Desmodus rotundus. Next base: position 142,305,338 of record NC_071389.1, read on the forward strand.
CAATTTTTTTTGACTTTATGATGGTGCAAAAGCAACACCCATTCCATAAAAACTGGCTAGGTAAGCTATGATGTTTGGTAGGTTAGGCATATTAAATTGACTTACGAGATTTTCAGTTTATGTTGCGTTTTCTCAGGAAGCTACCCCATCAGAAGTTGAGGGGCCCCTGTACCATTTCAGGAACTTAAAACGTTAATGTTTCTAGAAGTCATTACTGTGGTGGACCCACAGGAAGGGTCCTGACATAGTATGCTAATTTTGAGACTGCTTCTTAGTCAAACAAACCCCAGGAGGAAAGAGATCATCGTCGCCATCTGGGAAGACAGAGTCCTGGGGGAGGTACCTGGCACTTGTGCCAGATCTCGGTGCCATCTGGTTTGTACTGGTACTCACACCCTTGGCCGCATAGAGCAAGCTGCTGTAAGAGCCTCCCATCATACAGCTGCTGGCTCTTAATTCCTGGTGAGACGGGCAGGCACCACTTTATATCTCTGTGGGTTTTACTGTTTTCGATTTTACCTCTTTCTTTTCTTAAAAAGCTGCCTTGGACATGGTAGTAATACCTGTGGACTTGGCTTCACTTCATTCATATTCTGGGCATCAGTGAAGATCTGTTAGTCCCATGTCAGCGTCTTGTTGCCTCGATCTGACCCTGGAGGCCGTCCGTCTGCTTGTTTCTTCTTTCTTGACACGATCTCTCAGTCACACCCACTCTTGTTGCCCGTGTTCCAAGCTGCGCAGTCTGCCTGGGGGACTTGGAGCTAGGCAAGGTGTCTCTCACCGGGTCTCATACACTCTCTGGAGACATGGCTGTGGGGTTTTTCTCAGTGATATATGGACTGCCCTTCCCTGGGGCCGCCTGCCACTGAGTGGTTTTGTCGGACAGGCGCAGTTGCGCTGATTGACTCAGCCAGCACATGAGTCTGCTCTGTCTTCCTGGCTGCCAGGAAGCCTAGCCCCTGATGAATAGTCAGGTGACGTAGTTTCTTGCCTTTTGTGTCTATACTTTTGGTCTTGTTTTTAAATTAAAAGTACCATGGTCAGTAGGAGTTGTCTTTTTAAATCCCCACTTGGCCTCCCCTCGGATGATCTGTTTTCTCAATAATTTTGAAGACTTACTTCCTTTCAGTAAATGAGCGTTTCCAGTTACCAGCTATTGACTTGGTGTCAGTTACTTCCCTTTCATTTCCTCACCTATAAAACAGGGGAGATACAGCCCCACAGGGTTGTGGTGAGGGTTAAACGAGGGTCAGCACCAGAGCTGGCTCAGAATAGGTGCTGGGTGAACACCAGTCCCCCTTTTTCCCTAGTGGATCGTTGTCAGCATTCTGAAGCGTTTCCGAGCCTGTGACCACAGTGATTCCGACACGTACACTTAGCTTCTGTACAGGCGAGCACTGTCTACTATCGTAACCACCAGCCTCGTTGGCTGGTGAGCCAAAAGTGGACCACATGAGATACTCCAAATTGAGAGCATTACAGTTTGTAAAATACCAGATTTCAGAGACTTGATTCAAAAATAAAAACATAAAATCTTGTTTTGTGTATTCCTTACATGTTAAATAGTAATATTTTTTAGATGTCGGGTTAAGTAAAATATATACAGTGAATTTCATCTTTTTTCATTTTTACTTAAATGTGGTCAGTATATAATTTTGAATTACATATATGGTCCTGTTATGTTTCTGCTGGATTGTATTGGTTTAGGTCCTGGAGAGGCATTGTATATAGAAGGAAAATCATCTAATAAACCAAGGAAATAAGGAAAGATATAAATTCAGGGCAGTATCTTTAATATCTAGAATGTTTGTTTAAAACATCTAGCTTTCGTGCCCTTTAAGGAATCTTACTGATGTACCGCTGCACTAAGCATTCTGCAGTCTTCAAAGCCTGTTGCGAACACTTTTTGGCATTGTTGTCACCGAGAAACCATAAAAAGGGCTAATATCCTCCTTGGTGGTAAGCGTTCAGCCTTAGAGGCTGTTGAAATTGTCAGGAGTCCATTTGAAGTTAAATTTAGTAAACTAGTAAGAATGATTTAATTGGAAAACACTTCGTATAAAATAGACCAGTATTTTTCTCATGATTCATAGCAGACTCCAGACAATCCCAAAAGAGGTTTTTTTTAAATGTTTCTTTTGGGATTTTATTTTATGTATTTATATTTAGAGAGGGAGAAGGAGGGAGAAAGAGAGGGAGAGCAACATCAATGTGTGGTTGTCTCTCCCATGCCCCGTGAGGACCTGGCCTGCAACCCAGGCATGTGCCCTGACTGGGAATTGAACCAGCGATCCTTTGGTTCTCAGGCCAGCACTCATTCCACTGAGCCACACCAGCCAGGGATAAAATGTTTTGATCAATAGTAGTAGGTGGATGGAATAAATATATAATTTCCCAAAGGCATATATTATAAGCCTTAGTTTTGTTTTTTTTATTACTATAGTTATATTTGAATATGAATCAAAAGATCTAAATAAGTATGGTCTGTACAAAAGATAATAGTAAATGCTGTTTGTCTCATGGGTGAGGTGGGGAGAAAAGAGTATAGATAGAAAAGGGAAACTTGGTTTTTTTTTCTCATTCTCATAGATGCTTGTTGCCAACATCGATTTGGGCCCTACTATTTTGGATATTGCTGGCTACAACCTGAATAAGACACAGATGGATGGGATGTCTTTATTGCCCATTTTGGTGAGTATACAACCCTCAATCAGGCCTGAGCCAAGACTGAAATAAATCCCAGGTTGTGTAAATTTAGACTTTAAAACTTAAAGCTTAAAGCTATAAAATTTGGCGTAGAAAGAATAGAATTTTTCTCTTCTCTATGGTAGGAAAAGAATGGCCACATATAAGCAGTTCTATATGCTTCCTACTTCCCACCCCCCCAAAATATTATTATAAACAAAAGACAGGTTACAAATTGGGAAAATACTTGCAACATGTGAAAAAGGGTAACAAGTTCTAATAGTTCAGTTCTTAGCAAATATTAATACCCCAGTAGAAAAAAATGGGCAAAAGAAGTAACTAGTCAACTCACAGAGGAATTTGAAAGGGCTAAAGTAAATGCAGAAGATCGCACCAGTGCAGATCAAAGAGACGCTTAACTGAGGAGGCCTTCGCTGCCTGAGCACTGGCAGAGACGCCCCCTGTTGCAGAAGTGGGGATGGACACTGCTCAGACTCGGTTCACAAAAGCGTAGTCAGTAGAAGCTCTCAGGAGGCTAATTTATCAAGACGTACCACTTCAGAACACGCACATCCAGCAGTTCCCTCTGGGAATTTATTCTAAGAAAACAAAATTCATTCAGCAGTGCCTACTATGTACCTGGCACCATACAGAGCTAACTATAAAAAAAGTACATGAGTATTAACAGAAGAAAACAGAAAACCTAAGCATCCAGTAGGGAATTGGTTAAAGTGTTGCACCATTAAGCCAGCACTAAATGATAAAGGTCTGTATACACTGACTCGGAAGGATGCCTCCCACATGCTATGGGGAGAGAAGGGGGTTTCACAACAGCATCTCTTCTTCATTAAAAATGTATTTCATTTTATTTTTTTATTTTTAGAGAGAGTGGAAGGGAGGGAGAAAGAGGAGAGAAACATCCATCACTTGCCTCTCACGCGCCCCCAACTGGGGACCTGGCCTGCAGCCTAGGCATATGCCCTGACTGGGAATCGAACCAGCACATTTTAGGTTCACAGGCCTGCGCTCAATCCACTGAGCCACAGCAGCCAGGGCAAAAATGTATTTGAATACATTTAAACATAGACAAGTTTGGACTGATCAGCACTAAAATGTTTTAGGCATTTATGATGACTCATTATAGGTAAATCTTAATTCATTGATTTGTCTGAATCTATTAGAATTTATTATTAGATAGTATATGCTTCATACAAGAGAATACATATAACACATTATTTATGAAATGTAAGAAATGCAATGACCCCATCATCCTGTTTAAGAATTGAAATATTCCCATTACTGGCAACTCTACCCTAGGGCTCACTTTCCTGAATTTCATGGTTATCCTTCTCTGGCTTTTATTGTTTAAGGTTACTGTGTATGTATGCATACTAGGTACTGTGTAGACAACATACCTAGTTTTGATTTTGTTTTGCCCTCTGAAAATGATATCCTACTGGATGTCATTAGGAACTTTTTTCAGTCCAGCATTGTTTCTAAATTCTCTTTCGCAGATGCCTCATATTCTATTGTATGAATGTATCACCACTTAATTACCTGTTTTCTTGTCAGCCGACGGACATTTCTGGTGGTCTAGTTTTGTTTTGGGCACAGTGCTGCAACAGCGTTCTCACACACAGCTCCCAGTGAAGTGTGTGTACGCGAGGTCACAGGAACTGCACGTGTTCATTTCTACAAGTATTACCGAGTTATGTTACAAAACCGTCATCAGTTTACATTCTCACCGGTAGTGTGCCACAGTTCCCTTTGCCTTGTATGAAACTGTGAGACAACTTAAATTTTGCCAACGTGGTGGGGGAAAAAAACAAATCGTACTTGGTCCTATTGTGCTTTTTTTTGTTGTTGACTAATGAGATAAATTTACTTTCTTTTTTTTTTTTTTACAACTTAATTCACTTACTATACATTTCACTCATTTAAAGTTTATAAGTCATTTGGTTTTGGTATATTTAGAGTTGTGCAACTACACCGCAATCTAATTTTAGAACATTTTCCTCACCCCAGAAACATTAGCAGTCACTTCTCCATCGCTCCCTCTCCCAGCTCCAGGCAAGCACTAGGCAGCTGTCTGTCTGTGTAGATATGTCTGTTGTAGACAGTCCGTATAGTTAGACTCGTACACTACGTGGCCTCTTGTGCCTGGCGTCTTTCGCTTTTAAGAGCCGTCCACATTATAACATCTATAGCAATACTTCATTCCTTTTTATTGCTGTATAATATGCCATTGTACAGGTGTATACCATGTTTATTCATTCATTAGCCAATAGACAAGTTGGGTTGTTCCCCGTTCGGGGCTATTATCAATAATGGTGCTGTGAATATTTGTGTACAAGTTTTCGGTGGACAAACTTTTCAGTTTCTTGGATATATACCTAGGGGAACTGCTGGGTCACATGGTGTGTACACCAGCAGTGTACAAAGATTCCATTTTCTCTTTTTTACTGTTTTTTTTAACTGATTTTTTCAGAAAAACATCAATTTTTAAAAAGATTTTATTTATTTACTTTTAGATGGAGGGGAAGGGAGGAAGAGAGAGAGAGGGAGAGACACACCAATGTGAGAGAGATACATCAACTGGTTGCTTCTCACACGCCCCCAACTGGGGACCTGGCCCGCACCCAGGCACGCCTTCTGACTGGGAATCGAACTGGTGACGATTTTCAGGCCAGCACTCAACCCATGGAGCCACACCAGCCAGGGCTTTTTCACTTATTTATGCATTCATTGGTTGTTTCTTGTATGTGCCCTAACTGGGTATTGAACCCACAACCTTGGTGTACAAGGACAACGCTTTAACCAACTCAGCAATCCGGCCAGGGCCAAGGGTTCCAGTTTCTCCACATCCTCACCAACACTTGCTGTTATCTTATATTGCAGTCAGTGTGAACTGGTACCTCATTGTGGGTTCGATTTGCATTTCCCTAATAACTAATGGCGTTGAACATCTCGTCATGTGTTTATTGATTACTTGTATATATATTTTTTAATGTCCTTGGGATCGTTTTAAGATTTTATTTATGTTTAGAGAGAGGGAAAGGGAGGGAGAAAGAGAGGGAGAGAAGCATCCAGGTCACTCCCTACTGGGGACCTGGCCCACAACCCAGGCCTGTGCCCTGCTGGGAATAGAACCGTTGACTTTTTGGTTTACAGTCTGGGGCTCAATTCACTGAGCAGCACCAGCCAAGGCTATATATATTCTTTTTGATCAGTGAATCATTTTTCATTTACACCTTTTGTGTTTCTTTCCTTGTGAAATGCCTATTTTTGTCCCATCATATCTTAGTAACTTGTCTTTTCCTTACATTAAGATATCACGAGTTGAATGTATAAATTGTCTCTTTTATGGTTAGTATCTTCTGTGTCTTGTTCATAAAAATGCTTCTGAACCTTGAGGTTAGAAAGCAGTTCTTTTAGATTTTCTCCTAAAAATTTTGTGCTTACATTCAAGCCCTCATTGTATCTAGAATTGATTTTCTTGTATGGTATGAGTCAGGGATCCAATTTCATTTTCTTCTGTAAATATTCGATTGTCTTTTCTATTCCAAAGATCGGTCTCTGTACCAGTATCACTTTGTCTTGTTACAAAGCGGTATAATTAAATCTTTGTATTGATGCATGTCTCTTGTGGTTCTTATAGGGATTCTAGCTATCTTTCTTCCATATAAACTTGAAAATCAGCTTTTCAGTTTGCCTAAAAAAATCATGTTGGGCATTTGGTTGGAACTGCATTGAATCTATAGATGAGTTAGGAAATTTACTTCCTTTAACTTTCTCCATACAGGTCTTAAACTCTACTGTCAGGGCCCAGGGCAGGCCACCCCAAGATACCCCACAATGGCATATTATTTTGAATTAAAGCTCCTTACGAAACTCCCGTGCAAGAAGAAAATCCTGAGCTCTCTGTCCCAAGAGCAGGAGATGGATGTCCCATGTGATACTGTGTGATGGCTGCCCCCTCCCCTCCCACCGTTCCTGAAGGCTGAGAGACAGCCTTATCACTCCAGTTAAGAGGATCCAGGCGAAAGCCCTATACCACCTTTACTAATTTACCACCCAGACTTTCTTCAGATTCCTCACCAGTGAACACCCAAACCGTGCTTAGAATCTTTCCTAATGAGTATCATCTCTCCTGTCAGTTTCTCACAAATTTATTGTTTCATTGTCTAAAAAGTATGAAAGGGGGCCTAGTTCAGTCATGTCTTTGAGCCTCGTTTTATGATTTGAGTATTGTATTTGTCATTCTCCCGAGCACTCAAATTGGGTTTTGTCTTACTAACTTAGTCTTGTGTCAGTTTTACTGTTTTATTTTTACAAGTCCAGCCGTAAGAACTGAAGGGGTGTGGGGGGAATTCTCCCCCCTCCCCACAAGTTCCTGTATGTATGGTATCTTCATTCTGACCGTCAAGAATGTTTTACAGTCCTTAGCACAGCCCTGTTTAATGTGTGTGAGTTCTTGTCCTTGGGTGTATTGAGCTACAGATTTCTTCGCCTGAGCTAGAAGCGTTCTTCCATAGGGTTTCTAGACAGGAGTGTTTATTCTAACCTGGACGTCCAGCACCTTGCGTGTGACTGATTCTTGCTTAGCCTCTTTGTTGGTTTCCATTCCTGACCTGCCTCACAGAAGTAATCTTGGGAAGTAACTATAAAATGCTCAAAGCATTTGACCATCACTTGCAAGGGCTCTATAAATACCAAACATGGTACTCAGTAGCCTTCATGCACGTCAGTGTAGTCATTGCCTTTAGTCGATGAACCAACAGTCCAATCAGTGTTGACTGCCAAGTCCCTTTCACAGAAGAATGACAACTGATCCTTTTCACAGCCTAGATGCCTCATAGGAACCACTTTTGCTCTTCTTTCTAGAGAGGTGCCAGTAATGTGACTTGGCGATCAGATGTCCTGGTGGAATATCAAGGAGAAGGTCGTAATGTCACCGACCCCACGTGTCCTTCCCTGAGTCCTGGAGTGTCCGTGAGTAATAGTTTGCGTTGGCGTGGACAGCGTGCTCACAGACAGCACAGCAAGGCGTTAGTTCAGATTAGATGTATCAAGTATTGGAACCCTTAATCCGAGTCCTACTTCTCTCTCACTTGACTTCGTCACTTGACTGTGGAAAATTAGTAGATGCACAAAGGTAAATTCAATAATCCTGAAAATGGGGGGAAAAAAAAAACCCTGAAAATGATACTGCTGATGTATTATCAAGAATGTGCACTCAAATTCTTCCAATTTTTGTAACAAGTACACGTATCTGCCCGTATTCTTACCTTATTAATGATACCCCTTCCTGTTTTCCTACCCTTCCCGGTAGCAGTGCCAGTTTTCATTAGTAGGGGTGTCATCCAGCAGAGATGGGGTCCCACCTGTGACCGTGCCATCACGAGTGTCTTGCCAGGCTGGTCATGAGGGTGGTTACAGCGATGTGGGCCTCACTTTGGAGAATGGAAAACAGGCTTCCATTTGGCATTGGCTCTCCTAACACCACAGTGTCATGATATAGTTATGAAGACTTAAATGAGTTAGAATTCGAAGTCCTATTTGGTGGTGAGAACACTCATAATAAATAACTTACCTGTAGATGATTTTACAAAGTTCATTTTAGCACTTTTTCCCAACCCTTTAGGATGGCAGTTCCTAATGTACCTTAGAAGTGACTCATTTGAGTACGGAGTTCTCCTTACCAACCATACGTTTCAGGGGGCCCCTTCCAGCTACTCCTTGTCAGGAGATTAGCAGACGGGGGGCGGCGGCAGAGCCACCACGGCCACATGCCTTAGTCAGGTTAGCCATCACAGCAGTAAGGAGCAAAGCCCCCCATCTGTTCTCAGTTCATTTCTCAGTGGAAGGAGACCTGATTTCTCTCCAGTTGTATGTCTGCTTTGAGCCGTTTGGTTGTCCCTGCAGACAGTAGTTGTTCCTGCAGAACTGTGTTCACGTAACTTTTGCACTGTCCCCACAGCAATGTTTCCCAGACTGCGTGTGTGAAGATGCTTACAACAACACCTACGCCTGTGTGAGGACCATGTCGGCGCTGTGGGACTTACAGTACTGCGAGTTTGATGACCAGGAGGTGAGGGGCCCTGCCACTCCCCACCCCCGCTGCGTCTGTGGGAGCGCTCTGCGGGCTGGACTCAGTGGCAGAAGAGCAGGTCCAAGGATGCTCTCCCGGGAAGAGGTTTCTTATCTGTACTTCCACTTAGGTTTCCGGCAGCTAAGAAAATAGAATTCCCCAAGGCCATTCTTTATTCTCCGTGACCTTTTTGGATGAGGCTCTCTCCAATCCCACCAGCACCTGAACACGTACTTTAAAGGTGCAGGTCACTTTTTCAGAATGCTGCCCATCTGGTCTGTTTGCTTCCCTGCTAATTTGGGCTGAGGGTCAGACATTTGGCCACATGGAGCCAGTGCTCGTCCTGCTCGTGTTTCTCAGGAGCTGACTCGTGCGCCGTTTGCTTGTAGCCCGTAAACGCTTGAGACGACAGGCAAGAGGGCTCCCCTCAAACTCAGTTCCTGTTCCCCTGCCCCCATGGTCTTCGCCAGTGCGGTAACTGCTTTGTAAGTGATGGTCTAAGGGCGGCTGCTGGAGCCGACAGGCAGAATTTCCTGCCATCTTCCTAGGCTGTCGCTGGACTGCGGTTTGGAAAACAAAGCACATACCGATGGTGGGAAATGGCGATATTAGACGTGTCCAACATTAGAAATAATAGCGTCGTATCCTTCAGCAGTGCATCCAAAACTGCTTTTTAAAATAGGGAAACCTAACATTTGTTTAACACAGGTTTGGGTACTTTCCTGTCTTCACAATTCTGAGGCAAAAATAAACCTTCATATGTCAGCTCCCAGTCAGAAACTTCATCACCAAGTTTAGTTTCTGAGACCTTGCCGTTTGAGGGTTGTGCCTTCTGCTGTCTGCTTTAATTATAGAACGTGATACCTGCCCATACGCTGCCTGAAACAGGCCCCTTTCCAACATGTGGGCCGTGGGCTGAGCAATTTAGCCCCCAGAACAGATGCTCCATTGTCTCGTGTATACCCTTGGGCTCTTTGGGGATATTTTTTAATTTTCCTTTGAGGATCTTAAAACCAGATGATACTCTCCTGGGCCTTGAGTGTTGTTTACCTCCTCCCTCCCCATTTAGAAATAGTTCACATGAGTATTTCTTTAAATGTAACCCCTTGCTCTTTCCTCTCTCCACCCTTTCCTGTAGGTGTTCGTGGAAGTCTACAACCTGACCGCAGACCCACACCAGATCACTAACATTGCTAAAAGCATAGACCCAGAGCTCTTAGGCAAGATGAACTACCGGCTGATGATGTTACAGTCCTGCTCCGGACCCACCTGTCGCACTCCAGGGGTTTTTGACCCCGGGTAAGTTTCCGTTTTCTTCAGTGACTTTGCCAAGTTATCTCGAGCAGTCGTGCTGGTCCCGATAGCAGGGGGAGCCTGACGGGTCCTTTTTGCCTTGAGCTGTGCTGTGTTTCCCACCCGCCTGCTGCAGAGTGGGAATACTGGGTCTTAGTGCTCCAGCCTGTTGTGCTGAGAAAACCCCCAGTTCGAAACTTCTGCTTTTTGGTGCCGACTGGGTGCTGCAGTTACAGGCGTAGCCCCGCTCCTCACCACTGAGGCTCCTCCCCTCCTGCTGTGATTCTGGTCAAGGTGCCACTCGACTGCACTGGTGACAGCTGGGGCTCCTTTAGAGTAGCTGACCAAGCGCTACCCTGTTTCCTAGCACTTCCGAGGGCATACGCCTTCTCTGTCATTGCTCAGAAGTGTGAATGCTTGCCAGTAAAGGTCATGTATTAGACACAGACAGTGAAGCAGAGGTGTACGCGTCCACTGCCGCACACGGAGGTAGGGACGGTGTTTACCTTCCTCCTGCTAGGTCAGCTCTGTTCCCCTCTCCTTCCTCTCCAACAGTCGCTCTTCCCCACTGCCCCTGGGCTCCGCACACCGTGCGCTTGAGCCGCCGATGGCAAAACCTGTCCTCTTTTGCTGGAAAATTATAAAATTAAACATCAAACTTTCACCGGGAAAAGATTATTTCAGTTCTTAGACTCTGACCGTAGGACAGAGGGGAGAAGTGCCCGAAGCCAGTGGGGAGGAGCAGCGTTACCACTGGCCGTTTCATATGAAGGGTTCTAAAGGGCAAATGAGAGAGGGTGTGTTGAGTTGGCCAGAAAGCCTGTTTAGTTGTTTCTGTAAAATAAAAGACATTTTTAAAATTTCACCAATAACTTTATTGATTTGGATATTTTGAGTATGTCAGCTATCTCCCACGTGGTATAATGTTGATTGTTCTCAATGTCTCGATTTAATTGCTCTGAACTTCAGCTGGTCTACCCAACTGGAGTATATTACCTGGTGAGAAATCTCCAGCACAAAACTTCTTAAGCCACTTTTGATACGTTCTATCAAAATGTATAGGCACATCACCTTCTCTATACACTGCACAAATCTTTTCTTGGTTTCAGTTGCATTTTTACTTTTCTTGAAATAATAAGCCATAATATGCTGAACATTTTGCATATTTTCTTCCATCTTCAATATTAAAATGCACAAAAATTCACAAATTTGGTATTTTTTCAAGTGCACACTGATATGACAGCTGTCACAATACAATCTAACAAAATTGTTTTGAGTGAAGTTAAAGATAACTAAGTGCTACTAGGGCCATCTTATGGAGAAAAACCAAACTTTTTGGCCAACCCAATATGGCAATGAGTAGACAAACTGGATTCTCATTTTAGAACTCACTTTTTAAAAATTCCTTAGCCATAGCTTATTCTCTCCTACCAAACATTTAGGCCTGTAGAATCCCACAGGCCCAGTCCATCCCCCACCCGTTAGAACACAGCCATACACATTCCCTCACATACTGTGTGTGGCCACTTCAGTAAAATTGAGTAGTGGGGTCAGAGATTGTATGGCCCACCAACTCTAAAATATTTATTACCTGGCTCTTTAAAAAATATTGGCCAGCCCCTGCTTTAAAATAATAGTAGGAATTCATTTGTCCCAAAAGATAGTAGGTACAAGAAACAGTAAAACAGTGTGTCATCTCTAGCCCTCACAGACATGCACGGTGAGTCTCTTTATGTTTGCCACGTCTCAGTCAAGTTACCATCCGGCACTCACTGTAACTGTCCCGTGGGTGGTAAGTAAGTTACTTTTATGCGCCAGGCATTATACATAAATTGCCTTACTATTTTATTGGTGGCCAGTGGGGTTAATAACTTACCTGAGTTCACAACGAGCCAGATTTAAACTCATATCTGAGGCGCATACCTGTGCTCTGACCCACCATTTGACTGTAAAAGAAGGGATTTGAAGCTTCTGGGAGGGCCTTCAGCAACGGCTGGGCTCATCCATCAGGCTGCTTTATACCTTACGGACCACCTCACCCCCCCTCAAAAACAGTTCAAATCTGGCCTCCTCCTTAAGGCCTTCCAAGATTAACCCGACTTCTATTTATTTCCCCCCCTCCTCTCCTTCTACTGCCTTGTTTTGTGCTGGTTGACTGGCAGTGGAAATGCCATTATCAAGTGCTCCTGTTTTGTACTACAGACTTTACCACTAGATTCTCTTCTGGTGGATTGATAATTCCTTTGCTCTCTCTTCCTGCCTTCCTTTCCAGTGAACATTCTGAAGGAAGTTCTCAGTGGCTAACTACAGCTAACGTGGCACCCTTGTATTTTTCTTCCCCAGATACCGGTTTGACCCTCGTCTCATGTTCAACAATTATGGTGGTGGCAGGACTCGAAGGTTTTCCAAACATCTCCTGTAGCGACCTCTGCAGTGGGGTCCCCGCACGCCTCTTTCTGATGAAGTGATTGTAGTAGGTGTCTGTAGCTAGTCTTCAAGACCATACCTGGAAGAGTTTCCAGACTGGCTTTAAGTCATTTTAAAAAGCAACCCAGTCAGCTGACCAACTTGTGCAATGTGTTAAACTGTGAACTCTGCCCTCATGTCAGGAGCCGCTGTCCCTGGTCCCTCATTCAGCTCATCCCGCTGCTCCTGAGGTCTCTGTTCCCACATCCTCTTTCTGTCCTGGGGCTGCAGTTCCTGATTACTCCCCGTGCGGTCCAAGTCTGATTTATAAACCCATTCAGATAAATGGCAGTGCTTTAGGGAGGGAAATGTTTTTGATCTACAGCTTGAACTAAAATCAAAGGACCCGTACAGCATTTCAGATTGAGCACTTCACTATCAAAAAATACTAACGGCACAGGCTTGAAGAATGACTGTTAGAGCTAAATCATCTGACTAAGAACAAGCACCATTGTTTTTAGAGTAGCCGAAAGGTATCGTTTGTAATATCCATCACAGCGTGATGGGATAAGGGCGCAAACTCAAAACCTATCAAGCAAGCGCTGTTCATTTTGGGGGAAGTCGGGGCTGGTACTACACTGAAGTCGAAGCAGCCTTCAGTACGGGCTAATTCCAAGTGGTCATTGGCGGTGAGAGCCATCTGTCTTCCAGTGGCTGCTAACCACGTGGAGTGCCAGTCAACTTAAACCAGTGGTGTCGAGGGCATGTCTCTTCTCTCGATGCTTTTCCCTCCGAGCGCTGAAAAACAGAGCGGCTTAGGTAACTCAGCAGAGAAAAAACTTCTTAGCGTTGGTGAAGCTGGGTGTCTGAGGGCCTCCTACAGGTGGGGCTACCCGGCTGGCAGGTAGAAGGGCTCCAGTTGAGGTGCAGTAAGTTGCCTGTCCAGCAGGGAGTCTAGGTTTCAGTCCCACGTGAAGTTGTTTTGACTCTCTCTGCATTTTGCTGACATTCTGTTCATTTAAGATATAAAAATTTCTTACAGTTAATGAAAGTATCAGCTTCTTCACCCTACCTTCTTCCTTTTCAGTTTCTTCCTGTTGTGGGGGTCATGTGTAATTTGGGCCTCGTTCACTATTGTCAAAACCAGGTCTTGCCGAGGTTTCCTCACTATTTAGAACACCTATATTTTTATGTTCCTTGGCTTGAAGACCAATCCCGCTTCCACCATTTTCTTCACAAGAAGGCTAATTGGTGGAGGGACAGCAGGAAAGGAGGGAGAGCTGTGGTTGGTAACCTGTTCATCTCAGGCAATAGTGATTTTAGCTTTATCTAAGGTCTTAGGCTGAGCTTTAAGCACTTTGTAAGACATGGTCATAAGCAACCTTCCCATCAGAACGCCAGCTAACCGTGGTGGGTTAATAGCCATTGCGTTTATTCCTTTACCTCATGCAGCCCCATTCACTGGTGGCATTTAGAGGTGAAGTAAGCAAATGAAATGAACACCTCTGCTGTGAATGTTTTAGGGAAAGAAATAAAGATTGTAACTAAAAGCAAAGTACATGTTGGACATCGGTATCAGCTTCATTCTATACTTTTGATTCTTAACATTACTCAGTCAACTTCCAAATCAATGCCATAGTCATTCCCGAATAAAAGGAAACCAACTCTTGTACTGTGATGTCATCTTATTCACTCAATTCATTGTATGATGCTAGTTCCTGGAAGCAGGTACAGTCATCGAGCGATCCACAAGTCAGCGGCCCACATGCCTGTCACACTGCTGTGACAACCAGCGGGCTTCTGTTGGGGTGATGGGGATGCAGCAAGCCCCTCTCTGTTGGTGCATCTCCTGCCCAACTGTTGAATGGCCTCCAATCTGACTTTCCCTTGGAGAGGCTTCATTCTGGATCTGCGCTAACATCATCTTTCATGAAGAGGCCTCGGCCTATATAATCTAGGAGACTACAAAATGCACTGAACCTCTGCACATGTCTATGTACAAGGGACCTACTGCCAAGAAGCTTGCCTTGTTTCCCTCTTAATTATACTCTCTTCAACTTTGCCTGTTTCCCATTGTAAGAAGGCCAGGTCCGTATCTGTTGGTACTCTTCAGAGTAGAGAACTATATACCCATTAGTAATAAAGAAAGGCCATAGGAATAGATAGAGTTTGCCTTATAAAAATCTATTACAAAGCTCTTCCTCAAATACAGTTACCAAGTAGGAAACACCTTTTGAACATCGTTGAATTTTACCAATGGTGCTGTTGCAAAATACATTTGGGGGGGGGGCAGTCAATAGTTTGTCGATACAAATGGACAACACTCGAGTTTTTGTACAAAATAGTAATGATAGCCATGGAAGTTATACCTTAACCTATAAAAAATGTTTTTAAATTTATGTTTGAGTATCTAAATTAAGGATTAGTGTGCTTTTTTTTTAACAAAGGAATTGTCCCAGGATCCTTAAGAGAAAGCAAAGGTATTTCACCTGATCCACCAGTGGAATTAGTTGGGAATATTTGGGTTCTTTAGTTTTGCCACCACTTACGTCCCACTGAACTTTGTGAACTGCTGTTTGCATCTTCTGTTCCTAGAAGTTACTCTGCCCTGGTTCTGTGTCATTTCAGTCATTTGACTTAGAAAGTGCCCTTCAAAGGACCCTGTTCACTGCTGCACTTTTAAACGAATTAAAACTTATTTCTATTCTAGTGGAAATGTGTCCTTTGTTTTAGTCCACAAGTAGTAGTTTTGACAAGATGCTTTTTTTCCTTGATGCTGTTTCGTGTTCTAATCACTCACCAAAGTACAGGAGACTGGCCATTTCCATGCTGGGTGCTACAGTCTGTCCATCCTCAGAAAGCTCTCCTACACGTGGTCCCGCCGCCCGAGCTCCCCGGATGAGCACCACGCAGAGAATCCTTGAAAAACCACATGCATTTGTAGCCCTAGAGGAAAGTCATCTTGCCTTGGCTGGCTTTAAATTAGATAAACTAGGCTCACCTTCCTAGGAGTTTTGCCTAGATATTCAGTCGTGTGACCCATTGCCACAATTAACTTCATATGGAAGTTGAAAATCTTTTCTAAAAGGGGGAGTTAGTATTTCAGGCTTGTAGGCCTTGTGGTCTCTGTTGGAACTACTGAACTCTGCTGTCGTAGCACAAAAGTAGCCCGAATCAATAGTCACATCAGTGAGCAGCTGTATTCCAACAAAGCTTTATTTACAAAAACAGGTAGGACATGGTTTGTCAACCCTAGGCTTACGAAGTTGCCTCATGCCTTAAAAGTCATGAAGGCCGAGTAGAAAAGATGTGAGAAAACTCCCATAAAGTTGCCAGCTTCCTACCAGAAGAGCGGGCGGTTTCCGTATACCACAACGCAAAGCCATCAGTAAGGAAAAGGGGAAAGTGTACTTGCATAGACTCTCAAAGTGAGGTCAAGTACAGGTTCTACCAGATCCGTTTCCCTAATTTATCCCACCTGTTTTCACTGAGACTTCCCTGCCCCTTAGAACCAAATTCCCTACGGATTTAGTCTTTGTTTCATCTTTACTAGCAATGGGTTTAAAGAGCTGGTCACATGTAACTTGAAGTGTGTTGAGGCAAGAGCAGAGAACCCAAAGGCCCCAGCCCGAAAGCACTGCTCAGGCTGCTATACTGATGGCCTAGGAATGATCACGTAAGGCGAGATTTAAACGTGGGACACAGGAGCTAGCTCTCAGAGTACCGGGGAGTAGGTAACCATTCTAAATCCTGGTCTTCAAGGGGAAGCTTGCAATGACCACCTTCTGCCCAGAAGACCTGAGATCTACTGACATGCTCTTAAGCTGCAGCTCTGACTTATGCTAGTAGGTCCTCAAAGGGTAGACAGACACTAAGGGTGCTTGTAATTACTATTAGGATAAAAAATAGCTGTGCAGGATAGGTTTTTCCCCTCAGCTTAATTTATGCAAGCTCACAGAGCTAATGAGAGTTGGGGTTTTAAACATCTGGCTTCAAAGCCATCTTTCTGTTAAACTCTGCTGTCTCTGATCTACAAAGGATTTCCTCCATCACGTATCTGAGGGCCCACTCCGCCCGCTAGTTGTCCTATTCCGGAGCTGTGGGACATAATGTAAGTTACAAAGAGCACTTAGGAAAAAAACTTCCAACCAAGAGTACACTCTCTGGCAAAGTTAGAATTGAAGGAGAAAGTTTTCTGGGCAAGAAAGCTCTAATCACCACTAACCCATCCTTGAGGGACTTCTTTAAGCTGGAAAGAATTGGCAATATTAAGTAACAAGAAGACATTTGAAAGTATAAATCTCACTAGTAAAGGTAAATATAAAAAGTAGTGGGTGAATCATTTATAAAGAGTATGAAGGTTAAAAGACAAAAGTAAAAATATACCTACAATAATTAAGGGGTACACAAGATAAAAGATGTAAAATGTGATACCAAACACATAAAAGCGGGGAGAAAATAGAGGTTTTAGCATGTTCAAACTTGTTTCCAACTTAAAATAGACTGTTACAAATATAAGTTGTTATATGTAAGCCTCAAGGTAACCACAAAGCAAAAACCTACAGTATTTTATATACACAAAAGATAAAGGAATCTAAGCATACTACTTCAGAAAGTCATCAAACCACAAAGGAAGAGAGAGAGCACAACAAAGGAACAGAGAGGAACTGCAAGACAGCCAGAAAACAACAAAATGGCAATAAGTACCTGTCTTTCAATAATTACTTTAAATGTAAATGGACTAAATTCTCCGATCAAAAGAGTGGATGAATGGATCAAAACAAAACCCATCTATATACTTGCAGCCTACAAGAGACTCACTTAAGATGTAAAGACACATACAGACTGAAAGTTGAGGGATAGAAAAAGATATTCCGTGTAAATGGAAACCAAAAAGCTATACTTACATCAGACAAAATAGACCATAAAATAAACACTGTAATCAGAGACAAGGGGCATTACATAATGATAAAGGGATTAATCCAACAAGAGGACCTAAGGTTCATAAATATTTATGCACCCACCAGAAGAGCACCTTCATATATAAAGTATATGTTAACAGACTGAAAAAAAAGAAAAGAGAACTTGTCCCTGATATCTCTCTTTCCAAGGCAACTAGTTTCAGGCTAAGAAGGGAGGTGCCACTACCATTCAAGTGGTTTCTTGTCCCACTGCACAGCGTGGCTGTTGGAAAAGAAAGCAAAACACAGCTCCCACACTTCACTTACCACTTTCCAGCATGGCTCCCTGCAATGCATCAGCATTGGTCTGCGCCACCAATGGGACAGGGCACATGTGATGGTGCGACTTCTGAGGCTAGATCATAAAAGACGCGGCCACTTCTGCACTTTTCCTCTCTTGGATTACCCGGGGGAAACCTGCCACCATGTTAATCCACCTGCCCTAGGTGAGGTCTACTTGGTGAAGATCGGCAGACTACTGCAAATGACCGGTGCCAACTGGCCAGCCAGCAGAGGGAGCCATCTCAGAAGCAGACACCCCAGCCCGGCCAACTTCATATGACTACCCCCAGCCCCATCCAACATTTAACTCATGAGAGACCCCCCCCCCAGGCCAGAACCATCAGCTAACCTGTTCCAAACTTCTGACCCACAGAAACCACCTGATACATTAAATGTTCATGTTGTTTTAAGCTGATTTTGGAGTAATTTGCTGTGCAGCAATATTTGACTAATAAAATGACCCATGCTGGTTTACCACGAGAAAAACCGGGTCATGCCTTTTGTCAAAATCTATCCAGTTGTAGGTACCTGCGAGAGGCAGGTCTATTGGCAAAGGCTCACTTACTGCCAAAGGGAGGGGGGAAAGTCTTACTCACATTACATGCTTGAAGGCCATAAACACTGGTTCCCAGCTATTGTTACTAAAACCAGGCAGAAGCTTCTTTGTTGAAATGGTTGCTAAAATGCTCTCAGCACATGGTGGAAAATATTTTAATGGACTCTCTTTGGCCGGCAGGTTCCAGTCACAAATCCCAGTCTCCTCTCCAGGGGACTCCCTAACTCACAAAAGCTGGTGCGGGGGAGAGCAGAACACGAGGGCAGAGCAGGTCTCTGCTCTCGGCAGCTGCGGCATGTCAGGATTCTGGCTTGGTTTCTGAGGCACCTGTTGTCCATATCAAGACCATCGGTCACTCCTCCCCTGCCTCGCGGCAAAGCTAGGAAAGTAGCTCAGAAGCACAACTGATTCTGTTCTTGCTTAAGTCCCCAAGAAAACGGCTGCAAATGGCTGCGGTGTGCCCTTGCCTTCCCCATCCTCCCACCCCCAGCACCTCCCAGAGCAGGTGAGCCGCAACACTGGGTCTGAGATCGACGTGACAACCGGGATTCCTTCAGCAGCCTGGAGTAGGCGACTACTGACTTCGAGCCTAGTGGGGCGGCCTTCGGCCTCTATGCTCCCACAGCTGCTGCCACAGTAAACGGAGCCCAGGTGCCAACGCTGGTTCTCTGCCCAGCAG
This sequence comes from Desmodus rotundus, assembly GCF_022682495.2. Taxonomy (NCBI): domain Eukaryota; kingdom Metazoa; phylum Chordata; class Mammalia; order Chiroptera; family Phyllostomidae; genus Desmodus; species Desmodus rotundus. The sequence continues at coordinate 142,324,291 of NC_071389.1, forward strand.
GGGAAAAACAAAAACGAGGCCCATCCCTCCTGCCCCTTTCCTCTTCCTGCAATGCCACGGAAGGCCCTCGTTACGAGTCCGGCCGGGGGAGAACGCTGACTTGAGGAAGCTGCAGCTCAGGGGCCACCTGCAGGAGCCCCTTCCTGCCCCTAAGCGGCGCAAGGGGCTGTTTCCAGACAGGTCCATGAAATGTTTAGTTCCCCAGCTGTGCCCTGCAGCTGGGCGAGATACCAAGTGAGTTGAGGATCCAGTCCAGAAGATGACCACCTGGGGGAGAAGTCACGTGCGCGACAACCTCGGGCAGAAAGGAGGGCGAAGGCCCCCCGCTGCACCTGCACGCGGCCTCGGGCCTGGTGTGTCAGCATGGCCCTCGCCTCGCAGAGACACGACAGCACTAGGCTCTAACCCATCAGAGAAGACGACTCTGCCACCATATTTATGGGGGGCACAAGTGAAGGCACTGAATAGTGAGGTTTTGATCTTCCAATCACCCTAGATTAGAACCTTGAGTGTTCTGCTTACAACTCCATTTCCTTCTCTAAGCCTGAGGTTAAAAAACAAAAAGTTCCTGCTTAGAAAAACGTCCCTCTCGGAAACTGCGTCCTGGGGGATGCTTGCAGATGAGTGTCAGCGTCAGCGCCTTGGCGCGGCGGTAGAGCGGCTGAAAACCACCGTAGGAGCCAGAACTTGGGAAACTGCACCGCCCCGCGCGGTGTCGGCTACGGCGAGCAGGGCGCCCTCCGCTCACGTCTCACTCACTCCTCACGTCAGCTCAGTGAGACAAGCAAACGCTCTGCAGGGAGAAAAGTTGGTTTGATCCACAGCGACTGCGATTGTAGTTTTAACTCTGCTCTTGCCAACGATGAAGCCTTACCCTCGGGAGAATTTAGCCCTAGTGCTTTTCTCATAACGGAGGAAAACCAGCAAGGGCGACGCCAATACAACGTGCAGCCCAAAGCCCTCAGGAACCAGGCCCCATTCCTAGGAAATGTCCATCAATAAGTTATGAATCCCGGTTGGTAACTCCTACGCATCCGTAAGATCTCAGCTCTGGTTCACGTCCTCCAGGAAGCCTTCTCTAACCTCCTACCCGCTCAGAACCCTCTGTGCTTCCTCTCCGTGACGCTTACCAGTTTGCATTACACGTGGACTCTGGTTTCCACAGAGACAAGGGTCATATTCTTTCTCCCGGAAATCTACCGGTACCTAACATCCTCAGGGTGATTTATAAATAAGTATTTGTCGAAATAAATTATAACACTTGGTATTCTTCTCACGTTTCTTTTTGTGCAATGAACAGAACTAACATACCGTGAAAGTTAAAAAAAAAAAGGTGGTTAATAATACAGATATAACAGAGCCTGACAGTGCACCAGATACACTCATTCCTCAAAGAGGATTTCAATTTGTTCCCAGCCATTGGCTGGGAAAAAAGTAGAAGCGAGGGAGGGAGGGAGGAACCGAAGGAGGGAGGGAGGAACGGAGGGAGGGAGGGAGGAACCGTAACAATAATTCTCATTTTAACAAACATAAACCTCACTGTATCTCCAATAACATGAAAGCAAGCTTCATTGTTGTTAGAACATTAGTGACCCTGCGCATCAAAGCTGTAAATACTGCAGATAACTGTAAAATGTGACTTCCTCGGGGAGTCAAGGAGGTGGTAGCAGCAATAACACCAGCATTGGGCATTTGGCAAGCTTTTCAGAAACTGGGTGAAATTAGGAATATGCAGAATCACCCCTTTTGTACAAATTCACAGCTTTTTAAAGGAAACATTTCAATGCAGGGACCTTATTTTCTCCTGACCTCTCTTCCAACAGATCCCAAACACTGGCCTTTCCCAACCACCAACTTCGTAACGAGTAACTTTTCACATTACCTACTCGATCAATCACCTTACTTGCAAAGAACAAAATTTTAAAAAGCAAACTGAAATAGAGGAACACGAGGTGACACAGGGGACAGAACCATCACTCGTGGCCTCATCCACCCTGACACAGTAGCTGGTTGTCTTCCTTGAAGCTCACTCCCTTCCCCAGCACATGCAAACCCCCATAGGAGGTGCACTTGGGAAAAAGGTGCCCCACCCCGGTGGCTCAGATGGTTGGGCGTCATCCTGCAAGGTGAAAGGTCCTGGTTCAATTCCTAGTCAGGGTGCATGTCTGGATTGTGGGTTCAGATCCCAGTGGGGGCGCATACATCTCTGTGACATCAATGTTTCTTGCCTTCTCTTTCTCCCTCCCTTTCCCTCTCTCTGAGGATAATAAATAAAATCTTTTTTTAAAAAAAGGAAGAAAAAAAGGCAGTGGAACTTGGACTTTTCCAAAGCCTGAGACCCAAATCCTTTGACTCCTATAGCAGCCCCTGTGTTCTCAGAGCAGCATCTTTTATTGATAAGGCATTAGGAGACATGCTTGATTTTACCGAAAAATCATCATTGACTTTGAACGTTTCCCTTAAGAGAGTGCATGTGCAGGAAAAAACATCTGAAATGCTTGCCCTTTTGAAAAGACAATGAAGACACCATTTATATAGTTCAGATGAAAGGACTGGGATATGAGGTTGTTGTCTCCCGCCTACCATTGTACAACTGGAGGATTCTAAGTGTCAGCAAGACAGTTTGCTGCTCCCGAATGCCTAGAATTTAAGAAAATGTTGTGGCATTTGAAAATCAGAAGGGCCTCTACCGCAGAGCCCCTTAGAACCCCACTTCAAAGGTAAGGAGCTGCACCCTTTCATTAATTACGAGTTTAATTAATCCCACCGGCCCATAAAGGGAGTGAAGTGAGGGGAGGGTGCAAACACCACCAGATCTGTGCCACTCAAGGGTGAGGCCTATTAAAGGTGAGGCCGCTCGTTCAGAAAGATAAAAACAAACCATCCTGGTTAACAGAACTCCCTCCCAAAACAAAGCCGAAACCCCGACTCAGCCCTTGTGTTGTGTTGTGTATGTGTGTAAGCATTCAAAATTCCAGTACTCCCTTTTCTTGGAAACGGGAAGAAGAGAGGAGCTTTTGGAGTTCAGCTGCTGCCAAGTGCTACTTCAACCAAACCTGAGAATCTCAGCTGTCTTTGGAAACTATTATGATTAAAAGGGTCTGTCCTCTACCCCTCCATTCTCACTTTATGAAATTAAAGGGAAAATTTTGCCAAAAAAAGAAAAAGAAATTAAAAACCAATAACAAAAAAACCCCAAAACCTTTGTAGTCACTATTTTTTGCTGCCCACTCCCCTCTCCCTGCCCCATCCCCCCAATCCTTACACAAAGCTGCTTTCTCGAACACTTACTACAGCAAGCAGTGATTCACACCAGACAAGTGCATACTTTAAAGACTTAAAACACTGTAGTTTCCTGTGTTCCTTTAAAGAGGATCACCCTTGATGGGGAGAAAACTCCAGCATTGAATGCCTGGGGGCTCCTCCCAAACTGGGAACTCGGAAGCTCTTCTTCCCCAGTCCCAGGGGTTCTCTTGCTGACTGCAGTGAGAATGCTGGGTTCAGTCACCCACCTGTCAGTTCTCCCACGCAGCAGAACCCGTGCACAGAAACACAGGCAGGTGTTTCACCCTGCGCTAATCGCTGAAATGGAATGCTAAATGAACAACAAAAACGAGATAGAGCATTCTGACATCGAGGCTGTCCTTTCATTTCTCCTAAGTCCCAACTACACCCAGGGAGACCTCTTTCAGATGAACTGCCCAGTAGCGGCAACCAAAAAGGCTTTGAACAGGCAGGTTAATTGACAGACTGCAACATGCTCACGGGAAGAGGGTGGAGAGGTCAGGCTGGACTGCCAGGACCCAGCCCTGCCACCTGCTCACGGGGGGGGGGGGGGGGGGCAAGCTGCTGACCCCAGCGCACATCTGTTTCCTCACCTACAAAATGGGGATGAGGAGGAAATGAGTTGACACATATTAAGCTTTTTGGAATAATGCCTTGCACACATAAGCACTTTGAAAATCGTAGAGACTTTCCTTGTTCTTTCAAAAATACAAAAACCCTAACTGGGATCATGTAACAGAGTCGCAAACACAGAATACAATTCTTGAGAACTGATTTTGTAACATGTGAATATTTATTTAAATAAGTTATCAATCAGTGCCAAATTCTGAAGAGAAGCCTAGAGCAGGAAGCTAAATCCCTTTAAAGAATAAAAATTTCAAACCATCGCCCTGCACCTTGGATAATACCCGCACTGAGCTCCCCAATTAGATGCCGCTGGATATTTCAGTGGGAAAGGAACATTGCATAGAGCCATCATTTTCTATCACAGTATTTCACTTGTGAGCAGCTATAGTACTTGAAATGTTTCCCCCCAACAATCAGTGCAGCCTTGCTATTTCATCAGCGCCACTAGAGGGCAGTGCAGCAGTAACAACACTGACCTACAGGAGGCCTGAAGGCAGTGGTGTGCAGGGGGTGGGGCCCGCAAATAAACCCAGTCAGTCACCACAGTTGACCACCAAACACTCCTCACCCACGTGTGACCATCAGGTTGGCTAAAAAAATACAAACACTTTTTATGTTGAAAGGGTCTGTTTCAAGGACCTCAGGGGTAAGGATGGGGAGGTGGGATAGACAGACGTTTCTAAGGAACCTACAGTGTTCTATTTTGGTAGTAGCCACAGGGTGTCCCACTTCATAATTCTTTAAACTGTTCACATGGTTAATGCACTTTGAATGTCCGCATAGCTCACGATGAAAACGACTGCTTCAGAAATGGATTGTGTGGGCAGACTCTCAGCTAGGGTTATTTTCCCCCAAAGGATCAGGAAAAGGAAAAGTGACATGTAAAACGAATGTGTTCCACTCAAACCTAGTAAAACTTGTCACATTCCAGCATGTGTCCCCAGGTATCTGCAGAAGTAGTTTAGCCCGCCCCTGTGACCTTCATTTATCTGCATCAGAAATAAAAACACCCAAACAACAACTAGCAACATCAACTTTTAATAATGGAAACAAATTGCCATTCCAAAAACAGTTTTAGGGATGAAAAATCTTCCCTATAAAAATAAACTTAAACTCATCACAATTATAAATATTATAACTTTTTACGTCTGCAATTTAAGAGGCTCCCCTGCAATACTTACCCCTTCATTACCCATCATTCCTGTACCATCACACACTGAAGAGAAAACAGTATTACAGCAAAGCTTAGATAGTTTAATTTAACCTAAGAATTTGCAGAATGATTTTAAATGTCAGTGGCCGCGGGGGCCCTTCTTCTTTTACGCATTGACAATGCCGTCGCAATGACCAGTGTTTGGGAGAGAACATCACCTTCAACCATGAGCTGACGGAATCTCAACACAGGAAGTCTTCCCAACTGAAACTTGGAGTGCACGCGACAGGCTTCTGGCTAGCACAGGCGAGGACGCCGATTTTAGACAATCTACTTCAAGTTACAAAAACAAAAATTCACAGATACCCATCAGCTACTACATTAGGTTCTAACAGTGTCTTATCTTAATCTGAGAAAGAAATGCTTCACAAAATACAAGCTTGCTGGGACGGGCAATGAAAAGGCCAGGTGGCTGATAGCACTATACTCAAACCCAGGCTACAGTCTGAAGAGTAAACCAGGATAAAAACCATGAAGCCATTCCCTGAACAACAAGGTGTTGGGTGACAATGACACTAAAACCTCATCGATGTACTAAAAAGAAGTCGCATGCAAAATTAAACAAGAGGTGCCATACATATTTTATAGCTAGTTCTGCTTTTCTTTTTTTCCAGCTTTCTTTAAAAAGCTTAGGAAGGTATGATTGTCTCAGTAGCGTGCAGCACGGCACTGCCTACACTCACATCTGCCTCCGGCATGGTGGGCGTTCTCTGACGGCCAGAAGAGCCCCCAGGAGGGAAACAGAAATGCGACAAAAGGCACAGTTCACTTAAAAGGCGAAGAACTGAAGCACCTTGGAATTTCACAAAGAATCCATTAGGTGTCACCAAAGCATTAACAATTCCTTGGGAATTTATAAACAACAACAAAAAAATCTAGACAAAAAATAGACTAAATTCTCCTCTAGAACCACAGCACACCTTTCCCACTGTTTTCAGATTAATTACTGCATAAAATGAGTTGATTTAACCTGCTGTAAGGAAGGCTTCTATTGCACATGCATTTCTTTGGTTGGTGGGAACACGCACTTTTGTTAAAAAGTTCCCATAGAGAGCCCCTCCTGCGGTCAGCTGGGGGTGGACTTTCCTCCCCTCGTCGCTGCCCTCCTCCTTCCAGTCAAGCCCTCCTCTGGAACTCTGGATCTGAGTTAGGCCTTTCATCCACACCCCTGGTCTCCACTATGCAGGAACACACTCCAACTTCTAAGAGTAAGGGAGAAGGAAAAGAAGAGAAAGGGAGAGAAGGAAGGAGGAAACCCGCGGGGAGGCGAAGGAACAAGGGAAACGGAGGGAGTGATTGTCACAAACATGTGCTGTGAGTTCTGTACTTGACAACTCTCCCGGCTGACAATCTGGGAGAAACAGTACCCCTTCCCAGACTCCTTTTCAGCTTTGAAAACAATCTCAGGAAAAAGCTGTAAGTTACCAGGAGTCAGCAAAGAGTCCCTGCTCCACCTGCCCAGAAAACCTCCACCCACTGACCTCCCACAGAGGAAGGCAGAATGCGGGGGGCTGGTCCACCCAGGGCTCCAGGCCCCGCCCAGTTCTGCGAGCCCCGCCTGCCTGAAAGCTGCCTTTCCCATCGCCTGCACTTACAAGCCCCTCTTTTTTGGTCTAGCTCCCACTTTCTTTGGCTCTGTTCCCAATTTTACTCACCAAGAAATCGAGCAATCCTACAATGGGCTCAGTACCTCAAAACTGAATGCTTTTAACTCCTTTACAAACAGATACACCTTTCTCTTCTCCACCAGCTACTCATCACCCAAACCACCCTCCCTCAGAGCTCCCCCAACCTCCACTCACGCCTTCTTCCAAACTTGCTCTTTACTTTCTTGAAATGTCAGGCTCCTCCAAAATCCTTCACAAAGTCCTCAGAGTTCCTAGCTTCCTGTGCCTTTCAATTCACAAGGCTGTTCCCTCTGATATTTAAAAAAAAACCCCAAAAACAACAAGACAGGTAGTTTCAACATAGGATAAGTATTCAAACAGATTCCTTGTTAAGCTTTTAAAAAATCATGTGCACATCCTTAAGCTTAACATCATCCTCACATAATTAAAATAACTAGAAGAAAATGAGAGAACAAAAACCCAGAGCCCATGCTTCGAAGCACGGTAGCCCCTCCCGATTCACAGCGAGCCGGAGGTATGGCCGCAACACCAGAAGGACCAGCGCGCACAGTCCCTTCCACAGGCCGCGAGGGCGCAGGTGCCGCGTGCCCAGGTTGGGGCACTACATCTAGAGATAAAGGGGGAAGAGCCTCGCATCACAGGGCAAGGAAAAGCCCTCCGAGAAGAGACGCTCGCTGCTGGTTTGTCCGTGGTCCCTGTGCCGCCCGGAGCGACAGGAGCCCTTAGTCGGGCTTCCACACCTCGCCGAGGGCTTCTTCCAGCTTCTGCCTGTAGGCCGCGTAGCGCTTCCTCAGGTTCTGCAGCTGCTCATCTTCTTCCTTGTCCAAGATACGCAAGAAATTCTGCAGTTCTGGAAGGCTGAAGGCTTCCCACTAGGAGAAGGCAAAAAAGAAAAATGCCAGGTGTTCAGTTCTGTTAAGACTCAGGAATGCCACCTGTGAGCACACATGGTGTGGCTGGGCTCCGACCCCACCCCGGCGGTGTCACCAGCCCTTGCCACCCCCACCTTGGCTGCCCATCACCGCCCTCCTTCCTGCCAAATGGCTCTCACAAGACCAGGGCCTCCATGCCCCCAAGTCCACACTAGACACCATCACTCCTGATTTGACCCCCCGAAGCATTAGAAACAACCCCACACGCCCTCCATCTCTTCCCTCCACTTGGGTCATTGTCACCGTCTTCCTTCTCACCCCCCACAATCCATTTCATCATGTCCGTCTTAAACAGTTCTCTAGTCTGCCCGCTTCTCCCCATCTCAGCTGCCCCCTGGTGCTGGCCACCATCATCTTCTCCTACCCTGGACGTCCTCCTACCTGGCCTCCTCACTCCACTCCACTCCACGCTCCCCAATCTGTTCCCCAAACAGCCAGCCTGAACAGAGAAGTACCCTCCATCTGCAATTTCTTTTCCATGGCTTCAGCTATTCATGCCAACCGTTGGCCCAAAAATATTAAATGGAAAATTCCAGAGATGAACAATTCGTAAGTTTTAAATTGCATGCCGTTGTGAGTAGCGTAAAGAAATCTCGAGCCGCCCACGTCCCCCACCCCCCGCCCAAGACATGAATCGCCCCTTTGCCCAGTGTGGCCATGCTGCGTATGCTCCCTGCACATGGGTCACTTAGCAGCGTCTAGGTCCTCAGATGCAGCGCCCCACTACTGCAGTGCGGGTGCTCACGCAACCCTTATTTTACTTTAAAGCACAAGAGTAGTGATGCTGCCAATTCACATACAACCAAGAGAAGCCATAAAGTGCTTCCTTTAGGTGAAAAGAGTTTGGTATTATCTGTGATTTTAGTCACCTACTGGGGGGTCTTAAAACGTTATCCACCATGGATAACGGGGGGATGACCCTCCCATGCTTCCCTTGGTTATTTCTGCTAAGTGTAAGAGAAGACCCTAAACTAACCTCTCTTCACTGTCCCCCTCACTTACTACCTCAAGTGGTTTTGCACATGTTCGCCCCTCCTCCACTTTGCCTGGAGAACTCCTACTCAACTGTCAAGTTTCAGCTTATATACCACTTTCTCTAAGAAGCCTTCCATGATTTCTTCCCCTCCCTTTCTACCCAGGACTGTCTTTTAAAAATCTCTCACTTGAGCACTAGTAACCTTGACTTAAAAAGATATAAAGCGCTGGCTGGTGTGGCTCAGTGGATTGAGTGCTGTCCTGTGAACCAAAGGGTCACCGGTTCGATTCCCAGTTAGGGCACATGCCTGGGTTGCAGGCCAGGTCCCCAGTAGGGAATGTGCAAGAGGCAACTAATCGCACACCAATGTTTCTCTCCTTCTCTTTCTCCCTCCCTAACCCTCTTTCTAAAAATAAATAAATACAATCTTTTTAAAAAAGACATAAAAAGTATTATAATTGTTTATCGAGTACCTCTCTCTCCTACATCATAGCTATCATATTCCTCAATATTTGGGCTTTGTCTCTTGCCCACGAGGCTCTGAGTTGCTTCCCTAAAAGACCCTGGTACTGAGAAGACAAAATCAATGTTTGTGGGTTGCTTTTTATTTTCTCACGAAAGCAGGGAAGACCAAGAAGGGTACACGGCATCACCTAGGAGTTTTCTTTCAAACTACACACCCTCCCCTCCCAAAAAGGGGTGCTGGGCCCTGGCTGGGAATCTCTGCACGGCCAGGCCCGATTCTGATGGAGAACTCCCAGGGGTGTGGGGCAGGGGAAAGCCTGGAGAAGATCCAACACAGTGAACAGACAGGAGACAGGATAAGACCACCAAGTGGGCTCAGTGACAGAAGGTTCCCAGAGACGGGTCTTGGTTATTAAAGAAAATGAGAAACACGGGAGAGGGCAGCAAAACTCTCTACATCGGATTATTCTGTTAAATTTCTAAAACCACGATTCTATTTTTCACGTATGTTCTCCAAAATCTAGTAAGTTCCTCCCTGCCCCTGAGAGCTATAGAGTTGTTCGTCCCCTCAGTGCAGTTAGCCTGAACGCGCTGAGAAACAAGACCGCCACACAGACGTCTAATAAAGCAATTCAGGATATTTAAAACAAAGGAAATTTCAAAACCGTAATTCCCTCCCAAACGACGAATGTGGCTCTCACTACATCAAGCCATGTGCAATACTTAAAGACCAATACCAAGGACACTGGCAAGACCATGCTGATATATTCGGCAGGGCTTTCTGAGGGAATGCGGCCCTGTGCCAATTAAAGGGCCAGACCCACTTTCCTCCCCAAAAGACAGCAAATTTTAACAACTTCAGAACATCGGAATCAAAAGAAACTTCAAGTGTCCAAAATCACTGTCTTCCTAAAACTCTCCAAATAGAGTTCCACTTCACACTGACATAAACATAGTATTGGCCCTGGTTGGTGTCTGTCACCAGACTGCGAAGCAAAGGGTCGCCAGTTCGATTCCCAATCGGGGCACAGGCCTGGGGCACAGGTCCCAGTAGGGGGTATGTGAGAGGCAACTGCACACTGATGTTTCACTCCCTCTCTTTCACTCTCCCTTTCCTTCTCTCTAAAAAAATAAATTGTTTTAAAAAAAAATCATAGTATTTACAAAGCATGTTTACACACTTGCTAATTTGTGACTTAAAAGCAGCTGTCAAGTATTTAGTCCCACACGGCACAGACTTGAAAGACTGAGGACTGAGAAGACCAGGTTTCCCTGAGGCCACCCTGCTAACCTCACAGAAGCAGAGGCCTGGCTCCCTGACTTTCTAACCCAGAAACCCCATTCTCGCTGCATCACAGAGCGGGCACCTCGAGCCATTTCCTGTTTCAGACAAAAGACTGAGTGAGACCCAGAGCTTGGGAGACTTGCTCAAGTGTCCTTTTAAAGTCGACACTTGATCTACAAGGACAATCGAAAGTGCTTTCTCCTTCAACTGAACTGGCCTCAATACAGTCCTCCCTGGAAAGGAAACGCAAATGACGCTATATACATAGCCATAATTTCTTAATCATCTGGGCAAAGAAGGAAGAAAGGGATTCTACAAAGTTAAATGTCTTTCCCGGTGAAGAGATTGAATTCCCTTTTATTTCCCTTTGGAGCAAATTGGCCTGGAGACTTTGTTAGTAGTGAGCATATGGAGAGTGTCAGCTTTCAAAGTTCAGCTGCATTAGGGGAATTTAGATGTAGAAGGGGTGAAAAAGACTCTTTGGGTGCAGATCAAGTAAAAGTTTTATTTCCTCCACCTCTGAAAATCGCAGACCAACACAATGAGTGCTGTAAAAGAATGATATATAGACTAACTCTAGGCTGACTTCGAACCATTCAGAAACATACCACAGGCTGCCCTCCACAGGACTAACCAGCCCCTCCGCCTCCATGACAGCAAACCCTCCCTCCCTCGCTCTCTTCCCCCACCCCACCTTCCTTCCCCTTCCCAGTGGTAAAATCACTAGGCTAGAGCAATACAACAGGACCAGCTGGTGTGTCAAGTTTAAAGCGGTAACGTACAATCACTTACCTCTCCAATTTCATGTTCACGGAGAACAAAACTAAGTGTGTCTGTTCTGGGCCCCGCTACCAACCGCAGGTAGAGTGGATGTTCCCGGTCTGAGAGCTTGCAGGCGTAGACTGGGGAAGGAAACAGGCCACAGACTGAGCGCTGAATCACTCCCTCCACCACACACCCGCACCATCCGTCCTCTGGACCAAGGCAAGGCCCTCCTCATCTTATTACCAGTGGCCCACAGTGGAAGGACATCTATTCTTTCTAGCTGCACAATATGAACTGTGCGCCTTGATCAAAAAGGAAATAATTCTTCATGACTGAATTTAAATAGGCCTTCATGCCCCAAATGGCTTATAATTAATTCTGCTTCTCCCTGGAGAAAGCAAGATGAGAAACTTAAAAAAGAATCTGCAACCCCTTTCAAAACAATAAAAATATACCACCCAAAGAACATGAAATCAGAGCTCTAGGAGCAAATCTCTCTGCAAATCAATTTAGAATGAGCAGCCACAAACTCACTAGGCAGCCGGCACTCCAGCCTGGGGGCTTCACGCACAGCTCAACACGTCTCCTCACACGGAGTGCCAGCCTCGCCTGTGGTGTTAAGCTCTCGGCTGGCCATGAAGGTATTATTTCAACAGGATTGTACAGCTAAGCCCAGGTGAGCCGGCAAAGAAGCCGACAAGATAGAAATGCCATCTGAGCTTATCTGCCTTATTTTGGCCCTTCCAGGTACAACTGCACTGTAGAAGCTGATTTCCCCACAGATGTGAACTTGCCCCACTCACTGAGCCTGTGGGCTCGAGGGCAGAAACCTCGGTCCATTCATCCTTGTACTCTGCAGAGCCGAGCCCAGGGTATGGATTCAAAAAACGTGCATACACTCAGTAACTAGCTGGCTCTCGTCTCCATGCAACTGAGGGCATTCCTATCACGCCAGGTCAGGGCTATTTTCTCCCGGAGCTGCTTTAGGCTGCCCAGGAAAACCAGAGGAGGTAGGTGGTTGACTCCTCACGCGCAGACACAGACGCCATTTTCAGATGAGCACGTAATCACTCAATCACTGTTTCCAGCACTGGTATCAATTTCTGCTCGAATACCTGACCCGGAATATCTTATTCTGTTTCATGCAGAAATTTAATATTCTCTTTCTATCCACTGAATGTGGGTATTGAGTTCAGACAGGCAGACCCCAGATCACAATGTTATCCACCCTCTGCAAGTGCCTCTGGGGGCCTGGGGGCCAAGTGCCCCAGTGCAATGGCCAGAGAGACAAGCTAGGGAAAGGGAAGAGCCCCGGGCTGTGCCAGTGACATCAGCAATAAGATGTGAAGTGCGCAGCAATGCACACGGGCCTCCCCGTCCTCAAGGCCTCGGAGACCGAGTCCACCAGGCCGCCCCGTGTTCAGATGCACATCTAACTGCAAACTTCAACCACAGGAGCATCCTTTTTTGTCCTAAAGAGCATTAAACCCCCAAACAAACAAATCAAAACCACCCCCCTGTGCACAGAAAAGCCTTTCTCATGTGGATGCATGAGAGCCCTTCAGATGCACAACTGTCCAACTCAAAAAGACAGACACCCGGGCGGCATGAGGTTCATGTCCCGATCACCACGGCTTTCAGAGTCCGTCCCGGCTCCGCTGTAACTGCCAGCGATCATGCGCCCACTAGCCTGCCTTCTGCTAACGAGCACGAACGACAGGCAGAAGCAGAGACCACTTCCATCGCAAGCACGGCCTATACCTTGATCCTCCCTGTGGCAGCGCTTGTACAGTGCAAACTTGGCAGGGCTCTCGGCCACGAGGAACTTTTTGAGCAGGGCCTCGATCACTTCCCCAACAGTGTTCGTGCTGCTGATGTGGAGCGTGTTCATACAGCCGTTGCTGCTGGGCGCCAGTTTCCCGGAGTCCGGACAGGTCTGCGGAGGTTTGCAGAGTTCCATCTGCACTTTAATGAAGCCAGTGTAAATCCCGTTCGAATTCTGAGGCAGGAAGACAAGCACACACTTAGCTGGGCTGACGGTGGCATTTTAGGAAAGGGTAATATCAAAACAAAACAAGGAGATGAAACTATTACTATTATTATTTATTATTGATGAGAGAGAGGTACAGACAGACACTGACTTGTTGTCCTGCTTATTTATGCATTCTCTGGTTGCTCCCTGTATGTACCCTGACCTGGGATCAAACCTGAAACCTTGGTGTATGGGGACGATGCTCCAACCAACCGAGCTACCCAGCCAGGGAGGAAACACTCTTTCTCTCCCTTCTTTTCTTTTACAGCTCTGTGGCAGAACTTCACTGGAGACTGCCCCTAAGGGAATGACTTCTGAGGGAGGTTAGCACACCCCAGCAAAGTGCTTCCAGAGGCAAGGTCTGTAGGGCAGATGTGGCCACAGGAGACAGGGCCTCCTAAGGTCCAGACTCCCGGCTCCAAAGCTGCATGTGAAAGGTCAGGGCCCACGGCCTGGCAAGGTCACAATAGGCTGGAGCAGATGCTAGCCAAACCACAAGGCTCATTAAAGCCTGGGGGATAGGTCTAGGATGGCTGCTCAAGGAAACCACAGTTGTAACTGATGACCAGCTATTACACAAAAAAGGAGGGTCACAATTAGGACTTTGAAATACCTAAGTCAACAAGGAGTAGGCAGTAAGAAAACAAGATATTTCCAATCCTACTGGCCATTATCATATGTACTAGATTACCAATTTCACTGCAACTGTTTTATACAAATGTATCCCACATAGCCCGGAATACAATGATGCATTTCAGGCACTTCAGGCAGCAATATTTTTAAAACAAATTCAAGCTACCATGTGAACTACAGATATAACATAAGCACTTATCTTTTTTGTTTTAACATGGTTATTGGTCTCCTTCCATATATACATACATTTTTATTAGCTGTAGTGAACTATAACTTTTATACCAAAAAAATGCATATATTTGCCCTGACCAGTGTGGCTCAGTTGGTTGGGTATCATCCCTCAAAGCAAAAGGTCGTTGGTTTGATTCCTGGTCAGGGCACACGCCTGGGTTGCGGGTTCCTCCCCAGACGGGATGCATACGAGACCGATCCACATTTCTCTCTCACACCAATGTTTCTCTGTGTCTCCTTCTCCCTCCCTTCCCCTCTCTCTAAAAATAAATAAAATCATTTCTTTATTGCATGTATTTAATATATACAATTTGATGAGTTTTAGCACCTGTCTTAAGTTATGGTTGAATTGTTGTTTCACAGTTGCCAAAAATAGTACTAACTGTCTTGTCTTCACTTTTTCTTTTATATTTTGTACATTTAGAAACAATTTTACTGTAATGTTTTGTTTAAATAAATCCTTAGGTGTTGTGTGAAAATGACACAGTTAAGAGGAGAACATTAAAACCCTCTTTATGGTCCATTATTTTTCTTCCTTTCCACAGATCACTTCCCGATACTAACTCACTTGTTCAGTCTTGTGGAAAGTATTATACGGTGCTTAAATTTTTTATCTATGGAACAACATGGAAACTTGCATCTATTTTTATCTCCAAAGGAGGGGGTTGGAATTTTTCTACTTTGATGAAAACTGTTTGAAAAGGAGAAACAGCACTGCTGGAGTAATGAGGAACAATCTCCAGTCCATCTGCCAGCTCCCCTTTCAGCACAGACCCCCTGGGGGCGGGGGTGGGGAGCCTGTATCACAAGGGCTTATGTTTAAAAGCTCCTACCCTGGCCCGGGGGCACAGAGTGCAGTAGGGCCTCTTCTAAACAGGTCACCCTGTCCCTTGCTGAACTCTTGTCAGTTCACAGTCAATAGACTGAGAGGCAGGGGTCCAAGGGCCTTGGAAACTGGCACCAAGGGCGGGCAGGTGCTTCAAGGGAAGTCACCAAGTGTGTGGGGGGGTGGGGGCACTGGCGCGGATGAGGCGGAGCGGGCCAGTCCAGTTTAGTGGAACACAAACGCTCCAGCTTTGCTGTCAGCTCTCCTTTCCTCCTCCAAGCTCTGGGCTCCCCCTGCTGTGCCCTCACCCCCGCTGAGCTTCAAAGGTGTTGCAGGGCCCTGAATCAACAATGTGTAGGAAGCTGAACAGTTACTTAGTCTCCCTCCAGACAACCAGCTGAGGAAAGTCTGAGTTCAATTAGACTCCACTCCACTGGCGCAAAACCCTTTTCCTGATACTTGCAAATTTATTTACACAAGATAAAACGTAAGTGAAGGCCTCCTTGGAATGGAGTTACCATCCACGTGCCACACAGACAATGATCCTACTACACACTCAACGCTAAACATCTTTGAGGGGCGGGGGAGGCACAAAATCTGTTAAAATAAACGTTAACTCCATTTAACTGATTTTGAAGTAAAGGTATTTCAAAATACAGCTTTAATTTGAAAGATGCAGAAACATTTTCCTGTCCTACAACGTCTTGGCCATTACACTTCTGCAAGTGTGATTCAGAGATTTTAAAACAGATTGTAGTAGCGACAACTTACGTTCGTCTTTAGACCTCTGTCAACCTAAGGAGTATTACGGGTGCTTACCAAGGTCATCTTCAACTTGTCTGTGACTGCTGAATTGTATTTATGAACTTTCTCTTTGATTTCTTCTTTGCTGAGATAATTGTGCGTTTCCTTCTCTTTCTCCACATCCTAGGAGAAAAACAAGGCATGCCACATGTGAGCAATCATAGAAAAAAATGCAGATAAGCCAGAATTCTTCACACACAAGACCACTGTGACTAACTACGGAGCAGTTTACACCTTGAAACACACACACACACACACACACTCTCTCTCTCTCTCTCTCTCTCTCTCTCTCACTCACTTGACACATTTCCCCCACTCAACGTCCAACTCAACCACAACTACGGGTCTCATCTCTTCAGACCGTAGTTCTTGAGGGATGTGTCAAAAACCATTTTGTCAGCAGCTAAAAGCAAGACTTCATTAAACATTATTTTGCAAAACTGTCTTTGCTGACTTTCCCTTCTGCAAAAAACACAATTCCCTTAAAGTACCTGCTAGCTTGGCTATTTCCACTTTAAATAATATTTAAAGACATATACCAAAATGTTCTCTTTAGCAAATTTTATGACCTTTATGATCCTGGAGCGTTACCGTATTATACAGTAGTTAATAAAAGTTAACTGGCACTAATCACTGATCTGTCAAATTATACGCAATCACCAGAAGGAAATTTATTTTCCACACGAATCCGAATGTAGCCAGACCTCCCCTACCCGCCCACTCTCAGCCCCATCCCTCCTGCCCCGCCCCACCCCTGCCTCCCCACTTCCTCCCTGCAGGGAACAATAGGGCTCTAATCACTGTGAAACATTCACTAGCGGTTTATCGGTTTATCGTCTCAGAGAGCTCAACCAGCGTATGGCAGATGCAAAGGCTACTACTGTATGATAGATGGCCAAGCTCCAGTGACCCCAGGAGCCAGGTTTATCGGGCACCTAACTTGTACTGCATTTACCTCTCCCAACAATTTAACAAGTAGGTGTTGTTATTCCAGCTTCCAGACGAGATCAAGTTCTAAGAAGTAAATTAACCTGCCCATAGAAACCTAACTATTATGCAGAAGTGGTGGAACTCATTGGAAGCCAGGCCCCGAAGTAACTCCAAACGTTTACTGAAATCAGTAGTTACTTCCACAGTGTGTCCTCACCGGATCCTCCTGATGGGCTAATTAGCACCCCCATATCACAGACGGACACTGAGACCTACAGAGACCAAGGGGCTTGGCTGAGGACAGCCCAACTAGTTGGGAGACCATGCTCAATTTTTACCCAGGCCCTCTATGCTGTTTCCACTGAACTGAACAGGTGCCCACAGTTCCCCTGTGGGCGTCTGAAAACTTAAAGAAAAGTTGCCTAATCAGATTCCAACCAGAGCAGCAACTCAGAAAGGAGAAAGGGACCTAATCTTCAAGACAAAAGGAGGAAGCATCATTAAAATCAAATGATTTATCCCCACAAATAAAGCCTTTGAAGAGGTGCCACTTTCCCAGAGACTACACCATACCATCCTCACCACTGGAGACCCTCCAAGCAGGCATCTGTCGACGCCCCCCCACCGCTGCCCCCAGCCAGCTAGTGCTACACCCTACACAAGCAACCGGCTAGTTCTGAGCCCGCACAGGCCCCAGAAGACGATAAAGTGGCCCCTGATCCATTCAGGCCTCAAGTCCTTGGATTCTAGACCCTGAGAGGGGTGTGCCGACTATAAATTATCTCAGAAACTTCCATTCCCGCGTGGTCCTGAGGGAGTCTGGCGGGCCACCATCAGGAGAAAAACGCTGGAGGAGCGTCAGCTCAGACGGGATGGTCCTTCCCTAGGCTCCCGCAGCGGCATTCTATCTGCCGGTGTGAAACCCCACGCAATCTTTTTTACGGTGTCATGGGGCAGGGGGGCTGCTGATTAAAATACCTTTTCAGCAGCTTCAATGTCTCTTTCCAAGGAAGTTTAAAACACACCCTGCATCCCTGCCTGCCCTGCTTGCACCCCATTTGCACGGTGTGGGTGCAACGCCGGCAGGGCAAAGGGGTGTGGACAGTGCCCGAGCCAGCAGGACCCCAGTCCTGGTCCTGCTTGGCCGCCGCTAAGCCTGCGCTCGGGCTTCCTACCCTTTCCTAGGCTGTTCCCTGGTCCTGAAGGTGCTCCCTGGCCCAATGGGTAATTTTGCAAAGAGCTGATGTCCTCATTGGTGTGACAGACGGGGCCAGACGGTTCCATCGGAGGAATCATAGACACCAAAGACTCAAGATTTAATGCCTTACAAAGTAGCTAATTACAGGAATACTGTGGCTTATATACACCCCGGGACTTACCACTTAAGAAGCCAGAAGTCTAAGAACGAAGGGAGGAGAAGGGGTGAGGGAGCAACTGAGAGCAAACAGCAGAGTCAAGCAGTCAGTTCGGTCAGTCCTGTTATTTTTTTTTTTAGTTAAGTTTATTGGGGCAACATAGGTAGATGACATTATATAAATCTCAGGTGGACAACTTTATATGCAGTGTCTATATACGCAATTGTGTGCTCACTACTCAAAATCGAATTTCCTCTGGTGCCCATGTAGTTGACCCCCTTTACCCTCTTCGTCCGCCCCCAAGCCTCTCCCCACGGTCCCATCATTCTGTTGTCTGTATCTGTGAGTTTCTTTTGTTTGCTCATTCGTTGCCTTTTGCTTCATATCCCACATGTGAGTGAAATCACGTGGTTCCCGTCCCTTTCCGCCTGACTGACTTCACTGAGCATCAGTGTGATCGGTTCTGTCACAGGTCTGGCAGATGCTACTGGACTTAGGCCCCTCACAGCGGCCTTCCCAGGGGCCTGAGGACAGTGACAGGAGCGAGCCAGTCTGGGAAGGGACGCGTCCTCTGGCCGGTCTGCACACGAACAACAGGCACACGCTTGTGTAATAGCGCTCTTGCCTTCTCAGAGATTAAAACCCCAGGAAGAGCTCTTCCAAGGCCGAACCCTCATTGTTAAAAGACCAACTGGAAAGTAAATCTGAGAAGCAGCTAAAACCTAAAAGGCTGCGATCCTGTATTATTTTTATTGAGATATAACTGACGTGTAACACTGTATTCATTTTAAGTGTACAACATACGGATTTGACATATGTATATATTGCAAAATGATCACCATGATAGGTTAACACCCATCACCTTACAGTTATAATTTTTTTTCTTGTGATGAGAATTTTCAAGATTTATTCTTATATGATCCTGGAGTTTTAAGGCAACTGATAGAGGAGCATTTGCACACACCAAGGCCTGCTCACTGAGCAAATGTTCGACGGGCTTCCACTAAGCGCCAGGCACTTGCCTGGGCATGGGGACATCACCTGCGCCCTCACGGCACTACTGCCCGGCACAGGTGGAGTACGAGTGAGGAGCGTCACGGAATAACTGAGCCGGCTTCTCTGAGTTATTAAGGGGTCCAGCCACAGGGGGGAAGACACAGGTGTCACAAACTCAGGCCCTTGGATTTCCTCCCACTGGATTTGTTCAGCGTCCGAGTGGGAGAAACTCTCGATTTGGAAAACTTCCAAACTGTGTACCTCTTTAAAAGAGACCCCATTTCTGCCCTGGCCAGGTGGTTGTCAACCCATATACCAAAAGGCTGTGGGTTCAATTCCGGATCAGGACATATGCCTGGGTTGTGGGTTTGATCCCCATTGGGGTGCCCATGAAAGGCAACCAATTCACGTTCCTCTCTCATGTCGATGTTTTCTCTCCCCCTGTCCTAAAACCAATGAACGTGTCCTCAGGTGAGGATGAGAGAGAGAGAGAGAGAGAGAGAGAGGGAGAGAGACAGACAGACACACCTCCTTTCCTCTCACATGGGGAAGAATCTGCCTGCCCTTCCACCAAATACAAGGCCTTTGGGAAAGCAGCTGTCTCAGCAGGAAGGAGGTGGGAGACCTGGGAGCCAGAGGGAGAAGTAGGTGTAATGGGCACCAAGAAAGAAAGCCCAGAAGAGAGAGGGGGGAAAAAATCCTGTACGGCCCTGGCTAGGTGGTTCAGCCGGTTAGGGTGCTGTCCCGTACACCAAAAGGCTGTGGGTCTGACCCCCGGTCAGGGCACATACCTAGGTTGCAGGTTTGATCCCAGAGACGTGGTGCATGCCTCACATCAGTCTCTCTCTCCTCCCCCCCTCTTCCTCTCTCCTTCCCCCCCTTCCTTTCCTCTCTCTCTAAAATAAACAAACATATCCTTGGGTGAGGATTAAAAAAAAAAGAATTTAAAAAACCCAGGGTGGCGGGTGTGGAGCAGATAAAGCCGTGCAAACACTGAGTAACGTTTAATTGCAGCGGTGAGAAGAGGAAACGGCACGGGGTGCAGCCGACTGCAAACGTATGGGTTGTTGTTCTTGGCAGCCCAGGAGGGCACGATGCCACGCCTGAGAGCGTTTGTTGGGGAGGCTGAAGTCATCTTTTTTTTTTATAAGCCACTTTTCTTTTATATTCCCCAGATCCTTCAGCTTCTCAGAGGGAGGGCTCTTCTATGCAAAGTTACAAACCCTAGACTCTTCTCTCATGTTTTCAGCCAGCAAGCCCTGGAGCGCTGCTCCTGGGTTACCCTCAGTTCCGGGGTGGGGTCCTGTCTCTGCTCCCCCACCCCCAGTGCACTTTCTCATAAGGGACACACCCTGCCTCACAGACACCCGGGAATCCTCGTGCCACGGGCCTGATCTCATGTTCGAACAACTCACAAATCAGATCTTCCCAGAACACACCCCTACAGACATGGGCAGGGCGTCGGAGAACTATTTATACTCTTCTTGCTAACTTCTCTGTAATTCTGAAATCCTGTCAGAACCTTACAAAATTAAGGTTGAAACAGCAAAAACAAGCAAACAACCTGACACAAAGCCACTGGGAGTGTCTGTGTTCCGGAGAGCGGGCGAGAGGACGCACAGGCGCCGACCACGCCCTCTACTGCGGCCTGCTGAGGGCGGGAGGTCTGAGGCACAGGTCCGCCACTTCAGCTGTGTGACCACAGGCACGCTATTGAACCTCTCTGAGCTGCAGTTTCCCCATCTCATTAGAATGTGCAAACCTTCACATACTTTATAGAATTGTTAGGAAAATATAACACAGTCTACGATTCAACAACTTTTTACTGAGGGCCTAGTGGTATCTGGCTCTGTGCCAACACTTAAAGCTGGGAAAGCGAGCTGTGGTCCCTGCCTTGCCCCCTTTGCTCGGCTGACAGCCTAGTCACGTTTGTCTCACTTCCACCATTCCACCCGCTTTGGGGTTGTTTGTTTGTTTGTTTGTTTGTTGTTTGTTTTCGTCTTCCGGGTTTCGCACCACAGACCTCTTCAAGAAATAAGGCTACTGACCCCCTTTTTTAATGCAAATAGCATAGATCTTCTAAGCCAGTGGGGGACAATGTAGGCACAGTGCCTGGTGACAGGGGCATGGCAGACACTCATAAACGGTGCCATCATCTCTCCGTTGGTGGTCCCACAGCCCTCACATGGAGTCGCTCCGACTCCCGGCCAGCCGTGAGGGCCAGCCCGGGGCCGCGGGAAAGCGTAAACTTACTAAAGCCGACAGGTGCTCGAGCTTTCTCTAAGTGAGGCTGTATTCCACACTCAAGGATCCCCACTTTTCCTCATTTCTAGTTGCAGAGACAGGCGATCGCCTGCTGATGCCTCCAACTGGTACTCAGTGCAATACACACAGAACATGTGCCCGTCTTGTGCACAGAATAAAGCATCGAGCACCCCCACCCTGAGACTGCTGGTCCTTGGAGCAGGGCCCCTTGCGCAGATGGAATTCAGGGACAGCGTGAGTGGAACGGAGTCTCGGGGATGGCTGCTTCAGAGGCCTTCCTGCCAGGCTCTGTTCCAACAGAGACACCAGACAAAGAATCAAGGACTAACTAAAACAGACAGTCTCCTCTGGGAGAGGTCTTTCCACGGCAATCAGGCAGGGACCTATAAGCAAACCAGTGCACTAGAGCAAGGCAATAAGCAAGTTATCTTCAGGAGCTCGGGAGCAGGCTGTTCTGGGGCTTGAAGAAACCTTCGACACATCAAGTTAAGGCACTCCTGGATCAGATTTTAAAGTATGATTAGCAGGAAAAAACTGTTCTGAGATGTACTTCAGGTATGGAAACCCTGTGATAAACACAGGTAGGGGCTGTCACCCAGAGCTAAACCTGCAAAGCCCTCAGAGGGTATTTCAGGCTCGGAGCTCGTTTTGCTCAACCCTCCAGATTGTGTGTAGGGAGGGAGGGAGAGCCACAGGGGACAGGTCCTCCTATCTAGTCGACGGGGTCTGTCAGGCGTTCTACACCTTCAGCACCACAGAGGTAAAAGCAGGCAGGGGTGCTGAGGAGGCCCAGAAAGTTTCACAAAGAAGGATCTGTGTTGCTGGTACACACGGCGCTGTCCGACAGCATTCCCGCACCTGCAGGGGTGGAAATGCCCTGAACCTGTGCCGTCCAAAGAGGAGCCGCGGCGCACGTGGCATCTGAGCACGTGAAATGAGGAAGGACTCCCACACTTTACTTAACTGTCGATAACTCAGAAGTGAGCAGCCGCATGTGGTTTGGGGTGCTCTACCGGACAGGGCGAACCCGGAATGTGACGTGCACGGGTGCGAGTGAGGCACGACGGGGGGAACCCAGAAGACAGCAATGTAAAACGCTCAAAGTCAAAGGAACTGTTCTAGAGCAAACAAGATTCTGTTCCTGGAGGGAAGGAGCTGGAACAGTTGTTTCTGGGTGAGGGCCACGGCTATTCTTGACCTTAAAAGCACAGTGTGCTGCTGGCTGCGTGTTCTCACGGTACCAGCACTGACCGTTGGCGAGGGCCATGTCCAGAGACGCTTATCTTGGTGTCCAGCCATGCGTGCTGATTCATCCTGTCCACTCCAGCGTTTTTCCCCTGCCAGATGGGAAGGTTTTTCTTTTCCCCCCTTTTTTTTTAAATGGCAGGATAGAGAGCTGGGGCTCTATCTCCATGTATGTGAGGATTCAGAGACTCATGGTGCCCAAATTCAGCTGGTGGGCAACTCTCCCAGGCAGCCCCCGTTTGCTGTTCACGTTTCCAGTAGCGAAGAAACAGGTCGGGCAGACTGCAACAGCTCCCTCACCGTCCTTCTGTCAAGAGATGAGTCACTGGTACGTCAGGGCAGAAAAGGGAAACGGGGAAACGGGGAAACGGGGCGGTTGCGAGGACCTGCGCAGCGCACACGACACTGAGCAACCGAAGGGCGCCCCTTTCCCAAAGAATGCCCTGAGGGACCCCGGGTCCTCCAGGATGGTCTACGGTCAGAAAGGGCACCGCTCCTCCTCCCTTCTCACTGCTAAAGGCTCTGACCAGTCCTGCTGGTAAGAAACCTTTGTAAGCACACAGCGAGGAAACTTTCATAATGTTACAAGTGTGGCATTCATTAATTATGTATGAGCGAATGGGTACATTATACAGGAACAGATATTTCTTTTCTTATTAATTATTCACTTAGTGAGTGGTTTCTGTATTCATTAGGGGACATTATTAGCAAACTCAAAGCACATATGTTGAACCTGACAATTTTAAACAACGTCTTTGTCCCCAAGGCTACTTGTTAAACAAAGAGAACAGCAGAAGGGAGGCCTAGGTGGGTGTTTTAGATAACTTCTAATACAATGGACTTCAAAATTAGAACTAGGCAGCACCTTAAAAACATGCAACACTGTACTAGCCTTCTCTCAGAGGCACTTGGGAGAGAGGGAGACCAAAGTGTGCCTTCTACTTCCTGCCTTTAAACTCTTCGGCCGCATCCCCTACCACGCACAACCAACCACCCTTCCACGCAGCCATGCTGAACTCTCCCCTAAGAGCGCTGCGTGCACACCCCACCCCGCTCTCCCCTGTGATCCTCCCGTTCGAGGACCATGCCACCCAGGAAGCTGGCCTACCCCAACTGCCCTCACTTCCCTCTCTATCTCAGGAACCCCTAGGCTACCCCATCAATGCAGATTTAGCACCCACAGCACCTCCCACGGTTTGCTGTTTCTGTGTGCGCTCTTGCCTCCCAACAAACCAACAGTGGTTCCAGTCTCTCACTCCCAAACACTGTGCTGGAACTAGCTCGGTGCTGCACACAGAGGAGGGGCTCCGCTCCTTCCCAATGATTCTGTCTGGCCCCACAGCCCACGGCTTCGAGACTGCATTTACAATCCATCCTCTTTTGCACATTTTATCAATCCGCATGAAGTTTTTGGTTTGCTTCTCAAAACTGAATGAATCTGCAAGGGCACACAAAAGGCCTTTATAACACCAGATACAAGTTTTATATGCTTCTGTTATCCATCTGCACCATCAAAGAAGAGAGTCCTTCAAAGCGTGCCCCTTCAATGCCCTCGCACACCCGGGGCAGGGAGAGCAGGCACAAGCCCAGCATGTTAATAAGATTAATTGCAGTTGTGATACACATTAAAAGAGTTTCATCTGGGCCTTGCATGACCTCACTTTTCAAACCCCCCGGTTACCAGTCCGCCATACCCTATATGGTTGTACTTTAGAAACTGGGTCGCGTGCCAATAGTCAAACAGCCACTCACTTGTTTGGAGCCAGAAAACAAACTTGGAGGTGGACCAGTCTCCCCAGAGTGCCCCAGCTTGAGGTCCCAACCTCGGAGCATACCAGATTACACCCAGACTTAGAAATCCCAGGTTGACAAGTTCTCAAAGGCAGTCTATTAAGATGCTATTCATTTCTGAAAGGTGATACACTTCACGACTGATTTAACTTTCTTCAAATTCTAATGAGCTAGGTAACAAAGAAAGGAAAGATTATTAGAGGCCTCAGAGCCAAACACATCCAACTGCAGCCAATCAGCGTTGGTAATTAGAAGAATGTGGCCGATGGTGAGTCAGCACTCTATCCACCTCAGCCCACCTCTCTTGAGGTCTCAGAACCTCAATGGATTCCTAGGTTTTCAACACCAGGCATGTCCTCAGAAACTCAGCTACCCTAATTATTAAGAGAGCACTGGGGCCCTGGCTGGTGTAGCTCAGTGGATTGAGTGCTGGCCTATGAACCCAAGGGTCACCGGTTGGTTCGGTTCCCAGCCTAGGGTGCATGCCTACGTTGTGAGCCAGGTCCGCAGTGGGGGGAGCACAGGAGGCAACCGCACATTGATATCTCCCTCTCTCTCTCTCTCATCCCCTCTGTCTAGGAATACATAAATAAAATCTTTAAAAAAAAAAAAAGGGAGGGCCCTGGCCTGGCAGCTCAGTTGGTCAGAGCACCGTCTCCATAGCCAAGGTTGCAGGTTTGCTCCCCTATCAGGGCACATAAATAAGTGGAACAAGTCGATGTTTTGATGTTTCTCTCTAATCAATAAATATTTTTAAAGAGCACTGGACTTTCAGTAATAAACTTTCTAAGACTCTATACCATCCACAACACTATCCTAATCAGGTACCTACAAAGTAAATGCACTGGGTATTATGAAAATTTACTGGAAAAATAAATACAAGAGATGCAGGGCAGCCAGGAGGGAAGTAAGACCAGCACTACAATGCCAAGCACTGACACAATGCCCACCCCAAGGGCCTCCAGCAGCCACCCTTCTCTCGCTAACAGCAATTACAACTGTGGCTCTGGAGTCACGGTCACTAATTCAGGGTAGCCCAGAGATACCAGAGGCTCCTACAAAGGTCAGAGTTTGAAGGTCAGGCCCACCACATCCTTTATGGAACCTGTGAACCCTGGTGATAAGGGCCAGTTCTCCAGACGGGAAATGAGCCGGCTCATTTGGAGGCGAGCCAACACAGGAAGCACAAAGGAATGCTGCAGCAACCGAGGAGGACCCAGGTGGGGCCCATCTGGGCAGCTAGGCAGGCTCCAGGTTGCTTCAGCTCGCTCCAGCTCCACCGACAGCCGGAATCTGAAAGTAAGGGCAAAGGCTTGCAAAGAGACCCACCACCTTGCTAGCTGAAACCTGATGTGAACAGAGGCCAGAGTCTCAAGAAGATTAGAAATGTCTGCAGACCAGCACTCCAAGAAAAATGATCAGAAGCAAGCTTCTCCAAATTCTATCTGACGTCTTCTTCCTTGCCAATTAGAACATGGGGTCTAAGTTGCCACCACATAGTAAAAGATTTAAAAGCAACTTAGGTTCTGTATTTTCAAGCAACACAGAGTTGAAAAGGGGATGACAACGTACTTGTTCAGGATGACAGTTAAGTCACCTTAACTCCTTAAGGCCTGGATCTGTGAATCCCCGACTCGCACTCACTGTGGCCTTCCCAGTGCACTAGTCCAAACGTCAGCGAAGCGCTCTCACACCCCTGCAGGGACCAGGCGGCACCGCAGGAGCAGAGACAACAGGCAGAGACTTCTAAGCCAGACGTCCAGACCATGGTTTTTTGGTTCGTTTTAAATAGACAAATTTGAAAGTCTGAAGGGGGCCACAAGAAGTTAAACTGTTTTATATCCCTCGTTCCCACTAATTCAATCCACCCTCGCTTCCTGAATTCTCCGCCCCTCCGGCCCACGCTCCACTCAAGATGGCTCTTTCGATTAAGTCTATTCACAGCCTTTACAAGGCACAGCCGAAGTACCAAGTATACAAGGACTCATTCTTCTGCTGCAGGCAATACATGACGAAGAACAAAGAAAGACAGCCGCTGCTGCCCTCCAAGGCAGAAGCAACGCACGGCCCCTGGAGAACACGCCACAGCCAAGTTCACCTGAGCAGCCATTTCTTTCACAAGGTGCAGCCCACAGTGTTGGGTTTATCTGAGGAATTAGCGTCCTCCTTCCTACCAAGGTGAAAGTACTCTGGGGTAATTAAAAAATATGTTAGAGCAATTCAAAGAAAAGTCAGGTGGAGGCCTGACAGACTGGTTCAATTGGCCGGGTGTCATCCTGCCAAGGGAAAGGTCGCAGGTTTGATTCCTGGCCAGGGCACATGCCTGTGTTGCAGGTCTGGCCCCTGGGGTTGGGATGAGTGTGAGACAATCAATCGATGTTCCTCTCCCTTTCTTTCTCCCTCCCCTCCCCGCTCTCTAAATAAATAAATAAACAAATAAAATACATCAGGTGGATTTGTACCTTAAAGAGCTGCACAGAAGCAATTTCTAAAGATACTCTTTTCTACAGAAATCGTCTCCTGCCTGCCAGCTCCGTTGCTGACGGCGGGGGGGGGGGGGGGGGGGCGGGGACACGACAAATCCCCAGGAAAATGCCAGGGGCGCAAGGTTGGTCAGTCAGAGGCTTGTGGGCAGTCAGGCCACATGCAAAGACTGGATGGGGAGAGAGGCCAGAAAGGCAGACCCCCTGCAGGCAGAATGCCCGAGGGCCTGGTACCCACAGCCCACCTCCTCCCACCTCACTGAGCCCAGCCCGAGGCTGGCTCCCTGCCGGGACCTTTCAGGGTGCAGGCAGGGCCCAAAACAAACGTTTAAAATTTATACTTAGAAGGGGCGAAATTATCTTTTCAATACACCTCCCCCATTCGGCTTCCCTTTCCTTTCTGCTCCCTCTTCCAAACCCCGGACAGGCAGAACTAGCCAGCCCAATTGCCCGGCAGGGACTGAGGAGGGGAAGAGGCAGACACGCTGCCCTTAGTGAATCTATCAAGGCCAAGTTCCAGACCCGGCACCACACCCTTCACCACCTGACTCAGAATCCTTACAAGCACACTGTAATTGCCTATTCCTCTTCCTCTGTTTTGTAAATAGGAAAACGGGGGCTTAGGAGGTTGTGTAAGGTTGTCTGATTCAAAACCAATTAAGCCGAGGAGGAGGAGGAGGAGGAGGAGGAGGAGGAGGAGGGAGAGACCTCAGATAAGAACAGGGAAAACTGCCTCAACCCTGGGGTTTGTGCAGGGCTGGCTTCGGGAGGCTTAGTTGTTCTGACACACAATATCCAACCTGAATTTGGGAGGGTGAAGTACTAATACAACCAGCGATGTACTAGAGAATTACTAATCACACCAGGAGCACAGAGAATTAGCTTAACAATTAAACACTGTGTGACCAGCATTGAGGAAATAGGTAAATAAATAAATACCTTTGGATTTTAAGAGGGACCCACACAGGAGTTGTTTACATGAAGCCCACAGAAGAGGCTTTTACTTGGAAAACATTCCGAGCAGAAACTGTGTATCAGGTAAGACGAACTACGTGCCTAAAGACTAGAAGAAAAGATTACAAAATGTTAACAGTGTTTATGACTGATTGGTGAGGTGTGAGATGGCATTTTTCTTTTTCTCTACCAACTTCTCCAAAATCTGTACGACCGTTCATCGGGAAAAAAGTAAAATCGAGGAAGGGGAAAAAAAAAAAAAGACTTTCATGTATAAAAAAATTAAATTAAAAAACATTCTTGGAAACAAAAGTAAACACAAAGCAGTTCAGCACTTTGCCGGAAGAACTGAACACCCTTTGATGGGCCGACCGCAGCTGGGGGGCGGGGGAGCTCCCGCACCCAGACAAGAGAAGGGCCCCGAGGTGGCAAGGCCCACTCCACTTCGCAGCCAGCCGCGCTTGCAGAGATCCACGCAAGGGCGTTGCTGCAGAGCAAACCAGAGGGCTCCTCAGTAAAAACAAGCCCTTGTGATCTGGGAAATAAAAGTATGTATGTATGTATTTTAAATCATACTGCTTTTGCCAAAAAGGAACGGTAGGCGTTTTCTAACACCACCCTATCGGTTCACCAATTTATAGATAACAGCTACCCCAGAGCTGCCCGATTTACATTTTCTTTGTTGTGCTGCTCGTTCAACCTGAAGGCTCCCCCGCCCTCCGGCTCTGTTTTCCTCCTGGCGCGCACAGGAAGGCCGAGCCCCGGAGGAAGCACCTCCCGCCCCACCTTTCCTCGGCGCCGGGGTCAAAGACCAGGCAGGTCCCACGGCCCGGGTCGGGTCAGGCCAGCCCGCGAGGTGGCGGGGCTGGACGAGGAGAGGGGCCGCTCAGCTGCGCAGTGTGGACAGGAAGCCTGCTACAAGTAAGATCTGATTTGCTGTGGGAGGAAAGAAGGAGACAGTTAATGAGTGTTAGCATCAGGGGTCTGAAGCGAGCGCGGACACGGCTGCACGGCTGTCCGTCACCGAACTACGGGGGGGGGGCCCCGGCCAGGAGGCGCGCAGCCGACCCTGGAAGGGGAGGGTCACACGCGGTCCTCCGCACAGGACGAGCGCCTGCGTGGAGCTGCGTCCGTAGCCACACAGGTGGCCCCGGGGGCCCCGGAGCCGTGGTGCCCAGCACATCTAAGGAAGCCCGAAGGCGAGAAGGCCCACATCACATTCGCAAGTTCTGGGGCTGCCCCCTCACACACAGATGGGAGTGTTTAGGCCACCAATTCCCCTGCCCGGGGACTCTGTCATAAAGTCCTCTTACCTGTATAACGAACACAACTTTTAAAACAGCCACTTAATGAATGTCCTACAAAAGAGCTGAGAATATTTTGAATCAAAAGGTACTTGTTTCCCAAGGTTACACAAATCACGTTGTTCAACTCCTGATTACAAAATCATTTCCAGGTGTAACGCGAGTTTTTGCAAGTTTTTCTAGGGTATGCGTGGCATGTAAAATTCTTTCAACTGAGGAACTTACTTCCTCAGGAACAACCTTTTTTTTTCCTTCCAAAAAGATCAAAATTAAAATAGTCAACTTCCAAGTCCCACTCTATTGAGAACCATCCCCCCAGTCACCAAGTTTTCTGAGGCTCCAAGCCTAGCTTAAAAAGAAAGGAGAGCCCTGACAGGTGTGGCTCAGTTGGCTGGCCGTCGACCTGCAAAGCCAAAGGTCTCCAGTTCGATTCCCAGTCAGGGCACATACCTGGGTTTCGGGTTCAGTCCCCGCCCTGGGTGTGTGCCAGAGGCAACTGATCAATGTTTCTCTCTCACATCAATGTTTCTCTCCTTTCTTCCTCCCTTCCCCTCTCTCTAAAAATAAATAAAATCTTTTTTAAAAAAGAAAAAACACGGGATTGGTAAATGCCCCAGGCTGGCTGGGTGATACACCTGCATTACTGATGGAGAAGTGGAGGCCAAGTATTGGCCCACGTTTTTGAACAACAGTGAGATCTAATGTAGCCCTTGAGGTGGAAATTTTTACCCCACTGTACAGATGCATGAACCAGGACTAAGGTCACAGCAGTAGAATACAAACACGAGGCCTGGCCAACTCCAAAACCATGCCCTTTCTATTCCTACCAAACAGCCTCTAGAGCCCAGGAGAAAAATCTGTTGCCAACTAGCTGGGTGACATCAGAAAGTACATAACAGGTGGTTGTTTGTTTTTTTTAACCTCTTAATAGGGAAGGAAGGCTTCCTCTCTCCACCCAGCAGTCTCAGCCCTCTACAGGGGTAGAGGTCTGGAAGGAGAAAGGAGGCGGGCCTGCATTGCCAACCCCCCCAGCCCCGCCCCTCTATTCTCACTTGGGGGCCAACATTCTGCGATGACCCTGTAGGGGGAGCTATCCCCGTCAGCTTTATCTGTTATCAGCAATAAGGGTACATTTTGGTCTCCATCTTCCCTACTCCTGTCTTCCTTCTCAACTGATTCAAACTCAGGCAGGGAAACAATGAAATCTGGTCCTCCTTGAATACCCCAGTACCAGTAAAATGCAGACATTTCTCAGACAGAAATTCTATTAGTCCAAAATAGAAGTTATGACTCTCTTCACTTAAAGAACTTGTAAGAGAAAAAACGTACACACACACACACACTCTGAACTGAAAAACATTTTCAGACATTAACAAATGCAAGCTGTTAACAAGTGCACTTCCTTTCACAAAATAAATGTTCCCCAGCTGAAGAAGATACTTATTTTTGAAAGCACAGATACTGTTTTAAAAACAAAAACACGCCTTAGAAATGTCCAGTGCCGCCTGAGGCAGAGGCAAGGCATTGGTGGCTGCCCTCCCCACCTGGTGGAGATATTCTTATCTGGCTTCTGAGCCAAGGGCTTCTGCCTCCACGCCCTGACTCTGTCAACACTTCCCAGCCACTCCCATCTCAACCAGTTTCTCTCCCACTTTCTTTTCTGTCCCCACTTCCCTGATTTTCATGTGAAAAATTAGGTCTCTTTGTGTACACTACTGATAAATTATATTTTCCTTTCTGTCTAATAAGTGGGCCAATCTTAGCTTTCGTTCAACAAATACTTGTTAACCGCCTAAACATTTAGCAAACAGTTGTGAGGCACTGGGAGAGAACAACGAAGAGAGCTCAGGGCCTGCCCGTGGGGGCAGCAATGGGAGTGAACAGTGGCGCTGAGGAGGATGAAGTGACAGGTGGCACAGAGGGAGCCCGGCAGAGGAAACCAGAGGAAACCTGGAACAGGCGGCCTGGAGGAGGTGGGATCTAACCTGGAGGCTGCCTCGAATATTTGTAAGTTCTTCTGTACAAGATAAAGTCACTCCTAGTTTGCTTCCTTCCCCTTGTTATCCAGAGCTCATAAGACCAGAGAGAAGTAGCCAGAGCACCTAATGGAAGGCTTTAGAAAACCAGAATAGACAGCTCAAATCAGCTAATTTTAGACAAGAGAAAATACTGTAGCATGCTACTGAAGAGTATTTTTAGAGTCTGTTTCAGCTAACCATTATGAACTTCTCAGTAGAAAGGAAGCAAAAAAGAAAAAGAAAGAAAATGATTTCAAATTTATTATAAGGAAAAATGGTTTTCCTTTTTGGCACCTCATTTTTTTCATCCTGAAACAAAAAATAAGCAACTGACATTCTGTAACGAATTCCATTCTGTGCCTAAACACCCTAAGTATTTGCTTTGTACTTGGGGAAGAAAGTTGCCTGCAGCTGTTATTCCTCACTGCATACCTTGAGAAAACACGTAAGATCAACAGGCAATAAATGAACGCACAACTGTGTGTTTCTTTCCCTTCCCCATCCCACCAAAGAACTGCTCCAGCATTTCCTAGCCCAAGGGCAACCTCAAGTCTACCCTAGCCTCTTACAAACTATCTGACTAACCAAGCCTGAAACCAAACCAAATTTCAAAGTTTGGGATGGGAGGTTCCAGAAAGCTCAACTTTCACTGTGCACAATGGCACCTACCTATTTTCTGCAAAAATATGTCAGTCTTGGGGATCTTGGCTACATCACCCAATGCCCTGCCTTTTCTCAGATCTGTTTCTCACTCAGCCTCATTTTCCTGAAACTCTCCCAAGGCACCAGAATCCCCCCCCCCCATCCCTGGATTGCTGCCAGTTGGTGAAAGTCTGCAAGGAAGGCAAACATCCCACTTTCAAATGCTCGCTGCCAGTACACTAGTGGTGCTGGTCACCTATTTCCCGTTTGTTCAACAGAGATTAATGAGTGCCAGCACCACGCAAGGTGCTTTGGGAAGATGCAGCGATGGACTCTGCCCCTCCTTAAAGAGCTCAGTGTGCCACCTGCCCAAGTGCTCATCTCGGCTCTGTCTCCTTCCAGCGGGCTTAGCTCCCGCGGCGTTCAGGCCAGTAGCTCCCGCGTTAGACAGTTGTGTGAATCATTGGAGGCATTCAGCTTGGGGTTTGAGGTTTTACAAACACAGCCCCTCCTATTTTCCCTTCTCTTGACATAAAAGAAGCCTGAACCCTGTACTTTAAAAAATGGATTCAAGAATTAAGGTCTCCCCATCTTCTGGGGATGGCACCTTCTTGATCAATAAATCTTTACTTACTTCAAACTCTGACGTTTTGAATGTTTGCCTTTCAAAGCATCAACACAAGGACTTGGACGGCTAACAAACGGAGAAGAAAGGTCAGATTTAACAGTGCTGGCTGGTTTCTTTTAAATGACCTCCCATTCAGCAAATACTTACTGGTACTATGTGTCAGGTTTCTGCCCTCAGTGGGTTTAATCCCATCCCTGTGTAAGGAGTGAGCTTCATTCATTTTTCCAGAACCACTTCTAAATGGCAGACAGAACACTCCACACCACTACATCCTCAAGCATGAATCTCTAAAGTGTAAGGACATTCCCCTACAGCATCAAAACACCCTATCATCCCTAAAAAAACCAATAATAATTTCTTATTATCATCCAATACCCATTCCATATTCAGAGTTTTCTATCCCTCCCCAAAATATCTTCCATAGCTCTTCTGATCCAATCAAGGCTCTTACATTGGTTTGCTAGGTGTTTTGGTTCTTATTTTTAAACACTGAAATCAATGTAATTCACTCTGTATTCACTAAAATGTCAATATTCAAAGAGAGGAAATAAGCAAAAATATAAGGAGGGAAAAGTCATGTTCCATTCTGGAACTTAATTTTTCATTTCCACTTAACTAGAGTACCGGGTACATCAAAAATTCCAAGTTGCTAAGTGTAAGGACAGCCAGCTGTGGGTTCGCCACAAGTTCCCAGCTGTCTGGCCGGCCTCCATCCACATCGGGAATCCCAAAGGAAAGGCGACTGTGACAGAAATCACCAACGTCTCACGCCCTGCCCAGGGTGTTGGTGACCAAACTGTGTTGTGGTTCTCCAGCCTGTCTCCTTCCCTGCAAACAGAGGCTACTGGCTGGACTCTCATTCCTATGGGAACTGAGAATGACCAAACAGCGGTAAAGCCAGTTACTTCCCAGGTGAACACATCAACTTAGAGGAAAGCAAAGTTAGAAACTTCTGGGAATTTTCAAGAACACTATGCAAACACAGTCCAGTGCCACGTAATGAGGGGACACGTTCTGAGAATGTGTCATTAGGTGTTTCCGTTGTTGTGTGAACATCAAATTGCAAAGACCTAGATGCTATAGCCTACTACACATCTAACCTGTATGGTACCACCTACTGCTCCTAGGTTGCAAGCCTGTACCGCACGTTACCGTGGGAAACAACGCCAGATTAAATCTAGCGCAAAAATAACGCAATCAAGAGACACAGTAAACATGAGACGTACGAGGCTGCTGCCAAGATAACACAGCATACCGTTTTATAGCATACTTTTAAAAAGTTTTCATGTTTTTAATCCTCACCTGATGGTATGTTTAATGATTGTACAGAGAGAGAGGGACGGGGGGGGGGGGGAGAGGGAGAAAGAGAGAGAGAGAGAGAGAGAGAGAAACATCGACGTGAGAGAGAAACCTCAATTGGGGGTCAAACCCACAACCTAGGTGCGAGCCCTGAAGGGGAGTCAAACCTGCAGCCTTTCGGCTCCAACCAACTGAGCCACCGGGTCAGGGTGCAGACTTTCTTTACAAGCAGAGGGGAGTACACTCTAAAATATGACAGGAAGTGTAATACGGTAAATACATAAACTGGTCACGTAGTCGTTCATTACATCATAATCCTATAGGACCACCGTTGTGTCTGCGGTCCTTGGTTGAAGGAAATACCACTGTGCACTTCACGCCTGCACACCAGACTTTCAGGGTTCCGTTCAGTCGGCACTCAGAGGGCCCACTGCTGTATCCATGAAACACAGGTGGATGTTGTCATAGCTGAAGGGTGAGTGTGCAGATGAAGAAACAGAAACCTGCCCTGGCTGGTGTGGCTCAGTGGATTGAGCACAGGCCTGCAAACCAACGGGTCGCCGGCTTGATTCCCTGTTAGGGGCGCATGCCTGTGTTGCAGGCCAGGTTCCCCAGTGTGGGGCATAAAAGAGGCAACCACACATCGATGTTTCTCTCCTTCTCTTTCTCCTTCCCTACCCTTCTGTCTAAAAATAAATAAATAAAATATTAAGAAAGAAAGAAAGCTCTCGTGCCCTACCACCCCTTGTCAACTACCCCAAACAGGAGAAGATGCACCTTATTTTGCCATGTATAAAGCGCACTTTTTTCCCCGAGGGAAAATAAGGATGTGCATTATACAGGGGTAGTACTAATTCCTATCTATATAAATGTTTTTAATTCTTTTTTTATGTGTATGCATTAAAAGTGTAATTCTAGAAAGCAGTAATGATATCGGTATGCAAAATAATGCCCGGGAATATGATAATTGGTTTTGTTTCTATAAACAAACAAACAAATAATCGAATTTTAAAAATTAACATGAAAGCTTCCCCCCCCCGAAAGTTTGGGCCAAAAACATGGGTGCACATTATATGCAGGAGCGCATTATACACGGCAAAATACGGTGCTTTCCAACTCTAAGAGGAAGGTGTTTTTCTGCTCAGCTACCCCAGCAGGAAGGAAGATCTCTTCCTCACCTGGCAACCACTGAGCCAATGAAAAGCCACTACACCTGAAACCTATAATGTTATTAACCAATGTCACCCCAATAAATTCAATAAAAAAGGAAAAACCAAAGAAAAGCCACTACATTTCAAACTCCCAGTTTCCTCCAGTGGACTCCTGGTTTACAACAGTCCCTCTCAGCTCCCCCTTCCGTCTGGACGAGGTGCAGTTTGCCGTGACACTGCCTGTACCCATTCCAAGTCTGTGTTGCTCCCAAACCCACGTGGCTGAAGAAGTATCTGGCGGTCCATTTCTTTAAGGTCGACAGGAGACGTGTCTTCTGTCCTGCAACACGCTGACCTGGTTCCCAGAGGAAGCTCTTACCGCCATCTTTCATGAGCAACCTCCCATGACTTCAGATCATATTATCTTGACCAACAAAAAGTGGTCTTTTAATATTAACGTTTTTCTTTCATTACTTGCGAAATCTCTTAATCTCACTCTAGCTTCAGTTTCTTGTCAGCAAAATGAGCATGGCAGGCCACCCCAAAATAGCCCACAATAGCATACTGATTATTTTTAATTAAAGTTACTTAAGAAGTTGCCAATGCAAGAACACTCTGACCTCTGTGTCACTCTGAGGGAGAGAGAGAGAGAGAGAGAGAGCACGAAACCTCCCATTTGAAAGGTGCCCTCCCTGCTGCAACCTGGAAGCTAAGAAAAAACGCATCCTTATCACCATGGCTAGGGAATTCAGGGCCATAAAGCATGCGTAAACAAAATTTGTGACTCCTTTGGTAATCTAATGCCCAAGCCCAAGCCTTGCTGAGAGATGCCTCACTAATGAGCACCCAAACCTAAGTTTCTCTGTCCTGCCAATTCTTCCCAAGTGGGCTGTTTCTTTGTGTAAAGGGTATAAAGCTGCTTGCTTTGGGGCCCTCACTGGGCATCATGTTATGATCCCCAAGCCTATGTATTAAATTGGCTTTTCTCCTATTAATCTGCCTTATGTCCATTTTGATATTAACCCAGCCACAAGAACTCAGGGGCGTAAGGGGGGTCTGCCCCTCCCCAAGAGTAACCAAGATAACACACACAAAGCCTTTCACACATCTGGTTGACTACCATCCCCATCATTGCTACTGCTGTTACTTTACCCATGGGATCAGCGGCAACATTGGACCTCAGTTCTTGAATTTGGCAAAGAATTCGGAGAACTCAAGTTGTAAAATTTCCCGGTAGGCTCAGGAAACAAGTTGCAGAAGCAAAAGAAGGACCCTTGGAGCTTAAGAGAGAGAAAAGCAAAGGTAACATGCCTGGGGGGAAGGTGAGGGGGAAGGGAAGGGCGCAGCTGTGCTCCCAGAGGGAGAGAGCACAGCGGGTCCCTCATTTCAGGACTTAAAGGCTGGGTGGGAGCTTAGGGGAGGATCTCAACAGAATAGTCACCAGCTTTATGCTGACTGCAGCAAAATGAGATTTATTCCCCTGACGTCATCCACCCTTGGGTGTGTTTGGCACAATTGGCACTAATTGGATTTTTGTTACCTATGTCCCTGAGTAGGGTGAATCAAGGTTTCGGAGAAGCATAAACCATTTACTCCTAAGTGTCCCTGGTTAGGAAAGCTAATGTTTTCTGATTCACTAGATGGCTGTAAACGGCTTGGACATTTAACTACCCGTCTCAGTTTCCCTATTCTACCTGTGCTGGCCTACTAGCCTGTCTCACTACTATTTAATTTAATGCTGTTGTTAAACACCAACCTTAAAGTTCGTGTTTAATAATGTTCAATTAAAATCTAACATTAAAAATTAATGTTGCCCTGACTGGTGGGGCTCAATGGGCTGGGCATCGTCCTGCAGACAGAAAGGCTGCTTGCTGGCTGGATTCCCGGTCAGGGCCCACGCCTGGGTTGCAGGCCAGGTCCCCAGTTGGGGCCCGTGAGAGGCAACCAATCTACGTGTCTCTCTCACATCGACGTTTCTCTCCTTCTCTTTCTCCCTCCCTTTCCCTCTCTCTAAAAATAAATAAATAAAATCTTTAAAAACAAATTAATGTTATCAGTTGGGCGATCTGACTGAGGGCTCTCTAAATCAATGATTAAGAATGAAACTATTTCTGACAGAAGCCAAATCAGATTTAATTTTAGCATCCACTGTGTGCCATTTAATCATCACGGCCCTGTGCGATAACAACTATTTCACATGTGAGAAAACTGAAATGGAGATACCAATCTGCCCCAACGTTATAGAGCTGGTTGAGAGGCTGCCATTCTAGCCCATCCAAGCCAAAACTTGCCTCTACACTTCATTGCTTTTCTGATTTTAGATGACTTAGTTCACAAAATACCATGACCAACAGAGAACCCCGTACCTTTTAATTCTAGATTTCTGATTTTTTCTTTAAAAAAGATTTTATATATTTTTGGAGAGGAAGGGAGAAAGAGGAGAGAAACATCAGTTATGTGGTTGCCTCTTGTGCACCCCCTACTGCAGACCTACAACCCAGAGGAGACGTGTGTCGAACAGGAATTGACCCGGCAACCCTGTGGTTGTCAGGCCAGCGCTCAATCCACTGAGCCACGCCAGCCAGGGCTGATTTTATTAGGGAAGAGAGATCATCCTAATATTTTCAATGGAGACCTACCATTAAAGGGACCAGTGACCACTGTTAAACTGAGGTACACATACTGTACAGGGAAGTGAAATAATTACCAATAGGTTCGGTAAAGTTTTTGAAGTGTAATCGTTAATGCCAGGAATGAAATCCACATTCCTTAATCTAAAAGGCACCACTAGGGAGTAATGAGAAACTGCAGGTATAAGCCACGTAGAATAAGCTTGAATCCCTGAATGAATTTTTCATTTTCCAAAACTCAAATTTAGTCACTAAATAAGATATGGCTAGAGTTTAAGAAAGCACTGTATCCCCCCCCCCCCCCCGTTAATCAGTATACACCACACCTTTACTAGATTTCTCATCCTCTTCCCCTCATCCATGTACATTTTCAGAAAACTGACTATGCTTTGAGAATGTTTCTTCTTTTTCCCTCGTCACTAGATAGTAACACAAGATGGCTTTTGTTACACACATTTGACCTTTGTTACATACATTACCCAGGTTCCTGCCTTAAAACCTATTCTTCCAAAATGGCCTCTGGGATGAAAGGTGGGGGAGGGGGTTCGGGGAGAGAAGGAGATAAGAGATGTGAACAAAGAAGTACCAGTCTGGGAAAGACTGGGGGAGGGTGGTCAGCCTTAAGTCTATGGTCCAAATTTGGTGCTCCTGTAATTAATGCTTCTAGCCTTGGGCACTTTTTCTAAGAAAGTGGCCCCTCCAGTTTCTATTTAAAGCTTTGGGTTTTATAACAGAAGGCATGTAATATCTAAACAGTACTAACATAATAGCCAAAATTTATTGAACGTTTGACATTATTCTAAACACTCTCCTTGTATAGTCAAAGACCACACACACACACACACACACACACACACTCTGTCTCTGTCTCTTCCCCGCCCCACCTCCCCTCTCTCCTCAAACCAGGAGCCCTCATTCCCAGCCAGGGATGATCTGGAACCCACCTCCCCACAGAAACACCACACCAGGGGCAGCGATCTCTTCAAAAGAGGGTGAGTTCTGGGCTGCAGCTGGAGCGGTAAAGACCCACTACCACCGGTGGGAACAGCACGCAGCTGCACTGCAGGTTAAATGATTCAATGCCCCCTCTCCCCAGCACACACACACACACACACACACAGTGTACTTGCACCCCACATACCCTCTTCTATGCTGAGTATTTACCACTACTTACTCTAGCACATATTTTAGGCATTTATCCTGTTTATTACTGCTTCCCCCCACAAGAATCTGAGCTCCCTGAGGGCAGGGATTCTTTCTGTTTTGGTGCCCAGCACCTAGAGCAAGGCCTGGCACGTGCGCCGGCCTCAAAAAGACTTCTGAATGAAAGCAACAAGCAGGTGTCTGCGTGCACAGCACCTATGGAGACAACTCTTTCTGAGCACCTGCTTTGCATCAGGTAAATCAGATCATGTTATCTAAGAAATGCTACTACCAAGTATATATGAGTAAACCCAGTGGAACTTGTCACCGCCACAACTTCCCTGAGTAATGGCTCAGATTCTGAACCTGATCCGTCTGCACAGGTGTTCCGACCGTCAAGCCACTGACTTTGACACAAACCCCGAGAACACACGTTCACTAGAAAGGGGTTGCCACAGGATGTTCGGTTCCGCAGAACTACAGGATTTCATGTGTAACAAATTCAAAGCAAAGCTCCTCAGGTTCCCCATGAAAAAGATAGGAGGCTGATGGGGTGAGGGGGCCAGGTGACTGACTCCCAGACCCTCCAAGATCAAATGGCCAGAGAGGAGGCAGGGAAAGGTCTGCCTCCACGGCCCCTGACAAGTGCTCCACAAAAGTGTCCCCCAACCACAGAGGGCTGCTGTCATGGCGAAAGGCAAGTCACAGGGACGAAGCTTGCCGAAACAAAACCAACACTGATCTTGAAAGAAACCGCCTGAAAGGAAGAGGTTTTCCAGAAACGGCTCCATTTTTTCTAATTTCCAAGACTTCTGCATTGACTATATACTATTTTAGTCATTGCAAAAAAAAAAAAACCGTTTGGAAATAAATTTCCCAGCTTTTATAAGTAAAAACAAATGATGGTGTAACCAACTTTTATTTTTTAAAAATTCATCCTACTCTGTAAAGGCCAAGAAATTAGATTATGGACAAAATATTAACCTTACTTCCAAAATGTGAAGCTGTATTTGTCCCTTGTATCACCAAGGCAGGTTCAGGCAGCAGCTTCCTCACAACACTGGCCAACACAAACTCCCCAGCATCCCCACCCTCAAACACAATGAGCTAGCTCTTTAATAGTTTCCTTAAATGCCTATTACAATGGCTTCTACGTGGAATGATTAATGATAATGGAATCATTAATAAGTGGAAAGAAAGAAGTATCACTTTTAGTGAAATTATTTTCTAGTTTTCCTTTTCAGGGGGAAAAAAAAAAGAGGATTTATTTCCAGAAACATTGTTAACAATTCTTAGCATTTGGTTTTTCTAAACTTCCTTTCAAAATCTGCTATATTCTGGCCCTGGCTGGTGTAGCTCAGTGAATTGAGCACAGGCTGTGAACCAAAGGGTCACTGGTTCAATTCCCAGTCAGAGCATATGCCTGGGTTGCAGGCCAGGTCCCCAGTGAGGGGTGCATGAAAGGCAACCACACATTGATATTTCCCTCTCTTTCCCTTCCCCTCTCTCTAAAAATAAAGTAAATAAAATATATTTTTTTAATCTGCTACATTCTGAACTGGTGCAATCTCCTCCCCACCAACCCTCCTCCCTGCCCTGGAAAAGTGACAGAAAATAAAGACTCAGATGACTTTTATTATGAA
The DNA here is from genome assembly GCF_022682495.2 of Desmodus rotundus. NCBI lineage: Eukaryota > Metazoa > Chordata > Mammalia > Chiroptera > Phyllostomidae > Desmodus > Desmodus rotundus. The sequence goes on from NC_071389.1 coordinate 142,364,470, forward strand.
ATTCACAAACAAACCTCAAATCAGAAAAGGTATTCCACAAAAACTGACCCCCCGCCCCATCCTAAAGCCAGCTTTTTCTAAGACGCTTAGGTTCCAACTCAGAATTCAGCACAAGAGTTAGGAATCCAGTTTTCCAAGCTTGTCCAAGCTGCTTTTTGACTTTTTCATTAGTAAGAGAATGGCCACAGTACAGGTTTAACTTAGGCAAAAAAAAAAAAAATCTTATCAGGAAATTACTTTGGATCTCAAACTGTTCCCAAAATATCACATCACCTCTTCACTTCACTTCACCCCACTTCACCTCTACTCCACCTGCTTCTCCTCTGGGTGGAAAACTTACTCCCCAGATAAGGCTGCCTGAGAAGGACCCTGCTGTGACATCACCACCAAGATGTTGACGTGCGTTTTGAAGACAGGGTCTCCGAGCTCCTGCTCACTAACCCACCTGCCTTTGATGCTTCTCTTCCACAATTCATTTAACTAATTCTTACTTATTTATAATACTGCTGTGCTATACAGCAAATGTCTGTGTCCTCCTGAAATTCATTCCTATGTTGAATCCTAAGCCCCAGTGAGACGGTATGAGGAGGTGGCGCCTTTGGGAGGTGACTGGGTCATAAGGGCTCGGTGCCCTCCTAAAAGAGCAGCCAACAGACCTTCGGCCATGGGAGGACACGGCAAAAATACCGTTGTGACCAAGGAAGTGGGCCCCCGCCAGACACCAAATCTGCTAACGCCTTGATCTGTGACTTCGAAAACTGCAGAACAGTACAAAATAAATTTCTGTGGTTTATGTGCTACTCGGTCTGTGGTACGTGTTTGTAGCAGCCCAAAGGGCTAAGACACTCTGTAAACACGGTGTTCTGTTTACAAACAAAATATGCATCTGTATTTTAGTCTCTCCTCCACTGAGCGGCCCAACGGTTCCCTAAGGAACTCGCTGCGTCTTTCTCCTCCTGCCTCAGGAAACAGCAGCCCCGGTTTACCTCGTCCTCATCCTCATCCTGGCGGCTCCTCACGGAGAACGCAGTTCCTCTGGAACCATGAGGACTTTTTTCCTACAAAGAATTTTTAGGTACAGACAAGCCTTATTCCTCTAGAGATGCTCTGTCTTTTTAAAGAGTACATCTGCTGGTATCAGATTTCAACCACATGTTGATTTTACTACTTTAAATTAGGCTTCCAGACATGTCACTGTCGCCCACCAAACACTACCTAAATAGTGCCACCCACACGTCCCACCACAGATGAGCACAACACAGTGTGACCTTTTTTTTTTTTTAAAAGCAAATGCACCTCTCCCCACCTCCCCAGTGCCAAGCTCAGTTTCTGGCGTCTGGGAGATGCTCTGTCCGTGAGAGCTGGAAGGACTAGAACGAAGGTAGAGCCGGTGGGGACCTCTGTGGGAATTCTGGTTGTCCCTCACACACACTCAGGGCACCAGCAGATGCAAAAAAGGCCAACAAAAAAGGTGCCCAGTCTGGTAGAGAATCCGAACGCCCTGTCCCACCCCCCTTTCCTCTATGTGATTTTACTCTTACTTTATTTTTCTTAATTGTGGTTAAATATACATAACATAGAATTTACCATTTGAACCTTTTTTTTCAAATTTAATATTTATGTTTTCCATTACCATTTGTCCCCTTATATCCCCCTCCCCACCACGAACCATTTTTAAGTGTCCCGTTCACTGGCAGTAAGCACATTCCCATAGCTGGGCAGCCGTCCCCACCACCCACCTCCAGAGCTCTTTCATCCTCCCCAACCGAAAATGTCCTCATGAGACAATGGCTCTGCCATTTCCGCTCCCCCTCCTCCAGCCCCTGGCAACCAGCATTCATCCCGCTCTGGTCACTGCATCTGGCTGCTTCGGCTAGTTCATGTAAGAGGAATCACACAATATTTGCCCTTCAGTGACTGGCTTATTTCACTCACCGTAACATCCTCAAGGTTGATCCATCTGTAGCATGTGCCAGAATTTTACTCTTAGACAACTGCTTTGTTGACAACCTAGAATGGTCTATGAATTCAGGGACCACTATCAGGAAATCCCAGATTTCCCATCAGGCTGGCAGGCAGGCCCACTTCTCTGGTTTCTGCCTGAGCGGGCCTTCCGCCTGATATTTCTTATCTCTGGGCTTACAGGCTCAGACTTGTGTGAACAACTTTCCCCCTCAACTCTTCCCCACCACCAGGAGATAAGAGTGTCTGGGTCATCTTTCATTTCCACTGCTTTGGGAGATCTAGAGATCGGAAAAAGGAACATCGCAAAAAGGAACATGAGCAGTCAGAAACAATTTTGGGACCTTCTCTGCAGTGCAAATTCATTAATAAGATCCCTTTTTAAAAAAAATCATCGTTGAGCTATATAATTCACATACCATAAAACTCGTCCACTTGGAAGTGTACATACAGTTCAGTGGTTTGGTATGTTCACACAGTTGTACAGCCATCACCACCACCTGGAAACCCTGCACACGCATTAGTAGTCCCACCCTCCTTCCCATTAACACAGTCCTAGAGTTCGTATCTAATCGATAGTCTTACACTCCTGCACCTCCCAAAATACTTAGCAAGCTCTTAGAAGTCCAGTAACTTATCCACTACCATCAAATGTAGATACACATATACCATAAATAACCTCGAAAACAATCCTTTTCCAGGAAACACTGCGTTCACAAACGTTGTTACTAGGCACATCCAAGATCTCGTTCTCCTCCAACAACTTCAGATTCCAGTTAGGATTAAAAGAATGTATGATTCTTAAAAAAAAAAAAAAAACTAGATGTATGTTCCTAAAACAGTGACCTTCTCCAGAACACGCCCAGGCGTCACTTCGCTGTCCCCGCCACGGGAGACTAGAGCTGCCCACCTGTTCTACAGATGCCTGCCTCTCCCACCAAAACCAACGCGTCCAGGCTGTGTGTGTGTGTGTGTGTGTTTTAAATCTGACACTACGTCCTCTTAAATGAAGCAAGAGCACATACCTAGAATATCACATGCTTCTTTAAAAAAAGGATATATTACTTACTTATGCTCACTTTATTTAGTATTTAGAGAGCTAAATACTAAATAAACCCCTCGTGAGCACTGTGTCCCTTTGGAAACTTCTATGGGCCATACAGATCCACACCATGTGCCAGTGTTGCCTACAGGAAGGCATGTGCTTTGTCTGTTTTTTTTTTTTTTAAATGAATTGATTGAGGTGACATTGGTTAATAAAATTATACAGTCTCAGGTGTACAGTTCTATAATGCATCATCTACATTGTATGTCCTGTTTTGAATTACTGATCTCTTTGCAAGAGATTTTTCCTGGGACAGGTGTTGGTGTCATTAGTTGTGAATCACAGCGTAAGTATTGTTTCAAGAGCTTTCACAGAACTTAACGCAAAACAGCAAAGGAGAACATAACTGATATTGTTTACCTGGAAATAAGAGAAGGCCATCTTGGTGAATGAATTTGTTCCAAGTGGAATACAGACTGGTTTTTGTTTGTTTTAAATATTTCTTTTAAAACTTTTATTGTATTGTGTTCACCACTCCAAGTCAAGTCTACTTTCATCACCATTTATCCCCGCTCTACCCTCCTCTACCTCCCTCCACCCCTAAGTTTTAATTAAAAATTAGACTACTGGCAAGATTACTGTGCCAGGTGGAAATGACTCCATGCAGCGCTACTAAACTCATCGTGCTGGGATCAGAGTGGGGAGGGGAGGGAGAGCCGGCAATCTGACAACGCAGCAACAATACCCCTTCCCAGAGCGAACCCGCTCGTGCTTCAGAGAAGGAGCTCCACCAGTGCCCGCCCCCCGCCAACTGGGGAGGCCAAGGTGGCCTGAGCTGCATCACAGTCATCGTCCCCAGACTCCGCTCTGTGGATACGCTACTGGCTGGTTGCTAGACATGCCGAGACTTTGAGCATAAAGAGAATTACATACTGAAACAGTCAAAGTTTTCCAAGTACCACACAACCATGAAATGTAAGTATGTGACTACTGTGGTAACCCTGACGTAATTCCATCACATATTCTAGTAACTCTCCTAGAAGTCAGAGAAGCAAAGACCACAATGCATGGAGAGTAAGAAGTCAGTGTAACTGGTAGGCACAAAACAGGGGGAGGGTAAGAACAGTATAGGAAATGGCGAGGCCAAAGAACTTACACGCACACCCGTGGGCATGACTATGGAGGGGGGGTACTAGGCCGAGTGGGGCAAAGGGGAAAAAAAAAACTGGACAACTGTAATAGCATAATCAATAAAATATACTTTTAAAAAAAGAGTAGGAAGTCATCATTCATGTCAGTATTGGATGCGCCCTCAGTCTGAGGGCTGTTCAAATGCCAGCTGGGCAAATAAATTCATCTGTCCTCTCTACAAACGGACACAATCCCTGTGAGATCACAGTTCGTGGACGTGGTAAACGGCCTGAGTGCCCGCCATGACTGACGGGCTGTGCTAATGCACACGCTGAAAGATGCAGACATTGTAAAAATGGGTAGTGTGTCTTTAAAGAAGCCACAGATCCGGTTCTATTAAGAAAAATAAAAATATATCATGTATTCATAAAATTATAGCATTCAAGTAACCATAAGACTGCAATGTTTATTCTGCCATTAGAACCTCAGCCCTCTAATTTACAGCTAAGATATCACTCCTCTTCATCCCTATTCAATAAGTAAAGAAAAGGAAACTGCTGATACCTAGAAAAGCACGGTGGTCTAATATCTAACCCAGTAGCCTGGGGCTATAACTTCAAAACTGCCTCAGCATTTCCAATAATTCCAAATAAGAATGTTTAACAATTTATACATAACAATCACCAAGTCTACAATCAAACATAATTACTTAATATACTCTTCTGCAGGTACCATGGTCATCACTACCCTTTCCGTTGCCCCTCCATATATCCTGGTAAATTAGGTAAGCAGCCAAAGTTCCTGACATTTAGTCAGCACTCAAAATTGAAAAACAAAACGAGAGAGGAGAGAGAGAGAGAGAGAGAGAGAGAGAGAGAGAGAGGGAGAGAGGCACAGCCTGTTAAGACACTGCTTTTTCTATTCTTAGACTCCAGTGTCTGAATCGCTGTAACATATCCTTAATAAATTAGCTCTGTATCTGGCTATATGGCACTTTCAAACACCAGCCCCAAATCCAAGTATATCAACTGCAGCAAAGCACACAGAGCAAATGCTTCTTGGAAGCTAAATCAGTATTATTGGCATCTGAGGCAGAAGGCAGAGAACCCGCCATGCAAACTGTCTGACACGCCCCATCGCAAAGTTTACAGAAGTGACTAAAAGTAAATACTCAGTGCAGGGACTTTCCAATGAGTGAGATATATTTTTAAGCAAAAAAAAGTGTAAGAATCAATATGAAACATCCAAGCCAACAAATCACTTTAGTACAACTGCTTCTTTAGGGTGCAGGAAAAGGCAAGACCCCTAAAATTCCTTTCCTAGGGGTGAAAAGGCAATTTCTTATTTCAGCATGCCGAGGACAACTCATCAGTCAGGCACTGATTAAACATCAGGATTTGGTCCTATCTGTCAGCTCATAACTCAACACAGTAGGACAGTCACGTGACAGAGACACCCAGGCACGGCTGCCTCGGCCTGGCTTTCAGACCCCGCTTCCTCTTCTGCTTGGAGAGGCTCAGATTTGCTTATTAAAATGGCAAAATGACACCTGGGAGGGTGGGCCAGCTAACACAGTTAAGACCCACAGGCTCAAAAAATAGGAAGAATCCAAGATGAATTAAAGGTATATATACACTTAAGGTCTATACCTGGGATCCCACCACTCTCCCTCCAAAAAAAAACCACAAAAAAACCAGAGGTGCATCCTCTACATAACAAGAAAGGACTACACAGTCCCACTCTATTTTATGCTGGTGAAATGCCTACATTTGGGGGTGCCTTATTCGAAGAGCCATAGTGGCAAAGAGAAACAGTGTCAAGGGGATCAGAATGAAGGCTCTGTAAGCTACAGAGCACACTGAGGATGCTTAGTGTGGGAGATGGGAAACTGCCCTCACACTCATGAAGAGTATCATTCGTAGGGAGGACGAGCCTTATGCACCCAGCAAAGCCCACTCTCGGAAAGCTATACAAGGAGACAGTTGGCTTATTTCACCAAAAAGCTTTTCTGATCCTCAGAGTTGTCCAAAAATGGCTTCCTGGGAAGTTGGCAAGCTCTTTGGTCTGAGAGGGTTTAAGCAGGGACAACAGGACCACTTTGAAAAGGAGACCTTTTGGAGCCACTGAACACAGCTCCCTCGGCTATCGAGACTGCACAGTTTCTGTCTTCTGATTCCCCTGCCTCTGAGCTGCGTCCTAGAGGGGACCCCAGGCCCATTTTCAGCTCTGCCTTGTACCTGCAGGTGGGGAGGGAAAGTACCTTAGAGTAAGCAAAGGCACTTTTTAAAATCCCGATGGCTGCCTCAAACCACCAATCAAACGTTCAATTTGAGACACAGATTCCATCCCCTGCCCCATGGCCCAACCTCCAGTGCCCACTTTCCAAGGCACAGGTCATTATCTCCTACACAGAGCCTGGGGCCACACGGCCACAGCACTTCGTCAGGACCTTTCCCCGGCACTGTCTGTGTCGTGGTCGGCCCGTGCATCTCTGACCAGTATTACACACAGCACCCCTGAAGACTGACCTGTTTCCCTTCATTGTTTTTATACTCCTCAAAGGTACTGAAAACAATTAACCTTGGGAACAGAACAAATATAAGCTTCATTTATCTTTTGGCAGGATGAGGGTAAAGGAGGGGAAAGCTCAGTAAAGGAGAAATCGTCTTAGTAAATGGTAACTATGTAGCTAGCTAGCTATCATTCAGTTAATTATTGACAACCTAGTAATCATAAGGAGGGAGTCTAATTTTGTCCTTTGTGATCAGACAGACTTAGATTAAAATTCCAGTTCCTATATTCACTACTGGATAAATTTGGGCAATTACTTCACATCTGAGGGTTTTTAGCTTCCTCATCTGTAAAGTGGGAATAATAGTACCCAGGCCTCAATGGCTTGTGATGGAGAGTAAATGAGCTAAGGGAGCACAGAGCCTGACCGGGAGGAGGCCCTCCTCGAACACAGTAACTTACTGGATCAGCAAACTGTTGCTGGACCACAAGCATTTTTCTACTGGGCGTTTGACTCCACTTCAACACAAAAGAAGCAGAGAAAGGAGAACTCTAACATTGATGATCCCTACTGAAGTAAACATAAAGTGATTTTTACAAAATACTTCAGCATGAAAATGAGATGGGAAATGATGAGTCTCTTACCCTGGAAAAACAAACATAGCTGGACTAGACTGCTGACAAAACTGCCTTAAAGTAAAAGAGGACGGGGAGGGTCCGACCACTTTTTTTTTTTGGTTGTCACCGAAACAGCTACTACATCTGAGTAAGTGACTGAGCAAAGACTATGGCCAGTTGTGTGTCGGTAATTTATAAATCCATCCAAGTCACCGATCAACAGCCTTCTCCCAAGCTCCCTATCTGAAGATGCAACGAAAATTCAAACATCTAAAAAAGACTGTTGGCAAAGATATGGAGCAAATGAGCTCTTATGCGTTGCTAGTGGGCATGCACGCTGACCTCACCACGGGGGAAAACATAGTACACCCCCCAGCCCCCTTTTCACAGGGAAACAGACTGGAGACCCAGGAGGAGGCCTGAATCCGCAGGCGGTACTGAGCCCTATGCAGAGAGTATGCTTTTCCCTGTGTATGCACACTTAGTGAAGTTTAATTTATAAATCAGGCACAGTCAGAGATTAACAACAATAACTAATAAAACAGAACAATCACAATATAGTGTAATAAAAATTATGTGAATGTGGTCTCTCCCCCAAAGCATCTTCTTGTGCTGGGGGCGCCCGCCTTGTGGCCCAGTGAGACCGCACGATGCCACGTGACGACGTCACAGGAGGCACTCAGAACGACGTACACCTTAAACGTAGTCGTTGTTTACTCCTGGAGTTCTCCATTTAATGTTTTTGGACCGTGGTTAATCACGGGGAACTTAAACTTCACAAAGCAAAACTGCACACAGTGGGGGACTTTCCACTGAAGTCGAACACATGCCCCCCTCTGATGCGGCAACCTACTTCTAGACGCACACCCAGAAGAAACGAGGGCGTGTGTCCACGGAAAGTGGTGTACCCCAAGTGTGTTCAGAGCAGTTCGCGAGAATTCGGACTGAACAACACAGTACGAACGTTAGACAGCCGTCTCTCATCTCTGACAGTGTGATGTGGCAGAAAAACTGTTCTTAGGTTACTGGTCAGCTCAGTCGTCACATGCCCTTAACCCTTAATAGCTAATAGTCATTTGTACTGCTTAGTTTTCCTTTTTTCCCCAGTTCCCTTGGAGTATTAGTGTCTTTGTTACTGGTGGGTTTTTTTTTTTAAGATTTTTTCTTTTTTTTATTTTTAGAGAGGGGATAGGGAGAGAGAAAGAAAGGGAGAGAAACGTCGATGTGAGAGAGAAACATAGATAGGTTGCCTCTCCTACATGCCCCAACCGGGACCGAACCCAAAACCAAGGCATGTGCCCTGACCAGGAAACAACCTGCGACCTGAGGACGCCGCCCAACCAACCGAGCCACACCTGTCAGGGCAGCGACCAGCCTCTAAGAGTTCATTTCTGATTGACGATGTTAGCCACCTGTCACGCATTACCAATGAAATACCATTTTTTTGTTATTTTACTGTGGTGTTTTCTATTTTTTGGTTGTACAGAGGGTTGTGTATTGAAACATAATCATGTTCTTTTTTTTTTTTTAAGAATGTTCAAAGCAGCTGAAGACCATGCAAACGTTCATCCAGAAAATAAACGATGGTGTACACCCACAACGACACACACAACAGTGAAGGGCGGCTGGCACAGGCCGTGGGGGGGGGGGGTCACGTGATACCACTCCTGGCAGGAGACGTCAGCTGCAGAGGAAACCTGCCTACCACATGAGTTCATTCACATGAAGTTCAAGGTGAGGGTGGTTATTTTATGGTGATCTAAGTCAGAACACTGGTTCTAGACGAGGGGTAAGATTACTGATCAGGAATGGACAACAAAGCACTTTCTGGGGTGACAGAAATGTACTACATTTTCATCTGTGTGGTAGTTGGTGGCTGGGGAAGAGAAGGAGAGGAGAGAAACACATTAAGCTGCCAGTTAAGATTTGTTCATTTTACTTTATATGAGTTATATCTCAATTTTTAAAATGCAAATATCTATACAAATAAAGCTTAAGATTCTGTGTCTGAAGATATAATATGCCCCATTCTTAACCACAGGAATAAAATATTTTTTTTCCTTTTTTTTTTTTAAGATTTTATTTATTTACTATTGTGGGAGAGAGGGAGAGAAACATCAATGTGCAAGATACATCAATTGGTTGCTTCTTGCAAGCCCCCAACTGGGGACCGGGCCCACAACCCAGGCATGTGCCCTGACTGGGAATTGAACCAGCAACCCTTCAGTTCACAGGCCAGCACTCAATCCACTGAGCCACACCAGCCAGGGCTCTTATTTCTCTTTTTCTCTGGTAAGATAAGAGATGCAGGACGGAAGGCTAATAATAAAAGTTTTACTTAATTAAACAGAATACATACCTAAAGAACACAAAAACTTTCACAATGAAAGTAATTCTTAGAAAGGATATATTTATCTCTAATGTACTCTCCTGTAAATGAGTGATAATAGGACCATCTCACAGGGCTGCTGTCGTGATAAATTCACTAAGATTAAAAAGGGCACTTAATACACGACCTATCCATCACTTAATAATTTCTTAATTCAGCACCTACACATTAATATGGTACATGTTCATCACTTCCCAACTGTTTGACATAATTATCCATTTCCTCACTCTCTTTCAGGTCAACCCGCAAAAATTCTCAACCCCACAAGATGTTCAGTATTTGCTGCATAAACACAGAGAAGCTGCCTCCAAGCATGCAAACCATAAACAATGCCACCTGCATCCATAATACCCCAGCTGCCTACGCCTTGCTTCAGCCACCAGCATATACACAGACCTCTGGTGCTCCAAGGTTATGTTGGATATGAGGGTAAGAATGCCACAAACACCTGAGGCAATCTTAACTAAAATTTAGAAGAAAACATGTTTGTATTGAAACAGATATTAAGAAAACTACAATATTTGCTAAGCTAATACGTGACTGCTGAGAAATGTTGAGCTTTCATCACAGAAGCCAGTCACTTCAAACTTCATGCTTCGCTCCCTGCCCCCCGCCCCCCGCCCCTCGCCCCACCCCCTCAAGGACTCCTCGGACTCTCCACCTTTATTTCAGGACTGGCTGTCACAGCATGGGCACAGGAAACATGAAATTCCTGGCTCTCTACCTCATAAAACTCTAATCAAAGTACTGCCTGCTTTTATGCAACTTTAGCTGATGACAGTTTAGGCTATTTCCGTGAATTATAAGCAGCATTCCATCTTGCTTACTACCCTGCTAATAAGCGAAGTATTTACTCCCAGCGATGTTAAATGCAAAGCTGAATGAACAGGAAACTACAGTTAAGAAAAACAAAAATACCACAATAAGATGAACAAACTATATATGACTTTTAAAGGATACACTGAGGAAGTTTCATTTCTATGAAAGTGTGTTTTTGGCCCAACTGCATGCATGCCACAATGAAGTTTAACTTTGTTTAAACAATTAGTCACAGGGAACTTTAAATGACATTGTGAGGTAAAGTGAAAAATCAAACTGTTCTTTTTAGGATTAACCTGCCAGTAACCTTTGGATATCTTTACCCAAAGACCCCAGAATAAAATTTGTATTTTTTTGCAATTGCAAAAGCAAACAGGACAATTACAGGAAAGAAAGAAAAAAAACAACACAGAAGCAAAGAGATTATCATGTCAACCAGATCTTTCTAGTTTTTTTATTTTTATATTTAATGATAAACCACACATGCTGTTTTTAATCTCTTTTATATAAAGATTTCATGACTGTGTACTGAACACTCTAACAATGGCGGATATCTGCGGTCAAAGGGTAAAAGTTGCAGTTATGTAGGATGAGTAAGTCTAGGTATCTGTTGCACAGCAATTTGACTATAATTAATAATATTGTACTGAATACTGGAAATAGGCTAACAGAGCAGATTTCAGGTGCTCTCATCACACACAAAAAAAGTATAGCTATGTGAAGAAATATGTTAATTAGCTTGATTGTAATAATCATTTTACAATGTATACATATATCAAACATGTTGTATATTGTAATGTACATATTTTTATTTTTAAAAAAGTATATATATAGCACTAATGTTTATTGAGTATTTACTATGCACCAGATGCATTCTAAGCTATTTACATGAATTCACTTCTTTAATATTCAATAACCCAACACAGCTGTTAGTTACAATTATCAACTTTTTTTTTTAAGCCTCACCTGAGGATATGTTTACTGATTTGTGGAGAGAGGGAGAGAGAAACATCTGTCAGTTGCCTCCCGTACACGCCCCAACTGAACCGCCTGGCCAGAGCTACAATTACCAATTTTATTAAGACACCTGACCACACAACATGAATGTACTTAATGCCACTTAACTACAAACTTAATATGAACATTATCATTTTAATCCTTTTTATGTATTATTTTACATTAAAAAAAAAGTCCTTGCTGGTGTGGCTCAGGGGAGTGAGTGCTGGCTTGCAAACAGAAAGTTCATCAGTTTGATTCCCAGTCAGGGCACATGCCTGGGTTACCAGCCAGGTCCCCAGTTGGGAGCGTGTGAGAGGCAACCAATGGATGTGTCTCTCGCACACTGATGTTTCTCTCCCTCTCTTTCTCCCTCCCTTCCCCTCTCTCTAAAATTAAATAAATAAAATCTTAAAAAACAAAACAAAACAAAACCCTCACCCAAGGTACATATAGCTCTAAGCGGCAGCAGCAGCATTAGACTTCAAATAGCCTAGATCCCGAGCCTGTTTTTTTAACCACTGTTTAATGCTGGGCCTTTAAACTGTTTCCAAAACGATGCTTTGATGAGCCTTTCTGTAAGAGATCTTTTCACGTATCCTTGTTTTATTTTATCAGGATAAATATTTAGAAACAGAATTGCTAGGTCAGAGGATAAAACAAGCAATTTAAATAACCAGGTGAGCTGTCAGCCAGAGCTCATTTTGATCACCTTACAAAGAAGCCTAATGCAGTGGAAAAAAATCATTTGCAACAAATAATTGGATAGCTTCAAATATAGGGACAAGAATCACTAGGTACTGCAGAGCCACAAAGGACACTGAAGAAACGCTGGCATTCACCAACAGATTAAGTGCTTAAATGTCCCTTGGAGGCATTTATTTCTCAAACCTAGTCTTGACAACTGTGCAGATGCCCAGGAACCCACATCCACAGGACTTCCCATTTGTTCTCAACTTCAGCCATCACCTGCTTTAAAATTCTAAGTCCAAATTAGTGGAAGAGGGAATGGAGAAGAATATAATAGGCCCTCAAAAGTCTCAGATGAATCAGTTAGTGATCTATATTAAATCTACATAAATGCAAAGTTTACCCCTTATCACTTCATCATAGAGGGCAAGATCATTCGTGTTGCATTCTCTCAACAGGTCTGTCAGTGACACCGAACTTGTGGCCAGGATCCATGAAAAGCAGCTCTCCTATTCATTCCTGCCCGAAGGAAATAAATGTTTGGAGAAGCAACTGAACTCTACCAAGCACATGGTTTTAGGATCTTATTGAAGAGTGACACAAAAGTTCTGAAAAACACATGGAGCAAATATGAAGGCACTGCTATTATCAGCCTGAAGCCAGTCCGGCAGGTACCTTGGAACCCACAAACTAAACCTGGGCAGCTTGAGCAGGAACACTACCGTAAGAAAACGGAACACTCTCACCCAATGGGAGCACACCAAATCCTGTTGTTGGGACTTACGCTATTCTTCATAAATCAGAAGCTTGTTCCCTTCTACTTGATCACCTTGAGACATAATGAGAGTTTAAAAGAGATTTTCAAATAAGTTTTAAAAAAGTCAATGCCATAAAAATATTACTATTTACTCAAAAGTCTTCCCTGCCCAACCAAGCTACCTTCACTGTAACTTCAAGTGCACAATGAGAACCAAAGAAATACAATTTAGGGATTTCTTTTTCTATAAAATCTTTCATTGGGTTCTAGAAGCTATGCAACCATATGTTTTTCAATTAAATAGAACTTAATGTAAATCACAAAAAGTACTGTGGACCCTGAGAAAGAAGATACATCAAGAAGGTCTCCTGGTGGCTTAACTGGGCTTAAACTGGAAGAAAAACAGAAAAAGAAAGAAAACAGAGCTTAGCAGCCATTTCTATCTAACAGGAGCCTCACACAAGCTGTGTTACAGAGAAAAGACTGCACTGACAACCTGCTTCCTGCACTGAACTGCCTGCCTCCTGCTCTGTGTTACTGGTAACTGAGCTTGGAATTGTATGTCAACCAGGAGGACAGAGACTTTCACTATCTAATCAGAGCCATGCAACTATATTCCCATTAGCATCCTTACCAACCAATCAGAACAGCTCCACTCAGACCAATCAGGACAGTGCTTTTCGGACCAATCAAACTGCAAGAATTTGGAGTCCTCATTTGCATGAGGACAAACTAATCAGGGAGCAGAAGCAGGGACTTATCTCTACATCAGTTAGCTCCCCTCTCTCTCTGCCTTGGAGAGCACACTTTCTCTTTCCACTTAAGTCTAAAGACTGTGTTTCCCTGGCTGGAGCTGAAATACAAAGGCACCAAAGGTGTCTTGCAGGAGCAGAGTGGAGCAGACCAGACTGGGGCAGGGCAGAGCTGTCTAGCCAGAGGGGCCTTGCCCCAGAGCTTCCTCACAGGCACACTGTTCCATAGCTGCGCTGTTTCATAACTGAGCTGTAACACTACTGGGCTATTGACCACCTTGTTGTCACAACTGAGCTGTTTGTATTGAATGAAGTTTCCTTCTTCACCACATCCCAAATCGGCGCTGAACTGGTGCCAAAGACCATCACTTGACCTACCAACCATTAACACATATACTGCTTATTCTGTATTCCATTTTCCCCCGAATCACAAGTGTTCACAGTTCCATTATAGGTTCAAGAAAACATAAGCATATAAGTTAAAAAGAAATAATTGCTTAATCCTCAATCTTCCCATTTTAAAGATGGAACTGGAGCATCTAAGGCAAGTGCTACCTAAGGCCAATGAACAGGAAGATACACTCCTGTCCCTACAGCTAAGCAACTCCTGGGATCGTAACCTACAGAAAGTCTCACACGTGCCCCAAAGGAAACACGTAAATGTGTTTACTGCAATATCATTTGTTATAGAGAAAAATGGGAGGAAATAATAATTAAATGTCTATTAACAGGAAAATGGATACACTCCAGTGTGTTCAGCAGTTTAAAAGATTGAATGAAATCAAGGATCAATCTCAAAAACAGGGCTGAGCAACACAAGTGACGTACAGAAGAAAACACGCAATACGACAGCACTTCTACAAGTTTTAAAAGGAGCAAAATAACACCAACCGTTAATCATTATTTACACAGGCACACGCAACAACAGTATAAAATACACGACAGCAACCATTTAAAAAAGTACTGGGAAGAAAGGAAGGGAGGGAATGGGGCCGGAAAGGGATTCCAGGGGCTTCCACGGCACCTGCAATGTTCTATCTTTTAAATCGATGTAACGAAAAAGGTTTCATGATACTTTTTGTAATTACTGTGTTCTGAATTACTTTACAATATTCTTTCTTAATGTGTTGACCTGTCTCAAGAAATTCATATTTAGTTTGACAATATAATAGTTCAAGAAACAATTTCCTTTTTATTACAACCTTGGACTCCTTAGCAGAAATCTCTGATCTGGTAGCTACAGAAAAAGAGCAGAAGGGTACATCCTAAATTAAGAACTATCCCCATCGCACAGACATGCTGTGGAGAGCTTCTAGAACGTAACCGCTCACACTGCCCACCCACCCCTACACATGATCCCTGTTAGAGACGCCTGTGGCATTTCTGAAGCTAACTCTAGGAAAGTCATGTCTTTGAGCCCACCTAAACATTTTCAAGTAAAAGACGCTCAGTCATTGTTTGAACTTCTATCCTTCCGACACTCAAAGCCAAGCTTCTACCACCTCGAGGAGGTATTCCTAATTAGATGTGCCTCTTTCCACTCAGTCTCCAGGCGTCCACTGCTCAACAGTTGCCCATGAATAAATCAAGGGTATTTTTATGGGTCTGCTAACTGTATTTATCTTAATCTTTTCTGGGTTGTTCTATGCGTACCACACAGCTGTTACGGTTCACAAGTGGCATCATACACTGTGTTGGTCTCCCCATATAATCCCAGAGAATCCCTTACGAAAGGAGCCAGACTCTCTTGTAATAAACCCAGCTCTATGTGGTACTAAGCTCTGCCCATGGTCCTTGCTCAATAATACTGCAAACACTTGAGCAATCTCTGCCTCAATGGGCTGTGAGTCACTTGTTTTAATTTTTGAAACACACCCAAGTCCTTTAAATCTTTCTGAGTTCAGAGGTAAACAATGTACAGCAGTATACAACCTGCTTCTAGAACTCCTTCACTTCCCACTCCTTGAAACTAATTCCCGAAGACTACTGACTAAAGACTGCTCTTTAAATTTTAATAAGCCACGCAGAAACCCCCAACTTTTTTTGGAATTGTGAGCCACTTCCAATATAATCATAATTTCCACCCATGTCATACATGCACATTTTTTAGATGACAGACAATGAATGTACTCAGTATGAAAATAAGAATGCTATAAACTAAAATGTCCTAGGCTTCTTCTGAATGTCCACAGAAAATATGCAAAACTATGTATTTCTAGGGATTTCAATGGTAAACCTTAATGTAAAAGGAGACACTACCTATTTTCATAATCTGGTCCCTATCCCCTCTCCACCATCACCTCCCACCTCCTGACTTCAGACTAGTCCATCCAGGCTTCATTTTTAACCTTACAATTTCCCTGTCACTGTCTCCCAACCCCCAGCCCATGCACTCAGCCTGAGTCTTGCTAATGTGGGAGAGTCACACTAAAGAGATCATCACTTCCCCCCACTCTTTAAAAGTGTGGGTTCTCATACCAAATCACTCCGATTCTAATCCTGGTTCCTCTATTTACCAGCTCCTGTTCAACCTCTCGGTGCCTCTTCCATGCAAAGAGAATAAATAACCTTGCCTGCTTCTCTGAGCTGCTGTGAGGATGAACTAACCCTATAAAGGTAAAGCGCCTTGTAAGCGAACCACAAACATGCGCCATCACTGTTACCAACAGCCAGTGTGCCTCTGCCGTGTGTGCCGACAATGGACTCCTTATAGCCAAAATAAAACTCTTTTTCTGTACTCTGACCCACTACTCACAAAACTTGACTTCTGACACCAGATATGTGAGGTCCCCCCCCACACCAAGCAAGTGTCTGCAGACATCACCTGGGTGTTCCACAGTTTATCAATAATTCAATTCTAACACCACCTACCAGGGGTTAGCGCAAACCCCAAAAGTTAATAACCAAGGGCTCAGTCTCGCAAGCCTGCCTTCCCATGTCAGATGCCAACGGCAAGGCCAGGTTGCCTCCTGTGCTTCTGACTGTCCCAAGGCCCTCGGTTCATGTTTGACCATTTGCTAGAATGACTCACAGAACTCATCTTAACTTACTATTTTATTATAAAAAATGCAACTCAGGAACAGCCCATGAAGAGATGTGTAGCATAAGCAGGGGTGTCCAACCCAAGGCCTGCGGGCTGCATGCGGCCCAGGATGGCTGTGAATGTAGCCCAACACAAAATCGTAAATTTACTTAAAACATTGAGATTTTTTTTGTGATTAGTGTCGCAGTGTATTTAATGTGTGGCTCAAGACAACTCTTCTTCCAGTGTGGCCCAGAGACACCAAAAGGGTGGACACCCCTGGGCCGTAAGGCACATGGGAAGGGACTCAGAGTTTCATGTCATCGCAGTATGCCACCCACCCAGCACCCCAATATGCTCACCAACCAGGAAGCTCTCTGAACCCCATCAGCTGGCATTTCTATGGAGGCTTCAGGACATAGGCACAACTGATTAAATCATTGGCATTGGTAATGGAGCTCAATCTCGGGTCCCCACCCCAGACCCTCTAATCATGTGGCTGGTTCCCCTGGCAACCAGCCTCCTAATTAATACTCGGGGGGGGGGTTTCAAAAGTCACCTCATTTAACAAACTAAAGTGTGGTTGAAAGGGGCTTGTTATGAATATCAGAAGACACTCTTCTCACTTTTATCAACCTTACCACTTAGGAAATTTCAAGGGTTTTTGAAGTTTTGTTTCAGGAACAGACATGTATTTCTTGTTATAAATCACAACATCACAATGGCTCTCTGTGACTTCCCACAAGACAGCTGCTCTTGAGGGCAGGGGGTACTTACTGGCTTACTCCTCTGTCAGTCTTCAGAGCCGAGCGCTGGGAATAAAGCAGGCACTCAATAAACGTATGTTGATACCATAAAAGCAGAAAGAGTAACCTTCCTTCTACAGCATTAAATCAAAATGGTAGTACAGAGATAGTTCACCAGAGTGGCAGAGGTTTGGGGCGAACGCTCACAATCACTCCTCTGCCTACACAAATTCTAGAACACCCACCAAAGCGCTGGAAGTTCCACACATTTAGAGTATTCATTTCCACAGAACAGCAGTATCACCTGCCTATACATTTCAGGAAGGAAGGCAGAAGAAAGTAGATTTTATGGGAAATCCCAAAGCAAGGCTCTACAAATCAGTATTCAGCTAAACACAAATTCTAATCAGTCTATTTCCCAAAAAGAGATATAAACCACTTTGGGGTGTTTTTTTTCCATTCTTCTCTGGATATTGCATTAAAATATCTAATTATTAGGTATCCACTGGTGCCACAGGCAGGGAATAAAATGCAATAATACCAGCCCCAGCTGGTGGGGCTCAGTGGATTGAATGCCAACCCGTGACCCTTTGGTTCACGGGTTCAATTCCCATTCAGGGCACATGCATGGGTTGCAAGTCAGGTCCCCAGCAGGGGGCACACGAGAGGCAACCACACTTGGATGTTTATTTCCCTCTTTCTCCTTCCCCTCTCTCTCAAAATAAATAAAATCTTTTTAAAAAGTGCGATGATACCACATTCAACATAGTATATTTTATCTTCAAAGACTGCAAAAATATAACCAGCTAATCCCCTCCAGTCCTCTGAAGTCTCTTATCAAAAATAATAAACAAAAGGACTGAAGAAACAGATTTTAACCCAAGAGAAAAAAACCATTAAAATAACAGCACATCTATTGAATCTCATTGAATTTATTTCCTAACATCTTCTTGTCATGTTAATTTTCAGCTATTTGGCTGCGGGATGCATATCCACATTCTGGTCATCAAAGGCTTTGTTCTAAAAAAGTTAAAAATATACTGAAATGGTTTGAGAAGTTTACTTTTACAGTCCATAGCCACATCAAGATTTATTTTTCTCTTGTTCCTTCAAATAAATCTCAAGTGCTTCCAATTCAAGAATTATGATCTCATGCTACAAACCTTTGTTCTTGCCCCAGCCACTCTCCTGAACTTGAAACCCCTGATTCCAGTTGCCAGCTGAATGCTACACGAACATTCTGCAAACCTGCCCAAGAGTGAGCTGTGCTACCACCTCACTAGACCTGCTGCACCTCCTCCTAGGTCCTCTACTTCCACCATGGCAGTCTGGCCTCTCAGGTACCTTCCACACTTCCTTCTCCTTCTTTTCCCTCTTCTCCCTCCCCCCACTGGCCAATCAGGTGCCAATCTGCCCACTCAACTTCTGGAATACTCACCTTTCCCACAGCAGCTGCCCCATTTCTAGTCCTAAGGACCTTCAGCCAGGTCACTGCAATAGCCTCCCAAACAACAGCCCTGCCTCCCTCTAACTCTGCCATAAATTGCTATTGGTTTCAAAATCATAGATCTGACCACATCACTTCTCCCTAAATGGCTCCTCCTTACCACACCACACCCACAGGGTGATACCATTTGCTCCACCCACACCACCAGCTGGTTCTCCAGACACACCATTGCTCCCTCTTCTGCCTCTGTGGGTTTCTCTCTACGCACACATGCACACCCAACTCCTCCGTCAATGTCCACTCATCAAACTCCTCGTCACCTACCCACCCCTTGTATCATGTACATGTTCCCAGATTTAACCCCTCTCCCCCACCGTGCCCATTCTTCAAATACCATCCCTTTGACTGGGAAGGCAGCCTTCTCCTTCGACAGTCCCCTCTCCCTCGCCTGTATTCTCACTCCCAACACCTGCTCTTTCTTTCCACTCACATCTCATCTAAAAATGATGACAACTCCGTACAACCTCCCTCCACCTCACGGCCTCCTTCCTTTATCACACTGTCCTTCCTTCCCAGCCACGCTTCCCAGAAGAGCAGCCTACACTCACTTTCCCCATTTCCCCCGCAGCCATTCACTCCTCTCCCCGCTGCCCTCAGACTCCCACCCCGCAGCTCACAGAGGAGACTCTCCTCAAGGTCTCCAGAGACCGCCCTCCCCTGCAATGGCTCGACTTCTTGGCTTTTCTGCAGCACTTTTCCCACTGAGCAAGGCCTTGTTCTTGAAGAGGGCCCCACCTCGGCTCCCAGGACATCCACTCTTTCCTGGTTTTCTTCCTGCCTCCCTACCACCTTGGTTATCTCCAGGGACACACCCTTCTTCTATGCCTACCCTTTAAATGCTGGTATCTGCCATGCTTCTGTCTGAAGACCTCATGGCTTCAACAAATCCCAAAGCTCTCTCCCCAGACCAGGGCTACCTCGTCGATCTTCTGGACCAGCCCAGGAAACTCGGATACCCTACAGATGTCTCAAATAATACAAACACCCAGATTCATTCTTTCAGTATCTACTGACTGCCTGGAATCAACACATCGTCTGAACTTATCTTCCCTCCCAAATCGGATCTTTCTTCTATATTCCCTTTCTTGGTGAGTGGCAGCATCATCCTTCCTGCCACCCAAGCCAGAAACCCGCAATTCACCGCTGACTCCTCTCTCACCACCCCAACTCCCACATTCATCGCTACCAAATCCTCCCAGTTCACCAGTTTGTCCAACCTGGCCCCTCCTCCGCCGGATCCCCACTCTCACTGCCTGCCTTCCCACCGCAGCAACTGAGCAGCCACTGCGGCCGGCTGGACAGAACGTGCTCCTGCGGTGGACGTGGTTGGATACATGTTCTGAGAGCCACAAAGAAAGGTTCAAAACTGCCAAGCAGGTTTTCAACTTTATGTTTTTATCTTTTTTGGTGACAAATTCTACAACTGGGGGAATCTATTACTTAAAGTTCAGCCCACATTTTCCCTTCTGTTCACTATAATTCTTAAAAATCAGGAAGTGCCCTAATGCATGGAATGCCTGTGTGTGAATTCAGAGATAATTCAAATCATGTTTAACAACCGTCACATTTAGGATCTGGACACTAGGGGTGTCGCTTCACTCAAAATGCCAACACAACACTACAGCTCACCTAAACCATTCTGACAGGATACTCACTTTCATACGGCCAACGCTGCAAATTCAGATGAATACAAAATGTAAGGAGCAAGCTAAATCAGCCATCCCTTCATATGATCCCATCACTCGTTTTCCAAATCTAAAATGCACCACATTTTTCAGGGATACGGGGATATGGTTAATGAAAAGAACTGGAGTCACTAAAAAATAATTTTTTATGATTTCCATAGCTGGAAAAAAAAACTTCGTATAATTATGCATGAAAGCATGTTCCATCTACTTAAAAGAACAGCAGAAAATCTCAGACTCTTCAGGTTAAAAGGGGCCATTCCAGCTAGTTCATTTCTTTGGAGTTAAAGTTATGTCATTTTATATTATCAATAATCCCTCAAATGTTTAAAAGGCCAATTTTGAAGAAATACCTTTCCTCTAGGGTCCTGCTGAAATAGCCCCTGAAGTATAGATGAAATTTGAAACAGATGAAAGTTCTAAATAAACGGCTCATATTAAAGATAATTCTTCTCAGAAAAGACAATGACTCTATAATGAATCAAATTAGTCAACACACTCAAGAATCATTGGGCGCATCCTCTATAAAGTGAAGCCCCTAACCCTTGAAAATGTTCATTTATATGAGGAAGACAACACTAAAATTTACCTGTAGCAATCAAAGGACAAGACATGACAAATGAGCCTTGAACTGGGTGGGTATTCTGAGTAAGGCACTCACACCGGGTGTGGGCAGCCTCTGGAGGCCTCACATCTGGGTATGCTGTATTAGACAATGGGCTCTGATGTTTTACGATGGAATTCAACCTGCTAAAGAAGTCTTCTAAGAACATTTACCGGGCAGGGGTGTGTGCAGACCAGCTGGAATAAAGGAGGCACTAAAAACAGAAAAATTAAATCTTCCAAAGGAAATGAGTAATTCTTCACTCCCAAATGCTGCGCCACCCCACAAGCAGTGCGCCTTCCAGGAGGCACAGTTTCATCACCGTGCTGCCTTCTGGGTCAGCGGCTGACTCTCATCCATTCATCCTGCCCGGTGCCCGAGGACTGTCACACTGCTGGTGGGCTCTTCCTTAAGCACTCCTTGACATTATATTAGTAACTCCTGCAATCTCCAAGTTCAGAACAACTCAGTGTTCCCTTTGGCTGCATGAAACCCATTCTTGCTGGCACTATACATGGATGAATTAAATACCCTCTTGATTTCTTTCCTAAGACATTCCCTCTTTAGGAAAAGAAATAATGTTACATGTCATACTTATTTCTCAAACACCAATGACTAATCAATTTAGTTAAGTTGAACCAGATACGACCAGATACGAACCAGATATGACCTAAGCTAGCATTCAACCAGATACAACCTAAGCTAGCTGTTTCTAAACAAATTTGTTTGACATCTTAATACATGTCAGGGAATCCCTTTCAATGCCTTATCTCTGTTGATTTTCCCCAATCAGGAATTCATATCTAGAATAAATTTGTCACAGAACTGGACAGGGCCTTTGAGGAAGAAAGAAGCTCAAAGCGGTTCGGTAATTCTCCCTCTGCTAGTCGACAAAGAACCAGGCCTAGGACCCAGGTCGCCACGTCCTCAGCCCCAAACACTTTCCTTTTCCCCTCAAGGCCCCGCTTTCACATGATACAGAATCTATTACCACTGTTTTATTTTGCTATTACTCCCCCTGAAACCAAAAGAAGTCTGCTTCACTGCCCTGAACCAACTTCTTTTTGATTATAACTCTGACACAAGTCTGATCAAATGGAGATCTGGTGATCAATTATCGAATATTGACGGCCCCTCCTGTGCCCTGCACCAGGCACACTAGCGATGCAGATGTGGTGGTGAATGGGACAGGCATGGTCTGCCCTCGGGAAGCTCACAGACAGGATGATCTGGAAGGCTTAAACTAAATTTGCTCCAGTCCCCTGATGCTCCCAACTATGAGCTGGACTGCCACCTTTCTCCAAAGCATCTGAGGGCTTCGGCAACAGCACAACCGAGTCATAAGGCAATTTAAACTTGCTGCTTAGGTATAATTGCTCAGGTTCCCCAAACACAAATCACTACGATGCAGATCAAAATAAACATACATGAATGAGATTGAGGAATACCTCCTTTTCAACAATTATTTATCGAGTAAGTGTCAGCTGCAATAGTAATGCAGGCTGAAATTTTATAATCAATTTACAAGAGACACTGGGTTGGGCGTTGTCCCGCAAAGCAAAGGGTCGCCTGTTGGATTCCCAGTCAGGGCCCACGCCTGGGTTGCAGGCCAGATCCCCAGGTAGGTGCGTGCGGGAGGCAGCCAATAGATGTTTCTCTCGCACATGGTTGTTTCTCTCCCTTTCTCCCTCCCTTCCCCTCTCTCTGAAAATAAATCTTTTTAGAAATGTTTTTAAGTGATTAAAAATAATCACAATGGCATTCAGAATATAAAGCCAACTTTAGACAACCAATTTATTGTAAGACACAGAGTCCAAGGAAAGGGAAGCTGGCAGTGAAGAGGGAAAAGCAAACCCCAGGGGGCTCACGTGGCTTTAAGGAAGAGGTTTCCCACTGGATTCCAATACTCATACCAGTTTTACAGAGCATAAATGAACTCTGAAGAGTTAGCCAAACAGACCACATGACTCACTGAGCTTCTTTAATGCCTGCATTCAAATTTTGCATAAGCAAGCTTGCTTCCGAACTGTGGATGTGTCCAACAAGGCTGAAATCCCTTGGAGCAGAGATAGACACTCTGCGGGTCCGAGGCCGGGAAGGCCGCCACCGGAGTGGAACTGGGCTCGGGCAGCCACGGCATCACCCTGTGCAGTGCGTTACACAGTTTGCATAAATTACCTCATTCGATTTGGTCTTACAGAAACCAGAAACACGATAGTGACTAAGTCCCTAAACAATGACCACAAGGTGATCTAAACCTTCTGGAGGAAAAAGGAAAGCCCCCAGGAAGCAGGATTTGTCAAGGGTTGAGCCAGCAGCCTTGAGCAAGACTGCAGCCAGAACCCTGTAGCCACAGACAGATAAGAGAGGGAAAACAGAGGAAGCTGGGAAGGAAAAAAAACTTTCATATAATATGTTAATTTATATTCGATACATAAACTATTGGGCTGGGCAAAAGAGCCATACTTTCAACATGCCTGCTCATTCAGAAGTTGGTGAAGACTTTGATAAGTGGCCTCAGGCTTGGTCAGAAGGACAAAGCCCCTTTATCAGAAAACAAAGGCACCACAGATTCAGACTAGAGAGACAGAGACAGAGAGACAGAGAGACAGAGAGAGAGACAGACAGACAGAGAGAGAGAGAGAGAGAGATGAGAGATGAGAGAGAGAGATAAAGAGACAGAGAGAAAAATAAGCATCCAGGATTGACTGAAGCTCCTTCCTGATCAATTACACTGAGATTCCCAATTCATTTTGGTCACTCAGGCCAAAGAGATACAACCTAATTTCCTGCCATCTTTTATTCTTTTATGGATTATTAGTTCACTTCAAATCTCTCAACCCGTCAGTTCTCCATTCAGCGTAGCACCCTGAAATGAAAAGTATGTGACCATACATAGTACAACCTTTTAAAAATAACAGTTACTAATATTTATTACTGCTTGTTCTTTGACAGGCATGCTACTACTTTACAGATGAGGAAATTGAGACTTAAAGAGGTACAATGACTGGCCCAAAGTACTGATGTAACTCAAACTGCCTTATAACAGCACAGCAACTCGCAGTCAGTTGTCAATTAATTAAGAGTACACACCTATTGGCCCATTACAAAATCCAGTTCCCTTTTTCTCAACAGTAAGAGTTTTTAGCCCTCACCTCAAGAAAACAAGATCCACCATAATGTTAATTTTGAAACTGTACACTACCTCTTCGGGGAAAGATTTTTTAAATCCTTACCCAAGGACATTTTTCTTCATTGCTTTCAGAGAGAGGGGAAGAGAGGGGGTAAGGGAGAGAGAAATATCGATAAAAGAGAGAAGCATTGACTGGTTGCCTCCCGTACACACCTGGATCAGGGATCAAACTGCAACCTTGGGTTACAGAACAACGTTCCAACCGAGCCACACCAGCCAGGGCAGGAATGAATTTTAAGTTGGTTTGATGATACTGATAGTAGGTCTGCCTTTCTGAAAGGATACCCCCCTTTCCCTGCACGATCCACCTTCAAATCCTCTCCCCAATGGCAGGAATGATCATGCTTTGGGTACAGTTTACAGGACAAATTTCCTCTGGCAGAGACTCACAGGACAGTCAAGGACCAAACCCCACCTCACACAGCAGCACCACCAAACTCATTCCAACCGCGCCACGTCACGTGCACCACCGCTGGTCCTCAAGGAAAGCAGGAAGGTGACTTTCAAACGTCAGAAAGATCTAAAAGGGCAATACCTTCCCCCCAAAGGACAACAGGCAAAAAAAAAACCCCAAAAGTGCAACCTACAAGCCTGTTTAAAATGAACAGAAACAGACCTTAAGGGAATCACTGGCCACAGTCCAGTACCCTTAAATTCACCTTTGCTGTGCCAATGAACCTGGGTCGGCTTCAGGCCTAAGTGGATTAAAGCCTCTGTTAGTTTCATTCTGATCTCAACACTGCACTGAAATCAGAGTCCAAGAAATCAAGTGAACTTTAATTCCCTTGGAATGTTCTATTAACTGTAAAACACTGGAATGTTCACTTCATTTTAATGTTGGTATTTCCCTCCTCCGTAATGCACGCAGCTATTGTTTCTGCTTTCGTAAGATTTTGGGGGGGGTTGTTTGTTTTGCTGTTTGGGAACTCTACCATATACACACAAATTTCTATGCCTTAACTGGCAAAATATCAAAGAATATTCCTCAAGACAAACACTTGTGGTAAATGTTCAGAGTCAGTTTGTCTAAGAATCCTAAGATAGGAGGGTTTATAATCGATCTAAAGTCAGAAATAACCCTTCACATCCTTTTAACAGATTCACTTAATTAATTCACGACTGTAAGAAGGAACAAATTAAATCAGGGCACACTAGGAGTTACTCAGAGAAGATTAAGCAACGACGTCGGTCAGAGGCAGGCCTTAAAATACGCAGCGACGCCAGAGCCCCATCTACTTGCAATTTTTCAACAAAAAACAATGAGCTTGTAAGTAAATAGTAGAAATATCCTCTTGGCAGTTGCAGCTTGTGATTGTTTGTCCTACCACCCCAGCCGGTGGAAAACTGGCACTAAATACACTGAAAATCAAAGACAAACAGGCACTTCCAGTCACCCCTTTCTTACGTGCTTAGTAAGAGACACATCATCCAGCTCCCCACCCTCTGCATCCCATGGTCGGCTGCTCAGGACGCTGATGCTCTCCTAGCAAGGCCCTTCCTGCGCCATAATTACAGGAGTAACAAGTCTTTTGCTCCTCGTTTCAGTGATGTCAGCCTGAAACACACTCGAAGGTATTTCGAAATGCCAGAATGTGTAATGTCCCTTAGGTACAGAGTAAGCAAAAAAAATAACCTGAAGTTCAGCTGACCACAAAAAAAGGGGAAGCATCTCTGAGCTAAACATGTACACACAGCACTCAAGGGCCATGCTCTCAAGATTTCCGCTTCCCTAACAGACACATGCGCGCTCCAGGCCATGCATAAACAGTGCTCACACCAAGAGGAAGATCCACTTAGAAGTACAAAAATATTGAATTCACTGTTAACTATAGGAATGCAATTTAGGTAACAATGAAGTACCTTTATGAAGTTTCCCCTCTGTTTTAATGACTATATGCAATGGAGCTAAGGGTGCATGCACTATTTAAACATATAGCCCTAGAGCCATAAAGATGGCCACAGCCTCATGTTCAGTAAAATTCCATATTGTACATCTATCCTACAAAAATGAATCCAAGGTGTTCACTGCAGTGTTACGCACAGTAACAAAAATTAGAAACAGCCAAGTTTTCCAATATTTGGTGGAGAATGCCTGCTCCAGAACATACAATGTGGACCTGAAAATGATAACTGACATCATGCAGTAAGACCTCACAATTCTAAGTTTAAATAGCAGATTCAGCCCTGGCCATGTGGCTCAGTCCGTTGGAGCATCATCCCATATACCAAAAGGTTGCAGGTTTGATCCCTGGGTCCCCAAGTGGGGCACATACAGGAGACAACAGATCCAGATTGAGTCTGTCTCTCCCCCCACCTCCTCTCTCTCTCTGCAATCAATAAATATAGCCTCAGGTGAGGATTACATAAATAAATAGGAGGATTCAAATTCATTAGTATTTTATTCCTCAACAAATACAAACAGCAGTACCATATGATCCAGCAAGGCCACTTCTGGATATATATCTGAAAGAATTAAAAGCAAGGTGTCTAAAAGATACTTGTACGTGTACACCGTGTTCACAGTGGCATCATTCACAGTAGCCGAAAGGTGGAAGGAACTCAAGTCCGCCGACTGACAAATGGATAAACAAAATGTGTTGTATACATACAATGGACTGTTATTCACACTCAAAGGAAGGAAATTATGACACATACTAAAACATGGATGAACCTTCAGTGAAATAAGCCAGTTATAAAAAGGCCAATACTGTATGATTTCATTTATATTAGATATCTGGAATAGTCAAACTCACAGAAACAGAAAGTAGGGTGGTAGTTGCCAGGGGCAGGATAGGAGAGAAATGGGGAATGTTTAATGGGTAGTTTGAAGTTTTCCAAGGTGGAAAGGTTTCTGGAGATTGGATGCACAACAATGTAAATGTACTTTAACCCTAGTGAACTGTGCACTTAAAAATGGTTAAGATGGTAAATTTTGTTATGTATATTGTTATGTACATACCAGTACAGTGAGATTATACACATGTAAAACAAAGGAAAAAAACTAGGAAACAATTCCGCAAAATTACATTTGGATTAGGATAGTAAGATAATGAACCATTTTACCCTAAACTGTGATGTGATTTTTATAGCAATCATGTTATTTTTAAAAATGTAAGACCATATAGCTTTAACTACCCATAAAGCTTAAAGTCCTTCACAGGTGGGGGCAGAGAGCATGCTTATGGGAAATTACTCAAACTTTTAGGTGGGAGCCAAATTTTTAACTAAGGTTTTGCTCTTTACCACACATGAGAGACAGTCTACATATACTAAATCAATTCCGTGAGAGCAGGTGTCAGTCCGTTTTGTTCACCAAATTCCTAGCACCAGTTTGCACGCTGTTGTATTCAACAGACACCCAGGAAATGAATTCAGAAAACTACCTTCACAATCTTAACACACACACAAACTTCGCCCAACTGGCACTGATTTCATGAAAATGCTTTGCTGATTACATCCTAAGTCTCTTAAATCCAAGAGCTTCTAAATCTATTCTTCTGGTCTCCAATGCCCAAATTCATCCTTTTTCATCCTCTAATTATCTCACTTTGTTTAGCATCTGGAAAAAGAACAGTGCTGCAATGTGTAATTAGTAAATTATTCTTAGCTGACTGAATCGTGTAGCAGCAGTAAGCAATTACAGGCCAGAAAGTGCGTATTCCTCTTGCTGTTTTAATACTCTCTGACAAAATGAGCCCTCTTCTCTGTACACTGAGGGCGAAGTTGCAGTTTGAATGCGGCATGGTTTTATCCTATCAGCTCAATGTGAAAAAGGGAAGCTCCCCACACACAGGTTTCACAACCCCCAAAATGCTGGTATGTGTGACCCAATCTAGGCTGAGAAGAAACTATTCCCAACAGTAAAAGGGCAAGTTCCCGTTCACAAAGAAAAAGCAACCCGGCTTGCCCAGCGGGCACGCCCTCCAGCCAGCCACCCACCTACAGCCATCTAGATGGTGGAGACTCAGCCCCAAATAACAAGAGCTAGCAGCTCTGCTTTAGTAAACTGTTGTCCAACAGAAACACAGTGCGAGCCACCTGTGTTATTTCCAATTTTCCAATAGCCACGTTAAAAAATAAACAGATAAGCCCTGGCTGGTGCAGCTCAGTGGATTGAGTGCAGGCTGCGAACCAAAGGGTCACCAGTTTGATTCCCAGTCAGGGCACATGCCTGTATTGCAGGCTAGGTCCCTAGTGGGGGCACATGAGAGGCAACCACACATGAATGTTTCTCTCCCTCTCTTTCTCCCTCCCTGCCCCTCTCTCTAAAAATAAATAAATAAAACCTTTAAAAAAATAAACAGGTAAAAAAATGAATTTTATTTAAGTCAGATATCCAAAATATTATTATTTTAACACGTGATCAATACTTTTAAATTACTGTGATATACTGGATAGCCTCTCCTTTGTCTTAGAAATCCAGTGTGTGTTTCAAACCCACAGCACACCCCTCCATTCCAGCCAGCCACACTTCAAGTGCGCAGTCAACACGTGTGGCTGGTGTCCACCCCGTTGGACGCACAGCTTTAGCATGATCATAGCATGTAGCATGATCACTTCTATTTCAGAGTCACTTGTAACATTTTTACATGTATTTCACATTTTAGTTATTTTTGATGAACTTGGACATCCTTCTTAGTGTATCTCTGTCCCTCTCCACTTAAAAAAAAAATTAACAAGTAAACAAAAACTGTTTGACTAGCCAGTGATAGCCAAACCAGAACCAAATGAACTAAGAGGAGAAACCTGGAAAATGAACCTCGTCCCAAGAGACTGGGACACTCTGGTTAGACTACTGACTCTGCTGAACGCACTCGGTGTCGTTTGGCGTGCTGCGGCTGGAGCCCACTCGTCTGCAATGTTAGCACAGGAGTCCGCAGGGAAACGTGACCAGTTTTTCAGGGATCAGCTTCTCAGCCAACATTTCCACGCCACTCTGTACACACGGTGTGCTCCTGAAAAACTGACGGTACAGAGATTCCTTTACACTGAGGAACAAGCTCTTCAAAGGAAAATTAGAGAGATGTATTGTCTGTTTAATAAGCTTTTAAAAAATGTTCCTGAGGCCAAGAACTTCATTTTGTTCACGGCTCTGTCCCCAGAGCCAAGCGTCCGTGTGTGGGGCACAGAGTAAGAACTCAGTAAATTGTGGAGTGCACAAATGGATGATGGTCTTTCTTAAAATTCAGGGGAAGTACACAAAGTCATATTTTAAATCCTCACCCAAGGACATTTTTTCATTGGTTTTAGAGAGAGAGGAAGGGAGAGAGAGAAACATGGACTGCTTGCCTCCCGCACTCGCCTGACCAGAGATGGAACCCGCAACCTAGGTGTACGTTCCCTGAGCGGGGCTCAAACCCGCAACCTTTCAGTTCAAAAGACAAGGCTCCAACCAACCGAGCCACACCAGCCAGGGCTACATGTGGTCCTTTTTAAATGACTACTACATATAAGATCCTGTGGAGACTTAGGGTCTACTTGCATGAGGGCGAAAATTTGTGTACATTTGTGTATAAAGGAAATTAAGAGTACCAAGTACTGGGACATCCATTCATAAAGAGTAGGCTTTCATTTGCCTTCTACGTACCAGGCATTTATTTTATGTGTCAATGAACATGCTAGTCTCAATCTTCCTTAAATAAGATATCACCACAAATTATAATTTTTGCTGTGAAGGAAGAGCACAGGGCATGGTTCAGAAAAACTCCTCTGAGAAGGTGTTTTCAGAACATGTGAAGAAAAAAGTAAGCTGACATGTGAAGAAAAAAGTGAGGCAAGTAATGTCAGGTCCAAATTCTGTGATGGGCAATAATTTGGGTCCTGAAAGTAACCAAGAGAAAGCCAGTGTGACCAGAGCCCTAGCTACACACTGTTATTTAAAAGTTGTTGCACCTGAGAGCCGGGTCTTGTAATACAGATACTGTATTACAAGGCAGTGTGCAGGGTGGGCAAAAGTAGGCTTACAGTTGTTAGTATTGAAAATAATACAAGAATAAAATGTGCTCTGTGTACTCACAACGGCAAACCTACCGTCGCCCACCCCTGTATATTAGCTCTTCAACGAGACAAGGACACCATAGGCTAAATTACCTAAGATATGTCCTTTAATTAAATAAGGAGCTCCTCTGCATCCACCTACTATATATCCCATTGGGTCTTTTTATCATGCCTTCTGAAGAGGGGCCAGGCTAGCTAATGGCCTTGGGCCAAAATAGAAATGAAAAGCAAGCCTCAGACTGGGGCCTGTATCAAAAGACAGACACTGTGTGTGGGAAGTCGGGGGTACGGGAGAGCTGCTTGCTCAGGGCTGAGAAGAGCTGGTGATCAAGCCACAGTACAAAGCACTTGGTCAGCCTCATTTTTTTCTCCCAAAAAATGAATGTTTACATTTATGACACACACTGACTGCCAAAGGAAGTCCAAAAGAATAACCACATTATTAGATATTTTTAGCTTTTCCTTTCATAAATATTTTGTGACACTGCTTTCCAAATAATTCCAAATCTTCCGAGTTAACCAGTAGAAAAAAAGGGAGTAAAGAGTGTATTGTTCACATATGAGGATGTATGACATTGGTGACTAATTTTCTTTTGAGATTCAGTTAAAGGAATGAGTCTTTGTGAGTCCTGCTCACACAAACACAAAACTCCATGGATCAATACTACATAAGAAGACAATAGCCCTGATGAGTGTGGCTCAGTTGGTTGAGCACCGTCCCACAAAGCAAAAGGTCGCCAGTTCAATTCCTGGTCAGGGCACATGTCTGGGTTGCAGGCCTGGTACCCAGTTGGGGCTCGTGCAAGAGGCAACTGATCGATGTTTCTCTCACACATCAATGTTTATCTCGCTCTCTTTCTCCCTCTCTTCCCTCTCTCTAAAAATAAATAAATAAACACCTAAAAAAACATGTCACCTGCAAAAAGTGACAATTAAAAAAATAAGCACACAATATATCAGACACGGAGATAAGACGTGCAAATCACCATGCACCAGGCAAAAGGACTGCTGGGACTGTTTACATTCAAAAATCAGGGGATTGACCCACTTCAGATGGAAAGACACATGCAGACTGAAAGTAAAGGGATGGAAAAGACCTATCATGCAAATGGAAACAACGACAACAACAAAAGCTGGGGTAGCAATACTTCTATCAGACACAATAGACTTTAAAACAAAGGCTATATGTAACGAGATTAAGAAGGACATTTCAGAATGATAAAGGTATCGACCCAACAGGAGACTATAACCCTTGTAAACATTTATGCACCCAACATGGGAGCACCTCAATATGTAAGGCAAATATTGATGGACATAAAGGGAAAGACTGACAGAGTCACAGTAGGGAACTTTAACACCCCAATGACATCAATAGACAGATCATCCAGATGGAAAACCAACAGGGAAACAGTGGCCTTAAATGACATATTAGATCAGAGAGATTTAATTCATATTTTTGGAGTAATTTACTCAAAAACAACATAACATACATTCTTTTCAAAAATACATGGAACATCTTCCAGAATAGACCACATTATTAGGCCACAAAACAAGTATCAACAAATTTAAGAACACTGAATTTATATCAAGCATCTTCTCCAATCACAATGGTATAAAACTAGAAATCAATTACAAGAAAAAAATGAAAAACATATATGGAGGCTAAATAACATGATGCTAAACAATCAATGGGTTAACAACAAGATCAAGGAAGAAATCAAAAGACACCTTGAGACAAATGAAAACACAACAACCCAAGAATTTATGGGACACAGCCAAAGCAATTCTAAGAGGGAAATTCATAGCCTACCTCAAGAAACAAGAAAAATTTCAAATAAACAATTTATCCTTACACCTAAATGAACTAGAAAAATAACAAACAAAACCCAAAGTGAATAGAAAAAAGGAAATAAAGATCAGAGCAGAAATAAAAAACAGAGCCCCCCCCAAAATACAAAAGATCAATGAAACCAGAAACTAGTTCTTTGAAAACACAAACAAAATTGATAAACGTTTATCCAGAGTCATCAAGAAAAAAAAGAGAGGGCCCAAATAAACAAAATCGTAAATGGGAAAAGATAGTAATAATATAGGGATTAAAAAGTTAGTATAGCCAAAATACTTTAATGTTGTAAAATATCACCAAAACTTCTAACAGAAATGCTGAATACAACAATGTAACTTATTAATGCTGATTCCAGCAGTAAGACACAGAACCAAACAGAAAGGCACAAAAATATTTAAATTAGAATAAGGGGAGAACCCATAGGGCAAATTTGAAGCCTGTTATATGGAGTCTCACAGACCTGCCTTATCAAACCATTCTTCAGTATAACTTTTTAAAAGGTGTGCATGGAATAATAAAAATTAAAAAGTACGAGTGGTCCAGAAGACAATTTCAAGTGTTTCAAGACCTCTTGGATGGAGGGAGGTAGAAGAGGGTAAAAGAGGGATAAATAGTGACAGAAAGAGACTTGACTTTGGGTGGGTGAACACACAATACAATATACAGACAATGTATTATAGAATAGTACACCTGAAACCTATATAATTTTATTAACTAATGTCACCTCAATAAATTCAATAAAATTTTTTTCAATAACTTAATTTAGAAACAAATTTTTAATTCAAGTATATCATAAAACAAACAAACAAAAAGCCTCGACCTTTAAATATTCTACTCCTAAAGCAAAAATAGGTGTCTCATCTCCTTATTCCTATTAACCATCAAAGGCTCAGGAAGAAAAGTGATCACTTTAGATACGGAATAAGATGTGCTCCAACAGATTAATAATTTTGATCAATTTCTACTCTTGGAAGTTTAATGTGTCCTATACTTACAGGTAGGTTGATTTTATTAGCAACTCAGAGAATTATGAATTACAGAACTACTCACATTCTTGGTTCTGCTTGAAACAATACAGTCAACACACAAGTATAAATCATTAACACTGTAATGAAGATGTATGCAGAAAGGGAGGGGGCAACATTTTAAGAAATTCCTAAACTACAGATGTCCATATTTGTAAAGGGAAAATCAAAAATTTTTAATTTTTTAAAATATTTTATTTATTTATTTTTAGAGAAGGGAAGGGAGGGAGAAAGAGAGGGAAACATCAATGTGTGGTAGCCTGTCATGCACCCCCTACTGGGGACCTGGCCTGCAACCCAGGCATGTGCCCTGACTGGGAATCCAACAAGCCACCCTTTGGTTCACAGGCCAGCACTCAATCCACTGAGCCACACCAGCCAGGGCAAAAAAAAATTAATTATTTTTATAACCAAGAAGAAACAAAAAGGAAAGTGGGATTTGTGTCGGAAAACTTGAGTTCCAGCCTTTCCCCTACGTGTGGCCCCTTAGTCAAATCACTTAGCAAGACCTTACCTTTCATGACATTAACACCCCAGAGGGTCTCTGGGAAAATCTTAAGATATGGTACATTTTAAAACCTTTAAAGAGCCAATTATTAACAAATGAGGAAAGCATTCATTCATTCAATTAATACAGTATTCACTGACCAACCACTGTGTCAGGTACTGACGGGAGCCCTGTGAATACAGCAATAAACATAGCATCCAAACTGCCACAAACAGCTGTATGTTCATTCCCTTTACATCCTCTATTCTGGGTTTTAACCCTTTTACTTAGAGAGACAGACAGACAGAGACAGAGAGAGAGAGAGAGAGAGAGAGAGAGAGAGAGAGAGGGAGGGAGATAACCAGTATATAATATGAAAGAAAATGGTAACGGTTGCTTTATATTTGAAAAGTTTTTGTTATTGTTGGAGACAGAAAAATCGTTGGGCTACGTTCCTTTGCCTGGCACAAGAAGAAAGACATTTCTCACCCATCCCCCTTTCTCCCCATCCTGCATTTACGACAAACAGCTTCCTTTCTCTGGATATTTTCAAGAGTTCTAAAACGAAACGTTCCTGGCCTTTCCACCAGGTGACTGGGCACCAAAGGGGGGGAAAAAATCACTATTATGGATAATAGATCCTTACGGCAACACCTCTCTTCCCACCTCCGTAAAGAAAATTTTCACTACTGCACTTTATGTCAGAGTGCCGACCTTATTCTTACCATCGCCAGCACACTAAAGCGAACAAGGTTTCTCTAACCTCAGGTAAAGATGTCCTGTATTAAGGAGTGCCTTGCTTTATAAAGTTTACTTCCTTAACTCACAAATCTCACCAGGAACTTAAAAGACTCAATCAATTCTTTAAATAAATTAAAATACCTACTAAAATTCAGAGTTTAGAACATGTTCTCCACCTAGCAAATAAGTCCTATAACTTAGCACTCTGCTGTGTTGTGTTAGAAGGGAAAATACACAGGCTTTAGAAAACACATATTAAGCTCTTCTAGCAAAGAACTAGGTCTGACCATCCTGATTTTCAGCAAAACACTTCAAAATACATATAATGTTAGACAGGTTTTAAATGCTAAATTGACATTACATGAGCATAACACATCTAGATGAGTATTATGTAAATTAGTGAGTGTAACACAAATATTGTATTGTACCTGTATAAACTGAGAAAAATAGATTTTTTGGTATTTAAAGTACTGAAGCACCATTCCAACCTGTATACTTTGGCCCTTTGTGAAGGAGCATCTTATCCTGGAGAATCCAAGCACCAGCAAGTTTTCTGGAGATTAGTAGCCACCAGTCTGGAATAGACTTCAAACCGGCACCATTTGTGACAAGTTCTAGTCAAAGTGTCAAATGGCGAGAGCAACATATGAGTGGAAGAAAAAAATACAAAGTGGAGAATAAAAAGGGAGAAGCCAAGAAAGAAAATCAAAGTGAAAAAAAGCACAAGGAAATGCAATTCTTCCTTAACCCATGGGTAAGGAGGGTATTTCTGATTCCCAAACTTCACAGCAAACTCTCATCATTAGAATACACTCTACTGAAAACAAGAGATCGATCACCTGCTATGGAGTGAATATTTGTGACCTCTCAACATTCATATGGAGAAGCCCTAGTGTGAGAACATTTGGAGGGGGGGCGCCTTTGGGAGGTAATTAGGTCATGAGGGTGGCCTCCATGGGATTAGTGTCCTTATAAGAGGGAGAGAGAGAGCCCTTGCTCCAGGTGAGGACACTGCAGGAAGTCAGCTGTGTACAAGCCAGGAACTCCGGGAACCCAATCATGCGGACTCCCAGATCTCCGACTACGAACTCCAGAACTGTGAGAAACAAGTACTTAAGTCACCTAGTCCATGGTATTTGTTACAGCAGCCGGAGATAACTAAGACATCGCTCAAAGTGACTAGTAAACAGTGCGGCCTTGAACCTTAGAAATAAAGAGGGGGCGAGTACTGCACCAGGGCTCCACTCTGGATCACCTGCTATTGAAAAAGGGCACAGGACTTCACTCTTACTCTTCAAGGGCCCTTCTCCCCCTTCTTCTGGTTTGGGAGTTAAGAGGTTGAAAAGACTAGGACTTTCGAATCATAAAAAGAAATCTGGCCTCAGAAAGTGGTTAAAGAAATCGAAAAGGTCTGGCAAGGAAACCTGCACATATTACGCGATCCTCACCCGTCCCATAACTCATCATCCAGGCCTGAACGATTTTCATTGCTTCTAAGTCTCCAGAACTAAGTTTGATAGCAATGTTTGGTGCACGCCTTTTTTCTTTTTCTTTCTTTCTTTTTTTTTTATAGAGCAACCAATTTGTTCCATTACAGACGTCTCTAATCTGATGTGAGCCTGGCTGGGTTGGCACGGCTTCCTGGTGTGGCTCCAGGATCAGGAGGCCGCGGGCTCAAGCGCCAGACTTAGAGGTCCAGCCCAAATGCCCCGTTTCAGGAAAGCCTCTCTGCAAAACACGGCCACGGTCGGCGAAACTGGCCCAAGCCTGACCATCTCTTCCCAAGTCAGGCTTCCCACGGCATGCTTCCTCCAAAAAAGGAAGAAACCGGCCTAAGGCTCAGCTCTCGCCGGCTAGCATTTACCTATCACAGAAACTTGTTTGCAAAACAGATTCGAGGCACCTATAAACTTAACTTTACAGGAAACGCTGAACCTCGATACTCGCAACTAAGATTTAGTGAGCGCCTACTATCGTCAGGCCCCGAGTTTCTCTTAGCGCCTCCTCCCCACCAGGGGCGCGGGGACCGGTTAGATAGGAGGCCGGGTCACCACGGCCACTCCTCGCTATTACACTGCCCTCCAAGCCTCTCAGGGGGCGCAGGCCGCTGAATAGTCCAACACAGAGGGCCAGCGCGAGGACCCGACCGTTGACTCCGCGTGGGCGCTAAGGGCGTCCGGGATGGCAGGGAAAACTCCGGGGAGTGGCCAGGAGACGCCTCGTCGCTGAGAACTGCTCCCCCGCAGCCGGCCGCCCGAAGCGGAGCCGCAGAGGCCATCTGGCGCGGAAGGCAGGAGCCAGCCCTCAGCCTCCCCGCCCTTCCTCCTCCTTCCCTCGCCCCGGGCGCCCCCAGCGCGAGCCCACAAGCCCACGTGCACAAACTCCAGGCAGGATCCTGGGATCCGAAGAGAAGCCACTTCTCCGCGGCCCCCTCCAAGTTCCCCGCGAGCAACCCCGCCCCGCGGAGACACGTGGCATCGGGGGTCCCGCCGCCCACGGACACCCGGGCGCTGTGGGACTGGGGCTGCAGCGCCCGCTGCGCGCACCACTCACTTGCTGGCCGGCGCGGGGCTTGCCCTGGGGCGCTCTCCTGAAGAAGGAGGTCCTGGCGGTGAAGAAGAAGTCCTCGGAGTCCTCCTCCAGGCTGCTGTAGCCGCTGCTCATGCTGCCGGTCCCGTCGCGCGCGGGCCGCCTCCCCCGGGCGCAGGTGGCCGGGCAGGGGGTGCCGCGCCCTCCCACCCCGCGAAGTTCCCGGCGCGCGGCCCAGAGCCGCCGACCGGCAGTCCCGCTGCAGCTGTGACCGCCGCTCAATCCGTGGGTCCTGGCCCCTCCTGCCGCCTCCCCGCCGGGCTCCTGGCGCCGCCCGGGCTTCTGAGCGCCTCGCGACCCCGCCTCCCAGGGCCCCGCCCTGGCCCCGCGATCCGCTCCGGGGGAGGCTCCGGACACGCCCCCGCACGGCCGCAGGTGGGGACCGGCTCCCCGCCCTACTAGCGGTAAAGAACCCGGAAAGCCCAGCTCGAGGAATGCTTGTACTGGGGCTGTGTTCGGGGTGGTTTCCCCAACCTCCTGGAAGCTGCTAAGTCTTCGGTGATCAGTCCACCGCCCGCTCCTGGGGTCCGGCGGGAGGGGGAGACTGCGTGGCCGAGTGGCCTCCAGGCTGCAGGACCCTCGGGCGTCCTGCAGCGGTTTCGCTCGGTGCTGAACTCACGCCAGGTCGCCCCTCCGGGAGGGTTGGAAATTAGCAGTGATGAGTGGAGAGGTAACAACTGGGTTGAGTTTATTCAAATGAAAACATCCTGTTAATTCAGTTGAGCTTCGGTCTTTTCCTGTCGCCTTTCTCTCTAGAAAGGGTTCATTCCCACATTAGGACAGCCAAGGTCGTTACACTGTGCAGTCCACTGGGTGCAAAGGGCGGGCGGGGGGGCGGGGGGGAGGCCGTGAACTAGTTCTGTAGTTCAAGCTTATTAATTGGACATGCTTTTTAAATGTCCCCTCCCACAACCCGCTTTAAACCGACCATTCAACGACAGGGGTGTACGGTTCAGGGAATTCTATTCGCCTCCTACCAAAAATAAATAAATAAAGGTTCCATATTTTTCTCGAATCCTTCCGGTCGGGTAATCCTCTTTTAAAATGCAAAATTGTCCTCCAAACCACCTGTGGGTACCTGTCAATTACACCTTTCTGTTTTTGGATTGATTTAAATAACTAGTTTCCTTGCAGAGATTCTGATGGAAAGGCGGTTTCTTGAAGTTTAGCACTGCTATGTTAAGCAGGCGGTAGAAGAGGTTTCACTAGGACAGGGGTTAGGAAACAAATTTTTCACTCTTTATAGCTAAACTTTCTTGCATTATGTCTAATCCTCAAAACAACCTTATAAAGTAGATAGAACTATTTTATGCTCAGTTTACACTTAGAGCAGTTGAGGCTTAAAGAGAGAAAAGTAGTGCAGGTGGCAGGGCTGGGCCAATTCTGATATGAAGTTCTTCAGGTACTCTTCTAGATTCTCTGCTTGGTCCCTCTGGTCAGCCGTGGTCATTTGTGGACTAGTGGGAGGGAGAGCTGGTCTGCAGATGATAGGAAGGAGGGACTTGACTCATGAGTCATTCTATCCCCAGGAGAAAGAGGGCTTGCAAACCTGCTTTCCCTTCAGAAGGCTACTCACATATCCAGCTTGTAAACTTGTATATTACCCCAAGTGATTCACACAACTCCCTGAGGCAGGCCTTGTAGTTACTTGTAGCCCATTTTAAAGGTCCTGCAACACTGAAGCCTCTTCCCAGTGAGGGGAAGCAGAGTTTGCCAACCTGAAGTAGGACTTTTTAAAATGGGCTTTTTTAAAAATTAAGGATTGTATTTATTTTTAGAGAGAGGGGAAGGGAGGGAGTAAGAGGGAGAGAGAGACATCAATGTGTGGCTGCTTCTCGCACCACCAGAGACGGGGCCATCAACCCAAGCATGTGCTCTGACTGGGAATCAAACCAGCGACCCTTTGGCCGGCAGGCTGGCACTCAATCCACTAAGCCGCACCAGCCAGGGCCCCAAAATAGGACTTTTTTAGATCTTATTTTAAGCTGGGTTTTTTTAATGACTCAGGAAAAACCTTCAACCATCTCCCTAACTGCTTAAAGTATTTAGATAAAGGATCTGCTCCAGGAAAGGACCTATTATCATAGATAACTAGTTTAACATCAATTAGGTATGACAGGGAGGAGCCTCACAAGTCCCCTTTGATCAAAGTCCTCTCTCTGTCCCTTGGTTAAAGATGGCCCAGCAAACACTATTTTACCGAACATTTGCCTTTCTGCTTCCATGTGAATTGCCTCCTTCCCCTTTGAAGCCCCAACCATAATCACCCTTCTACTTAGTTTGATCTGTCATACAAGCCTTAACTGCTTGATCTGTCCTGTTCCCACATTCTTATGGAAACTTCATATGTACATATGTAATAAATTTGGTCATTTTCTCCCTGTTAATCTGCCTCATGTTAATTTGATTATTAGGCCAGCCAGAAGAACTCAGAAGGGTAGAAGGAAAATTATTTTCCCTCCCCCACACCAGCCACACAGCTACTGAATAGTTAGAAACCAGGAGTTCTAATTCCAGACTGTTTTGCACAGTCCAAGCGGATCCCTGAGTATGCCACGCATATAATGGGCGATTTGCTTACTTACGATAGATTTTTGTTATTTGGTTTCTATTATTTTATTAACATTAATTCTTATTAAGTACTCAAGTTTAAGAGTAATGCATAGGCTAAAAAGCTTAAATAACTTGTTTTATTGTGGATGAAAGGGGGATATAACCTCACCCAGAACAAATTATTTTAAATAGTTTCTGCACTATTTTGAAGAAAAATATTAGAAGGAAAAATAAATAACGTGCTTTATGATCCACCATTTGATAAATAGGATTTTTTCATGGTATTTTTTTTTTTAAGTTCCAAAGGACTTAATTAATTTTTGTATCTGTCAATGCACCATCAGCAGTTATAACACAAAGGCATAATTGAACAATGAAGTACAAATACTGATTATAAACAACAAAAAACAAACACCATAAAGGAAGGAAGGAAGAATTGGCATTCTGTTTCCTAAAAGCAGTAGCATAGTCATATTTCTATATTTTTCTGATAGTAATCTTTTTTAAAATAATTTTTAAAATTTATTTTTTAGCAAGAGGGAGAGGGAGGGAGAAAGAGAAGGAGAGACACATCATTTGGTTGCCTCTGGCACACCCTCACACATGCCCCCAATTCAGGAGCTGGCCCCCAACCCAGGCATGTGCCCTGACTGGGAATCCAACTGGCTACCTTTCAATTCACAGGCCAGTGCTCAATCTACTAAGCCACACCAGCCAGGGCCTGATAGTACTCTTAATTTTTTAAATTATGAATTTAGCCCTGGCCTGATAGCTTGGTTGGTATGGGTATCATCCTCACATGCCAGGGTTGTAGGTTTGATCCCTGGTTGAAGCATAGACAGGAATCAACCAATGAATGGAGAGATAGGTGGAACAACAAGTCAATGTTTCTTTCTCTTTCACAAATCAAGAAATAAAAATATATAAATAAATAAACAAAAATTATGAATTTAAAATTTGGTTCATAAAATTAGTATTTGTAAAAATGCAAAGTGCCATTAAACAACTAGACATTTTTAATATTTGAAATGCAGTAAGGGGTGGAATAAATAAATGCATTCAACCAAGTTCAGTTGTGAAAGGACTTACTGTCAGACACAGAATAGAATTTATGAGTGGGCTCTATTATCATAAATATTCCAGTGACACAAAAGCCTAATGATTTAGATTTATAGCCTACTAAGCTTTTCTTTCAATGGAGAATATATTCAAAACAATAAATATATGCAAATATTATAAACACAAATGTTTTATAATGTTAATCCTGTACATCAAATTATTTCCCTTAAATTAATGTAAAAGGAGAGGCTTTAGTAACAGTTTACCCGTCTTGCTTACCAGATAAACCACCCAGGAGAAAAAATAATAATTGGTGAGTGATTACATATCAAAAAGTTTAAATAATTATTCAAATTTGTAAGTACTATATATCTGCAAATATTGAATATAATAATGTAGAAAAATTAGGCATTGCTGAGCCTTTGATTAAATATATTCAGATGTGAGATTTTTCATTTGTCAACTTGTTCTTATAAAACACAATATGAAAAAGGAAAATATTTCTAGATTTGACTATGTAAAAGTTGAAATATTTTTTAACACATATACCTACACACAGTGGTAAAAGACAAAGGAAAAAATGGGGGAAATATTTGCCATAAAATTGATATCCTTGAAATATAAAGAGTTCATACAAATCAATAAAAAGTTGGAACACCTAATAACAAAGAAACCAAAGGACATGACAATCAGTTCATAAAAAAAGAAATATAAATAACTTATCAGTCACTTAGGCATTAATAAAACAGTCACTCAATCAACAAATAGTTATTGAGCACATACTCACTACCAGACACTGATCTCAGCACAAAGGACACATCACTGGACAAAATCAGCAAAAATCCTTGGCATATATTTTAGTATGGATTAGAGGGAGACAAGAAAAATGAATAAGGGAATTATATAGTATGTTGGAAAGTAATAAATACTCTTACATAAATCACAGAAGAAAGATAAAGAATATAGTTTTATATAGATTGGTTATTGAAGCTGTCACTGAGAAGGTAACTTTTCAAAGATGTGTAGGAGGTAAGAGAGCTGGCCATGCAGGTATCCTTGGGGAAAGCATTTCAGGCAGGAGAAACAGCAAGTGCAAAGGCCCTGAGGCAGGAGTATGCTGTTATGTTCAACTAAGAGCAAAGAAGGCAGTGTGTCTGAAGTGGGTGAATGTAAAAGAGAGTGGTAGAAATTGCTATCAGAAAGGTAACAGGGACAGAGAGGTTATTGTTCCTATAATGCCTCAAAAGCAATTACAAGGACTTTGATTTTCATTTTTACTCTGAGATGAGAGACCACTGGAAATTTTGAGCTAAAGAATATACATGATTTGACTTAAATTTTTAAAGGACCCCTTTTGTTGCTGGGCAGAGAATAGATTACTAAGGCTTATGAAAACTCTAGCAAATGAAAATAAGGTACAGTTTTCACTCATGAGATCGGCAAGTATTCTTTAAAGCAGGTCACAAAACAGCATGCATACTGTGATTACATTTGTGTAACTACAGGTATAATCGTAGGTAATAGTTTCAGAATGTATGAGGAACTATGATAAAAATCAGGAATATTATGAAAAAGTTCATGTTGACAAACAATTGTTACATTGATATCTATGTCATATGGGGAAAAAATGGCCTTGGAGGTGAGGCAGACCTGACTTAGAAGGAGAACACTGTCACTTACTCTTGTGTGACCTGTAACAATTTAATTAGCATCTCTGTTCCTCAGGTTCATCATGAGTGAGATGGGAATAAAAATGTTCCCATTTTACTCTCATTAGTTTACTATAAGGGTTAAGCAGGAGAATCCATGTAAAGCCTTTGGCATAGAATAGGACCAAAAAAATTCTTGCCCCAAACATTAGACCTTGTTGCATATTCAACACCAGTAACCCACTTCCTTGATAACCAAACAAGGACTTTGTTCACGAATCCTCTCCTCTACCGGCAGGAGGTTCAATCCGAGCAGTAAGGCCCCATTTTCAGTCAGCTGCTGTGGGGACCCCAGGCGCCCGGCGGGGCAGTGCTTCTGGCTTGAACGGCTCTCACAGACCTGGCCACTGAGATCTGAGACCTAAGGGAAACTCTGCTGGGCTGCTTTTGGGAAAAATGTCTCGCCTTCAAAAGAGACAAAAAAAATTCTGTCTCCTACTGGACCTTGTCTTGCCTGAATACGGTACCTGCGAATTCTGTAGCCATTTCATAGACAAAATTGATAGGCTTAAGATGGCAAGGCATGATAATAATGCTAGGAAGCAGCATGGGTCCTTGAATTAACCAACTCCAAAGCCGCCCTAATTAGGACTCCTTTTTATGAGAGGTAATATATTTTCTCTGTTGTTGAAGCCAGATGAGTGAGCCCATATCATCCTAACTAGTATATTCCCATTATTCATTTACTTTTGTGTTTATGCATGTATGTATATATGCTGTATGTATATATTTTCTGCTAGGAAAGTCCCTCTCATCATATTTCTGCCAACTTCTGTTCTCTGTCAACATTGGGAAGAATCAGTAGAGACACAGAGAGAATCAGAAATAAGATTTTCAAAATGATAACTGAATCAGTCCTCTTACAATAACTTAGAAAGGGTATT
This sequence comes from Desmodus rotundus, assembly GCF_022682495.2. Lineage (NCBI taxonomy): Eukaryota > Metazoa > Chordata > Mammalia > Chiroptera > Phyllostomidae > Desmodus > Desmodus rotundus. The sequence goes on from NC_071389.1 coordinate 142,407,787, forward strand.
CTTTTACATTTAGACACTCCCAAAGGTTGGCTTTTTGAAAGGGCTTTTTAAAAAAAAAAAAGAAATGGGCTGAAATTTCTCTGAAAAATTCTGTGAACTCAAACTCAAAGACGATGGCAGTTGGTTATTCCAGGGCTGTCCCCAGAGGACGTGCGGTGGGGTCGTGGCACCAGCCCAGTCTGTCTCTTCTGTTCTGACAGAGACAGCGCCTCGGCATTGACTACGACTCTGGTTACTCCCATTTTGTCCATGACAACAATAGAAATAAACAGTATAACAGCTGACAGGCGGTGTTTTGGGTGGTTAAGTTTGTGGGCCTGGAAATCAGACGGCCAATGTTGAAATGCAGGCTCAGAATGTAGGACCCACAGCAAACTGTCTCACCTGGTTAAGCCTCAGTTCCACATTTGAAGAATGGGGGATAATAGGACTTGCCTTGAAGGGTTCTTACAGGGATCATATCAAGTAAAATTATATGATTACATGTAAGAATAATATTTCCATATTTGGGCACATCCTCAGTACCCAAGACAATGACAGTCTGCCTGTGAGCCTGGAGGTTACCCAAGCGTACAGGACAAGGAGGGGGAGAAAAATAAGTTGTCTTTCCCATAACTAGACTTATCAATCCAAAGTATCTAGTCAGTGCTAGGGATACTGCCTGGTGTGAGGACTCCACGAACCCCATAGTTTGGCGTCTGCGTCTAGGTAGATTTCATCTTAGGTTCTGCATTTCCTCATTCCTCTGATAAGAACTGGCCAAGGGAAAGCACATATCTGATGACAAAGTCCTTCATCATTATGATACTTAATTATGTTACTTTCTATCTCAGGTCCTCAAAGCTCTTAACATTAACACTAACTCCCGTCAAGTGATAATTACTTGTCTCCTTTAAAAGATAAATAAACATGAGAGATGGGATGGCTACACCAAGAAGAATGGATAGCCATCTCCCATAGTGGCTGTGGCATTTTATTTCTTTAAAAAGAAAAAGGCTCAAGCAAATATGGCAAAATAGTTAATGTGTGCTTTATTTTGGTATTGAAAACACAGATTATTAAAATTGTATTATCTGTATTTTTGCATGCCTGGAATATTTATTTATTTATTTATTTTAATTTATTTATTTTTAGACAGAGGGGAAGAGAGGGAGAAAGAGAGGGAGAAAAGTATCAATGTGTGGTTGCCTCTCACACGCCCCCCACTGGGGACCTGGCCTGCAACCCAGGCATGTGCTCTGAGTGGGAATCAAACGAGAAACCCTTTGGTTCACAGGCCAGTGCTCAATCCACTGAGCCACACCAGTCAAGGCTATTTCTTAATTTTATAAAATTAGAAGGAAACTAAAGTACAGATAATAACTGCAATTTTAAAACAATTAATTTTAACACTACAAGGACCTTCAACCATAGAATGAGAATAGGAGGCCTCAGCTCTAAAATATCTGAAAATTTAAATCATGATAATAAAACAGACACTCTCACTACGATTTTGTGAAAACTATTTTAAAATGGGACGAGAATAGTTTCAATAAAGCCTAGGTGGATAAAAATCTAATATGGTCCTTTAGGCACTTCAGGGGTTGCAATGGTAGTAATAGAAGATTGTGAAGACGGGGAGAAAAAACTTAGCACTTCTATGTCTAAAAATTTCTTTTTCATGTAAATATAAACAGAAAATAATAAAAAACATCCCAGAGCAAAAGTCAGTTTAAGATATAGAAACCAAATCTATTAACACTGAAACTTTGGTTTAAGTTATAGCATCATCGAATTTAAAAATCCAACACCACACAGAACCACTGGAGTGTAAGATGTCCCTTGGTAGTTTCCACACACTGTTAACGACACATAGGTCAGTTAAAAATTCGTACTACAAGCCACGCTAAGAAGATGCATGTACACATGAAGAAAACCAGTAGAGAATTCCAGCTTCCCTCAAACAAGTTTTCAAAAAATTAAATCATTCTGGCAAAGATACAGAACTTCCAAAGAGCATGTGAAACTAAAGCTTAATTAGGGGGTTGTTCTTCAAACAGTTGGAAACTGTACTGAGTAAACGCATTTTGTTTGCCTTCATTCAAGTACTAGTTTATTCCTGTCCAATGGAAGAAATCCTATAGGAAAAAAAAGTGAAGCAACTGGTATTCTGTTCCTTAATTTCTAAGATATTATCCCTGAAGAGGATACTGCAGATAAGAAACAAAATAAATTGTTGAACATGGATTGAGTTCTTCCTATATGCCAGTCACTCTTCTGAAGGTTAGTCTGTATTAACTCATTTAATCCTCGCGACAGCCCTTATTTCCCCCTGATGAAAGAGGAGCATGGGGTAACCATTACAGCTACCTCAGTGTAAAGCTGCTGGTTCTTAGAGTCACCCTCCTAACCGCTGTAAACACTGCCTTTTGAGTTCAGCCTGCTGGGGTGAGAGTAGAGTCAGACTGCCTCAAAGAAAAACCAGAAGGTTTCATCAGTCAGAAAAGACATGTCGTGGATTGATTTGAAATGCTTATAACACAGAGCATGTGCATGAGAGATATTTGCTGTTTGGAGCTTTTAAAAGAGAAAGGATTGTTGACCAGGACATTGAACTTTCCAGTATTTATTCTGATCAATCCTTCTGACTAATTTAAGTCCCCACCCCACCCTCAAGCCTCTGCTACGGGCATTTAGCTCTCTGTTCCTTATTTTAAATAGGGATAGGGAGAACCTGCACGCATTTTGCCGTGGTGGTCGCCACTATTGGGGCCCACTGACGCCGTCATTATCTCTCACAGGGGTCTCTAGAAGCGGAGCTGTGACGGGGAGGTTAATGCTGTCTTCAAAGTCCGGAGTCACTACCCGCTACTGGGCTCCCTTATCAAGTGGCTCCCCACTGAGGTCATGTTTATTTTGTAACTCATGAAGAATAAATGGGCATTTTCCTGCAATTTTTGCTTGAGATTTAAATCCTAATCTCAGGGGGCTGAAAGGTAGAGGGAGGAATGGAGAAATAGGGAGTGGCCTGGGGTCAAATATGGAACATTTACCACAAACACAAGGCAGAGATCTGATAACTGTTTATCAATACTTAGTACCTGTACTAGAGCTCAAGCCAGGTATCTGTCTTTGAAACCTGTGTCTTAGGATGACAGTTTTGGGTAAGCAGAAATGCTTTTTGTTCAGAAAAAGCATTCTAGGGAAGTTGGGGTTCTTCTTAATAATAACAAATAGAAACCTAGTGGTAGGTCCAGAATTTGTATGGAGGAGGTCCTATGGTAGTTTAAACTGGGCCGCATACATGTCCGTATCAAAGAAGAGAAGGATTGCCGCTGGAGAGACTTCTGGAGGAGAGTTGGAGCTCCCTGCCTTTGGCGCTCTGGACCTCCAGTCTTTAGTTCCATTCATAGCACCCAGGTATGAAAGAAGTGTTAGATGGGCTCCCTGCTTCCCAAAAGCTTTTAATGTAGTTAGTGAGAAAACATACCCCATGGAACAATTACATAATTAGAGACACTAACTAGGCAATTAACAAATCTATAGGAATAATGCATCAAAATATGAACCAAAGACCAGAAAATGTGAAGAGATTTGGTGAGTCATGAAGGAGAGAGATAGGCAGAGAGGAAGACAATAAAACAGGAAGTTCAGCCCTGGCTGGTGTGGCTCAGTGGATTGAGTACCAGCCTGTGAACCAAAGGGTCACCCGTTCAATTCCCAGTCAGGGTACATACCTGGGTTGCAGGCCAGGCAGGTCCCCAGTATGGGGCGAGCGGGAGGCAACCACACATTGTTATTTCCCTCTCTTTCTCTCTCCCTTCCCCTCTCTCTAAAACATAAATAAATACAATCTTTAAAAAAATAAAATAGGAAGTTCAGGGAAGAGGGAAATGGTCACCAGCAAAAGTAAACACTTGAAGTTGTGAAGAACAGTTGACCGAAGAGGTGAGGGCCAAGGTGTTGTTAAAACATCAACTGAGGAGTTGAGAGACTGTAACTCTCAGAAATTTGGGACTAGCAGACAGGGTATGACATAAAGGAAAGAGTGTTGGGGTGGGGGTGGGGGGCTGTGTTGTAACACAACTGAGAGAAGCAGACAAACAAGCTTGACCATCTCTTGTGAAACTTCCTGTGGTTTTGTGAGGGACTCAAAGTGCAGAGGACGGCTGCTGGTTGGACGTTGGGAAACAGAACGCCAAATCCTTGAACTTTATTTTCACTGACTGCTGTTGTCAAAAACAGTCAAGCAAAATTCAATCTCCCACTGAACTGAAAAAATTCAAATGAACAGATAGGAAAAGGGGGAGGAGGAGAAATAGAAAGCCTAGGAAAAAAGATGGCAAGGTAAGTTAAATAGGAAAAAAATAAAGCAAAAGCTGAACACTCATCAAGAGAAGGATATTACATTTTATCATTTATCATAATGTGAATATTAATGTGAATCTTGAATCTTTACATTAAATTTTTTTAAGATAGAGGGGAAAGGAGGGAGAAAGAGAGGGAGAGAAACATGTGGAGAGAAATATCGATTGGTTGCCTCTCCTATGCTTCCTGGGACCGGGACCGAACTAGCAACCCAGGCAGGTGCCCTGACCAGGAATCAAACCGGTGACCTTTCCCTTTGCAGGCCAACTTCCAACCCACTTATCCACTCCAGTCAGAACTAAACTTTTTATTCTTTGAATATACATTTGCTTATGGTTAATTAAATATTTTTCTATTTTAAAAAATTGAAATGATATGGGTAGTGTAGGGGAGAAAGGAACTTTTTCCCCTACCTTGTTAGGTCCAGCATCTGAGAACCTACAAATTAATCCAACAAAAGGCAGAGTAACAGGAGGAAAGGGCTTATTACATATGAATATGGGAGTTTCACTGAAACAGCATGACAACTCAAAGAGGCAGATAACCCACTTTGTCTAAGTGGCAAAGGGGCTTTAGGCTTTGGCTGGGAGGGGAGGCTGTGGGAAGGTCAGGAGGAAATGTATGGAAAACAAGGTTTGTGGAGCAGACTCGAGTCATTGAAGGAGGTGAGTTGTCTCCAGAGGCGTTTTCCTCTTGCTGGTGCAGGAGAGGAAGACATCTTTTCAAATGAAAATTTCCTTTACAAAAGGGAAACGGATATCCTCTGGTTTAGAGCTTTCCCTAAGTCAGCTGTTTCTCACTTACCTTCAGCTCAAAATAATCCTTACGCCAAAGTGGCATGTTTTGGGGGTGGCGTGGGAGGAGCTGAGGGGCAGTGGAGATAATCCTGATCCCTTTCAGTAGCATGTTGAAAGCAGCAAAACTACCAAAAGTCTTTTCAGAGGCTGCCACATTTCCTTATCGCTCCTTCAACCTACTGCTTGCCCCCCATTCCCTCAAATGAAGAAGAGCAAACATATTCAGCTTTGCTAAAGGAACTTCTAGACATCTAACTTCTAAATTTAGAAGTTCCTTTAACAGAAAAATAAATGTACTTTATTAGTTACATGTGCCCTCTCCTTCCCAGGTAGAATGTACACTCAGGCTGTATAATCTGTTTGTTTAAAGCACAGAAGAGAATTATGAGCCATTTGTTGAAAGAATCTGTTTACATTAAGTCAAGTTGTTGCTGCAGGAGCTGAAACAGCACACAGTCATGGCAAAGCAGAACACAACAGGCAGAGTCAAAGGCAAACGGAGCGGCAGGGACTGTTCTCAGTCTTGACTGAGGCCGTGCTGGGCTGCACAACTGTACAGATTTGTCAGGCTCCTGCACTGGGCTCTAAAAAGGACGAATTCTACTGCACATAAATATTCCTCGATTTTTAAAGTGAAGGGAAAGGGATTTAGCCAACCAGGAGAAGGTGTTTGCAAATTTTGTCACAAACAGCAAGTACCCATAGCCCATAAAGTGCTCCTAAACTTCCAGAAGAGCAATAACCCCAAGAAAAATGGGCAAAAGTTAAGGTCAGATAGTTCACAGAAATATAAATGAAAATAGCCCTTAAACATACAAAAAAGATGATCAATCACATGTATATTAAAGCTACTGCAGGATACCACTCTTTTCTATCAAATAGGCAAAAACCTAAAAGTTAGACCATTTTGTCACTGGGGTAGAGGAGAACTAGGCATTCCTTTTTTTTTTTTTTTTAAGATAAAGAGGGAATCTTTTTATTTTAAAGATTTTAAAATAAAATCTTATTTAAAGAGGGAGAAAGAGAGGGAAACACTAATATGGTTGCCTCTCACACTCCCCCAGTGGGGACCTGGCTCACAACCCAGGCACGTGCCCCAACTGGGGGCTTGAACCAGTGACCCTTTGGTTCATAGGCCAGCACTCAATCCACTGAGCCACTCAGCCAGGATGAAACAGGTATTCTTGCTTATGATTGTTTAAAAGAAAAATGGTCCAGCTCCAGAGGGTAATCTGGAAATACCTAGCAAAATTACACATGTATTTCTTCTTGTGGGAAACAATTTCAAAGAAAACACTGGCAAAATTATAAAATGTCTCGTGGCCAAGGTTATGATATGCAATTATTTATAATAATTTTCAAAAGATGGGAACAATCCAAATATCCATCAGCTGGATCCAAATATCCATGCAGCTATAAAAAGAAATGAGAACCATTTCAATACACTGATCTGGAATCATCTCTAGGATCGATTATTTAAAAAAGAATAGTGCAGAACAATGTCTGTAGTATGCTATCTATTTAGAAAATATTTTTCAAAAGAAGCAACAGAAGGATAAACCAAGGAATAATAACAATTAGTTACTTCTGGGGGGATGGAGGAGACCAGTTGAGGGCACAGGGAATAGAAGCACAACTTACGTGAACGTATCTTGGTTGGTCTATAGTTTTTATTTTGGAATAGTGTGAATATTTACATAATTAAAATCTCAGTTAAATCAAAAGGGGAAAAAAGCAACCCCTACAAGTCGAAAACACATTTAAAAAAATGAAACTAACTGAAGTTTTAGTATCAGAGACACACAAAGAAAATAATCGTTCTGAATGTCTTTAAGATGGTATTTTTCCAAAAGATTTTATTTATTTGTTTTAAGAGAGAGGGGAAGGGAGGATGAGAAAGAAACATCAATGTGTGGTTGCCTTCTGCATACCCCTGACCCAGGACCCGGCCTGCCACCCAGCCATGTACCCTGACTGGGAATCAAACTGGTGACCCTTTGGTTCATAGGCTGACACTCATTCCACTGAGCCACACCAGCCAGGGCTAAGATAGTATTTTGATGGTATGCCCATTAATGTATATATTCCAAGTATAAAATAATAACCAAGTAATGTTGACTACAATAGTGTTATATTGGTATTGTTACATTTAAATTATTTTTTAAAAGATATTATTTAATGATTCAGAGAGAGGGGAAGGTAGGGAGAAGGAGAGGGGAGAAACATAGATGCAAGTGTGAAACATTGACTGGTTGCCTCTGGCACGCACCCCACCAGGGACCAGGCCTGAAACCCAGGCATGTGCCCTGACTGGGAATCCAACCAGCCACACCAGCCAGGGCTATTTTGAAATTATTAAGGTATGTTGTAGGATGAAGTAATTAAGTGATAATTACAGTGTTGTTTTTATGTTCATATTTTTTAGAAATATATTTTAAAGTATGGGTGGATGAAATGAAATGGGAGTCCAGGAGTTGTTTGATCAAAAAAAGAAAAAGGGAATGGAATCTTCACAACTGTTAATGTTAGTGATGAATATATGGAGATTTATTATACAATATATTCTCATGTTATGTTTTATAATAAAGATGTTTAAAGTGTAAGATCTCTATTTTTAGGGACTCCACTGGAACATGGTCACCACCCCTCCCACTCTGTAAAACAAACTCAGCTGGGACCAGACCTGAACTCCTGTGCTTCCTTTCATTTTCAAAACTCTTCAAAAACCTTCCAGATAGAGCTTCACTGCGTCACCGAGTGGTATTTCAGTTAATAGCTGCATTTCTACATGAAGAAATTAATAACAGGATCATAATAATCATAGCTTGATGTATCTCGGGCCATGCTTTTTAAATGCTCATGAAACTTTCTCACATAGTTATCTCAGTTTCACCTAAGGGCTTTGTAATCACCGCCACTTCACAGATGGGAAACTGAGTCGAGAAGTTAAGCAATGTATCCAGGGTCCCAACTGAACTGACATTGGGACTTAGGTTTCCTATCAGTTCGCAGTCCTATAAATTCAGGCTACAGAGAAAATTAACATCAAGAGACAAAATTAAATTCACAGTATTTTAGCTTCCACGTCAGACCTCTGGTTAAATGGTATAACTATTAGGAAGATTACCATCTTCCAGTTCATTACGCAGCCGGTCGTCTAGAACTAGTTAAAAGTCTCACTATGCATCCGGGCTCTTGCTGCACGTGTGTGTGTGCGTGTTCTGTGTGTTTATCCACCTGTCTCCCTTTTCAACACTGCTATGAAGTCAAGGGTACCCCTTCCTGTATTTCAAAGTCTGGATCATGGGCTTATGTCTATAAGGTAATCCTGGTAGAACACAACGGTTATTAAATGTGTTTGTGCTGTCTTGACACTATTCCTTGTGAAAGAGAAGAATTAAGCTACTAAGTTCACCAGATAGTCACAGAACGCCTTATTACAGGGTGAGCCTAAGTCTTGAACACCTCTTCCTTACTGGGGGGAAAGAAAAGGTGTTTTCTTGAAACAGCACCTTTCAATGTTTTAAAATTATGCTCATATTTGTTGAAACAATAATGGCGCATGAAAGGCTGTAACTATAGAACTACCATATTTAGCGTTTAGCTGCAGAGTGTCACCTTTAACTACCAGATTATTCTGACATTTTTAATGGAAAAAAAGAGAAGCAACTTCCAACCTAAACTCCCATGTCGTCCTTGTTCCTTGATTTATCTAGCAGTTCGGTATGGTTTGCATAGTTTGTGCTATTATTTTTCAAAAGGTGGTGTAAAGATTTCATATTTTTCCTTTCGGTTTTCTTATAATTTGGGTCAGAGCACCTTTTCGTATCTTAGAAACTAAGAAGTGGTGCCCTGGTTTGGTGGGTTGAGCCTGGCCTGAGAAACGCAAGTTTGCCTGTTGGATCCCTGGTCAGGGCACACGCCTGGGTTGTGGGTCAGGTCCCCAGTTGGGGGCGTGTGAGAGGCAACCAGCCAGTTTCTCTCCTTGTCTTTCTCCCTCCCTCGCCCTCTCTCTAAAAATAAATAAATGAAATCTTTTAAAAAATGAAAAGAAGATATGTGAAAAATTATAAGAATTAAAAGGTATACATTTTGATCCCATTAAAATATTCAACACATTAAAATTTACATAAAAACAAGTTTTTATATGTTTATATTATATAGACATTAAAATCATCCTATTTAATATTATGGAGAAATGATCACGATTTAATACCAAGTCAAAAATGTAGGATACAAAATTAAATATACTGCATGATCCCAATTTTGTCTACAAATAATGTATGCATACAAAAAAGGCTGAAAGGAAATACACCGTGGGGTCTTTTAGCCTGGTGGAATTACGAGTCTTTTTCATTTTTTATAATGTTCTACATTTACAGGTTTCTCCTGCTTTTCTAAAGCTCTAGTTATGTCACTTTGTGTTACAAAAGACCTACGTCAGTACCTGTTTTTGCTAACAAAGAAATCCAAAGAGGATTTTGGCTTTCACACAAAAAGACCAAAAGAGGAAGAGCGCCCTGTTTTGCTGGGTGCCGTTGCGCTGCTCTAGAGGCGGCGGGCGCCCTGAGCAGCGAGGGTGGCTCCGCTCTCACTGTAAGTTAGTGCTGCATCAGGCTGCATGCGTTACGTGGTAGGACATACATAGTAGATGATTTGGGGGCGTCTGGGAGTGCTCAAAAATGTTCCCATAAAGTTAATGGCAATTGCTTCTTCACTTTACAGTTTCAGCTTACAAAAGGTTTCTCCTACTCTATGCTTTTGGCAACTTGTAACAGATTTTCTACAATAGGTATTTATTACTGTTATCATAAGAAAACCCCCCAGGTATTTTGTTTCTTTTTAAAAGAAGATTTAATTTATTTATTTTTAGAGAGAGAGAAAGGGAGAAGGGAGGGAGAGAAACATCAATGTGTGGTTGCCTCTTATGTGCCCCCCACTAGGGACCTGGCCCAAAACCCAGGCCTGTGCCCTCACTGGGAATCGAACTGGTAACCCCTTGCTTCGCAGGCTGGCACTCAATTTCCCTGATCCACACCAGCCAGGGCAAAAACAGCTATTTCAAAGTCTTTTCTATTCCAGATTTTAATGTACGATAGTGGGTATTTTTCATAGTGATTATACATAGCTCCCAGCAACCCTGCAACACCAGAAATGCACAGCTGACCGGACAGTTCAACAACTCCCTTTCCAGCCTTCCATGCATCCCGCAGGGCTAGCCCCAATGCAAAGAAATATCCTCCTGTGACGGTTTCCCTCTGTTCCCTCTCTTAGCTCTCAGTAACCGTGTGAAAAAACTTGGGATGACTTGCTTTATCCAGATGTACTAATTTAGCAAATGGATTTTGATAAATACAGAAACCTAAAGATGCAGCTGGGAGTGGTGTTCATTTAGTTAATACCATGAAACAACCAAATACTAGGATCTTGAAAAAATCCTGGGTTGTCTATGTTGACATTGCCTATGTTGAAGTATTTTTAACCGGAACAAAAATAGAACTGTTACAGTTTCCATTTTCTTCAAACAGTTACATGTTGTAAGTGGTTGGAATGATAAACACCAACCAGGACTTGGCATCTTAGTATAGAAGCCACAACTGTGGAAGCTCAGCCACCTGACAAATACCAACAGCACGCCACCCCCTGATCCAGCAGCATCTGCCCTTTCCCCCACAAGTGAAGTGAGGGGGAGACTGTGATACCACCAGACTTCAGACATACTTATGGATGGTGACCCACTTATGAAAACCCTGGCCTTTTAAGTTAAATTATGTATGTGTTTTTACATACAATTTGGCAATACCAAATAGTGGTCTTGCAGACAAAACAGCCATTTGAGGTTGTTCTTAAACTATTGGCCATTATTTTCCCTTGGAAAAATATTAAAAATAAAAGAAATGCCTACACACACACACACACACACACACAACTACTACCATTCCACAAAACAAAATGGGGAGGGGATATGGAAAATAGACTTAAAAGAGCCTATGAATTTGAAGATAGAACCTTGGCTTTGAGAAAATTGTTTTACTTTTCTTGAATCTTAGTTTTTTCTCATCTACAAAGGGAAGATGATAATAATAATACTATATACTGTGTCTGGAGAGTGAGTTTATGGAGGGGTTTCATTTTCTGATTTTTAAAAGAGAATAGAAAGGCCTATTTCATACGTGTTAAAGAGGATCTAAATGAATGTAAAATTTTTGTACACGCCAGTGCTCTACCCTGACTAGTGTTGAAGACACATCTAGTGGAACTCAGTAAGAGTGCTGACTAAACATAAGGGAAAGAAATATTTCTTTTTTTTCCCTTTGTCACTAATTGGTATCTGTGATGAGCTCTTCTGTCACATCTTAGTGCTTAAGAAAAAGCACTGCATCCCCAGAGTCCTCCCCCCAGCCTGGTGCCCAGTCAGAAAAAGAAATCTTCACATTCTCGGATGTTTCAGTGGTCACACAAGAAATCCCCATCAGTGTCCATAGGTTGAGGCTGGCAGCCTCCATCCTGCAGGAGGGCCCGAGTTCGAGGCACCCTTCTGTGCTTGTCCAGAGAGCCGTGGTAGAAGAATAATGCTGCAGTAGGCATATATAGTGCGGCTTCCTAGGTCCCGGCCAGCCAAACCGCCTCTCCTTCCCCAAGGGTTGCCACAGAATTGAGCTGCCCAGTAGAAATCAGTTCCCGGTAAGGGCTTTTCCTTTCCACTCCCGAGGCCAACAGCTCGTCCTTCGACACTCTGGCTGAATGCACTTATTGTGTGCGTTTCCTCTGTAATTCATAGGAAAAGCCACAATCCTAAAGACGTGGGAATCTTAAGGGAAAGGAGGTAAGGAATGGAACATTGACTTTCTTTCCCTTTATTGTTTGTTTGCTTGTATCTTTTTAGCCAAAGCGAGGCCCCCGTGAGAGAGGGAAAGCAAACAGGAGAGGCTGAAAGGGAGATAGGAGATCTCCAGAACAAACTTTACCTCATAATTTTGCCTGACTCTGGTTCCATAAACAAAAGGTCTCTATTCCCCTCCGGGCAAAAGAGGCAATGGAGTAATTAAAAATTCGGGGTTTGTTAGATGTTAAGTACCTGGATTTCAGTTCAGAAGAAAGCTGTTACTTAAAGCTGGGATGTCTCTGTTGAGAACTGCCCTGCAGAAATCAAGCTGGCACTCAAACCTGTTCTGTTTCCCTTTGAGTCTTGCTGCAACCCCTAAGTTATAATCAGAGGAAGGAAACGCCTGAGAGATCTGAAGGTTTTAATTGTCGTCAAGGTCAAGTGCAGATGGCTTGGATTACCGCACAGCAGCGTAGTAACTCAAGGTCAGTGTCTCACAATGTAATCAGCTGCCTGAATATATAATTTTCTTTGGACGGCACCATTTCTGGACAAGAGCTGTGCAGCTACATTTAAGAGAGGTGAGAGCCTGGGACTTTGGCTGACAGAAATTACACAGTAAATTTAGCAGAGATTGAGGGCATGGATAAACCCACCATATTTTTCAAGAAAAATAAGACTGCCAGTGAGCTTCAAAAGAAAACAGGAAGTGGGTGTGATTGGGGGACAAGAAGTCTTGCCACTCCACCCAGGAGCTTGCCTAGTGCAGTGAGGACTGACGGGTTAGAAGACCTGGAGAGGAGGGGGGGGAGGTGGAGAGGTGGCGGTCAGTGTGTGCCTAGGGCCAGCAAAAATCCATGGATGGCTGAGACACTGGTTTTGTATGAAATGCAAATCTCATTTCCTCTACTTGACATGGAACTCTTGAGCTTTTCACCCTATCAACAGTAGGTAAAAAGAGGGATTTTCTTTTTTAATTTCAGAAAGAGCCCAAACAAAACAGCTTCATTCACTGTGCCAGAAGGTGGGGACCATTTTGTCCCCATTCCAGGTCAAAGATTCAATACTTTGCAATGCATACAAGGTCTATCTGGAAAAAGCCCAGCCATTGTTAATATAATAAGAATGGTTTGCACGACATTGATGTAGCCTGGCAGCCAAGGAGAGTGGACTGGAGTGCGTGCGTGAACAATGACAGCTTCACTGTACTAGTCAGCGGGGGTGGTACATGAGGTTGAGCAAGCATGTGTGCTGTGTGGCCATCACATTCAAAAGGACTGAGCAAGTAGAGCAACAAATCTGCACCAAATTTTGCCTTAAGGTTGAAAATTCCTTCACGGAATAGGAAACTATTTGGATAATCGAGAAGGCCACAGCAATGAGCAGCTGGTGATTGGCAGCTTCATCACAATAACATGCCCAATCATGCATCACATCTCAGGAAAAGTTTTTTGGCAAAACATCAAATCACCCAGATGACTCAGTCCCCCTACATCCCCTATCTAGTGCCCTATGACTTCTGGCTTTTCCCAAAACTAAAATCACCTTTGAGAGGGAAGATATTTCAGACTGTCAGTGAGATTCAGGAAAATATGATGGGGCAGCTGATGGTGATTGGGAGAACTGTATGAGGTCCCAAGGTGCCTACATTGAAGGGGACTGAGGCATCATTGTCCTATGTACAATGTTTCTTGTATCTTGTATTTTCTTTAATAAATATCTCTATTTTTCATATTACATGGCTGGACACCTTCTGGACAGACCTCATATAAGTTCCGTGAGTACCTCATTGCCTTGGGTAGAGAGAATGGCGTGGGGGTGCGGTAAAGGAGATCTCTGGAGGGGTGAGACTGCTTGTTTGGCAAGTGAACGAGAGGTACAGGTCTCTTTTTGAAGTGTGTACTTCGAGGCTCAGAGTTCATGCCACTGTGTTCTAGCTTTGATCTAAGACTTCAGAATGAGTGGGGGCTCGAAGTTCCTTCTACACTTTTAGCCTTCCCATGTGAGAGGTAAGAAGACAGATGTACAAGCTCGTCAAAATCATAGGGAAATCACCAGCAACACCAAATCAGAACTCTGGACAGCCCTCAGTGCCCTGCAGGAGCTGGGAAGCCCAGAGCACAGACAGGAGGTCCCAGGTCTGATTTCTTGCTCACAGAAGCAGTTGAGTTGGTACTGATTCCTCAACAAGTGTGAAGGTGGCTGTTAGGAGTAGGTTGTTTCAGAATGAGATCTTTGCAAACTCCATGCCTTCTTTCCTCTTGTTGTGAGATGTGTGCCTTCCACTCCCCCCAAAGTCCCACCCCTCTGAGAATCTCTACAGGGTGATGAGTTGGCAGCGCCGTTTCCAACCCAAAAGTCATGAAGACCAAAAAAAGGATGGTTACCTAAACAGTCATTCACACTCAGAATGCTATTTTCTATGAATAAAATAGTAAAGCTTTTTAATGTGAAAACAGGCATAAAAATTTATTTAGGAATTACCTAGGGCAAGATCAGTATAGGTAACCTTTTCAGGAAGAGGCATTTCCACTGGGGCGGGCGGGCTGGCGCTTGCAGTACCACCGTGTCTGAGTAAACACAGTGTGTTTCAGAGAGCTGAGCAGACGGCTGGCAACATGCTGGGAGATGTGGAAAGGTAGGGCTTCCCAATGCAACTCGTCTCTCAGTTAGGGGACCTTGACCTAGTTCATTTCTCTGTGTTCCACAGTTAAAAAAAAAAAAAACAACAACAAACCACGAAACCCTTAATCTCTTTTGAAAAGCTTTCAGATTAAAAAAAAATTGTGCATCCTTCATCAGGTTTTGGCAGTAAGGTCTTCCAAATTCTCATCCTTTCCACCACTAGGTGTGAGGACTTTCAACTCCTATTGTATGTACTTTGTTCCAGAAGAGCACTTACCTGTAACCGCTGCAACTAAACAACTAACCTGATGGTTTAAGGAGCTCTGTTAGGTCTGTTGTGGGCTATGGATATAGTCCTAACAGACTCTTCCCTGAGAACAGCCCTGCCTATAGTCACAATTGTCCATGGACCCAAGGGTGTCTCCTGAGTTGGCCAGCCACTTGTAGGTGGGCTCAGGGTAGCCTCAAATACTATTGTCAAACTACTACAGAACGGTTATAAACTGGATAAGTCGTTAGGTTAAATAGTGTTTACCAAGTTTTTATTTTTTAAAGTATATTTTATTGATTATGCTATTACTCTTTGGCCACTTTTTCCCCTTTATTCCCCTCTGCCCTGCACCCCCCCTCCCACCAGCATTCCCTGCCTTAGTTCATGTCTATGGGTCATACATATAAGTTCTTTGGCTTCTCCATTTCCTATACTATTTTTGACCTCCCCCTGTCTATTTTGTACCTACCATTTATGCTTCTTATTCCTGTACCTTTTCCCCCATCATCCCCTGTACCCCTCCCTGCTGATAACCCTCCAGGCTGGTCTTCATTCCTGTGATTCTGTCCCTGTTCTAGTTGTTAGCTTAGTTTGTTTTTGTAGAAGAAGAAGGAGGAATTCCACCGAGGGTTTCAGAGGGAGCATGGCTTTAGTGACATCTTGGTTTTGGATTTCTAGGGTCTGCACCTCTGAGAGAATACATTTCTGTTGCTTTTAAGCCGCCCATTTGTGGTACTTTGTTATGGCAGCCCTATGAAACTAATACAATAATTAAACTTTCCTAAATGATATTTACCTTTACCACATGCAATTTTACTGCATGTTTTGAAAATGTTTACCATAATCCAGTTCATTGACTTCACAGACCACTAAGGAGGTTGTGAAAATACTGGACTAGAAATGCCCTTTAACATTCTTTCCAAACTTGAGAGTCTGTGATTCTATGGGACATAAATGGGATGTAGCTCAGAAGAACCAGAACACAAAAAAACATCTAGTTTTGCACCCTATTCTCAGGATAGCCAAGCTTTACCCTATGATCCCTTATAGATTCTGGAAAAAGACAAATATTTTAATGTTAGACAAAAGTTATAACATTAAGAAAAAATTGGTTTTTTGAACATTTGGCTATTGCTCAGAGTTCCCTTCCCCAAATAACAGATAGTAAAGCAACTAATTATAATCTAAATGTGGTGACTTTTTTAAAAATAGACTTTTATTTAGTTAGTTATTTTTGGAGAGTGGGGAAGGGAGGGAGAAAGAGGGAGGGAAACATCGATGTGTGAGAGACATCTATTGGTTGCCTCTTGCACACCCCTAACTAGGGACCTGGCCCACAACCCCAGCATGTGCCCTGATGGGGAATTGAACCGGTGACCTTTCAGTTTGCAGGCCAGCTGAGCCACACCAGGCAGGGCTAAATGTGGTGACTTTAATCCCAACATGCTAGATTACCCGACAGTTCCAGAGGTGCTGGTCAAAGGCTGCAAACTTGCAGCTAGAAGATGAATAAATTCTAGGGGCCTGATTTACAGCACGGTGACTGTAGTTAACAGTACCTTCTCACACACTTGAAAGTCACTAAGAGACTAGCTCCTAAATGTTCTCACCACAAAAAGGAAACGATTATTATGTGATGTGATGGAGGTATTAGTTAACGCTACAGTGGTAATCACATTGCAGTATGTGTATAACTGTAGCAACTCAACATGCTGTACGCCTTAAATGTAGACAATGTTATATGCAGTTATATGTCAATTTAAACAAACTGAAAATTCCACCTCTATTTCAAATGCCTCTGAAGATGAGTAGAGGTACAGACTTTCCAACCTGGTTATTTGGCTAGTAGACTTGACTAGACCTCCAACAAAGAGGCATTATTTTGCAGATCAAAACCTACCTGTAGGGTTGATTGACTGCAAGCTGGCTGAGGGAAGCAGTTGCTTCCCAACTTGGCTAATGCTTGGGAGACAGAACAGGAGACAGACAAAAAAGTGTCCGCTTTCTGTCTGGTAGCCCAGCCTGATTTAAGTTCATAACCTTGTGTTCTTACTTAGCCTCTCTCAACTTCAATTTACTGATCTCTTAAATAATGAAAATAACCCCCACCTCCTTGGGTTGTTGCTGGGATTCAATACATTCATTACATACTAATTAATATGAAATCATATTAATGATGAATAATGATGAAATAGTACAGAATCTACGTACATAAAGGATTGTGCCTGACACCATGTAAACACTGAGTAATTATTGGATATTTTTATCATCATAAGACTGTAAGCTCCCTGAACACAGAAACTACGGTTCAGCCATCTTTGTATACACCTCCTCACTGCAAACATAGTGCCTTGCACAGGCAAGTTGCACGATTATGTTGGTTGAAGGAGTTCACTTCTAACAGCACAATAGCACTCCTGCTGTGTCTTCATCACAAACGACACCTATTTCTCAAAGGGAAGCTATAATCTCAAAGGCCACAGTGAACTTCACAGCATTAAATGTACCTCATTAATCTAAATGGCAGCAGCAAGTAGAACCTTCTCAGCTTCAGAGGAGAAAAGTTAAAGGACATGCATGAGGTCCGTCTTCTGTCTGTCAGCAGGGCTGGAAACAGAAGCCAGGATTCCCCACTGCCGACCCCGTGGGCTGGAACAGCCCTTTTGAAAAGACCTCATGCAAGCAGAGCTTAACAAATGACAGTACATTTCTGGGGCAAATGGGATTTCTCCAAGGGAAGAAAGGCTTTTCCCTCTTTTTACATTTTTCATTCATGAGAGGACCATGCAACAATTTTAGGTATCATTTTGAGGAAAGAAAAAAATGATCACTACCAACTCTTTGTTTTGGCAAAACACCTCTTAGTCCTCGGTCAGGGGCACTCACAATGCACGCGTTTGCCATCACAGTGCCTGGGCCTCTGTGTGCCCCACATTCTTCACTTTGCATAATATCATAGCTCCTTTCCCACGTGCCTAACCTTCACCATAAGGATCATTTGTAAGGGCTGTGTCAGACCACTGTGTGAGTGTGCTACCATCTAGCAAACTGGTCTTCCTTCTTTTTTTTTTTTTGTCATTTAAATTAGTTTTCAGGAAGTAGGTGCACACTCACAAAGCATGTGTGTCAAATTAACTTCCTTCTTTGTGTGAGCAGAAGCAAGTTTATGGACATTTAAGATATTGGACTACCTTGCAAATAAGGAAAGGCTTACCAGCTCAGCAATTATTTTTCATTTGCCTCCTTCTCACGTTGAAAGCAATTATATCAGTATTTTCACTAATGGAACAACTCCCTCCCTCATAAGATTGAATTTCCCCCTAAAGTAATGAAAAGCAATGGAGCAGACGAAGGGGGTAATTGCTGATTTTCCTTTTCCAGTTTTTCATCGGTGTGTGGTGACCTTTGTGGTTTTCTCCCCAAAGTCATTCCACCCTTCTGTTTTTTTTATTTGTTATTTTTAAGTATATTTTATTGATTAGCTATTACAGTTGTCCCAATTTTCTCTCCCTTTTGTTCCCTTCCTCCCTGCATCGTCCCCCCCACCACTAGCATCCCCCCACTTAGTTCATGTCCATGGGTCATACATACAAGTTCTTTGGCTTCTCCATTTCCCGTACTATTCTTAACCTCCCCTTGTCTATTTTGTACCTACCAATTATGCTTCTTATTTCCTGTACCTTTTCCTCCATTCTCTCCCCTCCTCCTCCCCCGATAACCCTCATGTGATCTCCATTTCTGTGATTCTCTTCCTGTTCTAGTTGTTTCCACCCTTCTTTATTACGTAGAATTACCTTGTGGCTTTGGTGGGATTTACTGCAGCTCCAAAAGTTGGTCCTGATCTAAAGTGGCAGTCCCCAACCTTTTTGGCACCAGGGAAGGATTTTGTGGAAGACAGTTTTTCCATGGACAGGGTTGGGGAGCAGGGATGGTTTCCAGATAACTCAAGTGTATTACATTCAAGCTCACCTCCTGTTGTGCCGCCTGGTTCCTCACAGTCATGGACCAGTACCTGCCCAAGGTTGGGGACCTCTGGTCTCCAGGGATTGCTTTCAAACAGAGCAGAATGTGTCCCTTCTGCACCGAATTGGTAAGTCAGGGGGATGATGTGTCTACTGACATTTGGTGTCTGGGGGGCCACGGATGCTGTAGGACAGCCTTGAACCACGAAGATCTTCTCAGAATGCCAACAGCACCCCTGTAGGAAATTACTTGTCTACAACCTGTGAAGATAGTCTTATCACCCCTTCCACAGTGATTGGTTCAGGTGTCTAGTCTTCAGCCAATCAAACCTTGACATTTCCCTATGCTCAGTCCTGGCAACTCAAAACTGAGGACTTTTAATCGAAGTAGAATTAACATACATAAAAGTGGGGAACTCTTGGGAATACAGCTTAGTGAATCATCACAGAATAAATACAGCCATGTAACCACCACCTAGGTTAAAAAATAGAACACTGGCTGCTTCAAGCTCCTCAAGCCCCTTTGCAACCATGACCCTTCCCTCTTCCTGGAAGGAAACTGCTTTCCAGAGTTCTAACATCACAGATTTGTTTTGCTGATTTTCAACTAAATATAAATGCAATCATATTATGCTTTTTATTTTTTTGATTCTGGCTTCTATGAACACACAGTTTGCGAGATTAATCCAGTGTTGAGTACAGCAGTTTACTTACGTTTATTATGGTGTCGTATTTCATGGTATGGGTACCACAATGCATTTGACTATTAATGGACACTGGGATTGTTACAAGGTTTTGGCTATTATAAATAACGTTAGCAACAACTTGCACATACATTTTGGTGAACATATGCTTACCTTTCAGTATATATCGAGGAGTGGAGATAATGTTCTCCTTTAGTAGATACCGCCAAATAGTTCTTCAAAGTAGTGGTGCTAATCTGCCACCAGCAGTATAAGGGCGTTCCAGTCACTCCATATTCTTGTTGCCGCTTGTTATTTTCACTCTTTTTAATTTAGTCACACTGATGAGTGTGTAGTTATATCTCATCATGGTTACAATCAGCAATTTCTTGAGCTGCATTTCCTGGCTAATACTGTTGAGCACATTTTAATGCATTTCTTGGCCACTCCTCTTTTGTGATGTGAGTACCTATTCCTGCTTTCCTCATTTTTCTACTGAGGTTTTTTCCTATGAATTTATAGGGGTCTGTTACATGTTTGGGATAGGAGACCTTTGTTAGTTATGTTTTTCCTATGCTGAGACTTGCCTTTTCAGTCTCTTAATGGTGCCATTTGATAGCTTGAAATTCCTAACTTAATTTAGTCTAATTCAGGGGTTTGCAGACTTTTTCTGAAAAGGGCCAGAGAGTAAATATTTGAGCCTCGAGATCTCTGACACGACTACTGAACTCTGCCACAGCAGTGTGACAGCAGCGTGACAGCAGCCACAGGTGATATGCAAATGAATGGGCGTGGCTGACTTCTGGTAAAACTTGATTTACAAAAACAAAGGGGCCAGATTTCTCAGTCCTTTCCTGTATGGTTAGTGCTTTTTGCATCCTAGTTAATAAATGTTTTCTACCCCGAGATCATAGGGACATCTTATAATATCTTCCAGAACCTTTATTGTTTTAATTCAGTTTAGGAGGGGTGAGGAAGTGAGGCCCTTCATGCATTCTATTACATCCTTTTAAAATTATTATTAATTTTAGAGAGAGGGAGGAAGGGAGAGAGAGAAAGAGAAACATTGATTTGTTGTTCCACTTATTTATGCATTCAGTGGTTGCTCCTTGTATGTGCCCTGGCCAGGGATAGAACCTGCAACTTTGGAGTGTGGGGATGACGCTTTAACCAACTGAGCTACTTGGCCAGGGCCACTATCACATGTCTTTATCTGACCAAAAACAAACCCTTCTATTTCTAGTTTGTTAAGGGTTTTTATCATCAATAGATGTCACATTTCACTAAATACTTTTCTTTGCATCTACTGAGGTGATTGTATTTTTCTCTTTTGTAGTAGTATTGGGTTGTCCAATAAGTTCATTTGGTTTCCCCATAAGATGGCTCTAGTAGCACTTAGTTGACTTAAACTTCATTAGAAACAATTTTTTTTAGATTGTATTTGACATATCAGCATACATTAAAAAAACTTATCAAAGTTAGTGGATTTTTGTGTAGCCATTTTAATATTGAAGATGGAAGAAAATAAGCAACAAGTTCAGCATATCATGCTTCATTATTTCAAGAAAGGTAAAAACACAACTGAAATGCAAAAAAAGATCTGTGCAGTGTATGGAGAAGGTGCTGTGACCGATTGAACGAGTCAAAAGTGGTTTATGAAGTTCTGTGCTCCACCATCGGGTTGAAATTAACAGTTGAACGGTTGAAATTAACAGCAATCAAATTAAGACATTAGCCCTGGCTGGTGTGGCTCAGTGAATTGAGTGCTGGTCTGCTAACCAGAGTTGCCAGTTCAATTCCCGGTCAGGGCACATGTCTGGTTGCAGGCCAGGTTCCCACTTGGGGGTGTGCTAGAGGCAATTATTGGTGTTTCTCTCACACATTAATGTTTCTCTCCCTCTCTTTCTCCCTCCCTTCCTTCTCTCTAAAAACAAATAAATAAAATCTTTTTTAAAAATTGAGACATTAATTGAGAACAATCAATGTTACTCCATGTGGGAGATAGCTGACATACTGAAATATCCAAATCAAGAAAGTTATTGGAGAAAATGAAAATTATATCTTTTATTTTGTGGAGAAAACCATACAGACTTTTTGGCCAACCCAATAATATGCTAGCTTACACTGGTTGATTTTGGATTTAACTAACCTTATTGCGGTAGGCAGCCTCTAGCATGACCTGTGATCCCTGCCTCAGGTGTTCACAACTGTGTGTAATACTCTCTCATGAGTGCGGGCTGCACCATTCTGTCCCCTTCTAACAGACAGAAAATCACAATAATGATGTGATGGCAAGTCTCTCCTGAGATTAAGTTAGGAAGACTTTAACTTCAATCTCTGTGTCTCTATCTCGTTCAGCCCTTGCTCTGGGGAGAGCAGGCTGCCCCGTTGTGACTACTGCTGTGGAAAGGTGCATTTAGCGAGGAACTGTCTCCGTCCAGGAATGAGTGAGAAGCTGAGTCCTGTCAACAGTCACTTGAGTGATCTTAAAAATTAATCCTCCCCTAGTCAAGCCTTGAAGATTAAATAAACTATAAAAATAAGTAAAGCAGTCCTGCCTGGGAGGCTCAGTTGGTTGGGTCATCGTGCTGTACACCAAAAGGTTATGGGTTTGATCCCTCCTCAGGGCTCATGCCTAGGTTACAAGTTCGATCCCCAGTCAGGGTGTGTATGGGAGGCAACTGACCAATGTTTCTCTCTCAGATTGATGCTTCTGTCTGTCTCTCCCTTCCTCTCTCCCTAAAAATCAACGAACATATCCTTGGGTGAGGGTTTTTTAAAAATAGGAAAAACATTGAAACAGCTTTAGTATCTAGTAAAAGCTCAATACAATTGAGGTTTATTATCTTTATTATCTCAAGCAATATTATCTCTGAGCTTACTTTTCCATATCTGTTAAATGGGGATAATAAGACCTATTTCATAGGGCTGTTATAAGCAATAATGAATAATGCATTAGTAAGCACTTAATGAATCACTATTACTATCTTAACAGTTTAACTGCTGTTTTTTAAAAGTAGGAATTGAGTTTTATTCATTTTTGAATTCCCTAATGCAACAGAATAGATGTACAATTAATAGTTTGGAGTTAATTGACAAATTCAATCTGTCTTCGTATGTATAAGACAAAAAACAAACTTCACAGACTTGGGCAAGTCATTTAACTTCTGTATATTCATCCACAAAGCGAAGCCACCAGACTGAGTCTCTATGGTTTCTACAAGCTCCATTCA
The DNA here is from genome assembly GCF_022682495.2 of Desmodus rotundus. Taxonomy (NCBI): domain Eukaryota; kingdom Metazoa; phylum Chordata; class Mammalia; order Chiroptera; family Phyllostomidae; genus Desmodus; species Desmodus rotundus. Next base: position 142,430,531 of record NC_071389.1, read on the forward strand.
TTCATTCACTTGTTTATTCATTTAATAAATATTTATTGGACCCCGACCATATGCCAGTCTCAGGAATTCAAACACGAGCAGAACTGATGAGGTCAATGGAAGGAAGACATAAAATAAATAATCACACAGACGAATCCACAATTATAAACTCTGATATGAGTCATGAAGGGAAGACTCAGGGAGCTGAGAGAGAAATTAAAGGGGGAACGGGGCCTAATCCAAAGGAAGAGGAAACTTACAAAGGTCATAATCTATGAATTCTGAGGTTGGTGGAAGGACCTTTGCCCTCTAGCTATCAGAAAGAATAGATTAAAGTGAGTGATTCCTGCACCAGCGGAATCTTAGAAATCACTCTGCTTGTCCCCATTGTCCTTGCCAGCTGCCTTGGTTTGTGTATCTATTCATCCATTTATGACTAGGCTGGGCCAAGCACCAGGGATCTGAGAGGAAAGGACAGATAGTTTGAACAGAATTCATCTCCTGATTTTAATGTATGCATTGGAACCACACAAAGTAAGTGTCCCAAATCTCTGCACAGAACATCTATGATAGGGAGATAATTGCTGGAAATGACTAGTGTGATGCTGTTAATGCCAGATCAGAGGAGGCTGCCAAGGCTTGGCTTTTTTTCCCCTTGTGGCAGCCAAAAAACACAGGTGTCTTAAAGAAAAGAAAGTACAGAGGAGAGTGCTGAATGATCAGGAAACGTATTAATGCTGAAGCCTCAGCCCAGCCCCGAGGATCTCCACACAGAGTCAGCTTGCCAGCTTTCTCCCGAGTTGCCACGTAATAGTGGGGCTGCATTCGGGTTTGAGGGAGGTGTTCTCATTTCCTGTTGCCAAGTGGCCTCATAGTCCTCTGAAGCCCTTGTATGAAAAAGCTGACAGCTTGTCTTCTCCGTGCTGCCATTTCTGGGCCCACCATCCGCAGTATGCCTTATAAAGCACAGAGCGGGACAAGCTCAGAGACAAATTATCATTCTCAAGGATGTTTCCAGGGTGCCACTTCCATAACTGCATTCACATCCGGAAGCCTGACTTTCAGGGACTGCCTGTTTCACGCACACGCTGCCTCTCTGTTCCTATAGACCTTTCCTGCTACGGGTTACTCCTATCGCTGGAATTCAAATTCTCGTTAGGGTTAGATAAACCTCGGCCTCCCCGCAGAGTGTCCCATGAGTTATGCTTCACCTCCACAGTGTGCACACTGGTGTAAACCTTCTTGAGTCAGAGAGTCCCCTGGGTACAAATATTTACATGTTTCAAGAAAATGCTTCCAGATGAAGTCACTGCCGATTCCTTGAAACCATCCTGACTGGGTTCTAAGAAGGTGGGAAGTCAGCGGAATTAAAAGGATGTAATTTTGAGCTAGGTTTTTTTTTTCCTAAATTGATTTTAGAGAGAGAAAGGGAGAGAGAAAGAAACATTGATTTGTTGTTCCACTTATTTATGCATTCATTGGTTCGTTCTTGTATGTGCCTGACCAAGGATCAAACCTGCAATCTTGATGCATCGGGATGATGCTCTAACCAACTGAGCTACCTGGCCAGGGCAACTGAGTAAGGTTTTAGACACCTCTTAACCCAAACTGTTCCTTGCCAGATGACTTGAGGTCCCTCAAGTCTCTCCTGTGTGGCATGATAGAACCTCTTGGGGCTGTGAAGAGCCACCCGCAATGGCAGAGCCCTCACTTTTTCAATGCCGAACACAGCCCTGGGAGAAATGTCATGGCCGACATTAATACAAAAGCAGCTTAGATTCGTGTGGGGGTTGTTCATATAAGCAAGGGAGTGTTGGGGGTGAACACAGGCAGCTAAATGGCTCTTTAGACAGACAATTTTTCCCTTTGTTTCTGGCTGCCGGCTAGAAGTATGTTTCAGTTTTCTAGTCGGCAAGTTCAGCCAGATGCACACATGGTAGATGACAAAGAAAGAGGCCAGGACAAAAAGATATTAAAATTAAAAACACACTTCAGAGATGGTCTTCTGCTCAAACAGGGAGAATTATAAATCAAGAATGAGGTCAAGTGACGGTGTTGAGTTCAGCCTTGCTTGTCCCTTGATATTATTGTGATGCCCAGAAGAGAACTATCAGGGAGAAAAGTCTGAGCTAAAGCATCTGCACTCCTAGCCCATTAGCCACTAAGACTCGGTTTTAGGACAGCACCAAAATAAACATTCAGAGAGGAGAAATGCATACAATCGGCATCTGTCCGCTTTTTAATTAAATCAGTCATTTACAAAGACACATTCTGTGCTGAGGGTTCAAGTTGCAAAGAAAATACTACATGCAGAAATCTACTCTCCAAAGATCATGTGACTTGTAGGGCAAAGTCTGAGAGCCAAGGTCAAATCTGAGCCAGCTAAGGCCAAAGTCAGAGTAAGTGACAGACATTCACAAGCTCAAGGACAAGAAGGAAGTCAAACACATTATAGACAAGCCCTGTGTTCTTAATGAGCAGATTGTCCCCTAAAGACTTATCTTTAAGCTGGTTGTTTGTGAAGAGCTAGGATACATTTCCCCATGTGAACAATGATATTTACAAAGTTGTGTTCTCAGATCAGTCAATTTTTACTTGGCACAGTGTAACCAAAATCACCTCCGGTCACCTTAAGATCCTTAAGACTTGCCTTTGAGCCCCTGGAGTGACAGTGACGAGCTGAAGGAGAGAACTGGTTACAACTGATGGTAACACAGTGTGGGGTGGGGGCAGAGGGAGCCTTCAGCAGCCAGGTGCAAGGCGCGTGCACTGCACCCGAGCACCTGGCTGGAGGCCAGGTGGAGGAGGCTGAAATCCAGCCTGCCCTCTCCACCAGCCAGGCTGGGGCTCCAGGGCGGTGCTGTGGCTGCCAGAGGAGGTGCCTTTTTCCAACTTGTCTAAGAGGCTGTGCTCCTGAAGGAACGCTGGAGGCTCCAATAGCAACAGTGAAAGATGGCTTTTCAAGAGAGGGGTATGGCTTTTCTAGAAAGGGGCTTCTCTAAAACAGTGGTAAGTAATTTTGGCAGAGGAGGATATTACTGGGGAGAAGGAGGAGAGAAGCAGTCATCCAGATACACATTTCTATTCTGGGGTCACCAGAAGCTCAAGGAGTTATAAACAAAGAGGTCCTGACCAAAACTGCTTCTGGAAGCAAAACAGTCCTCACCAACTGTTCTCACATTCCACACTGAGACTCTCAATCGACCTGGCTGCTTCAGTGAGGGGATGGCAGTCAACTCAGAAAAGGTTTGTTACACCTTAGGGCTGGTACAAGTGGGGGAAGGAAAACAAGGTACCTTTTGGGATGTTCTGTAGAGTGGGACTCCCGAGCAGATGAGGAAGCACCCAGCCTGCTCTGGTGGAGTCCAGAGGCTGCTCTGGACACAGAGAAGGGAGAAGGTATGGCCACCATGTGCTGGGTAGGGGTGTGTGAGACAAAGTAGGTGTGGAAAATGGTCCCATTTCAAATTGAATGTGGATTAGGGATCCTTACCCAAGCCTAGGGTCCTCTATTGTAATAGGAAGAAGAAAAACAGCTTCCCCAAATCGTCCCCATCGGCCAGTGGATGAGCGGAGAGAGCGATGGTCATGCACAGGAGGTTTTAGGGGCCAGGCCTGGGCCTGGCCTACAGCGCGTGCGCTCATGTTTCTTTCCTTCCCCTTCTCTTTCCTTTCTTCTCAAGCAACCCAGCACCAGCCACCTTTTATTAGGTGTCGATTACAATAAAAGGATTCAGAGGTGCTGGCAAAGATGATAGTCAGGAATACGAGTCCACTGAGAGTCCTCTGCAGTGGGCCTTGCATCGCAGCTCCTGGATGAGTTCCTTATAAGAAGGGCAGTAGCTGAACAGCACAGAAGCCGCCAGCACCACAGAAGCCCCGGCAACCTCCCTTCCGTCACATCCACGTACTGGTAATCCTGGTAGTAACCACTTGGAAATGCTCCAGCGAGGCCTTAGGGGTGAAACCCCGCATCGGTCTCCAGCTTGGCAGCTCCCCCAGCTTGGCAGCTCCCCTATTTCGACGCCCACGAGTCCCTTTTCCTTCACTGGTTGGAGTCTGGGGCGTCAGCTCTCACCAACACGCACGTCTCATTGGCGGAAACTCAGTCACGTGGCCGCACTCAACGCAAGGGAAGCTGGGAGCCACGTCCGGCTGCGTGCGCAGGAAGAGCAGAGCCAGGAGGTGCGATCGCTGCGCACCCCGGTCTCTCCGCAGAGAGGGAGTGTGCGTGTGGCCTCGGGAAGGGGTTCATGCCGTGTGTCTGTACCCGTGCTTGCGCAGGCAAGAGAGCTGCGCTGTGGCTGTGGCTGTGGCTATGGCTGACACCGGCAGGACTGAGAACCAGGCTGCGACTCTCACCCTCTCCGCCTCAGGTGCGTACAGTGTCACCCGGCTTCCTCCCACGGGCACTCACTCACGCCTTTGTCTCTCCACCCAGCTCCTGCAACAGTCTTTTTCTAACCAGGCCTCTTCTGAAATCGATCTGCCACAACAGTTGCAAACCCCAGCTGCTCCTTTACTCCTTGGCCAGTGAAAAGAGAATCAATTATCCCTGCCCTCAGTGAATTGCAGTGTCTGCTGAACGGCCCAAGGACAGGATTCAAGGTCTCGGCCCCAGCCCATAAGGCCCTACTTAATCTGCACCTAATCACTTCAACAACTGCTTTTTGCCCTTGGTCCCCACCTGGCGATGACAAAAACACCACCTCCGACTTTCAAGAGTCTAGAAACCTTAGACCTCAGGGGAGATAAGGATAGGCATGCATGATCTCCATTTCACAGACACAGAAAGCTTAGAAAAGTAAAATGCTGTAAACCTGCCTGCTGTCTTTAAAGAGGTCTCAGTATGAGCTTCTGATAGTAGTAGCCTGTGTGGTCTGTTTGTCTCTGCCTTAGAAAATTCTTTAAGAAAAAAAAAGATTTTATTTATTTATTTTTAGAGAGAGGGGAAGGGAGGGAGGAAGAGAGGGAGAGAAACATCACTGTGTGGTTGCCTCTCATGTGCCCCCTACTGGGGACCTGGCCTGCAACCCAGGCATGTGCCCTGACTGGGAATTGAACCAGTGGCCCCTTGCTTCGCAGTCTGGTGCTCAGTCTACTGAACCACACCAGCCAGGGCATGCTTTAGAAAATTCTTGAGTGGCTGTATGTGGCCCCTCAATTCATATTTGTTTCAGAGTTCTCAGCATTGCCATTTTAGGGTTCGTTTTCTACCATCTCAGCCCCCCGCTTTTTACCTACACCCTTGGTAATTTCGACAACAAGTCTCATGACAGAGACATTGGGAATTGAGGCTCTGCCTCCTTTCCAGGCCCTTTCAGGACTTCTGGGTGTGGTTAATATACCGAATTTTGAGGCCAATGGCCTTATTTCCAGTGAGTTCTGCTTTGGAATGTTTTTCAAATGCTTTGCAACAGTGCCATGCAAATGGATTAAATGATAAAATAAAAAATGTAAAACAAGATGGTTCACATTCTTTGGAGGGAAAAAAAAGCAGAAATGTCTAGGATGGTGAGCATTCTTAGAAAAGTTTCCCTCCGCACTTATTCGGGATAGAGTGCCATCCATAAGGCTCTTCAGTTCTCTGGGGATCCGTGATCGGTACAAAAAGTCATCCTTCCTCAGGGCCCTCCCAACGCACACCCCAAATTAAGTTTTTATCTGCTTCTGGGGCAGCCTTTCATTTATTTATTTATTTATTTTTAAGAGAGAGATGGGATGTGGGGGGTGGGGTGGAGAGAGGGAGAGAAAGAAACATCAATTTATTGTTCCACTTATTTGTGCATTCTTTGGTTGATTCTTGTATATTCCCTGACTGGGGATTGAGCCTACAACCTTGGCTTATTGGGACAACAACTGAGCTACCAAGACAAGGCTCTTTTTTTTTTTTAATCAAATAATTTTAAGCAATAAAAGTGCAATTACATGAAAAGCCCTCTATTTTCCATGTTTAAATTATTTTTCATTGTCTTTACTTTTAAGGTGTTGAAGGTGGGACCCACTCCTGAATCTTCTTTCTAGGGGTAGGGTAAGGTACATGCTGGTCTGGAGGGTCACACACCTTGAATTTATGGTTCGTCTGCATGAATTTATGAGCAGTAGGTGGTTTTGTTGTTGGAGGATCGCCAGTCACACAGTGAAGCCAAGGATGCGACTCAGAGGGCACCAGGCTTCCATCTACAACCCAGCATGTGTTTTTGACCTTCATTTCAGCAGTATAGACAACCCGTCAGTGACGGCCAAAAAACTGCTTGCTGTCTTCATAGCTTGTTTCTATACCTGCCTGTCCCCACGAACGCACCAACCCTCACATCACTTGCCCTGAAGAGGATTTGCCCTTAGAGGCCGCCTTGGCTGCTGACCTGCTGAGGCCAGCGTTTCAGGACCTGCAGGTCCTCTCTCTGCCCCGCAGGCCGCCCTCCAGGTATGCCGTTCAGAACGCCAGCCTTTCATTTCTTGCCCACAGGATAGTTGTAGTTTACATTCTAGTATTTATATATGCAGAATTTGGCTTTGAGGTTGCTAAAAATATATGCAGAATTTTTGAGGCATAATTGAATTGTTTTCTCAAAGAACATGACTCTCTTTTGGAGATGGCAGCTTGCAGAAATGTGATGGGGGAGAGAAGGCATTTACTGAATCTAGGGACAAACAAAGAATTATCAGCCCTCAGTCCAATAAAATTAGAATTGTAGTTATCAGAGGGCAAGGGGCCTCTTACTTGTTTGTTTATTAAAAAATCCTGTTTTCAAGCTACACATGGTCCACTGTCAAACAGCAAAGACAGTAGAGAGTTGAAGTCAATACCGACAACTGACAGTGTGAGACAACAAACCCCAGCTTTTGGGATGGTGTGTATTGAAAGGCAGAAGTCTAAGTCGATGGTCAAAATATGCAATAACATCAGATATACAGAGACCATGTACATCAAAGGTGCTATTCATTCATTCAACGCACGTTTTTGAGAACCCAATCTGTGACAGGCTGGGATGCAGCCATGAATAGCACGGACACAGCCTCTTTGCCTTTGAACATGACACTCTAATGAAGACAATAAATAAACAACATAAAGTCAGTGTAAGTGATGCAAAGAAGACAAAACAGGGTAACGTGTTAGAAGATGATGTGGAGCAGAGGCGGCTTTTGTTTGGGTGGTCGGGGAAGGCCTCATTGAGGTAGCATTTGAACTGAGACCTGAATTAAGGAGCCAGTTGGGAGAGGATCTGGGGGAGCACTCTAGGCTGAGTGAATGGCAAAGGAGCTCAGGACTGAGCTTAGCCTATTTAAGGAACAGAGCAAGAGTCAGCCGAGCTGGTGACTGACTGAATGGGCAGTGGTATGAGCCAAGCTCAGTGAGGTAGGCAAAGACCGGACCGTCAAGGGCCTTGTAAGGCATTGTAAAGGGTGTAGATTTTATGCAGGTATGTATTTATATATTTATTTATTTGAGAGATGGGGAAGGGAGGGAGAAAGAGGGGGAGAGAAACACCAATGTGAAAGAGAAACATTGATCGGCCGCCCCCCTGCACGCACCCCAACCAGGGACCTGACCAGGCATGTACCCTGACCGGGAATCGAACTGGCGACTTTCCACTCTTTAGGATGATGCCCAACCAACTGAGCCATACTGGCCAGGGTGTAGATTTTATTGTAAAGGTAGCATGGGCTGACATAGGTGTGTAATGTAGTCTGGTTCACTTGTTTACATACTCTGTACATACTGTGTGTAAATGAAGCGGGAGGCACATAGGAGGTTGGCCTAGTGGTGCCAGGGAGAGAAGATGGTGGCTTGGACAAGGGTGGCAGCCAGGGACATGGAGGAAAGCAGAGAGACATTAATTATATTTTGGAGACAGAGCCAACTGAGTTTGTTCATTGTACGTAGGGGGAAAGAGAAAAAAGAATCAAGGAAGGTTCCCAGGTTTTTACCTTGAACAGCTAGCTACGGAGAGTGCCATTTGAGTGGTCCTCCTCACCGGGATGTCTGAAGAGCTTCCATATGCGAGATCCATGCTCCGAAGGTGCAGACAAGTCTCTGGAGCAGGGATGGGCGCGGGTCTCTGGGGCATTTTTGTTACCTGTGCCAGTGCGTTGTACAGGGGTCACATCTGCACAGCCCCTTTGACCCTGTTCAGTGGCATTGGGGACCCTTCTGCTTCCAGGGAGTTTTTAGAAAGGGAGAGGGCAGTGTTTCTGGTCACCAGGTGGGGGAGGGGCCACTGGCATCTAGTGCCTGGGGCCAGGAATGGGGAGTGTGCTGCAATCTGCAGACCGGGCTTTACCGGGAACAGTGGTTCCATCCCAAATTCCTGTGCCTTAGGAGAGTTTATTTAAAACTTAGGACTCTCTCCTTCTCCATCCTTAAAATGAAGACATTAGATGAAATCATCTCTGAGGTTAGATCCAACTACCTTATTGTATGACTCACAAAATACACAAACAATAGTGATATAAGTAGGCTGTTATGGTGGCCTTGAAAACACACCGCTTAGATCTCCTGCTGTGGGGAGTGTGAATGACTGATGGTCCCAGCTGCTGATGCTCCAGACCCACCCCCACACTTCCTTGGAGACCACGCTTCCCAGGCTGCTCCCAGCCAGTGACTGAGCAAGGAGGGGGCACTGATGCAGGCCCAGTCCTGCAAGATGCAGGACTCCCTGAAGGAGTGGCTTGGGCTCAACGACTCCTCATCGGCTGGGCTGAACTATGCTTGCGAGTGCAGCCCAAGACTCCTGCCTGATCCCTCTTCCTCCTGTCTCTCCCTCGCCGCTCTCCCCCATTCCGGCTCCCTCCTCTTTATCCTTAGCAGTTGTTCCCCTAATAAACTTCTTACACATTCAATCCCATCTTGGCTTCTGCTCCTCAGAGAACCCAGATTTACCCCTGTGGTGCCAGCTGTTTGAGAAAACAAAAGGGAAGATGGGGTTTGGAGACTGGCTTACTCACAGCCTAGCAAGCAAAGAGGATGGTATCCCGAATGTTATGTGAAGCATGGATGGTGCCTGGAAGAAGGTGGTGGCACAATTACTAACTATTTCTCCAGTGGTGACTTGGGAGAATGGCCCTGTGGAGAGGAATGCAGTGGCCGGTGCAGGGACCCAGACATTTGAGTGATAGGAGGGCAACAATACTTCAAGAACACCAGAGTTGACTAGTTACTGCGAAGTTGTCCTGATGCATGGCGAAGGGCTAACAAACAATAACGATGAGTGTGAGAACCAGAGAGGCTCTTCAGTAACTCACAAAGAGGCCCTTCTCTCGTGCGGTGGAAGAACTGACAGAGTTGGGCCACTGAGGGAGGGTCTGATGAAGTCACAGAGCTCCAGAGACATTTGAATACTTAGCTAAGGCAAGTCAGTTATGCTGTGATCGGGGACCTGTTTGGAGAAAGCTGGAACTCTGAAACACAGTATGGGAACATGTGGATGGATGCCTCTCCAGCTGCTGGCTTGGCAGAGGCCCTGAACCCTCCGAGGCTGCCAAGCTGGCACTCTATGTCAGTAGCATGAGTGCTTTCACCAGGCTGGAACACACAGCCCCAACCCTGCCCCCCGCAAGGCAGCAGGCACACTCTCAGGGGCTGCCCCTACTTCCTCTACTGGCTTCCAAGCTAATAACTAGGATTAAACCCCAGCACGACCTAGAAGGGAATCATCTGAACTTAATAGAGGGGAAAGAGATTGTATGTCAAAGGAGCTGTGAGAGGTAGCCAGGATGTATCAACAGGAAGCTGGGAGTAACCTTGGGATTACATTGCAATAATTTGAGAGAATTTGATCAAGGAAGCAAGAACAGAAGACTAGAAAAGCAACAATGCATTGACTTGGGGGGCACTTTCTTTGGACACAGGACTTCCCACCCTGATAAAAACCTCAGAGGATGAGGACAGCTGCTGGTGCGGCCCTTAGAAACCTAGATACATGAGAGCCAATCTGAGCGAAGTGGAGATGCTTGAGCTGCCCTGATGGAAGGTAGAGGAAAGTCTAAAGAAGCTCAGAAAATGATCCCACAGGGACCTAGAGGACATGTCACTCACCAAGACCTCCAGAGGGGCACCAGCATTGCTAAAAAGTTAGGTGGCAGCTCTCCCCTGCCTGTCAGGTTCAGGGGTAGAAGTAGCAGTCAGGTATAGGGTTGGCCAAAAAGGCCGTTAGGTTTTTTCCACAAAATAAGAGACACAGTTTTCATTCTCACCAATAACTTTACTGATTTGGATACTTTGAGTATGTCAGCTATCTCCCACTATTGGCTTCTGGTGTGTGGAAGCCAGGGGTGCTGCTAAACATCTCCCAATGCAAAGACAGCCCCCAAGCATAGAATTACTTGGTCAAAATGTCAGTAATACCAAGAAACTTTGAAAACCACTTCTGACACGTTCGATCAGTCACAGCACCTTCTCCATACACTGCACAAATGTATTTTTGCATTTCAGTTGCTTTTTTATCTTTCTTGAAATAATAAAGGATAATATGCTGAAAACGTTGCATATCTTCCATCTTCAATATCAAAATAGCTACACAAAAATTTACCAATTTTGATAAGCTTTTTAAAAAAAATTGTACACTGATGTAACGGCTGTCACAATACAATCTAACAATTGTTTCGAGTGAAGGTAAAGACCACTAAGCGCTACTAGAGCCATTGTATGGAACAAAGCAAACAACTTTTTGGCCAACCCAACATAAGAGAGCTGGGCTTGTTAATATCCATGGAATTATGAGGCTCCAGGGTGATAGAGGCCAGGTGGTTACACTTAAACAACAAGAAGCAGGAGGCCACAGTTACTTGGAATGACCAGCAAGGTCGGAGGGGCAGCCAAGGAAGCTTCATCTGAAGGGATCTATGAAATGGCTAATAGAGCATGGTGTCTCCAAGGTTAAAAGTGATGAACACCCAAGAGGGTGCTGCATGGTATCTACACCAGGAAAAGGCCAGAATGGAGGAGCAGGAGGCTGGGGGATGTCACTCCAATAAAAAGTCACACTCTTCCCTGGCTGGTGTGGTTCAGTGGACTGAGCACCAGCCTGTGAACCAAAGGGTCACTGGTTCAATTCCCAGTCAGGGCACATGCCTGGGTTGTGGGCTAGGTCCCCAGTAGGGGGCACTTGAGAGGCAACCTCACATTGATGTTTCCCTCTCTTTCTCCCTTCCTTCCCTCTCTAAAAATAAACAAAAAGTCTTTTAAAAAAAGTAATATTCTCTCACACAGTTCCCACACTTGAGCTAATTTTCAGACCTAGCGCCCACTGACTGAAGAGGTATGTTCCTAGGAGGAAGGACCCTGCGATGCTGCAGAAAATATATATTGTAAACATTCTTGCAGCTATTTCCCAAAGACACATTTGGTCATTTCCTCAGGTAACTAGAAATAAGGGAAAGAGGAATATCTAGTCATTTCGAGGACTCTCACATGGGGTCTAATTTGACTTGATTCCCAGAGTTATCCCAGCCCCCTTTTGGCATCTGATTGGGCTCTGGCAGAGAGGGAATGCTTGGCCATGGCGCACCAAGTAACTGCTCCTCCAGAACGGCCCATTTTGAACCGGGTTCTGTCATATCCACGGAGTCATGAAGTAGGATGGATCCCAGCAGCAGTCAGTTGTGAAGTGGAAATGGTGCATTCAGGATTGAGTCCAAGTGTGCTGCCTGAGCAAATAGCCCCTGTCACCAGACCCCCATGTCACCCTGCAGCTTTACCTTGGACATGTGGCTCTGGGGAAGCAGTGGCATCTCCAATCATCTGAAGAAGGAGGAGAAAGAAAGCTAGAGCTTGATTTGAAAAAGCTGGAGGTGGGTTGCCCCTGTGTGTGGGTGTAGGTGAAAATGGTGGTGGCTGCATTACAGCCACAGTCAGCAGTGGCCCTGGAAGACGCTGGAGAGAGGAGTTTACCTGTGGGCAGTACTGCGAGCCCCACCCCAGGTCATTCACTTTGCGTGGAAGAAATGGCCCAAATGTATACAAATGCCTGAACAGCAGTCCATGGCCTGGCTGGCCGGCAAGGGCTAGTCCAGGTCCATGCAAGGACATACAGAAGTGGGCATGGACTATATTTTTGTGTCACGTGTTAACCACCAGGAAGCATCTCTCACAGAAGAGGTCCTGATCAACCAATTAGACAAAACAACTTAGCCAGGTGACTTTAGTCAATCTTCATGATCAGCCAACCCCCAAAAGGTGCATTGGGCACATGAACAGAGTGGCCATGGTGGCAGACATGGAGTCTGTGTGGGCCCAACAGCAAGAACCCCCACTCATCAAGGCTGACTTAGCTGCTGATGCCTCTGAATGTCCAACTTTCAGCAAAGGAGACCAAGGCCGAGCTCTTAATCTGGCACTATTCTTTGAGGACCACTGGCCACCTTTTGGCAAGTCTATTGCATCGGACACCTTCCATCCCGATGGCCAGAGGTTCACCCTCAAAAGGATAGGTGTCTGTTCCAAGTAGTGTTTGCCTTCAGCCCATGGAGCCCCTGCCAGCATCACTAGCTGGGGTCTCATAACTTGCACAGGCATCGAATCCCACACAACTCAGCACGTGACCAGGGGCCGCACTTCACCACAAAGGAGGTACAGGAGTGAGCCCAGGACCAGGGCATCCGTTGGCCATGTCATATATCTCACTGCCAGAAGCAGCCAGATGCAACAGAAGGGCCTTCTAAATGCATCAGGTGCCAGCGTAGAGGGAACGCTTTGCAAACACGGAGTGCCATTCTTCAGGATGAAGAATGTGTGTTACATCAGCCCTGGCTGGTGTGGTTCAGTGGAATGAGTGCTGGCCTGCCAGATGAAAGGTTGCTGGTTTGACTCCCAGTCAGGGCACATACCTGGGTTCACATATCACTGTTTCTCTCCCTCTCGTTCTCCCCTCCCTTCTCCGTTCTCTAAAAAATAATAATAAATATCTTTTTTAAAAAGAATATGCATTAAATCAGAGATGTCCTGTGGTGCTGTGTCCCTGAAGAAAGCATATGTGGGTCTGGGAGTCAAGGGGTGAAAGCAGGTTGGTCCCACTTACCATCACTCCTGAGAACCCACTGGGGAACTCAGGCCTTCAGGAGTGATGGCTTGAGTCACATCACAGAGCAAGCCACCGAGGGTGAGGGGAGCTACAGGAAAGGAAGCAGAGAACGAGTGAGTACCAGTGGTGTCCCTGAGACCAAGTGCCGCTACTTGGGGGGGGGCACTATAGTGTGTCCCATTAACCTTCCTCCTCTGAGTTTCCCCTCAGGAAGAGGGGTCCATGGGACCTATGCAGTTGCTGCTCCGCAAACCTGCACAGAGAAGTAAATCTGTGTGATGCAAGGGGCGGACGGTGGCAGCCGTGCAAATGCACCGTTCAGATCTCCTGCTGCTGGAGCAGAGCTGACTGAGACCCCAGCTGCCGGCCTTCTGGAGTCACTCTGCGTTTGCTCAGAGCCACACGCCCTACAGGCTGCCTGCAGCCACGGACTGGGCAAGGAGGGGGAGTAATGCAGGCCATTCCCACATGATGCAGGCTCCTTTTTTAATGAACATTGTTTTCCACTTTCCATCCTTTTAATTCTTGTAAAAAATCACATTATTGAGGTATTGATACATAAAAGTCTATTCACATTTAATGCATACAACTTGATGAAATTGGAGATAAGCCCTGGCTGGTGTGGCTCAGTGGATAGAGTGCCAGCCTGCAAACTGAAAGTTCACCGGTTCAATTCCCAGTCAGGGCACATGCCTGGGTTACAGGCTACGTCCTCAGTTGGGGGCTTGTGAGAGGCAACTGATCGATGTATCTGTCACACACTGATGTTTCTCTCCCTCCTTCCCCCTCCTTTCCCCTCTCTATAAAAGTAAACAAGTAAAATCTTTGAAGAGAAAAAAGAAATTGGAGATAAGTATATACCCATAAAAGTATCACCATAAACATCCACCTATGCCATCAATATATCCATCACTTCTAAAAGTTTCCTCCCACCTTTTTTATTATCATCATCATCATTTTGTGATATGAACACTTAAAATATATCCTTTTAGGAAAATTTTAAGTGTATAATATGGTGTTATTACCAATAGGCACTGTGTGGTCCAGCAGATTCTAGGATGTGTTTATCTTATGTAATTGAAACTTGATGCTTGTTGGCTAATACCACCCCGTCTCCCTGCCTCCCAGGCCGTTGCAGTCACCACACCAGGCTCTGCCTCCGTGAGTTTGACTGTTGTACGTTCCTCACATAAATGGTCTCATACACTATTTGCCCTTTGTGTCTGGCTCATTTCACTTAATTTGTCTACCAGGTTCATCCATATCTTCACAAATGGCAGGATTTTGTGGGGCTTTTAGTCCATCTTATTAGTGCACTCAGGGACTGCCCACGACACCGTGCCACAGCATCACGCTCTTCCTCCCAGTCTCTTTCCTCCCCTTCCCCTGCAGGTGTCCAGTCAGGTCTGCGCTGCTGCGGGGAGCCTCTCCCCACTTTCCCTGGCTCCCTCCCCTTCACCCTTCCCAGATGGTCCCATAGCGAATCTCTTGCCGATCTAATTCTATCTTGGCTTCTGCTTCTTTGAGGATTCAAACTAACACAGAAATGAACCCTAAAGTGTCATTAATCTACTCTGTGATGGAGACCTTGGTTGTATAACAAGGACAGAGTCCCATCAAAGAGTTCCTTACAAGGTATAAATGTCTTGTTTGAAACTCTAAGGGCCAGACTCTTCCAGTTTTCAAATGCATAGTATTATATCAAAGTGTATGATTCATTCATCCAGCAAATATTAACTGAGTCTTTACTACATGCCACACACTGAGAATACAGTGGTGAAGAAGAAAACGTTCTGTCAGAGCGTATAGTCTAGTGGGAGGAGACAGGCTCTTCTATTCAACTATTTATGTCTCATTTGTGGGTCTAATAAACATCTCAAAGTCAGCATGTGCAAAACTGTACTCCCACCAACTCTGCTTCACCCTCAGCCTTCCCCATCTCAAGTGATGGAAATTCTGTCTTTCCAGTTGCTCGTCAGTGTTAGCATATCTTCAAAAGATAGCCAAATCAGACCGGTCCTCTGCTGCTGCCTCTCTAGTCCGAGCCACCAGAATCCCCTGCTTGGGTTTCTGCGGTAACCTCCCAGTGGGTCTCCTGGATTCTACCCCTGCCTGCCAGCAGTTTATTCTCAACCCAGTAACCCCAGTGAACTTTTTATAAGAGAAGTTAGAACATGTCACGCTCTGTTCAAAACCAAGTGATGTATCTCCATTTCACTCTGAGTAGAAGTCAAAATCTGTATAGCGGGCCATCACGATCAGCCATATGTCCTCCCCCCTCTCCTCACTCAGTCTGCGCAGCCACACTGGCTTCCAACACACCAGTCACACTCTTGTCTGGGGCCTTTGCACCCGCTGTTGATCTGTCCTGGATGCTCCTTCCCCAGTTACTGGTGTGGCTCACTCCCCACCTTCTTCAAGTCTGTCTTAGACGTCACCTTCTCGGTGAGACCTACCCTGACCACACTAAGAATTTTGAAACCCACACCCTTTGGCAATCCAGATTACCTTACATTTTTAGATTTTCTTTTTCCCCAAAGAATTTACCAGCCTTTATTATACTGTATAAGTATATATTTTGTTTCTTGTTTACGGTCTGTTTTCTCCCACCAGAACAGGAGCTCCACAAAGGCAGGGCTTTTTGTCCGTTTTGTTCACATGATTAACCTTCAATGAATATTTCCTGAATGAAGTGCCTTCAATGAATATTTCCTCAATGAAGTGCCTTCATGCCACCAAAGCAGGGCATGGAGAAGGAGTGATATGGGAATGGGGATGGGGTGGTTACTGTGCATAAGATTGCTCCCCAGACTATGGGCTCCTTGCAGTCAGGGATGGGTAGGAACCCTCAGTGCCCCAAAACGAGTGAAGATGCAGTAAACTGCCATTGAATCTCATTGGTTGAGAGCCGGAGGGTGGGCCAGGCATCTCTCAGGGATGTTTTTAAACGCATTGCTGGTTTATTTGCTACTCATAACATTCCCTTGGTCATGACACCTCCTGGAATCCGCTCACCTCTGTTTTCTAATTGCCTGCACGTTCTACTTAAGAAAGGCTCTGCACCAGATCTTGAACCTGTTTTCATCACATTTTAAGAGGAAACCAGAGAGGAGGGAGATGGCTAGGAGTTTGAACAGAGGAGGAGGATATGTTCTGTTTTGTTCTTTGGCTCAGAGAAACCACCAAGGGCTAAAACTACAGGGAAACATCCTAGGTAAGCCAGTAGCCCTAAACATGTGAGATCGCTGCAGTTCTTAAATTGGGGGCGGGGGTGGGGGCGGGGCACGTGACAGCGTTGTCTGTTCCCCGAGTGACCGGCACCAGCTGGTTCCCACCGCTGTTGGAAGGCCTGGAGCACTTCTGTGAGGCAGGCTTACAGTGCTGCGTGCATGTTGCAATCTAGTTGAAAATAATATCTCATAGCTTGCCTACCAAAACCCTGAAAACATTGCTGAAAATATTTGTGATCGTAATACTAGATACAGGCCTTTACACATCTCTCGGTCTCTTGGGAACTTAAGTTGCCTCTTCTGGAGCACTCAGCACATCCTGGTCCGAGCAGATTCTGTACCAAATGCCTGCCTTGTATGATTGTGGGAGAATCTGAGAATACTGCCATATAGCCAACACGATGAATAGTTTCCTGCCAAGCACTGGGCTAAGTACTTTTCTATGCGTTATCTAATTAAATCCGCGATACGCCTCCCAATAAGATGCGCCATTTGTTACATACACTTTGTGGATGAGGTTAAATGACTTAACTGAGGCCACCCAGCTGGCAGGGGCTGTGAGCCTGTGTCTCCTTGCTCTTGCTCACTGTGTGAAGGCAGTGTGTGGGCACACTGTGAAGTGCTACAAACTGTCATCTTTGGGGGGTTATGGAGATTCCTCACATTCCCCTCTTGCCTCCCCCCACCCCTCTGAATCTGAATACAGAGGAACCTGAGATCAGTTGGCACCTAGGGCAAGCCCGAAGGGGGGAGGAGTCAGAGCAGACTGAGAAACGTGTGGAGCGGGCTGGGGGTGGCAGGACTCGGTACCGCCTGAGCATCGGGCAGGCGGGACCGGAAACTTTACTGACTGTATGCACAACAGCTTCAGCTCTTTTTCTTTTTAAGCAAGACTGTATCTTCCTTCAGTTCCTAGTAGGAAAAGAGGAAAAAAGAGGGAAGTGTAGGAAAGAGAACTTTAATGAAGGTCTGAGTCTGTGAATACAATATTTTATTTTTCTCATTTGTAAAATCATTTAACCTCTGTAAGCCTCAAATCTCCTCCTCTGCAAAAATAAAAAAATAACATCTTGCTGATTGAATTGTGAAATGAAACATGTGGCAAGCACACAGAAGCTTAATTAATATCAACAATAAAAAAATAATGACATGGTTATGTGTCTAAACTTGAGTTCTGTCCAATAAGTGCTCAATAAATACTAACAATCTTTATATCTTTATTTCCTGTTGCTTAATATTCAAACAATCCTAATGAATTGATTGGGGTGACATGAGTTGATACAATTATGTAGGGTTCAGGTGTGCAGTTCTACAGGACATCATCTGTATACCATATAGCGTGTTTACCACCCCATGTCTCTTTCTATCTCCACCTAACCCCCGCTACCCTCTCTGCCTCCCCCCACCCTGGTAACGACCGTACTCTAGTCTGTCTACGAGTATTTTTTTTTTTAAATTGGAGTCTGTGGCTAATGCGCAAATATACAGTAGTCAGTGCTAGAGCACCCCCTGGTGGCTTTCCTGACACAAACAAAACCAATGATCCCCAGGGCCCAGCTATCCCCACCAGGTCTCCTTGCACCAGGGCAGAGAAGGCTGTGCGCCCTGCCCTTGACGGCCCAGCCGGACCCCCAGAGGAGAGGAGCCCATGTTACAGATGCTCTCTTCAGAGACATTAACATTAATTCATAATGATTAAGAATAATTCCCTAAATATGTTTGATCCTTATAAACATTACAAATGTTTACCATTTCTCGCCCACAAAAATGGAAAATTCATGTGGTTGAACCTAAGCATTGCTGCTGTAAGGGGAGCAATGAAGAATCCGAGCGTGTGGTTTAAACGTGCTAACACAAGGGAAACAGAACACACAACGACTTTGAGTGTGACTCTCTGGCTTGTGGGACCTGGAGCTGGGGGAGGAACAACGGCTCCTCACATGTAGTCAAACCCCGCAGAGATTTTAATAATTTGGGGCTGTTCTCCTATTTTTCTATCTCTCTTCTAACAGCTTTCACCCTTGGGTCCTGCCCTGGCCTCCATCAGGAACAGGTGGTGGCGGGCTTTTGTACAGGAGGACCGCCTTCACGGCTAGTTCATGCTAGTTCACGCGGACCTGCTGTGTCTTCCCTGCTTCAGAGAAGATCCACTCTCAGAGTCTCCAGAGGACAACGGATTGTGAAGCCCATACCCGCTGCAGAGCCCTTCCGAGAAAGACCAGATTTGCACCGGGGTGGGGGCCACAGAATCACCAGTGTCTCTGAGTCCTAACCTTCATTAATTATATTTTTCAAAAATTGGAATAGACCAAACTATTCAATCATTTCCCCATCTCACCTACCAGACCTTAAGGGATTAAGCATTTAAAAAAAAAGAGAATTTTAAATGGAATATATTATGCAGGAGACTATAGGAGAAGTTATGCTGCTTAGGATAAGCCTGCTTAGGGACTGCTGGGGGGAGTGTAAATCGGTACAAAGTTTCTGTGAAAGGATCTGACAGTATGTATTAAGAGCCATTAAAGCTCTTGACTAAGTAATTCTCCTTCAGAAATCTGTCTGTATTAAGGAAATAAGCAGGAATGTGGGGAAAAGATTTTCATAGAAAGATGTTATTACAGCTTAACTTATAACAGTAAGGAAGAGCACCAAAAGAAACAAAATTGTTAAATCAAGTATGAAATATCCATAAGATGAATTATTATGGCTTAGGGGTCATGTTTGCAAAGAACATACAGTGACAAGGAGAACGGTCACATTACAATGAAGAATGAAGAGAGACCTCTATCTCTACCTGCGTCTCTGTGTATCTAGGTATCTGTCTAATGATCTCAATTTCACGAAGAAATACATAGTGATATTAGACACTGAAAAAAAAGACACTAAAATATTAACAGTGATTATCTCTGAGTAGTGGATTGTAGGCGATTTTAATGCTTCCCTTAAACTTTTTTACATTCTCCAAAACTTCTATAATAATTATGTTTTACTTTCATAATCATAAATATATATACACTATGAAAGCTTTTTCATTTGAAAAGTCAGTCAAATTTGAGTTTTGTAATCTTCATTGTATTATATTTAGAAACTAAATACCAGGGTTCATCAAAATGTAAAGTTGATAAATAACTGGTATGTTTTAAAATACATCTTATAGTTGAAAAGTGCTTTCCAGCAATCTCTCAAAGCCCTCATTATATCAAATCTCAGAAGCAAAATAAGTGTGAGAGAATTGTTTTCTGGGTCCTTGGCCAAATTCCGTAGCTTCTAGGAAATTCTCTTTGAACTATTCTGTTCGAGGGAGTTCCACTGAACCGAAATCATTCTGAAGTTGAACCTTCTATCAGTGGCCAAAGCCAGTGGCGCTGGAGGTTATAATTATGCAGGGAGCTCTTGTAACACATTCAATCAGCTGATGCACACTTCCAAAAGGTTAATATCCTTTGAGATACTGCCAAGACTCCGAATCCTATTAATGATGTTAGAACCATTGTATTTGCCATTTATTACCTTTAAAGCCAAGATCGGAAAAGCACAGTATCAAATCCCAGTTGACAAGAACAGATCGATTAAGACACGGTACTATAGCACCACATGTTGGGTACGCCTCATGCAAAGGAAGGGTGCAAGGTCTAACTTAATTCTCATCACTCCCTGTGAGGTACCTATCATTGTCCCCTGGATGGACATACAGGAAATCATACGCTAGGGTGGCATTCCCAGTTGAGGACATTTAAAACATTTTTTTAAATCCTTATCTGAGGATATGTTTTATTGATTTTTAGAGAAAGAGGAACGGAGGGAAGGAAGGAAGGAAGGAAGGAAGGAGAGAGACAGAGAGAGAGAAACATGGATCGGTTGCCTCCCCAACGTGCCCTGACCAGAGATCGAACTTGCAACCTTTTGGTGTGCAAGAGGATGCTCCAACCAAGTAACCTGGGCAGGGCAAGGACATTCTTAACCTAATAGAGAAGACTTATGTACTCAGCCTGTTGGGAATGCCTTTTTTTTTTCCCTCCACATGTTCTGCATGGCTCTGCCTAGCAAACCAAATCTGGGACTCTTCAAAACATTAACTTCTAAACCTGTGGCTCAGTGGATTGAGCGCCAGCCTGCAAACTGAAAGGTCACTGTTTCGATTCCCAGGCAGGGCACATTCCTGGGTTGTGGGCCAGGTCCCCAGTGGGGGGTGTGCAAGAGGCAACCACACGTTGATGTTTCTCTCCCTCTCTTTCTTCCTCCTTTCCCCTCTCTCTAAAAGTAAATAAAATCTTTTTAAAAATCTATAATTTAAAAATAATGGAACTAAAAGAAATTAAATATCAAATTGCTTTATCATTTATAAAAACTTTAAGTCACATGGGAGAGCTTAGTATTACTTTTTAAAATCTGTATAAAAATGTAAATTATTCAAGTATTGGTAGTTTAGGTACCTTTTGAGAACCTTCCTGAAGTATTTGTGTAAACCTTACACTTGAACTCTACATTTGTTCAAGACAGACAAGCATATATCTCCCTAGAGCGTCTCATAATACTTTTCTTCTTTGCTCGCTCCAGAGTCACCCCATTATATTACAAACTGTATCCCTAATCCAAGCTTTTCTTCCTGAGATGAAGGCATTTTCTAAGTTAGCTGTAAGGCTGGTACAGCTTTGCAGGACTTCAACAGGCTCCAGCTGAAAAATTCACATCAGTTACTACTCACAATGAAGCCATCGGTTGGCCACATGCGCTGTTCTTTATGCCTTTTACCGATTCCCCGTTCCCTTCCCATGCCCCTGCCCAGCGCAGTGAAGTTGAGTGGGAATTCAGCAGATGTGAACCACACGCTGAACAAACTCTCTACACCAGCTACTGCCGCCCTGATCAAGAGTTAACTTTGTTAGGGGAAAAAACGAGCAGGCAAATCCATGGATCTGGCCTTTTGTACTCAGCGTCGGTCAGAAGCAGTAGGGAAAACAGCCTCTTGGCCCCAAATTCAATATCAATTTCATTCACATATGAAGGAACGATGAATATTGCTGCCTAGATTCAGGAATCCTGTTCAGATGTGCCAGTGAGCCCCCAGAAACTGACAAGACACAGGATCATCTAATGCAAGTGTCCCCAACCTTTGGGGAAAAAAACAACTGAAAAGAAAACTCTTGATGTGCCAGGAGACGAGATGCTAGAATTGGTCAGATTTGCAGAGGAGTAGGCATCACCACCATTTGTACCCCTTTCTTTCTGAAAACTCCAGCAAACCAGGAAAAACAGTGAAGATGAGCGTGCTACCAGAAACCAGGCTGAGGACATATTGGAAATCGATAACAACCTACTAGTTGGAGGTCCTTACTTTAATGGAACCAGTGAAAAAGTGGATAGATTCCCTAGCGGGGTGTTCCTGCCGAGGTTCTTCATCAGACAAAGAAACAACCAGCGCACACATTCCCATTTCACATCTGATTTTCAGCAACACTGAGTACGCCTGTCAACAAGACCGCATCCCAAACAGGGACCTGTAGTCACGCAGATTAAAGGCTCGCATTTATCCCAGATCTGTCGGGTTACCATCAGTGCACAGTATTGTGTTATTTACAAAGTCACAGCCCAAGGCATAGGTGAGCTCCAGTGTGACAGGCTCTGGGAACAGAGTAATGGCCAAGAAAGAACATGAGCCTGTGAAGGTACACAGGTAAACCATAAAGGTGAGAAGACCATTGTACAGGCACGTGGGGGATGGCAGCACCTGAAACCCAGAGCTCTGCAAGCGCCCAGTAGTGCCTACCTGAGTGTACTTTTGGCTTGAAAGCCTCACTTCACGCGTGGGCAGGCAGGTCGGTAATTTCCCATTTTGTGGGTAATCCAGATGTACCAGGTCTCGGCAGTAGGAATGACATATACATTTACCCTCTGAAAGAGAAAGCACAAGAGGCTCCTGGTCAGATGCCACATGGGTCTCTCTCCATGTGACAGGGAGAGGGGAATTTAAGCCCCCAAACCAAAAGCCAGCATCTGGTCTGGGGCAATAAAAATGAGTTTTTGAAAGGCCCACTTGTTCACGATAATATTCTGAGCCCTTGAAACCCAGACTGTCCTGGCTTTCTCTGAATGCAAACATAAAATCAGGGAGTAGATTTCACAACGACAGGAAATTAGGCCCTGGCCGGCGTGGCTCAGTTGGTTGCGCATCATCCTGCAAAGCCCAGGGTCGCTGATTTGGTTTCTGGTCAGGGCACATGCTCGATGTTTCTTTCCCTCTCTTCCTCCCTCCCTTCCCTTCTCACTAGAAATGAATAAATAAATAAATAAATAAATAAATAAATAAATAAATAAATAAAATTATTTTTAAAGACAGGAAATCAGGCTACTGCAAATTTCTTTTTGTAATTTTCTAATTGAGATAAAATTCATCATTTTAAAGAATAAAACTCAGTGCTTTTGAGTAGATTCAAAATGTTGTGCAACCATCAGCACCAGTGAATTCCAGAACATTTCCATGACCCCAAGAGTAAATCCTTGACCTGTTAGCAATCACCCCCATTTTCTTCTTCCTCTATCTCCTGGCTACCACCTATCTATCAATATTTTCTGTGTCTGTGGATTTGCCCGTTCTGGACATTTCATATCAATGGAATCATACCATATGGCCTTTTGTGTCTGGCTTCTTTCACTCAGCAAAGTATTTTCAAGGCTCGTTCTTGTTTTAGGTGTGTCAGAATTTCATTCCTTTTTATTGCTGAGTAACATTCCATTGCCTGAAAGTGCCCTATCACCTTATTCACTCATCAGCTGATGGATATTGGGTTGTTTCCATGCCCAGGAGTGGAATTGCTGGGTTGCGTGGCAACGCTATGTTTGATTTCTTGAGGGACTGCCAAACTATGTAAATTTTTAAAATTTTATTTATTGATTTTAGAGAGAAAGGAAAGGAGAGGAAGAGGAAGAGAGAAACATCATTGTGTTCTGGATTCATTAGTTGATTCTTGTATGTGCCCTGACCAGGGACTGAGCCTGCAACCTTGCTGTATTGGGACAACACTAACCAACTGAGTGACCCGGCCAGGGCTGTAAATGTATTTTTAAAGAGCTCTTACGACAGCCACATTACAACACACAGATAAAAGCTTCAACTGTACTCACTAGCAAATAGCTCTCTAAACAGTAGTGCAGTAATGGAACCCACTCAAGGGCGATCTTAGATTACGAAATATTTAAGGAGCTTTATTTATGAAATAACTTCAGCAGTTAAAGAGATGTCTGGGCAAGAAGAACGCTGGAGGAAAGTTCGAGTGGGGGCTGCACAGGAGGTTCTCATTCTAGCCCCGGACAGAGCAGTCCATGTGGTCACCATCATCTGAGATGATGGGGAGGTGGGCAAGATGCCAGAAAGGTGAGTTAAAAATGCGTTTCATCTGCTTCACTAATAGTGGATATAATCTCCACAGTAAAGTCCCCGAACATTGTGGAACCCACATTGCTGTCAATAAAGACAAAAATGCAGACACACCTCGGTCCTCAGTGGCTTCAGAACTCATCAAACCTTCCACTCGTCGCATTTTGACGAGAAAAAGGTGTTTCAGCACTCGGTGCTTGCTTGGGACTCGTGGCGCTCGCTAGAACTCATGAGTTATGACACCGCCTCCCAAGAGAAAATGTTTCTGCATTTTCTGTACTTGTCAGCTTCAGCACTTGTCACGAGTTCCGGAAGGAATTAACGAGGTGCCACTGTATTTAACATTGCCTTCGATGTAT
The DNA here is from genome assembly GCF_022682495.2 of Desmodus rotundus. NCBI lineage: Eukaryota > Metazoa > Chordata > Mammalia > Chiroptera > Phyllostomidae > Desmodus > Desmodus rotundus. The sequence goes on from NC_071389.1 coordinate 142,454,496, forward strand.
GCAGATGAAGAAGGAAAGTCAAATTTTAGAGATATCCAAAAGCTCGGGTTACAAGATGAATTTTGTCCCCTTAAATTCATATCTTGAAGTCCTAAGCTCCAGTCCCTCAGAATGTGGCTGCATTTGGAGACAGTGCCTTTAAAGCAGCAAGTACGATAAAACGAGCTCCTGTGGGTGGGCCCTGATCTAAAACGACTGTCATCCTTGTTAGAAGAGGCTATTAGGACACAGAAACACACAGGCCGAGGGGCAACCATGTAGGGACACTGTGACAAGGCGGCCTTCTACAAGCCAACGAGAGAGGCCTCGAGGGAAATCAGCCCTGCGGACACCCTGGTCTTGGACTCTTAGTCTCCAGAACTGAAAATAAACGTCTGTTGTTTAAGCCACCCAGGGTGCGCTTGTCATGGCAGCCTGAGCAGACGAATACAACAAGCATCGCCAGGATTTGGATCTGGGGAGGGAGGACTCCGAGAGGACACCCAGGTCCTCTCCTAAGGTAAGAACACCAGCAGAGGAGATGAATACTGGGCTCTGGGCCGTTTGCGACTCAGGTGCCAGTGGACGCGTGAGAGAAGGTGTCCAGTAGGTAATTGGGGATGTGAGCCTAGAGTTCGGGGGCAGAGCTGAGAAGGGGTACAGAATGAGGGTCACGCAGCCTTTTAGGTTGTACAGGAAGACCTGAGCGTGACTGAGAACAGAGTGAGAGAGGGTGGCATACTGAAACGGGCATGGTTTGTTGGTCAGACCATCTGAACTTGAATTCTGCCCCCACCTCTCACTCGCTGTGAGGCTTCGCACAAGTCACTAGCCCACTTGGAAGCTCAAGTTACCATCCATGAGCAGAGGGGATAATGGAACCTCTCAGAGCTCCTATGAGCCATAAATGATGCAACATGTTACATCCTGGAATGTTCTAGAATAGGAACTCAGAATAAGCGGCAGCTATTCCTATTAGAGTAAGAAGCAGGACAAGGAATGATCACTGATACAGAAAGGGTGCTCCGGGGAAGGCGAGCATCTGGAGGAGAGTGAGAAGCAAAATTCAGAGGGGCGAGGGGAGGAGAGAGCAAGAGTGTGGGGAAGGGATTCAAGACAGGAGAGAGTTTCAAGGAAACAATCGGTCAGCACTGTCATGCGTCACTGAGAGGTCAAGGTGACAAGCACAGAACAGAGTACAGGGATTCGGTCGTTAGGAAGTTGAAGGAAAGAGAGATTGTCCTGAAGTAAATGAGAGATGGGGAGTGGGGATGTAGAGTGTAGACCATTCCTTCCAGAAGTTGAACCACATTCTTCCCAGCAGTGGGGGGAGTCAAGGGAGGGTGGGACCGAGGGTGGGACTAGGTCCCGCCTACAAAGAGCTTAGATGCAAACACCAATAATATATTTAATTATTCAGAAAGATAGAGGCATGATATTGAGAGGTAAAGGGGCACTGAATTCTTCACCTGTCTTCTCACCTTCGGTTCACGTCAACCCCACAATGGAACTGGAACTGAAACCCTGGAGAATTCCTATTTGATTCACAATAGAATGGGATATAGTCAAATTTCGTATTCTATATTTTTCCTCTTTCAAGATTATGCACCACATTTTACCTTTTTCTTAAAAGCTCATGACTCTCTCAATAAAAGAGCTCATGTAAAAGACATTGAATGAAAAGTAAAAGCTAAATCCCATATGTACTCAGCCAAGAATAGATAAATCTTCAGTCCTCAAACACCCCGCTCCTGTGCTTTTAAAACTCTGAACTACCATGAAATAGGCGCCGGAGTGGGAGGGCGCTCATCAGCTACACAGTAACGGCCTCAGGAAAACCTGCGACTGCCCGCAGCCTGCACTTTCACAACTGGGAGCATTAGCCTCTCCAGTGGACTCCCCACAGCCCCTAATTTCCTAATAACAGAATTCTGGAGAATTAGGTGGCTTCGACATATTTACTTTTTGAGAATGTCTATAAATACTTATTTGCTACTTGAAACATTATAGATTAGGAATTCTACATCTGTAACATAATGTCCCTAATGGGATTTCGGAAAAAAAAAAAAAAAGGCTTTGAGAGTTATAAAATCTATGCATTTTAATGTTCTAAACTCCCTCATCAAAATGCCCAGCTCTTTATATTTACTTTTCTAACCTTATTTTAGCACTACAATTTATTTGAAAAAGTACTTACAGAGAATAAAGTTGTTTCATGTTTCAATTTAAAAAAAGAAAAGAAAAACTCCACAGCTCTCCCTTCTTATCTGGGAACTAAATTGACACTTTTATTATTTACCTGTGCCTCTGGTGGTAAACCTAACAGGCAACTTGAATTAGAGAGCTGTGTACGAGTCAGTGCTATTCTCAGAGGGAATTAATTCACCATGGACATTAGAAAACATTTTTTCTTTTGATGCATTTGTGTTTCTCATTCATAATTAATTTAAATCTCCATCTACAACGTCAAGCTCTAGCAGGCCCACTCTTTCCTTCTGTTAAAAGCGTACTTGAAAAATGTAAAAGCAAAGCCCAGGCATCAGGAAGGTTTTCTACTCCCTTACTGTGAATGCAGTTTCTAAAGGTATGGGAATGCTCTTATGAGGAAGCGCTGAGTTACGAGACTAAAAGGAACTTTGGAAGGCTATCTGCGAAATTTCATCGGTACTAAAGACACTTTTCTGTTTTTACATCCACACATCTCTGAGATGGGCATGCGTCTTCAGACGAGTGGCCTGTCATGGCGTAATTGATGCTGGTACATGAAATATCCCGTTAGATTTAGATATCGTGAAAGATGGTAATGCTTTGCCTTACTACCAGGCAAACTATTCTGGAAATAAAACTACTTATTACGATTATTTTTTAAATAAAGCCTCTAGATAGTAGAAGTAAGACAGTGATGTGGCAGACAAGCTGCTCTGGCGACACTTCCCGTAGCTGAGTGGGAAGGCAGGCACCTTGCTGCTCACGCCAAGATACAAGACAGGTCGTGGCTTAAATCCAGATAGAATTTAAATCCATTCCAGCTCTTACTACACACACACACACACACACACACCCCCCCTTAGGAGCCATCTCCTTCTCACCCCCAACCTCGCAGAGGTCTTCAGGTTTGGGATGGGTAACCTGTCAGCCACTGGCAAGAGAAAAGTGGAGCTCCCCCTCTTCTCCTTAATATTTAACTTCTGTTAAATCTTCATCTACATCTTGTTGATAAGGAGATCTAACCACTTCTCGATATCGGAAGCCCCAGGCCCTCAGGCCCTCCCGTGCATTTACAGGTGTGTCGCTGTGCCTGGTTGCAGCCCACAGTTCTTCCTGCAGGCCGAGTCTCGGTGCCTTTTCTGTTGCTTCTCAAGACAGACTTGGGAGCCAGGGACAAAAGGCTGGAAGTCCTTGAGTCCTTTTGGGAAGCATCTGAACTGAAAAACATATGTCTTTGATATTTATAACTGGTCAAATTCATGCTGGAGTTAATTTTCCATCTGTTACGGAAAATCCAACCTACCCGGCCGTCCTGTACCAGAAAGGAGCTGCGGGGCTCTGTGGTCTCCATCCTTTGTTTAACTCATGCAAAATTTGAAAGCACGCTTGCGGAAAAGAACTAAGGCTTCCTTGTGAACTGGCTTCTAAATGAACTCAGCTGACAAGAAACCAAAACAGCAGGCCCAGCTGAAGCATTCTTCCCAGCCCTGAGGGCCAGCTGGGTCTTTCCATCACATCAAAGGCACAAACAATTGAACCAACGTGGAGACTCTCATCCTCCCAGCTCCCGGTTGCCATGAGACTGTCAGAAGCAAGGGTGACCTACCGGGAATGTGAGTTTTCTTCACCTGAAAGTTGATTTTGCCCGAGAGCTTGTAAATCGCAGTTCCCATCTCTGAGCCCCGGCTCTGCTGTGCAACATAGAGAGACAGCTGAGGGTGACAGGCTGTGCAGACCAGCCGGGGCTGACCTGTGTGACTCAGAGCCCACCAGGAGGCCGGGCTGCCTCTACTTCCTGGCCTCCAGCGAGCTCATCAGGGCTGTCAAACTTTCACATCCCTGTCCGGACAACAGGTGGAGGGAGCAATCAACAGAGTTGATTGGAGACTCCTGCAAAGTGCTCGTTAAGACCTCTGGACACAGACAGCCTAGGCAAACTGTGTGACCTCTGCAGAGTTTTTTAACCTCACGGGGCCCCGTTTGTTCCTCTGTAAAATACGGCAGTGCTCCCTCATCTGCGGGGCGTCCGTTCCAAGCCCCCCAGTGGATGCCTGAAATGGTGGATACTGCTGAACCCCATGTGTGTGTGAACCCTACACATTGCTTTTCCCTGTGTATCATAACCACGATAGTTTAATTTATAAATTATGCACAGTAAGGGACTAACAGCAACTAATAATAAACAGAACAATTGTTATAGTATACTGTAATAAAAGTTATGTGAACGTGATCTCTCAAAATTTCTTACTGTACTGTCCTCATGTTTTCACTTAAAGGAAGCACTTTACAGCTTCTCTTTGGCATGTCTGAATTCCCAGCATCACTACTCTCCTGCTTCGGGGCCATTGTTACGTAAAATAAGTGTTCCTTACACTTGAGGAAAATGAAAACACTGTCAGAGTGGAGTCCCCCAGCACTGCAGACCTCCAGGTGTCAATATAAATCAATCGGATACCGAGATTTCTACAAAGTGATTAATGGGCCTGGGGGTCGCACACGGCTGATACCCTGGACAAAAGGAGGAACGGAGGGGCACTGCCCAGAACGGTGTGCAATTTACACCTTATGAATTGCTTACTTCTGGAATTTTCCATTTAATGTTTTGGAATATGGTTTGCCATGGGTAATGACAACCACAGAAAGTGAAGTGCAGATAAGGTGCACAGGTGCTCCCAAGAGTACTAGGAAACCCCACCTCACATGATAGATCAGACCGTGACGCCCAGCGGTTGGGGGAAAGGAGCTGCTACAATTGTCGAGAGGTGAAAGAAGCGATGCTGCTCATTAGTGTTACTCAGCCAGGCCCATAGGCGGGCCTGTTTTCTATTTGTCATGACAACCGCACTCCATACTGAGAGCAGGGATTGCTGTTTAGTGCCGTCGTCCTGTGCAAACTCTAAGCATCCTCTCTCTCCACAGTGGCTGCCCTGCTCGGCTAGTGGTTAGAAATCCTTCACGTAGCTGGGCTTTTCTGTCCCCGATCGCCCTCTTTTGTCAACTTTGAGGCATTTCTATCCCTTGGTTACACTCTCAAGTCAGTCCTTGGGGAAGGTGCGTTGCTTCACTTCTCTGGGGTCCTGAGGCAGAGAGGAGTTTATGTCAGCGAAGCCAGGTCTCTGAGAGGGAGGCAGTCGGAATTTGGTGCAAACCCCTCAGCAGCACAAAAATAGCATTTCTTATTTTTCAGCTGGCTCTGTCATTTACCGGAGCGTGATCTGGGTTCTCAGTTTTCACATCTGTAAAACCAAGGGTGCTTCTAGGTGACCTCCAAGGTCTCTGTAAACTCTCATTTCCTCTGAGATCCTCAAACTGGAGTTCGCACAGCCTAGGGAGGAAGGGATGCCACACAAAGATACAAAGCTACAGGCCAAATAAGGTTCATCTTTCTTGGAGCATTAACATTATATGTATATAATTTAGTTTACTTTTAGACAGAGGGGAAGGGAAGGAGAAAGAGAGGGAGAGAAACAGCAATGCATGGTTGCCCCTCACGTGCCCGCCCTGACTGGGAATTGAACCGGTGACCCTTTGGTTCTCAGACCCACGCTCAATCCACTGAGCCTCACCAGCCAGGGCTGATAAAGGAATATATAATCAGTCTCAAAACTGAATAAGTAGAAAGCAAACAACCCAATTACAAATGAGCAAAAGATTGGAACAGACTTCACACAAAGAAATTATATATAGATGGCAAACAAGTACATGAAAAGATATTCAACATTACTAGTTATTAGAAGAATGTAAATTAAAACCACAATGTAATACTGCTATACACCTATTAGAATGGCAAAAGTGAAAGAGTGACTATATTGAGTGCTGGAGAGGATCAACTGGAACTGTCTTATATGAGGTCTGTCTGGAAAAAGTCCAGCCATTTTTAATATAATGAGAATGGTTTGCAGGACATCGATGTAACCTGGCAGCCAAGGAGAGTGGACTGGAATGCGCATGTGTGAACAATGATGACTTCACTGTACTAGTCAGTGGGGCTGGAAGTTGCTGTTGAGTGAGCATGTGTATTGTATAGCATCACATTCAAAATGACTGAGTGAGTAGATCAACAAATCTGCACCAAATTTTGTGTTAAGCTTGAACATTCCTCTGCAGAAACTTTTCAGATGATTCAGAAGGCCACAGCCAAGGGCAACCGGTGATTGGCAGCTTCATCACAACAATGCTCCCACTCATGCATCACATCTCCTGCAGTTTTTTTTGGCAAAACATCAAATCACCCAGGTGACTCAGCCCTACTACAGCCCAGATTTGGTGCCCTGAAACTATTGGCTTTTCCCAAAACTAAAATTACCTTTGAAAGAGAAGAGATTTCAGACCATCGATTAGATTCAGGAAAATATGATGGGGCAGCTGATGGTAACTGGGAGACTGTGTGAGGTCCCAAGGTATGTACTTTGAAGGGGACTGAGGTGTCATTGTCCTATGTACAATGTTTCTTGGATCTCGATCTTCTTCAATAAATGTCTCTTTTTTTCCTATCCCATGGCTGGATATCTTCTGGACAGACCTTGTATGCTGCTGGTGGGAATACAGTGGAAGGACTTTGGAAAACAGTGAACAGTTTCTTTTCTTTCTTTCTTTCTTTTTTAAAAGAATTTATTTATTTAGTTTTAGAGAGAGGGGAAAGGAAGAGAGAGAGAAACATCAGTGTGTGGTTGCCTCTCAAGTGCCCCCTACTGGGGACCTGGCCTGCAATCCAGGCATGTGCCCTAACTGGGAATCAAACCCACAACCCTTTGGTTCGTAGGTCTGCGCTCAATCTACTGAGCCACACCAGCTAGGGCTGAACAGTTTCTTAAAATGTTAAATGTACAACTACCCTATGGCCCAGCTATTCCACTCCTATGTGTTTATTCAAGAGAAGGGAAAGCAGGTGTTCAGACAAAGACTTGTACGCAAATTACTACTGTGGCTGACCTTTTCCTCTGAGGTTTGTGCAGTTCCTTTGTTTCCATTCTTTCTTTTTCAAAAATAGCAGCTTTATTTTTAATAGCCTCAAATTGGAAACAATTCAAATGTCCATCAACAGGTGAATGAACAAACAAATTTTGCTACAATGACACATTCACTATTCGGCAATATTTGAAAAATGAACTAATTTGATGCCTACGTTATGCGTGAATTTCAAAATAATTATGCTGAGTGAAGAAGCCAGACCAAAACAAAAGGAGTCCATATTGTGCGATTTCATTTACATAATATACCAGAAAGTGCAAACTAATCTATAGTCCCAGAAAGCACATCAGGGGTTACTTGGGGGCAGGGGACAAAGTGGTGAAAGGCAAGGATTACAAAGGGGCATGAGGACGTTTTTGTGGGTGACGAATATGTTCATTATCTTGATAGTGGTGATCCCCGAGGTTAAGGGATGAAGCTCTGCTGAGATGGGAGTAACTTGGTAGAAAAGTTTGCAGGGTCTCAAGTAGCACAACCGCACAGTGCTAGAGAGGAAACCCTTCACCAAATCGATTGCCACAGATAATGAAGACTGAGTCCCTTGAGATCTACCTCCTTTCTTTGCTTGTCATTGTAATGATTTGGATGAAGAATCTGCCGGTTAGGATCCTGTTCCTCCAAATAAACCACACTGCCTATTTTTAAAAAGATTTTATTTATTTATTTATTTATTTTTAGAGAGAGGGGAAGAGAGAGAGAAAGGGAGAGAAACATAGGTGTGAGGGAGAAGCATTGATTGGTTGCCACTTGTGCGTGCCCATCCGGGGACTGAACCAGCTACCCAGGCATGTGCCCTGATCGGGAATTGAACTGGCGACCTTTCGGTTTGCAGGATGGTGCCCAACCAACTGAGTCACACTGGTCAGGGACCATATTGCCTATTTTACTGATAAGAATATTTTGATTACAAGTAATAAGAAACCTATCTCAAATTGACTTAAGCAAATAAAGGAATTTATTGGCTCACATACCGAGGCTACATTCAAGTACAGCTGGATCCAGGAACTCAAACAAGATCACTGATTTTCGATCTATCGCTATTTCTCTGCTCTTCTCTCTGTGATGGCTCCATCTCTAGGAAGGCCTTCTCTCATGGTGACAAGATGACTGCCAGCAGCAGCTCCAGGCCTACATCAAGCAGAGTGCTTTTTCCTAAGAATTCCACAAAAAATCCAGGATTGACTCTGATTGGATGGACTTATATGTTTATGTAGGTGCTAGGAAATGCTGATTGGCCAGACCTGGCCGATGAGCCCACCCACAGATCAAATGTAATAGGGAATGAGTGGTTCATCAGATACCCACTACACCTGCAACATTAGTCCCTGCAAAGAAGTAGTAATTAATTTACTGTGGTGCTTAATTTTATTTCCAGAAAATTTGACTTTGGAAAGTAATTGCATTTTGTATAAAAGATACATAAGATTATGGATTCACCTGATTAAGGACATTTAAGTTCTAATTACTCAGTGTAGCAGATTTTCTGTCCCCTATTCCTTTGAAGCTGTGGCTTAAGTGCTAATTGTATTTCACTGCATGTGATCTTTATCGTTCAGTTTAGGAACATACACGGTGAAGTAGAAATAAAAGCTACCCCTGTTGTACTAAGCATTTTCTCTAGATAGTATTTAAATAATTTTTTTAGCAAGCCGGTAAGAATGTCACAGATGAGAGCTCTGGGGTTCAGAAAAACTAGGCACCTTGCCCAAGGCCAAGCTGGCGAGTGGTGAAGGGGATCAGAACTTGGCCCGTCTGAGGCTAAAGCTGGAGCTCTTAGCTGCTGTCACCGCAGGCTGGCTTCTGTCTGCAGCATTAGTGTCACCAGGAGTCACAGCTGCAGAGGGTCAGGAGCCTCGGGGACTCAGCCTCTCAGCCTCAGCTGTCCTGTGCCCTGTTACCTGGCACCTACTCTGGGGCTGTTAGGGATGAAGTGAGGTGAACCTACACTTTTAACTTGCTCTCCTGTGAGAGCTAAATTTAATATATGAGGCTTATTTCAGTTTAACATCAGACTTACAAAGGAATGTTCCCTTTTCAGAACATTTCAATGTGCCTTTTAAGAACACTAGACCCAGAGGCTGGCGTGGAGCAAAGAGCACTGGCCTAGTTAGGAAACCTGAATTCCTCTCTTTCTGGCTTTTCCCACAACACCCTGTGACCTTGGAAATCCACTCTCAACTTCTCTGAGCCTCAGTTTCCTGAACTGACATTGAATCAGATCCGTGTTTGCCAATGGTGGTAAACATATATGGTGGTACTGACAATGAGTGTTTAAAATGATCAGTACTTATGAACTAATTTTAATGTGTAAAAAATGTAATGATACATCAAATCAGCTGTTTCCCAGGTATCACTTCTTGGGATGACACGCAGTTAAAAGGGCAAAGTTTTCAGTACAATATATTAAGCAAACAGCGGTAGAGGGCCATGCAGGTGTGGCGAATGCTGGGGTGATGGCCTGTGAATGACTGGCACTCGGAAGCAACCACTTGTGCTCACAGAGCCCTTCCTGTGTGCCTGGGACCTTGCACTTCAGCTGCGTTAGCTTATTTAATGCTCTAAGCAGTCCTAAGTAATAGGTGCTGTCATAACCATCTTTTTAAAAAGGCTTTTATTGAATGAATTTTTGTGGAGAAAGGGGGAGCGAGAGAGAGAGAGACATCGATTTGTTGTTCCACTTATGTATGCACTCATTGGCTGCTTCTTGTATGTGCCCTGACCGGGGATTGAACCCACACCTTGGTGTATTGGGATGACGCTCTAACCAGCTGAGCTACCTGGCCAAGATCTGTCATTTCATCTTTATTATATGAAAAAGGACACTGGGGCACACAGAGGTTAAGTTTTTTCTCCCTTACCATCACCTGCCATCATGTGGACAAACCAGGATCTGACCTCACACCATGTTCTTAGGCCTGGTGCTCTGCTGGCAACCTGGGCGGAGTGCAAAGGACTCATGAGTCACTGAGACCCAGACAGGACTCTAACTCAGCAGGTCTCAGATAGAGGACAACATGAGCATCACCTGCCGATCCACAGCCCCTCCTTCAGCAATCCTGGCCCTTAGAGTGGAGGGCGCAGGAATGCAAAGTTCTCACTATCACTCAGTCAGTTCTGAAGCAGGTGGACCTACAGCCCCAGGAGTGACTGGAATAGTGAGTAGCTGTTGCGAGATGAACTCACTAGACTTCTCTCCCTTGTTCACCTGGCCTGCCACTCCCAGCCTGTGGGACCAAAGTAACGAGCTGATGTCATGTGTCTTTCAACTGTTCCTTTTACAGGCCTCACAGTGGCAGTGAGGAATCGAATGATCTGTATTCTCACGCCTGTTCTGACAGCAGATCTCTATGTTCCTGATCTCCCTACAGTAATAAAAGAAACTCCAAAGCAGAGAAAGGTAGGAAAGCAGAAAAAAATTCAGGGTGGAGCCAAACAAACTGAGGTCTGCACAATCCCACCCACACTCACCACCTCCACCTGCCAGCTCATTTTCCCCTTTCGTTGCCAAGGCTCATTATGATCACATATAGGCTGGGGATGTGGGGCTTAACAGGGCTGTGAAAGAAGTGGAAGAATGTGTATGACTCTTCCAAAGAGGTAACGAGGACAAGAGATGCTTGTGCCGCAGGCATGGGTTTGCCAGTCAGCCTGCTGAGGAGTGAGAGACAGGGAAAAAGGGGACAAAGAAGTGAGGGTGCTTTCAGAGATTCTGAAAAGAAGGAAGTGACTTTCTGGTTATATTTCTCTCAGACCCACGATCTAGAATACAGATAGGAAATGTACACAAATAACATCAATTTAAAGTACAAGGTGGTAACGAGCACCATAAGAAAAGCACAAATCTTTTCTAATAGGTGTGGAGCAAATTGGATGAGCAAATGAATGAAAATATTTCAAAACTCTAAGCCCTGAAATTGGCTGAAGAGGACGAAGCTGGAACAAGAGCTCTCCCGCTTGCCACAGTCCCCTCCATTTCCCGTTTCCCTTGCACTTGGCCCCTTTCATTCATTTAAGCCATGCCTGTTCTTACCCACGTCTGAGTGTGCCTATCAGCACGGCCTGGGTGGAGAAGATGAGACTGGCTGTGAGGGCTGGATTGGCGTGGGCCTTGGATGCCGTACAAAGGAGTTTGCACCTTCAAAGTCAGTGGTTCTCACTGGGGTGTCAGCACCCTCTTGACAGCCTGCACCCTCACCTCACTGAGAGTGATGAGGGCTGCTCCCTGGGAGTGTGCTGTGTATGAGAACAGCCTGGAGGGAGAGCAACAGCTGAGAGCCAAAGCTGTAGACAACAGGAAGCTCCAGACAATCAGCCCGAGGCAAAGATCACTTCATTACAAACAATTGTCCTTGCTGCAGTTTGTTTTTTCCTCCTTTAGCCATCCCAGAGTTCACGGCCTTTGGTCTTAGCCTACACGTGGCTCTGGCTCCTACGCAGATTTGGGAGCTGGCCTTCACAGAGAGCTCCTGGGGAAGGCCAGAGGAAAGTGAGGGAAGCAGGGAGCTTTTCAGAACCTTGGCAGACAGCCTTATCCACCAGGCAATGCCTGTCCAGGGAAGCCCATTTTTTCAAGCAAATGAACAGAGAAGAGATTCCAGAGAAAGAACAGGACAGAGGTTTAAAAAATGTGGGCATCTCCCCTTGCCCTGGAATGAATCACTACTGCTCCCCAACCCTGCCTCCCTCCATGCCCCACCCCCGTGCCCGACAGCGTGGGTTTGGGGAATATGGCCAGTCTCTATGCCTGGATTGGCAGAGGGACTCGACAGCCCACAGTAGAGGGAGGGGAATGAAAATGGGGCTACCCTTTCCTACCCCCTTCCCCAAGGACACCGGAATACCAGGATTAGTGGTCTAAGTTTTGTTGCATCTGAAACCCCTCTTGGGACAGAGAAACTTCTGTATCCCCCACCTTTTTAGCTGAAACTGAACAGGATGGCTGTGGAAACCACAGCCAGGGGAGTAATCGTGGCTTTGGGAGTGGGGGACACTCACAGCCCCTTAATTCCTTGGGTTGGCACTCGGCGCACAACTGCCAGTCACTTTCTCCTGGCAAAACACCTAAGACACCAGATCATCCAACCATCTCAGAGTGACCGGTGACAAGAGGCTTGACTAGGCGCTGTGTGTACGCGTGCATAAATGTTTTTGCTCCTTTGTGTGCATGCCGGGCTGGGTGGGAGGAGGATGGGTAGGAATGGGGATTAAAAACTTCTAATCCTTACTGGCCGGGTGCTCAGCTGGTTAGAGTGTAGTCCGCCTACGCCAAGGGTGCACGTTTCGTGCCCGGTCAGGGCACAAACAACAAATCAGTGTTTCTTTCTCTCTCTCCAAAAATCGATAAAAATTAAAAAAAAAATTCTAACCATGAATTTCAAAAATAGCCGTGGCCTACCACCCTGCTGGTGCCTCGGTGACTACAAGAAGCCGAAGACAAATCCCTGCCAATTTCTCCTGTGTCCCCCAGCAGGAGCTGAGATGAAAATAACAGCCTTGACATCTGGAGAACAGAAGTCCTGTTGCGATTTCTGTTTTTATTTTATAAGCTCTGAAAAAAAAATAAAAGAACAATTTCGAACCTGGAGAAGACCCCTCCTGTAACATGGACTTTTGGTATTTTCAAAGGTGTTCTACTTTGACTGAACTCTCCAGATCTCTCTGGAAACTCAATGCATTTCTGAAGGTATCTCATGCCTCCTGGAGTTCTGAAAGTCGGCTGTTTCTAGAGAACACAGAAGTGGCTCTTTGTCTGGCATCTCATCAAGGCAGCGGTGGGAGCAGCTGCTCTTCAACCCTTTGGCTCCACCGCCCAGGGACGACAAAGAAGAAGGGTACTAGAAGGTCCATGAGGAAAGACAAAGACTTAGTGGACAAATCTGGGGCCAAGGCCAAACAGAAGTGGTCCAAAGACGAAGTTTGAGACAAGCTCAATAACATGGTCTTGTTTGACAAAGCAACATCTGACAAACTCCGTAAGGACGTTCCCAACTGTCAGCTTATAACCCAGCTGTTGTCTCCGAGAGCAAAGGCCCCGGTTGCTGGCCGGGCAGCTCCTTCGTAAAGGACCCACTCAACCCGTTTCAAAGCACAGAGCTCAAGGAATTTATCCCACACACCAAAAGTGGGGATGCCCCGCTGCTGGTGAGGACGCATGAACAAGAGGTCCTACCAGCTGTACATTTTGAAAAATAAAACTTAATTAAGTGAAAAATAATTTACAAGTGTGGAATTAAACACTTGAAGCTTGACAAGCTGAGCTTTGTGGAACTGCACGGATTCCCCCCTCTCCTGGGGATGAGTCCTCCAGCGCGCAGGAGGGTTATGCTCCCACTGCTGTGGTGGAGGCCCGGGAGGCTTCCGAAGCGGGGCAGGAAGCTCATAGCTGAAACTAAAATTCACTTCCCTTCCCGGAGCCACTTCCAGCTGCGCAGTCTGGGCAAGTTACTAGGCCTCTTTGAGCCCCTGAGCCTTTGACCCTCTTTGATTCCTTCTTTGGTTAAAATAAAGTAGAATGGGGGGATAACCACACCCACAGTGTTGCAGGACAGGCTGCAGGCAAAGCGGTCTCCCAATAAATGGCAATGACCACGATGAAGCTTTGGAAAACAGAAGCATAGACATACGGAGGGAAAGAAGTATGACCTACAATCCTGGTATCCACGGATACTGTTCCTTCTTCCTTTGTGCATGTTATATGACAACTTCACATGTAACTTTTTTTTGCATCAGATTATCAAAATCAAGACTTTCTTGATGTTAATTTTGGCCTAGGTGGATTTACCTATTTCCTGAGGTTTTCTCTTACTAGCACACCTCCCTGCCATGAAGGACATCCGCAGGGGGCACGTGGCCAGAGGGGAGGCGAGGAAAGGAAAGAAATGCCATCATCTCTCTGGGATCCCAGTCTCAGCCTCTGCTCTTGGAGTGGGGGCCAGGCTTCTCCTTTGAAGAGCATTCCCCACTCCCTATTGCTTTAGTCCCCCCTTCTGCCTGTCTTTGTAGTGTGAAGAGGAGCACAGCTGAGGGGCACAGCTGAGACGGACTGCAGAGGAGGATGGAGGGGGCTGGTCCCTGCCATTGGAGGCAGCAAGAGGATGGCACTGGGCCCAGTTCTTGGGTGAGTTGGGGGGGGGTGCTGTCTCTGTCCCCTTTCAGGCCATAACCAGGGAGCTTCCACACTGATGGAGGTCACTCCAGTTTCCACCCCTTCTGTAGATGACCCTGCACCGTTTCCAACTGCATGGAGTGAATGTGGCCCAGCCCAGGCAGCTTCTCCGTTTGCTAACCTCTTATCAGCAGGCTAAGTCTAGAGTCCTTGGGCATACTCTTTAGCCACTTGACACCACCTTCGTTTTTTCTAAAGAATGACCGTCTTGCCTTGACCTGTGTGGCTCAGTTGGTTGGGCATCGTTCCACACAGCGAAAGGTTGGTGGTTGATTCCCGGTCAAGGCACATGCCTGAATTGAGGGTTTGGTCCCCAGTTGGGGCACATACAGGAGACAATCAATGTATTTTTCCCTCTGACATCAGTTTCTCTCCCTGTCTCCTTCCCTTCCCTCCTCCCTCTAAAAATAAAGAAAAAAAAGAATGACCATCACTAGTTCCTTTGACCTCACAACATTTAAAAAACTATTGTGGTAAGAACATTTAACATGAGATCCTCTTCAGATTTAAAAGTGTACAATACAATATTGCTACATGTAGGGACAGTGTCTACAGATCTCTAGAATTTACTCATCTTGCACAACTGAAGTTTCGTACCCATTGATCAGCAGCTCCCCTTTGCCTCTCTCCCCCAGCCCCTGGCAACCACCGTTCTGTTCTTTGCTTCTATGAGTTTGGCTATTTTATTTTTTAAAAAAGATTTCATTTATTTATTTTTAGAGAGAGGGGAAGAGAGGAACAAAGGAGAGGGAGAGAAACATCAACTGGTTGTTTCTTGTATACGCCCCGACCGGGGACCAAACCTGCAACCCAGGCATGTGCCCTGATTGTGAATTGAACTGGCGACCTTTCTCTTTGTGGGATGATGCCTAACCACCTCAGCCACACTGGTCAGGGCCAGTTTGGCTATTTTAGATACCCCACATACGTGAAATCATGTAGTGGTTGTCCTTCTGTGACTGATTGTTTCACTTAGTATGATATGCTCAAGATCCATGCACGCTGTCACATACTGCAAGGTTCCCTTTTTAAAGGCTGAATGCAACAGTATCGCGTGTATATACCACATTGAACAAAACCCACTCATCTGTCGACAGACTTGGCTTGTTTCCACATCTTAATTATCATTAACAATGCTGCAGCGACTATAGAAGTGCTACTATCTCTTTGAGGTCCTGATTTCAATTCTTTGGGACAAATTCCCAGAAATGGGATTGCTGGGTCATACTGCTGGACCATTTAATCTTTTTGAGGAACCTCCATCCTGCTTTCCCCAGTGGCTGCACCATTTTGAATTCTCACCCAAAGAGTACATGGGCTCTACTTTCTCCCCTTCTTCACCAACACTTGCTGTCTTTTGCCTTTTTGATAATAATCATCCTGACAGGTGTGAGGTGATATCTCCTTTTGGGTTTGATTTACATTTTCCTGCTAATTAGTGATGTTGAATATCTTTTCACGTGCCTATTGGCCATTTGTATGTCTTCTTTGGAGAAATGAATGTTTGCGTCTTTTACCCATTTTAAAAACAAGCTGTTTTTTTTTTTTTTTTTTGCTATTGAATTATAGGAGTTCCTTATGTATTTTGGAAATTAATTCCTTATGAGATATATGGTTTGCAAATATTTTCTCCCACCTAGTAGGTTGCCTTTTTACTCTACTAATGGCTTTCTTTGCTGTAGAAGGTTGTAGTTGGATGTGGCCCACTTGTCTATTCTCGGTTTTGTTGCTGGGCTCATAGACATTTGAAGTCCATCTTTCTAGACTTTTCATGTGGACTCTCCTGAGGCTAAAGCAACACCTCCAATTTCAATCAGGCACTTTGGTTTCTCTCTTTTTTCCAAGTGTCCTCTTTTCTGTAATGACCTCAATATTTCTACCTCGCAGGACCGGTGACAGAGACGCAGAGAACTGAAACACCACAACCACTTTTAACATATCATATCCAGGCTCCCAGTCTGGGAACCGGTAACTCTTTTTTTGCTTAAAAGGATAAAAAACTAGCAGTTTAGTTTCTTTTCCTTAAAAAGAAAATCTGACGAAATATTTATTTATTTATTCAAGAGAGAGGAAGGGAGAGAAAAACATTGAGGTGAGAGAGAAACATCGATCAGTTGCCTCCTATATGCGCCCTGACTGGGGATTGAACCTGCAACCTTTTGGTGCATGGAACGATGCTCTAACCAGTGAGCCGCCTGGCCAGGCTTTTTTTTTTTTTAAAGAAGCGTTCTTGAATGCACCATTATGACTAGAAATAGAAGCTAAAATGTATTCAGTACTTATTATGTGTCAGGTTCTGATCTAAATGCATTATTTCTATCAACTTGCTTCATCCTCATGAATAATCCTACAGGGGAGGCCCTCTTATTATCCCCATTTCAGAGACGGACCCATTTCGGGCTGTCTCTGAAATGGGGAACCCGACCAAAACCACACACTGACGGCAGTGGGGCTGGGGTTAGGAGGCAGGCAGTTGGTTCGAGCGCCTGTGCTTCTCACCGCATTGCTGCTCTGATCTTAAATCTCTCCGGTGTGTGTGTGTGTGTAAATACTTAGATTAACTTCCTTGCAGTATAAATACAACAAAATGCTCATGTTTTCCATTGGATGAGCTCTGACGTACACACCCACATAACCACCACCCAGTGAGCATACAACACATTTTCATCCGCCCTCGTGGGCCTTCACAGTCAGTCCTCCTCACCTCTTGCCAGGTAATCACTGATATTCTAGCTCTTATTCCAGTCTGAGAGTTTGGTTGTCTTATAAGCCATAATGAGAAGCACTTAGAGAAAATATTTTTTTTTTTTTTTTTAGGGTGCCAAGTATTAAAAGCATTTATTTATTTATTTATTTTTAATATATTTATTGATTATGCTATTACAGTTGTCCCATTCCCCCCCCCACTCCACTCCATCCTGCCCACCCCCATCCCTCCCACATTCCCCCCCTATAGTTCATGTCCATAGGTCATACTTATAAGTTCTTTGGCTTCTACATTTCCTACACTATTTTTACCCTCCCCCTGTCTATTTTCCACCTATCATCTATGCTACTTATTCTCTGTACCTTTCCCCCTCTCTCCCCCTCCCACTCCCTTAATGACAACCCTCATGTTCTAGTTGTTTGCCTAGTTTGCTCTCATTTTTGTTTTATGTGTGGCCATTAATAACTGTGAGTTTGCTGTCATTTTTACTGTTCCAATTTTTGATCTTCTTTTTCTTAGGTAACTCCCTTTAACATTTCATATAATAAGGGCTTGGTGATGATGAGCTTCTTTAACTTGACCTTATCTGAGAAGCACTTTATCTTCCCTTCCATTCTAAGTGATAGCTTTGCTGGATACAGTAATCTTGGATGTAGGTCCTTGCGTTTAGTCTTCGGTAATGTAATTATGATGTGCCTTGGTGTGTTCCTCCTTGGGTCCAGCTTCTTTGGGACTCTCTGAGCTTCCTGGACTTCCCGGAAGTCTATTTCCTTTGCCAGATTAGGGAAGTTCTCCTTCATTATTTGTTCAAATAAGTTTTCAATTTTTTGTTCTTCCTCTTCTCCTTCTGGCACCCCTATAATTCGGATGTGGGAACGTTTCAAGGCGTCCGGGAGGTTCCTAAGCCTCTCCTCATTTTTCCAAGTTCTTGTTTCTTCATTCTTTTCTGCTTGGATGTTTGTTTCTTCCTTCTGGTCCACACCATTGATTTGAGTCCCAGTTTCCTTCTCATCACTATTGGTTCCCTGTACATTTTCCTTTGTTTCTCTTAGCATAGGCTTCATTTTTTCATCTGTTTTTCGAATAGATTCAACCAAGTCTGTGAGCATATTGATAACCAGTGCTTTGAACTGTGCATCCGATAGGTTGGCTATCTCTTCGTCGCTTAGTTGTATTTTTTCTGGAGCTTTGAAGTGTTCTGTCATTTGGGCCTTTTTTTTTTTTTTTTTGTCTTGGCGCGTCTGTTACTTTAAGGGGCGGAGCCTTAGGTGTTCACTGGGGCGGGGTAATGCTGGTCGCTGCGCTGTGACACTGTACGTGGGGGAGGGGCCGAGTGGGAGCAATGGCGCCCGCCTCACTCTCCTCCGGATTTCAATCTTTCACTCCGATACCCACAATCAAACTGGGCCCCTCTGGTGCTGGTTCCCGAGTAAGTGGGCCTGTGCACACTCCAGGCCCCTGTGGGTCTCTCCAACAACCTCTCCTGTGAGGCTGGGAGTCTCTCCTGCCGCCCCAACCCCCAGGGGCGCTTTCAATCAGAGGTTTGAGGCTTTATTTCCCGGAGCTGGAGCCCTGGGTTGCACAGTCTGCTTTGTTGCCCGCCGTTCGTCAGGTTTATCTGTGGGCGAATTTGGTGCCGCGCGGGGTGCTACCCGCTGCTCTGCCTGCCCCACTCTCCGCCACTCTGAGTCCGGCCCTCTGGGTTTATCTGCGCAGATGTGGGGCCGCAGGGTCTGCTAGTGCTCGGACTGCCTGCGCCATTTGTCCCACACTCCGCCAGTCTCAGTCCCGCCACAGCCGCGCGAGTCCTCTCCACCCCGGTGCCCGTCTCCGCCCCTCCTACCAGTCTGGATGAATGGTTATTTTCTATTTTCTTGGTGTTGGTCCCCCTTGTTGTTCGATTCTCTGTCAGTTCTGGTTGTGCGAGGAGGCGCAGTGTGTCTACCTACGCCGCCATCTTGGTTCTCCTCAGAGAAAATATTTTAAAAATTAATAGGATAAACTTTTGTCCCCAAGGAGGTATCCTGGGAGCAATGTTCAACTGGTGATCAGTGACGACTAGGAAAATGCCATGAAGAGCTGGGCCCCGAAGGTGCTGGCCCTGCCGTTGAAATCAAATGGCCGGGATGATTTCTGGGAGCTCCAAAGTGCTCTGGAGCCAGTCACACATAAACCAGTGCTGATTCTGACATGCAGAAGCCTCAGATTCAGGGCTTATGCCTACAAATGGAGAGTCTAGATGTCATATTTGTCCTTTTAGCCCTCATAACTAGAAATTGTATTAATAGATGTTCTTTGTTTCTAAAGAGAGTTTTAAGTTTCAGAAACTCTAGTCTGACGCAATGTGGTAATTTTTAAGCAGAAACAATGCCTCCCCCCATCCTCCTTCACAAAAGCATAATCACGCACTCAGCATCCAACAGAATTGTCGATGGCAATTCCGAGGATGTAGTGGGGATTAACACGTTACTAGCCTTATCTGACTTGTTTTGTACATTTTCACTGGAAAAATTTTAAACTGTGGCAGGAATTTATCCCAGAAAAAAAAATTGAACTGATTATTCTAAGTAAAGAAATGTTGTAAGAGAACAAGCTCTACCCCCGCCCCCCCAAGTCCTGTTTTGGTCTTTAACCCCTTGTTGAGCATTTATCTAGCCCTCTCTTTGACATTGTATTATTTCAGCAGACACCAATGTTTAGCTGCCGACTATGCAAATAGGCTGAGGTTCTCATCATCAGTCCTGAAACTGTGTCTAACGATTGGTCCTTGAGCGTTGTGTTTACGTTCAAAGAAACTTATTCACAGCTTGCTTAGTCCCTGAAAGTGCCTGATGTAAACATCCGGGCTGTGCTTTTCATGCTACACTAAATTTTTGGAGCTGATTTACACTCTAAAAAAAATCCAAAGGACATTATTATATTAGTTGTAATTTCCAGGACGGATGTTTTTGTTTCCTGTTCTATTCCATTTTCCGTATTTCTTAAGAAATTTGGACGTTGAGTCTTCTTTAAGTGACAAGTGGAGAGGAAGGACAACTAAAACAATAGCGTGCACTTTTCAGATACTTTCATCGTCTTCACGGTGAGATGTGGGGTAGCGGACCCAGCCAAAATGATGTGTTTTAAGACTTCGCAAAAAAAAAAAATTATTTTTAGAGAAAGGGAAAGGGAGGGAGAGAGGGAGAGAGACACTGATGTGCGAGGGAAACATCCATCAGTTGCTTCCTTCACACCCCCAAGTGAGGTCCTGGCCCACAGCCCAGTCCTGTGCCCTCATTGGGCACGGCACCGGCAACCTTCCGGTTTGTGGGATGACGCTCAACCCACTGAGCCACACCAGTTAGGGCACAACTTCCTGTTTTCTTTTCCACAGTGTTTGCCCTAGAAATTCTCAGTTCTAAACATTTGAGTAACTGTACACTTGCTGTAGCACTTCCTCGAAGACAAGGCACAATGAATGCACTTCTGAGTGGGGTGAAACTAGAAGACTAGCTCCCAGTTGTGGCTGTGATTCTGAAGGACGCATCAATTTTTGACATTTCAGTTGAGATTGCTTATTCCTACTGATAGTTCCTTTTTTAATTCCAAACAACATAATCTTATTTTTAGTACAGACCACAAGTGTTTATTACTTTAAAAAATAACAGAAAAACAAAATCAGGATTATTCTAATTTTTATTCATAACTAATAAAGATATTATATTTTTAACAAAATATTTTGAGGAAAAGATCTATTATATCTAAGAAGAGACAGTCTGCTTGACACAGTGTAATGAGGTCTACAGCTATGTATGTAGTACTTGGTAATTTTTCAAAAAATTGAAGACAAACTTTAAAAGATGTTATGAGATTTTTACGTCTTCCCTATCCTCTTAACTACCTTTTCATTTCCTTGAAAACAGCCCTTTTTCCACACATACTTTTATTTTCAATTATTTCTTCTGTTCTTAGAACTATAATCTTTTCTATATTGAGTTAAATCACTACATGTACGCCATTAATCTTTTTCTTTTGGAAAAATATCACAATACTGGGGGAGAAAAACACTACAGAAACTAGAGATGCCACTTATTTCGGCCCTGGTCAGTGGGGCTCAGTTGCTTGGGCATTATCCCATCAACTGAAAGGTCACTGGTTCAATTCTGGGTCAGCGCATATGCCTGAGTTGCAGGTGGGTCTCCTGGGGCACGTACAAGAGGCACCCAATCGGTGTTTCTCTCTCACATCCACGTTTCTTGCCATCCATCTCCTTCTCCCTCCCTCTAAAATAAAAGAATAAAATTCACAAAAAATAAAAAATATAAAGCTAATTTCACTTGACTAGTCACCCAGAACACTAGGTTAGTACACTGGTATCACCAGGTATTTATTGACTTAAGATGCTTTAAACAAGAGTGCATTTTTGAGGGTAAAATATTGAAGTCAATTGTTTGATTTCCATGTTACTGTCTGGATGTGAAAGAAAACCTCAGCGGAAGTTGGAGTGGGCGAGGCCTGGAGAGGGCTCGCACGCCCTGCTACTGTCTATTACCTCAGACAGCAAGAGACTAACCCTGCTGTCCAAGCAGGAAGAAGGGAGGTTTTCAATTATTTCTTTATTTCTCGCGGAGACCCCGCCACAAGCCCAGCCAACAGGAAATGCCACAGCTCAGCCAATGAGAAGCCATCGTCACCCTGAACTCTTTATTACCCTCACATAAACTTTCATTTTTCTTTTGCCGATGACTCCCTTGCCCCACTCTCCTTTCTTAAAGGCCTTCCATTTTGTGTAACTCCTCAGAGTATTTCTCCGCTTGCTACATGAGATGCTGCCCAACTCACGAATTAATAAAGCCAATTACATATTAATTGAATTTTGATTTGTAACCTGGGAAATAAAACCGCAAGTCTTAACCAATACTAATGTGGAAGAGAATTGTTTTTACCAATCATTTTATAAAAATATAACCACCACTGCAAAGGTTTGTTTATTGGTGTTCTTTTCTACAGGCACCGAAATTTAAAAACATCTGTGAATATATTAACCAATTACATAATTTAAGTAGAATTTTATCTAATGTTCAATGATATAATCATTTAAACCATATAATTAAAGCCAAATTGAAATTTAAAATCAAGATGAATTAAATACCCTTTCATCCCATATGGAAACAGAAGGTATTTGACAGGGATAACTGCTTATATAAGTCATTCAACCTATGCATTTACTTGTATAATGTGTGTATGTGACATTTAAAATTCCTTACCGTAATAATGTATCAATTTGAGATTTCAAATAAACCCCTAATTTATTTCAGTTTTCCAATGTTCTTAACAGTCATATTTACTGACTCATATTTAGGACACGGAATCTTTATCACGGACACGCGGGTTGTATATAATCACACTTCAATAATCTGATACACAGGAAACCAAAAGCCCAACACATCCTTGTTGGATGAAATAATTTCTTGCTGAGTGTAATCAGTTAGTCTAGAACTCTGAGTAGTTTTTTTCAGAGAATGTCCCCTTTGGATTTGTGCAGCGTAAGTTTATGAAAGAACTTTTACTACACTTGGAATTGGTGGGTTTAGAAGAGACACAAAATTGTCCCTACATCAACAGTCTGAGACTCATTTACTATCATCGCCATGTTCTTCCTTTCAAAGGTAACTTTCTCAAACTACTGTACACAGGAAAATACACATTCTTTACATTAAAACTGAGAAATTTATTGGTATTTGTTCAAGTAGTAAGCAGAACTAAAGAAGAAATATACAGCTTAAAACAGTTGAAATGATCCTAATTTTTTTGACAATTTAAAATTCATGGGCAAGATAAAAATGAATAGTTTTTAATAGTGAAATCACTTAGAATTATGCTAAATAATTTATCTGAAAGTAAAAAGATATGAAGATAACCGGGACCTGGGCACCCTGCAAAATAAAATAACGCCACTTTCCTTCTCAAAAAAATTGTGCCTCTTGTGGAAACAGTGGTTCGGTTCCCCACTCCGGCCACGGAAGCTGCCTCTCCATTCTACCATCACAGAAGTGTCGGCCATCAGGCTTCCGGTTTGTAAGGGTGCCCATTTTGGTTCCGTTCACAAATGCTTCCAGTAGGCAGCCAGACATGTGGCTTAGCCTTACGCAGAAGAGTGGACGATCAATGCCCCACACAGCAGTCATGGCTTTCTTCTAGTGCTCACTGAGGTCAAATGTCCTCATAGAATTATAAATGTTAAAAGGTAAAATTACATCTTAACAGCAGCCAAAAATTTATATATATTTTTACGTATTTACAATATTGTACATATTTACATGACCACATCAATACTGAATTGTAGAAACAAGACACAACCTGTAGAAGCATTCATTTAATGCTTCAGCATTATTTTCTTGTGCAAACCGAAACTTTTCTCAAACTTCTTAGAAAGCTAAAGACAGTCAACATTGCGAAGGCCACCATCCATGGTTAAAGAGCCAAACCTAAAAACAGAAGAAAAAAGGCAATCTCAAAAGATTCCAGTTATTTGGTCCCTAACATTTTAACAAAGACTATAGACTTTTCAGAGGAATAAACTGTTATTTTTAAATAGTTTAAGCAACTATGATCTCCTCTATTTCTTACTGGAAAACAGTGGTATTATATAATAAATATGTGGAAAAATACAATTCAGTGGCTTAGACTTCCTAAGAGAAAATGGAGAGTGATGTAATCCAGAACGTGTTAGGAAGAACTGGATGATTCCTTTTTGGCGGGGTGGGATTTATAGGCAAAGATGTGGAACTAAGAGTAAGAGGAACATACTAAAGGGACAGTATGGAATGGACCCTTGCTGGAACGGACTGCTGTTTGGCTCTGTGCTGCTGAAGCGAGCACAGACTGTCATTTTGGAGAGTAGTGGGAAATGAAGTTGGGTGAAGAGGCTGGGGACAGACTATTATATTCTTTGAATTCAAGTGTAAATTTAGAATTGCCTTTGAGATAACAGGAATTGAGACATTTTTGAGCCAAGGGAGTGGCATGATCAGACCAGTATTTGGGAAGATGATTTTGACTGAAACACCCACGACAGAGGCAAGAGCCTGGGGTTAGGGAGATCGGTGGTGTCAGAACCAGTCACTCGTGAGGGGGACAGGAGAGCTGAATGAGCTGTTGAGGTGAATACGGAAACACCTGGAGAAATACTTGGTGAAAACTTGGAGAAAAGGAGTAAAGAAGACTAAATGTCTAAAATAATGTACGTACAAAGGACTAGAAGAAAGGTCATTGCACGGAGGAGGATAATAAAATCAGAGGGAAAGTTCAGTCGGGAAGGGTGATATTAAGCGATTTCTGAAGTGACAGTGAGGTGAAGCCGCCATTCACGCGGAGACGGCGCACAAGGCCTGGCTTCTGCTGCGGGCTCTGGCCCAAGCCCTTAAGCAGTCACTTCAGTTGTGGTGATGGCGTGTTGTACCATCTGTATGATGTCAGATGGATCCACAGGTAAAACTTAGGAAGAACCTACCTACTGGACACAGTTTGGGAAGAGGGGACTTTATTTCATAAGGCCTAAGTGGTTCAGGATAAAAGTCTGCTCAAGCACATTTTAATAGTCTTCTCTGTTTGCTGACCTTTAATCTTACAAGATAAATTTAGGATTTAGCTGAAGTTGTGAACAAATTATAAACTGAATGCTATAAAAAGATAGATTATTACTAATGTAGTTGCCAAAAACCAATAGGAGAAGAGATTTTAAAACCTAATAGGCAAGACATAGAAAAAAACCCCCAAATGAACATATAAAAACATGCTTGACATAATTATTAACCAAAAAATGCAAATTAAAACAAGAACAATATCAGTTTTTACTAAACAAATTGGCAAACATTAAAAAAATTGGTAACATTGTTAACAAAAGCAGTCTTCGAGACTACGACATACACGCGTTATAAAGACCAAATAAACAATGCCTATAGCATGTGAATGTGCGTGCCGACCGACCCGACCACTCCACATCTAGAGACTGATCCCTCAAAAGACTCTCACACAAGTGCATGAAGATACGCATCCAAGTGTGTTCACCAAAGCATGGTTTATAAGTATAAAAAGTTAGAATTAAATGCCCAATAGGGATGCATTAAATATGGTAGAGCCCACACACTGAAATAGGCAGCTGTTGAAAATGAAAAAAAAAAAAGAGCTGTGTGTATGGACTTGAAAAGGTACCTCTGATATTATAGCCTTAAGTGAAAAAATAAGACTAAACCAGTGTGAACAGAATGATTCCATTCTTATAAAACACGCACGTACAACAAACGATTAATAGTGATTACTTTGGTGAGGATGGGGCGGCATGAGAAAGGGCAGGTAGAATCCTTAAAAAAATTCTTTAGCAATTCATTAAATTAAAAAAATCAGTAATACTACAGAAGTGTCTCATAACTTTCTACACACAGCTCAAAAACCATGTGATTTTCTGACAGTGGGGAAAAGATTTTAGGAGGAGAGGGGAGGCTGGGTTCTAGGTCCAACATGTCTTCTCAGGGTATGAACTTCAATGTTCATAGAATGTGAATGAAGACTGTTGTATAAGGCTGGAACGCATGTTAAGTGACATAATGCAGCGTGAAAGTGCACTGTGAGTGTATAAAACATCATAAATGTGAAATATTTTTATTAGGATTTTAGAGGTTAGAGAACCCACAGAGGAACACCTAAGGACTGGCAAGAGAAGGGATCTATTCTATTAGAAAACCAAGTACGATTTAATGTCTCTGAGGAACAGGGACGAGGGAACAGTCATCTCAAAGTGGCTTTATTGGCTCTGGACATCTTCCAGCTCTCTTTTCCCTGATCTTTGAGGACTCTGCAGATCAGCAGGCACCCACCTCCTGAAACAACGGCCGTTACGGACGGCGTGCACCGGCAAGGTTTGCAGAAAGCTCTGTAAGTTATCCAGCACCACACGGGGGGCTGGCATCTCGTAAGCAACTCTGATTCCAAAATTGAAAATTGTAATTCTAATGAGAAAATGCTATGAGAAATAACGTATAAGAGATTTTCATTTTCACAAACTGATTCAAGTAAGTAAGTAAATAATTCTATCAACCAGTGCTTCTATAAAATGGAATCAATCATGCTAGACCTGTCTTTAGCCAAACAACCCCAAACACATTAAAAGGCATCACTGAAGTAAAAACCTAAGGGCTCTGCCCTTCTATCCCTTTCTCACTGCCTCATCTGTTGATAAGGGAAGACAGAGAGATACAAATGTAGACACACACACACACACACACCTGACTGCATATAAAATCACAGGGCGGAATGATATCTGCATTAACTCACCTTTCTAAAATATGATTATTTTCAGCAAGTTCTTTAACCACCCCTTCCATTTCTTCTTTTAATTTCTTCATACTACACATACAAAATAAAGATAAATAAGCTTCTCTGCTCAAAAAGGTATGCAAATGTTTTAGAATTATGTTTTAGTTCTATAGCTTGAATTAAGCCACTAAATAACATTTGCAAACTGACTTACAACAAATATCAAAAGTTTCAATATGAGAAATCAAGATCACAAACTGAAACAAAACCAAATGGAAACATCATAGCTACCAAAGAATAAATTTCTTACCCAAGAGTCATTTCTACTAATGTGTTAGAACATGGATAAATTGAGGCCATGGTATGTTTGATGCCACTGGAGGCTGCAAACATTTTCTGAGGCAAAGTTTCCTGTAACTAGAACATGAAAAGATCCCCAAGTCAATCACAGAACAAGTACTTATTACAGATCTTAGATTAATGTTACAGGTTTTAATAACCCTTTACAGCTTTAAGTTTTAATTTCAAAACCATCAATGATACAATACTTAAATCAACATTCTTTTTAAAAAATCTTTTCTTACAGATGAAAAATGAACAGTCTATCAGATGTTTTTTTAATTGCAGAACATCTAAGTTCTTGCCCTGACCAGTGTGGCTCAGCTGGGTTGGGTGTTGTCCCACAAAGCAAAAGGTGGCCAGTTCGATTCCTGGTCAGGGCACATACCCGGGTTGTGTGCTCGGTCCCCAGACAGGGAGTGTGCGAGAGGAAACTGACGGATGTTTCTCTCTCTCATCAATGTTTCTCTTCTTCTCTTTCTCCCTCCCTCCCCTTCTCTCCAAAAAATAAAGAAATAAAATCTTAAAAAATTAAAATCTGCCCTGCCTGGTGTGGCTCAGTGGATTGAGCGCTGGTCTGTGAACCAAAGGGTCACTGGTTCAATTCTCAGCTTAGGGTACATGCCGGGGTTGCAGGCCGGGTCCCCAGTAAGGGGTGCACGTGAGGCAACCACACATTGATGTTTCTCTCCCTCTCTCCCACCCTTCCCCTCTGTCTAAAAACGAACGAATAAAATCTTGTAAAACAAAAATTAAAATCTAAGTTCTTAAAACTTGGCCCAAAATATATACCACAAATGGGTAAGGAGAGCCGATCCATGCGTATGATGCTCTATCTCTGCCTTCACAGCCATAGCCACACATAAACTGCAAAGATTTTTATTTCAATTTCTCCTAACAGGAAAGAACGGTTTTATTTTCTAGATACTTTGATGGCCGTACCTCATTAGTATAGTCTTGATACTTTGATATTTCTTCTCCAATATCAAAACACTGATTAGTTAGGGATAATAACTGTTTCCTAAGATGAAGCATCTTTCTGAAAACCAAAAGGAATCAATTAATAAGCAATCTAATGGAATATTACTCTTACTTCAAATATACAATATCCATTAAAATGTGTACAAACTACTAATTATGTTCCAAACAATTTACCTACCTCATCCACTCTTCCGATTTATCCAAAAATGTCTCGTACTTTTTAACGCACTCATCTGTAAAGTGGGTCATGGCTTTCGTTGCATGGTAATACAGCTTTTGCCTGCAATCCAGGAGTAATCAGAGGCTTAAACCAGTATCACTGTTTCTATTTACAGTATTAAAAATTTTTCAAGTATATACAAGTTGTTTTCTGTAATGACTACTGTGACTTTAGAATACTTATGAAATGTCAAAAGTTTCTAAGATAGACACCGTAGCGGCAAAAGGAGAATGAGAATGGAGAAGAGTCAAAAAATACTTATTGATGACACTAAGGTTAAGGAGGTGGTTAAGTCTGTCCTTGCCTGTATTCTCTTACTGTCTATCGTTCTGCAATAGAGCACGTGAGGCGGAAGAAGCCTGCCCCCCTCGTCCTCCCATCCCAGTAGCCTCTCAACCAGGGGCTGGATAAAGTGGGCCTCAAATACGTGCACACAGAGTAATAACTGTGTAAAGCCAAGATTAAAATGTATTTTTAATTGTAATTAATTTAAACTTTAAGAAGAATCACATTAACAATCAAAAATAATTATTAAACATAATCTGGACACTTACTTATCAAATTTGTGGATTTGTTCTTCATTATAAGCTAGTCCTGAAAGTAAAAAAATATATTACTTTTGTAAATGTACAACCATAAAATCACAGATAGTTCTCTTTTCTTTTGAGATTACTTAAAAAAGTCTTAAAGCAGGGGTTAGATATAGCTCACTAACGCTTTTATTTGGTCTGTACAGTGTTAACATTAACCAGAAACATTAACTGCCAACATTTAGAATCAAGTTATTTACATTAAACAGAAACATTAACTGCCAACATTTAAAATCAAACTATTTCCAATAAAGCTTGTTTTTTTGTTTGTTTTTCTTGAGCTGCAGAAAGATTGGGCAACAAATCAAGTAAATTGGAATGTTGGCTCTCCGCTTTCGATGCGGGTCCCTCCTCTGCAGCTCTCCTCAGTCTCCACTGGCCCATGTCACTCCTGTTACATGCCTGGCCTCTACAGGTTGTGGAGTTCATGACCCCGGATTTAAAATATTCAAAAGGTTGGTTTCAAAAATAACTTTAAGTACATTTCATCTCTTTCCTGACAGAATCAAATCTCTGAAAAACAACTTAAGAAGCAACTCTTACATATATACTGAATTAATGCAAGTGAATTACAACTAGTAGGGTTGACTCATTAGATTAACAAATGGCAAATTTTACTTACTACGTTCTGCTTTGTCTTTTTTGAACTGATAGTAAATCTCTGTGATGCAATTTAACAGGACTTGTAGCTTTTCCACACTATATAAGGAAGAAAAGCTCAAATAAATTAACTGAGTCGATGTGAAAAAGGACATTTAACAATAGAGCAGAAACTACCAATGAAGTTATAACCTACTGTCTGTCTCTTGGATGAGTGCCTTCTTGATGGGCCCATGTCTCCGACAGCAGTCCGCCCGGAGATAATTTGCTTTCGATATCCTGCAGGCTGGTTTCTATTGTTCCCTGAGAACTGGAGAGCTAAATAAAACCAGTGAGTTCAGATCCAGATTACCGAAGTCACAGTGTCAATGGAGTCTAAAGTCTGAATCCTATTTCTTTTACAGGTTACTTTAATTCAAAGTCAGAATAATTATTTTTATCTTTAAATGCAATGACAGTTTCTTAGGTTGATTTCCACCATGAGTATGGCATGATAATATGAGACTAACTAGTATTAATACATTTTAAAAACATTCTTCACATTAAATATCCTTTTAAAAAAACATACAAAATATTTTTTATCAAGCTTCTATTTTATTCAATTAAGCTTCTGTTTTTTTTATCTGTAAAACTGTTAATACGCTATCTCAGAGAGTTGTAAAAAATCAAGTAGGAGAACTGGCATAGTCCCAAGGATAAAATGCAGGTAGCCAGGACTGCGCTGTATATGTCAGAAGGCCAAAAAAAAGTAAGTCCTGTTAAAAGCAGAAAAGGAAAACATCCTTTTCATTTTAAGCTTAGCAAATGTATCATTTATTTGCCACAGAACGAAGCATTTGTAAACCTTTTTAAAAAAGGATAAAGGTTAGACTTAAAAGAATAAAGGTATCAAAATATTTTAGGGGTTCTGACACATACTATTGCTTTTCAGATACAGTCTTAAGTGGGGGTTTACATTGCCACGAGCAACAAATGTGCCTTGTTTACTATACTCTTGCCAGCACTGTACCAGCAGCCTCAGCCTCACATGGGAGCTAGTTACAAATGCACACTTTGGGGCCCCATCTGTTGAATCAGAAACTCTGATTAATCCTTGCTAACTGGAAAGACAAAAATAGCACTTTACTGTTATTATAACAAATTTTCTTTTTTTTTTTTAATCCTCGCCCGGGACATTTTTTCATTGCTTTTAGAGAAAAAAGAAGGGAGAGAGGAAGGGAGAAAGGGAGAGAAACATTAATGTGAGAGAGAAACATCAATTAGTTGCCTCTTGTATGCACCCAGACTGGGGACTCTCTGTACACGGACTGGATGGGCATGGAACCTGCAACCTAGGTATGTGCCCTGACCAGGAAATGATCCCACAACCTTTTGGTTATGGGACAATGTCACAACGAACTGAGCCACACTGGCCAGGGCACATTTAATAATATACATAAAAAGAGAAGACTAAAAACAGTGGTTGTCAAACTTTAGCAGCATCGCAACCTTCTGGAGGGTTTGGTAAAACATGTATTGCTGGGGCTTCCAGTCAAGATGGCGGCGTAGGCAAACACAGTACTTGCATCCTCCCACAACCATATCAAACTTACAACTAAACTACAGAACAACCATCTTTCAGAGCCGTCTGAAATCTAACTGAAGTACTACAACTAAAAATATAAAGAAGAAGCCACATCAAGACTGGTTAGAGGCGCGGAGGTGCGCAACAGGCTGGTCCCAAAGCCACGTGTGGCAGATAAAGGAAGGAGGTGGTATAGATAAGTTCTGGCCAAGATGGAGGCATAGGTAGAAACCCTTCGCTTCCTCGCACAACCAAAAGAAGGATAACAACCAATCTAAAAATCAATAAACAACCAGAAGTGTCAGAAAATCAAACTGCATGGAACTCTGACAACCAATAAATTAAAGAAAAAGTCAACCAGAACAACCAGACTGGTAAGCGGTGAGGTGGCGGACTGCATAGGCAGGGCTCGCTGAAGGCGAAACTGAGACTCAGAGTTGACGGCAGACTTTGGGCAGTTGCCATGGTGGGAAAAAAACTCCCAGTCTCATGCCAGAGTTGAAAAGTGGGCTAGAGACGAGCAGGCAGGCGAGCTGCATTGTTCCCTCTCTGGCCCCTCCCACACAGGCAGTGTCACAGAGCAGCATAGAGGTTTGCCTCCCCACCCACCCCTGTGAATAGCTAAGGCCCCGCCCCCTTACAACCTATCAGCTGCACAGAGACAAAGAAACATGGCCCAAATGAAAGAACAGAGCAAAGCTTCAGAAAGAGAGCTAGGCAATGAGGACATAGTCCTGGTAATCAAAATGCTTACAGATCTGATTGAGCTTGGTCGAAAAATGAACAAATGAAACATACCCAAAATGAAATAAAGCCAAATAGTCAGGGAACCAACAGTGACGGGCAGGAAACCAGGACTCAAAGCAACAATTTGGAACAAAAAGAGGAAATTAACACCCAACCAGAACAGAATGAAGAAACAAGAGTTCAAAAAAGTGAAGAGAGGCTTAGGAACCTCTGGGACAGCCTGAAATGTTCCAGTATCTGAATTATAGGGGTGCCAGAAGGAGAACAACAGCAAGAAATCGAACACTTATTTGAACAAATATCAAAGGAAAACTTCCCCAATCTGCTGTAGGAAATAGACTTCCAGGAAGTCCAGAGAGTCCCGAAAAAGTTGAATCCAAAAAGGAACACACCAAGGCACATCATCATTAAGTTACCCAAGATTAGAGATAAGAGAGAATCCTAAAAGCAGCAAGAGAAAAGGAGACAGTTACCTACAAAGGAGTTTCCGTAAGACTTTTAGCTGATTTCTCCAAAGAAACCTTGCAGGCAAAAATGCACTGGAAAGAAGTATTCCAAGTCATGAAAGGCAAGGACCTACATCCAAGATTACTCTATCCAGCAAAGCTTTCATTTAGAATGGAAGGGCAGATAAAGTGCTTCACAGATAAGGCCAAGTTAAAGGAGTTCATCATCACCAAGCCATTATTATATGAAATGTTAAAGGGACTTATCTAAGAAAAAGATAAAAAATATGAACAGTAAAATGACAACAAACTCACAACTATGAACAAATGAACCTAAAAAAAAAAAAGAAAAACGAAAACAAAAACTAAGCAAACTAGAACAGAAACAGAATCAGAAATGGACATCACATGGAGGGATTTCAGTGGGGAGGGGGAAGGGAGGAATAGTGGGGAAAGGTACAGGGAAGAAGCAGCATAAGTGGTAGGCATAAAATAGATGGGGAGAGGTCAAAAATGGTATAGGAAACAGAGAACTCAAAGAACTTATATGTACAACCCATGGACATGAACTAAGGGAGGGGAATGCTGGAGGGTTGGGGGGTGCAGGGCAGAGAGGGGGGGAAAGGGGGAAAATTGGGAAAACTGTAATAGCATAACTAATAAAATATACTTTTAAAAAACCAGGAAGGATATCTTGGCTGCAGAGGTTCCCCTTGAAGAGCGAGGGGTCCCACCCCTATATCAGGCCACCCAGCCCAAGATTCCAGTGCCAAGAGAAGCTCCCACAACTTCTGGCTGTAAAATCCAATGTGGATTGTGAATGAGTGAGAAAGAGGGCTCTTGGAGTCCAGGTAGTTCCTCTTAAAGGGCCCATGCATGGATGTACTAAGACTCAGTTTGTGAGCTCCAGAGCGGGGAAAGCAGCTGGAAATGCACCAGGGACAGATGGGGAGAAATTAAATTGTCTTGCATCAAGATGATAGCTGGAGGGGAACCTTTTTCCCAGGCAGAAGTGCTGGCAGAAGCCATTATTTCTTTTCTGAGCCCTCTCCTCACAGAGTTGGTAGGCAGGTGCCATATCTGAGTTTCCACCAACCTGGCTCACATGATTTGCCGGACACTGGAGATTCCGAGTTGCCCTACCCAACTTGCAGGCCCACCAAGCTGTTTCTAGAGGCTTTTCCACTCAAACAGCCTGTCTTGGCTTATGCTTCAGGAACAGAATCAGAGAAATGGACATGGAGGGATTTCAGTGGGAAGGGGGAAGGGAGGAATAGGGGCGACTTTCCTAAAACCTCTCAAACAAGCAGCAGCCAGCCTTGGTTCACAGCTTGGTCTCTCCTGGCAACTCTAAGCCCAGCACAAGTAGCAGCCATCTGCAGATGGCTCTGTAGCTCATGATGGCTTGCCCTGAGCAGAACACAGGTGGCAGCTGATCTTGGCCTGCACCTCCTGGGAGGCCGCAGAGCCAGCGCACATGTTGGACAGCTTCAGACCACATCGAAGCACCACCCAACCACTTTCAGAAGTGACTTACTCAAGGGGCAGACTCAGTAGGCACCAAAGTCCTGCTGAAGTAAGTCCTGCTCTGTGGAGTAGGCCACTGTACAGCTCATCTTCCACAGTGGTCACGGCCAGTGCTGGCAGCCAACTGGCCTAAGGATAAATACCTCCCACTGAGGTGCCAGCAGCAATCAAGGTTCAACTACAACAGGAGGGTGAACACAGCCCATGTGGTGGGGAGTTTCAGGTCAACTGCCCAGCTAGAGTGAACAGGAGGCTGTGCCACTGGACCCTACAGGACACCTACTACAGAGGCCAGTCTATCAAGCCTAGGAGATGTACTCACTCTGCCTAACACATAGAAACAAACACAGGGAAGCTGCCAAAATGAGGAGACAAAGAAAAATGGCCCAAATGAAAGAACAGAACAAAACTCCAGAAGAAGAACTAAAACAAAATGGAGATAAGCAATCTATCAGATGAAGAGTTCAAAACACTGATTATAAGGATGCTCAATGAACTTAGGGGAAGAGTAGGTGAACTTAGGGAGAACTTCAACAAAGAGATATAAACATAAAAATGGAACTACAAAACATAAAGAACCAATCAGAAACGAAGAATACATTACTGAGAATCAACAGTGGAGTAGATGAAGCAGAAGATAAAATCAGAGATTTGGAAAATAAGGAAGCAGAAAACACCTCCAATCAGGACAGAGTAAAGAAAAAGGAATAAAAAAAGAAATGAGGATAGTATAAGGAGCCTTTGGGATAACTTCAAGCATACCAACATTTGCATCATGGGGATGCCAAGAGGAGAGAGCGAGCAGGAATTGAAAACCTAGGTAAAGAAAATGACAGAAAACTTCCATAACCTGGTGAAGAAAATAGACATGTAAGTCCAGGAAGCACAGAGTCCCAAACAAGATGGACGTAAAGAGGACAAGACCAAGACACATCATAATTAAAATGCCAAAGTTAAAGATAAAGAGAGAATCTTAAAAGCATCCAGAGAAAAGCAGTTACCTACCAAGGAGTTCCCATAAGACTGTCAGCTGATTTCTCAACAGCTACATTGCAGGCCAGAAGGGATGGGCAAGAAATATTCAAAGTGATGAAAAGCAAGGACCTACAACCAAGATTACTTTACCCAGCAAAGCTATCGTTTAGAATTGAAGGACATATAAAGAGCTTCCCAGATGATAAAAAACTAAAGGAGTCCAGTGTATATGGAATGGTAAAGGATCTTCCTTAAGAAAAAGAAGAAAAAAAAAAGAAAAAAATATCAGTAATAAAATGGTAATAAATACATATCAACAACTGAATTTAAAAAACAAAATAAATGGCCCTGGCTGGTGTGGCTCAGTGGACTGAGTGCCAGTGTGAAGCAAAAGGTCTCTGGTTCAATTCCCAGTCAGGGCACATGCCTGGGTTGTGGGCCAAGACCCCAGTGCAGGGCACGCAAGAGATAACCACACATTGATATTTCTCTCCCTTTCTTTCTCCCTCCCCTCCCATTTAAAAATAAGTAAAATCTTTTACAAAATTAAAAATAAAGAACAAAATAAATGAACAAACAAAACAGAAACAGACTCACAGATACAATGAACATTTTGATGGTTGCCAGATGGGAAGGGGTTTGGGTGGATGGATGAAAAAGGTGAAGGGACTAAGAAGTACAAATTGGGCCCTGATTGGTGTGACTCAGTGGATCGCACACTGTCTTGCAAACCAAAAGGTCCCTGATTTGATTTCCTGTCAGGGCACATGCCTGGGTTGTGAGCCAGGTCCCCAGTTGGGGGCATATGGGAGGCAACTGATCCATGTTTCTCTTGTAGGTTGTTGTTTCTCTCCCTCTCTTTTTCCCACCCTTCCAGTCTCTCTAAAAATAAGTAAGTAAAATTTCAACAACAAACTGCAAAGTACAAACTGGTACTTACAGAATAGTCATAGGGATGTAAAGTACAACACAGGGAATACAGTGATTAATATTGTAATAATGATGTATGGTGCTAGATTGGTATGAGATGTATTAGAATGATCACTTAAGCAAGTTACATAACGTCTAATCACAGGGGTGTATACCTGAAATTAATAGGATATTGTATAGCAACTGTAATTGAAAACTAAAAAATTACTGGAAGTAAAGAACCCAGCAAACATAGATTGCTGGGCCCTACCATCAGCTTCTGATACAACAGGTGGGACCCCAAAATGTGTTTCTAACAAGTTCCTATGTGAGGCTGAGGCCTCTGGTCCAGGAACTACTCTGAGAACCACTGCTGCAGGACACTGAACAGACCTTTAATAATCACTTTTTGGGAGAGGAGCATATTTGTTATCATTTCTACACATAAATTTTATTTTAAAAGTTTTTCTACAGCAGAAAAATATTGTAAGGTCTTCATTAAGAGAGGAATCACAGTAACTGTACATACTAGGAGGAAAACGACGCAATCTAGTGAAAAGTAATTGAGTCAAAGCCCTGACTTCATAGGACCTGGTGGCCGTAAGCTATTTAATCATCCATCCTTCAATTCTTACAGGAAATCTAAATCTTCACAAAAATGCCATAAAAATGAGAAAACCTTTGGACTCCGTAAGAGGAAACATATAATTTCAATTCAGAGTGCTCAAATGCCACTAGTGCTAGAAACATGTCCCTTAGGACTGTGGGCTAGTACATAAAGTTCTAAGACAAAAGCAGAAAAATAATAGAAAACATGATATAACTGCTTATATTTAAATACAAACAAATACTGGGCAAGATTATTTGTTTCTCTTTTATTTGCTTTATTCTATATCAACATTTTAAAACCTTTTTAATCATGATCTCTAGGAAAAAATTCACTTTATTTTAACCCAGCATCATTTAAATGTGTTTACATAACCGAATGGAAAGTTTCACTAAACTTTATAGCTTACTAGTTGTTTATGACTCATATTTTGAAAACCATTGTTCTAGATCTAAAAGTGAAGGAGAAAAACAACTAAAAACAAGCTTAATCCCTGGCTGGTGTGGCTCAGTGGACTAAGTGCCAGCATGCGAACCAAAGGATCGCTGGTTTGATTCCCAGTCAGGGCACATGCCTGGGTTGCAGGTCAGATGCCCAGTAGGGGGCAAGTGGGAGGAAAGCACACATTGATGTTTCTCTCCCCTTCCCCTCTAAAAATAAATAAATCTTTTAAAAAAGAATACTTCAAATGCTAAGAGCTTGCTGGAGTGAGATAAGCAGGGTAAGAAACTACCCATTTTAAAGAAAAAGAAAACAAGGATACAAAGAATTAAAGGCCCTGCTTAAGTCAACAGGCAGGAATAGCTGGATAAATAGGGGCAGACCTGGGCTTAGTAATCACCTCTCACAACACATAATTCCCTTCTCGTTACAATACATTTTACCAGGAGATCCAGAACCTACTTGAAACGCTACTGTAATTTTTAGCAGAGTAGAGACTTTTGTCCTAATTTCTTTTCTCAGTTACAGAAATGATTCACTGCCTTGACAAACACCCATCTTCCTTTCCTTACCTTTTATTTTAGAAAAGATCTGATATTTGCCTAATTTGCAGCTAATTCTAAGTAAGTTTAAGCACTCTGTATATTAAATTACATTATGAACTTGCTTTTCTTGCCACAGCAGCAACAAGGGCATTATGGACTTTAAAGAGAGGGAGAAAAGGAGAGAGAAATGGGCTTCAATTCAAGCCAAGCAGGCATCTGGAAACGTAATAAAGAACTGCATGGCAGTAAGGGTATTTAAATATTGTAAACAGTTCCTAAAAACAGGAAAAGCCTACTTTTTCTTTGGAGATCTTTAAGTACATCATCTCTCTAGGAAAGTTTAGATCTAATCTTGCCAGCAAGGAAATAGATTATGAGCCTAATTTTGTAAAAACTTACTCTCAACAACTTGGTGTGTATGTCTGAAATTTCATCTACCTCTGCTGCTTCTAGGTTGATTTTCATCAACTTTTCATATCTGCATGAAAAACAAGTATGGAAAAATTAAATGAGCATAGGGAATACATAGATTTAAAAAGATGTTTTATAAACTATATTTGAGTTTTTATTATACTCATTTAATAATAAAATGCAAAGTCTACAAAGAAAGGGATTTCAAGAAAACTTGGTATCTTTGTAAAGATGGAATTTTATATACTTCTACTTAATTAGCAGGCTAGGAGTTAAAATATAACTTAATTTCAAATAGTCTTTTATGCCAGAGTAGTCAAAATGCTAGAATTCAGAATTAACAGTCGTCAATAATAAATTCTGACTTTATTTTTCCTATGCAGTAGAAGTAGTATAGCCTAGAAAAGGCAGTTTAAAATAGTTTCAGAAGACATTCTCAGGGATAAACATTTAATAAGCAAAGTAAACTTGAAGTAATCCCAAAATTCTAAAAATACTACCAAAATACAGTTCTAGAATACTTCTTCATACTTCCTCTGTTGATTACAGGTTTTTTATTTTCCTGTTCAGACCGTCTGCTTTGCAAGGTAAGAAGTGAGATGTTACTATCTCAGATTACCTTCTCCTTTGCAAAGAAAAACGATGGCTATGTTTTTGGCCTTCGTGAAGAAGTAACCTAACCTAAGGTTGTGTCTTAATATAAGCACTTGCATAGCATGCTATATTTGTTGAGGATAACTAAATGAATTAAGCGAAATGTAACAATATTTAACAGTTTAAAAATTACTGGTTAAAGAAGGAATCTACTCACGCTTTCATAATTTTTTCAATGTTTCTGAGGCAGAAATCCAATGTGATCACAACTTCTGTCTTTTTGTGAATAGTCTGCTTATAATCATCTTTAACTAATTCTCTAAAAAAAACAATAATATTCTCATTAGTTTATCTAAGGAATTATTTGTTTTCTGTTATCTACCACTAATCACACTATTGTCTTACTGTTCAAATTTCTTATTTATTTTTAGAGAGAGGAGGGAAGGGAGGGAGAAAGAGAGGGAGAGAAACATCAATGTGTGGTTGCCTCTCATACATTTCCAACTGGGGACCTGGCCCACAACCCAGGCATGTGCCCTGACTGGGAATTGAACTGGCGACCCTTTGGTTTGCAGGCTGGCACTCAAACCACTGAGCCACAACAGCCAGGGCCTACTGTTCAACTTTCTTAACACTTCTGATATATTATGGAAGCCATTTTACTTCTTATTAATAAAAGCATCTCTGTGAACCTTATACCTAT
The DNA here is from genome assembly GCF_022682495.2 of Desmodus rotundus. Classification (NCBI taxonomy): domain Eukaryota; kingdom Metazoa; phylum Chordata; class Mammalia; order Chiroptera; family Phyllostomidae; genus Desmodus; species Desmodus rotundus. The sequence continues at coordinate 142,493,019 of NC_071389.1, forward strand.
CCAGGACATAAATCATTAGTACATATTAGGTTAACAATTTAGAAATCTGAAGCATCAGTAGTATATTTTTAAAAAGTTGATCTACATTTACACAAATAAGCTAAATAGATTTACATTTCCTACTGTTAGAATTTTTACTACTCATAGTAGACTTCTGATTTTTACTTTAAATCAATATGATCTCTGAAGCAGGTTGACATAGCCAATAATATAATTGAAGGGCTTTTGGTTACATCAAGGGTCAACAAACTAAGACCTGATGGTTGTTTTTGCTAAGAATGGTATTTACATTTTTAAAGGTTTTGTTTTTTAAAATAAAAACAAAAAGATGAGTTCTGGCCAAGATGGAGGTGTAGGTAGACATGCTTGGCCTCCTCACACAACTGAAAAAAGGAATCAATTTAGAAACAAAAAACAAACCAAAACTGCCAGAAAATCGAACTGTATGGAAGTCTGACAACCAAGAAATTGAAGAAGAAACATTCATCCAGACTGGTGCACTGAGACAAAGAAATGTGGATGAAATGAAAGAATAGATCAAAACTCCAGAAACAGAACTAAGCAACAAGGAGATAGGCAACCTATCAGATGCAGAGTTCAAAACACTGTAATCAGGATGCTCACAGAAATGATTGGGTAGAGCCACAAAATAAAGGAAGAAGTGAAGGCTATACAAAGTGAAATAAAGAAAAACATACAGGGAACCAAAGTGAAGGAAAGAAAACCGAGACTCAAACCAACGGTTTGGAACAGAAGGAAGAAATAAACACTCAACCAGAACAGAATGAAGAAACCAGAATTCAAAAAAATGAGGAGAGGCTTAGGAACCTCTGGGACAACTTTAAACATTCCAACATCTGAATCATAGGGGTGTCAGGAGAAGAGGAAGGAAAGCAAGAAATTGAAAACTTACTTGAACAAATAATGAAGGAAAACTTCCCCAATCTGGCGAAGGAAATAGACGAAGTCCAGGAAGCTTAGAGCATCCCAAACAAATTGGACCCAAGGAGGTACACACCAAGACACATGATAATTAAATCACCCAAGATGAAGAGAAGGAGAGAATCTTAAAAGCAGCAAGAGAAAAGGAGACAGTTACCTACAAAGGAGTTCCCATAAGACTATCAGCTGATTTCTCCAAAGAAACCTTGCAGGCAAAAATGCACTGGAAAGAAGTATTCAAAGTTATGAAAAGGACCTATATCCAAAGTTATGAAAAGTATTCAAAGTTATGAAATTACTCTATCCAGGAAAGCTACTGTTCAGAATGGAAGGGCAGATAAAGGGCTTCTCAGATAAGTCCAACTTAAAGGAGTTCATCATCACCAAGCCTTTATTATATGAAATGTCAAAAGGACTTATTTAAGAAAAAGATCAAAAATATCAACAGTAAAATGACAACAAACTCACAACTATCAACAACTGAATCTAAGAAACAACAACAAAAACAAACTAAGCAAACAACTAGGACAGGAACAGAATCATAGGAACGGAGATCACATGGAAGGTGATCAGCAGGGAGGGAGTATGGGGAGAATGGGAGATCAGGTACAGGGAATAAGAAGCATAAATGGTAGGTACAAAATAGACAGGAGGAAGTTAAGAATAGTACAGGAAATGGAGAAGCCAAAGAAATATGTATGACCCATGGACATAAATTAAGCAGGGGGAATGCTAGAGGGAATGGGGGTACCGAGTGGAGGAGGAGAGAGGGGAAAAAAAGAATGGGACACCTGCAGTAGCATAATCAATAAAATATGCTTACAAAACAAACAAACAAAAAACAAAGAGAGACCTTATGTGGCCCACAAAGTCTAAAATATTTACTAATTGAAAAAAAGTTTACCAACAGTGGTCTACATTAAAAACTGTTTTCTTGTGACTTAGTAAGCTAAAAGGTAGTAAGGAAAAGGGATAAAAGCTTCATGGAATAGTAACTAGGGTGGATAACAATAGCAAGAGAAAACAAGAGTGAAAATAAATGGAGTCAACACTTAGATTTCTCCAGAAGCTATTTAATAAAAACAAAGAGGCTTCTTAATGGAAAAAGAAAAGCAGAGGCTTACAAACTAGATATGAGAACACATACAAAAATATTATAAGCATACATTTATGAGTTACATAAAGGTGAGGGGAGGAAAAAGCCATTTCTTTTTCTCCTTAGATGAAGCAGCAGAACAAAACTAATGACATGCATCCCTGGCCTGTTAGCTCAGTTGGTTAGAACGTTGTCCTGATATGCCAAGGTTGAGGGTTCAATCTCCCATCAGGGCACATATAAGAATCAACCAATGAATACACTTAAGTGAAATGACAAGCAATATTTCTCTCTCTCTCTCTAAAAATCAATTACAAAATAGTGACATGCTTTATACATGTTTTTGCAAGAAGGAAAGCATAGATTTGAGGAGGGTACACAGAAACTGTCACGAGCATTAAAGCCGAAGAGCACTATGAGCCCAGCGACCATGCAGCTGGTACTCTGGATTTATAAAATTCAAAAGCTTCAAATGATGTTGTATAGAACTTAGAAGCGTGATTCTTAAACAAGACCATTTATTCTCCCTTTCTATAGATGGAAAGATGGTATCTACAAATCATGAAAGGTTAACAAAGGGTCAAATCCTATTCATTTTCAAAACATTCCCTACGGCCACTTTCAGGAAGAGCATATTGAACTAGATGATCAATATTCTAACCTAGAGTAAGTATATTAAGTGACTTAGTTAAAAAAAAAATTAGCTTTTAAACTGCTTGTGAAGGTCAGTGTGTACTCATACTGTATGCTTCCATTTACATGAAATCTCTAGACTAGGCAACTCTGTAGCAACAGAAAGTATAGTAGTGGTTGCCTAGGGACAGGATGTTGGAGGAATGACTGTTAATGGGTGCAGGCTTTCTTTTTGGGGTGATAAAAATATTCTAAAATTAGTGGTAATGACTGCACAACTGTGAATTGTGCTAAAAATCACTGAATTACACATTTTTAAAATGGCTGAATTTTACAGTATGTGAATATCTGAATGCTATTTTTAAAATTTTATTGTTTATGCTATTACTGTTGTCCCTGCTTTTTCTCCTGTTGCCTACCTTCACCCAGCCCCACCAAATAATGCTTTTTTTTTTTTTTTTTTTAAAAAGTTGAGTGTGTATTTTATTTGGGGAAAAAGGTGAAAAATGGGGGAAGATCCTAAGAACACAAACCCTAGAAACAAGTACAGGTTGTACTGGATTACGACGACGACAAAGCCTTCCAAGATAGTGAAATGAGAGCCAGGTTAAGGTCCTTGGAAAAGGAATTCATTTGCCATCACAATGTACAGTGTGGTATAAGTTTCAAAATTCAGATATTATCATCCTGTCTCACAAGGTTATTGTAGGAATCAAATGAAAAACAGAGCTGCTATATGTTTAATAAACTAAATGTGAAACGAAATATTATCATTAAAACCAAGCATGACCCTACCTCGCCTGAAGAGATGATGGGGTGGTTATCAGTTATTTAGTGAGGTCTTTGTGAAGACCAATTTTCAAATTTCTATTACTTACATCAACCATCGCATCCCCTTTCGCATTAATTCCTGATAAAGCAGCAAGGTACCAGCAATTCTACAGGCATAACACACAACTCCTGTTATTGCCTAGTAAAGAAAGGTAAAACATCATTATTTGGTGCTAACTATGGTACAGGTTAAGGAAAACATTTACATAAAACATTTTAACCTTACATATTTTTATCAGCTTAATTAACAGCTCAACTACCAATTTCTAAAAGCTGAGGACAGATATAACTGCAATAAACATTTCATCCTTAACATGATAATGTTAAACATGCACTGCCTCAATAGAGAAAGTTTTATGAATTCAAAAAAGGATATAAAGTCAAAAAGAAAGAACAGAAAATACTTTGCAATGGATAATGACTTATGTGAATAATTTCCTAAATCATATATAAAGACACAATACATTTCATTGCTTCCACTAGTGACAGGATAATTTTAATTCAGATGTTTACATAGTAATTTAATTAAATACTAACCTTAGCCATGCTAGCATCTCCGTCTAAATCGTAACGTGGTTGTACTTTAGGGAGGGAAACTGAAACATGAAATAAAATAATCATAATCAGAAATAAAGAATTTTGAATAAACTATTATATTCTTTAGGGTGTCCAACCTTTTGGCGTCTCTCAGTCACACTGGAAGAAAAAGAGTTGTCTTGGGCCATACATTAAATACATTACGACAAATAATCATAAAAAAAATCTCATAATGTTTTAAGTAAATTTACAGTTTTGTGTTGGGCCACATTCACAGCCATCCTGAGCTGCACACAGCCCATGGGCCACAGATTGGACCTCTACCTGCACCTCCACCTCCAATATTAACCTTTAAATGACATCTAAATTAAATATTAGTGGCAAAACTGTAGTATTCTTTTCCTGGTTAAAAATTAAAAAACCACCTGAGCCCTGACTGGTGTGGCTTGGTGGGTTGGGTGTTGTCCCGCAAACCAAAAAGGCTGCCAGTTCGATTCCCCATCAGGGCACATTCCTGTGCTGTGGGCCAGGTCCCTGGTTGGGGGTGTGCAAGAGGCAACTAATCTGTTTCTCCTTCTCTCTTTTTCCCTCTCCTCCCTTCTCTAAAAATAAATAAATAAAATCTTAAAAAAAAACCCCAAACCCACTTGAAACAATAATGCTCATTTTCATTTTTTCTTAAATATATTCCAACATAACCAGCTCAATGTTTCTATTTAAATTAAAATTAAATCCCAAAATCCAAAGAGAAACTTAAAAATCTGGGTATTTTTTTTCTTTTTTAAAAAGGTTTTATTTATTCATTTTCAGACAGAGGGGGAGGGAGGAAGAAAGAGAGGGAGAGAAACATCCATGTGTGAGAGAAGTATTGATTGGTTGCCTCTTGCACGTCCCCAACTGGGGACCTGGCCCCCAACCCGGCACGTGTCCTGACTGGAATCAAACCAGTGACCTTTTGGTTTGCAGGCTGGCACTCAATCCACTGAGCAACACCAGTCAGGGCAGGCCCCCCCACCCCCAACAAAATTAATAATTTAAAAGACTCCAAAATGTAGCTCTAATTTTTCTTAAGACTCCAAAGCCTGGCAAAGTGCCCTATTCACACTGGGCACAATAAATATTTGCTGAAATGTATGATACAAAAGGTTATTTTGGGTGTAAAATACTAAAAGCAGATAGCTACAGTGAAATAAATATACATGACAAAATATTTTGCCACTTCATGAAACAAAATATTTAATGCCAAACTATTTTGCCTACAAAGCTTTTAAACTTTATTTTGTTCAAATAACAAAACTTTAATGTTTACAAAGAATCCACATTAATGTCATCAATCAATGTTATGAAGATGACAATTTTACAGGTTTTTTTTTTTAAATGGCTAGTAAGAACAAGGAAAATCCCAACTTACTTTTTTCATATATCAATCCTATGGTACTCAGAGGTTCCCGGCTTACTACAAAGATAGGGTTTTCCTCCGTAGTTTTAGGGAAATGCTGCGCTAGTCTCCCAGGTTCTAGAACTAAGCGCCGTCCTTCATATATAAGTTCTTGATTTGAAGAAGTAATTTTGGTTTGTTTATATACCAATTCATGAAATACAGTAGCACTGTGTGAGGAAAATCCAAAAAGACAACATAATTGGGATAAAGAGAGAGGTGAGGTCTTTTTCTTTTTAATGACTGAGTACAACACCCATTTCTAAGCGGTACTTCAGATCATGACCAGTCACAGAAACACTGCTGTGTTCACAGGCCTACCACACAGTCTATTAAACTAAAAATGCCACACAAACTGTCCCCACAGCAGTCAAGTCTACACATTTCTGTCTGCATACCTATACTGGGCGTGTGCAATATGCAGGGTTCTTAATATTTAACGGTGGAGAGCCAGAGAGCTCTCCACTCTGCAAAGAGCTTAAAAGCACTGCCTCTGAAATTAGACTGAGTTCAAATTCCAGTTCTTCCATTTATTTGCCGAATTACCTTAAGTTACTTAACTCCTTTGCGCCAAGTTTCCTCATGTGTGAAATCGGAATAGTAAGGACCCACCTCGCAGATATGTTATGAGGACTAAATGACTTAAATATATAAGGAACTGAGAATAGTACTCACAACCCAACTGTGTAATGTTTGCTAAATAAATTAATAAAACCAGGTATTTTCAAATGTTTCAGGGGTAAAGGCAGACTCTCCCTAAGCAGAGCCATGAAGTTAAAGAAGCGTTCGGCAGCAATGCTGTGATTTCTCTCTTCCATGAGCCTCTGCTAAGATCTGGCTCAGGCCTGGTTGATCTTTTTATGTTCAAATAGATTTTTAAGGACTCATAGATGTGGGCAACAGTGTGGTGGTTGCTGGGGGGCGGAGAGTATAAGGGGATCAAATGGTAATAGAAAAATTACAATAAAGACTAAATGAAAAAAATGAAATAGTGGCCAATACATAACTATAATATATACTTTTTTAGGCTATTAAGTACCAAAATAAAGATGAATATTTTATTTTAATCCAATCTTATATTAATATTTTATTTATATTTACATTATATTTACGCTTATATTAGACATAGGTGTTAGATATTAATATCTAAAATACTTTATCTAGTTAATGTGATTCCTTAGTAAATTACTAGTAAAAGTCTCTTGAGTTTCATGAGGCATCAAAACTGTTATTTGAATCCTGTCCCCAAAACAAAAAACAAAACAAAAACCTAATGCATATAGAATGGTTGTAATGTTTTTTTCCTGCATTTTAAGAAACATTTTATTTTGAGATCACTGATGATTTATATGCAGTTGTAAGAAATAATACAGAGATGCTAGATACCATTCACCTAGCTTCCCTCAATGGTAACATCTTGCAGAAATATAGTACAGAATTATAACCAGTATGTTGATACTGTTGGTGCTGACCCACCTATCCCAGTCAGATTACCCAGTGCTACATGTTAAGTGTGTGTGTATTTACTTACGTGCAGTTTTATCACATGGGTAGATTTTTTATGACATGGGTGTTATGTGCTTTCGTTTCAGTAAAACAAATGATTATTTTTCCAGCACTGATAAGGGTTTTATGCCACACATGCAAACTATAACTACACTAACTATATTTAAGACTTAGCTTTAATATTTTTTATATGATAGGACAGTACTCTTAATGAAACTGCCCACTTATTAGTAGATGCTATTTATGTTTATGGGATTATGTAATCTGACAGAAGGCATAGAAACAAAAGTAATCTTGTAAAATTTGCAGTTTAAGACTAAGCTAATTTACCTGTAAATTTCAGAAAATTAATCCTTTTATTCCAAAGAGAAGTAAAAAGGAATTTACTAAGCACGCAAACATTATTTTCTAAGTGGGAGTGGGTGCCTCTGGTGAAGCTGAGGTATCTTTTCTATTTCCTCTCACAATTTATGAAGACGATTATTACGAACAATATTACCACACAGTAAGAAAATATAAAAAGGTACTTACGTATTATAGCTATGAATATAAATCTTATGAGCTGTCATTTGTTGTAGCGAAAAAACATGAATTATCATTCGGTGAAGTATATCACTAGTTTCTGCAAAAAACTGGTCAAAACCCCAACACTTTTCCTGATCTGCCTCAAGGATGTTTGCAAGAACAGGGGTAAGTAGAACTTGAAGACCCCTAAAATAGTATTAAAAAGAGTTGAAGAGTGAACGTGCTACATTTTATCTAGGTACAAATCATAATATTAACAAATCAAAGGAACTGTTATTATTATTATTAGATTGGATCAAAGTTTTAAAAAAATCTGCCAACTTTTCAGAAAGCCAGGTAACCTTAGTTTAACATTATTTGTCAATAAATCAGGAATTATAGTATTTTTATGTTAAATTCTCTTTTACTGGTTATTTTCTTTGATTCTCTCATTTCCAAGTTTCCTCAGTTTTCCAAACACATTCTAACACTGTATATGCAAAATCATCCAGGTGAAATCAATTGATTTGAACCAGGTGGTCATAAGGACAACAGTTTAATTTCAGGGTCTTTAATGTGGCATTAATATGGCATTGCAATGTGTAATTTTTTATGTTGAATTTATATGCCTTTTATAGTACTTCTGTGAACAAAAAAGGGGCTATGCAATAAACCTGAGAAGTTCAGGGGTGCCACATGGCAGGCCTAACAGCTTAGTGACCAAAAGGTCTGATCACATCCTAATTAGGGAAGTCATATGGGGTAGTCACATTCCAGGCCTATAGCTTACCTAGTAAAGGTCAACCTTTACCTTAAATGAGCTCTGTCAATGTTCTTATGTATCTAGGATAACATACCTTTGAAATGTCAGAGTAACGTTCTTTTCCTACCCCTTTAAAGGCACTACCCTGAGTACCAAACCACCAGACCAAAGAACCCCCATGTCATTATCTTGTTCCCTGCATACATCACAACACGCTGTGTATGTTTATTATTAACTATCCTGTACCCACCAATGTAAAGGAAGTGTGTGTTTCTCCATTTTGTCTTTTATCCAATCCTAGAAATTCCCCCGCTAAGTTTTCTTCCTCCTCCTTAATCTACCACCAATGGATTTCATGCATTCTCCTTAGGTCTTCTCCTTTGACTCAAAAGTATAAAATAAGCTGGAAAGCTGTCATTCTCTGGAGCATTTGAAGTCCTGCTCTTCAGCATATGTCATCAGTTTGGCTCAAATAAGTTCCTAACATTGACACATATTTAGGAAGTAAAATTACTATGATCATCTAGCAATCAATTAGTGCCAATTCAACTAGGAATAATTTTGGACTAATAAGCTTAAATATTTTTTAAAAAATGAATGGGAGGACTTTATGCTTTCTCATGCTTTTACAGAATTATAAAATAGGCTCAAGCAGATTCTTAATTATGGAATTTCAAATAGTATTAAAAATATACTCTTGACTACATGACAGGCAATGAAATAATTCCTTGCCTGTGAACAGTTTTCAAAATATGTAGTGGACATTTAAAATTTTTGCCAACAGGAATCTCTTCTCTCTCCTTTTGTAAGAGAATCCACACCTCTCCACTCTCTAACTTTACTCCCTATGCACAGACGGGCATAAGAGCTAGGTTTGGTTATAATTAGTTGGAGGTGGTCAGGCAGTAGCATGTAAGTTAGTTAAATGAAAATCAACCCAGAAATCTTTGCTAAAACTACAAGGAAGAAAGTCTTTTTTCCCCCCACTGAGTTTTCAAAGCTATAAGAATGTGAATCTGGCAATGTCAGCAGCCTTCCTGTGGCTGTCAGGAAAGTGACCTACAGAGAGGAAAGAGGAAGCAGAGAAAAGCAGATCTGAACGATTTGAGGAGACCAAGTCTTGACACAGCCCGAGCCCAGGGATTTAGCTGGGCTTTAAGTCACATATACATGAGAACTTTTAATTACAAAGCAAATCTATTTTCTTTTGCGCTTAAACCAATTGAGTTAGGTCTTCCTCACTTGCTATTAAGTCTTGACTAATACTTGTAAGAAAGAGGATGGTTATCTTTTCTGCAGTTGTTACATTTTTGGTAGTTGTTTTCATTGCTAATAAGTAGTACTTAATGTCCTTACTAAAAGAACCAAAACCAAAACCAAAACCCAAATGCCTTCTGGTACCTAAGCAATTTGTATCAAAGAATGTATAAATTGGTGTGCTAAAGACTGATTAGACAGATAAGGCGTGTTACCCTCCTGGAATATGCAATCTGTAGTTCAGATTGTCAAATTATTGATTCTGAGTTACAGCAATATAATTATTACACAGAAAGTATTCATTTCCTGACCTCTTTAAATTTTATGTTTTGCCTGAGATTCTCAAAATGAGTATTTTCTAAATCAAAATTTAACACAAATCATTATTATAATACTAAGTTTCTGGTCTCCAAAAAAATGAATTTCTCATAGTAATTCTAGCTACATGACAAAATTTTATTTTGGTCTTTTAAGAACAACACTAAAATAAAACTGTCAAAACAATGGTTTTCAAAAATGATTGTAGCAGTGAAACTCTTGGTTTAAATGAGTTTTCACTGAAATCAACACATAAAATGATAGGCAACATTTTATTAGCTTGTGATATATTTAATTATATGTAAGTCATACAAAAAGCACCCACAGCCCTAACCAGGTAGCTCAGTTGGTAACAACATCATCCCAATAAGCCAAGGTTGGGGGCCAGGGCACATACTCATAACCTATATGTATGTGTTCACTTATGCATTATATAATTATTGCAGTCAAGAAAAACAAAAGTTAATTCATTAAGCACAAATTCTACATATTTGAGTGTCTTGGATTTATTTCCAGATTAAAATATAAAGTAATTTACTCTCTACTTTTAATTTCTTTTCACTTAAATCTTTCTTTGTGATAACAGGATTCATATCTGAGAATACAACTTTTTTAGAGTTCTGGCTGCTAAAAATTAAGTAATACCCTTATGAACATTTGACATGCTGGAAGAAGTAAGAGAAGCTGTCATTTCTCACCTTTTGAGTAATATGAATACTTTTTAAGAATGAAGGTATAGCCCTGGGTGGTGTAGCTCAGTGGATTGAGTGTGGGCTGCAAACCAAAGGGTTGTTGGTTCGATTCTCAGTCAGGGCACATGCCTTGGTTGTGGGCCAGATCCCCGGTAGGGGGCATGTGAGAGGCGACCACACATTGATATTTCTCTCCCTCTCTTTCTCCTTCCCTTCCTCTCTCTCTAAAAATTATGTAAAAAAAATCTTAAAAAATATATTTAAAAAAAGAATGAAGGTATATTAAATTTCTTGAGTGCTTGTTTTTTAGAACTCTAGTTACTCCTATCTATATACCACTATTTGTCCTCTGTCAATAGAGAAGTCAGAACAAAAGTTACCAAGGTCGTAGCTGGATCCCCATAATGGACAGAATTCCAAGCCCAGTGATTAGCAATCTCAAAAACGTATGCCCTATATCCTCACAGAGACCTGGCAAAATTACTTATACATTATATTACATTTACAATTGATTTTTTCATCACCACAAAGACAAAAATCACAAATTGAAGCATTGTTTTAAAACAACAACTACGCTGAAGTATTCATGATTTTAGTCAATTAAGATTCCAAACACCAATTGCAAAAAAGGAGAACTGTGTACACTATACTCACCGAGAAAGACTACAAGAAACGGGCATTTCTGCACTCCAGTCGATTGGTCCATTTTCTGCTTTCTGTACTCCAGATATTGCACCAGAAGGCTTTCCAGTAATTATCTTATACCTTGGGAGGAATAAAGGCAGAATAAAATAAGCAGTTCATTAATGCACAGGCTATCAATGGGCTTTGCAAAAGTATTTCCTCAGGTGCACCTACAATTATCTACTAGACGAAACTTTGTGATTGATGTTCACAGGATCCATAAAACAACCAAAATACTTTGAATCTGACTGACTGACGTAGGACAGTGGTTGTACAATTATTTTATGTATGCCATAATGAACTTTCATTTGGGATCTCAGAGTGCCATACAACACCATCTTGATGTTCACAATAAAAATACTACTTTTTCCATCTGAAAAAATCGAGCAAACACAAAAAAGTTATGTTACAGAATGTCTCTAGACCATAAAGAAAATCATCTAAATCCCATTTACCCATATTATCCAAAGGCACAGTCAACTGGACTATGAAATTACTGCAGAATGAACAATAGCATTCTTTAAAAAAAAAAACCCACTACAGATAGCACAGTATCTGAAAGGTTCTTTGCATGTTGAAAAATACATACAGAAATTGAAGTATGAGTTTACCAAAATTAAAAGTCAAATTTAATTTGATTTTTGATGGAGGTGATAGAAATAAAGATGAACTGAAGAAAGAGTTGGATGGGGAGGCTAAAGAATACTATAATGATATATACAGCAAGTCAATGACAGCAACCTTTTAGGTTTCAACTTTTCTAATCAAAACCTGAAAGGAGGAGAGAAATAAGAGCCTCATACCTTCAAGAACACTTTATCAAAATGAAAATGTAAACATAATATAGCAGGACCTTGTATAAGTCAATAGATTATTATTTCTGACATAACTGTTTTTATTTAATGTCTACATAAATGTGCTCTCAGCAAATCAATTTATTTTTCCCCCCTCAAATCAATACATGGCTTTTATTGTATCTTTAAAATATCACAGTTAAGTCAGAGGAATCATTTGGCATCTTGCTGTTTCTATACAGCTTGACTACTGAGATCTTATTCATCAGCTTGCTGAACTGTTCCTTTTTCAGAAACATAGATATCGTCCCAAAGTTTTCTGATATCCTTGTTTTAAACTGTGTAGCTTGCTGAATCAAGGAGCTGAATTTGGTACAAGGTCAATGTTGTTTCCTTCAAGAATCAACTCATCTTTCTGGGCTTGAGATACTGAATGAGCAACACCTGACCTCATGCAAACCCTGCCGATGTATTTTTCGTCCAAGGAATTTTTATTTAAAAACATGTTTGTTTGTTTTTTTAGATTTTACTTACTTTTTGAGACAAGGGAAGGGAGAGAGAAATAAAGAGAGAAACATCAGTGTGTGGTTGACTCTCACGTGCCCCCCAACCAGGGACTTGGCCCACAACCCAGGCGTGTGCCTTGACTGGGAATCGAACCAGCGACTCTTTGGTTCACAGGCCAGTGCTCAATCCACTGAGCCACACCAGCCAGGGTGCATGCAAAGAATTTTTGATTTCAAAAAGAGAACCATTCTGCTGAATAATGACACTTTTGGGGAAGTGAGCTACACAGACCTCCTCTTGTAATAGCAGCCCAGTCTAACACCCTTGTTCATGTTCTGTACGTGACTACAGAAGCGGCAAACAGAAGCCAGTTCCTTTCTATTTCCCTATGATTTGTTAACCCGGATGCTCTTCTCTTTCTTTCCAAGGGGATTGAAGTCCCTCCCCAGGGTGCCTCTGGGGCTCCTCGCACTAACTGTGGACATTTTCTGGGACGTTGACAGTCTGACTGCTAAGAATGGTCTTTATCCTCACAGAAGACGAGGCAAAGACAGTAAGTCAATATATTCTTGAGGAAAGGAGAACCAGCACAACTGATCTGGACTGCTTACTCTTTCCTCAGCAGATGCAGTGAGGATTTCTGCCTTCAGAGATTTTTCAGGAAAGAAAGAAATTAATGTGAAAAATAAGTTGCATTCACATGAGAAGGATCTGATTGTGGAGGAATAAATAAGCAGAGATATGTGAGATTACTGCAAGAAAAAAAGAAATAGAAGGAATGACAGAATTCTAAAAGGGAATGCTGACAAATTCTTGAAAAAGCTTAACTGATTTTGGTAAGATGCATATATAAACACATTTGTAACAAGTAAATGAGGTGCACAGGGATCAATACTGCTATAAGGAGAGATAAATGCATCACTCATTGGTAATTATTATTACTTCAGTAACTCTGAACATTTATTAGCATCAGTGTTCATAAAAGTTGAGTTACTATGAAAATAAATTCTCCTGTTTATCTGCCCACATAGACAAATCATCAGGAATTCCTAGCTGCTTATGAGTTATATGTTTCCTTTATTGGGGAGTATCATACTTTCATTTAATCCATTTTTAGGACAGCAAGAAATGCTGACATTTCTTTTAAACATATCAGTGACAATAAAAGCCATGATTAACTGCTAGGCACAATTTATGTTTAATGATGAAACACAAATTGACGCTCAGACTTCATTAACGAAGAGCTTTTATATATACATATATATATAAAGGGCACTGCTGTAATGCAAGCTCAAGATGATGCTATACCAAAATCATCAGTATAGGAATGGGTATCTTTTTCCATTGTGAGGAGGGACCGAAAAACACAGTATTTATAAAAATTGTGTATTTATTCTTACATGTTTAAATTTCATGTCACCTTCAAAATACTCTCCATTAGGTGATGTAATACATCTAATTGAGAGAGTTTTTCCACTGCTCAAAACAATTTCTGAACTTATCAATTTTGATGCCTCTTAGTGCCTCTGCCGTTTTGATGTTTTATCTCTTCCACATTGGCAAAATATTTCCTTTTGAGGACTTTTTTCATCCAGGGAAAGAAACAAAAAAAAGTCACCAGGGGCATGATGAAGTGTATAGGGAGGGTGGCACGGGGGTCATGCTGTTTTTGGTCAAAAACTGCCGAACACTCAGCGTGGTGTGGGCAGGTGTGCTCGTAAATTACCCATCATGAAGTGGGCAAACGTACTCAAAGAGTCTTCAAAATCAAATACAATGAAGCTGGAACGCAGCCTCTCGTAACAGTGTCAGCTAGTACACTGCTATGGGTGGGTTCCTGGAATACTCACTTGGTGGGGGAAGCCTGTACTACGGACTTGTTCTCCAGATGATATGGGGTCTGCCCAGAAAAAATGCAGCCATTATTAATATAACAAGAACGGTTTGTGCAACACCGGTGTAACCTGGCAGCACAGGAGAGTGAGGACTGGAATGGGAACAATGATGACTTTACTGTCCTAGTCAGCGGGGGCAGCAGATGCTGTTGAGCAAGCATGTGTACTGTGTGGCCGTCACATTCAAAATGACTGAGTGAGTAGGGCAATGAATCTGCATCAGATTTTGTGTTAAGCTTGAACATCCTCCATGGAAACTATTCCAGTGATTCAGAAGGCTGCAGCTATAGGTAACTTGCTGATTGGCAGCTTCATCACAACAGCGCACCTGCTGAGCATCCCATCTTGTGCAGAGCTTTTTGGCGAAACATCAAATCACCCAGGTGACTCAGCTGCCCTACAGGCCAGATTTGGTGCCCTGTGGCTTCTGGCTTTTCACAAAACTAAAATCACCTTAGAAGGGGAAGAGATTTCAGACTGTGGATGAGATTCAGGAGAATATGACACGGCAGCTGATGGCAATTTGGAGAACTCTGTGAGGTCCCAAGGTGCCTACTTTGAAGGGGACTGAGGCATCACTGTCCTATGTACAATGTTTCTTGTATCTTCAATAAATGTCTCTATTTTTCATATTACATGGCTGCATACCTCTGGAGAGACCTCACACTTCTAGTTTTTTTAGATCGCCCCTCATATGTTGTCTTTGCTGGAAAACTTTCAGCTTACCCGGGTTTTAGCAAAAGTCATTGTATCAGCTAACGGTTTTTCTTCCTCAAATCAACAAAAAGAAAAATATGCTTTTTCCTAAATTTTTTCAGGTAAGATTAAATAAAAGATTATATTTTTATGGTTGTGATTATGAAGTCATGTTTGCTTGTAAAAGGCAGCATCAAATATATAACGGTCGGAGACAATGTAAAGATCTAAACAATGGTCTGACACATTAGGCTGTCAGTGCGTTCCTGTCCCAAATCATTCACTAACCAAACGGCACTCATCACCTCAGTTCTATGTGTGCATGGTTTGGCTGTTTCTCACGAATCCAGTTCATTTACTAATTTCTTTTAAAATAAAAAGGTGTGTAGCCAATGTATGAATGAATTTCATAACAGACTTTATATCTAAAAATCTCTCCTCTGCTATTTGGTTTACAATAGTGATTTTATACACGGTAATTATTTCCTAATAATTATGGCAGTATATAAACATATACTAGTAAAATGTATTCAGTCTTTGGGCTGAAACTGCAACACTAGAAAAAAATTTAATGTTACATTAATATTTTTGAAATGGTAAAAGGCGTCAGATCAGTTCAGAGTAGGAACTGTATTTCTTCTAGATCTGGTAATGATTCAACCATTCCACACACTACTATTTTCTTCAGTTATATAAAAGAAAAACCCAGTAAGTATACAAAGACAAATAAATAAACAATGTGCTGAAATAAAACCCAGGAAGCAGTATATTTTTAAAGATGGACCAAAGACTAGATGTCATTTATACTTTGTATATAAGATATTTAAACACATTATGAAAAACTATGTCTATACTTTTTATAAGGCTAGATTCTTATTCAAAACCAAATAGCTTAAAATATAGAAATGATAACATAATCAATTTTCATTAGCGTATACCTCTAACATTTGATGACACAATATAAGATAGATACATTCAAAAAATCACTTCTAATTTTAGATGGAGAAATCACTTACATCACTTCCTTATTCCTACGTGGCCCTTCGAATGGTCGGAATGGCAGTGATCCAGTGGCTGCATGGTAGAAAGTTACCCCAATGCTCCAAAGATCAACTGTTGCTCCGTATTTCTTCTGATGATCTTTTCTTAGCACTGCTCTCTCATACATATCAGGATGCTTAAAAAAATGAAAAAATAAAAAGAAAACTACTACTTGTGTTCTATGGTAATACATCACGCAAAAATATTCAGTAACGCCTAGCAATTCTACAATATTTTGCTAATAATGTATATTTCCCAATCTGAAAACACTCTTTCACATCTTCCTGTCCTCAAACGTCCAACAATACCTATTTGACCCTCAATTTTGATGACTTCACTTTATACTTAAATGAGGAAACGGAAGCAGTCGGAGGATCTCTCTCCCTTACACCTTTTTACCATATACCAGCACACATGAATCTGTGTCCATACTCCAGGCCTACTTTCCAGTTACAATGGAGCTGCTCTTAGGATAACTATTCCAGCTGTATTGTGGAGCCCATTGCCACCTATATTGTCTCACAAATTCTTCAATTACACCTTTTATTTTATGCATCAATTTCCCTCTCTTTTGGATCATTCCTTTTAGCTTACATAAATGCTTTAATTACCTCCCTAAAAAACCTTATATTTATCCCATAATTCATTTGAGCTTATCACCCAATTCTCTGCTTCCCATTAAATCAAAACTTCTCAAAATAGCTGTCCACACTTATAACTGTCTTATTTCCTCACCTTCCATTCAGGCCCATGAGATTAAATATTATCTGTTCTTTAACTCCCCAAATTATCTCTGCCCTGAGCTCTGGATTCATGTATCTCACTGATGCCTTGAATATCTAAAAGGTCGCTCAAGCCTAACATCCAGAACAGATTCTTGGTCTTCCCCCTCAAATCTGTTTCATTCTAATCTTTATCCTCTAAGTAGCCAGTACCACCATCTACCCAGCTACTCACCCCGCCCCCCCAACCTACCAGACAGCCTTGATTCCTTTCCCTCATCCCTCTCATGCAATCCATCAGAGTAAGTCATATGGGCTCTGGGATGAAAATTAAATTTTCTAGGATTAATTCAGAGGACTGGCCTGATTGGGTTCACTGGGAATCTAGTGACCCAGACAAGTAGCTGGTCTGATGTTAAACACATGCCTTTTAGCAGAGAAGACACTATGTTACACTGTGGAGAACAAATGGGTCTTACAGGACATGCTCAGGCAGCTTACAGATCTAGACTGAGATTCTGATGGACATTTAGCTCTGCAAAGAACCACCAGGGACCACACATGCTTAGCCTCCTGCCATTGGCCTCTATGGAAGTTATGAACTGGAGCTTGACGATTCTTCGGAGGTGAAGCTACAAGAGTATACTCTGGACCACAGTAAAGTAATCACCCAACGAGCTCAAACCAAAACAAGCCTTATGACTGTGATGTTTTGCCATGTTCCAAGGGACGGGGAACCAATGTAGGTCACTCTGCTGGAAGGGTCCTTCTAAAAGATGATGCAGGCTATGAATCTGACTCCTAAAGGGTCACTATCCCTGGATTTTTTTGGACTCTTTTGGGAAACATTTTAATGAGAAATCAAAGGAGGTGGTAAACATGAGGAGTTTGAAGTGAATGCTGAATCATATGCCTAACAAGATATGTGGGGCCAGAGTGGTTTTGCTGGTTCTGTGGTACAACACATACAGTAACTACTGCCCAGAGAAGTGCTAGCTTGACCTTTGACCTAGCAGCAGGTACCTAGTGTATAAATGATGCTGTGAATAGGCTAAGAGTACCAGGATATGCCTGATATCTTCTGGAACATGAGGTTGCCAACCTAGGAAAAGGAGATCCTAGGAGGAGACAAAAGTTTGGGGGTACCTCCTCAAAAGGTACAACAAACTGGCATAGTTAGAAGGCATTCCCTAGGGAGGGAGTGACAGTGACTTGAGATAGATACATCCTGGTCTGACATGTGTGCCCACTGGCACTCTCCTGAATGTGCTACTGGGCACGGGCCTCTGTGTCTGGAATAGGAGTGTAAGAGAAAAGGCTACAGCAAAGTTCCCAGATTACAGAATTAAGATATCCATCACAATAAAAATGGTGGAGAAAAACTGTTGGGTGTTTTCTTTGGATGTATATACAAAGAGGAGAAGATTTAACACCTGGCCTGGGAATTCCCAAAGGAGAGAAGTCTTCATTTAAATATGGAAGTATTTCTAAATTACTGAGCCTCAGGCTATTATTTATCTCATTTTATAACTTCTGGTACACTGTATGTGAAAACAAGGCTGTGCATAATCTGAAATAGGCAAAATTAGAGTAAAATTTCAGCCTAGAATACAGCATGGATTCAGACTTTGTATAGTTAATGTTTTGTTCTTTCCATTTTAGTCTGTTAGAAGCAAAAGCTAAACTGTGGTCCTCAGAGAATACATGAAAAGTTAGTAGTTGGTAATGGGAAATCAGCCTCAAGAAGGTTGGTACAGGGCCTCTGTTTGTTTGTTCTGGTCCTTACAGTAACTGGGAAAGGCTACAGGTATTTAGTGGGCAGAGACCAGAGATGAGAAACATCCTGCCCAATACGGAACAGTTCTGAAAAACAAGCTTCTCACATCCTGCATGACTTTTGAATATCCTGCCAGACACCTGTGCAGATGAGAAGTCTGTTTATAATGATCTAAATCCACTTTATATATAATACAGTACTTTGTGGCTGCAAGAATGTAGCTATGAGTAAATTCACTTGATTAGGTTAAAAACTACAAAGAATTATTCACTTTTTAAAATCACGTCAGTGACACCACCACCATTTGTGATGTGTGACTCACTAACACAACGTGCGAGTCATCACTGCACTTGCACTGGACTTGACATTACCTATAGGTGCCAGCTGCCGATAATGTGTTTGCATGGAAGTGGTTCCTGCACTTCCACATATTAAATACCTATGATTTTATTATAAATATTTTCCTTTATATTATTATTAAGATACTATGCTATTCTTTTAATTAGGTATGCAGGTTGATTATATTATCTAAGAACTTCATTTCAAGATACTAAAAGTAACGTTGCAGAACACAGGACTGACCGCACACGGCTGAAACTACTAGCCTGTGTGATCTGGCTGACCTCTCCAATTCCAAGCCCTACCCCTGCCGCTTCACGCACTAAGTTCCAGCCAAACTGCTATCCTTTCTGTTTCTCAAACATCCAGGGTCATTCTTGTTTCAAGGCCTTTGCAGTTGCCGTTCCCTCTGCTTATAATGCTCTTCTCCCAAATCTCTGGCTTGCTTCTTTTTACCATTTGAGTGCCACTTCATTAAGGATTGAAGAGGCCCTCCTTAGCAATGTTTTTCCTGCTAACTACTGTTATCTTATTACACTATTGTCTTCCCACCACTTCAATGATCTGAATTTCTTACTTGTTTATATACTTAGTAACTATCTATTTTCCCCATTAGAATAAGGGTTCCATAAGAGCAGGAATCATATGTCTGGTATATAGTAGGCACTCCATAAATATTTGCTGAATAACTATAATCTTTTAATAAGAGACTATAGTCTTTTAACTGTAGTGTTTTAATAAGAGACTACAGTTTAATAACTATAACCTTATTAAAAGATTATCAAAATAATAAGACACCTTAATTCGTTTAAGACACCTTAATTCATACCAGACTTAGAATAATCTGAATAAGAGCTATAGGGTCAGCTAGACTTTTATTCTTATAATAAAATTACAACAGGAGAACCCGAATGGAAGAAGTCACAGAACCTAAGCCTTTTAAGATGAAATTCAGAGCCATGAATGATTAGTGATAACTACAATAATACATATTTAAACTTCCTGATATGTTAAGTATACTTTAAAAATATTTTCTTAAACAAAGACAAACAAGAGAGTTTTTTGTTTGTTTGTTTAAAGATTTTCTTTTTAGAAGGAGGGGGAGAGAAAGAGAGGAGAGAAACATTGATGTGACAGAGAAACAACCATTAGTTGCCTCTTATATGTGCCCAGTCCGGGGACTGAACCCACCACCTGGGCGTGTGCCCTGACTGGGCTTCAATCGGAGACCATCTGCTTCGTGGGACAACACCCAACCGAGCCACACTGGTCGGGGCAGGAGTATTGACTTAATTGTTCAAATGTTTAACTCCACACAAACACACTTATGCAAACCATTTCAACCACAGAGCTTTTCTAACTTTCTAAAAGAATCTCATGTTAGATCTTTTCAAAGGCATTTCATTTTTTATGTGTGTTTCTAAAAATGGCCCCCTGTCTTTCAATAACTAGTGTCCCTGAATAGAATCTTCTGTTTCAGAATTCTAATGAATTTTGCTCCACAGGGAATATGATTATAACAAGCTTATAATATATTAGCTATTCTGATCTAAAAAGGGAGCCTTAACCACCTAGATATTTCTGGAATGAAAAGACAGCTTTTTCTTTTACTACAGATCCATAGCATTAGTAACATTAAAGAATTTAAGAGTGTTAAAAAACTTACAAAAAATTTTAACCAGCAAAATGGCAAACCCCTTAGAAACAAATGTCTATTAATAATTCCCTCATTACATCCATATTCATTAGAATAGAAAAATTTAATCTGTCATAAAAATTACCTAACATTGTATGGTTAATTGGATGACCAATTACCCAATTTACAACATATCCAGCTTCTTTAGATAACATTATTAGTCATGTATACTTACCAAATATTCTTCTGTGCCATATAAAGAAACAAACTGCTCATCATCTTCTAATTCTCTGGCTGCACCAAAATCTGTGAGTTTGTACACAGACTGTCCGTCTTCCCCTATAACACGCATGATATTTCCTGGCTTGATATCACGGTGCACTATGCCATTCTCTCGGAGATGATTCATTCCACCCACTTCAACAATAAATACAAAACAAAGAAAATATGTCCATGTCAAATTCACTGATGTAATTCATTCATATTCACTCAATGTAAGGTTTTTCATAAGTTAGCCCCAAGTCATTTTAATAAAAGAACAGAAGCTATAAATATTTTATATCTCATGTTTGAGCCATAACAAGCTTTAGAAGATAAGGATCAATATGATTTAAGGAAGAGTGCAATCTCCCTTAAGTACTATCAGGAAAATGGTAAAAAAATAGTCTTAACCATATGACTTCCTGAATTACTGCTGGTTACATACATGCGGGCACTTTGCCTAAATTTATGAATAAAGATTCCCTGCACAGCAAAAGAAACCATCAACAAAACAAAAAGGCAACCAACAGAATGGGAGAAGGTATTTGCAAACAATACCTCCAATGAGGGGCTATCATCCAAAATACATAAAGAACTCATAAAACTCAACAACCAAAAACCAATCTGACTAAAAAATGGGCAGAGGACCTGAACACTTTTCTCAAGGCGGCACGCATATGGCCAACAGATCTAAGAAAAGATGCTTTAACTTCACTCGCTATAAGGGAATTGCAAATCAGAACCACAATGAGATGCCACCTCACACCTGTTAGAATGGCTATTATCAGTAAGACAAGAAATGGTAAGTATTGGAAAGGATGTGGAGAAAAGGGAACCCTCACACACTGCTTGTGGGAATGTAAATTAGTACAGCCACTACGGAAAACAATATAAGGGTTCCTCAAAAAATTAAGAATAGAGCTACATTATGACCCAGCAATCCCTTTTCTGAGTATATACCCCCAAAATTTGAAAGCACTTATTCATGATGATTATGTACCCCTATGTTCATTGCAGCATTATTCCCCATAGTCAAGACATGGAAACAACCTGTGTCCTTTGACAGATGACTGGATAAAGAAGCAGTGATACATACGAGGTCTGTCCAGAAGGTATGCAGCCATGTAATATGAAAAATAAAGACATTTATTGAAGATACAAGAAACATTGTACATAGGACAGTGATGCCTCAGTCCTCTTCAAAATAGGGACCTTGGGACCTCACAGAGTTCTCCAAATCACCATCAGCTGCCTTGTCGTATTCTCCTGAATCTCATCCACAGTCTAAAATCTATTCCCCTTCTAAGGTGATTTTAGTTTTGGGAAAAACCGGAAGCCACAGGGCACCAAATCTGGGCTGTAGGGCAGCTGAGTCACCTGGGTGATTTGATGTTTCACCAAAAAGCTCTGCACAAGATGGGATGCTCAGCAGGTGCGCCGTTGTGATGAAGCTGCCAATCAGCAAGTTACCTATAGCTGCAGCCTTCTGAATCACTGGAATAGTTTCCATGGAGGATGTTCAAGCTTAACACAAAATCTGATGCAGATTCATTGCCCTACACACTCAGTCATTTTGAATGTGACAGCTACAGTACACATGCTTGCTCAACGGCATCTACTACCTCCACTGACAAGTGCAGCGATGTCACCGTTGTTCATGCGCGTGCATTCCAGTCCACCACTCTCCTTGGATGCCAGGTTACATCAATGTCATGCAAACAGTTTTTGTTATATTAACAATGGCTGGAATTTTTCTGGACAGACCTTGTATAAACAGTGGAATATTACTCAGACATAAAAAATGATGAAATACTGCTATTTGTTACAACATGGATGGATCTTGAGAGTACCATGCTAAGTGAAATAAGATGGAAAAGGACAAGAGCCATATTACTGCACTCACAGGTAGGATATGAAACAGAAATTAATGTACAAGTTATAAACACAGAAAACAGGAGGGTGGCTACCAAAGGGGACTAGACTGGGTGGTGAGCACACCAGCAATACACGGATGATGGGCTACAGACCTGTACGGCGGAAACCTACTTAATGTTATTAACGAGTTATCCTAATAAATTTTAAAAAATCCACAAAAGAATAGAGATTCCTAAGAATGATATCGATCTTTCACTACAGTTTTAAATTTCTTTACCTTGGGGAAAAAATTCCATTAGAAAGTAAACTGAACTCACTACATAAAATAGTAAAAAGGTAATAGAAAGAGGCACAGAGTATCACACTTGTATCCATAAAAATATATTTCTCATATGCTTTTCTAAAAAAGTCATTTTCCTTTTTTTTTTTAAGGGTAAAGGTGGCTACACTGCTGAAATTAAGCTGTTCTGGCTGACAAGTAGTGTCACTGAGTGATAGTTTAAAATATTCGACAGGTGATAGATGAATGTCTAAATATAATGCATGTAAATAAGTTCAGGGGTATCCACCTTTAATTATGAAAACTCAGGGCTACCAGTGCGCTTAGGAATGCATCAATGATCTGTAACTTCTATTTGATTAAACAGGCTGTAACATATTCATTATTTCTTTCTCATTTTATCCTCACCTAAATGGTCTCCACACTGCATTCAATGCCAAGTTAAAGAGTTCCTACTGACCTTACACCTTCTTTATCACTGGCTCTTCCCATTCCTCAAATATTGATTCATTTCTTTCCAAGAAGCTATTATTCCTTTTGATTGCCATATTCTTATATTTAAAAAATAATAGCTTTATTGAGATAAAATTCATGCATCATAAAATTCATCCTTTTAAGGTATATAATTCAAAGGTTTTTAATATATCACAGTCACAGAGTGTATGTACAACCATCACCACTAGTTCTAGGACATTTTCATTATGAGAGATCCCAAAACCATTAGCAGTCACTCAACTCTGCCCTGCCCTCAAGCCCCTGGCACCCACTAATGCTTTCTGTCTCTATGGATTTGCCTATTCTGGACACTTCATATGAACAAAATCTTATTAATATTTGGTCTTCTGTGTCTCGCTTCTTTCACTATCATAATTTTTCAAGGTGCATCGTATTCTAGCATGTATCTTTACTGAATTTCCTTTTAGGAACAGATATTCCATTGTGTGGATATACCACATTTTGTTTATCTAGTCATCTAGTAGACACTTGGGGTGTTTCCATTTTTTGGCTATTATGAAAGCTGGTGTACAAGTTTTTGTGTGGATGTATTTTTAATTCTTTTAGGTAAATACCTAGCAATGGAACTGTTATGTCACATGGTAATTCTATGTTCAGCCTTTCGAGGAACTGCTGGCCAGTTCCATGTTACAATCCCACCAGCAGTTTGTGAGCGTCCCAATTTCTCTACATCCTCACCAGCACTGGTTTTATGTTGTCTTTCCGGCTTTAGCCATCTTAGTGGTTTTGAAATGGTATCTCTCTGTTGTTTTGAGTTTCATTTCCCTAATGACTAATGATCTTTAGCATCTTTTTATGTGCATTTGCCTTCTGTACATCACCTATGGAAAAATGTCTATCAAATCTTTCGCCCATTTTTAAATCCGATTATTTGACTTTTTATTGTTGAGTTGTCAGGATAAAGACTCCTTATCAGATACATAATTTGCAAATATTTTCTCTTGATGAAGTCTAGTTTATCTATTTTTTCATTTTCATACTATGCTTTTGGCGTTGTATCTAAGAAAGCATGGCATAAAGGTCTTTGATTTTGAATGCAAAAAATTACTTTTAAAAATTCTTAGGTCATTAAATTATATATACAAATCTACATAAAACCATATAAATTAATAAACATACCCACATCTCGCAAAACAATTAAAAATTCAGACTCTGGCAGTCCATAGGCATTAGATGGTTCTTCTAAAACAGTGTATAAGCTCCCGCATGGACAAAATTCCATAATAAGTACTTTATGTCTTGTTGTTGTCTGGAAAAAATAAACCACTGATTGGGATTCAATATAAAAAATAAGTTGTTATTATATGACGGCACTTAATATGGTTTCATTTAAATGTGGGATTTGGTATAATGATGAAAGTACTTTGAACTGCTTTACCTGGGATTTATTAAATATTTGCTGACTGTACACATATAAGAATTAACATCTTCTAAATTTCTATTAAAACTGGATGTTTCTGAAGACAATCTAATCACAGTGAAAGCTGGCTAAATCTGAATTACTAAATTATTGCCAGAATATTAGAGTGGTTCTTTAAAAATTATATTTAATTTCTAATACATAATAGCATATTAAAGACATTAGGTCTTCTAAGAAATCTCTTAAAGCACTTTAAGTTCTTCTCATGAAGAATACTTTTACCTCGAGGACTGAAGTTCTAGACCTAAAAACAAACAGCTGGCAGGATTACTGAGTGGTCCCTCTTGGAGCAAAGTTCTAGCCTGTTCATTTCCATCCAAGATGCTGATTTATTTTAAACCTTGATTTTATTTTTTTAAAAGATTTTATTTACATTTTAGATAGAGGGGAAGGGAGGGAGAAAGAGAGGGAGAGAAACACCAATGTGTGGTTGCTTCCTGCATGCCCTCTACTGGTGACCTGGCCTGCAACCCAGGTATGTGCCCAGACTGGAAATTGAACCGGTGACCCTTTGGTCCGCAGGCCAGTTCTCAATCCATTGAGCCACACCAGCCAGGGCTGAACCTTGATTTTAACATACCATGAATTGCAAGGTACACCAATTTTAACAACAGCTTTATAGGGAAAAAATTTTACCTAATTACATATACACACTGATTATAAGATACATGTCATTTCAGAAACTTGAAAATGGAAAAATAACTCTTAAAATCTAGTTTTCATCTTCAATTTTTAATTCTTTTGTCTTTTATAAGTTTTTCCTCATATATCCAAACCACTTAAAAAATATTTTTAATGTCTCTAGTATTGAGTAGTTGTAAGAGAATTAGCTTTATTTATTCATGATAAAATAATTTATTTTTCAATTACAGTTGACATGCAATATTTAGTTCAGGTGTACAACTCAGTGACTAGACTTTTACATAACTTCTGAAGTGATAACCCTGATAAATCTAGTACCCATCTGACATAATACAGTTATTATAATATTATTGACCATATTCCCTATGCTGTATTTTACATCCACGTGACTCTTCTGTAACTACTAATTGTACTACTTCTTCTTCTTTTTATTAACATCAGCTGGTTGCCTATCATGCATTATTGTCCTCCACACTAGTTACTTGGGGACCTGGCCTGCAACCCAGGTATGTGCCCTGACTAGGAATCAGAGTGCAGACCTTTGATTCACAGGTCTGCACTCAGTCCACTGAGCTACACCAGCCAGGGCCTAATTGTACTTCTTAATCCTTTCATGGTTTTTTAGCCATTTCCCCAACTGTCCTCACAACTGTCAAACGTCAAAATGTTCTCTATATCAAAAGAGAAATAATTTTAAAAGAAAAAAACCCTGTTTTTAAATAATGAGTACATGCTGATTGTTGACAATTTGGGACATATCTATAATTCTGGCACCCAGAATCATTATATTAATATTTTGTGTATTTTCTTTCAGTCTTTTATCTATGCGATCACATTATAGATGCCTAACACTATCTCTGTATCATACTATATATACCAAGATCATACTACCCTAGCCAGGTGGCTCAGCTGGTTGGAGCGTCATCCTGTACACCAGAAGGTTATGGGTTCGATCCCCAGTCGGGGGAGACAACCAATTGATGTTTCTCTGTCACACTGATGTTTCTGTTTCTTTCTCTCTTTCTTCCCCCACTTTCTCTCCCTAAAATCAAGAAACATACCCCCAGGCAAGGATTTAAAAAATAAAAAAATATCATACTGTATATGTATTTTAGTTCTGACTTTCTAACATAATTATATATAAGCATGTTCCCAGGTGATTAAAATTCTAATAAATATCTTTTTCTTCATTACTTCTTAACTACAGTGTAGTGAATAATTAATTATACCCGGAAGAGGTCTGGTCTTTGCCCCTGGCTACTCACTAGGCCTTTGGAATGTCCTGTCTGCTACAAGTTGTCTTTGTCTCGGGACTTTGGCCATATGACGGCCTAACAATATGATTTATGGTGGGGGTTTTAGGTCATGCATATTCATTCCAACTTTCAGAGGAAATGGAGTATAAAGGTATTAGCCTGGACCTCTGGGAAAGGCTGGAGAGAAAAGGTCATCCATGCAGGCAGAATGTGACTGAGCCCCAGTAAAAATTCTGGATATAAAGGTTAAGGTGAGCTTCCAAAGTTGGCAATGTTCTGTGCATACTGTCAATTCCAGGCGGCTAATGTGTTTCTGAGGACAAGGAAGATTCATGTTTGAAGCTCCCCTATATACCACCTTATGGGTCTCTTTGGCTAGTTCTAATTGTATTGTATTCTTTTGCTATATAAAACTTTAATTTTAAGTACAGTGCTTTCCTGAGTTCTGTGAGTCATTCAATAGCATCAAATTATCAAATTTGAGGACAGCCACGGGAAACCCCAAATCTGTAGCCAGCTGGTCTGACGTAAAGGTAGCTCTGGGGACTCAGGACCGTGCAGCTCGTGTCTGAATGAGCACAGTCGTGTGAGCGCTGTTCTCACTGACTGCAGTTTGCCAAACTCCTTTCAGCTGCTGTCAGAAGTCCTGAACAGACATGTTCCTAACGTTGAGAGCAGCTAACTCTGGGTAACTATCCATCACACATTCTAACCTATTTAACCATTTAAAAAATTATAAACAGGGAAGCAATGAAAATCTTTGTGCATAAAACTGTAATTTACATTTCTACTTACTTCTTAAAAAGTAATCATTACAAATAAAATGACTATTATGAGTATAAGCTGCCAAATTGTTTTTCAAAAGGTGTGATTTTATTGATTACCCATGTCTAAAGAGATTAAAGTAGATTTCTATTTCCATTAGTTCTAGATAATTATCCTAGTAATATCCTGTTTTTACTGCTTCCCCCTAAAATCAATTCTGTCTTTTACAAATACACTTCACCTATTAATCGTTGGACTCCTAAGATTTTATTCTTTTACAAAGCTACCTTTCTATTGTCTTTCTCCTTGCTCCTTTTAGAATTATGTCAATTTAATTTAATATAGTTTCTTTTTTTCTTTCTTTAGTAATACTGGTAACCATATTCTATACTCTTAGTTTTTATACTACGTTTTCTGATTCTGTGATAAATCATTTCCATTGTTACAGCTATTCAACAATCTTTGAGTCTAGAATATTTAATTGTATGAGCTCTAATTTTCACCATTAAAAAAAACCCAAGTATATAAATCATTAAGAGTATTTCTTCTAAATTATAATAACTACAACCAACATGACAAGATTAACTAAAATTTGACTACTTACCTCCTCTTCAATAGCAAATAATTTGACAATATTTTTGTGATTGAGTTTTTTTAACACTTCAAATTCTCTCATTTGAACATCTACTGGACGAAGGAAGCTTATGTTATTAAATACTTTGATAGCAAATAAGTCACCAGTTTTCTAAAGAAAAAAAAAGAGAGAGAAAGGTTTTACTTATTTGTGATATTATAAAGAAGATAAAACATACCATTATAGCTAGCTTTGGAAGAACCAGAGGCACAGAAACACAGGACAGACTGACAGCTGTCAGAGGGGAGGGGAAGGTGGGGACTGGATGAAAGAAGGTGAAGGGACCAGCCAAAGAACATGCGCGCATGACTTGTGCACACAGACAATGGTGCGGGGATTGCCTAGGGGAGGGGTGCTAGGTGGAGAGGGGGGCAAAGGTAAGAAATGGGGACAACTGTAATAGCATAAACAACAACAAAACAACTAGCTATAGCAAACCTGAATATTTTTAAGCATAGGTAATTTACACTAGGGCTCCTGATGTTTTTTAAAGCTAAAATAAATCAATCATCTGTTCAACATTTCTTTCAAATTGTATGCTTTGGAATGTAGGAAAGACTATTTTCTTTCATATTATAAAGCTTCCACTATGATATATGCAGCAAAGACAGGCATTTACATGTCAAAAAATAAGAGCTCTAATGGTACCAAATGTGAAAGTACACTTTAGATAAGAAATAGAAAGTGAAACTCACAAGAGTTTCTCCAGGGCTTAATAATTTTAAAGTAATCAAATCAGGAAAAGGGAGACTGTAAACTACAGTCCACATGTGAATTTTTTTGTAAGAATCTTAAAGTAACACAATTACCTTTTAAGAAACATTCCCTAGCTGCCACAATGTGTATTTGTGTATGCGCGTGTGGAAGTAGGACTTGAGGGTAAGGCAGAAGTAGACCATCCTCACTGCCCGGCGCCACTGCCGCAGTGGGCTAGCTTTCTGCAACTCCACTCTCGAGCAGGGAAGGGTGTTGCTTCCCGGAGCATCTCGAGACGATCAAAGACGCCCCTTTCATGCCCACGCAGCACCCCCACTCTCATTCTCATGACATACTGCAGTAGGTCGCACACGGAATTAACAATGCACAGCTCCAGTTGGGAGAGAATCTTGGAGGTACAAAATACATGCTGGATTTCAGGTAAACATTACATTCTCAAATTCTTCATGTTAACCTTACTTTAAGACTTTCTTCCAGACACTCCCACCTCCTTCCACTCACTCTAATCTGCAAGCCTCTCCTTGGTGGTCAGTCCAGATTCTTTGAGTTTAATATTACTTTTCCCATAATCGAAGGCCGAACTTCCCTGGAGCAAGTGGAAAGACCATTTCCCCTTTGGCCCTGGGGTTCAAGCACCTGCTGCCTAAAGGTACTTCACTGCTGTCTCTCTGTTGCATCCTCTGTGCTCTTCCTGCTTTGAAGCCCTCTCTGCAGCTTTCTACACAGATTCTTCACTTATGGCCACCACCCCTCTGCCCTCACCTCAGGACCTCGTGATTTTTTTCTTAGAGATGTTGAACTCCTTTATAGTCTTACTCTTCAAGATCACTTTTTAGAGACCACCATCTATGTTATGTGATGTGATGACGTCTCCCTTTCTCCCACCAAATACACGTACGTATATTTTTCCCAGAGGAAAAAGGGCCACTGATCATTGTCAGGCAATGTGAAAACTGAACAACTGAAATACATGTAGGTCAGTTTCACTGTTTTTCCATTTGTTCAGCCAGGGTGAGCACATTACCGAAACTACAGTAGCCAACAAAGCAGTGATTTTCGACCTTTTTTATCTCACTGGACACAAAAACTAATTGCTAAAATTCTGCACCACACCAAAAAAACATACTTTTTGCTGATCTGACAAAAAAAAATAGGTATAATTTTGATTCATTCACACTGGACGGCTATCCTGTTGGCTGTCATTTTTATTTGACAATCTAAGGGAGAAGAGGTCAGTGCCCCTGATTAAATAGTCAGCTATTTCATGTTTTAAAAATTCTTGCAGCACACCGGTTCAAAATCGCAGAAACAGAGATTTCTCTTGAGGATACTTCTCCTAAACTTAGTCTAAGATTAGGTGAGTCCTGACAGAACCCTGAGCAGGGAAAATAGTACAATGTTGCAATGTGCCCACTATGACCAAGGCCAGTATTGTCTAAATTTTTGTAGTCTACATTATACCTGGAATACATGTGAGAATAAACAATTTCCCCTTTATTCAACTGCATACATCATTCACTGTTCCTAAGTCAACACATATGTGAATGTTTAGATATCTACATGTACACGTACATAGTAAGTTCTCATTTAACATCATAAATGGTTCTATGACTTCAACTGAAACAATGTATAATCAAACAAATTTTACCATAGGCTAATTATTATAAACAACAGTTAAGTAAATTCCTGTAGCATCTCAACAATGAAATGTAATGCCCTTGAACAAAAACCACATTATTCAAGAACTTGCTATACACACATGTACAGATCAACACATCCTTCCTATAACTTTCTTCCCTCTAAATCAGCCATGGGTATCACACATATATATACCCATCCATACACATTAGTGGCTAAAGGCAACCTGATGAAAAAGAGAAAGATTAAGAAGATAATATAGCTTGAAAAATAAATAGTAAATTCAGGGACCTGATCATAACATAAAATAGTTTAGCTATAGTAACATGGTTAAAATCCTTAAACAATTATTAAGGGCAGGCAGAATTTTTTGGGTATAGTCCTAAATCCTTGAAATCGATGTCACTGAAAACAAAGATGGTTTCTCAAAACACATCCCTGGGAAGATTATTAGGGACTGAACACTAAACTGGCTCTTAGCAATCTTTTAAACCAATTCTTATGTCTCTCACATCCTTATTTTAGGCTTTCAAGCTATACTGGATAAAGTACATTTTTGTTTTCTTTGAAGAAGAACTTCATGTTGTCTTAGGTTAGTCTAATCTGTCCTCATTCATTCAGTCTTTCGTTCAGCGTTTACAGATTGCCTACTGTAAGTATGGGCACTTACATGAAGGGCACTATCTAATCTAAGACAGGAAAGAGGACTGGAATCTAAGAAATATTTTCTAGTGCCAAGAAGTCTCTATCACTTGATCAGTTTCCCATTTACGTCCCTTCCAATGCCACCTTGCTACTAATCCCAGACCTCTTTGTGGGCAGGAAATGCGCATTATTTGTACTTATAGTCTCTAGGTCCACCACAGTGTCTGACATATCAAGCAACTAAAGTTGGTTAAGTTAATGTGGCTCACAGGAAGACAGTCAGGTGTGTTCTCAACACCAAATCCTGTGTTGCTCCTTGTTTTCTCTTTTTGGCACAGGGCATAAAACAAAAACAATTCCCAGAGCAGAAGTATCTACAATTGGTCACAATGGATTTCATCAAGGAACTAGAGACCACAATGAACTTGATCGAGAACCCAGAACCTGTGGACAATTCTGGAATCAGAGGGGAAAAAGCGAAGTGTGCCACTTCTGATTCATTCTCCACGAGCCATAAAGGCCGCTTTAGTCATATTCTCTCCCCAGGAGAGGAAAGAGCCCCTCCAATGTGAGCGCTTATCTCCCAGTCACTGACAGAACTGATGGACTGGTAATCTCCAGGCTACAGGAAGATAGGAGGAAACTCCTCCTTACTCAAATGTTTAAAGCTCCTGTTTCTAAAAATAAGAATTTTGGAGGCTCTAAACAACATTTACTCAAAACAAAATCATAGTGGTGAAAAATTAGTTGATGATTATTTGTATTATGAAAAGATTTTTAACTCCATTATTCTTTCAGCTCCTTTCTCAGAATAGAAACTTTAATGATTTTAAATGTCTTCCTTTTAAATTATTTTCATTATCTTTAATTTTATTCTCCAATGTAGAATCTGACACAAAATTTTTTCTTGTTCTTGAAGTGCCTCTGGGATTAGCCCTTTTATTTGATTCTCGCTTCCACTAACAACTTTTAATTACTTCATACAAAGATAGAGCCTTTTAAACCTGGGCTTCTTGTTGATAATCTCATTTTACTATAATCTATCTTGCTGTTTTACTGGGGGGCATGAAGCCTTAGTACAATATATCAGAATGTCCATGGGTTCCCCTCCAAACTAAAGATCTGCCTCCCCCTAATATCCCCATTCCATACACCTGCTACTCCGCACTTCTGTTCAGATCACTCACAACCCACCACGGGAGGGCTAGGTTGGGGAAAGAATCAGAAGGCACAACACATCTTCCTTAGTCCCTTTTTTCAACCGAACTCCTGTTTTTCTCTGTCACCACTGCGTAGATAGCACTGCCTCTGACGGAAGCTATACCCTTAAAAACCACAAAAATAGGTATGCTTTAGAGTATATAAAAAACAAAAAGTCTCATGTTTTACTGCAAGTGTGCTTCCCAGAAGAGTACACATAAAATGATTAAGAGCCTTCAGTTTTCTCTGCACCAACCTTGTGTCTTCCACGAAAGACATTTGCAGTAGCTCCTTGGCCCAAAATATCAGATAAAAGCCACAGATGATTAGAGGTGCTCTGCATCTCGGCTTGGTCAGGTGATCCTCTTTGTTATACTAAGAGAAAAGAAAAAAATGTGCATGTTTGGTTTAAAGGACTAATACATTTTAGATGCCAATGTTAGCTACTTTTAGTCTAAAGTATGATCATCCATTTTTTTACAGCTACCTTGAGGTATATAAAAAGTCCAAAGTAAAAAAATCTAAGTTCCCAGCTATATTAAATGCTGTGAGGACTCCGAATAACATTAACCAAAGACACCTTATATATTCAATTTAATTTACTTATCAAAAGGCTGGAAAAATCTATTTCCCTCCTAATTTTACCTTTGTCAATGAGAGTGATACTGGCCACCTCTTCAAATGATTTGAAAAATTAGTCAACTAGGAGTTATATTTGAAGTGTTTCAGAATAAAGTAATAATGTAGAGTATAACAGAATACAGTAAAAGTTACTTTGTTTCCTTCAAGGGCTGGGCAACACTAATGAAAACAACCACCGCTACCACTGCATAACACTTCCCGTAACTTAAAATTTCATCTGTACAGAGCCTGACAATCACAATGGGAAGGGGCAAAATTATTATTCCTGAAAAATTACTAATGCTTCTGAAATTAATTTAAGGACAGTTTCTCCAACCTCCAATTATACAAATATAGACATGTCAAGTGTATATTACTATGTCTTAAATAAGCAAGGGGAAGCTATGCATGTATTGGGGCAGGAAGTATATGGAAAATCTCTGTTCCTTCTGCTCAGTTTTGCTGAGAACTTAAAACTGCTCTAAAAAGTGAAGTTTTAAGAAAAGCATCACCCCATTTAATATTGCCTATAATACTGAAAAGCTATATAATACTAAACATATTTGAGCTCTGTGCTGGAATGAAAATGAGATATGCTAAACAGCATAAACACTAGTTTCATCAAGCCACCTTAAACCTGCTCTAATGACAGATCAAAACAGATCAAAACTTCGTTGTAAGAACGAGTAGGTTGTGAGTGATGAATTAATGACCGGCAATATTCCAAGCAGAATCAGGAATTTAAAGAATGGACAGGGGTCTAAATTTCAGCAATCTTTGATATACTAAGATTATTTATGTAATTTTACCAGCCATCTAATTCAGATAAGGGGATTCATACAGCAATTTACTGGAAATAAACAATAAAAAGATTTTTCTTTTCACAAATAAGAAATACACATTTGTCAGCTAGTGAGGTAATAAACTTCCTAAATATTTTTCAGCAATGAAAAACCTTCCCTAATTACCCTTGTTATCTGAGATGACCGTAAGTGGCAAATAGTATCATAGGTACTTACAGTATCATAGGTACCTGTATTTGTACCTAGTGGATAATATAAAGCACATTTATCAGCTAAGGTATCTGCTCTCTGTATGCAGATACAAGCCTAGAGTTTCACAATGATCCGGGGAAATGTCTTTTGAAACCATCTCCCAAACCCCCCAGGAACAGCACGCTAAAACGTGACTCAGCACACGCACAAGGTGCTCGCACGTACGTCTCCCCAAGTTCCGACAGGCTGCAGGCAGGCACTCAACAAGTATGTGACTGCCGACCCTGCCAAGTCTACTTCCTTATACTATCCAAAACGAAAGTTGCCATTTGTTCACAAATGAACAGGCAGATAGAAAAAGTTTCCGGATTTCCAAACGACTACGTGTGAATCATTTGTTAAAGGGGTATTCTAGCCAGCGTTCTTGAGTGAGAAAGGCGGGTCTTTGGTTTTGCGTTTCACAATTGCTGGGTAGAACTCGCTTCGAGGCCACGTACTGAAAATACCTGGGAAGCGGAGTGGAAAACAAACCACAAGCCACTGCCCCACAGGAAACGCTTTGGGAACTTGTATTATCCATTGCACGCACGTATATTAAAAACGGCTTCAGCTTCTAGCTTCCCGTGAGCCAACCCCCTCTGGTTATCATCACTAAAACCTTAATGAAACGTCTTTCTAATCTGGAAAAAAAAAAAAAAAGAATCTACTTAAAAACTGCGATCCTGCCCCGGCGGGAACGTAGCGGGTTAGAGCATCCTCCCCACAGCCAAGGTTGCGGTCCCGTCGGGACACACACGAGAAGCCATCAGTAGAACATAAATAAATGGAACAATGAACCATGTTTCCCTTTCTCCCCACCTCTCTAAAATCAATAAATAAGAATAAGTAAATAAAAACTGCCGATTTTGTCAACGCTCGGAAACTGGGAGTACAAACCGGCCAATCTAACTGCCAGAGAAAGGGGCCCAGCGTTTCTCCCGGGCGGCCAGGGCCCCGACTCGGTCATCAACACATCTTTCTCCGTGTCCAGCGTCGCTAAACCCGGGAGGGCCTGGTCAGAGGGCCGGGAGTCCGGATGGAGGGGACAGAGCCCGCGCGGCCGTCCCACCCGGCTGCGGACGCCCCAGACACGCCAGGGGCCGACTGTCTGCCTAGCTAGGGTGCGGGGAGGGCCTGGCCTGGGGTCGTGCGGGCGCCTGGGGTCGCCCGCCCCGCCCCCGCTCTGACTCAGCATCCCAGTTTCCCACAGAGGGCGGGAACCCTCCGCGCGGGCTCGCGCGGGGCTCGGCTGCCCCGGCCCGGCACGACGTCCAGCCCTCCAGCCGCACCCGCCCCCACTCACCACGCCGAGTAGCCACCACACCGCTGCCAGCCGGCTCCCGCGGCCTCGTTGAGCCTCAGGGCACTTCCGGCTTCCCGAGTCCTATCCGGGAGACACGTGACGGACGGCCGTCGCACGCGGGTGCGCGTGCGCACGCCCAAGGGCCTGGCCTCGGCCCCCGCCCCAGAAGTTGCCGTGGCGGTGGGCTCGCCAGTGCTCTGTGGCGAGGGGCGGGGAAGGTGGGGGTGTCCGGAGTCACACCTGGTCTACACCCTGTCTGCTAGACCCTCTCCACCCGCAGCTGCCCGCCCTTACTCGGAGGGTGAAGCCAGGGAGCCCTGCGCAATGAGCACAAAGGTTCAGATACTCGCCACTGCAAATCCCGCCCAGTCCCGGAGAGCCGAAGTGCGGAGCGTGGCGATAGTGGGGAAGACAGAATGGAACTCGTTTTACAGTCAAATCACCGGCGTGCCAAGTGCTGGACACGTGGCGGGGGGGCGGGGGGCTATCACTGGGGAATATCATAGTCTGAAGGGACAGATTTGTATGTTTTAAAGCCCACGTTGGCTGCAGTGGAGCTAGATGATCACTTATGAATATTAACACGTAAGTCTTAACGTAAATAAGCTCACTAAGTCCCTCTTTCGAGCGGTATTTTGGAAACTGACAATATTGGAGAGATTAAGGATTAAAATCAGGTCCAGCAGTATTCGTGCCGCCAAGATCTCAGGCAGCTAGCCATCTAGGCTGATTCCAGGCTGATTCCTTTCGCCAACTGGCAGCACGGCAGCCTTCTCCACAGGAGAGGCCACAGACTACCGCTGATCCAGTGCCTCCCAGATGAGAGCTACAGCAACCGGCAATGAAATGGGAAACCTCGGCGGAGTGGTTAAGAGCAGAGGCTTTTGAATGGAACAGACCTGGGGTTGCTGTTCCAACTCGAGTTGCACTGCCAAATACTGAACTTTAAACATGCCTTTCTGTTGTTTTGTCGTTTACTTAAGTCTGTTATATGCACAATGGCGGTAACAAAAGCCCACTGTAATGTATTGTTACAAAGGAAGTTACTTTATTAGACTTTTAAACAATGCTTAAGTGATGGAATCATTGTAACAACAAACAAATCTATTCACTTCTTACAATTCCAACCAGTTTTCCCATGACTAACGCCAAGGTCCTGTCAAAGTTCCTTACACCAGAAAAGCCCACAGCTCAAAGCTTATGAGAGGAGTGATTAGCTGAGCCCAAGGCATTTATTTACGAATTTTCCACATAATTGATACACATTGAAATACCAGCGTTTTCTTAAAGGTGAGACACTTAAGAACCAATTTGAGTTAGCATTGAAGATTTAAATAACCTGTTAGGCACAGAACTAAACCAGGCATCATAAAACCCTGGTGGTTACAAAGTCAAGTCACACATCTTTTTTTTTTTTTTTTTTGCCTCGATGTTATCTCATCTGTTAACAGTTGAGATTCACCCTTGTGACAATTATTTGGGCGCTTGTTTTTGGAACTAAGTACACCTTAGTTCCACAATACAAGTGAGGTAATTCATGATGGAAATTTCCTAATTGCTATTGTGCTCTGGGCAACCTCAGGGAATGAAGATAGAAATTATACATGATCACATAACATGAAGTTTAATTTCTATTACACTCTTAATGTCCATGTCTTGATTTCTCATAGCTCTGAACACATGTGAATCTTTTGAAGGACCTTAAAAAGAGCCCGGGGAAAGCAGCAGATGTCTCCTTTACATATGTGCAATTAACAACAGAGTCACCATAGCTAATATCAAGCCTTCATGTGCAGGTACTACAATAAGCTCTTTTCATGTTTAACTTCCTCAATTCTTAGTTGTGAGGTAGCTACCATTATTTCTCCTATTTTTAGATGGGGAAACTGTGGAGGGAGAAGTTAATTTGCTTAAGGTCCCAAAACCAGTTACTGGCGGAACTGTTATTTGAACCTACTTAATCAAGATCCCGCGCCTGTGCTCTTGACCACTATGCTATGCTACTCATTAGTATACTTTGGACAATTAGTGCTATTGCAATAGTGTAATTATCTCCCCCACAGTACAAGGGAACTTATCAACAAAACCATCAGCTTTCGCTCATCTATTTTTAAAAACATCATTATCGAAGTTTTACGTCCCACTGATCTAGTTTTACCATTAATTGTCAACTTAGTTTAATACCTTTATACTATGATGTAAGGAAAATGTTTAAAATCTCTTCTGGAATTGACCCCAGAAGGAGATTTATGTTCACAATTATTTTTTATTATTTTTAAAAAATATTTATTTTTAGAGAGAGGGGGAGGGAGAAAGACAGGGATATGTACACAATTTAGAATACAATTTTAGGAAGTTTATATACCCCTGAAGTCCGTCCACGAAACCCCTAGCAGCCATATTGGCCAAAGGTTAAAAAACCCCACCCAACCCTCCCCTACAATCTTACTTAGACTTTTAGAATTTAAACTTAAGTGACTATAGTAATTGTGCTACTCAGTGTTGTCCCTCTTAATTTTCCAATACTATTAATACTATTGTTTCTCCTCTTACTTTCTTACAGTCATGAATAAAAATAGAAGAAAGGGGAAGGTCTTCTACTAACTAAATGGGCAGCGCCTACTTATGAATACCATGAACACATAGGTATACTGTGCCCTAAGTAGGTCCAATAACAGAGGTAGAACATATTGGATTTTTAATTCTATCAACAGATTCACACAGGCTTTTTTTCTAGGCCGTTTTTTAAAAGCGTCTATTTAACAGAACTAAGTTGCACATAACCTTTTAGGAGCATAATACAATTACATAAATCATCTGTAAGCTTGTATGTGCAATCCTTTAAATGGGAAATCAGGGAGAGGTAAGACAAAAAACTAAGGCTAAAGTATGTGTAATAATTCCAAAAAAGACTTGGTAAATTCACTGTGTAAAATTTATTTATTTTTTTTATAAAAAAATGTATAACACAGGCACCTACTCTTAAATCAGTTAATTTACGAAACCATTCTCTTTTGTAGAATACATATTGGCATCGAAACATTTTAAAGAAATGTAAGGGCTATCTACAAAAAAGTAGTTTTGATCTTTGTAGTTCCCCCATAGTTTGAGTCTGCACACATAAAAGAAAAATTAAATTCTCAAACATTTTATATTCATTCAGCAATTTTAAAAAAGTACACTGTTTTCCTGCTATGGTCTTTAAGAGGACTTAAAGTTTCAAATAAAAATAAAAAGGTACTAGGATAATTCTGCTGAATCATTTAACAGCATTTTTACATAAAACAATTTGAACTGGCATGCAAGCCACTTCTCTTGTTGCCACATACCTGTATTTAGGGAAAATTACACACATTTTACAGAAAAATCCCAATACATACACATACTGCAATAAGCTCAAAGCCAAGTTAAAAAGAGCAGTGTGAATGGCACACAAAACCTGCTTCTTTATAAATTATTAACTGGAATTTCTGATCAAAAATCCTGATTATGAAGTAGGCACAGGGAGATCCAGTTCTCAGGGCTTCGCTCTCTGGAAGAACATCTGCGAATAAAGCATTAGCACAGTTAGTACTGATGTCTGAAGGCACCACCTTTCACCTCGAGAATGGCTCTAAGTGACCGAGTGCCCGCTACTCTTTTGTAAAACCCAGCAGATATTTAAAACATCTCATATCATACATCCACACACTAATACGAGAGCTTTCTCTTTTGGACGATTTGATAAAGTCTAGAGATAACTTATGTTGGCAACACTCTGCTGAGAACCTGGTGAAAATATGGAACGGCAGCCGATGCTGTGAGGTCCAAGCGACCAGAGGAAAACAGCTCCTGACACGTTATGCCGACTGGCATGCACCGTCTAAGTTAACGCTGAGAGATTGAATTTTGAGGAATAAACAAGTCAAAGCCAGAGAGCAGTTGTTATCCCTTAAGGGAATTTCCTATTTGATTATAAAAGGTACTTTCAGCATTTGAGACTATGAACAAGTAGGCAAAGGCTGCGCTAGGCACTGGCCCCGTATCACACAGCACAGTCCACAGGTACATGCTAAGAGAGCACTAGAAAGAGAAAACTGTAGGCAGTAAGCTCATTAAGAGTAAGAAGTGTATTGATCATTGTATCCCCAGCTCTAACAGATCAGACATTCATTTAACAACACATAGTCTACTGACAAGTGGAGAGAAAAGAATGGTCACTATTTGAGCAAAAGAAAGCCTTATAAGGAGGTCACGCTTCAGGTAAGCCTAGAAGAATGGGTAGAGTTCATGAAGGAGTAGGGGCACTAATAAGGCAGAATTTCTGAAGAACAGCAAGAATGGTAAAAGACCATTCCTGTGAGAGAAATCCAAAGATCAGAGTATAAAAGGAAAAAATCCCTGAATGCCAAACTAAGAAACATGAACTTATTTTTAGTCAACAACAGGCTTATGAAAATTACAAGGGAGGGGAATGAATTTCAGGTGACTGTTCAGGGTTTTCAAACAGACCTGATTGGCTAGGACAAGAGCAATGAGATAACAAGCCTATACTAGAGACAGAAAGGAAGGGACAGCAAGTGGGTGAGGAGGAAAAATCAGCAAGGTCTGAGGATCAGTCAGGTATGAAGAGAATAGGCATGAAAGAAGGAACTTCATTTTTTCCAATTATCATTGACTTAATGCTATCACCATAGAGAAACTGGGCTTTGGAGAAAGCTATTTGGATACATTTACGTTTGTGGAGCATAAGCCTGCTACAATGTACATAGATCTGTTACAGATACCTCCAATAGAGGGTTACAATTTTGGGGGTCCTTCAATGCAGTCTTATCAATCAGGTATTTAATGGGTTACCATCGTAGACACTTTGCT
This sequence comes from Desmodus rotundus, assembly GCF_022682495.2. NCBI lineage: Eukaryota > Metazoa > Chordata > Mammalia > Chiroptera > Phyllostomidae > Desmodus > Desmodus rotundus. The sequence goes on from NC_071389.1 coordinate 142,533,288, forward strand.
TTTATGAGGAAATGGGAGTGGGAGAGTTCGGGACGTTAGTTATAGAAACAGTAACTCTCAACATTCCTCTCCCAAAGTCTCTTGTCAGTTGAGGCCAACAAACTACCACTACTGGGGAAAAAACTGACAAGGGAAAGCTCAGAGCCCAAGTCAAAGGATGGCACACTTGTCTACTCAGCAAATTCTAAATTCTACTGAGTGCCTTGGGCAAAAGAACTAGGCAGCTGTTCATTAAATCACCTGCTACCAAGACACTTAGCACAGTGCTTTCTCCTTAGATTTGCTGGATGAAGGTAGTAAATACAAATAAAGAACAGTTCCGCATCCTGTCACACAGTAATTTTATTTCCCACCCACGACCTCCTCGTGGGCAGGGAAAGTCACTCACACTGGCATTTGCAGCAGGGGGCGTGGCACCTGTCCCGGAGTACCAAATGGCTGACTCCTTAGGCAAAAGCAAGACAGTGCTGTCTCAAAAATTTTATTATTAATGTAATACTAAATAAACATTTGGTACTTCCTCAAACTTGGAGGGTTTTAAAAAACTCAGTGATTGTACAAATATATAAAGAGCCTTGCTGGCTAAATGTGAGAACTCTGCTTTTTGTCTGTTTCACAATTCATAGTTTCAAGACAGGATATAACCAAGTAACTCATATTTCTGTTTCTATATTTTTAGCTCCTTCCTTTCAACCCAATATGGGCAACTGTTCGTAAGCATTACTTGTTCTCCCAATGCTCTAGTTCCGATTTCATTAAATCATGAAACTGTAGAAGAAAGCTCCATTTTCATACCAAATGCTCAGGCATACACACATTCAGTGTTTTTGACTGTCTGTGATGGTTCACTTGAAAGGGGTTTCACAGGAAGACTCTGAAGTGTAATATCTATAACTATATGTTCTTAGAAGCAGGTTTCAGAGCAAAGAGATCCCAAGGTAAGTAACAGTTGGTCAAACTACAGTACGACACAGTATCCTACGATATACACTCTCTCTCGGCTCCGAAACGTTACACACTTATACGAAGATAGGTAAGTTTTCCAAATACCTACCTTTAAGTAGTTTTTAAAAACTTTAGCATCAGGCTGCTGAAGCGCTTGACAAAACTCCTGGGGGGCCAGAAGGAGAGGAAAGAAGAAAATGAATCTTTCTATTAAATTCATAATTCAAATGCACAGCACTGTTTTGAAATTGTGATAAAAAAGCCCTGGCTGGTATAGCTCAGTGGATTGAGTGTGGGCTGCGAACCAAAGGGTCGCCGGTTCAATTCCCAGTCAGGGCACACGCCTGGGTTGCAGGCCAGGCCCCAGTGGGGGCCACGTGAGAGGTAGCCACACATTGATATTTCTCTCCCTCTCCTTCTCCCTCCCTCGCTCTCTAAAAATAAATGAATAAAATCTTTAAAAAATAAAAACAAAGAAAATAAAATTGTAATAAAAACATAAAATTGACCATCTCAACCCTTTTTATGTGCACAGGACAGCAGCGTTAACTATATGTACACTGTTGTGCAACCGGTACCTAGAATTTGTACGTCTTGCAAAACTGAAACCAAGCCCATTGAACAATTCCCTTTCCCCTCTCCAGACCCCAGCCTCTGGCCACCACTATTCTATTTTTAAGAGTATGACTACTTTAGATACTTCATACAAGTGGAATTTTGTAGTATGTGTCTTTTTGTGACTCGCTCATTTCATTTAGCAGAATGATCTCGAGATTCATCCAAGTTGTAGCATATGACAGGATTTCCCTTTTTAAAAGCTGAATAAGAGGCCGGCCCAAAAGGGTGTGGGGCCACCCTGAGCTCAGGCCTTTCCCCGCCTTGGTTATCTGGCACCTCCCAAAGGTCCTGGCTGCCGGGTAGTGAGGGAATAAACAGAAGTAATTGCAAAAAAAAAAAGCTGAATAATATTCCGTTGTGTGTATATACCACATTCTGTTATACACTCATCTGTCAATGGACATTTGCATTGCTTTGAATCTATAGTATTCACAATTTATCAAAGTTAACCTGAATAATTCCTCACCAAAAAGGTCATATAGTATTCGCAAATCTAATACTTGTCAGACAGGCTGCTTTCACTTTTGAGAACTAGGCTCTCCTCGACAAGGCTGATTCATGCCTAAGCGAGAAAAACTACCTTACCATGGCTGTCCTCATCCAGTAGGGAGCTGAGCAAAGCCAGGCCGAATGAAAAAAAGTCTCTCCAAAAGAAATCTGCCAAACACGTCGTCAGAAGGCATCCGAAAAAGGGACAACTGGGGTGCCTTATCCTTCATAATCAAATGATTAGACAGAAATATCTAATAGAAATTGTGCTTCATTTAGCAATCTGGGAGAGTAATAGCTATTCAAAATCAGACGACATTTCTGTTTTGATGCACATTAAGATCACATGAGTAATCAGTAATTTCTTGCTTGCATATAAAGTATTAGCTTACAAGTAATAACTGAGAAAATTCATTAATATCTCTCAAGTTAAAGATGATGTCATGAGACCATAAATTCACTAAAAATGAGTTTTATGATTACTCACATTTAAATAAGAGCTAGCTGACTTTTCATTTAACTTTTCAATGCCTCTTATAAAAGAGCAGTATAAATCACCCTCTTATACAACATTATAAATCACTGTTGATAGGAAACAATTCTTAGAATCTACACAATAGATTCTAACTCTAGCTTTTTCTTTTTTAAAGATTTTATTTGTTTGTTTTTAGAGAGAAGGGAAGGGAGGGAGAGAGGGTGAGAAACATCAATCTGTTGCCTTTCTCATTTGCCCCAACTGGGGACCAAACCCACAGCCCAGGCAGGGGCCCTGACCAGGAACTGAACCCGCTATCTTTTGCTTTGTGGGGCATTGCTCAGCCAGTTCAGCCACACGGGTCAGGGCTCTAACTCTAGTTTCAATCAAAACCTTGATACCCCATTAGATCTATGTGTTTGTTATAGGACAAGAAGTCTGGGTAAACATATGCTAAGAAAATAACTAAATGCCATTAAAAAATGACTAGTAGTGCAAAAGTGATACAGTTTTCCAGCCTCTTACCTCAAAATACAGTTTCAGACTTACAAATTAAGCATGGATAAGCTTGGCACATATAAAATGAACTACCTGGCACAAACCTTCAGGAGAGATTCATGTGCCCTGGTCCCCTTTGGCAGTCTGGGGTAGCCTACTGAACCCATTTCAGAATGTTTTAACACATGAGATTACAAAGGAAACTAATAATGGATTATGGTTATCAAAAATACTTTGACATGTGGTAGAATACGACCTCCGGACTCGGGGAGCAAGGTCTAGTGGCATCTCTTCACTCGTAACTGCAAAATACTGATGAGTGTACACAATAGTTTGAGATCTTTGGAACTAGTGGGATACAAAAATATTTGTGTTTTCTATTGGTGACAAAGTCACAGCAATGTGAATACTACTGTGATACTACACAATGACAGGAAATTAAACTTCTGTTCAAGGTTAGTGAAAAGAAAAAGACAACTGTTCCCATTCATTTTCGCAGACCCTCTCAAGCCCTGGCACTTGCTATCCTGTACACAGTAAAACATCAAGTTGAATGCAGTGTGGCGCTCTTGCATCAAAATAGAGATTGCACCACAGTCACATTTCTTTAGTTAAATTAACAGGAAAATCTGCTAGGATAGCTCTTACCTGAATTATCTCTGGAGCTACTTGCAAAGAAGGCAGGTATTCTTGTTGAAGATACTGAACACATTCTGGGCCCTGAAAAATGAAAAGATGATTAAATCAGATTATTCCTTGACACTAATACATCTTCAAAAGAAACTGGAACAATATATGTACACTTTAAACACAGTAAGGTGTTGTGACTAGGAACAGACTCTGAAACCAGTTCCTTTGTTTTGAAGCCTGACTCTGGCAAATTTCTGGTAACTTGAGCAAGGTACTTAACTCCTTTGAGCCTCGGTTTCTCCATCTAACAAATGGAGTTATTGTGCGGATTGGGTGGGTTGAGAATGTAAAGCTTTAGTATTTACTACAGGTTAACATTCCTAATTGTGTTAGGCCATGTTAAAGATTAAATCAATACTCTACACGCAGGAGGTCACAATGCAAGAGCCTTCCATGCACTGGAAGGGCTGGGAAGAGAGGTGCTCCTGTCCCATCCACCGCTGGGTGGACACAGGGTGGCTGTGGGTACACGAGGCCTCTTGGTGGTGCCAGAGTAATGACCATCTTTAGAAACTAAAATACAAGCAAGAAAGAACAAAATGATATGCTAGGAGGTAATAGCAGTAAAAGCACACCTTCCTTTTTCTGCTCACAATCCAGGGAAAAGGAATTTAGTAGCCAGGTGAGGAAACCAGGACCCAGAAAGACTGATTATTTGCCCAGTCTGCTGCTGGTTAAACCTGCACGAAAAAGCAGGTCACCTGATTCCTAAAACCAACGTGCTTCACTGCCATCTTCTAGACTTCTAGATGCTAAAAACTGTAACAACAGTTTTCTGGGGCACTTTGGGGGTATGTTTGGTGAAGGGAAGACAGAAAAATTCCACAAGCTAACTCCTAACTCCCTTACCCCTTCTCAGCAACTACAATGGAACTTAGGATACAATTTGAAATTGGTTTTCCTATAGCACAGTGTTTTTGAGCAAGTGGTTTCAAGGAAATGTAATAAATCCAATACTTAAAAAATAAAAAAGCTAATTTCACTTTTAAACTTGAATCTGACTTAAAGGCTTTGATATGTTGATGACCCCAACCGGGTCCAACTGATAGTAACATTTATCAAAGTGAAATCAATCCATTTCTCCTCAATAACATTTCTTGCATTAGCACCTGATTTCCTGTTTAATGCTACTGCTCCTGAATCAAAGGGTGTCTTCATGTCTTTTCCTTCTCCCTTGATTTTTGGGCCCTCTGACCCAATGGGTCTAGGTCACAATTTACCCTTCAGAGGAAGCCTCTTCCCAATTGAGAGGAGGAAACATTTCACTGTGAAAGTTTCTCAGATCCCTCCAACACTCCTTCTCACCTTGGTCTTCAGTTTCCTCTCCTTAAACTTAACTGCCCACGCACTGCTCATTATCTCTTATAACCACTGCAATCACTCAAAAATGGAGTATACTTGATTTATTTATTTTATTGATTCTACTATTACAGTTGCTCTGATTTTCTCCCCTTGCCCTCCTCCACCCAGCACCCCCTATTCCCTCAGGCAATCCCCCCACCATTGTTCATGTCCATGGGTCACGCACACAAATTCTTTGGCTACTCAAAAATGAAGTATAGCCCTGGCTGGCATGGTTCAGTGGATTAAGTGCCAGCCCGTGAACCAAAAGGTTGCCGGTTCAATTCCCAGTCAGGGCACATGCCTGGGTCGTGGGCCAGGTCCCCAGTGTGGGGTGTGTGAGAGGCAACCACACATTGATGTTTCTCTGCCACTCTTTCTCCCTCCCCTCCCCTCTGTGTAAAAATAAAATAAATAAATAAAAATGTAAACTAATAAAGTATACTTGTTTTAATGTTTTTTAATTGGGAAAAGTAAACTTGTACCTCAAGATGAAATCAAGTGAATGAAAAAAAAAAAGAACAAAGCAAAACATTTTCAAATACAACATTCCATTTGATTCAATTCTCTGTATCTAAATGAGAGCTTCTAAGGACAAGAGAAATAGTTCTGTACTGTGAATATCACTCTTACTTTTTTTTTGGTCATTCCTCATCCTCCTTGACTCTCTAGCACCCAATAATGTCAACCCACCTGCTCTCTTGTGACGCTTCCCTTAGCTTTCATACCTTTGGTTCTACTTCTAGTTTCCTCTTGATTCTTAGCCAAGGTGCTCTCTGTCCTGCTCTTACAAAGTCTCACTTTACCTTGACTAACTACATACTCGGGACTCCTAAATCAGTACTCAGTCCTAACTGGTTCAGGCCCATATTCCAAACTGTTCTCTGAGTATTTCTTCCCACCTAGGTATCCTAAATTATAACCCTACTGCCTAGTGACTTCCCAACTGTTCACACAGAACACACCTAGGTCCCATTTCAGTTTTTAGCTATTGCTTCCACATCCATACTTTAGCTAAACATGTTAACGCTATTTTCTACCATATCTACCGTACAATGTCTTAACTTTGCCCAGAATGCCAGCTCCTCCTCTTTCTAGCTTAATACCTCTATATTTAAGGTCTACCAAAAAGAAAAGAAAAAGAAAAAGAATGTAAAAAAAAAAAAAAGAAATGGCCTCTTTCTAATGGCTTTCTTAGGTTGTTCTCATAGGCAAAGCTGCTCCTTTATCTTTAGTCCCAAAATACTACATTTAATACAGGTCTATTAATATATCTCTATGAAAGCTCATCTCTATAACCCAGCCCATTAAGCTACTTATGCACGGTCTTCCCTGCTTCTAAATAGGTTCTAAATAAAGGGGAACTTTTAATTCACCTTTATACAGCTCCTCTGTTGCTCCCACAGACCTAAAACACATAACCCTTACCCTATAACACAGAAGGCATAAAGAAAATGCAACTGAGTTGAAAACTCTTCAAATCCCTTATCAGAATCAAAAAATCAAGTGCAAATGAGGAATGGGCTCAATGGAGACTGATGAATGAGAACTCCTGCTTTTTTAAGGGCGAGGGGAGCTGCCGCTCATTAGCTGACTGCAGCTACGTGGGGGTGCCAGTGCTGTGCTACATCCTGGCTTTGAGAGAAGCTGGAGACAGGAATTTGTTTTTTTAAAAACGTAACTGAGTTTTAAACACTGGCAACCAATTCAACTTATTGAAAAATGCTGTACAGGACAAACGACACACCAGCTCGATTCAGCCCCGAGTCACTTATGATTTACACAACTGATTAGACTGACAAGAAAAAACTGGATACTCTGAAGTAGTGAAGCGCTCTAACCATCTGCAATACTAAGAAGTTGGAGAGATCTTGTTGCGAGGAGCCTACTAGATCGTGAAATCTGGAATTTGATACTCTGTTTTAGAGTCTTCACATTCTCTGTCAGATGAAAACATAACTTTTGATCTTCTTGTTGTCTATAACAGGAAGGACAATAATGGATACTGTACTCCTTCAAACCCCAAACAGGCAGGACTGAAGTTAGTTAACTTTTATAAGAGATACAGCTTTCAGAAATAAGTCAAACACAAAACCGTAACAGACACACGTGTGAGATGAGAACGAGCGGGTGGGCAGTCCCGAGCTTACCCTTTTGAGATGAATTGTTTTCAGCGTCACTGCACACTCAGATAAAGCCTGTGTAAAACAAGTTTAAGAATTTTAATATAATGAATTCTTGGTTACTGATCCAACTTCTTTTTAATTTCCCTGACCACTAGCTCATTAACCTTCAAAGGATGGAGGGAGGAAGGGGGGAGGAAGGACAGAATGGAATAAGTAGGTTGGATAGAAAATGTGAAAACAGAGAAATGCTGTCTTAATGTAGTGAATAATAGTTATGAAGTCCAGCTCTCACTTGGTTGTGGGGAAGCGAGTAAAAGGCAACTGCTTGATATTAAGCATTCTGAAGATCAGATTTGGGGAAACCATCATCCAAGGAAGAGAGAGTTAATAGTTAGAAAAAAAACATTAAGCGTAAGTTTTAGAATGAAAGTAGTAGGAAACTAATAAACTTTCAAGAATATTAGTCCTGTGTACACTTTCATGGTCCTAGAAAAAGCTGGTTATTAAAATTGTAGGAACTGGATTTTATACAGTCAACTTTAACATCAAGATTTAGTAAGAATCCACAAAAGGTTCACACAGTATCATTAACCTTTTAAAAATGAATCCTAATGTAACACAATCAACCTGGCACTGAAGAAGAAATTGCGAGTTCGAACACATGAGATCCACACAAGGTAAACAAAGGTTCCTGGGTGCTTACCAATACTGTCTGTGCATCTGCCAGGTCAAAGGTTTGTTTTAAAGGTGCTAGGAAACATGCGGGGACAATGTGCTTATAAACAAAATCAGCAAATCCCACTGGTCCATCTTTACCGCCTGTCAAGAGAATTCAAATTTTCATCTTATATAAAAAGAAAGTTAAATTTATCACTCGGGACAGTTAACTCCCAGCTCCTGTCTATTGTTAGGACAAGGGCTCCATTTCGTCTATAAGAGTCTTAGGAAGCAGGTTGGGGAATGAATTTAAAAAAGAAATCATCTGCCGTGGCTGGTGTGGCTTAGTGGATTGAGGGCTAGCCTGCAAACCAAAGGGTCACCAGTTCGATTCCCGGTCTGGGGCACACGCCTAGCTTGTGGAACAAGTCCCTAGTAGGGGGCATGTGAGAGGCAACCACACATTGATGTTTCTTTTCCTCTTTTCCTCCCTCCCTTCCCCTCTCTCTGGAACTGAACAAATAAAATCTTAAAAAAAAAAAAATCATCTTACCCCAGAGTTCTACCAACTTGGAGAGGATGATAAAACATGTTTTCTGTGCAATTGGATCTGGGTATTCGACCGCCCCTTGAATCACAGTAACTAGAACTCGTTCTACATTCTCTGCACCTGAGAAGAAAAACACTCGAGTTTAATTGCTAAAATAGCTAGAAAGGCAACCCGAAGCTCTCATTCCATATACAGTAACAAGACAAAAGCATTTACAGAGTTGATAAAATCCCTCAATTTTTATTAACTGTGCTCCTTAATTTTAAGCATAAAACATTGAAAAATCACTATTCCCTTGTTATCCTACCCTCTGGATTTCCTATTTTGCCAAATTCTCTATATTCCCATTAATTTTTAATTTCAAAAAATGGCAAATTGACCAATAAAACTCAATGGTCGGATCCATTCTGGCAGTTGCCACCACGCTGTTTGTCCTAGAGGACCAACTGCAGAATCCTGCCTTAAGAAACAGGGAACTGAACACCAATTAACTATTCGGTCTCTACTTGAAAGTAATTCTCTCCTTGAAATAACGAGCTGTCATCCTAGGGGCCAACACACATCCCTCCAAACGTTTAGTGTTTACGTCAACTAGTTCTTGCTCACATAGATACAGAAACGTGACAAGGACTTCAGCAGACAATTCAGGCACCACATGCATCCCCACCTTGATTTGCTATGACTTCGCTCATTCCGCTGCCCGTGACGGTTTGCAGGAAAGCAAAGTAACTCCTCCGCAACATTTGCTTCTCTAAAGCAGCAGACTGGTCATTTTCTTCCGCTGGTCGGAGCAATACTTCGAAAATTGCATGAAGCAAAGGCATGAACATTTGTTGTAAAAACGGAGATACCTGTATCTGAATATAAATATTGTTACTTCAGAAATGAGTAAAAAAATTATTATGAAAGTTAGTAAAAGTCCTGTATTGCATATTTGAAAGTTTCTGAGTTGAGTAAATCTTAAAAGTTCTCATCACAAAAAAATTCTGTAACAATGTCTAGTGACAGCTGTTAACTAGCCTCACTGTGGTGACCATTTTCCAATATATACCAATACTGACTCATTATGTTCTATACCAAAAACTAATATAATGCATGTCAATTATACTTCAATTAAAAAAATGAATACTGATAAATATAACTCAGAAAAAAACACGTATTAAAATGTTTCTTCAGAATTTCTATTTAGGATAGATAGATATTTACATCAGTTAGCAAATATCAAGGTTAAAACAAAATCTACATGGCATATACATTAAAAGCGTCAAAATTATTCAATTCAACCCATTTCCTACAGTTCAAGATCCAGGTTAAAGTAATAGGGAGTTGGAAATTGTTGGGAACCGCCCTGTCTGGTTTCAGAAGCTGTAAACCCCCATGGTTAAGGCTGAGTGAGAGACCTTGGGACCATAAGCCACTAAGGAGACAAAGCTTATCTTCCTAGGGGCACCACCTCTGCCCTCTTTCACTTCACACTGCTTGGCCCCAGGCGGATGACCCGTTAGCCAATGATGGGTAAGATTCCTCAAAGGAGGGACGACCTAAGACAGGCATGGTTGCAAGGGACCCTCAGGGAAGGACTTGGGGCACTATAGAAAAAGGGGGTGAGGGACCTTGCCCCTTGGCTTTGACACAGCCTGAGTCCTCATTCTGCCTGCAAGCGGTCTCCTAATCTCTTGGCTGCCTTACTTCCCCTGCCTGACTTAAGCCTGAAACAATGCCGGAGGTAGATGGGGCCCTGTGCTGGAAAGGGTGGGTTCCCCAGGGTGATCAGGCCTAAGAAAGAATGCATAAAATCCTGTGAAACCTGCTTTGCTAATACCCTCAATTTAAATGATAAGGATTCAAGCATAGAATGAGTTTGTTTCCCCAAAGTTTTATGGCCCTTTAGTTACCTGACCCTGACTCAGAATAAGCCCTCATAGTTCTTTGAATGTTATCTATTGTTTGATCCTTACTGCCTGACAATGATTGATGAGCTTTAACTGTATTCCTACGCAAATTAAACCCAATAAAAGCCCATTGTGAAAGAGGCTCTTGGTCCTTCTCCTTTGAGAGATCGGCCACCTTTCCTCCCCAAGCAGGTATGTCTTGGTAGATTTATTCTCATCTGCAGTGGATAGGGTGTATGTGTGTGTGTGTGGGCGGGGGGGGGGGGGAGGGCTCTGTGGGCAAAGCTCCCCCACAGAAAATACTTCACAATTAAATACTGACATGTAATATTTTCAATTTAAATGTCAAGAAATGAATTCTATTGCTAAATTATAAATGCATTTGTATGACTGGGCTCTCAAGCTTTATATGCCACTTGGTAATTCTTAACTTCTCTATGTCTGTTTCTCATTTATAAACTACAACACCTATCTCCTAGGGTTTTTATAAGGATCGAACGAAGTAATGTGCAGGCAAATACTTAGAACATGTTTTAAACATAGGCACTGTGTGTTAGCCGTTCTTATCAGACAGCTTACACAATACTTGACTTAAATCTCCTTGTACATAAAACTAGCTTTAACACTGAATTACTTTTACTCTTGTGTGGGCACCCAAATTACAATGCTTTTTATTTACCTCTTTAGAAATTTAGTACTCAAAGCTGTTTTTATTTACTTTTCTAAAACAGCAGACTAATAGTTTTCTTCTGCTGCACAGGGCAGATAACGTCCATTGTTATTGAAACATCTATTAAGCACGTCCTACGTGTCAGGGAGTGTGCCAGATACCTGGGATGCTAAAAATACATGATCCATGCACTCAAGTAACTCATATTTAAATAAAAATAAACTAAGGGGGCAAACGCCCAAATCTATCTACAGATAAATACACCTTCTCTTGCAGGAGACCTAATTCAGGAGGTGCTCTGAGGTCTGTGGTACCTTAAATTTGGCTGTAATCTGGTTGATGAGAGGAATGAATTCCTGAAGGTCTTTCGCTTCGCAGTCCTTGAGCATGTGTTCCGAGGCCGACGGGATGAACGGAAGGACTTCCTCCTCGAGGCAAATTATCATGCGGTGGAGGAAAGTGCGCACGCCACTTCGGAGAACGTCCTTCTGTAAGGGGCAACTGAGGGCTGGCAAGAACGTCTGTAAACAGTCCAGATAAACTTCGGAACAGCCACACTGTTTCACAGTCTGCTTGTTGCTGAAAGCTTTGCTGGTTCGACTACATAAGCACAATCAGGAAACTATTTTTAACCTTATTCTTTAAAAGCTTTATAAAGTAATCAAAAACAAAGTACAATGTATTCCAAAACTGATAAAGACAAGTACTTTCCACGTCACAGTACTTCCATCTTTAGTTTAATATGGTTATCGGTGAACTGTTGCTTCCAGTAACTATTCCAGACAGGGCTCAAATTAAAGTAAATGAATGAGATGTCGTTACAACCTAAAAGTTTTACTAAAATCCTACTGATAAAGCAAGCAGAAAAAAAGGGAAAAAATCCACATACCATGAGTACACTGTCCTACTAGGCAATCTGCAAACTACCCATTTAGAAAAGAGTATTTAGAATCAAGTTATTATCCAACTAATAATTAGCTTTTGCACTGAAATATTCTGTAGAGCAATTTCTCTATATAGCCTCTAATTAGCAATCACTACAATTTTCACGCTGTTACTGTCTGTTAGTAAAAAGCATGGTGAAGAGAGAGAAACAGCAGCTTGGATGGTCTTTAGGACACAATGCCACAGTTGAAAAGAAGCCCCAGGACTTTCTTTTCAAGGTCCCAAGGCTAACCCAAGATGTCCCAATATGTCCTTGGTATACAAACACTTTAGCTAATCTCCTTAAATACACAATCAATTTAAACCAAAGAAGTCAGAGTTAAGGACTCAGTTGTCAAGGCAGGAATTCAGAATGTTAACCATCTATTCACTTCCTCAGCTAAATCTTGCAATTCACCACACTTAGAAAAGAAAGGTTTAGACAATTCTCTAGACAATGCAGTTTTGGAAACATGGATATATGCCCAACTCTAAAAGATCCAGCCAAGCAAATGGTTCTGTGTGTATAGAGACACTCACTTTGTAATTTTAATCGCGATCACTCACCTGGCAAATCCAACAGCATGGTTGAGACAGTCCGCTAGAGATGCCTGCCTTTCTTCGTCTTGTGCCAGCATCAATTTTTCTAACAGAATTTTAAACTTTTCCATTAGGGGAGTCAACAGATTCCTCATTAAGGCTTGCTTCCGTTCTGCTGGGTAGTCGCTATTAACAATCAGCACTCCAGCTGTCTCATAAATAAACAGTTGATCATCGCTGCTCAACAAAGACTGGTAACCATTCTCCTAAAATGAAATTTAGGCTCACTGAAATTTGTCCTTGTTCAGGTCCTCTTACTGAAGCAAAGTAAGTGCAAAAGCGAGGCGATATAACCTGCCACATCAACTCATTATAAAAATGTAGACTGAGTACTTATAAAAAACAAATTTTCTCCCAGGACCATATAACAGGAAGAAAACTGAATTACAGGTCAAAAGCTCATAGGTCTAATTCCTCCCTTGTCAAGACTTTGCAAATGGTAGTAATTATCAGTTAGCCTTCTAACTTGTTTTCTCTTGTAAAACGTTTTTCTGCAAGATTGTTAGGAGGCTAAAAATGAGGTATACTGAGGTACTTTGAATGCTAGTACCAAGGCCACACAAGTTAGTATTTGAAAGAGTGGAATAACAACAAAAGCCACACAATAAATGCACACACACATACACAACAGTTGCTACTTTAAAATGTTTGAACATGTGACTGTAAATAAAAAACCAGAACTCATTCGGACAGAAGCAAACATCCAGTATCGGTCAATTTTCATTAATGAGTTTTGTTGTTTTTTACATTTATGCAGTTAGGGAGGCCAAGAGGATTGTGGGGAAATATCACACGCCCCTCTAGGTCAAACACTCAAGCTCCCTATTAATACATAAAACCTAGTCTTAGATAAATTATGTCATGGTTTTATCATAAAAGAATCCCTCATCTCTTAAAAAAAGAACTGTCCTGATTTAGAAGTAACTAAAGTGTTTAAGTACTGCTAGGACTAATCACTGCTCTAGGAACTGAGAACACAAAGTAGCTACATAAATATAAGGTACTCAAAAAAATAGGTCACTGTGAACTGCCAAGGAAAACTGACACTAATTGGGTGAAGTACTTTAATATATCACTTTTACAGTATGTAGGCAAAGATAATTTGACCACATAATTTGCAAGTAACCTTTCCTGCAGTGAAATTACATAACCTGTGTATGCTAAATACTGATATTTAAACTTAAAAGAACAAAGTTATTAATTTTTGTTCAATACTTTTTAATGGGAGCTTTAATAATTTTTATCAAAATAAAAAATTGAGTCAATGTAAATATTTTGCTTTACACAAAAACATGTTATCAGTCAAGATGTGCCTACAAAGTACCTCAAGGTAAATCTTTCTATTGAAATGGAGACCAAAATATTCAGATAAATAAGCATTAAAATTTTTTAAATCTCAAGCCTGAAAAGTTAAACACAGAAAAGCTTCAGTATAATAGTGGCAGTCACGGAGAATGGCTAATACAATCACAGTACTAATTTGGAAATTGAATTTTCCCTTCACCAAAATTACTTCATAAAATACTTCACCAAAATTTAACAGTACAGAGGGAGCAAACTGTATCTCACATGGCCAAATCTGTCGGTCAACTCTTGAGTCCTTTCTATTTCTATGTTTTATTTACTATATCTCTACAGTTTTGGTAAACAAAACCAACCCTTGCACACACCACCCACATTTGAAAAAAAGAATGTCCACAAAAGCATTAGCGCTAAAGGCATATGCGGCCTCAAAATTTGGGGAAAATCTGTAACTTGGAAGAATAGATACTTACAGGTGGAGAAAGCTCTAATAAATCTTGTATTCTATTCAGAATATCCTCGATGAAAGGATTCATTTGTTTACTGAGTAAAGGCAAAAAGGAAAGTCACAGTAACATAAATAACAGTGCTTGAAAAGTTGCTAAAAATCCTAAATCCCCCTTTAAGGCAGAACTAAAAAAGTTCGGTTCTAAGTCAGTCACGTGACTTGAGTGCCCATCAGCAGATGAGGGGATAAAAGAGCTGCAGTGCATTTACACAATGGAATGCTGTGAAGCAGGAAAAAAAAAGAAGGAATGCTTGCCTTTTGCGACAGCATGGATGGAACCAGAGACTATTATGCTAAGTGAAATAAGTCAGTCAGTGAAAGACAAATATATAATCTCATTTACAAGAGGAATCAAATGAACAAAATAAACTAATGAGCAAAATAGAACCAGAGGCATGGAATCATGGACTGGACTGACAGCTGCCAGAGGGGAGAGGGGAGGTGGGGACTGACTGAGAGGAGGTGAAGGGGTTAGTCAAAGAACATGTATTGACTATAGAAGTAGGGGGGGACTGGGTAGAGAGGGGCAAAAGGGGAAAAAATGGGACAACTATAATAGCATAGACAATAAAAACATTAAAAAAAAAGATTACCTACATGACCTTTTAAGGTGAAATAAAGTTACCTGAATCTTATCATTTATTCCCCAGTTTGGAGAATTTGGTGAAACATTTTTGTTTATCATTATAGTCTTTTGAAGTTCAATGGTCTTATTTAAAATGAATTGTTTTTGAGAGTTTAAATGAGTTGATATCCAAATATTCAAATTTTAGGAGTTTAAATTTAAGAGTCTGATATTTAAATCAGATGGTGGGGTACCTGCATTGGCAAAGGGCGTATTTAATGAAAGACTTCTTCATTTCCCCCTCTGCTAGTCATTTCTTAAAAATTTTCCTTCATGATTTATATGGAAGTGGAAGGTGAATTCAAGTCCATCATTAACAGATCTGGATCCATGTACATTCAGTTGAAATAACAGCTGTGGAAAATCTTCCCCCACCTTATTTTTCACAAAAGTTTATTCAATTTCCTAATTAGCTTTGTAATAGCTTTCCATTTTCTGATCCTATTTTGCCTTTTTGATAAATGTCAAATAGGATTAATGTTTTATTTTAGAACTATAACATCTTAAAACAATATGTATGTAACAAGTCATTACATTTTAATGATAGTTAATTTTTATACTACTGAAGTTTCTAAACCAATAATAAACTGCTATAATAATTTTTAAAAAACTAGCAACAATTTTTAAAAATTACCACCTTATAAGCCTAAGAAACAGTAGTTTTCATACTAAAAACTATAACAAATACAAAACAGATTAGGTTAAAACTGTACTTCCAAGGAATATATTCTTTAGAACTTCAAAGAAGTCATATACTACTAATCCATAGCAATAAAATTGTTCGTTAAATAAGTAATTACATAATGTTATTAGTGACTAGTTACATATAAAGTTATGCAAATTGCTTTTTAATCAACAAAGTAAACGAATGAGAAGTCCTAACATGATACAAAAAAAGGAATACTTAAAAAAATACCATAGAACAGGAAAAAAAAAGAAAAGAATCCACCACAGGTTCTTAGAGAATAATTTACAGGTCATATTTAATAATCCTAAATATAAGAATAAAACATAGTAGCTGGAATTTTGCACTTACTTGAGAGACTTGACAAATCGGGAAAACAGGTAGGCGGCCCTGCTGCGCACCTTTGCACTGGAATGCCGCAGGCCTCTGTGATCTAAGAACGCCATCTAGGGGACAGAGAGTTTTACTACGTCCGCACGTGTTTAAGGCTTGTGCTGCTGCTGGTGTGATAAATTTTTATGCACATCAAATTTCGCTTCTCAGCGTCTAGAAGGCAGGAACCAGATGTGTGTGTATATGTGTATCTACAGACACAACACACAAACAGGCCCTCGAAGACTTGCTTTAGGTGCCTGATTAGTCAGAAATTTGAAAAGTAACGGAGGACGGGTTAGTTTCAGTGTGTTCAAGAGTTTCTGAGAAACTCTGGCTCTGGAAAACGTTATAAAAGATAGAAAAACAGAACACTATTTGCTATTAGTTGAAATACATGGAAAATTACAAAAATTGAGAGTCAAATGTATACTTACTAGTACACATGGAATGTGCTGAGGTTCAACTGTGAAAAACTTTTCATATCTAACCACAGTTTCGAAGAACTCCAGTGTCACAGATGTATGCTGGTAGGAACTAACTCCTGATGTTACCAACTGGAGCAAGAAAAAATTAAGAAATCCATCCTTATTTGCTATAATATTAAAATGCCCCAGTATTAATAGATACTAAGCTCTAACAAGGACTTCCCATTAGCTTATAGTCAAAAGAGAAAATTATATTCAAACGAATTATTTTCAGTATACTTACAGTTCGCATCATATCCTGCAAAGCACTCGCTTTTGAAACATCGCCTGAGAAGTGAGCACCATGAGATACTGGAAGAGCTTCTGCCAACATATACAGCAACCTTATTGCTACTTCAACTTCCATGAACCGAGTAGTCTGCCAGTTCCTGCCAAGGTATAACACGTCACCGAGGTCTGGACGTACACTTTCTGCACAACTAGTGCCCACAGAATCAAAAGACACCAACAAAAGCCTCTTTGGCCATCGAGCAGTCCTAACAGTTGTTCATCTTGTCAGGCAATATAATTGATACCACAAAACTAGAAATAACGGATGCTATCCATTTTATTGCTTATATTCCAAAAAGCAGTATTTCCCTTCAAGGATCAAGAAAAATCCAGGTGATAAGTGCATTATTTCAGAGATATACATAGGATCTTAGTAAGTCAGCACATTAGTAAAGCACGTGAATCACTTAGTTGAGGATCATCAGGGAGAAAAGGAAAGAGGTGACTTGTTAAAAAACACAGCAAACTTACTGCAGTGTAGAACTGAAAACTCTGCGAACAGAGGCCAGCAGCAACTCTGGTGACACTTGAGCAAGCCTGTCCAGCAGTAACTTCAGTTGTTTCCTGTATTCTACAAACATGGCTTCATCTTCACCCTATGATGTATTTAAAATTCTCATCTTAAAAAATAAAATACCTTAAAACTCCCGTAAATGGTGAGTTGACAGTTTTCTGCATTTACAAATTTAATACTTTAATTTTTCCTCAATATTCATCTATACCGGAAATTGTACTAAGCTTATTAGTAGCCCTTCCCCTCCTGCTCACAAATAAGTATCTTTGAACATAGGCCTAAACCTTGAAGGCCGAGAACCAGAAACAGTATGGGAAGGGGGTTTAAGGATTAGAGTCTGGAGTCAGAATTTGTTCATGTTGGGTTTTGTGAGAACTTCAGCACCTTGTTCACATTCCGTGTATCTCTCTGTCCACTGTAAAAACTGTACTAATATTGCATGACTGAAGCTACTATATGTTACGAGCCTGGCCCTTGTAAGTGCATAGTGTGTGGGTTCCCATCACGACTATCCTTTTATAGTTCAAAGTGTTTGAGTACCCCAGGTAAGGAACAGGACACTCGCACAGAGCTAAAGAGTAGATGCCATGATCGAGTTACTAGAAAGCACCTGATGGCCCTTGTGTTTCATGGGAATCCGACTCTCTGGCAACCTTGGACAAGACTTCTAGCCAGAACAAGCCCAGGGAGCCAACTACTTCATTTCCACTCTGCTGTACACACCTACGATCTGAGGCCCACTGACCGGGCCTCAGTTTATCTTTCTTGTTAACTGCAAAGTAAGGCAAGACCACCAGAAATTCTGTCCATATTTTATAAAGTTCGGTGCTACAAAGTATTTTTAAAAGGATTATTTAAAAAAGGTACCAAATACCAAATATGAAGGATTAGGAGGCTTCTATTAATTTTACCCAAAGTTGGTGAATATAAATCACATTAATTTTTACAATATTTGTTTTAAAGGACTTTAAAATAATCAAAACTTGACATATTAATTTGATATAAGTCAATAATAAAATTGATTTTTCATCAATGCAAAATTCTTTAAAAAAATTAAAAAAAAATTCATTTAATTTTATACAGGGAAAGGGATGGAGAAACAGGGAGAGAAACATCAATGTGTGGTTGCCTCTCATATGCCCCCTACTGGAGACCTGGCCCACAACTGAGGCATGTGCCCTGACTGGGAATCGAACCAGTGACCCTTTGGTTCGCAGGCCAGCGCTCAATCCACTGAGCCACACCAGCCAGGGCTCAATGCAAAATTCTTACCTCATTTTCAAAGTTATATTCTTCATCATAAGTCAACTTTTTCATAACAGCCAACATGATTGCCTATAATTAAAAATAAAATACCTTTTGTCAATCTCCTTTAGTTTCAAAAATTAGAAATTAATCTATTATTTCCAGGCAGACTATAGACAGATACTATTACCAGTTTAAAAGAATCAAAAGGAAGTCAATTACCTCTACATTAGCTTTCTGCTGATCCGAGAGCACTGTAAGCTGTTAAAAAGTAAGCAATAATTTGTTAGGTTTCCTAGAGTTATACTTGCTTATCAGGATATTTTTCTAAGTGATTAACACCTTTAAAAACATGCACACAACTTTTCTGGAGGGTAGTTTGGCAGCTCCTTTCTATACAAGGTGGGACACAAGTAGGTTTACAGTTGTTCGTATGAAAAATAGTACCATAATTAATGAATAAAAACACAAGAATAAACTGTTTCACATATCCACGATCATAAGCCTACTTTTGCCCCACCTTGTATGTTTAAAATGTACCTAAGATCTAGCAATTCCACGTTTCATGAATAACTTGACATGAAGCAGAGACATGTGGATGAATGTGATTTTTACAGATACTTACAGTGTACTCAGCAAAGAAGGTAATAGGACAGGAAAGTCTGATCTCACCTTGTTTTTGAACAGGGCAGGGAAGCATAAAAACCCATTATGAGAGCCACAGTGGGACTACCAATAATGGTGAGAACTTTCTTCATACTATTCAGCACTGCCGAAAAATTCTTCAAGTACGCATGCGGAGAGATATGTTATATTCATAACAAACAGAAGCTAAACTCAGTTTGGAAAAAAAATTTAAGCTTGACTTGATTCAACTAATTCAATATAAATAAAATAAAAGTGGTTCTCTCATCTAATGTGATAATGAGAAGTTACTAATTCTTAAAAAGGCTACATGCTATAATATAGAGATGTATACCTTGCCATTTTAAGTTCTTTTTTAAAAAAAGAGTTTATTTACTCTTAGAGGAGAAGGGAAGGAGAAAGACAGGGAGAGAAACATCAATGTGTGGTTGCCTTTCGAGGGCCCCCTACTGGGGATCTGGCCTGCAACCCAGACATGTGACCTAGAGACTGGGAATTGAACCAGCGACCCTTTGGTTTGCAGCCTGGTGCTCAATCCACTGAGCTACACCAGCCAGGGCACCTTTTTATGTTCTTACTGGAAGCGATTCTCTGGGGGAAATTTTTATTGTAAAAAATTATTTATAAAATATGATATGTATGTAATTAATATAATAAACTATACTTAACAAAAATTCTACTGTATTTAGAAATAAACACAATTTAAAAATGAAAAAATAACCCAAACCTACAATTAATTCTGAAGCTTGCTGTTAGTCTTAAGAATTTTAGAACCTAGCAATTTGTTTTCTGGCTAAAAAGTTTAAAAAAGAGAAGAAAAAGGAAATACATTAATATTTAACAATAAAGATCATTAGGTAGTAGAATTATGGCTATTTTCATTTTTCCTATTACTTTCCAATTCTTTATGACTTCTATATTATCCACCGAACAGAAAGTTAAAGCAAGGACTTACTTGTTTCAAAATATGAAGGTAATCATAACAAAATCCAATAATGTTAGAAGAGATGTCATCATCCTCATGAACTAGCAGCTGCAACATCAGCGCCACTTTTGTCTCAATAGCTTGTAGTGCCTCTTGTGCATTCTTGATGTCCCCACTCTTAATTAATTTAGTCCAGCTAACTATCAATGACTGTCCCATTCCATTCACCAATTTAGAAAATCTGGCGAGGAAGTCGACATCCTCTTCCTAAAAGGAATCAAACAGTCCTGAATTTAAACCACCCACCTAAGAGTTGGAGGGGAACCCAAAATTTATGAATCAAGTGCCAGTTACAGGATTCAATTTTAAACATTAGACATTTGACAATTCTACCATTTCGACTGGGAAATTTTTGGAATTTGAATTCTCCCACATTATTATTATATACTAGTATTCTTCAAAGCTTGTGTTTTCAATGACTATGGTCCTGTAGACATTGCTGACTTATAAAAGCTTAAAAACACAGATGGGATGTGTGGTTTTTAGAACCTTCTCTCTAAACTACTGAATTTAGTAAATATGCTCTAATATTGATGTTGTCATATTACACTACGTGTAACAATTTACAACAGTGCTTCTTACTATGCTTACTATTTAAACAGTGCTTATTATTTAGTTTGAGCCTTAACCATGCTGCAGAGATGCTGCGATCACAATTACCTGCCTAAGGTCGTATCAGTGTTAGAGCCAAAACTGAACCTTAAGTTTTTCATTAATTATCCTCATGATGTTATCCTACAGAAACAGATTTTTACTTCACCATTTCATGTCTTTTACTGGAGACTAAATAAGACAATTGTAAGTAATGTAAGAAAACCATACTATTCGCCTGTCAACAAGGAACACACTGGAGCCCTGCTGCTGACCTATTGGCAACACAAAGATTTCTTAGTAATTCTTCATCACTGTCACAGGTAAAATTAAAGTAACAACCTTCAAACCGTGTATCTAAATAACTAATTTACCACACACAGAGTTGTTGGGGTTAAACCCTAACAGTTCAAATGAGTACTGACTCAAAAGTATGACGACAATGTAACATTTGTAAGTAAGTATAACTTTGGTCAGAATGCACTGTCACGCAAATAGCACGGTCCCTTGCTACTCCAAGTACGGTTCGTGGGCCAGCAGTAGCTGCATCTCCTGGGAGTTTGTTAGAAATGCACTCCTGAAAGCACCACCCCAGATTTTCAAGTTTAAGAACTGGTATAATCCATTGCCTAAAACGAATACTACAGAAACACTATGGCTTTCAGGATAAAAAAAAGTGTTTCATTATTATAATCTCAAGAAGAGTTTCCAACATCAAAAGGAAAAAGAGAGCATATTTAAATAACTACCTATACTGCTTTGTTCTGACAATTTTTAAAATTTTATACATAAGTTTACTGACCTGGTCAATGATGAAAAACCCAGCAGACTGTAACACTTGACACAAAGATTCTACTAGTTTCATTTTATCAACAGGATCCATTCCTTTATTTACAATTTCAAACAAACAGTCACATGCTTCTTCCCGTAGAACTTCTATTGACATATGACCTAGCAGCATATTTATAAACCTGGCAATGGAATAAAACTTGTAATGTTTTCAAACTCCTGAGTTTCACATACTGTACTTTGCAGGCTTACATTTTAACAATATACTTACCTATCATTGGCTATAAGGGACAAGTCTATCCAAGATACATAAGCCCCAACTACTTCAAGGCACTGACATGTCACTTCTGAATTAGTATACTGGTAATTTTGTAGGATTTGGTACCATGATTCCACCAGGTTTGGAATGCACTGTTCCCTCATGGTATCTTTGATGAGCGTATTTCTACGAGCCTCCTAGAAACAAAACAGAACACCTTACACGCACTCAGAGCAGACCACCTCACGAAATATGTTTCACATCGTAGTAACTGCACACAATAAATGACCTCACCACTAAACTTCCGGACTCGTCGACACATTTCCTATTTATCAGCTCTAAAATCATATCTGCTGTATCTATTTCCTCTTTCTGTTCTGTTCCTCAAGCCAGACTTAATCTCTTATTAAACACAAACTATAAATACGTATTACTTAAAAATCTGAGGCATGTGGTAAGTTATTGCTCAATATAATACAACCATGATTAAAGAGAATGGCAGTAATTTCAATGCATGATGATAATCTTTATGAATGTTAGATACACAATGAACTCAGTTATTATACACAGTTAAATTAAGCTATTTTTATTGTGTTCTCTAAGAATAAGGAGAAGATTACGCCAGGTAATGAAGCACAGAAAGACTAAGGTGAAGGGCTTGGTGACTGAGAATACAGAAGAGCCCGGCATTGATACATAAGCAATGCTTCCTCCTCAATGAATATATAGCATTAAATACAGACCACATTTTCCTACAAATTCATAGGAGAAAATAAATTTGTGTTTTACCCCAAAGAAAGTGCTCACCTAGTTAAAAAAAAAATCTAAAGAAATACTCTAATTTCAACCTACACTTGGGAGGAAAAAATCCAAAGTGTAAGTTCCTTTGTAAAACAAAGTTCAAAATGTTGAGTCAATCTATAATTATTCTTAAGGATGTATATCTCAAAAATCAGATTCATGCTCCTTTTAAGTGCCCATGATCTTCCACAAAATCTGCATTAAAAACTAGAAATTAATGAGAAGTCACTTACCTCCGATGTGTGTACCACATCACGATCCACCAGTTCTGAATCAATAGCCATGAGGATTCGGAGGTACAGATCTACACCCCTTGGATTTAGGTCCACTACTGAGAGAATGTCAAAAAAAAACTTGGGCCACTTAGTGAGATACTCTGTAACAAAAAGCAAGGCGAAGACTTGGGCTGCTTTATTTCTTATAAAGGTCTTCTCTGGTTGGGGACTCAGCATCTGACAATCAGAGAAACAGTCCATGAAATTAAATGTAAGTTGAAAAGATTCAAACACATTGTCATCTTATTTAACATTAATAGGCAAAACACATCCCACTTCAACACGGTCTAGATTACCTGTGCAAAAAACACGCTTGAAATTTTCCAAAGTATTCAGGCAACTGAGCAGATGGGGAACAATCAAATGAAGAAAGGAGCTAATTATTACTTCTTATTCTCAAACTTTCAGAGGAAAGTTTCATGTGCAGAGTTTTACCAATTCCTATAATTTTTCTAAGAAAAAGTTCAATAGTTTTGCTTCTAGCTACTTATTGTCCATGGGAAAAGAAAAATTCTAACTATACAACTGCGTTATATGTACGTTAAGATTAGCTAAAATTAACAAAAAAGGTCATTCTGTGAAAAAGAACTCTGTATGCCCCCTTGAAAAGGGGTCTTTGTGAAGAGTCTATTCAGGAGGGCTCACCTTTATTTTTTAAATTTATCATTAAAAAAATTTTTCAACTACAGCTGACATTCAATTTTATTTTATATTAATTTCAGGTGGACAGCATAATGATTAAACATTCCTGTAATTTACAAAGTGATCCCCCCTGATAAGTCCAGTGCCCACCTGGCACTACAGGTAGTTATTACAATATCACTGACTGTATTCCCTACGCTGTACTTTACACCCATGTAGGAAGGGACTCACCTTTAAGAGTGAACAGAAAGTTGCTTTTGTCAAGTATTAAAACAAATTATATTTTAAGACTAACATTTCCACAATGTGTCATGGAAAGCATAATAGTTTTAGCTACTGATACAATTTAAAATTATTGCTAAGTTTTCATCAACCTATGATCTTTAAAACAAGCACTTTCTAAAAGAGCTACAGGATCAAATGGAGGATAAATGACCAACATTTTTGAGGTAAAGTTGCAAATTCTTACAAAAATAAAAATTTAAATATCCAGTAATTTGAGGTATTGAATGAAATTACAATTTTACCTGAGCCTGAAGCCAAGATATGAGCGTCTCCCTAATTAGTTGTTGCTGAACAGTAGTTAGTTCTGAGTATCTGTTCAAAAGAGAGAAAAATAATAAAGGCTATATTTGATGTCTGCAGTTTTAAAAACAAACACCTCTTATACAATAGAAAAGGAAAATTTGCATAACATTCAATTATCTAAAATTCCCCAAAACAAATTGAGAATGCCTGTCTTTTTTTTTCTCTCACTGCCTTTGGCACGTTTATTCAAAACTAGCTGTCCGTACTTTATGGGATAAACATATGGGATAAACAACTTTAAGTTTATGCCACAGGCTTCTTTTCTTCCGTGGTGGGCTTCTCTGCGGGCTTCTTCTCGGCTGCTGGTTTCTTGGTAGCTGCAGCCTTTTTCCCCACCATAGGCTTCTTCTGCTTCTTAACACCAACCACCTTCTTTCCTTTCTTTCCTACCACAGGCTTCTTGCCTGGAACCCCCTTCTCATCTGATTTGGATTTTAGTGCTGCTGCTGCTCTACCCACCCGGAGCTTGTGATTCCTGGCCTGGCGAAGAATAGTGTTCTGGCGCATGGTCTTTGTGTATGGATTTAACTTCAACATGATTCTCAGGTTTTTCAGTGGATTCTTCTTCAGGACTCTGCGATGAGTCTTCTTGCGTGGTGCTCGGAGGGCTCTTTGGATCTCTGGACTTTTTAAGATTCTGCTGAGGACTGCTTTGAGCATCCTGTGCATGGGAAGGTTGTAGGTATTCTTGAGGGAGGCTGCTTTACGCCAAGTGCCATACAGATCATCTAACTTGCAGAAAGCACTTTCAGTCCAAATGCAGAAACGGCCCACATGCCCACCAGGAGCAAGTTCCAAAATGTTCAGTTTGCTCACATTAAGCAGAGTAATTCCAGGGATGTTTCTGAAGGCGTTGTTGATACCGTTGTCCTCATTATAGATGATGCAGGGTCCCCTGCGCTGGACACGACGACGGTTTCTCATTTTGCCCTCGCCAGCTCTCATTCGCTGAGAGGCACAGACCTTTCTGATATTCCGGGCCTTAAGCTTCTTCAGAAGCAAAACAGCCTCCTTGGTTTTCTTGTAGCTTTCAACTTCATCTTCAACCACCAAAGGAAGTTCAGGAACTTCCTCAATACGATGACCTTTAGACATGACCAGCGCTGGTAAGGCCGAGGCAGCCAGGGCAGAGCAGACTGCGTATCGTCTCTGTGTTGTGTTCTCTCTGCGGTGCCAACGGCGCCAGGTTTTGGTTGGTGCAAACATGCGGCCCCCACGACACATGTTTCCAAAAGCACCGTGGCCAGAATGATGAGTTCCACCACCTCGAACTCTGGGAATTAGAGCCACAGCTCTACCAGCACCCACGACTCGGCACTGGTTTGATGTCCTGCCAATTCATTGACAGCATAGGGCTGCCTATTGTTTTTGCGCAAGTTGGTGTGAACAAAGTTCACAATATCTGGCCGAATGGGAGCCTTGAACACAGCAGGCAAAGTGACATTTTTGCCAGATGATTCCCCCTTTTCGGAGTACACTGATATCAGTGGACGAGCACACGCCATGGTGTTGAGAGGAGAAAGCACGCTCCTCTCGGCCTGGCGGCTCCCACAGGAAAAGCAAGAATGCCTCTCTTTTATCACTGCTCTAAGGAAAAGACAGATGTGGGAGTGGCAGATAGGGTATCAATATTGGTATTTCTGGTAGTTTGATTTGTGATTCAGTTTACGTTGCAAATCTGGCAGCTACACAATTTCCCAAATGGAGATATGCCCACGTTCTGAGTTCTGTGGAGCACAGAATAAATCCACAGACACACTAAGGGTCCTCTGAGCAGTGATTCGATGCTTTCACTTAATGAAGGCGGGGCTCTGAATACGTGTGCTGGGGGCACCACTGAGCCCCAAAGGAGACCTGTCGTGTAGAAAAACAGGCTGGGTGTTGCTAGATCTTCTGATATTTTCAGAGAAGCTGGAAATCTATTGTTTTCTCCCTGTTGAAATGGCTAATTTTTTATATGTAACCAACAAATTCAATATTTTTAAAACTTTTGGGACAAATCAAAATACAGCTATAAACCGGATGTGACATACAGTGTTAATCTACAACCTGTATTATGGTTTCTCTAAAAAGGGAAAAGCTAATCAAAAAAGAAAGGCCTCTCCCCACAAATCTCAGAGTCAAACAGTGATAAAATGACTTACTTATATTTAACTTGATGTTCTAATACTTGAAAGCAGAAAAACTTTATGTGATCATCACTGAAAAAGAAAAAAGAAAATTAGATAAGCAAACTATAAATTGGGAAAAAAGAGAAAATATCAATGAACAACACAGTTGAA
The DNA here is from genome assembly GCF_022682495.2 of Desmodus rotundus. Taxonomy (NCBI): domain Eukaryota; kingdom Metazoa; phylum Chordata; class Mammalia; order Chiroptera; family Phyllostomidae; genus Desmodus; species Desmodus rotundus. The sequence continues at coordinate 142,559,629 of NC_071389.1, forward strand.
AAGTTTCTCAAATCAGACCTTTGGCATGCTTTCTACTTATTGACCTTATTTATTACATTCATGTCTATTTGTTTAAAAAGCTAAGAGAATTTTAAATATTATACAATATTCAATACCTCCACTAAATCTAGCAAGCAAAACAACCAAACAAATTAAGATTCACCTTAAGTACAGTGCTTTGCAAACAGGAGACACACCCCCTAAATTCCAGATGTTAGGTTTCCTGGAAAACTACGAAACCCTGGGTGTTAAAGTGACTGACAGAGGTTGCATTAAACCAGAGATGGCCATCACAGTCATACCTAAAATCCAACCCTAGACAGTTCTACTGCAGCCACATCCCAAACAAGCGGAGTCACCTGGACTGGCAGTCTAGCCTCAAAACTCATTCAGAAAACCGAGCTACACATATATGGCCCTTAAAAGGGGAGCAAAAACCAGTATCCACCAATTAGCGACTTTCAACCGTCTCTTAAGGGGTGAGCCAGAGTTGCAGTGAGCCAGCTAGAAACTCTGATAAAGTCCCTTTAATGAATAACAATCTATTCATCCAAGGTAGTTGGTTTGAGCCAGGCTTAGTCATGCAACAAATTTTTCATATAGAAAGCTAACTGGTCAATGTAAGACTGGAGATGTTATCTTCATTTAGAAAATATGAATTAACCAAACAAAGTATTTTCACCCATAAGATGAAACTTAATCTCTTAGAAGTTGTTTAAGTTAGGTTAATACTTTATACACACACACCCACACATTTTATTGATTATGCAATTATAGTCATCCTAATTTCCCCCCTTTGCCTCCCTCCACCTGGTACCCCTCATTCCCTCTGGCACCCCCAGTTCATGTCCATGGGTGGTGCATATTACTGTGGGCAACTGTAAAACTGTTATTACAGTTGTCCCAATTTTTTCCCCTTTGCCTGGTATTCCCTCTAGCAATTCCCCTCAACCTTAGTTCATGTCCATGGGTCACGTGTAGATTCTTTGGTCCATTTCCTATAATGCTTTTTTTTTTCCTATACTGTTTTTAACATGCCCCTGTGTATTTTGTGTACCTATCAATTTGTACTTAACCCCTACACTTTTTCCCCCATTTCCCCCCTTCCTTTCCCCAGCTGATGACCCTCCAAATGATCTCCATACCTATGATTGTTTCTGTTCTGCTTGTTTACTTAGTTTTTTAGATTCAATTATTGATAGTTGTAAATTTACTGCCATTTTAATGTCCATAGTTTTGATCTTCTTTTTCTTAATTAAGTCCCTTTAACATTTCACATAATAACGGCTTGGTGATGATGAACTCCTTTAGCTTTACCTTGTCTGGGAAGCACTTTATCTGCCCTTCCTTTCTAAATGATAGCTTTGCTGGATACAGCAATCTTAGCTGTAGGTCCCTGCTTTTCATCACTTTGAATACTTGCCAGTCCCTTCTAGCCTGCACAGTTTCTTTTGAGAAATCAGCCGACAGTCTTATGGGAACTCCTTTGAAGGTAACTCTCTGCTTTTCTGTTGCTGCTCGCATGATTCTCTATCTTTAACCGTTGGCATTTTAATTATGGTGTGTCTTGGTGTTGTCGTCTTTGTGCCCATCTTGTTTGGGACTCTCTGTGCTTCCTGGATTTGCATGTCTATTTCCTTCACCGGATTAGGGAAGTTTTGTTTCATTATCTTTTCAAATAAAGCTTCAATTTCTTGCTCTTCCTCTTCTCCTTCTGGCACTCCAATGATTTGAATGTTGGAACATTTGAAATTGTTGGAGAGGCTGCTTATACTATCCTTGATGTTTTGGATTCTTTTTTCTTCTTGCTGTTCTGATTCAATGTTTTTTTTTCTTCCTTATGTTCCAAATCATTGATTTGATTCTCAGCTTTATCCACTCCATTCTTGGTTCCCTGTAAATTTTTCTTTATTTTACTAGGTATAACTCTCATTTTTGCCTGGGTCTTTTTTATGCTGTTGAAGTACTCAATGAGTTTTCTGAGCATCCTTATAACCAGTGTTTTGAATGCTACATGTGATAGATTACTTGCCTGTTTTGTTTAGTTCTTTTTCTGGAGTTTTGTTCTGATCTTTCATTTGTTCCATATTTCTTTGTCTCATATTGGCAGCCTCCCTGTGTTTGTTCCTATGTATTTGGTAGAGCTGCTCTGACTCTCTGTCTTAGTAGTATGGCCGATTGTAGAAAAGTGCATCAGTTAAGTTGGATGGGGTGGAGCCTTAGGTAATCCCCATGGCGGGGCAACCCATGTGTACCAGGTTGATGGAGTCTCTGATATTGTGCCGCTGATTTGTGGCTTGGTGTGGGGAGGGCTCAGAAAAGGGACTATGCTGCTGCCTGGCCCTTGGAGTTTTGTTTGGGAGGAAGCTGTTGGCCAGCACTCGCCCTGAGCCAGACACTTCAATTTCTCCCTGTATACTACTGGTGCCCTTCCAGCTACTGCCCTGATGCTGAAGCCCAGAGGGAGCGAGTCTGCTTAAGTGTTAAGCCTTGCAGGCGCTTTAAGAGGAGACTCCCAAGAATCCCTCAGTTTCTTCTGCTGCCCCAATCCCCACTGGTTTTTATAGCCAGAAGTTATGGGGACTTACCTTCCTGGCACTGGAACCCTGGGTTGGGTGGTCTGGTGTGGTATTGGGATCCCTCGCTTGCAAGGTATCCCTATTGATTTTTATTCATTTAGGGTGAGGGACTAGCCCGTTCCACATCTCCAACCCTACCCATCTGGATTAATGTGACTTCTTTAATTCCTTGGTTGTTGGACTTCCATACAGCTCAATTTTCTGACGATTCTGGGTGACAGCTGTTTCGTAGTCTAGTTGTAACTTTTGCTGTGGTTGCATGAGGAGGCGACCTGTGTTTACCTATGCCTCTGTCTTGACCAAAAGTCTGATCTTGGTTAAAGTTAGGTTTATTGAGCATCTCTTCTAAGATCTTAGGGTTTCTACATTTATCATCGATGACAGTGAAGCCTAAACTTGTTATACAAGACTTCGATTTCCTACTCAAAAAATAAACTGCCCTGGCCTGGTATCTCAGTTAGTTCTAGCGTCACCCTAATACACCAAGGTTGCGGGTTTGATCCCCCGTCAGGGCACACACAAAAACCAACCAGTGAGTGGATTAATAAGTGGAACAACAAATCAATGTTTCTCTCTCCCTCCTGCTCCCCCCCCAAAATCAATAAATAAAAATTAAAAAAATAAACTATATGAAGCCTTTACTTACTAACCAGTCCTTATTTACTCTAAAACATACAGATGTTCTCAACATCAACTTTTTCCCTAAAATGGAGCACTTGGTTTCGGCTGTAAAACTGTAGTAACTGATACCCACAGCATGCTGAGAACTCCACTAGGAGCCATCACTAACTGCCAGGAACTTCTCACAGAAGCAAGGTGTTTGCCTGTAGCCAGCCAGTTGTGTTTCCCTATGATACAACTATGCTAGTTGTATCTCTTTAGTAATTAAGTTAGTTATTATATAAACTAATGACATGACTATGATGAGAGTTCTTATTTTTGTAAAAATTAGGTTGAATGCTCTAGAAAGACTTCCTAGGAATTCAAATTGCAGGGGGGAAGCCCTTGTACATATGTGATGTGGGCTAGATAATAACCCCAAGACTTGGAGAAGTGGGAGCAAAGAACTAAAAACTTTAGGAACCTGCATTCATTGTTCCTCAGTCCACTACAGAGATGCAAAGTGGGAACTGCAGCGGATGGATGACGGATCTGATCAACATAAGAAATATGAAGCCTGTACACAAAGAGAAGACCTTGGTCCAGCATCAAGACTGGTAACTGAATGCATATATTCTTTAAATTAAAATAAAATTTACGATTACCTCCTTTAGCAACTTCTCAGAAAACCAACTATCATTCACATCAAAAGAAAATAATGAGTTTTTACCCTACCGTATTCCAGTTGGATCTGTGGACAGGTACATGGCATAAGGCAAAGGACAGTTTTACTAAAAGGTCAATCTTGGAATGGCCAAATTATTAGTTTACTATTTTTTAAAAATTTCTACCCTTGAGTGGTTTCCGAAAACACAAACCAAAACAAAATGTTTACAGGGAAACATTCTCCAAATACAGGTAAATTTAACAGTCCCATCAAGTTCACAGAAATTCAAATTCTGAGAACCATGTAAATTTTGTTTTCATACCTGTATGTCCTCTGAGCTAAAGCTTCTGCACACACCTGCCAGGCATCTGGGGAGATCTTTAACTGCTCAAAGTAGGCCAGGGCCTGCAAGACGGCAAAGCAAAAATGCACTGGACTGTCGATCTCAATGCCCTGTCAACAGTACACGACTACTCTGTGAGTCACAGACCTAGAACAAATCAGGGACTCTAACGAAAAATAGCTAAGATGTTGAATTTGGGCATCTGAATATGTGCCACTTAGTGATCACTCTAGAAAAAAAGGTTAAATAAAAGACAAATCCATCAGTTAGATACTCAAACCTGTTTTCCTACAGTCAAGGAGACAACACAAAAATGCCTGTCGGACCTCACTGGATTATTAGGTGGCTTGACAAAGAAAACATACAAGTGCTTGTCAAAAGCAATTTAAAATGCTACATAAAGGGTATTTTTCTTATTTAGTAGCAAATAGGCTATTAAAGAGGTGATTATAAAAGACAAAACATACTTCAATGCCATTTGGTCTAAAATTAAACAGAGGAGACTGTTTCAATTCAACTGTATTATGTAAATTCCCTAAAATGTAAGATAAAAATCGGAGTAAAACTGCATGATATGAAGGTGAGAAAGTACTCAAATAACTGACAGAGTCAAAGCTTTAGGCAACGTGTTTCTCATACCTCTATCCTGAATTCAGGGCCTTGCTCTAAAGCATGTGTACTCTCAATGAGCACGAAGTCTGTGTGCTCTCTACGAGACTGCTGGGGAAACGAGGAGTGACTTCTGCGACTCTTCCATTTGCACGTCGCAAATGGCATCAATGACAGATGCAGGTTTCACATACGACAATGGACAAATACTAATCTCAACAACTTGTGAAAAGTATCATAAACATAAACAGCCAAGAAATTTACATATAAACTAGAAACACTGCTAGAAGATTTTTAAAGCAATTACTTACTGATACAAACCCTGACATCAAGTAGAAGACGTATTAAGCATTAGTGGAACCTAATTTCGATTAGTCAATACACTAATTTGTTTTTGTTAGTTGAATTTATTGGGGTGACATTAGTCAATAAAATGATGTCAATTTCAAGTGCACAATTCTATAATAATTAGTCAATATTTTTTTAAAAATGTGGTTTGTGTCCCATTGGTGGTAAAATCAATTTTATCAGTCTGGAGTAACAATTTAACAAATAAAACAACAGAAAATAGCAGAGTGCACTGCACTTAGCAAGAATAACTATTATTTTGTGTAACTTGTTTTAGTTATGAATTTGTGTATGTATTTATATACACTTATGCATATTACCTATACACTGGGTCAAGAGGTGCAATTATTTTTTCCTTTGGATTAGAGGTTAAAAAAAAAAAGCAAAACCCCTGCTTTTTTAGGTGCTAGTTTCCTGTATTATGTAATTGTATGAATGAGGAAATTGGTTTTCTTTGTGGTCTCAGTGGCTGCTGCCACTGGCAGAGAACCAAGATAAACGAAGGTGTGGAAATGGAGATCCCCAAATACTATCCGAAGTATAAATAATAATTATCTTTAGAAAATAAAAATAAAGGAATATAAGCAGCTGCAAAAGAATATAGTTCAGTTGTTATGTAACAATATTTCATGAAACCTAGGGTTTCCTCAGGACTACCTCAAGGGCCAGGGCAGGCGAAAAGGTGGAAGTTGTATTACTACCTAATATTTCACTTACCAAAAAAAGGGGAGTGGGGACGCAGCTGTTAGAATTGTCACTGACATACCATTTTCTTTAAATAATAGCAACTTTTAAGCCAAAGACAGATATCCTATTCACAAGAAAAACGGATTCAATAGCTAGAAAGTTTTCAGTGTTTAACTAGATTTTGCACTCTAAATGCATGTTACCAGCATTTAAAAAAAATTTTTTTCTGGCAATGATGAACAAATCAAAGCTTTTATTACATTGTTCTGCTATCTCATACCTTCTTTTTAATGGTCTACTGTCTTCAAGTGGCAACGGAGTCAGTTTACCTACATTTTCTGCCCACGTAGGAAACAGAGAACTATGTGGGTTGGCAGTCGTTTACCTGACCACCAAGCTGAATTAAGTTCCCACTACCGAACGCCAACATCAGGACCATCAGAACTCACCTTTCCTTGAGATTCCTTCTTTTTCATCCTAATTGCCACTCAGGCTGGATTAATGAGGTGTTGAATCAAGCCTGGACTATAGACGCCTGTGACTTACAGAACCCATTTTTATTGATGAAAAGCTAACTTCTGCATTAAAAACACTAACAATGTATTGGTTTTACTTTTTTGAAAAGAAAATCATGGCACATTTAAAAACAACTGTCAGATGGTAAATTAAAAAAACAATTTCCTAAAAGGAACATCAAAAAACAACAGAGAAGGCTAATAACCGAATACTAAAAAAGGTTTTCAGTTATAATGACCACGCAATACCAACCCAGAATAAAGGGAAAGATCTGGGATGCTTCAACTATGTGACTAAGGGCTTAAAGGAGTTAAACTTCTATGAAAGGGAATATTTGTCTACGCACACAAGACTTAGACTTTTAATGTCTTTTCATGTCCTATGTTGCAATTAACTAGATATTTAATTCTCAATTACTGTTATTTCTCTCTATCTGTAGGGCTGGTTGCTTATTTAACAGCAGAGGCGTGTACATAGTGCTATGTTAAAAGGTACCTGGAATTTTTTTTATTATTAAAAAAAATTCTGTTTTAAAGCACAATAAAAAATGCTGTCACATTTAGTGAAACTTAACTTCATTTAGCTCATTTATAAAATACATCCTTTGCTATGAGAAGTAAAAAGAAGAGAATGCCTCTCCTTCCACTCATCTGATACTTCAAACTGCCCACACATCTTTAAATATTTAATTATAGGCTTGCTTTTTGGATTCTTTTTTTATCATCCAGCTACAGTCATAATTACAGGTGTAGACTACATTATGTTTAATTGTTTACGTTTACCCAAATACCCCAGCACTTCATATTGGACTCCATGTGATCACTTTAAGTAACCCAAGACATGGCATATCGTAACTGCTTATTTACATGTCGGCCTGAACTAAATAACTATCAGTAACGTGAGGATTAAACAACTTGTGTACCCCAAGCCATGAGCTGGGAAAATAAAATATGCATGTCTGCTACTATGGAAAGTCCCTTGGACGGTCCTTTGCATTACAGCTTTCAAATAATTATCAATGATGACTGATATGACACAAAGACCTACCTTGAATCACGTGAGATTTTAATACTTTTGTTGAGCCAGCTTAACAGAAAATAAATCACGACCCTCACTGTTTCTGTATTCAGAATATATTCATATACCTCAAATTTGATTACCTCTATTTATTTCTACCCAACTTAAACCTTTATCATGGCACGTGTTTGGTAGTTAAGTGCTCTAATCCAAATCTGTGGTAACATGCTTTAAAAAATTAAGCCGACTTAACTTACCCTTTGTCTGAAGTCTGAATCAGCATTTGGATTCAGTCCTAACAGAGCCTGTTCATCCATCCCTGCTGCTATCCGTGGAGTTTTCTGATCCCAACAGACGTGCCCTCGGATCCCACAGAAGAATCCACAAACATCTGGACACACGAAAGAGTGGAAAGGAAACAATACTTGATAAACAAAATAAATACTTATCCAGAGTACCGTAAGAAGGGGGTAACGTTATGGAAAGAAGTTTAAGTGTCAAAAAAACTTATTTTGAGCCCTGCCCAGTGTGGCTCGGTTGGTCGGGCATCATCCCGCAAAGCAAAAGGTCGTGGGTTCAATCCCAGTCAGGGCGCATGCCTGGGCTGTGGGTTCAGTCAGGCTAGGGTGCATACAGACAGGAAATGATTGATGTTTCTCTCCCTCCCTACCCTTGTCTCTAAAAATAAAAACAAACAAACAAAAAATCTTCTTTTGAAGCTATCCAAATTACAACTAAAGGAGCCTCAAGTCTCAAGAATGAGCCTGCTAACTATTGCACAAATGTATAGTTTCTAAAATCTGAAGTACGCCATTAAGGTTCTCAAATTTTATTTTTCAAGACCATCAAAAGTACAGAAGGTAATTTTCTACTTTATATAGAAGCATCTAATTTATGCAATGTTGTTATGTACTATCTCCAGTACATACTTAAAAATGAAACTGCAACTGTACTTAAAAAATGACAAATCTAGATTATGCTAATTATAATTGCCTACTTCCATGTATCAGTACCACGAGCTTAAGAAAAATCAGAACGCCTGGCTAAGTAGTGACCTCAGAGTTCAATAACCTTAATGGAGTGCCTACAAGTACTTCCAGAGAAGTCAAATGAAAAGAGGAAGGAATAGGAGTGGGAAAAAAACACAAAACGGGTTAATTTAGCTTCTGAACAATGGGCTAGCTTTTACAGATCACTGCTCTTGCCAGCCAACTCTAGAAATGTATTTCAAAAAGTGTTTTTTAAAGGGATAGCGGGGAGAAGGGTTTTCAGGAACTACTATAAAGGACACAGGGACAAAACCAAGGGGGAGGGTGGAAGCAGGGGAGGGAGGTGGGTTTGGCTGCGGAGGGGAGAAAATGCAGACAACTGTAATTGAACAACAATAAAATAATTTAAAAATTGAAAAAAAGTGTTTTTTAATAAAAGCTATAAAAATTGACAACTTAATACTATTCTTATTTTAGAATATATTTTTTAAATTCTCAGGAAAGTAAGGCACTTTTTCACAATACAGTGTCTTAACATTCTCAAGTACGAACATGATAAACCCCAGAGACAACCTGGTTTCTGCCGGAATGCATATTTATTTGAGGAAGCAAGGAACAAACTCTAAATAATGTGAAAATCACAAGCATTCTCTCAAGGCCTGAGACAGGGAAGGCCAGGCCTTACTACTCCCATTTAAAAGGCTGTGGGGCCTCAATTTTTTTTTGTTGTTTGGTTTAATTATCATTAACAGAAGAGAAGATCAGAGCCTAAAGAGGCCAAGAGCCTGATGGGTGGGCAGTGGGGGCACAGCCACTTGAATTGGTGAGGCTGGGATCAGACCCAGGTTAGAGGACCCCCTCCTACAATACACTATTCCGTCTTCTCTGATAAATCAGAGTATGTGCTAAGTGCCTTGAAGACAGCAGACTACAGAACGGCAGTGTACCTCCCCACTGCCCTCAGGATTAAGATCCACTTGTGAACGACTCCTCACCAACCTGCACCCCCACCCAAGGCCAGTGGTATTCTGCCTTTCATCTTAGCACACACAGTCTTGTCTTGTTACTTCTTTAACCCGTGCCTGTCCTTCAGAATTCAGCCTAGAAGTCACCTCTTTCAAGGTTTCTTTGACCCCTATTGTCTGACTCTGCCAAACTGGATTAGATGCCCCTCCTAAGTGTTGATAGTCACTGCCGGCTTACTACTTTTCTCTCAGGAACCTTAAAGGTCAAGAACTGTCTTGAATACTCATCACTGTGTCCGTAGGATACAATATTTGGAAAAACCTGGATTTGTACTTCAATCTTGTCATTTTCAAGCTGGGGCCATGTGAACAGCTACAAAACGTGAAAGAGCACCCTTTCTACAAAACAGGAAAAAGTGCATCGGCCTCATAAAGTTGTAAAGACTTCAGTGAGGTAAGATATGTAAAGCATGTCTAGCACATAGTGAGTTCTCAATAGGTTTTTTTGCAATTCAGAACTAGGCATGTGGGGGATGGGAACTACTTGGAACATTCTAGATTTATCATATCATAGGAGTACCCTAGCATTTTAAACAGATGGGAAAACACAAAGGCATACCCATCCTGCCCCCACTTTCAGCCAAAAATGACAGGAAAATTCCCCTGAAAAATGCACACAGTTATCAAAGATAAATCTGAGCTTCTAGAAATCCCAGCTTGAGAAGTCCTATTAAAGATTCCTTGAATTTGACATGGTTTTAGGGAAAACTGCTCAAGCTTGGTGAAGTCCCTTAGATTTTACCAAGGGAGCAGTAAGTGGTCCTAAGATAAACCATGGCAAATAAAACTACCTAAGGAAACATAAACTTGTTACAGTTGTCAGTAAAGAAATACTCCTTCACAGAGATGGCACCTGGATGATAATCAATATGCAGTGGAACATGGGGAATTATCTACTGTGTGCAAACACCTTAAAAGCTACAACCTGTGTGAAAATGTGCCAATTTTCCCCGTAAAAGGCTGCGCGTGAACACAAGTTCTAACAAGACTGACTTGCAGGCTTAAACATTTGTTACAATGCGATAAACACCTCAATTACACATCTAGCAAATGTTATGGAGAAATACGAGCAACATAGTTAAAATATTAAGCCCCAACTTTTCCTGGATAGCCATTATATCAAGAATCATTATGGAAAAATTCCTCCACGCCTACTGAAAGCTGTTCAAAGACCAACACTGAATCTTTCCAGCTTTAACACCACGCTGACAAGTCGCTTTAATAAAACGTAACTTCCTCCAGTAAAAACTAATTAGCACTTTGAAAAAGTACTCCTTTTTCTTCTGGTTATAGGAAACATCACTCCTCCAGAATTGTGAGGAAGGGTCGAAAAGAAATGGCGTGTCCCTGCTGGCAAATTGCTATATAGAAATAACACTTTTTTTTGTCCTGGGGGAGGGGGGTGCGGGCGATCAAGTTTAAGCCCTCTGCAGGTGAGACATGCTATAAAACTATTACAAACGAGCTTGGTCATGTTTATTAAATTGGGGTCCACTACTGATGCTGGCCCTCCTTGGCCGGCCTTGTCCCCTTCTTTCCCCCAGATCCTCCTCTAAAGGAAGCCTCGTGGCAATGGGGGTGATGAAACACCCGGCAACGGGCGGCCACGCACTCGGGACACGCTCCGCGGCGGCCACAGCTAGTACGCACCCCCACCCAGCCTGCCTCGCCTCCGGTCGCACCTCCAGGGAGGGCCCCGGCCCGCACCCCGCCGCAGCGTGGGGGGCCTCCTGGACCAGCCTTCCAGACAACTTCCACATAGCCCTGCAGGGATCGAGCCGACTCCCAGTCCCTCCGTCCCCGAGCCCCAAGTCACCTTCCCTATCACTCCATCCCGCCTCCCCGCCGGTACTCCCGAAGACCGATCAGCAGAACGGAGCGGTGCCGCACGCTGGGAGCGGGGAGAACAGCTTTCGTCCTCGTCGCTGTCGTTCTCCGCCACGGCCGCAGGGCTAACGCCGGAGACCGAGCTGGCCGGGGCCAAGCGCCTCCCGCCGCTCCGCGTCCCCCGGCGCCTTCTCTTGCGTGGCACCGGCCCGGCAAGCTAGCAAAAAGCAGGCGGGTGGAGTCGGCGCCCCAGGAAGGGAAAGCGTGCGAGGGCCCAGCTAACGCAGCCGCCGCAGCCGCTGAGTCAGCGCGAAGCGCGTTCCCCGCGTCGGTGCCGCGCGGGCCAGGGCCAGCAGCCTCTCGGAGGGCGGACCGCAGCCCGCGGGCCGGGACCGGGGCAGAGAGACTACAAGTCCCAGCATGCACCGTGCAGGCGGTGCTTCCGGGCAATGGGGCGCGCGCGCACACACACGCTCCAGCGAGCTGGCCGGGAGGCGTGGTCGCCAGGGCGTGTGGTGCATGACGGGATGGGGCATGCAGCCTGAATCCCTCCTGTGGTCCTGATTCCTTTTCTGCACCAGTTAAAACCACTGTCGAGATCGTTCAGCACGTTCTGTAAAACTGGGTTCGTCAAGATAGTTGGTAGATCAGTCTACAGAGATTCGGTTGACGTGGTCCAAACCACGTGTGAGTCAGTTGTTTAATAGCTCTTCTATCGTCCCACATGTTACTCCCATGAGCGCTGAAAATTTTAAATTTCACTCTAAACGTAGTAATATTTGTCATTCATGAAAAAGAGAGCATTCTTAGGAAGTCTTACTTGTAGGTTCCTTCTATGGTAGTGTTACTTTACTGATTTTTTAACCGATTTATTAATTCATTAATAATGCATCGAGGCAATACAGGCTTAGGCTGCCTAGGTTTGAATTCCACCTCCGTGTCCACTAGTTGACCTCAGTTTCCGGTGCATTACATAATCTGTGCTTCAGTTTACTCATCTGTAAAGTGGGGATGATTCAGGTACTGACCTAAATGGCTTGTGAGGATCCAGTCAATGCAGGTGTTTCGCACACAATAAGTGTTTGATATTTAGGCTTCACTATTGATATTCAGTACGTGCTGAATACAGACTGGGTTGCAGTCACTGGGACTACAGTAGAGAACAAACTTGGGAAGGGGGAATGGGAAGAGACGCAGAATAAAATTAATGTAACAGCCCTGGCAGGCGTGGCTCCATTGGAGCGTTGGCCCCCCCACTATAGGGTCGCAGGTTCCATTCCAGGTCAGGGCACATACCAAGGTTGCGGGGTCCTTCCCTGGTCGGGGTGCGTGCGTGGGAGAGTGACAATTTGACAGCTACATTTTAGTGACCCGTAATGTGCATGACACTGCATGAGGCATTTCATATAGAAAGTCTTGAATTGGTTTTGCATCAGTTTGTAATTTACTTGCTCCGAATGTCAGGCTAGGACTCCTGTCTCTGTTTCAGTGTATCCCCAGAGGGTAGGTTACAACTCAATACGTGAATCCTTGCGTGGATTCTTACGTTAGCCTGCCTTATTGAGTATTCTCTGCCTTATTAAGTAGGGAGTGGTGACATTTTTGCAGTCAGTTCATCATGAATTCCTTCTGACAAACTGGTGTTAACTTGGCTTCCTAGGCACCATCACTGGGCCCAAGTCCCTATACTGTCTCTCTGTCACATCTACCCTTTCTGTTCCTGTTCTTACTTCCTCTGTCTTAGATTACACCTTCAGAGCTTCTCTCCTGGACTTAAGAAAACATTGAAAGAAATTTATTCATTACTCCATATAGTACTTTCATAATCAGAAAAAAAACTTTAAAAGACTACACAACCTACTTAATGGGAGAAGATATTCACAAATGATACATCCGATAAGGGGTTAATATCCAAAATATATGAGGAACTCATATAACTTAACACCAAAAAAGAATCCAATTAAAAAATGGTCAGAAGACTGGAATAGACATTTCACTAAAGAGGACATACAAGTGCGCTGGCTGGTGTGGCTCAGTTGGCTGGAGCATCATCTATAAACCTAAAGGTTGAAGGCTCCATCTTGGTCAGGACACACGCCTAGGTTGAGGGTCCGGTCCCAGTCTGTTCCTGGTTGGGGCGTGTTTGGGAGGCAACCAATCAATGCTTCTCTTTCCCTCTCTCCCTTCCTCTCTCTCTAAAAAGCAATGACAAAATGTCCTTGGGTGTAGATAAAAATAAATAATTTTAAAAAGGGGCATATAGATGGTCAACAGATATGAAAAGATACTCAACAAATTAAAACCACAATGAGATGGTACCTCATTGTGGTTTTAATTTGCATCTCTCTGATGGCTAGTGATGCTGAGCATCTTTTCATATGTCTCTGGGCCCTCTGTATGTCTTCCTTGGAGAAGTGTCTGTTCAAGTCCTTTGCCCATTTTTTAATTGGGTTGTTTGTCTTCCTGGAGTGGAGTCGTGTGAGTTCTTTATATATTTTGGAGATCAGGCAAAATATAACCAGAGACATTGAAGTTAAGAACAATCTAACAATAGCCAGGGCGGGGGTGGGGGGTGGGGGCGGGGACAGTGGGTAGAGAAGATTACAGGAACTACTATAAAGGACACATGGACAAAACCAAGGGGAAGGGTGGAGAGGGGGGAGGGAGGTGGGTTCAGCTGGGGTGGGGTGGAGGGATGGGGAGAAAAGGCACACAACTGTAATTGAATAACAATAAATAAATTAAAAAAAAAAAAAAACCACAATGAGATATCACCTTACCTGTCACCACGGCTATCATAAAAAAAAAATCAACAAACAACAAGTGCTGGTGAGGATGTAGGGAAAAGGGAAGCCTCAAGCACTGTTGGTGGGATTGTGGATTAATGCAGCCACTATGGAAAGCAGTATGGAGATTCCTCAATTGCCACATGACCCAGCAATTCAACTTCTGGATATTTATCTGAAAAAAACCAAAAACATGAATTCAAAAAGATACAGGTACCCCTATGTTCATTGTCGCATTATTTGCAACAGCCAGGATATGGAAATAACCCAGGAGTCCATCAACAGGTGAATGCATAAAGATGTGGCACACACACACACAAAACACACACATAATGAAATCTTAGTCAGCAAGAAAAAATAATAAAATCTTGACATTTGTGACAACATAGATGCATCTAGAGAGCATTATGCTAAGTGAAATAAGTCAGACAAAGAGAGACAAATATCATATGCTTTTTTCCTTTTCTTAAGATTTTATTTATTTATTTTGAGAGAGAGGGGAAGAGAGGGAGAAGGAGAGGGAGAGAAATTGGGGCCTGTCCAGTAACCCAGGCATGTGTCCTGACCTGGAATGAACTGGAAACCTTTCAGTTCGCAGGCGGGTACTCAACCCACTGAATCACACCAGCCAGGGCCAAATATCATTTCACTTATATGTGGAATCTAAAAAAATGAAACAAATGAATAAACAAAACGAAAGGGAAACAGACCCATACATATCGGACAATGGTGGTTGCCAGGGGGGACAGGACCAAGGAATGGGTGAAATTTAAAAGATAATTAATTTTTAAAAACTGACTACAATAAAAGGAAAAAAGAAATAGTTTCATTCACTCTTTGAGTATTTGTTGAAGGCTACCTCCCTCATAAAGTATTTCCAGATTTCCTCAACCAGGCTTTTTTGATGATTTCTTTGATGTTGATTTTTTAAACCACTCTTATGTCATTAATATATTTTAATATGTTCTTGTTTTATATTAAATTTGTGTGGTTATCTCACTCACCTATTAGTCAATTCTTGAAGACTTAAAATGTATTATCCTGATTCTGTTTATGGGTAATAACTTCTGGATAAATATTTGTGAAATGTATTAAATTGAACCAAAAATAATATAATTTTTAGTTGATCACTACTGAGTCCTGTGTCAAATTCTCTTATGCTTCATTTCAATGCTTGTTAAGCCTAGTGCCATTGTCACTAAAAGCTCATTCATGATGGGTTTCCTGGCAGAAAGAAGTTGAAAAATAGGTCAGGTAAACTATTTTTATTGATTCTAGTCCATTCGTTGGTTTCTCTTAGAGAAAGTGGGTGTAAAGCAGGAAGTCTCAGGCAGAATAGAGCATTATAGCATTATTTAATAAAAGAAACAGCTTTTCTTTTTAAAACACCTTAAAAATTTTTTATTACAAAGTGATACATACATTTCATTAAAATTTGAATATTCCATGAACATTTAATGCTGAATGTGAAAAGTCCTTCATGATCCCACATCCCCCAAGAAACAGCTTTTCTTAACCCAAAGCCCCTGCACGGTCCCTTTAACTTCATTACAATGCCAATTGATTGCTAACTGTAGATATTTAAATGGTCAGTATACATGAACAACAAGTAGAGGCATCAAGAGATTCCTAAATCAGACACAATACAAATTCAGGTTCTATTTACCTACTACAGATTTCAAGTACCTTTCTATGCATACAGTCTTTAGTTTCAAGCTGAGAGATGGGACATTTGGGGTCCATAGGTCCATTGAAAGGTAATTCTTGTTTGAAATTTTTACAGAGTTCTTTTGACCTATGGCCCACTAATCACTTCTCTACCAAAAATGCAACGAAAAACAAGTAAAAACTTTTTGTTTGTATGTGTGTGCATGTAGATTACACTTTTGTCCTGCACCTTAATTTAAAGTTTAAAAAGTTCGCCTAGTGTGCAACAGAGAAGAATTTGATATTATTTTCTGTATGGGGGACCAAATGACTATGTATGTACCAGGAAATCACATATTGTTCCATTTATTTTTAGAACACTTATATAGTGTTATACTCAGGTACACTGTACTCAAGTGCCTTTTTAAAGTACTTCAGAAACATTGTTAATTCTCATAATAACCCTATAGGGTTGGTACTATTACTTAATTTTACAGATAGGGAAACTGAGGCACTGAGAGATTAAAGTAATTTGTTCAAGGTCATTTAGCTATTGAGTGTGAGAACTAGAATTGAACCCAGGTTATCTGACTCTGTGCTTATAACAACTGTCCCTTCAAACTAAGTGAATTGACCTAAGGCTAACTCTGTTCTTCTGGTGAAAGTCCTGCTTAGGGAGAGAGCCTCAGGGGATTAGTTCCAGGTAAATAATGTTTCACTTCTTTTGATAGTTTTATCAAGAATCATCTATTAGGTGCCTGGTTATACGGGTATGTACCAAATGCTTCTTGAGTTTGGACAGACATAGAAGAGGAGGAAGTTCCATCTTGGGTGTATTTGTTAACTTTACCAAAAGATAAGGGACTATGGATACTTCGCATGTCTACAGTGCTCTTAGAATTCATACTCACTGCGTTGGTCCTCACACTAACTCTTTGTTGGCAGGGCAAATATTAGTAGTTTCATTTTAAGGATGGTAAAAATTTGAGGCTCAAAATTGTTAAGCGACTGTCCAAAACCCTCAGATGGTGAGCAACAGGGTTAGCACTCTCATCCAGTTCTCCCAACTCCAAGTTCAGTAATCTTTCTCCTGTACTGAAGTCCTTTCCTACGGTCTGAACTTTGCTGCTACGTTGGCA
This sequence comes from Desmodus rotundus, assembly GCF_022682495.2. Lineage (NCBI taxonomy): Eukaryota > Metazoa > Chordata > Mammalia > Chiroptera > Phyllostomidae > Desmodus > Desmodus rotundus. The sequence continues at coordinate 142,576,408 of NC_071389.1, forward strand.
ACAGTGCAGAACACCGAGTGCCTGGAAACCACCACACTGCCTGCTCTGAGTGCCACAAAGTGAAAGGTTTAACCGAGGCCATGAGCCACCGATCCCTATGTCAATTCCCTTCATGTGCTTCATCTTAACCTTTGTTAAACCCATTGCCCTTGTCACCAAAAGCTCACTTTTGATGGGCTTCTAGGCGGATGGCTCAGGTATGCTGTCTTTTCTGCAATGTCCAGACATTCTGTTTCTCTTAGTCCTGGGTATGAAGCCTGAGAGACACCTAATAGCAGCCTGGGGTGAGGCCTTTTCCCATACTTGGGCCTCAAGCTCCACCTCTGATACAGCCATTTCCCTGTCAGCAGCTCTTGGGAGATGTGGCTCTTTGGCAAAGGTGAAGCGCCTTTGCCTTCCTTGGTTTGAGGTAACAAACTCTGTCTAGAGTGGTTTATATAGGGCATAGTCTTTATTCTAGAGGAAATAGCCATGCCTGTTGAGTCCACTTTTCATTCAGTTAATGAAGTTCTGAGAAATCAGACGTATGATCAGATTCTAAGAAAACTTTAAATGCTAGGTCATTTAAGATTTTTATCAGCAGGTGGCACTGCTCTCTTTCCTCAGCAAATACAGTTTTTCCAAGAAAACACTGGCTTTTTCTTTGTTGCTATTGAGTTCCTTAGGCTTGTTTGGCCAGACACAAACGTTTCTTCTGAGTTCCCTTTTGTAGGGATTTAGTCTACAATATCTGTTTATGCGGTTTAATTTATTTATACCCTCTCTCCACAAAGGATTTGAAATTGCTTACAACGTACAGTATATGAGGAAAAGGAGACTAGAACTTGCGATAAAGAACATATAACTTGATTCTGGGTTGTGGGTAGCTGGAGAAAAAATACACACACACACCGTATTTTGCCATGTATAATGCACACTTTTGCCCAATTTTTTTAAGGGAAAAATAAAGATGTGCATTATACACGCACAGCGCTAAAACGTGGGTGTGCATTATACGCGGCGAAATACCAGGTCTTTGGGTGAATGACTTTTTTAGGATTTGAAATGAAAATGAATGTTCTCACCTAAGATTAAGCAAGTTTCTGTTGTACTCTTCTCATCTCTCTAACCTGTTTTGTAATATTATTCCTCTTCTATCAAATCTAAGCTGTGCTTTCACTACCCCGCAGCCTCAAGGCTGCGTAATTAGCATTTCTGAGCCTGTAAGCTTCAATTTTTCAAGATGCGGTCCTCACCCGTTCATTCATTCGTCCTACACAGATCAAGTTCCAACTCTTTCCAAGGCCTTGTCCTGGGTATTGGGACCACAAATATACCCGTTAGGTAGCTTTGGCTGTGCCCAATCAGTTTGTGATAGGATACTCTTCTCTCAGAGAGCTTTCAGCTGGCTGGAGAAAGAAGACCTGTGTTCATACTCATTAAAATTAGACATTAGAGAGCTATTGCAGGCAAAGTTATAATCAAATGATAAATCTTTGTGATGGGTCTTACTAGGGATTTATGAGTGTTCTGCCTATATAAAAAATAAATCGGTAAATTTCATCTCATTCAAGTTTCTAACAGAAAACCGGAATGAAACTGCTGCTTCAATACAGTAAGGAACGGCTCGGGCTGCAGTAGCTGGGGTAATTGGGGTGTGGGCGCTCTGGGAAGAGGGGCCCACGAAGCCCCGACGCTTGGCTGGAGGGACCAGCATCTTTCCACAACCGGCTCCCCGCCCCCGCCGCACTGTTCTCGGAGGTTGGGGCAAGGATTGCTCAGGAGGGATCCAGGGAGCCACCCTCCCGAGTCGAACTCCAAAGCTGGGGGCCCAGTTCCCTGCGCTCCGGGTGGGGGGCAGGTGGCAGCGGCTTCTTGGCGTTCGCGGGTTTCACCAAGGGCCGTGCAGAGGCGGGGCGGGCCCAGCGTCCACAGTTCTCGGTACTCCGCCCCCGCGGTCCTGCATACCCGGTCCCGCATACCCAGCCCCGCAGGGTCCAGCGTCCCAGTGCGCTCCAACAGCCACTGGCACACATTCCTGCACCTGCATCTGGCGCCCGAGGTCTACGACGCCAGCCGCATCTACGAAGTGCATTGTGGTGTCGGACTGAGAGAGGCACTCGTTACAGTACTTGGTCCTGGCGACCAGCTCATCTACCTGACCCAGACTCCGCCCCAAGTCCAAGTGGCAGGTGGTGCCGCTGCGGGACCTCGTGGCCATTGATCTGGTGAGGAGCGTGGGTGGGCAGGCGGGTTCTCGAGAAACTCCTTCTTGGGCCCTCCAATTCGAGCCCTCCTGCACATGGGAAGGAACAGGAGAGGAAGACCTTCCTCTTCCTCCCTGGACTCTCGAACTCTCTTTAACTTCCTCCAGTACTAGCAGCCACATAGGGAAACTGTGGATTGCTTATGCACTTCCTATACAGATGCCTTGCCCGTTCTCACGGTGTGTACCGGTCGTCCCACCCAAATAGGGCTACAGATTTGAGAACGTAGCCCCCTATCAAAAGTGTGTTTGCCAGTCATTCGTTCTTTCAGTGTGCTCCTAGCCTGTGCCAGGCACTGTGCTACACACTTGAGGATGCAAAAATAAAATAGGTCTCTTTCCTAGAGACCGATGCCAACAAATGCCATGTGACACCTTTGGTAAGTGCTCTTGCGCCTTGTTTACTTTTTTTTACTCTCCAGCGTGTACAGCAGGTTAAGTGCTCAGTACGAATGAGTGAAGGAATGGATGCATTCATGAGATGCGAACAGGATGCCTGACAATCTCAAGCGGGTTACTGGATCCAAACTGGGCTCAGGTCACGATGGAAAAACGTCCTTGGCAGGACTGTCAGCAGGGTGGAGCCTTGAAGGAGATACAATCTGGCACAGCCACGCCTTGTCCCGGTTTTTAGTGTGCTGCTACTGTATCCCCTTTGCTCCAGGAATAGATTTACCTTATCAAACAGCAACAGATTGGAAACAGTCTCTCTTCTCCAGTTACTATTTTTCCTCCCTTGGCTCTTTTTGTCTGAGCTGCTCTCCATGTGTGTTCTTTTTTCCATCGGGGACAGGCATCCAGCCTTGTTTATTTTTCCCCTTGTCTGAGTCTCTGTGTTCCCCCCTGGGGGAGAGGTTGGTCAGACTCTTAATGGGGCTGTTTTGCCAAGAGAAGCAGAGCTTGTGTGGAATAGTCTCTAAGAAGAAAAAAAAATTAATGAAAAAAAATTCCATTTTGCCACTTAAAATATCTCTGGGGATAATATCTCAGTGCAAATTTATTCTTTTTAAAAAAAAAATAAAATGTGGGAAGTAAAACTGCCTTTTCCCCTACTGTCACTATTTCTATTATCTTGCACTAAAATTAAAAAAATTGAATTTCCTTTACCAAATGTTTTTTAATAAAACATTAAATGCTCAGCTTTCTCTTGTGTCTGGTAAACATTTATTGTTTTGACAAAAGGCAATGACTTTAGAATTTGGTTACTCTGCCCAACAAGAGACAGTCCGCGCATGCAGTAGTTGTGATGTATCTTTCTTTCCGAGCTGTTAGAACCTGAAAAGTCCAGTGGAGCCCTCCTGAGCCAAGAATCCTACAGGAAAGCTTACCAATCAGTTTGGTTATACTTCATGTACAAAATTTACCTTTCGGGCATATAGACGACTGTGTAATGTCCATAAAGGCGCTACACAAATCCAAGATTTCAGCACTGCTGACAGAGTTTAACTTTGGCTGACGTTGTCGAAGGCAGATTAATGACCCCAAAAAGGTAGCCCTGGGACCTGTGCATATGTTACATTACACAGGGGAACTAAAGCTGCAGGTGGAGTTCAGGTTGTTTGCTAATTAACTAATTTTAAAATAGGGAGATTATTTTGGATTATGAGTGGGCCCAAGGCAATCACAAAGTCCATAAAAGTGGCAAAGGGGGGCAGAAAAAGAGTCAGCAGCAGAGTGACGCAGCATGAGAAAGGCTTACTGCTTTGAAGGTGGAAGGGGGCCACGGACCACGGGGTGTGGGCAGCCTCTAGAAGCAGGAAAAAGCAAGGCATCAAGTTTGTGCCTCCAGCAGGAATGCAGTCAGCTGACGCCTTGATTTTAGCCCAGTGAGGCCCATCTCAGACTTCTGTGCTACAGAACATAAGAGAATACATTTGTGTTGTTCAGTGCCACCAAGTCTGTGATAGTGCATTGCAATAGCAACTGGAAATTAATACAGCAGTTTCCCCTATTATGGTGCTTTAAAGTGGGTAATTGTTTTGAAAAATACTGTTTCAGTGAGAAATAAATATAATCATGTCAAGCACAAATTCCTTAACAGTCGCTTTTTCTGAGTTTTAATAAAATAGTTCTGGGGTTATTACTATACTTCATGGCTTGTACTAGGCTGCATTGGATGTGTGAAAAACGGGTGTTGTCACGGAACTGCTTTATCTGGCATCAGTTAATAACCACAGAGGTAGTGGACTGTCGTCCCCCTGAGAACTCTATGCCCTTACTTAATACCGCAACATAGAGAATTTTCCCGCTTTCTGGGCTCTATCTCATGTAGTTGTCCTCCTATCCGCGCTCACAAAAGGCCAGAACCGCGATTGGGTGCAAGGGAGATTTCCTTTGCATCAAAGATCAGCGTAAAGTGCACTTGGGGATCTCAGTAGGCATTCGATGGTTCATCCCCTGAAAGTTTCTGCAGTTGCTTGGGCAGAGCTTTTATAAAAGGCAGGCATTTTCCTTAAAAGTTACTTTTGAAATTATTCTCTAGAGTTTTCTGCTCTTGTGGTATACATCAAAACACTATCTTTATGTGCTTCTAAGATTAGACACATTGTTCAAGTGTGAGAACCAAATATCTAGAACAGTCTGTGAATTTCCTGTGGGTTCATTCCATCCCAACAGCTCCAGAGAGAAGCAACTCTCTCAGCTCCAGCAGCCCTACCCGCCGTGTCTCGCCTTTCTCTGTGTCCTTTCCCCGCTGCCGCCTCACTGAGTGTCTGGGCTCCAGCCATCCCCGGCTCCATGTGGCTTCCTGAACAAACAACAAAGGTACCTTTTACAGCTTGGCCTGTTTGCTTGCAGTGTTCATGCCCTCCTCCTTGTTCAAGGTTGTTCAGATCATCATATTTACAGTCCTTTTTCTCCTCTTCCTTTTTCTTCTCTTGGTCTTCCTCCTGCTTTAAAAAATATAATAAACATTCTTAGCATAGAATGGTCACAGGCTTGCAGAAGAGACCACTGCAGTTTGCCAAATGATCCCTGCTTCCCCGCTTCCATAATCAGGTCCTACACATTTTCTAGGCTAAGTCCAAAGTCATTCTTTCTTCAAATCGCTTTTCCTTGACTGAGCCCATAATGGCAGGTTTTTGGGTCTGTTTTGTTCATTTCTGCAGCTCTGGTTCCTAGAACACAGCCTGGTACAGATAAGACACTCAATAAATACTTGTTAAATATTCAACATGATCTGTCTCCTGTCTCTTTTCTTTCTGAATTTATTATCTGCAGTATATACTTGGGCATTTTATACTACATTTTTATTCAGCCTTTGCTTTCCACCTGTATGGACTCGGTCAAGTTTGTTAACCTCTACTCTGTGCCCCGCGTCCTCCTCTGTAAAGTGGAGATGACAGCACCTTACTCACAGAGTGTTAGAAGCAGTAAATTAACAAATGTAACACTTAAAATAACACTTGGCACATGATAAGAGCTATATACATGTTAGTTATAATTAATAATCTTTATTCATATATGTAAAGTCAATTAAGTCTCCCCATGGATCTGTAAGTTCAACATTATTACCCCCTTTCCAAGGTAGGACATTTAGCTTTAGGAAATTTGGCAAGAAAATGACTTTTTGAGCATTTATTATATATTAGGTGTTTTGAAATACATTATCTCATTCTTCTTAGAAATCTGCCCAGTAGGTTTGACACATTTAATTGCGTTCAGAAACAGAATTCCTCATCTTCACCCCAAACGTGTTCATCCCTTAGCTTTCCCTGTTTTAGGAGATAATATTTTCCATCATCTTTAACTCTGTCCTTCTCTCCCACATCCCACATATCAGTACATCCTCTTTCTAAAAATGTATTCAAGCAACATTGGTTAATAACACTATATACACTTCAGGTGCATGTTATAATTCGATATCTATATACTCCACTGCATGCTCACAACGCTGCGTGTGGTTTCCTTCTGTTACCATGTATTTGACTCCCTTTACCCAGTTTACCCTCCTCCCACCCGCCTTTCCTTTGGTAACCACCATTCTGTTGTCTGTGTGTGACTTTGTTTTCGTTTGTTTTGTTAGCTCAGTTGTCACTTTTTTGTTTTATATGCTACATGTAAGTGAAGTCATTTGGTTTTTGTCCTTTCTAACGTTGCATTTAGCATAATACCCTCAAGAGCCATCCATGTTGTCGTGAGTGGCAATATTTCATCTTTTTATGGCCGAGTAGTCCTGCATCGTATGTGCACCACATTTTCTTTATCCACACATCCATCAATGGGCACTTAGGTTGTTTGCATGTCTTGGCTGTGGTCAATAAGGCTGCAGTGAACATGGGGGTCCGTACATCTTTACCAACTAGTGTTTCCATATTTTTTGGTAAATACCCAGAGGAGGAGTTGCTGGATCCCACGGTACTTCTATGCTTACTTTTTAAAGGAATGTGCATATTAGTATATCCTCTCGTCTTGTGTAAAGGAGGAAAGTTTTTCTCTACCCTTTTAGGGTCCTCGGCTGGGTCTCTAAACTGACAAAGACAGATTAATAGGAGAAAAGCATACAAATTTATTTAATATACATTTTACACGACATGGGAGCCTTTATAGGGAAACAAAGACCCAAAGAAACAGTTAATCTGGTGCATTTTTATACTGGGTTTGATGAAGAATAAGAGTCATGGAAAAGTGTGAGAGGACAAAAAGGGGGATGAGCCAAGGTTACTAGACTGGGTGGGAGCTTAGCCAGGCCTGTGGTTTGCATTCCTCTAGGCATGCCTGTCTCATAGATGGGATGTTTCTTTCCTCTGGGCATGGGGAGGGCACTTCCCCCATGCTCGGGGGAAGGTCAGAGAAACTTTCTGCACCTGCCTTTTTCTCAGATTCCTTCAGCTTAAGATATTCAGTATGCCAAGATGTCATATTTTGGGATTGCATGTCCTGAATCCTGTCACTTGTCTTCCAAAATATATCCAAGTATGACCTTTGCTATTATGCCTTTTCCTGGTGCCAGCTGTCTGACACCTTATCCAGACTATTGAAATTGCCCCCAAGTTGATTCCCTCTCCAAATAGCAGTTGGGATGATCTTTTTAAACATAAATTATGAATTAAATTATGTCAGTCATCTGTTTCACAGCTTCCATGAACTTGCAAACTCCTTACTACCTACAAGAGTCTCCATGATTTGACCCCCTCTATCTCTGAGTGACCTGCTACCACTCTTCTGTAAGCTCTTTGCGCTCTTCTTCCATGCCCCCTTTGCCTTCTTCTTCGTGCCTTTGCAGTTGCCATCCCACCTGGAACACTCGTCCCAGATCCTCCGGGGGGTTGATTCTTTCTTGTCAGCTGTGTCTCCAAGTTCAGCATCACTTCCGCAGGGATGCCGTCCATGGTCACCCCATCTGAAGTACCATTCCCCCATCACACTTACTATATCTCTTTGTCTCAAAGCACTGATCAGTATCAGCATTATAAGATTAACCTTTGTAATGATTTATTATCTCCATGAGAGCAGGCCCTTCACTGTCTTGTTCATTCCTGTGTCACGGGCACTGTTTTCTGACACATAGTATATAGATGGCCAATAATTATTTGTTAATTGGAAGAATTAATAAATGAAGGAATGGATGCCCAGGTCCATTGTACAGGTTACCTCTTAGAAAGGGAGATGATACTTCGTTATTTCCAATTATTGAGGGACTCCAGAGACAGCTCATTGCACTGGCCAGAGTCGCACAACCAGTCAGTGGCAGAGCTGGAATAAATTCTCGCTGGTGCCCTGCTGCTCAGGTTCAGAGCTGCCGCGCTTCTTTCTGTGTCTGCATGGTGTGGCCCCTGTGCATTTTGAGAGGTAATGAGAGTTTCGTAAAATGAGACCATGTTATGGATGCTTCTTCTTTAGCTTTCTTTCGCTATTTGGACTCATTTGCAGCATTTCAAAGCTCTCACTGCAGGAGGCAGTGATAAACTCTGATCAGTCATTTTGACTTCTTAATAGTGTGTTTGCATAGCGTAGTTTGGATATTGTATTCAGGTCTTGAGAAACCCCATGAGGGCAGGCATTTGGTCAGTCTGATTCACCTCTATGTCCCCTGTGCCTGGAACAGCCCCAGGCTCTCAGTGGGTTAACATCACATAGAATCTGTCTTACTCCAGCTACTTGTCCACCATGGGACTGTATTTATCCATCATAGTCACAAGATAGGTGATACTTAGTCACACATTTTAGTATCAGAGGCTGTACCTCAGTACATGCTTGCTTAATCACCACGGCAGGGAGACATTAACTCAGCAAATTATCTACTGGGTTTTAAGCTTCCACCCAGAGGTAACACATGTCACTTCTTCTCATGTTTTCATTAGCCAGAGTCAGGCACATGCCTAACTTAAAAGGGGGCATTCTATGTACATCCCACGTGTCTGGAAGAGAGAATAGGAATATTTGTGAACAGCTCTAATGTCTACTTCAAATTCCTGACATTCTATCGAGACCCACTACAAGCCACCCAGCTGCTATTCTCAGTGCTTAATTTGGAACTTCTTTATCCTTATAATAACCTCAGATGATACTGTTAGCTGTGTTACAGATAAGGAACCTAAAGTACAGAGAATTTAAGCAGTTTGCCCAAGATTGTCAAAAAACGGCAGAATCAGAATCTGAGCCCAAGTAGTCCGGCTCCAGAGCCAGTGGTCTTAACCCCCCAGCTACAGCTGCCTCGGTACATGGTTTCCACTGACTGATTATTCAGACGACTCTGGGCTCTTTGAAAGCAGAAACTCCATCTTGTATTTTTTATGTTTCAGTTTTGCACTCTGCATTAGGAACTAAAAAATAACTATGATGAATTGAACTGAATAAATTAGAGCCTAGATAATCAGCCGCTGAAAGCTAGGGCTCTTTTATTCTTTGACATTAAAGCTGATAAGGGAAATCTGAATCAAAACTCTGACACCGAGACTATAAGGTAAAAATGGAATTGTTAATAAAATATTGGAAAAAAAGAAGTAAGGGGTATCCCCTTGCCTTTTGAAAGTAGTATTTTAATATAAGTAAGAATAAGTCAGTTCCAGTTGCCAATATAAATAGGGATAAAAATGATATAGATACGTGGATGATGACATATTACTCTTAGAGGTTTAGTCAAAGAAGTTAAGGACATTTTCAGATAAAGCCTTAGTCATTTGAGGCAATAACAAAAAGAGCATTCTCCTCTCTCCCAAAATGCCCCTCGCCACCATCAGAGACAATGCTGCACTGAGCGCACCATGGGTCTAGCTCAGGATTGCTTTACTGAGGTTCTTAACAGCCAAAGGTCATTAATTATAATAGATACCTTTTGGGTATGTACCATGTTTCAGCCTTGTGCCAAACACTCTGAATGGATGATCTCACTCAATCTTATTAATTCTATAAGGAAGGTGATATTATCTCTTTTTTTACAGATGAAGGACTGTAGCAGACAGAGGATAAATACTCACACAAGGTCATGTATTCAGAAAACACCCAAGCTGGGATGTAAACTTAGGTCTTTTTTTACCTCAGAGCTGGCATTCCAAGCCCACTAGCACATAGGAACAACTGGCCTCCTGCGAATTTGTGGTATTTCTTTCAAAGTTTTTAGGCTTCGCAATAGGGACACCATAGTTACCTCAACACGCAGATAGCATGGTTCCTGAGCATTGGCTGTCAGGAGGGGTGAACTTACAAACGCCTTTTTCAGTCTCAAACACCACATCTCTGTATTCAAGGTTATTGTCCTTCAAAACTGAGCCTGGTGTCATTGCTATTGCTGATGGGGTTCAAGGATGGGTTTGGCTGAAAATACCCTGGTGGATGTCCTTTTCACAGCACCAAGCCTTGAAAGCTTTTTTCCGGTTAGTTTTTCTTAGCTGTGGCTCTTGGCCCTGAAGCAATGAATTTTCAAGCCTAACACTGAACTAGTCTAGGGAGTCTCCAATATTATGAGACAGTGTCCAATTCTCCAAAGTGCTAATTCCTTTTGGAATATGTGGGTGGATCATTCATGAGGGCTATATTAATAGATTACAAAAATAGCTCATCTACTCACACTTCCTTAGGGATTGGCATGCTCAAGGAGACAATACTGGAAAAAAAAAAACACCTGGTTGAGACTGCAACGAGTTTTTTAATTATGACAGTGGAAGGATTTGCAAAACGCTAAATGTAAAAATAGCTTTTACTTTGGTTTAAACATATGTACAGCGTGACACAGGTAGTTGCTAATGCGGTTTAATTAGAGGGAAAATCACTCAAGACACCTCCATATATTCCCTGGCTGCTTCATCAGTTGATCGAAACCTTTGGGTTTACCGTCGGTCCTTGTTCAGATTCTCTCTGGCACACTCTTGGACAGGGTAATTCATCAAGTTGCAATTTGAGTGAATTAATTTACTGCTTGCTTTTCTCTCTTTGTTGGAGACTGTTAGAGCTTGATTTGCGGAGAGGAAGTTTGGTCTTGAAAGGACCATGGAAGTAGAAAAATACAACACAATTTAGCTCTTTTTGGGCCTTACTTCCAATATCTCCAAACTTTACCTCAAGTACGTGAGGTGTGCCTTCAGTTCTTCCCGTTTCATTTTTCCCCTGGTTCATGTTTTTCTCTCTCTTCTATGCTGTGCAGTTCTATTGAATAGATGTCAGATTTTATATGGAGCATTCTACCAGTGTTTTGATTTACCAGGTACTACAAATATATAAGTGAATAAAAAAATGGTACCTGCTTTTAAGTACCTCATAATTTAGAGAGGAAGGCAAGCAAATGAGAAAGAAGAAAAATAGTTATAAGCAGATACTTATAATGAAATGTGAAAATAGATATAATAAACAGAATATGATGAGAAAGCAGAAGAGGAACTAACATATTCTGTTGGGGGAAATGAATGGGAAAAGGTTCACCAAGGAAGTAATTTTTGATCTTGGCCTTGAAGGAAGAAAAGTAGGTTCTAGGCAGAAAAAAGGGCAAGTATATTCCAAAACGAGGGAATAGCATATGCTTAACTAACTTTCTACAAAATGTCTAAACCCACATCAGTGGAACCAAGTGGAGCCCTGTTTTAGTGAAGGCCTCATAGCTTTTTCTGTCTTTAGCTATCTTTTACAATTTGTTCAAAGTAGGATCCTATCTAGAATCACACATTGCATTTGATTATCATCCCTCTCTTTGGTTAACTTTTTTTATGGAAAAACTTCAAGCATAAACAAATTAGAATAACAAGTATAATGACTTGCCAAATGCCCATCACCAGCTTTGGTAATTATAAGCATCTATCTGATCATGTTTTATCTATGTTTCATCCAAGTTTCCCCGGAAGGATTATTTTAAAACGATTCTCGTATTCCCATGAAGAGTATGTTGTTATGCTTTATGTTGTCCCAAAGGTTTCTTAAGCTCTCCTCATTTTTTAAAAATTCCTTTTTCTTTTTGCTGCTCTGCTTGGATTTTTTTTCTACTTTGTCTTCCAAATCACTGATTCAATCCTCTGCTTCATCTGACCTACTGTTTATTCCTTCCAGTGTATTATTTATCTCAGATACCGCATTCTTTATTTCTGACTGGTCCTTTTTTATGGTTTCTATGTCTTTTTTCATGCTGTTGAGTATCCTTATAATCATCACTTGAAAGTCCACATTTGACAAATTGTTTGCCTCCATTTATTTTAGTTCTTCTAATGGAGAATTCTTTAATTTGGGTCCTGTTTCTTTGTCCTCCCATTTTGGCTGCTTCTATGTATTAGGTAGATCTGCGAAGACTGTGGTGCAGACCTACGTGAGATGCTGCCTGTGATCGGCCCCGGGCAACCTGTTTGGAGCCATCAGTGATCCACACTTGTGGCTCCTTCTGCTGGGTCTGGGTGTGTACAGAAAGAACCAGGCTGCACACCAACACCAGCTTTTACTGGCTCTGGGACAGGGGGAGAGTCATCTAAAATCTCAGAGCTTTCAGACGTCCACCTTTGCTGTTAGGCTTAATCAGTAATTTAGCCTCTAGCTGTACTCAGAAGCCTGACTTAAGATCTACAGGGTGGGGTGAGAGTGATTTCTGCAGGTGGAGCTATTGCTTCCCCCTCCCCCATCCCCCACCCTCACTGATACCACTTGGAGGGGAGCGCTTTGCCTGAGAAAGATGCTTCTGCAGGATGGGGAATGACTCAGCAAAAATGACACCCAGACCCAACAGAAGGAGCCACAAGTTGTGGATCACTGATAGCTCCAAACAGGTTGCCCGGGGCCGGTCACAGGCAGCATCTCACGTAGGTCTGCACCACAGTCTTCGCAGATCTACCTAATACAGAGAAGCAGCCAAAATGGGAGGACAAAGAAACAGGACCCAAATTAAAGAATTCTCCATTAGAAAAACTAAAATAAAAGGAATGACTCAGCAAAAGGATCCTGGCAGCTGTTCCTTCCGTTCTCTCCCCAGAGTCACCAACCCCAGACTCTCCTCAAGGATCTCTAGTCCCCTCTGCCCTTTCTCTGCTGGAGCCCAAGGTAAATGGCTGCAAACGAAATTTTGTGCTTTGGCCCCTTAACAGGCCCTCTGTGTCTCTAGCTGTCTCTCCGTGGTGGGCAGAAACCCTGCTGCTTTTCACAACAGGATGTTATTTGGGTTCCTTTCCTGTTCTGGTGCTGTAGGCCAGGGAACCCAGCTTGGGATTTAGACCCCACACTTCTCAGGGAGAACCCTTCTGACCACTGAATTATCCCCTTAGAACTTCAGCCGCTGCCCATGGGAGCCCAACCAGCCCTCTTGCGCCTCTTCGCACTCTGCCAGTCTTGCTGTGGTGAAGTGGTTTCCTCCAAAAGTCCTTTGTTATCACTCTTCTCTCCAGCTAGTGTCCAGTTGGTTATTCAGGATGATTTTACTTCAGTGGTAACTCCAGTTTGGTTAGTGTAGCTTTTACTTACTCTTCTACCATCTGGGGTCTCTCCTTTAAAGCAATTCTCAAACATATTATTTCATCCATAGACAGTTCAGTGTGTATTTCTAAGGAATAAGGACATTTTAAAAAAGTAACCATAATGTCATTATCACACCTAAAAGAATTAACAATAATTCCTTGGTAATGTTAAATATTCAGTCAATGTTCAAATTTCCCCACTTGCTCAAAAATGTCTTTTTATGGTGGTTGTGTTTGAATTAGCATCCAGATGATGACCACACATTGTGTTTGTCTCTTAAGTACCTTTTAATCCACGAAAAATCTTCCTTCCTTTTCATTTTTTCTGTATCTTATTTGCTGGAGAAGTCATGACACTTGGCCTGGAGAATTTCCCGCATTCTGGACCCATCTGATTGTGACTCTGGAATCCTTTAACATGTCCTTCTCTCCCCTATATTTCCTGTAAACTGAGATGGGAGGATGCAGTTCAGTTTTGTTGGCCTGAATACTCATAGTTGATGCTGTGTACTTCCTATTACATCCCATCAGTAGTCATATACCATCCTGTGCCTCTTTATTTGTTTTGGTTAGGCAGGCCTGTGGGGTGTTGTATCTCTTAGATCCTTTTAAAAAATTTTTTGGGGAGAGAGATGGGTGGGTGTGGGCAGGGGGTTGGTAGAGATTGAGAGAGAGAGAGAGAGAGAGAGGGAGAGAGAAGGAAACATCGATTTGTTGTTCCACTTATGTATGCATTCACTGGTTGATACTTGTGCGTGCCCTGACTGGGGGTCAAACCCACAACCCTGGTGTTTTGGGACAGCACTCCAACCCACTGAGCTGCCTGCCAGGGCTCTTAGATCCCTTTTTAAACTGAAACTATCACCCCTCTCTCCCACCCTCTTTTTATATGATTTGTTAAAGAGATGGCCCCAATTTTTTGTAAACTGTCTTTCTCCTGGATTTGCTCATTGTTTCTTCCTGCTGCTATTTTACTTGAGAATACATTAAAAAATTAAAGTATAATTGACATGTAACACCGTATTAGTTTCAAGTGTACAACATAACGATTCAACATTTGTGTACATTGCAAAATGGTCATCACAGTAAGTCTAGTTATCATCTGTTCCCATACAAAGTTACAAATGTTTTTTGTGTTCAGAATATTTAAGATTTGTTTTCCTAGCAACTTTCAAATTTGCAATATATTGCTATTGATTATAGTCACCATGCTGTACATTGCATTCCCACGACTGACGGACTTTGTATCCTAAAGTTGAGAATACATATTTCAATCAGATGTTATCACAACCAAGTTTTCCCTTGTTTGGTATCACTTCTTAACAGAGAAACTGCTAGCTTTGCAAATTAAACAAACAAACAAAAAATCCAACTTCCCCACTGCATATGCCTAGGCCATGTGGTAAATGAAGGGATCAGAGCAATTTGAACAATAATCTCTCAAGCCCTTACTTTCTGAATAGGGAACAACTGACATCATGAAAGTCAGGTTTCATCATGCCCTCACCGACACTTCATTTAGAATTTTCTTGAACGAGGCAGGTGATTATATGAGCAAATGCTTGTGCTGAGGTTTGTTATAACTCTCAAACTCCAGTACCTTTTAATCTTTTAAAAATATGTTTCTGGATTTGGTTTGTAAGCATTTTGTTGAGGAATTTTACATCTGTGTTCACAAGCGATATTGGTGTGTAGTTTTTTTTCTTGTGGTGTCGTTGTCTGGTTTTTGTATCAGGATAATATGGGAAGTGTTTTCTCCTCCTCTACTTTCTGAAAGAGTTTTGAATGATTTGTGTTAATTATTTAAATATTTCATAGACTTCAACAGTGAAGCTATACCTGTGATATATATGTGGTTCTATACCTTTCTTTGTGGGAACTTTTTTTGATTACTAATTCAGTCTTTTATAGTTCTGTTCATATATATATATATATTTTATCCTCACCCTAGAACATTTTCTTTCTTTTTCTTTTTTAAAAAGACTTTATTTTTAGAGAGAGAGGAAGGAAAGGAGAAAGAGAAGGAGAGAAACATGCGAGAGATCGATCAGTTGCCTCTCACACACCCCCAACTGGGGACCTGGCCTGCAACCCAGGCGTGTGCCCTGAGCGTGAATCCAACCTGTAACCCTTCAGTTGGCAGGCCAGCGCTCAATCCACTGAGCCACACCAGCCAGGGCTAGGAGGGGTTTTTTTTTTTTTTTTTTTTTTTGCTTTTAGAGAGAGGAAGGGAGAGGGAGAGAAACATCAACGTGAGAGAGAAAGAGGAATCAGCTGCCTTCTTGTATGTGCCCCGACTCAAAACCACAACCCAGGTATGTGCACTGACCAGAAATTGAACCTGCGACCTTTTCTGTCAATGGGACTATGCTCCAGTCTACTGAGCCACACCCACCAGGGCTTCATATTATTGTTATAGGTCTATTTATATTTTCTGTTTATTTCTCTTGAGTTAGTTTTGGTAGTTTATGTCTTTTTAGGAGTATGTCCGTTTCTCCTAGGCAGTCTAATTTGTTGACAATCAACTATTCATAGTATTCCCTTAATCTCTTTTATTTCTGTAAGGTTGGTAGTAATGTCTCCTCTTTCAATTCTGATTTTAGGAATTTGAGTCTTGGAGTCTCATTTTTTTTTTTTTTTTTTTGTCAGTCTTGTTAAAGGATTATCAATTACGTTGATCTTCTCAAAGAACAAACTTGGTTTTGTTGATTTTCTTTATTGTATTTTTGTTCACTATTTTATTAATTTCTGCTCTACTCTTTATGTGGGAGTAATGAAGCTCCAACTATTATTGTTGGGTTTATTTCTACCTTCAGTTCTTTCATGTATTTTTGGGTTCTGTTCTTACAAACATATGTGTTTATAATTGTTATGAACTTCTTGATGGGTTGACCCTTTATCATTAATTTATCACACAAATTACAGTTTACATATTATGTGCCTGTTGACACAAATCTATAATTGTTGCTTTATACAGTTGTCTTTTAAATTAGGTGAAAAGAGTTACAAGCAAAAAATACATTTAACCGTCTTTTATTTTTACCTGTGGTTGTCATTATCAGCGCTCTTGTTTCTTCATGTGGATGCAAATTACTGTAGTGCCCTGTCATTGCAGTCTGAAGAACTCCACTTTGTATTTCTCGTAGATTCTTTGGGATATAGATGTGAATTATTTATAAGGGATGTTCTTAACAAAATGCATAGGTAAATCACATATTGACATAAATATACTGTCTTCCCCCCAAATCAGGACTCTGCAGATACTCTTGCCTGCATCTTTGGGGGGGGAAAAAAAAGCCCATCTGGTTCTTCCTAATCAAGTAAATACATTTCCTGAAATATAGTCATGAGCAGAGTTAAGTTTTAATATCTGAAAACTATAATGTAGTTTTGTATTTACATGTGTGTATGTATACATGTATATATTTATTTCAAGCTAAAAGAGATTATAACCAATTCATTGAACCTATGAGGAAGCCAAAGCCAAAAGAAATTAGGTAACTTGACCGAAGTTACACTGCTAGTTAACATGGAGGCCAGACTAGAAATCAGGTTTTCTGGCTGCTAGTTCACAGTGTCTCCCCAGCACTCCAAATTTCTGTCAAGATGTTGACTGTGAGGACCTGGTTTGGTCACAATGTGCTTAAGAACCAGGACATAAAACATGAACTGGTCCGTCAGAATTTAACCAGAACAACTGACACTAGCTGAATAGGTTGTGTTCTGCCTGAGGGCTCTCTGTCAGGACATTTAAGTGCCTTGCAAGTCAGAAATCTGACTTCCAGGTGATTTTAATTCTGATCTTTGCACATTAATTTAAGATCATTTTTTAGGCTTTCTTAGTCTGAGGTTCTTTCGTGTTATTGAACAATCCCTCTTTGATGTCAATCAAGCCTCTGAGAGAGACTGTAGGTGGGCAAATCATGAGCACGCATAAGAAATGAGAGCTGCCCGGGCAATGGGTCACTTCAGTAATTAGAAAATTTGGAATTTTTGAGGGTTGTGTGATATTTGTTATCTACTCATGTTTGTAGAGTCTTTCTCCTTAAACATTGTCTCATAGTGAAGATACAAAAGTCCACCTCATCGTAACATTTTTCTATCTTGTAATGGAAGCAGTTGTATTTTCAGATCCACGGTGTGTTAGTTTTTTGGTATATGTGTGTTTTCTACTTTGTGTGTCAAAAATTAAGAGCAAAGGCTTCATCCTGAATCTCTGCCACCTGCTAGTGTTACCGGATGGGTGACACTGAGCGAGTCGGCCTAGGGCCGGCTGTCGTGTGTGGGTCTTGACTTTGTGTAGGAAAGATTTCACAGCACGAGTCCAGGTGACTATCAGGGTAGGTTTATTAGCGCTGGGAGAGTAAAACAAGGGAGGGCTTACCGAGAAGAAGCAATAGGAGAGCCTAGGCTGGGCTGCCTCAGCTCACTGGGAGGTCAGAGAAAGGGGGCCTTGGAAACCCGTTCAGGGGATTAGCCTGGGACAAACTGCCCACTGCCTGCAGGGGTGTCCAACCTTTTGGCGTCTCTGGGCCACGCTGGAAGAAGAGTTGTCTTGGGCCATACATTAAATATACAAACACCAATGAAAACTGATGAGCAAAAAACAGTGGTTTTAAGTAAATTTACAATTTTGTGTTGGGCCACATTCACAGACATCCTGGGCTGCATGTGGCCTGCGGGCCACGGGTTGGACACCCTGCTAGCGTTTAGGAGACAAGTGCCTGGGAAGAAGGATGTGGGGGGAGAGGAGGGGAAAGGGAACGGCTCTGGCTGTAGTGTGCACATGCTGGGTCCTTTGTCTTGAGGCTTTTCTGTCTCTCTTGCAGTCTTAGGGGAGGTCTCAGGGGAGGATTTCAACAGAATATTCACCAGCTCTCCAGGTATGCCCTTTGACGGTCATGGTCAGTGGCAGGGCAGGGGGTCATTAGTCATTGTTGGTTCTGGTTTTGCTGCTTCTCTGGGCCTGAAGCTGAGATACAACTGAGGCCTAGATGTTATCTCTAGGGGTGAATCTTTTTTTTCTGGCTGTAGTTGCTGGGCCACTGTGTTCAGCTATCTTTCTCGGTTTCTCTATTCAACTTGCCAAGAAATTTTCCTAGCTCCTTACTATCCGGTCTCACTAGCAGTGGAACCCTGGGCAGGCCACTTAACTCTCCGAGTTGCAGGTTCCTTGAAAAATGGGAGTAGTTCTGACACATGGGGTTGTTTGAAGATTCAGTAAGATAATTCCTAGAAAACACTTAAAAGAGCATGCAATAAGTGCTCGATAAGTGTTGGCTTTTATTATATTCTGTGTGACATTATTTGAACATTTAGTTTGTTCCTCTTTCCCATATTCACACTGGACTCTCTACAAGGATCAGGATCCTTATGAGTCTTTTGAAAAGGAAGGATGGGCAGGCGGGCTGGCCCCTCTCTGCTTATAGCCTGGGAAAGCTCGAGGCTGTGCAGCGCCCATTGGAGGCAGAACCACTTGTCTGAGCAGCTGGTGGCCTTATGCCTGCGTATGGTTGTCCATGTAGGAGGACCCCCAGGCTGCCTTCATGCTTGATGATTCGCTAGAAGGACTTACAGGTGTCAGAAATGTTTTGCAATAGTGAGAGGCTACAGATTAAATTCAGCGAAGGGGAATATGCATAGGATGGAATCCAGGACAAACCAGGTATTCAGGTGTCCTCTCCTCATGGAAAAGCATGGATGTGCTTAATTTTCCCTGCAAAGTGTTACCAATGAGGGAAGCTCACCTGAGCTCAGTGTCCAGAGTTTTTATTGGGGGTCAGTCATGTTGGTGTGCAGGGCCTGCATGAGTGACCTCAGTGACTCAGACTGCAGTGCCCCTCCACCTCTCCACCCTCACCCCCTGAAAAACCAGGTGTTTACCACAAATTACATCGTCAGACAAATTTATCTGATCAAACTGGTAGAGCATGGCCCCAGGTGTCAGGCATACAAGAACACTTCTATTAGGCAGAACTCCAAGGCTCAGAGGTTATCTCCCAGGATCAGGCGAGGGACAGTCTAAAGATAGGCCTTTCTTTGGAGTCCAGGTCTGTGCAATCCAGACCAGTGGAATGAGCCCTTTCTTGCACACCTGCATAACCGTTTAACTTCACAGATTGAGAAAGGTGTACCTGGCAGGTGAGCCAGCATCGTTTCTTTTTCCCCCCCTTTCATACAGGTAACATGGTTCTTAAGATTTTTCCCAATGCCCAAATTTTACGGGAAGAATAGCAGTTGGTGTACCACTTAGCTCCAAACTACCAGTTATGGGATTATATAGTACACACCTTTCTCAGAGGCAAAGAAAGTCAGGTCAAATATTACAAAGTGTTATAACTTAGAGTTTTTATAATATTGACTGGGAGGGAGAACCTAGGAGGCCATTTGCAAATAATTCCAAGTTCCCCAGCCCTAGTTTGTAATGATAGAAACAGTTACCATTTATTTTATTGTTTTAAAGGATTTTATTTACTTAGTTTTTTTAGAGAGAGGGGACAGAGGGAGAAAGAGAGGGAGAAAAACATCAATGTGTGAGAGATACATGGTTGCCTCTAGCACGCCCCCAACTGTGGACCTGGCCTGCAACTCAGGCATGTGCCCTGACTGGGAATCGAACTTGCGACCTTCCAGTTTGCAGGCCGGTGCTCAATCCACTGAGCCACACCAGCCAGGGCTAAAGCTATCATTTATATTATTGGGGCAGTACAAGTACTGGGTTAATAATGATTTCATACAATTATATTTTAAACAGGTGATTTATCAAAGATACAAATAGTGTGATGTAATTCTAATAGGAGTTTTGAATGTCAGCAGGTCATAGGAGAAAATCCGTCATGCACCCTGATGTGGAGTATAAAGTAGATACTCTCAGTTATCACTACCTATGCTAGAAGTTGTCTACGTACAAACAGTTCTTCCACCTTTGATAAGTAATCCTAAAAACACAAGTTCAATGCTATATGAAACAATGCGTAATCCTAATTTATTTCTAACCCTAATAAGCTAAGAATTCATTTACAAAATAGAATTAAACTCACAATTTTTAAAACTTAACACATAAAGTTAGAAAATTCTAAACAAATTAGTTCTATGGGACCATTACAATATTAACTATTCTATCTATCTCTCTATCTCTCTATCTCTCTATCTCTCTATCTCTCTATCTCTCTATCTCTCTATCTCTCTATCTATCTCTCTATCTATCTATCTACCTACTTATCTACCTACCTACTTACCTACCTACCTATCTACCTACCTACCTACCTACCTACCTACCTGTGCTTTGTGCTGAAGTGGAAGCTTTGGCTTTTGAATTTCCTAAAGGTGTCTCTAATGTAAATGCATTTTTTTCCCAGATAATACCATGTCTAAAATACATTCCTAGCAAGGGACTGAGTTCAGCTATGTCCCTTTATAGAGCTTTCTCTTCTTCCTTCAGGCACTGACAGCATATTCCTTCTAGTCAGAAAACCCTTTACCCCAGGGATGTGTAAATTTGCCTTGCTTAGCTCTCAGGTGGTCCTCTCATGCCTCACAAGCCTGCTGTGGTGTGGTTTTTACAAAAGGATTTTGATTGATTGAGAGAGAGAGAGAGAGAGAGAGAGGAAGGGGGGAGAGAGAGAGGGAGAAATCACCTTCCTTATTTTAACACTTCACCCTTATAATAATTCAAGTCCAAGTTGAATTAAATGTTTTCGGTTTTGTTCTGTCTACTTTGGTTACTCTGTCGCCATAGGCTTTGCAGCTGAGGTTATGACTGTTAGATGAACCAACAGGAGAGATGGGGGAGGTGAAAAGCGATGGGTCGTGGATTATTTTGGCACTACCACCATTCCCAGTTACTCTGTTTATCCATCATTCCCCCCCCCCCCCCCTTTACAGACACAGATGTGTCCCCTTGGCTGTGTGACAGTCACAAGTATCATTTACCACCTCCCTTACCGTGATGGAGGCTTCACAGTGTGCGTAGAAACAAGTGCCTTTTGAAAAGTTAGGTTGCTGTAAACAGTCTTCATATTCGGTATTGTCCTTAATGCCCCCTCTCTCTGTTTAATTCTTTGGTGGTAAATTTTCAGAGAGGAATGGACACATTTTTGTTTATGACTCTGAGATTGCAGGACCGCCAATTGAAACACTTTTTTAAAAATTAGCCGCACAACTGTCTTTATCGTAGTATGTAGCTGATTCTTAGAATTAAAATAAATAAAAATAAAAATTATATATTTATAATCTGTTACAAACAAGACAGCAAGCCCCAAATGAAGTCACCTAAGCTCCACATGGCTTGACTGGGATTTAATTACGATTTCAGCTTTCTCAGAAATGGAACCCTAAGCTGGTCAGTCAGGAATCACCTTGGTTCTGGTCCGAAGTCTGTGTGCCTGATGCTTGAAAAGGCCAAAACTCAAAACATCAGATTTAGGGAAGGGAAAGGTTTATTGGTTGAGAAGGTGCCAACTGAGAACATGGGAGATTTGGTGGGGTCTCAAATCCAAGTCACCAGAGTTCAGGCTTCCTTTGTGTGAAAGGAAAGGGGAATGGGATGGGGTGTGTTTGTGAAACTCCAGCCGCAAGCAGAATTCCTGTAATGATTAGAAGCTGTTAGCCTGCAGCTATGGCCAGGGGAACAGAGCAGGCCTGACCAAGATGGACAGAGACCCAGCATTTCACTCTGTTACCAACTGGTGAGCACTTGGCTAAGCTGCCTGATAGAGCCTAGCCATCCCTTAGAGGAAAGTAACCTTGCAATAACCAATCCACTTCTTTTTTGGCTAGTACAACGTCCTTGTTCCCACTCCTTGTTGCCTAGAAAAGTCTTTCATTTTGTAGAGATCCTCCTTTCTGTCTGCTAGATCGGATGCTGCTTGATTCAAATCAATTTTTACTCAAATAGACTCATGCTTTTTAATATGCCCCAGTTTGTCTTTTAACAAGTCTCATCACCCAGAGATAACCACAGTTAACCACACACATAAGAAAATTTGGTGTACAGCACTCCAAACGGTGTTCTGTGCATCGACACACACGGAGCCACTCCACACGTATGTTTCATAATCTCCTTCTGTTACATTTTTATTGTCTTTTTCCCGTTGCCATAGCATCTTTATACCCCCTTCCCTCCGCATGCACCACACTGCTGTCCACGTCTCCACGAGTTCTTTTACTTCTCTGCTTGGTCTCTCTATTCCCTAACCCCCCCCCCCCCTTAGCTGTCATCTGCTCTCCATCTAGGAGTCTGTCTCTGTTTGCTTGTTAGTTCAGTTTGTTCATTAGTTTCTACTTATGAGTGAAATCATCTGGTATTTGTGTTTTCTCTGAGTGGCTTATTTCACTTAGCATAATGTTCTTATTTTTACTTTATGGCATAACATGGACATTTCCATACCAATGAATACAGAAAAAATTTACACGACTGCTTTCTATGAATCCCACTGTAGTGTATTTCAGAAAGGTATTATGTCTTGAATGACAAAACTAACCAAATTTAATGATTACAGAAGCTAAAAAGAGATCTGTCTCTACTTCCTCCCAAATAATGGAATTAGCCTAATTTGACCGAAACTCTGACATAATTAATCCAGATGCTTGATTACTGTTTGGATTCAACCTGTTTT
The DNA here is from genome assembly GCF_022682495.2 of Desmodus rotundus. Classification (NCBI taxonomy): domain Eukaryota; kingdom Metazoa; phylum Chordata; class Mammalia; order Chiroptera; family Phyllostomidae; genus Desmodus; species Desmodus rotundus. The sequence goes on from NC_071389.1 coordinate 142,599,129, forward strand.
CATAAGAAAGACTTCTGTCTCTCCCCAGCAAAATCCCCACCTCTGACTACTAGTAGAGCTGTGTTCTTAAACCTTAGTTGTTTCTGTAAAATTGGCTTTGGGCGACTGTCTTGCCTTCTAATTCTAGTTCCACCATTTACTAGTTTTGTGAAGTTAACTCTGAACCTCAATTTCCTCATTGTAAAATGGGGTTAATAATAACTACCTCATAGATTTGTTGTATTATTATATATGATGGTATGTACTATGTTTTATAAATTGTCATTATTATTCAAATTATTGAAAGTACCTTTTCTCCCCCCAAAACTCCTAATAAAAAATTCGATTCAGAAATATTTACTATTTATTTGCATTCAGTCTTTACTTAAAGCATACTTTTCACCAAATCAATACTAAATAGACTTGGAATCACAGCCAGTGAGACTGAAGTCTTTTTTCTTTAAAGATTTTATCTATTTATTTTTTTTTAGAGAGAGGGGAAGAGAGGAAGAAAGAGAGAGAGAAACATCGATGTGAGAAAGAAACATCGACTGGTAGCCTCTCATACAGGGCTCAAACCTCAACCTACGTATGTGCCCAGCCCCAGAATCGAACCCACAACTTTTTGGTGTATGGGACAACAATCCAACCAACTGAGCCAAGTGAGGAGGGATATATTTTAAAACTTTTAGAGGGGAAGGAAGGGAAACATCAACGTGTGAGAGGAACATCAATCAGTTGCCTATCACTTGCCCCCAACTAGGGACCTGGCCCATAATCCAGGCATGTGCCCTGACTGGGAATCAAACTGGGAGCCTTTTGGTTCATAGGCTGGTACTCAATCCCCAGCACTCAATCCACGGAGCCACACCGGCCAGGGCAAGGGGAGGGATATATTTTAACAAACAAAAACTGTTACTATTTATTTAGCAATCTTATAGTGTAGATAGTATCTTGGTTCTGTTGCTGAGCACATTTTTAGTAAGGACTAAAACAAATAGAGGAGGAAATAGGAACCCTACAACAAGAAGAGGCAAGATTTACCAGGAAAAATAAAAAGAAAGGATGCAGTTTAAACTTGCCCTAAGCTTTGGGGAATTTCTTATCCCAAAAAACATAAGCAGTTTGTATTTCTCTTCAGTCAACTCAATTTTTTCTTCAGATTGATAATTACCCAGAATTTTTGAGTCCACAAGATAGAGAAACCAACCAACACATTCATATAGTCTATTCACCTCTTTTGAAAAAGAGTGTGAGAAATCAAAAGGTGTCAGGAAATTTTTGTCAGCATTTCATCATACCAATGCTAACAACGAAAAGGTATGTAATGTACTTCTTAAAGTAACACAAGAAAAGATACTTTTCTTTATGAGACAAAAAAGATAATGGCCTCTTTTTCCTCCCCAGCTTTACTGAAGTGTGACTGACAAATAAAAATTGTATATATTTAAGGTATACAGTGTGCTGTTTTGACATATGTATACATTGTGAAATGGTTACCGCAATCAGGCTAACTAGGACACCCATCACCTCACATAGTTGTGTGTGTGTGTGTGTGTGTGTGTGTGTGGTGAGAACACTTGAGAACCACTTTCTTTGCAAATTTCAAGTATATGGTGTAATGTATTCTTATTAACTGCAGTTACCATGCCAGGCATTTTGGTCTCCAAAGCTGAATTATCTTATAACTGCAAGGTTGTTCCCTTTGACCAACATCTACCATTTTTCTGCCCCCGTAAGTCCCTGGTAACCATCACTCTACTCTCTGTTACTACAAATTTGCCTTTTTGTAGATTCCACATAGATGAGATTATGCAGTATTTGTCTCTTTGTGCTTGGCTTATTTCACTTAGCATAATGTCTTTCGGGCTCAGCCATGTTGTGGAAAACGGCAGGATTCCTTCTCTTCTAAGGCTGTATAATACTGCGTTTAGTGTGTGTACCTTTTCTTTATCCATTCATCTGCTGCTGGACACTTAGGATGTTTCCTTGTCTTGGCTACTGTAAATAGTGCCACTATGAGTATGGGAGTGCAGATATCTCTTTGAGATAGCGATTTTAGAGTCTCCTTTCCCAGCAAGGGAACAGTCGGTCAACACCACCGAGCTGAATCTAGGGCAGCTGGAAATGCTCAAGAACCAGCTGGACCAGGAAGTGGAGTTCTTCTCCATGTCCATTGCCCAGCTCAGAGTGGTACAACCAAATATGTGGAAGCCAGGGACTGTCTAAATGTGCTGAACAAGAGCAACGAGGGGAAAGAATTACTCATCCTATTGATGAGTTCTGTGTATGTCCCTCGGCAGCTGCATGATGGGGAACACATGCTCATCGATGTGGGAACTGGCTCCTATGGAGAGAAGACAGCTGAGGATGCCAAGGACTTCTTCAAAAGGAAAACAGACTTCCTCACCAAGCCGATGGAGAAAATCCAGCCAACCCTGCAGGAGAAGCACCGTGAAACAGGCTGTCATGGAGATGATGAGCCAGAAGATTCAGCAGCTCGCAGCCCTGGGGCAACTCGGGCTGCCAAGGCCTAAGACCTTGTTTTCGAAATCTGGCAGAGGGACCCCACCTCAGGGGCCTGGGACTTTGTGGTGGGGAAGATTAGGGTTTTGTGTGTAATGCCAATAAATGTTCCAGATGGGAGGAAAAAGAGTGATTTTATTTCCTTTGCATATATACCCAGATGTGGGATTGTTGAATTACATGGTAGTTTTATTTTAATTTTTTGAGGGGCCTCCACACCAGTTTCCAGAATGGCTGTACATTCCCACCACCAGGGCACGTCCTTGCCAACATTAATTTCTTGACTTTATCATAACACGAAGTCATCCTAACAGATGTGATGCTTCATTGTGGTTTTGATTTGCAATTCCCTGATGATTAGAGACACTGAGAAGATCGTGGTCTTCACACTGAGGATGAGCTGACCAATCCATTACCAGCAGCACGGTGCCAGGGCATAGTTTGCCATGAATAAGGATCCGTAGAAAGGAAGGGAAAAAGAGAAGGATGGAAAGAAATGAGGGAGGGAGGGAAGGATGGGAAAGAGAAGAAGAAAGAAAAAGAGAGAAAGAAGAGCGTTCACTAAATATTGGTTTTTAACAAATGAATTAGAATTTGGATTCCATTTAATCAGTTCCTGTTTGATTTTAACAATCTTATTAACACCACGGATTTAAAAAAAAAAAAACCTAGTGAGGAAGTGCAGGGGTAACCGGAAAGACTCTGCCCCTGGCTCAGGGAAAACTCCCGGTGGTCATCGCTGTGGACCGTCTCACCAGCAAGGGAAGCCACGAGGTCCTGCCCTGGTAATTACGGTTGTGAACAGTATTCACTCAAAAGTATTTCGTGGGAATCTGTTCATCCAAGAATGATGATACATAAAAAGATTTTTAAAAATCACCTTCAGATTTTGTGTTTAGGGAGCTCCACAGCTGATACAGGTGATTTTCCTGCTGTACCTAAGGTGCTAGAAAATCAATAGTTGGGTGGGGAGGGTGAGGAGTCAGGGCTCCCGGCACTCCCCTGGCTCAGCCAAAGCTGCCCTGCTCTTGTGTCACATTTGGGGCTTTGCCTAAATGTTTCTTGTGAATTTGTTTTTAAAATTGAAAGATGAATGGATAAAAAAAAAGTATACAGTTCAACATTACACTGTTTACTTTCATGGTCTTCTTTTACATATATGTATATGAAAGGTACATGTACATAAAGGAACCCTTTAGGGTACTGATCCCCATATTTAGTTGTTGGTAAAAAGCACAGAAAAGAGCGTGGACTTTGGATTGAGCTAAGTCCAGATCTGAAACCCGGCTCTCACCTTTCCTGGCTGTGTGACCTTCTGCAAGTCACTTAACCTTTGTGAGCCTCAGTTTTCTGGTCTTTGCTGTTATTATCACAGAGTTGGTGTATTCCAGGAAACAAGGTAGGCAGGGCTGGGCACGCAGTAGGAAAGCAGTTAAGATCTCATCTGTAGTGTAGAAGGAGAAGGGAAGAATGAGGTCAAGGTGGCTGCCGGATAGGCCGTTCTGTTTCTGGCATCTCCCCAGTGTAGACAGACATCTCACCGAGCCCATTTCCTCCTCACTAGACTCCCCTCCAGGGCAGACTCACAGCCTCTTCAGGACTGAATAGGTCCAAAGTGTGAGAGCACTGTGCAGTGTCTGCACACTCACGGACGAGCACTCTTCCACGCTGACCCTCCGTGGCACCGCCACTGTTTGTAGAAGTTGTTGTAATGAGCACACTTACTAAGTCCCTGGGTGCTCCGCAGGTCTCTTGTCATGCTAATTAGGGTATCTGACAGGTGTTGGTTGTCTTAAATGCATACTTATCCTTGTCCACAAGCGTAATTATTTTTGGCCTTTTTTCTCCCTAACATGTGTAGGAAGACAAAAACACACATTAAAGAAGCCAATTACAGGTAGAAATTTTATGAAATTTAAATTCCTAGAAACTGTGCAAATTTCGTTAAAAGCAGTGAAGTTTTTTAAAAAACTTATTGGGTGTTCGTGGTCATGGTTATTCATAGAATTACACCTCTCCCCACCTGGTTTTTACTTGCATCTCTGAAGGCGCTGTCTGGCCCTTTTACACGAGGACTTTTGAAAACACAAAACCGCCACTGTCACCAGGAGTCACAAACAGCACACGTGAGAGGATAAAACACACTCCCCCTTTCCAGCATGCCAACGGTGACATGCTCTGTGTTTCCTGCTCACCTCTGGTCGCCTGTTCCCTGGGGTAGGGACTGCTGGGTACAGACGACCCCTGTGGCTCGTGAGACATTCTGTGATACGTGGTCCTGAAGCAAGAGGTGGGCCCAGACCTGTCTGACCACGCACTTGACAGCAGGCATTACTAAGGTCTCTAATGGTAGTGATGATGATGTCATGCTAGAGCGGCAGCGCGTACTAACGCCCGAGCATTCGAATACTGGTAACTATTAGGACTGACTATGGTAAAGGTGCTTCCACTCCAAATGACTGGATCACTTAACAAAGGAAGTTCAAAATCACAAATAATTTATCATAAAAATTCTTAGTTTCATTATCACATTTTTACCAGGATTCCTAATTAGGCCCAAATTTTCTGGAGAAAAAGAGGCTTTTCTCGGTAGCATGCACATGTGCTTGTATGGGCCACAGTTAACACTTTGAATTGTGCTTTTTATGGTTAGATGAAAGAGGATGATTATTAAATTCTACATGGATGGTGCTAATGGGAGCAGAGGGACAGTGGCGAACTGTATCAGGAGCTAAAACGCTAGAATGAATTGGGTTATTGACCCCTTCCTTTCAGACACATTCTAGAACAGCACTACCCAATAGGACTTTCTGCAGTGATGGAATTGTTCTACACATATCTAGTCAAATTACGTTTAACATACAGCAGCAATCAGTTACCTCTGGCCATTGAACGCGAGATGTGCCCAGTGTTACTCCCTGAATTTTAATTAAATTAAATTTAAATTTAAGTAGCCACAGGTGGCTAGTGACTACCAAATGGATCGCTGTGGCTCTGGAATTGGAAAGAAGACCTTCAAGGATTTGGGGGCACATTTGGAAAAATTGCCATAAAGTGAAATAGACTAATCCCCAAACCAGAATGAAATCTAATAATTTAATGAAATGTGAACTGAACCAAAGTTTGTGTGTGTGTGTATGATTTTTATTTTAAACCTAAAACATAGACACTTGCTAAAGCCACTCATGTGGGGGTGAAACTGAAAGAACAAGGCACTGATATGTCTCTCAGCTCTAGTGGACAATTTCTACATAAGCATGGCACTCTTCCTCATGGAGATAGGATTTAAAAAATATCATTGAACCTACTGCAGTTAAGAAAGCAGATGCATTCTCTTTGTAGCGTCGCTTCTGACAGTGTTTCTCAGCTGACCAGCACCACTGAACATGCCATCAGATATACATTGTGCTCAGTGGCTGCAGGACTTCATATGCAGGGTACTGAAGGAGAGTGTAAACGGCCGTGTGCACACTAGGGAATGCACTGGCAGATGACTCTGTTATCTGCTTTCTCTATTCAGGCTCTCTTGCCACTGTTGCCTCATACCTGACAGCTTCTGGTTATTGGCACCCAGGAGACCAGACATTGCACTAACTGTAGAAACAGACCTCGAGCCATACTTCATTTCTCAGTGGAGCGCACAGATGAACCTAAGGTTCTCCATACCATCCTTACAAATAAAATTTAAAGCTATCATAAAGAGAGGCAGGAACATCGACCCTGCAGTTGTTTTGTCACAACCTTTTAATGACCTCACACAGAAAAGAACAAGTTCAAGTTGGTTATTGAATGTGGATGCGATCAGGTTTGAGACAACTTAAACCCAGGTACAGCTTGTTGCTTAGGTAACACTGCTTCCACACAGAGAAGCCTCAGTGATCTCCCTCCTTTCCAGCATACCGTCATCAGTGATGGCTGTATGTGGCTAGTCCTCCTCCAGGCAGCTTGTTCCCTGGGTGAGGTATTGCTGTGTACCCAGGACCCCTGTGGTTCACGTCCCAGAAATTCTGTAACAAGTGGTCTTGAGGCAAGACATAGGCTCAAACCTGTCTGCCCTCTGGGCCACCTGTGCTATGTTCTACTTAATTCTAGCAGTAATCTAAAGCATAACGTCTATCTCATTTAGTATCTGTATTTGTGAAATGCCTACTATTGGAAGTGTCTTTGATAACTGGGGTCTTAAACACTAATGTATCAGTAAAAGTTCTTAGATTGCAAGTAGGAAGAAAAAACTAACTCTGCCTATCTCAATGCCAAAGGGAATTCATTGGAAGGATTTTGAAATCTCTTAGTGAATCAAAAGGGGAACAGAAGTGTCAGATAGTAGGATACCAGAAATCAGGGGCCTGTTCCAGGGCCTGCAGGGGACCTTCTAGGGTCCAGCCAGCTTCAAAGACTCCTAGCGCTGCCTGTCAGGTCCACTTGTCATGAGTCTAGGGTGAGACATTGATCGGTCCAATTTGGGTCAGTAGTGCACCCCTACACTATTCATCTATGGCTAGGGGAGGGGTGGGGGTGGATCCAGGTTTTGTGGGGACTAAATCTCACTAAATGTGCAGAGCCCTCTTAAAGGAAAAGAGTTAAAACACCACACACAATGACTACAGCACGCCAAAGAAACTGGGCAGGAGAAATCACAAATGTCAAGTGCCTGTGGTCACTCCCCAAGAGGGGAAGTGAAACCAAAGGAAAATTGAAGTGGGAAGAGCCTGTGGTCTTAAATGACTGTGACTCAAATATCTTTCCTTTGCATATTTTATAAGAACATTTGACCATGTAAACACACAATTAGGGCCTCTCCTAAGACTTTGGAAGGAACTCATGCAAGTGAGGGGCACTAAAACTGAATCACCATTAGTTTTATGGAAGGAGCAGTCTCTTTTTTAAAAGATGGGGGCACCTGTGGTAACTGTAGGAAGAGACAGTTCCTCCAAAAAGGAAGGTGCCGGGGAGACAAGATGACAGATGACTACTACACCTTGACCCCTCCAGCAGTCGCCTGCAGCTGCCGCTTTCTGAAGAGCACTTTTTATACAGCATCAGACCTCTTGCCTCAAATCCTCAGGTGGTTTTCAATTCTGATGAGCTGCACCAGACTTCAAGGGGCTGCGTTGACCTCTTGGCCCAGACCAGAGCAAGCCTTCATGGTCTGCACCCTCCATCTTTCCATAGGTGCCATCCCATCTGGCATCGCCTTTGGTCCTCCAGTGCGAGAGGGTTCTTTCTCCCAAACACAGAGGTGCCTTGACCTTCTCTCAGACCCACAGGAGTGACAGACAAGAGTTACACAGAGCAGTTCAAAAGGGAGTGGGCCAAACTCAGTGAAAGTACACAAGATTTTGCATTAGATAGTAGGCACTATTACTATTGCTTATTACATACTTAATAGATACTATTATTTATCCTTCCAAATAAACAAAAGGCCCACATAATTTGAGAAACTGACAGTTTTCTTGATGTAAGTTATGATTGGCTCTTTGAGTTTTACTTCATTTTTTATTAAAAAAATTTTATTGTATTTTTTCCATTACCATTTATCCCGCTTATACTCTCTTCCACCTCCACCCACCTCCTCCCCCGGCAATCACCACACTGTTATCCACGAGTCCTTTTTCTTTTCTGCTTGATCCCTCTACCCCCTAACTGTCCCCACCCCAAGAGCTGTCAGCCAGCTCTCTATGAGTGAGTTTTACTTTAAATTCAGCTAATGTTTATCACATAGTTACTCTGCCAGGCATCATGTGAGTTATATTTACACACATTATGTCATTTTCATTCACAGAATTACCATCCTCATTTTTACTGAAGACAGTGAGACGAGAGCAATAAAGTAACTTATAAAGTGTACTGAATTTGAACGCACATGCTTTAATGTCAAAGCCAAAGTTCTTTTTGTTTTGTCATGCTGCCCAGCTTACAATTTTGTACTTGTAAGTTTTTGTGAGACTTTACACACACCCATCAAATCAGTACATGTGACTACATCTTCTTCATAAACTCATGAGTTTATTGTAATTAAAATGTAATTACTGTAATTAATTATAATTGAAATGTAATTAATGACCAAAACCCTTTTTTTTTCTTTTAGTGAAGGAAGAGAACAATGGCTCTTTCTTTTGGAGAGGCAGAGAGCCTAAAAGTCTGGATGAATCCTCTCTCAGGTGAGATTGTTGTTTGGAGTATGTTTTCAACTTGCTAATCAAAACTTATTTTACATTTCAATTTGTTCATTTTTTAATGCTTTTTTTCTGCTAATAGCTTTGGACCAAATTCTGTTTTCTCATATATGTAACAATGAAGAAGGTATTTTGACAGAACTTGCTTTAAATTCAAATAGTAAATAGTAAAGTATAATTTATCTCATTTAGTTAAATAGTACATAGTAAAGTTAATAGTTAAATAGTGAAGTATAATTTTTCTCATTTCAAATGAATATATAAATTGTCAATTAAAATTAAATTAAGAAAACAGGGACTTCTGGCCAAGAGGGAGGTGTAGGTAGATATACTTTGCCTCTTCACACAAACAAAAGAAGGAAAACAACAAATTTTAAAACAAAAAATAATCAGAACTGCTAGAAAATTGAAATGTACGGAAGTCTGACAACCAAGGAGTTAAAGAAGAAACATTCATTCAGACTGGTAGGAGGGGCAGAGATGGGCAGCCAGGCCAGAGAGGACATGTGGCAAGATTGAGACTGATGGACCGGGCGGTCCCACATTTGCATGCAGATAAACCAGGAGGAAAACTGGGGAGTGAGACAGACTGTGCAACCCAGGGTTCTAGCACAGGGAAATAAAGCCTCAAACCTCTGGCTGTAAAAACCTCTAGGGGTTGCGGCATTGGGGAAACTCCCAGACTCACAGGAGAGTACATTGGAGAGACCCACAGGGCCCTAGAACATACACAAACCCACCCACCTGGGAATCAGCACCAGAAGGGCTCAATTTGCTTGTGGGTAGCCGGGGAAGTGACTGAAAGCCTGCTGAGAGCCAAGTTAGCAGCATTGTTCCCTCTCAGACCCCTCCCACACATACAGCGCCACAACACAGCAAAGTGGGCTGGCCTGCTCTGGTGAACACCTAAGGCTCTGCCCCTTACAATGTAACAAATATGCTGAGACAAAAAAATTTGGCCCAAATGAAAGAACAGATCAAAGCTCCAAAAATAGAACTAAGCAATGAAGAGAGAGCCAACCTATCACATGCAGAGTTCAAAACACTAATAATCAGGATGCTGTCAGAAATGGTTGAGTATGGTCGCAAAATGGAGGAAAAAGTGAAGGCTATGCAAAGTGAAATAAAGGAAAATATACAGAGAACCAAGAACGAGGGAAGGAAACTGAGACTTAAATCAATGATTTGGAGCAGAAGGGAGAAATAAACATTCAACCAGAACAGAATGAAGAAACAAGAATTCAAAAAAATGAGAAGAGGCTTAGGAACCTCTGGGACAGCTTTAAATGTTCCAACATCCAAATCATAGGCATGCTAGAAGAAGAGGAAGAGCAAGAAATGGAAAACTTATTTGAAAAAGTAATGGCGAACTTCCCTAATCTGGCAAAGGAAATAGACGTCCAAGAGGTCCAGGAAGCTCAAGTGTCCCAAAGAATTTGGACCCAAGGAAGCACACACCAAGGCACATCATAATTACATTAACCAAGATGAAAGATAAGAAGAGAATCTTTTTTTTTTTTAATATATTTATTGATTATGCTATTACAGTTGTCCCATTTCCCCCCCACTCCACTCCATCCTGCCCACCCCCCTCCCTCCCACATTCCCCCCCCCCCCCCATAGTTCATGTCCATGGGTCATACTTATAAGTTCTTTGGCTTCTACATTTCCTACACTATTTTTACCCTCCCCCTGTCTATTTTCCACCTATCATCTATGCTACTTATTCTCTGTACCTTTACCCCCCTCTCCCGCTCCCACTTCCTTATTGACAACCCTCATGTTCTAGTTGTTTGCCTAGTTTGCTCTTGTTTTTGTTTTATGTGTGGTCGTTAATAACTGTGAGTTTGCTGTCATTTTTACTGTTCCTATTTTTGATCTTCTTTTTCTTAGGTAACTCCCTTTAACATTTCATATAATAAGGGCTTGGTGATGATGAGCCTCTTCAACTTGACCTTATCTGAGAAGCACTTTATCCTCCCTTCCATTCTAAATGATAGCTTTGCTGGATACAGTAATCTTGGATGTAGGTCCTTGAGTTTAATCTTGGGTAATGTAATTATGATGTGCCTTGGTGTGTTCCTCCTTGGGTCCAGCTTCTTTGGGACTCTCTGAGCTTCCTGGACTTCCCGGAAGTCTATTTCCTTTGCCAGATTAGGGAAGTTCTCCTTCATTATTTGTTCAAATAAGTTTTCCATTTTTTGTTCTTCCTCTTCTCCTTCTGGCACCCCTATAATTCGGATGTTGGAACATTTCAAGGTGTCCTGGAGGTTCCTAAGCCTCTCCTCATTTTTCCAAGTTCTTGTTTCTTCATTCTTTTCTGGTTGGATGTTTGTTTCTTCCTTCTGGTCCACACCATTGATTTGAGTCCCAGTTTCCTTCTCATCACTATTGGTTCCCTGTACATTTTCCTTTGTTTCTCTTAGCATAGGCTTCATTTTTTCATCTGTTTTTCGAATAGATTCAACCAAGTCTGTGAGCATATTGATAACCAGTGCTTTGAACTGTGCATCCGATAGGTTGGCTATCTCTTCGTCGCTTAGTTGTATTTTTTCTGGAGCTTTGAAGTGTTCTGTCATTTGGGCCATTTTTTTGTTGTTGTTTGTCTTGGCGCGTCTGTTACTTTAAGGGGCGGAGCCTTAGGTGTTCACTGGGGCGGGGTAATGCTGGTCGCTGCGCTGTGACACTGTACGTGGGGGAGGGGCCGAGTGGGAGCAATGGCGCCCGCCTCACTCTCCTCCGGATTTCAATCTTTCACTCCGATACCCACAATCAAACTGGGCCCCTCTGGTGCTGGTTCCCGAGTAAGTGGGCCTGTGCACACTCTAGGCCCCTGTGGGTCTCTCCAACAACCTCTCCTGTGAGGCTGGGAGTCTCTCCTGCCGCCCCAACCCCCAGGGGCGCTTTCAATCAGAGGTTTGAGGCTTTATTTCCCCGAGCTGGAGACCTGGGTTGCGCAGCGGTCTGCTTCGCTGCCTGCCGTTTGTCCGGTTTATCTGTGGGCGAATGTGGTGCCGCAAGGTGCTACCCGCCACTCTGCCTGCCCCACTCTCCGCCACTCTGAGTCCGGCCCTCTGGGTTTATCTGTGCAAATGTGGGACCGCAGGGTCTGCTAGTGCTCGGACTGCCTGCGCCATTTGTCCCACACTCCGCCAGTCTCAGTCCCGCCACAGCCACGCGAGTCCTCTCCACCCCAGTGCCGTCTCCGCCCCTCCCACCAGTCTGGATGAATGATTATTTTCTGTTTCCTTGGTGTTGGTCCCCCTTGCTGTTCGATTCTCTGTCAGTTCTGGTTGTGCGAGGAGGCACAGTGTGTCTACCTACGCCGCCATCTTGGTTCTCCCAAGAAGAGAATCTTAAAAGCAGCAAGAGAAAAGGAGACAGTTACCTACAAAGGAGTTACCTTTGAGAAATAAGGCTGATTTCTCAAAAGAAACCTTGCAGGCAAGAAGGGGCTGGAAAGAAGTATTCAAAGTCCTGAAAGGCAAGGACCTCCATCCAAGATTACTCTATCCAGCAAAGCTATTGTTCAGACTGGAAGGGCAGATAAAGTGCTTCCCAGATAAGGTCAAGTTAAAGGAGTTCATCATCACCAAGCCCTTATTATATGAAATGTTAAAGGGACTTATCTAAGAAAAAGAAGATCAAAACTATGAACCGTAAAATGACAACAAACTCACAGCTATCAACAACTGAACCTAAAAAAAATAAAACAAACAAACTAAGCAAACAACTAAAACAGGAACAGAATCACAGGAATGGAGATCTCACGGAGGGTTATCAGTAGGGAGAGTGGGGAAAAGGTACAGGGAATAAGGGGCATATATAGTAGGTACAAAATAGACAGGGGGAGGTTAAGAATAGTATAGGAAATGGAGAAGCCAAAGAACTTATATGTATGACTCAGGGGCATGAACTAAGGGGGAGAATGTTGGTGGGAGGGGTGGTGCTGGGCAGAGGGGAATAAAGGGGAGAAAAAAATGGGATAACTGTAATAGCATAATCAATAAAATATACTTAAAAACTCAAAAAACATTTATTAAGCTCTGGTTCTGTGTGATGAATACAAAGATAAGTAAAGCATAGTTCCTATCTTTGAGAAGCTGATTCTAACCAGGATACATGATATTTACATAAATAAAGATAATAGAAAGTATACATGCTACATGTCATGAATGAGCTTGGGTAATTGTCAAACAGATTTAAAGAGGGGAAGGTTTATATTCAGTTCTGGGGAGAAGTCGAGATGGCTAGATGACAGCTGGTGAAGAATATAGCAAATGGAGGTGGAGAGAATAGTAGAAGCTAAGAATGAGGCAGGAAAAAAATGGACTATTTATTAGGAAAGGTAAGCAGTCTAGTGTGATTTAAAAATACAACATGATAACTTGATATAAAGTTAGAGAGTAAAATGGGGTCCATATTTTGGAGGATCTTAAAAATCCAGGTGAAGACTTTACATGTCATTTCATAAGTTATTAGAAAAACTATTGGAAGTTTTGAGTGAGAGAATATGATAAAAATCATTATCACAGAAAATAACCTGACAGTTGTGCTTAAAATGGATCGAAGCAGGGGGAGACCAAAGATTGCTGGGAAGTAATGGGAATCGAATTGGGCTAGTGGTACTAGAAATAAAGGAAAAGGGAATAGATGGGAGAGATACTTCAGAGGTGGAATCTATAAGACTGTCATTGATTAAACATGAGAGGAGGGGAGAGAAACCACTGCGGTTTCAAGCTCAGGTGACTACAAGGTGATGCCTTTCAGAGGAATAAGGATGTCAGGAAGGATCAAGTCCAGTGCTGGTTTAGACAGGTTAAGCGTGAGGTCCTCATCTCATGGAGTTCATCTGGCAGCTAAAATTTCAGTCTGTACAGTGGGAAAGAAGCCCAGGTATAAACTTAAAAAGGAGTTTCCTGAGCTTCCTAACTCAAAGCATGATTCTATTACACACTTTAAGTATTAGACATTAGAAGGAGGAGGGGAGCATGGGATTGTAAGAGCTGCGAGTCAAGAGATACACGGGCATGGGGAAATGGACCCATGGTGGGCTGGGCCTGGAAAGACAGGTCCTGGCAGGCGGAAAGAGCCAAGGTAGGAAAGCACTGCAAAATGCTGTGCCGGAGCAGTGAACTGCAGCGGCGCAGTCCTCGCAGCCCTGTGGTGTACCACGCGGCGCGGTAACGCGGGCTCTGTCCAGCGCACTTTCTCTCACTCCCACCTTCTCTGGCTGTTTTATCAAGATGGTCTACAAGGCCTCTCCCAAATCTGAATTTCCTTATTATAACATCCTCTCTCACCAAAATTTATTTTTGGGTTTAGGAAGATTCTTTTTGCTACTGGGAACACATCACCCGGAGACTCTTTACAGAATTTTAACTTTACAACCAACTATTCTGGGTAAGAAAATTGATGGAAGATGGTTACAGTAACTCATTTTCTGAAAGGCTTTTAGAGTTTAAGGAGTTAGCTTTTAAAAATGGTCTCTGTGTTCCTGTCAGGGTTCTCAAGGCTTTGGAGGTTCTGATTACATTTGAAGCCAAGACATCAGAAACACTTAGGGGCTGGGACAGGGTTGGCCAGTAAGTGTTCTGTTTTGCGCTGCAAATCATAGGTAGCCCAGAATGCACACCACGCCCCCTGCGTAATGCAGGCATCGGGGCGGGGCCCAACACCTGTATCACCAAATTCCTTCCACTAGGGTGTCTCGATGGGGTGCTATTGGCATTCTGTGTGGGACCATTCCTCGTTCTGCAGGACAGTCCCACACACTTTGGCACTTGAAATTCTCTGGCTCTTGCCCACTACTACCCAGTGGTGGGCTCTTTTGTCCACTAAATGCCAGTAATGTTCCCCATTATTGTGGCAACTGAAACACAGCACCACACATTTCTAGCAAAACCACCCCTGCTGTCGCTAGCTGACAACACCCTTGTAAAGTTTAGTGGCATTTCCCCATCCTGTGCTCTTTCTCCCGTCTCTGTGCGGTCCTCGCTCTTAGCCTTCCCTGGCAGGCGTCCTTGCTCTCTCTATAAAACCCTGCACTTGGGCTGTTACTGACACCACAGTGTGATAACCTAATGACACAAATTTAAACTGGTTTCCCCTTCACTGGTATTTCCACTTTAACAGGCATCAAAGACAGAAGTGCAAGGAAAGCTCTGTTAGTAGAATTTTGTTTTAACAGCTTTTTTTGAGGTATAATTTACGCACAATAAACTGCACTATTTAAAGCACACAACTTGGTACATTTTTTTCATATGTGTACACCAGTGAAACCATCACCACAACCAATCTCTTATCACCTGCTTCCGGCACCATGACCTGGAAGCTTTTTTAAGTCGGTAACCTGGGGCAACTGCTAGTTTTCGCCTTTCCCCCACCTCCCAGAGATCAACTCTCTTAAGCTGTTTGATGTTCAGTGTCCTAAAAGCTGTTTCCCCCCCCCCCCATATATTTTTCTAGTTCTTGGTTGTTTCAGGTGGGAGGTATATCTAGTCATTATTCTATCTGGGCCTGAACTAGATGAAATCTAGTAGAATTTTACACCAGTATATATGGAAAAGGATTTGGACTGGTATTGGATCCTTCCTGGAACCCGTGACGGTCCTGGAATTTCCATAAAAGACAGTAGCAAAAGGAGGGGCCAGGGGACTCGCCTACTTAGAATGCATGCTTATTTGGAGTGTCTTCGAGCTTTTCCTTTGGTAGGTGCAAAAGCACTGTTTTATGTGATACATACATATATATATATATATATATACACACACACGTATATATATATTTGTGGTGGCTTGCTCGGGGTGGGGGTGGGTGGCTGTTATTGGAGGTCCTAGGGAGTGAGGGGCATGAAAGCCCCCGCCCCTTGGCCTCTGCCTTTGGAATCCTGCTGTTTTTAGGCCAATTCCACTCACCAACTCCAGTTCCAGACTATGATAATGAAGGTAACCCTGAAGCTCAGAAGGGGTCCAATGATCAAAGATTCATGTATGCCTACGATGTTGCCTTTTACAAAAAGATAAAACCACAGCACTTTTAGAAAACTTTCTTAGCCAAGTTAAGTATCCAAAACAAGGCTAGAGAGTCAGTTCAGTAGGAGACCTCTTTTCCCCAAGCAGTCCTGCTGTTTGAGGTTAGACTGGCTATGGGGCTCGGACTGGTTTGCATAAGCCAGAATCTGGGACACAGTTGCTGCTTCCTAATGCATTATTACTGCTTTGAGATTAGCCTGTGCTCTTAACAACGTGCTGGCTGGCTATGTGAGGAGACAGCCCAAAACATCTGGAGTGTGGGAATAAAGCCGGCCTGGAATAATGGCAAAAATTCATGTTTTTTTTCCAAGCCTGGCCTTGTATCACAATCTCTCAAAGGCTTGTGGAAAGTTCAGACTCCTGAGCTCTACCCTGGACTACTAACCCTAAACCTTAGGGATGGGACTCAGCAATCTGGTTTGGTAGCTCCCTAGATGCTTCTGTTGGCGAGCTGTCAAGGTGTGGGAATTCCTGGGCTAGGTAGTCAGTTTACTCCTGGATTACAGAGACTCCGGAGTTCTACATCCATAGTGTATCTCTAATCCACCAACTTTTTTCTGTTCTCCACTGTCAATATCCCAGTACAAGCCACTGTCATCTCTCACCTGGGCTAGCAACACTTCTAACTATCCTCCCGCACTCCACTCTCCGTACCTGCTGTGGTGTGAGTGTTTGTGTACCTCCCAGATTCACGGGCTGAAATTCTAACCCACCACAGTGATGGTCCGAGGGGATGGGGCTTTGGGAAGGTACTTTAATCATGAGGGTAGAACCCTAAATGAAAGGCATAAGTACCTTATAAAAGAGGTTCCTGAGAGATCACTCACCCCTTCCACCATCTGAGGACACACTGAGAAGGCACGACTATGAACCAGGAAGAGGGTCCTCACCAGAAGGCAACCACAGTGCCCTGGTCTTGGACTTCCCAGCCTCTACAACTGTGAGCAATACATTTCCTATTGCTTATAAGCCACCTAGTCTGTGGCATTTTGTTATAGCAGCTCTCACAGACTAAGACAGTGTCTCTCTGCCCTCTCCCAAATCCATTATCCATTCTAAAGCCAAACTGCTTAAAATCTTCCAATCTTCCACTGCACAGAAAATAATTTTTTACACGTCTAGACAAGCCTGCTCGATGTGGCCTTTGCTTACCTCTCCAGTCACTTCACCCTTTGCTCACCACACTGGCTAGAGCACCTCAAGCTTTTCTCAGCTCAGGCCTTTGCACTTCCTTTCCTCTCTTAACATGGCTCACTCTTTCTCACCCTTCAGGCTTTGCTTGAATGCCCACATCTCAGAGAGGTCTTGCCTGGTCATCCAGTCTACAGCATACCACCCTCCAGCAGGTTCTCTTTAGCACGTTGATGAACTATAATTACATGCTCATTGTCTGTCTGCCCACTTGGATGTAAGCTACACGAGGGCAGGGACTTTGGTATTCTTGCACACTGATATATTTCTAGTGCTTGGCCCAGTTCCTGGTACGTAGCCAGTGCTTAATATTTGTTGAATGATTCATCGTGTTCTTTACAACCTAGCCTGACTTACACTGCATAGTCTTTGGGGAGCATAATTTGATCTAAACCCATGTAATAACAGACCATGTTTTGAAAGGGTTGATGTACTTTCATTGTTGCTGAGTGCCGGAAATTATTGGCTTCTGGGAGGAGGGAATCTCTGTCTTGCTGTTACAGGCCACTAAGTAAAGTTCCCAGCGTGGCCTTTGTACCTGGAAGTACTGAGGTTAAGGCATTGCTAGGATAGCCACCCACATTTCTTGGACTCAATATTCTTTATTGTACACTTTGACATAAAATACCATATAATTTGACATATAATTTGTCTAAAGAACTCTGATAGTCTCATTCTTTTCTTCCAATTTAGAAAAGTAAAAGAGATGGCTAATTGATTTCTGCAGTAATTATTTTAGGTTATTGTGGAAGAAGTCCTAGGTTAAGAAGGAAATTTATTGGAATTATTGGGGGCAACTCATATAATTCAACATTCATTCAACAGATGTGTATACAGGGGTGGGCAAAAGTAAGTTTACAGTTGTTCACATGGAAAAACATTTAATGTAAGAATAAATAGTAATACAAGAATAAACTGTGTTTCGCATACTCACAACTGTAAACCCACTTTTGCCCACTCCTGTGGATGTAGACATAAATACAGATACGACTGTAGATTGATCTCTCTATCTGTTTATCCGATCTGTCATATTCTACTTGCTGGGCTCCGTGTTTGATTTTAGATATATGATGGTGAGCAAAATCAGCAAGTTAGAAACCGCATCACAGGAATGCGGGGACGGTAAGAATGAGGCTGGGATTAGGCATAGCTCCAACTTCGTCTCCCCGATGTCTGCGGATCAGCTTCATTTTCTCTCATGAGTACAACGTGCTCCCTGGGACAGCAGGTGAAGTCGCCGACCACCTTCAGTTCCCTTTTTACAACTCCCACCACCACGAAGGCTGACTCACACACGTTCTTGAATCAAATTAAAAAATCCTGGGAAAGTCTCTGATGCCCAGCTTGAATAAATGACTCACTGCTAAAAAATATCCACCATAGCCAAGAGGTCAGGGCCTTTAAAAACATGTCAGCTTTTGTGTTCTTCATATGTGGGTGGGAGGGGTAACTTCCTAAAAAAGGGGGTGAGAAGGGAGCTAGGTCTACTACCCCACAGTCTCCTAGCACTGTCATTTCCATAATTAAACATCTAAGTCAAAAGTGTAACAAAAAGCATGCTAGGATAGAAAACACTAATTAGACAGATGACTAAAGAGTGTTCTCACGCATAGAACTTTGAAACAACTCGGAAGTATGAAGTTTTAGGACTGATTATGAAAAGCTTCAGTTCATAAAAAAGATGTGGTTATCTTGGAGCATCAGAATTTTTATTATTTTTCGGGGTAATAGTAAACAACAGGCCCTTTTCACTAAAGGGATAGAAAACAGACCAGTGATCTCTGATAATGAGATTCTCTGTAGGTTTCTCTACATTTAAGTGTAGCTCTTCATTAGTGGATACTCATATGCATTTTACAAGAGAAAAATCAAGTAAATATCTCACCAAAATGTTCTTTTAGTAAAAGTATATAGTGACCTACTTAAGAGTTCCCTAAAGCTAGGGGAAAAGAGATTGCTTATTGCTTGCAAGTGTAAAAAGAAATAGAGGAAGATCAAGGTAAATAGAATACTTATATAGTGCTGGCACACAGTCTATTATTATAGGATAATAAATAAATTTAATTGAGCTCATCTTGATACAGAGAGGTCTGATCAGCTCTCTGGGGAGAAGTAGGGAGGGGCCGAAGAAGGAGGCAATGGTAAACAATCTAGGATGGGAGTGGCTGAGAAAACTGATTGCCCCCAGAGCACGTGGAATTATGGGCAAGAAGATCCGAAATAAAAGAAGGGCTCTGGGGTGGCTGGCTTGGGCTCTCTGGCTCCCGGACTGGCTGGCTCTGGCTCTCGGGCTTTCTTCCTTGAGGATCCCTGGATGATCGTGCTGCAGAGGCCTGCATTTCCCAATGGATGGTATTTTGTATGGGAAGGAACTCTGGGCACAGCCTAGGATTGGGCTGCCCTGGCAGAGGGTGGCAGGGTTATTTTCTCTGGGTGTTCTAGAGGGGACGGCCTCTGAAGCAGAAACCTGCCATTCTTCCAAAGTTGTGAAACTTTTGAATAAAGACTCCATTCCTTTATCACCAAGCCTTTGCCTCTGGAATTTTGCCTAGAATGTGGTGGTGGTCGGCAGCGGGACCCCAGTTGCTCTTCGGTAACAATCTTGGACAATCCAAGAGGAAAAGAAAGAGCGACAATGCTTAGCTCTTAGTCCAGAACTGCTAGGCCCATACCCACCAGGGTGGATTTTGATCTGTTCATATCTATCTATAGCCTCAGATGATAGATTTAGCTAATGAACATTTAAAAGGAGATTTTCTAATCACAGGGCATGGCATGTAGAGGAATGAGCTTCTGGAGAAACTCAACTGTTTAATAAACAGAAGTAGAGCTGACCAGCTTGGCATCCTTATGCAATAAGAATGTGTTACAATTAGTTGTACATCATTAGCAACTCAGAAGGAAAAAGAAAAACAACCAAGAAGATGAACCTTATATTTTTTTTTAAGAAGAAGCATTTCTTGGTAGAAAGTAGAAAAAGGGAAGGGTTGTTCCTCGCTGCATAGTAGACAAACATGCAGGCTTTGTAGCCACACTGGCCGCCTTCCAATCCTGACTCAGCCTTGGGCTATTTAATCTTCCCAGGTTTTCCTTCTAATGGGTAGGATGGGGCTCAGAATAGTGCCTCTCCCACAGGGATGGTATGTAAGGGCTAAATAATGCATGCGTTTAAATAAAGTGCTTAAACTGTGTGTGGCACCCAGTGAGTTCTTAGCAAGGCGTAGCTCTTTCATTACTGCTGGTTATCAGGAAGTCGGTCACTGAGCAATAACCTGTTTGACATCCTCAGAATCCTTGCTCAAGCTTTGGGACAGAATGACTTTCTTTTATTCTAATCTTACTAATAATGCTATAGTTCTTAAAACATGTAAATATCATTGTGCAATAACTTACATGAGGTACCATCTGTATTAGTTTTCTAAGAATTTCTTATGCATTAGTTCTGCTGGCGGGCCGAGCCCTGTGTTTATGTAACAAACTATATGTGTAAGTAATTTGCATCCAGAATGGTTACAAACTCAAGATAAATGATTCAAGGCCTCCAACAGCTGTTCATAAAATAAGCTGGTCTTGATAGTTCTCAAAATTGACTCTGGAAACATTAAATAGATATATTTTCTTGCATATAATTTGTTCATAGCTTATTATTAAGAAATATTCATTATTAATTACACATTTATAAAAATATGAAAAATATTTATTGGGCATTGGGGTAGCACTCATATTCGCTCTTCTTCTCCTCACTCTCTTCCATGCTTTTATCCCTACCTTCCCCTTTCTTTCTTCCCTTTTCATTTTTCTGGGATAGACATTCAGGAGCAGAATTGCTTTGTACATTTTATATATTAATCCACTTGTTGGTTTTAGATATGAAAAGTATCTCCTTCCATTTTTTCAGCTACCTAATACCTTTGTCTCTGTGGTGCCTTTTACCAAACAGATTTTTAATTTTGGTGTAATCAAATTAAGGTTTTAATTCTGGTGAAGATGGACTGAGCAAACTTTACCCCTCCTCTCCCCTGAATGCAAATATCCTGAATAGAATGCATATTATGTTGATTGCCTAATTAAAAATATAAAAAT
This sequence comes from Desmodus rotundus, assembly GCF_022682495.2. NCBI lineage: Eukaryota > Metazoa > Chordata > Mammalia > Chiroptera > Phyllostomidae > Desmodus > Desmodus rotundus. Next base: position 142,620,118 of record NC_071389.1, read on the forward strand.
TAAAAAAAATCAACATTCTCCAGAGAATTTAAACAAGGCCTAGAGCCAACAACAGCTATAAATTTTCCTCTAAAATGTTTTAGTTAAGTCACATGTATTTCAGCATGAATGTCATTCAGTTCTAAGTATTTCTTAGTTGTTTTTATTATTTTCAGCAGTCCGATTATGATGCAGCTGGTATGGGATTCTTTGAGTTTATCTTGCTTGGGATTCACTGTATTTCTAGAAAATGGAAGTTTATGTCTTTTGCCAAATTTGGAGAGTTATCAGCCATTATTATTTCTTAAAATATTTTTTATGCACTACACTGTTTCTCCTTATTCTAGGACTTTGAAGACATGAATAGTAGACATTTTCGTATTGTCACACAGTCTCCTGATAGTCTGTTGATTTTTTTCTTCAATCTTTATTCTCCATGTTGTTCAGACTGGATAATTTCTATTCATCTGTCCTCAAATTCAATGGTTCTTTTCCTCTGTCATCTCCATTCTGGTTACTGAGACCATTTAGTGAATTTTAAAATTTTTGGTTATAGTAATGTATTTTCCCCTCCTAAAATCTCCATTCAGACCCTTTTTATACCTTCTGTTTCTCTGCTGAGACTTTCTATCTTTCCATTTGTTTCAGAGGGGCTCCCTCTTATATGTTGAAGCATGATTATAATGGTTACCTTAAGTCTTTGTCTGATAATCCCAAGTCTTTGTTATCTTAGTATTGGTATCTGTTAATTGTCCTTTTTATCCTCACTGGAGGACACTTTTTTCATTGCTTTTTTAGAGAGAGAGGAAGGGAGAGAGGGAAACATTGATGCGAGAGAGAAGCATCCATTGGTTGCCTTTCCATACGTACCCAGACCAGAGATCACACGCAGCTGGACCAGGATTGCTCATGCTGGGGCTGGGGACCAAACCCACAACCTAGGCCCTTGCCCTGACTGGGAATTGAACCTGCATGCTTTCACTTACGGGATGCTTTTCCTACCAACTGAGCCCACTGCCAGGGCCTAATTGTCTTTTTCTTCATAAGATATTGAGATTTTTTCTGGCTTTTCAAATGTCAAGAAAGTTTAGAATGCACCTGGGACATCTGAGTATTATGTTATGTGACTCTATGTCACACGACCATGAAGAGTTTGGTATTGGTCTCTGGGAGCCTCTCAGCGATGCTTAGAATCCGAGAACTATTTTCTGACTTTGAATTCTTCCATAGAGAGTTGCTTATATTTTACCACTTCTGCTTTAGTAGGGTCTTCATGGGGTTTTCTATTAGGAGAGCTCAAATTCTAGATCTTGAGATCTAGATCTAGGTCATTATGACTTCTCATGAATCATTGTTCTCTATTCTGCTTTTTTCATATATTTCAACATATTAATCTGATTATCCATTTCAACCTGATAGGTTTTTAGCTCTCCATGAAACTAAACTCTCCATTTTGCTATTTAGTGAACTTCTTTCTTATCCTTTTTAAGAGTTTCTTAAATAATGACTTTTTTCTAATTCACCATTTTTCTTGATCGAGGCAATATGCTAGCATATATATACTTTTTAGTCTTAGCCGAGCTTGTACCTAACAGGTTTTTCTGAAGCTGTTCAATTCCGCATTTTTGGACTGTGACTTTAACCTGACGTTTACAGTCTCAAGGAGTGTGTTTGTCTTTGACGCAGAGGGGAAAAGGAAAAAATGATTGGTGCATACTTTTGATTTTGGAGGTTTCTTTCCCATTTCTCTCATCTTTTTCTCCTTTGTGGCTTTCTTTTCTCCATAGAGATGCATAATCAGCTCATTAGAAAAACACTTGACTTTTAGCAACTCAGTTCTATAAATATGAAGTTGACACATGCAAATTCAAGGTTCTAGAACTGGTGCTTAGTAAAGGACTACTCTTCAATCAGACTGGTGATGGAGGGTGTTACTGAATTTCAGGTGAAGGGCACAGTGTGGTTTTATGACTTGGCTTGCTTGACTAGTGAGGCCATAGTGACCATGGTGTTTTCTTCTATGCTGCCAAAAAGGTAATCGTTTTTAGAAACTCTTTTAAAATCTCCAGCACAATAGATTTTTCCTACAACTGAGTAAATAATGGTCCATTTAAGTGAGACTTTCTGTAACTACCCAAAATCATTTTGCTGATTTGTCACATGAAACATATGCTGTGCCCACCATGAACATTGTAACATATTTTCACAATATTATCTAACATAATCTACGCACTGGTTATTTAATTCTCTTCAATTTCCATGGAGAAAATTTTAGAAAATATTATCTTCAAGCATAGAAAAACGGTTTCTTTAAAGAGGATTGGAGTATATGTCATCCATTTCAGACTAGACATTCATTTAACTGAAAATCCTAGCGTGAGCCTCTTACGTTCTTAGACACTTTTATAACACTGTTACATAATAGAGTCCTGTGAAGAAACAGGCTGTTAAAGGGGAGGACTTGACCGCCCGTGTGTGTGTACACCTGTGCACACGCAAAACCAGTGGGTGGGGGAGCTGATGGTTGGCACTCAGCACAGTTCCTACCACTCTACAGATCATGAAGGAATGTTATACCTGTTTAAAATTAATTTAGGAACTAATAACAACTAAGTGGCTTTCCACTTTCATGGCAGTTACAATCTTGTAAGAGAGACAAAAATACTTTAATACAAAATGATAAACCAGCAATTTCAGGCAATATAGGATAATAATAGCTAGCAGTTACTGAGTGTTTCCAGTGCTACAAACACATAGCATGTATATTTTCTTATTTAATTCTCACAGAAACTATATGAGGTTGGTGCTGTTATTGTTCCTGTTTTAAAATTAGGAAATTGAGGCTTAGGTCAACCAAAGTCACATAACCACTGAGTGGCACAGCCAGGAGTGGAATTTAGATCTAATCATACTCTGCAACTTCTAAGCCTCTACAACTGCTTCCTTGTGCTGCAGAGTAGAAGTGGGTGGTGGTGAGCTGGAGAGATCAGGGAAGGTAAAAGGTTGATTCTGAAAAAAGTACTGAGGCTTTGGAGATGCTATTGGCAATATCAGAAGAATATTAGCAAAAGATGAATCTAAACAGCATTAAAAAAGTCTCTCTTCATATCTCCATATGAACTGTTTTTTCTTTATAGGATCCATTGGAAATGCACAATGAAAGTAGTAAAATCAGGTTTCAGAACTAGAATGAAAAGTCCTTTCTGTGGAAATACTGGGCCTCATGAAGGACAGGCACAACACTTTAGATATAAAAAGTGTTTCTTTAAATGACTTTGGGTAGAATTTTATTTCTGAAAGCAGAGAAGTGTACTGCAGAATTGTGCCATATCTCCCCTAGGTCAGTGAGCAAGTGAGATTAAATTACTCCTTTCTCTGAACAAGTTTCCCTTTTATGTGAAAACATTTACTTTCAGAGTCTTAAACTGCTCCAATTGGGCCACTGGTTTCTCTGTGTTCCTTCCTATTAAATTCTGAATATCATGTTTAATGCTAACTTCTGCCCGACAGGAAGCACCGACAGAGCAGCACACCGTCCAAGGATTCAACTCTCTGCCCTCCTCCAGACCTGTCTGTTCATGGCCAAAGTGCCTTTCGATCCTTAGCTGCCCCCTCCAGGAGGAGCTGTCCATCCACATGAGCCGCTGGCAAGGCTGTCGGCATGCCGCCTTGTGCAACACAAAAGAACCCCAGGGACTTCCAGATCACAAAGACTCTCTAAGTGAAATCCCTTTCAAGTGCAATGGGAACGGAAATGAGTTGTACTTAGGAAATTCCTCCCTGGCCTCCCTTCTACAAAGCAACCCAAACCTAGAGAAAAAAAGAATCAGAACTTCATTTGCACATTATTTCCACAATGTCATCAATTATTTCTGTACTTAAAAAGTTCATGGAACAATTATATTATAGTAAGTTGTCCTCATAAGTTAACCTTGACTTGAATATTGTTTTTTAGGGTAGCCTTCCCATTTTGGAACTTTAGCCTTGGAATTTAATAATGCTGTGAAAGACAAAATGCCCTGCACAATTAAGGAAGTGATTTTATTCAGTTACTGCAATAGGGAAGATGCTCATTCATGAGAAGCGTCTGTCATACAGAACAGGAGACGGTCCTGGGTTTTACAGAGCCGGTCAATGAGGGGTCATCAGTGAGTCTTATGAGAGTCACGGGGAAGGAGATGGGTCTCACCTTGGGGGATCTGTGAGCAGGGTGGGCTTTTGCAGTTAGCTGGGGTGATTTCTCAACCATTTCTGTTTTCAGAGAGTGTTACAGAGCAAGGGGGGGGTGGTTCACGATAAATTATTACAGAAAGGATTCCGCCTTTCTGTCTCTGGAGGTTCCTTCCCCCCACGCCCACCTGCTAGGTTCGAAATGCCCGCCGCCAGAGGAAAGACTTCTCTCAATGCCAGAGACTGGTGAAAAGGAAAGGAATTGTTTATTTAAAAGTTACACAGACTTAGAGTAATGACTTAATGTCTTCAATAAGATACTAAAGTCCTCTAGAATACCCACAGATGCACAGTCCTTCCCTCTCCCTGTGCCCAGTCCGGGGTACCGTGTCTCAGGAAAAGAAGTAGAAGTCCGTGATTCAGGCTCCCGGCACCATCAGCTGTGTGGCTGCTGCAATCTCCAGTTAATCCAAAGCCATGTGGCACCTTCTCATGGCCCAGCAGCAAGAGTCCTTCCTCCCCTTTCTTCCTGGCAAAGTCTCTCCTGCTGCCTAAGCCGCGTGGCAAGAAGAAGCACTCCAAAACCTCGTGGTCCTCTCTACTCTCCTTCAGAACCGTGTGGTCCTTTTCCCCACTTCAGAACCACATGGACCTCTATCTATCTACTTGCTTCAGAGCCTCGTGGTTCACTCCTTCCTTCAGAGCCGCATGGTCTCCTCCCCATTTACTTTGGAGCCGCGTGGTCTCCTCCTTCTCCCCCAAAACCTTGTGGTCCTCCCCATTTACTTTGGAGCCGCGTGGTCTCTTCTTTTCTATGGCTGCTGGGCCTAGGTTTAAATCCCAGCGCCCATCTTCCTTTGCAGCCCCATTTCTGACTCCTCCTACAGTCAGTTACACCTGCCAGCATCCCTGTATTCTTCCAGCTTTACTGGGCTGCCATAGTAAGTCTGGGCAGGTGTGGCCCCATGGCATGGAGCCAATCATCTCCACGCTCTCACGCAGGCGCTGTAACCAGGGGGAGTTACTTCCCAGTCCCATCCTGGGTGGAATTTGGTCCCATCCCCCTGGCTCAAAGCATGGCCACAGCTACTTAACACATCCATGAAACCAGTTAAAGGTTATAGATATGTTAAATGACTGTGCCAGGGGTTAGCTGCAAAGCTCTTGCTACCCAAAACAGCTCTGAATGGCCCTGTTCCATGTGTCCCATACCCCTTGGCTCAGGCCTGTGGGGATGAGGACATCCTATATACATTTTTCTAATATTTCCTGGACACCCCGAGTCCTGGACCCCATTACAAATCCCTTCTTGGGGCCCTCCTCTTGGCTGCACCCTGCTTCAAGAGCACAGAGCTCAGATGAAGTTCAACATTGCCAATATGTTTCCGTAGTTTTTAGATGTGCTACTGAAAGTGGGTTGATGGGAGTCACTGCTATGGGATCAGATAATTTTACAGAAACCACCTAGTCTACGCCCCTTTTAAGTGAGGAAACTGAAGCACAACCATTTTAAGTGACTTACTCAAGTTTAGGGGCAGAGTCAGAACTCCCATTTAGGAATCTTTTTTATTACAGCAGGCTCAGTTTAAAAATAAGCAATTTATTCAAAAAGTAGTATGATCCTTTTCAGTTATCTTCAGTGATACATAATTTTTACTATCGGTCTTTTAACATAAGAATGCTAAGAAATATCAAAGGCTGTTTTCACTCTGAAGAAGCTAGGAAGCAGGGTTTTTTAATAAATGGTTAAAAATTGTGAAAGATTGTAAGACAACTCTATTTTTTTCTCACAGCACAGTTAGAATGTTTAATGTTTAAATTAAATGTTAAATATTTAAAATTTCTCTCTAAAATTTTAAACAGCTTTCTCCAAATTAAGAATGTAAATGAATCATAGAAGGCAAACCCTTGTCTATTAAAAGAAGGCTTCACATGTTCTAACAGAAAAACCAAAACCTAATTGACTTTAAAAAATGTATCTAAATATTTCAAAATAACTGTTTGTACTTCCCTTAACTAACCCTTCACTTGATCTTAGCTAAAAGGCCAAGAAGCGATTAACTGACTAACTCTTAGTTTTAAATATGACTTTTCAATTCTGCAGCAGAGGCATGGTTGGGGCAAGTCCGAAAGACCAGCTCATAGTCCTTCTGATAATAAAAACTATAACAGTAACTAACATGTACTGTTATTATCCAGTAGGAACTGTCTGATGTTTTCTTTTTCTTTTTGTTTTTTTTTTAAACTAAAATGATGGTTTTTAATGGGAACCAGAGATATGGTCACAATTACATAGTCCAACGCAAAAAACCCGTGTGTGATCAGGAGTTGGAAGGTTACAAAATAATGAGGGTAACACTGGTACAGAAGAAAAGCTGTTGCAGAACCTTAGGGGGCAGGCTAACATGGCCTTTCCCTGCATTCCTGTCTGTGGGGTCACCCATCTTGCCAAAGCCACCTCTGTCCCCACCACCCCAGGCCCCTCAGAAGCCCCCACAGTCCCCGCCTTGGCCTCAGTAGCCACTCCAATCATAGCTCCCTCTGCCACCATGACAATCATCTCCATAGCTACTCCCCATAGGAGAGCCTCCCAGTGCCTTTCCTGGGACATCTGGTTGAGGGGCCTTACACTGGTTGCATTCATTCCTTCAAGAGATGTTCATGTTCTCACATCCAGTCCCCGGCTTGCTGCAGTCCCCAGCTGCCACCACCTCCACAGCCTCCATGGCCCATGGGTTCTCCTTGCCCTCAGCCTCCATGACCATTGCTACTACCCCGACTGGAATCTGCTCATCAACTAGCAAATGCAGCTTTGATAGGATTCCCAGAGAATTCATCATCAAACCAGTCAATAGCTGCTTTAGCAGAAGGTGAGCCATCAAATGATACCGCTGTCTCTCCCTTCCGCTTGCCCATTTCCCTGTCTGTGTACAGATGAATCACGGGCTGTCCTGTTTTCATGTTTGTCTTAATAATACCAATCTGCTTGAAGTAATCAGCCACAGACTCAGTTGTAACGTTCTCGCCTGGCCTTGCATGAAGATGGTGTTGTTTGAAGTATCCTGTTCAGAGTCATGTCAGGATCCTTGCTCCCAAGGGCCACCAAATATATTGAAGCCACTAGCATCCCTTCCACCCATGCCACCTCTGCCTCCATGGCCACCTCCATGATCTCTGGGTTCGCAGCCACCACCACTGCGTGGTTGTAATCACCACCACAACCCTGGCCTCATTCCCCACGGTCCTGCTGGCTTCCCCTGCAGCCCCAGTCACCACAACCACTCTGGTCCTGATTGCCATAACCACCGCCACTGCTGCCACCACTCACTGGGGACTGATCTTGGTCACAGTAACTTCCACCACCCACCCCATCTGCTACCTCCACTGCTGCTGTTGTTCCTGTTCTGCTGTCCATTGCCCTGAGGAGGACTGCGGGAGCTCTGCTGCTGTCCACCATAGTCAGACTGCGGACCACAGCCCCCATTCGGGCTGCCTGTAGTTGCTGCTCTGAGAACTGCCACTGTATCTTCCCGAGGTGCTGCTAGGAGTGGGCCTCTGGCCACAGACAGCCAGGATAGGACTGCTGCCCATAAGATGACTGAGAACTCTGGCCACCGCCACAGCCAGCAGTTGAGCTCTATCCTCCGGAGCTGACTGAGTGCCATAGCTGTTCTGGGTCTGTCCATAGGAACCATAGGTGCTCTGGCCACAGCCTGAGTGTCCCCTGACTGGCTGTAGCCACCATAACTCTGCTGTCCACAGGGCTGATTGCTCTGCCGGGAATAACCCTGCCCAGGCTGGGTGGGGTAGGTCCCTAGCTTTGAGTTGCTTATTGGGTATGGTGATTTAAGGCCGTGCTGGCACACACACCTGATGCTTTCTGTATATTAACTCATTTGATCTGCACAGCAACCCGATGAGGTAAGACTGCTATTCTTATTTCATAGATAAGGACATTAAGGCACTGAGAAATTAAAGGATATATACACAAGTTTACACAACTAGTCTAGAGCTGGGATTTGAACCCAGACAGTTTGATTTTTTTCTTCCTGTGATTACCAAAATAAATGTGCGTAGAGGTTTATTACTTGGTGGGTACTATAATACAATATTAAAAATAATATTCTATCTTTGAAAGATGGAAAATGAGTAAGCAGATATTTCATATATACATGACAAGTTGGGTTAGCATTCATTTATGTAAGAATAAAATATTAATTCAATATAAACGTTTAAAAGTTCTGACTTTTTGTGACATTGTTGAATTTTTTTCACCAGGCTGGTCTCCTTTGTTTAGTCTCAGTGATGTCTTCATTAGTTTTAGGAAATTGGGAAAAAAAATCAAACTGGTCAGACTTGTCTTAGTTAACTGATCTCTTGTGCCTTGAGATCTAGAATGACCTTCCTCATTGAGGCAGGGAAGTGCTCCTGGGAAAAGGAATTGGATATTTTAACTCTCCCTATATTTTCAGTTAAAATTAACCTAAATTATCCAATTAGAAACAAACGCTCATGGATTTTAAGGGTTTCCAAAGAGTTGATTCTCCTTCAGTAACCAATTTTATTTGTAACTTTTGCCACAAAAATTACATCTAGGTTGCTTAGCATCTCAAATTCTACAAAGATTAAATGTGGCAATCCTTTGCCCTTTATATGTTGTGAAGATTGCTACTAGAAAGCTAAAGAACTAAGGGATGTCCCCAAATTAAAATTCTAGATTTGAGGCAAGCATAAACATTTGGGGAGGGGAAGAAAGGCAGCTTTTTTTTTTTTTTCTAACGTAGAGCAATGACAAAGTGGTAAGAAAAAGCACATATCTGCCACCACCACCACCCACTTACCCACCACCCTACTCAGTTAAGGAATAAGGTAGGAGGTAAGCTTGTTTGGAGTAGGACATCAGCAACATTTCAGAAATTTCTTCTGAAATAATTTGTCTGTCCATCAAGCCTCTACATAAATAAAAGATTACTTAGAGAACTTGCTGAATACTACGTGATTGTTTGTTTTGAGGACCCGGAATGAATGGGGAATGGCAACACTAAAGCTTTGAGGAAAAAATAACCTCATTCATGGGGGAATAGTTAAATTATTGGATAACTACCGATATACTATGGAATTCTAGGAAATCATCGAAAAGGTTGAAGTAAATCTATCTACACAGACACAAAAACTGTCTATCACATATTAGGTGGAAAAACGTCCCAGATTAATATATGTGATATGACTTAGCTAGTATTAAATACAGTATAAAATATATCCTCTAATATTTAAATGTTATAAACATATGTGTTGTAATTAGTGTATTTTTATATGCCTGAAAGGATATAAACCAAACTGATAATAGCAAGGTACCTTGAATAGTGGGATAGAAGGAGTAGAGGGAGACTGGGAACTTTTACTTCATACATTTCTGTACTGTTTGAGTTTGATAATTTTATTTTTTAATAGCTTTATGTTTAAAACTATTAAAAAATTATTGAAGGAAAAAATCCCCTCTGGTATTATCAAACACTGGAATGAGTTACATAAACAAATCATGTACTATAGAAGGCATTAAAGAATAGACCTATGATAATAACTAAAAGTAGGGGGAATGGAAGTTCAGTACACAACAATTCTATTTCCTGCTTTGTCCTCTTTCAGAAAGCTACTGTTTTACAAGACTCCTTGTGTGTCAGTGAGCTCAGTCTTGCCCGCTCTAGCCCATTCTCCATTACAACAGAGGACTCTTTCCAAAGTAGGGGATCTGATCACGTAGCACAGATCTGACCATGTAACTCCTCCCTTACAGCCTTTGAATGGTTCCCCAGCCCTTAGAGGGAGGTTCTAAACTCTGTAACAGCTTACACACACCTTCCTCATGTCTTTTCATTTTTCTATCCTCAGCTATTGTGTCCTTCCCACTCCTGCCTTACACTCCTGACCCAAATAAACTCACAGTTCTTAGAAAGTTCCCTGTTCGGTTTTCCTCTGGGCCTTAACATGCTGGCCCTTACTCTATAACCCTACTCTCTACTCCTCTTCCCCTTCCTGAATTAACTTCAACTCAGCAAGTCTTAGCTTACTATCCCTTTCTCTAAAAATAATTTCTCAAAACTAAGTTAAGAGGGGCCCCTCCATAACATCCTGTTCTTATACATCACTAACACCAGTCTGTGTTAGGATTGCTTATTCGACTATGTGTTATCCTATTATGCAGTGCGCTTCCTAAGGGCAGGGACTTGGTCACCGGCACACAGAGGCTGCCAATAAGCCTTTATAGAATGAATGAATGAATGAATGAATGAGATAAAATAGAGGTAGGGGCCAGATCGTAAAGGGCTTCAGGGCTAAGAAGTTTGTTCAGATTTCGTAGTTCTATTAGGTTGTTGTCACAGTCAGCCTTATACTGAAAAGTTACTTGTGATGTGACTATCTCTTCCAGTAATTGTGAGCCCCTGGAAAGAAAACAGTACCTCTTACTAATTTTTGTATTTTTCTGACTTAAAACAGTGGTCTGCACATAGAAAGCATTCAGTGAATTGATGGCATCAACAACTTTGATATTAAGTTTAAGTTATGGTCCAGTTTTAAAAGGTTGTATATTGGGGGTCATGTGAATGAGTTAAAAGTAAGGTAGTTTTAAAAGCTATATATTCATTTCCCACTAAAGGAACCAAAGCTCCTTACAGAAATGACTGGTTCTGGATCTGGAGCAGGAAATACACAAAGTGAGTCTGAAACAGCGTGTGACAGAATGCAAAGCGTAACGGGACCCCAAAGCACAGGAGCCCACAGGAAGGCTCTTCACAGCCAAAGATGGAACACTTGAGTATCAGAAAAAATAGTGAACTAGATGGCTGACACACAATAAGTATATACAAATTTAGAAGTATATAATGATGCATTATAGAGAAAAAGTCCTCCCTGTACCTCCACACAGAAAGAGATAAAAATGTATTGAACTCCATTACTCTACAAATTAGCAAACAAATGGGAAGAATTAAGCATTTATCCTATCTTTCCTGCGTGAACAGTAATAAGTTCTAAGTAACCATGCAGCACGAGTTAATGAGGGAAAATTCCATTTTACAGAATTCCAGCTAATGAATGTGGAAGGTTTAACAGAATTAGAAGGTTGCCATTTTTGCAACTCCTAACCAAATGATAGATTCATGCAGCAATCCTCAATAGATGAAACCATTAGACAGAAAGGTGAAGCAGAACTTCAAATGAAGGGATTAGTTTGTAAATGACTAAACTCATTAATCAGTCCTAGCATCACTGAAGTGGGACAGCCAGATTTTGTGCCTTATGATTTCATGTAATATGAAACACACAACACCACTTACGAAGTATCTTTGTTAAAACAATTAAATCTGAACCTGATTTTAAAGTGTGGGTATGTCAGCCTTAAAAAGGAATGAGATTCTGATACATGTGACTGTAGGGAACCGTTTTGCATGGCAGTGGGAAATGTAGCCCAGCCCCCACTCAGAAAAGCCAGTGGGGAGCGGGGTCCAGCACACAGGACCCATGCCCACAGATAGGCTCTCACATGGGGAATCAGGCCTGCATTGTACCTAGGCCAATATTAGGCTTGTTTTTGCTAAAAGTCCCTCATCCTGAATTGAGGCAGCAAGTGCTTACTGCATATCTTTAAAGTAACTTCCTAAAATCTGAGCTAAACCTCCCAAGAAGGAGTGTAACCAGTTCAACCACCTTTCCCTTTATATTTGCAAATATCCTTCTTCTTTGCTGTAATTAGCAACATCCTCTCCTTTGTTTTCTGTAAAAGGTAACCACCCAAAGTGAACCTGTGCATAGTAAATGAGGACCATCCTCGATGTAATGTACCCAGAAAAGCAATAAAAGCCTGTCCAGGCAGGGGTCGGGGCCCTCTCTTTCACTCTGAGAGTGGCCATGCCCGTCTCTTTTTCTCCACAGGACTTCTGTAGTCCATGTGAATTTGTCCATTGCAGCCACAACACACGGACCCTGCTGGCCAGGGTCCCCATCATGTGACAACACGGGTGAATCCTGAAGAAATGATGCTAATGGAAAGAAGCCAGACACACATAAAATGGCAAATGTTGCAGATTCTACCTATACGAGGCAGTCAGAATAGGCAAATTCATAGAAACAGAAAGTAGAATTGAGGTTACCATGAGGGAGAGGGGAATGGGAGTTACTGTTTAATGGGTAAAGAGTTTCTGTGCAGGAAGATGAAAAAGTTCTGGAATTTGATATTGATGGTTGCACAACGTTATGAATGCACCTAATGCCATGGAATTGCACACCTAAAAATGATTAAAATGGTACATTTTGTATTATGTATATTTTATGTCAATTTTTAAAAAGGTAGGCATGTGTGGAAGGGAATTGATAAAACATGACCAGCAAAATGCTGAAAATTATTGAAGCTAGGTGATGGGTATGTAGGGTTTCTTTTACAGTTTTCTTAATTTTTGCATATGTTTGAAAATTTCTATAGTAAAAGTTTTTAAAAGATTTAGGAAACATAACAAGCAAATATAATAAGTATCTTATTTATATCTTAATTTTAACAAACTGAATGTAAAAGACATTTTTAAGGCAATAGAAGACATTTGAGTGTGGACTGGGCATTAGACAGTACCAAAGAATGGTTGATAATTGTGTTGGGTGTGATAATCATGTCTTTGGAAGAAAATATTTATTTTATTTTGATATGTAGGGGTTAAATAACAATGTTTGTGATTTCTTTCTTTAAAAGTATGGTGATAGACATAGCTTAGAATTTCTACATGTTTTCATATGTTATTCTAAAAGAGTATTAGTTTGAATTTTGGTGTTTATTTAAAGTTAATTGTATAATGAAATAGGCTCTAACTTTGCATATATGTGGCTTGAAATTTACACCTGAAGGCAAGAGAGAGAGTTCTGCCACTGTCTTCATGCAGGAAAAGCATATTTCTGGCAAAGTTAATTCCTGAGGGCAGCATATTTAAAATGCAGTGACTTAAAATGAACTCTCAGGGATACAGTGTATGCACAGGATACACAAGGAATGGTCTTCGCCTGCAAGGCTCCTTCAGTTTAGAAGAAGTAAGCAATTTTTAGGTTTTCAAATTGGAATTCTGTCACAAAGGTGAATTCCGTAACCCAACCATTGTACACACAGTGTGTCTGAGAGAGTGTGTGAAAGCATTTTCCAGTTGTAAAGCATGATGCAACTTTACGGTATTATTTTATAAAATGTCTGGGTAAAAAATGAATACGGATAGGCAAAATGGAGCTTATCATTAGACCAAGAATCCTTTTTTTGCCACATTGTTTGGTGTTTTCTAGCTGACGAAAATGTAGAATATCTGTTAACATGAATATGATTTTTCCTTATTCCTCAATTGAAATTAATGGAGTCTTCTGGCACTGACTTTTTCTATTTAAATCAGTCAAAGGAAGTTTGTCATCTATGTAAAGCAAAAATAATCTGGATGTTCAGAGAAATTGTGACTATATTTAACTTCTCTGTAGAAATATAGGCTCCTGAATCTACCTTGAACTTATAATGTGTATGAGACCTCAATTTATATATGAATTGATTTTTAGTATGAAGATATGACTGTGCTTTTTAAAATTAAATTTGTTTTGGCCTTGTTGAAAAAAATAGTTGAGTATTACGATCTATTATCATAGGTGCCAAAGGATAAAAAGTTTGTTTCTAAGTGTCTTAGCAAATTGCTGACTTCTATTGGGAAAGACTAGAAAATGAATTTCAAAGTAATTTTGCTGATATTGTAATTTTTTCTGAGCTTTTGCTTTTCTAAGTTATTTTGTTTGTGACAACTAATTTCTGCTGTTTTTGAAGTTCACAAAGAATAGAGGGACTTTATAGCTATTTTTACAATGCAATGTGGTAGTAATTAGAAGTGGATATATAGGAAAGTGGGATATCAAAGTTCATTCCTACTTTATTTAGATACTATTTATTAAACACTGTGTTAAGCACATGTGGTAATTAAAGTATCAAAATAGCCAGTGGGACAGGTACTATCATCATCCCCATTTTCTAGGTGAGAAAAGTGAGGCAGAGACCAAGAAACTTACGTATGGTTATTACCAGGCTGAGTAGGGGCAGATCTAGGATTCAGATCAGCCCATCTGATCCGTCTTCTCATGCTTATAATCGTGCTCTTCTGCCTGCATGTTTGCTATCACTGAATTTTTAATGATTATTTCTCTTCTCATGTCTTCACTAGAAAAGAGACTTTTAGGAAGTCTGAATTTTTTTCTTTTTCTTTTCTTCTTCTTTTCTTTTTTTTTTTTTAAAGATTTTATTTATTTATTTTTAGACAGAAGGGAAGGGAGGTAGAAAAAGAGGGAGAGAATCATCAATGTGTGGTTGTTTCTCATGCGCCCCCTACCAGGGAACTGGCTCACAACCGAGGCATGTGCCCTGACTGGGAATGGAACTAGCAACCCTTTGGTTCACAGGCTAGCCCTCAATCTACTGAGCCACACCAGCCAGGGATAATTTTTTTCTTGACAAGAGAGGCTTATTGATTGGATAGGGGAAAATATCTTAGTTTTTTCTTTTATTTTTTTAATGGAGGGGGGCAGTGGGCAAGAACCAGGACTCCATATATATGTATATAACTGGTATCAAGATTTGTGAAGTAAGTGGTTAAAATATTTTTAATTCAATTCAGAAATTCTAAGAAGTTTCCATCAACCTGCACAGAACATGAAACATCTCTTCTACCATTACTTTGCACCCTGCTTTTCTGAATCACTAGTTGTGTGAGCCTGGACAGGTTACTCAGCCTTTCTGACATTTTATACATGCAGTAGTACAATAATTCCCAGCTCAGCCCCTTACTGGCGAATGAGCCAGTGCATGAAAAGTACCCCATTTGGGGAAACATCATGGGCCTAGAGGGTAGTACACTAAGTGAAATACATCAGGCAGAGAAAGACAAATACCATATGATATCACTTATATATAAAATTTAAAGAACAAAATTAATGAACAAACAGGACAGAAACAGACTCAGATACAGAGAACAACTGACGGTTGCCAGATGGGAGGGGCTGGGGACACTGCATGAAAAAGGTGAAGGGATTAAGCAGTACAAACTGGTAGCTACAAAATAATCACAGAAATACAAGATACAGCATAGGGAAGACAGTCAACAATATTGTAAAACTATGTATGGTGCCAGGCACTAGACTTACCAGAGGGATCACTTCGTAAATATATACATGGCTAATCACTGTGCTGTACACCCGAAACTAATATAAAATAATATTGAATGTCAACTGCAACTGGAAAATAAAATAAAAATAGAATATCCAAACGGGAAAAATAACTATATTAAAATTTCATTAGTAACAGTTTTACATACCTGTCAATAATTGTTGATATTCCTCGGCTGCTGCTGCTTATCATTTTTACATGTTTTCTTGTGTTTCTGTAGATCTGAGGAGAAAATTAAGCATTTCAGTCAACTTAAATCTTAACTTTTTCTTAAAGACAATACTTTGAGGAAGATACTTTATTTAATTACGGAACTTAAAGTAGCAGGCCAGAAAAACTTGACTTTGGAAAGGATTTTCTGGAAAGTATGTGTTTTATTTTTAACCTTTTAAAACTTGTTTCTTCTGTTATCGAATGCAGCATATTCAAGGATAAAGTAAAATGCTGTATAAATAAATGTCATCTTTGTATTTTGATACTGTATTTTACAATGTTGATTAAATTTAATGCAATTGTGTCTTAACACATAAAATGTTGTGATGTAATCAATGTGTGTGTGTGTGTGTTGAGGTAGGGGCGGGGGGGTAGATGAGAAGAGAGGAGAGTGGAGGCAAAGATAGCAGCTCACATGGTTTGGGTTCACGGAGTCAACGAAGAGAGGTACCCTGGCTGGTGTGGCTCAGTGGAATGAGCGCTAGCCTGTGAACCAAAGGGTTGAAGCTTTGATTCCCAGTCAGGGCACATGCCTGAGTTGCGGGCCGGGTCCCCAGTAGGGGGTGTGCAAGAGGCAACCGTACATTTGATGTTTTTCTCCCTCTCTTTCTCCCTCCCTCCCCCTCTCTAAAAAATAAATAAATCTTGTTTTTGTTTTTTTTAAGAAAAGAGTTAAATAAGAGGGGAAGCTTCTGGCATGCAACGTGTATGAGTATAGACAGTGGGATGAGAAAGTGGATTTGAAAAAGTTTTTACATGTAGGCCCCCCTACAATAAAAATTTTTCATACTTAAAAAAATTACTTTGTAGTATAGGACTGTTATTTTTAAAAAGGTGACCCCTGGAGAGTCAAAACTTCATTCTCACTCACTGAGTTACAGGCTTATCCTGTTAAGACTTCCCTAGTTTCATTTGCAGTTTCAGGTGAAAGGTATCGAGAAGCCCAGGTAGTGCTGGTGCTGGTGCTAATGCGGCCAATTCTGGCCAGTGGTCTCGTACATAGTTGCCACAACCTTACTGAGCACTTGTGCGGGGCACAGCCTCCCCAACCATACAGGACAGTCCTGGCCATTTCTCAGATCCTAAGTGTTTCACATGTAGGATGACCAACTGTCCCAGCTGACCATCCCACTCAGGATTTACACCTCTATCACCTAAAAGGTGACCTTGTGCGCTTTAGCAGTCAGGTACTCCCAACCCAGGCCTCAGGCAACCACTGTGCTATCACCATGCGAGTCTGGCCTGTCCTAGGACTCCACTCACACGGACTTGTACACTCAGTCCTCTTTTGTGTCTGGCATCTTTTGGCATAATATTTTTGAGGTTCTTTCATGTTGTTGCAGGTAGGTGGGAGACCTTTTATGAGAGAATATTCCTGAACCAGTGAGCAAGTGGGAGATAACAACTGATATTTATTAAGACTTGTAATGTGCTAAGCACTATTCAGGTTTTATAAATACTGTGTTATTTAATCCTAATATCAATTCCATGAAGGTATATTATTAAGCCCATGGCAGAGATGAAGAAGCTGAGTCACAGAGTACATAAGTAATTTGCCAAAGGTCATACAGCTAATCAGTAGCAGAGCTGGGACTTGAACTCAGGAATCTGGCTCCAGGGCCAGTGTGTAAAACCACCACATTATGCTAATTTATTAGGTTTCTGGGGAAGCCCAAGCACTTCTGATGGGCCTGGTGTACATCTTGCTCCTCCCCCGCTTCTCCCTCTCTTCACCTGCAATCCTCAGCCTCGTCTCATGCCCTATCACCTAAAGGAGCGCACACATGTCCCTGTCTAAACAAAGAATCTAAGCTGTCACTACTTAAAAAAAGTTCTAGGGGAAAAATGAACAATAGAGGAATAGAAAAGAGAAGCAATTACATTCTCTTTCTCATTAGTACCAGCTTGTCTGATTTCATGGACCTGTGCTCATTTTCATGCTTGATTTATCTCATGAGACTGGATAGAAAAACAAGAAACTTGGTTCCCCACTCTTAAGTCCGTGTTATGTTGGCAGAAAGGGCAATGCGCATCTCCACGGTACTAACAGAAGTGTTACTCTCATTCTGCACCATCTTCAGAGGCTACACTAGTGCCGCACATTTATTTTTGTAATAGTAAACATTTTTAATTGAGAGCTTATCTGGTCTTGATTTCATTATATATTCACAAAGTCCAAACTACTTCGGAAAGGCAGGAATTATAGGAGTCCCCATCTAATATATTACTCCAAGGTAACTGAATGACTTGCCTGAGATGATACACCTACTTTTGGATAACCTTCATTCAGTATTAATGACTTAGCAGTGCCCAGGAGGCATCTCCCAGCTTCACTCTCTCGACTTTAGCTCTTGCCCTGTTGTTCACCAGGACAGTGGCCCCCTGATTGTAAGTAAAAGTATGTTTTCCATTTGGGTTATGCTAGTATTAATGAGAGATATTTAAATCACTTCCTTGTCAAAGAAGAAATTATTTCTTCTTATTTTTACTATGTAAGCACAGAGAGTTTTACCAACAGACCCTAACTTCATCTTCTTTCCTGCTTGCTTTCGCAGACCAGTGACCTTTTCTATTTCCTAGTGAACAAACTTCATGAGGACTTGCCAGAGTCTAGGGATGAGAACGCACTTCAAAATAAAAGCCAAAGAGCTGATGAGCTGGTGTTAAGTACTAACTGGATAATCATAGATATTTTTTCCCCTGTGGCGTTAAAGATAAATAGAAGGCACTAGACAAAATATATACTGCTTTAATGATTAATGGTGCTTCAGGTTTTCTTCACATAGATTTTTAAAAATAGTATTCATTTTGTCCCAATTTTGAAAGAAAGACCACACAAGAAACTAGTCACACTGGCTGTCCTAAAGGGGAAAAATTGGGTGTCTGGAGGAAAGACAATTTTTATTGTATTTTCTTTATTGCGTTTGGAATTTTGAACCAAATATTACCTACTTGAAAAAGTTAAAATTACTTTTAAAAAGTAGTGTGTGATTATTGTAAAAACTTTGGGAAAAATATGAGTACAAAAAACAATATAAATATGACTTTTAATCCTGATATCCATTCAACAAATACTTCTGAGTGTTACTATGTAACACTCACAGGGCAGGCACTCAGCCAATGCTGGCAATTTGATGTACAGAATTTCCTTCCTGTACTTTTCTCTACATAGATATCTGAGTGCAATTCTATAAAGAATTACTGACTTTGCGGAATTCTGAACTTGTACTGAAATCATGCATTTTCCTGCTTTTTTTTCTTTGTTTTTTAGGGTGTGTATTGAAATCATACAGACTCTGGGACTGATGTTCAGAGAAACCAAAACTGAGTTATCACATCTGAACACATGGGCAGCTAAGTATGTTGTATTAGAAAATAGAAAATATTGGGACCTTGTAGTTGCAACCTATTAACGACTCTGTTGAGTGTCTTCCAAAATCTCATAGCTTTCTAAATTCTCTGTTCAATCTCCTTATAAGTATATTAAATTCTTTTGTCTCTCCGCCTCCTTCTGTGATGAACAGATTAACTGGCACATACTGAGTTCTCTCTGTCTCTCTGATTATTAAGGGCACAAAGATTTTCTTAGCATAATTTTACCTTTTGTTATTGTCCGATGAACTTGAAAAAGACCAATGACCCATGGCACATTGAAAGCCAGAGGGGTTCTCTACTAGAATTTTCCAGAGTACCGTATATCCATTGCAGGGTAAGTGGAGGCAGTCTGGCTTCCTCACCCAGGTGTCTGGGTAGGTAAGGGGAGCAGTGTTCCCATAGCCTTGAGACTGGGTCTGATAAATTGTTCCCATAACGTGAAGTGAGCTCGCACGCGCAGAACTATGTTATGTTATGTAATGTTCTGGCAGTTTTCCGGCTTTGTTCCACTCTAGTACTTAAACAGGCAGGGACTCCCTGCTGGGGGCGATGATGATGAGAGACACACAAGGGGACAGGTGCCATGATGGGTGCCATGCTGGGGAGCAGGGGCCACGACCTGAGACATGTAGACAGACACGCAGCTTGTAGTGTGCGAGGTGTGCCCCCCCATGAATAAAGGCATGCCACACATCCCAATGGCCCCACGAATACTTTTCCATCTGCACGAATACCATGGACCTGCCTGGCCTTGAAGGGTGGCAACACATCCACACAACCGAAAAATTACACTGCACAGGCAGAAATTATGGTAGCTTCATTTAATATACAATAATGTGACTTTGGAGCGAATGATGCAGGAGGGTTTATTAACGTATAGCATAAGCTGCTATAATAAAGACACTCTAAAATATGTGGCCCAAAGAAGATAGAAATTTAAATGATCCCATAACAATCAAGAGTAGATAGTCAACCTTTCCTCCACAGGATCAGCCAGAGACCTAGGTTCCTTCCCTTTTGTGGTTCTGCCATTTTCTATCAGGCTGTCTTTGACCTTATGGTTAAAACTGGCTTACCTACTTGATTTCCTTACATCCTGTGGGAAGCAGTGAGAGGTGTGGAGGGAAAGCAAATTTCTTTTATAAGCAAGGCATGTTAGAGTTTTGCTTATGTTCTAATGGTGAGAACTTCAGGCATGTGGCCATAGCTAGTTGCAAGAGAGGCTGGAAAATGTGTCTGTAGTTGCACAGTTGTGTGCCTAAATAAACTCTGGATGGTGATGGGGATATCTGTAAATAAAAGGAAGAATGCATGGACGTATAATAGGGGGATAGTAACATTCTTTGTCACAGAAGGTATGTGCTAGCATGTTTTGCATATTATCTGCTTGTCCTTTTATAGTAAGCATTTTTGGCTTTTCAGGCCCTATAGTCTCTGTTGCAATTACTCATTTTTGTCACTGTAGCACAAAAGCAGCAATAGACAATACATAAATGAATCAGCACAGCTGTGTTCCAATAAAGCTTCACTTACAAAAACAAGCTCTGGGCTATTAGGCCCGCAGGCCAATTTGTTGACCCCTGCTTTAATATAGGAAAATTCACCCTTATTATTTTCTCTGCATATGTCTAAGATAGAAATTCAAGATTATTTCTAATATTTCTATCCTCTTCCACTGTGAAATTACCGCTAAATTATGTTACTCTTTTTTGTGTCTCTTTTGGTCCCTATCTTTCTGTATCCAAGTTGAAAAAAGAAAGTCACTTACTAACCTCTACTATACAGTGTTGTATTTTAATTGTTCTGTCTTAACTTGGTTTGACCATATCAGCCCTGCTATATCAAGTTTCTTTCCTGATATGACTAATTCTTTTCATGTCCTTCAATACATATAGTATATTGCTGTAATAGAGTGTGGTTGCAATACTAACTTTTCAGCCAATTTTCATATGCAGAGGGTCATGTTATCCATAGCATTACGAGCACAGTAAACACCTAATATAAGCATATTAGTCTTCTATTGCCCTGTAACAAATTACCACAAACTCAGTGGCTTAAAACAATGTAAATTTTTTATACCATGGTTTCTATGTATCAGGGAATCTGGTCATTGTTTAGTTAGACCCTCAGCTCAGAGTCTCACAAGGCTGAAATCAAGGTGTCGGTTGGGGTTACAATCTCATCTGAGGCTTGGGGTCCTCTTCCAACTCATTTGGGTGATTGTTGGCAGAATAAATTTCCTTACAGCTATAAACTCATGCTGGCTTGCTTCTTGGCAGGAGAATATCTCTGAGCTCAGGGAAGGCCTAAGCTCTCTTTTAAAGGGCTCACTTGATTAGATCAGGCCCATTCAGGATAATCTTCCTTTAATCAAGCCACATCAACTAATTAGGAACCTTAATGAAATATGCAAAACCCCTTTACCCGTCATAACATAATCATATGAGTGATACTCTAACATAGTTACAAGTCCTACCCAAATTTAAGGGGAAGGGTTTGGGTTAGGGTATATATATGGGCAGAAATCTTGGAAACCCAATAGAATTCTGCCTGTCACAATGACATATACTGACTCCTGAGGCTACGAGTTTGCCTTTCAAAGTCTATTTTAAAATATAATACATTCAAATTCCTTACATAAGAATAATAACAATTTAAGCAATGAAAGAATCAAACTGTTGGTACCATTTTTTAAGGCTGTGATGTCAATCCTGTAAGTCTTTATTTTCAGGCTGAAACTACCATTTAGATTAAACTTTCTTTTACCAATTATTGGCCTTGTGGATCTTAAATTGAGTTGGCAGAAGGGGTAGATTACAAATTGAATTCCAGTTGAGCAAATAAAAAAGCATTTAATCATTTCAGTATTTTCCTCTATTTCTTCATAAGTGCAGATTTTATTAGTTCAACCCACTTCCTTGTATTCTTCTTGAAATGTACCATAATCCTTTCATGTTTCACTATTGTTATGATTGAATTCATGTATTATCACAGCAAGTGAACCAGTTTTTGAGCATTCCTTCCCTTAGCCTTAGACGTATGATACTTTGAAAAGAAGCTGTTGCTGAAAATAAAGGGCTAAAATTAAATATAACAGTGAATGGAATGTCAGTTCAAACTTAATATCAGGAAAAGCTACTAAGTGTAGTGTTTTGTTAATTTTGGAGGGGTCTTCTAAGAGTAAAATTGGCTATTTTTATATAGCTGAATAAAACATAGCGAATATCCTGTAGGACATATCCTGCTTTTTTTTTTTTTTTTGAGAAATATGCCTACATGATTCTTCTTTTTGCAGATGTGAGAAAACTAGATTTGTTTTTTGAGTTGGAGAAAGGAGAATTGCACTTAATTAGGATTTTTGTTAATCATGAACTTTAATCATGGCAATGATATAAATGATTGTAAAAAGATGAGGAAGTCTTAAATATTACTAAACAAGGACTGTTTGTAGTCTCCTTTACTCCATTTTGAAAGGAATGATTATGGTTAAGAGGATTTTCATACACTCCTATCTGCAACTCTTTTTCTGCTCCTCCCTCTCAAAGCTCCTCTGATCTTGTCTTCAGTTAGGCAGCTGTGCTTCTAGTGGTGGCTTTCAGCTCCTTTCAAGCATCCATTGGTTGTTCTGCACATATGAAGATGGTGTTACTAACGCAGCTCCTCAGAATGCTCAGTTTGAATGATGATTGTTTTCTTTTTATTTTCAAATCATATGGTATGTTATTCAAACATGTAGGTCCATTTAAGGGATCTATGACTGTACATTAGTGAACGCACACTGCATTTGAAAGCAAAAGAGCTGAAGTTTAATATCAGTTTTATTAACAGCTAGTGGCCTTCACTGGAACAGTAAACCTCTGAAATGCTTTGTCTAAAAAAAGGGTCGTAGAGTCAACACACTTGTGGTCAAATAAGCATTTTAAGAAATGCTTCAGCTCTGTCTGGTGTGGCTTAGTTGGTTGGAGTGTCAGCCTGTGAACCAAAGGGTCATGAGTTTGATTCCTGGTTGGGGCACATGCCTGGGTTGTGGGTTCTGTCCCAGTCAGGGCATGTAGGAGGGGCAAGCTATCAATGTTTCTCTTTAACATGGATGTTTCTCTCCCTCTCTCTCCCCCTCCATTCCCCTCTTTCTAAAATCAATGAGCATGTCCTCAAAGGAGGATTAAAAAAAAAAAAGAAATGCTTTATACTGTTTCTTTGTCCTGGAGATATACGGTGCATGCATGTTAGCATATGAAAGCCTCTGAGAAGTCATGTAGTAAAGATATCCAGCAAACTTGGTTAAATCATGTATTTCTCACCCCTTTTATTTTTAAACATTA
Organism: Desmodus rotundus; assembly: GCF_022682495.2. Taxonomy (NCBI): domain Eukaryota; kingdom Metazoa; phylum Chordata; class Mammalia; order Chiroptera; family Phyllostomidae; genus Desmodus; species Desmodus rotundus. The sequence goes on from NC_071389.1 coordinate 142,643,398, forward strand.
AAAAAATCCTCACCTGAGGATATGTTTTATTGATTTTAGAGAGAGAGGAAGGAAAAGAAGGAAGGGGGAGAGAGAGAGACAGAAACATTGATGTGTGAGAGAAATATCCATTGGCTGCCTCCAGTATGCACATTGGCCTGGGGTTGAACCAGCAACCTAGGTATGTGCCCTGACTAGGGATGGAACCTGCAACCTTTTGATGCACAAGAGTATGCTCCAACCACCTGGCCAGGGCTCATTCCTTTTTTGAATACAATATATTTTGACTATAAAGTCACCTGAAATTTAATCAATAAAAAGCCCTTTGGAAAACAGTGCTATAATTGGAATCATCCAAATTTCCCTTAAATCCAGATTTTCTAAGATTTCCAAGTTATGTGAACTTTTAGAACTGAACTTGCTCTGAGACAAAAGATCAAGAAATTATATTTTTACTTAAATGGCTCAACTTTGGACATTTGTCTGCATATCCAAGGATCCAAAAGTTTAGTCAAGAATGGTCTTCAAGTATGGACTTCTGGTTAAGATGGAGGCATAGGTAAATGTGCTTCACCTCTGCGTACAACTACAATAAAAATTATGACTAGACTATAAAACAAATATCACCCAGATGCGTCAGAAAATTGAGCTGAATGGAAGACAGACAACCAAGGATTTAAAGAAGTCATATTCATCCAGATGGGTAGGAGAGGCGGAAATGCGGAGAACATGGAGATGTGGAATGACTCAGAGAGTCAGAGGAACAGGCAGTCCCACACTGACAAGTGCTGGATAAAGATTGGGAGGGATACCTTGGGAGCAAGTGATCCCAGACCCAGACCAGACCATGCAGCCCAGGGTTCCAGATCCAGGAAGATAAGTCCCCATAACTTCTGGCTGTAAAAACCAGTGGGGGTTGGGGCAGTGGAAGAAACTATGGGATTCTCAAGAGACTCCTCTTAATGGGACCACAATGGTTTTAGGACTCACATAGACCCCCCCCCCTCTGGGATTTAGCACCAGGTCAACAGCTGGAAGGGCACCAGTGGCATATGGGGAGAAGGGAAGAAAGTGAAATGACTGGCAATAGGGTAAGTGCCAGGAGACAGCTTCCTCCTTGGTAATCTCCAGAGGCCAGGCAGCAGCACTGTCTCCTCCCTGAGCCCTCCCCAACACAGAGCCACAAAGCAGTGAAATGGGTTGCCCTGCCCTGGTCATTACCTAAGGCTCCATCCCAAACAATTTACAGGTGCCCTTTCTACAGTAGGCCACACTGATAAGACAGGGAGTCAAAGCAGCTCTACTTCAATACAGAGAAGCAAACACAGGGAGGCTGACAAATTGAGGAGACAAAGAAATATGGTCTAAATGAAAGAACAGACCAAAAGTCCAGAAAAATAACTAAACAAAATGGAGATAAGCAACCTATCATGCAAAGTTCAAAACAATGGTTATCAGGATCCCCAAGGAACTCATTGGGTACTGAAACAGGTTAAAAAAGACCCAGGCAGAAGTAAAGGTTGCATTAGGTGAAATAAAGAAAATTCTCCAGGGAACCAACAGTGAAGGGAATGAAGCTGAGAATCAAATTAACAATTTTGAACATAAGGAAGAAAAAAGCATTCAATCAGAACAGCAAGAAGTAAAAAGAATTTTAAAAAATGAGGATAGAATAAGGAGCTTCTGGGACATTTCCAAATGTACCAACGTCTGAATCATAGGGGTGCCAGAAGGAGAAGAGGAAGAGCAAGAAACTGGAAACTTATTTGAAAAAATAATGGAAGAAAACTTCCCTAATTTCATGAAGGAAAAAGACATACAAGTCCAGGAAGCACAGAAAGTCCCAAACAAATTGGACCCAAAGAGGACCACGCCAAGACACATCATAATTAAAATCCCAAAGGTTAAAGCTAAAGAGAGAATCTTAAAAGCAGCAAGAGAAAAGCAGACAGTTAACTTCAAAGGAGTTCCCATAAGACTCTCAGCTGATTTCTCAAAAGAAACCTTGCAGGTTAGAAGGGGCTGGCAAAAAGTATTCAAAGTGATGAAAAGCAAGGACCTATAACTTAATAGTACTCTATCCAGAAAAGCTATCATTTAGGATTGAAGGGCAGATAAAGTGCTTCCCAGACAAGGTAAAACTAAAGGAGTTCATTATCACAAAGCCATTATTATATAAAATGTTAAAGGGAACTATATAAGAAAAAGAAGATCAAAACTATGAACATTAAAATGGCAACAAATGCACAACTATCAAAAACTGAATCTAAAAAGCAAACTAAGCAAACAAGCAGAACAGGAACAGAATCATAGATACGGAGATCATTTGGAGGATTATCAGCTGGGAGGGGGAAGGGGAGAATGGAGGGAAAGGTATAAGGATTAAAAAGTATAAATTGGTAGGTACAAAATAGACAGGGGGATGTTAATAACAGTATAGGAAATTGATTAGCCAAATAACTGATATGCATTACCCAGGGGCATGAACTAAGGAAGGGCATTGCTGGAGGGAATGGGGGTACCGGGTAGAGGGGGACAAAGGGGAAAAATTGAGACAATTGTAATAGCATAATCAATAAAATATATTAAAAAAGAATAGTCTTCAATGCTTTGTATTTTTAATTATAATCATATTCAATGTTTCAACTTGGCTTCATTGTTTATGTTTGCAGACTTTACTCATTGCCTTTTACTTACTTTTCAAGTGAACACTATTTAATCTCTTGGAAATATTAATTAGCAAGACTCAGATTCCAAAATATTGTCCTATGTTTCATATCCAGTTGGTGCCTGATTCTTTAGTTGAGATGTCTTTGGATGCTGAGGTGAGATGAGAATTTTGGCATAGATTAAACACAATAACATAGGGTCCTTGGCTTCTTGTCTTTGAATGTGGACTGTGACATTGTAGAATATAGATATATAATTAAATCAAAGAATAACTTTTGTCATTAACCTCAAAACTTAATAGATCAATTTTATATGAATTATTTCCTTAGTATACTTATGTAAGATATGTATACTAAGGAAAATAATGAGCATTCTATATATATTTGATAAATCTGTTTGTCTCTATACAAAATAGATATGTATTGGGTTGGCCAAAAAGTCCATATAGTTTTTCCATAAAATAAAAGACACATTTTTAATTTTAACCAATAACTTTATTGATTTGGATACTTTGAGTATGTTGGCTATCTCCTGCATGGTAGAACATTGATTGTTCTCAATTAGTGTCTTGATTTGATTGTTATCAACTTGAACTGCTCTACCTGACTGTGGAGCATTGTCCAGCAAGAAATCTCCAGCATGAAACTTTGCAAACCACTTTAGACATGTTCGACCAGTCACAGCACTTTCTCCATACACTGCACAAATCTTTTATTGCATTTCAGTTGTTTTTTTACCTTTCTTGAAATAATAAAGCATAATATGCCAAAAATACTGTGCATTTTCTTGTCTTGCGGGGACTGGGTAGAGGTGGGCAAAGGGGGTACAATGGGGCCATCTGCAATAATGTCAACAGCAACAAAAAAAGAAGTTAGTGCAGTAGTCCAGGTGAGCGATAATATGGGCCAGAAGGAAGTCTTGTTTGACTCCCAAACAGTACTAGCCTTTCTTTCTAGAACTCTCCTAACTTCCTATACTTTTCTTTTATAGCCCATACCTCATTTTGCCACTATGCATTTATTTATTTGATTATTAGGTTGATGTATGTTCCCCACTAGATTGTGTATTTCACAGGGTAGGGACCATGTCTCTTTTGCTCTCCATTGTATCCCCAACACCTGGTACAGAGTCTGACACATATTTGTTGAATAAGAAAATGAAGAAAAGAAAAGGGATGGCAAATATACAGAGAAGAGATTCCAGAAAATTTTGGAAAATTGAATTGATAGATTGATGTGGAAATAAAGTATGAAGATTAGGTGATTTTAGATTCTGGTCTGGGTGTCAGATAAAAATTACAAAAAGAAGAGGAGATTCAAAGGGGAGGAAATACTGAGACTGGGGTTAGTTGATTTGATTTGGCTATGGTATTTCCCTATGAAAATATTTAGTGGGCAGAATAGACAGGGCTGTGTTTCCCGTTTTTGGACTTGCTGATCTTTTGCACCTGGGCTATTACTGCAACCATGAGCAGATCATATAAATTTTGTTCCGAGTTCTAATAGAGTGGGAGATTTTAAACTATCACTCTTCCTGGCAAAGAATACTGTCATGGAAAATGTGTTGGCCTATAGCACGCCCGCAGACGCAGCTCTCATCCACCAAGTGGCCTAGGGGCTAGAAGACAGCCTCAACAATTGTTTGGAGTTCTTGAGAGCAAAAAACTGTCTCTATATTTACCCAGACCATAGGAGTTATAGGGCAAGTTGCACATAAGCCCAAATTTCAGAGAATCTCCTTTCTTAATTCCGGCGAGGACATTTTTACTATTTTGAAAGAAAGTAGGGTGGTTGATCTGAATGACTTTGCAAATCAGTGTGCATTTTTTTGTGTTAGTATTCTGTGGGCTATTGTATCTTTTTTCCCTGACCCACTTTCTCAGCTATTATTAAATGTGTAGTCTTTTTTATGAGAACCACTTTTTTTTTTGAGAATGACTAAACCAAAGAAAACAGGAAAATTAACCACACTAATTTATACTTTCAGTTAGTCAAAAATTCTTTTATAAGTACCTAAAAGGAACCAGGGGAAATTACCATTTTTGGCTCTGCCAATGATATTGCATTGATTATTATTTAAAATTCTAGTGACGGAAGCTTATCCTGCAATATAGCTATAGCTACAGCTACAGCACTTTTGTATAAGATCCTTATTGCTTTTCAGCAGGTACAATATATATTTTTATTATACGTGTTATATTGTGTGGTTATTATATATGTGTAGTATATCATTATATATTATATGATTAATAATATACCTTTAAAATGCTTATATTAGAGAAGGTCTCCAAAATTGGTTAACTCAAATGATGAGACTTTTGCTCTTAAATATTCATCTAGTTTCTTTTCTTTTCTTTTTTATTTTAAATATATTTTATTTATTATGCTGTTGCAGTTGTCCCAATTTTTTCCCCTTTGCCTCCTCCACCCGATACCTCCCTTCCATTCAGCAATACCTGCCTCCTTAGTTCACACGCATGGGTCATGTGTGTAAGTTCTTTGGCTTCTCCATTTCCTATACTATTCTTAATATTCCTGTCTATTTTGTTTCTACCAATTATGCTTCTTAATCCCTTTTCCCCCATTACTTTTGTTTTTACTTTTTAGATTCAGTTGTTGATAATTGTGAATTTGATGTCATTTTAATGTTCATAGTTTTGATCTTATTCTTTTTCTTAAATAATTTCCTTTAACATTTCATGTAATAATGGCTTGATGATGATGAATTCCTTTAGCTTTACCTTGTCTCGGAAGCACTTTATCTGCCCTTCAATTCTAAATGATAACTTTGCTTGATAGAGTAATCTTGGTTTTATGTACTTCTTGAAAGAAGTATTTATCACTTCTGGCCTGCAAAGTTTCTTTTGAGAAATCAGCTGACAGTCTTATGGGAACTCCTTTGACATTAACTCTCTGCTTTTCTCTTGCTGCTTTTAAGATTCTCTCTTCATCTTTAACCTTTGGCATTGCAATTATGATGTGTCTTGGTGCGTCCTCTTTGGGTCCAACTTGACCGGGACTCTGTGCTTCCTGGACTTGCATATCTATTTCCGTCACAAAATTAGGAAAGTTTTTCTTTCATTGTTTTTTCAAATAGATTTACAATTTCTTGCTCTTCCTGTTCTCCTTCTGGCACCCCTATGATGCAGATGTTGGACCTCTTGAATTTGTCCCAGAGGCTGCTTATACTATCCTCATTTTTTTTTGGATTCTTTTTTCTTCTTGTTCTGATTGCTTGTTTTTGCTTCCTTGTGTTCAAATCACTGATATCATTCTTGGCTTCATCCACTCTACAGCTGTTTCCCTGTAAATTGTTCTTTATTTAAATTAGTGAATCCTTTGTTTCTGACTGGATCTTTTTTATGCTGCTGAGGTCCTGTCTAAGTTCCTTGAGCATCCTTATATCCAGTGTTTTGAACTCTGCACCTGAGAGATTGCCTATCTTCTTTTGTTTAGCTCTTTTTCTGGAGTTTTGATCTGCTCTTTCATTTGAGCTATGTTTCTTTATCTCCTCATTTTGGCAGTTTCCCTGTCTTTGTTTCTATGTATTAGGTAGAGCTGCTTTGACTCCGTTGTCTTGGTAGTGTGGTCTAACGTGGTATGTTCTGCAGAGTCCAGTGGCATAGTCTTCCTTATCAGCCAAGCTGGGTATTCAAGGTACACCCTCCATGTGGGTTGAGTACACCCTCTTGTAGTTGAGCCTTGGTTGCTGTTGGCAGATCAATGGGAGGCATTTACTCAGGTCAGTCAGCTGCAAGGATTGGCTGTGACCACTTACCACCAACCTCTACCCTCTGTGGAGGATCAGCTGTGCAGGGGCAGAGTGGTGGTGCTTTGAATGGTCTATACTGTCACTTGGTGGACTGGCCCTGGGATTCCCTGGGTCGTGCAGGCCAAGGTCTGCCCCCATCTGTGTTCTCCCCTGGGGCTGCCCTTTCTGAGCTACAAAGCAATCTGAGATGGCTGCTACTAGTGCCAGACCTGGGGCTCACTTAGGCCAGCTGTTGCTTGTTCAGTAGGATTTAGGGAGTTGTAAAGCAGGAGCAAAGACCAGCCATTCATATGGAAAAGCAGCTTGGGTGGGCCTGTAAGTTGGGTAGGACGGAGTGCCTGGGGATCTCCAAGGAAGGTCAAATAGTGTTAGTCCAGATAATGGAGTCTCAAATATGGCAGCAGCCTGCCAACTCCATGGCTCTGTGGGGGGAGGGCTCAGAAAAGGGACAATGGCTTCTGCTTGCCCTGATGCCAGATACTTCAGCCTCTTCCATTATGTCACTGGTGCCCTTTAAGCTGTCACCCAGGCACTAGAGCTCAGAATGAATATGAGTAGATGAGTCTGTGTGTGTGTATGTGGTTTTTTTTTGTTTTTGTTTTTAAAGAGAAATAGCTTTGGGCTCCAGGAGTTTCTTCCACTGATTCAATTACCTCTGGTTTTTTGCAGCCAGAAGTTGTGGGGACTTAGCTTCCCAGCACTGGAACCCCGGACTGGTGGGCCTGATGTGGGGCTGACACTCTTCACTCCTGAGATATCCCTCCTGAATTTTTACCCACATCAGTGAGAGACCAGCCCATTCTGAGTCTGTGCCCATCCTACCAGTCTGGATGGATGTGGTTTCTTTAATCCCATAGTTGTCAGACTTCCATTCAACTTGATTTCTAATATTTCTGAGTGATGGTTGTTCTATATTTTAGTTGTAATTTTGATGTGGTTGTGGGAAGAGGTGAGCCATGTTTGACTATGTTGCCATCTTGACCAGACGGACTTACTCAGATTCACTCCCTCTGAGCTCCAGCAACAAGGTAGCACCTTGAAAGGTACCAGTGGCACACAGGGAGAAACTGAAGTGTTTGGCACTAAGGAAAGCAGAGGCCATTGTCACTTTTCTGAACCTTCTTCCCACAGAGCTGGCAGGCTGGTACAGCATCCGAGACTGTCAACCTGGCTAACACTGCTCTGCCCTGCAGAGACTCTGCCCCACCCAACTTATGGGCCCACCCAAGCTGCTTTTCCAAATGAATGGCTGCCCTTGACTCATGCTTCAGAATTTCCTAAATCCTCTCAAACAAGCAGTAGCCAGACTCAGTGAGCCCCCAGTCCCTGAACCTCTTGCTAATTGCCCCAAGGCCAGGTACTAGCAGCAGCCACCCTAGACTTCACAGCTTGACTTCATTTGGGAATTTCCAAGCCCAGCACAAGAAGCAGCCATCTTAGATTGCTTTATAGCTCAGGCAGGGTAGCCCTGGGCACAACACAGGTGAGGACTGACCTTGGCCTGTGCCACCCAGGAAACCCCAGAGCCTGTGCTGCCAGTGGACAGCTACAGACCACATTAGAGCGCCACCACCCTGCCCCCACACAGTTGATTCTCCACAGAGGGCAGAAATGGTGGTCAGTGGCCAGAGCTGGTCCTTGCAGCTGACTGGCCTGGGTAAATGCCTCCTGTTGGTCTGCCAATAGCAATCATGGCTGAACTGCAAGAGGAGGATGCACTCAGCCCACACAAAGGGCACAAATCATGTACTGAGCTTAGGAGATATGGAAGGTTGTGCCATTGGACCCTACAGGACACCTACTACATTAGGCCACACTACCAAGATACCACACTATCATAGCAGCTCTATGTAATACATATAAACAAACATAGGAAGATTGCCAAAATGAGGATACAAAGAAACATGTTCCAAGTGAAAGATCAGATCAAAACTCCAGAAAAAGAGCTAAACAAAATGGCAATAAGCAATCTATCAAATGCAGAGTTCAAAACACTTGTTACAAAGATGCTCAAGGACTTAGAGAGGACCTCAGCAGCATAAAAAATATCCTGTCAGAAACAAAGGATACAGTAATTGAAATAAGAACAATTTACAGGGAAACAGCAGTAGAGTGGATGAAGCCAAGAATGATATCAATGATTTGGAACATAAGGAAGCAAAAAACAAGCAATCAGAACAAAAAGAAGAAAAAAGAATAAAAACAAAATGAGAATAGTATAAGCAGCCTATGAGACAACTTCAAGCATTCTAACATTTGCATCATAGGGGTGCCAGAAGGAGAAGAGAAAGAGCAAGAAATTGTAAATCTATTTGAAAAAATAATGAAAGAAAACTTTCCTAATTTTGTGAAGGAAATAGATATGCAAGTCCAGGAAGTACTGAGAGTCCCAAACAAGATGGATGCAAAGAGGCCCACTCCAAGACACATAATAATTAAAATGCCAAAGATTAAAGATAAAGAGAGAATCTTAAAAGCAGCAAGAGAAAAGCAGTTAGTTATCTACAGGGGAGTTCCGATAAGACTTCAGCTGATTTCTCAAAAGAAACTTTGCAGGCTAGAAGCAATCTGCAAGAAATATTTAAAGTTATGAAAAGCAGGGATCTATAGCTAAGATTGCTCTACCCAGAAAAGCTATCATTTAGAATTGAAGGGCAGATAAAGAGCTTCCCAGACAAGGAAAAACTAACGGAGTTTATCATCACCAAACCATTATTATATGAAATGTTAAAGGAAATTATTTAAGAAAAAGAATAAGATCAAAACGATGAACAATAAAATGGCAATAAATACATATATATCAATAATTAAATCTAAAAAATGATGGGAGGGGGTTGTGGTGGATGGGTGAAGAGGTGAGGGGATTAAAAAGTACAAATAGGTAGTTATGGAATACTCATGGGGATGTAAAGTACAGTATAGGGAACAGAGTAGACAAAGAGCCTATATGCATTACCCATGGACATGAATAATGATGTACAGATTGCCTGGAGGGAGTAGGGGTTCTGGGTGGAGGGGAGCAAATGGGGACATATTGGGACAACTGTAATAGCATAAACAATAAAACATAATTAAAAATGTGATTATGTCATCTCTTGCTTTAAATTGCTCACAATAAATGAAGACATAATGAATAAAGACTAAATTCCTTAATATGTCCTATAAGGCCATGCACATTATGGTCCTCCAGCCTCACCTAATCCCTCACTCTCCCAGTTATGTGGGTCTTTCACTCACTGCCCACCCCCAACACCCTCAACTCTATCGGAGGACCTTTACCACCTGTCTGTCTGAAATGCTTTTCCCTCCCTTTCCCACCTAGTTAACTCCCACTCATCCTTCAGGCCTCAGCACCCCTTCCTGGGGTGAACCGGGTGGATGATTCCCTGACCTCTGAGGCAGATTACCCCATTGTGGCACACATAGACTTAGCATGGCACCTTCTTCCCTTCCTCCATAGGACTGTCACTACTGAACTTCACATTTGTTTGTGTTACTACTTCTTTCTTCCTATGGACCAACCCACTAGGGACATTAAGTATGAGTAAGTAATAAGCCTTTGCTGTTCTAAGCAAAGCATTGATATTTTGTGACATTTGTTACCATAGTCTATCATGGCTGATACCTTTCTCCCCCAACAGACTCCGAGTGCCATGAGGATAGGAGCTTTGTCTGTTGTGCTAGGCACATAATGAATGTGTGATAAAATAGATGCTGAATTAATTCTAATACAGGCTTTATCCATTAATCTTTCTGCATCTCCCCAAACTTAGATTCCCTTTATTCACTCATGTATCCATACAATCAACAGACATTTAATTAGAAATCTCTTCAAAAGGTAATAATTTAAACTAAATTTTCATTGCTAATGGAGGATTTGACATGAGGTAATATGTTTTCTTTCTATATACAAATCTTCCTCCATTGACCATTACAGGGTTCCTGCTGTCCACTGTCTTTCTAGAGTGATGTTGAGCCTGTCCTATGGGATCTAGATTCTCATGCCGGATCCCTGCGACAAAAACCTGGCTGCAGCCAGAGGAGGGTCCACTTGTCAGCAGCATAGCCAACTGCCTTATTCAGGAATTGAGCCCATGAACTTGGCTCCTTTAGTAGTAGCACACAGTCCCTAACCAGTCTCATGCCCACACTGAGGAGTGTCAAAGTTATAGTAATTCACAGCAACAGAAGCTCATACGTGCAAGATGCAAGACACTTTTTTTCTGTGCAGTGGTTGCAGACCCTAGCATCTGAGTCGAAGTGTGAAATCTGGGGTCCTAAGGACTCCAAACAATAGGAAAGTTTCCCTATCAACCCCGAGGGTTGCTTCACCACAGGGACTGGGCTGAGCATGAGGCCAGTCTGTGACCAAAAAGCACGTCAGGATGAAACGCGCCCCGCCCCAACACTGTGGAAAGCTTCTGCATTAACTCAGTTCTAAAGAGTATGGGCAAAATTGACCATCTGAGAGAAATGTGCAAGCAAAGAAACTTGGAATCATTGAATACACTTGCTTGTCGGTCAGTTCTGGCTGATTATCTTACTTGGTTAGAGCAAAATGCTAAAAGTTAAAAATTTGGTCCCCAGAAGGTCATTGCTTTGTCCCATGGCTCCAAGGCTCTCTAACCTCAATCTGTGTTTGCCTGACACAATATTTAGTCAGTATGTGTAAACGGATCTGGAAAACCCACTTCAATCCACCTGGCCTACTTAGAAAGGGTCAGTGGCTACATCAGTAGAAAAGGTGATGCATTAATTGCTACTGACTTAATGGATGTGTAGAGTGACTTGGTGTTAGATCTTGAAAGGGCACTAACATTCCTTTCTGTTTTTTGTAGTAGCCTACATTTATGGATAGTCGTTTGAAAATGTACCCTCCCCACAAAAGACTTATGGAATCCACTGTTTGTTTGTTTGTTTTTAATATTTGGTTCTGTTGTGAATGACAGCTTTCTGTGCATGTAAAAAGCAGGAACCCAATAACTTCACATTATTGCTACTTTTTCCACTTTAATTTCTCCCTGAGAAATGATAACATAAGTGCTTTAGATTAAAAACCCCAGCTAACAGTGACATCAACATCACTTGCTTGTTTCAAGCCTCGTTTTCTTTGCGTTCTCACTTAGTGTTTCTCAATGTGTGGTCCAGGGAGCAAATCCATCAAATTGTTTACGGCACATATCTGGAGGAGAGGGATTCTGCATGTTTAGTGAGTTGTGTAGGTGATTTTTATGCACACTGAATTTTGAGAACCACTGCCTTGTAGGGACCGTCCTGGAAAGCCATAGCCATGTGTTTTTCACAGTAAAATAGAAGAAAAACCATGTTCCTTACTAGTGCAGGAGGCCACAGAGCTTTCCGAGCTTCCCTTCTGTCCCCACTTCTGCTTCCAATGTTCTCTTTCCCCTTTGGAGCCCAAATTCCTTGAGTCAGTACTTGTTCTGATTCTGCTTGTAGCGGGGCAGTTGGTACACCCAACGGGTCTATAATCTCATGCTCTGAGCACCACTTCAATGAGAAATAGTGCAAAGGCACTGGCATAAGGGTGGTGAGGGCTTCAGCCTAGATTTCTGGTTGACGCTCCAGCTGAAATAGGTGCTCTCATGGGTGGCACGCAGCCTGCATGTAACTGTATTTTCCTTGTCTAGGTGACTTTTGTGGCTGGACTGTGAAGCGAGTGGTGAAGGGGCTTTCAGCTTCATTTCAGCTGTTAAGTCCCAGCCAAGCAGTTCTGCTGTACCAGCAGCTTTACATCCTCAAGAGCTGCCTGCAGTATAGCAAGATGTTAGCTGGAGGACATTAGGAGACACTACAGAGAAGAATTCAGGGAAGAAGTCTGAACCTAACCTATAGTAAAATCCATTCATTTCTAATCTTCATGCAAAACTGCAACATGGCCAAATATTTAGAAGATTAAGTGACAGTAAGAAATTCTTTTTTATTTTTGCTTTTAATAATATCTCACTTTGATCTGTAGTAAGGATAGGATTTGGGGGAGCTCTAAGAACCATTGCCATCTGAAATATATTCCCAGGCCAGAAAAGACTAGTGAAACATCAAACTCTTTTTGAAGAACTGTTTCTCACTCATTGTCTTTGTTGCAGCCAGCATCTCACAGAAGTGGTAATGATTTTAACATGCTGTGAGAATTAAGAGTAACAAACCCCACTGAAAGGGATGAAAAATTATGGATTGTGAATTCAACTGAGTCATTGGGGAAGAAATTGATAAAGGGAAAACAACGAATGAATGTAGTTATTAGGTGTGTGTTTGTTTGTTTCATTTCCCCCTCTTACTCTCAGTCAGGAGGCAGTAAGAAAGAGCAGTAGCAGCAAGCCTTGGTTTCATTAGCCAGCTTGTTCTGCACCTCAGGGGTTCCTACTTCTATTTATAGGCTGGCAAAGCCAAGTGCACTTAGCTCTACAGCCCTGCATCAGCTCCTATCAAGAAAAAAAACCAGGTTGTATCTGACTTAAGATGAAAAGGGTACAGTAGGCATAGCTTCGCTACCAGTTTGCACAGAGACATAAAAGGATGTGGAGATACACATTATGGCCTTAGATTGTCTTTAAAATAAAGTAGCCCAGTTTGTGAATTCTGTTTTTTCTCCGTGTGGTTTTACAATATAGGTTCCACTCTGGCTCCTATAAAAGGGCTTTGGTTCACCTGCTCTGAGTTGACCCAAACAACCCAATTTTTTCTCACTTTTTTTTGAGGTAAAATTCATATATCATGAAATTCACCATTTTAAACATTTTAAAGTGGCAATTCAGTGGCGTTTAATACATTTTGCAATGTTGTGCAGGCACAACTCGCTATCAAACTGCAGACCATTTTCACCCCCCCAAAGAAACCTGGTACCCATGAAGCAGTTCTCCCCTCCACCAGCCCCTGCCAACCACAAATCTGCCTTCTGTTTCTATGGAGTTGCCTATTCTGGACATTTCATATCAATGGACTCATGCAATATACAGCCTTTTGTGTCTGGCTTCTTTCACTTAGGATAATGTTTTCAAGGTTCACCCATGTTGTAGCATGTACCACATTATCCAATTTTTAAAAATGACTTACCCATATTTAAAAATCAGAAGTACTAGCAAGAATGGCATCATACTTCTATGTGACGATAGTTGGTTGAAGCTCAAAAGCAGCTACGCTCTTGGGTGATGCTGCACAGTTTAATTTGCCACTGGCTCCTCTCTCTATTCTTTATCTTAACTTTTCTCCTAATATGTTACCCGCAGGCAATTAGATTTGTGACCTGTGTTTTAGACTAGTGATTGCCAGCTTGCCATGCATTAGAATCAGCAGAACAACTATTAAAGAATGCTGATACCCAGGTCTCATATACAGAAATTCTGTTCAGTTTTTCTGAGGTGGGGTCTGTGCATAGACATTGGAAGAGAAAGACTCTCTAGGTAATTCTATACGCACCCAGGGCTGAGAACCAATGTTTTAAGCCATCCCAGGGAGTGGCTAAACGTTCAATCACTCTCGTCCGTTCCCCTGGCCTGTCTTACGCTTTTATTGAGGCCATGGGGATGAACCCTGCTTTTCTCTCTTGACTTGGCTCTAGTGGTCACCACAGTTTTGACTCTTTCATTCCAACTCCCCCCTGTATGTTGCCTGGGAAACAAGAGGCAGGGCCTCAGCTCACACTGTGGGGAGGACAGTCCTGGCTTCCTTAGTAATGCTTTCATGACTGATACATCACTCATGAAGTTCACTTTCTTGGCTGAAGTGAGTGCTTCAGTGAGCTGACAGGCACACACATCAGAGATCTCCTGGGTCACATGTGGGAGAGGTTGGAGGGCCGAGGATGTTGGCCGAGTCTCATGGTTGAGATTCCCACACCCAACTGCTCTATGCCAGCGAGCGTGTGCATACTGATGCGACCAGTGTGAAACCTCTTCTTTTTAAAGCTCCCTATTTCATTTCTTTCTATGATTGCAGGTACCGTAGGCACATGCCAGCCTTGGGAAGAAGCTCCCACTGTGCTACCCTATTACCCAGCCTACTGCTCAACTTTTTCATGAAGTTCTAAAATTGGTTGAACAGCAACAATGTGTGAAATGTTAAAAATTGAGTATAAAATGTTAATCACAAGTCAACTTAATATTTATGAGAAACATTTTTGATTCATTTAGTACCTGGCTAACCCCATGTAGTATAAACAAAGATTTTATTTGAATGTTCCATCAACCCCTCTCTAAGAGAAGTCTTTAAAGTTTTTATCTGTCACAAAAAAGAAACTTCAATACACTGACATGCATAAAGTGGTGCTAAAAACTAGTGTTTCTCTAAAAATAGTTTCTAAAGACATAAAAAACTATAAAGGGACCAGAAGTCTGTGGAGAGCAAATGGAGCAAGTGCAACTGGATGAGTTTTGTGGGTGTAATAATGGGGAGTGGCCCGGGGCCACAGAAATACCCAAAGATAAATCGTTGTGGGGAGTATCAACCACAAAGTGGTCATTAGAGAAATGCTGAGCAACAGGCCGACACCCTGGTTCTCCACCTGAAAAAATTCTAGTGACAGAAGTGTTCATGAAGAATGAGCAGGACACAGGCACAAGGAATGCCAGTCTCTCATCTATCGTGGTGAAAGAAGCTTAGACTTTCGTCAACAAAATTAAATGCATTCGCCACTGTTTCAGGTACCTCTGTGCTCATGTGAGCAGTCGAGTGGAGTGTCTGTGCAAGAGAAGTTGTGCATAAGCACTTATGATCTCCCAACCACCACCGAAAAGCGTTCTTTACTAATCTTATGGCAACAAACTAATTTAATCCAACAAAAACTTAACTTTGGTATCACTGTGAGGTATTATTGAATTCGGGCTTTGAAGAATTTCGCATGACTTGAGGGAGTATCAGAGATAAATCCAGCTGGAAAGAAAGAACTCCCAAGCCAGATTTGCCTGTGCTGTGCAGTGGAGACCATTAACCTCACTCAGGACACCTTATTTCTGGTTCTGCCTGAGCCACTAAGCAGTTGTTCGACCTTGAGCAAGTGAGGTAACCTTTCCAGGCCTCCTTGGCCATATAGAAGGGTGGGAATAGACGTTCTGCAAGTTCTCTCACAGCTCTAATATTCTCTGCCTGTTATAAGACACTTCGCAACACCCTATAACAGAGTAGTGCATTCCTCCGCATTCCTCCGCCATCCTGGCTTAGTGGATGATTTCACATCGATTATAAACTCCTGCCTTCTTTAGACCAAACATTTCCCCTTCAGCTGTCATCAACATCCCCTGCATGCTGTCCTAGCCTTCTCCACCACCGCCCATCAAGGACTGCAAGTTTTCTACCCTCCAACCTGGGGGCACGAAGGGGAACAAAATGGTGTTTATGAGTGTCCTGGGCTGTGAGGTGGAGGGTTATTCCATCGGGATGGTCAATAGAAGAATATGAAAATATTTTTGGGAAACAGGAAAGCAACACTTCAAACTTGACAAATGGTGGGCAGTGGACTGACTACTGGTGAATGGTGGAACCAAAGAAAGACAATGAATCAACTCAGCTCTGTCAGCTTC
Organism: Desmodus rotundus; assembly: GCF_022682495.2. NCBI lineage: Eukaryota > Metazoa > Chordata > Mammalia > Chiroptera > Phyllostomidae > Desmodus > Desmodus rotundus. Next base: position 142,659,351 of record NC_071389.1, read on the forward strand.
TAAGCAGTGCCCCCTGGCTATGGGCTCTAGAGAGGGCTGGGGGTTTCTCGCCCGCCTGCCTTTTTGTCCGTGTCGTCCCTTCCCTCCCAGTGGTGTGTTTGCTGCGAGAACACACCTTATCTAATCTCTGGGGGCAAAAGCTCTGGACCTGAATCTTTCTGTCAGCTCTCTTGGTTGAATATTTGTCACCTTGATTTTCTGTGGCACACGTCTCTTCATTTGTGCAGTCTGGGATGGAGACGGGGTAGGGGGAACCCAGAAATTAATACTTTGAAGGGTTATCCTGTCAAAATTCTGTTGTGTTTTTGCATTGTAGCCCAAACCAAGAAAATAGCTAAATAATCCATCTCTATTAGTGATCAGATACATTTGATTTTCTAAATATTGAATTCAACCACAAAATAATTATTTTTCAGGAAACCTCATTGTAGAAAAATTTTGAATATGAAAATCACATAAATAACAAAGGATCACCAAGAAGAGGAGCACATAGAGTCAGTTTTCAGGCTGCGCTCCTGGACACTGACCACCTTTATAACACAGGCATTGCCCTTTTCCACACCTCCACCACGAGTAAAGTCACTCACAGCAGGCAGCTACCGTGCAAGACAAACAGATAGATGTATGAGGCGGTAAGGGCAGGGGTGTTTTGAGGCCAAAATGGCTTTCCGTCTCAGCTGCACACTACTTTGGGACCTTGGGAAGTTACTTAACATCTCCAAGTTTCAGTCAATACAAAGATAATAATGTAACTTATCCCATGGCATTGTTAGGAGATTGAAATAGAAAGGTTGGTAAAGCACATAGAATGGTATCTGGTGTGTAGTAAGAATTCAGGAAGTGATATTCATTATTACGATTATTAAGATAATACCAAAGCTGGCTGAGAAATTAGGGGTTAATAAGCATTGCCCTTATTTTTTGGACCAATCTGGAGACTCAGAGAACCCTTGAACTCTATAGCATTGAAGAACAGATTCATTTAGTTATTAAGGTGAAAACCCAGTTTTCCATCAGCAGGAGTGCGATTTAATTGACAAGTGACTATTTCTACTGCTCACCACCATGAAAGACTGCTGGCTCTAATTGACGCTGTCAGCGCAAGAGGTATGTGGGGAGTATTCTTCCCGAGAGCAGACAGAAAGCTTTTTAGTCATACAAACTCTGTTCAGCCTTTGCCCTGAGCAGCTAATTACTGACGAAACTGATGCAGCCATTCTGTACTTACAGAATCCTAATAGAGTCACAGGGAATGTGAGAGGGGATTAATGAGGAGTTTCTTCAGTTTACTGAAATCTAGGCAATCTAGACACTCTGTAAAGAGGGAAAAGCTTGACATTGCTATAATTGATAATCATATTTTACATGTTTCCATCTGACTCTCGCTCACTGGTAGTACCACCTTCGATAGTGTGTGGGAATGCTTGGGAGCCCAGTAATAAACACGCTACCAGGCATTTGATAAAAATGGTTGAAGCTGGTTAACAGTGATACGCTCCAACTTGTGGCATTATCTTTTCTGTTTCTGAGGTTAGAATCACTTGTTTTGTATTTAATATATGTGATAAATATGGAAGAGAAGCTGGAAATTTCTTGAAGGAATGAATTTGATGGGAATTTTTGAGAACACTTTTAATGGTGTCAACTCACTGTCTGATTTCTCTTTGTTCATTGCACTTACATCTAAAATGCAACACCAACCTGTAAGGTCCACTTGGATTTGGCTCTGGCTCTCTGTAGGAGGGAGACAGTCTGCAGTTCTCCATCCAGTCAGACCAAGCACTCTTCTGTCTGTATAGCGGTGCCTTGGACCTGAAGCTTTTCTCCTTTTGAGGAAGGCAGCGTGACTCCAAGGCTAGGAATCGGGGTAGTTGTAACTTGTGGCTAACGGTACGATGCTGTGTCAGAAATATCCTGTTTGACCCTTGCCTGCCTGCTTACTTGTCATCAGACTTTTGGCAGGCAATTACATTTAACCTCTTCCAGAACTTTAGCTTTATCAATTATAAAGCAATAAAGAGCCTACCTTGAGGGTCTTTGTGAATATTCATTCATTTTATATAAACAAATAGTATATAATTTGTGGCTAGTATACAGGGTCCAGCACAAGTAATGCCCCCTTTTTTATTTCAAAATCTTTTATGATGAAATCATAAGCATGTAATTCTGTAACATAACAATATCACACTCAAGTATACTATATGACATATTAGGTGAAATGTTCAAATTAAAACTATAAAGTATTACGTCCATATTATTACTCTACCAACCACACTCAAGCAGGCCACACTTCTGCTGGACACTACATACTGGGATGAACCATATGGAATTGCAACTTTCAACTTCAAACTTGTCAATATCCATAATTTCATATGGCTCAAACAATAAAATCCCTCCATAAGCGGTAGCTATTATATTGACAGAAACACTTGCTTAATGAACTTAAACTTCAAATATATATCATTTAGTCTAATTTCCCAGATAGTATGGCACCTTGTTATAACATGGCTTATTCCTGCACAGATTAGGATAAACCTTAAATCAAATCACAGAGTTCAATTACAAATTATTGAGTGGGCACAACATACTTAAATATGTTCAAAAGAGAATTTTAAATGGTCTTGATTGCTTTCCCCAACAGTAAAAATCTGTTCCTCTACCAGTCCTCATGTCAGTAAGTGGTACTTCCCCCCAGTCCACTGCTAAGGCCAGAACCTCTGTGCTGTCTCCTATCTCTTCATTCTCCAGATGTAATCCGTCAGCAGTGCTTATTAGAAATTCCTTCAACATGTATTTGTAACCGACTGATTTCCCATAATTACCGCCACTACCCTCGTCCCAATCTCCATTCCCTGACTGCAGCAGCCTATTTAAGTGACACTGCGTTTACCCTTGACACCTACAATCTTTTCTCTAAGGTGAGTGGAGTGATCTTTCGAACAAGAAAATCAATACAATTTCTGATTTAAAACTTTTCCATTGCTTCCCATTACCCGCGACGGAGCCCAGTCTTTACCGTGGCCTTCAAGGCCCTTCACGACCTGGGCTCTGACTACCTAGCTCTGTGATCCGACCCAATCATTCTCATCTTCATTCACTACTCCCCAAACACATCGGCCTTTGTGACTTTCCTTCAGATTGAATACCCCAGCTTCTTTCAGGCCCTGGAAATTTGCACTGGCAAATGCTCTCCCTGTCCCAGTCTTCAAATGTGACTTCGAAGAAAGCTGCTTTGATCACTAGGAAGTATTCTCCCACCCACCTACATCGCCTTATAATGATTAAGTTTACTTGCTTATACTTTGCAATGTAAGAATTTAAGAATGTAAGTTCCATGAAGGTCTGGCCCTCATTTGTCTTGTTCAATACTATTTCCCCACACCTGGAGTAGTGCCTGGCACAAAGTGCCCCTCCCCCCCTCCCTCCCTCCCTCCCTCCCAGATTCTGCCCTGGCTGTTGTGGCTCAGTGGATTGAGTGTCAGCCTGCAAATCAAAGGGTTGCCAGTTACATTCCCAGCCTGGGTTGTGGACCAGGTGCCCAGTGGAGGCCATGTGAGAGGCAACCACACATTGATGTTTTTGTCCTCTTTCTCCCTCCCTTCCCCTCTCTGAATCAGAGAGGGGAAGGGAGGGAGAAAGAGAGAGAGGAAGGGAGGGAGAAAGAGAGAGGGGAAGGGAGGGAGAAAGACAGAGGGGAAGGGAGGGAGAAAGACAGAGGGGAAGGGAGGGAGAAACAGAAGGACAGAAACATCAATGTGTGGTTGCCTGTCATGTGGCCCCCACTGGGGACCTGGTCTGCAGCCCAGGCATGTACCCTAAACTAGGAATGGAACTGGCGACCCTTTGATTTTCAGGCTGGCACTCAATCCACTGAGTCACACCAGCCAGGGCAAAGTGCCTCTTCTACAATGAATGAAGGAATGGATGAAGGAATATTTGGATGGAATATTTCATATTTGTCCCAAGGTTCTGAGAGGCAAAGAGGACCTTCAAGTTTCCTTGTAGGCAGATCACTCCTTTGAAGGTCCCAGACGGGGTGTGGGGTTTCAGGACAGAAACTGTGCCTATAAATAAAGATATTGGATTTGACCAAAGCATAAACCCCTTCCCTTTTCTTTCTACTGGTGGTGATGGCAGCAGAGTACTAGTGGTGGTGGCATTAACTGGATTTGGGTTTTTTTGGCAGCAAGGAGGGCAGTGGAGGAGGGAGGGTTTAGGTCGAGGGATGCAGGGCCACTATGGGTTTTGTGAGCTATCTTGCAATATCTGCTATTATTTGTAACATTGTTTCTTTAGGGAAATTATTCTTCTGCAACCTGACCTACAAATGAATTTTGAAAGGATACATTTATAAAAAGGGGATAGAGTATTTTACTTCTGTTAGCAACTATAACCACCAGAGGGCAGAGTTGCATTAGGAAGACAAAGGAATAAAAGCAAAACTGCTCTAACAAGGAGCATTGATTGATCTCAAACTTTTAAAACTCATGCAGAATTAATTTTTTTTTGTTATCATGCTTCTTTAACATGAACCAATGCAAATTTAGGTGTGAGAAAGATCCTATTCTCTTATAAAATCAACACAAATTTATAATTTAGAAGTTTATAAAATTAAGTGCAAGTTAATATCATTAATGTCATGCACAATGTTTTGCCGAAACTCCGCCTCCCCTTGCAAAAGGATTATGCTAGAATGTACAACGTAGGCCCCTAAGTTCAGTACCCTCTGTTATCACGTTTCACTTTTCTCTTTCAGAACTACTACGCGCCTTTCATTAAAAGGCCAAGCTGACTTTCACTTGGCTCGAACATTTTGCTATGTGTGAATTCTACTTCTGTTCTCTTTTTGGTCAGGGACAATCAAAGTTCTCCCACTTAGGGACAAACAATGGATCAACGTAAACAATGCAAACACAGGCATTTCATTGAAATGAGAACAAAACTTTAAATTTACTAAGGGACCCGCAGACTTTCAGCTGAAATCTAGATCCTAATTTGATAGGCTCTGCTAAAGGAAATGGGCTCAAAATGTTTTAAGTATAGTGACTTAACGTCACAGTCTCCCTGGGTGGTGGGTCATGTCTTTTCCCCCCAGCACGCCATTTCATTTTCAGACGTGTCCTTATTTGGATGATCGAGTGTAAGGCTACATGCTCTGGTTATAAGCCAGGCCTGGCGTGGAGTTTGGGGATCAGGGAAGAGCTGTGTCTTAACAGTAGGAGTGAGGAAGCGAAGTCAAAGCCTTTCACAGAAGTCACATGGGCTTCTCTTAGAAGCTTATCTAGTCCAATATGAGTGAAGCTTTGGGGGCTACACCAAGCTTCTGACGTGTTTTAATCTTCCTTTGTGACTCAGAGGCCTCAGGGATTCACCACACTCCCCACACTCTCAACACACCCCCTCAAAGCACAGGCCGAAAGAAGGAAATTGAAGTGAAAGATTTCACCACAATTAGGGTCCTCTGATCTCTGAGAGCAGGTAAGGTCATTTCAGAGTAGGAGAAAAGGAACTTCTGGAAGGGTCACACTGACTCTGAAAGGCCGCCGGCCAGGACAGCAGTTGTGTAACGATGCGACGTGATGTGGCTAACGTCGCGCAGTGGTCGCCGCTCGACAAAATGATTCCTCACAACCAAGTCTCGGGACCAAATCCAGTTGCCAACGTGACTTCAGATGCTTCAGGGTTAACGACAATGAAAAGATGCCACAAAATAGTGACTTTTAAAAAGACTGAGGATGATTTCTCTAAAAAATACATAAAGCATTCTGAGGGAAAGTGTGCATGTGTGTCTCCTGAACCAAATCCACAGACTGAAATTTGCTGATATTGGTCCCTTGAAGTGATACTAATAAGAGGATTATGGCAACCTGGAGTCCTCATTCCTTCAGAAGATGACTATTATTAGCATTATTCATATTTACCAAGCCCCAACAGGGACAACTTGTCACAACAGACAAGGAAGGGAGAGGGGAGAAAATGCACCATCTGTCCCTGGCTTATGTGTCAGGGGTATTCATTCAGTGTGGGGAAAGTATCTTAAAAGTGGTCTGTCAGAGGGCTTAGCTGATTCCATACGATTTTCAAGGTTCTTGCTGTGCCAGAGAGAAATCAATTCAATTCAATTCGATAAGCAGCTCTTCTGAGTTAGTTGGATACTTAGGGTATAGAAAAATAATGAATGTTGGATCACATACTAATAAGCTAAGTGTTCCAAGCTAAATTATTTTGAGTACAACCTTCACATTTTTGCTGTATCATCTATATTTTTATTTACTCAACATTTTTCTAATATCATTATTTACTCATGATAGTATTACATCATGATATAATGATATTTTCTAATATCATTATTTACTAATTTTCTAATGTCTCTACCTATGATACCCATATCTTAAAGAATATCTGGGGAATCATGGAGTTGATGTTCTAGCTATATATTTTTAAATACTTGAATGTACATATTTCTAATGAACATTTTTAAATAAACACAATTAAAAAATTTTTAATGTCTTTTCGTTAGACTATCTAAAAAGAGTCCACTCTGGGAATGATAAAAGTAAGAATAATCAAAGAAAATATTTTACAAGGGCAGAATAGGTCAGATATTAGGGGTACAAAGAAAGTGTTACAGGATATCACAGGAAGAAAAATGTTACTTTAAAAAATATATATTTTAATTTTTTTTAGAGAGAGGGGAAAGGAGGGAGAAAGAGGAGGAGAGAAACATCAATGTGAGAGAGAAACATCAATTGGTTGTCTCTAGCATGTTTTCCACCAAGGACTGAACCCACAACCCAGACATGTGCCCCGACTGGGAATCAAACTGGCCACCTTTTGCTCCACGGGACAATGACCAGCCAACTGAGCCACACTGGTCATGGCAAAAAAGTGTAATTCTTGGGTATATCAAGGAGGCCTACTTAGAAATTTTAAAAATATCTAAGTATGTAATACTTTGTTAGAACTAAAGAACAAAGCAAAATGTTAAGATTGGACAAAGTTTGGTGGTGAGCACACAGATATTCCTGTATTATTCTTTTTAGTACTCTGCTTGAAATAGTTCACAATAACAATAATAAAGTATGTCTAGGACTTGGCACAGAGAAATTCTTTCCAAGTAGTATAGAAAGTGTGAGCGGAAGCACAGAATCCTGAGATTCAGGCTGGGTGTCTGGTCCTATCGAAGGTGAATCCTAGAAAATTAAGATGCAGTCAGATCACGCAGGACGCTGGCGAAGTGTCCCTGACTTGGAGGTCTGCAGGGAGCGGAAACCCCGGAGGGTTCTGATGAACACTGCGTGATCAGAGCAGTAGATCAGCAGTAGAACTCTGGGAGAAATGTGCAGGATGGGAAAGCACAGATTTGGGAGGATCTTACAATACTGATTCAGAGAAAAATACGGTGGTTTACCTAACCCCCCTAACAACCTGATTTGCTCCCTTGTTCTGCCTGGTTGTTCTCTGTTTTTCTTTTTTAAGAATCCATTTCTGCTGGGCAGTGATATTTCCTCCTTCCTATCCCAGATCCTGTGTAGTCTCATCCAACTATAGTGTAGACCAGTGGTTGGTTAACTTTTCCTGTAAATGGCCAGAGAGTACAAATACCTTGGGTTTTGCAGGCCATACGGTCTCTGTTGCAACTATTCAACTCTGTTACAGCGAGAAAGGCAGCCATGGACAATACATAATGAATAGGTGTGGCTGTATTCCAATAAAACTGCATTTACAGACACTGAAATTTGAACTTAAGAAAATTTTCATGTATCAATAAGAAGTCAATGTTTTGAAAAAGATCAATTAAATCATGGAGACTATGAAATTATCTCAAAAATGGAAAAGTATTGCCCTGACTGGTGTGGCTCAGTGGGTTGGGCATCCTCCCGCAACCCAAAAGGTCACTGGTTTGATGGTGGTCAGGGTACATGCCTGGGTTTCGGGCTAGGCCCCTGGTTGGGGGTGTGCGAGAGCCAATTGATGTTTCTCTCACACATCCATGTTTCTCTCCCCCTCTTTCTTCCTCCCTTCCCTCTCTCTAAAAATAAATACAACCTTTAAAAAAATGGAAAAGTATTTTATGACTAAGTATTATAATATAAATTAGAATAAAGAGAATGAAAAAAAGAAGGACCAAGGTATGATTAGGAAATGAGGAGAGGGGCGGGGGAAAGAGGGAAGGGTGGGACGGAGAGAAAGTAGGTGGAATCACAGCTGTATTCTGAGAAGAGTGTGGTGAAAAGAGAATTTTATTTAAAATAAAAACTGGTGAGGGCATTAAATGGAGGAGCATTTATTTCAGAAACAATGCTTTTAAGAGCCTTGGAAAGTCCCACACACTGGTCAGAAAAAAGATTATTCCAAATTTTGTAAAGGACAATTTTGTCCACCTCTGTATCTTTTGTCTTACATCCTTAGACTCTGCCACATGAGGTATTAGAAACCTTCTTCAGGAGGGCTGGGAGTTTTAGGAATTAAAGCACATAGCAGGGTTTCTGCTTTCAAGAGGGCAGCTTCTCAACTCATTTCCAGGCTCAATTCTGGGGTAATTTGTGCTCTAGCTCCTCTCTCTTTATACCTTGCAGGTGGTGATAGCTAATTAAAAAAAAAGGAAGATATTATTTGCTTTTATCATTAAGTGTCAAGAAGAGGTCATTTGTGGAAAGAAATGTTTAATAATATGCAGAAAGCACAGCCTCAAGGGTCTCCGTAAAGACCTCTGCCTCACATGTAAATGGGTGAATGGGTGGAAATGCCACCTGTTAGTAGTACAGGCAAGATGACAGAATGAATGGTTATATGAATTAGGAATTTAAGGACACGTACATACTTAGGGAAAAACACTCAACAGATCTCTGAGGAGCACAAGATAAGAACTGTAATCATGCTAATGATGTCACTGAAAGAACAGAACAAGTCCATGATCATTTGAAACACAAAGGGAGAGTTTTACTGAATGTTTCAATCTCCTGCAGAATTACGTACGTAACTAGGAAGCAAATGTTGACAAAGGTACAATTTCAGTCTATTTTTGGAGTTTGAGTAATGTCTATAGATGAGAATAACATTTAGATTTTATTAAGAAAAGTGATGAAAATTTGTTGGGGTTCATTCTATAGCATTAGCAAACTGATTACTGTAATCAATGGGTCAACTGTATGCTAGCCACTGTAAAGATTAACAGGCCCAGTGCCTGTCTTCAAGATATACATATATATATCCATGATATATAAAGAGGTATATATATACCTTAAGAGGAATAAAAGTTAACCACAAAATAATTATAAGTTGGTTGATAATAAATAAACAAGAGGCTCAAATTTTCACGAGGGAGAAAAAGCTTATAACTTCATGAGATAATCAGTAAAATTTTCATGAAGGAAGTAGCATTTGAAATGAGAAAACAGTGACATTTTCATAGTCTGGGATACTGGAGAAGAGCATTCCAGACCGTGGGCATGGCAACAGCAAAGGTACAGAAGTGGGAAAGCAGGAGAGGTGTTTAGGAAACTGAGTAGCTATTTTGCCAGAGTGTAAACTAAACTCTATGTTTCCTTCTTTGGAAGAGGGGCACAGGAAATAAAACTGGAAAAGTAGGTAGGAATCAAATTGTGAAGAGCTTTGCATTCATTCCCTCACCCAACATTCACTGAGCACCCGTGCCCGGCGTTGTGCTGAACACAGGAGCCAAAATACAGAAAGGAGACTTGAGTGTTATAACCACATCATCCGTGTAGTCACAGACTTTCACACTCAGAGACCTAAACATTCTCTTTGTAAAATGAAGTGGCATTAATTGTCTGCTCCCCAAATTTCATATTAAATGCATCAAGTTTATCAACCGTTGGTGGTCCAAGTCCATGTGAAGAGAGGGGCCTTCTCTCTGCCTCACAGGAGTTCAGAGTAATTTCGAGGAAGAAAGAAACACATTTGCGACCAATTATACTTTCAAGTTACACTCTAGTATCAAGGAACTAGGTCAAATTCCTCAGCAGGTTTGGAAGGGCTTAACCTGTTCCTCTCCGGGAATAGTGACTTCTGCAGCTCATTCCACAAGAGGCCAGGCCTGCTCAGTTTGTCCCAGGGAGGGTGGTATCACGATAATCATGTCGTAGTGGTCGACCCACTGGAATGGACAAATTTCGGCTTTATCAACTGGATAAAGCAAGCTACTGCTGAAGAATGCCACGGACAAATTCTTGCAGCTGTTTTCAGCCTTGAACATGATTAGAATATCAATCTCTGAGCTGGAGGTGGCACACTTTGAGGATCTGCTGACACTACTGTAACCCAGATATTTATTAAGTGGCAAATATGGACGCCACGACCATTAAAGTAAAGAGGGTGTGCCTACGTTTAAAGACTTTTAAAAAGCAATGTGAAATTACAAAACATTACAAATAAAAATGGAAGTCATTGCAATGGAGAGCAAGTATATAGAGGACAATTAAAATGAAATCTAAGAATGTATTTGGAAAAAGGTTGTAGACCATCATTAACTCAAGGAGTTGTAACAAGGAGGCTTTCCAGGCTGAGTGATAATTTTGTGTAAGGTGGGGGCCTAAAGAGCTTTCCCATTTTGAAGCCTGAATCTGTGAACTCCCTGTCCTTGGGGCTTCAGCTCAGGCCTGACACCAAACACTCCAGGGACTGCTGCAAACCTTGTCTCAGCACCCAGAAAACAGCACTGCACGTCCCTAAACAAAGCTTCCGGACCTTGGAAGGGCCTCACTGATGAAAATGAATTTTACTTATTTTTCTACGACCACTCACATGTTAGTTTTCTAATAATATAGTGTCTCAGAGTACCCAATCACCTCAACCTGAAATCCCTGCTGGGCCAGCCCAATCAGGAACATGGCCTAGTTCTGATCCCCTAGGCAGATAAATGTAGGAGCCATTTTTTAAAATCAAATTTCTGCCAACTGACTCTCTCTATAGCTTGGAAAGGAAGACATAGCAGAAACATCATTTATTTAATTCAGTCCATCAGTATATATATTTGAGTGCCTGATACATTCCTAGCACTGTACTTGATGCTAATAGGGAGGGAAGTGTACAAGGCTAACAGTCAGTGATGCAGGATCAACACAATTAAAGAAAGGCATAAGACAGTACGTTGATTAGTTGATAGCTCTCTCCTTTGTATGTGCTGTACTGAGAAGGCACCCTTGTCAAACTGCCTTGCTACCATGGTGATAGTTACTAAGAAATGCATAGACCCACATATGAACAGGTTACAGAGTTCTGTTTTGTTGTTGCTGTTTTTAAATATGCAGTTTTTCCAGTCAGATGAATAATTCTTAATATTGGTCTCCAATTTTCTATGTGGATACTCTGCATTCAAGTCCTTAAAGAAACTGAACCAAGAGCATGTGGACCCATCCATGCTGACCAGGTACAGTCTGGGGGTTTTCTCAGTGCTTGGGGAGTGGCTTTAACCCTTTAGGTATAGTCTGGAATGATCTCAAGTGTCCCAGGCGTCTAAGTTTATCCAATATTTTAATATACAGGTATGATTCCCCAAGGTTACCCCAAGGTCAAGAAGGAATTCTTCACCATCTCTTGATCTAAATTTCTGTTTTCGTCTCTCCTGTGGTTCTCTTTGCCCCACCTCATCCAACTTTTGACCTTTGTCCTCTTCTCATTTACTCCCCAAACATCACTATATATGAGTGGTTGTTTATAACGGACTATTATTGAAAGTCTGGGAATAATAATAAAGCACAGGACAGGAAATATAAGTACCCAAAGTTCTTTGGCCATTTTCAACATGGGAAATTTCACTGTATTTTCTCCCCAGGCCCTGCCTGCTGCTATTTCACTCAGAATTCCTCTCCTCCATCTTCTTTTCTGAGTTCTTCAGGTCCAATCTCTATAATTTTATTATTCCAAGCAATAAAACCCTACCCCATATGGACTAGTTAACAATCCCAAAAGGCCCGTCTTTTCTTTTTTTCCTCCTCAAATAAGTTCTCATTTACTCTAGAGGTAAATTTTGCCATTCCCCAGAGCATAAACTAGCAGCTAAAAATAACTATTTTTAAAAGTTATTTTCTTTCCCTGTTCACATGCTTTTTGACTTAACTTTCCTATTTAAATATTCAGAAATATTTTGCATTGTGCGTAAGTCATTCATATGTTTGGGGAGAATTTTAGTTTCTTTTTTAAAACTTGATTGTCTATAAAGTGATTCCTCAAAGATTCAGAAAAGCTATGAAATGATTTGTGACTTTCAGATTGCCTTATGAGAGACAGGGAATGGAATAAAAACTGGTTCCCTGTAGAAAACTCCCTACTGTATCTGGCATTATCCACAGTCCAAGACCACAGCATAGTTTTCATAAAAGACACCTTTTTCGTTCAGTCACAGGAGTAGGTGCTTGTACAGTGACCACAGCTCTGCTTTAGGGATAAGAATCTTATCTCTGACTGCAGAAAAGTTTCCAAAGGAGCTGAGTGCTGATTTCTCTGAGGAAGCCCTAAATTCCAGTTCTATGTCATCTCCAAAGGAAGGTAACATGACAATAAGCACAGCTTCTTATGAAGATGGATGTTTCCCCTCGGACACACCTCAATCCATATATCTATATACACACCTCTCATAAGCCTGTTATATAGTCTGGCGAGCACCAGACTAGGTACCATGGAAAATGTGGGGAAAAAATCAATATAAAACAAAATCAAGATCCTACAGGAACTTAGAATTTGAAGGGCGAGAAAATGCTTGGTATATGGAAGTAATAATTATAGAATAAAAAACAAAATAGAATTCATTCACAGAGGCCTAAAATTTTAGAACTATAATTATTTTTAAGATCATTCACTGATTTGCAGAGAACATTGGAGCTCCGAAGGGTTAGTAGTTACCTGAAGTTACACAGTGAATTAGTAGCAGAGCCAGGAAGAGACCAGGGGTCTCAAGAGCTTTGTCTGCCTTACCATAGGTAATAACTATTAAGCATCAATTCTATGCAAGGAAGTATAGAGCTGGAGAAAGACATGTAAAATGCCTAGCACGATGTCTGGAACCATCAGCTGTCACCATTATCACAATCATCATCATCATCATCATAGTTAAGAGTATAAATCATGGTATTAGCCAGACCTTAATGTGAGTCCCAGCTCTGCCACTTACATGTAACAGCAAATAAGCCACTTACCTTCTCTAAGCTCCAGTGTCTCCATCTATAACATAGGAATAAAAATAGTGTCTACCTAATAGGATAGTTGTGAGGATTTTATGCACTCACTTGAGTGTGTGTGTGTATATATATGGAAACTGTTCACACATTAGCTTTTCCATAGTATTAATTAACCTATACAGGTATACAGAGAGTCAAATAGTGACACGGATATAGAGTATTGGTGGAAACTTTCTTTGTCATAACAAAAAGAAAGCCAGAAAGTTTTACTGAGCTTTCACTGCATACAGATACAGCATACAAGAGTATGGAACAAGGAAAATAGGAGAAGAAAGTCTATTTAGAAAGTTATAATATAGGAACTATTATTTTCAACAACTATACACCAATTAATTTACACAATGATAAATAAGACTGAGCTTCTGCTTCCAAGGAGCTTGCAGTCTAGTGGAGGAAGAATCCAGGCTATTATGATATGGAGGCATATACATATTGAAGAGCCAGAGCTAAGAGCTATGGAAGCTCACAAAAGGGCAATTCACCCAGTAAGGTTGGGTGGAGGTAGAGGAGTGCCAGAGGTTTCTCAAATAAAAGAATAAGGAGATGGCCAATGATGAGAAGAGTTGGAAAGAGCCTAAAGCCACAAACCACCTATGGTTTGGTATTCTGAACTGGTTCTCAGCATCCATTCCATACCCGTAGTGTGCTTTCTCATACTGCAGGGGCTAAAGAAAGAAAAACCACAATTCTCCATCTTTCTGCAGTTGGGGTTCTGCTTGTGCCAGTTAGAAGCACTTGGAAGGTGAATCCCAGGCTAGAGTCATCTGCTTTGCCTCTGCTGGCAAACTCAGCGTGGACACACCAAGGTAGTCACAGGTGAGCAGTGGCTTCCTGATCCTTGGGTCACAGCTACAGTAATGTGTCTTTGAACTCAACAGTACGGTGGAGTACACTGACTCCCCACATTTCTGATGATTGCAGAGGTAGCAGCTGCCCAGTAGACCTGACCAGCTGTCTTGTCCTAGGAATCATTCCTAGAGGCCCTGCTAAGTGACCTTCTCTTTAGTCTTTCCAGTGAATCTGTAAGCCCCTGATTCCTTGTATTAAATACCTTTCCCCCCTAAAATCATGTGAGTGTTTCCTATATCTTGCACCTAATATACCAACAGAATACAAAAAATGCAAAATGTGCCATAAATAATGTAATTCACAGGGGTCAGCAAACTTTTACTGTAATGGGCCAATACGGTAAATACTTTGAGGTTTGTGGGCCACTTATATTCTTGATTTCTGTTCCCTCCTGCTCAGTGTTAAGTATATTTACATTGTGGTGCAACCATTTCCAGAACATTTTCATTTTGTAAAACTGAAAGTCTATACTCCTTAAATAACAACCCCCTCTCCTCCCCTCCAGGCCCCTGGCAACCACCGTTCTACCTTCTGTCTATCAATCCGACTACTCTGGATACCTCACACAAGGGGATTCATACAGTACCTGTCTTTTTGTAACTGGCTTCTTTCACTTAACATAATGTCCTCAAAATCCATGTTGTAGTATGTGACAGTATTTCCGTCCTTCCTTCTTTTCTTTCTAAGGCTGAATAATATTCTATTGTATGTATATTCATCATTTTCTTTATCCACTCAGCTTTTTATGGACATTTGGGTTGCTCCCATCTCTTGGCTATCATAAATAATGCTATTATGGACATGAATGTGTGAATATGTCTTTGAGATCCTGCTTTCAATTCTTTTGGATTTATACCCAGAAGTGGGATTGCTGGGTCATATGGTAATTCTATTTTTAATTTTTTGAGGAACCACCACACTGGAATGTAAAATAGTTGCAGTTTACATTCCTACCAACAGTGGTCGGGGTTTCCAATTTCTCCATATCCTTGCCAACACTTGTTATTTTCTGTTTTGTTTTTTTTTTTAAATTATATTCTAATAAGTGTGAAATAATATCTCATTGTGGTTTTGGTTTGCATTTCCCTATGATTAGTGATGTTGAGCATCTTTTCATATATGGTTGTCAGCCACTTGAGTACTATTCTCTTTGCCTGTTTTAAAATCAGGTTATATGGTTTTTTGTTGTTGTTGAATTAGGTGCTCTTTACATATTTTGGATATTAAACCTTTATCACACAGATGATTTACATAGGCTGCTTTTTCTTTTTGTTGCTGACGCCAGTTGAGTTTTGGTCTGTGCTCACAAATGGAAGTCTAATCTAGGGCAGCTTGCAGGTGAGCCTGGCCAGATCGGGAGCCACCTTCTATCCTAAAGACACTAGTGGCAATGAGCTGGAGCATCTTCACTTTGGACACTTCAGGTCTCATATCCTCTGATTCCCTGTGATATTGAAAAGCATTTGCACTCCTTTGCTTTGAACCAGGACAAGCCTTAAAGACTGGGTGAATAAGAGGGAGTCATAGAGGTAAACTTGCCAGATTCAGGCTTTGCATTGTCAAGTGCCTGCTATTAGAAGGCTCAAATCAAACACACTTTCAATGTTTAGTTTTCAACTTAACCCTGTCCTTTCTGTACTAGTGGGTAATGAATACCATGGCAAGAGATAAGATTCTGATTTATACAAGATCTAGTTCCTCTTCTAACTACTTCTTTTTTAGAACAATTTAGGAAGGCTTATGCGCACTATTTATCTGGTCCCCACAAGCAGAGGATAATGGGAAGGGTAAGGTAAGCACAGAGCTGCATTTGGTCACAAAGAAGGAATGTTGGAAATGCAGGGTCCTAATGCTCTTCCTCTCTGACTTTCATTTTAAGTTGTTGCTGTTCACGTATTTACGTACAATGATGTTCATTACTGTATTACGTCTAACCATGAATGTCAGGGACAGTGGCATTCATAAATGACTTTAGATGTAAAAGACAGAAAACTTAAACACAAGTAGGTTAAAACAATAGTTATTTTTTCATCATAACAAGAAATCCAGAGATTGGTAGTTGCAGGCATTTTTTAAATGTTCAACGATCTCAAGGCCAAAGCCTTTAATTTTCTTAACTTTTCCCTGATGGATGAAAGATGGCTCATACAGCTCTAGACATCTCATTCCTTACAAAGAAGAAAGAATAGGTAAGAGAGGATACCAGTTCTGGCTGTCTCATTTAACTTGGAAGGCAAAATTTCTTGGAACTTCCCCCTCAACCTCAGAAATCTTCAGTTTACTTCCTAATGGCTGGAATTTATACCACCTCAAATTGTAGTTAAGGCTAGGAAAATGAAATAAATGGAGATATTTGGTTTTTCCCATCCTTGAGGCAGGCAAGGGAGAGGGGAGTTGGTAACCAGTATTGGTTTACCACATTTTAGGGTGTGCCATAAATGAAATCCAGGAAACCAAAAAATATCTAAGAATACAAGATTGACGGAGTATGAGGTGCCATGTGAATCCCAAGTTGTGGTATAGAAAAATACTTAGCTGCATGCAAAATTATTCATAAAATGTTGTCAACTAAAAAATTAACATATCAAACAATAGATAAGAAAATGCCCAAAAAAGAAAAACATCAAATTTGTTGGGGTGGAATAAGTTTAGATAAATTTAAAAAATTTAAACAGATGTATGCAAAAAAGAAAAAATACAACTGGAACTTACATTCTGAAAAGGTTGACTTTGGTTGGCTTTTCCAGAAAACAGAGTCTGAGGCAGAGATTTGCATGCAGGTGGTTTACTGGAGAGTGCTCTTGGGAATAGCACCTGTACAGAGGCAGGACTGGGCACAGGGAGATGTTAAACTGCAGGGCAGTTGCCACAGAGACTTTAAGCAGTCCAATGGAACTTCTAAAACTGGATGTTCCAGATTGTCCCAGTTGAGAGACTGTGCCTTTGTACCTTCACAATTGGCCAGTCATTGGATTTGGGCTGCCCCCAGGGAGAGGATATAACCTAGGGTGATGCAGTTTCTTTCACAGAAGGCAATTTTGGAGAGAAATTCAACTGTGAGCCATCAGCAGCCAACATTCCTGGCAGCTGCATCTTGGGATCTGGGCAGCACACCACAGCATCCACTAGAAATGTCAACAGTGATTGTCTCTGGTTTCGGGATTAAGGTTGGTTCTTTCTCTCTCTCTCTCAAATATTTTCCACATTTTCCATAATGAGCATTGCCCTAAGGATTAAATGAGTTAATTCATTTAAAGCACTTAGCACAATTCCTGGAATTTATTAAGTATTCAATAAATTTAGCTATAATTATTTTTATTTAGAAATATATATACATACAAAAAATTTTAAAGAGAAAAACATGAATGTAGAGTTGTCAAGAAAGTATGAAATAGAATTAAGATAATAACGGATCTTGCTGTTCATCTTGGCTTATTTCGTTTTATCTATGAAATTCTTTCTTATGACATTGTTTTTTTTTTTTTTCCCAGCATTGTCCAATAGAATTTTCTATGGTGATGGAAATTTTGGCACCTTTACTATCCAATACAGTAGTAGCCACTAGTGGCCACTGAGTTTTGAAATGTGGCTAGTGCAAATGAAGAACCAAAGTTTAAATTTTATTTGGTTTCAATGCATTTAAATGTGAATAGCTACACGTTGCTAGTGGCTACCATAGTGGACCATGTGGCTTTGTACCAATAACTTGGCAATGGTTAGAGAATAGATCTAACAATCTTTCTCTCTTAAAGTTTAGATTACTTCCTCAACTCACTAGGTATAATCCCCTAACCATGATTTCAAGATCACATTTATTCAAGATCATATTTAGATGTGTAGAAAAACAAATAAAATAGCCCTGGCTGATGTAGCTCAGTGGATTGAGCACCGGCCTGCAAACCAAAGGATCACCAGTTCAATTCCCTGTCAGGGCACTTGCCTGGGTTGCAGGCCAGGTCCCCAGTAGAGAGCGTGAGAGAGGCAACCACACACGGATGTTTCTCTCTCTCTCTTTTGCCCTCCCTTCCTGTCTAAACATAAATAAATAAAATCTTTAGAAAAAAGAAAAAAGAAAAACAAAATAAAAAGTTAATTAAATGTTTTTTAAAAAAGTGTTTTGGGTTTTTTGGTTACAGTTTTCTACATACAACAGGAAAAATATTGGGTTGGCCAAAAAGTTTTAGTTTTTCCCATATGATGGTTCTAGTAGTGCTTAGTTGCCTTTAACTTCTTTTGAAAACATTTTGTTAGATTGTATTGTGGTAGCTGTCATATCAGTATGCATTAAAAAAATATATCAAAATCGGTGAATTTGGATTCAAGATGGATGCATAGTAGCTGGAAGCTCCACCCACTTGCTCCAAAACCTGGACTGGTCCTGAAGCTAAACCACAGAGCAATCAACTCGAAAATCCAGCTGAGAGTGAGAGCTTGTGGGAGTGAGTGTGTATGTGGATGAGTGTGGGAGATGTGTGTGAGTGGGCAAGAGCCTGCCTGCCTGTCTGCAGGGCACTCGAGAGTGGGTGGCCTGGGCTCTCCAGTTAGATTAGCTGCCACCGCTGCTCCCTAGCCTGGCCCTTCTGGCTGTGCAGATTTGGGATGGGAGCCATTCTGAGGAATTAAAATATCCTTCTTGGGAAGAAGCCTCCTGGGTGACTGCACCTCGGTGCCCAGATGTGTCTCTGTGCCCTCCACCCTGGCAGGCCCGCATACTCCACTGCTGCCAGGAGCCAGGAACAGGGGACTGCAGTACTTACTAGGGTGGGATGCCCTGGGCTCCATGGCATCTGTGAACGGGACAGAGTGTGACTGAGGAGGATGTGGATCGCCTTGGGAGCCGTGAGCTCTCAGGGCAGAGAGACGGCTGGGGTGGTACTGGATGCAAAGGCAGCATGGCAGGAGCAGGCCTGCCCTAGGCTGAGACTCACTGGAGGGAGCAGTGAGAGTAGTACCCTGTTACCACCCTGTGCTATGTGGTATTGCTGCTGGACTCTTCCCAATGCCATCAGGGGAAGATCCAGAGAGAAACCTTATCTAAAACTGTCAGAGGTTCTGGCAGGCTGTGGTCAGCCCTGACAGAGAGAGACTTTGCGATTTTGGCAGGGTCGGGGTTGCAGGGGTCGCATGGAAAACAGGCCCCACAGTGTGTGTGGGGCCACATAAAACTCCTTTAAAAGAGGAGCTGAGGTGAGATGCAAGACTTGACAAGGACCCTGTGCTCGCATGTGTAGAAGCACACATAGCGGCTCTGCCAACAAAGAAACTAGAGTGATAGTGTCACACGGAAGCTACTGTGGGACTTGACCCAGCACAGCTGGTGAGCAGGGTACTGTGCGGTGTGGAGAGTTTGGGACTGAGTGTGCTGTGAGAGCGCGGGTAGGCTGGGGACAGGATGGCCAGGAGCTGAACGTCTGAGATTCATTGTACCCAAGCAGGTCACTGAACAGGCAGATGCGCCCAACCCCCACCTTCAGGATACAGGCTCTGCAGATTTGTGAGGCCAGGCTCAAGAGCCCCCTGCTGGGTGCATATCCACAGGGGAAACAAAGAAAAGCTCTGAAAGGGCTCTTTTTTCCAGACACTATGAGCTACACTGTTCCTCAGGCCCTGATCCTTTGAAACCAGCATAACAGAGATTAGAGGCAGGGGGTGTTCAGGGCTCCACTCAGCCTAAGCAGTAGACAGAGTTGCTGTCTGAGCTGCCCCTTTCAGACAGATTGGCCTCTCACAGGAAAAGGACAGCTAATTCACCAGAAACCATACATTATCGGAAAGAATCTGGGACAGACCCAGATATGTGGCGAAGGGGCAGGGTAACACTACCACCATCTTCCCTGAAAACAGAACAGCACCCTGCCAGGGGTGGGGGTGGAAACCAGAGTTCCCACCCTCCTGATTGCACTAGAGCCCCCCTCTGGCGGCAGGGGGAAGTGGTACTGGCAGTCCTCTTGGGTCATTAAATGAACCACAAGTGGGCCCAGGGCTGATAGAAAGCAAGCAGGACAGAACAGTGGGGACCAGCCAAGTCTGAAGGAGACAGCCACAGACTGTGGATCACCTGTAGTCTCCACCAGGGCTAGACTAGGACACCATCTGACATTACCAGGGGTGGATCCAGAAAGAGAAGACAGTGGTAAACACAGGACTGGTAAGACAAATTCCACCACGGTCTTCTTCATTATTTGCCTGATTTTTCTCTCCTGCATAGCTTTTTAACATTCATTACTTTTCCTTCAAGTTTGTTCCTATTATTTCACTAGTTTTTTTTATTTTAGTTTATTTCAAATCTCATATTTTGTTCCTTCCTTCTCTTACTCCATTTTGCCTTCTTCCTTCCTCTTCTTAGTTTTAATTTTATTTTTTTCTCTTGCTATGACTTATTTCTATTCCATACTCTTACTATTTCTCCCCCTTCCAGCCTCTCAAAACCATTTTTCTTGTCATTAGTCATCTCACGTTCTTTTTCCCATTCTTAAAATACTCTTATTCTCTCTCTACCTTATTAATCTTTGCATGTTGACTGTTGATATGGTGGTTGTTGTTGCATTTCAATTTTATTCCTAGATCTTCATTATTTTTGTATTTCAAATCTCAAATTTTTCTGTTCCCCCTTCAACCTTATTTTGCCTTCCTCCTGCCCTTTCTTTTTTTCATTTAAAATTTTACCTTTTTCCTCTGTTAGCCTGGTTTTCATTCCTTACTTTTATTATTTCTTTTCAAAATCACTTTTCTTTCCTTTAGACATCTCATAAGCTTTTTTTCCTTCCTTTTTTCCTTCTTATTTTCATTCTACCTGTATTAATCTTTGCTCATTTGTCACTGATATTGCTGTGGTAGGTCATTTCCCCCAATTTGTTTCCTATTTTTTTCACTATTTAAAAATTATTTTTAAACTTCATAATATATTCTTCCCTTTTCTTACTCCATTTTGCAATCTTCCTCATCCTCTTCTTATTTACAATGTAAATTCTATATTTCCTTTCTTTCTTTGTGTTGTTTCCATTCTCTAGTTTTATTATTTCTCTTCCCTTTATCCTCTCAAAATCATTTTTTTGGTTAGTCATGTCATATTCATATTTCCTTTCTTGTAATAAAACTCAAACACATTCAAATACATGGAGACTGAATAACATGTTATTAAATAATGAATGAGTTAACAATGAGATCAAGGAAGAAATTAAAAAATTATCTGGAAACAAATGAAAATAAACACACAACAACCAAAAACCTATGGGACACAGTGAAGGCAGTCCTGAGAGGGAAGATCATAGCAACACAGGCCTACCTAAAGAAGACAGAAAAATCTCAAATAAACAACCTAACCCTACATCTACAAGAACTAGAGGAACAACAACAAACAAACCCCAGAGTGAGTAGAAAGAAGGAAATAATCAAGGTCAGAGCAGCACTAAATGACATAGAGACTAAAAGAACAATTCAAAAGATCAATGAATCCAGGAGCTGGTTCTTTGAAAAGATAAAAAAAATTTACAAACTTTTAACTATACACATCAAGAAAAAAAGAGAGGGAACCCAAATAAATAAAACCAGAAATGAAAGAAAAGTTACAACCAATACCACAGAAATACAAAGGATTGTAAAAATTACTATGAACTATATGCCAAGAAATTGGAAAACCTGGGCAAAAAGGACAAATATCTAGAAACATACAATTGTCCAAAACTGAATTAAGAAGATGCAAAAAGCCTGAATAGACCAGTATCAACTAGTGAAATTGAAGCAGTAATTAAAACCTCTGGCACACAAAAGCTCTGGACCAGATGGCTTCACAGCCAAATTCTACCAAATATTTAAAGAACTAACTCCTGTCCTTCTCAAACTATTCCAAAATATTCAAGAAGTGGAAAGACTCTCAAACTCTTTTTACAAAGCCAGCATCATCCTAATCCCCAAACCAGGTAAAGACACAACAAAGAAAGAAAAGTACATTTCAATATCTCTGATGAACGTAGATGCTAAAATCCTCAAAACATTGGCAATCTAGATCCAGCAATACATTAGAAAGATCAAACACCATGATCAAGTGGGATTCATCCCAAGGATGCAAAGATGGTACAATATATACAAATCAATAAATGTAATACACCACACACACAAAATGAAAGATAAAAATCACATGATCATATCAATAGATGTTGAAAAAGCATTTGATAAAATCCAGCACCCATTTAGGATGAAAACACTCAGCAAAGTGGGAATAGAGGGAGCATACCCCAACATAATAAAGGCCATATACAAGAAACCTACAGCCATCATCATACTCCATGGGCAAAAACTAAAAGCTTTTCCACTAAGATCATGAACAAGACAAGGGTGTCCATTCCCACCACTCTTATTCTTCATAGTACTAGCTACATGGAAGTCTAGCCACAGTGATGAGAAAGAAAAAGAAATAAAAAGTATACAAATTGGAAAGGAGAAAGTAAAACTGTCATTATTTGCAGACAACATGATAGTGTACATAGAAAACTTTATAGTCTCCACCAAAAAACTACTTGATATAAGAAGTGAATTTGGCGAAATAGTGGGATATAAAGTCAATCAGAAACTGAGGGCATTTCTGTACACTGACAATGAAATATTAGAAACAGAAACTAGGGGGAAAATCCCATTTACTATAGCAACAGGAAAAATAAAGTACCTAGGAATAAAGTTAACCAAGGAGATAAAAGACTGGTACTTGGAAAACTATAGAACACTGAAGAAAGAAATTAAGAAAGATACAAATAAATGGAAGCATATATTGGGTTCATGGATTGGAAGAATTAACATAATTAAAATGTCCATATCTCCCCAACCCAAAGCAATCTATAGATTCAATGCAATTCTTATTAAAATACCAATGGCATATTTTACAGATTAGAACAAATATTTCAAAAATTTATATGGAACCAAAAATGACCATGAATAGCCTCAGCTATCTTGAGAAAGAACAAAGTAGGAGGGATCACAATACTTGATATCATATCAAACTCTACTATAATGCCACTGTAATCAGGATGGTCTAGGTCAATGGAACAGAATAGAGAGCCCAGAAATAAACCCATGTATCTATGGTCAATTAATATTCGACAAAGGGGGCACAAGCATACAATGGAGTAAAAATAGCCTCTTCAATAAATAGTGTTAGGAAAACTGCACTGGTTCATGCAAAAAAAATGAAACTAGACTACCAACTTACATCATACATCAGAATAAACTCAAAATGGATACAAGGCAAATATAAGTCATGACACCATAAAAGTCCTAGAGGAAAACATAGGCAGTAAAATTTCAGATATCCCATGCAGCTATATTTTTGCTGACATACCTCTTAGGGCAAGAGAGGTAAATGAAAAAATAAATAAATGGGACTACATCAAATTGAAATGCTTCTGCACGGCTAACGAAACCATCATCAAAATGAAAAGGGAACTCATTGTATGAGAAAACATATTTGCCAATGATACTTCAGACAAGGGATCATATATTTTGATCTCCAAAATATATATAAAGAACTGATATTACTCAACACCAGGAAGTCAAACAATCCAATTTTAAAAATGGGCAAAGGATCTGAATAGACACTTCTCCAAGAAGGACATACAGATCACTCACAGACATATGGAAGGATGCTCAACACCACTAGCCATCAGAGAGATGCAGATTAAAACCACAATGAGATATCACCTTACCCCTGCCGGAATGGCCATCACTAATAAGTCAACAAACAAGTCCTAGTGAGGATGTGGAGAAAAGGGAATGCTAGTGCACTGTTGGTGGGAATGCAGACTGGTGCAGCCACTGTGGAAAAGAGTATGGAATTTCCTCGAAAAACTAAAAATGGTACTGCCTTTTGACCCAGCAATTCTGCTTCTGGGAATATACTGTAAGAATCCCGAAACACCATTTCAAAAGAACCTATGCACCCATATGTTCACAGCAGTGCTATCTATAATAGCCAAGTGCTGGAAACAGCCTAAGGGCTCATCAGTAAATGAGTGGATCAAAAAAACTGTGGTACATTTACACAATGGAATACTACACAGCAGAAAGAAGGAAGGAACTAGTACTCTTCATTGTGATGGCATGGATGGAACCGGAGAGCCTTACGCTAAGTGAAATAAGCCAGGCGGTGAAAGACAAATACCACATGATCTCACCTACAAGTGGAACCTATTCAATAAAATAGATAAGCAAGGAAAATAGAACCAAAGACATGGAAATAAAGAACAAACTGACAGTGACCAGAGGAGAAGGGGCAAGGGGATAAGGGTGGAAAGAAGGGGAAGGGTCAAGTCAGGGAACACGCATGAATGACCCATGGACAGAAACAACAGGATGGGGAATGACTGTGGGAGTGTGGTGGGCTGGGCGGAGGAGGGCAAAGGGGGAAAAATTGGGACTTTATTAGAATAACAATCAAATATTTAATAAGAATATAATAAAGGGGGAAAATTTTTTGTGAATTTTTGTGCAGTCATTTTAATATTGATGATGGAAAAAAGACACAACATTTTAGGTATATTATACTTTATTATTTCAAGAAAGGTTAAAATGCAACTGAAACACAAAAAAAGATTTGTGTAGCATATGGAGATGGTGCTATGACTGATTGAGTGTGTCAAAAGTGGTTTGCAAAGTTTCTTGGTACTATTGACATTTTGGCCAAGTAATTCTTTGCTGTGGGGCTGTTATGCATTGGAAGATGTTTAGCAGCACCCCTGGCCTCTACCTACTAGCAGCCAATAGTGGGAGATAGCCAACATACTCAAAATACCCAAATCAATAAAGTTATTGGTGAAAATGCAAAATGTGTCTTCTATTTTACAGAAAAAACTAAACAGACTTTTTGGACAATCCAATATTTAGTTAAAAATTGGGTACTAAAGGGCTACATAATACATTATTAACTGTATGGTATTTTTTAGCAAATAATCTGAAAAGGAATTGAAGGAGGTTGTTCCACAGCAAATGTCTGGCAAGCTAACTCACTCACCAGACATGTGAGAGAGCCACCTTGTAAGTGGATCCTCCAGCTCCAAACTAGTCTTCAGATGACAACAGCCCTAGCCAACGTCTGACTGCAACTTTGCGAGGCTGAAATAGAAATGCCTAACTGAGCTGCTCTTAAATTCCTGACTGCGAGAGAGGATACATGATTTTTATTGTTTTAAGCCACTAAGTTTTGGAGTTATTTGATATGCATGGATAAAGAGCTAACATATCATCAATAACATTTATTGGTGCTGTACCAAGTATCCTGCTTGTGGGCTGAACCATATGATCATTTAAGGTAACTTCTTGTTTTATAACTTTAATCTTTTAACAGCTTGACATGTCATTAACTGTATATTTTTTTCTATAAAATTCTTATGAGACAAGAAGAATCAGCCAATCAAATATTTAGCAAACATCTATTAATTTCAAAGTATTATTCTAGGTACTCTGCTGATTAAAAGGTATGATGCTAATGAAAATAACAATAGTAACAACAATGATAGGTATTATTAATATTAATTAAGCAGCTACTTTTTCTTACACTGTTCTAGACACTGTACAGGTACTCTCATTTAATCTTAATATATACTGTATTGTCAAATGTTTTTCTGAAGGGTCACACCAAGTTACACACCCATCTACAATAGATAAGAACAGTCTCACTGTACCACCACTTAAAAACAGTTAAAAAAATACGATAGGTGAAAACCAGAATAGTTTAATTTGCATTTCTATGATCACTAGATCTTAATATGTTAACCATATTAAACCTTTGACATATTACAAATATTTTTTCCTAGGTTGGTATAATGTTTTCTTGTTATTTTTATATAGTCTAGTCAATCTCTTCCTCCATAATTTTTTCCAATTTCATAAGTAAAAGGTTCTTCTCTATGCCTAGATAATTAAGTTTTCACTTGTATTTTTTATAATGTGCTTATGGTTTTGTTTTTTCATTACACATATAGTTATTTTTTGTTTCAGAATACAGGGTAAAGGGATTTTTGTTTTCATAATCATGTCTCCTTCACTATTAATTGAATAAATTTTCCTTTCTCCACTGATTTATGATGCCACCTTTACTATCTAAGGAATTCTTATGTTATTTGGGTGTGTTTATGAGCTTGATAATCCTCTTTCCTTGCCTGTTGGTTTTGGGCCTAGCACAGGTTTTTTTTTAACTACTGGCTTCTACTCACTCATCAAGAGACATCACATTCTCGCCCTGGTAGGGTGGCTCAGTTGGTTGGAGCATTGTCCTGTACACCAAAGATCGTGGGTTTGGTCCTGTCAGGACACACAGGTGGGATAAGGGTTGGACCCCGGGTTGATCGTGCATCCCCCGCCCCAGCCCTGGGTCGGGGCATGTCTGGGAGATAACTGATCCGTTTCTCTCACATTGATGTTTCTGCCTCTCCTTCTCTCCCTCTTCCTCTCTCTCTAAAATCAATAACTATATCCTCCGCTTAGGATTAAAAATAGTACTACTAATAAAAGAACCACCACATTCTCTTCCAGGAGGCCTTCATTTCCCCCCTCAAATGATTGTTGCCTCTTTTTTCACCATTTTAATATCTACAATTCTGCCTTGTGTCACAGTCAACAGGGTTGATTCTATTCAACTGTATACTTGAGAGCAAGGTATCATATATACTCCTATTCATTACAATTAAGCTATGGGATTTGCACTAAAAGGTAGTAATGGCAAAATAGTTCTCGTTTGACCAAAAAATGAAAAGAGAAAATTCTCTCATTTGTTCAATAAACATCACTGTGCTACCCATTATGAAAAGACAATAAAGGTGAGTGAACCCTATATTCTGCCTTATGGAGTTCACCACTTCGTATGGAAAAGAGACGTAGAAATATAGGTGATTAAATACCTACAGGTGCGATTAGGTAGCATAAATAAAGCATGTACAAAGAAGGAGAAAGGAAAAACTAACTCAGCGAGTAGTGGACACACCTATATGCTGGGTGTATGGTGTTTTTTAAATGTCAAAGGAATTTGTAATTAATCTGAATGACAAAGTGCAAGAATTCAGATCTTTTAACAGAAGTTACATTAATTTATCCTTCATACTGAGACCTTTTTAAAAAGGCCAAACGTAGTTTGGGTAGTATGGGCAAGCTGAAGCTGTTTCCTTACCACGAAGCTATGACTAGAACGGGACGCAGGTGAGAATACACCCTGAGTTTGTGACTGGGCAAAAATTAGACATGTTGATAAGATATAAACCTTCCTATGTCAGGTTTCTAATCTATAAGCCACCTACATGAGGTAGTTTAAAAGCTATGAGGACTGAGTCTTTGCCACGTGTGAGTGAGCAGAGCGCCAGCCAAGAGTCTCACAATCTCGCCCCGCCCCTCTGGCCCACGGAGAGCCCAGGCCAGATGTTTGGCTAGGAACTACTGACGTCATGTAAACGTGACGTCATTAGCAAGACGCAGTCTCACGGGAGGGGCCTCTGAGCTCACCTCAGGACGCGGTCAGCTCCACGGAGCAGCGAGCTGGCCACCACGCTTCCTGCCCTGAGGGTCGGAATACTCAGATATGCGCGAATTGAAGCGCTGAAGCTGCTTAGGAGCTGAGGAGCCACCACTTCCTTCCTTGGCGCTTACCCGCCTCCTCTCTAAGGCCCAGGCGCGGACCAGGCAGCCGCGCGCTCGCGAGCCCGCCGCTAGCGGCGGGGTCACGAGCACGCACGCTAGTGCGCACGTTCCCTGAGAACCCGGAAGTGCGAGGGAGAGCACAGCCACGTGGGTGGAGCTGGAGCGCAGCTCGCATGGGGGAGTCTATCCCGCTGGCCGCCCCGGTCCCGGTGGAACAGGCTGTGCTGGAGACATTCTTCTCTCACCTGGGTATCTTCTCTTACGACAAGGCCAAGGACAATGTGGAGAAGGAACGAGAGGCCAACAAGAGCGCGGGGGGCAGCTGGCTGTCGCTGCTGGCGGCCTTGGCCCACCTGGCCGCGGCCGAGAAGGTCTATCACAGCCTCACCTACCTGGGGCAGAAACTAGGTACCTCCGCCCCGCCTCCCCGTGACCCTTGTTGAGGAAGGAAAGGGGATATATTCCCTGGTCGGCAGTGGCTTGGGTTTCCCGTTTCTGTCACTTCTCAACTAGGCACTCCCAGTTCTCCTCCCACAGTTCCCTTCCTTCCCTCGGCTCCCAGAAACCCCGCCCACCGGCCTCTGCTGCGGATAGATTGGCGGACGGGGTGGATGCTCTTTGCAGGGCTGTGCCCCAAACCGATGGATGTCTCTGTTTTGCCCACTGCATGGATTGGTGCGGTAAATGAGAAGTTAAGCAAACTTTATGTCCTCGCTCTTCTAACCAGTGACACTACGGCCAGAGAAACAAAACTTGGCAATACAATCTAGTTAGAGTTAATGAACACAATTGTATGGTCTATTAAGGTTAGGGCCCTGAGAGTTACAGATGTAGTCCTATCCCCTTTCCCTAGGCCATTAATAAATATTTAATTAATGGAGAAGTAAATGAATACTGGACAGGATAGGCAAGGATATGCCTGACACTACTAGCAAGAGGGGATTTACAGGGAAAATAGTACACTCTTATCATCCCTTGATAAATCTTGTCCTTGAAAATAAGATGCAAGAGTAGATTCAATTGATTTTTCACTTAGTAGAAACAATTAGTCTAAGTAGATCAGAAGGAAATACTATATGTGAAAGCCAAGGGCTATGCATACAAGGTATTACTGCTTATAATTATCAGTAATAAATATGAATCCCAGAGCTTTTACAGTTGTTTAAGTACTCTGGCCTATTTAAAATCCTTAATTGTCAGGGGCACAGATTCTGGTATGAATGGAGGACACAAGTATACACTATAGGTTAGTGTAAAATTGAGTGCAGATTACATTTTGATGCTTCTTCACTGCCAGTTCCTTACATTGCCTGAAGGAGACCATGTGTGTATATCTACCTCTCAGTAAACATTCAAGGGACAAGGCTTTCTGAGATCTAAATGTCTGCCTTAGCCATTCAAATAATTTGTTATTTAGTATGTTGACTTACTGGCAAAAACTGATCAGATAGTTTTCACCTTGTGCACTTTTTCCTCCCCTTTTTACAGTGTCACTTCTCACAAATTTGCAATTGCTGTTGCAGTGTTATTTTCCTTTCTACAGATTGGCCAATGGTATACATGCAGTTGTGTGAGTAGGTAACAGAACCCAAACCAGAATACCTGCTTTTGAATTGTCAGATTTTGTTGTATCCATAATTTATAAAAAATTTGTACATGCATTACAATTTACGTACATATGTAAATGGGGAGGATTCTGACTGTAAAATTGAAGGTGGGTAATTTTCTGGCAGTTTTATTTATTTTTTTATTATATTTTATTGATTATGCTATTACAGTTGTCCTGATGTTTCCCCCTTTGTACAACTCCACACAGCACCCTCCACTATCTCAGGCTATCCCCCCACCATTGTTCATGTCCACAGGTCATGTGTATAAGTTCTTTGGCTCCTCCATTTCCTATCCTGTATGTTACATCCCATGACTGTTCTGTAATTACCTATTTGTACTTTCTAATCCCCTCACCTCTTCACCCATTCTCCCCAACACTCCTCCCATCTGGCAATAATCAAAATGTTCTCCGTATCCATGATTCTGTCTCTGTTATTCTTGTTTGCTTGGTTTGCTTTTTATATTTAATTGTTGATATGTATGTTTTTGCTATTTTATTCTTCATAGTTTTGATCTTCTTTTTCCTAAATAAGTCCCTTTAACATTTAACAGTTCTTCATCACCACACCATTATTATGTTAACATAATAATGTGATGAAAAACTCCTTAGTATTTTCTTGTCTGGGAAGCTCTTCTGCCCTTCAATTCTAAATGATAGCTTTGTTGGGTGGAGCAATCTTGGTGGTAGTTCCCTGCTTTTCATGACTTTGAATATTTCTTGTCAATTCTTTCTAGTCTGCTAAGTTTCTTTAGAGAACTCAGCTGATTGTCTTATGGGAACTCCCCTGTAGGTAACTAATTTCTTTTCTCTTGCTGCTTTTAAGATTCTTTCTTTATTGTTAACCTTTGGCATATTAATTATGATGTGTCTTGGAAGAGGCCTCTTTGTATCCATCTTGTTTGGGACTCTGTGCTTCCTGGACTTGCATGTCTATTTCTTTCACCAAATTAGGGAAGTTTTCTTTCATTATTTTTCCAAATAGATTTCTAATTCTATTTTCAATAATTTCTTGCTCTTTCTCTTCTCCTTCTGGCACCCCCATGATGCAAATGTTGGACCTCTTAAAGTTGTCCCAGAGGCTGCTTATACTATCCTCATTTTTTAGATTCTTTTTCTTCTTGTTGTTCTGATTGCTTGTTTTTTGCTTCCTTATGTTCCAAATCATTAATTTGATTCTCGGCTTCTTCCACTCTACTGTTGTTTCCCTGTAAATTGTTCCTTATTTCAATTAGTGAATCCTTTGTTTCTGACTGGATCTTTTTTATGCTGCTGAGGTCCTAAGTTCATTGAGCATCCTTATAACCAGTGTTTTGAACTCTGCACCTGCGAGATTGCCTATCTCCTTTTGTTTAGCTCTTTTTCTGGAGTTTTGATCTGATCTTTCATTTGGGCTATGTTTCTTTATCTCCTCATTTTGGCAGCCTCCCTCTGTTTGTTTCTATGTATTAGGTAGAGCTGCTTTAACTCCGTGTCTTGGTAGTGTGGCTTAATGTAGTAGATGTCCTGTGGGGTCCAGTGGCACAGCCTCTCCTATCACCCAAGCTAGGTACTTGAGGTAGGCCCTACATACGAGCTGAGGACACCCTCCTCTTGCAGTTGAGCCTTGGTTGCTGTTGGCAGATCAATGGGAGGGATTTACCCAGGCCAGTCAGCTGCAAGGACTGGCGGTGACCACTGACTACTACTTCCACCCTCTGTGGAGGATCAGCTGTGCAGGGGCAAGGTGGTGGTGCTCTGATGTGGTCTGTGGCTGTCCACTGGATCTGCTGGCCCTGGGGTTTACTGGGTGGTGCAGACTAAAGTCAGCCCCCACCTGTGTTTTGCCCGGGGTACTCTACCTAAGCTATAAAAGCAATCTGAGATGGCTGCTACTTCAGCTGGGCTTGGAAATTCCCAGGCAAAGACAGGCTATGAATCTAAGCTAGCTGCTGCTAGTGCCAGGCCTGGGGCTCACTGAGGCCAGGTCTTGCTTGTTTGATAGGATTTAGGGAGTTGTAAAGCAAGAGCCAAGACCAGCCATTCACAAGGAAAAAGCAGCTTGGGTGGGCCCGTAAGTTGGGTGGGGCAGAGTCTCTGGGGATCTTCAAGGAAGTTCAAACAGTGTTTGCCAGGTTGAGTCTCAGGTATTATATCAGCTTGCTGGCTCTGTGGGTGGAGGGTTTGGAAAAGAGCCAGTGGCCTCAGCTTACCTTTATGGCAGACACTTCAGTTTCTCCCTATATACCACTGGTACCTTTCAAGCTGCTACCCTGATGCTGGAGTTCAGCGGGGGTGAGTCTCAGTAGGTGAGTCTCTGTGTGGGTTCTTTAAAAGGAACTGCTTTGGGCTCTAGAAGTTTCTTCCACTGACTCAATCCCCACTGGTTTTTGCAGCCAGAAATTAATGAGGACTTATTTTCTTGGCACTGGAACCCTGGACTGGGGCAACTGGTGTGGGGCCTGGGACTCCTCGCTCCTGAGATATCTCCCCTGAACTTTTATCCACCACCCGTGGGTGTGGTACCAGTCTGTTCTGTGACTGCACCCCTCCTACCAGTCTGGATGGATGTAGTTTCTTTAATTCTGTAGTTCTCAGACTTCATTCACCTTGATTTTGTAGTTGTCAGTCTTCCATTCAACTCAATTTCTGAGGGTACTGAGTGATGTTTTTTCTGTATTTCAGTTGTAATGTTGACATGGTTGTGCAAAGAGTAGAGCCTGCCTATGCCACCATCTTGACCGGAAGTCGGTTTTTATTGTTTTTAGATTCCCCTTCCTCAAGAAGTGTGGTGATTGACCTCAGGCCATGATTCTTAACTTTTTTTTAGCTTATCTATGATAATTTAATTAACCTGTGGATTTAACTCTCTGGAAAAATATATATGTTGTACAAGTTTGTATGTAATCTGAGAGGATTCATTTGGATTTCCTAAAGCCTATTTATGGACCCCTGTTAAAAAAAAAAAAATTGGAACTTCTGGCCAAGATGAAGTGGAGGTACATACACTTTGCCTCATTGTACAACCAAAAGAAGGACAACAAGTTTAAAAGCAAAAAATAACCAGAACTGACAGAAAATTGAACTGTATGGAAGTCTGACCACCAAGGAGTTAAAGAAGAAACATTCTTTCAGACCTACCAGGCAGAGATGAGCTGCTGGGGTGGAGAGCATTCATGGGAAGGCAGCAGCTGGTAGAATGGGAGGTCCCACATTTGTGTGCAGATAAATCAGGAGGAACAGCTGGGGAACGAGACAGACTGTGCAACACAGGGTTTCAGTGCGGGGAAATAAAGCCTCAAAACCTTTGGCCTTACAGTTCTGTGGGAGTTGTGGTGGAAGGAGAAACTCCCAGCCTCACAGGAGACTTTGTTGGAGAGACCCACAGGGTCCTAGAATGTACACAAACTCACCTACCTGGGAATCAGCCCCAGAAGGGCCCAATTTGCTTGTGGGTAACAGAGGAAGTGACTGAAAGCCAGTCAGGAGCTGAGCAACTGGCGTTGTTCC
Organism: Desmodus rotundus; assembly: GCF_022682495.2. Classification (NCBI taxonomy): domain Eukaryota; kingdom Metazoa; phylum Chordata; class Mammalia; order Chiroptera; family Phyllostomidae; genus Desmodus; species Desmodus rotundus. The sequence continues at coordinate 142,692,111 of NC_071389.1, forward strand.
CTCTTGGACCCCTTCCCCACATACAGCACCACAACACAGCAAGGTGGGTAGCCCCACCCTGGGGAATACCTAAGGCTCTGCCCCTTACTGTGTAACAGACATGTCAAGACCAAAAGAAAAATGGCCCAAATGAAAGAATGGATCAATGCTCCAGAAAAAATATAACTAAGCAATGAAGAGATAGCCTATCTGGTGCAGAGTTCAAAACACTGGTAATCAGGATGCTCACAGAAATGGTTGAATATGGTTGAAAAATACATGAAAAAGTGAAGGCTATGAAAAGTGAGAAAAAAGGAAAATGTACAGGGAACTAACAGTGAAGGGAAGAAACCAGGACTCAAATTAACAATTTGGAGCAGAAGGAAGAAATAAACATCCAACCAGAACAGAATGAAGAAAGAATTCAAAAAAATGAGAGGCTTAGGAATCTCCAGGACAACTTTAAACGTTTCAACATCCAAATCATAGGGGTGCCATAAGGAGAAGAGGAAGACCAAGAAATTGAAAACTTATTTGAATGAATAACGAAGGAGAACTTCCCCAATCTGGCAAAGGAAATAGACTTCCGGGAAGCCCAGAGAGTCCCAAAGAAATTGGACCCAAGGAGGAACACACCAAGACACATAATAATTAAGTTACCTGAGATTAACGATAAGGAGAGAATCTTAAAAGCAGCAAGAGAAAAGGAGACAGTTACCTACAAAGGAGTTCCCATAACGCTATCAGCCAATTTCTCAAAAGAAACCTTGCAGGCAAGAGGGGCTGGAAAGAACTATTCAAAGTCATGAAAAACAAGGACCTACATCCAAGATTACTCTGTCCAGCAAAGCTATCATTTAGAATAGAAGGGAGATAAAGTGCTTCCCAGATAAGGTAAAATTAAAGGAGTTCATCATCACCAAGCCCTTATTATATGGAATGTTAAAGGGACTTATCCAAGCAAAAGAAGACCTAAACTATGAACTGTAAAATGACAACAAACTCACAGCTATCAACAGCTGAACCTAAAAAAAACCAAAAATGAACTAAGCAAACAACTAGAACAGGAACAGATTCACAGAAATAGAGATCACATGGAGAAATACAGGTGATCATGTATTAATACAGAAGTAAGGAAATGATTCTATGCCATTTGATCCTTTTGGATTGTTGAAAAGGATGTGTTTGGCCCTGGCAGGGTAGTTTTGTTGGTTGGAGTGTTGTCCTGTGCACCAAGAGGTTGTGGGTTCAGTTCCTGATCAGGGCACGTTCCTGGAGGGTTGTGGGTTCAATCCCCAGTGGGCGTGTGTGGGAGGCAACCAGGTGATGTTTCTTTCTCACATCAATATTTCTTTCTCTTTAAAAAAACAAATTGATAAAAACATGTCCTCTGGTGAGGATTAAAAAGAAAGAAAAAGAAAAGGGTACACAATATTTGGTTTTAGGTTTTGCTGAGTTCCTTTGAAAACCCTGAGTTACAGCAGCAGGTATTTATAATTGCTTTTTTGCTCTTAATGACTCACAATGTGCTGCTTATTATGTTAAAACCTATATTGTCAACTTTGTCGAGAGTACAAAGTTTTCTTCCCTGCCCTGAGATCCCCGTAGTCTGTGTTCTTGTGTAAGGGAGGGATATGTGTATCTTCCATTTTGTGGTTTGAAAGGTAACATCAAAAGTTGGCTTAAAAGATAACATTCAAAGGAAAATGCAACTCTAAAGCAGAAATAAAATTTTCTGATTTACATAAGAACAGTGTTTCATAATCAGGTGTTCTCATTTGTTTTAAATATATTTATGTGGAAGTGGGACTTTTTATATCTAGGTTGATTATTCTCTGAAATGAGACCGAGTACTCATTAAAGTGCGGTGGGGCAGAATTGGTGCATGGGTAAGGAAATCAAACACAGGTCACTAATGAGTTGTATCAGGTGTTGTTTAACTTACTCTTCAGTGAACTTACCAACCACATAATATTTAAATCCCAGTCACAGAAGTCATAGAATATGGCAGGTGAAAACTCACTGAGCTCAGGAGGTTCAGATCCTTTCCTTTTGGGTGCTGGGAGTTGTTTTGTGTTTCTGGTTTCTCTTCCTTACCAGACATGTGCTTATGTTATTTGCTTCCCAGGGGGCCAGTCTTTCTTCAGCAGGAAGGACTCCATTCGCACCATCTATACTTCCCTGCATAATGAGCTGAAGAAGGTGGTGACTGGCCGTGGTGCCCTGGGTGGGAGTGCTCCTCATGTGGAAGAACTCCTTTCCCACCTGTCAGAGCAGCTCTGCTTCTTCGTTCAGGCTAGGATGGAGATTGCAGACTTCTATGAGAAGATGTACACCCTCAGCACCCAGAAGTTTATCAATGCTGAAGAGCTCGTTGGCCTTTTGGACACCATCCTCAAGAAATACAGCTCCAGGTCAGTGTAGGTGAGGAGGGAGGGAGAGAGGGAGGGAGAGAAGGAGGGATAGGATGTGGCAGCCTCTCAATTCCACACAGACCCTAAGCTTTCACCATACTTCTACAAAAATTTGTGATGAAAAAACAAAGGAGAATAGCTGTGTTAGATTTTGTTCATATTAATTAATTGACAGGTATACATTAGACACCTTTCTTGGGCTTAGTTAACACCATCTTGGATAAATACTTCTCTAAGCAATAGCGAAAGACCAATAATGAAATAACCCTTAAGAGATGTATTATAACTGATTTTGGTGCTTATGAAAGAGTTCATACAACAACAAGAATATTGTATATAAAATAATATGACTTTTTAACAAACCACTATTCAACTAAATGCCCCTTCAAAGTAATCACCTTGTTGAATAATCCACTTACTCCTCTTATGTACCAGTTACCTACACATGTTAGAAACTCCTGTATAATTGCTTTTGGTGCCTATGGCCTCATTTTGGCCTTTTTTTTTTTTTAAAGATTTTTATTTATTCATTTTTAGAGAAAGGGGAAGGAAGGGAGAAAGAGGGAAACATCAGTGTGTGGTTGCCTGTTGCATGCCCCTGACTGGTGACCTGGCCCACAGCCTGGGCATGTGCCCTGACTGGGAGTCGAACTGGCAAGACTTTGTTTCACAGGCCAGCACTCAATCCACTGAGCCACACCAGCCAGGCCTTGGCTTTGTTTTAAATTTCATCACAGTGGAGGTAGGTATCAGTACTTCTGAGCAGGTCATATTTAAGGGTTTTTTTTTTGATAGTCAAAAAGTTATTTGTATCCAATTTAATTTTTTAAAAGATATTGATTGACTAAAATACTTGGATTTGAAGGAAATTGCTACTTATAAATAAATGAGACTAATTATAAGGTATTTTTCACTGCCTGATCCTAAAGGCAGTAATACCAAAGGAGTTTGAGAAGTGTTGTGAACATCACTGATGTGAATAACCCAGTTTTATTTTTGGTTCTATGGAGTCTGGCCTGCTGTCTTGCACTTAGTAGGTGCTGAATCCTTTTATGATGGACTAAGTGGAAAGTGATTACTTTGAAGGATACCACTCATTTGGATATATGAGTTCATATATGTTTGCTTAAAAGAGAAAGGTAGATATGTTACTTTACATTCCCAAATGAAGGATAATACTCATCTGACCAATGGACTGGGGAAAGGAGGCAAAGTGGTGGAGGGATTAAAAGAGACTTCATGGAGGAGGTAGAATTGGAGATGACTTGTAAGGGCAGGTAGGGTTTGGAAAGCAAAGGTAGGAAAAAAGAGAGCAGATGCTTTAAGACAAGAAGGTGATTTCAGAACACTGAAATGCCTCAGAGGTTGGGTACCTGCTGGGCTGTCATCCTGAAATACTCTTGTGTAGCTATTTTCTCATCATTTAAGCCTCAGTTCAAATGTCAGGGAAGCCTTCTCTCTTTACCTTACCCTTTGTCACTATTCTGTTCCCCTGATTCATTTTCTTCACATTCCGTATTGCAATCTGAAATTGTTATTCGCTCAGTGTGTTTTTTCTTTTCTCACAACTAGAATGTAAATTCCATGGCACATAGTGGGTGCTCAATAGCTACTTATCAAATAAAAAAGTGAGTAATTGGTAAATAGCGGGGAACCATGAAAGGTTTTTGCTTACTGGAGTGTTGTGTTCTCATCTTTATCTCAGATCGATTACTAAGGCACTGGCGTGAGGAATGGGATGGGATGGTAAGGGGAGTGGTTGTGGGAGGGCAGGTTAGTTTAGCAGGCCAGCATGGTAATCTGATCAGCATAGTAGGGCCTCATGGTTGCAAAACAGTGGAAAAGAGATGAGGACAAGAAAAGTCTGTAAGTCTTGGCAACAGGATGGTGGGAGCAATTAGAAGTTTCTATCAAAAGTGATTCAGAGGTTTTGCACCTCCAGTGATACTCATTTACAGGATTGAGAAGTCAGGAGGGGCTGGCTTAGAAGGAAGGAAGGAAGGAAAATTTGGAGTGAGGTGAGCTTAAATTGCTAGCAGATTTTTAAAGAGATTCAGTAGGCAGGTGGGAAGGGGTATGTGGAGTTCAGATGAAAAGGCAGAAACCGAGAAAACAATTGGAGGTCATCTGTATAGAGAAGTAAACATTGTTTTTTGCTTTTAAAACATATCAGTGTTTCTGTAGTTACAGCAGCAATTGATTTTTCAGCTTTCAGGAAAAGGGGAAGTATTCATATAGAGCTATTTTGAAGAAAACTAGCACATGTGGAGCAATTACTGCATACCAGGCACTGTGTAAGACCCTGTATATGAGATCTGCTTTGAAGTATCGGTGCAGATAGTTCTCCTTCTGTGGAGTCTCAGAGAAGTTAAGCATGCCCCATGCACCTTATGTCTGAACCCACTTCTCCGTGATGCCAGAGCTCATATTCTATGTGCATTATTGCTGTATCAAATAGTGAGATGCTTTTTATCCAGTCCAGATCAATACTTTATCTATTGATCATTTTGCAAGTCAATAAATAAGAACAATTTTTATTTACTGAATAAATAATAAGACAAAGTAAGATTGTGAAGTAATAGTGTGTCACAGTAAGATAGGAAACTTTGCAAGCACTCACTGTGTTCCCCTGCAAGGAGTAAGAGTTGTGTGCTGCAGATAGTCATGAAATGTACATACTCTCTCTGAGCACAAGATAGTTTGGTTAATATATTATTATATTCTTCCTTTATAAAGTTTTTTCCTCAATTTTTTCTTTTGAAATTTTCTTTAACTTCACCCAAGTAAATGCTTATTGATTTTAGAGGGGGGGAAGAGAGGGAGAGAGAGAAGGCAAGAAACATCAGTTGGCTGCCTCTTGCACATGGCCCGATGGGGAACAACCTGCAACTCAGGCTTGTGCCCTGACCGGGAATTGAACCCATGATGTTTCAGTTTATGCGACGATGTTCCAACCAAGTGAACCACACCAGCTAGGGCTATTTTGAAATTTCGAATCCCACAGAAAAGTTTCAAGAATAGTATAATGTACATAGAGTTATAATATGACCAGTAATTCCACTGCTGGGTATATGCCCAAAGAAAAATACAAAATGAAAACATATGTCTACACATGAAAACTTTTACATGAATGTTCATAGCAGCATTATAGATAACAGCCAAGAGGCGGAAACAACACAAATGTCCATCAACTGATGGATGAATGGATAAATAAATGTGGTATATTCACACAGTGGGGTATTATCCAGCAAATAAAAGGAATGAAGTAATGAAACATGCTACAACATGGATGAACCTTGTAAAATTGTCCTACTCGAAGGAAGCTAGTTATAAAAGATCACATATTGTATTATTCCATTTATATGAAATATCCAGAACAGGCAAAGTCATAGACCCACAAAGTAGATTACAAATTCATAGACAAAGAAAATAGTTGCCAGGGGTTGGAGGGTGGGAAGGGACAATGGGGAGTGACTGTTAATGCATATTTGGGGGTCATGAGACTGTTCTAAAATTAGAAAGTGGTGATGGTTATACATCTCTGAATTTATTAAAACCATTGAACTTTATACTTTTTAAATGAGTGTGTGTTACATATTTGAATTAAATACTGGTAAAACTGTTACTGAATAGAATTGTACAGCGGACACATATCCTTTACCTAGATTCACTATTATTAAAATTTTGCCACACTTGCTTTATCTCTCTCTGTATATAACTTTATTTTCCTGAGTTTTTGGAAGTCAAATGGAAACATAATGACACTTCTAAATATTCAGGTTGTACATTCTTAAGAACCATATAAAACTATAATATAGTCTCCACACAGAAAATTTAACACTGGTTTTTACCATCATATAATATAGAGTCCATATTCAGATTTCCTCAATTGTCCCAAAAATGTCCTCTATAGTTGTTGTTCTTATTGTGCTGTATTTTTGATCTTATATATGAGGTCTGTCCAGAAGGTATCCAGCCATGTACTATGAAAAATAGAGACATTTATTGAAGAAGATACAAGATATAAGAAATATTGTACACAGGACAATGACACCTCATTCCAAGTAGGCACCTTGGGTCCTCACACAGTTCTCCCAATCGCCATCAGCTCCCCATCCTATTTTCCTGAATCTCATAGACAGTCTGAAATCACTTCCCCTTTCAAAGATGATTTTAGTTTTGGGAAAAAACAGAAGTTACAGGTGCCAAATCTGGGCTATAGGGAGCTGAGTCAAATGGGGGATTTGATGTTTCACCAAAAAAATCTCTGCACGAGATGTGATGCATGAGCTGGCATGTTGTCATGACGAAGCTGCCAATCACCAGTTGCTTATAGCTGCAGCCTTCTGAATTTGAATAGTTTCTGCAGAGGAATATTCAAGCTTAAGACAAAATTTGATACAGATTTATTGCTCCACTTGCTCAGTCATTTCAAATGCGACGGCCACACAGTACACATGCTCACTCAACGGCATCTGCCGTCCCCACTGACTAGTGCAGTGAAGTCGTTATTGTTCACTCATGTGCATTTAGTCCACTCTCCTTGGCTGCCAGGTTACATCAATGTTGTGCAAACCATTCTTGTTATATTAACAATGGCTGGACTTTTTCTGGACAGATCTTGTATTCTAAATTTTCTTTTTATTTATTTTCAGTAGATGATACATTAAAATGACTCAAAGTTTATAAAGTACAAAAATAATACATAGTGAAAGGCCTGCCTGCTGCCACTGTCCTGCAGCTACTTAATTCTCTTCCTATGAAGCAGTGAGTTTTAGCAAGTTCTTCCTGTCAGGCCCAAGATATATGTCCATATATACATTTTCTTTTTTAAACAAATATTACATGTGTACAAATTTTCTGTTAATATATTTCTTTCTCAAATATGACTAGTATATATATTTTTAATGAAGTAATTGTTTGAAAAACAAAAACTTAAGTACCGTTGGAGACATGATTCTCAAGGGGAAGGGATCTCATGTGGCGACTGCTAAATGCTAATGTACAAGTTTGCTCGACCATCTTGCAAGCTTAAGAAAATACTCGTACCTGGGCCCTTCCTCTTTTTCCCTAGAGAGTAAAATTTAGTGATTCTGGATTGGGTGCTCAGAAATTTGTATGCTTTAAAAGTTCCCTGTGAAGACTTCTGGCCAAGATGGAGGCGTAGGTAGATTCTCTTTGCTTCCTTACACAACCCAAAGAAGGACAACAGCAAATTTAAAAACATCTGACCAGAACTGTCAGAAAATTGAACTGTATGGAAGCCTGACAACCAAGGAATTAAAGAAGGAACGTTCATCCAGAGTAGTAGGAATGGTGGAGACAGGCAGCTAGGGCAGAGAGGACACGTGGCAAGGTGACAGACCAGGTGAGCAAGGCAGCGGCTGGTGGACTGGGCAGTCCCCACATTTGTGTGTGGATAAGCCAGAAGCAACTGGGGAGCAAGACAGACCACACAACCCAGGCTTCCAGTGTGGACAACTAAAGCCTCAAAACCTCTTGCTGTAAAAACTTGTGGGGGTTGCAGTGGTGGGAGAAACTCTCAGCCTCACAGGAGAGTTCGTTGGACAGAACCACAGGGTCCTAGAATGTACACAAACCCACCCACCCGGGAATTAGCACCAGAAGGGCCCAATTTGCTTCTGGGTAGCGGAGGAAGTTGATGACAGTGGAGTGAGAGGCGAGCAGGTGGCATTGTTCCCTCTCTGAACCCTCCCTCCACATACAGCGCCACAACACTGCCAACATGGGTTGTGCCACCCTGGTGAGTACCTAAGGCTCCACCCTTACAACATAACAGGTGCGCTAAGACAAAGAACTATGACCCAAATGAAGGAACAGGTCAAGACTCCAGAAAAAGAACTAAGTAATGAGGAGATAGCCAACCTATCAGATGCAGAGTTCAAAACACTGGTAATCAGGATGCTCGCAGAAATGATTGAGTACAGATGCAAAATGGAGGAAAAAAGTGAAGGCTATTCACTTTTTCCTCTATTATGCAAAATGAAATAAAGAAAAATATACAGAGAACCAATAGTGAGGGGAAGGAAACTGGGACTCAAGTCAATGATTTGGAACAGAAGGAATAAATAAATATTCAAGAGGAACAGAATGAAGAAACAAGAATTCAGAAAAATGAGGAGAGGCTTAAAAACCTCTGGGACAACTTTAAACATTCCAGCCTCTGAATCATAGGGGTGTCAGAAGGAGAAGAGGAAGAGCAAGAATTGAAAACTTATTTGAACAAATAATGAAGGAAAACTTTCCCAATCTGTCAAAGGAAATAGACTTCCAGAAAGTCCAGGAAGCCCAGAGAGTCCCAAAGAAATTGTATCCAAGGATGAACACACCAAGGTACATCATCATTAAGTTACCCAATTAAAATAAAGAAAGAATCCTAAAAGCAGCAAGAGGAAAGGAGAGAGTTACCTACAAAGGAGTTTCCATAAGACTATCAGCTGATTTCTCAAAAGAAACCTTACAAGCAAGAAGGGGCTAGAAAGAAGTATTTGAAGTCATGAAAGGCAAGGACCTACATCCAAGATTACTCTATCCAGCAAAGCTATCATTTAGAATGGAAGGACAGATAAAGTGCTTCCCAGATAAGATAAAATTAAAGGAGTTCATCATCAAACCATTATTATATGAAATGTTAAAGGGACTTATCTAAGAAAAAAGATCAAAATTATGAACAGTAAAATAACAACAAACTCACATCTATCAATAACTGACCCTAAAAAACAAAAATGAACTAAGCAAACAAGTAGAACAGGAACAGAATCACAGAAATGGAGATCACATGGAGGGTTATCCGTGGTTTGGGAGGGGTAAAATGGGGGAAAAGGAACAGGGAATAAGAAGCATAAATGGTAGGTACAGAATAGACAGGGGTAGGTTAAGAATAGTATGGGAAATGGAGAAGCCAAAGAACTTATATGTACAGCCCATGGACATGAACTAATGGGAGGGGATGCTGGTGGGAGAGAGGGTGCAGGATGGAGGAGGATAAAGGGAAGAAAAAACATGGGACAACTGTAATAGCAAAATCAATAAAATATATTTAAAAGAAATTAAATTTCCCTGTGATCCTGACACATAGTCTGCATGAAAAAAACTTGTAAAAATAAGAGAAAGATGCCAATGCTAGGATACACTGAGTATTCAGTCTTACAGATGTGTGTGTGTGTGTGTGTGTGTGTGTACATACATGTGTCTCCTAGGAATGATTACTATGATGTGACTGTTTTTCATTTGTATTTTATTAGATTGGTGATTTGTCCATTATCTTGGAACCTTTGAAACATCCCACTTCCCAGAGGCTTGAGAGTATCTGTCATTTCTTGCAATGACTAGATTGCATTCTTCAAACGCTTTGGGCAGTACTTGGCTGTGCCCACCAGCCTTCTGATTGGATGTTGATGCAGTCATGATGGAGCTGGATTGCAGAACCCCATATGGTCAATGGGGTTTGCCTTCACAGTATCCATCTTCCGCCCGTGCTACCTTTCTCTAATCATTAGGGAATTACTGATCACAGATACATCCTAGCCTGAGAATTATCTGAATTAGAGGCTGTGGGTTAATTTGAACAACATAAATTCCTTCCTTAAGAAATTCTGAAAAGTTGATAATCTGTATAATATATTTACTTTCTTTAGGAGGTGGGATTATTTTAGGTATAAATGAACATGAATCGCCCTTTGCCAAGGTAACTTCCTTTTTTCTGTAGATTTTTTAATTTGGCATCTGTGCTACACCAAACATATTTCTTTCTTTGTCCTGATGTTCTAGAGAAATAATTCATATTTTAGAATTCTGTTGTATTAAATGAGTTAATCCCTTTCCCAAAGGACCCAATTTATCTTTCAGGGGAAGCTTATTTGCCCCAATATATCTGATCCATGTCAAAATACTTATAAAAAATTGTGTGAATCATCTTTGAAACCATGGAGAGCTTTGTATTAAAAAATTAATGAGCATGGTGTATAGCATGGAGTCTAATCCTCAGCCCCTGATTTGAGATGCAGATCTTGTGTGAGTTACTGTGATGTCCAGTCTCCTTTCAGAGATGAATGGAAAGCATGTTTGGTTTTTTTCTCTGCAAGCCAGTTGTGTTCAGAATAGAATGGTGTTAAAGGCTTCCTCTTTTGGTAAACTTATTACATTATTATACAAATACAAATTCTTGTTTAAGAATCACAGTCATTTATGATGCTGCATTTCAAATGGAATAATTAACATTACTCATATAAGAGGTTTTGTGTGCCTTCTAGAAGAAAAAACATGAATTTAGCTCATTTAGGACCAGAGGCTCCACTATGCTTTGAATACTTTTCAGGAGGGATAGAACTGTTTGTTTTCCAAGGAAGCATCAATGAGCTGTTTCTTGCATTGGTAGAATTTGTTTTGACTTTATTTATACTGTTTTATACAGTGAGCATAAAAGCAAATTCTAGCTAATCTTTCTGTTTTGTGGTTAAAACAAAACTGGAAGATAGATTTAATGCAAATTAATACTTACTCTCCTAAATGAAGAATATAATTTTAGCAAATGATGCTTTAAAGAAGTCAGCAATTATATATGCATTCTAAACAGCTTTTAAAAATCCCTCTGGTATGGGAATAATACACCATTCTGTGATTTTTATTCTTTAATCATAATTTGATATCTAGAATTTAAAGAACATTTTTTTTAGTTACATAAAATTTCTGTTTGCATTTTTGATCTGAATGCTTCAGATGACAGAATTCTCACCAAAGGCAGAACTATATTTATTTAGGCTTTATGCCTTTTTTCCTTCAGAAAAAGATTTTGTGATTATTAGACCGTTAATGAAACAGTTGTGTGTATAGTTCAACAGGGTTAATTATTGCTCGCTGAAAATTTCATAAGCAAAACCAACAATAGTGCAATTTCTGTGAATTGCCTTCTACTTAAGGCACCACATGTCACATCTTAACAGTGCAGACGTAAGGCCTTTTGTGATCTTGCCCCAGCCTATCTTTTCAAATTCATCTAACGTCAACCAAATGCCTCAAATTGCAGCCAAACTCTTAGTAAAAAGGAAGAAGACTCAGATAAGTCTTTGAGGATTTTAAGCAGAAGCCACAACACAGTCCATAATCTTATGTGTTCCTTATTTCCTACCTTGGTTCGTATTATTTATTTTGCTTAGAATGCCATTGAATTTGTAGAGGAGGAAAAATACCTTTTTTCTCTACCATTCTAAGTTCTCAACTGGGGTCCTTTGACAAAAGACAGATTAACAGGAGAAAAGCATACGAAGGTATTTAATATAAATTTTATGTGAGAGCAAAGCTTGCATAAGAAATGAAGACTTGAAGCTGTTAGCTGTGTTTTTATGCTCGACAATGAAGACTGGAGAGTCAAGGAAAAATGTACTAGGATGAAAAGGGGGTGAGCTAAGTGTGCTGAACTGAGGGACACAGCAAGGTCTGTTTGTCCAGAGTTCTCTCTGTGGCCCTTAGTCTTCAGAGATAGGGATGCCCTTTCCGCAGGATTTGGGGATGGTGCCTTTCACTTGAGGGTTTTTTGACCCAATTCAGGGGAGGGTCAGCAAGTCCTTCCTGCATATGTAGTTTCCCAAGTTCCTTCAGCTTAAAATACTCAGTATCAAAAATATTAAAGATTTTGCTTACCTTGGTTCAGTGATAAATTTATTTTTTAAGTATATTTTATTGATTATGCTATTACAGTTTTCCCAATTTCTCCCCCTTTATCCCCCCTACACCCTGTACCCCCCAACCCTTCAGCATTCCCCTCTCTTAGTTCATGTCCATGGGTTGTACATATAAGTTCTTTGAGTTCTCTGTTTCCTAAACCATTTTTGATCTCTCCCCATCTATTTTATGCCTACTAATTATGCTTCTTCCCTGTACCTTTCCCCCCCATTCCTCCTTCCCTCTCCCCACTGAAATCTCTCCATGTGATGTACATTTCTCTGATTCTGTTCTAGTTGTTTGCTTAGCTTTTGTTTTCATTGTTTTTCTTTTCTTTTAGGTTCATTTGTTGATAGTTGTGAGTTTGTTGTCATTTTCCTGTTCACATTTTTTATCTTCTTTTTCTTAGATAAGTCCCTTTAACATTTCATATAATAAGGGCTTGGTGATAATGAACTCCTTTAACTTGACCTTATCTGGGAAGCACTTTATCTGCCCTTCCACTCTAAATGAAAGTTTGCTGGATAGAGTAACCTTAGATGTAGGTCCTTGCCTTTTATGACTTCAAATACTTCTTTCCAGGCCCTTCTTGCCTGCAAGGTTTCTTTTGAGAAATCAGCTGATAGTCTTATGGAAACTCCTTTGTAGGTAACTCTCTCCTTTCCTCTTGCTTCTTTTAGGATTCTCTCTTTATTTTAATTGGGTAACTTAATGATGATGTGTCATTAGAGACCCAGGCTAAGATCATCCACACCTTCATGTTCCTAATTACTATGTACGGATGTAAAAGTTGGATAGTGAAGAAGGCTGAAAGGGAAAAAATTGATTCATTTGAAATATGGTGTTGGAGGAGAGATCTACGGATACCCTGGGCCATCCCTGGACTTCCAGAAAGACTAGGTCCTAGAACGAATTAAGCTGGAACATGGCTGGAAGCAAAAATGACAAAACTGAAGCTGTCCTATTTCAGGCACATCATGAGAAGGCAGAGGTCTTTGGAAAAGACAATGATGCTGAGAATAGTAGAAGGCAGCAGGAAGAGAGGAAGACCAATTGTGAGATGGACAGCTCTGTAAAAGAAGCTGTAGGCATAAGTCTACAGGAGCTGAGCAGAGCTGTTGAGTATAGCACATGGTGGACATCACTCTTCATAGGGCCGCTGGGAATCAGAGCTGACTCAACGACATGTACCTGTTTTAGAGCAGCATGTTCTGAATTCTATCACATTGTCCTATCGTGTATCATTAGCTATTGCCACAATCATTCTGTATAACCACCAACCGAAAATTCACACTTACAGGCTTGCAGGTCTGTTTTGAGAGTTGCTTACCTGGACTAATCTTAGCTGGGCAGCTTAACACTGTTGGTCTCACTAGGCTTGGCTTATTGCTGTGAGCTTTGGGCTTATCTGCCCCACAAGTGTTCATTCTGAGCCCAAGGTTAGAGGGGAAGCAGCTATTCAGTGGCCATGGCCAAAGTGCAAAAGAGCAAGCCCAGCCAAGCTCATTTTAAGCTTTGCTTGCATCGGATCTGTTAACACCCCAGATCAAATCACATGGCCCAGTCCCTCCACAGTCCAGGGTGGGAAAATATACCACTCCTCAGGTGGGAGCAGCTCCAGAGACAGGTGGCAAAGGGCGTCGAATCGGGTGATTATGAGTTGGGACCAGAAATGTAAGCCTTCATCTTCATGTAGCTAAACCCTACCTGCCCCTTTTTAAAATTGATCCTATCTGCTCCTTAAGCTTTATGGCTCAGTTCAAATACTCTCCTCTACGGCTTGCATAGTAGGAATTGCCCCTTCTTTTAAACTGTTATTTGATTTTACCTGTCGTTAGAGATGTGTTACTTTCTATTTGTGTCCATGATAAATACCTCCTTCGAGCATGGGAGGTCTTACAGGGCAAACTTCTGGCTGATTCATCCCTACAGTGTATTTGTATCTAAAAACAAATAAACTAAATTGTTTTAAAAGAGGATATTACAGATACTTTTATTGTGGTAAAATATACATAACATAAAATCTACTCTTTTAACCACTTTTAAATGTACAGTTTTGTGGCATTTAGAATATTCGCATTGTTGTCACAGATTTATTTTCATGTGGGCTTCTGACTTCTCACGTGCACAGGACCTGCATACTTCTTTTGGAAGCAGCTCTTTGATAGGGATTTATAAAGGAAGGGGTGTGTTTGTATATGTGCACTCTCTTTCTGGCTTTTTATTTTTATTTATTTATTTAGGCTTTTTAAAAAGCAGATGTTCTCTGTAAGAAGTTGTCAATTCATTCTGTATTCAGACTCATTCAAGCGTGTCGCCATAGCTGAGGTGTATATTTTTGGGTCACAGCAATTTAACAGAGCCCCCTGTCGTGTGAGTTGTGAATAGAATGGGTATGAGGCACACAGCGGAGTGGAAATGTGGAAATGATACATCGTAATACTGATCTCAAAGTCTTGGCAGAATAATTTTAACATGTATTTTTAGCTCTACTTAAGAAATGTTTAGAGAAAGTGAGAAGAAGAAGAATGTGGCTCAAGCTAAGAAGGGACCAGATTATTCAAGCCTTTTTAAGGATTTTATATTTTGCCCTAAGATAAATGGAAAATGATTGAACTGTTAGATATTTTTTTTGTTTAGCTACCATTTTACTTGTAACTGTGATTAAATGTAAAGGGAATTTGGGAACTAGGATTGAATAAGGGCTTTCTGGTAAATGTTCTATTTCTTTAATAAACATTTTTTATTATATACTATGTTTCAGTTATAGGTTTTACTCTATTCTTATCTGAAAAGTAGGTTTAATACCTTATGGAGTTACTGTGAATATCAAATAAGTTTAGTGTGTTATGTACATACTCAAGTGACCTTTCCATTACTTGTGCATCTTTAGGAACACACCCCGAAAAGAAGCCTTGAATCGCACAATTACCAGAGTAAATAAAGTGAGTTAGGGTGAGTTTATAAGAAAGAACTATAGGTAGTTTCCATGTATTTGAAAAGAAGGTGGCCACTACTCTCATTTTTTAAAAACATCAGGCTATTGCCATGGGAGAATATGATGCTGACGTAATTCTGAAATGGTAAAGTTAGGTCAGAATGAATTTTTAAATAAGTCAGCATGGAGTCCTTCCATTTTTCCTCCCCCTGCCCCCAAATGTAATATTATTTCTCTGAACACATTTTACTTGAGGGTAGAAAATGTCAACATAGAGAAATATTTCCACTTATATTCTGTGAATTTCCCTTCCCCCTTCAGATTTCACCACCCAATCCTCAGTCCCTTGGAGAGCAGTTTCCAGCTGGAAGTGGATGTCCTGAGTCACCTCCTGAAGGCCCAGGCGCAGGTGTCGGAGTGGAAGTTCCTGCCGTCGCTGGTTAACTTGCACAGTGCACACACCAAGCTGCAGACCTGGGGCCAGATCTTTGAAAAGCAGCGGGAGACCAAGAAACATCTGTTCGGGGGGCAGTCTCAGAAGGCTGTCCAGCCCCCACACCTTTTCCTTTGGCTGATGAAACTCAAAAACATGCTTCTCGCCAAATTCAGCTTTTACTTTCATGAGGCTCTGAGCCGACAAACGACTGCTTCAGAAATGAAAACGCTGACTGCCAAAGCCAACCCAGACCTGTTTGGAAAGATCTCCAGCTTCATCAGGAAATACGATGCTGCCAACGTGTCCTTAATCTTTGATAACCGAGGGTCTGAGAGCTTCCAGGGTCACGGCTACCACCACCCCCATTCCTACCGAGAGGCCCCTAAGGGCGTGGACCAGTACCCAGCCGTGGTGTCCCTGCCCAGCGACAGGCCCGTCATGCACTGGCCCAACGTCATCATGATCATGACTGACCGCGCAGCCGACCTGAACGGCCTGGAGAAAGTGGTCCACTTCTACGACGACAAGGTCCAGAGCACCTACTTCCTGACCCGCCCGGAGCCTCACTTCACCGTCGTCGTCATCTTCGAGTCCAAGAAGTCCGAAAGGGACTCCCACTTCGTGTCCTTCCTCAATGAGCTCTCACTTGCCCTTAAGAACCCCAAAATTTTTGCAAGTTTGAAACCTGGATCCAAAGGTTAGCAGGTTATTCGTGCGAAAGGGTTTCAAGATAAGAACTTGTGTTCTTAACTGCTCTAGTTGTCTACAGCCGTCTGTGATTAGAGTTTTGACCCATTCATGCTTCTTTCAGACCTAATTAAAGACATATCATCCCTAATTATGTCGCACACTTTATATACAATTAAGGCCACTGGAATAAAGTATCCAGAGCATAATCTAGGAAGTGGTCACGGCTACTGTGTATCTCCATGAGACAGCAAAGTACTCCCTCTATTTTCCTCTGTTTTCCTGTATTTCATGTAGACTGAATATTTATTGGCCTTTAATGTTTCTTTCCAGATGGTTTATATTCTAAACATTGTGTTCTAGCGCCATTCCAAATGCCCTCTTTCTTCCCCTCCTACCTGCAGGAGTAATTGGGATAAGAGGTTAAATGGCCTTCTTAGAATTGAGGACTGTATGTTTCCTATCTTGTAAACTAGCCAGTTAACATGAAGTTATGTTTTATGATTCTGATCTACAAATTCATATTTCTGATGCCAAAATTAAAGTCTTGGTGAGAAATTTCTGCCAGTTATTACAGTTGAAGGTAAATCAGAATAGTAGGGTAACATCAGGTTTAACAGCTCGGAAGCCCTTGTGGCAGCTTTAATAGCCATGGGTTCTTTGGGGTGATGTACACGCCTAACTGCATTGGTTTTTGCCCTTATATATGCTTAAATTCTTCACGCTTTTAAAGTCAGCATAAGCCATTACGTGTGATTCTTCACTCTCCAGCATGTTATCTCCTTGGCTTTCCGTGTATCACCTGTCTGCTGAAATGTATGTTCATGTTTGGCTCCACCCCTGGTTATTTTCAGGCTGAAAAAGCATGCAGTCTTGGTTTTTCAGCCACTCTTAGACATTCATGCGACTTAGCCTACTTTTATAAAAATCCCAATAGAATCACTGCACTGGCTAAAAATCCGTTGTGCATTCAAAAGACCTCTTCATAGCTGAGTACTCAGCTTAAGCACATCTGAACTTGGGATTCATGCCTATCTCCTCCACATATTTTTAGAAGTAGTGCTACACCTTAACACATGCTGCCTTACGCCTTTCCTTCAGTAGGTGTTCACGAGGAAGAAGGCATGATGTGGAGACCTGCACTTCTAGCTTATTGATTCAGAATCAAAATAAGCCACAGGGAGTCATCGAGTTGTTACTGGGTAGTTCCTTCAAAGCCTGTGTGCAGTGTGATAGTCCAGTCAGTCCTGTTTCTCACAACTGCACAGAGCCGCTTTGTCACTGGGCGACCGCAGCAGACACGCCGGAAGCCTTGGCAGAGACCGGAGGAGCCCTGCAAGTTCCGGGGGCTCTCCCACCTCAGTGTGGGTCACCTGGTGGAAGAGCCCACTCTCCTATTTTCTGGAAAGAACACTTTTTTTTCCCCTTCTTTTTCCTTTTTTTTTTTTTAAAAAAAATAAAAGTCATATAATTTGTAAAAAGCCAGTTTGCTTTAACTAGAAAGTAGTGATTTACACCTGCATTTTATTCACTCAGATTCTATAAAAATCTGAACAGATTATACAACTTTGACCTGACATAAGACATTGAAGACAATTGGAACTGAGAAGTTAAAATCATTTTTCCTCCTTTTTATGTTTTGCTAAGAAGCTGAAAAATATTCCTTGGTGTGCGTGTATTTTTTTAATCCTAGATAAAACCACCATTAGCCTTAATGACATGGTCTCTCATGTACCTGAAGGAAAATAACATGGAGAAGAGTGTAAATAAAACATATATACAATACTTAAATAACTACTACTCACCTAGAACATATTTGAATTGTATATTTATTTTTAAACATATTTTGGTTCAAGCGAAGAAACAGTCATTCTACTCTGAGATTTGTCGTCTAAATTCAGTATTGAAGTGACCTGTAAAGTCTATGTTTTGCTAATGGGAAGAGTAAATCTGCATATTTTCCATAGATTGCTTATTTTGAAATTTGTTTCTAAACCACAACTTGATTGATTTTTATGGGTAACTGAGAGTGTGTTCAATCAACACTGAGTTTGCCAATGAGCCCATCAAGGAGTGTTTCTCGTCAGGATGCTGTTTGGGCACAGGGTGGACGTCTACCACTGTCCTCTCCCAGGGCCACCTGTGGCATCTGACGATGTCTTTTTAGGGAGTGCGTGAAAACAGCCTAATTCTTGACTGAGAAGACAAAGTCCTTTATATAATCACTTTGTACATTTGGACATACTGGAAAAACTTACTTTCAAGAGAGAAAATAGCTGGTACTTCCCTGCACTCCCACTAGAGTCACTCAGGTGACCTTTAAAATCCTGTGTCCACCCTTTGATCTAGCAGCAAAATTGCAGTTTTATTTCTTTGCAAGTCGGCCTCTGAACTGGACTTCCTTATGTGTAACATGGGGGTAAGGAAATGGGGGCTCTTTTTCCAAGAATATATGTAAGAATGGGTTGAGATCATGCATGTAAAAAAAGCTCTAAAACATACTTCGGTTTGAAAGCTGTATAAATAAAAGATGGACCACTCTTTCCCTAAAGTCACCGCCTCTCCTGTTCTCGTCTCGTCTTTCTCTTCAGGTCTGTGGCAAACCTGGGCTTAGTCATTAAGTTTAAATAGTACTTAAAGAACTAGTTTAGAAGAGGAGGCAGATAGATGCTTAACCAACCCACCCTACTCTTCTTAATTTAGAATCTTTGTGGTTCTTTGTTCCCAAGGTTTTATGGTTGGTTGATAGCATCATTTCAGTTCCATATTCAAACTGATTTTCTGTGTGTGTATGATCTATGAATTACTGAGAGAGGTGTGTTAAAGTCTCCAACGGTGGTTGTGGATTTTTATTTGTCAATTTTTTGCATTTTGTATTTTGAAGCTCTTTCATTAGTCCAATATACATTTATAATTTTTTGTCTTTAGCATGTATTAACCACTATTCATTACAAAGTTTCCTGCTTTAGTTCCATTACTACTCCTTGCCTTGAAGTCCGTTTTTTATTATCATTCCAGCTTGCTTATGCTTACAGCTTGCACAGTGTGTTTGCATGGTATGTCTTTTTCTGTCCGCTCACTTCTCATCTATTTGTGTCTTTCTTTTTCAAGTGTCTATAGTAAGAACTAAAGAGAGAAGAGTGATTAAAAAGAGCAATAACCAACTTTGAGCTCTCCAACTAATAATATCTGCCTTTTAAGTACTTAGCTCATGTCTCCTATAGCTGTTTTGGTTTGCAGTCAGAATTTTGCTGATGGTATCTTCACAACATCATTTAACATGCATGTCTGTCCTTTTTTCTCCCTTCATATTTGGAGTTAGACCAAAAAGTCTGATCAGCTTTAGTTTAGTGTAGTTTCGTAGTGGTATGTTGTGCATCTTAGGAGGAGGCAGCTAATAATTGGCATTACCGATATCAAATGGTGAAATGGAGAGACGTCGCCTCTATTCAGTTACCTCGAAGAGCAGCTTGTACAGGAGTGTGGCTGGATGAATGCTTAGTCCTTATGCTGTTTTTTAAAATACTGAGTTAGTTCCCTTACACCTTCCAGAGATACCGGGGAGTTATTTTTTAATGTTTATGAATTTATGAGGATTTCTGCCTCTTAAGATTTTACACTAAATTTGCAGTAAAGCAGCCATTTTCCCCCTTGCCACAAGACACTTTTATGTAAATATAGCCTTCCCTTATTCTTTGTGGTTAATTTTCTCTCTTGATTACTATTGACTATTTTTTCTTCTCTCTTTCCCTCCTTATCTCCCCTCTTTCCTCCTTTCCCTCCCTCCCTCCCTTAGTTTCTGATATCTTCCTCAGCAAGTTCACTTTCGTCCCTCCTTTCCCGTGCCTCAGGGAGCCAGAACGCACCCTAGGGGCCTCTGACCCAGTTTTGGAAAGGAGCATCTGAAAGTATTTCTTCTGATGATTTTACAAGTAGTTAGTCTTTTCCAAGCAGCCACAGAGGAATACACAGTGGGGGAAAGTTCGATATTAACACAAATGGGGTGACCACAAGTGAGCTCCTCTACCTTGTGAACCCCAAGTCGTTTAGGCAGCTACAGCCAAGCTGCGCCGTGTGTGGGTAGCGGGTTATTTGGCAAGAAACCTGCTCAGAACTAAAGTCTTTCCAAATGTATTTTTTATGAGAATTTTTAATACTAAGTAAAAGATCATTCTTAGTCTATTTGCTATAATTCATCTGTATAAAACATTACCTTAACTTCTGATTTTATTTTCCCTTCAAGTAAATGTTTAACAAAATAGATTCCCCCCCCCCTCCATCTAACTGAGAAAGAAAAAACATGGCATGTGGCTCCCCGAGGAAGCCCGGTAGGTCAAGTTTACAGTTCCCCCTCTACTTTTCTCCCAGGTTTCTGTTACCAACGCAATTACTTCATTGCCGTTTGCCTGAATAATTCTAAGCTGCTTCTCCAGAGAAAATGAATCAGAAGAACTAGGTTTCTGCCTTTGGAGACCTCTTTTGAGATCATGTAAATCCATAAGGCTTCTTTAATGCAAGCATTTTGACTTATCTGTGTATATTTTTCAATCTGGTTTTCATTTTTTAAAAAAAGTCTGTTTGTGGGGTACTTTAAATTTAAAGCCATGTGGTGTGTGTACAGTATCAATGCTGACAAGGGAGAGATGCAAATGGGATCCCGTGTCATTAGCCCCATAGCTAATGTCAGAACCTGGGTTAGGGTTCGGAGTGAGGCTCAGCTCAGGGAGGGTCGTGAGAGGCCGCTGCGTCGGGCCTCACTCTGAAGGAGGATAGCTCAGACATGCAGTGGCGATAGCAGGAAAATATAGGTGGCACTTGACGTTGACCTAGCAGAGGAAGATGGTCATTCGGACTTTGGCTAACTGTCCCTAGGGGCTTGAACTCTGCTTTTGCTGATTTTAAAAACTATAGAGAAATTCCAGAATCCTGTTAAATCTGAAAAACTGATGGCTCATTTGATCTGAGATTTATAATAACTAAGCTGATCAAACTGTTCAGATTAGGTCTAGACTTATTTTATTTTTTGTCTGACAAGATAATGGCAGTGCATGGCACCCCTTGACCCCTTGATCTTAGCCCCAGTCACCCCAGGCTAGGCAAGGGTTAGAGACGTCCCCAAAGCAGAAGCAGAGAGAGCATATGAATGGCACTTTCTTGTATTCCGCATTCATGTAACAGTGATTAAACATCAGCTGTGCTAAGAGTGGTGATATAAGTCAACTAAAACACACAGGGCCTGCCGGGTTGGTGCCGGCAGTGAGGCGAGCTCCCGGCCGGCCAGGAGCTCCAAGAGCTGTAAGTAGGCAGGCAATGAATGCTCTTCAAATGTGTTTTACTTGCACACTCTCTACCAGTTTTGGAGAAATCATGATACCTTGATGGATTTTCTTTTTAAAATCTGAAATTGTCATCATGATACTTAAATAGTCTCAAAAGATACATTTTATACACTTTATCATGTATTATAAATATTGATGTTTAAAATTCAAATGTTAGTTCTTTTCAATGTATCCAGTGAAACCTTGGTAAAATAGAGTCTTGATATTCATCATTTTCCATATTTAAAATTATGTTAAGCTTTATAACAATTGGAAATATTTTATTACTCCTCTTGTTCCTTGAACTCTAGTCCACTTCTCCCACTGAATTTTGTCCTAATATGATTCTTTTTGCTTGAAAGTCTTATTGATCACCCTATTAAATACTTCACAGGATTATATGTATAATACATGTAATATATAAGTGTGTGTATGTATGTTTTTACTTTTATTAGCATTTACTTTATGCTGAATTTACTCCTGAGTCACAAGCTTTTGTCCCTTCAGTTTCTCCTGGGACACCCTTTGCTTCTGCACAGCGCCTCTTCTGGCCTAGGGACAGTCTGCTCTTGCTCAGTAGGACCCTCTCAGTGTGGCAGGGAGGGCTTCTGTGTGAGGTAATCTGCCCGTGGGCTCTGTGAGTTCCGCACTGCGTCGTGGGAGCTTTGTTCACCCGGGTGTGCTCAATGACCATAGAATTGACATATAAACCCTTCAGTTCAGCATTACTCTTGGCACGTTTTTAAGCATGTGCAGCAAAACTCAGCGCTCTTTTTGGGCCACCAGCTCTGTGTCCAGCCCCACTGTTTGGCCTGGGCACACCTACCACCTCCACCATTGTATCGATGGAATGGGACACATTGCGTCTCTAAAATGACATCCTTCAGATACTTGGTGGCTTTTCAAACATGCACACCGTTGGTGGCCTGGGCAGTTTCACGAGTGTTCTTAGAGTGAACATGAAGATCTGAACCTCTTGATTTGCATAATTTTGTGGGGTTTTCTAGGTCAAGTGAATAGCGAACCATTTTCAGAGGTCACCTGTGGCCGCTTTCAGGAAGAGCTAATACTTACACTGTATATGCTGTATGTCCTTTCCATTCCATAAGGCTCTTAAGAGTTTAATGACCAAATAGCATATATATTAGAAGTCTTATTTGAAATACATGTTTCAATGAAATGAACAGGTACAATGTTCATGGTGACCTAATTAGAGAAATTGTCAATTTTTTCTTTATATTGATAAGCTGGAGTAACACCTTGTTTAGAACTGCGAAGGGTCTGAGGTTTCACAAGTCAGCGTGCCCCAGGTCACAGTGCCTGTCACCAGAGGACACAAGACGGCACTCCCAGCACTGACGCTGAAATGCCACCAGTTTGCCTTGGTCCCCTGAGCCCCAGCTCCCTCAGGGCCACCGTGGATGGACCCAGACGGACGCCTGCTCGTGCAATAGGCTGCACTTCAGGAGAGGAATTATGATCTCAGGAAACCCAAATATTTTGTAATGGTGAGTAAGCATGACTTCCATTGCTGGTGGGAGACATTATTCTGGACAGTAGGTTTCCTAGGGCGGCCATGACGGAGAACCACAGATTGGAGAGCTTAGAACAGAAATGTATTGTCTGCGGCTGGAAGTATGAGTCAAGGGGTTGGCAGGGTCGCCTTCCCTCTGAGATCCGTAAGGGAACCTTTCCTCCCCTGTCCAGCTCCTGGTGGCTTGCTGGCGATTTTTGGAGTTCCTTGACTTACAGATGCATAATTCCGGTCTCTGCCTTTGTCATCACTTGGTGGTCTCTGTGTCTCTGCCTTCAGGTGGTTGTCTTCTTATAAGTACGTCAGGCCACTCCACCCCAGTATGACTTCATATTAGCCACATCTCCAAGGACCCTATTTCCAAATAAAGTTATACCCTGAGGTACTGGGGGTGAGGAGTTCAACATCTTTGATGGTGGAGGGTGTAATTCAACCCATAACAGTAAACATACCTGCTCTTTGCTCCAGAGAGAGGGGACACTGCATTCTAAGCGCGCTTGCAAGGTAGTCCAGAACTAAGGACGCCTAGTGCCTCACTCTCAAGACCTGCAGAAACACAAGAGACCCACGGAAAATTATTTCCTTATGTACCACGTAAATTTGCGGTGGGAAGAGAGTTTGTTTTTATGTGGCAGAGGGGCAATTAATAAAGGAAGAGGTAGAAAGAAGTAGCTTGACTTGCCAAAGTCACCTTCACGGAGATTCATTTTGGGAAAGAATGCATACGGAAGCTGAGGATCTGAAATTGATTTCATTAAAATGGTCCCTGTTCTTGTACCTCTGGGAAATACTCATATACCCTCGGTCCAAGAAGCCTGGTATAAAGATCACTTATTTCAAGAGACTTGGAGGTGCGCCTGGGTTGCAAGTTGCCACGCCCATCATGGCTTGGAGGTATTCTTGGTGCTGCAATGCCCTTTCTATTTTCCTGGACTTCTCTGGAGGGACGCCTGTGCAAAAGATCGCAGTTAGGCTGAGCACTGACCTCAGGTAATTACAATAAGGGTCTCTGCCCTTGCTGAGGTAGAAGTAGACCAGGAGTGGGCAGTAGCAGCTGCAGGGAGATGGAATCCAGGAATTGCAGGGTGTGGTTTGCAGCAGAGCAGTGTCAGCCTGTGCAGAGAGAGCATGGGTTGGTAAGGGGGCAGACTTGTGGCTGACGCAGCAGACAACTGGGGTGACGTCCTGATTCCCAGAAATCGTGAGGGGAGGCATTTGTCAAGGCCCTGGAGATCCTGCAGTTAAGCAGGATGAGGGAACTGAAGTTTTCTTAAAATGGGAATTAATAAATACGTGTAGCCTTATTTTGCACCTCCTTTGGCAAGGTCTGGATGTGCCAGCTAACATTTTTGACCAAATTGTATTAGGCTAACCTGATGTGGAGTCACACAGTTCCACAGTAAATCATTAATGCAGACACAACGACTTATTTGCATAACTTTTTCAGCTGTGCTTTTCAATAACAAGGCCAGCTTATAAGGCATGCATTTGTAACCATCTGGCTTGGCAAGTACCCTTGTCCTTGGAAAGCTTGAGAAGGTGATTCTTCGAGTATTTTTTTAAATGTTATTTTCAGTTTTAAAACCAGCCCACATCTCCAGCAGCAATAATGTCTCCTTTTATCCAAGCTAAGTCTCTACAGTCTTGTTTACATTGTAAAGGGATGGATGGCATGGAGGAAAGGAAGAGGGGTTTCCCGTCTGTCCTCAGGGAAGTCACTTCCAGTGAAGGGGGCCTGCTGCAGCTAAAGAGGTGCCTAGCTTCAAAACAAGTGTACAGAATTGTCAACTTCAACTCCCTACAAGTGAGAATTGTAATAATGAAACACTGTCTGTCAACTACTAAGCTGCCAATAATAAAATTCTTCTTGGGGAAACTATCAAACGTTTGGAAGAAATACTTTGAGAAGACACTTGGAGTAGAACTGGTCTGGTTACCAGTGAGCAGGAATCTCCCTTTTGCTTCCCCAAGGAAGAATTGGGGTGGGTGGGGGAGGAGAGAGAAGGGCCTTACTGGAGGTAACCGAAAGGGACAAGCGGCTGAACCCTGCCTAACAGAATCAAACAGACCCCTAGTACCCAGGGCAAGCAGGAGGAAGATGCCTAACGGGAGGCCTTTCAGGATGTTAGTTGAGAGGTTGCAATGTAAACCTTTACTCTCTCCCCCTGTGAAACTTTAGGAACTTCTTGAGTAGATTTTTTGGAGGGGTTAGTGAGGGGAGGAACTTCAAAGGCGGGGAAAGGGTCAGCTAACATCTAAGTTGCGTGCCAGTGTAAACAATATTTTTTTCTTCCTCATTCTGTTCCTTAAGTTACAGGAGGGAAGGAACAGCACCATGCCCGGCTGACTCTGATGGGATGGGGATGGCGACTTAGCCTTGACCATCGGTCCAGACTGATTACTCTGGAAGGCGAGAATGGAAAGGAAGCCAAATGTAGCCAGTCTCCTGCTTTCTAGCTTTGAGGTATATATGACAAATAAGTATGTTTCTCAGCTTACTGTGAAAATCACTTTCTATGCACCACCTAACAAGGGTGGCACAACTTCTAAATTTCCCAATCTTTGCCTCTTCTATTTGTTATCACTTCATATACATCATATTGAAAGCATCCTTTGTCTTGATTATCTGGAGTCAACAAGCATTTAGTGAGCATCAACACTGAGCTGGGTTAGACAACTCTGTAGTTCCCCGGTGACGTTGTCACCGTTTTGGTATTGTTATATTTTGGTTTTGGAGCTGGTAGACTTCAGATACAATTTTTTGGACCGTCTTGGGGTCTGAACTTTCTAGAGAGGCTCTATCAAAAGCAGCATAATCACAAAACCTTTCGTTAGGCAGTAACAAGATTGGGAATGAGAGCAACTTGGAAGTAGCCAGTAGGGGGCAACCCTAAAACATAGCTGCTGAGCTGGGGACGCCTTTCCGTCCTGGCCAGCTTCTTTGGACGGTGGAAAGCCAAACAGTCCAGGAGTTATTATGAAAATGCCCATGTTTAGTGTTAAAATTTGGGGCTTTAAGGACTGCTCTTGTAGTGACAGGTATTTAGGCAAGATTTGGTTCAAGAGATGAGTCAGAAACTCCTGTCATCTGCACTGAATTTTGACCAAGAAATTCCAAACCCTTTCCTCATCTGGTGAGTGTGTGGTGAGCTTCTACTGACTCAGAACCATTCACAAATGACTGTAATCTTGCTGCTGCTTCATGACTGAGAGTTTTTTTGGTTTGTCCTGAGACTCATGCCCCTTCCCAAATTATAAAGAGGGCTTACTTGTCTGGAGTGTTTAGAAGAGTGAATAGAGACTCAGTAACTCCCGAGGGTTAGTGCTGTGCCGTAAGTCAATACTGAGTGTTTTCACAGACATCCTGCAGGCGACTCAGCACTTGCCCTGCTCTGCTTGGCTGCTGGGAGGTTTTCTTGGATCAGCTCGTGTGCCAGACCCTCACTTAGAGCTCCAGAGTCATCACAGCTTCCTCTCTGTCGTCGTCCGTGCTCGGTCCTCAGAGCACTCTGGGCTCAATTCCTTCCTTCGTTGTCCTTGTTACTTTGTCCACCAGCCAAGCCTGGATTAGAAATTTCATCTGTCCCCTTCTGCTTCTGTGTATTCCAGTCTGTCCTTCTTACCTTTACCAGGCAATTACTTTAAAATCCTGATTTGATTGGGTTTCTTCTCCTCTGGTTCTTGCCTCTTTTTAAAAAATCTTGATTAAACAGCTCCCCACAGTCTGCTGAAAAGAGTACAGTTCTGATAGTCAAGTTCAGACTTTTTTCTTTTTTTCTCTTCCATTGTTTCCTCATGTGTCAGTCAAAATGGAGCCCTTGCCCTGTGCTGTCTTTTCTCACCTCTTGGCCTTTGCTCAGTGTTCTTCCTCTAGAATTCTTCTAGTTTAGGGGTTCTTAACAGCTTTTTATGATGGAGCCTTTTCAGATTTTTTTAAAATCCTCACCGGAGGACATGTGTATTGATTTTAGAGAGAGGAAGGGGAGGGAGGGAGGTAGAGGGAGAGAGGGAGGGACAAAGACACCCTGTGCAGGCACCCTGACCGGGGATTGAACCTGCAACCTTTCGGTGTATGATATGATTGATGCCCCAACCAACTAATCCATCCAGCCAGAGCTCAGAATGTTTTTAATGCGTACAATTATGTACACAGAATTATGAAGGAAACTAATTATAAAGAAATACTGTTATAAAATTTGTGATTTGTGTTCTTCTTTATTAATTCATTTATAAATAGCAAGATCTGCCACTGATTCTAATTAATTATCAAAGGAGTTCATTGTCTACTTTTGCAATGGAAGAAAATGCTAAATTTTAGTTATACGTTAGCAAAAATAAAGATGTATTTTTCTTCCATCCAAATTCTTGACCCTGTGTTGAGTCTTGAATCTGGATTGCTGACTCTCAAACTAGAGTGCGTGTCAGAACCATGCAGATGCTAAACACGGGCTGGTAAGACGTGTTTCTGATTCAGCGGGTCAAGGACGGACCCCGGAATTTGCATTTCCAACAAGTTCCCAGGTGTTCTGATGTTGCAGGCCCAGGATCTACTTGTTGAAAACCTCTGATCGAGAATAGATCATTACCTCATGCCATCTTTACCTCCAAAACCCTATGCCTTTCTGAACCCAGGCAAGTCCATGCTCTGTATTTTTCCCTGTCATCTTTATCAGAAGAAATTTCTTCCCCTTCAGACTCTTATCCTAATTGTTCATACCACTTTCACGGTATTTAGCTTTCTGCTTTGTTTTATGGTGACTTGGGGACAAGGTGGCTGGTTGCCACCTGGACCTCCAATCTCCTAAACTATTTGTGCTGCTGGAAATGCTACGATATTTTAAACCTCCATGAAGGAGCAAGGGTCTTCTTTCACTCATAAGACTGGGAGCCCTTCTAGGGCATTAGCCATGTCTTGTATAGTTGACCTTCGAACAACACAGGGTTGAATTGCGTGAATCCACTTATACGAGACTTTTTTTACATTGACCTGCACAGTTCAAGCTTGTGTTGTTCAAAGATGAACCGCAGTTGGGAACCCACGTCTGCCTGAAGTCAGTGCCCCTAAACCCACACTGTTCAAGGGTCAACTGCAATTTGCGGAAGGGAGGAGTGAGAAGGAAAAGGAAGAAGGACAAACTCCAATGGAGAACTCCTTATTAGGGAAATTTTTCAGCAGCATAGAAATTAGGGAACACCTAGTTTATTCACTTAACACCCTTCCTAGGTGTCATGGGTTGAAATGGCCTTTATCATGATGATAAAAGTTTTAACAAAGTGGGTCACATCCTGGGCCCTCCAGCCCAATTTCACAAATATGTCCACTGGCCCATGGTAACTGCAGAGGATATGGCCTCTTCCAGGTGCCTGGTACGAACGTTGAATAGGTCAGACCCCTGAGGGCTGAGGGTGGGTCTGAATTTTCTACAAAGGCTTCTACGCAGTACTGCAATTGTTGAAGACAGAATGAACCCACTTGGGCCACTGGGGCCGTCAGTACAATATGGCGTATCCGTACCTGATCAAACCTCCTATCCAAGGAGTAGCAATACTTGAAGTCAGACTGGGAGGAGACACAGAATTAGGTTAAATGCTGACTTACAGGATCCTGGTTTCATCCTTGTACTATTTAATTCTTTACCCTCTCTTCATCTCATTTTCTTCCTCCCTCCCTGCCTTCCTGCCTCCCTACTTCTTCCCTCCCTTTACCCATTTTAATCCAGTGACTAGGGTAGCAGTCCTGTAGGCTGCAGGCTGATCTACACGAGCTTCTAAGTTCTTTCCAAATCGGAACTTCTGAGACTAAGAAATTGTGTTGGTCCCCGAGCTTTGAATCTTACCTGTTTGGCAGGTACTATACACCTTTGTGCAGATCCGTGTTCTGAGAATTCAGCTGAGGCCTGTCTCTGCCTCGCTGTGCTTCTATGAATTGTGAATCTTAGTTATTCTACCACATTCAAGTGATGAATATAAAAGCAAAATAGTAATAATCACCAGCGATGGTGATAAACATTTCTGTGTAGTGCTTTCCAGTTCTAGATGACTTTAAGGGGACTGAATGCAGGGTTTTAATATTAGTCATTCGGTCTGTGTTATTCCGCATCTGGGGTCAGAGGGTTTCTCTCAGATGGTAGACTGGGGAAGCGCCCATGTTAGTAGTTAGTGAATTTTTCCCCTATGAGGCACAGTGCTAAACTTTTTACTGATTCTTTGTGGGTTACATCTGTTCTTTTGGTACTAGCTATAAATCAGTTTCTATTCTTATATGTGCATTTCAAATGAATTTATCCTCTTATTGTGGTCACATAGGAAACTACTATTACTAAATTCTTTCCTAGGAGGGAAAAACTGAAATTTTCTGAAGGCTTAGAACAGCTGTGAGCATAGAACACGGGTTTTCACAGTGGCACCCTGCCAGGTAATTTGGCCGATTCTCTGACCCCTCCTTTCCTCCTTCCCTCCTTTCCTAAGATGGTGGGCTAACAACGGAACTAACATTTATTGAGTGCTTACTATGTGTTCCACAAGTTATGTGCTTCAATGATGAGAAGCAACTTATATGCTTTATCTTAATCTTCCAATCATCATATATGGTAAGAAACCAATAAATCCTGTTTTCAGGTGGGGAAACTGAGGCACAGAGTAGTTAAGTAACTTGCCCCAAATTGTACAGGTAGGAAGGAGGCAAAGCAGGGACTGGAATCTGCTTTTATCTGACTCCAGGACCTGAAATTCCTAAAACTACTTTATACTGTTCAGTACTCAGGGACGAGTACGGCGGGCCCTGCCTTGGAGACGTTTACAATTTGACGTTTCAGCTCAGCGAGGTGCAAACGGTCAGGCGGAGGGTGTCCCACACACACACCTCTCTCTCTGGTCACTTTCTAGATGAATTTGTACACTTCTGTGTGTGTGCCTTTAGTCAGGGTCCTCACAGTGTGTGACTGAAAGGGCCAAGTGTCTGAGTGTTAACATCTTTTTTCGCCTAGCATTGGGTATAGGCTGTTCTTGAGAACTGTTTAATTGGAAATTCTCTGTATTCTAATCCCAAGCCAAACCAAATTCTCTTTATTATAATCCCCAAACAAAACCAAAAAAATCTTTTTCTATGTGTAGATTGAAAGTAAAATCGTATTAAATTAAACAGAGTGTAGTCTGACTTACTACATGATTAACGGTCTAAGGCAGAGATTTTCAACCGGTGCGCCACAAGAATTTTTAAAACATGTAATACCTGACTACTTAGTCAGGGACACTGACGTCTTTTCCCTTAGATTATCCAATTAAAAATGACAACAGCCCACACAACAATAGCTGTCTGGTGTGAATGAATTGAAATCATACCTATTTTTTTGTCAGATTGGCAAAAAGTGTTATTATTTTGGTGCTGAATTTAGTAATTAGTTTATGTGTGCCCGGAGATGAAAAGGGTTGAAAATCGCTGATCTAAGGATTTACTTTTCAGTAAACACTGCAGTGTGAGTGCAGCCTTATCCCACGCGTGCTTCCGGGGCTTTCTTTGGGCCATGGACGTCCCGCGCTGTCAAATGCTCTTCCTTGTCCTCCACCCCATGCCGCCCCCTCACTCCTTTGTCCTCCAGCCTGCACCTCAGTCATTAGTCATCACTTCCTTTGGAAGCCCTGGGTCTATCTCTGCCCAGCCCTGCTTAGTCGCTTAGTCTGCGGGCTCTTGGGTTTCTTTTCTTCAGAACCCCGATCTCAGCTATAAGCTGATGGCCATTCGTTCCTGAGTGACTCCCTCCTTCTCTGTTCTGTAACTTTCCTGAGGCCAGGGGACGAAGCTGGTTTGCTGAGCTTTGTATTATCCAGTCTTTAGCTCGGTGACCAGAACATGACATGCATGACTGGAAGTGCCAAGAAATGCGTGGGGTTCTCGCATTATGTGCATCACCCCACACAAAATACTGCTACTCTTGGATACCGACATTTGCCATTGTTTCTACCTTATGTAATAGGTAAAAGTAAGCTCCACAAGGGCAGGGCTTATTGTTTGTCCACTTATGTATTTCAAGCATCTGGTAGAGTATCTGCCAGGCAACAAGTGCTCTGAAATATTTGTTGAATTAATAAAGGCATCTTGAGAAAACCGTATTCTCACTGAGCTGCCATATTCAGTTGTATATGTAAACGCAGGTGCGAGACAAGTCCCCTCCCTTTCTCCCCTAACTTCCCACCTTCTAAGTAGATTGTACTTTCAAGCCCCTCGCTTTAGAAACATTGATGTTGTCCACAGTAGGTTCTTACTAAATATTTTATGAAAGCTCAGAGCGGGAAAATATCAAGGAAGCTTCCAACAGTACACACCTAGCAAAGCGTGGTCCAACTAGAGAGAGAGTAGGCTGGGGGGAGAATAGATTTCCCAAGGTATCTCTGCTTTCCAGAGCAACCTAGAAATGGTTTAGAAATATACAAGCAATTTTTTTTGAGGAAGCACCAGGCAGGAATATCAGATAGAAATGTTTTTCTTTGAAAAGCTCAAAAACTGTTTTGAAAGAACAGCATTTTTAAAACACCATTTTTGTGTTGTAAGTAGCAGTTTACGTGCACATGTGAATAGGAACGCCGCCACCTGCCTGTGTCCTCCCCCTCTGTTTATTTTACAGGAATGTCACTGCATCCTTTAGGGTTCCTTGCAGTTGAGCTTGTCAGTGGCCTCATTAAATAAAGGCAAGAGGTACAAGATGGGGGCGGGGCACAGGAGGACAATGAACTCAAGCCCTCCCCTTAGCAAACTCAAGTATACCCGGGTATAGGGGGTGGTTACCCTGCCAGACAACCGAGGGCAGAATGAACAGCTTCTGAACAACAAAGGAGAGAAAGAAACCAAATATAGAAGGCTGGGAAGATTGCAGAAGCCCTTTGGGAGCTGCGAGAACTCTCCTGACCAGAGAAGCCAGTGAGCATCATTGTTCAAGTCCGCCTCTGCTCCCACAGGGCCCGATAGGTCGGCCAGAGCTCTATTCAGGTGTTTTGCCTCCTTGCACGATCACCACGCATTCCCAGCTACATTGCCTTCTAACAAAGGGAGCAGGAACTACAGAGCAGTCACCACACCCTTTGGCCTCCCTGCCAGGAGCCACTCCAGCCCCTTAGGCTAGTGCCCTAGGCGCCACAAGTGCCTGCCCTGCTCCAACAGTCTTCAAAACTACTACCAGGCTCAGACAGCCTACTTGGAAGGACTTTCTCTACAACAGACAAAAGAGAGACTCTATATAGGAGACTGGAGAGCTGGGGGAGTCTCCAACCATTCTGGCAATTCTCTGGGGTCAGAGGTGCCAGGAAGCAGCCTTGTTTATGTCACATGTATTCCCCATGGGGGGGTGTGGGCTCTATTCAGATGCTCTGGCCTACCTGTAAGTTTGCGGCAGCTCATTCTCGGGCACTTTGTTTGAGCCGGTCTCACCCGGAACTAAGGAAGCAGGCAGGATCGTCAGGGCATTATTACCTGCACCTGGCCTCGCCACCTGGCACCAGTTGTCATCAGTAGGCCAGTGCCCTGGATCCCTGGATGGCTTAAGCGCCTGCTCACTCCTACTGGCCTGCCAAGTCCACCTGGCTCCCACGGAGGCTGATTTACAATCATAGAATGTCAAACAAAATGATTAGACAGAAGAATATCTCAAATGAAGGAGCTACAAAAACAAAAATCCCCACAACAAAGCTCTAACAAAATGGAGATAAGTTCTTTATGAGAACAAAATTCTCATAAAGAATTCAAAGAATTGGTCATATAGATACTCAACAAACTTGAGAGTACAATAGAGAAACTTAGGGAGAGCTTCAACAAGTAGCAAGTATAATGAAGGACCAAGCAGACCTGACTACAGTAACTGACATGAAATACACATTGGAAGGAATCAAGAGCAGATTAGATCAGGGACCTGGAAGAGAGACCAGTGGAAATTAACCAATCAGAACTGCAAAAAGAAAAAGAATTAAAAAAAAATGAGGATAGACTAAGGGACCTCTGGGATAACATTAAACACTCAAACATTCGCATTAAAGGGATCTAGGAGAAGAAAGAAAGAAAGGAACAGAAACTTTATACAAAGAAATAATGGTTGAAATTTTCCTAACCTGGGAAAGGAAACTGACATCCAGGCACAGGAAGCTGAGTTTTCCAAACAAGATGAACCCACAGAGACCCACACCAAGATATACTGTAATTAAAACGGCAAAAGTTAAAGAGCTTATCTTGAAGAAAGCAAGAGAAAGATGGGTTGCTTACCAAGGAGACCCCATAAGGCGATCAGCTGATTTCTCAGCAACATCACAGGCCAGAAGAGAGTGGCAGCCCATCTTTAAAATGCTGCAAGAAAGGAACCTAGATCCTAGAATGATTTATCCAGCAAGCTTATCATTCAGATTTAAAGGAGAGATAGAGTATCCCGGACAAGCAAAAACTAAAAGAGTTCACCATTTAACCAGCTTTAAAAGAAATGTTAAATGGTCTTCTTAAAGTAGAATAGAAAAGGCCATAACTGGAAATAAGAAAATATGAGAAAGAAAACAAATCACAGCTAAAGACAAGTATTTAATAAACAGAGAATCAGACATTTAAAAAGCTACTACAGAGGTCAAAAGAAAAAAGTATCAAACTCAACCGAAACTACAATATATAGTTAGGAGACACACAACACAAAGAGCTGAAACGTGCTATCAATACATAAAGCATTGGGGAAGGAAGGGATTGGTAAATATGTAGTCCTTATAGAATCCATTCAAGCTGAAACACCTATCATCTTAAAATAGACTACTATAAATATAATATATAAACCTCATAGTAGCCACAAACCAAAAATATACGAAGATATACAAAACATAAAAGAGAAAGGAAACCAAACAAAACTGTAGAGTAAACCAGTCACCTACAAGGGATGAGACCCAGAGAAGACGAAAGGAACAAAGGAGGACTATAAAAACAACCCAAGTACATACCCATCAATAATTACTTTAAATGTAAATGGACTAAATGCTCCAATGAAAAGACGGGGTGGCTGAATGTATTGGAAAACATGACTCAATTATATGCTGCTTACAAGAGACTCACTTCAAATAGAAAGACATACAGTCTGAAAGTGAAGGGATGGAAAAAGATATTCCATGCAAAAAGAAATGAAAAGAAATCTGGGGTAGCAATACTCATATCAGAAAAAATGGACTTTAAACCAGAAACATATGTAAAAGACAAAGTAGGACATTGCCTAATTATAAAGCGGTCAATCCAAGAAGAGGATATAAGAATTATAAATATCTATACACTCAACATAGGAGCACCTCAATATATAAAGCAATACATAAGGGGCATAAGGAGAGCAATTCACAGTAATACAATAATAGTAGGGATTTCAACACCCCACTCAAGACGATGGATAGGTCATCCAGCGAGTTAATAAGGAAATAATAGTCTAAATATCACATTAGACCAGATTGACTTAATAGACATTTTTAGAACATTTTATCCTCCAACTGCTGAATACACATTTTTTTTCAAGTGCAAATGAAATATTCTCCAGGATAGGTCACACATTAGGCCACAAACCAGCCTCAATAAATTCAAGAAGATTGAAATCATATCAAGCATTTTTTTCTGACCACAAGGGCATGAAACTAGAAATCTATTACAAGAAGAAAACTGGAAAACACAAATACATAGAGACTAAGCAACACTACTAAACAACTAACAGACCAAAGAGGAAATCAAACAGGAAATCAAAAAGTATCTTGAAATAAATGAAAATGGAAAAACTAATTCTAAAATTTATGCGAAACCACAAAAGACCCTGAATAGCCAAAGAAATCTTGAGAAAGAACAAAGTAGGGGGTGTCATGCTTACTGATATCAAATTACACTACAAAGCTACAATAATGAAAATAGTATGGTACCACCATGGAAACACATATATGGACCAATGGAATAGAACAGAGAGCCCAGAAAATAAACCCTTACTTATATGATCAACTAGTTTACAACAAAGGAGGCTAGAATGCACAATGGTGTAAAGACGGGCTCTTCAATAAGTGTTTTGGGAAAACTAGATAGATACATGCAAAAAAGTGAAATTAGACCACTTCTTACATTATATATAAAAATGAACTCAAATGAATTAAAGACTTCAATGTAAGAAAAACTCCTAGCAGAAAACATAGGTGGTAAACTTTGACATTGCTCTTAGCTGTATCTTTTTTGATATATCTCCTTGGGCAAGGGCAGCAAAAGAAAAAAAAAACAAAAGGAACTACACCTAACTAAAAAGGTTTTGCACAGGGAAGGAAACCATCAACAAAACAAAGAAGATGACCTACTGACTGTGAGAAGATATTCACAAATGATACATCCAGTAAAGAATTAACGTCCAAAATGTGTAAGGGACTCAGACAACATAACAGCAAAAAAAATCAGTCCAATTAAAAAAATGGGCAAAGAACTTGAATAGACATTTTTCTAAAGAGTACATACGGATGGCCAACAGACACGTGACGATGCTCAATATTGCTGATCATCAGGGAGATCCACATTAAAACCAGAATTGAGATCACCTCACACCTGCCAGAATGGCCATCATCAATATATCAACAAACAAGTGCTGGCGAGGCTGTGGAGAAAGGGGAACCCTCTTTCACTGTTGGTGGGAATGCAGACTGCTGCAGCCGCTATGGAAACAGTGTGAAGTTTCCTAAAAAAATTAAAAAAAGAGTTGCCATAAGATCCAGCAATTCCACTTCTGGGCATTTATCTGAAGAAAACAAAAACACCAATTGTAAAAGATACATGTTCCTCTATGTTCATTGATGTATTTCTAGTAATAGCCAAAATAAGGAAAAACCTGGAGGTGCATCAGTACATAAAGAGATAAAGAAAATTTGTGTGTGTGTGTATAAAGTGGAATATTATTCAGCAATAAAAAGTAATAAAATCTTGCAATTGTGGGAACAATTGGATGGACCTAGAGGGCATTGTGCTACATGAAGTAAGTCAGACAGAGAAAGACAAGGAAAATGAGAAACAGAGCATGTGTATATAGCAGAGAGGGGATTCAAACCT
Source organism: Desmodus rotundus (assembly GCF_022682495.2). Classification (NCBI taxonomy): domain Eukaryota; kingdom Metazoa; phylum Chordata; class Mammalia; order Chiroptera; family Phyllostomidae; genus Desmodus; species Desmodus rotundus. Next base: position 142,728,161 of record NC_071389.1, read on the forward strand.
GTGAAGCCTGAATGTAAGAGCCAGGCTCTTAGCCAGACTGTGTTGTACTGTCTCTTTCCTCTGTGTTGGTGGTTTTCAATCATAACTATGTTCTAAAATAACAAAAGAAAGAGGAAGGAAGGCAGGCAGGAAGGAAAAGGAGCCACAGCATTTCACACAGGGCCACACTGGGAAGCACCAGAGTTGGTCACAAATAGAGAGGGGAACATGTGGGCGAGAGCCTCTATTTTGGCTTGCGTGGGAAGGAGTGACAAGAAGGGCAAGCAGGCTTAGGATTGGCTGCTTTGAACCATTGCAGTGGGCTCTGGAGTGTAGGGGCCGTCTTCAGCATGAAAGCCCCATGGGGAGGTGGTGGGATGTGTGGGCTCTGGATTGGTGAACACAATTAAAAATAAATAAATAAGACAACTTGTCACTAGCAACCAACATCTGGTTTGAGATGTGGCTAGCGTGCCTTGTTGCTGTAACACAGGGGATATAATAATTCAGCTGCAAGGCATGGTGAAGGGTGTGGCTGTCAGATATTACCGTACTTCTGGAAAATTAGAAACCAAATTGCCTCAAATTTAGCAGTGACATGTGGGAATACAATTATTATACACTTCTTGAGGCTGTCTCATTCCAGTATAATCATGCTTGGTTTTAGGGACTCACACTGGAGAACTGAAACACGCTGGAAGACCAGAAATAGGTCAGCGTGATTGCTGAGCAGCCTTTTTAGTATTGTTGTGAAGCTCCTAATGGCTTCCTGTTGGTCTCCCAATCAGGGAGCTTCTCTTTAGACAAATACTATGCAGCTGGTTACTATGGCAATGATGGAGTATAGTTGTCATGGCGATGAAATTTTGGGGACCAATTTCTTTAAAGGAGGTGCATTCATTAAGCCTTGTCTTTCTTTCCTTAAAACTTGACCATATTTCAAAGTACTTTTTAAAGGGGTTCATTTTCAAACTCTGTGATACAGTTCAGGATTTGCATTATCTTCTCTTATTCTTAGATCACATGGTTTAAGTCTTTTCAACTCTGTGATGAGAATAGACACCCCCACACAGAACCTTTTATGGCTCATAGTAAAGAGCGACGCTACAGAAGCCAGGTTTCTTTTTATCACCCCAAAAAGGGTTTCTGCCAAGTGCCATTGGATTCCTCCAAAGTTATTCTGGTGTAAAGTAGAATACAGTTAAAAGAAATACAATGTGCTGTAAATGAAAAAGGGCACTTTTCCAGCTTTATTGAGGTACACCCGAGGAATAAAAATTATGTGTATTTAAGAAGTGCAATGTGATGGTTTGGTGTAGGGATCCACTGTGAAGTGATTACCAAAGTCGAACTAACTAGCACATCTATCACCTCACAGAGTACCCCCTTTTTGGTGGTGATAACACTTAATATCTACTCACTTAGCAGACTGCAGGTGTGCAATACGTTATTACTGTAGCCACCACGCTGAACATCAGATCCCCAGAACTTACTCATCTCATAGCCGAAACTCTGTACCCTTGACCAGCATCTCCCTGCTCCCCCAACCCTGCCCCCCGGCCCTGGCAACCTTGCTTCTGTGAGTTCCACTCTTTAGATTCCACATGATATAAAGGACATTTTTGTTGATTCAACCCAATCACCTATTCCTCACTGATGTCTTTATTAGAATCGCTCTTTGAAGCAAATTATTTGGGAAAGCAGCAAAACCTGGCTGTGTGTGTGTGTGTTTGATGTCTGTTCTTATTTGTTAGCCTTAGAAAATCTCGGTTTTGACTGGACTCAGACTGAGAGGTAGAAATTCTCAGATTGGACAGACTACGCCTCTTGGCAATTTATTCCTGGCATTTTTCTGGCCTCCTTCATTTTCTTAGCCAAGAGTTTAGCATATTCTGTGGCCACTTCCTTTTTTTCTTAGTGATATTGTTCCCTCAGAGCAACAGGCTGATGTTCGTGTTACAGGACGTGGGATAACAAGACGCTGAACCCTGGGCGCTTTGGCCCTAGATTTCTCACCTTCTTTGTTCAGCGGCTTTCTCAGCCTACGGCGGACGCCATCCAGTTTGCAGAGACTGAGAGTTTGCGGGTCCTGTCGGCTCTTTCGGGCCCCACGTGATGAGGCACAGTAGTGTCAGTAAGACCAGGAATACCTTTCTTTCTTTTTTTTTTTTTCCACAATGACCAAGCTGAGAAGAACGCTGAGATTGGCATCCACAACGCAACCATAGACAGATGATTTGTGCTTTCTGTCTCCAGTCCTCCTGGGTCTGTAACAGGAATACCCCTTAGCAGCAGGTGGACATGATCGTGGGTCAGGACCCCTCTTTTGTGGGGAAATACTCTTTGTTGTTCCCACCACTGATGTGAAATACAAAACCCTGCCACTCTTCACCCCGAGAGCATCAGCGGCAACTTTCGTGGTCACGCGCTTTTCATAAACGTATGAAGTTTGTGTTCGGTGTTTACTCCAGGGAGTTCTGGCAGCTTCATCCATTCTGGCAGCTGCCTGGCTCCAAGGTGCCACGAAAAGAGCAAAGCCTATCTCTGACTCCGTCCTGGTGCTGATGGAGGTTTCGTTCCTCTTTGTTTAGAATTCACCGCATGGGTCACCAATGGGAAATGTATGCTGTTCACATGTTGCATGGATGTGATGAAGCTATTTTTTGACTGCTCCCAAAGAGATAATTTAGCTGCTCATTTCTGAGGTTCTGGAAAAGAGTGGTAATATTAACCATTTGGCTCAACTTGGGGTTGATTAGAGAATTTAGGGAAAATATATTGGAACAAGTCTAACTTCGTGGACCTCTCAATTTTTGAGATTACTTTTGGTATATGAACATGAACTCTGAGGAAAAAGCTTTTTGGTGTAAATTTATATTGAAAGTTTGCTACCATAGGATTTTTACATGTTATTTATGAATGTGATTTCCAGCTCTATTGTGCAGGAAAATTCCACAGAGAGTTTATGAAATGTAGGTTACTGGACCCCATTCCTGACCTACTGATTCAGATTTTGGGGGGTGGAGCCTAAGAATTTGTATTACACAGATATCCCAGGTGACCTTGAGGTAGTCTGTGGTCCAAATGGCATTAAGTAATCGAAGTGGGAGGAAAGTGTTTGTTGGAATGAAAAAAGAATTTCTCATCTTCCATGCTTTCTTTTACAAAAAAATACAGCACCAACATGAGCTTGAATTAAAGCACAGTTATGACCCCTGCAGGAATAGAGGTCATTTTGAAAGTCACAGACTTGGCAGAGACTCTCGGGAATCATCGGTGCCATACTTCTATCCCTGGGTATTAAAGATAAATTATGCAAGTATCATGGGGAAGCTCAAAACGCTCAAAGCAAAGTAGGGATTGGAGATGGCCAAGGAGGCCCATCTCCAAAGGTCCAAAGCCCTTTCTTAGATTGGGCACCTGCTGGTTCTCTGACCTCGATGACATTCTTTTCTCTGTACATTAAAAAAATAGTTTAATTTTTTCTCTTACTGTAAAATGAGTAAATTTGGTATTAATACTAAAAAAAACCCCAAAACACATGTAAGCAGAAAGGGAAAATAAGCAATCACCTGTAATCTCACCACCTGCAGATAACTACAGTTAAGAATTTGGTGTCTGCAGTATCCAAACTCTGACTAGGGACAGACGCCCAACTGAAACTACCTTGAGTTAAAAAAAGGAAAGGTATTGGCTTATGAACCTGCCAAGTCCAAGGTTATACAGTATTTAGTTTTAGGCTCATCTGCATTCAAGGGCTTACACAATATCATCAAAATTTGGTTCCTGTCACCTCTCTCTTCTTTCTCCCCTGAGATGTTTTCTTCTCTTCTGGCACTGTTCTCAGGCAGGCTCACTGAAGATGGCACCCACAGTTCCGGGCTTCATCTCACTGGCTCAGCAACCTCAGGGACAAGAGAGAAACTATTTTCCACCGGTATAACACAAGCCCCAGAATTGATCCTAATTTGGCCCATGGCCCATCCTCAAATCATTTAATCTTGTGAGAGGGATGGAGTATGGTGACTGGGTAGGATTAGGTCATTTTACCATTTACACACTCAACTCATGTCTGTCAACTCCCCACCCCATCTACACATCTCCCAGCCCCCTGAGGAGAGAATCCAAACTCCTCGAGACGGGTACAAGCCCCTGCATGATCTGGCCTTTGGTTCACTTTCCTGTTCCACGTCCTCCCTCCTTTCCTTTCTCACTCTGCTCCAGTCAGCGCTGGGTTTCTTGTTTCTCAAACATTTCAAGCACAGCCCTCCCCCCCCCGCCCCCCCAGCTCGCTCAGGGACTCTGTACTTGTTCTCTCTGCTTAGGAAATTCTTAGAAATTGCTGAGATGTCAGTGCGGTTTGTCTTCTCACCTCACTAAGTCGTTGTTCAAAGAGGCTTTCCACGATCCCCAACTCAGCGCGGTGCCCCTTGTCCCTCTCTGCCCTGCTTTACTCGGCTGTGGCGTTTACTCTGGTTATAATTAGGCAATAAAAATCCCATGAGCACTTAAAGTTATAAACACAGCCTTGGTTCAGTCATTTATAATTTTAAGTTCCATAACATAAATAATATAAACTTAAAATTCAATTTGAATTAACATTCCTCTTCCCCACTCCAGCTGGGATCTCTCTTCTGGCTGTTTGCTTACTACTTCCTCAGCACTTAGGAATCCAGCTCCATTTTTTCAAGGTTCTGTCCTTGTCTCCAGGCACTTCTCGGACCAAGGCTAAGATGACACTCACTCAGCCTTCCCATGCATGGAGCTTGGCCTGCATCATGTGTCCCTGGCCCTGCCAGACATTGGAAGTGCAGCTGGCCCATGCTGGCGCCTCTCTGTCACCTCTCCATCAGCACCTAGCCAGCCTGGCTATGCCTCTCCCTAGTGATCTCATGGGGGAAGTCCACCCACTCCACTGTGTCCCTCAACGGCAGGACATTGATTAATATGTCGAACTTTTGGAGGTTTCTATTGATGGCCTACCTGCTAGAGTTGAGGAGAGGACCAGGCATCTCCAATGTTCTCCTTGGAGAGGAGCTCACAGCACACACCCGCTTCTCTCCAAAAATCCTCTTCATAAATCATTCTCCTAATACTCGTTTTTACACATCACTAGAGGAGAGCAAGGCACTCGCCAGCTTTTAGTGAAATCCTTCGAACACTCGCATGTTGTTTGGCCTCCTAGGGTGGAACGTGTTTGGTCCCTCAGGGGAGCTCCCATTTTTGTATCCCGGTACAGAGTAGCAAACGCTCTGTGACGAAAAGGAAGCAGGGTAACAGAATAAAGGGGACCTTGGGAAAGTGCTGTTTTTTATTTTCCTGCAGAATAAAAGTCACTTAAAATTTATTTAATTTGCAAAAGTAACACAGTCACGCTGACACAAACACGCATTAAAAAGTGCTCCGCCAGGGTCTCCTTTCCATCTCCGTCCGCTGTTCACCGGTCTCTGCCGCTCACGCTGCCAGGCAACGCACCCGAGCGCTTTTTCGTGTGTCCTCACACAGTTTCTTGTGTGAACAAGCGTATACCAGAATGCGTTCCTACTTTAACCCCTCCTTACACAGGCGGCAGTATACCACACGCACAGTTATGCACTTTGCTTTTTTATATGATTGTATATATTGGAGAGCTTCCCATGCCAGGACCCAGGACTTGGAGATCTTTCTCATTCTTCTGTATAGCTGCGAAGTAATAGTTCACTGTGTGAATGTTCTGTAAGTTATTTAACCTGCCTCTGTTGGTAAACACTGAGCTTGTTTGCAGCCTTTTGATATTCCAGATGTTGTAATGAATGACTTTATGCTCGTATCATTTCCCCATGTGTGAATGTATCTGTAGGATAACTTTGTAGAGGTGGAATTACTGGGCCAGAAGGAATATGTATTTGTGATTTTGATCATTGTTGCCAAATTGCCCTGTAAAGGGGAAGAATAGATTTACATCTGCTCAGCCTGTATCCAGGGTGTTAATTCAGCAGGGCTGCGGGGGCGGCTTCTCTGCAGAGTTGACATTTGAGCAGCAATCTGAATATCAATAAGGAGACAGCCAGGTGAAAATCTAAGGGAAGCTCATCCTAAGTAGAAGGAGCTAGGGGAAAGGTCTGAGGCAGAAACAGCACAGCATGTTGGAGGATCGCAGAACTGCCATTGTGGCGGGGGTGACAGGAGGGGGACAGTGGAAGAGATGAGGTAGAAGGGTTCAGTGGAGCTGGGTCACGTTGACCCAGGTTGGGAGCTTAGATTTCTGTTCTAAGTGGCATGGGAGATCGTCGTGGCGGGTTTAAGTGGGGGATGAGGTGATGTGTTGTCCATTTTAAATTATCGACTGCTTTTTAAAAAATGTCTTTGTCTCATCAGAGCAGACTGAATCCTAAGTGCAACATAAACACCCAGCCCGAAAGCCTCTTCTCAGCAGAGATCTAAGGAAACTGTGACGCCCTTGGGATTAAAGCCAAGCAGACTTTGGGGAAGGGCTAAGAGCTGGTCACACCATAGATCCATGGTATGTACCTTAAAAACAAAGGAAAGGGAAAGGAAAGGGGTGTCCATAGAAACAGTGAAGGCCTAGAACCATTCGGAACTGTCTTGCCTCTAGCTGCCTGCAGAAGTGTTTATCATTCATTCCCTGGGTCCTAGATTCCCTGGCTCGGGAATCTGACAAAGATACTCCAGTCCATGGGGAGCTTATTTTGTCTTAAGCAGACATAGTTCTTCCCTTCGGGTCCATAAGCCATGATATAATGGCAACAGGACAGCTAGGAAACTCAGATGTTAACAAGTTACCTTAATCTATCTTCAGAGTTTAAAATAACATTAAATTTTAAGTCAACTCTCAACTCTCTAGGACTTTCCCTGGGAATAGCTGGAAATAAGAAAATAACTTCTTCTGTTCTCAGTTGGACAAAAGAGCAATTAATCACCAGCAAATAAATGCCGAGGGAAAGGTCCTAGACCCAGTTATGGGATGGGTATTTTTACTGAAATGTTGATTTAGTCCTCGATGATTTGGACATCTCAGTCACGGGCCAGCACGTGCCTCTCTGTGTCAGCGTTGCCCATCCCGGGTTCGCTGCTTCAGAGGACACTGCTGTCTCAGCCCCCGGGTCTGCTGAGAGCAGGGACTTTGTCCAGCACTGTGCTTTGGGCATAACTCTCAAAGGCCAGCAGCCACTCAGCTATAGCAGCCTCTCTGCCACACTGTGCAGTGCCACCGGATGGAGCCGGACAACCTCTGCAACCCCTGGTACCTGGAAACAAGAAGGAACCTCCAGGGCAGGGTGTCGGACCCGCAGCCGGAGGCCACATGAGGCCCAGGATGGCTGTGAAGGAGGTGCAACACAAAATCGTAAATTCACTTAAAACCTTTTTTTTGCTCATCAGTTTTCATTAGTGTTTGTATATCTAATGTGTAGCCCAAGACAACTCTTCTTCCCTCAATGTGGCCCAGAGACGCCAAAAGGGTGGACACCCCTGCCCAGGGGGAGGAATGAGAGCCTGGAAGGGAATGGACTTCTGGAAATTCGACTGTGACTGGCAGCTGGGGGTCAGGGCCCAGGCAATTTAATTTTAATGATGTAATAAGGATGAATTACACCATCAAATTGGATGGCTTAACAATGACCTTCTCTCTTTATTGTAACCAATATTTTCACATCTAGAACTTCCTGGTAATTATTTCATAGAAATCTCCCTCATCATACTGCATTGTCAAGACTCAATTATAATATCTTCATTCTAAATATATTTCTGAATTCCAGTAGACTTATATAACTCGTGACCTGCATTTGACCTACATATGAATTCCTGTTTTGAAATTTTGCCTATTTAATGTAAATTATTCCCAGAGCCCATAGGTGATTTTTTTTTTTGGCACATTATCAGATACATTTGAACCTCTTTTTCCCCACATAGGTCACGGGGACTTGTTATGCTTTTCTTCATTAACATCCTCTCATTCCAAAACGAGCTATATAACAGCTTTTCTTTTTCCAAGGAGAAACTTACGAAGCCTTATGGATGGTCATTTTACTTATTCATTTTGGTCAGGTGTTCTATTTATTCAATAAGCATCTGTTGTTATGTATTTTGCTTCATACCATGCTAAAAAAGTTTTCCCCATTTTTGATCATCTTTTTTTCTTTGTGACTCAGTGGACTGAGGGCCAGCCTGAGAACTGAAAGGTCACCAGTTCCGTTCCTGGTCAGGGCACATGCCTGGGGTGTGGGCCAGGGCCTCAGCTGGGGGCGTGTGAGAGGTGACAGGTCTATGTTTCTCTCTCACATTGATGTTTCTCTTCCTCTCTTTCTAAAAATAAATAATTATTTTTTAAAAACTCCTAAAATACCTCCAAAATAAAATGAAATCTTTGTCCTACTGCCTTGCTTCTAAATGCTGAAGTGGTTAAGCCAAATAAAGCGAGGGTAAGCCCGGGCAGGGTCGTTTCCAAGCCCTCTTCTGCTGAGATGGCAGATGGGACTCTCACAGCCCTTTGACATGCGGAGCGCCCTGCCGCGACTGCTGTGGTCTGCAGGGTTGGGGACATTCTCCTGGGCACATAGCTGGTCTGCACTAGAATTTGCCTCTTTAACATTTAGGGTTCTATTTATTCTACCCTCAAGAATAACTATTTTAGCTTTATAGGTTTCCCCTGCTCTCTGAAAAGTAGACAGTTCCTATAAGACCTTTCATAAGGTGAAATGGCATAAAGTGAAGAAGCAATTGCCATTCATTTATACGGAATTTTTGAGAGTTCCTAGACACAAAATTCAATACACGTGTTTTTATTTTATTTACCATAATAAAAAAGCTTGATTACATCCAGTTTTACACTAAGGTAACCCTTATGAGTTATCTTAGCCTTTTCTGGTATCTTGGGGCACATCTTGCTTTTGGATGCACGAAAAAAGTTGACATAGGGCACAGATACAACGTTCAAAGCTATGGCGGCTTAATAAACTAACCCTTAATGGCTTAGTTCAAAGTCATTCCACCAAGTTTTGGGAAAACACGTCCTTTAACAGATGGGTTTTGTTTTATTTTTGGTTCACTTACTTGTCCATGTTTAAAGATTTCTGCATACCACACCCCAAGTTTAATCAGGAAATACTAAAATAAATATAATACCAAGCTATACAGCAGTGAAAAATGGACCCCCCCCCCCCCCCGCTGCTATGTGCAAGAACACAGACAGCCCTCAGATGTAAACTCCAACAAAAGAAGCCCCACACAAATCCGTACACTGAGTCCATTACAGACGGGTACAATGACAGGCGAAACCAGACCTGCTTCCCGTCAGGATACTGGGGAACTTTGGAGAGACAGAAGCTTAGATTAGCTCCTGGGACGCTGATAACGTGCTGTTTCTTCATCTAAGTGCTGAATACATCACTGTGTTACTTTGTGAAAACTCTTGTACTAATGACCTGGGCACTTTTCCGTGTGTATTTTAATGCCAATGAAGTTTTTTCCTCTTGATTTACATGCTATTTTTTTTTTTAACTCTACATCTCTTATCACTATTCAATCCAGTTGCTAATTTCAACTGTGGATTGCTAAATTCAATCCACATCAATCCATATTGCTAATACAGTTTTATAAGACTACTTAAAATATATTTCTAGTACTCTAAGAGTTAGGTTGTTTTTTTTTTAAGTTTGAAGAAAAAAAATACCAATACCCCGAGGGAATTCTAAACATAGCGTATACCTAAGGATTGCATTTAAATTTATTCAAATGAAACCACAGATCAGCTTGACAGGTTTCCTATGCCAAGGAGGCCTCAAGGAGATTTCAAGCTGATGAGCATTTAGAAGGACCGCCCTCCCAGCCCCACACGGGGCTCTCCCAGGCCCTTTTCCCTCCCACAAGGAGTCTCCCAGCTCCAACTCCGAAAAGCCCTGGCTTCAGGGTCAAGGGCCTGGGCATGAAGCCTCATTTTCAAATTCACAAACAAAAATGAATGTGACATAACATTTTTTAAAACATATAGTTTCACATTATTTAATGCAACTTGGTTCTCTGGGGCGGTGGTGGTGGTAAATACTGATTAGAAAAAGAAAGGAAAGGAATGAAAAGACCACGGAGAAACACCCACGAAACCCGAAGCAGACAAAGGCAGCCAGAACTACCTTATTTATTATAAAGATATACCGTGAAGAACAGACCTGACTGTATACGGAAGCCTGGAATGGTACATGCCAAAATGTACAGTACTATACATAAAAGTGCATTGTCACAACAGAGTAACAAAACTTTTCCCCCCAGAACTGTAAAAGCATCCCCCTTTATTTTCACCTGGGAGACGAAGGAGTGTAAAGATGCGAGGCAGAGGAGAGGAAAAGGCAAACACGAGGGCGAGGCCGCAGCACGTGGTGTGAGCGGAGAGGGCAGGGCAGACGCAGGGAGAGTTACTGTGGGGAAGGGCAGGTCACAGGCATTGGAAAACAGAGTGTGATGATGGACAGGGACGCAAGATGGGACAAAACTGTGCACCTGAGGCACAGGAAGGTGGAGATGCAAAAGCTGGGAGAAAGCGGAGGAAGTTTCAACACTCAAATTGGGGGTGGGGGTGGGCAGGTTTGGAAGGGAGGGGCAGAAGAAGGTGGAGGTGGGCGGGGCAACAGTGAAGAGCCAGGCTTAAACTAAAATAGAAAGGCACTTTCACATGTACATACTACAGATGTACATTGACACGATTAGGTAAATTAGGTAACAGTCACACGCAGGAAGCTACCAGTACTGCAAATGCGCAACGGACAGGAAAGGACAACACTGGCTTAATTAGGTGGGCAGGGGCTGCCCTTGAACCCTTAGGCAGGTAGCAGTCTCTCCTGTTACACAGCCTTAACTATACTTGAAACACCTATAGTACCCATCGCACGACACACTGAACTTGGATGAATGCTCTAAGGGGGGCATTCACAAATGCACGGTTTATATATTTTCTTTTACTAAACAGTTTCTATGATAGGCATTGCGGAACCCAGAACAATTATATAAACATACAAAATTCCCTACATAATTTAAAGATACAGGCAACCATCTCGATTATACCACGTAGACTATTTTTAAAGAAAGTATACTAGGGTAAGTGAGAGCTCAATTTCCAGTCTGTTTTACCCATCTGTGAAACTGTGCAGAAGTCGCCCTGCACCAAGCCTGGCCCCCGCCGGTGGCTGGGTTTTCAGTTCAGGGGATGATGGCGTAGGAAGCTTTCCTACACCTGGGTGGAGCCTTCACTTCGAAGCTGCTCTGTGGCTCAGGGCCGCGGTGGTGGTAACGCAGAGCAAGGCTCAGTCCCACGTGCACTCCCTGCATTCACGGCGTCTCACCACTCTGGCCAGGAGTGACTGTCACCCCCAACATGAAGTCTTCTGAACTCCTCCCCAGACCCACAGGCTCTTAATTTTGGATGTCAGAGGCTGTAATGATCAGATTCAAGTTTCTCCAGTTTGTAGATCCCAGAGGCTGTGTCATTCCTAAATGCTAAGGAGACTACTACTCTCCTCGCTTTCCTCTCCTTCATCAAGTTATAAGCCCATTTTTGGAAACGGCAGAAGTACAAACACTGAAAGCCGAACTGATACCACCTGACCCTTCGTGCTCTATGTCCACTGATCACTGGCCACGCTCCTGGCAGTGGGTTTAGGGGCACGCTGCTGTAAATAATTCTATGGATAGCTCAAGGGGCACCTAAGTCAGATTACGTTGTATGAAAACATGCAAAACTGTTGAATAGCTTTACAAGGGGCCATTCAACATGTTGAAATAACTTAGAGCACTCATCAGAAAATGTGTCAAAGTACCTTTTCCTCTACGCTAATCCACGCCCTGACCCACACCAAAGGCCAACTTGGTGAAACTCCTTCAGTGAGCTCAATGGAGGGGACGTGAACACCCAGGGACGTGAACTGTGAGTACATGTTCTTGTGTGAGTGGGATCAGGTAATCTCTGTAGAACCTTCATTTCCCCATCAGCACCGTGCCCCTGTTCCCAGACTGCTCACGAGGACTGCCAAGGTCCTGGAAACTGCAGGAACTCTCTCCCCACTCCCTCCCTGTACCTTCCCCTCCCCTGCGTGTGCTCCATCTGTGGCTGTGAGGCGGGTGAGGACCAGGTAAAGCCTCTAATCTGCTGCAGCTTTCAAGGAGCTGACTAGGTGTGAGTTTGGATACTTTGTAAAGTGGCCACCTTGTCTTATCCCTGGAATCTGAAAACTTTTACTAAACAATAAGGGCAGGTGAGTCCCTACTGAGTCCTTACTCACTGTGAGTCATATTCTTCCCTGGGAATTGGGGGGAAAAAGCCTCAGGATGACAACAGGGGTTTAGAGGAAAAAGCTAGAGACAGGTAAAGTAAGGAAGCGGTGGGACAGTTAGTTATTAGGAGCTGTTTCCCGGAAGGCACAGCCTCTGAGGCTCTGAGGGTTTAGAGCAGTGAGTCCTCTGCAGTCCCAGGCAGCCGGGTCCTGACCTGGTGGTGGAAAGGCCACCCTCATTCATCACAGGTGCAAACAGGGAGGAAACGTGGGGAGCATGACCAGGGGAAGGTCTGAAGAATTGAGTTTGGAGTAAGACCTGAAAAGTTATAGTTAAAGCTTATAAAAGACCCTCCTTGTACTTTTTGATACCCTTCGTTAACATATTACACTTCCATCAAAGATGGAAAATGGTTTTTAAAAACCCTTTTTATTTTAATTTCTAAAAGACTTCAAGTTTCCCTTCCCCTCTCTATTACTTCCACCTCTGTTCTTTGCTCCTGTTTCCCCAAATAGTGACAGAGAGTTAGAAACCAAAGTGGAATCCAGAAAAAACTGGGAGATTATTTAGGAAAGTTTAAATTTCCTAGGGAATTTGGGAAGAGTGTTTAAAAGGGTTAATGCTGTTCAAAGTTTCACCTTTGTGGTCTCCTTGTGTCCAAGGGGCTGAAGGACCACTGATGCCCAAGAGGAATGGTGAGGGGTTGGACAAGATGCTCTTTTTCAAGATGGGCAAAAAAGGCTGGTTCTGAAAATTAAGAGGTTTAAAAGCTTACCATTCCTGGATAGAGGAAAAAAATTCACTATCCAATACATTAGTGAAATTAGGTCTTAGGCAAGCAACCAGCAGTGTGACTTTGAAAGGTGACTATCCCGTTGATTCAATCTCTGTTTGCATTGGAATGATCAGCCTGGCAAACTGAGGTAGATACCAAAGTCACGATTTTGACTGTGGCCCACATCCTCATTCTTTGCTGCACTAGGCATTCACGAGCGGCCGATAAGGTCCCTACTATGGAATTCTTAGGGCACGCACCTGGCTGGGAGCCAAAACCAAACTTAGAAGGAAATCAGTGGTGGTCCGGAGGGGTTAGTTCTGGCCATCCACTTATCTTAAAAAACAGAAAGGTCTCTACACGAGTAAGTTCAATGACAGACTAGCTTAAATGCTCATAGGGTTACAGATGGTAGGAGCTGCTGCTGGTGGGAGTGGTGCTTTGTATCTCAGTAAAAGCGACGGCATTCAAAGCAACTCTTTTAAGATAGAAAAAAATAGAGCATAGATATGGGCTACAGAAAAACTGTCTATGTGTGCGGTGTCAGAGGAAGGGGGCCCTCTTGGGGCTGGGTGATGGTGTTAGTTACACAGCGACCACACGTGAAAAGAAAAGTGAAAAAAAAAGTGGTCAGGGCTCCAAGGTACCAAGTCAGAGGAAATGATCCTGGAACCACAAGGTGAGCCTCCTCCTGTGGCCGGCACGGCTCCCACGCTGGCACCACGGCCCGTGCTAGGCTGGCTCCAAGAGCCGAGAGGAAAGGTGGGCACTCGATGCAGGGTCATCAGGACTCTGCCGCAGGTTCAAAGGAGCCAAGACCGTTTGGTCGGGAGAAGAGAAGGCTGAGTGCACCCAGGACCTGTGTGCGTCTGCTTTCTCCGTCCCTGCACAGGAGAACATGGGGGTTTCGGGAGCTGGAAATATTGTCTGGGCAGGTATAACCACAGATCTCAGAAGGAGTTTGTGGAGTAGTGTAACCAAAAATTCTGTGAAATTAGACTGTTCTAGTCCTTTGCAAATGCACAGGATGGAGTCGGAAATCTTCTGGGGCCTGGTTAGGCTCATAGAAGGAGTTATGTGGATAGCTCTGGAGAACTGTCTGTCTGTCTGTCTCTCCTTTCCCAGGTTTAGTTCAAGCAGTAACTACAGAGGTTCTACCTTCTTCTGCTAGTCTTTAACCTGGACCCAGGGGAATGACTTATTAGGAAAGAGGCAATCATCCAATCATTCCGGCTGTGGGCTGAAGGTCCCCCTGGGAATGTCTGTCCCACTGTGACAACTGCAAGTATTCAGCACAAGCTGAACCCTGCCCCCTGCAGGGAATCAGAGGCGCTCCCTGTCAGCTACCACACAAGGCCGTTATCACCTTTCAGCCATCATCCCAAGTGCCACAGACCAGCCCCGGTTTTACTCCAAAGCCCGGGGCTCAGATCCTTGCGCCTCTGGACTGAGACGTTTCTGACCCCCGGGCCACCCTAACCCTGAAGCTCTGTACAATGTGAAGGGCGCATGGGGTTGCCTTCATCACAAATGGTGCAGCATTGAATTTTCAAGTAAGTCTAAGTGTGTCTATTGTCTTTAAAATGACGTATGTCCAGTCATTAAAAAAAAATTACAAAATACAAATGCCCATGTTACTTTAGCTAGTCTCAGGTGTTACATTTGAGAACATAGAAAAGCCAGATCTCCAGTCATAAGCACAAAACTAAGGAAAGGTATGGATCGTTGACGTTTGTCACTAATCCATTTTCTTTTTTTAATCACCTCCTCGTCTGACCTTGCTCAGTGGTCTTTACATTGTGCAAGACTTGTCTGTTGGACCCTGGGAAGGAGGTGCTGGGCCTATGGTCGGGTTTGTTTTTGGAAGAACTGCAGGTTTTGGCCGTAGGGCTGGAGGCTTCAGCTGCACGCCCATTCTGGGCGCCACCATAGGTTTGAAAGTGCTCATGGTGTCACTGGAGGAGCTAGTGCTTCGCCGAATCTGAGGCTCTGAGCTCCTGAGGGCAACGTTGTGCAAAGGGCTGAGAGACTCTGTGGAGGTGGCTGGGGTGGGAGAGTTTTTGACTTGTTCTAAGGTATCCAGAACCACATCCGGGGCGTGCTTTGCCGTACTCTGCCTCTCCAGTTCCCGCAGTTCATTCAAAGCAGTGTTCATTGTCTCTTCAATATCCTGTTATAAAATCGTTAGAGAGAGAAAACAAACAGATAATTAATATCGATGCACAGAAACCCAGTATTTCATCTCAAACAGGCCAGCAAAAAAAGCATGAATGCTTTAACTTCACAGTAGGTAGAACGTGTATACGCATAATGTCATCTCATGCAATTATTTTGACTCTGAATGTTCAGGAGACCAAGGTGCAATGGCTCATGGAGCCATTTATCAAACACTTGCCATTCTAAGGCACCAGGTACCCTTCTGATGATTTCTATCTTTCATGTTGACTTTTTACATAGAATTCTACTTAACTTGATGGTGAAAGGTAGCTGAAGTTCAGAAACCATAACAGTTTCTCATGAAATAAAAGTGAATTGCAAGTAAAAGTCAGGTTGATTTCACTCATTCAACAAATAATTGTTGAGCACTTCCTATGCACTCGGCTAACTCCTAGTAGTTCCTCAAAAATCAGTGTAAGCGTTCCCTGCATGACCGTGACCGGTGGATCTCAATGGAAACAGTACCGCCCACAGAGGGCATGTTTGTAATACGGGGTGTGTGTATATGTTTAGATACCATAGCAACTGGGTGGCATTATTAGCCTTTGGCAGGCAGAGGCCAGACACACTAGCTATCTTGCAAGTGTCCTAGATAGTTTATATGCAGTAAATTGTCCCACAACTTGTTCAACTTTTGAATGTCCTCCAGAGTTATGTGGGTGAAAATCCATTTATACTAACCTGAGCCTAGAACGTAATTCTTTTTTATATATAAACAAAATATATACTTTGAAGATTTTATTTATTTATTTTTAGAGAGAGGGGAAGGGAGGGAGAAAGAGAGGGAGAGAGACATCGATGTGCTAGAGAAACATTGATTGGTTGCCTCTCCCATGCCCCCAACTGGGACCTGGCCCGCAACCCACGCATGTGCCCTGACTGGGAATCGAACGGGCGACCTTTCGGTTCTCAGGATGGTGCTCAGTCCCCTGAGCCGCACCAGCCAGGGAAACAAAAAATATTTTTTTAATGGTATTAAGTTCTCTAGGAATAAATTATGTAAATGATCACATAAATTATACTCTATTTTGATTGGGACTGACCCAGGGTTATCCACCACTTAAGAAAAATCACATCACTGATAGAAATACCTTTCATGGAATTTGAGTTAAGACTAACTTAATACTTTCACATCAATATGCATTTTTATTAAAAAATTTTTTTTGTTTAAAGATTTTATTTATTAATTTTTAGAGAGTGGGGAAAGGAGGGAGACAGACAGGGAGAGAAGCATTGAAGTGAGTGAGAGACATCAATTGGTTGTCTCTCAAATGTGCCCTGACCGGGGACCAAACCTGCAACCCAGGCATGTGCCCTGACCAGGAATCGAACTGGCATTTCGCTTTGTGGGATGACACCCAACCAACTCGGCCACACTGGTCAGGGCTCAATGTGCATTTTTAATTATATTTTTGGTAATTCTACGTGTTGGTGAAAGGACCTCACTATTTCATTTGTCTTCTACTGTTGTTAAGCATTAGCTGAAATACATTTGTTTTAATTTTACTGCCTTTTACTTTTCCTTTATATTATTATATTCCGAGATTCATATATATTTTTAAATTAGGTATTTTATCTATCAATTTATTTCAAATACTGAAGGGGAAATTTCAAAAATTTTTTTTTCAAAATATGGAGTGTGCTCCATCAATGGATAGATGGATAAGCAAAATGTGGTACATACAGACAATGGAATATTGTTTGGCTTTAAAAAGGAAGAAAATCCTGCCACATGCTGTAGCACGGATGACCTTGTGGATATCATGTTAGGTGGGATAAGCCGACCAGAAAGGACAGATACTGCCTGCTTCCATTTACACAAGGCAGTCACACGCATAGACTAAGCAGAAATAGAATGGTGGTGGCCAGGGGCTGGGGAGAGGGCAGGAGGGGGGTCGTTCTTCAATGGGTATACTGTTTCAGGTTTACAAGATGAAAAAGTTCTGGAGATCTGTTTCACAACAAGGTGAATATACTGAAGCATACAGTTAAAAATGGTGAAGATGGTAAACTATGTGTTTTTAGCATCCATGCACACAAGAAGTGGAGTATTGTGTGAGGCAGGGTGAGTGGAGGACCTCTTCTTTCACTCACTTGGAGCATAACTCCTTACGGCCATGCGCAGTGGTAGCTGGTTCCTGCATCTAACTCCCTCCCTGGACTGAAAGCACCTTCAGGCAGCGTCTGGCTACGGATTTAACTTTGGGTCCATAAAGCCTAGCATAAGACCTGGCACACAGTAAGTGCTCAGTAAAGGCTTGCTGAATGAATAAACCAAAACATGATGATCCCATATGGATGTTGTAGTTAAAAAAAACTGCACCAGGGATTCCACTGATTTGTTTAATGAAAGAATTTGCATATTTTTTGTACAAACACCACGATGGCAGGCTTAGCTGTCCCCCGGGGAAATCTGGAGATGCGAGATGGAAAGATAAATAAAGGACACAGCTGGAAGCCATTTCGTGAGGATGACATCACTTTTCAACTGATTACTTTCATATGTGACTTCCATTTGACGCTAAACATATGGATTTGTTTTTATAACAAGTTTTTGCCCCAGAGAGAATGTAGAGAGGCTTGTTTATCTGTTGAGCTTTTGTTTTTATGACTTACAGTGAACGGATTTCCTTGTTGTAGAGCAAAACGGTTAAACAGACCTTATTAGATGTTCCCACCCCCAAGCTCCTAGCTCCCTGTCTCTGTAACCCAAATCCCACTTCACCTGTTTGTTATAAGCTGCGATGTTACAGCTTTCTGAAATCATTACTCAGACATAGTCAAATATCACTGGTTCTCAACAGGCCTCAAAGGGTCCTGCATAGATACCACTTCAAATAGAGAAAATCAAAAAGGTCAAAAGTCTTTTCGATTTTTGTTGAAAAACTGTTATGTGCTTAAAACTGGTTTAATTAAAAAAAACACACACATTAAATTCTTTACACAATCTAATTTGCTATCCAAAATTCTTTTTTCTTAGAACACTGAAAATATCTTAGAAATGTGTCATATCAATACAGGTTTTCTTGGGTGCTTTTTATTAAAAATAATGCATCTTTAATACTTCTCCATATTTGTTCCATTCATTTCTCTTTCACTGTCTTTTTTGTTCTATTTAGTTTTAAGCTTCAGTGATAGCTGCAAGCCACTTTAGATTACTCTAATGGCAAAGTCTGAATCTATTCACCTCCTTTGTCACTGACTATACACACACTTTTTTTTTTAATCCTCACTCAAGGATATATTTATTGTTGAGAGAGAGGAAGGAGTAGGGGAGGTAAGGACGGGGGGAGGGAGAGAGAGGGAGAAAGAAATAGATGTGAGAGAGAAACACTAATTGGTTGCCTGGGGATTGAACACACAACCTAGGTATGTGCCCTGACCGGGGATTGAACACGCAACCTATTGGTGTATGGGATGATGCTCCAACCACCCTAGCCACCCAGCCAAGGCCACACAGTTTTTGATGGCTATGCTGCAAAAAGAGCTAGAGGGAAAAATGGTAGAACTATGGGAAAATCAATTATCCAATAATACTATTTTACAGGTACTTTTACTTTCGTCAATCCCAATCATTACGGAAAACTACAAAGCCCCCCTCTGCGGCCCCTGTTGGGGAGTGAAGACACACATGCGTTCAAGAGTGACACAGCGTCCAGACGTGCTGCTCTTCAAACAGCCAGCCATTATTTCTCACATTATTTGTTGACTCATCTGTCCCTTCCTATACTAAATGTTTTCTGTTTCTGGGCTCTCCATTCGGTTCCATCAGTGTGTCTGTTTTACTGTCTTTAGCATGCATTTAGGGTCTGATACGGCTAGTCCTTCCTCATTATTCTTCTTTGCAGAATTTTCCCGTCTATGTAGCAATGATACACCTGAATGCCCTGGGTCCTACGTTTCTGCCATGACTCTATTTAAAGCAATATAAACCTAATGTACTGGGCCTCTCCAGTAACAAATGGTTCTTCAAGACACCCTTAGTGAGGCCTTAAATGAAAGGATGGGCTAATTTCCTTCCTGTTTGCATTAGCTGGTTCTACACAAAATACACGGCTACAAAAAAGTAAATCCTACATACCCCCTTGTTCACACCCCATGTACTTAGCAGGCACTGTTCCCCTAAAAGCATCCCACCTGAGCGATGGTCTCTGGGTCCAGCGGCTTGTGGTCACTGAAACCTGAGTACTGCCCCGATGACGTGGACCTTCTAATAGGAGGGCTGTCAATCTTCTTGAGGGAGTCGTGCCGGCTGATGTTGGTCAGGCTGCCGTGGCCCGGCCGGCGCCTCCTCTCCGGACTGTCGTTGTTGAGGCCACGGCTCTGCAGTAGGCTCCGGGGGTGACTGGCCAGGTTTGGGGACCCCAGGTCAATGGAGGAGTTGGAAAGAGCATGTGGGGGGTGGAGGGGACAATGGCCGTCACTGGTTCTTCCAGGACGCCTTCCTGGAGGGGGTGGTTCTCCTCTTTTTCTTTGTCTGGACACAACACAGAGAGGAAGAGAGATAAAAGGAGAGCTTCTCACACTGGGTAGCGTGGCAAAGACACGGGGACTGTGGCTCCTCACGACCCCGCAGGAGAAGGGGGCGTTCAGGAGCCTGAGTCTCGGGCTCCACCTACCTGGCTGAATAGCCATCAGGGTGTCGGTCCGTCGGGGAGTTCATGTCCTTGGATGAAGACTTGTCTTCCGTGACTGGCCCACTGCTGGCCTCGCTGTCAGCTTTTTGGCTCAGAGTGTCTGAAAATGTATCATCCCTGAAGTAGTGAGAAGCAAGAGTGAGAGTCTTTTGTTAGATAAATAGGAACGACGACAAAAAAAAAGCGATGGCATTTATGTATGTAAGTCTCTTATTAACATAACTTTTTCTTTTCATTATAAAAATAATACAATTTCATGGCAGAAAAAGTGGAAAATTCAGATATACAAAAAAGAGTGAAATTACAATCACCCATTACATAACATCCAGAGACAACTATTGTTAGAATTTAAAAAATATCCTTCTACACTTTAAAAAATGCCTGGGGTACAAATCCACAAGGACGTGCACGCACAGGGTGGGCAGAAGGAGGGTTACAGTTACGAATATGCAGAACAGAGTTGACCCAGGAATTGTTATTTATTAATTGTTGCATTCCTTTTCATATGAACAACTATAAACCTACATTCGCCCGCCCTGTACAGGTACAGTGTGTATGTACAGTACATTATCGATGCTTATGTTTACATACTTTAGATACATATGCCTGATCTGTGTATACACACAATGGTTCTTGGATTCTGAGGTACACATTTGAACATTTCTAAAATGAGGCTGAATCACCTGTTCACCTCATACATTTGATGTGGCATATTCCTCTCTTCCTTTCGAAGCTGCTCCTAAGTTGGTGCTGCCTGCGAACGCTACACTCACTGAATAGGGTTACACTGTGCATATCGCTTTGTGGCCTGCTCCTTTCACTTACATATCATGCCCATCTTCCCATCTCTTTAAATAATTTTGAAATTAGAACTTCCTTATCAGCAAAATTAAAAAAAAGAAGCAGCTTGGAGATGATACTTTTTAAACGTTAGGTCAGGACCTTCTCTCTCAGGAATGTGGAATTGAAACAGGAGCCAGATACCAAGAGGGAAGCCCCGCTGTTTCTCGATTAGCAGCATCACCTCAGCTCTTAAAATTATTCCCTGCACAGGTTCTCAGAATCTGAACGCTTCAAAAGGCACCTCTCACTACCCCTTGCTCCCAAGCTCCGTGAGGAGCTTGGGAAACCAAAACCTAAAGTTCTGTTCTCAGAGATCCATGGGCAAGGTGCCCAGCTCAGAAGTGTTAGCCCAATTCCCCCTGCTCTTTCCTCACAAGCCCAAGGCCAGTGAAAGAGCAGAGCTGGGGTCTCTTCTTGGGAGCACCCTGGCGACCCCAGCTGGGACTACTCACATATCCTGCACCACGATGTACTGGTGGGGCACAAGCCCGTCAATCCCGTTGTGCCTGCCTTCCCACCAGTCCTCGGAGGCACGGTGATACAGCAGCAGGGACGCGCCCTTCTTGAAGGACAGTTCTCTGGCCGATCGTCCAACGTAGTCGAACTTGGCTATGGCTTCTATTGGCTCACATTCTACAAAGAACACACCAGAAAGTGGTGAGGGACAGGGTTCTGGGAAGGCGTGATACACTATCTGAAAGGCCAAGATGAGGCCTTAGAAATAACACAAGGCTATTTTAATATCCAGACAGAACAAGGGAATAAACAAATCATCAAGAAAGAGAAATTGAGGGTATTGAAAAAGATACAGAAAAACATTCTTTGGCTGTCAACAGTTTTTCAGGCAAAGAAAAACTGAACATTAGATCTTAATTTCCGTAGCCTCTTACTACAGATACAATGACAACCTAATAAAAAATATTTTAAATTTTGCAATATAAGATCTCTCCTTGGGTTGTGATTTCCTCCACAGTAGCTCCAATATTATTTTGACATTGATGGAGTTCCCTTGCAACATGTTAATCCCATTTATAATGTGGAAAATATCACTACCCCAGAACACTAGGAAGTCTATGTTCTATTTCCTTATTTAAAAAAAAAATCAAGTTTACAAAAATTGCCACATTAAATACTATTTGAATACATTTAATTTCCTTGTCTACTTTTTTTCACACTATCAAATCTTCAAACTGCCACCAACAGGAAAGACAACGTCAGCAACAGGTTCTGGGTATTACCTACAAAACAAGCATGGCTTATGCCTGTCCAGTACTGTAATTAAAAGACCAGGTCGTATTTTCTAGAGGTCAGCAGTTATCCAAGGGAATGACAGTGACTGAAAAAAGCCCATCTCAAAAGGCTACATACTGTATGAGTCCATTTATGTAGCATGTTTCAAAGGACACAGTATTGAGATGGAGACTCAATTAACGGTGCCCAGAGGTTGGGGTGAGGGAGGCGACAGAGGGAAGGCTGGGCTGGGAAAGGTCAGCACGGGACACCCTCGTGGTGGCCCTGTTCTTCATATTGACTGCTGTCATGGTCAAGCAGATCTGTACACGTGATACAGCCTTAGGGAACTAAAGAGCAACACAGAAATGGGTGCGTGGAAAGTGGTCGAATGTGACTGTATGGTGAATGGGTTGTATCAAAGTCAATTTCCTGGTTGCGACATGATGCCACAGTTGTGCAAGGTACTACGACCGCTGCAGGAAACTGGGTGAGGGGGAGACTGGATCTCTGTATTATTTCATACATCAGCATGGGAATCTATAATAATTTCAAAATAAAAAGCTCAAAAAAGATATTGAATTCTGGGCCTAGAATTGGAATTTCAGCGCTGATCTAATTCTGACACAAATATCAAAGGTAGATAAGCAGACGAATTATATTAAACAAGTATAGGACGTGCTTTTTGTGATTCGGCTTACTGCAGAAAGCCTTTCTATGCGGGGCAATAGGATCTTTCTTCCCCTCTCCCACCATCGCCCCCCATCCTCCTCTCTGCTATCAACCACAGGGGAATAAACTTCTCATCAATAATAAACAGAACTAAAAAGGGCCAATGCAGGTGGTATATATATACTTAGAGAAACAGAGCTATGCTATGAGCAATACCTCATTTGCTAAAAACTGAGCATGTATTCATTTCCAAATATCTGGAATATATATGCATATATAACAGATTAAAACCTACCTATCTGTCAAATACTTTCTCAGGAAATTGTCTTCTGTTTCCCTTGGTAACAAACGTTTAATTTAAATGGTTTATTTTTTCCCATAGTTCATGGCAGCATCTTCAGTATCTGTTGTACTTATATGGAATAACTGCCCAAGAAGTCCTTGGCTACTCAGCTAAGCTCCTTTCTCACTTGATAAATTCAAACATTTTCTAGAACATGTAAGGTAAAAGCACAAACATCAACAAACATATTGAAAAAGCTTAGGATTTGCTTCATCTGAAGGGCCTGAGTGAATTTCAGCTATACATTTAAAGAAAAGGCAACAAATGCCCCATCTTCTTGCTAGTAGGTAATTTTTAAGGTGACTGATATTTCACATTGCAGTATAATTTGCTTGTAGTGTACTTCTCAGCAACGTATGTGTAAAAATAGTTTTAAAACAACAATTCAGTCCTTTAATGATTGACTATAACTTTAGATCATGTTAAGACTCTGGTATTCTCTCCTAAAATTATATTTTCTTTATTAAAAGAATACAAATAGCAGCTTTATTAAATATCTACCAGTCTGCTTCATAGAGGAGGCATATAAGTTTATATTCAAAGAGACTGACTTTTTAGTTTGTTCTAAACTCGCAGATGCAGAATAAATCCTGGTTTATCTAAGATAACAGATACCAATTTTTTTTTTTTTACTGCAGCTCTCTCTGGGGAACAGAAATAAACATATCCATGAGAGAATGAAGACATGCCAATTTATCAAAAAAACAAAACAACTTCATAAGCCCTGGACGGTTAGCTTGGTTGGTTAGAGCGGGGTTCGATCCCCAGTCAGGGCATATAGAAAAATCAACCAATGATTGCATAAATAAGTGGAACAACGAATCGATGTTTATCTCTCTCTCTCTGTCTCAAATCAATAAAAAAAGAACTTCATGACATGTAATTTGTAAATTCCTATGTGAACACCCCCACGGATTAAAATTTTGTTGAAATAAAAGTGAAAAGATGCCAGCCCACAAGATAGCATGCAATCCGTGCACTTGTCGATGGGAAATGAAGAGAGACCGCTAACGTTCTCTAAGGCCATCCATTCGCACGCTGTCGGTGTCGGCCACGGGCTATTTAAGACTATTTAGTAGGTACGTACATGTTTTATTATAATTCCGCCATCATAACCTCTGTGCTCAGTCTTTCTATCTTTCTTCTTCTTTCTTTTTTTTTTTGAGACAACTAGCAACACAATTATCAGTCTTCGCTTATTTAGTTCAAACGTAGAGAGGTTATGAAAGAATGACCACATGAATCAGAAAGACATTTTGTTGGTAACCCTCCTACATTCTGAGAAATTTCATTATTTTATTTTGACTCTTTCTGCTCCCATGAGAGTCACTGCACAGTCAGGTGTCAATCATAAGTTGTCTGTACACATCTTAGTCTAGTCACTGCGGACCAGTCAGCCTCAGGGCGCGGCGGCGCACCGCACGCCTTTCACAGAGCGAGCGCCATGGCCCCTGCAGGGTGGGCAGAGACTCTGGAGAATGCTGCTGCTACCGATAACAATAATAACAACAGTGTAATGTGAGAGCTTCATTTTTCTGCATGGTTGTTACAACTTTGTGCGAAGGGAAATATAATTCAGCAGAGCTGACCTTTTGGCTGCCTGGTACTATCAAGTCTTACATGTGCATGTCTTCTAATTTTACACAAAATGCTAGTGCATCACACTTTCTCCTTGGGACCTTCCTGTCTCTGACACTTACCCTCCTAGATCTGTTACCTGCTGCCCTTGCAGATGATGGTTTTGTTCTGTGACAGCCTCTGTTTTGGAAACAAAAGCTAGTCTCTCTAGTGAGACCGTAACAGAAAAAACAAAATAACTACCTGAGCAATCAAAAAGATAATCAACACTCTAATTAATTTAGTTACAGGACTTTAGGGGCTGGCTGTGGGGAAGGGTGGCTGTCCTTTCTAAGAAAGCTTTCCTTTAGCAACATCAGGTGAACACGATCAAAGTGGTATCGAAAACACTCGGCCCTCAGCAAAGCTCTTCTTTTACAGTCAAGTGGTAAGAACAACTGACAGATGGCATGGCGGTGAGACTGATGTTTGGGACGAGAGCCAGGCGGCTTTGTCTTGGCCCCTCCTGCCCCTGGGGAAAGCAAGGAAACACTCACAGGAGTCATCCGTGAAAAAGGAATGAATCATGTAGAGAAACAAAGACACTGAAGACAGAAGAATAAATGGTGGCTGAGGTGGGACGCAGAGACTTTCAAAAGCAACACCACAGCTCTCACTTTAAATAATATCTCCTAAACTGAGTTCAGAAAGTATCAACTTACCCTACCTTTTTTATTAAAAAAATATTTTATTTATTTATTTTTCTTTCAGAGAGAGAGGGAGGGAGGGAGAAAGAGAGGGAGAGAAACACTGATGTGAGAGAGAAACATCAATCGCTTGTCTCTTGCATGAGCCCTGACCCGGCACTGAAAATGCAACCCGGGCATGTGCCCTGACTGGGAATTGAACCGGTGACCTTTCGCTTTGCGAATGACTCCCAACCAACTGAGCCACACTGTAAGGACGACTCATCCTACTTTTAAAAATCCCAAGAAACTTTCCTTTTGCAGCATGGGGTAGACACACTAGACACCTTGATTACCCTCTTGCTGAAATCAATTAAAAACATTGGATTAAAAAAATCTTTGTAATGGCATCAGTAAGTTATCGCAACAGTAAGGAATACTAAAGACCAAACACTGCTGGAAGTGGGAATCCAGCGAAGTAAACAGAACACTAGAAAATGTGAGTCAGAGTTTGCCTCCAGGGCATTTCCCTGCTTGGTTAACTTTTTAAGCTTTTATTTTATACAAAAGATTAAGTCTAGGGGCTGGCTTAGTGTGGGGAATCTCAGCTCCTCCCCACCCCCATCATATCTCAGTGCCACGGTGACCTCCTGGCCCTCTGCACTTCTCCACAGATTGGAAACACCCCACCCCGTTCCTGCCCCTGATTTAAGGAAATCATCTATCTCAAACCTTGGACCAAATCATGTCTGAGAATTACAACCACATTCCAGGCCTGAGGCAGGTTGCAGATTCAGTTCAGGCTACCTGGGTGGTCTGGAAAACCTCAAGCTAAAAATTCAATGTGGTCCCAAGCTGACTGTACCCCAGGCAGAAGTAAATGCAAACCCTCTCTGGAGGAATTAACCTTCAATGGAGCCGAAAGGAATTCTGCAAAGTTCCAAAAATGTGTAAAAAATTTTCAAAATACACCGGAAAATCAGACTCAGTGAGCAAGAGCCAGGAAGACTGCAGATATTAGAATGATCAGACACAAGATCTGAAACGATGGAAAGGATTAATATGAGTACAGAGCAAGAGACTATAAAATGTGACCAAGCAGCAAATGCAAAAGTGAACTCAGCAGAAAAAGTGGGAAAAAAACTCCCCCAGTGAATGAGTTTAAAGCATATTAGCCCTAGCTGAAGAAAGAATCAAAGGATCATGGGTACAGCTAAAGAGGTACTAAGAGAAAAATGACAGCTTTATATGTTCATATCAGACAAAGAAAAAAATGATCTCTACAGACAAAAGTATAAAAGTTTATTGGGAGACATGAAGTAAGTAGAAAAGTGTTTGTGGACTAGAGGACTGAATATCATAAAAACATCAACTCTCTCCGTATTAATATATGTATTATCTGTGTAACTATGGTCAAAACCCCAACAGGTTTTTAGGGCTTTTTGTTTATTTTAAGAACTTGAAAAACTGAGTCTAAAAATTATGTAAAATTGAAAAAAGGCCAAGAATTGTTCAGAAGGACAGAGTCGGGGGGTGATGATTTGCCAAATATTAAGGTCTACTAAAAGGTATCAACATTAAGACACCGATATAGGGACAGATACATTGACCAGCAGGGAGAGAACAGAGACCAGAACCAGACCCACACCCCGAGGCCCCGACGTGTGGCGGCGTGTGGGGTGGTGGGGACAGGACACCCAGCGCCAAGGCAGCTGGGACAGCAGTGGGTCCATGTGGAGAAAAAGAAGCTGACTCCACACCTCACACCGTGCCTCTAAATGAATTCCTGGTAGAGGGAAGACCCATGTGTGAAAAACAAACCCTGAAAAGATCTGAAAGGGAACATGGAAGAATTCTCTTCATTGCCTCAGGCCACAGAAGGATTTCTTAAAGTAGACACAAAGTGAAAGAACCTTTAACTTCTTTAAAATTAAGATCCTTTCTTTAGCAAAAGGCATAGTAAGCACGTGAAAGAAAACCTACAGAACAGAAGATATTTGTAAAATATTAACCCAAAGAAAGATCTGATCCAGAATCACAATGAACTCTTACAAATAAGGAAAAAACCCCTCCAAAAACAAAAACAAAGCCAAACCACCATAAATCAACAAAAAAACCCCCAACACCTCAGTGAAACTAACGGGGCAAATGGGTGTTCATGGGCAAACCACTTGCTAGGAATTTCACAAAAGAAATCTGAACACTTAAAAATGAGTATATCTGTATTAACCATGCCTTTTTTATTTTCTGTATTCTGACATCTGGGGCCTTGTTGACCCTGGAGGGATGGACTGCCCTTCCCAGGGTCAGCCAATTCCAACAGAAAGGAACCAACTCACCCAGAGTGTGTTTTTCAAACACAATCCAACCAATCCCGAGCCCGCACCCACGTCCCCTCTGGGGTTCTCACATTCTGGGTCACTATCCACCTGTCCCAATAACCTCAGGGCCAGGTACCAGACAAGGAGAGACAGAGCCTATGCCCCAGAGCCTTTCAGGCCTGCTTATCTGGCCTCTCCCGTTCCTGTGCAAACCACAACAAAGGCTCTGGCCCAGCTGCTCCCCCCACCCCTCCTGACAGACCCTGCTGCGGGCGTCCTGTGGCCACCCAAGGTGGGATGTGGTCCTTCCTTTTGGGAACTGTCAGAAACAGCATCTTCAATAGCAATCATCTTCTGGCCTGTTTTCCTTACTATACCCCAAATTTCCTATTAACACACTGTATTTTAAAACATCTTCATCAGTAACCACAGAAACACAAATTAAATCAAGTGTTGATGAACACGCACAACAGAAAGGCTGATACACTGCTGGTGGAACTGTACCCCATTCCAACCACTCTCAGAAAGTTTGGCGTATCTAGTAAAGTTGAAGACACGCTTACTCCTAGGTGGGTCTGTGCCAGAGAAACTCCTGTACATTCGCAGTGGGATGGATCCACGTTCAAGATATTCACAGCAGTGCTGTTTTTAGTGGCACAGATAGAGAACACCCCACGTACTCATCAGTGATGAAACAGATAAGCACAATGAAATACTCTGCAGGAGAAAACCAGATGATCCCAACTGGACGCTACGATGTGGAGGAACCTCTGGAACGTAACACTGAGTGGAAAAAGACAAGGGAAAACATATACAGTATGATTGCACTTACAGAAAGCTCAACACGACAGAAAATGAAACAACAAACCAGGTAAACACACCGACATACAGGGGTCGCCCTTGGGGGTGAGGAAGGCCACGGGATACGGGGAGCGATGGCTTTTTCCTTAAACTTGCTGGTGGTTCCACAGTGTTCACTGTGAGGTTATTCTTCATAACCTGCACACACCTTTTGTGTCTACCGAATCCTTCATTTAAGCAATTCTTTAAAAAGATACAAAGGCTAGTTTTATAACGGCGTGAACCCAGGGCGTACCATCTTCACTGGTGTGGGGCTCCGTGCCAGCATCCTGGTCCACTTCCTCCAGCGTGCCGTGCTCACTGTAGGGGCTGTCGCTGTGGGGCGGAAGTAGAAATCCATGTGAAGCCAATGTGGAAAGAATTTCAAAAGTGACCAATTGCTACTGCAAGGCAACACAGAAGACTTGGAATGGAAGAAGAGTTACTGGGCAGCCTTTGAATGGAATGCTGGAGCCTCCAAGGATTATCTGGTCCTATGGGACTGTGTGTCCTTCGTCTCTGACACAAGGGTCATTTTACAAGTCTGTAAAGACACAGTTAACTTGCAGAAAACTTGTAGTGTTTACAAATAATTCTTATCCATAAAAATGAAAGTGTGTTGAGTTCTAGCAGATTATGATTATTGCCCTATGGATGTGCCAGTTTTTGCAAATTCATTTCAACATTCCTCACTTCATGTAAATTGTTGGCTTTGAATAAAGTGATTTCTGCTTCTAATTGATTGTATTTTTTTCATCATTTCTTGACAGATGTTCACTGTATATTTGTGTGAGAGTTACGATTTTATCCTTCAAAAAAACTTACCCTTTACAGCTACCACCACCTCTCCTGAAATGCATGCTGACAAACGGGACATGCATCGGGCACAAACACAAGCCTGACTTTACTGTAAAAGCACATTTACACTGTTGATGTTGGGTGACATGAGTGACTGCGGCATCGCTGACTCTGTTTGAAATGAGCAGTACCCGTGGGGAGCGCGATGTATGGGGAAAGACGTAGTCAAGCACATGTTACGGCTGCAAGCCTCTTTATTCCGAGGCTTTTACTCTGTAAAAAAGTAGCAGCCACAAAAAGTCTAAGAGTACCACACATCAAATAGTACTGATCAGACATCTACATACTTACTCATTTATCTTCTCAGAGCCAAGCTCAGTCAGTACATAGTTACATGCTCAAGTAAATATTTTTGCACTGAATTTCATGGGTAAAATTGCTGGATATACAATAGAATTGGCGTCTGTCATATTCTGTTGTTAATTTGGAAAGCACTACTTCCAGAAAGAGTCAACTCTCAGTTTTCTTAAGGCATATGACTACACTGTGGTTTAAGATGTTATTGTGGTTTAAGTAAAAAATAAGTGTACCTTTAGTTACTTAAAGTCTTTCAGCTACTTATCCTACTTCTACTTAATCCCTGATAAGGTAAAGGGAAACAGAGAGTTCCCAGGAGGGCGGAGAAGGAAGGCTTAGACATTTCCATTTCCAGCTGCTCCTGCGTCTGCACTGTGCGGGGCAGCTTCTGAGATAGGCTGGGAGGTGGCTCTTGAGTGGGAGGGCTCCTGTGGGTTTTGGAATCAGACAGACCTGGGCCGTCTCCAGTTACCACCAGGCATTGGCCAAGCTCCTGGGTCTCTCTTAACTTACTTGATCGAGTGATTGTGAGGAGTTAAAAGGTCATATGCACTGAGTAGCTGGCATGCGGTAGGGGCTCAAGAAATCATAGCTACTTTTATTGTATATGATTTCCTAGAAGTTGGAACCCATGTATCAAATAGTGAACATACACCTTTTAGGGTTTTCTGTCATTGGTAGTATTCAATTGCCTACGCACTCTCCATTTTTTACCACTTTAATGAAATGTGTCTATACTGCTGTATTAAAAAAAAAGTGATTACCAGAAGGAAAGGGGGTACAGGGAGGTATAAGAGGGTAAAGGGGGGATAAATGGTGATGGGAGGAGATTGGAGTTGGGGTGGTGAACACATAATACAACATACAGATGATGTATTATAGAATTTTATACCTGCAACCTATATAATTGTATTAACCAATGTTGCCACAATAAATTCAAAACAAATAAACAAAAATAAGACATGATAAACTGTTATCCCAAAAATATATTAATATAATAAATTTGCTCAAAATAACCATTACTACAATTGTTTCGAGTAATAGTAGTATGAATAAAAATATATTTGGTTGATAGAGCTTCTTTAAAAATGAGAATTTTGAAACCACTTTATATAGAATTAAAACTATTTCAGAACGAAAATAATATCTGTCAATTCAGTTATCTTTTCCTGATGTAACAGTAAAAATTAAAATAGCTCTATATAATATCAAAACCTTTATTCTCTACAAAAGCATGACAGGGTGGATGCATCTAAAAAGACCGTCCTTGGGGAAAAGGAAGGGAGAAATATGAGTTCTGTAACAAGAAGCCAGCGTTGTCGTGGGTCTAAGCATTCCAACCCACCTCAGGTGTTCCCACTGCTGCTTTTTTTGTCAAATGGAAGCAATGGCAGTTTATATTCAATTCTTTTTGTTAAAAAGCTGATATCTAGAGCCCCGCACAGCGCCCGGGTGTCAGGACCCGGGTCCCACGATGCGGGGAGAGCTCCTCACCCCAGGATTCCAGGCCCTCCCTTGGCCGTCACAGAACTCATGTTGGTGGGGAACCTGGCAATAAACCATTCCACTGAGATCTATTCAAAGTCAGCCCTCCACACAAGGGTTTGAAAAGGAAAGAAAGGGAGGGCGGGAGGAAAGAAGGGTGGGAGGAAGGAAGGGTGGGAGGAAGGAAGGGAGGGAGGAAGGAAGGGAGGAAGTTAGTTGGTATCTATACTTTCATGATTTTTCCAGGGGAGAAGGACCAACATTTTTGAACTTACCAGTAGTCGTCTCCAGCCATACATTTCTCATAAACAGGGCCGTCCAGCTCTTTGGCATCTGGGAAAATAGTCTCATGGTGGATGATGATGGTTTTCACAATTTCATTCACGTGAGCCTGGCAAGACACTTGATCCTGTATTTCTGGGACGGGCATCAATGTTGGGCCAAAGCAAATGGCCAGGTTATAAGGGTCCATCATGTTCTCATCACTGTATTGCGAAAGACTTTGGAAGGAAGCAAGGCGGGGGTTATAAAAGAATAAGGGGGAAAAAAAGAAAGTCGATGTTTCATAAGATACTCCATGTTGTGAAACATAGGGATCTAAAACATTTTCTTTGTTTTTTTGTTATTAGAATAAAACAACACTCCACCCTACTTTAGGTTGGCTCAGCAAACACTGAGGAAAATAAGATTTACAATCCTTCAGCCAGATAGAAACTGAAAGGGAAATGTAAGTCCTGCTTGCTTAATTAAGTGGCATTTTTCAAAGCCAGAAGGGAACTTGAGATAACCTCTACTGCGGTGGGAAGGGGGATCCACTGAGTTCCGTGGGCAAACATCGCAGTCAGGCTCTAAGTGCCGCGCACAGAAATCGGGGAAGGGCAGTAACAACCCCATAAAGCTTTATGGAGACCTTTAAAGTTGTCCTCCCCTACTCAAAAAGATCTCAGACTTCGGTCTTCTCCTATCAGTCTCGAGGAAAGCCTAGAGGAAAACAAAGGGCCTATTCTTTGTAACCACTGAGAGCAAGCAAACGACTCCAAACCCTGGAATTTGCTTTTAGGTAAGAATACCAACACTAAATGAAGAGAAGGGGAAAAGAACCCTCAGTTCTCTCATTCCATTTAAAGCTGGGACACTGCAGACTTTTGGGAGATTTCCAGTTGTCTACTACTAATTTCTAAATTCAATGCAAAGGATATTTGTAAGATATTTTCCACAGGTGACTCAGAACAAGCCAGCTTTTTATGCTGTGTCTAACACAGGAGCAAGGCAGTGCTCCACCCAGAGATGCTATCTTCCAGTGTATAAAATGTCGATCTTGAAATGTAAAATCCCCCTGCACGGATGACAGATGGAAGGAGAAAGAAGATACCAAACTCCCTTTGTGACACGGTGACAGACACAAAGAAACTGAGAAACCACATGACATGACACTTTACCCTCTTTTGGAAATAAGATAGCCTAGAAAGGAGAAAACACAAAAGCATAATTTCCACAGCTAACATATGTCTTTCCCTTCTGCCACTTCTCAAACATACGATCTCTAAAAAAAAAGTTCACAGTAACAGCCAGGCTCACATTACAGACCAGCCTGAAAGTGGATGCGGGGAGGAGGAGGGAGGTTCAGAAGAATGGTCTAATTTTCAAAAGACAAACTTAAGCTCCTTGGGGAAAGTCACAGTTAATCTTTCTGGGTCTTTAAGTCAGTGCTGGCTTAAAAAGCGAAACCTTGACATAAAGATGTTATTTAACTATGTTTTGATTTCACAATTGGAAAAGAATAAACAGATTCTCTTTTCAAAATTCCTATCCCCAGCATCCTGCCATGGGGGCTCAGTCTTGTCCCCGAATGAAGGCAGGTGCAGGGAGCCAGGGGCATCTCTGGGTGGAAATACTGGGAGCAATTCCAGCTGCCTGACCCTTGCCACGCTGGTCATTCTCGTGAGTTAGACTCAGGTTTCGAAAACTTCGTTGATTCACAGGCTGTCTTCCTAGTCTGTTGTGGTTTACTGGTTCACAGTTGGCTCTGTTCAGGTGTGTCAGGAGAATCTGGACGGGACAGCATGGCCGGAGAGGACCCGCAGGAACGCACGGCACTCCGTATTGGGGAACAGGAGGCACCGGCGAGTAAAGGGGAACATGGCCAGCCTTCAGATTTTACAACTGTCTGGGTGACTAGGCTTAATATTTTTTAAAAAATGTTTTTAAAAATTTTCAGTTACAGTGTGCACACAATACTATATTAGTTTGAGGCACACAACATAGTGATTAGACTCAGTAGGCCTATTTCGAGGTGAAAATTTATGGCTTCTATTTAACCTAAACATAGTTTATCCCCACTCCTCTAGATGCTGCTTATTTCCAGTAGTGACTTCTGTACAAATGGGTTCCTTCTGTCGTTTGCGGATGTTTCAGTTCCATTCCGGATGGTTCCCTGCCAGCACTTCCCTAGTGTGAGCTACTTGGTTTCTAGGGTCGGCCCGAGTGGGTGTGACTTCAGGAAGAGTCAACAGGGTTGTATAAAATCCCCATGGCTTTGGAGAACTCAGAACCTCTAGTGAAATGAGAAGAGAGCGTACCCTAATTTTAGGAAGGGAGAAGCCATGCCAGGATGAGAAGGCAAGTCCCCAGTTAACTGCCCCTGGATTTATTTGCAGTCGTTTAACTGAAACACTGAAGAGTAAGGGGACTCTTAGATACAACTTGGGGAAGATATTCTTATAACAGAGCCCCTGTACCAGTACTGAGAATCGAACTGCTTAAGTTAAAAGCAATTTCTTTGAAAATAAGCAGTGATTTTTAAGACTTCTGTTACATTTTAAAAAGAGGTTTTAGAGATAACTTTTGCCTAAAACAGTCTCATTATATTGAATCTGCAGAAATTCTTTTTTGGATATGTGTACAAGGCTCATCTACCATTCCCCTCCTTCCCTGACTACAACATTAAAAATCACAGAAATTTTCTGCAGTGAACAGGTGGCTTACATCATTTTGACAAAAACATTCGTGACGTTAGCTTTGGATGAAAGTCTGAAATACACAGATTTCACCAAAAAGTGTTCTTTTTAGTGATATTTGTATAATTTTGCATTTATGACCAGCGTTTCCATACCTTTCATCTATCACACAATGACCTTGATGTGCTGAGGGAAAAGGTCCCTTCAGTCTGTATTCCATCATGTGGGGCTGTGCTGATAAGTGAAACCCAGCGTGTGTTTTGCAGAATCCAAGAACAAAGACAGCGTTCATAGCTGTGCCAGTACAGTCAAGATGGGCATTTTGGTATCAGGGTACTTACTGATTGAGGAAGGCAAAGAGGTACCTCATCACTATAAGGACCGACCTGGGCAAGGTCAGGAGGAGCTTGCGGATGTGAAGAGCCCTCTCATAGAGATTATCGACTCCTGCGGACAGAAGCGGACATGGTCAGGATCCTTTCTCTTGCCACATTCAACACACAGCGCGACAGGACCAAATTTTACATGTGAACATAAGCAGTCCCGTACCCTTGGGTGAGATGGAACCATAACCAGCAGAGGGAACAAGTGACCGGTCCGGGTGTAACACCATTGCTGAAGGCTTCTCCTCTGACCCACCCTGTGTCCTCTGATTTCCATGGTCTCGGACTTGAGCAACTCAAGAGTCTTCTAGGTTTAAACATAATTTTTCACTTGCTGCTATTTCTAGATTTTGCATTTGATATGGTTTCAACTCATTTTTTGCTTCATGTTAACTAAAATAGCTTTGGGGGATGTTCTCCTTCACCCTATTATTCATGGATTTGTCATATATTTATTTTTCTATTACTATGATTCAGGCAGTTCCTTCCCTGAAACTACCATAGTATTTTATTTATATGATTTTTACCTTGCATTATACTATTCCATCAATTTTTTAAACAAAATATTTTAGGAGAGCCCACCTGGTTTCAAGCACTGAGTTAGGCATTAGGAGTACATCAGTGATAGGGTTCCTGCTCTCACAGGACGTACACCCTGGTGTTCCCAGCTATTTATTCCCTTATCCTGCCCTCTCTGTAGGATGGCGAGCTCTCTGAAGAGATGGGTGTCTGGGGCTTTCTAGTATCATTTTACCTCTTTACTAGGAATACACATTGTCCAAAGCATCTCAGTATTACAGTGCTTACGATCAACAGCAAAAAGGTTACCGTTAATAATACATTATCTGCATAATGGTCTGTATTTTACAATGTATTTTCACATGCATTGTCTAATTTAATGTGGAAAACAATACTGTGTGGTGGGTATGGCAGGCACTGTCATCCCAACACAATGGACTGGGAAAATGAGAACTGGGGGAGTGGCTTATCCAATGTCAGCTGACTAGAGGGGTGGAGCTGGGACTAGAACCTGTTTTATGTTTCCCAACTCTGGTTGTCTTGCTTGGATTTCAAAATATCTTTATGAAGCATAGCTTTGAACACATCCAATAAGCATACATTTCAGAAAAAATTTCAAAAGCATTTTTAAAGCTTACTATAATTTCATATTACTACGTTTATTCTTAATTGCTCTTGGGATATTCATGTATCCTACTTGAAAGACTTTAGCTTCTGACAGTATAGCCAACTGAGTCTCTTCC
Source organism: Desmodus rotundus (assembly GCF_022682495.2). Classification (NCBI taxonomy): domain Eukaryota; kingdom Metazoa; phylum Chordata; class Mammalia; order Chiroptera; family Phyllostomidae; genus Desmodus; species Desmodus rotundus. The sequence goes on from NC_071389.1 coordinate 142,763,761, forward strand.
CACTTCTCAGGAGATTTCTTTTTTTTTTTTTTTAAACCTTCTCGCATCCACAAATGAAGTTATCACCCCCCAAGGATCTCTACCTGGTTCTCTTTAGCGGCAACCTCATCCAGCTTCAAGGTTAGGGTACCACTCGTATGGAGAGTCGGTTATCTCAGCTTCATTTTTCTCACTCGTGTGGGACATAGTGACCCTTGTTGTTTCTACCCCCTGAATATGTCTCAAAGACACTTCCTAGTTGAAATCTTTATTATTTCTACTGGACCATCATAATACTCTAACTCAGTTTCCTATTCTAATTCTTCTTAAACCTGTGGTCTCCACCTTGACTTGGAATCACATGGGGAGATTTTTAAAATGCTGATGCCCAAGATTCTTCTATGCAGCCAAGACTGAGAGCCACTGCCTCACTTGTGCCAAGCTCAGGTCCCCAGAATCTCAAGGGCTGACCCTACCTACTTCCCACTTATCAAACTACCCAGTTACCTAGGCATTTTATTTTTCTCTCTGTACGGCTGGAAAAGTGAACAGTGTGTTAGGAATGTTCTCATTGAACCAATGATGAGTTCACGAAACAACGAATAATTGATCATGATCCTTGGGACAAATCGCCTCCATTCCCACCGTTGAGTATGCCACGGCTGCAACTACTGCTGTCAACTTTCAGAAAATGGGATTTCGGAAACTCTAATCAGAATGGAAGTAAAACTTGGTCATCCAATTAACATTCCTACGACACTTTAAATTTTTCAACATCAACCTATAATTAATAATAATGTGATTTCAGGAATATTGAAATAAATACATTTATATCCTGCCTTTTAATTTGTGAAGTATTTCAGAATGAGAAAAGATGTAATGCTACGAACAATGTAGGTTAGGGGCACATCTGTTGAATTTAAGTACTTTGTTTAATTTACTTTCCACAAAATGATCTTGAATTTTTTTTTCTGAAAAGAGGGAATAAGAGGCTTTAATAAAAGTTACTAAACAAGAATGTAAGTTTACTCAGGCCACAAGAACTCAACAATGAAGTTTACCATCATTTCCACCTAGTTCAGCCCCAGTGTCCCAGTAGGACCAAAACACACCCCAGAGTCACCTGTTTGTCTCCCGAGACACCGTCGTGGGCCACTTGGCAAACCCACGCGGGCAGAGAGAGGAAGTGAAATACCGACAGATGCAGTACTGTGCAGCTCCCTGAGAGTTTTGTGGGGAGGGCAGGAGGGGGTTATTTTGCATCTATAAATACTAATATTTAAGAATAGCTAGATTACTGTTTCATATCTGAAATTAAATCATTAAAAGGTTATTACCTGAAATAACCGATATTTTTAAAGAAAGAAAAAGAAGATAATAACATGAACAGTAAAAATGACAGCAAACTCACAGTTATTAACAACCACACCTAAAATGAAAACAAAAGCAAACTAAGCAAACAACTAGAATAGGAAAAGAATCATAGAAATGGAGATCACATGAAGGGTTATCAACAGGGGAGTGGGAGGGGGAGAGAGGGGGGAAAGGTACAGAGAATAAGTAGCATAAATGGTAGGTAGAAATAGACAGGGGGAGGGTAAGAATAGTGTAGGAAATGAAGAAGCCAAAGAACTTATAAGTACAACCCATGGGCATGAACTATAAGGGGGGAATGTGGGAGGGAGGGGGTGTGCAGGATGGAGTGGAGTGAAGGGGGTGAAATGGGACAACTGTAGTAGCATAATCAAGAAATATATTTAAAAAAAAAGAAATGACTATTGTTCTTTTCAGTTAACGATAAAAAGATAATTTAGCACACCTCTATCTAGGAAGTCTGCCTCAACAAACAAGCAAAATCTCTCAAAGGTGAAATTATATATATAATGATCCATTCTTAAACGTATACATTGAAAAAAAGAAGAGTGTACATTGAGATTTACTAGCATTTATTCCCTTGGTCATTAAAAATTATGTGTGCATAAATGATTTTACATTCATGCCTCAAAACCAAGCAGTCACAAAGTTCAACATATTAATGTAAATAATAAACTATAAAGATGAATTGTCTCATTAATGGTCCCCTGAATGGCAATATCTTCTATTCTTTTCCAGCCACTTAAAGAACTATATAAGGGTTATAGTTTAAAACAAAATAACAACATAAAACTCCTGCCGTTGTTTACGGAGGATCTGGGAGTGTTTCAAGAGTTGAGTGTGCTGCTTCTCTAAGCTAATCCTCAACGTAAGGTTACAGTCAACTACCAGCTAGAGGGCCTTAGCAGCTGAAAACTAGCTTTGAGGTCTTAAAGAAAAAAAGAAAAGGAGAGGAAAGAATGCAAAAGGAACCAGTTGTAATGCATTATTGATCTTTAATCTTTGTCCAATCCCCTAGGATGCAAGTCATTTTCAGGCTAGAAGAGGACACAGGCATTACTTTCAAGGGGCTTAATGTGATTTCAAGGTCCTCTAGTTTCTGTCTCTCAGTTCTAAATTTAGTTCCCCTACCCCATAAAGACAGTTTCTAATTTTATTTTAAAAGAATTGGGGCAACAAATATTTACATACCAATTCCATACCACCATTATTCATAATAGCCAGGAGGAAGAACAGCCTATATGTTCATTGATGGACAGATGGAATATATAGTTGATAAAATATTATTCACCCTTAAAAAAGGAATGACATTCTTATATACACTACAAACTGAATAAACCTTGAAGACATTAGGCTAAGTGAAATAAGCCAGACACAAAAAGACAAGTATTGTATGATTCTACTTATACAATGTATCTAGAATAGATTCATCAAGACAGAAAACAGAATGGTGCTTGACAGAGATTAGGAGAAGGGAGAAATAGATAGTTTTTGCTTAATGGATACAAAGTTTCAACCTGGGATAACAAAAAATACCTGGAGATGAATGGTTTAATGCCCCTAAACTGTACATAAAGACAGTTAAAATGATACATTTTTATGGTATGGTATATTTTAGCACAATTAAAAATAAAGGATTGGGAAAGGGTGCTGTGAGATGCAAATGAAAGATTCAGGAGAGAAAAGCAACAGGAATGAGAAACACGTGGCACCAAAAAGACTAGCTAAAGCGAAGTGAGTAGGCATACATTCTCTGCACCACCGTAAACACAAATCAAAGCAAACCAGCGTGGCTGGCGCCCCTGAATTAGCAGCTAATCTCTCTGTCGCAAAGACGTCAGACCACGATGGCTGTGAGCAGGACTCAGGCATTACCTGACTGGTTGCTCAACAGGCTTGCAGCGTGCACCCCTCAGCAGTCTTACTCTGGCACGGATGACTCATTTAGTCTCCCGAGTCCAGGTTGCTAAGGACACTGATTAATGAGAATTCCTAGCTGGCTGTGAGTGTGGCAATTCAGGTCTTTCATAATTTTAAACTGCATGAAAAGATGGATCTTTTCTTCCCTCCAGGAAAGTTGTCAGTGAGGAAAACCAGTGGTTCACTTGAATTTCCTTTATGCTGGGCTTTGTTTCCACAATTCAGATCTTATGTAATTAGGTAAAAGTAGCATTCATCCAATCTTGGTCACGTGCTCCAAGCTCTGCGGGCTAATTTATGTTCCTTTTCTAGCACGGCAAGGTTCCCATGTCAAAATCCTAACTTCCCAGCATGGGGCTTTGACAGCTCTGTGTAAATGCGTGTGAGAGATTCCCCACAAAGCACAAGATACTTCAGAAAATGGCAAAAAGTTCAAATGGCCTTTACTGGGAAGTACCAGTTCTGTGGCACTGCTTGCTTGCATAAATATTGGTTTGTCAGAAGACAAATAAGAAATCACAAGATGCAAATTTAACCTCAGGTATGAAGACAGAGAAGGAAATTAATGGCCACCTTTAAAATGGTTTATTTAAGAGCTAGCACGTAAGTATTTCTGAGTTCTATAGCCCCCAAAGCAGTATTCAATGTGAATTTAATAGGCTGGGGCAGTTAGGTTCACTGTTACGCTCTAACAATATCAAGGAATTAAATAATTTTTGTATATAATAGTGAAAAAAACAGAGAGATGTTCTAGTACATCTGGATGGATCTTAGCCTGGTCTTGAGATGAGATACCAGCTGCTGTTCTAGATAAGAAAGGAAATGCTAGCAACTGTCACTAACTATTCATAGATCGACTTTTGTGAACTAAGCCATTGTGTGTGTTCTTTCCTAGTGAATTACTAACACTGTAAAAATATATAATGTTTCTCCTTCTGCTGAATTGTCATATTAGAGTAAGTAAAGAAACTGAGTCTTAGCCTAGGAAGCTTTATCTATTCAGTTCAGATACTAAGCCTAGAAAACATTATTAAGCATAAAAGAAAATTATTATAATGTATGAGTTCAGACAGAAAACTACCACGTTTGCAATAAAGCTGAAATAATTTTTAGTAACAAAAACATACACTAGAGTACTAGAAAAAGAATTCAAAAGCTTTTTTTCATGAAAAAATTAAAATGAGCAAATAGATTTATGTACTAAGAGGCTCATCATAGTATTTTATATCATTGTAAAATCACTGAAAACAACGTAAATTTCTAAAACTAAGGAATTTGTTATAATAAAAACATTATATGGCAACTAAAATCTATATTTTGAAAATATTTACTTATATGGGAAAATGTTAATAATATCATTAAATTTAGAAAGTGGTTTATAAAGAACAATATAGTATGATAAAATTTTTAATGACAGATTTCTTGAGATATAATTTATATATCATATAACTCACACATTTAAAGTGTACAGTACAAGAAATCCAAGATGGCAGAGGAGTAAGTGGAAGCTACATTAACCTTTTCCAGGACCAAATGAGTTACAACTAAATTGTAGAGAAATCATCCTGAATAAAAAACTGAACAGTAGATGGGAGAAGCCTTATAACCACGGGCAGACAGAAGAAACCACTTCACCACCAAGTGACTGGTAGGGAGTGTGCAGGAGCTGCGAGAGGGCTGGCTGGGCTCCCATGGGCAGCAGCTGAAGCTCTGCAGGGAATTTCAGCAGCCAGAGTTGGAGGTTCCCCCTGAGAAGTGTGGAGTCTATACTCCAACAAGGGCTCCCCAGCCTACAGCACCAGAACCGTAAAGGATGGTCATTACTGATGACATCCAGTAATGAAAAGCAGCATAATTTCTGTCTGCCAGGGAGAGATGGCTGCAGACACTGAGAACATCTTAAAGGGTCAATGCACAAAATTTCTTTTGCAGTCACTCTGGGCTCCAGCAGAGGGAGGGCAGAGTAGACTAGAGACACTTGAGGAGAGTCTGGGGTTGGTGACTCTGGGGGAGAGAACTGAAGGAACAGCCACCGGGATCCCTGTGCTGAGTCATTCCCCACCCTTCAGAAACCATCTTTCTCAGGCAGATTCCTCTCCAAGTGGCATCAACCTGAAGGGAGGCAACAGCCCTGCCTGCAGGGATTATTCTGCTCTGTGATGCTTAAGCCTGGTTGCTGATTACAACTTAAGGCTATGTTTCTGATCCGTTTAACAATTAAGGCTGAAAATACAAAGAAGCAGCCAAAATGAGAAGACAAGAAACAGGCCCCAAATAAAAGAACAAGAGAATTCTCCAGAAGAAGAACTAGATGAAATGGAGGCAAGCAATTTATCAGATAGAGAGTTTAGAGTAATGATTATAAGGAAAATGAACAGCATGAAAAAAGACAGAACCACAAAAAATGACCAGTCAGAAACAGAGAATGCAATATCTGAAATAAAAAACACATTGGGAGGAATAAACAGTAGGTCTGATGAAGCAGAGGATTGCATCAGTGTTTTGGAGGATAAGGCAGAATAAAACACCCAGGCAGAGCAGCAAAAAGAAAAAAGAATTAAAAAAATGAGGAGAGCTTAAGAAACATTTTGGACAACATGAAGCAGAACAATGTCCACATCATCGGAATACCAGAAGGAGAAGATAGTGAACAAGGATCGAGAACCTATTTGAAGAAATACTGACCGAAAAATTCCCTAATCCAGTGAAGGAAAAAGACACACAAGTCCAGGAAGCTCAGAAAGTCCCCAACAAGTCTGACCCAAAGAGGCTTATACCAAGACACATCATAATTAAAATGACGACGACAGAATCCTAAAAGCTGTAAGAGAAAAAAGCAGGTAGTTACCTACAAGGGAGCACCAGTTAGACTGTTACCTGATTTCTCAACAGAAACATTTCAGGACAGAAGGGAATGGCGAAATATTCAAGGTGATGAAAAGCAAGGACCTACAACAAGGTTAGTTTACCCAGCAAGGCTATCATTTAAAATTGAGAGAGAAATAAGGAGCTTCCCAGATGAGAAAAAGCTAAAGGGGTCTGTTAACACCAAACCAGTACTACAACAAATGTTAAAGGGCTTGCTTTAAGAAGAAGAAGAAAAAGAGAAAGAAAGAAAAAGGAAAATAGTCAAACAACAAAATGGCACTAAATATGTATCTATCAATAATAACCTTAAATGTAAATGGCTTAAATTCTCCAACCAAAAGACACAGGGTAACTGAATGGATAAGAAAGTAAGTCCCATATCTATGCTGCCTCCAAGAGACCCATCTCAGATCAAAAGATACACAGACTAAAAGTAAAGGCATGGAAAAAGACAGTTCATTCAAATGGAAAGGAAAAAAAAAAAGCTGGGGTAGCAGTACTTATATCCAACAAAACAGACTTTAAAAACAATGCAAGAGTAAGAGACAAAGGACACTACATAATGAAAAAGGGAACAATCCAACAAGAGGATATAACCCTAGTAAATATTTACACACCCAACAAAGGAGCACCTAAATTTCTGAAGCAAATATTGATGGACAGAAAGGGAGAGATTGACAGAAATATATGGTCAGGATTTTGACACTCCATTGACTTCAATAGATATATTTTCCAGGCAGAAAACCAACAAGGAGACAGTGGTGTTAAATGACACACTAAATCAAGTGGATTTATTTGATATCTTCAGAGCATTTCACTCCAAAGCAGCAGAATATACATACTTTTCTAGTGCACATGGAACGTTTTCTAGGACAGACCATGTTAGGACACAAAACTAGTCTCAATACATTTAAGAAGATGGAAATCATGTCAGGGATATTCTCTGACCACAATGCTATGAAACTAGAAATCAATCACAAGAACACTGAAAAACACACACACAGATATGGAAGCTAAATAACATGTTATTAACAAATGAATGGGTCAACAATGAGATCAAGGAAGAAATCAAAAGAGGACTTATGGCCAAGATGGAGGCATAGGTGGATACACTTTGCCTCTTTGCAGAACCAAAAAAAGAACAACAACAAATTTAAAAACAAAAAATAACCAGAACTGCCAGAAAATCGAACTGTATAGAAGTCCGACAACCAAGGTGTTAAAGAAGAAATATTCATGCAGACAGGCAGGATGGGTGGAGACAGGCAGCTGGGGTGGAGAGGATGTGTGGCAAGGTGGCAGCTGGTGGACCAGACCAGGGCAGGCAATGCTGTGGCTGGCAGACTGGGCGGTCCCACATTTGCATGCAGGAACTACTGGGGAGCAAGACAGACCACGCAACCCAGGGTTCCAGCATGGGGAAATAAAGCCTCAAAACCTGTGACATGAAAAACCTGTGGGGGTTGAGGTGGCAGGAGAAACTTCCAGCCTCACGGGATAGTTCGTTGCAGAGACCCACAGGATCCTAGAACGTACCAAAACCACCCACCCAGGAATCAGCACCAGAAGGGTCCAATTTGCTTGTGGGAAGTGAAGGAAGTGACTGAAAGCTGACGGAGAGCTGAGCAAGCAACATTGTTCCCTCTTGGACCCCTCCCCCACAAACAGGGCCACAATGCAGCGATGTGGGTTGCCCCATCCTCTTGAATACCTAAGGCTCTGCCCCTTGACATACAACAGGCACACCAAGACAAAAAAAATGGCCCAAATGAAAGAACAGATCAAAGCTCCAGAAAAAATACAACTAAGCGATGAAGAGATAGCCAACTTATCAGATGCAGAGTTCAAAACACTGGTTATCAGGATGCTAACAGAAATGGTTGAGGATGGTCGCAAAATAGAGGAAAAAGTGAAGGCTGTGCAAAGTAAAATAAAAAGAACCAACAGTGAAGGGAAGGAAACCAGGACTAAAATCAATGATTTGGAGCAGAAGGAAGAAATACATATTCAACCAGAATAGAATGAAGAAAGAAGAATTCAAAAAAATGAGAAGAGGCTTAGGAGCCTCTGGGACAACTTTAAACATTCCAAAATCCAAATCATAGGGGTGCCAGAAAGAGAAGAGGAAGACCAAGAAGTTGAAAACTTATTTGAAAACATAATGAAGGAGAACTTCCCCAAACTGGTATAGACTCCAGGAAGTCCAGGAAGCTCAGAGAGTCCGAAACAAGTGGACCCAAGGAAGCACACACCAAGGCACATCATAACTACATTAGCCAAGATCAAAGATAAGGAGAGAATCTTAAAAGCAGCAAGAGAAAAGGAGACAGTTACCTACAAAGGAGTTCGCACAAGACAGTTACCTATAAAGGAGTTCTCAAAAGAAAACTTGCAGGCAAGAAGGGGCTAGAAAGAAGTATTTGAAGTCATGAAAGGCAAGGACCTACAACCAAGATTACTCTATCCAGCAAAGCTATCATTTAGAATAGAAGGGTAGATAAAGTGCTTCCCAGATAAGGTCAAGTTAAAGGTGTTCATCATCACCAAACCATTATTGTATGAAATGTTAACAGGACTTATCTAAGAAAAAGAAGAAGATCAAAAATATGAACAGTAAAATGACAACAAATTCCCATCTACCAACCAAACCTAAAAAAACAAAAATTAACTAAGCAAACAACTAGAACAGGAACAGATTAACAGAAATAGAGATCACAGGAAGGGTTATAAGGGGGAGGTGGAGGGAGAAGAATGTGGGAAGACACAGGGAATAAGCATAAATGGTAGGTACAAAATAGACAGGGGGAGGTTAAGAATAGTATGGGAAATGGAAAAGCCGAAGAACTTACATGTATGACCCATGGACATGAACTAAGGTGGAGGAATGATGATGGGAGAGGGTTACAGGGAAGAGGAGAATAAAGGGGAGAAGAAAACGGGACAACGCTAATAGCATAATCAGTAAAATATATTGAAAAAAAAGAAATCAAAAGATACCTTGAAAGAAATGAAAATGAGGACACAACAATCCAAAATCTGGGGGGCACTGGGAAAGCGATCGTAAGAGGGTAATTCATTGCATTACAGGCATATTGTGTGCCAAAAAAAAAGTTCAAATAAACAATCTAACTTCATATTTAAGGGGATTTGAAAAGGAATAACAAAGTCCAAAGTGAACAGAAGGAAGGAAATAATAAAGATAAGAGCAGAAATAAATGAAATAGAGCCTAAAGAAATACAAAGGAGCAATGAATCCAAGAGCTGCTTCTTTGAAAAGATAAACAAGACTGAGAAACCTTTACCCAGACTCATCAAGAAAAAAGAGAAAGGATCCAAATAAATAAAATCAGAAATGAAAGAGGAGAAATAACAATCAACACTACAGAAATACAAAGGGCTGTAATAAAATATTATGAATAACCATATGCCATCACTAGACAACCTGGACAAAATGGATAAATTCCTAGAAACACATAATCTTCCAAAACTAAATCAGGAAAAATCAGAGAATCTGAATAGACAGATTATACCTAGTGAACCTGAAGCAATAATAATAAAAATCCTCAACAACAAAAGCCCAGGACTGGATGGCCTCACAGGTGAATTATACCAAACATCCCAAGAGGAAATAACATGTCTCCTTTAAACTATTTTGTAAAATTCAGGAGGAGGGAAGGCTCCCAAACTCATTTTATGAGGCCAGCATTACCCTAATTCCAAAACCAGATAAAGACATTACAAAGAAAGAAAAATTTAGGCCAATATCCCTCATGAACATAGATGCTAAAATCCTCTACACAATATTAGTAAACTGAATACAGCAATGCATCAAAGAGATCATACACCATGATCAAGTGGTATTTATTCTGGGAATGCAAGGTTGGTACAATATTCGTAAATCAAAAATTGTGATTCACCACATAAACAAAATGAAGGATAAAAACCACATGATCATATCAATAGATGCATAAAATCCAGCACCCATTTATCATAAAAATACTCAGCAAAGTGACATTACTGGGACTATACATAAACATAATAAAGGCCATATATGACAACAAACAAAACCCACTGCCAGCATCATACTCAATGGGCAAAAACTACAAATGTTTCCATTAAGATCGGGAACAGACAGGGATGTCCGCTTTCACCTCTCTTATCCAACACAGTACTGGAAGTCCTAGTCACAGCAATCAGACAAGAAGAAGAATTAAAGGCATCCAAATTAGAACGGAAGAAGTGAAACTGTCTTTACTTGTAGATGACATGATACTGTACATGGAGAATCTCAAAAACTCCATGAAGAAACTTCTAGAACTGATAAATGAATTCAGCAAAGTAGCAGGATACAAAATTAGTATCCAGAAATCAGTCACATTTTTATGGCTGATTACATCATACCAAAAACGAACTACCAGAAAGGGAAACTAAGAAAACAATCCCATTCACGATTGCTACAGAAATAATAAAATACCTAGGAATAAACCTAATCAAGGATTTAAAAGACCTGTACTTGGAAAATTATAAGACACTGAAGAAAGAATTTGAAGGAGATACAAATAAGTGGAAGCACATACTGTGTTCATGGACAGGAAGAATTAACATCATTAAAATGTCCATGCTACCCAAAGCAATCTATAGTTTCAATGCAATTCCTATTAAGATTCCAGTGACGTATTTCACTGCACTAGAACAAATATTTCAAAACTATGTGAAACCACGAAAGAGCCTGCATAGCAACAGTGATCCTGAGAAAAAATAAGTTGGAGGAATCATGCTATCTAATATGAAACTATACTATAAGGCCATAAGTAATCAAAACAGCATGGTACTGGCGTAAATACAGACACATAGATCAACAGAACAGAATAAAGAGATATTCCTACATATCCAGAGATATTTATCCAGAAATAAACCTACACCTTTATAGTCAATTGATATTCGACAGAGGAAGCAAGCACATACAATGGGCTAAAGATAATTTGTTTAATAAATGGTGTTGGGAAAATTGGACAGACATATGCAGAAAAATGAAACTAGATCACCTTCTTATACGACATACATGAGTAAATTAAAAATGGATCAAAGACTCAAATGTTAGACCCCAAACCATAAAAAGCATAGAAGAGAGCAAAATCTTGGACATTGCTGGTAGCAATGTTTTATCGGATATACCTCCCCAGGCAAGGGAAACAAAAGAAAAAATAAACAAATGGAACTACATCAAACTAAAAAATATTTTGTACAGCAAAGAAAGTCATCAACAAAATAAAAAGACAACCCACAGAATGGGAGAACATATTCGCTGATATATCTGATAAGGGGTTAATATCCAAACTCAATAAAGAATTTACAAAGATGTACACCAAGAAAACAAAAATCCAATAAAAAAATGGGCAAAGGATCTGAATAGACATTTCTCCAAAGAGGACAGATGGCCAACAGACATATGAAAAGATGTTCAATATCACTAATCAGAGAAATGCAAATTAAGACCACAATGAGATATCATCTCACACCTGTCATATTGGCTATCATCAATATATCAACTAACAACAAGTACTGATGAGGATGTGGAGAAAGGGAAACCCTTTTGCATTGTTGGTGGGAATGCAAAGTGGTGCAGCCACTGTGGAAAACAGTATGGAGATACCTCAAAAAATTAAAAATGAATCTGCCTTTTGACCTAGCAATCACACTCCTGGGAATGTATCCAAAGGAACCCAAAATACCAAGTCAAAAGAACATAAGCACCCCTATGTTCATTGCAGCATTATTTATAAATGCCAAGATATGGAAGTAGCCTGAGTGTCCATCAGTAGATGAGTGGATAAAACAACTATGGGACATTTACACAATGGAATGCTACTTGGCTGTAAAAAACGAGAAAATTTTACCCTGTGTGACAGTATGAATGGGCCTGGAGAACATTATGCTAAGTGAAATAAGCCAGTCAGAGAAAGACAAATACCATAAGATTTCACTCATATGTGGAATCGAATGAACAAACTGAACTAACAAGGAAAATGGGGACAGATTCATAGACGGAGAGCAGGATGGCAGCTGGTGCAGCGCAGAGGCCAGGGGGTGGAGGGATTGAACAATAAGGAGAAAGGACTCATGGACACAGACAACAGTGTGGTCATTGCTGGGGGGAGGGGGCATAAGGGGACTAAGTAGTAACAGAAATAAATTCAATAAAGATTAAATACAAAAATAAGGCATACAATTCAATGGTTTTAGTATGTTCACAAGTGACCAATCATTACCTCCATCAATTTCAGAACATCTGATGACCTCAAAAAGAAATCTCACATCCATTAGCAGCCGTTTGACATGATACAATTTTTATTAAAAGTATGTGACTGTGGTATATACATATAATGGAGTATTATTTGTCAATAAAATAAAGTACTAATAAATGCTACAACATGGAGGAACCTTAAGACATTATGCTACGTGAATGAAGCCAGCCACAAAAGATAACATATTATATAATTTCACTTCTGTGAAATGGCCAGAATAGGTAAATTTATAGATAGAAAACAGATTAGTAGTCACCCAGTCCTGAGGCAGGTGGTGGTTATGAGTAAATGGGAAGTTTTTTAATGGATGAATTTTATGGTATGAGAATTATATCTCAAAAAGGTGCTTTTAAAAGTGTATAGGTATATGTATAGAAAAAAAGCTGGAAAGACATTAAAAAGCTGAATATTATCTTTTTGTAGAGGAATTATAGGTGATTTGTTTTTCTAGTGTATTTTCTTATTTTTCTACAGTGATCACATATTAACAGTACAATAAACAACTGCTTTTTAAAAAGCACTGATTGACTATTTGATAATTTTAATGAATTATTATTTTTTAGGTATGATAATGGTATTGTGGCTATGTTGTACATATAAAAAAAAAGAGAAAAGAATCCTCATCTTCCAGAGATATATACATACAGGTGAAGTAATATGATGTCAGAGGGCTGAAAGGGTATAGGGGCGATAATTTTGTCCAAGAAATGAAAATTGTTAAAGCTAGGCGACAATTTATACTGGGGTTCATTATTTTTTTCTGTATCCTTTTGTAAATGTTTGAAATTCTCTACAGTAAAAAAGTCAAAAAGAAGGTCGATTCTGAACACAATGGACAGCACAGTTCTACTTTGGTTTAAAAAAAAAGTTGAGTGTGCTCATGGATAGAAAAAGAGCAGAAGAAAACGTGACAATGTGCATGCACACCAATGATTCTCTTTGGGAAGTGGCATCATGCATGACGGTATTTTCATCTACAGGCTCTTCTTTGTGTATTTTTCAAATGTTCTGCAAGGACCGTGCTGATTTTGTGATAGGTAAAGAAATCACCCCCTAACAATGTTTCCTCATGTCCAGAGCAGTCACCTAAATAGCAACACATAATGCAGAGTGAAGTGCAAACGTTTCGTCTGGGCTCTCAGCCCTCAGCCAGCCAGGAGAGACCGCGAACTGCTCGAGCAGCTCTCCTAAGCAAGGCACTTGGACTTTTGCCCTGGGCGATCTCAGAGCCACACTACACAGACATTCTAGAAGCTGCCCAGACTGTGTGGGCACAGCCATTCACAAAACCATTCATAAGGGGGATGGTTTAAAAAAAAGAGTCAACCCTTGGGTGAGGAACTGAGATGCCACCAAGTTTGCCACTTCGAATTTAGACCGCATTTGAGTTCACCAGGTCTTGAGACAAGCAATTTTTAAAAAGAAATTTGCAGTGAACTGGAAAGTGAGTAGTGCACACTGAACGGAAAAGAAAGAGAATGCTAAGACCAATCGTCTTTTACTGTCAATACATATGCTGCCAGCTTCCAAAGAATATGGTATTTAGGGGCATAAAAATGGCCTGACAACAACTCATCATAAAAAAAACTTTCTCCAAACAATCCAAAACTAGGTAAACAAAAAAGTAAGAGGTGCTCCAGAGGTTTACGTAAACTCTTAGAAAAGATGAAAGGGGAAGATTTTTTTATACAAAATAACCGCCACATGCAATTACCTTACTAGGGAAGGTTAAAGGCGATTATGGCGATTCCAGGAGAATATGACAGGATAAAAAGTATTGATCTCCACAAGAGCTCTCTCCCCCACAATTTCTAAATCTCTGTGCTTCTATCATGTACTAACTTACATTGCCCTTATTTGTAAGTATCTTATCTTCCCTACTAGATTTTTAGCCTGTTGAATGCAAAAATCAAGTCTCTGAGTCTCTAGAAAGTTTTGCACATTGTAGTCAATTAATCAATCATTCAAATCATCAAAAGTATGTAATATCAATGAGAGAAAATAATGATGAAGGACATATACCATTCTCAAAGATTTTATTGAAAATCCAGGAAAACTACAGATACGTCATGGTCACATCAGTAAGAAAAAATGCTTACCTAGAGATAAGTCAGTAATAGCCAGAAAGTCCCTCTTTTTAAGAGATTAGATTTTGGAAGAAAAGGAGTTGTGATATATAGTGCCATCACTTGTCCTTGAAACTACCCTATTCTGCAAAACTGTGTCCTAAAAATATGAGAACTTATAGGTAAAAGCAGGGTTGGGACAGACTGCTGAACACCTATGAAAGGCTGTAACTAGAGCATAACAAAAACATTAGCAATACTGCTTAAATGACTAGCACAGTTAGATGCCTGCTGGTGTGTGCACCCAGCGTCCTTACCAACCCCAAGCCCCAGGGCTCCTGCCTCTTTGAGAAGGAGGTCCTGAAGGGTTTTCCTTTCCAACAGAGACTATTTTCATAACGCTTAACCCGAGGATTATTAACCCACTGAATTTCACTGATTCCTTCCATTGTTTTAGTCAACACAGGGATACATGTCTTTGCAGCTTCTTTGTTTGCACTTGCAGCATTACAGGTAAGGCACTGCTTGCACGAAAGAAAGATATTTATGGAGATTTCCCATTTTTTCCTTAAGTCTTTGTAGATTGCTAAGCCTAACTCTTTAAGTGTGGATAACTTGTCTTTGATTGTTACAAAACATTTAATATACTGGACAAAGTCATGCTGGAACCAACACAACTTTTGGCTTATACTAACATCATTTCCAAATGCATGAAGTAATTATGTAAAAAACCCCCAACACTCCACATGTTTAGGGTAATGAACAAACTGGTAAGTGGCTAACCCAGGTATTGGCATCTGTGACCCAAGTTTATAGTAGGAGTAGTTGTAATAGCTGTAATGATGACAGCTAGTAACACTTATTGAGGCTTACTATGTGCCAGGCACGGATTGTCTCATTCATTCTTCACACAGACTCCATGAAGTAGATAAAGAAACAGATATTCAGTAAGATATAAACAGATATTAATTTCTGTCCAAGATTGCAGAACTGATAAGTGGTAAACATCTAGGATTTGAACCTAGCTGTTTCTGGCTCAGTGGCTTCAGCTTTTAATAACCACAGTGAAATAGTATTTCTCATCCAACAAAACTGAAATAATTTTACAATAGTAACCGACAGTGTAGCCCAATGTTCTTTATCCAATTGCTACATGTATTAACATTGATATGATGTATGTACCTAGAAAACCTCTAAGCATTGTAGAGTGCTTATTATTTTTCCAGATTTCAGCTTCTGGCCGTGATGTGAGGGAAATCTTTGGACATGGCCAGAAGAGAATTCCAGAAGTGTGACACCTCGTTTTCAGTTCTTTCCAGCTGGGTCAGAGGCCCACTGAGATGAGTCAGATTAGGCAAGGGCCTTGGAATGGACACAGACACACTTCTGAATTCCACACAAGACATCGGACTGTATGGGCTGGGAGTGAAGGTAATTATGACCAGGAACTTCACGCCCAGCGAGAGCCAGGACTTTCGGTATGGGTGCCGACAAAAGAATTTTGGTGGAATTTGGCTCTTCATTTCATTTACATTTGATTTAATAACCGTGAATTATGCACTTACTATGTGCCTGGAATTTAACTATGCCAAGTGTTGGAACTACAAAGCTGAGTAATTCATCAAGACCCCTTGGGCCTATGGATGGAGCTTAATTACAAGCATTTCACTGAACAAACTGCCGGCACTTTTCTTGGCACTTCCTATGTATTAACTCATTTAATTCTCACAACCCTTATTGACACACATGAGCTAATATTCTCCTTGCTTTATAGCTGATGAAACTGAGGTGCTGAGAGACTAAGAAACTTGCCTAAAGTCGCACAGCTGGTGAGCAGCTTGGACCTAGGATTTCCTCCTGGGCTGTTTGAGTCCAGAGCCTATATTCTTAACCTTTCCTCTGAACTCTCTCTAGCACAGGGCAACAGTGGGGTTAAAAAAAGTGTGATGTAGGGGGATAAGAAAAATTATAGACATAGGTACACAGTGGAACATTAATAGAGTGGAAAAGGACTAATTCTGCTTTGGAGAGGATGGTATTCTGGGGGGAGCAGTTCACAGAACAGAATTCTTCCTCTAGATCAGATAGAAGAGAGATCTATTTGATCTCTTTTCACATCTGTGCATTCAGCTCCTGCCGCCACTTCCCGGTTTACTTTATATTTCAACAATAGCAAGCTGCGAGCATACCGTTTCCCACCTCTATGCCTTTGCCTGTGCTGTTTCATCTGCTGCGGACGTCCCGGCAGATGTCAAATGGCTACAGGTGAAACTGTGGGAGAAGGCGTGGAGGTGGGGAATGGCTCAGCGTGCTTGCAGTTTGCCGTTGCTGAAATACAATGCAAACTGGGCAGGGGTGGGAGGAGATAAATGTACAGAAGCAGAAAGAGGTCAGGTAAAGAATTCCATTCTATGAACTGCCCATACTAAGGAGGTTGTTTTTAGGTGGGCCACATTGAAATAGGTTTTAAACAGTGATAGAACCCAACTGGTCTTTCCAAAGCTAGCTGCAGCATGAAACGTGGAATGATGGGGAGGGTGGGGAGCTAGGGCAAAAGGGAGAAGTAAGAGACCATAACAACAGTTTCAGGGAGAAAATGGTGGTGAGAATGGGGAAGGAGGACTGAGTAGAGAGATTTTTGGAGGCAAAGTCAATAGTACTTGTTGATTAGGTGTGAAGTTGGAAAGCTGGTGTAGGAGGTTTCCGTATTAGAATAAAGCTTGATTTTAACGAAAGCCCTCACTAAGTGATGTAAGTCAGCATCAGACTCTTGCCTGCGAAAACGGACTTAAAGGGGCACCGCATTTTTAGATGTATGGAACGAAACTGCAGTTAATACCTAATTGCTGATATTCTTTTCACCTTCACCCCAGTAGTGTCTAAAGCCCCCACTGAGGAAAACAGCAGTGCCTCATTCCGCTGATGATTACTGGTTTCATAATATGTCGCCCACAGTCCCAGTGCAGCTCTGCCTGTGAGTTGGGATGCCCACTGATGGACAGTCACCACCTGGCATTTCTGCACTGTAAGAACCATCATTTATCTCAGTTTACCTTATTTCTTGAAGTAACATCAAGATGGGTAAATTACCCCACTCCTAAGATTGGTGGGAAACCAGAACCAGAAGCCGAGAAAAAGTTCTATTTCCCTGCTTATAACTTCCTCCTCTCCCTTAGCTGTTTGGTACCTGCCTTTCTGCTTTATTTCAGACACTAAGTGGGAGGCTCTTGGGCTCCACGGAGCCTGAGCAAGCTCAGGAGCAAAGCCCACTCAGCTAAGGGCGAGGCCACAGCTGGGTGGATGACTCACGCTGAATCCAGAAAGAAAACAAATGGTCTCAGAAATTTGGTGGTAATGGGGCAATGGTGGGGGCGGGGAGGCTATGTGGGCAGGGGCCACGGCTTCTTCCAGGAAACTGGTTAGTGAAACAGTTCTAGTGGGAAAAGACTAAAAATTAAAGTCCACTTACTGATACAAGAAATCAGATCATTAAATCTTTCCTTAGGAAAGAGGGGGTTTTCCAGCCCACGGAAATAGAGCTTCAAAACACCAGCGACTGAGTTAATATCATGGTTACTCTGGTCATCAGCCAAAGGATTTTCACCTAAAAAAAAAAAAAAGTTGTATGTACAGTGTTTCGTTTTCTGCCTCTGAGCAAAAATATGTTTCTACACATATACACACGCACACACACACATTTCTATATATATGTGTATCTTTTAATTATACTTTGTAAAAGATTATATGGTACTAAAATTAAAATAATTGGTTTAGATATGCCACCCCATGATTAACTTAAAATAGTTGACTAAAATAAAGCTTTTTAAAATCTTATGCTACCAAATAATCCCTTACAAGTTACCAAAATCTTAAAATAAAATATTGTGGGATTTAAAATTTTACCCAACTTTTTTTTTTGAAGCTAAAATCTGTAATCTTAGTTTGACATGAATTCAAATACTACATTCTGTGTTTTTAACCTAGTGGGAAAAAGACACAGAATGTACAGGTCTGTCTGACTATTCTGTATGGATCAGCAGAATGTATCAGAAATACTATAGGCTTCACCTGATTGTGAACACCCACAATTAAATTAATAAGTGTTTCCCAAAGTGGAAGGTGGCATTCACAGCATCTCTGAAAGCTGCCTTCAGCAGCGGAAGACTCTGAAATCAGACAGCGCAATTTGAAAATGTACCCTTAACTCCATGTACCAAGGAATTTGTATAGAAAGCAGAAATTTAAAAAATATATCACATTACAAAATTTTATTATTCCTTTATGGTAAGCAGTTTTAAAATATTAGGTAAGCAGCCTGGCTAGTCTATCTCCCTGAGAAATTGAGATAAGTCCTTAAGTTCAACATAATATTATGCAGCCTTAAATCCAACTCCATTTTTTTATTCACAAGACTGCTCTTCTCTTCTAAAGTTCACAAAAAATGTACATAGAATTTAAATATTTTTCCTTTTTGTCTCTTGGGGCAGTTTATTTTCAAGGACATGTTCGTTCCCTTTTCTCTGCTCCTGGGGTGGGAAATCATTAAACGCAAATTTACCAAAAATTTTTTTTTTGCCCAATGTGACAAAACTTCACCCAAAGAGATCACAAACAAATAACAAATATCAGGGGAATTTCCAAGGAAAAATAATAATGCCTGTGGTGGCTGGCACGGGAACCTGAGGCTTCACTACATTTCGGCTTATCCTGAATGTGGTCAATGTCAGGGCCTTGGAACACTTAGCTGCTGACAGGGGAGGCCGCTCGGCTCTACACATCACATCAGCCTGGGAATTTGGAACAGGGAAGCAATCTGGCTCCAAGTTTACTCCTCAACCAAGGTCTCAAAATTTCAAGGGCTCCCTGCCAAGCCCAGGCCAGGGGAAATGGCACTGAGAGAGGGAAAGCAGCCCTGTCTCCTTGCCACGATGCCTCCCGCTCTGCACTCTCCACTTGCCTTCCACGCAGAGGAGGGAGGTGCAGATGTACCCAGATCATTATAATTGGAGAGCATTAATAACTAAGAGCCATCGTTAAAGAGTTAGGTATTTTCATGGATCACACCTAATCCTCACACCAATTCTGGAATTTTGCAGATGAGGAAACTGAGGTCAAAGAAAGAGATGGGTAACCTGACTCAAATCACACGATTAGTAAATGAAAGAGTCTGATTGGATTTTAGGTCTGCCTGACTCAAAAGTGTATGGTTTTGCTATCATAACATGCTAATTAACAGACTGGTAGGACTTACGTGATGGCCGATTGTGAGTAAGAGTAAGGCACCATCTGGTCATGGGGAAGGGGTCTGGGCATGCGACCAAGGGGAAGAAAAGAGTTCCCAGCAAAGGAAACAGACATGCACCTGGGATGAGTCGCCTCAGACACCTGCTATCTAGGCCCAGAGCTGTTCCTGCCACTCTTCTAGGACCCTTCCTGCGTTTTGGACACACACGCTGGGGATGATCGTGGCCATTGCTAACCCTGGACCAAACCTCACACACTTTCCTAGACTTGATAACGAAGTCACATGATTTTGGATTGATTTCTCAACTATTCTAAATAGATTCTTACCTCAATATCCAAAATAAAATAAATGCAAAGAGAAAGGTCTTTAAGATATAAAGGATGAGTATGCTACTTCACTCTACAGAAAATGATGACTTTTTACACGACTTGCTTAAAGGTATAGACATGCAATTACCTCTCTCAAATGAGTTTTTAATGTCGCTGACTTCCACCTGGGAACCAGACACTCTGAAAATCCCCTGATGCTGAAGACCTAAGGAGAACAGAAGGGAGAGAGGGTGAGCGATCCCATTACATCCTCTAGGTCCCCCATTTCTCAAGAATTAAATGTTAAGTGGATAGACACATTTACTGAAATCTTCCTAGTGATTATTTATTGAAATAAGAATTTCGTAGTTCATGGCTTACCGTAGAGATTGATGAACCGAATACAACTTTCCACAATGAGGGGGATAATCTGTCCTGAGTCCTGGGTAAAGAGACAGAAGCCAGTTAACTGCAAGGGAGAGGCATAAATCACACCTAATAATAAACCCACAGGTTAACTGCATGGAGTGCAGGCTCTGATCATCTTTCAAATGATTGTTTCCAAACACACCCCCCTCCCAATATTCCACAAGGGCCAACTATAAACTTATATTTAACCAAAGGTATATAGCAGTTCTGGAGCAAACCAAATTAAATACATTTAAAACAATCCTGATTCAACTTAACTCGCCTATGCCTAGAGATGGCAAAGCTAACTCACCTCTTTTACTTACATTTAGGCACACCTACCAAAATGAATATATGAATCGCTCATTTTTTAAAAGGTTATTTATACAATTAACCTAATGGGCCTAAAAAGAACTGTGCATTCTGACCACAGCATCTTAGGCCTGACTGGCTGTCCTAGGCACCAAACACAGCCTTACAGCCACCTCAGGACCCTCTCTGTGGCGTCCCTGCGAGGTTTACGTGTTTCCGGGTATATGATATGAAAATTGCTTTACAGATGCTTATAATGTGTAATGTATTTATTTAATTTGCACCGGAACTTACATATCCTTACAGATTTTTCATTGTTATTTTTTCATGTTTTATGGATTTAAAAAATGGCACAACTGCATATCCCAGGAGATCTTGTTTTCTTAGGAAGGGACATTTTTTGCCATTTTCTCCCACATCTTGTAATATAGTCAGAGCACTATACTGAACAAATGGAATACTAGAAATGCTTTAAAACATGTATAGGATGACAAATGAGACAAAGGAGCTGTGAAGGTCACAGTTAAGTATGGATCGACGCCATGCACTCCGCGTAGTTAAAGGAGGCTACTGGCTAGGGAGTTATTTTTCATGTACTTTCAGACTCTGCTCTTTCAGAAATTAGATTTTAAAGGAAACATGGAGGTTCGAACTGATTAGCTGACATTAGGTACTAATTCATGAGGAATTTTATTCTGAAATACAAGAAGAATTTGGCTGTCTTAACATATTTGAACAATTCAGAATCCACTAACCTTTCCAATTAAGCCACATAGGAAAGATTGGGAATAACGTGGTTCAGCAATTTAAACTCTTTATTATTCCTAGAATGGGTAATACACAACTTGAGGGAGAGTTTTATTTTAGGTTTTAAGACAATCTAATCAGTGTATAATCCAGTTAATGGTTCAATTACTTCTAGAGCCTATATTAGGTTTCTGTAATAGTTAGTTTGTTTTAGAAATATAAACTTTATTAATTTCTTAAAGAAGGCCCTTAAGAATAAAAACTCTTTTTAGTGTGGACTAGTTGACAAAAGAATGACAATGTAATTTTATCAAAACCTACTGAATATGTGAGGGGATTTTTCATTAAGATACAAGTGTGTTTTAGGGGAAGTAACCTTTATATGAACAATGCATGTAACATTGTAAAAAAGCAACAAATATTTAAATATAAAGTGATGAAAGGAGAATATTAGTTTGCATCTCTGGTAAATTTAGTGTTAAAACAAAAAGAAAAACAAAGAATAAAGGTTATTAAAAGGAAAATGTTTGCACTAAAATAGTTCTAAAGAAAGATGTCTTAGGTTTGCATATCACTTCAAATATTTTTGTCCTTATATTTCCTCAATTGTTAATCTTTTACCTATTATAAGTATTTCATTCAGATATAATGAATTCTGGATTTAAAAAAGTGTGTGTGTTCTAATTCAATTTTATGGATGCCAGATACTTTGGTCGAACACTTTACAAGAGGCGGAACAGTGAGCAGTGCTCACCTGCCATTTAGAGACACCCCTTTGTGTCTCAGTGGCCCAGTGGGAAAGAGAGGAAAAATGGTTTTGCTCTTGCTGTCTCACAGGGACATTGTGGGGACCTCAACTGATGGAGCACTTTCTAGAAGGGCAGAGATCTCTGTGTCCGCTCTGTTATTGCTTTTAGCAACGATTCTGTAATGTGCCATCTGGGAGAAGGAAGGGTTCACATCAGGGAATGTCCCATGATAACTGGTTTACCCTTGCTTTAGTGCCTAAATTCGGTTAAACTCTTCTTAATGAAAAATCTTTCAAAAATATAATATGTGCTTTTCTATCATCTTAAGCAGTCATTCTCACACTATGTTATCAGATAGAACAGAATCCTCCATCTGCTTTTCTGGGCTTTTCTACATTCTCTTTCTCTGCCAGGCCTGTTCTGCTGCTCACCTCAGGGCTTCTGTGTCATTGTTCCCTTCTCTCCAGCTAATTTATCCCTGCTTGTGAGCCCTGCGCTGGGAAACTAGATAATCAAATTTGATAATAATTGTATATTAAATTAGAGCCGGTAAGGCTCTTCTGAGTTTAAGGCTTATCGCAGTGGATTTGTGATTGCTATTTAGCTATTTAGGTTGTCCAGTGACCTTTCACTTACTTCTAGGGTGAGGGCCCATTTTTAAGGCCCCGAGAGGTATTCAATCTCTCTGTGCACGTGTGTATCTGTCTGTCCATACACACACCACATGTGTGTGCACATGTTTTACAACCATTAGTTTACCTACTCAGTAAAAGATGTCTTTAAAGAAGGTAAGCTTTCTGTAACATACTATTAAGAAAGTAGGATATCTGTACCATAGTATTAAGGGAGATTATCAATGATGTAGTTTCCTATGTAAATTTAGTCTTCAGAAACACTGCAGCCTGGGTCATAAAATGTTAACTATGAAAGACTCAGGGTTTTTTTTTTTTTGTATATTTTACATGAGGGTACATAATCCAGTACTAAATGTGCATTTGGTATTTAACACTGACTTTCCTTAATAAAATCCTACGACTCAAATTTGGTCCATTTGCCAAATACAGAATATAAAAACTATGAGTTTATCCAGGTTTACTAGAGAAGACTATTCTTAGATCAGTGTTCTATTTCTACAATTCCTTTCTAAGTAAAGCCTATTCATAGGCCTGATTTCTCACTGCAAACATTTTTCTTTTAAAGACCTTTAAAAAACCCAATTAAAGCCAAGCATGACTCTGATTTGAAACTGACACCAAGAGCGAAAGAGGCTGTGTCCTCGCTTGCCTGTAGCACTATACCTGATGTCTCGCGTGCGAGTTCCTTCGTCCTCGGCTAGAAGCATTACAGAAATACAGGGTGAAAAAGAAGACAGAGTAAACACAGCAGAGATACAAGATATAGGCCACAGGGTCTTACAATTTATCCAATATAATGAATTCCTCAAGTCAAGGGAAATAAAAACTCGTGTTGAGCTTCAGAGCCACCGTAACAATACACTTCAATAATATATTCTGTGCCATCTCACTTGCACGAGAAAAACCAAAACATTTTACCAGGTAGCTTTTTCCCTTTTTGTACAAATTGTGGCTTTTTTTCTTTTTAAATAAAGAGGGCTTTCTCTTTTGCCAGCATAAGAGAAACCCACATTTATTTCCTCTACTGAAGGCACTCAAACCAAATATTCTTTTCTCTCTGACTTCAGGAAATATTATATTGATTTTCTGGGAAAGCGAAGAGCCCCAGGACAGACGTGGACATAATGACCTGCCTCCTTTTATGAGAGGCTGAGACCATTATAGTAAGAAGCATGGAGATCAGCCACCCAGATGGCTGGAGCCAGTACCTTGACGAATGTTTCCAAATCCCCATTAAACAACTTAGCATTATACTGTGAGCGGGGTCTGGACTTCCTGTGTTTCTGGGGCTTAGGGGGAACATTTGGAGGCCTAAGGGAAGGGAATATAATTACTGAGCATGGCAGAAATCAAACAATAAACGAAACACCCATAGGTCACGTCAAAATTATAAAACACTAATTCTGTGTTCCTTCCCCACCCCCACCCACGGTGGAAAATAGTCCTTCCCCTTCCCTGTAGATTTACTTTTACTTACGTATCAAAGTCATACAAGCTATTCATTCAGACCACTTTTTTCATGTATTGTGGCTGTTGTAGCTGACATTTATTGGCTAGTTTGTGTAAAATGAAAAGCATCACCAAAGGGAACGGAGAACTATTTGGCCAAGTGTTACAAACCAAGATTTGTGTTATTTGGCTGACAAGCCACATAGAAGGCAAGAAGGGTCATGAAAATTAGGGCTCTGATACATCCTCATATGAGAAATTAACTATCGTATTTTTAGTTACAACACAATTCCCCAATGCAAATAACATCACATCTGTTCAGTATCCCACAGGTATCAATGGGATTTGATCTGATACAAAAGTAACTATTAATGGATCACAGGTGAAAAGACAGAGTTGGGTTTCAAAGCTATTTCTTGGGCACGAATGTACAGACTCACATGAATTATTATTTCTTTAAAACAAACCATCTCATCACCTAGATATTTGCAGAGTATTAGAATGTACCAGTTCATTCTGTTCCGAGCTCTCTCCGTCTCCAGCCTGTTTGCTTCGATGGCTAAGCCTGTGGCACACGTACATCAGGTGTGCCACATACCATATTTATACACCTTGCAGCATCTTGCTCTGTAATTGGGCAAGTGAAACTTTTCTGTCCTCTCCCTTGAGAGCAAAGAGGCTCAGGATTATCTAATTCAACTTCTACAACTGTGCTGAATGGAATACATGGAGGAAGAGTCCCAAGACCTCTCTCTCGGGACATTCCAATGTAAACTTCTTAATTGGAAGGCTTATGTGACGATGTACATCACACTTGGAAATTAGGTAAAGCCCCTTTTTAAGCTGCAAACTCTCTAGGAAGAATTACCTTTTTTAAGTTCACTTAAGTTCAGAAAGGCCAGTTTGGAAACAAAATCCCAGGAATTTATGTGGAAGCCTGCCCAGCTTCATTAGATGTTACCACTGCAATCAAGAGCAGTAGGGGAACGAATGTGCTGATTTGGCCTTCCACAGCCAGATGCTAAGACTTTCCAGCAGGTGGGCTTATATGACTAATGAAATGAGGGCATGCAGCACGCAGCACCTGAAGCCCCACTGAGCTTGAAAGGCAGAAGGAGCCTTTGCAAATGTCCAGAAGCAAATGCAGAAACTTCTACCAGGCAGCTTGTCATAATCTGCCGCTGCTGAAATTTCTGGTCTTTTATACACTGAATTCTGTGCCATCCACAGAAGAAAGGGTCTGGTAGAGTTAAGAAAAGAAAACACTGCCCACCAAGGACTCTAACTAACCACATGAGCTTGATTTTATTCACTCTTTTCATTATTATAGGAGTATTTTAAAATGTAGGCTTTATTTTTATCCATGGCTGGTGAGGGCAACAGATCAGAAGACAGTTGTCATTGAAGAGACAGTTGCTTACTCACAGTTCTCAAAGGGAGGGGCATGCCCACCTGGGCAAGCGGCAGGGCTGGTCGGGGAGAGAGGGAGCAAGGGAAAATTGGGCAAGAGCCTTTGCTGTGATCCCGTTGGAAGGAATAGACAAAGCTGGGTAAACAGGTTTAGGATTGGCTAGCTGGGATAATTTTGGTGGGCTCTGGGGCATGGGAACTGTCCCTAGTGGTCTGGGACCTGGCCTTTGGGTGATTGGGAACAGGAATAGTGGCCCTGAGTGTGAAAGCTCGATGAAGGAGGTGGTGGAGGGGATGGGCTCTGGACTGGTTGGTTTGTAAACAAAAAGGCACATGGGACAGCAGGTCCCTCGCTATCTCTAGGAATTGGCTAACCCCCGAGGGGCAGCAAGACTCCAAGATACCAACAAATCAGTTAAGAAACTAGAAAGCATAGTTACTCCAAGGTCCAACAGAGCTTTACATCTGATGGTCTCTGGAGCAGCTCACAAAGCTAAGACAAGAACACAGGCTCATTTTGCTTGGTCACTGATTCATGGGACAAGCAAAACTGTACCTGGAGCAAAGCCCCCAGTGGCGCTGGGCCATTGTTCCCGCTTGACTGAGAGCCGCCCCTGGCTGGGGCTAATACAGGGATGTCTTCTGAGTTTTCTACCAAAGGCCTGAAAATTGCCTCTCCCAATGGCTCTAAATTATGAGGCAAATGTGAAGAGACTATCGCTGTGAGAATGACTTGAAATTAAAACAAACTGCCCGAGTGCTTAGCAAAGTCATTTCCCAGGGCAGCGGTGGCTTATCAGGCAGACTGCTGTGCTGACAGTGGTTCTGGCTCTACGCTGCACAATGCACACCAGGTGAGCAGAGCCAGGGCCATCACACAGGGTATGACTCGCTCTGGGTGTGGGCCCAGCACACAACTGCCTGCCACTCTGGCCGCCGGTGGAGGCTGTCCGAGTGCAGGAGAGAAAGCTCCAGTCGGAGGGATACGAGTATCTAGCCCGTTCAGCAGGTACTGCTCCCATTGAAAATTAATATATTTGCATTCCTTCTTTTGGAAAAATTATTCCAAAGTGCCTTACATTAATTATAAGTTAAACAAGTAAAACGGTGGATAGTGCAAAGAGATACTAAATGCAAGAAAATCCCCCTAAGCTGCATATTACTGTGTAGCAGTGATATTCCCTTTTGTCCTTGATACAGGGGAGAAAAACCGCAGTATTTTTGTAAAGTTTTGACAAGTCAGTAGCTGTGTCTCCCTATTTGGTTCACCAAAAAGTAAGAGAAGCTTCCTTTTGAATAAACTTCCCAGCAGGAACATTACAGATCCTTGAAAATCAACTTGCCAACTCCAGCAACAGGCACCCCAGTGTTCTAAATGCCTCTTACCTCAAAGAGAACCCAACTATAAAAGTGTAAATTCTTGCTATGTCAATTAGAATAATTTCTGACTGTTGCACAAATGTGGATGCAGGAAAATAAAAGTTGCCATAACCTTTCCTCAACCCACATCAGAATCAGCTTCCAAAAAGGCTTTTCTTTCTCAGCACTAGTTTGACAATCCTTCCACGAAGTACAAAAAAGAAATGAAATGCAATATGGTTGTAGGCATTAAAAGTTAAATCTTTCCAGTAAACCAGCAGGTGGTAGAGAGCCGAGATCCGAAGCACATTCGACGCAGCTCTAACTTTTACATGACAGGGCAAAGCAGGCGTGGGATGTAACCCATCATGCTTTGCACTTGCTAACACAGTGGATATGCACACACTGTTGCTTGTTAATAAAATTATCAAAAGCCTTGTTGGACTTTTTCTAGAAACTTAAAAGCGTTTTGAATTAGATAAACTAAACACATTCAATTTAGGTCTTTTTTTCTGAGTCTCCTCATTAAAGAGCTTTACAATTCCTTTGGGAATCTTCAGATCTGCCAGACAGAGCAAATCCTATTTTGGGAGAAGCTCAAACATTTCGCGTTACTGCGTTCTGTTAAGCCAAAACTATCTTTCATGCTCGTTAACAAAGTATGTTCAAAGGCTGCTTCTTATTAAAGAACAGGTGAGTGGGACACAATATGAGTTATAATAAAACGTTTTCCTACCTTGTAGTCATATACTCTGCTCTATGACCTGCAGAAAAAAAATTAAAATAAGGAAATAGAATGAAATTAGTAGAATGCATTTGGTAATATTTTATATCATCTGTCCATTATTTTAAGATGAGGATAGCATAAAATTATAGGCAAATAATTCAAAGTAAATATTTCATAGAATCTATACATAACATCTAATAAATTCTATAGATTGTAGAAACACATTTTACTTGGCAATTTGAGGCAGAGAGATTTATTTATTTATTTAAACAAGAAGTAGCTGCTTTATCTAACTATAAGTTCAAGGATGAAATACAAATAAAACACATCCCAGATTGTTAGTTATTCCCTCTGTCTTGACTGACACCTTACAGGGAAGAAAGAAGTAAGGGTTCATGTAGGATTGGGAGAACTTAATTTCCTTTAGATTAAATTGCTGTTTTTTCTATAATATGAAATTGGGGAGAGAAGCTGAGTTTTATAATCAGAAATGACATTTGCAGATATTAAAGTAAAAGGGTATTAAATTATGCTACATTCCACTAATTTGTAAGCTAGAAGTTCTCAGTTATTTAAAACATGAGGTTCTTCTTGTACATTCAGACTTCTTGACTTGTTTTAAATAACTGCTCTGTATTTTTGCGGTGTTCCTACAAGCTGTGCCGGTTTCAAGTTTAAATGTGTCTATGGTTGCTGTCTGCTCTTTCTTACATTTAGGGTGGAGCCGTGGGAAGGGGTGTGGGAAAGTGAAGCATTCAGCTGGTTTGTTTGCAAAACGATGATATGGTCCTCAGTCTGCAGGTATAGCTGGCAGTGAGCGTTCATGTTGTAGCCCAAACAGGTGTGCCCGGCCCACTGTATCATAAGGCAGTGACTCAGACTTGCAGAGCAAGGCCAACGTGGCAACAGTACAGAAAGCTGGCTTATTCAGAATGGTGAATGAACCTTCCCAGGCCACCAAAGAGTCTTTTACTGTATTATCTCCTTTTCAACAAGTAACACAAAGTTTTTCATTCACATCTATTTACTTAACAGGGGGTGATGTTTAATATCAGAAAATACCTTTCTCAACACAGACCCAGGCCACTGTTAAGTGTTGGCTGGCAGAATCAGATCTTAGCCAAGACTTGGAGTGGGGGCAAAGGGATAGAAGAAGAATTAGATTTTCCCCCTGCTACCCGGATCTACCTATCATCTACCTGTAAGTCCCCTCTTCTTCCTTCTGCTACTTTGGGGGAAAAGAGAAAGAGAAGGTGGACACCTAACTCCAGAATAATCTATAGTTATATCTGTAAGTGGGAGAGAGGGTCTACCAGAAAGTAGAGACAGCACGCCCTGAGCTGAGTATAGCATGCAGTGTCTATGGGGTCTCCTCCAGCAGGAACCTGGCTACATAGAGTGAAAGGGCAGAGAGAAGGCGGGGCTGGCGATTAAGGTTTGACAGTCTCTACCACCCATGTTGTGCTGGGGCCGCGGGGCCCAGCTTAGATCACCCAGGGTGAGTCACTAGAATGAGTAGCGGGCTGAGGGCACAGAAACTATCTGGCCTGTGCTGTGTTGTATTCTGTCGTGGTGCCTACTTTATTATAGCATAACGGTTTGACATAAAATATATTAGTAACAACAGTAAAAACAGCAATGATAGCTGCCATGTCTTTAGACGTGGTTCTAAGCACTTTCTATATATTAACTCGCAATTTTCAAAACAATGTCATTACGTAGGCACTAGTATTATTCTTCTTTTACATGACAGGCTGGGCATCTGGCCTGTGGTCATGCTGTTAGTATGTGATGGGCCTGGCACTAGGGTCCAGGTCTGTTGGAATTCTAGACCTGAGCTCCCAAGTCATATATTATAAAATGCAAGTGTTTCCCCCGCGATCCAACACTTTGAAACATCCCAGAGGAAAGGCAGGGGTCACGGCTAGCATCTCTGCGCCATATGTGGCTCTATGAAGTTTTAGCACTGAAGGTTTAACACATTTAACCAATTATTAAACAAATTTAATAAATACATATAAAATTAAATGAAATAACACAACTTAATCACTTTCAAGTCAGTGATAAAGATGCTAATAATTCCTTAAAAATGAAATGCTTTACAACTTTGAAATTTTGCTATTTTTGTTCAAATATCCCAACCAAATATTCTCTAGAGTTAGAAAAAGATCATATATAAAATGACTCAAATTCATTTTGCTCCATCCATCCATGGTTAATAGTATGAGATAAAAAATTAAAAACCTATAAAAGATGCATTTTGATTAATGAACCAAGAGCAAGCTTTGCAAAAGAACTATCATTCATAGTATAACCGCCACCACATCCGTTTCTTTCAGCTAATAGTACTGAGTGTGTCTCAAATGATGAATGTTTTATTTTTTAATCAGTATCATCATTAATAGATCAATAACACACAAGCTTAGGAGAATCTGCTTCCCAGAGAATTGTGAAAGCTTCCAGTGGTCTGAAGATTAGATTTCAATCATTTTCTTTGTTAGGTTACTTAATTATTAAAAGCAACAGACAACTCATTACCCCTTTTTCCCCAATACATGTTGTTTGGAGGGGGAAAAAAAGCCTCAGGATTACCTTGTTCTTGATACAAACGCCTAATTTGACTGCTCATTACAATTTCACTTGAGAATTAGGAAGTAAATTATTTTTTCATGCCCAAATGTATTTTTTCCTCCACAATATAAAAGGGTAAACCAAAATATATTTTGGTAGTAATCTGAGATAAAAAATAACCCAATTAAATAAAATATTTAAAATGTGCAAAACTCAAACTGAGCGAAGGTCCTTAATGAATGATTGATGAGGACCTCCTGGCATTACTTCCCAGCCTTTTTTCTTCCTTAATATCAACAACTGCAGGCTTTTCTAAAAAACAAAAACACCCAAGTTTTTACCACTATCTTCTCTTTTGAAAGGATATTTGTACTCCTACTTAAAGACAGACAATGAATTGTGTGAGGGTAACCTATTTAATGCCTTTGTCAGAAATCTTGTGCCCGGTGCAAAAATAACGTAACACGTAACCCCGCTTCCAGGGCCGGACGATCTGTGTTTCGCAGAAACTGCCCTGATGTTTACCTCCCCTCAATTCCAAATGTTGCACGCAAAGAAGCCGATGTGGACATTAAGCTCGTTACTACAAAAGAAAAAGATTTCGGTGTTCACTTACTGTGCTGAATGTAACTTCCCCAATTTAAAAACAAACGCTATCACGAAAGGATGTGGCGGTGCTGCTGAAGGGTACAGAAGATGACGACAACTTTGGCATTAACAACTGATGATGTTTCTTTCTATCTCAACAGTTTTCAAAGGTTTGGAATTCTGAATTTTGACAGTGCTGCTTTAAGAACCCAGTCTCGTTGCTCCGAAATGTTGTAAATCAAAGGAGTTGGCCACGGGTAGCCTGCCAACAGCGAGCAGTAAGACAGGCCAAACACATGTCTGTAGTTACAGTTTCAGCGGTGTATGATCAGCTGTGAAATCCCTGGGGTAAGCTCTATTTGTTTTACTAGGAAGGCAGTTTTTGGAGTAGTGAGTCTAGAATAATTTAGAGACGTGATTTCTGTATAGGAAGGCGGGGCTGTCCCCGAACACACCATTTAATCCTGTGCTACTACTTTATTCAGCCAAACCTAGACTTGGATTTTTTCATAAGGGCTCATCATTGAATCATCTCAAGTGTGGGACAGGCGCCATGAACTTTCCTAGTGTCCTTCAGCGGAAGCCTGTTAACGCATGGAAAGCCAGAGGCTCCCAGTGGTCGAGCTAAAAGGTAGGCCATGTTCTTTATGCTCAGTTTTTCCCGGGGCAAAGCTGCCAGTGTCAGCTGCAGGCAGTGACCAATGCCTGGTGTGCTGCCAAGCCTCCATGTGGGCCAGGCCCGGGGAGCAGAGGCCTGCCACCAGTGGGCAGAGGCCACTGTGCCCGCTGCCACCGAATGAGAACCAGCCACTTTCCCATGCAGAATAAACCTAGTCTTAGGAAGGCCTGGTACACCTGACCCCAGCTTATGCCACTAGAGCAATGGAAATTACTGAAAGAAATTCCAAGATAAAGAAATCCTGCCTTAGAGTTCACAAGGTACAATATAGCTTTACACAGTTCAGGAACTAAAGACAGAATCTGGAGCACGGATTCAACAAACTGGCTAAAAATATAGCCCTAAATTGGCTAAAATATAGCCCTATTTAATAATGGCACGTAAATAACATTAACCATCGGAGAGTTGTCTCCTAGAAACATAAGGGAATCTATGCCGAATGAGTTCCACACTCGTTTCAGAATGAGATCCCAAGGGTATTAACACACATTTCTGCATGCAGTGCCCAGCATGAATTCACCCAGCGCGTAACTCCCTCCAGCTCACAATTTCTAAAGTGGTATCCAGTCCTGCGCGGATGCGCTGTGTGCCCGTAAGCATTGGTCTACACTTAGGATAACTTACGCTTCAGGACTGGCAACTGGCCTTGGGGGCATCAGTGAGATATCAGGCATTTGTAAAAAATGGAGAAAAAAAAAAAAAAAGGACCTGATACTATGAAGGGAAAATGGGGCAGGGAAAATGGGACACAAACGCTGAAGTAGAACAACAATTCAAAGGATAAAAAGGTCTTTTGTTGTTGTTCTTGAAACGCCTGTTACAGAACAGCTGGAAGACTAGTTCAGAAAACATGTACTCTTCACTTAGATTTCCCGATTGTTAACATTTTGTCACATTGGCTTTATTTCTCTCTCCTTCTCTGTATCTTTTCTCCTGAACCATTTGGAAAGCAAGTTGCAAACACTATGACACTGAGCAAGCATTTCTGAAGGATCTCCTCCTTCATAAACATACCGCCATATCTAGGAAAATTAACGTTAATTCAGTAATATCATTTAGTAGTCTATATTTAAATTTCTCCAATTCTCTTAAAAATGCCTTTTATAACTTCTGTCTTTCGATTCAGAATCTAATGAAAGTTCATACATTGTGTTTGGTTATTTTTTAAGACACTTTTTAGTAGTATAAATGTTAATTTTTTTGTATGTGAAATTGGCCTTCTATCTTAGAACCTGGCACTAACTGTGACACTGGGATCTTAGGTCATGACGACCTTTCTCCATGTGTCCACACCCTGAGGGCAACGGGTCCTTTGGAGAAAACAAGGAAGTAAGGTGATAGAAAAATTTATGGGGAAAGAAGGTTCTAGAATGGTAGGAGGCAAGAGTTTATGTCAAAGGGAAGCAAACTGTTTTTGGCCTGAGCTGCTCACACACCTCAGTGTCCTCATTTCCCATTCCCATTCATATTCTTTCTCACTTTTTATAACTTCTAGCAGGATCCAGTGTGAATAAAAGATGATTAAAGTTACAGACTATGAGGCATGAAAGACAGGGACTGTGCTAATATTTATTTTTTCCTTTAAATTTCCTGAAGATGAAAAGAGAAACAGTAACATTTACCTAGTTCCCTTTGCCTATAATCCTTTCCCCCTTCAGTTTTCTCATTTGTAAAAATGAGGACACTTATTGTATCCAGTTAAACATACAGCTCAGAACGATGCCTAACACAGAGAAAGCCTGGCTTGTATAAATGGTAACTATTGTTGTTGTTTTTACTATGATCAGATTTAACAATGTATCCAGGTAGATTATTTCTTAATTAAAACCAATGCCAATGGAAAGAAAACAAGTTGCCCAAACTGGTTGAACTGTTTTCTAGAGTCCAAAAAGGCATGAGATGGGACAAAAATATTGGCCCCGTAAAATAAAAGGGGTGGGGCTGGAGGGGCGGAAATGTCCAGGAAAGGAAGGAAGAAGTGTGTGTGTGGGGGTGTTTAGCAGGTGGGGCCAAGTTCGGCTCCTTCTGACTTCTCTGCTGGTAGCAGCCCCTGCTCCGAGGAGCCTCCCTCAGGAGCTCTGTGTTGACTACTCAGTCCTGCCCAGATTCCACCGAGCTCATGAAGGAAATAGTTCCAAGGAGAACTTAGTTATTACAGAAACCAATAAAGCCAAGTCTAAACAAACAGCGTTCTCTGAGTCTTAAAGCTTAAACACATCATCCACACACATCATGGAATATATATACACGATATAATATAATAAAACATAATCCATGTTTTTCCCATCTATTTGAAATAACTGACCTTCTCCAAGGGTCTTCTGCAACAAGTCATGTTTGGCTTGAAGTTTTGTGATGAGATTACTACCTTCCAAATATTCTCTGAGTTTCTGCCAAAGGAAAGATTCATTTTTAATTAAAAAAAAAATTCAACGTCCAGGGACTTCCCATGGAATATCTAAAATCCAGACACACTGTTACTTCTAGATCCTGGAACCGTGCTACCTGAAGTGTGGTCTGATGCAGGTCCGCAGCAGCAGCCACCAGTGGGGCGCCTACGGAGGGGCAGACTCTCAGGTCCCTCCCTCCCCAGCCCTACTGAAATCAGAACCTACATTTTAACAAGCTCTCCCGGTGACACGCATGTCCATCAAAGTTTAAAAGTTCTCCTTTAGCCCAGTCCTGTGTAAATATGCCTGCACATCAGAATTACCCGAGGAGCTTTTACAAAGTACTAACTCTTAAACCCCATCCCAGGCCGACTGCATCAGAAACTCCGAGGGAAGGCAGGAGTCCACTCCAATGAAGAACCCCAGGTGATTGCAACGGGACTCCAGAAGCAGCGTCTGGGGACCCCGGATGTGAGTGCTAAGGGTGGCTGGGGAGGCGACAGACGCACCATGAAGTAGAACTGCTCGGTCTCCTGCTGGTTTGCTCTTCTCTTGGCGATGCTGGGCTTACTCAGGTAGGTCTCGGAGACGGTGGACTTCACGGATTCTGTGGAGCGACTGTGCTGGAAACACTCAGAGACGTCATAGTCTTCGATGGTGACCATGTCTTGTATCGTCTGCAAGGTGGCTTCGGTCGTTTTCTTAACCTGGGAACAGGCACATATTTCTCACACTAGTGCGCATTTTGCACATCCCCCAAGCATGCAGTGAGAATCCATTCTGTCAGGCGGAGACGAGAGAGACAGGTAAACAATATCCCACGTCACGAGCATTAAAAAAGGGCCTTCTTCAAAATTATCCGAAGGAGGACACCACGTTATATTTGAGTCCTTATAAATCTCATGTATCACTGGGTGCTCTCTCAATTACATTTTTTAAAAGATTTTATTTATTTTGAGTATCTTATTTATATATTTTTAGAGAGAAGGGAAGAGAGGGAGAAAGAGAGGGAGAGAAACATCCATCGGTTGCCTCTCCTACGTACCCTGACCAAACCCCCAAGCCAGGCATGTGTCTGACTGGGAATCGAACTGGCGACCTTTAGCTCTGTGTACGACGCCCAACCCACTGAGCCGCACTGCTCAGGGCAGCCTCTTATTTTAATGTAATAAGTTACTGCTCTTTTCCTTTATGAGTGCTTTTTGTGTTATTAAAGAAATATTTTTCCTATCTCATGGCAATAAAGATAGTGTCCTACACCATCTTCTAGGAGCTGGTTAACTCACCTCCCACATTTATTTTCCACAGTTAGGCTGTACTCCACTTTGCTTACCAAAGTCTAATGTAAACTGATAACATTACCCTTTTCCCAGACAGTGTACAGTTTAGAACACCTATCTCCATTGACTTCTCCTGAATTACATGCTATTTTTATAAGTATTATTACATGCAAATATTTGTGTATATTTAGATAAGACAATATAGTTAATGTTTTACACACACATAAATGTTGTTACATATAGTCAGTACTCATTTAGCTTTATCCATATATTTTACATTTTTTGATCCTACTCCTTATAATTTTAAGAGCACCCTTCCTTTAGAAATTCATTCTAGCATGAGTCTGCGGTATTGAACTGTTTTTACTCATGTGACATTATGTTTTATTTCACCTTCATTTATGAAATATATTTTTCCTAGTTGGCAGTTATTTACTTTCAATACATTAAACATATCACTGTACTTTCTTGTGGCTTGTTCCTGATAAATGAGAAGTTTGCTGCCAATCTATCACTATTTTGAATGAACTTTGTTTTCTTTCTCCACCTGCTTTTAAAGTTTTCTAGTTTCACACCATGAGGTTTCTATGTAATAATTAAAAAAAAAATCTACCTGGAACTTGCGGGGGGGCTTCTCGAATTGTGTGATGTTTTCCATAATCTCTGATAAACTTGCAGGCTTTATCTTTACAAATATTGTCTCTGCTTTCTTTTTTATCACTTTTCACTCTGGGTGTTTACTTAGTATGCTAAATATCAGTGTATTCTCTATATTGCTTACCCTTCTCTTCACATTTCTACCTTTTGTTTTTCATGCTGCATTTTATTTTCTTCGGGCTTGTCTTCCATGTTGATAATTCACTCTTCAGCTGTATCTAATCTGCTGTTAAAACCATTCACTGATTTATTAATTTGGATTATTGTATTTCTCAGTTTTAAAATTTCTATGTGTTTCACTTTCAAATGTGTTATTTCACAGTCAGCAGCTCTTTTATAGTTTGTTTCTAAAAATCCCAATATTTGGAGTTTCTATAGTTACCCTATTTTGCTGTGTTTAACGTGCTCCCGTGTACAGTGCACACCCGCCTAGTTGTGTGCATTGTACACAGGAGTATCCTACCATTACCACACACATGGTAAGTACTCATTACACCCATGTATAATGCACATCCTTATCTTTCCCTCAAAACCTTGGGCAACAAAATGTACACTATATATGGCAAAGTACGGTATGCCTGTTGTCTCATGTTGCTTCTGGCTATCCTGTGTTCTTGTCTCCTCATGTGCCTAGTTATCTTTGCTTTGTAGAATTATTTGAAGTCTAGAGTGAGCTTATCATCCTCCAGAAAGAATGTTTGTTTATTTTTCCAAACCATTAGGGCTATTCATAGTTCGGAATCATCAGATTTTATTTCTGATTAAAATATCAGATGCTCTTCTCTTTATAAACACATGGTTCCCTGTGTCACGGGCTTCAGGCTTGGCCATGCACCTTGTCCTGGATAGTGAAATGTGAAGAAATCAGCTGAGTGACTCAGTCCATTATTGTAGGAAGCAGACATATAAAGATCATTTAAACGAAACCATATAGCAAGTTATTAAAGTCATGATTATATATTTATTGGCTAAATGAAAAGAATCACCACCCTGGAGGTGACATCAGCAAGGTGGCAAAATAGGATGTCCCCTGCTCATCTCTTCCCACAGCAACAAAAATATGGCAGCCATTCATGGACGAAAGTGCATCTGTGGGAGCTCTGGGATCCAGGCAGGAGCTTGCAAAACCTGGTGGAGTCCAAGACTGGGAAGGGCTGATTTGAGGAAGCACGCCTGTGCCCAGGTGGCAGGCTTGCCAACAGTGGTCCTTTTACAGGCCCAGAAACAGCCCTGTCCCCCTGTGGGCTCAGCTACAGTTCTGTTTGGCCTTGGTCCTGCCACGGACTCCATCCACCAAGGGACCCAAGAGGAGTCCCATCCACTTGGGTCTTAGGTAAGAGGACTGCTGACCTTGACACAGTTCTAGTCCTTCTTAGCCCTGGTCTGGGAGTGTTCTCCTCTGCCCAGGGACTTGCCAGCAGGCACACTTGTGCATGCTCCTGGAGGCAGACCTGTTGACTCTGGTCCAAGGGCAGATCTTGAAGTTGTGCTGTAACTCTGCTCTCGCCCCTCCCAGCTGTAGTCCAGTAGTCCTGCTCACCTAAGGGTCTGACAGGAGGCATGCCCAGCCATGCTTCCAGAAGAAGGCCCACCAATCTTGCTCTGACCGTAGATCTTGCAGTAGCTCCATAGCTTGGCTCCAGACAAGCTCAGCTGCAGTCCAGAAGCAGTTCTCTTGAAGAGGTACCAGGCAGAGATATGTATGTCTGTGCCCTGGACACAGGCCTGCCAACTTTGGTCCATTTGTGGATAATAAAGCAGCCCTGTAACTTGATTCCAATACTTCTTGGCAGTGACCCATGAGCAGTCATGCCTGCGTGGGGACACAACAAAAGGCAAGCCCATTCGTACTCCTAGTGGCAGGCCCACCAACCTTGGTCCAACGTTGGATCATGAAGCATCCCTGTAACCTGGCTCCAGTCCATCAACACACGCTCAGCTGCGGTCTGAGGCCAGTGCTGCATGCCAGGGTCATGTCCAGTGGCCTGGCAGGTGCCACACCTGTTTGAGAACCTAGTAATACACCTGCTATTTGTGGGACCAACTGTGGACCCTGAAGTGGACTCCTGACCCAGCACCATACTAACCAACTAAAGTCTTGGAGGAAGTACCATTAGCCCAGGGACCAGGCAGGATCCACGCCCACCCAAGCCTTTGGTAACAGGCCCACCTATTGTAGACCCTACTGTGGACCCAGTATCTGCCAGGTAATTTCTTGTCATCGTCAACACCACTGTTCTTCTTTTCTCAGTTCCTCCTCAGAACAAGAGTGTTACATTACAGTTAGGTTTAGAATGTCAGGAAAAATAAAAGATGTAGCAGAAAACACCAGACATGATGGTTGGGACTATGTATTATCCCATGGGATGCTCTTGACGAAGAGTAACACTAGCTTCTGACACACACAAGTCGTGTTAATAAGTCACAAGGGAGAAGATAATGAGGCAAACATGAAACAGCTAGCATGGAACTTGCAACGACTCTCCATTAGCTGCAGGAAAACGCAGTTGGGTTTAGCAGAAGGAGAGGCCAGAAGCGTGAAAAGGGATGACAAACAACCCGGAGAACGTACTGCACTGGGGGCATGCCCGGGTGGCGAGGACCCGGAGATAACGATCGAGGCAAATGATTGGGAAAGGTGACTTCTGCTGGCTTCTGTGGATGGGTTTTTGCCTTTTTTCTCCCAGGACACTGCAATCATTGGAGAAAACAAGAAAGTTGTCTCAGTGGTTGTTTCATTCTCCAAACAAACTATTAGATTTCTAGGGCTGCCGTAACAAGGTCCCACAGGCTGGTTGGCCAAAACAACAAAGGTTTATTGCCTCACAGTTCTGGAGGCCAGAAGTCTGAGATCAAGGTTCCTTCTGAGTGCTGTGAGGGGGAATCTGTTCCAAGACTACCTCCTTCGCTTGCGGATGGCCATTTCTAGGTCTCTTCCCATTGTCTTCTGTGTTTCTGTGTCCAAATGTTCCTTTTTATACAGACACGGTTTTATTGGATTAGGGGCCACTCTAAAGACCTGTCTTCAGATAAGGTCATATTATGAATTAGGCTAATTAATCACAGCATTTATCCAATCTCTCTGTGTGTGCATGTGTGTATGGTCCCCTTCTGCTAATTTGTAACACATCTGGAATGACACAGTGCTGTAACCAACATGCACCCAAGGTCGGTGATGGGAAGCAGTAAGTAGATAAGTGAGGAGGGAAGGCAGTCCTGGGGGTCGCCTGCACAAGGGGCCTGATGGGTGTTAAGGACGAGTGGGCCTGCACCACGCATGTGAACGTGATCTTTTGGGGAACCCAACTGAACACATACCACATTATTTTATAGCAGTGATTTTCAACCGTATTCATCTCATGGTGCACATAAACTAATTATTAAAATTCTGTGGTGTACCCCCCAAAAAAAGGCATAATTTTGATTCATTCACACTGGATGGATATCGTTGTGTTGGTTGTCGTCATTTTTTTATTTGACAATCTATAGGAAAAGAGGTCAGTGCCCCTGACTAAATAGTTAGCTATTTGCATGTTTTAAAAATTCTTGCAGCACGCAGGTTGAACGTTGCTGTCTTACAGCATTGTGTCCTGCACCACGCGTGTGGTGCAGGCCCACTTGTCCTTTGACACCCATCAGGCCACTTGTGCAGGCGACCCCAGGACTGCCTTCCCTCCTCACTTATCTACTTACTGCTTCCCATCACTGACCTTGGGTGCATGTCGGTTACAGCACTGTGTCATTCCAGATGTGTTACAAATTAGCAGAAGGGGACCATACACACATGCACACACAGAGAGATTGGATAAATGCTGTAATTAATTAGCTGAGGATGCAGACGCCTCTAGGCAGCACAGGCCATAGCAGGCAGGATCAGAGTCAGAGCTCCTTGCCATGGCCCCCCCTCACTTCTGGTACCCAACAGGGGGTACAGATGCTAGTGACCCTGTCTATGCTGGCCAAGGTGTTACCCGACCTGGAAAAACAGTCCATTTGGGGGAGGGGTCTACCATCTTTCCAGAGGAATTCACACTCATCATCTATGTACTTGCACTTAAGGGGATGTTTATAAACACCAAGCTTTCCTGATTTTCGAACATCATTCATTCTCAGCAACAATATACCTTAATCCAGTGATCATTGCCCACGGCTCTCTGAACAACATCCTGCCGTCCGCTGTGTCTCACAAAGCTTGTTGTCCTCCAACTCTGACTTAATGACCCACCTGAATGGATGTGATACTGAATGCGGTCCAAGGAGCATGAAGCCAATGGTTGTGACAAATGGTTCTCATAAGCACCTACCACACTGTTTAGAGGACTATGTTTTCCATTAATCAGGGGAGCAACTTGAGGTCAGGGGCAGCCTGTAAATCTTTATATCTCTAGTCACTAGCACAGTGCCTGGAACACAGCAGGCTACCCAAAAAGTTCACTGAAGGAATGGCGGAAGTTGAAATCCTCCTCCTTTCAAATCCACAGATGCCAAAGAAGTGTCCGGCACACACCAACAATGTGTGGTTTCTTTGCTGACAGTCCTCGTGGTCTCTGCCATCTTCTTTGGGGGTACCTTACCTCATGACTCACATTTAGAGCTTTTCTAGAACCTCTCCTCATTCTGCCTGATATCCTTCTGGATCAAGGCCCTCCCTTCAGTGAGTTAAAGCTCAGTTGAAAAACGATACATACCTATAGTACTTATGCACGTTGCTTCTAAAAATATGTGTTTTCAGTGAAAGGCAGTTGATCCTGTTTTCAGTTTTGGCCAAGATGACGCCATCATTTAAGGAATGAGTGGCAGTTACCTTGTACTTCGGCTTTTCCCGCTCCCCTCATCAGCAGAAGGTTGCAGGCGAGTAAGAAATACTTAAATAAGTAAAAATGAAGTAAAAGCCACAGAAACCATCAGAGACAGCAATTATAAGTTGGTGGTTATCAAGCCCCACATCTTATACCAAGTCTTAAAAGAATTTGACAACTGTCCATAAGGGGCTGATCACTCACTGATTTACATGACTTGAGACTTTACAGCAGCCACTGGTAGGTACTACAGGAAAATTGGAAGGGAAATGTAATTTTTCTATGGTATAACCAAAATATCTCTTACTTTCATCAATTACCCATGCCATAAAAATGGTACCAAGTGTTTGTCTAAAATCTTGTTCATCATTGTTGAAAATATCCTGTGTAAGGAATGCATTTTTGGAACAGTCTGTGAAATACTCCCTAGTAAACTGTTGGGGGAAGATTTTAAGTGATGCTAGGAAAATTTACTTGGGGCTCTCAGTTCATTAAATCTTGTTGCAAATTAATTGAGGAATCACAGGCTTCTGTCTTTTCCATTCCTTTCAGGGGGATAAATCTATAATGTAAGAGGGACTTGTTTTATATGTGAGATTTTAGTCACAGCACAGAAGTGACATGCTTATAAAACTCTATTTTCTGGACCAAATATTGGGACAAATGGTCTGAAAATGGGACAAGCTACTTAAAACTAAGACTGTGCTAAAAAATTGAAAGGCATAATTCCTCTAGTTATGCAGTTCATTTTCCTTTTCCTTGGCTGTGTAGAGTAAAGGAAGGAAAGAGGAACCTGAGAAAAGGGTTCAGGGAGTCACTCCAGAGGCCAGCTTTG
This sequence comes from Desmodus rotundus, assembly GCF_022682495.2. Lineage (NCBI taxonomy): Eukaryota > Metazoa > Chordata > Mammalia > Chiroptera > Phyllostomidae > Desmodus > Desmodus rotundus. The sequence continues at coordinate 142,805,421 of NC_071389.1, forward strand.
GAAGAAACAAGAGGGATGACTTCTAAACTGAAATCCCTATGACAGAGGTGAAGAGTAAACTGTAAGAAAATGGACAAGACTGTGTAACATTAGCTTGGAAAAAGTTTGGAAAATGTTTATAGGTAGAAATGATCATTTAGACTTAGGTTGCTTTTAAAGTGCTGTCTTTCAAAGTGATGTTTATTAATGTTTCACATGAAAAGTTATTCTTTGAAGTAAGGAAAAGAACATGAAAAAAGCTGGGAATAAGTTGTGTGGAAAGCAGGCCCTGATCTATTTCTAGGTGCACAACACCTGGTGGACACTAGTGTTTGTTGACTGGCTGACTGACTGGAAGTGGGAATTGCAAGAGTGAGGTACCAGTGATGCAAGTTTGCAGCAGAATGAAACAGAAAGCTCATTTTAAAAGGTTCAGCAGGCAAATGGAAAGTTGTAAAGTGAAAATGAACGTCACAATCTATTATGAATCTGCAACCACCACAAATTTAATCAAGCCGTTCTCAAATCTTTCTTTCAACTTTTACTATTTATGAGTATACTGAGGTCATTTCACAAATGCTACTGCTTTCTATTCTTTAAGGCAGGTGCTACAAACTCAAATATCTTCAAAGGCCAAGGGAGTAATGAAAATGATGCAAGTGGGTTGAGCGGGGAGCATGGCAAAAAGGCAGCAAACGCGCTGTGTCTAAGGAAGCATCTATTGCTCAGCTCAAGCAGGCTATCATCCTGCAGAAATGTAGGTCTAGTATAACAAGACTTTCTAATTTTTTAGAAGCTAGAAATCAATATTTTTATTTAGCATTTTCAATTTTTAAATAACAACTAATTTTTTAAAAATCAAGCACTGTAAAGCAAACAAAGTTAATATAACCAAAGGGCTCTTAGCATAGAAACCCTTCGAAGCAGGCTTCCTACAGCTTCAAATGGTTCCCATTACTTGTCGTTGTGTAAGATTTGGTGAAAAGGTTCAGGGACTTACCGAACTGCACTGTCCATTCTTTTGTAAATTTGGATGAAATTCTCTCAACTTTGATCTTTTTACAGCAGTCAAAATTATTTGTAGGTAACTGAGCCCCTGCTAGTACAATTTGGACTTTATGAGTGTGCATATTTTTGTGCAGAGGCAAAGAGTTATATAGAATTATACATGCTTCTTTACTGGTATTGAATATATTTTGGCTTGATACCTATGTGTCAATTTTCTGTCCTATTATGGGAGGTTGAGAGGCGAGTTCTTCATTTACAGTAAAGTGCTACACAGGACTCCAAATCAGCAATGGCTGCTATGTTGTTCCCAAGTTATAGCTCTTATATCTCACATTGTATAAATGACTTCTTACAGTCTGGTTCTTATGCTAGACAGATACTAACTTATTCACCTCTCTACTCTCCGTACCTGGCAAAATATGTGGAATGTAGGAGTTGCTCGACAAATAGGTACTGTACGATACCGAACTGAACTGACCCACAGTATCCAATTTCCTTAGGTGGGCTCTCCAGGCCTCTTATCACTGACTTCAGCTTCACCCACAGCTCATCCCCAAGGAGAACCTGGGTGATAACCAAACTGCTCTGGGAAAGCAAGGTTCTCCCAGAGTACCTTGAAATATGTTGAAACATGTTCCTCCTTCTATATACCTACGGAAATCTACTGACTGTCAAAAATATAATATTTTCCAAAAATCCAATTTAAATATTATTTTCATTGGGAATCCCATTCCACTACAGTGCATCTGTTCCATACAACAAATCATAAACCAGCAGTCATGCTCACAGGAACTATCAGGACAGACCAATTCATTTGTGTCTACAGTAAATTTTTACAAATTAACCCTCAGGAAGTGCTGCCTGCCTCATCAGTTTATATGGGCAGTGGGCTTCTCCAAATTTATGCCCAAAGGGACATACATAAAATGTTACATACTCAGAGAGGTCTGTGGAGGCCAGAGAGGTAACATAAATGCACAAGTCCAATGTAAGGAAGTCAGGAACTGAACGACTATGGCAAGGGAATTTAAATAGTCCGGCTCTCCCCTTCATGGGGCAATGCAGGCCCAGAGTCGCCGTCTGCCCTGTTTTTAATAGGCCAGAACTGCAGGAGCCAAATGAAACAGGTCTGTGGGCTGCCAGTATTGACTTTGTGTATAACACACTATTTTCCTAGAGTTTGGAGAATTTTTCCAATTAGAACAGCAGGAAGACTTGCATTAAAAAAAAAAAAAAGTAGAAGTCACACACAAACTGTAAGTTCAGTAGGACCCAGTAACTGTATTAGATGAATGTTTTGCAATGCCTTGCTCAAACCCTCATGCCTCAACTCTGGAACACTTGAAGGAGAGTGACAGCCTTCCTTTGGAAAGGCTCATTTGTGGGGCTTTACACAGAGATCCAAGTCCTAATCCCACTGGTTACATCTTAAATACACATGTTTGAATAAGGGGTGGCTTGGTTCTTCTGAAAAGAATGGAAGCCAGAAAGCTGCAATGGGTTTTGACCAAACTATACTGGTCTTCAAACACATCAGTCTTTTTAAATACTAATACACACACATTCACATAGCTCAAAACGTCCCAGTGGGAGTGAAATAAAGGAGAGCACTAAAGTGAATTTTGATAAAATTCATTGTTTTTTTTTTTCTGTTCCACGTTCTTTACTTTGGGGAATTGTCTCTAGAAATAGATATTTCTGTTGGGGCTGTCAATCAAAGGGCTCTATGGGTGGGTACAGTATCTAGGCTGACCAATGAGAGAATCCCATTTCTTGGATGTAAGGGCTGGTGCAGAAGTATGCATGACAAGTCAGGCCAATGATCCTCTTTCAGAGAGAGAAGTGCTGGAATGGGTGAGGAGGCAAGCCATAGGTACCAAGTAGTCCTGGCTCTCCCAATACGCGGCAGCGGGGAGGAAACTCCTACCCCCACACCTGAAGGTATCACTTCAAAGTGATGAAAACAGAGATTCTTGATAATATCATCTGAACACAGATTTAATTATGACTGCAGCTACTGAAACCTGATCAATAAGTAAACTTCCAACACATAAATTTGATTTGGGTCCCTATAAATTATAACTGAGAGCCATGATAATGCAAGAAACATTTGTGATTCATATTTTTATTAGGAGAACATAGATCCAATTAAATTCATTTCAGAAAGAGGCAGCTGAATAGTATGACTGCTTTCTGGCTCATCATATATTTATAATTCACATTTTATGTTCTATACATTTAAATCCATTAATGTCAGCAAATAAACAGTTTCTATTTTCATTCAAGTACTATTTTAAAATGATTTTTGTACGAATTATATCAGTAATGCCTTGTTCAGTCCCAAAAACCTACAGAATACAAAAAGCATAAAAAGTACTAATTTCAAAAGTTATGATTAAATGAACACACCCATCAAAGTTTCCGTGCCACACATTATTGTATATTCTTGGACACAAATGTTGAATTTGATAACCTATCGGAGCAGTTTTTAGTGTGAACTATCGATTCCATGTGTATGCAGTGAATCCCTGGCAAAGTACTCATCTATGGTAGAATACAGAATCTGCATTTATCCTCTACAAAGAGTGTTTTAGGAGCCCTGATTTAGCTGAAAATGCATGATGAAGTGATTGCATTTAGAATGTTAAATATGCCTGGTTGTGTGAAAATGTCTTCCAGTTGACATTAGAATTACTCGTGGGGCAGAAAGCATGCTCACCTCCTCATTCTCGATTTTGAGAGTGGCCAGTCGGGACTGCAGCTGCTGGTACCTGAGCATGAGCTCCGCCTGGACCGGCTGCTGAGCGCTGACCTGACACACCTGACGGGGAATCAGAAGCCATAGTTACAGCAGGGAACCACCAAGCCAGCCTCCAAAGGATGGCTCTCCTATTTAAATGCTGCATGAATCACGCCGATCCCAAGATTTCCAATTACATATCTACTTTTAATAGCCTTCTCAAAACCTCAGCTTTAAATATGAACTGGTTACGTAAGTGGGAAGAGCAGAATGCAGCTGCACGGCCTGGATATGACTGGAAAGAGAGCAGCTGCAGGAGCATCGTTCTAAGAATGAGGCAGTTGCTGGAGACGGAGCTCTGATGCTAACGTCTCACTCGTGGAATTCTTAATGACTATCAGGCAGACGACAGAGGGTGAAGCATGGTCCAAATGGAACATCCGGGCACAACAGGGCAGGCAGCAGAGCCTGCTGCTTATAGTCAGCTGGGTGACTGTGGTAAGTTACCAAACCTCAGTTTTCTAATCTATAAAATGGGCATAATAAGAGTTTCTGTGCCACAAGGTTGTTGTAGGAATGAAATGAGATAATGCACACAAATCCCTTAGAACACTGCCTGGAACAGTGAAACCTCAAAAAACCGTGAATAGCCATTCTCAACATCTTTCGACCACGGCTTGCCTCGCCAATGCCAGGCAAACAACGTGAGTCACCCTGCACTTCAAGAGGCCACTTATTTTACACTTTGTCAGAGAGATATTTTGGCCATGTTCTCAATTATAAATAAGGTCAAATTAGAATGTTTTAATTATATTAAAATTATGCCAGAAACAATTCCTTCTTTTCTTTCTTGTCATAGAAATACTCTCGGCAGATGAAGATTTCTTTTATGGGGTCTCCAAAACATCAGAGATTATTGCTCCCTGGCGATGCTGGCCATTAAAAAAAATAAAAAAGGCAATAGACTTACTTTATTAAAATAATATTAATTAAAAAAAGGTAAAAACTATTAACCCAATTGAAGTCACCTGTCTGTGATATTTTGTCATTGTACAGGCTGGGGTAAAAGTAGGTTTACAGTTGTTCACATGGACAATAATACAATAATTAATAAAATATATCACAAGAATAAACTGTGTTTCACGTACTCACAACTGTAAACCTACTTTCCCCCCACCCTGCATGTTTGACATACCCATAGTTGAGAAATTAAAAGAACAACCCCTTGGAGAAACAAGTCCAGGTAGCATAAGCCAGTTGCCTGTCAAATTCATGTGCTATTGTTATAAAAAATGGTTACCATTTCTAACTGAGTATTTCACTCCATCAAATCAAGCAAAAATAAGATTAGATCAGAAATGAGCAGGTACGAACATATATATCTTACAAGTCTTCACATTAGGTGTTTCAGAAAAAATTACGGCATTAAAAAAATCCGCCTTGGGTAGTATAATTACATCAATTTTAAAAAACATACTGTCACTATGATAAGCTAAAATTGGATTTTTAATGCATGAATATTGTTTGCATGGCTGGGCCATCAAGTGTTATAGAGCATGCTCCATTAATTGGCTCTTCTTGTTTTCCCCAGTCCACAGACAGTAAAATATACCATTGTAACTCATAAATAGTTTCAATGGATTTTCTTCCCTTGAGAAAATAGGATGAAAAGTAAATTCATATAAAGAGATATCATTCCTAATGCTTACTTCACCAATTTGATGTCAAATGGAATGTTAAAAAATGTTTTGCAATTTTTCCCTCTTTCCCATTTTCTTGCCGTTTACAATTATTTTTCTTTATGGGGATCTTTAAAACAGGGTTACAAGAGGTCTTCAGATAGATTCCATGGGGCCAGCAAAATGTTTTGTTCTGAATTTAAATTAGAATATGTTGAGGTAGAGGGGAAGAAGTTTTCAACTAACCCAGGACAGTTCCGTGCTTACACCCAACTGAGCTGCACATAAACCTGTTTGGCCTGCGCAGGCATCCGATTATTTAATCCTTGCTTTAAAAGGTGGTATCAAAGGCTGATCTTACTAGTATGTGATCCCATGTGAAGGCAGGAGAGAAAACAACTGGGAATTCTTCCAAGTGTTGGTTACAGCAGGTGATGAGCAATGTTTAACTGAGGAGACAATTCGTTAGTTTTAAAATAATTACTGACCTCATCACCTAGGTGAGACTGAAACTCGAACTTCATTGGTGGACAGAAGGCAGCAGGGTACATCTCCATGAACCTCTGCTTATCACTCCTGGGCTCCAAATTGTCAACTGCATTTTCAATAATGTCTAAGCCTTCATGCCTGGAGGTTTCAAGGTTATACTCCGCAGAGAGATATGTTCTTAGGGCTCTGTTCAGACTGGCATGGTAGCCAAGATCACAACACTGGAAAATTAAAAGAATACATATGAAGGGATTGAGAAATACAGGTTGGTAGTTAGAAAACAGTCCCAAGGATGCAGAGGACAGCATAGGAAATATAGTCAATACTATTTCAATAACTAGCTATGGTGCCAGGCAGGTACTGGAAATAACAGGGGGACCACTTTGTAAAGTATGTGGTTGTCTAACCACTATTCTGCACATGTGAAACTAATACAAAATAATATCGAATGCAAATGGTAATTCAGAAAATTTTACAAATTAAAAGAACACCACATATAAAAATTACTTTGAAAAGAATGAAAACCTAAATGTGACAGCTACAACTATGAAATTCTCAGAAAAAAACATAGGCAAACCTTCATGACCTTGCATTAGGCAATGCTTTCTTGGATATGCATCAAAAGCATAAGCAATAAAAGAAGAAAATGAACACACTGGATTTCATCAGATTTGAAGACTTCTCTACTTCAAAGGGCATAATAAAGTAAGAAGATAATCCACAGAATGGGAAAATAATTTTTTTTCAAATCATGTATCTGATAAGAGATTTGCATCTAGAATATATAAAGAACCCTTACAACTCAATAATAAAAAGACAACTAACCCAATTTAAAAATGGGCCATGGATCTGAATAGACATTTCTCAAAAAGAGATACTACACAAATGGTCACAAGCATATGAAAGGGTGCTCAACATCTGTAGTCATCAGGGAAATGCAAATGAAAACCACAGTGAGATACCACTTCACGCTCCTTAGGATGACCCTAGTCAACAAGACATAACAACAAGTACTGGGGGAGATGTGGAGAAATTGGAAGACTTATACACTGTGACTGGAACATAAAATGTTGCAGCCACTTTGCAACAGTCTGGTAGCTCATCAAAAGATTAAACACAGAGTTAACATATGACTTGGCAATTCCATTTCTAGTATGTATACAAAAAAATAAAACTATTTTCATACAAAACTGTATGTGAATGTTTATAGCAGCTGTATAATAATAGCTGAACAGTACAAACAACCTAAGTGTCCATCAACTGATGAATAAGCAAAATGAACTATGATTCAGGCACGGAAAGAAAGGAAGTTCTGATGCACGCTGCCATATGGGTCAACCATGAAACACTGTGCTCAGTGAAAGAAGGCAGTCATACAAGACAACACAGTATATGATTCCATTTATATGAAATGTCCAGAAGAGGTAAGTCTATAGAGACAGAAGGTAGATTGGTAGTTGCCTGGGACTGGAGGAGGGAGGAAATTGGGGAGGAATGGCTAAGGCGTATAAAATCGCTCCCTGGGGTAATGAAAATGTTCTAAAGGTGGTTATGTGGACACACAATTCTGTGAATATACTAAAAGCCAACTGTAGGTTTTTAATGAATAAACTGCATGGCATGGGAATAATAGCTTAATAAAAGTGTTAAAAAATAAAAGCAAAACCAAACATTAAAAGTAAATAATGAAAAAATAGCATTCAAGTTTGTCCGTGCATACTAAGATTGACACAATGTTTTATGGAAATCTTTCTCAAATGCAATTATGCTAACTATAATATTTCGGATTTGCCTAATTTACTGAGGACTCAATAATAATCTGTACTCTTTTAGAAATGAGAACAGTTTTGAATCTGCCAAAACAGTCTGGGAATGCCTTATTTCTTATCCCTAGAATAAAATTCTTAAATAGGAATTGGTTGCGAAAGACCTTATTAGAGATAGAATTTTATTTCTATATCTAGAAATAAAAGAGCTTTAGGATTCTTGAATCTTCACTACCTTTAATTTGTATTTATATTTACTTTTTCTTGTTGCATTTCAAGAGACTAAAATTAATAATATATAGAGAGAGCTCTGTACAAGACCAGTTATAGATTACTGACGGAATTTACATTTATACATAAAAGCAAGAGAAATCTTTTAAAAAGGAAACGTGGTTGTAAAGATATAAAACCAGGTCATCCCTATATTGTTCAATTTGATTGAATCCAACTCACTAACTGGCCATCTATTAGGTGCCTGGGAATCTACTAGGCTCTGGTAATATGAAGACTGGAACCCAGTAAAATATAATCTCCATTTGCAAGGAATTCGAACAGAAGCTGTTCATTAGTCTGCTACCCAGAACAGTAGAGAGGCGCAAAGGAAGCAACCTTTGTCTGAAGGGTGCATCCATCAGGACATGAGCCATCTGCTCTGCCTTCAGGAAGGTACAGGTTTAATCACTGGCCTGTCCTTAGAAATGCCAATGTATTTCATTTCACCCTCACCCTCCAACTTCAGAATTACTAAATTTGGAATTTTTACATAAACATATTCTAAAATCTATTCTAAAGTCAGACCATCAAAATGTGGTCTGTGGACCAGCAGCGTCAACATCACCTGGAGCTGGTTAGAAATGCAGAATTTGGGCTCCACCCCTGACCTACTGAATTGGAATCTGAAGTTAAAACCGCTCCCCCCCCCCTAAGTTTGAGAAGCACTGCGCTCAAACAATAAAATAAAAAGGTCCCATAACATCTTTTGGGGGGGGAGTGCTTCCCCAATCAGGTAAGAGAATCGACTTGATTAAAGATTACTTGATTTAAAAAAAGCAGAAAGTAGCTGCCACATCACAATTACAGCCACATCACAATTACAAATACAAGCAAAATACAATTGTGAAATGCAGTAATCAGTCTAATCATTAATACATTTCCAGTGGAATCAGCTACAGTCAAATACAGAGAATGATTTTCAGTTAATTAAAAAATTCTAGTCTCAGATGAGCAAAGTCCACTTTTATTCCTCTGGCTCCTCAAAATCCATACAGATTCTGTGATGCAGTTTTATACACATCAGAAGGACTGAAAAATTCTATCATTCAATAAAACCTCATTTTATGAAAACATGAATTTGTAAAGAAATGGCTTCATTTCTTTGAACCAGTGCTTCAAAGCACCCTACTCTCCTGCAAGCAGACAGATTCAGCTTGACTGTAATGAAGAATAACACACAAGCTACTTCATTTTATGAGTACTGATCCCAATGGGACTTAAGTGAAAATTGATATTGAGAGGAAAGAAGCAAAGCCCTTCCACCCTTCTCCTACAGAAAACAAATCTCTTTCCAACAACTTAAAAGAGAGGAAGAGAGGAAAAACAAAGGAGGAAGAGGAAGAAAAAAAAGAAAGAAATGCAATGTGAGTTAGAGGTCTGAAAAATACATACTAAGTTTTCAATATTCTAGAATGAACTAACAGTTCATTCTTCAGATTTGTAAGGATGGCTTTTGGCGGGGGTGGGTGTGGGGGGGGTAGTAAAAGCCGAGATCATAGAAGCACCGGTGCATGTCTCCATACCCAGGTCTGCCGGGCAGAGCTGGTGGGTCTGGACCCAGTCAGAGACCTCCGACTCTGCTGCAGTTTCCCAACAGGTTGGGGAGAGACCTGCCCCTGGGCTTAGTAGCCGACCCAGGGGCCTGGCCAGGTGTCTTGCGGACTTTGACTGCTACGCTTAGGAGGTGTCTGTGGTGAGCTATGAAGTAAAGTTTCCTTCTCTGACAGCTACGGGGCTTATCAGTCTGTAAGGTCACTTAATTGGCATGATTTTTAATTTCCGATATGCAGTGTTTTCTCCAGTCTAGGTTTTTCTAGCGTCCTGAATATGAAAAGAAACAAGAAACAGGAATAAAACTGTGATTCAAGGTCTCCCAAGACAATAGGGCCCAATACAGAATCATCTCTTTTCTAAACTGGAAGCTAAAATGACACTGGATATGTTAAGATTGAAGATCTTTGTTAAAAAGACCTAAAGTAATTCTATGGAGCTTATGAATTATTAATGATGATATGAAAAGCCAGCTTCTGCACAAAGAGTTGAGTTATAACCCAAGCACATTCAATGCTGAAAATACATAAGAAACCAATAAAATAATTCATGAAAACAAAAGTGTTGTTCTGATGGATTTAAAAATCCCCTCTGTCAGGATACATTAAATTATGGATTAAAACTGGGGTAAGAATGTTGGAAGCAGAAGGGTGTATTATTTTTAAATATCCTAAGAGCTGCCAAGATAGATTCCACTAGATATCAGTGTAAGTCACCAAGGTAGGCTAATTTCCTTAGGTGAAAGGTTGCAATTAGTATGAAAAATGAAGACGAAATCCAGGCGTTAAAGACTGTGATAAATACTTCGTGTTGTCCGAAAGGCTGAGAGGTCGGCTGATGTATGTTTTGTGGGTATGATGTCGGGTAAAACTGGTAACCACTGTTCTGGGAGATAACATTAACGGCATGAGAAGCCTTAGCGGGGTAAAAGCTTGGTCCTAGACGGGAGTTACCATAACAGAACAAGCCCTACACACATGTCCCCAGTAAGAACCGATGCCATTTGCAGGACATCCCTGGAAGTGCCTAGAGGGCAGCCACGAGGCCCTGTGGAACTCCAGAATTAATCAGCTGTCATGAGAATGGAGAGGGAAGGAACTCTACTGCCGAAGTATTCTACCCGAACTTTCTCACTCCTGCCTTCGTCTGAGAGGCTGCCGTGATTTTTGTCCTGGGTCCCCATCTCTAGCTTTTAGTAAACTTGACCTTCATGGTTCCACAGCTATGGGTATTGGGTGAAGACCTGGTCTACCCTTTGTCTGAATCCTTCTGAAGAATGGTGTATCCCAAGCAAATTGAAGTGCAAAAACAGATTTCACGTGACCATGGGTAGTTCTGAAAGGACCACCTCTCCAGCCATTCAGTACCTCATCCTAGAAACCATACACAAATTTTGGTAGACATGGGCACCTTGTAAAATGGAACTGGATGTCTAAACTTTACAGGCAGCTTTTACACACCTGCTTTCATGTCTGGGTTCCTGAAGGTCCATCAAGAGCTGACAGTTTAATTCTTGTTGCTGTTAGTAAAACCTGTCTTGAGTTTCTCTCCAACAACAAAAAGGTCAAAATGGTACATCTATCTATGTGATAGGAATGAAGACAAAGTAGGAAACGGGAAGAACTGAGGCTGCATATGCCTGTGCCATTGAGGAGTCTGGACAAACCACTTGTCGCCTAATGCAGCTCCTACCCACATGGACAGTCACTTTCCTCAGAAGAGCTGCGACCATAGACTCATTTATCCCCAGGCCAAATCTCTGTAGCTACCCTGAATCAAATCACAAGAGGAGAGAGAATAAAGCAAGTCCAAATAAATACAGGTCAGGTGGTAATGCTATAGAGAAAAGTCAGAAGAATCTAGAGTGCTAGGCAGAGGGGTATTGCTCTTTTATATAGGGCAGCTGGCAGGTATAACATGAAGAAAAAGAAGGAATTAGTCTCGCAAAGCTCTGGAATAGTGTCCTAGACAGGATTACAAAGGCTCCGGGCAAGAGAACGCTTTGCAAGGACCTGGGGAACAGAAAGGCCAATGCACCTGAAGCGTGGTATCCTAGGGGAAAGTTGCAGGACATGACATTGAGTGACAGGTAGGCACCAGTTCACATAGAGTGTTGGTGAACAGTTTGGATTTTATTCTAAGGGCAATGGGAGGCCTTTGCAAAGTTTTAAATAGAGATTGACAAGCCTGATTTATATATTTTAACACTTCGGCTGCTTGGGAAGAGAATGGGTTGATTGGAAGGTCTCAGAGGAACCTCCTTCCTAAGAGCAGGCAAGAGGAGAGGAGGTTTTTGTCTAGGAGAATCGGAGTGCAGGTGGTGAGAAATAGCAAGGTTTGGGATATTTAGGAAGTAGAGAAGAGAGGATTTACTGATGTATTTCTATGTGGGAATTGAGAGAACTGGATTTTTTGCTTGCTCAATGGGTAGAAAGTGGTGCCATTTTCTGAGGGGTAAAAAAATGGTAAGGAAAAGTTGTGTGTTTGGAGGATGCTGATGACAATGATGAGGCAAAAGGATACAAAAAGCTGTTTGGAGAGCTTTTCCAGGATTATATTCCAGGATTCCAGGTGCCTATTAGACATCTGGTTAGAGATGTCCAGTAGGCAGATGGATACGCAAATCCGAAGCCTGGGAAGGTGATCGAGGCTGGTGATAAAAATCTAGGAGCCATCATATAGTACTCAAGGGAAGGGACCAAAGATAGAAAGCCAGAGATCATGCCGTAGGTGCCGTGCGACATTCAGAGGTCCAGCCAAGAAGGAAAGCGGGCAGGGAATCCTGAGAGGGAGCAGCCTGTGCTACCGGTGGAAACCAGGAAGGTGAAGGTTTTGTTAAAAAGGCCCAGGCATTTCCCTTGGAAGAAACCCTAAAAGCCATCTACTTCAGTCGCCCAACTCATTTTGGTTTTTGAATACCCTTACTATCACGAAGGGATAAAAACATTCATAATCAGTTTAAATGATAACTACACCATCCTAACTCATTTAACATCATCCCTCCATAATCTTCCACGAAGAGCTCAGGCCTAATGGGGACTACAGTATTACAATTTGGTAGGCTTTCATGGATACATCTTAATACCATTACATATGGGGGAAAGTCAAACTAATTAAGAAAATCTAAATTTTGAGTAAGTTTGTTTTTTGATTAAACACATGTCTCTAGAGACAAAAAGATAAGGCTAAAAGCTTTAGGACAGCTGATTATTTAGAAATGAAAAAACAAACATGGCATGTGCTATATGATGTAATCTAATTTCAATTTCATTCTGTATAAATGGGTAACAAAACCCCTGACAGTTATCCGTACCCTGAAAATTAGCTGGAGTAGGGGGTTGTTCTATGGCAACATCCCACTTTTGTGGGGAGTGACTGGAGACTGTGATGCCGTCTTGTAAGAACAACACATGCTTTATTATTACCGGGCAGGTGCTCTGGGACAAAGCACAGATGGAACTTTACTGTCGAGGGCTTGGTTTCTCTGAATGTCTTTTGAGGGTGGTAGGTATGGAACTAGACTGAAAGAGACTATATATTATCAGTTCTGCAATCTTAAAACCAGTTGTTCAAAGAATTCCACATGTACGGAGTGATGAATTTGATTATACAGATCAGAGATTCCTAACAAAATGGCCTGTACTCTCTTTGCAAATCATAATTACTCAAAAATTTCAGCATCAATTATAAATATTTCTTGCCTGTATGATTTTTCTTTTGGTGATAAATTCTAACGCTGACAGAATAATTAGCTATAGTCTCTTTTGCACTTAATGTTGGGGCTCTTAATGACCACAATTATGAAATCTATTGTTTACAAAAATACAATCTATTTTTCCCCTATAATTATGGCTTTATTCTCCCAAACCAATTAAATTTCCTTTGGTGAATATTTGCAACATATTTCTTGCAATTCATACCTATTCTTTAAAATGACATTAATAAAAATTCTCAGTGTGAAATTAACTCTGTTCCGCTTCCCACCTGATTCCAAACTAAGAGATTATTACTCCACAAACTAAATTTACTTCGGACCTTCTTCAGAGACAGAGAAGGCATCTTAATAGTCTTCTGCTATTAAGATCCCAAGTGACCCTCTGGATTAATTAATATGCAATTCATTATGTAAAGCAGAGGTCACAAGCCTGTGAGCCAAGTCCAGCCCATGGCTTGATATGGTAAATCAAGTCTAGTTGCAATACGACCACATTCATTGCTTAATTACTACCTTCCATAGCCATCGACAGCCATAGATCTATAGGTAATAATCTAGGTAATTTTTGCACTAGAGTTAAGTAAGGACAGAGACATATGGCTTACAAGGCCTGAAGTAGTCGCTATCTGGACACTTAGAGAGAGTCTGCGAACCCCTGCTCTAGAGCATGCTGACCGACGCCAGCACACTGCGAGCACACACAGTTAGTGGGTGCACTATTCCTGAGACATTCCAGTACACCTCTGCCCCAACATTTCTGCTCTGTATGCATCCAAGAGCCGACTGTATAATATCTGTGCCACTTACAATTTAATTATAAAGCAATTAATATATTAAATAAATTGATAAAAAGTGAGAAAGGAGTTATTGGAAAGACAGGAGTAAACAAAATTATTATAAATTAGGCAGAGGTATGTTAATTGTGTAAGATTATGAAAAACATTGTAAATATCTGGAGTATTTTTTATTCTACATTAAAGTATGATTTCTAACTCAAAATTAGAAATCATAGATGATACACAATGGATATGGTTTGTGCAAATGAAGACCACTTAGTACTCCATACAAGAGATAAATCATAATATTTAAAAGCCTGGCAAGTGCAAGTACACTGGTGTGCTTTAGATTAAAATATTTAAGGCATGCTTTTAACCTTTTTTAAAAAGCAGCTTTCTGCTTTTTCTTTTTTAAATACAGGGTGGGGCAAATGTAGGTTTACATTTGTGAATACATGAAATACAGAGTTTATTCTTGTATTATTTATTAATTATTGTATCATTTTCCATATGAGCAACTGTAAACCTACTTTTGTCTCACCCTATATAAAATATGCCATACTTACACACAAGTGCAAAACATATATGCTCCCTTTAAATAATAAAATACCACTGACAGTTCAGAAGTCTCTTAAATTTCCCCTTCTCAATCACGAACCCTTCCCTTTTCCCTAAAGATAACTCTACCTGGAGTACCTCAAGCTGTCTAAACCTGGTTGGGTATGCTATACTCAAATATCTCCAGCAAAAATAAAAGAGTAAATACTTGTTTAACAATTGAGCCATATTTTCTTCAGTATATTAACCTTAATACAGTTACACCTCAGTAGTTGTCAGCTTCAGAGCTGGTCAAACCCTGTACTCAATGCACTTTGATGAGAAAAAAATGTTTCAGCCCTCGGCGCTTGCTCAGGGCTTGTTGCACTTGCCAGAACTTGTATGAATCACAGCGCTGCCCCGCAAGAGAAGATGCTTCATCGTTCGGTACTCATGGGTTTCAGCACTTACCACGAGTTCCGGAATGAGTTAATGATGAGAACTGAGGTATCTCTGTATCAATAAACTTTACAGGCCTGATGTCTAATACTCTTAATTTGGATTTTATCAAGTAGTTCATTTACTTAGTTTATAGTGTTATCAGTGGTACAGTTAATCATAAAATTAATTTATTGATCATAATAAGGAACAATGAAAAATTAAGATTTATTAAAAGTAAATTTCAGTAGAGATCCCACGACCACTGTCTAGAAACAGAAGTGCTTCTACACTGACAGCTATGTCTCTGAGAGAGAGAGAAAGATAGAGACAACTTTGCTAATTCAACGTAATATTGACAGGAAACGATGAAGTTTACCTAAAATATATAAAAATTGGAATTATTAAATTAAAAAATCTATTAGCTCACCTCCAAATATATAAAAAACTTTAACTAGTTTATCAAAGTGTTCAATTATTAAAGTTTTTAGACCTGTAATTAAGAGGATTCCATTAAATACTATATCAATTATATATATAAATTGATAATCTGAAGTGCCTGAAAATATCATTCCTTTTTAATTTACATGATTAATTTGTACTCGAAGAAAGCATTTTACTTCCTTTATAGCTCAGATGTTGCTGAGTTCCAAATTTGCAGATTTATAATTTAATAAGATCCAAATTCAAGAGATTTTAGAATATCCATATTTTGTTCCAAGGGGTAAAATTTCACTGTGTAATGGAATAATGAGTCACATCACCCTGTGCTAATGATCAACTTTAATATCACTATTGGTGAGTTAAACAGATGTTGTTACATATCTACATGAAAGGTAGCAACATCACCTGTGATGTATTCTGGTGCAAAGGGATTAACTTGAATTCATGAAGCCTTTTATATAACTCTGCTTTGTAGGAAATATGGGGAACTGAGAAACAGGCTAAATGACACCCCAATTAAGAAATCTAGAAGCTAAGATGTTTTAAGAAACAACTGTCTATGTCTCTTTAACAAGGGATTTGGCTAGATAAAAAAAGACTGAAGGAACACATCACTCAGAGGCAATGTGTGATCCTAAATTGGGTCTAGTCTAGACACACCAGCTGTGAAATATTTTGGGGTCAAAATGGGAATAGGGTATTGTTATTAGATGAGAAGGTTTTTCTGAGATGGAAAGATGGAGATCAATGATTTTAAAAAGTAGGTTAAAAAGCTGTTTGTAAAATATAATTTCATCACTTCTGATATAAAAACGTGTATGTCAACACATAGAAAAAGTCCACATTTTCAGTGGTGATCTTGGGGGGGGGGGAAGAATGTTGTCACTTTATTTTTGCTTGCAGTACTTTCTACTTTGCTGCAATGAACATAAATTGCTTCTGTAGTAGTAAAAGACTAGTTTTAAAATACAAATTCTATGGAAAATTATGACTATATTAATAAATCCTTAAATCATGGTCTATCACAAAATTTAGACAGGACAGATACTGACATGGATAGAAACTAAGGGAAAGCAGAGGTGTATATAAAAAAGGGTCTCAACTTGAACTCTTTCATTATTTATAATGATTTGATTTAATGAAGATACATGTAGTATCTTTCATGTCACTGCACATACAAAATGCTATGCATTAAAAATTTGCCCTGACTTCCAGTCAAGATGGAGGTGTAGGTAAAAACAATCCTTGCACAACCACAGAAAGAATTACAGCTAGATCTCAAAACAAGTAACACACAGAACCATCAGAATATCAAGCTGCGTGGAAGTCCGACAACCAAGGATTTAAAGAAACCATGTTCACCCAGACGGAAAGGCGGGGCAGAGTCACGGAGATGGACAGATACACAAGGAGATGCAATGTGGTGTGGATAGGCAGTCGCGGCAGTGGAATGGTGGGTCCCATTCACGTGTGGTGGATAAAATTCAGAAGGGATACCTTGGGAGTGAGGGATCATAGCCCCAGGCCAGACCATACAGCCCAGGGTTCCAATGCCAGGGAGATAAATCCCCATAACTTCCGGCTGTAAAAACCAGTGGGGGTTGGGGCAGTGGAAGAAACTGCTGGGTTTTCAGGAGACTCACTTTAAAGGTCCCACACAGACTTAGAATGTATGCAAACCCACTCACTCTAGGATTCAGCACCAGGGCAAAAGCAGATGGGTGCCTGCTGCATACAGGAAGTGGGTGAAGTGATTGGAAATGGGGTGAGTGCCAGGCAAACCTCCAGAAGCCAGGCAGCAGCACTCTCCCCTCTCTGAGCCCTTCCCCGACACAGAGACACAAAGCGGTGAAGTGGGTTGCCCGACTCTGGTGATTACCTAAGGCTCCACCCCACACAATTTATAGGGGCTTTTCTAAGACAGGGAGCCAAAGCATGTACCTAATACATAGAAATAAACACAGGGAGGCTACTGAATTGAGGAGACAAATAAATATGACCCAAATGAAAGAACATAACAAAACCCCAGAAAAAGAACTAAATGAATCAGAGATAACCAACATATCAGATGCAGAGTTCAAAACACTGGTGATCAGGATGTTCAGAGAGCTCACTGGGTATGGCAACAACATAAAGAAGTGAAGGTTACACTAAGTGAAATAAAGAAAAATTTACAGGGAACCAACAGTGAAGGGAAGGAAGGTGGGAGTCAAATCAACAATTTGGAAGAGAAGGAAGAAATAAACATTCAACGAGAACAGCAAGAAGAAAAAAGAATTTCAAAAAATGAGGACAGTATAAGGACCCTCTGGGATGTTTCCAAACATACCAACATCCAAATCACAGGGATGCCAGAAGGAGAAGAGGAAGAGCAAGAAATTGAAAACTTATTTGAAAAAATAATGAAAGAATACTTCCCTAATTTTGTGAAGGAAATAGATATACAAGTCCTGGAAGCACAGAGAATCCCAAACAAGTTGGACCCAAAGAGGATCACACCAAGACACATCATAATTAAAATGCCAAAGGCTAAAGCTAAAGAGAATCTTAAAAGCAGCAAGAGAAAAGGAGAGAGTTACCTACAAAAGAGTTCCCATAAGACTGTCAGCTGTTTTCTCAAAAGAAACCTTGCAGGCAAGAAAGGACTAGCAAGAAGTATTCCAAGTCATGAAAAGCAAGGACCTACATCCAAGATTACTCTATCCAGCAAAGCTATCATTTAGAATGGAAGGGCAGATAAAGTGCTTCCCAGACTAGGTAAAGCTAAAGGAGTTCAGCATCACCAAGCCATTATTACATGAAATGTTGAAGGGACTTACTTAAGAAAAGCAAAACTATCAACATTAAAATGGCAACAAATCCACAACTATCAACAACTGAATCTAAAAACAAACTAAGCAAACAACCAGAACAGGAACAGAATTATAGATATGGAGATTATTTGGAGGGTGATCAGCTGGGAGGGGGAGGGGGAAAAAGGTACACAAAGATTAAGAAGCATAATTGGTAGGTACAAAATAGGGGGCTGTAAAAAATAGTATAGGAAATGGAGAAGCCAAAGAACTTAATGTGCATGACCCATGGACATGAACTAAAGGGGGGATTGCTAGAGGGAAGGGGGTACCAGGTACAGTGGGGACAAAGGGGGAAACATTGGGTCAACTGTTAATAGCATAATCAATACAATATATTTTTAAAAACCTAAAAGGTAAAAAAAGTTGCCTTGACATTTCCTCACTAGAGGTATGACAACTCTTCTAATTATTATTGGATAGCTCAGTATAAAGGTATTTTGCTAAATAAGCTCACAAAGCATAAAGGATTCTAGATGCCTTTGGATAAAACTCGGTCTGTTTCTTTTTCACCAGGAATGGTCAAGTATAATGGTTCTTAGGATCACCGCTATATATACAAATTGAATTCCTACCAAATAAGCAGCCATTTTAGAATGTACATAGTCACGTGTGATTGCCTTAAAAGTCAACCAATAATTTTCACTAAGAGAATATGCAATTTCAGTTAAATGTGACAATAAACCAATTTTGTATCATTTGTTTTAAAATTCATATTTAAGTTGTATTATTTGAGAATTGTTCATATTTTAAATTTAAGACTGATCTTTTAAAAGCCCAACTTTTTTAAAATTGAAAATTACTTGGCATATTTAACTGTTATTTATCTATATCAGAGTTAATCGGATCTGGAAGTTAAAATATCTGAGTTTGAAACCTACCTTTTATGAGCTGTGTAACCTTAGGCAAGCTATGCAGACTAGTTGAGCCTCAGTTCTTAAATCTACAAAGTGGAGAAAATACTACTTACCTCACTAGGCTGTGATGGTTAGGTGAGCTATGCTTAGAAACTTGCCTGTTGCATAGCGAGGGCTCAATGCATATCCATGACAATGACGGTGACCCTCTGATAATCCTGATGTGCTATTTCTGTCCTTTGTATCACAGTGACGTTGAAGATGCTACTCTACATCTCTACACAGATGCCCAATAGGTTTCTCAATTTTCCTAGACAAAACTACTGTTCTCTCCCTTCAACCTGCTTCTCCCCAGGGTCCTCATCTCAATAAAAGTTACCACCATTCACCTCATTACTCAGGACCTGAACGAAGGAGTCATTTATATCCTCCTTTTCACTCACTACATCAAATTCCTATTAGATCTTCGATCTATTTTGAATCCAGCCACTCCTCACGGGTCTGTCACTAGCACGCAGTCTAAGCCAGCATCATCTCTAGCCTGGACAACTGCAAAGACTCTAGAGAGAGCTTAGTTTTCACTCTTGTCACCACCTGAGTATATTGTCCACTCAGGTGACAGAATGAGTCTTTAAACTGTCAACCAGCTGATGCCACTTTTTCCTGCAAAACCTTCAATGGCTTCCCATCACACTTAGACTAAAATCTAAACCCCTTCCTCTGTTGAAAAGACCCTAAGTGATAGTGCTTCCACTTACCTCCCTTCTAGCACTTTTCTCCTCACTCACTCAGTGCCCGCGTACTGGCTCCTTTGCTGTTCCTTGAGCATCTTGAGCTTGCCAAAAACAACCCTGCCTCTATTCCTTTAACCTTGGGAGTCCTTTCTATGAGGGATTCCTTCCCCAGATAGCCATGTGGCCCTCCAGCTCAATCTCTGCTCAAATATCGGTTTTTCCTGACCACAACATCAAAAGCAGCACCCCCATAGCTCTGTTTTATTTTGCTTCAAAGCACCGTCACTACTGTATATGTGTGTGTGTACATTTGTTTGATTCATTTATGAACTAGCTTGTATAAACACCATGAAAATGGGGACTTTGTTTTGCTCATTGCTGGATCCCCATTCTCAAGAATAGTACTGAGTACTTTTCAATACATGGAGAGTGCTACTCATGTTAAATTGAGCTGGGTTTAGCCAAGTACTGCAACCACTACTTAAGTATGCCCTAGAGAATAAAGAAACCACAGCAGTTACATGGAATTAGTTCTCCTGTATTCCATATACTTTGCAGAATCTGCATGGATCTGAGTCTGATAATAAAAAATTATTCATTTTTATTTAGGAAATCTAGCAGCAGTGTAGCAGGAAAAAACTCTTTTATTTCATCAGAGTAACTAGAATAAATATTTAAAAAAAATTTCTGTATTTAAGCAATGAAATGACTAGTTACTTGACTGAAATACTTGTAACAAAAGAGAAAAAAGTTTTCCCTGGTTTTATGTATTACTAAATAGTTCTATATAAAGAAATTATGATATTGTGGGATAAAATTAGTTTTAAGACTCAAATAACTTGGATGCCTTTTATTTCTTCTTCTTGTCTGATTGCTGTGGCTAGGACTTGCAGTGCTATGTTGGATAAGGGAGGTGAAAGCAGACATCCCTGCTCTTGTTCCCAATGTAAGGAGAACACTTGTAGTTTTTGCCCATTGAGTATAATGCTGGCAGTGGGTTTGTTATATATGGTCTTTATTATGTTTAGCTAAGTTCCCTCTTTTCGCACTTTGCTGAGAGGTTTTTTTTTTATCACAAATGGGTGCTGGATTTTATCAGATACTTTTTCTGCATCTATGGATATGATCATGTGGTTTTAACCCTTCATTTTTTCTATGTGGTGAATCACATTTATTGATTTGTGAATGTTGTACCAGCCTTGTATTCTTGAAATAAATCCCACTTGATCATGGTGTATGATGTTTTTGAGGCACTGCTGTATTTGGTTTGCTAATATTTTGTTGAGGATTTTAGCATCTATGATCATCAGGGATATTGGCCCATAATTTTCTTTTTTTTGTAGTGTCTTTATCTGGTTTTGGAATTAGGATAATGCTGGTCTCATAAAATGAGCTTGGGAGACTTTTCTCCTATTGAATTTTGTGAAATAGTTTGAGAAGGAAAGGTGTTAGTTCTCGGAATGTTTGGAAAATTCTCCTGTGAAGCCATCTGGTCCAGGGCTTTTGTTGTTGGGAGTTTTTTTATTATTGCTTCAATTTCACTAGGTGTAAGCTGCCTGTTCAAATTCTTTGATTCTTCATGATTTAGTTTTGGAAGATTGTATATTTCTAGGAATTTATCCATTTCATCCAGGTTGTTAATATTCGACAGAGAATGCAAGCACATACAATGGGCCAAAGATGGTTTATTCAATAAATGGTGTTGGGAAAATTGGACAGATACATGAAGAAAAATGAAACCAGATAACTTCTTATGCCGCACACAAGAATAGGTTCAAAATGGATTAAAGGCCTGAAACCATAAAAATCCTAGAAGAAAACATAAGCGGAAAAACCTCGGACGTTGCTTGCAGCAATATTTTATCTGCTATATCACTGCAGGCAAGGGAAACAAAGAAAACATAAACAAATGGGACTTCATCAAACTAAAAAGGTTTTGCATAGCAAAGGAAAACATCGACAAAATAAAAAGACAACCCACAGAATGGGAGAACATATTCACTGATACATCTGATAAGGGGTTAATATCCAACATTTATAAAGAACTTACAAAACTCAACATCAAACAACAACAACAACAACAAAACACAACCCAATTAAAAAGTGGGCAAAGGACCTGAATAGACAGCCCCCCACAGATGACATAGAGAAGGCCAACAGACATAATGAAAAGATGCTCAACATCACTAATCATCACAGAAATGAAAATTAAAACCACAATGAGATATCATTTCATACCTGCCACATAATCAACACCAATAAATCAACAAACAAGTGCTAGTGAGGATGTGGAGAAAGGGGAACCCTTTTGCACTGTTGGTGGGAACGCAAACTGGTATAGCCACTGTGGAAGCAGTATGGAGATACCTCAAAAGATTAAAAATGGATCTACTTTTTGACTCAGTGATCACACTTCTGGGAATATATCCATAGGAACCCAAAACTCTAATTTGCAAGAACATAAACACCCCTATTGTCATTGCACTGTTATTTACAATCTCCAAGATAATGGAAGCCGCCCGAGTGTCCATCAGTAGATGAGTAGACAAAACAACTAAGGGATGTTTACACAATGGAATATTACTTGGCTGTAAAAAAAAAAGATTTTACCCTTTGTGACAGAGTGGATGGAATAAGCCAGTCAGAGAAAGAAAAACACCAGAAGGTTTCACTCATATGTGGAATCTAGTGAACAAAATGAACTAATAAGCAAAACAGACGGACTCATAGATGGAGAACAGACGACAGCTATAGTGGAGGGGAGGCTGGGGGTGAAAGGATTGAGGAAAAAGGACTCATGGGCATGGACAACAGTGTGGCGATTGTGGGGGGAGAGTGGTATAAGGGGGCTAAATGGTAATGGAAAAATACAATAAAAATTTTTTGAAAACCTCAAATAAAAAGTCACATCTAAGTGCTAAAAACTAAAAATAATTCCCTCCCTTAACAATTCCTTCATAAAATTCCCCAACTGTGGATCTAAAACAACAGGTAAATTCATGAGATTTAAATTCGCCATAAAATAAAGTTGCTTTAACCTGCTGTATGTCTAAATTATGACAGATACTCTTAAGTCACAGAAAATAATTCTCTAACATGAAACTATTTAATCCAATCACTAAAAACCAACATAGGAGTACAGTTCCCACGGATAACTCTCTGAAGCTCGTTTACTTTATCTGTGCTTTTCTTATGACATATCACTTTTTCGTTTATGAATGTTGGCGTTTTTGGACACAGGGTCTTTTGTCTGCTTCATCTTTGCAGTCCCCTCTACAGGGTTGGCACAACGACTGGGGTCTCAGTACACATCTTCCGATGAAAGAATAAATAATGGAGAAGGTTAAAGTGGAGGAATAATGGCAGTAATCACAGCAAAAATGTAACAGTGGGCATATGCTTGCAGAGCTCCAAATGGGCCCAATTACTGCTTTTCTACATCAGATCCGTGAGTGAAAAGTATAGAGTGGTGATTTTCTACCTTTTTCATCTCATGGCACACATAAACTAATTACTAAAATTATGTGGCACAGCAGAAAAGTATATTTTTGGCTGAGCTGACAAAAATAAGTATACTTCTAAAAATATTTTATTTATGTATTTTTTAGAGAAAGGGGAAAGGAGGGAGAAAGAGAGAAACATACATGTGAGAGAGAAACATCAATTGGTTGCATCTCATATGTGCCCTGACCGGGAATGAATCTGCAGACAGCAGGGCACGTGCCCCGAAGGGAATCAAATGGGGGATCCTTCCCTTTGGGGGACAACACCCAACCAACTGAGCCACAACTGTCAGGGCAGGAATAATTTTCATTCATTCACACCAGCCAGCTATTGTTGTGTTGGCTGTTGTCATTCTTTTACTGGACAATCTAAGGGAAAAGAGGACAGTGCCCCTGACTAACAAGTAGGTAGTGTATGTATTAAAAATTCTCGTGGCACAGTGGTGTGCTGCGGCATACCAGCTGAAAGTCGCTGGGACAGAGTTGGATAAATCTATAAAAGTGGTCCATGCACACTATTTTGTTTCACAGTACTTATCACAACTATACCAAAGCAATCATTTGTGTCATCGTTTGCTCAACATCTGCTTTTTCCACTTTAAACCCCAGAGGGTAAGAGCTGTATAGGGCTTCTCAGAGCCTCAGCATCTCACAGCAGCAGGGGCCCAATAACGTGTTTTGAATCAATGAATGCAGCTGGGGCTGTGCACTCCCCTTCCTAGCTGGGCTCACCGGGCACTCACAGCTGCGCAGAGCCGAGTAATTTGTTTTCCATGGTTTCAGAATGTACCTTTTTTCACATGCCTCTTACAAGTTGGGAGTGTCTTAGTCTCGTGTATCATTTAATTAGTAGCATTTTTTCTTTCTGAGTATTACATAAAATAACACTGTTTTAATGAATGATGGTGCTTTAGAATCAATAAAACACAGTTATTACTAATTTCACCCTAATATGAAAAACATAAAAACTTTAAGTACTTACATCAATTAAATCCGAAAGATCATGAATATAATACTTGAAAACTGAGGCATTGGTTGCTTCGAGAGTTAGGAGATATTCATTCCGCGCCTTAATTGACTTTAGCTTATTTTCTGAATACTTTGCTTGTCTCTGGCAATGAAGATCCAGGCATTGGGAAAGACAACAAAGTCATTTTTAAACAAGACAGAGAAACATACATGGATTTTTATTAATCTAAACAATTTATTCCACATCTACAAATGACCTTTGAAGTCCTTTGAGAAATGTACATTTCAAATCTGATTTGAATAACAAACTAAAATTACCTGGCTATGGGGAACAACAACAATGTATTTGGGCTTTGGGCCCACTTGCAATGAAATTTCTTTGTCAATATTCGAGTTCTCTACATTGTGTATTGAATACTTGGCATTCACCACTAAATGGCGTCCAGCTGTTATTACATGATCTTTATGTTTCTGAAACATTTTGCATTCCCTTGGGAGGAAATCCATGTCATTTCACAACGACTTACAATCTGTGTCTGTCAGCTACTGCATCAGCGTTCTTCAGTGTGTCACCCAAGTGAGGACAGAAAGGCGTGGCCATCTATTTTTACTTACCTTTTCCTTCATCTTCTCAATTTTCTTCACAGAGCTTCGCCGCTGATGTCTCTCTTCTAGTCTGATATGAAAGACCGGGTCACCGGATCTCCCGATTTGCTTTTCTTCCTGTTTCTCGGCCTCTTTCAGCTTGCTCTCTGCACTGATGCTCTCTGCGTGATACATGTGGTACGTTTTCATCACCTGCGAACACGTGACCCAAACTGTTAAAAGATGCCTGTTTGTAACTTAGAGAGTAAATGGAAACCATTATCTGACACATACATTAAAAATATCACCTTCCAACTTTCAGACTGTTAGTAAAATAGATGAATTATGGAATAGTGCTTCTACTTACAGCAAACAGAAACATGCAAATTAAATTCACCTGCCAGAAGAGGTACTTAGAGGACAGGCCTTGATGAAAAAATGATTTAGAGTCTTAGGCATGCTTTCAGTGTACTTGAAAAAGTCCCTCCAGCTTAAAAGTGTTTCTCTAAAATCTCCTCTGCATTATTAATTTGCAGAAAAAACCATTATTCATGGATAAATTTTAGCCTAACCTTGGATTCATTTTAAAAAGTCTCTAAATTAGTACAGCCCTTACTCAATTTTATTGCTTAAAATCTATTTGTCAAAATACAAAACTTAAATAATAAGGCTCAAGCACAGTTTTAATTTAAAATATTGTTTTTCTGACCACAAACTAATAATCTATATTTAATGTAGAAGGAAAGGAAAGGAAAAGCAAGCAGAGGTAACCACCGGTAAAATTTGGGTATACAGCCTTCTAGTCTTTTTCTTATGAAAATACACATATAGACACACCTCATTTTAAAATGACATATATCATTTCTCCTTTTGAAAAACTGGGATCATATTGTATTACTATTTTTAATGTCCTATATCCTTTCTTCACTTAATGTTTCAGAACATTTTCTTACACCACTAAATATTCTTCTAAAACATAATTTTAAGGGCTGTATAGTATTTCCTTATACGAGTGTACCACAGCTTATTCAACTAATTCCCTATTGTTGAACATTTTAGGATATTTCGACTTTTTGCTTTATTCAATTCCTTGATGTGTACCCTATCTTTTTCTCTTAGAAATTATACACATACTTTGCATTTTAATAAATTTAGAAATATACAGAATACAAATTTTTGCATGGTATCCCTTCTACATATACTGTAAACTTATATAATGAATTCTTAATTATTAAAAAATTTGGTTATATTTTATTACAGAAATATTTGTTCACAAAGTTGTGTCATATTTCCTAGGATACATTTCCAAAGGAGAATTGCAGGGTTAGAGAACAGGCACATTTTTGAGGCTTTTGAAACATACCGCCAATTTAACACTCTGCTAACTTGAAAAAATAACCCCTCTACAATCTCTCAAAGCACTTTAGATAACATATGTTGCTTAATATTTTCTCAAATAATATTCATTTTGTATCCCTATGATTAAACCTATTATATCTTGATATAATTTCTTCTTAGATAAAGAAGAGTAATGGTCAGATTTTCAGAGAGTTTACCTGAAAATCAGAGTCTTCCAATATAATTTCGATCTGCTTTTATCTGCAGAGTCAGACACCTGGACCCTGTCTGAGACCTGTTTGTTTTGAGCACAATTACAACCCTTAAAAGAAGCAGCATGCGTCAGGTGTGAGGACTCCAAGGCAGCTGTATCAAGGAACATACCGGATTTCAGCCCCCAAGTAATGGTGGTGGCACATTATCTTAAAGTATGTCGATTTCTTCCCCATAGAAGATAGGTTTTACTTCATTTATACACAGCCAGAGACAATTTTGTGATCAAGGTACAGTTGTTAAGAAGTTGAGATCAATGTAATGTTTTGAAGAAAGGAACTTGATTTTTCTCATTTCAAAATGAGTTATAAAATAGTCTGGGTACTGGACGCACCCCTGGAATAAATACATGTCCTTAGGTTGAATCATATGAAATTGCTTTTTTTAAAGTTATATTTGAAAAGGGATAAAAATCAGCATTTTTAATGGTTTAGCGTAATACACCTTCTCAAGATGCGTATTTTGAAGAGTAAAATATGGGGTTAATGAAGAGCCTTTACTTACTTTCATAAAATCTGATGATGATGTCTTTCCTTAAAAATGTAAGCTAGCAAATTGAGTGGAAGGCATTGCTGAGCAAGAACAAAGTAAGTGCTAACCTATAAACTATGGCAGCCTTTTCTGAGTGGCGTGTAACTGCAAAGTTGTCTGTTTTTATTAATTATCAAACCAGTAGGGGGGAGTCCGATTGGCTACTTCAGTTTAAAAGAAACATAAAATAGCATTAGGAAGCAGCTGGGCAGCTGCGGAATGAAGAGGGAGTCACCCTGCAGCTGGGCAAACAGAGAGGTCAATGAATCTACTACACACCTTGCGTTGCTAGGCTTGGCTCTGTTTATATTCCCTGCCCAAAGCAAACCCACAGACCATCTGGGTGCTGGTTCCAGTTCCATCTTTAAATAAGAGGGTGAAAAAACCCAATCTTTCTCTCTCCCCCTCTCCCCTGGCAATCCTCTCTCTCTCTCTCTCAAACACACACACACACACACACACACACACACACACACACACACACACAGTTGCTCAGCTGTCATATTCTTCTTGTTCATAGGAAAGGAGAAATGAGAACACGTGACTCCCATCATAGCTGCATGAAAAGGCATCCCAGACAGCCATGGGTACCTAAGAAATCTTTTTAAAAAATACATCACAAAGAAAAGAACTGATCTCCTGACACTTGCTTTACTTAGATGCTGAGGACTAGTGGAGGTAGTGGAGGTAATTTGCACAAACTAAGCCTTAAAAAGAACGGATCCCAAGCAGGTTGCCAACATGGCATTTCTTATTAACTGGCCTGGGTTAAAAGGGAAACATTTGAGTCTCACCTAACGCTAGCGAGAAAAGGGTGTAAACATCTCATGTAGTTCAGCACAATAGCTGAGGATTCTTTACTCAGTGAAATGTCTTTGTTCAGCTTTCCAATTTGACTTAGGGTTTCCACTATTCTCTGTAATGTTAACAGTTAAAATGAATGAATTTTTAAAAGTTGGGGAGAAAAACACTAAAAGCTTCTTTGAGAACTCTAATTGCAGATGAGTGCAAGTACAAACTGCATTATTTAAAAAGCTGTTGACAGAAGTTTAATGTATTCTGTATATAAAATAAAATAACCGACAGTTCTCTTTTTCTGAGAAGGAAAAGAAAGCTTTCATTTTTTCAAAGGTGCATTTTGAATACACACAGCAAAGAAAACAACAGCTTCTCCATCAGCTTAATGCAAACACCAGCGTTTGCATACCAAATGATGATAAGCTTATATCCATTTAAATGTACTCCAAAAGCATACCTCCCTGTTTGAAATCTCTACTAAAACTCCATGCATAATTCTCTATTGAACACATTCAATTTATCTTTCTGCTCTTTCCTTAACTGCAGGAAGAATGTAGTCAAGTAGAAGGTGACCATATCAGGGATTTCTTCGTGAGACTACAAAACACTGACCGACCCATATAATGTATCTGACACCACTTTTGCATGTTAAATAAAAAAATTAAAATATCTACTACATTTTATTTGTACAAAGAATATAAAGACAGGAGAAACCAACCCTCAACATTAATGTCACTCTGCCAAAAACTACAATGGAAGTGTCAGTACCCCCCATCCCCTACCTCCCACCTAAGGCCTGTGAGTGACACTTATCTTTTTTATTGTCATTTGTGGCGTCAGGCTAGAAAAGCTGATCCCTGAGGTTGGTCCCAATGATGGATGACCTTTCATAACCCACCTCCTCCTCTTAGGCCCATATAACTCTCCATAAGTCAGTGAAAGCAGAATTTACAAAACTTAATCATATTTGCAAAGTAACTTTTACAGGAAAATTCACTTTGAGTGGTAGTATACTGGTGGTTAACAGCTTGGACCCACAAAACAGACTGCTTAGGTTTAAGTCCTGTCTGTGCAGTTACTTGCTGTGTGATCTTGGGCAAGTAACTTGACCTTTCTGTACCTCAATTTCCTCACTGTAAAATCAGCATAACAATATTACTCACTGCATAGGGTAGTTGGAAAGATTAAATGTGTCAACATATGTAAAGAACACAGAAAGAAAGAGCATGACATATACAGAGTGCACAGTAAATGTCAACTACTGATATTTGGAAAATGTGCCAAAAATAATTTATTTTATTAATGGGTAACAGCCCTGGCTGGTGTGGTTCAATGGGTTGGGCGTGGGCCTGCAAACTGAAACATCTCCGGTTCAATTACTGGTCAGGGCACATGCCTGGGTTGTGGGCCAGGTCTCCAGTTGGGGGTATGCAAGAGGCAGCCAATGGATGTTTCTCTCACACATTGATGTTTCTCCCCCCACACCCCCTGCTTTCTCCCTACCCCTCTCTCTGAAAATAAATAAAATCTTCTTTATAAAAAGGGTAACAAATTTCACAGAACTAGAATAAATATTCCAAAAATTTATGTGGACCCAAAAAAGACCCTGAATAGCAATCTTGAGAAAGAAGAACAAATTTGAAGGAAGCACACTACCTAATATCAAGCTATATACTATTGCTATAAGGCCAGAGTAATCAGAAAGCATGGTACTGGCAAAAAACCAGACATATAGATCAATGGAACAGAACAGAGAACCCAGAAATAAATTCATGCCTTTATGGTCAATTAATATTTGACAAAGGAGGCAAGAACATACAGTGGGGTGAAGTTGGTCTATTTAGTAAATGGTGTTGGGAGAATTGGACAGACAGATGCAAAAAAATGAAACAAGACCACCCTCTAACATCATACACAAGAATAAACTCAAAATGAATTAAAGACTTAAATGTTAGACTTGAAACCATAAAAAATCCTAGAAGAAAACAGGCAGTAAAATCTTAAACATTTCTTGCAGCAATATTTTTTCTAAAATATTGGACTCAGGCAAGGGAAACAAAAGAAAAAAATAAACAAATGGGACTACATCAAACTAAAAAGTTTGCACAACAAAGGGAACCATCAACAAAATGATGGGACAACATACTCAATGATCCATCTGATAAGGGGTTAATAACCAAAACTTATAAAGAACTTATAAAACTCAACACCAAAAAACTCCCCCAAACAATCCAATTAAAAAATGGGCAAAGGACCTAACTAGACACTTCCAAGAGGACATACGAATGGACAATAGATATATGAAAAGATGCTAATGTCACTAATTATCAGAGAAATGCAAATTAAAACCACAATGAGATATAACCTCACACATGTCAGAATGGTTATCCTCAATAAATCAACAAACAACATGTGTTGGCAAGGATGTGGAGAAAAGGGAACCCTTTGCATTGTCGGTGGGAATGCAGACTGGTGCAGCCACTGTGGGAAACAGTATGGCGATACTTCAAAAAATTAAAAATGGAAATGCTTTTTGACCCAGTGATTCTTTGGGAATATATCCAAAGAAACCCCAAACACTAATTTTAAAGAATACATGCACCCCTATGTTCATTGTAGCATTATTTACCCTAGCCAAGATTTGGAAGCAGCCCAAGTGTCCATCAGTAAAGGAGTGGAATAAAAAGCTGTGGTAGGTACATAAACAATGGAATACTACTCAGCCGTTAATAGCATGAAATCTTACCCTTTGCGACAGACAGCATTGATGGACCTAGAGTGCATTACGCTAAGTGAAATAAGGCAGTCAGAAAAAGAGAACTACTAAATGATTTCACTTGTATGTGTAATCTAATGAACAAGACATACTAACAAACAAAATAGAAACAGACTGACAGATACAGAGAACAGACTGACAGTTGTCAGAAGGGAGCAGTGTTGTGAAGCCTGGTGAAAAAGTGAAGGGATTAGGGAAAAAGAACAACTCACAGACACAGACAACAGTATGGTGGTCACCAGAGGAAAAGGGGGTGAGAGAGGTATATAGAAGAGAGTAGAGGAAGGATAAGTGGTGATGGAAGGAGACTTGACTTGGCATGGTGAACACACAATACAATATACAGATGATGTAGCATAGCCTTGTACACCTGAAACGCATATAATTTTATTAACCAATATACACCTGAAATGCACATAATTTTATTAACCAGTGTCACCTCAATGAATTCATTGGTGGAATCTTTTTTGGGAGGGGAGAGAGGAGAGGGTAGTGAAGAGAGAGAGACTGATTTGTTGTTCCACTTATTTAGGCATTTACTGGTTGATCCTCTATGTGTCTTGACTGGAGATCAAACCTGTAAACTTGGCACATCAGAATGACACTTTAACCAGCTGAGCTACCCAGCCAGGGTTTCCTAATAAATTCAATAAAAACAAATTAAAAATTTTATAAGTACAAAAAAATGAGTAATGATTTTCCATCACTGGAAAGATGATCATTTCTAACAGAGGTAAAGGGAAAGAAATGAGCAATATTTCCATTTAAGTGAATGCTAAGAATTTTAGCAAATCTCTTTAGGATGAATAATTAGATGAACAAATAAATATCATGAGATACTGCCTTTCTATGTAGACAGTAGGTAGTTTATCAAAAGAATCTGAGGTATGTTATGACTCCACAGAAATGAAATCAGTGAAAACAGAGAATACATATAGATAGGAAGGAACTATGGCTAATGAAAATCACAAAAAGTTATACCCTGTTTGATGTAGGGTTGAAGATTTTGTTTCAGGATTAATTGTACAGAGCAACATTTTAATGGCAAGAGCTTAGGTCTATGAAATCCAATAAACCAGGATTTTGGTTGCAGCTTTGCAACAAATACTTTATAACCTCAATCCTTCTGACCCTCCACAGGAGCCTCATCTATTAGAGAGAACATGACAACATGAGGTCTCCCTACAGCAGCGGTCCCCAACCTTACTGGCACCAGGGACCGGTTTCAGGGTGATTCAAGCACATTACATTCAAGCTCACCTCCTGCTGGGTGGCCTGGTTCCTAACAGGCCTGGACCAGTACTAGTCCATGGCCCAGAGATTGGGGACCCCTGCCCTACAGGACCAAAATTAGGGGGAGAATCAAATCTAACTATGTACCTCAAACACGTTGAAAAGTGTGTAACAAAATTAAAAATAGAAAGTAGAGGCCTGATCATAGAAGGGAAAATGGACTGTGTAACGAAAAGGCTTTTTTCCAAGAGAATTTTAATATATACCTCTGAAAAAGAATATCTGATGAAGCTCCGAGGAACTAAGATAGAATGACTTTTAGCAGTCTGTCAGAAAAAAAACAATCCATTATATCGTTTCTGTTTTTGTTTTCTGTTGGAGACTAACTGTTTTCTTCTTCCTCTTCAAGAGACGGTGTTAATGGAAGGAGCACTCATGTCCTAGATATTCAAGGGTGTGATTCTTCAATCTACCGTTGCCCTGACCATGGGACATTGCAGCAAGGCTGCATTTAACTCAGCTGGCCCACAGCTTCCTCACCTGTAGAGAAGGTGTTGGACCATGTGATCTCTCAGGCCTTTCCCACCTCTGGAATTCTACAACTCCTATGATTTCAGAAATTAATCTTGCAACAACTAAATATCATAAGAATTTATTTTGGGGTTAAAAGTATTGTATATATTATACTTCTCAGTGACTAACAGGGTTGATTTTTTTCAGTGACAAGGTAGATGGCAGATGAATTTTAACCTAAAGGAAAAACCAATGTCACAACAAATTACCGGGGCACCAGTGAGCCCCAGGCCCAGGACTAGTAGCAGCCAGCTTAGATTCAGAGCTTAGCTTCTGCTGGGAATCTCCAAGCCCAGCACAAGTAGCAGTCATCTCAGATTGCTTTATAGCTCAGGTAGGGTGCCCAGACAAAACACAGGTGGGGGCTGACCTTGGCTGACCTTGGTTCGGGAAACCCCAGGGTCAGCACAACCAGTGGACAGCCACAGACCACATCAGAGCACCATCACCCTGCCCCTGCACAGCTGATCCTCCAAGGAGGGTGAAGGTTGGTGGTCAGTGGTCATAGCTAGCCCTTGCAGCTGACTGGCCTGGGTAAATCCCTTCCATTGATCTGCCAACAGCAACCAAAGCTGAACTACGAGGAGGACTCACTCAGCCCACATGAAGGGCACACTGCAAATACCCAGCTTGGGTGATAGGGGAGACTGAGCCACTGGACCCTTCAGGACACCTACTATATGAGGCCATGCTACCAAGACACGGAGTCATAGCAGCTCCATCTAATACATAGAAACAAACACAGGGAAGCTGTCAAAATGGGGAGACAAAGAAACATGGCCCAAATGAAAGAACAGATCAAAACTCCAGAAAAAGAACTAAACAAAATGGAGATAAGCAATCTATCAGATGCAGAGTTCAAAACACTGGTTATAAGGATGCTCAGGGAATTACTGAAGAATTCAACAGTATAATAAAGATCCAGTCAGAAACTAAGGATTCACTAATTGAAATAAAGAATAATTTACAGGGAAACAACAGTAGAGTGGATGAAGCTGAGAATCAAATAAATGATTTGGAATGTAAGGAAGCAAAAAAAAAAACAAACCCCAAAACAAGCAATCAGAACAATGAGAAGAAAAAAAAGTCCAAAAAGGAAGAGGATAGTGTAAGCATCCTGTGGGAAAACTTCAAGAGTTCCAACATCTGTATCATGGGGGTGGCAGAGGAGAAGAGAAAGAGCAAGAAATTGGAAATCTACTTGAAAAAATAATGAAAGAAAACATCCCTAATTTGGTGAAGGAAGTAGAAATGCAAATCCAGGAAGCACAGAGAATCCCAAACAAGATGGATGCAAAGAGGTCCACCCCAAGACACATCATAATTAAAATGCCCAAGGTTAAAGACAAAGAGAGAATCTTAAAAGCAATACAAGAAAAGCAGTTAGTTACTTACAGGGGAGTACCCATGAGACTGTCAGCGGATTTCTGAAAAGAAACTTTGCAGACCAGAAGGGATTGGCAGGAAATATTCAAAGTCTTGAAAAGCAAGGACCTACAGCTAAGATTGCTCTACCCAGGAAAGCTATCATTTAGAATTTAAGGGCAGATAAAAAGCTTCCCAGACAAGAGAAAACTAAAGGAGTTCATCATCACCAAACCATTATTATATGCAATGTTGAAGGGACTTAAGAGAAAGGTCAAAACTATGAACAATAAAATGGCAAAAAATACATATCTACACTCAACAATTGAGACTCAATAATTGAGTCTAAAAAACTATGCAACAAAGAAGAACAGAGATAGAATCATGGATACAGAGAGCATTTTGATGGTTGCAAGATGGGAGGGGGGTGGGGGAATGGGTGAAGAGGTGAGGGAATTAAGAAGTACAAATAGGTAGTTACAGTATAGCTGTGGGGCTGTAAAGTACAGTGTAGGAAATGGAATAGCCAAAGAATCTCTATGCATGACCCATGGACATGAACATTGGTTTGGGGATTGCCTGAGGGACTAGGGGGTGATGGGAAGGAGGGGCACAGGGGAGAAAATTGGGGCAAATGTAAGAGCATAATCAATAAATATAATTAAAAAATAAAAGTTAAAAAAAGAAAAATGACTAATTTATCCTATAGAGGACAAATGCCTTATTGAAAAGAAACTGTTTCTACTTGTAACATAGTAACCTGTATTTATTGATCTTAATCTGTGCTAGCTCTATTTCTAGCAGTTACTAGAGGCAGTTTCTAATTGAAGTCTTTGAGTCATAGACAGGGGTTATTTGTGTTATTTATCTCTAATGAACTCTTGACAAACATTCATATTCAGTAAAGTTTCTTGAGCCCCCTACTATGTATTACAAATAGACCTTGTCCTCTTTGATTCCATTATATTCTAATTACTAGAAATCCAATTATATGTTATTCTTTATTGATTCATACTAGTTCATTAGTTCATAAGGGTAATTTTTCATGATGGCAATTAACAATTTGGTGTAATCTCTGCCCACTTCACAATTATTGGAGATTTCTAACATGAAATAAATGTCATTTTTATCCAGGAAATTCTAATTTTACAAAAGATACTTTCCTTTCTTGTCTCTCAAGTCCTTCGTTTGTAGCAGGGTAAGGAGAAAGTGGTAAAAGCAGAAGTTTTTCAGGAAGTCCAGCTTAATACTCCCTCTATTTTCATACCAGTGATTTGCTAATGTTGTGACAAGAGCAAAGTGGACGGAGTTCCCTGCACAGGTGATGTGGTTTCATGCATCCTCCCCACCCTTCCTTTACTTTTAATTTCAGGTGTGAGCTTCACCAGGGAGCCTCCCTCCCGCTCCCGCCACACACACACACACGTGCACACATGTACGTGCACGCACACACATGCACGCACACACACACGTGCACGGAGTGACTCTCTGTTTGCACAGAGCTCTGGAGACCTCTGTTGGGCCTAGCACCCCTCACCGTATATGGAAATACCTCACCAGTGTAGCCCATTGATGACAGGGCTGTGTCATCAGGACCACTGATGCTATCACTGATGCATTTCTAGGACCTATATCTTTGTTGAAAGGCACCTCCTGGCCATTCGGTGTATATTATTTAGAGGCAACAGAGATGATCCTGTAACAATTTTAGAGTGGAGGCAACAATGCTTTTAGTGTTTTCCATTTAACTGCTGTAGCAACAGGGAACAGACTCTGAGGTTTGGGACAAGTGCCGAATAACTGCAGTCCGTAAATGCTAGCACCTTACATATCACCACCTTTCTCCACGGACTTGATGGGCAGCCACCCTCTGAAGAATCCTGTATGGAGAACCCTGTCTTACACAGATAACCTGTTCCATTTCTGAAAAGCTCTAATGCCTAAACTCAGGAATCTTACTGCCTGGGTTCCAATCCTTGTTTTGCCTTTTAGCTTGTCCCGTAGTTTTCTCCCCTCTAGTTAGAAATGAGAATAGTACCCACAAACATCAGTGCTAATTGGCACACAATGAATGCTCCTGCAATTCATAAAACACCCTACCCTTCTAGCAGCTTGTCTTTTAAACCCACAAGAAGCCGTGGCCCTGCCAGTGCTCACTTGTTTATTCTCACACACCTGAGAGGCTGAGAGCAGAGGGATGGTTTTTGTTTTATGGATCAAAGAAATGGAGCTGGAAAGAGACTTAAATCTTTGCCCAAGAAGTCAACAGAGAAAGTCAGTGAGAGAGATCGTGCAGAAAGTCCTTATTTCAAAAGGGCACTGAAATACAAGTTTGCTGAAAAAAGAAATACCCGAGAGTTGGCACACGGAACACACATTAACCAGGCCACATGGCACACAGCGGCAACAGAAGTGGCACGGGATCCAGGAGCTGGAAATGCTGAGGGGAAAGCTCATGTATAATGAAAGCCCAATGGATTGACTAGAATTTCAAAGTCACCTGCAGTTTTAAATACCTAATTCTTTTCAGGGAAATGTTTCCCATGTCTTTGATGTTATGTGTGTATTAGACATTTGAATTATAAGGTTGAATATATGAAATATTTAAGCTGAGGATATAAGACACTTGAAATCTTAACATCTTAAAAGCCCTACAATCCTTAGAATTGCAGCATCAACTAAAATGGAAAAAATGATATGGAATCCTTTTCTCTTAATGAAAAATGATTTGGATTTAACACATATACCCGATGCCTCAAATCCAATACTAATCTTTGTATTTATTGAGGAGGAAGAGGAGGTGGAAGAGGAGCTGTTAAGCTGTGCAAGAAAGATTTTTGGGTTTTCAAACTGCTTTGGAGTAGACCCATTCATTTTTTGATGCCTGTATTCTTTTCTTTTCTTTTTTTTTTTAGCATTTTATTATTGTAGTTTACTTTTATTTGAAAAAATTTATTGTATATTCTTTCTTTACCATTGACTGCCCTTATAAGCCCATCCCCCACCACAGGCAACACGCAGTTGTCCATGAGCCCTTTTTCCTTTTTGCTCAATCCCTCCACCTCTAACCTCTCCTCCTCCCATGGCTGTCATCCTGCTCTCCATCTAGGAGTCTCTCTCTGTTTTGCTTGTTAGTTCAGTTTATTCATTAGATTCCACATATGAGTGAATCACATGGTATTTGTCTCTCCCTGACTGGCTTACTTCACATAGCATAATGTTCTCCAGGTCCATCCATACTGTTGCAAAGGGTAGTTTTCTTTCTTTCTTTCTTTTTTTTATGGCCAAGTAGTATTCCGTTATGTAAATGTCCCATAGTTGTTTTATCCACTCATCTACTGATGGACACTTGGGCTGCTTCCATATCTTGGTGATTGTAAATAATGCTGCAATGAACATAGGGGTGCTTATGTTCTTTTGAATTGGTGTTTTGGATTTCTTCAGGTATCTTCCCAGAAGTGGGAATGCTGGGTCAAAAGGCAAATCCATTTTTAATTTTTGAGGTGTCTCCATACTGCTTTCCACAGTGGCTGCACCAATCTGCATTTCCACCAACAGTGCAAAAGGGTTCCCCTTTCTCCACATCATCACTAGCACTTGTTTGTTGATTTATTGGTGTTGATTATGTGGCAGGTATGAAATGATATCTCATTGTGGTTTTAATTTTCATTTCTGTGATAACTAGTGATGTTGAGCATCTTTTCATATGTCTGTTGGCCATCTGTATGTCCTCTTTGGAGAAGTGTCTATTCAGGCTGTTTGCCAATATTTTAATTGGGCTATTTTGTTTTTGACATTGAGTTTTGTAAATTTTGGATAGTAACCCCTTATCAGATGTACCGGTGAATGTGCTCTCCCATTCTGTGGGTTGTCTTTTTATTTTCTTGATATTTTCCTTTGTTGTGCAAACCCTTTTTAGTTTGATGTATTCCCAATTGCTTACTTTTTCTTTTGTTTCCCTTGCTTGGGGAGATATATATGATAAAATATTGCTATGAGGAATGTCTGAAATTTTGCTGCCTAGGATTTTTATGGTTTGGGGTCTAACATATAAGTCTTTGGCCCATTTTGAACTTATTCCTGTGTGTGGTATAAGAAGGTGGTCTAGTTTCTGTATCTATAAGTCCAAGTTTCCCAACACCATTTATTGAATAAACCTTCTTTAGCCAACTGTATGTGCTTATTTCCTCTGATGAATATTAATTGACTATAAAGATGTGGGTTTATTTTTGGGCTCTCTATTCTGTTCCATTGATCTGTGTCTGTTTTTATGCCAGTACCAGGCTGTTTTGATTACTATGGCCTTATAGTATAGTTTGATGTTAGGTAGTGTGATTCCTCCAACTTTGATCTTCTTTCTCATGCATGTATTCTTGATAATCTCATTTTGGTATTCTCCTGAAATCTTTTAACTCCTGATTTTTCCTTTCTTTCTAGATATAGCTGCAGAGGGACATTTTAAGAATATGCCTTGTGTTCTTCCTGATTGGATGCCTTGGCTCACATTGATCTTTTAGTGTTGAAAACCTTCCTGCCCCCTCTCCATCTCTCCTATTACTGAAATTCTGTCCATTTTCAGATATTTTCCTCTGAATTTTTCTCAGTCCTCAATGTGGAATTCTTTCTTTGGATCTCCAAAGCCCTCTGCCTAAACCTCTGACCATTGGACATAATGGTCTGCCTTATGTTATAATCACTGATATAAAGGGAGTTCTGCCTGGTCTGAGACTTCTTAGCCTCGTGACCTTGGGCAGGTACTCAACCTCTCTGTATCTCCACGACCCCATAGGACTGTTGGAAGAATTTAAAGACCTAATATGTAAAGGGCTTAGAACAGTACCTGGCAAAGGTTAGCTGCATATTTATATGTAGGATAATGATAAACTAAGCCATGTACTTTAATTACCAAATTAAAAAAACATCCCTATTAATATGTCTGTTACTAAAGTATTCTAATAATTTAAAAGTTGTAATACTGCATTTCAGAATGCAATAGTTTCTATAATACAGTCTGTCTAGAAAAAGTCCAGCCATTGTTAATATAGCAAGAATGGTTTGTGTGACATCGATGTAACCTGGCAGCCATGGAGAGTGGGCTGCAACACGCATGTGTGAACAACTTCACTGTACTAGTCAGTGG
The DNA here is from genome assembly GCF_022682495.2 of Desmodus rotundus. Classification (NCBI taxonomy): domain Eukaryota; kingdom Metazoa; phylum Chordata; class Mammalia; order Chiroptera; family Phyllostomidae; genus Desmodus; species Desmodus rotundus. The sequence goes on from NC_071389.1 coordinate 142,844,343, forward strand.
GGGCAGTAGACCCCACTGAGTGAGCATGTGCACTGTGTGGCTGTCACATTAACAAATGAGTGAGTAGAGCAATGAATCTGCATCAAATTTTGCATTAAGCTTTAACATTCCTTTGCCGAAACTATTCTGATGAGTCAGAAGGCTTTCAGGGATGATGCAATGAGCGCAGTGCAAATAGAAGTGTGGCACAAATGCTTCAAAGATGGTCAAGGGTCTGTTGAAAGTGATTCAGGTTCTGTACAGCCTGCAACAAGCAGAACACCTGAGAATGTTGAACGTGTACGGGCTGCAATCAACAAAGATCAGTGACTGTCAGTGTGAGAACTAGAAGCTGATCTGGGGATTCCAAAAACTACTGTGTCAGATTTTGATGTGGGACATTGGTATGAAATTATGGCAAAATTCATTCCATGGCTTCTGCTAACAGAGCAGAAGGAACAATGTGCTGCAGTTGCTAGTAACTTGATTCAAACCACTACCAAAGAACCAGATTTCCTCAAGAAGGTCATAACCAGAGATGAATGGTGGGTCTACGCGTATGGCTATGGTCCGGAAATGAAAGCTCAGTTGTCCCAATGGAAGTCGCCTGGTTCTCCATGCCCAAAGAAGGCACAGCAAAGTCACAGCAAGATCAAGACCACATTAACTGTGTTTTTGATTGGGAAAGTGTTGTCCATCACAAGTACACACCCCTCCAGGCCAAACAATTAATAAGGAGTACAGCCTCAATGTTCGTTGGTTGAGAGATGCGATACAACAAAAACGGCCACAGCTGTGGGCAACTGGTGATTGGCAGCAGCATCACAACAAAGCACCTGCTCATGTATCACATCTCCTGCAGTTTCTTGGCAAAACATCAAATCACCCAGGTGACTCAGCCCTACTACAGCCCAGATTTGGTGCCAGGCAACTTCTGGCTTTTTTTCCTAAAACTAAAATCACCTTTGAAAGGGAAGAGATTTCAGACTGTCGATGAGATTTAGGAAAATAGGACAAGGCAGCTGATGGTGATTCCAACACAGGACTCTACAGAGTGTTTTGAAAAGTGGAAGAGATGCTGGGAGAACCGTATGTGGTCCCAAGGGGCCTACATTGAAGGGACTGAGGCGTCATTGTCCTATGTACAATGTTTCTTGTATCTTCATATCTGTATTTTTCATATTATATGTCTGGATACTTCCTGGATAGACCGTGTATATATCCTTTGAGTAGGATTCTGGATATGAAACATGCTCTAGAAATTTTTTGTTTTTACTAAACTATACTTTCTAACACTTTTTTTAATATCTAAGGCAAATGAAATTTTTTTGGTTCATACCGTTCACTTCTTTTAAAAGACAGTCTTATTTGTATTTCATAACCACCAATCATAACTAATTCTCAAATCTCTAAGAGTAAATGAAAATTCTAAGCAGGAGCTGGGGAGCACTTGGCTTCATTAATTAGCAGGGGGGCCTAAACGACATTCACGTATGAAGTTTTTATCAAACAGTTGTCCTCACAGTTCCTTGCAATGGAAATGTTATTAATCCCAATCATTTTGGTAGGAAAATGAAGCCAGGTTAAATTAGCTAACCTAGTTTCCAACATCAGTCTTTGTCAACACCAAGATCAGAATTCAGAAGTTGGCCAAGAGTCATCTAATCCCAACACCTCTCTTTCTTTCCATCTAAGTGTCTAGTAATAAAACCAGGGTAAGGATACAAAGAAACACTTCATCACCCTGAGATCTCCAGAGGGCTTTAAAAAAGAAGTTTTCCAGGTGGCATCGCAGAGAATGTGGTATTCCAAAGGAGTTTTCAATTTGGGAGTTGCTTCATATCCCTTCTGCCTTATTTCTCTTTGTTCAGTGTTTTGTTTTAAGACCCAGACCTCTTTGTAGTCCATCTCAAAGGAGTGTGTTTTCATTTTCACAGAAAAATGTATTTCAAATACTTAAAATGCCCTTGAGCTAAAATAAATACTTAACCAAAAATAAAAATTAAAAACCTCTTTGAGGCTCAGAGAAAAATCTTCTGATAGGAGGTGGCAAGTATCTTGGGCTCTTTCGGAATGGCTGTTCAACCTTGCCGGGGGCATGTTCCTGCGTTACGGAAGAATGCATTAGCTCCTGGTTCTTGGGAGGCTCACAAAGCCAGCCAAAAAAGCTTTCTTCAGCAGTCCTCTGAGATGGAGTTTTCAAGGAAGGGCTTGAAATAATAAACAGTGTCTTCCCTCCCATCCCCTCTAAAAAATAATTAGCTTTTTATTTTAACATTTTAAAGAGATATGTGGTTCAAAGATACATAAAGGCCAGAGAGAATATCTGTGTGCATTCAGCAACCATGCTTCCCAAATGACTTCTGTACAAGATGCTCAGCAGCCTCTGGCTTTGTGCTAGGACAGCTTCTGTTCTCTAGGTATCGAAATTTGTTAGGCAGATCGGAGCTAGAGCTCGGAAGGGGAAAACAAGGTGAATGGAGTACCCAGTAATGGGGTCTTAGCAGTAACCGCCGTGCACGAATACACAGCTAAGCAGGCGGTGTTGGCACATAAAACGCTAACGCTGACTGAGGGACTATGTGTTGAAGAGGCACCCCAATTGAACATCCTAATATAAAAGCTGAACGTAGAAAGCCATTTGGCTTTGCCCATATTGTAACCCCTATCAATAGTCTGGAAAGCTCAATCACGTTCTGACGAGCGTCGATTGGCGCACGCAGTTTAAGAATTTTGCCCATGAGTTTTATCTATGAGATCCGGTTCCACCCTTCCTTCTCTGGCCTGCCTTGCACATCCTTCCCTAAAGCGGCTGTCCAGTAGGGAATTGACGGGCCTCAGGGCGGGACCTGGGTTTAGATTTTAGATTTATTGCCTGTGTAATTATTCTGGGTTCCAGCTCCCGTGTGTTAACACTGGGATTAGGAATACCTCCCCCACAGGGCTGCTGCGAGAAAGGAATTGGGATGATGTATTTGACTCCCAGTAAGGGGGGATAAATTTTCATTTTCTCAGTTCTTTACTCTTAATTTAATAGAACTTGAGGATGGATTACCTCTTGACTCTGGCTTAGCCATGTGTGTCCCTGACGTACAGAGAGTGTGATAGTCAATTATACATAATTAGCGATCGATTTCATGTGGATTTTATCATGACATCTGTGTTAATCTCTATTAGAATTTGCTTACTGGTTTTTAAAATGCCAAACTTAATGCTGCAAGGCTGAGGCATCGTAAATAAATATTAATATATAACAAATAATTATTTTTCTATAAAATCCACCATGACCTTTTGAGATTTCGGTATTAGGAGACAGGCTTAACACTTCACACCACTGTTTGATGATGAACCGTGTGACCGTGACGAAGGCAAACTGTGTTTGGAATGTTCCCTCCAACCTTTCGTGTCCCTGTGATTAACCCAATCGCAGCACTGTTCACTTCTACTATTGCTTTGGTTTTCTTAGGGGAAGTTACTTTCCTGTTTCTTTTCGCATACACCCATTGTGAGGAAAAAGCATGTATATTATCGGTCATTACTGTTAATATCATCCCTGGTCTCCACATTTACTCTGAGAGGCAGAGAAGGAGCTGCTACCTTCCCCACCCCACTGATGAGATAAGATGGCACCAGGTGCTGACATTTATTAGGCATCCATGCGCCCGACACTGTTCTGAATGCTTTCCTATCTCATTAACTCAGCTTTATTTTTCCTTTTAGCACTTATATCTGCTGTACTATACATTTGTTTGCTTACTGTCTGTTTCTCCTCACTACAATGTAAATACCTTGAGAGCAAGTATATGTATGGTCTGTTTTTATTCACAGCTATATTCTCCAGAACATCTAAAAGTGGCTGGCACAGTAGCAGGCATTGAGGGTCTGAAGAGAACAAAAGGGCTGGATAAGAGAATGTGCTCTCCCTGCATTACTGTGTTTGAGGGGAGACATGCTCTTCTCGTGCTTTGGGCTTGAACTCAGGCTAGAACTTACACCATCGGCTCTCCTGGTCCTTTCTTGGGCCTTCAGACTCAAATTGGAACTATAACCTGGCTCTCCAGCTTGTGACTGCACCCATCTCTCCCTCTGTGTGTGTGTGTGTGTGTGTGTGTGTATATACATATATTTATATAATACATAAATATATTTCCATCCTATTGGTTCTGGAGAACACAGACTAAGAGACTTTGGAGAACTCAAAGCCCCAGATTGGCTAAGTAATCTGAAATTCATGTACAAGTTTGCTGCCTGGAGTCCATCATTTTTGTTTCTTAAAACATAGTACTCTCTGTTTTCTTAACCCTACTTTGATTCTCTTTCAAAAGTTAAACTCAAAAGAAGTTCATTAGTGGACTAAGAAAGGGAGTCTGAGGATCTTGCTTTACCCTTTTATTTTTTAGTCCAATGAGTTCCATCTGTTAGATCATTTAAATCAACTTTTCTAAGAAGTCAGGTTGCCACTGAGCACATGTTCAATTTTTCACGTATGCTTTTGTTAAAGAAACTAATGCTGTTGATAAAAAAGTGAGTAGGTAATCAACTGTGTAAGTGCTTTATGTTGTTAGGGAGGCATTAATGTTTAGAGATTTTTGTTAGAAAATGATTTCCCAAAACTGTGGCGCAGAGATAAAATGACAGTAAAGGGCGTGGGCTCTGGACCTGGACTTCAGCTCCCTCTCTACTACTTGCTGAGCAACCTGGGGCAAAACTCCCTGAGACGTGGTTTCCTTTTCTGTAAAATGGGGATAATGATAGTAACTGCCTCACAGTGATACTGTGAGGATTACATGAGATAATGCAAGTAATGTGCTTAGCGAAAGAACTAGCACATACAAAATAAGGATGCTACTCTGACAGTCAGGGCTAGTTCCCCACAAATACCTCCCCTTCTCTCTCAAATCAACGGAATCCCCAATTTGTAACAGGTTAGCAATGAGCTGACTGGCTAACAGACTGTAATTCTAAGTGCGTGTTCTAAGTTCTGGCCACTGGGGCAGAGATGAAAGTGTTATATGAGACTTTCAGCAAGTCTCCTTCAGAGACGGGGGACCTGCCCCTCTTTCTTTTCTCCACTTCAGGAATGCAGATGTGATGGCTGCAGCGCTGGGAACCAACGTGAATGATAAAGACAGAGGTCACAACCACGTTTCTCTGAACAGGGATTACGAGGAGCCTGATCTTGGATGGCTTTATGGAACCTCCATACCAGCCCTGGGCTGCCAATCTCTGAACTTCTTTTATGTGAGAGACACTATGAGTCTCTATTTTATGTTTTTATTTTGAGTTCCTGTTACTCAAAGCCCAACTAATCCTAACTGCTGTGGTTGGTCCTTATGGTCTCAGAACCCAAGTGGATGCTTTAAACCATTATGAGGCCCTGTTTCTGCAAATAAAGGTAAGGTTGAGGGGAAAAAATATAGAAAACCCTCCCTCCTCTTCCAAATGGCGCTGTGATGCCACCATCCTCTCCTCCCCACTCCTAAGTCCAGGCCTGTATGCCTGATGCACACAACCTGTACTCAACGAATCTGAAAAACTTGGTTCATACTAAGGTTTAATGATCTCTTCCTATTCTCCCTGGGTGTTTATATTTTATTTAAGGCAAGGCTTTTTGATATAATGCTTGTAATAATCAACAGGCCTATGGGAGAAGTATTTTTGGGAAAAGAAGCCCACACAAAAGACTGCTACCCACCACTAAGGTCGACTATGTTTTAATACAAAACTCCCCACTCGTGTAAGGAAGTTCGTGTACCCAGAACGTTCACTGTCAACTCCCAAGGAGTATCCAGGACCGACCGAAAGGAAGAAGTGAATATCTATCGGAAAAGGGGATTCAATAGCACCCTCAATTCCCCGAGGCTACTTACTTTATGCGTGTTATTTCCGTAGTCATTATTACCTGGTTAGTCGTACAAACTCTATGCATGATGCAGCTCGAAGGTTATTTGTTTGTGACAGGTCAGTGGCTGAATAAGAAATCTAAACTACATTCCCTCCTCTCCTGGCTCATGGTTCAAATACTCCTTACATTTTCTCATTTTCTGAATGTGAACTGAGTATGTATAATGGGTAGATTTCATTTGAACAAGACAGAATTCGTATATCGGAATTTAAAGTATAAGAGACACCAAATGCCCCCTTTCAGTGTAAAAGGTATGTGTGTCTGTAATATGAAGGTGTTTTCTGGGCAAAATATGACCTCTGACCTCAGCTGAGCGTGCTCTCTGGTTAAAGTAAAATTTTTTCCCAAGAACTCAAAGTGCTCTACAGGCTATCTAATTAAAAACTCATTGCTGTCTCTTCTACCCTAATACCTGAACTGATTCTGAGAGGCTAAATGACTCTGACAGGGTTATTCAAACGCAGGTGGCCAGTTCTGGAGCCTGGCTCCTTCAGGCTTTCAGACTGATCATGATGAGAGTTTTAAGGAAATATCAGCTTACTTGATTCAACTACATGTACAGTCTGCTAAATATCTAAGTCCACTTGATAGGCTGAATCCAGGAAAAATTTCACTATACACATCTCTCATTGAGATAAAATTTTCATAACATTCTACTGAATTCTCATAGTCGACGATCAAGTTTATCTTTGTCACTATTGTTTTGGCTAGTACTACTAGTTTCAGACCCTAATCAACAGGCTCGTCTCTGATGCCATGACAACCACCAGATTAATTTTTTAAACAATGCTCAAGCAAAGGGAACCGCAATGAAAATGCTGTGAAGCCCTCATCTTAAAAGAGTTCAGTGGAGGATGACATTTCTTTGACGTCTGGGAGGCACAATGCTCACTTAACTTTTAAACTCTAAATCCAGGATTTCTAGAAATGGTTGCTACCTTTGATTGTCAAAAATTAATAAATCACAGGCTAATAAATGGCCTTTATCAACAAAAACTCTACTTCAGTAGGTATTTTTAAAATGTGGATATGACCTTATAACATGAGGCTTTTGCATGTAAAGTTAAAAGTTTCTGAAGGAGCAACTAACACATAGAAACTGTCAATTAAATTCGTAAGTACACGCTACATAAAAATAGAAATGTATCACACATGTACAAAAATTGGAAAGTAATTTTATGAGAATATTACAAATTTCACAAAAGTTTAAACTACGGGTTCTTTTAATTAGCCAGTGTCAATGGAGCATTAAAAACACTTTAATTCACAAAACTGCATTTTACACACATTGATTTTTAGGAAGAAATGGGATATATAAATCGAGAAACATTTTAATACTAATTTTCAGGTTTAATTGGCCTGTAAAGAAAAATTCAGATAATCTTGTGCAATGAAAATGCAAATACCTATAGTCAGAACAAATTACTATTATTCATTTCTCATTATTTCTCTCTTATAAAATAAAAACTGATTCAACCCCTCCAAAACAAATTTGTATTTAATAATATGATCATTAAATGTAAAAAATTCACTTAGGCACATGACAAATTCCAACTTACAGCCTCATTGGTTTTGGCTTTCTTAATAAAATAATTTCAAATCATTTAATTTCTTATGATTATATGCAGTAGCTTGAATAAAATTTAAATTCACAAAAGCATATTACTGACAAAAAAGATACCTCCCCCAAAAGTAATTTTAATAGAATAAATCATTAACCAAACAATTTAACTGAAATGGGGGGTGGGGGTGAGAAATTAAAGTACCATAATAAAGCAACTCTAAATTTCTCAAATCCCAGAATGGCTAATTTAAGAATGGCAACAATTTAAAATAAAATATTTGGAACTGAATATATGTACATAGCACATATAATCCAACCAGTTAAAACCATGTCATATTAGAACACCTATCAATCTAGTTTTTTAACATGTTATAACTGCCTATACATATTTACTTGAATGCATTCTCTCCAAATTGGAGGGAGTGGCAAAGGATATAGTAGGATGCATCTACCCACTTTGTTCATCATCTCAACCGAACAAGCATCTGTCAACACCCTAGCTTGGAATGAGTTCTAATAAATGCAGTATTTCTACAAGCCATAATTCCAAACCAAAGATTCTTTCAAAAGAAGAAAGATTATGTGCTTACCGTGTACAGCTCATTAAGAACCTTCATTAAATCCTCATGAAGTTGGAATGCAATCTCTTTGCTCTGTAATTAAGAAGAAATTAAGAAAGAATATTTAAAAATGTAATAGAAACTTGTTTCTAAATTATTTACATCCTAAATCCACTGACCAAAAATAGACGAATGTAATGTATAACACAGCAGAAGGCCAGCATGCCCCAATATTTGACCAAATGGCCCTTTCCAAATACTAGAGATATGCACCCACGTTCACCACAGGCTGGACAGAGGCAAAAAAGGGCCTGAACAGTCTAATGGCTCTCCCAACATCCAAATCAGACTTTATCAAGAAGAGAAAAAGAGAAGGCCCTGGCTGGTGTGGCTCAGTGGAGTGAGTGCCAACCTGCAAAAAAGGTTGCTGGTTCGATTCCCATTCAGAGCACATGCCTGGGTTGTGGGCCAGGTCCCCAGTTGGGGGCATTCAAGAAGCAATGGATCGATGTATCCCTTGCACACTGATGTTTGTCTCCCTCTCTTTCTCACTCCTTTCCCCTCTCTCTAAAAGTAAATAAATAAAATATTTTTTTAAAAAAGGAGAGAGAGAGAAAAGGTCAGTAGGGTGAAGCATCATGCTTGCTCAGAATCTGAGCTGCGGAACTGAAGTCATTACCAGATGCAGTCCTGCACCCTGTCTCCCACTTCGGTATTGTCACAAAGGAGTTTTTCCAGGGTGATTCCCCAAAATCTAAAGTGAATCCAGGAGGGAAATTAATTCTCACTTTTCAAAATAAGAATTAATTTGACTGACTATAATGTTAAGAAAGCACTTCCAAAGCAGTGAGGTGGTAAGGCCACGTATAGTCCACATACTTTCACCTCTGTGTTTGTTGTAATTATTTTCATTAAGACAAAAAAGTTTCACTCTTCTGCTCAGTTGGTAAATAACAGCATTTAAAATAGTCTTCTCCAGGTTAATTCTGAGAGTTCTGTAGAAGAGTATCTGAATTTTTTTTTCCAGCCAAATCTGTAAGCAATTGTAAAGAAAATCATATATCCATTTTTTTTTCTGTTTTGGGTTCATTATGTAAGTCAGCTATGCAGATTGGGGAAAAATGTGCAGAAGGACTTAATTTATAGTTTGAGACACTACAAGAACATCCACTGGTTCATTTATATGTGTACCACTAGACTTTCACTATTAGGGGTAAGGGTCACATCTTTATCAGCTCGGTGACCCCGGTGTCCTTCCCCGTGCTTGGGCACAAGGTCAGGATGAGGATGAGGTGAGTGAAGCCTGCGGGGTGTGGAACTTAAGAAGGCACTTGCCTTCACCCTAGTCCACGGCATGCTTGGGCTTGTAGGAAGCTTCCTATAAACACTTGCTAAGCGAATTTGTAAACGAGCTGAGCCACTGTGTTTGTGTAATAGCTGAAGTAGTTACTATATTTGCTGAAGGCCTGGCCTCTGGTGAGAAGGCAGAAAGAAAAGGCCCACAGACCGCTCCTAAGAAAACATCAGGACTGCGATGAAACACAGTCCAGCTATGAACACAAGGCCATTGCATTGGGTCAGGCCTCCCTCCAAAACGGCCTCATGTGGTGAAGCGAAAATTCCTGTTCTATAGCACAGTGTGGGAAGGTGACATCAGAACACTACCTGAACTTTGAGAAATTCAAACTCGTTCATGATAAAGGATGCTGCTGTTTATCAAGCTGCAATAGCTTCTAAAATCTCTAAATTGAAGTTAGAGATTTTATGTTTGCTGTGTCCCTGTTATGTGAAGAGGTGGGTTAAGAATCACTCAAGAGTGAAAGCAAAGTCACAAGTGAGCAAATGAGGCCAATGGAAACTCCTTTTATTTCCCCTAAATCTTCATTATTCTGACCGTATATATTACACTACAATCTCCCATGACTTCGGCTTGGTGTTATTTCAATATCAGATTTCATTCAAGGATCCAGGCCACCAATTCAGAACTCTAATGGGATCAAAGGCCAGCAAGTAACTGCTCAGTTGCCCATATTTCAGGTAGCAAATCCAAAATGAAAATATTTCTTGTCTAAGACTTTAGAACAAAAACAAAACCAAAAACCCCTTAGGTCCGATTAGCCACAAGCCAAGAATATTAAGGATCCGATTAAAGACAGGTTTGGGTGATAAGGGCACTCCAAGGTATCCCAGGCCAAATATTTTAGAGTAAGCCAGAAGATTTTTTGTGTATGTCTGATTTTACATGAATTCAGGCAGTGAGGTGGAAGACATCTATCACAGACAAACTGCTCCGCCAAGCATACTCTTATACTTTTCTTTCACCTTTCCCCACGGGTCTTGAAATACAAAAACTTTGCCTGGGAGGCGATATAGCAATAATGCTTAGAAGGACTCTGGAGTCATAATGCCTGGGTCTTAAGTCTCAAAGACCTTGGATTCCCTAAGGCCTCAGTTTCCAGACCCATCAAATGAACACTGTCCTTGCACCCATCTCATGGGGTCGATGAGAGCATTAAATAGATGGCGCACACAGGCACTCAGAATGGTGCCTAACACGCAGTACATATCCTGTAAATGTTAGAATTATTTATTTCCCCCCAGACACTGCTTATAATGGCAACACCCTTGAGTGACAGGGCCACGTTGCATTTTTTCTTTCTTTTGGTCTCTGAACACTTAATTCCATTGACTTCCCCATAGGAAGTGCTCAGCAGATACAGGCTGACTTGATTTTGAAGTCCCTTGCTATTGCTCTGGCCTTTACATCCCCCTCTCAGTGACTCCAGATTTGGAAGGGCCCCCAGTATTGAGTTCCAGCCCTTGGGCATTTCTTATACCCCTATTTCCTTGCCATACTGTAAACTAAGTTTACCTTTCTACGTTCCATTTTCGTGGGGGTCCTACCACTAGTGGTACTGGATGAATTAATCCAACATCCACTAGAAAATGGATAAACCCAGAGTCGAATACCAAGCCTATTTCTAATGCTCTATTTATTGTCACTTTCACGTTTCAGATGCCTCAAGCCAGCATGGTAACACATATACAATTCAGGAAAGAGAGCCTTACGGAGCCAGAGCCCGGTGAGAATTTTCCAGTTTGTGAAAACTTGGGGAGGAGTTCCTCTCAGGTAGGTCCCCAGCTATCTGCATGACTCACCACCAAAGCTCCTGCCTATTTGTCAGCTTTGAATCACAATCCAAACCCTCCAGGGTGCAGTAAATAACTTTGAAATTAACCTTGCCTTCCCACCACCACCCCTTTTGTCTGCAAAGGTTGTTAAGGAACTGGACTGGGCCCTGAAGCACTACTTCACGTGACTAAAGTATGAAACACGAATCCACACACCCTGGCATTCACAGATACTTGGGCTGGACACAACATCACCCCAGTTTGAGTGCTGGGGTCACGGTCCCTGTCCTTGGGCACAGAAAGAATGAAAGGATCATTTCATGCTGCCCCCATCCCAACTTTAAGCATGTTTCTAATTGATTACTGTAATAGTGAAAACCAATCCTTCTTCTAAATGCCACTCTACACTCCCCCCGCCAAAGAAGCAATCTTAAACCGAAACCCGCCTGCTGAGGCACACAGCAGGCCGGCACACTAAACTAATGGGCTGAAACCCTCTGGTTGGCAAATCTAATATCTGGATTATCGAAAGTCCATCAGAACCCAGTAGGCTAAAGATGCCTCTGGATTCTATTTCATTACAATTTGACAAGAGTGAGAGTAGACCCTTGACCCTTGAACAAGAACTGCAGAGTAAGGAAAATGATAGGGGCATGAAGGAAAGAAAGCAATCAATGTTCTCTTTGTACAAGAGAAAAAAAATAACTTCATGAAATGATATATGTCTGAAATAAAGTATTTTCTATGTTACTTGAGATTGGCTGGTTAAATTTACTTTTGCACAGAAAGGAGTCTCCCTTCAACAGCTTCAGGTATGGGGTTGAAAAAGGGAAGAGTTTTCCCCCTCTATTAATATAAGCCTTGTTCAGATTATGGTAAAACTTCTAACTCATTTCAATAGGATTCTGGGATTCTGACCAAAGGGAAAAAAACATGGTTAGAACTTGTTCTTCTTCTTTTTTAAAAGATTTTATTTATTTATTTATTTTTAGAGAGAGAGGAAGGGAGGGAGAAAGAGACGGAGAGAAACATCAGTGTGTGGTTGCCTCTTGCGTGCCTCCCACCAGGAACCTGGCCCACAACCCACGCATGTGCCCTGACTGGGAATCTAACTGGTGACCCTTTGGTTCACAGGCTGGCACTCCATCCACTGAGCCACACCAGCCAGGGCTAGAACTTATGTTTAGGTGACATTTATTGAATGTCTTCAATGTGTAAACCCAGAGTCAAATACCAAACCTATTGCTAATTGTTTACTATTTATTGTTACTTTGACATTTCAGATACCTCAAACATAAGTACAAAATTAATAGTCCCAAAGTTTTTTTTATCTTTTTCTATTGTAAAAGCAAATTAAGTATACTGACAAATATTGGAAAAATAGAAGGACAAAACCACCACCATCATGATTTGATGTATTTGATGCAGACTCTTTTTCTACTCTTGTTTCAGTTGCCATAAAACTTCCTATGTATTTATATAATTTTCAGAACCATCATTATAATTAAATTCATCATAACTACCCAGGGAATGTATATTAACCATTCTTGTATTATGGTTTCCAAAAGTCCCACTCTTTCCCACTAATCATTCAATTATTTACATATTCATTCGGTTTTACCAACACATTTTAACTCTCTGAACTATTATCACAAATGCTGGTCTAAAGGTTTATCTTGCATTTTGTGTTGTTTCCTTAATACAAATTCCTAGACCTGAAATTACTAGGATAAAATAATTGACATTTTTAAGACCCTTAATACATATTATAAGGGTTTTTAAAGGGTTATAGTAAATTTATATTGCTGCCAGGACAACAGGGTCACTAAGTCATAATTTGGGGTTCACCCAAGGCTTGCTTCTGCTTCTTGAAGAAGTCACCAATGCTATCTATTCTGGCTGATCCGTTTTTCTGCATGTCATTAGAATTTTAAAAATAAATAAACAAAAATCAAATTATGTCCTTCCTTTGATTAAAACCCCTCAAACACTTGCTACATTTTTTCAGAATAGAGTTCTTGGTGGTTTTTTTTTTTTACTCACCATAATCTCCCCCAACTACTCTATCTTACATTCCACAAATCCCCAACCACATCCTCCTGTCTGGTCATAAACCGCTAGCTCGCCAGTCTCGGTACCTTTCCCCAGTCGTCCCCTTTGCTGGACTCTCCTTCCTTCTCTTGCCTGGTACAATCCTACATGCTAGTCTGTGAAAACTTTCTTGTAACTTTGCCTGGAGTCCCAAATAAAAAAAATTACACCCTGCTTTCTCTATAATTTTATAATACATTATCTATCACCACTCCGAGGCTATATAATTTAGTGGTTAAGAGTTTAAATTTTAAAATCAAACTGCTTATTTTTAAACTATCTTGTTCTAGTCTGTGTATCAGTTAAATAATTTTGTAAGACCTCAGTTATATCAATGGCAAAATGAAGATGCCAACAGTGTCTATGCCACAGTTTTACTGGGGTGGTCCTTAATAAACACTTCACACAAAACCTGGCACACAGCGAGTGTGAAACTGATACTACCCATTATTATTATGCTTATCACACTTCTTCTTCAGAAACCTTGTTTCTTTGAGAGCGAGTGAGTACATCTGAATCATCTTTGTATTCCCGGGGCCTGCTCTGGTGCCTGGCACACGAGGTGGTCCATATATGCTTGTGGGATGAATGGGACCCGGAGCTGAGCAAGGCGTGGCTTTTGCCTCCAGAGTTCACAGTCTCATGGAGGAGCCGGATGTGCCCAGGCAGCTTTCTCTGCAGAGCACAGGAACAAGCGCTGCATTGCATCTCTATTCTGCAGGCCTGCAGGCCAGCTTCCTGCAACCTCCCAGAAAGGAGATAAGAAAGGCATACCTAGAAGCAGAATAATACAACAAAGGAGTATCCTGAGCAATCAATCAAGTGATCTCCGTGGTTGGATTAAATGACCAATTCAGAGGGCCTCTGGCCTCTGACAGAGGTATTTTTAAAGTCAATCTATTGTGATGACCAGTCAAGGAATCCTGACCTTATGCTGAGTCGCACTGGGAATAAAAGAGAAAAAGGAAAACCAGATTAAATATTTAATGAGAGGGTTTCAAACGATTTTAGTGTCTCAGGATTGGTGAGTTTCAGATGTAAATTCTAGTTAAAGGAGTCAGGCTATACTTCCCCAGCGTGTGCTTTTAAGTCCGAAGCTCATGTTCATGTGTTTTTACAATAACAGATTCCCTTGATTCATGTAAACTCTGAAGAGTCAACAGCATCCTCCAAAACCCCTAATGGAGAGGGCTGGGTTGGGCGTAATGGCCTGAATGAAGCTTCTGGATAATATTTATAGTGTTTCTGCACACTTCCCTCCTGTCAAGGGACATGATTTTGTACTTATTAAAATATGCAACTAAATATCAGCAGATGGAATTAGCCTCATCATCTACATCATGCCCACGAAGAAAAATAATCAATACCCTTTCAGACAAAACCCCACACCACTAGGAAACTTGGGAAATGATAAGGAATCACAGACACAGGGGGAACCAGAACTCCATTTCTGAAACAAGACAAAACTTGATCTAAAAAGGAAATATCTGGGGCATCTCCTAGAATATTTGCTAAAGGAACTGCTGAGCAGATGTGGCATTTGGCATCCAGGTGAGAAAAGGGCTGCTGCCGCCTGCTCAGCCTGTGAGCAGCTGATCTGCACGGTGCAAAGTCGCAGACGGCAGAGCCACTCACAACCTCTCAGGTGCAAAAAGCATTTGAACAGACAGGTTAAATAACTCAGGAGTGAAATTTAAAATCCTACAGGGAGGAAAGTAGGTGGCACAACTATTTTCATTTTCAACTTGCATTTCTTTAACTCTTTAAGAAACACAATTTTTCATACGAGGGTTTATTTCTCTACTCAAAATGGTGATAAGTTAGGAAACACCTTTCAGTATCACTAAATGGATAATCACTTAGCCATAAACTTGCAGTGGCTGATGTAAACAAACTTACCCAATTAAAATCAGAATGCGTTATCAAACTCTGGTTCAGACTATAATTAAATAGATCAGAAATATATTTTCAGACTAGTTGTCAATATGCTAAACTTTACAAAAATTAAATAACTCAGTTTTATTGACAGTTTCTTAATATTATCATAATAGTATATTTTCTTTAGTACAGCGATTTTTAGCTGGTATGCCCCAAGAATTTGTAAAATGTGAAATACCTGACTATTTAGTCAGAGGCACTAACCTCTTTTCCCTTAGATTTTCAAATTAAAAAAATGACAACAGCCAACCCAATGATAGCCGTCCAGTGTGCATGACTCAAAATTATATCTATTTTTTTGTTAGATTGGCAAAATATATATTTTTTGGTGTGCTGCAGTAAACTATGATTATAGTCTGTGGTGAAGCAAACCAGACCACATTGTGAAGAACACCCATGGCTTTAGTCTTAATAGCACTGTGCTAAGAAATATTCCGGGACTATTTCCATAACCAATCAGTAAGTCAGAGATTTGCTCGTTTAGTAGTCATCCACTGAATTAGTGAGGAAAAGGCTGACGTTCATTAAGACACTGACAAAAGTTCATTCATTCATGTACTCACTCATGCATTCCCTCAATCATTCTTCCAGTCTTTACGAGAACCTTCTAAGTGCCAAAGACAGAGAAGTGGCCTTACAGTCTAGTGAGAGAGGTAAACAAAACAATTTCAATACAGTATGATTTATGCTCATTCAATTTGAAGCAAGTAAAGTTTCTATATATAAATAATGAACCAAATCCAAAAATTAATAAACTAATCACTTGCCAAGAACTTAACCTAATTAAGAAACTTCCTTTAAAGATCTACATTTAGCCTAATACTAATAGCACCACCTCAGAACTGGTTAATTGGTCTATAGAATTAACAATGGATTTAAGTAAAGGTAGCCTAAGGAATAGAAAAATAATTCCCATGGGGTAAGTCATACTCTTGTTTCATCACACAAAATCACCCTTTGTTTTTCCAAATACTGCTGTAATAGCCTATTTGTATCAACTTTCAAATCAGGTGCCTAAGGTAGTCACTTCAGTATAATTCAAGACTCCATTTATGGAATACTTAATTGTATATGAGGTACTATACCAAGGAAGGTAAAGCCCATTCCAGAGAACAATGCAAAGCTACAACCAAGCAGGACCCTGATTCTGAGCTAGCCCTGGCTGACTTCAGACGGCAAGTAAGTGTTAGGTCTTCCTGGCTGATCTTGTAGACTGACACAGCTAGTTAATCTAAACCATCTTCTATAAGACAGGTCTTCAAATATTTGAAGACCTATTCTATCCTAGCTAAGGCTTACTTTCTCTGTCCTAAATACTCCCAGAAACTTCAACTATTCCTCATGTGACACGGTTTAAAGAAATGAGAGAATTCTCCTTGCTTCCCAGACAACTGCTCATAGTGGTAGCTAGAAGTATTAAAAGGGCACTTTCTTTACACTTCAAGGGGTGGAGCTAAGCTCTTGGGAGGATCAGGAGGCAAGACGCACCTCCCAGGGACTCGCAGTCACTGGCAACTGCCCTGTTTTGTGGAAACAGTCCAAACCCGTCTGCACAGTTACTGTAAACCCAAGAATCTCGGCATCATTGTTACATTCTTCTTTTTCCAATAACCTAAACAGCCATCAGCAAAAGGAGTAGGAGCCTTAAGAAAATCTGATTAGGATGGACTAAATAGCACTGTTCTGGTTTTAAACTGCCAAAAGACCTTTCATAGGAGACCAATAAACATTTGATTTATTCTTAATCTGCATGGGTGAAAACTTTTGAAGGCAATATCATTACAAGTATGGAACTACTCTCTGACCACCATTCACAATAGAGGAAAATAATCACCCAGGTTACTAATGCAACAGCTTCCTCATCCAGTTCCTCCGGACGAATTTCTTCCCAATCCAATTTCCTCTTCACAATGCTTTAGAAAAACAAGGCTGATTATGCCATATCCCTGCTGAAAAATCTCTCTTGGCTTCCTTCATTGCTTAGATGACAAGATACTAGTTCCTCAAGCTGAGGATCAGAATTCTTGCCCTACCTCCCCAACCTGCCTTTCTGGATCTCAGATAGCTGTTATCCTACCTTGTACGGTTCACCAGGCTTCAGGCTCCACTCCTGCCCCCAGCCAGCTGTGTAACTGAGGTGCTCGCTCTAATATGTCTTTACAACTCTCCACTGTTACAAGGTGAGCAGGTGGGGCTACGAAGACCCCCACCTACGCTCATGTTCTCAGAACTCCAAGCCCTTTTCTTCGCAATCTCTCTGTATAAAAGAATACACACCTCCTCATTCCTCTGCAAAGTTTTAAGACTCTAATCAAATGCAACTCTCTCATGAAGCCTTTCTCCATTTTCCTAGGTGGTATGCCTTCCTCAGTCCTCTGTGCTCTTAGGTCTTGTATTTGTAAGAGCGGTTACCAGTTTATAATGTAGTTTTGACCTCTGCAGTTCCTTTCTTTTAATCACTTCCTTAATTATAAGCTCCTCTGGTTACCAATTAAGGATTTGTGTCTTACTCACTTTTGTGACCTTAGCACTCATTATAGTATATGCCTGTCACATAATGATAATCAATAAAGGTTTGTTGAATGAATAATGAAATAGAATGTTTAATCTGTTTTGGAAAAGAAAGCTGATCTCAGTAAGGCTCAGGAAAAAAATGAAAAGGGAAGAAAACAAAGTTACAATGGATTTGGCATGACTCTTCAGTGGAATTATAAGATGCTGCTAAATAATAAAAGATAATTGTTTTAGTTGACCCTTGCAATCTCCATCTTTAGAGCTAGAGGGAGGAAATTTTTATGGGTATGTTTATTACAGCCAGGGCATTGGCCAATTATGATTCTCTGTTCAACTGAAACTATCAAATTTTAAAAAGTAAAAATGGTACATGTATTTATTTACTATCAATTATTGAATATTACTGTTTCCTCTCAATTTAAATAACTCATATATGCCATGTTAAAATTTTTCTATTTTTAGCCCTGGCTGGTGTGGCTCAGTGGATTGAGTGCTAGCCTGAGAACCAAAGGGTTGCCAGTTCGATTCCCAGTCTAGGGCACATGCCTGGGTTGTGGGCCAGGTCCTCGGTGGGGGGTGCATGAGGCGTAACCACACATTCATGTTTCTCTCCCTCCTTTTCTTCTTCTCTTTCCCTCTCTAAAAATAAACAGATAAAAATCTTTAAAAATAATCTTTAAACATTTTTTTATTTTTGTAAGTTTCTATGTTGATCTGACATTTAGTCAGTAAAATATCTGTTTCTGTTTAACTACTTATCTAATAATGAAATAATATTTTTTCTTTGATTGAGATTTAAAAGGTACTAAGATCAATCAATCTGTAATGATATTCAGTATCTCATTACAACTGCATATTTTTGGGTTGTTATTCCTTAATTCAAATGTTTGCCATATGTGTGGTATTGCTTAATATGCCATTTATTGCAGGTGCTGAAAATCTTTCAGAATCCTGCCATGTGGAATCAAACATAGCCTTCAACTGGCAAGCAATGCTGGCTAGCAACCTGGATGCTGTTCTCAGGTTGCTTTAAACTTTGATCTCAAATGCAGACACCCAGACATATGGTAGGAATGTTCTCTCCTTAACAGTTCTTTTTGTAAGACTGAAAGTTCCTTCTTGGATGAGAAGAGTGGGTAAAAATTCAGTGGTATATATGGCTCTTTTTGGTTTATTAAGTCCTGATCATTTATATTGGGTTAGCCAAAGATTTGTTTTTTTCTGTAAGATGGCTCTAGTACCATTTAGTTGTCTTTAATGTCATTCAAAACAATTCTGTTACATTGTATTGTGACAGCTGTCATATCAGCATGCATTTAAAAAAAAACAAAATTGGTGAATTTTTGTGTAGCCATTTTAATATTGAAGCTGGAAGAAAATAAGCAACATTTTTGGCTTATTATGCTTTATTATTTCAAGAAATTGAAATACAAAAAAAAATCTGTGCAGTGTATGGAGAAGGTGCTGTTACTGATCGAACATGTCAAAAGTGATTTGCAATGTTTCATGCTGGAGATGTCTTCCTGGGAGGTGCTCCTCGGCCAGGCAGACAGTTGTAGTTGGTAGCGATCAACTTGAGACACTAATTGAGAACAATGAACTTTCTACCATGCAGGAGATAGCTGACATACTCGAAATATCCAAATCAATAAAGTTATTGGTGAAAATGAAAAATATGTTTTTTATTTTATGGAAAAAGCTAAATGGACTTTTTGGCCAACCCAATAAATAACTGAACCTAAATAAACCTGGTACCAAATGATATTTTTTTACTCCTCTTAATGGCAAGGTAGGGTCTGGGTGCTTTATAACCTACTCGAACCTTGTTAATTTACTCTAGAGTTGTAAACCATGAGATTGAAAACAAAATCAAACTGGAATATTTCTTTTTAAAAAGCTGTTTAGGAGAATAGAGGACTCAATCTGAATCAACAGTTCTCAGCTAGGGCCAATTCCCTCCCCCCAAGGGAATATTTGTTAATATCTAAAGACATTTTTGATTGTCACGATCGGTAAGGTGCTACTGACATTTGGTGGGTAGATAAATCCACACTCATCCAATTGCTGTCCTCCCACAACTAACGTATCAATTTTCCTCTGTTTTCAGTATTTTTTCTTTATCCTTAATTTTCAGTGTGATTATAATGTGTCTGGGCATGGACTTCTTTGAGTTCACGTAGTTTGGGTTTTGCTGATATTCCTGAATATGTAGGCTTATCTCATTTGCCAAAACTGGGGAGTTTTCTTGCAATAATTTTTTTCAAATATTTTTTTCTGTACACACCTACTCTCCTCTTCCTCTCCTTCAGAGACTCTGCGGACATGGATGTCAGACCTTTGGGTATTGTCCCACAGGTTACTGAGGCACTAATTATTATTATTTCAATATTTTTTTCCTCTCTGTTGCTCAGATTGGATAATTTCTATTTTTCTGTTTTCAAAATGAACAGAAATTAATGAGACTCTTCCTTCTGTTATTTTCAGTCTGCTACTGAACCCATTTAAGTGAGGTTTTTTCATTTTGATTATTATATTTTTCAGTTTTAAAATTTCCATTTGTTTACATCTTCTATTTCTTTGCTGAGAGTTTTCTATCTCCCCATTCATTTCAAGAGTGCTTGCCCTTACTTCTTGGATGACATCTGTGATGGTGTCAACAATAAAATAAATAAAAGGCTTTGTTAGAGAATTCCAACGTTTGTGTCATTCAGAATTGGTATCTGTTGATTCTCTTTTCCCATATGAGTTGAGATTTTCCTGGTTCTTTGTATGCTGAGTAATCTTGGATTGTATTCTGGATGTTTTGAACATTATGTTATGAGAATCTGGGTCTTGTTTAAACCATATGTAGAATTTGATTTTTTTTGTTTTATCAGGAAATCAACCTGGTTAGATTCAGGATGCAAATTCTGGGCAGCCTTCGATGGTTGTGGTTTCAGTGTCAGGTCTGTTCCAACACTATCAGAGCACTATTTTGATCTGTCTTGCGTGTTACCACCCAGTGGCCCATCTGGAACCCATGCAATGGTCTATCCCTTAGTTCAGGTCTCATTGTCATTGGTAGGTGTACTGCTAAAGATCAGACCTGAACCTGAACACCTCATGGGTGAGTCCACGAGTTAAAAATAACTTTGTAGAGTTGCTTTGTAAATCTTCACCTTCTCTGTAATCTCCCTAGTACTTTTGGGTTTCCTGGGACCCATCTTTTCTGACTTCTCTCTCTTGGGAAGTAGACTGTATGTGATAGTGTTGCTTAAATCCAGACTTGTCAATCAATACTGGATCTTGCTAAAATGCCTTGAACTTTCTGTTATGCGGATCACACTCATCTCTGGTTTCTAATATAGGTGTAAGTATTCATTATTTATTCATTCAATAAATATTTACTGAGCATCTACTCTGTGCCAGTCACGGTTTCAGTGTACAATACAAGGTCTTTTCCCTCGGGAACTTACTTCGAATTTGAGGGGAAACAGAACGAGGATAAACAATAAGTAAACACAGAATATGTCACACACCTTGCCTCCACGCACAGCTACAGCATAGCAAAAAATACAGGTAGACTACAAAACAAATACTACCCAGAATTGTCAGAAAACTGAGCTGTGTGGAACTCTGACCAACCAAAGATTTAAAGAAGCCACATTCATCCAGATGGGTAGGGGGGGCAGAGACACAGAGAGGCGTGGAGAAAGCAGAGAGGCGGAGAGGCCTGGAAACATGGAGTAGGACAGAGATAGGGAGATACAGAGTGGTGCAGAGATGGGAATGTGCAGTCCCATATTCAAATGTGGTGGATAAAAGTCAGCAGGGTTACCTTGGGAGCAAGGGATCCCAGCCCCAGTCCAGACCACCCGACCCTGGGTTCCAGCATAAGGAAGAAGTTCCATAACTTCTGGCTGTAAAAACCAGTAGGGGTTGGGGGCAGCAGAAGAAACTGCAGGATTCTCAAGAGACTCCTCTTAAAGGGCCCACAACAGACTTAGGAGTCACGCAGACCCACCCCCTCTGGGATTCAGCACCAGGGCAACAGTTGGAAGGGCCCCAGTGGCATATGGGGAGAAAGTGCAGTGCCAAGAGACAGATTCCTCCTGGGCAAACCTCTAGAAGGCAGGTTGCGGCATTGTCCCCTCTGCGAGCCCTCCCCCACACTTAGCAACAGAGCAGTGACACAGGTTGCCCTGGCCTGGCATTACCTAAGGCTCTGCCCCATACAAGTTAACAGGTGCGCTTTTCTACAATAGGCCACGCCACTAAGACGGGGAGTCAAATCGGGTCTATCTAATACACAGAAACAAACATAAGGGAGGCTGCCAAAATGAGGAGACAAAGAAATAGGGCCCAAATGAAAGAACAGACCAAAACTCCAGAAAAAGAACTAAATGAAATGGAGATAAGCAACCTATCAGATGCAGAGTTCAAAACTCTGGTTATCAGGATGCCCCAGGAACTCATTGGGTACTTCAAACGGCATAAAAAAGAAAAGGAGGCAGGGTACAGACTTTCACTCAGAGTGAAGTAGGAGCCAATAGAGTGAGCAAAGGAGTAGTGGAATCTGCTTGAAGTTAAAAGGATTGTTCCAGTTCTTCCCACTTCTATATTTGATTAGTCGTTTCAAAGACAACTTAGGAGATAAGGCAGTTGGGGCCCGTGTGAAAGCTGCCATGTTACTCAGAAGTTCCCTGGGTTCATGTTTTTTTGTTTGAATAATCCTAACACTATATGCAAAGCATATTTTTCAAGTGTACTTGGAGAACAGGCTAATTCTCCATTAATAAGCAGCAGCTGGGGCTGAATCAGTTAATGGGTGTGGTTTCCCCACTTCTTTACAGTAGACACTGACGGGTATACTCTGAGCCAAGTTTCTTTAAGTTTTTAATTTACAATAAATAATTGTTTTCTTATGTGTCTTATACCATAGGTTCACTGTAAAAAATCAGAAATTACAGATAAATAAACAGAAGAAAATTAAACGAAGAGATATCCATTTAAAATAATTTTGGTCCATACACCTCCAGATTTTTTTTTTAACCATATATAAGTTTCAAGTGCTTTTCAACAACTATTCTCAATACAACTGTGGGCTTAACTACTCACACGAGTGCTGGTACCACCATATCACGCTGCATGACAAAATGTCCAGTTTAGCTGACATCAGATCTTTAAAAATTCTATCACTTTCCAAGGCGACACACATGTATCATCTGTTTAGCGTCCTCTTGAAAAGTCTAATACAGTTTCTGAACCGATGGTGCACGCTCTTACCCAGTAACTCGCCAGCTGCATTCACCCCCGGCAGGCCACGCGTGTCCTGTTCTCCCTCAGCAGCACCAACGACTGCTCTCTATTAAGCACTTACTAAGTGCCAGCCATCCTGATAAGTAATTTATAAATACACATCGAAAACATTTCCTAAAATATTCCAAAATCCTATATCATTGTAAGAAATGAGTGTGGTTTTGATTTATAAAACTCAAGAGAACCAGCTAGTAGTGTTAGCTTGCACTATTCCCACTTATTTTTCCAGGCCCCATCAATAATTAAGCTGTCTCTCGAGGCCACCATTTAATTCTTCTGCTGCACTGCACTAAAATGCTTTGAAAAAGTTCCTCCTGTTATATTATTTACTACTGTTGCATCAGCGTACTAAATCACATGTCGTAGCTTTTTGCTAATAAAATAGTCACTTTATTTTTCAAAGGATAGATACTCAGTGGTAAATCACAGCCGTGGCCATCTTTACTCCAGAAAGGCAAAAGGTAAGAATAAGAATTTCATCAAAAGCATGAAATTCTAATGCCACCCTTTGACCTAATAATTCTCCTTCAAGGGATGTGGTGCTAAAAAAAGCACAGCTGTGAGAGAGATTTACATGTCCAAACAACAGAATAACAACGTGGCCGTGCAGACAGTAAAGCACTACAGAAGCAGGCCGTACCCTGTTTTAAAAGGCTGTTTCCAGACATGGAAACAACATTTTACATGAAAGGGCTGGTTCCTGAGCCATATGCAATGAAATCTCAATTCTGTAAAATACACATAGAGGTATGTTTGTATACTACACATACATGTTTCTCATATAAATACTAAACATGGATAGCCCAAAATATTTATAGTAGGTAGTGTTTATATGAGTAATTCTTATTTTCATTTTTATATTTTTTAGTTTTCTAAATTTCCGCGATGAATATGTATTTTTACTTTAAAAAAGAGGTAGGCTCTTTTTCTTTCATATATAGATTAGTAGTTTTCAAAGTGTATGGACCTTTCCCTCAAAGCAGGGTTAGAGCCTTAGGGACCTATTGGAGACTCGCATGTTTCACTAACTTATATTAAAGCACCTGTCTGA
Organism: Desmodus rotundus; assembly: GCF_022682495.2. Lineage (NCBI taxonomy): Eukaryota > Metazoa > Chordata > Mammalia > Chiroptera > Phyllostomidae > Desmodus > Desmodus rotundus. The sequence goes on from NC_071389.1 coordinate 142,868,375, forward strand.
TTATTAACTTACTTTAAATGATCTCATTGGAAACACAGTATTTCCCCCCCATGAAATGTCTTTGTTTTCTTTCATATTGGGATATTTAAGTAGAATATGATCAGTTTTGATCAAAATAAAAAAATAACTACAAATTTCCAAATCTTCCTAGTAACCTGTCATCCTTCCTTTCAAATCAGGCCACACAATCAATAATACCAAAGTGGGTTAATTTAATTCCTGTGAGTCTGAATCTGATAACCTGTGGCATTTATGCCAAAGTGGGGTAATTCTCGGTGGCTTGGGGCCAGTCTGTGCTACTTTGAATCACTGCCTTTAACCTACAACGCAGATGACTGACTGATTTTGCTGCTTTATCCAGAACTACTGTTCTTCAGGATTTTCATAAGAAATAAATAGGGCCAAGAACCAGTGTCCCAATTCTCAGAAATTCAACCTATGCATTGAGTAACATCTCCAGTTACCACCAAAAAGGACATCAAGAGTCATCGTAACTACCTAAGACCTATGGGCGAAGACAAGACTACGGTATGAGTCAGCCTGAGCCTTTTGCTTCCTTATCCTTGAAATGCGGATTATAATACCCGTTCACTAGGCAGCTATGAAATGTGAGAGGTAACATGCGAGCAATGCAGAGCACAGTGCTCGGTGCACAGTGAAAATTCAGTAAGTGGTAGCCCAGAGATGTCATTCTTACTGGTAAAGAAACAAAATCAATTATACTTGTGCACATATTTATGCAAACCAAGGAAAGAAAAAACAGTAATTTTAAAACAATCCATGGGGAAATGACAGACTTCAAGATAATTTAAAACACAGAGATAATTGAACATGTTCAAATGCTGTCCTGTTATGGTAGTCTCTCTAAAGTACACACTTCCATTAACATTCTCAAAACTGGTAAATAAGATCATGTGATAAGGTGCGTAAATAAAGTGATTACGGCAAGCTGGCTGGGGTCTTTCCTGCGACTGTGGCTGCTGACACTAATTACTTTGTGTGTGTGTATAGCACACGAACTGCACGTTTTCTGGCTACGGCACCAAACAGATGCAGAACACTCTCTCTCAGCATGAGTCATGGAAAGAAGGCATCGAGGTCTCACCACTCCAGGCGCAGGGCTGGGAAATGGGGCAGGAGTCACCCCATAAAACCTTGGTTTGGGGGAGAGGAATGAGAACTGATAATAAAGGGAACCCATATGTACAAGGAGTCTCTGATTTCTGACCTTCTACAATGGCAAAGCAGATCTTAGTGCAAAAGCAGAATCCTCCTCTAGCCATGCTTACATTGTTTCTACATAACAAAGGGTCTGGAGCTGAACAGCTATCACTGTTGAATGAACAAAGAAATCAGTGACGCCTCTAAGTTAAGGCTCCCCATGAGAAACAGCTTTGGGGGAACTGCAGGGCACTGGGGGTTGACCAAGACAGGCATTTGTTATTCTCTGATATCCAACTAATAGCTGAAATATAAGGACCGAAATTTTAACTCAGTTTCAAGCAAGGATGCTATGAGGAGGGCATTTTTCAGAGTCCACTTACAGGTATGGGTTGGAATACAAATTACGGGTTCATAGTAAGTGACATACAAATAGCTCGTGATGATCTGGATGTGATTATCACAGTTGTGACAGATATTCTCCTGAGACTGAGGACACATTTAGGATAAAGTCTAATGTAATTTCACATTACAAGATTATCGCTGGTGTGTGGAGAAAGTGTATACAATATAGATAAATATAAAGACAATAGCTCAAAGTTAGGACTTACTAAGTCCAGACACTGGGCTAAGTGGCTTTCCATGTATGACTTATGAATCCTCCGTGCAATTATTTGAGATAGGTTATTAGTCTACTTTACACATGTGGTAGCTGAGGCCTAAGAAGTTCACAAATATTGAACACTTTCAAGTCCACATAGCTACGAACAGTAGCAAAGCTACGATTTACACCCACAATATCTCACTTCAGAGACTAAAAGACGAATCACTATGTTATTGTGACCAACAGGCTTCCTTTAAACTCTAAAGGTCTAAATCCGAAATAATCAAATTTAAATAATTGGGTATTATTTTTGTTTTTAAAAACCTTCACCTTTTCTACCTGTTGAAAACTTTCTGTCAAGTGGATGCAGCTATTTCTGTAACTGGCTCCGATGTGACAAAAACTTAAGTCTTGAAGCTGTTCCCTATACCTAAGCGTAGAACTATGTGTCTACTTGATTACGATATCCATTTGGTTACAAACACATTCTTAGAGTTATCCGCTCCAAACTCTTTATTTGACACAACAGCTTGGTAAAGTATTCTCTATGACGGACCGATCTAAGCAAGATACAGCTGTGTAAGAGGCTGAGTCTGTCAAGCACCCAGCATCTCTCTGGGTCTCCATAAAGACCAGAGTATTTCTGGGAAATGAGGAAGTCTTAAAATCCTTTCCTAAGAACAACAGCAGTATGCTCACTAAGGGCTCCAGAGCAGCTCTAAACGTCACTTCAGCCTGGCCCTGACCATTTCTTTCCATTCTGAGAGAACCATACACTGGAAGAAGAACTGGAAAAGAGGAACGTTGATGAATAATAATAATAATAATAATAAATCAGAAAAGACTAGTCTTGCTCTGTCATCCAAAGGGACCTGAAGACCTTAGGACTGGGTAGATGTGGGCTCTGGCTTCCTGTTCTTTTAGATCACAGGTGTGTCCTAATGGGCCAACCTGGCTTTTCAATAACCTCTGTTCTTTCCCTTTTGCCCTCTGCCTCTCCTGCTCTTTCTTTTTCCAGCCATAATATACATAGAGACGTGGGGTGCATAGTCTGCTGGGTTTGCTTGAGGAAGGTAGAATTTGATACCTATAATTGTAATGACTGCTAACTTTCCAGTGGTCAGCAATGGTCAGGAGAAGACCGTTCACCCACTAAACGCCAAAGTAACCAGGAGTCCTCTACAAATTGGCAGTTTCCAAGGACTGTGAATCTTTTGAGTCCCATTAGATCTGGATAAGAAGAAACTTCTAGGGAGCAAGCAAGAAAGCGTGTGTGTGTGTGTGTGTGTGTGTGTATTTATTACATGTTCTGCAGACCTTTTCTTCAACAGCCAGGAACTCATTCCAACCACTGGGAATACAGGTCGCTGACTGTTGAACTCACAGCTGATCCCTCTCTGAGAATTACTCTCCACGAAAGGGAGCTGCTTCACCCCAAGATTACTCAGCCCCTCCCCTAGGGCAGCTCAAATCCAATGACTGCAAAACAAAGACGAGGTCCTTTGCCTGAATATGAGACAACCCCAAGGGCCATCCCAGTTCCAGAGCTTCTCCCTCTGCCCAGTCCTCCCCTCCTCGCTCCCTTAGAGAGTGAACAGCGCTCTCCTGAATCTCCTGAATCCTCTCCAAAGGTCATAAAGCAAATAAACAGAAGAGCTGGCATTCAAATCCAAATCCATTTGGCTCTCAGCTCTAGGTTTCCATCAACTTTGTCAAGCCCTCAACTTTGATTTACAAAATATAAATTGTAACAGCAAGACATACAAAGTCCCTTTTTATATGACCGTCCTTTCTAGCCTCACATCCCATTCCTAATGCCCATACGACCCTTGGTCCAGTCGCATCAAACTCCTTCCTCTCCCTGAACATGCCACGCTCTTGCTTTCTCTAGAACAGGTCTTCGTCCTTGTCTGTCTGATGACCACGCCCTTCTCCTACAGATCCCACTACTAGTGTTGCCTTTCCTGTGAAGAATTTCCTTCAAGCTCCCACAGTTCTGCATCATGGCAACTGTTAATTATCGTAGTGAGTCCCCTGCAGGCAGGGACATGCCTTTTGACTCTGCTTCTGCAGCCAGGCTTTTTAAAGATGTTTTGTTAAATGGATAAATAAATAAACTCAGTTAGTTGAGGTGCTTGTCCCAGAGGCCCTGGCTGAATGGTTGCCAACACCCCCATGACTGGCAAGCATAGTGCCATGCAGATCTGGACAAACTGTTACCTCCTTGAACACAGGACTAGTTTTTCTTCAGCTATATGGCCTCTCCAAGACCTAACCCCATCTCCTGCTCACAGAAGATGCTTAAAAACAAAATCAAAATCAAACAACTGACCAAATAAGGTCTTGGCTGAAAGGGCTGATGTATGAGAAACCTACTTCACTTTCATGGCTCAGTCTAAACTATTTTTTCCATTTCTACGTTAAAGATACATAGTATATTCCTATATTTATTTTCTTGTTAATTAATATGCTCTTAGTTCTAATTTTTTTAATCCTTAATCAAGGGTATGTTTATTGATGGGGGAGGGAGAGAGAGAGAGAGAGAGAGAGAGAGAGAGAGAGAGAGAGAAAATGAGAGAGGGAGAAACATCGATCAGTTGTCTCCCACACGTGCCCTGACTGGGGATTGAACCTGCAACCTTTCGGTATATGGGATGATGCTCCAACCAACTGAGCCCATATGGCTAGGGCCTTAGTTCTAAGTTTATAACATTTCTCCATTGTTTGAAACATTTCTTCCACCTATTTACTAGAGCAAAATGATGGCTTGGAGTTTGCTGAATCCCATTTCTAGGTCAGAAATCAAATCTAGTATGGATACATCAAACATGACTAAGAAGTTTTCCAGCTGGCCTGCTTAACGCCATGTCTTTGTTTTAAGGGGCCCCTTTGAAACATAAATATGTCATTAATCCACAAGCTGGGCTTTTTCCCACTTTATGAAACTAATAATTACTTACTTAACAGAGGTACAGATACTGGTGTAGGCACCAACCACCACTAGTACAAAGCTGAGGTGGGGGTGGGGAGAACCCTTGTCCTACAAACAAAAACTGAAAGCCATTCTAACTGGGCAAGTAGCCTCATTCTCTACTCAGGAAATGGTCCAATTTTGTTATTATTCTCAACAAAAATGTTCAAACAACAAAAAATTGATGAGAGCTGGCTAAGACTAGTAACAACGATAAGAAGGCTTAAAAGCTCAGTTTCTTCTTCCTTGGAACAATAAATGCATTTGGGACGGAGCAAGCTCTCTGGTATGTGAAGGACAGACTTTTCTGTGCCTGTGGAATTTTCTCCATGTCACTCTCTCACCGCCTCCGCGGCTGGTCTGGTGGGAGTAAGAAGAGACTGTGTGATAACATTTTCCCGAGAGAGCAGCACATCTGGTTATCTTGTTCTTCACAAGTCTCTGATCAGGCGTGAGCCCCAAACAGAGAAATGAATTTTTCCTTCTGGTCTGTTTTTTTCATAACTTCAGGCAGCCTATTCATAAGGTCAGAGGTGCAATTGGTAGACACCTCTCATTTCCAAAGTTTGCTCACATTGCTTAGGTCACAGACTCAGTGGTTTAACTCTATAAGTATGCTTGTGCAGGCTTCACTTTTAATTAAAATATTAATTCCTTTTTAACCTAGTATTTATTGAGTCCAATTAAGCAACCAAGGCACGAGCCCCTTCTCAGTCATGGTTACAGGCAGAGCAGTTATGGGAAAGCACAGTATGGCAGGATTGATGGAGGGTACCTTTTTAAACATCCTGGTGGAATCCTCGCTTATCTGCATGAACCTCATAATCACATTGTTCAGATAGATGTCACTCAAGGTTGCATGGTCTTTGCTTTCTCTCCTCACTTGGTTCAGGAGCAAATACCAGCAGTTCACTGGAGACAACAAGTTCTGGTCTTTCCTAAGAAAGTGAAGAAAGACAGAATTAACATCAATTTCCAAGTTGCCCCAATCAGCTGAGGGAAGACACAAAAGCAAACTAACAGCCACAGGAGACTAGTTTTATTGCTATTCTTTCTACTCTGGGTATTGCTCACACCAGGCTACCCAACAGCCAGAGGAACAGCCTTCTAGGCTGTGATGGAAGAGAACCAGCAATTTCCCAGGCTTGAAAGAAAAAACGTGGACCAAGAACACCCATTCTCCAGACAAGGGCCACGGGGCCCTACCATACAGAGTACTCAGGCAGTTTCAGCTTTAAACACTCCACTGAAGAAAGCAGTTCACGTTCACATACAAATCTATAGACTGCTGTCTCACAGACAGACTGTGGTTTGCCTCTGCACACAAAGTCTGTTTTGAATGCCCAGTCGGTTGCTGGGAAAGAGATTTGGCTAGGTATGCTTGCCACGGAACATAAATTTGAGGGCTATTTATTAATCCCCTGATACATAACCCCCAGCCTTCCCCAAAGAATCGGAACTTTAAAGCACTGTCTCAAGGCCTCTGAATAGAACCAAGAAGTTTGCTGGCTTATAACTTGCTACATGTCCCGTTTAAACCCATTAAACTATTTTAGCTTTCTGACTGCTCCTTGTTATTCTAGATAGTAAAGCTAAAAGTAAACAAACTACAAAAAAGACTTGTAAAAAAATCTTAAAGAAAAACCCTGAACAAAATCAGTGACCAATTGGGCTGTTACTACTTTAAAAAAAAAGTCAAGGTAGAATTTTTATGTGTTTATTTGTTCTGACATTAAAATCTAACTGTGAAATGGCAAAATGGAATAGAATGTTTATCCTAAGAAACACAAGTGCCATTTTATGAAACATGCTGTCCTCCTATTTTTCATGATCATTTTTAACTCTGAATATTAATTAAATTAGGAAAGAAATCAGTAAGTGGGATCTTTCTGCCAGTAAGTCCCTCAGAATCAGGATTTAACACTGCATTAAGTCAAAACCCTGTCTGGAAAAAAAGAGGAAGTAGAGGATAGAGGTGAGAATGGGTGTAGGGGAAGAAACCCCTGATCTAGAGGCTTAGCACTTGTACCCCTGAGGGAAGCTGCCTGCTGTCCCAGCTGGCACACTAAGAATCACTGCCTCCACCTGGAGAACCCCATTTTTCCCTTGGAGCACTCAGGCAAAGGGCAGTGGTTCTAGGCAGACAACAGAGCCTTTCCACTCACATTCTCTATCCACCCAGCCCAAGAGGTAAATGTTATCTTATTATAGTAACTTCTACGTATATCCTTTACGTTGGAATGGCCTGTGAAGTCTTGGAGAACATTTCATACTTTGTTTCCCGAGTGCACTGCCCACACTAAGCATTAATTGTTATTTCATTCATTGAACAAATACTTGTCATTGCCTTAATAACAATGGTGGTAGTAATTAGTACTAATAGTAATAGCAGCTACCATTTACTGAGCACTTACTATAAGAAGCAGGTCACAGGTCAAGAGGATGGAATACATATCAATATACCACTTACTAGCTACATGATCTTGGCCCAATTATTTAATTTCTCTGTCTCCATTACTTCATTTGCAGAATGGATAAAATAATAGTACTTCTTTCATAAGATTATTATGAGGATTATTTAAGTTAATACATTTAAAAATGCTAGCCTAAATGCCTTAGATCCATAGTAAGTGCTATATAAAGCTAGGTCTTTTTATCCAGAGGCTGGTCTAAAGTCTCCACACACTGACTCTACCATTTAAGGCAGAGATTCTTTACGTCCCTTCCATCAACGACAGAACTGAGCTTAGCAAGACTCAGTGATTTCCTGAACACCAAAGCTAGTGCCAGAGGTTCTTTTTTTTTCTCATTATGTTTTTTTAACTGAATTTATTGGGGTGACATTGGTTGACAAACCCATACAGGTTTCAAGTGTACAAGTGAACAAAACATCATCTGCACATTGCATTGTGCGCCCATTTACTTCACCCAAAGCAAAGTCTCTTTCCATCTCCATTTATCCCCCCTTTGCCCACCTCCACCTACCGCACCCCATTCTCCCTGATTATCACCACACCGTTGTCTGTTCCATGTATCCGTACCTCTGCTTCTATTTTGTTTGTCAGTTTATTTTGTTCATTAGATTGTACATTTAAGTGAGATCCTATGGTATTCGTCTTCAACTGCCTGGCTTATTTTCACTTAGCACAATAATCTCCAGCTCCATCCCTGCTGTTGCAAAGGATAGGAGGTTCTTCTTTCCTTCTGCTGCATAGTATTCTATTGTGTAAATGTTCCACCATTTTTTGGTTTGCAGGCCGACACTCAATCTGCTGAGCCACACCAGCCAGGGCTATACCACAGTGTTTTGATCCACAAGTCTACTGATGAGCCTTTGGGCACATTTAGAATAGCCACAACTTGGCTATTCTAAATAATGCTGCAATGAGCATAGGGATGTATATATTCTTTCAAATCAGTGTTTTGGGTTTCTTTGGATAGATTCCCAGAACTGGGGTGTCAGGGAGTCTTTGAGTCCAGGGAGGCTGATCCAACCCTTTGCTTTACACTATGAAGTGGCAATGTTATGTCAAGGGTTGTTCTATACCATAAGCCTCTACAAACTAAGTAAGAGCTAGACTCTAAAAGTCCAGCTTAAATGACTGGTAAAGTTACAGCTGAAGATTTAATATGTGTTTGTGAAGAGCAGAAGAAATACTGTGTGTAGACCCCATGCCAGCTATCAATCACATCAAGAATGCTGTCAAGTTTCCCATTTAATGGTCATAGTCTCATTGTGCAAGTTAGGAAACAAAGGCTCGGAGAGGTTAAGTAACTTTATGAAAGGCGCACTGCAGAGTCAGTATTCAAACGGGGTCTGTCTGACTCTCCACCCCCAAGTTTTTTTTGCGATATAATTGACATACACCTCTGTATCAGTTTAAGGTGTACGGCATAATGGTTTGACTTACATGTATTATAAAGTGATTACCTGTCTGACTGTTTAATAAAGCCTTTGAGTTTTTTCCTAATCCTGGTTTGTCCTTTCTGGAGACTTATTATCCATCTATCTCCAGAACCATATTCAATAATAAACGTATTCAGGTCAAAGAAAATCCCAAGTTGCTTACCTTTTGAAGAAAACTGGTGAATAAACCCAGAGAAACAGAAAGTGGCAACTATCCACTAAGGGACTAGACTAAGGCGCACAGGCCTGTGCATATTTTCAGTTCACAGCCAGTTACCGAGTACAGAACACAGAAGGTGACATTCAAAAGTATTTACTGAAATGATGAATGAACTGTCTTCTTATTTGCAATCACTTTAAAAAGGAACAGTTATTATAAATGGGAATACAGTGCTGGCTCCAGTCTCCTCTTCCTAGCTCCAGTCTCTGTCTGTACATTTAACATTTGTTCACTCTGGAAATCATCACTAAGGTTTATTTCTCTACTGGACCAATGTTAGAAGTTAAAGTCATAGGAAAAAGAGTGGGTGGGGGGCTGGCTGGGTGGCTCAGTTGGTTGGAGCATCATCCCACGTACCAAACGTTGTGGGTTCAATCCCTGATTGGGGTGCGTATTGGTGTTTCTCTCTCACATTGATGTTTCTCTCTCTCAATAACATATCCTCAGGTGAGGATTTTAAAAAGGTATTCCCTATGCAGAGTAGTTTTGCATTCGCTTCTGTAGAAGAACCCCAAGGATAGTTCCTGCCCCCTACAAAGCCAACAGTGAAGGCAAAGACAGGTATCTCTAAATCCCCCTCCAATATGGAGCCGGGCTGAGTACACAGGCCTCCTTGTTGTTGTCCAGTGTGGGTGGGTGGATGGTTTTCTGTTTTATCATTTCACTGAAATAGTAGTTCCATGGGTCCTGATGTTAGGTTGGGGTGCAATATGATAGGGTTGATGGTGGGAAATCCAACAGGCCAGCTCTTTACCTTGCCCAGCCCTAATCTTCTGTTCCCACGTGGGACTAAAGAGTGGATATAGCTGCCAATTTGGTTTTCAGTTCCCTCTTCCTTTTCTCATCCTTGGAAATTTCCCTTACTTTCCTATGAGTTCAGTTATATATTTAAAAGAATGTCTACTGTACTTGAGTCAGAATTTCCGGGAGTTTTGCAGCAGAAGTGTTTTTCAGATTACCCAGCCCACTGCATTCGCAGAAATGAACGACCGCGCTGCCTTTCTAGTATCTCCTAAACCAGTCCACTTCCACCTGCAGTGCTGCTAGTTCCCACCGTGTTGCACAAGCCCCTGTACGGGCTCCCTCTCTCGATGACAGTGCCGGGCAGTGCACATCTTATCTAGGGTCTTCGTCATCATTTTAAAATGCAGGTCTCAACTGGTCATCCTGCTGCTTAGAACTCCCCAAAGGCTTCTCATGCCCTCAGGATGGAATCCAAATTGTTGAGTAAGATCTTCAGGCCCCCATGACCTGGAGAAATCTTACTTCTCCCAGGACCTGTCCTTGACCTTCCCTTCCCACCTTCACTGTGGGCTGGCTCTCTGTCAGGTCGGCCCACGACACGCTGCGCTCACCCCTGTCGTAGCACCTGTGTACGCTATTGGACTTGTCTGCACACTTAACCTCTTTTTGTCTCTAGAATTTATTTTAAATTTCATTATCAGAAAATTGTGCAGGTATTTTTTTTAACAAATGAAGTATAATTAACATAAGGTTTCATTACACTCCATCATAAGCATTTTACCAAAGACCCTTGTTTAAGTCAGTCTCAACTGCAATGACCATAAGCATGATGGGGGAGGAAGGTACTAAACTCAAGCAACTCTTCCTGCTTTTTTCCATATAAAATCACTGCAGAAATCCTGAGGTCTCTGCTTGAACAATCAGCTGTTTAACATCTGCCCATTCAAACATATACCTGTGCTAGATACCAACTCCTGGTTTTCTGTAATCAAGAAGTTGATGCACTGGCCGGGCAGCTCAATTGGAGTGCTGACCTGACACGCCAAGGCTGTGGGTTTGATCTCCACTCCGGTCACGTACAAGAAGCAACCGAAGAATGCCTAAATAAGTGGAACAAATCAATGTTTCTCGCTCTCTCCCTTCTGATCTCTCTCTCTCTCTCTAAAATTCATTAAATTAAAAAAATTTTAATGTTAAAAAAAGTTTATAAATATAAACTTTATGATCTCCTTGAATATAAAGTTACTCACAAATATGTATTTATTGAAAAGAGAAAAGTGTGAAGAGAATACTATTAACTTAAAATGTGATAAACTGATGCTCATAAATGGAGATGGCTGCTTTTATCTATGGGGACATGCCAATCAATAGCTTATGAGACAAAAATGGAAAGTTCTAAAACCAAAAAAAGGTAGTGAAAAAGGAGGATATTGCCTTGGAAAGGTGAATCTGAGTCAAGTCTCTCTTACTTGTACTGCTGATGATCCTTAGTGCTTCTTGTTTTCGCCATGAACCTTTCTGCTAACTTCTCTAGGTTCCGAGAATATTCCGTCTCAATCTCGGCTTTCTTCCGGAAGAAATCTTGCAGGTCCTGCAGGAGCTGAACTCGCATCTCCGTTTGCTGCTCCAGGCATTTTTGTTGTTCTACCAGTTGAGCTCGAATTTCTAAGGAGAGAAGAGAATCCATTGGACGATCGCACGGAAATTACAGAGGCGTGCTGGCATGTGCGAGGGCACGGCCGTGAGCCCTACTATACATTAGCTCTGTATTGGACCTTTACGAGACTGCTGTGTCCAGGTTGGCTCTCTAAATAAGGTGTCTGCTGACACTTTAAGAGAATGAGACAAGCCGCTGGAAAGAATGTAATAAATTAGAACGGAAACATGGGTTACATTTGCAATGCCACAAACATTCATGGAGTCATGAGGGAAAAAATTAAAGCCTTTCAGATAACAATTTGTAACATGTGACATCTCTGGGTAGCCGAGTACATTGTAATTTTTTCAACAGCATTTCACCTCAACTACCCATTGCGTTTGAGTGGCAAAGAAGTGAGCATCACTTCTTCCAGACTCGGAACCACCGCGTATTTGCCAGTTGGCACATACGGACACTGACATCTGGTAATTTTTATTTAGTGCATAAATTTCTAGTTTGTAAAACACATAGCTTCAGGGTTTGTAGGGATGCTGTGCCTAAAAATAATTCCTTCCTACATCCAAAAATCCACTCATAATGGGGCAATCCTCGGATTCCACTTTACTATTGTGTTCATCAAGGGCTCTTCACTGTTACGCATTGTTCAAACTAACAGCCTTATTGACACATAATCCTAAAATGAATCTTTTGACAATTTTAATACATCAGGAATACAAAGGTTAGTCATTTCGTGATTTAGCAAAAAGAACAAAAGCAGAAGTTATCATGCAAAACTATCTGTAGAAGATTGTAACAATGAAACATGTGTTTTGGAAAATGAGATACAGTAACTAATGACTACTGATTTGTTTTTGTTCTGAGATCCAGGGCTAACCTCCAAAGACAAGAACATTCATATTGGAAAAACCTCTTTATTTCATTTTTTCCAGTGCATAATCCCGAAAAGTGAGGGCTGAATCTAATTCAGTGGAGTTAATAGAAATCAGTATCCAAATAACATCTCCTCAATTTCTATTGTTTTGCAATAAAGAATGACTGAACTGATGATATAAATATATGCATACACTTGCCCATGTTTTAATCAAACTCACTAACAGCATGGTGGTCAAGTTCTGAAGAGGCAGCAGGAAATTTGCTGAATTTAGTAATCTCTAATAATAATCAAATACTTACTATTCTACACCTTATTGAAGTTAAGTACTAGTATACCCCCATTTTACAAATAAGAAACTGAGGTTTAAGGAGATTAAATAATTTTACCTACAGACTTCAGCTAGTAAATGGCATCCCCCCATGACCTCTAACCCAGGTCTGTTGGTTAGATTAATAAAACCTTTTTTTCCCCAAAGATTTTTATTTATTTATTTATTGTTTAGAGAGGGGAAGGGAGGGAAAAAGAGAGGGAGAGAAACATCAATGTGTGGCTGCCTCCTACCCACCTCCTACTGGGGACCTGGCCCGCAACCCAGGCATGTAACCCAACTGGGAATCGAACCAGCAACCCCTTGATTCGCAGGCTGGCACTCAGTCCACTGAGCCACACCAGCCAGGGCAGATTAACAAAACATTTCTGCCCACCTTCCATGCATACACCATGTTCTGAGCACCTATAGTGGGCCAGGTTTGTATCCTGACAAAGAAGATTTACAGTAACTGTAAAACAAGGTCTCTGCCCTCAAGAAGGTTATGTTCCAAGCAGAACCGTTTCAGGGGAACCTTGGCAGAAGATAGGAGAGTATTTTTCAAGTGTCCTCTCTCAGTTTCTCCACTTTTAGTTTGGGGGATCCTATTATAAATCTCACAGAAGTGTGGTAAACACATGAATGAGGACATTATTATAGGTTTTTAACTACCATGAACAGCATCTGGTTTTTAGTCAATCAAAGTAAGTGTTTTTCAATGCAACATTATTATAATCGTGTCTGCCAAACTCTTTCACCCATGAATACAGAACTATTTTTGTTTTAAAGAAAAAAAATCAAGGGTGGGAGTATTTCTCATTCAGGAATCCTAGTAAGTCTTTCAAGGTTTAGTAATTTTAGCACTTCTTGCTGTGCTGAGAGAAAATAAATCAGTCGGCTTAGGCTGTCAGCTAGTTTTCTCTGGTGTGCGTGTATGTTGTTTAAGCGGCCCTATGCCAAATAAGAAATAAAAGTGGGATTTCTGGTCATTATGGAGGTATAGGTAAATACACATGAAATAAAAAAAACATCTACAGGGAACCAACAGTGGAGTGGATGAAGGTGAGAATGAAATCAATGATTTGGAACATAAGGAAGAAAAAAGCATTCAATCAGAACAGCAAGAATAAACAAGAATTAAAAAAAAATGAGGACAGAATAAGGAGCCTCTGGGACATCTCCAAATGTACCAACATCTGAATCATAGGGGTGCCAGAAGAAGAAGAAGAGGAAGAACAAGAAATTGAAAACTTACTTGAAAACATAGTGAAAGAAAACTTCCCTAATTTGGTGAATGAAATAGACATACAAGTCCAGGAAACACAGAGAGTCCCAAACAAGTTGGACCCAAAGAGGAACACACCAAGACACATCATAATTAAAATGCCAAAGGTGAAAGATAAAGAGGGAATCTTAAAAGCAGAAAGGGAAAAGCAGAGAGTTACCTACAAAGGAGTTCCCATAAGACTGTCAGCTGATTTCTCAAAAGAAACTTTGCAGGCAAGAAAGGATTGGCAAGAATATTCAAAGTGATGAAAAGCAAGGACCTACATCCTAGATTACTCTATCCCACAAAGCTATCATTTAGAATGGAAGGGCAGATAAAATGCTTCCAATACAAGTTAAAGCTAAAGGAGTTCATCATCACAAAGCCATTATTATATAAAGTGTTAAAGGGAACTATATAAGAAAAAGGTCAAAACTATGAACATTAAAATGGCAACAAATTCTCAACTATTAACAACTGAATCTAAAAAACAAACTAAGCAAATAATCAGAACAGGAACAGAATCATAGATATGGAGATCATCTGGAAGGTTATCAGCTGAGTGGGGGAAGGGGGAGAATGGGGGAAAAGGTACAAGGATTAAAAACTATAAATTGGTAGGTACAAAATAGACAGGGGGATGTTAGAACAACATAGGAAATGGAGAAGACAAATAACTTACATGCATGACCATGGACACAAACAAGGGGAGGGGATTGCTGGAAGGAATGGGGGTACCAGGAGAAGAGGGGTAAAGAGGGAAAATTGGGATAACTGTAATAGCATAATCAATAAAATATATTAAAAAAAGAGAAGCCTCTGAGAGTACAAATCTCATCAAAATTACACAAAAATTAAATGGCTTCCTTCTTCAGTCTTAATTGAATAGTCTGTTGCTTACTTCCATCAGGGTTCAAAATCAAGAACTAGGGGATCCTGAGAAAGAAGACTGTATTTAAACAGTTAAAACCTCATCTTCCTTTTGCAGGGAGTAACTGTTACTTCATGGTATCTGTAATTTTCTAATCAAAATAATACACTGGCAGCATTTGCGATACTGAAAATGTGGAGGGACAGAACCTAGAGTGTTGCTGAGGGAAATAAAATATGCTCCAAAATCTGGAGAGGGAGAATCCATCTGATTACATACTTAATTTAGAAAAGTTTAGGAGAAATGAGGAAAAGATCATTAAAAAAAAGACCATCAGGGAAAAAATCAATATTAAAGTACTACCATAAGAAATGTCTTGCCAGGAAGAGAGAACCTTCGGGTTCCTCACATCGCATCAGAGCCACAAGGAGCTGCAATACAGCAGGTCATCTTCCTGCACGTGCGGTGCGGCTTCATTAACATGACCTCGCTAGGTTTGAGCCAACCTAATATACCACTGAAAAATTTTAAAGGTTTTTAAATAAATGAGTGAATTCAATGCTTGTTCATAGAAATTTTGGTCCGCTGCGCAGGACATATGAAAGCAGTCCGAAGTACTCTGGGCCCCACACCATCAGTCCTCACGATGGGGCCACAGGGGCCGCAGAGCGCAGCACCACTGTTAGCCCCGGCACCACAGAAACGTTAGGGCTGGGACAGACGAAAACATCACACTAAGGGGTGAGTTCTAGGAAAACGGTGAGCCTACTGCTGTACAAGGAATTACTGTTTCCTTCCCTCTTGCAGATTCATCAAGGAAACTCTTTCAGGCCCCTTCCTATCAGGTAGCTCTCTTGGATTAGCATTGACTCGCATCATTTCGCCAGACTCAAGCTTCTTATTAATTTAGCTCACCGAGCCATTGTTGTGCTCTTATTTTGTATTAGGCAGAGTCTTAGGCACGGGAGTTACAAAAATTTGTAAGACGCACCTTCCTTTAGCAGGAAAGGCAAGTCCCAATTTGATAATACAATGCACTGAGCTCAGTGCTATGATGAAGGAATGCACCAGGAAGCTATGGAGAGAGGAGCTGATCCAGACCGTGGACAAGCTTGGAAAACATAACGCCCTGAAAGATTAGTTATAAGATATACAGCTGCAACCACCAAGAAGGTGAAATACAACCCGTACAATGGGAGAAAGTATTTGCAAATCATGCATTAATAAGCAATGTATATCTGGAATAGGAACTTCTATCTAAAAGAGGAAAAAACCTGAATAATATGAAATAGAATGGTGTTGGAGCCATTCAACTAAATAATAATAATGGCCTTTTTAACAGCGCTAAAATTTACTTTTTAAAAAATGGCTATTAATTCATTTCTATTCTACCAGAGAATGAATCAACATCAATAATCCAACATAATAATACACAAAAAGCATGCTTTCAAACTACTCAATTAATTTGTAAAAAAAAACACAAACAAAAAACCCTTTAGTTCCTCTATGCTATAAAATTCTACTGACTAATACTTACCAAACAAAATGGAATTGCCTAGGAAAGGAAGAAACGAAGGCATTTCTCACTATTGCTCTGGTAAAGGGTAATCCTAACTCTTAAAATAAATTTAGTGAGGCCACAGAATAAGGCATATTTCATGGAAAGACTGAATCCGGACTGGCCTGTTTCTCTAATGTGTTACTGAATGCCCAGGACTAGAACACAAAATTGATAGATTAGATACGACACTCATGATTAGCAAATAAAACCACAACATTTGAAAGCATCACAGATCATCTCAATTATCTCATAGTCTTGTTTGGTCAGATGTTCCTTATGGTATCAAAAAAAAAAGTCCACATTCTGTTTGGATGTATCAGTACCTTTACCCGAAGGACATAAGACGTTTTCCCAACAGACAGATGAGAACCACTGGACTGTCTTTAAGAAGAACCCAGTGAAACTCTAACTGGTTCCATCAATTGCTCACATGCTCTTTGCTCCTACGAAAACACATACAATCTTATAGCCACCGAGTAGCTGAACACCAGGCACAAACTTTTGTGAAATATGTTCCTTAAGGTAGAAATTTGGAACAAAAATAAAAGTTCATAAAAGTGAGCTCTGACTTTTCTTCAGTGAATGGACTGAATAAGAAAACGGCATGATTTCCTTTCTCTAGAAATCTGAACCCCAGACTTAGGCTTCTGCTGCACCGTGCACAAGAATTTGGCAGTATCAGGAAGGACCCAGGTTGGAGCTACAGTGCCACCTGTTACAAGTCATGTGACATGTGTAAAATCACTTAACCTCCCAAAGTTTCATCTTGTAAACTCATGAGGACTGGTGAGACTTAAATGAGAGATATAAATGAAAAGCATTATGTAATCTGAAAACCACTAAGAAACAGATGAAGATGTTCTTATTACTAGTATCAGTAGGTTTTCATCTGAAAAATATTTACTGAATGTTTCCTTGTGCCAGACTCCCTACTAGTAGCTGTAAATAACCAACTGAAAGTCAGGAGCCCCATCCTCAGAGAGGAGACAGGCAATGGAAACAGGGCTAGTGACCTTCAGGGTATTCATGTGTGAATGTCAAAGAGCAATGAGAGGTATGGGTTGTGGGGGGGTACCATGGTCAATTCATATCGGAATTAAAATTTTTAGACATACTGGGTTTTATAAAAGATACTATTGAAATTAATTTCACCTGTTCATCTGTTCTTTTTACTTTTTTTTAATGACCACTAAAAAGAGTCTAAAGTTAGAAATGTGGCTCACCTATAGGATAACGCTCCCTCCTCTAGGACATGAGTGAACTGGTATCTCGGTGTCTCCTAGGTGGAATCTGAAATGTGGACTTCCCATCAGAAAAGGTCTTTGAAGAGTTAGCAGGCTTGAGCCAAAGACAAGACTTACGCACAAAGCAAATGTGGGATGGAACACACAGTATCAGGGCACCAGTTTCAGTTAGAAGTATAACCTTGGAGGAGTAACTAACTACCTTTGTGGAACTCACGTTTCTAAACTGCAAAACGTCACTAACCCTACCTGCCGTATTCTGCTTCCAAAGGCTGTGGGAGGCTTCCATGGGATGAGATATGAAAACACTTTCCCATTATGTAAAGCACTGTATTAGCCGATTGTCATAAAATGTGTCACGAAAAAAGAAAAAGTTCCACATTTGATGGTACCAACTGCACAAGCTAAAGGACTTTTAGAAAAGGAAAGGGCATGGGCAACTGGGGTCATCATCAGTAATAGCTTTACAGGGGGGTGGCCCTGCACTGCCTTTAAAAGCTATGTAGGATTTGGAGGACTATGCGATTTGGGGAAATGAAAATACAGCTCCTTAAACTAAAAATGACATTTCTGGTACCTGGGCCCGAAAGAGTTAGGCTCTGGGGAAGGAAGTTTGGGGTGGCTGAACATAATGTAACTTCCAGGTGGTGCCTCATGGAAAACGTAAGTCCCGAAAGTCCTTTTCTACTTTTGAATTTATGGTATCACTGATCACTTTCGCAAACTAAATGACACGGACACATATGAAATCAGATGGTTTCCATTCCACATTCAAAATCATGGTCCCACCCTAGAACTCTAGAGATGACCAGCCCATTTGTGTAGAGAGGAGTTATTTATAGCAAAATCATTTAGCGTTTGTAAAATAAGGTACGAACCTGTCCTCTCGGCACAGTTAACCCTCATTGTTTTGGAAGTGAAAGTAAAGTCCATTTCACATTTCTGACACTTGAGAGAGGCTGTATGCACTTTTCTATCTAAGTTTTCATTATAATACCTTGATTCGAAATGATGTTAACCTTAGTATTATTTTAGGATAAAGCTTCCTACAAAAGCATCAGTTTTCATAGCTTTTGAAAGCCGAATATTACACTTTGGCCTAGATAACATTTTTAGGTAAAGTGTGAAAAACAAATTTGTACTTTTTCTTCAGATGACTGCTAGACAGGTAAAAGATAATAAATTAAGGTGATCAATTATTAACAGTTTAACTACACTGTAGGAAAGGCCAGTTTAAGAAAGTACAGATGTGAATGATTCACTATTGTGCTTTTGTTTAGAATGCACAAGAGGCGGTATTTCATTAACTTCCCCATAATTAAGCAAGGACATTTAAGACCCTATTAGTAGATTGATTTTTACTAAACGAGAAAAGACTGTGTGGAAATCATTGATCTGTACAGAGTACAAAGATTTACACTTTAGAATGGCTGTGTTACTGACAAAGGTTTAAGCTACTCTCTAAACGTGGACTTCCTTTCCTGATCTAATTCGACAGGAAGTCTCATGGAGTAAGCATAAAGTCTTGCACATCTTTTTCTCCAAATAAGTTGCAAGAATGAAAAACTTTGGAACTGGTTTAAATCTTTTGTACTGAATTAATTGCAAATTGAAGTTCTTTTCAAATAAAGGCTATTTCCTTTATTGCAGTAATTACAATTTCAGAGTGTCTACTAGAACACAGTTTAACCTCCCAAGCAATTTACCATTTACTTCAGACAGGAGAATATTTATAGAGTCCCTGTTAGGTTCCAGATCTTGAGATAAGTACTTGATATAGCTTAGCTCATTTAATTCTTACAGTAATCCTATTACACTGTGTCTCCATTACATAGATGAGGAAATTCAAGCACAGAGAAGTTAAGCATTTTGTCCAAAGTCATACAATTAATAAGTACTAAAGCCTGAATTCCTATTTAGGTTTATCTGACTCCAAAGTCCATGATACAAAATTAAAATGCTCAACAATTATAAACAGTGTAATTACAGAAAACAAGCCAAGTGATCCAGGCCTGGCCTTCTAATAATTTGTTAGAATGTAGCTAGATGCTGTAAACTGTATGACTACTAATGTATCAAATAAAAGTTGAAGTACCAAGTGTCTAGCATCATTTAGAAAAGCAATGATTGCATTTCTACCTTGTAAAGTAAGATAGCCAAAAGACATCCCTCCCTCCCAAAAAAGGATTCAAATATTTTTTAAAAAACTAGCTACGTAGCTAATGCCAGTTCCCCAGTATTTCCTGAATGTCATGATACTGTGGCTTTCAGGGTAACTGTATCTAGGCCAATGGCTTTTGTTTTAAAACCAGCATTGTATTATTACTATCATGTTGTAATTACTGTAATGCCTAGAACTATACAGATTACAAATTACTGCCTTGAAAACAAAAATCATGTCTCAATTTTCACATAGCACATAATATTCAATAACTCTGGGAAATGTTTGCTTCAGTAAAGATAGTGACTTATCAAAATGCTTACTTATGCACACCCAAATTTTGCTAATTCATAAAATGGCTTTCCTTTCCCCTCTTCCTGCAACCTATTACCACCACTGCCCCATCACCACTTCTTCATTCTTTGCTCCACGTGGTCCTTCTGGCATCCAGCCTGACAAGGTTTTCCCATAAACAATGTCCCATTTGGTCAACAGTGGGAAAGAACTCCAGTTAAGTGCACTGAATATCATAATATTTTAAACATCTCTCAAACATAGGTATATTGTATGTCTACTTCTACCATAAGAGATCTTCATCTAAGAAAGCAACAAAGGAAACACCCATTATTTCACTTAATTTTCTTTAGACTTCTATTATAGACTTTGGCAACTTCACATCTTATTATGATTTAACTACAGTTCAATAAATGAGAGATCAAATAACCTCCAGCCCCAAGTGAACTAAAACTTTGGCTCAGGAGCAGACAAGAGGGAAACAGGAAGTAGTCTAGTTAGCATTCACTGCACAACTGAAAGCCACAATCTGGACCACAGAATATATATCTTCCAAGCTTTAAGCTACAAAATTTCACGCTGGCTGGTAGCTCAGTTGCTTAGAGTGTCGTCCTGATACACCAGGGTTGTGGGTTCAATCCTGGCCAGGGCACATACAAGAATCAATCAATGAATACATAAACAAGTGGAACGACAAATTGATGTTTCTCTCTCTCTCTCTCTCTCAAATAAATTTAAAAATCCTTAAAGAGATGGCAGTTTTCAAAATCAGTATATATGCACTATATATATAATCAATTTATATATGACAAATATATATAATCTATATATATGCAATGTGTGTGTGTGTATCTGTATTGTAACATTTTTTTAGGCCTAAGCAAATACTGAATATCAGCTAGCTTTGTTTAAAAGCCAGGAATATTAATTTCTTCTTTATTATTTTATCTCTACAAAAAATGTCCAATTTGATAGACCACTTATGTACTGGGTTGGTCAAAAAGTTCATTTGTTTTTTTCTGTAAGATGACTCCAGTAGTGCTTAGTTATCTTTTACTTCATTTGAAACAATTTTTTTTAGATTGTATTGTGCCAGTTGTCATATCAGCATGCATTAAAACAAACTTACCAGAATTGGTGAATTTTTGTGTAACTATTTTAATATTGAAGATGGAAGAAAATACACAACATTTCTTGGCTATTATGCTTTATTATTTCAAGAAAGTTAAAAATGCAACTGACACACACAAAAAAGTTTGTGCAGTGTATGCAGTGTATGGAGAAGGTGCCGTGACTGACTGAACAGGTCAAAAGTGATTGGTGAAGTTTTGTGCTGGAGATTTTGTGCTGGATGATGCTCCGCGGTCAGGTAGACCAGTTGAAGCTGATAGTGATCAAATTGAGACATTAATTGAAAACCATCAATGCTATACCATGTGGGAGATGGCCAACGTACTCAAAATATCCAAATCAATAAAGTTAATGGTAAAAATTTAAAAATGTGTCTTTTATTTTACAGAAAAAATCATACAAAGTTTTTGGCCAACCCAATGTTGACAATAATATAGAGGTGGCACAAGAGTAGGTTTACAGTTGTGTGTACACAAAACATGGTTTATTCTTATATTATTATTTATTAATTATTGTATTGTTTTCCATATGAATAACTGTGAACCTATTTTTTGCCCACCCCCATATTCTATTTTAACCTCAGATATGAGCCAAACTCTGTAATAGAAGTGTACTTCTCGTTCTACATTGAACTTTTACCCACATAATCTGAAAAAAAATTCACAATGTTTATTCAACAATGTTCACTCAGCAAGTGAACAGGGAGGATCGAAATGCTTATGCTACTCATCCGACAAATACTTACTGAGCATCTTGCATGTAAGGGACTCAGGAGAGACAAAGATAACTGGATTGCTTTTTGCCCTCAGGGTCTGCCACATTAGCTCCTGGTCTACAGGCATGAAAGCAAGTAACTATTACTTTTATAATGATCATCACTTATAATGTAATGCATAAGACCTACAATGGAGCATGAGGAAAGTACTGTGAGAACAACACATAAGAAGGAGCAACAAATTCTGCCCAAGTAAATCAGGGAAGGCTCTGAAGTGACACACGAGCTAGCAGCTCAGCAGGACTGTGCCAAGTTGGAGGTGGGCGTGGGGAAAGTACTATGGGCAAAAGGAGTGGCGTGTGCAAAAAGGCCCAGGGGTGTGAGTGCTTGGAGAGCTCAGGGCCATTACAGGGATGGTGCTTCATTACTTTCTGTGGGCTGATAAGTTAAGCAGGGGATGGGCCAATTATTAGAAAACTAAAAATTAAACATTCTATAAAGGATACTATCTTTATTCAGCTCTCTATTCACTTATTATATGGAATGCTTCAATTTATTTAACAAGTTAAAAACAAAATCATATTATTCACTGAAAAGATGGCGGTAGACCTATGTTCTAATTGACGACATTATCAGGAAATGACATTTCCTACCAAATTTTGACAACAGATGTTAAAAACTGTTTTATGCTAATTCAGATAAAAGGGCAGAGTCAGCTATACTCAACAGACTACTGACGATATGGAATGGAAGTGCCCTAATGTGACCAGAACGACCCTTTATTTCACTGTAGTTAGAGTTAACTTTTAAAGTAGCTTAAAATCACAAATTATTTAAAACACCTGTCTTCTTCCACTCATTTATTTTGGTCCATTCATCTTTCAATTTACTTTGAAAAGGTACACTTCTTAAAAAATATTGTATCTTGTAATCTTTACAACAAAGCAGTTAAAAATCCTCAAAGAAGAGGCTGACAGCTCTTGGGTGGAGGGTTGGGGAGGTGGGAGGATTAAGCAAAAAAGAAAAGGACTCAGGGACACAGACAAAGTGCGGTGATTGCAGGGGCGGGGATGGGTGGAGGAGACAGGGAATAAGGGGGATAAATGGTAACGGAAAAAATACAAACAATACTAAGGTAAAAATGCTAGAATTTTCTAATCTTATACCTCATTATAAACTCTATGGGATTTCAAATACAATATGAGCTTTATTGCCTCTGCCACACCCACTCCTTTACATCGCTGCTCTTATCTGGTTTTTAAACGTGACTGGGAAGTGCAAACAGCTCCAGTGCCTTGTTAGGAAACAGAAGTCCTTCCCCCTACAAATCCCGGTACCACTTAGCTTTTCCCCGCTCCCCGATTATGCATCCATGACCTAAACATTGGCTTTTAATGGAGTCCCTTTCGCCTTAGCTCTCTGCCCACGCTGTGTACCCCTCTATTAAATTTCTGTGTCTTGGGTAAGAGGCAGAAGTATTAAAAAGATGGAAACAGAGGCGATGGACTGAGAGACTGCAGGAGAGAGGGAAGGTGGGGGCAGGAATAAGGCAAAGGGAAATACAGCTTAATGAGAAAACAAAGACACGAATCAAGGAAAGCAAAAAGAGTAAGATGGAAAAGGGGGCAAACGTGAGAAAAGTGGGCAGTTGAGGAAAAGAAAACAAATGTCGAGTCAGTGATGAAGGTCGTCAGGAAGTTGCCAAATCGGACTTGGGCGCCGGAGGGGCTTTGAGAGCGCTCTGGTGTCCTCGTGCTTGTCTTCAGCCTCTTGGATTTTGAAGGCTACATTTTGCTTTTTAATAAAAAGCATCAAACTTCAATCTTGAGCCGGCACGAAAATAAAATTTCAAGGACCACATAAAGAACAATTTCTTTTTCTCATTATAACCAGAGTGTAGGTTGTTCAGAGTTATAAGATTCCCCATATCCCCACCCCCTGTCAAATGTAGGTGAAATCAAAATTGGTCCTCAGTGTGTAACTTCCCTTTTAATGGAACTTGCCATAAGAAGCATCCCCATTCTTCTTTCAGAGCATCCTCATTCTACACAGCTCTGAGACCAAACAGCAGAAATTCTTTGTATTCTCTCTATTTTCACTGTTAGGTTTTGCAGCTCCTCGAGCATTTTAATTATCTTGGCACCTCAGGGATAGAGTGGAAAAGCGGTTAAAAACAGGTACAGTCCCCTCAAAATTTTCTACCACCTTCCTTCTCAGTAAAAATGAGCCCAATTCAGTAGGACCAAAAGCTTTCCACATCGACCCACAGTACAACTTTTTTTTTCTTTTGAAGTTTAGATGTTTCTGGCGCGCACCCACACTACTCGCAGGCACAGCTGATGTTCTCTTGGCTGCCGGCATTCAGAAAGCTGCTGAATGGGTGCCATTGAGCCTTCTGCCACTCCACAGGCTCCTTCTCCGGCACAGGTGCCAAGTAACCCTGAGCGTGGGCAAGCAACAGTCTGCAGGGCACTTCAGGCCCGTCTCCTGGCCTAGGGGTCTCCCGAACGCCAGCGGGGATGAAGCAGAGGATACATGTTTTCTCCTCTCTGGTTACAGGGTTGGCTGGCTGCAGTCATCCAAAGGCAGGACACTGCACAGATCCGAGGAAACACTTTATATCGTTCAACGGTCCCCTCCTGAGGCTACGTATAACATTGAGACCTATGTGTGAGCACTGTATAGAGAGCAAATTCAAATGCCTTTGGAGGCCACACAAATCCCATCAACGAATGAAGCAGGCAGGGAATAAAATAGCAAGGGACAATAACGACTGTACTTAAGTCAATACTTTTTAGCCATCAAACTCTATCATGGGTCAATTGGGTCCAAATTGATGTTTTTAATAGAGAGGCCAGAAATCTGGATTTTTGGGTAAAATGTACAAAATTTTAAATATCAGCAACTAATTAAATGAAGACAAAACACTGAACAGACCACATAAAATCCATCTTTGGGCTAGATTTTTGCCTCTTAACTACCATTTTGCAGTCTCTGGCATAGAGAAATTCTAAGCTTACTGGACAAAATTAGTATCTCCTTCAGTTGTCATAAATACAACGTGAGTGAAACGAAATCAAGATCGACGATACTTTGGGGAAATCTCGTGAATGAGGCAGCAATGTAAATGGTGTGTGGAAATCCAATCAAAGTTACTTAGGGTGCCATATTCAGTGAATGATACTGCTTTCTGGCTTTTAAGTGAATTTATTTGTAATCCGGGTGCCAATGGCTTCACGTATTCTAAACTTCTCACACTGGCTGTCTCGGAACTGAAAATACTAGAACAGTCTCCCCTCCTCACCAGTCTCTCCTGGGGCTCACGCTAAGTCTGGGAGACGGTCTGAAGGCCAACTTCACTGGAACCATTTCTCAAGATGAGAAGTGTTCACACTGTCTCGAGAAATTAGAGAAAAAACACTTCTGCTCCCGGTGCCGGTACAAATCCCATCAGCCAGCATGGCCATGGAAGGCTCTACAGGCTAGTCTGTGATAGCAATTTACTTTCTGTATCTCTCCTCTTTGAACACATGTTAGAGAAACAGAAGAATCACAGAATCTGAAATTTACAACAAACCTTACAAATCATTTAATCCTCTCTGGTGATCGAATTGGCCAAATCCCTGCCTACCCAGAATTCACTCTCTCTCCCCCAACAGCAGGCTGTACTTCCATCAGGCAGCTCCAACCCTTAAAAAAGTCTCCTTGAACTGAAACGAGAACTCATCTACTAGTTCCACAAAAATGTATCAAACACCAACAATATGACTCGTGCTAATTGATTTATGTATAGGTGAGTACACGGGACATCCCTCATCCTCTGCAAAGAAGTCACCGAAGTACTTTTTAAATTAAATAGCAACTTCCAAAAGACTACTTTATATGAGTAAGTGCACACAAGAGACTGGACAAAGGCAACCAATCAAAAAGCTCAGAATGTAAGACAACTCATGGGAACTAAGTACAGAAATAATTAAAAGGAAGGTTTAATAGATACGGGGAAGTAGTTATGAATACTCAAACATGAAACTTCCTTCAAAATTAACCTAACATCTTTTCCTAATCACCCTGAGAGCCAAAGGCTAAAAGGAAGATGGTTGCCAAGTTCATTACTCACTATAAAAGGAACAGATTTACTCACCTACAACCTCCATACCTGGAAGATGGTTGCCAAGTTCATTACTCACTATAAAAGGAACAGATTTACTCACCTATAACCTCCATACCTGGAAGATGGTTGCCAAGTTGATTACTCACTATAAAAGGAACAGATTTACTCACCTATACCCTCCACACCTGGAGGGGTACGAAACCAGGTTTCAGTATTACCACCTGTTTTCTCTTAATAAAACTCTTCCCTTATTGATACTTGTAATCTTCTTCTGCTATACTGTCTTAAGCATAAAGCAAGGAAAAGATATTCAATCAAAACTACCCCTATTTTCCCAACCCCCATGTTTGCCCAAGTAAGAAAGTTACAACAGGTTGGTAATTCTGCACTCTCGAAGAGTTACATAGTGTCTTAGTGTAAATCTTTTCTTCAATTAGAAGTTAAATAACAGCTCGGTTTGCAAATGTGTGTGTCTGTATGTGTAGATACACACAAACACATAAATAATAATGATCAATCAAATAATAAAATCCTGGTGGGCGTGGACTCCCAGTGCGACCACACACAGGGAAGCAGTGGGAGGGAACGTGGGAAGTATTCTATTGGAGGACATGGGATTCGGAATGACTGTGATTAAAACTGAACCGCACATCAATTCATTTCCTCCTTTCCTGTCTCTGCACCTCCCCGTCGCACTTCACTGAGGCCTGTTCTCAGGTGTCACCTTCCCTGAAATGTTTTATCCAATCTGTCCAAACTACGTTGACTAGCTTCAACCCCCACCAGTCTATCCAGTTACTGTGGTTATTTTTCTTCACATCACTTATCATTCCCTGACTGGGGTATATATTTATTTATTGACTAAATTGGCCATTTCTTCCCCCTGAATGTAAGCACCACGAGCACAGGGAAGTTGTTTTATTCATTGTGAAATCCCAGTACTCATACAAAGCAGAGCATGAGTGGGTTTTCAGTAAGTGTGTTTACTCAGCAATACTATACATCTAGCATCCATTACTAAGCACTGTGACAGGTGCAAAGGGACACCCTTAGACCAGAGGAAATGGTGCCCCTGAGCTAGTAAGGAGCCCTAGGGACCACAGCAACGCCTTCTTGCTGATCCTGCCCCGCATAGAGAGTATGCTCTAAATTCCCTGTCCGTACAGCCTGAGCCCGCTTCTGGGCTTGCCAGCCTCAGCCCCAGATCCGCCCAAGGCCCTCTGCAGTGCAGAACAGAGTTGGGGGTGAGGATGAAAGAAGTCAAATCTAGGTACATGCGCACAATTCTTGTCCTAAGCAGTGCTGTCCAACAGAGTAGCCACTGGCCCCACGTGGTTATTAAGCACTTAAAATGTGGTATGACTGATGAACTGAAATTTTAAATTTTTGTATCTAATTTTAAAGTTAAATTTAAACAGCTACCATACTGGACAGCACAGGTGTAGTGGAAAAGAAAAGTCAATGATTCGGAGCAGGCCTGTATTAGTTTCCTATGGCTGCTGTAACAAATTACTACAAATGTGGCTCAGGACAACACAAATATATTCCATTACAGTTCTGGGGGGCAGAAGCCCAAAGGAATTTTTAGGAGCTAACATCGAAGTGTCAGGAGGCCT
The DNA here is from genome assembly GCF_022682495.2 of Desmodus rotundus. Classification (NCBI taxonomy): domain Eukaryota; kingdom Metazoa; phylum Chordata; class Mammalia; order Chiroptera; family Phyllostomidae; genus Desmodus; species Desmodus rotundus. Next base: position 142,895,794 of record NC_071389.1, read on the forward strand.
AGTCCTTTCTGGAGGCTCTGGGGGAGAATCCATTCCTTGCCTGTTCAGAGATTCAACAGCCTGACAACATTCCCTGGCCCTGAATTAGAAGCACACTCCAATCTCTCTCTGTTTCTATTTTCACATCCATCTTCTCTCCTGCTGACCTCCCTGCTTCCCTCTTGTTCTTTAAGAACACTTGTTCTTAAAAGAATCCTTTCTATGATCCAGGATAACCTCCCCATTCTAAGATCCTTAACTTAATCATATCTGCAAAGTCCTTTTTATCATCTAGGATAACATTCACAGATTCTGGGGATATGAATATCTCTGGGGGTCCATTATTCAACCTCCCACAGGTTATTATGTGCTATAGGAAATAAAGAGACCGAGAGAGCAAAAGGGAGAGGCATGGAAGAGCCTCCTTCAGGAAAAGACATGAAAAAGATCACTGTGATAGCAGAATGACCGGAAGGAAAAGAGTAGAGGTGAAAGGAGAAGCCTAACACCAGCTAGTGGTGGTGGGCAGGAGAAGAAAGAATGAGGATAAGAAGTATTAAGGAGGCAGAACACACAGAACCTTGGCCTCAGGAGATGTTCGTGGGAAGGACAAGGTGAGTGCGAACTTGCATGCTTACCTCTCAGAATTCCAGTTGGTGATTTAGATTATTTGTGTCATTTTCCTGTCTATCAGTTGGCTTAAATTGATGCCACTAATGAACTAAGTCATGAGGGCATTCTTGACAATATGAGGTGCTATAAAAAAGCTGATCCATCATACATGATCACACTATGGAGAATTTTCATCAGCTCTTCAAAGATGCAGATGCATGCATTGTTCAAGAAGGCAAGAGAGTCAGTCTGGCTGCCAGACAAGTTTTGTCTTGTTTTGTTTCCATCATTTCAGCCTAATGCTGTAAGGCATGTTCATCAAGGCTTTGGAGTTTTTCAAAGATGTAGTGCAAAGGGCTTGCATGTTTCAAAGCCTGAAGGTAAATCTGGCGGATTCCTTTTGAGTACAGTATAGTGATTACGCCTGTGTAGGTGGGCTTTGGTATCTCTCAGACCTGAGTTCAAACACTGCCTTCCCATATACTAGTCCTGTGACCTTTGAGGAAGCTACGTAACTCTGTACACCAGTTTCTTCATTTCTTTAAAGGAGAGATAATCATGCACATTATTAGGTTGCTATGAGGGTTAAGTAATACCCCATTTTATGTCCCATGTAGGGTAGGTAATCAATAAAGGTAACTATTATTAACTGAAAGCCTTATTTGGAAGAGTCAATCAGAAAAACATACTAAACAGTTAAACACACTCACACACAAGTAGGAATTTTCAAATCTGGAAAGAAACACATCACTAAATCCTCATAAAATAACTATGGGTAATCTAATGACATGGATTTAAATCTTCAGGATAAATGCCAACAGAATTGAATTTCTTTAGTTTCCCTCCCAGCTTTAAATGACCCATCAGGCTTCACTGTTGTTTTAAGGAACATAATAAAATTCACAGCAACCTTTATCAATTATCCTGGCATCAATACTGAAGGAATACATATGTATACGTATATGTATACATATATACATATATATATATATATATATATATATTAGGTTTTGGTAATCACAACTTATTTCCCAATCATAATTTCAGAAACATATTTCTCTGGAAATATGTAGTACAAAATTTTCTGGAAGCAGCCATGGGATTAGGATAGATGGTATTTGGTATTTTGACAAAGATGAAATTAAACAGATTACTTCACATTAAATTTTGAGCTTGCTAGGGTCACGTTTTGACTGAAGTGGCAAAGTAATCCGCATTTTCTGGTAATGAAGGAATATCCAGTTTTGTAATGGACAAACGTCTTGCAACTGAAGAGGGTCTACCTAAAGTATAACACATTTATTTCTATTGTCCTCTTGGGGCAGGACATTTCACCTAAACCAACACAGCAATGACCCACCTTCAAAGCATGTTTTAGATAAATGACCAACTTCCTGAATGGACAGGCGCACCGTGGACTTGACTCATAGGGAAAGAGGAGGCGGGGGAGGGGAAACCGGAGCTTAAACATACTGAATTATTAAAAATCAGCATTCTGTTGACAAGGCCTATTTATAGTAAGGTGTTGCATGTGATGTCTTGAGGACTGGATTCAAATGCATAGTTGTGCTTTTGCAAAGGTAATACCCACGGAAAGCAGGCCAACAAACTGCAAGACAGGAGGCCGCAGTACCACAATTTGGCCAGTCGGCCTCCTATGTGCAAACCCCACTCACCAAAGCACAGCAAATTAAATGCTGATCTTCACTGTCCATAAACAGTATTTTAAAAATGACATCCTCTGGACTCTACTTCACCTTATTAAGCACTCAGTGAAGTTGCTCATAAAGTCAAGTCGCTCAACAAGGACGATCAATCACAGTTAATGGGCACAGGTGCAAACCAGCCTGCAACGCTTTAATGACAATTTCGGCATTAAGAGCAAGCGTGGGACGCAGCCTTCTGGTGAGGAAGGCTCTAATCCCTAGTCTTCTGGGGAGTGAGAAGGGAGTGGTGGGGAGTGAGCAGAGGTGCCCGCCAAGACAGCTGAGCACATCTGCACAGAGGGAAGGTGGCAGCGTAACCCTCTGGGGCTCTTCACAGTTTCTGAGAAGGAATCCAAGGGCTGTAATGATAGCGCTGGGTGCCAGGGTGTTTTAGCTGCCACATGCCTTATCCCTGCCAAGCAGGTTTTGAACCATTTTAGTGACATTTTGGGAAAACTCAGTCACCATCCTATCGTGGCATAAATTTGGGACTAGAAAGAAAGGCAGGCTCAAAAAACTTCAAACAGGTACTTAGAGACTGTTCTGCATCCCCTCCAGCACCCGAGACCGCACCCTCTTTGCTGTGGGGAGTAGCCTCTGGTGGTTCCATCCCATTTGTCCTCTTGGGGTTCACACCAGCCACTGGGTATTATTATCCAAGACTCAGCACCCACTGAGTCATGTAGAATGGAGATGCATTACCAACCCAACTGAGAAACCATTTCTGGAGATTTTTTTACATCACACGTCTCATTCAAGATTAAATCATGCATAGCTCCCCCCAGTAAACCTTCCAAGAAGAACACTGATGTGAGGAAAAAGAACACACTCAGATGCCAGCAGACAAGCAACAAAGACAAGCAGACGGGCACTGGAGCCGTCTCCACCCGCCTGTCTGTTTTACCTCACACCCATATGCTCACTCTCAGTTCCCATATGGTTTTTCTTCCTCAGTGTGGAACTGGAGGTGGGGCGGAGGCACGAAGGAGCACAGATCTACTTTTGTTCCTACAAAAGTTACCACAGACACCAAGTCCTAGAACACAGCAGACAGAGAAGTCGAGTCAGTAGCGGGCCCCTGCCAGGCTGTGGTGTGCCCTGAGTCTGGCTCCTTTCCATCTTCACTCGAGGGTCAAGGACTTCCGGACATTCTATCACAGGCACAACTGTGGGCTCTCTGGGGCAGCTGTGGGCATTTTCTTGTGTTCATGTGGTTTCCTGCCTGAGGCCTAAACTTCAACAGCAGACTGACAAACGTCAGTTTGCCAAGGATGCCGACACCCAGAAAAGCCACCTTAAGCTTGCTCCTTACTTAGACCAGGTAGGGTGACAGTGGGGGCCCACAGCCTATCTGTTGTTCCTTTCGACCTGGCTTCTTTTGCTTAGCATGATGATTTCCAAGTTCATCCACGTGACTGCAGGTACCAATACTCCATTCCTTTTATTTCCAATAGTATTTCATAGTAGGGATACCCAACGTTTTATTTGTCCATTCATCAGCTGGTGGACAGTTGGGTTGTTTTTAACTTTTTGGTTATTATGAATAATGCTGCTACGAACATTGGCAGGCACAATGTTTTACCAGGTCCAATTATCATTGAGGATTTGAGCTGCAGGTGGCTGCCTGCTGGAACAACAGATAGACCAGGGCCCCACCACTACCCTAACTGGTTGAGGTAAGGAGTAGGCCGTGGTGGCTTTTCTGGGAAAAAGTAGGTTTACTTTTGAGTATGTGAAACATAGAGTTTATCCTTGTATTATTATTTATTAATTATTGTGTTATTTATTTATGTTATTTGTCTTATTATTATCTTGTATCCTTACTTATGATTTATTTATCTTTAGGTAATGATGGCTGGTAATTTAACCAACAACCAATGAAAGTGGATACTTAAACAAAAGCCTGCTTTTTCCCACCTCCGAGCGATCTGATTCCATTTATATGCACCATCCGATACAGGCAAGCCTGTAAAGACAAACTAGGGTAGCGGTGCCTGGGGGCTGGGAGTGCGAGAAGAAGGGCTGGGAGGTGATGACTAATGGTATAGGACTTCTTTTAGGAATGACGAAAATGTCCTAAAATTGATTGTAGTGGTGGTTGCACAACTCCAAATGTACTAAAAACCAATGAATTTTCCAGCATAAATGGTGAAGTGTATGATATATAAATTACATCTCCACAAAGCTGCTACCAGAAAAAAAGTGTGCCTTGTTCATTGATTCTTAAAAGGCAAATTTATATATTTAAGGAGTCCTGGCTATAACCTGGGGCTTGATGGGGGGGAGCTTCCTTACATTTCTGTTCTTTCAAGAAAAAAATTGTTTAGCTTTACTTTTTAGAGCAGTTTTAAGTCCACAGCAAAATTGAGCAGAAGCAGGCACTTCCTATATTCATTCCCATGCCCTCACGCATGCACAGCCTCCCCCATTATCAGCATCGCTCACCAGAGGGGTACAGTGGTTAGAGTTGATGAGCCCACACTGATGTGGCGCAATCACGCAAAGTCCATAGTTTACGACGGGGCTCGCTCTTAGTGAATGGGCTGGGAAATGTGTAGTGAAATGTACCCACCATTAAACTATCGCACAGGGTATTGTAACACCCTAAAAATCCTCTGTGCTCTGCCTCTTCGTCCTTGTCCTGACTCAACCCCTGGCAACCACCGGTCTCTTTCTTACCTCCATAGTTTCGCCTTTTCTAGAATATCATAGTGGGAGTCATACAGTACACAGCCTTTTCCGACTGGCTTCTTCACTTAGTGGTATGCATTAAAGGTTCCTCCGTGTCTTTTCACGGCTTGATAGCTCATTTCTTTTCCGTGCTGAACTATAATCCCTTGTCTGGATGTACCACAGTTTATTTATCCATTCCCCTATATCTTATAAAGAATCGCAACAACTGCCATTTTCTGGTATTCAAGAGGGATTTCTGGTTAATCTTCTAGTCTATAATTAAACATTCATTTAAAAAAAATTCCAAGCATATTGCATGTTTGCACAATATCATAGCATTTTTAGTGGTTCCCATTTCTTACAGACCTAGGTTGCCTAAGAGTGTGAATCACTCCTGTGTCATGCAAATGGGCTAACAGATGTCAGTAACTTGTCACACTCACGTACGTTACACAATCAGCAGCTCCTTCATAACAAACTCCAAAGACCATGTTCACTCGGGGAGAGTCTTTTTAAAGAGGCCCACTGTCCTAGCTAGTCCTCCACTTTCTTTAGATGGAGAATAAAATGTTCGTTTGGGGCAGTGATTTATAATTAGCACTGTACATCTTCAAATGATCTCAAATAAATGATTCCAGGTAAACTAACAGTTACCAAAAGAAATGAACTTACTAGTATTCTATTTTCAGTTTTTTTTCTTACCCCAACTCAAATGTCCATGAGTAGCTCATTATTTTAACTCAAAGACAGCTCAGTTTCGGGTATCTCTTGAAAAACAAAACAACAACAAAAAAGAAAGCCAACAATGCAGAATTGTCATCCTTTCGACCACCTGGTCTGATTTGATGTCTCAATGAAGTTTCTCTTCACGTTACTTTTAACTTATTCAATTCAGTAGGTATTCACTAAGTCCCTTAGAAAGAGCCGAACATGGGCATTGTCTAGCTAAAGGAAGTATTTAGAGAGAAAGGAAAAAGGAGGGAGGAAAAAGTGCTGCCCTAACACTTGTTGACACCTGACATACAGCTCCTCGGCATTAAAACCACCTTGGCCAATACAGGTGGCTACTGTAGTCACTGTGGAGGTAAAAAGAATCACGGCTCTAAGAGGAGAAGTGGCCAGGTCATTTTCTGCATGAGCTCTAGGGCTTAGCAGCTGCCCTGCGCCACTCCCAGGGACATGGAGTTGGCTGAGTCACACACAACCTACCAAAAAATCTGGGTCCACTTAATAAAGGTATATTCTCTTCCTAAAACATAAAATGTTTTCAGAATTTCAATAAACAGTTATACAACTTTTCAGTTACTAAGTCCAAAAAGACATATTCCCTCCCCCCATCCCCCTGCCACCCCCCCTCTCATAGCAAAAGCCTTTAAATGAGAAAGTTAGGAGCATGCCTGAGCAACCAAGCATCTATAATGTTAAGGAAATTCATCTTCATACCATCAGCATAAACATTCTGAAAGTCAGGCTAAAAAATATTTTTTAATTCTGATAAAATGAAGAGTCATGGTAGAGAAGCTTTCTTTTCAAGTTTAATCTGTAAATAAAATGTACGATGCTCTTAAAAATATCTGCCAAAATTAGGGTACGAATACTATATGAACTTTGAAAAACAGGACCGTTTTCAGATGAGGTTCACTGCTGTGGCTGCCGGAACATATTATTAACCCAACACTGAAGGGGAGGGCAGTGGTTAAACAGGTTCTAAATGGTATGGACTGGTCCATTCATAAATATGAATCAGATACCTGCCATGTGTCAGCTACTCAGATAAGACATCTGAGATAAAAATAGGACTGGGAATGGATTCCTCCCTGATCTCTGAGAGTTCACCTAAAAAAACCCACCACAGGTAATCGTCTTACAATAGGCTAAGGGCCATGACAGCAACCAGCAGGACGTGTAAGAAAACACAGATGTGAGGCACCTCTTGCAGACTCCGAACTCTGGGGGACGCGGGATAGGCAGGTAGGTCATTCTACAGGAGGTGACACCATGGAAAGAGTATTCAGGAGTGGCGGTGTGTATGGAGTGCGGGGTGAGCAGAATTGCCGCTGATGGATAGGGGGAGACACCTGGCTCACAGTGCTGGGCTGGAAGTCAAAGATGCATTCACAGAAAATACTAAAAATATGTCATCAGCTCTGACCTGATAGCTGACCGAGCCATGGAAACCCTCCCTGGAGCCTCACTAAATTGGACCATATCCGGCTCTCTGAAAACCTCTCCCCGTGAAAAGATACTGGGGGTGACAACCTAAGATAGATACCTATGGACTCCTTCAAGAAAGTTCCTGTATCAGGCAACAGTCTAACACATCAGCTACTTCCTCTGCTCATCAAGCAGACATGCTCATGCCACCAGCACAGCAGTGGAAAACATCTCTATATCGCCGTTTTGCCCATCGTGTGTGTAAGCCATCAGTACGCCATGGGATCAACTCTATGGGTTGTGATGAACTTTTTAAAGACAAAATAAAATATCAAAAATAAATCCAGGAATGGTTCACTGTTTGAAATGAGAAATCCCATGTTAGCTTCCCAACACATCTCAAATGTTTCTGCTACATTTACAGAATGTCAAGTAATGCTACAGAATGTGAGGGTTTGTGCAGCTTTTACCACCACCCCATCTGAAAACCCGAAGACTTTGGTAAAGATGGTGAGTCTCATGGTGAAGGAAGGGCACGGAGTGATTCAAGAGGGGTAAACCTTTTTGAGACTAACAGGATGCTGCGGTGGGAGAGGACCACGTGCCTGCTGTGAGCTGGTGCCACGGGGCCACCCGAGGAAGCATGCTCTCTACATAAAGCCACTACCATGCAAGGAAACAAGGTTGGAACCTAATGAAAGTCAAGAAGAAGTAGTTGGGTTTCACAAAGCACAAAGGCTGGCAGTATTCGCACAATTCCTTGAAGAGGGAGAAGTCAGAAAGAAAACTATGCTTAGATACAGGGTATCACTAAGAATAAATCTTTCAGGATGAGCATTATAAGGGAGGGATGACTGTGGAGCTCTTTTCTATGTTTTTTGAGAACCTAAAAACATCTCTCTCTGATACCTGAAGATACCTTCCGAGAAGGTTAAGTAGAGGCTCAGGGCGGGCAGACAGAAGGGAGAGAGGTTAGTAGGTTGAGGGCTTTATTCCTTTCCTTCTTTGAGACGGTATGTCTCTCTTTCATGGGAAGTTTATTCACATTCAAGCCAGCTGCAAAACAGGGTTGAGAGCCAAGTTCCTACTGCCAAAGTTCACTTGTCAGAACGGCAGCCTGAGGTCTGATAACCAGTTAAAATGCTCAACACAATCACTGCCTTTTGGTGTAAAACAGAGGCCCCATTGTTTAGAGATACATTTTCAAGTTTAACTCTTCTAGAATTATGAAATTCAAAACAAGAGCTATTAGGATCAATCAGTATCCGAGTGAAGGGAATTTTTTTTGTGTGTATTAGTTTGGATTCCTTCTTTTTTCCACAAAAGAGTAACTGGATTACTCTGGTAATGGTCAGAAAAAGAGTAACTATGAGTACATTACCAACTGTAAAACTGTTTCAAAGGCATACAATTCCATGCGTGAGATCCATCATATTTCTAAAATACATTGTATCCTTTAAAATGAAAACATCTGATCCAAGACTCTAGGCTTCCTAAAAACCAAAGGCAAAAAAAGACTGGTCCAGCAACTATCATAGAATGAATGAGGACTTGCAGAAGTGGAAGTGAAAAAAATATTCTCCATTTGTATCAAAGGTATATTCTCTTAGTATTAAATATGCATTTGTGGAAATTGTGTAAGTTATATTCATTTATTTATTCAATACACATATGCAAAGTGCCTGCCATATTCCGTCACTGTATCAGGGAGGCACTATGGTATACAAAAACTAATACAACACAGCTTATATATTCAGCTGCTACAATCCTGTGAGTAACATGATACAGAAGCAGATACAGAATAAAATAAAACAAAGTGTGATGAGTGTCCTAAGGCATGAGAACGCAGATACGGGAAGTGAACATATCTAGACTGGATCAAGAAGGGCAGGGATGGACTAGAGAGAGGAGGACTGTGGGAGACGCTGGCCTACCTCTGAGCAGATAAACCTTACTCTGAGATTAATGAGGAGCCAGTGATAGTTTTCAGGATGGGAACAACTAACACCATGACTAGAGATGTTGTTTAGGAAAATTTTTCTCAGTTCACGACAGGAACAGAAAGAGACGGGGAGGGCAGAACAGTTAAGCAACTAGTCTATTCCTGCAAATTAGAGATTAAGGCCAAAATGAGGATGTGACAATGGTAACTAAAGGAGAAAATGGTACCCAGGTCTTCTTCATTGTGTTAGTAATTCTTTTACATTGGGAAGACCTTATGCATTTCCTTATGCAGCTTAGGCCAAAATGAACAAAGCAGTACTTTCAGTTGAAATGACTCCTTATATCGCTAAGGTGGTATGTGCAGAATAAAGTAGAAAAACCATATGACCACCTTAATAGATGCAGAAAAAATCATTTGACAGAATTCAAATCCATTTACTATAAAATCTTCAGCAAACTAGGAGCAGAAGGAAATTCCCTCACCCTGATAAAGGCATCTATGAAAAACCTATAGCTAATACTACCCTTAATGGTAAAGGGCTGCATGCTCATTCCCTAGGATTGGAACCTCTTGCCACTTCTACTGCTTCTAGTCCACACTGAACTGGAGGTTCTAGCCAGAGCGATAGGCTCATGCTAAAACTAACTATAAAGGACCTAAAACAGCCAAAACAATTCTGAAAAAAAAGGTGATGGATTTACCTAACTTTAAGACTTATTACAAAGCTACAACAATTTGAAGTGTTGTATTGGCATATAAAGGTATAAATTGGTGGAACGGAATCAAGTCTGGAAATAGACCCACAGTCATATAATTAATTGGTTTTTGAAAAACATTCAGTGTTGAATGAAAAATCTTTTTAACAAATATTGTTGGAACAATCAGTATCAACATATATATCTAAAAAAACCTTAAGCCCTTAACTAATACGATAAACCAAATTAACTCAAAATGTACCCCAGACCTAAATGTGAGAGTTAAAACACATAACTTAAAAAAAAAATAAGAGAAATATTTTAGTGACCTTGGGCCAAGGAAATGCAAATTAAAACAATTAAATACTATTACACATTTAACACACTGTCTAAAATTTATTTATTTTTTTAAGAATATTTTATTGATTATGCTATTACAGTTGTCCCATTTTCCCCCCTTTATTCCCCGCTGCCCTGCACACCCCCCTCCCACCTTTATTCCCTCCCCGCCTTTAGTTCACGTCCATGGGTTGTATGTATAAGTTCTTTGGCTTCTATATTTCCTATACTATTCTTAACCTCCCCCTGTCTATTTCCCACCTACATTTATGCTACTTACTCCCTGTACCTTTTGCCTCATTTCCCCCATCCACCTCCCCACTGATAATCTTCCATGTGATCTCCATTTCTGTGATTCTGTTCCTCTCCTAGTTGTTTGCTTAGTTTGTTTGTTTGTTTAGGTTTGGTTGTTAAGAGCTGTGAGTTTGTTGTCATTTTACTGCTCATATTTTTGATCTTTTTTCTTGATAAGTCTCTTTAATATTTATATAATAAGGGCTTGGTGATAATGAACTCCTTTAACTTGACCTTATCTGGGAAGCACTTTATCTGCCCTTCCATTCTAAATGATAGCTTTGCTGGATAGAGTAATCTTGGATGTAGGTCCTTGCCTTTCATGACTTCGAATACTTCTTTCCAGCCCCTTCTTGCCTGCAAGGTTTAAGTAATCAGTTGATAGTCTAATGGGAACTCCTTTGTAGGTAACTCTCTCTTTTTCTCTTGCTGCTTTTAAGATTTTCTCCTTATCTTCAATCTTGGCTAATGTAATTATGATGTGCCTTGGTGTGTGCTTCCTTGGGTCCAACTTCTTTGGGATTCTCTCAGCTTTCTGGACTTCCTGAAAGTCTGTTTCCTTTGCCACATTGGGGAAGTTCTTCTTCATTACTTTTTCAAATAAGTTTTCAGTTTCTTGGTCTTCTTCTTCTCCTTCTGGCACCCCTATGATTCGGATGTTGGAACATTTAAAGTTGTCCCCGAGGTTCCTAAGCCTCTCCTCATTTTTTTGAATTCTTGTTTCTTCATTCTGTTCTGTTGAATGTTTCTTTCTTCCTTCTGCTCCAAACCATTGATTTGAGTCCTGGTTTCCTTTCCATCACTGTTGGTTCCCTGTAGATTTTTCTTTATTTTACATAAAGCAACCTTCATTGCTAACTGGGTCTTTTTTATGTTGTTGAAGTACCCAATGAGTTCCTGGGGCATCCTAATAACCAGTGTTTTGAACTGTGTATCTGATAGGTTGGCTTTTCGTCGCTTAGTTGTATTTTTTCTGGAGCTTTGAACTGTTCTTTCATTTGAGCCTTTTTTTTTTTTTGTCTCAGCATGCCTGTTATGTAGTAAGGGGAGGAGCCTTAGGTGTTCACCAGGGTGGGCAACCCACATGGCTGCGTTGTGACCCTGTATGTAGGGGAGGGGTCCTAGAGGGAACAATGCTTTTGGCTCCACTCTGCTGATTTTCAGTCACTTCCCCCACTACCCACAATCTAATTGGGCCCTTCTGGTGCTGATTCCCATGTGAGTGGGTTTGTGTATGTTTCTGGCAATTCTGGTTATGTTTTGTTTTTAAATTTGTTATTGAGCTTCTTTTGATTGTGTGAAAATGCAAAGTGTATCTACCTATGCCTCCCTCTTGGCCAGCTGCTCTTGCTTTTTTTCTTCTCCTCTGAGCCTTCCTTCTTTCCTGTCTTCTGAACTGCCCCACGCTGCCTTCCATCTGTTTCTTCCCTTGGTGCCATCTCCCAGCATGCACTCTTTCCACTGTTCATCCATTCATTATTGTTCTTAGCACAATACATAACATATAAAAGAGCTCATTAGATAGATAGATATATAGATTTTTTAAATGAGTGGATACATCCAAAAATTATTTTATCCAGCCTTCAATAAAAGCATTAAAATAAGAAACAAGAAAAAGAGCCCTTCAAAGTAACTGGGGGAATTATAGGTACCAGGAAGTCTAGGCTAAGTCTAGTCACTACAAATGAGTCTCAAAATTGAACTCCGTGTTTTTTTTTTTTTGAAAGTTTCAAAAAGGGAAGCATAATGAGTAATGTATCACTCATTGTCTGGTGGAAGGAAGCATGCCAAGGCATCAGGAGAAACTATTTTTTTCTTAGCACTTATTTCTGTATATTCATTTGTTCATTCAACAAAATAATCAACAGTCTCAGTAATTTTACAATAAGCTGCCAAAATTTTTTCTTAGTTAAAATAAATGTATTGAGCATCTAATATGTGAGGGCACTGTGCCAGGAACCGATCACACAAAGATGAATAAGAAATACATGGTCTCTGCCACCAAAGAAAAGGCTTTTATTATATTCCATGAAATGAGTTAATAGTAATAATAATTAGCATTCATTAAGCTGTTAGCTCTGTCTCAGGCTCCTAAGTGTATACATATGTTAACATGTTAATTCTTTTAACATCCTATTTGCACTATTATTTCTCTATTTTACAGTTGAAGAAACTGGGGCAAAGAGAGGTTAAATAATTCGTCAAGATTCAACAGCCTGTAAATAGTAAGAGCCAGGATCTGAACCCGAGTAGGGCTGACCGGCTCCGGAGCCCACCTTTTAACAACTGTTCTGTGTGACTTCTCCAGGGCTATAAGGAAAGTAAGAGAAGCAGATTTGTAGGGGCTGGAAGTAGGTAGAGATGATTGGTTTGAAATGTGTTGAATTTGAGTTGCCTGAAAGTATGAAAAAAGTAGACGCAGCTGGGCAGAGAGGTCTGGGCCAACATTTAGGTGATATTTAGGTGCCAGCAGCACATGGTTGGTAAATGAAGCCATAAGGAGAAAGTGTATGAAATGTATGAGATGAATACATATAAAAAATCTACTCCCATAAAAAAGGCCCAAGAACATAAATCATAGTTCAGTGAAGATATCACTACCAGCACTTAGTGTAATATAAAGATATGTAGCCCTCTGGAAGTTGGATGTGTATATACATGTTATGTGCTGGGATTACGTTCAGCTAATAAGCAGGAATGAGTGGTAAGCACTTTTCTCGTTTTGTTAATAGTCGACCATGTTTGAGACACATGTTACCTCAGGTCTCACGACTCTTTCCAAGAAGGTGCACTTGTCCCCCATTTTACCATTGAGGAAACTGAGGCCCAGAAAATTAAGTAATGTGCCAGGGTTGCACAGTCGTAAGTGGCAGGGCTAGGATGTGAAGCCAGAGCTTTGTGACTGCCCTGTGCTCTGCCCCTACTGCGTAGAGTTGGGCCATGAACAGCTGTGGGTGTGAAGCTTTGCTAGGAAAACAGATTCGGTTCTCCTCTCTACACACAACTACACATACAGTGGATGGCCCCTAGTTGCCTCTGATAGCGCATGAAGAAATAACCCAACCCGAAACGATTTTGAGGCTTACTGTTACCAGTGTTCCATCACGTAAAAGAATCCTGGGACAGCTGTAGTAGTGGCAGATTTGCTTTGGAGCAGGTACACGCTGGGTGAATGAGCAACAGTGAGTACCCCCGGCTGTGCCTGTCCTACCCAGGCAGCGAGTGCCGTGTCCTAGGTAGGCTGCCTCTCATCCTCCCTGACTGCGTAGTGACACGGTTGGGCCACTGGTCCACTTCTCAGTTACGCAGGCACCACCGATGACTTCCTGGCAGAGCCCTCAGGAAAGCCCCCCACGCCCCCACCCAGCTGCAGGAAACAAAGCAAACAGAGCTCTTCCTATTCCCCTATTTTGACATCCTCTTTCTGCCCCTGCCTCTTCCCCAAAGAAAGCAAAAATGTGGATTCAGCACTTTTACTTTTAACTCTTTATTGCCATTAATATTAATGGGTTAATATTAATGGCAATAAATTTGTCCCCCCCCTTCTTGGGGGACAAATGCCCCTCTCCTCCTTTCCCCTTTGTCATTCCATGTGTTCAGCTAAGTTCCTAATAGCCATCTCCACAGCCCCTCCACATCTCAGCTGACTCAGCTTATGGACCCAGGGTCTTCAAAGTGTCACTACCCTCACGATCACTCTAGGGACGTCAGAATGTGGTGGGAGACTGTCACTGTGTAGTGTGTACACTCTTGTTTTGTGGGCTTTGTTGTTATTGTGTGTCGATTATAATAATGATTATTTATTTTTTCCTTTGAAAATGGTGCTTTCTGGAATGCTTTTCCTTTTCTCCAACCAACTTAAAAATTGTTCCTTTCAATCTTAAACCCTTCCATGTGCTGCCACCCACATTTCAGCTTTGTCTATTATGCTGCTTTGGGGAGCTGTCTCAGGTCTCGCTCCCTGGGAAACAGGTGGAGATTTGTGTGCTCATAGTTTAGTGGGTGGTGCTTTGGAAACAGCACTTCTTAAAAAGCTTGCACTCATCCCACAGGGAGCTCTGGAGCTGGGATGGTCTGAGGGAGGGGGCTGAACCTTGGGTGAAGTGACTCCCTTCAGCTGAGGACAATAACTGGGGAGGAAATCAGCTGTGAGCCTTCCACAGCCCAAAGACCCGGCAGCCTGCAGCCAGGGCCCTTCAGTGCGGGAGCGGGATCATTGGGTCGACCGACCCATGGCAGCCTCTGCGACAGCCTTTCTGTTTGGTCTCCACACTCTGATCTCTTCAAAGCTCTGAAGTCACCTGGGCAAAGCAAGGAGCCTTTTCAATTAAAAATACCTCCTACCGTCTTTGCCCCTAAACTGCATTCTGGACTCGAGGTTTTTGTAATGAACAATAAAAATAAGCCAGCATAAGGATGGGGAATATCTCATTTTCATTTTCTCCTGATACTGCCATCATCACCATCCTAATCTTGGCCTTAATTACCTCTCTTTGAATTCATGGAATAGCTTCTTAAAAAAAATTTTTTTTACAGTTTTATTGACATATAATTGACATGCAATAAATTGCACACACTTAAAACATACAGTTTGATGAGTTCTGACATATGCCTATGAAACTATTAAGATAGTGAACATTTCTGTCATCACTGCCCCTACATTTTGTCCTGCTCTTTTGTCATTTCTTCCTTTGGTCCCTCGCAGCCCCACCCACTGCAGGCAACCACTGATCTGCTATCTGTCACTAGATGAGTTTAAATTTTCTACACTTTTATTTAAATGGAATTGTGTAGTCTCTTTTTTTTTTTTTGAGGGTAGTTCTGACTTTTTGCACTGGGCATAATCATTTTGAGATTCATTCATGTTGTGGTGTATATCAATAGTTACTTTCTTTTTATTGTTGAGTGGTGTTCCATTGTTTTTCCATTGACCTAGTTGGTGGACATCTAATTGTTTCCCCTTGTGACTACTACACATAAAAATGCCATGAACGCTTGTTTACACGTTATTGTGTGGACAACCACGTTCACTTGTCTTGGGTACTTAGGAATGGAGTGGCTGGATCACATGGTAGATCTATGTGTAACTTTATAAGACACTGCCAAACTATTTTTCAAAATGATGGTGCCATTTCACAGTCTTTACCAGCAGTCTGAAAGAGCTACATTTGCACTACATCATCATCAACACTTGGTATCATGGGCCTTTTAAATTTAGCTAGTCTGGAAAACTCCTGTGGGGGTTGAGGCAGCGGTGGGAGAAACTCCCAGCCTCACAGGAGAGTTCACTGGAGAGACCCACAGTGAAAATCCACCTGTATGGAAGTCCGACAACCAAGGACTTAAAGAAGAAACATTCATTTAGATTGGTAGGAGGAGTGGAGATGGGCAGCCAGGGCAGAGAGGACTCATGGCAAGGTGGTGGCTGGTGGACCAGGCAGTCCCACATTTGTGTGCAGATACCTGGGAGGAGCAACTGGGGAGCAAGACAGACTGAGTAACCCAGGGTTCCAGCACAGAGAAATAAAGACTCAAAACCTCTGACTGTAAAAATCTGTAGGGGTTGTGGCGGTGGAAGAAACTCCCAGCCTAACAGGAGAGTTCACTGGAGAGACCCACAGGGTCCTAGAACATACACAAACCCACCCACCCAGGATTCAGCACCAGAAGGGTCCAATTTGCTTGTGGGTAGTGGGGGAAGTAACTGAAAGCCATCCAAGAGTTGAGCAAGCGGCATTGTTCCTCTTGGATCCCTCCCCCACATACAGCGCCACCATGCAGCTACGTAGGTTGCCCTGCCCTGGTGAACACCTAAGGATCCGCCCCTCACAACTTAACAGCTGCACCGAGACAAAAAAATATGGCCCAAATGAAAGCACAGATCAAAGCTCTAAAAATAGAACTAAGCAATGAAGAGATAGCCACCTATCAGATGAAGAGTTCAAAACACTGGTAATCAGGATGCTCACAGAAATGGTTGAGGATAGTTGCAAAATAGAGGAAAAAGTGAAGGCTATGCAAAGTAAAATAAAGGAAAATATACAGGGAACCAACAGTGATAGGAAGGAAACCGGGACTTATAGCAACAATTTGGAGCAGAAGGAAGAAAGAAACATTCAACAGAACAGAATGAAGAAACAAGAATTCAAAAAAATGAGGAGAGGCTTAGGAACCTCTGGGACAACTTTAAATGTTCCAACATCCATCTCCTTCTGGGTGCCAGAAGGAGAACAAGACCAAGAAACTGAAAACTTATTTGAAAAGGTAATGAAAGAGAACTTCCCCAATCTGGCAAAGGAAATAGACTTTCAGGAAGTCCAGAAAGCTGAGAGAATCCCAAAGAAGTTGGATCCAAGGAAGCACACATCAAGGCACATCATAATTACATTAGCCAAGATTCAAGATAAGGAGAAAATCTTAAAAGCAGCAAGAGAAAAAGAGAGAGTTACCTACAAAGGAGTTCCCAATAGACTGTCAGCTGATTTTTTGAAAGAAAGCTTGCAGGCAAGAAGGGCTAGAAAGAAGTATTCGAAGTCATGAAAGGCAAAGACCTATATCCAAGATGACTCTATCCAGCAAAGCTTTCATTTAGAATGGGAGGGCAGATAAAGTGCTTCCCAGATAAGGTCAAGTTAAAGGAGTTCATTATCACCAAGCCCTTAGTATATGAAATGTTAAAGGGACTTATCAAGAAAAAGAAGAAAATCAAAAATATGAACAGTAAAATGACAACAAACTCACAGCTATTAGCAACCAAACCTTAAAAAAAAAAAACCCAAAAAACAAACTAAGCAAACAACTAGGAGAGGAACAGAATCACAGAAATGGAGATCACATGGAGGGTTATCAGTGGTGAGGGGGAGAGGGTAGAATAGGGGGAAAGGTACAGGGAATAAGAAGCATAAATGGTAGGTACAAAATAGACAGGGGGAGGTTAAAGATAGAATGGGAAATGTAGAAGCCAAAGAACTGATATATACAACCCATGGACATGAACTAAGGTGGGGAAATGCTGGTGGGAGGGGGGGTACAGGGAGGAGGGGAATAAAGGGGAGAAAAAAATGGGATAACTGTAATAGCATTATCAATAAAATATATTTTTTAAAAAAGCAAGAGCAAAGTGGACTAATGATGCTCAGTGGCAAGTTTCAGTGATGCCGATAATGGTTCAATAAGACATCTGTTGAGGCAGGTAGTGAGTAACTATGACACTCATCACAAAGTGAGAAAAACTCTTCTGAAGATCCAGCCCAATTAAGCCAACCGGCAAAATCACAAGGCCCCACGCGGACTAAAATAGCATCTGACCAGGAATTTAAAGCAATGAAGAAAAAAGCATGTTGTCGTACCTAACAAACTATTACCAAATCTTCCAAATAATAGGAGGTGGCTTGGAATAAAAGGTAACGAAGTTTTACTTCAGAATTATACACTTTATTTAGATGTCTAGGTTATTAATGTAATGGCATAGAAAGTTTACATGTCATAATATGTATAGTTATTCTGAAGTATGTCCTTTCTATTTAATTAAAGAACTACAATAGGTGTTTTTCTTACAGTGTAAATGACAGTTGGGAGGACTGCTTCAATTATCTGCTCATTATATTGATGGCCATAGTAAATTTTTCAATAAGGCTACCTTTAATTTTTTTTCTTACTTGAGTGGAAACAAAGGGAGCTGAAAGAGGGGAGATTTGCAGAATTGATGGATGGGTCATAAATGTACAGGATTTCATGTTCTTTATTCAAAGAAGTTCCCCTAAGGTCATTATTAACATAAACTTACTCTTATTTTACATAGAATTCTAATACAGTACACTCAAATCTGATTTACAAACCTGTAATAGAGGCAATAAGAGTCGAGAAGTGCCAGCAAGGGAAGATAATGTAATAAGAAAAAAACAGCATAATAACATTCCTAAGAAACGCAGATAGAAAAGCTCAGAAATCACAACTAGGTAGGGTCATTCCATTCAACGGAATCCAGGCTCATTGGCATCGATACTCTAGGGAATCACATTCATTATTATCAGCAAAATTCAAGACATTAGGCACAAAATTACTAATATGCTATGAAGAGCTTTATGCTCAAAGGAATCGATGCTTTTGCTTTTTTGTTTTGTTTTGTTAAACTTCTGTATTGGAAGGAACGGCTGTAAATCCTCCGCTATGAAAAAACTGGGCCACACCAAGGATGTTGCAAATAGTCACACAATTTACTGCTAAGGGCCAGACTTGATGAAATCTAGGTAAAATTCTGAAATAAAATCCCACTTATAATTTTAGGGAAAACCATGAGTTGCACCCCTTAGCTTATTATATTAGCTACAGATCAGCACAGACATTCTCAAGATAAGGTACTAGTTGAGCTGACAGTTAAATCCAATGGACCTAATTTTTTTAAATCACAGGAGCCCTAGTATAGAGGTTTCTAGTTTAAAAATAATAATTACTTCATTTTTTGGCATGATGACAATAGCTAACAGCCATTCCTTTTTTTTTTTTTTTAATCCAAACAGAAGGACAAGACATCACAGTTAATCTCAGCAGATGTACAAAACTGCAAAAGCAAAAACAGTAGGAGTAAAGGTATTTGAGGGAAAGAAAGGTGAGTAATTTAATGTGTATTTATCAGGCATTAACTCTGCTGCAAATATCTTATCTACCACCATGAACTTATCTTTCACAGGCCAGCATCACAAGATGATACCATTAAGCTTCTGACAGTCTCTGGAGAACACCTGGAAGAAATGATCACAGCCCCTTTGTAGGGCAAAACTGCCTCTAATCAGGTCACGGGAAGCGGGGGACAACTACGGCAATGAAAATGGGTCTGGTGGCTTCCTGAGGCCGCCCTCCACTCTCCGTATGTCGACTGTGCATAATTCAGAGGGGCTGCCACATGCCGTCTAAAGCAGGTGCCCTTGTGAGCCTTCCTGGCGATGCTTTGGGGCATGTTGCCTCCAATGACGAAGACACTGGAATGTGAGAAACAAACGGAGGCACAAACAATTTCCCCAAACACTGTTTTTAAGCTGATACTGTAGTTAGTGGTCGGCTGAGCACGGAAGAATGCAATTAAGAACAATTAGCCATTCGGTTGCACTCCCAGACACAGTTCTCCTTGTGGCCTATATTTTAAACAGAAAGCCGAGCTTCCAAGCAGAATACTCAACCATCCTGCAAGTGGAGGAAGTGTAAAAACTGCCTCCTGTTTCCTGGCAGATCTCAATTCCAGACAGTGCTCCCCCACCCCACTCACAAGCGGCCGTCCCCTTCCTCCCAGGGCAAGCGTGCACACACGTGCTCTTTCCCCTAGCTCTCCCCCTCATCTTTTCTTTTTTTTTTCTTTTCTTTTTAAGTAGGGAACACAGATAAGCAGCTGTCTGAGAAAGACAAGTTTGACAATATCAGGTTGGGCAACAGCGAAATAGAGGCTAGGAAAGGGAGGATGGAAGGAGAGTGTACATTCATAGAAAGAAAGAGGGGGAGAATAGAAAAAAAAGGAAAGTTTGTCTTTCTAGAAGAAAAAATGATTAGGAGGGAAGGGAGTACACTCATTGGACTTGAGAGCTGCAGGGCCTTAAACAGATCTTTGAGTTCAATCTCTTCCTGTCATGAAGGGGAAATAAAAGTTTAGAGCTGTTAAGCTACCTTCCTGGAGACATAATGCCAGGCAGTTAACATAATTAGAGCTTCTCTAGCTATAAGCACCCTTGGGAGAAAACGCTATCGTAACACTATGAATAATTATTCTTCTGAGAAACATGTTTTCCACTTCAGGGTTGCTGTGAAGCGTTCGGCATTCCAGGGAGCATGGGTGTATTTTTCTTAACTCGTTTCTAGTGCCCCTTTATGCCTTCTTTTTTCCTCCTTTCTTCTAGATCTTCCTTTTAATTTTTGTCCTCTTGTACTTACCGATTCTTGCAAAGTCCCTTAAGCCCTTTCTGGAACAAAAAGAGTATATCATATTACAAATATCTCATCCGAGCATTTGCCCTTCCAAGGAACGTGCTGTGTTTCACAGGCTCAAGTATTCTCACTGGAACTCCTGGAGGAGGGAGGTCAAGTGTAACTGCTCTACTTTACACGGTCACATGAGAGTCTGAGCTCAGTCTTGGGACTGGCACTCTCATACTTATTACCTTAGAATATGCTTCCTCTGGAGTGAAAATTAATTGAAAACTCAGTTCACATTTCTATATATGTTTTTAAAAATTGTATTTTGCTCAGATTAAATGGAGAAGTACATTCTCAAGCCTTATGACTTTAAGGAACATTTTCATTCAAATTAAAGACATTTCAAGCTGGGAAAAATGTAATACATTTCTAAAGGAATTTTACAAATAGCAGCAGAATGTGCCAAAGTGGCAAAAATTAGTGTTTCACTCTATTTCCATACATTCACAAATAGCACAATTAACAACATGTTTAAGCTGTTCAACTGCCCAAGGCATCATTTTTATTTTTGACAATATTACCTAGAAAGGGGAAAAAAAAAGAGGAATAGAGAAAGTACCGTCTTTTTTTTTTCTACTCAATTTCTCGTGAGGATGGGGTTGAGGTTGGATTTAAGAATTTTCAAGCTTCAGGACACAAGAAACCAGGAAGTAAGAACACACTATGGCTCAGCTGTAACAGGTGACAGGTGAGTACAACCAGAGTTCCTTTTAAGCCTGGAAGATTCTACCCCAGACCAGGGTGGCACCTGCTCATCCCCATCTGCAAGGGCTCTTAGAGGTCCCTACATAATTTATGTGGCTTGAGGAGACGTGAAATGTGAACTAAAATGTAAGCATTTAAATTTAGAAACAGAGAAGGCACCAAGCCAGCCTTTGGCATCCAAACACTTGTTAAAAAAAAAAAAGACAGGCCTTCCATGAGGTCCTGCTGCTTCCACCTCTAATGTCCTGTGCGTCTCTACTGTTGTGGTTCCTTTAAGAAGCTGTCTTCTCGGGCCACTCCGCCAGCTTTTGCTCCTCCCAGTGCACTCATCTCAGTAGAAAGCATTTGATGACCCTCTCTGGAGACTATTACACATTGCTTAGTCCACATGTGTGGTGTACTAATGTGCAAAATACCCAACTTACTTTTTTGGCTGACCTGGTGATCCAGGGCGGCCTGCTGCTGGACAGGGAGGTCATTGGAGAGTCCAAGCTCACTGTGCCTAGGGGCGATTCTAGCACCAGGTGCTATTTCCACACACTGTAAAGGAGGCCCTGATAGCAGGAAAAGCAAAGGCTGCTGACACATGTGAAAAGCGTATAGAAAAAGCAAGTGCTGTGACTTACCACTTCGAGTGAACTCATTTTATTAGTTATTAGTGAGGAAGAACAGTTTTAGGCAGGCTCCTGGGTGTTAATAGAATACACTGCACGTCTCATTAAGAAACTACAAAAGGCTGTTTATTGCTCTCACGCTAACGGTCCCTATATACAGAAACATCAAAATGTCAGAACTCTCCTGTCTTAGTCCCAAGGGAGATCAGTATTTGAACAGGATCAAATTATCCAAATTCAGCATCCCTGTTTGAATTAATCTACCATATGGGGCACAGATGTCATGGACAGGTTTTTTTATTTTAATTAAAAAAATTATTGACTTGAGAGAGAGAGAAACAGAGACAGATTTGTTGTTCCCCTTATTTATGCATTCAGTGGTTGATGCCTACATGTGCCCCCACCGGGGATCGAACCCACAAGCTTGGCACTCAGGACGACACTCTAACTGACTGAGCTGCCCTCCAGGGCCTGGATGAGTTTCATTTGCACTAAGTAATTCATAAAATAATAATAAATTTCCTTTGAGTTGTGAGTAACGCAAAATTACCCACACTGAAAAGAAACGTTCTTGATGGTTTCGCGATTTCCTTGATTCCAAGTTCTATGGTAGATTATAATATACAAATTATATGTAACAATTTAGAAATTGTCACCAAGAAGAAAGGACTTTTAAAGATCCTCTTTTTTTTTTCCTTCTCTATGATTGGGGACTCTGGGTTACTGTCATCAATATCACAGCTTTTCCCACTAATATAAGAATGAAGTCTTAGCTGAAATTCTTAGGTCTTCACAATCTAATCCCAATTTAGCTTTCTGACCAAGTTAATAATCACTCACCATGAATGTGTATCATCCACTAAAGCCAATATGAGACTTCATGAGCCAAATACCACACATTTTCACTCTCTACTGGTTGCCTTTTCCCTCCCCTCCTCCACATTGGCTTGCTGGTTCCACATTGGGTTGCTTGGCAAGAGCAGGCATTTAATTCAGAACTGATGGACTGATGACAAGCACCACACCTCTTCATTTGCACGAAGAGGTTTTTCCATTTGGAAGAGCACACAGAAGGTAGAAAGGTTTAAAATTAGTAAACTTGGATTTGAATCCTTAGATAAGTTATATCTGCTTAATTTTAGTTTCGTTGTCAGTATACTGGAATAATTAAGGTTAATTTTATGTATCAACTTGGATAGGCCAGGGTACTCAAATATTTGGTCAAACATTATTCTGGATGGTTTTGTGAGGTGTTTTTTGGATGAGATTAACATTTAAATCAGTGGACTCTGCACAAAGCAGATTATCCTCCACAGTGGGGGTGGGCCTCACCCAATCAGTTGAAGGTCTCAATAAAACTAAGACCGACCTCCAAGCAAGAAGAAATTGTGCCATTAGACACATTCGGACAGAAGCTGTAACTATTTCCTGAGCCTGCCCCAGCCTTCCCCAACAGATTTTGGACTCGCCAAGCCTCTATATTCATGCGAGCCAATTCCTTAAAGTCAATCAGTCAATCAGCCAATCTCTCTGTCTCTCTCTCCACATACACACACATCCTGTTGGTTCTGTTTTTCTGGAGAACCTTGACTAATATGTCTTATCTACCTCACAGAGTTCAGATTAAAATCAATATTGGATATGAACAGATTAGCAAATTGTAGAATTGTCGTCTCAGTGAGGATGCTTTCAGCCCAATTGGCTTTAAGCAGTTAAAGAAAATCAGTTCCAACTAGCTTTAAATAATAAGAAAATTAGTTAAATTATAAACATATAAGTAGGAAAGAAGAGAACTAGTTCACCCAAAGCATAGATGCTGACTAATGGCATTGATGCCCCTGGTCCCTTCTTCTACATTCTACTATCCCCTGTGTGGTTCCTCTTGCAGTTACAAGGGGTTCCTCTTCGTCAGCAGCTCCAGGTGCCACATCAGACCAGACAAAGCACACGGACAATAAAGGATCTTCTCTTTCAGTGTCTAAATAACTTTCCCAGAAGTGCCTGAGCACACCTCTCTTCACCATCTCACTGGCCAAAACTGGGTCACATGTTCAACCGTGAAGCAGTCCCTGACAACTGGAAAGGAACCATCCTAACTGAACAAAACTGGGACTTTGCCAACAAAGTAAGGGAAGGGAAAAATACATGCAGAGGAGACAACCAGCCTGCTGCGAAAGTGACATATGAACTGAAGACACCATCATTATTATGGTATTACCCACGCTTCAAGACCCAGCCAGTGTCCCAGTTGCTCGGTGCGACCCCGCTGCCCAAGCCTGAGTGAGTTCATTCCCCTAGGCACAGAGCCCTTTCTGTCAGCACCTCATTTGGTACTCACTGCATGCTGTTGAAAAGTTTATTTTTTTACATATTTAAAAATTATGCCAGTTATACATGTTCATGGGAAAATTTTCAGAAATGTACAAATAAAAATCATTCCTAGTTTCAGCATGAGAGAAAACCACTATTAATATTTCAGAATATCTTCCACCCTTTTTTTTCTATTTATGTGTGTTTATACATATGAGAGAAATGTCTCCTTTTTGGTATAAATTTTCCTGGCTTTTCAAACTAAAACTGAGACTCAGAGGGCTGGATGTTCAGGCTTGTTTCCATCCCACGTATAGTCACGGGATCACTAAAGACACTTGCTTGTGTGATCACACACAGAAAAGTGTAAATAAGCTGTTCTTTTCCTTTGGGGGGATCGAGGAGGAAGATTTAATGAAACAACATTCCAAAACATATACACTAACTTTTCAGGGTTTTTTTTTTTTTTTTAACCAAGACTTAATGAGAAAGCTTATTAAACTTTCTGGCAATTAAGATACACTGTTTTCTATGAGTAAATGTTGTTTTTAGGACAAAAAGTATTGTGCAATTTCCCTGATGTTTAGCAATTTCAGGGAATTTGTATTTAAATTAATAATTAAACTATTCCTTCATTTAAAGATAGGACAGAGTTAGGAAGGATAAGTATAATTTTAGGAAGCATGATGTTCAGATAATTCACTTCAGAAGAGGTAAGTCTGCTAACACTTTTGTGTAAATCACTTAAATCTATACACTATACATTTTAAAAACATTGGGATAAGTGGCTATTTGAAGGAAATATAACATAAATATTACAAAAATAAATAATCTAATTTGTCTGCCTGTTGGCCTCTGATTTTGCTGAGAGGATTTTGTTAAGGCACCATTCTACGTGGCACGAGACCCAGATGACAAACCTTCCACTGTGGAAACCTTCCATAGGAGTTCATGGACCAGTTTTTACTTAAAAAAATAAGTTACTGAACATTATGTGCCAGACTGCGTGCCAGTCACAGGCGACTGAATGGTGTGCCAAACAAAGGCATGCCCGGCTCCCATGGTGTCCACAGGCTGGTGAGGACCCAAGGATGCTGCTGAGGGGGTTTATAAGAAATTTAAGGCTTTTGTCCCAATAACAATCCCCAATGACAAAGCATCCGGTGTCACCATCTTTTTGCCTTGCTATTCTCCATCTTTACTAATTAAACAAGAGCAAACAAGTCTGAACTAAAACACAAAGAATTTAGATTAAAATAGTTACTGAGAAAATATGGGGGTGAGGTGGTAAGTTGAAAATGCTAGAGGATGTTGTAGGGCCTCCTCAGGAAATGCATGAAAGTGAGTAGAACAATCTGAAAGTCCAGGAGGAAAGGGACATGCAGCGGCTACAATGACCCCTCAAATTCCCTTCAATCCTTGTTTGTTAAGTTATTGCAGTTAATATCTTCAAGGTATCCAGGAATCTGTCGGCCTACAGATATTTATTGGAGAGGTCTGTGCTCAGATCTTGGAAGAATCACAGATACACAGCACTAAAGGGCAACATAAGCTTGAAATAAATTGCATGGGAATAGATAAAAATATAAGAATTGTTGCAAGGGAGGTTATGAACATAGCAAAAAATGAAGAGCAAAGAGTTCTATGGGTCCAGAGGAAGGAAGGGCTCCAGTGGGCCACTGCAAATATGCAAGGACTTAATGGAAATGGTGGGATACCTGCCAGGCCTCTTAGATTGGAGGCAGGAAGCTGCTCCAAGCAGGTGGAATGGCTCTGGGAGGCCAACCCAACAGAACTGACTCCAAAGCAGCTGGCAATACGGG
Organism: Desmodus rotundus; assembly: GCF_022682495.2. Lineage (NCBI taxonomy): Eukaryota > Metazoa > Chordata > Mammalia > Chiroptera > Phyllostomidae > Desmodus > Desmodus rotundus. The sequence goes on from NC_071389.1 coordinate 142,921,603, forward strand.
AACAGGATGCAGGAGCCCAGGTCTGGGTTTACTGACTGACTCCTGGGCAGCACAGAGATGACCACTGAAGCAGGACAACAGAGAGACTTTGAGAGTTTACATGCCTTGCCAAGCACAGTTTCCAAGAGAGCAATAATTAACTGACATTAAGTAGGAAGAATCTCTTCCCTATCTTTTCAGGTTAAAATTCCTACCCTCGTGATGGCTACTATATCGTAGGGCAAAAACGCAGTATTTCTAAAGGCTTTGGACACAACGTCACCACCTTAAACTTTACTTTTGCATGAAGGTTATTTCAAGTGGCAATGATGCCTTTTTCCTTGTGTGCCTTACCACATATGCCAAAATCACTTGTATTTACAATCAGTTGCTTTAATTTGTGAAATATTCCTTGACCTCGAGCCTTCTCTAATAAGGTATGATCTCCATCTTTCTGAACACCCAGCATTTGACCTATAGTGTGTCACATCTCGTCGTGCCCATGGTAAGCACAATAATATCTGCTAATAAATGAATAATTCCAGTGATTCAAGTAGAAACCCACTCAAGTGATATGGCTCGTTCAAGGCATTAACACAACACTCTGTCCACATGCAGGAGTGGGCATTCGATAAGTATGTATTAAAGGAAGGAGCGAAGACAGGAAAAAAATTTTCAACTAATTCAAAAATATATAACTGTAGAACAGAAATGCAATCAAACAGAAGTGTCAACAGTAGCTTGTGGAAGAAAAAATTTGAAGCTAACTGATTTCACCAACTGATCTATGGTACTTTGGCATTTCCCTTCTTTTGCTCAAAATTAAAGCCATTTTAATCCATTTTAAAGAGATAAAAATTGAGGCTGAGAGTGTTTACAGAATTAGGGTCTCATTTCAAGTATATCACTCTACTGTAGTCCATCACTTCTTGCCCATTCATGATGAATTTTTGAGTCAAATCAGACAGTGCAAATGTGAATCATCTGCCAAAAACTTTTACAAACAAACCCCACGCCCTAACAACATTACCTCATTATTGATGAAGAAATACGCTGCAATAATTGTATGAGATTTCCGCTACATGACTGGGTTCTTTTTGACCTAAAAACAAATGGTGGGAGAGGGTGGAGACACACTGGCCATCTCCTAAATGCATTGGGATTAAGTTGTTAGAATCACAAGCCAGTTATGATTTATGATTCATAACTAATCATAATTCTGGCAACTAATTATCAGTAAGAGGGATGTGACCGTAAAAAAAAAATAGTTAAGTAAAGAGAAAGAAATTAGACATTTGTGCAAACACTCTGGCTATACTCACAATTGCTTGTCTACTAGTCTAGTGCCACATGTGGCTTTTAGTGACATTCTTGACACTTGAATTTTTCCCTTCTATCCCAATGACTATGATTATCTTTTTCACTAATACAGTCCCAAACAATTCACTCAGTCATTCACAACAAAAGTAAGGTAATTAAAAAAAAAATTATTTATTGACTGATTTGAGAGAGAGAGATTTGTTCTTTCCCACTTATTTATGAATTAATTGGTTGATTTTTGTGTATGCCCTGACCGGGATTGACCCCACCAACTTGGTGTATCGGGATGACGCTCTAGCCAACTGAGCTACCTGGCCAGGGCAAAAAGTGAGGTACTTTGATTTCTTTCTTCAGAGACACTAAAAAGATGGTGTAACTTATTTCCTCATATTAACCACAGACTCTTGTTCTCCAGCACTGCCTGCGTTCACAACTAAACAACTAAAAAGAGAGGAAAGTGACACCTACATTTATAGAGCTCTGAATAGAAGGGCCAAGAGCCTCACAATTTGCACGTTGGGTATTTTAGAGTTTCTATGCTATCGTCTCAACTCTGACCAGTGCTTTTTCTCCTCGAGCACTTTAGGTATATAAAGTTTTCACAGTGAGCGAAAAAAATGATTTGAACAAAGAAAGAGCTGGTCTCAGGGCCCCCTCCTGAATGTTAGAATTTTCTGTATTTCTCCTTGGAAATATAAAAAAGGGGACATTCCATTATTCTTATGCAACTTTATTATTAAATTGATCTTTTCGGTTTTCTCTGGGAAGATTTTCAATGCTTTTGGAAATGAAGCAAATAGAGTCCATCTGTCACCAAGTGCCATAATTATTGGAAATTGAGAATATTATTATAACACATAGCATTACTCATCAAATGTAGTATTAAAAAAACCCTAAAATATTGCTGTGGTTTTCAACCTTACGTACAGATCAGAATCACCTGAGGAGCTTTATAAAGAAACTGTAATGCCCTGGCTGGTGTGGCTCAGTGGATTGAGCACCAGCCTGCAAACCAAAGTGTTGCTGGTTGGATTCCCAGCAATGGCACATGCCTGGGTTGTGGGCCAGGTCCCTGGTTACAGGCATGCGAGAGGCAATTGACTGATGTTTCTCTTTCACATCGATGTTTCTCTCCCTCTCTTTCTCCCTTCCTTCCCATCTCTCTAAAAATAAATAAAAAATAAAAAATAAAAAGATGGGAAGCATTCCCTGGCAGATTCATCTATGAATTTATGAGAAAATATTTTTTTAAAAAAGAAACTGCAATGTCCAGACCCCACCCCAGCTAAATATATCAGAATCTCCAGAACAGAGCCCAAATAATTGTTATTTTTAGGAAGCTTCCCAGGAAATTCTCAGGTGCAGCTAGAAATAATAAGCTTGGGGGTATTACCATGAAGATCAGAGTGTCTTATTTTTTAATTTTATTTAAAAAGAACTTAAAGGAGGGACTGCTGGTCAAGATGGCAGCATAGGTAGACATGGCTCGCCTCTTCACACAACCACATCAAAATTCCAACTAAAATATAGAACAACCATTACTCAAAACTATCAGAAATCAAGTTGAATGGAAGTCTGACCACTGTGGAATTAAAGAAACCACATCCATCCAGACTGGTAGGAGGGGCACAGATGTAGGACGGGCTGGTACACATTCATGTGTGTTGTATAAAAATTCGGAAGGGATATCTCAGGGGCGAGGAGTCCCAGCCCCACACCAGGTGCCCCAGTCCAGGGTTACAGTGCCAGGAAGATGAATCCCCACAACTTCTGGCTGCAAAAACCAGTGGGGATTGAGTCAGTGGAAGAAACTTCTGAAGCCCCAAGCAGTTCCCCTTAAAGAACCTGCACACAGACTCACCCACTTACACTCATTCCCTCTGAGCTCCAACACTGGGGTAGCAGCTTGAAAGGCGTCAGTGGTACACAGGGAGAAACTGAAGTGTCTGGATCAAGGCAAGCAGAGGTCATTGTCCCTTTTCTAATCGCTCCCCCCACAGAGCCTGCAAACTGGTGCCACATCTGAGGCCCCATCAACCTGGTTATCACTGTTTGACTCACCTTGGACATCCCCAGAGACTCTGCCCCACCCAACTTAAGAAGCTGCTTTTCCATATGAATGGCTGGTCTTGGCTCATGTTTCACAACTCCCTAAATCCTGTCAAACAAGCTACAGCTGGCTTCAGTGAGCCCAAGGCCCAGCACTAGTAGCAGCCAGCTTAGAGTCAGAGCTTAGCTTCTGCTGGGAATCTCCAAGCCCAGCACAAGCCCAGCAGTCATCTCAGACTGCTTTATAGCTCAGGTAGGGTGCCCAGACAAAACACAGGTGGGGGCTGACCTTGGCCTGCACCATTCGGGAAACCCCAGGGTCAGCACAACCAGTGGACAGCCACAGTCCACATCAGAGCACCACCACCCTGCCCCTGCACAGCTGATCCTCCAAGGAGGGTGGAGGTTGGTGGTCAGTGGTCACAGGCAATCTTTGCAGCTGACTGGCCTGGGTAAATTCCTCCCACTGACCTGCCAACAGCAACCAAGGCTCAACTACAAGAGGAGGATGTACTCAGCCAAAACGAAGGGTGCACCTTGAGTACCCAGCTTGGGTGATAGGGGAGGCTGTGCCATAGGACCCTACAGGACACCCACTACACTAGGCTACACTACCAAGACAAGGAATCATAGTAGCTCTACCTAACACATAGAAACAAACACAGGGAGGCTGCCAAAACAAGAAGACAAAGGGACATGGCCCAAATTAAAGAACACATCAAAACTTCAGAAAAAGTGCTAAACAAAATGAAGATAAGCAATCTGTCAGATGCAGAGTTCAAAACACTGGTTATAAGGATGCTCAAGGACTTAGTGAGGACCTCAGCAGCATAAAAAAGATCCAGTCAGAAATGAAGGAGACACTAATTGAAATAAAGAACAATTTACAGGGAAACAACAGTAGACTGAATGAAGCTGAAAATAAAATCAATGATTCAGAACATAAGGAAGCAAAAAATAACCAATCAAAACAACAAAAAGGAAAATGAATCCAAAAAACATGAGGCTAGTATAAGCAGCATCTGGGATTTCTTCAAGCATTCCAACATTCACACCATAGGGGTGCCAGAAGGAGAAGATAGAGAGCAAGAAATTGGAAATCTATTTGAAAAAACAGTAAAAGAAAACTTCCCTAATTTGATGAAGGAAATAGACATACAAGTCCAGGAAGCACAGTGTCCCAAACAAGTTGGACCGAAAGAGGACCACACCAAGACACATCATAATTAAAATGCCAAAGGTTAAAGACAAAGAGAGAATCTTAAAAGCAGCAAGAGGAAAGAAGTTAGTTACCTACAGGGGAGTTCCCATAAGAATGTCAGCTGATTCCTCCAAAGAAACTTTTTAGGCTAGAAGAGAGTGGCAAGAAATATTCAAAGTCATGAAAAGCAGGGACCTACAGCCAAGATTGCTCAACCCAGAAAAGCTATCATTTAGAATCGAAGGGCAGATAAAGAGCTTCCCAGACAAGAGAAAACTAAAGGAGTTCATCATCACCAATTCATTATCATATGAAATGTTAAAGGGACTTATTTAAGAAAAATAAGATCAAAACTATGAACAATAAAATGGCAAAAAATACATATCTATCAACAATTGAGTCTAAAAAACAAAGTAAGCAAGCAGGAAGAACAGAGACAGAATCAAGGATATGGAGAATGTTTTGATGGTTGCCAGGTGGGAGAGAATGGGTGAAGAGGTGAGAGGATTAAGAAGTACAAATGAGTAGTTACAAATAGCTGTGGGGATATAAAGCACAGTCTAGGAAATGGAGTAGCCAGAGAACTAATACCATGAACAATGGTTAATGGATTGCCTGAGGGAGTGGGGTGGGCTCTATGGAGGGGGGCAAACAGGGAAAAAGCAGGACAACTGTAATAGCATAATCAATAAAATATAATTTTAAAAAAGAACTTGAAGGGCACTAACAAATAATGTAACTCATTTAATTCACATAACAACCATACAAGGTAAACACTAATTTCAGTCACATTTGACAGACGAGGAAACTGAAGCAGACACTTAGGCAATTCACCAAAGGTCTCAGAAGCAATGAATGGGGAGAACCGGGATCTGCTTCTAGGCAATCTGGCTCCAAATCCCAGGCTCTTGACTGCTGAGCTGGCCTGATTCTCCCAAGATTATTCATCTACAATATACTGCATAGAAGTTAGGCATTCGATTCAATAAACTTTGACAATTGTATGCACCCATGTAACTACCATCCAAAGCAAGATTTAAGACATTTTCATGGTTTTGAGATCCATCCTTGTTATGGTTGGTATGAGTAGTCCCCATATCTGCCCCTCACAGGTCATGGTCATGTGTATATACCAAAATTTATTTACCCAATCACCTGTTGATGAACATTTTATATTCATTATTTCCATTGTTTGCTATTCCGAATCAGGCTGCCATGAATATTCTTGTTTAAGTCTTTTTGAGGATATATGTTCTCTTGTGATTATACACATAGGAGTGAAATTGCTGGATCATATAGTAAGTATATGGTTAACTTGATAAGAAGCGGCCAAACTATTTTCCAAAGTGGTTGCACCACTTTACTCTCTCTGTAGAACATGTACCCCCTAGAGTGCCTTTTAGGAAGAGCACATTGCAATTTAGGAAGTGCATTCCTCCAGAAGGTGAGGTTTCGTATTTGACAACAATTCATTATTTGACCACACCTACCCATCCCCCAAAAGAAAAAGAAAACCCAAACAGCACCACCACCACCACATTTATTTGTCCCACAGCAGAATATCCTGCTGGGTACTTGAAACATTGGTCCTGCTAAACATCAAAGAAAATAAAACGAAGGGAAAAACCCCACTATATATAGGATACTCCCAATTATAAATACTGTATTTGGCTGCTTATAATGTGCTCCCCCATATAATATGCACCCATGTTTTGGGCCCAAACTTTCAGGGGAAAAAATCTTTCATTTTAATTAAATTATTTATTTATATTTAGAAACAAAAACCAATGATCATATTCCAGGATATCATTTTGCACATGGATATAGTTATGGCTTTCTAGAGTTCCACTTTTAATACATACACATAAATAAGAGATTTATAAACATTTACATAGATATGGAATTAATACTACCCATGTATAACGCGCATCTCTATTTTTCCCTCAAAACTTTGGGCAAAAAAAGTACACATTATACATGGCAAAATACGGTATATGTATATATTCAATGTTCTTCTCTTGAAAATGCCCAATCCTTTGTAGTATATAAATGACCACTGGCGCTGAGAAATCCTGTAATAAAGGATCAGTAAGAAAATCAGTAAACCGATGAATCATGTTTAACTCAGCTGTCCCCAATTCTCGAAGATAAGAAATACAAAGCAAACTGTGTTTTTCCCAATGTTACAGAGTTTGGGGAACACAGAAGAGGGCAATCACCTGAGTAGACTGGGCTTGAGTTCATGACAAACAGGATGTTCTATATGGATCTTGCTGGACAGTAAGGTTTTATTTAGACTTGTAGAAATGGGCGAAGAGAGTAGAAGTGCTCTCATTCTGAATTTAGGACAGACCGTGAACTAAAGGACAAAGTGGAAAGTGTGAAGGGCATAAATGAGAATTCTGTCAAAAGAACTGGGTCACTGCTGAGTGAGTTAGGGGAGAGTGGAGTCACGCACGGCAATTCGCAGGTTCCCTTGTAAGCGTGCGAATGCCATCGCTCCTGCTACAGCAGTTCTGTTGACCGGCTGTACTGCTGGTCAGCAACAATGTAAGAGTGGCGATCAGTCAGTCGACAATTATTTTACCAAATACCTCGTCGGGGCCAGCAAGGGACTACTTTAGGTACTGGGGTAAAGTAATAACTGCCAACGCAGCGTCTGCTCTTGTGGATCTTGAAGTGGGAGGGGAGGGGGAAGCCGCTGCCTACACAGGGCAAGTGCTAGAACCCCAGACTAGGAATGGATGCCCATCCAAAGTCCCCTGAGCCATAGGAGCAGAATCTAATCTATTCGATTCAAGAATTCCAGAAAGAAATACTAACAGAGATATAAAAATGAAAAGTGTATGAATAGAGTCATTAATCCTTCATTACTGTATATTTAGGGTGGAGAGATGAGGTGTGTTGAGATGAGGAATTTGAAATGAGGAAAAATATCCAGATAGCAATACTTGGGAAACAAAAAAAGGTTTGGATGACAGCTTTGGAATCATTAACACACAATATGACAAATGGAATAATTTCAATATTATTGACTAATCTTTTATCTAAGTCATATGAAAACCATGATCACATTAGACTCTGTAAACAAAAAAAGCCTTCCCCAGAGAAAAGGCAGAGCTCAGACTCAGGAGGTAGACAAAGTCAGTCTACATCCCAGCTGCACCTCTTGCAACTTGGGTGACCTTGGCCAAGGAACTTAACCTGAGCCTCACTTTCCTCCTGTGAAAAACTGGGATAATATCTGTATTCACATCTTCCATAGGAGTATTAAGAAGATTGAATGAAATCAAATAGTACAATGCCAAGTACATAGTAACAGCCTAGCATCTCTTAGCTATTATTATTTATATCAAAAAATATACATTTGCTTTTTGTTAAGACATTAAATTAGAAAGATTTGGGAACATTTAAAAAATCTACATAATGATGATGTAAAGAGGAAAGACTCATAAACCAATGGCACAGTATCAAAGTACTATAAATATACATTATCCAATAATATTTTAAATGTGAAAAAAAATTAAATTTGGAGGAAACAATGGAAAGAAATCCTCTGGAGACTTCAGCCACGTCGTGGTCCTTCCTGGTCCAAACTCCATCATCTCTTGTCACAAATAACCTCATTATCAGCACGTTCATTATGTCCTACCAAAATTGTTTTCACTCCTTTCCTTCTCCCCTTAATGTTCCTCAATTCTCTTTTCTTCCTTGCTCAGATTTTCTACTTTTGAGTCTAATGTGTTGGTGACTGTGAAAAGTAAGTAACAAAATTTCTCAGTACATGTTATAATAGTACTTTTGTGAAAATTAAGGAGCAAAAATTCTCAGCAAATGTTAGTACTTTCCTCAATTTTTCTTTGTTGTAACATTTCCCCAGAAAATTTGAATTCTAGGACATTGAGAGTGATAGGGTGATGTCACTTGTAAGTTTTAATTTCCACACTGCAGATATATCTTCCTAACTGATATAATTTTAACAATGACAACTTTTAATGTATGAAATTTTAGCAATTTTTCTTCTTGTAATCTAACTCAAAATGCATCAAAATTAAGATGCTATACATCCCATTTATCTTTCCAAATGATCATAAAAAAATGTAAAGCCCTAGCATGCAACTGCGTAGACGTGAGCCTAAGTCGTTGATGTTAGAAGCAAGTAGTTCATGACAAAGAGTAATGTCAGCAATAGATTCACCTTGAATATGGATGCTAGTACGATATGCATCTAAAGCAGATGATCTTGGTCCTAGGCTACAGAAGGCAGGCCACTCATTCAGAAAGAGCTTCTGCCACTAAATCAAGATCCAGGCAACAAATCACACCTTCTTTGAATCGTCTGTTCTTTTAAGCACTATGGACACACAATTATGGCGAACATGCAGTGCAGTGACAGTCACCCCTCCTGTACCATGCCAAAACCATACCACTTAGGAGTTATAAACAGCCTTTAACCAGATGGCATGGCTTGGCTCAAGTGGTGATCTCATTTTTTAAACAAAAGTTTTAAAATAATTCATTCTTACTTCAATCATTCATTTGGCAAATCTTTACCTCCTCCCTGCTGTACACCAGGCACTGGGAAGGCAGTGCCTAAAAGTGAGAAGTCTCTTAGAGACATTCATGTTTTTGTTTTTTTTTTTACATTTTACGTCCTCAAACAAGTTGGTTCTCAAGGACCAAGCCATAAAGCAAGCATATAACATCCAAGAAGATGTTCCCTCTGGGAGTCCCCCAAACTGCTCCCTCCTCAATCCTCAATAAGAGGTGGCACAGACCAAAAGAGTAAAGGAAGGAAGGCCCCACTCAATTTATGCAACAAGTTCATTAAAGGGGTGAGTTTGCTCAGTTCTGTACTCTTGTTAACAGGATGACCGAAAATATTCCTTTTTAATGTCATACAATAAATCAGTTATGATTGGCATTTTTTAAAATCCCAGCACTTCTTGAAAAAAAAATGTTCATGTAATGCCTAAATTAGAGGATTTATTAAAATGTGGAGTCGGGGAACACAGCATAACCATGAAAAGTTAATAGAGAATTTGTTTGTGATCTGCTTAAGTCTTGATCAAAGGTAGCACCAGGTTGGGGTGGGGGAGTGTCTTCGGAAACCCAGTTTATCTGTAACTCAGACCACAGGAAGAATGACACCCACTTTCTCTCATGTTTAATCAGAATAATGTGACAAACTGAAGAACCTCAGAAGTAAAATTAACATGGCAATAAAAAGGTTTGGTAGAGCTCACACCTTCTTTGTCACACATCAAACTGTATAAATGTCTTATGAGGTTCAAGTGTTCAAGTTCCCAATTAATTAAATTCCTCAAGAGCCAATGGTACAGCCCTGGCTGGTGTGGCTCCGTGGACTGAGCGCTGCCTGTGAACTGAAAGGTCGCCAGTTGGATTCCCAGTCGGGGCACATACCTGGGTTGCTGGCCAGGTCCCCAGTTGGGGGTGTGCGAGAGGCAACTGATCAATGGATCTTTCTCTACTTTCCTCCCTCCCTTCCTCTCTCTGTCTTAAAGAAAAAAAAAGCCAATGGTACAGACTATAGACTTTTCTCAAGTGACTCCCTCCTGAAATTAACAAATCTTGACAGTCATCCTGTATACTTCTTGTATAAAACTAAGAACCTCAAAGAAGACTGTTAGCATAGTGTCTTACTTAGTTTAACAAGGGAGGGAGTTATCTTGATTACATTATATAATGAAGGAATTTTAAAATGGGCATTTGGGCCCTGGCTGGCAGGGCTCAGTTCATTGGGCATCGTCAGACAAAGCTAAAGGTCACCGGTTCAATTCCCAGTCAGTGCACATGCCAGGTTGCAGGTTCCATCCCAGTCAGGGCACATGAGAGAGACAACTGATCGCTGTTTCTCTCTCACACACTTATGCTTCTCTCCCTCTCTTTCTCCCTCCCTTTTCCTCTCTCTAAAGAATAAATAAAAGTATTTTAAAAAATATTTAATAAAAAAGGCATTTGGAGGTAAATGATTTTGATTAGAGAGACAGAATGAGGCTATTAAATACTATCTTCATTATGTATCCAAGTAGCTATAACCTCAGATTTTTCTTTCCTTAGTATAAAATCACATGAAATTTCTCTGATAAGACTGGTTTAAAATATTGAGAGAACTGGTTCCTTATCCTAATGACCCCTTAAATTAAAATAAACCAAATTTGGCTATAAAAGTACAAAAAATATTTAAAGATCTTTGTAAAATGATGTTGTAAGTAGGGGAAAATATATTTATAGTTACATGGATAAGAGAAGAAGAATGTTACCCCCATAAGTGGGATGGTTTGATCCCATTTTAGGAAAATAATACATAGAGGCACTGATAAAAGAATGGTAGAGTATCACAAAACATTAAGAGTCTACCCCTAAGTGATAGGATTAGCATTTTAATTTATGGATTGGTCAATACAAAATTTCAGACTTAGTAGGTGAGTCTTACAAAGGGAAGGTGACCACGTTCTTTTCTTCTGTGCCACTAGTGAGTCCCCCACAGTGCAGATGTGCTAGAGTGGATGTCCTCCAATGCTCTGCTGGTCTCCTGTTACCTTGTGGGTCATCCTGGCACATCTGTGTTCTAAATACGAGCCCACTGAAGTTGAGTTCCACAGCCCAGAGCAAGGGTAACCTCAGTGACAGAAAGGAGAGGAGTAAACACAGACAGCATCAAATACAGAGGAAGTCCTTAATTATCACATAAGTGTTCAGGAAAGTATGGACCGAGTGGCCAGTCTTGGGTGTCTGTCCCCTTTTAGTAACCAAACAGACCTACTCCCATGGTTGACTACATGTTCGTTCGTCCATTCATTCATTCATCAAGCATTGGTCTGAATCCCTACTCTCTACCAGGCTCTGTACTATTAGAGCTGACAAAAAAGAGCTCACAGTTCAACGGGAAAGACAAACAAATGCCTACCATGTGATGTATGCCCAGCATGTTACAAAAGTACAGAGCAGGGTACTTGATCTAGCTTGGGGCAACTGCAACTGTTGGGTAATGCTGGAATGTGAAGGGTAACAAGACATGGTGAGAGCTGATGAGAGAAAAGTAGTCTGGGGTAGAACCCTGCAGGCATAGTCTACTTTGATAAAGAACTAAGGCTTTGGGTGGACAATGGAGACTATTTGAAAGATTATACCAGTGATGTAAAATGCTTCTCTGATGTGCAAACGGCATTCCTAATGCAAACAAATTCTATTAAAGTGCTTACTGGTTACTACTATCCTGCTTTCTATCTGGGCATTTGCTCTGGAATGATAAATGGAATATTCTCAGTTGAAGTTTGTGTCCATAAATTTTTTAGACTAAATTAGAAATCAAGTTCCTTACACTAAGAAATAAGTGATTATTGATTTCATTGACAGTAAACGGTAAATGCAGAGCTGTGACTACGAAGGAAGTCTAAAACAGAACTGGCACACTTTCAAGCGAGTTTGAAAGAGTGAGTCTATCATCACTGAAAAAGGCCTTAAGAAGCCTAAGAAATCAATTCAGATATTGAGTCAGGCTTCCCCCTGCCCTTTCACTGATTCACTCAACAAATGTTCAGCAAATGTTTTCTATGTGCCAGGCGCTGTGTTAGACACTGAAGACACAATGGTGTACAAACAGGGTCTTAGGGGTGTCATAGAATTCACACTTTAGGGAAAGTGAGGGATATTAATAACTATGCAAACACAGTCATACCTCAGTACTAGTCAGCTTCAGAACTCGTCAAACCCTATACTCATTGCATCTTGATGAGAAAAACATGTTTCAGCACTTGGTGCTTGCTTAGGACTCATTGACCTTGCCAGAACTTGTTTGAGTCACAAGGCTGCCCCGCAAGAGAAAATGCTTCATTGTTCAGTACTCGTCAGTTTCGGCACTCATCAGAGTTCTGGAACGAATTTACAACAAGTACGGAGGTACCACTGTATGTATATTGTGACAAGTGCTATGAAGGAAAAACATGAAATAATATTCTTTAAGAACATTTAACAGGGAAACCTAACCTAGTTGTAGCAGGCGGGAAAGAGTTGTGGGGAGGGGATGCTTTGGCTTCTCCAAGGAAGGATCATTTGGGTTAAAATCTGAAGGATGATGTTATGCATGGTGAGAAGAGGCAGTATGCCAGGAATAGCCTCTGGAAGGGTCCAGGAAGGGAACGGGACAGATGCGTTCAAGGACGAAGAGATGCCCAGAGTGAACAGCTAGAGATGAGACCAGAGATATGAGCAGGGGCATCTTAATGGCTCCTCTGCCTTCCTTCCCGACCATCCACCCTGGCTTACTTCTCTCTCATCACAACTGCTCTCTTGCTTCTCCTTGGATACCACAAGAGAGTCTCTGCCTCTCAAACTTTGTTGGAACATTCCACCACCAGTTTTGCAAGGCTTGCTCTCTCACTTCATTCAGGTTTCGGCTCAAAATCCCCTCCTCAGAGGCTTGATCTCATTAGTTACTGGGGAAATGCCATAGAAGACCATATGCAATATTGCCTTATACCCACTAGACTAACAAAAATTAAGAGGTCTCATAATAACAAGTGGATTAGCTGGAACTCTTAATCACTTCTGGGTGGCAATGTAAACTGGTACCACCTCTTTGGAAAACAAACTAGTATTATCATGTGAAGTTGAACAATGATCTAGCAATTCCACTCCTGGGAATGTCATGGAGAAACTCATGTATAGGTGCACCAGGAAGCACACGCAAGACCCTGGCTGGGTAGCTTAGACGGTTAGAGTGTCGTCCTGATATGGCAAGGTTGTGGGGTTGATGCCTGGTCAGGGCACATGTACAAGAAGCAACCAATGAATGCATCAGTAAGTGGAACAAGAAATCAAAGTCTCTCTCTCTCTAAAAGTCAATAAATAAAAAAAAAATTTGAAAACAGGCACACACAAGAATGTTAGCAGCACTATTCAAAGAACAAAAGGCTGGAAAAAATCCAAGTATCCATCAATGGGGCAATGAATTGATTGGTTTTGCACATTTACCCAACAGACTAATTCAGCTATTAATATGAATGAACTGCAGCTACGTGAAAATGTGGAACAATGATACTATTTTTATAGGGCAAAACAAATAAGCAAAACTAAACAATACAGTACTTATGGATACACTCATAGGTGGTAAACACTTTTTTCCTAATAAAATACAAGAGAATTAACAAAAAATATAAGTGGTTACTTCACAATAGGGGCAGGTAGATGAGGCAGGACAAAGCACTGGAAGAGAAAACAAAACTGGCAATGTTTAGTTCTTAGATTAGGTGGTAGATTCACTGGTCATTATGCTTCATAATTTATAAACATGTTACATGCATATATTAAATATTAGGTAATAAAATAAAAAGTAACACTGAACCAAGATGAGGGAAAAAGTTACTATTTTTGGTAACATTTTATTTTTCCCCTGACTCTATAAAATAGCAACAGCACTTCCTCTCAGGCCTTTTGTCTTTCTTCATAGCACACATCATTCCCAAATGATGTACATGTGTATGTACATATACATACACAACACACACATTCATTTCCTTGTTTATTTTAAGTCTCTCCTGCTGGGATGTAAACTCTGTAACTGTGGAATCTTTGACATTCTTGTTCACCCCAGAATCCCCAGGACCTCGAAGACTACCTGACACACACAATAAGTCTTTATGGAATAAGTGAATAAATGGATGAATGAATGGTCCAGACAGCACCAGCCAAGCAATAGAGCACAAAAGGGTTAGTGCCTGGACTCTGGAGTCAGACTCCTCTGGTTTCCAATCTAGGCTCTGGTCAGTCTTCCTCGCTGGTTGACCTTGAGTGACTTACTTTAGTATCAGTTTCCTCATCTATAGAAACTGATATGCACTAAAGTTAATGGGATGTTTATGATGACTAAAAAAAATTTTTAGCACTTTTTCTAAGCACAAATTATTACTATGCAAGAACAATATAATTTGCTTCATAAAGGATTTTCCCTCCTTGGTGGCTGTGAACAATTTGAATCCTTTAGGCAGTTTTTCTGTAACCGATTTCCTCCGCACCCAACTTTAAAACAGGGACCAACTTGGAATCCTACAGTTATTTCTGAAGTTTGACCAGACTACAGAGGTGTGCTAGGGAAATCTTTTAACCACCAAACTTCTAGTACGGATGGCACAATATAATCTTGCATATGACCTAGCCACCAGATTAGGAGATCAGCCAGACGAGAAGAGAAAAAATAGCACCTGCCATTTATTGAAGGTTTTCTCTATGACAACAACAAAAAAATGTAGACACATCATTACATTGATTCTTCACAACTACTTCAGAAATCAGTATGTATATATGTACAAGAATTCTAGAAGACAGGCTTATTGTAAACTGTTTTCAACTTTGGGACTGAGCAGGTTCTGGAGTGGAAATAATATTCAAGTAGTAATTAGCAATCTTGAGAATAGACTTGCACTATCAACTATAATACATCCTTCGAAAGCAAAACTAAAACACAAAAAGCAAAAACTGTCTTTCACATCGTAAGTGATGCATTATTTGATAGTAGTAAATAAAACCCAGGGCCTTTATTCCTGTGAAACCCATGGGGTCCCTTCTGAAAATTACTATCGCAACACCTCTGTCTCAGAAGGACCACACTCTGCGGTGCCATGGGCTCCCAGTGCTCCCAGCATACTCCCAGTAAAGACAACCTTCCAGTTAACTCACCATTTTCCAGCTGGACTATAGCCAAGGACCTACGATATCCCTCCCTCCAGACACACCAGGCCCTCTTGGAGAGCCCTAGGCCCTTCTGGAGGATCGACTCCCTTCTGGGGGATCGGCTCCAGCTCTGTGCAGGCTACAGATACATAGGACCCTCCAGGGGTTCCAACAACTTGGAAGAATCTGAGATTAATAAGAATCCCACATGGTGCCAAGTAAGAAAGTCAGTGGCTCCCAATGGCCTGGCCTCCTGGTTTTGATCAAGCCCCTCTGTCTCCAGTTCCAGCAGCTATTTCTCCAGAATTAACCACATGGAGCTAAATGTGGAGGAGAGGTAGGAAGGGGGAAGAGGACGGGGTACTTAATTGGTGTTACGTCCCACATTCTGACTACTCACCAAGTCTACTGGCCTGCTTGCAATTCCCAAATCTGTCGTAAGTCCCAAGACTTTTACGTCATCCAGGGCACCTTAACCCCTTCTGGACTTTCAGCACAGCCTCTCCTTGCTCTTGGAGTTTCGTCCTGAGTCACATGTCTCCGTGTCCTCTCCCTCTAGCCCCTCTATGCTCAGAACACCCTGAGCATGTTTCCAACACCATGTTATTACCAGTTTTGTTTTTATTGTGTTCTGTCCCCCTCTTTAAACTTTTAGCATCTCGACACCACGGCTGACTGATGCTTTCCCAGGGTCTGACGCAAAGTTGGCTGGGCGGCTGCAGACAAGTGGTAAGTGTTCACTGACTGAAGGAACTAAGGAAACCACGGCTCCTGGTGGACAGCACGTCCTTTCTCCCTGTCGGCCCCTGCAGAACCAGTGGATGGGAGGATTAGAAAGAGGCGGTGTCCCTGCCTGGTTAGTAATGAGGGACTTACAAGAGAACCCTTTAGGGAGCTTTGCTTCCAGCCCTACAATTTATACTTGCATCTTTTTCAATAAGACAATAACCATCCCTACCAGCTACGACCAAAAGCTTTAAATCCTCGGGACTTCTCACTTCATTAATATCCAAGTTTCGGAGTAGCTTTTTTTTCTCTTTTTAAGTTTAGTGAAAGGCTGCTCACAATGTTTGGAGTAGTTTCTGTTCTGAGAGTTACTTTTTCTCTTCAGGGTAAATCACAGTTGGTTTTTCTTTCTTTTTCTAATAAATGCTTTTTAAAAGGCTAGAGGCATTCAAGGTGAAGAGAGAAAGATACATCTAGAAGTTGTTAATCAATATGGGATTTCTCTGGGCGCCTGTGTGACCTCAGCATTTTTCACATTTCCACAGGTCTCCTTGGAGATGGTTGCTATGATTTCGCAGTGTCCCCTGCTAAAATCTTCAAAATGTGGATCGTTGCCTTTATTCTCTGCTGTCTCCTCTTTATTAGCTGTTTTTCCCTCACACACAGTTTCCTTCTTTATGAATGCAATCTGCTCATATTTTTTTTGTATCACCTAATATTCCATACGAACAGAATACCCCCATTCTTTTGGTTCCTCTGCAAATGCTGCTGCTGCTGCTTCTTTTTTTTTTTTTTTGGATTATAAATTTGGCAGTGCATTAGGAATACCATTTGTATTTTTGTTTCCTGGTTCTCTGAAAGTAAATTTTTCATAGAGCCATCCACCCTGCCCACCTCCTCTTTTTCTGCACTGCAAACCACGGAACACTGACCATGAAAATACCAACCTGGTTGATTCTTCTTAGATTGCTTACTTTATAAGCTCTTGGCTTGGAACATCTCAAGATTAACTGTTAAGTGTATGAAACTTTTCACCCTGACTTGTGTGGCTCAGTGGGTTGGGCATAGTCCCACGAACCCATGGGTTGCCAGTTCGATTCCCAGTCAGGTCCCATACCTGGGTTGCAGGCCAGGTGCCCCATTTGGGGCATGAGAGAGGCAACCTACTGATGTTTCTCTCCCTCCCTTCCCCTCTCTCTAAAAATAAAAAATAAATGAATAAATAAATAGTCTTTTAAATGTATGCAACTTTGCTATTTCTCCTTTTGACTAAAGTTAATGTAAATGTATTTGATTCTTCATGCATTATTCATATTTCAAATACCTCAATTATTTCATGACAGCTATTTCGTATAAATGTTTAAGAGGGAAAAGAACATGAAATGCTGTAAACCGAAACAAAATCTAAATACGGACTGCCCAGTGACCAGGGAAAGCTAAAATGCAACATCCAGAAGCAATCTTAGCACTCTCCTGAAAAGGTTAGATGCAAACAGGAAACACATCTAGAAGAAAAAAATGTGAATGGATCACAGGGAATAGTTTTTAGACAGAAATGAGCAGAGTTCCCTTCAGCTGCCATATTTCTGAAAAGAGGAGCAACTCTGGGACAAAGACTAAAATTTCAGTCGTCAAAGGAGGGAATGTTTGAGCAGCAGGAGTATACGAAGTGGTGGCGACATGATACAAAGACCTTTTATTAGCGCAAGTTATACATAAAAGAATGCAAATCTCATTTTATTCACGTGGAAAGAACAGCACTACCTAAATTTAGGCTAGTCGCTTCTGACAATATTAAATTGCAGTAGATTTTATAAGTAGTTATACAATAGAAATTAATTCTTCTGGACCTGTTTTGGACATTTCCTTAAT
Source organism: Desmodus rotundus (assembly GCF_022682495.2). Taxonomy (NCBI): domain Eukaryota; kingdom Metazoa; phylum Chordata; class Mammalia; order Chiroptera; family Phyllostomidae; genus Desmodus; species Desmodus rotundus. Next base: position 142,939,442 of record NC_071389.1, read on the forward strand.
ATAGAGGGTTAAATCATCAGGAATCTGTGGAGCCTGTGAGTTGATGAATCAAATTAGGTCACTAAAAACAAAGAGAATAAACAGCTAGAATTCATTCATTCATTTGTTCATTAAATCAACAACTCTTAATGGACACTCTTTTTGCAGCAGGCACTATGGCTGGCATTCGGGATACACAGGTGATTAAGGCCTGTCTTAACCACCCTTCGGGATTCAGTGGAAAAGACAGAGCCACAGGCAGGCAACTACAGTACGACACAAGTGCAAATGGAGGACGGGACAGCGTAACTGAGTCTTTAAACGGGGGCAAGAGCTGGTGTGAAACGGTTTGGTGAGAACGGCGGTTTCATTGCCCTGCCTGCCAAACGCAGCAGTGCTGACACAAAAACACTGTCCACAGAAAGACAACCTGGCGCTGAAGGTGCTGACAGCCTCGCACAGGGGACAGGCAAGGAAAAGATGACAAGGACTTCTCAAACTATCCCGGGTGCAGGGCCGGTCTTTGAAACATTTAAATCCTTCACAGAGTGACACTTTTGTAAAGTAAATTTTTCAAAACTAGAAAATAAAAATATAGAAATAAAAATTTTAGACGTTCGTCCTCAATTTGTGTACTTATTTCACGGAGAACCAGCGACATGCCCTGCAGTCCGTGGACAAGCAGTGCCGTGATGAGCTACAATGAATACAGTGCTAAAATACAAGTACGTAAGCTTCTGACACATGGGAGGAAGTGGTCAGTTTATGGGGAGAGGGATAGAGGCAATCTAGGGAAAAGCTTTCTAAAAGATGTGACCCTTGATCTGTGTCTTAAAATAGTAGGGTTTGCCAGAAAAAAAAAATACAGTGAGAGGTAGAAAGAATCGAATTAGAAAAAGCAAGAATTTCTATGTAATTGAGTAATCGGGGAAGGGAAGAGGCCAGCTAGGGAGGCTCTTACAAGTGGAGTACACGCCCCATTTGGTGAGATTTCATACAGAGGAATGAAAAAAGGAAGCAGCTGATCCCCTTGCTGAGTATTTAAAATATTACTACAAAAACAACAACTCCAGGGAGAGTCACAGTGAATTTAATCCCCCTGGGAGGGGCCCATTAAATACCACCTTATATTTATATGAATTCCTTTTTTTTTTGGAGCTGGCAGCACAGAGCTCAGACTAACTTTAAAATGCATCATGCCAGACCTAGAGAGTGTTTTCAGTTGTGAAGGGATAGGGTTCACAGTCCTCCTTTTATTTTTCTGTTTGTGTTTTTCTGTGTCTCCGTGCACATGGGCAAAGCAGTAGAGAGCAGCTCTGGCTAGTGCTGACTTTTATCGGCTCAGGACAATTTACTTGACCCTCCCAGTTCCCTCAGCTCTGCGAGAAGGACAGTGACAGTCCCACCCCACAGAGTTTCCACAATGTGAGCATTAAGCGAGTTAATACGAGTAAAGCACTCCTAACAGCACCTGGCAAACTACAGGAGAGAGGTAAGTGTCCCTGAGTTATTAACATCACTAAAAGTAAAAGGAAATGAAAACGGACAGATGGACAATAGTGCTCTTCTCCCCGACCCCAATCATTCACATAAGCATCCAAAAGTAGGACCAAGTAGCTCCCTAATTCTAACCATGTAATCATCCCCTGTTTCTCCAACATCACTGTAAACCCAAACATGTATTACAGGTGGAGAAAATAGAGCTAATTATAGGTCTCTCAGCTAAAATGACTACGGAAAATCAATAGAGAAGAGCTTATTTTCTGTCCTGATCCTACCTTAGTTATTCCTAAAATTAGAAGCCAGTAGTTTTGGGTTATTGAAAGACACTTCCTCTGTGAGAGGAAACCGGAATGAGACAAGACTGTTTAGGCAGGCTTTATTTAAAACATTTAGCACCTCTTAGAAATGTAAAGTAATCGGGGTGATGCCTAAATATTTAAAAGTCTGAGATGGTTGTCCAGAGTTCACTGAGAGTCGGACAACAACTGGAGACTGTAGAATAAGCAACGTGGTGCCACTTCACACACAGGCTTAAACAAGGGGATGTAGTAATTTGGGGTCAGGAATGCAGGAGTTTATCTTAATTTAGCAGCTGTGGAGCCTGCAGCAGCCAAGTTCTACTGAAGTCTTTTCGGAAAGATCATCTTAGGGCACTGGCGTCTAGACAAAACACCTCCACTACAAGGGTGGGCACGGAGGCTCCCCAATATCAGCACAAATTCCAGAGATAGAACCGAGGCTGCCTCAGATGTTGGTGGCACACCAGTAGAGACAAGAAGAAATCTAGAGGCCAAAGTGTTCCAGGGGCCACCTTAAGGGTACTAAGGACACTTTACAAAGGCATTCAATAGGCATTTAGTATCTTAGATAAAATCATTAAGTGTTTTTTTCCTTATACTTCAAATTTATTGTCAAGTGAATTGTTTCTCCAGCCTACTCCTTTCTCCTCTGTTCTCCAAACACTTCTACATCCTCACCCTGTAGCTGTCAGGACAAATGTCAGATCTCTTCAACCCCTGAGGAGGCCCTTTGAGACCCGGTTGGCTGACCCTCCACTGCTCCCACTGGCCACAGGGCTGACCTACAGGAAACTAGTACAAGCGTTGTCCTTTAAAAGCAAAAAAACTACACTGGTTTCACCTTTACTTGCTGAGAGAATATGAAGAATAAGAGAAAATATTATTATGGTCCCGATAACCATGACCAACAGCCTCTCCACTCCATACTTGCTTTTGTTACGTTTTTAACCTCTTAAGCGTGCTTTGCCACAGGTCTTACAGATACGATTAAAGTGTTTCTGTAACTTCCATGTATTTTTTTCTTAACAACAATGTACCGTGACTTCGACGTGTTTCCAAATACCCCATTACTGTAGAGAGAGGACTACAGGGAAGCATGTTAATGCTTGCAAGTTCAAAACAGGGCAGAAGAGGATGGGAAAGGAAATTGTGCTGTACTCTGCATGCTAAGTTTAATAGTAAAGTACAGTTAGAAGGATAGTCAACTAAACAAAACGAAAAAGTAGTTTATATTTCAGTAACCTTATGGTAGGAATGAACGCAGAACTGAAGGCACAGATATATTTAGTTAAAATACTTGGGCTGTCAAAGATGGAGGAAAACAATTCCCTGCTAATAATACATGACAACATAAAATACCTGCTAAGTAGTACTCATCTCACCGAAATTACAAGTCTCAAGACTTACTGGATTTTGTTTTTTGTTTCTTGTTTAAATCCTCTCTCAAAGATATGTTTATTGATTTTTAGTAGGGGGCAGGGAGAGAGAGAGGGAGAGTGAGAAACATCAGTTAGTTGCCTCCCGTTCACACCCCAAGCAGGGATCAAACCCACAACATTCGGTTAATGGACAAGGCTCTAACCAATGGAGCCATCCAGCCAGGGCTTCCAGCTGGATTTTAGTCTTAACCTAGTTCATGTCATTCAATCATCCAATTAAGCCCTTATAAAACATGTATTGATTATTAGCATTGCATTCGACTCCCTAGAATAAATAAGATAAACAGAACATGCAAACCCTTTTCTACAGAAATGTATACTCTAATGCTTAATTTTGTGTCAACTTTGATAGGCCATAGTACCCCAGGAATTTAATCAAACACTAATCTAAGTGTTGCTGTGAAAGCCTTTTATAGATGTGGTTAATATCTACAGTTAGTTGGCTTTAAGTAAAAAAGATTACCCTCTGTAATGTAAACGGGCTTCAATCACTTATGCCTTAGATGCAAAAACTAAAGTTTCCCAGAAAGAAGGAATTCTGCCTCAAAATTGCAGCACCAATTCCTTCCTATTTTTCTAGCCTGCTCTACAGATTTTGGACTTCCCAAAATATATCCTATTGGTTCTGTCTCTGTAGAGAACCTTGACCGATACACACTCTTATAAGCAAATAGTAAATGGGGAGAATGAAGGCCATGTCCAAGACTGCACAGACACTCAAGATAACTCCAGTAAAATAATATAATTTCTGGAGTGGAGCCAAGTGCAAAAGACAGTAGGAACATAGGAATGCCTATGTTTGACTGTCAAAAATATCTTAGATTTTAAAGAGGATACATAGGAAATTCACTGCAGGAAAAGGAAAAAACACGCACAATTAAGAGGAGATGTTAGAATGCAGAGTGCGTCTGTTGGTGCACACAGTAAAAAGACAGCATCAAGGTCAGAGGACAAAGTGGGCTGCACATGGGGGACTCTGCCCGCTGGGGAGAACGGTACCATCCGGGAGGACAGGGACCAGATCAGCTTATGCTCTCGTGCATTTCAGAGCAGTTCAGTTAATTTTGTTGATTTTATAGATATTTTATGAATGCTATTGGATTACTTTAGATTGTTATTGTAAAGATAATGTAGTTAAAGAGAGAGGTAGAATAATTTCGGCAATGTGGAGGAACACAAGATCAATATACAAAAATCAAATTTTATTTCTGTACATTTACATGAACCATCTGAAAACAAAATGAAGAAAATCCCATTTACACTATTATGGAGTAAAAACAATAAAATACTTAGGAAAAACTTAACACAAGTACAACACTTGCACACTGAAAACTACAAAACACTGCTGAAAGTTAATAAAGAGATCCAAAGTAGTGGGAAGACATCTCACGTCCACAGACCCAAAGACACTATCGTTAAGAAGGCAAGAGTCTCCAAACTGATCTACAGATTCAAAGCAACTTTCATCAAAGTCTCAGTTTGTATGATTTTTTGCAAAAATTGACAATCCTAAAATCCATATGGAAATAGAAACAACACAGAATGTCAAAACAAATAAACACTCAACTTGACCAAAGTTGGAGGACTCACGCTTCAAAGCTTCCTACAAAGCTACAGTAAACAGACAGTGTGGTACCGGCATAAGGAGAAACACACATCCATGGAACAGAACCGAGAATCCAGGTGTAAGCCTCACTTCAAAGGCTACTTGAATTCAACAGGGGTGATGAGAAGACTCAGTGAGGACAGGACAACCTCCAACAAATATGCTGGACAACTGACTACGTACATTCAAAAGACTTTGGACTTCTACCCTACAACTTAAAGAAAAATTAACACCAAATAGATCATAGGCCTAAATGTAAAAGCTGTAACCATAAAACTCCTGCAACAGGACATACAAATAAATGCTTATGAGCTTAGGTGATGCAATGGTTTCTGAGATATGACACCAAAACTGAAGTGACAAAAGAAACAATAGGTAAATTGCACTTCATGAAAATTGAAAACCTTTATGTCTCATAGAACACCATTAAGAAAATGAAACGACAACCCACAGAATGGCAGAAAATATTTTCAAGTCATAGATCTTACAAGGGATTTGTATTACAGAATATACATGGAAGTTACAATTCAACAACGAAGACAAATAGCTCAATTTAAAAGTTGGCAAAGAATTTGAATGGAAGACATACAAATGGTCATTAAGCACATGAAAGATGCTTAATAGCATCACTAGCCCTCAGAGAGATGCAAATCAAAACCAAAGTCAGATAATAACACGTGTCGGTGAGAATGTGAAGAAAATTAATGCCCTCATATACTGCTGTTGGAAACATAAAATGGTGCGGTCACTTTGGAAAACAATCTGGCAATTTCTCAGAATGCCAAACATAGATTAATCATGACTCAGCAGTTCTACTCCTAGTATATGCCCAAGAGAGCTGAAATTATACGCCCATACAAACACACACAAGTGTTCATAGCAGTATCACTCATAAGAGTTTAAAAAAAAAAAAACCCTCAATGTCCACCAACCAATGAACAAAATCGGTGTAGCCATACAATGGAATACCACAAAAGTGCTTGCTGATACATGCTACAACACAGGTGAACCTTGAAAAGAGATGCTTAGTAAATGAAGCCAGTCGTAAGAGATCACATATTATATGATTTTCTTTCTGTGAAACATCCAGAATAGACCAATCTACAGAGACAGAAAGTAGCATAGTGGTTGCCTGGGGTGGGGGTAGGGAGCAGTAATCGGGGTGACTGACGATGAATGGTTAAGGAGTTCCTTTTGAAGGTGTGGAATATGTCCTAACCATAGATTGTGGTGACACTCTGAATATACTAAAAACCACTGAACCACTTGAAATGTGAGAATGTTAGGGTATGTGAAATATATCTCAATAAAGCTGTAAAAGGGGAGGGGCAGGAAGCAATTAGATAATCAATGTGGATTAATAGAGAACATTTTAAAAATAGTGAAGATGTGTTAAAGGTAAGGTCGTACTAGAAAAGCAGAGAAAAAAAGGAAAGTAAAAAAGAGAAAAGTGTGGGAGATTGATTCAACGAGAGTCTCTTGTGGCTGCTCTCCGGCGCTCAACCCCTCAGGGATAAACAGACAGCCCAGCCTCCCAGGAATTTGATTTGAGCACTTACACCAGAACTGAAGCCATCTGGAGTTGAATTATGTGAATGTCAGCATCCCAGGGATCCTTATAACTTTGCTCCCCAGAGCTACCCTGGATCCTGGTTGTTCAACTCTCCTTCAATTCTGTTTCCCGTTATTAGAATTCCAATAAATTCCCCCAAAGCTTAGGTTATCCCAAGTCAATCTGTTGGGAGACTGATCTTTTTTTTAAAAAGATATTCAGAGGAGGTTGGAGGATAGATATAAAATATAAGGCAAAGTGCAATATATAAGTTAATTTCCTTTGAAGAACTGATATTATAAAGATTCCTTCAGGGATTCACTTAATGATACTGATGGATTACTATAACAACGTGTTCTAGCTTTACTAGGCAGAAACCAAGGCATAGTGTTCACTATGCATTTAAGCAAACCATATAGGCAGATATAAATATTGTTTTATCTAGCGCTTCGGGGGGGGGGTATGTCCTGTTACTAGGATACTGCTCGTTAAGTCTTACACACTTAAACAGTGTTTCTTAAATTTTAATAATGGATGGATGGGCCCTTTTGATACTGTAACAAGGAATCCTGGAAAATAATTCTACAAACCTCAAATTGAGAAATCCTGTGTCATAATTTTAGCTTGATGATGGTTGCTGGTACCGATCTGACTGTAAGCACAAAAGTACATGTGACTGGAAACAATCCAGTGCCGATGACAGGGCAACTGGATAAACACCATGTAAAACCCATGCAATGGAGTACTACTCGGCAACGGAGAGAGACGAGCTACTGAGCCACGCTACAGTGTCTGGCGAACCTTGAAAACGTTGAGTGAAAGAAGCCGGATGCAAAATAACACATATGGTTTGACTCCTTGTATATAGAATGTCTAGAAAAGGCAAACTTATAGAGCCCGGCAGCAGATCAGAGGTTGCCGAGGGCTAGGGCTGGGATAAGGCATTAACTGCACAAAAATATAAGGGAACAACTTTGGGGCGATGGAAATGTGTTAAACCTAGACTGCAGCGACAGCTACACAACTCTATAAATTTACAAAAGTCATAGAAGCATACACTTATAATGGGTGGGTTTTTACGGTAATTATACCCAAATAAAGTTGTTTTTCAAAAAGTAAATGTGAGGCAACAATCTGTTAGGAGGTCTTCCACATATAATCCAAAACACGCCATTTTAAGATCACAGAGAAAACTTTTAAAGTATTCACATTAAAATTTCCATAGAATTTTTGGGCCTCAGAAAATGCTCTCAAAAATCTCTATATGGTTATTAAGAAAAAATTACCCCAATGGTACAAGATAGTCTTAGCAAAGTTTTCTGGGGACCTAAACATTTTTATCCCTTTCACATGTATATGAGAAGACAAAACAAACAAAAAATCAGAAATGTCACATATTTAGCTGACGGTCTTTCTAGAATGCCTTATACAAAGTCCCATGCTTTTGTTATATTTTAATTTATATGCACTTACTATTATTTTAAATGTAAAAATACATGTTTTTCAAAGTAACATAGTTCTATTACCTTTGTACAAACTTAAAAAAAAAATCTATCAGCTGCTCTTTCTCTTCTAGTATAAACTCTAGATCCCTCTCTAGGTTATAATATTAATGTAAAACTCATTTTTTTCAGGTTGTTGTTTGCCTTATTTTACTTTGGTTTCTTTTTTCTGCATGTGGAAGTTATCACTTTTGACACAGTTGAATCTGTCAGTCTTCCCAATTTTTCCCCTATGGTTCCAGGGCTCAAAGTTAACATTCCTCCGTGCACCTGAGTGATTCTCGTCTTTTAAAACACAATGCACTAAGCACACTGTGTTGATGACTCAGGCTGATCTCCACAAACACTAAGAATTACAGTTTGCTGCACTATAGTTCCAACACAGCAAAAGGTCTTACTGAGGTGTGTGGGAGTGTCTCCCCAGGCTGCCTGTGGCTGAAGTCCTTCCTGCCTTGTCATCCTGTTTGCTGTTACTCCTCTCTTCTGTCTGTGGGTCTGCTTCTACAGCAAGCACCCTTTCCCATGTACTCACTCCACTGTTCAATGAGTTAGGAAGCAGACTTACTGCACTTGGTGGTTTAGAGCTGTGTATAAATCAGAGCTGGCATTGGAAGAGTAGAAGAGTTTTGAGTAGAGCTTTTAAACTCCCTGATATGAAAATTGCATGAGCTCTGGTGCATCTACTTGGCTTTTTCAAAAGGTGCTGGTCCTTTACCAAGACAGTTAGACCACCTACTATTCTGGAGTTGGGACTTCTCTTTGCTCAGCTCTCATCAACTAATGAGAATAACAGCAGAGTTATCAAACAATCGGCATATGCAGCTACTACCCTCTCCTGTGCCAGACTTTGATAAATGATCATAATACGTTGTTGTATAAGTGAACATAGCATGCTTTAGAATTCTTTTTAAAATTGAGATACAACTGACATATACTAGTTTCAGGTGTAAAACTATTTGGTACTTGTATACATTGCAAATGATCACCACAGTAAGTCTAGTTAAATCTATCACTACATAGTTACAATTTCTTTTTCTTGTGTTGAAAACTTTTAAGATCTACTCTCTTAGCAACTTTGAAATATATGATACAGTATCAGAATTCTTTTGATAACCATTTAGTAAGGCACTAACAATATCACTTAAGGTAAAACCCAGAACCAGGGGCAAAAGCAGGGACCCTCAGATCCTCAAGCAGTGTATGACTGTACGTGTAACTATATTACTCTGTCAAGAATAAATACTTTTAAAAGCTTACCAGGGTATATTAGCCAAATGATCATGGAAGCGCCATGCACTTCCTGCCTAACCTAAGCTGGAGCAAACAAAATCTACTTTTTCAATCTTTTTGCTTTCTATCCTCAACGTCTGGTTTCTGGCTCATGGTCTCTGAGACACTGCTTCAGTACCTGCCATCACATCCACATTCCAACTAATAGAAAAGGGAAAGAGTGGACAGCACAAGCCTTCTAAGGACACAGCACAGAAGTTCCCACATCATTTCTATTCACATCACAATGGTCAGAACATAGTCACATGACATAGCTGCAAGGGAACACGTGCAATTGTCTTTAGAAGGTGTGTATCCCGCTAAAACATGGCAAGTTGTATTACTAAAGAAGAAAGGAATATAAGTGTTGATGAGCAAAAAACCATGGCAATTTTAGCCACAAATGATTAATACAAAATTCAGGGTAGGAGTTATCTCCCGTGGGAGGGAAGGGAATACATTCCAGGGGCTTTAGGCATTTTAATAACATTCATTTCTTAAGCCAGATAATTACAACATGGGGTTTCATTTTTCATTGTTCTTCCTTTAAATGTGTATATATAAAAATATTCATTATATACATTTCATCATTATAAAAAACAGTTGTTGAAGGTATTGGTGCATGGCATTTATTATACTACTCTCAACTTCTGAGTACATGTGATAAATTCTAGAATGTTCACATACACACACTTTATATACATTTACACACTTTCATCTGAATGCCCTCCCAGACTCACAATACTTTTTTTTTCATTGAAGTAACACTGGTTAATAACACCATATAAGTTTGAGGTGCATAATAATTCAGCATCTACATACACTATAGCATGCCTACCACCCAAAGTCTAGTTTCCACCCATCGCTATATAACTGACCCCCTGACCCAGTTTGCCCTCCCCCACCCTCTTCTCCTCTGGTGACCAATCACCTGTGTGTATATCTATGCATTTGTTTTTGTTCATTTGTTTCTTTTTTGTTTTACATTCTACATGAGTGAAATCATATGGTTTTTGTCCTTTCCTGTCTGACTTATCTCACTGAGCATAATACCTTCAAGGTCCATCCATGTTGTTGCAAATGACAGGATTTCATCTTTTTTGTGGCTCATTGGTATCCTATCACACAACACTTATTGAAAACCTACTTTGTAAAAAGTATGGTCCTAAATGTTGTGCCACATACATAAATACCCCATGTATGGGAGAAAAAAAGGCCTATGTTATCCTTAAAATGTTTACAATCTGGTTGTGAGCTCAAGACTAAAATAATACTTTATACAACGGAATGACCAAATGAGAAATATGGACAAAATCCAGAGGAAGGAGAGATCAGTGTGGTGAAGAATGAGGTAGCCATGACCCTTGGAAATAAGCAAATGTGACAAAAATAGTAAAAGTGGTTAACAAAAATCATAACAAACATGCAAACTAATTTTAAGCAATTAGATTTGTGCAGGCCTCTTCATATGGCTATGATTTTGCTTCAAAGTTTAGAAACAAGTTAAATGCAGTTTAAGGGAACAGAAAATAAACTATCAGTCTACTTTTGCAGGTTAAAATCGACTTTGCCACCTTACAACCCAATCTGGCATAGCTTTAGGGAAGACTCCGGGCAGGCGTGCTCAGCCACTCTGAAGGGGCAGAGAAGCCCGTGCAGCGTCAGCCGTCACGTGCTTTGGTTTGGATCTCCAGTCCCCCATCTGCACGTACAACCGCAATGCATATTTTTATTACAAATAGCGAGACTCTTCCAACCAATCTGAAGCAAAAGAACCAAGTGGTGAGGCTCCCTTAGCATTCCTTCTGCCAAAAGCTATGTCTGAATTTAAACTTACTTGTTTTTCTCTTTAAAAAAATATATAAAAAACAATATCTAACAATGGTAAACATGAATATTACAAAAAGCTTAACTAAAATAATATCAATATACATTTATCAGTTCTTATCTGTTGCTTTGAGCCTTGACATGTCATTTCAATGATTCTGATTGAATGATAATTTTTGGTTACTTCAGTTGTATAATACCTATGTAATATAAATCTTTTAAATATTTTAGTAACACATCTAGTTTAAAACTCAGTATGACTTCAGTTTTAATTTAGGGAAATGTCCCATATTGGAACAGTGACTAAAGTGCCCAATGAAGCGTCTGCTTTAGCTGGCAGAATTACATTTTAAAACCATGAGAAAAAAAATACATGAGATATTCAAGGAAAATGCTCCCATTCAAGATCACACTATGTTTTGAATGAATCCAGAATGCGTAATCTTCCTTTTTTATTGTTTATTCTATTAGTTATCCCAACTGTTTTCCCCTTTGCCCCCCTCCACTCAGCTCACCCCTCCCTCCCTCAGTCAATCCCCACTCCATTGTCCATGCCCATGGGTTATTCATACATGTTCTTTGACTAGTTCCTTCCCTTTCTTTCCACCATTCCCCCCTTCACCCTCCCCTCTGGCACCTGTCAGTCTGTTCCATGTTTCTATGTCTCTAGTTTTATTTTGCTCATTAGTTTATTTTGCTCATTAGATTCCAATTATAGAAAGAAACTGAGGAAGATACAAATAAATGGAAGCACATACTGTGTTCATGATTAGGAAGAATTAACATCATTAAAATGTCCATACTACCCAAAGCAATCTATACATCCAACACAATTCCTATTAAAATACCAATGGCATATTTCACTGATCTAGAACAAATATTTCAAAAATTCACATGGAACCAAAAAGACCCCGAATGGCCTCAGCAATCCTGAGAAAGAACAAAGTAGGAGGGATCACAATACCTGATATCAAACTATACTACGAGGCCACTGTAATCAAAACAGTCTGGTACTGGCATAAGAACAGACACACAGATCAATGGAACAGAACAGAGAGCCCAGAAATAAACCCAAGTCTCTATGGTCAATAAATATATGACAAAGGGGGCACAAGCAAACAAAGGAGTAAAAACAGTCTCTTCAATAAATGGCTGGGAGAACTGGACTGATACACGCATAAAAGTGAACCTAGACCACCAACTTACACCATATACCAGAATAAACTCAAAATGGATAAAAGACTTAAATATACGTCGTAATACCATAAAGTCCTAGCAGCAAACAGGCAGAAAATTTCAGATATCTCATGTAGGAATATTTTGCTGATAAATCTCCCAGGGCAAGGGAAATAAAGGAAAAAATGAACAAATGGGACTACATCAAATCAAAAAGTTTCTGTACGGGTAAAGAAACCATCATCAAAATCAAAACAGAACCATCTGTATAGGAGAACATTTTGCAATGACACATCAGACAAGGGTTTGATCTCCAAAATGTATAAAGAACGCATACCACTCAACACCCCAAAGACAAACAACCCAATTAAAAAAATGAGCAAAGGACCTGAATAGACATTTCTCCAAGGAGGACATACAGATGGCCCATAGACATATGGAAAAGTGTTCAACATCACTAGCCATCAGGGAGATGTACAATGAGATATCAGAATGCATAATCATCTTATACAACAGAAGTGGCATGTATTGAGCTGATAGTATTAGATTAGATTCTGTAACTGTGAAACCAAGCTCTTAACAGGTGTAGGTCTCCAATAGGTTTCCACATTTCTGAATGAATTAAGACTTCCAATAAGCTTCCTTTCCAGCACAGGAAATCCTGTTGGAGTCTCCCCTGCAAGTATGCGTCATGCTCACAGCTTTTCATGTTGCAGCCCTAGCTGTATTTCACAGGAAGTTCTTCCCTTATTCCAGTAGTTTGTAGGATAAACTTTGGCTGGCTCAGCATATGTTGAGCTCTGCTTTCTTATCACAGTGAAGCAGCTGTACTGAGGATGAGACACAACCATCTCTCAGGCTCAGACCTTCTTTTTCTCAGTGTTTGAAATACATTCAGCTTCAGGTAGGAGGCCTTCTGTGCCCTATTGTTCCCTGATTTCTATATTAATATCTAGAAATACCTTTGAAAAATATCAAGGGAAAACAATCTATTTCCCCCCACCCCCAAATCCAAATGCTACCAAAACGAAATCCCCAGAAAGATTTGTATGATTAACTGTGTTCCCAAACTGAATTCCTGGCTCAGAGAAAAGAAAACCCCAAAACATGAAAATGCAATTAAGTGAAGTCTAATGCAGAAATGTTTGACTAAATGGAGAAGCACCATCATTTCAATAAGCCTGTGGGAAATCATGCTATTTTAAGACATCTGAAAGAGCGGGCAAGGTAAATTGGGGTTATTAGCAAAGGAATCCTTGAGAGTATGTTCAAGGGTTACTACCTAAATAGAAGGCTCACTAAATTCCTTCTGATTTTTTTCACCTCCTCCCAAAGACGGTGCATGGATTTCACTGATGAGAGTGAAACCATCCCTTCGTTCCAAATAACCAAGCCATAGATCATACAGCAATAGTAAATGTGAGACCACAGTTTCCATGTCCAAACATTATTCTCCCAGATACTGCTCCAGTGCCCTTGGTTCTCATTACTAGTATCCCCCCTAAATCTGGCTGCTCATATTGTCTAACTCCGGAGGACAACAAAAGGGCTCCGTAATAAACCCAACCCAAAGTAACCTCACAGGATGATCTGATCATAAATTTCTAATGGCAGGTAGTGGTGGGTCATCAGCCACTGGCCTGTAAAAGGTTTATCTTCACCTTAAGTAAGCCCTGTCCATTGTTTCTGTGCATCTAGGTTAACACCCCTTTGAAAGGCCTCTTTTCAGACCCCTCCTTCAAAGGCGTGACCACCCTCAAGAAAGCCCAGAATCTTGTTAACTGTCCTGTAGTCCAATCCCTGTGCTGTGACTCACACTCTAATATAATCTTCCCTCATTTCAAATGCATAAAAATCCGTCTCTAATTTCAAATGTATGAAAGAGACTGAAACTGTCAGTCTCAGGAGCATTTGAGGTCTTGCTTCCTTCCCAGCAACTGTCATCAGTTTTGGCTCAAATAAACTCTTACAAAAATTCTCTACAGGTTTGGGTGTTTCTTACCTCGACAGACTTACCTAGTACGTGTAAAGTTTGAAATAAAACTTGAGCCAATACTGGAAATTTGGAAATTTTCATATAAACATCTCTATTTACTGATGTATTTAGTTCAAGGCAGTAACTAGCTGAAGCTTAACAGTGGATTCAGTCCACCTGGACAGGACACTTAGACATTCTCCAGTTTGGTGCAAGCCTTTCCTTTCTCTACCGTCTCTCACACAGTAGGTTTTATGCATGGGTATTACCTGCCTGTTTCTCTTAGGCATTTATGTGCCTTTGAGACTGCAGAGGAAAGGGGAACACAGAAAAAGAACCAGAAGCGTGTTGCCCTGAGTTGATCAATTACTGGTATTGCAAGAAATCCCATCTCTTGTAAATCACAAAACTTTCAACGTCATGCGTCTCCTAGAGCACGAAATACCTCTACCTAGATAGACATTGTGCTCTTACCAGAGAATTCAACTCGAATACTCTGCAATGTGTTTCCTATACTAAATTTGTAATGTCATCACCTATTGTTTACAACAATTTATTGAGCACTTACTAAGTTCTGGGCACTAGGCTAAGTACATGGGCACCAAATCATTTAACCTGTACAGTAACTATAAGGCATATGATGAGAAAACAGGTCAGGACTGCCACGGTCTCACAGTAAGTATGTTTATGTTTGGCAGAGCTGGCAGAACAAGCTGTTTCCAGAGCCCATGGTCTTAACCATTATACTACACTTAGCTTACTTAAAAAAAAAAACAAAAAAACCTCCCCAAAACTAGACCCAGTGAAGAACAGACTTGAAGAAGTTTGGCAGAAGGCAATGTCTTATCTTATCAAAGAATAAAGAAAGGCATTCATCAACCTACAGCTGCACAGTCAGAATTCACCCACAGAGCGGAC
The DNA here is from genome assembly GCF_022682495.2 of Desmodus rotundus. NCBI lineage: Eukaryota > Metazoa > Chordata > Mammalia > Chiroptera > Phyllostomidae > Desmodus > Desmodus rotundus. The sequence goes on from NC_071389.1 coordinate 142,954,487, forward strand.
TAATCTGAGACTCCACACAAACCCTGAATTCCCCATGAAGCAAGCAAAGGGCCAAAGACTTTCCAGTGCTAGTATTTTTCAACAGTAACCAAGTTAATAACGCCAACTTCTGCGTTAATGTAAGCACTTTAGGTATAACATGAAGTACTTCACAGACATTGTAGGATATGTAACCTCATTTTACCAAGAGAAAAACAAAGTTCTGTCTAGGTTAGAGGACCCGTTTGAGACCTTACAGCTTATGACAGGGTGAACGGGGAAAGTGGAGCTCCTAGTCAGGTCTTCGGCGGCCGCGTCTAGATCCACAGTAGTAACTCTGGCATGAAAGGGGTAGGACAGCGCTGGCCAGTGCAATCTAAATGCGGTTGCGTGTTTGAGGAACTGAATTTTTAAGTATGCTTATTTTAAAATAATTTTTATTTAAGTTTAAATAGATAACTATGAAGAGAGAGTGTCAGATCCCACAAGTTAGGGGTTCGGTCCTACAAGCCTGCCCCATTGCAAAATCCAGTTTGCACACTGCAAATCCAGGGTTCACCTGGGCTTCTGAACAACTGGGTGTAAATTGGAGGACCCCGTGACAACCATGACATTTAAATAGGTAGTGACTAGTCCCTACTGGTAGTATTGTGATTTATAATAAGAACATATTTTGCTCTTTGCCCATAGTTTCTTGGCACAGAGCTTCTAAAACCCTTGGAATTCTGAAGTGATAAGAGCAATAAGGGTGAAAGGAGTGTCTTTTGTTATTCAAAGCAAGTCCCTTTCAACCACACCTGGGATTGTGTTCACAGGTGACTTTAGGGACTGGTTATCAGGGAACCAACCCTATGATTAAACGGTTGGTACTTGCAACCCCACCCCACACCTCCCAGAGCAGAGAGGGGCTGGAGGTTTAATTAATCACCAATGGCCAATGATCTAATCAATTGCACCTAGGTAATGAAGCCTCCATGAAAACCCAAAAGGAAAGGGTTAGGAGAGATTGCAGGCGGGAGAACACACGGAGGGGCTGGGAGGGTGGCGCACCTGCAGGGTGCACGGAGCTCCTTGCCCCTTTCCCCATACACTGCCCCGTCTGGCGTTCCTGAATTGTATCATTTTCATAACAAACTGGTAATCTAGTCAGTAAACTGTTTTCCTGACAGCCGTTCTAGGAAATGATTGAACCTGAGGTAAGTGTTGTGGGAACTTCCAATTTCTACTGGTTGACTGGAAGCCCGAAGACCCCCCAAGACATGCACCTGGCATGTGAAGGGGGACCAACTTCGGGGACTGAGTCCTTAACCTGGGGCAAGTCACTCAGGCAACTTCCTTGGCCTCTGCAGTTTTCTCTTCTGCAGAATGAAGGGGTTGGCCCATTAATTCCTAGTCAGGTTAGCTGTCAAATATGTCATGGGCTCTCAATAAACCTTCTGTTTAATAAGTGTAGCTGAGCACAGCTTACAATAATGAAATCGGTTCTGGAACCGTATTTTATTCTTTTCACTGAAACCTTTGCCACCTTGCAGAGTTATTAGTACAGAAAAGTACATTTTGATCTTATCTCAGCCGGAAATCCTCCCCTGCTGCTCACCACACATATATTGGGTTGGCCAAAAATGTTTGATTTCTTCCATATGATGGCTCTAGTAGTGCTGCGTCGTCTTGAATTTCATTCGAAACAATTTTGTTAGATTGTATTTCAACAGCTGTCATATCAGTGTGCATTTCAAAAAGTCTTATCAAAATCGGTAAATTTTTGTGCAGCCATTTTAATATTGAGGATGGAAGAAGATACACAACATTTTTGGCATATGAAGCTTTATTATTTCAAGAAAGGTAAAAATGCAACTGAAATGCAAAAAGGATTTTTACAGTGTATGGAGAAGGCGCTGTGACTGATTGAACGTGCCAAAAGTGGTTTGCGAAGTTTCTTGGTACTATTGACATTGTGGCCCAGTAATTCTTTGCCGTGGGGCTGTTTCATGCATTGGAAGATGTTTGGCAGCACCCCTGGCTTCTACCCACTAGGAGCCAATAGCAGGAGACAGGCAACATACTCAGAGCATCCTCAAAAACGCTGTGGGTGAAAATGGAAAATGTGTCTTTTATTTGACAGAAAAAACTAAACGGACTTTTTGGCCAACCCAATAATTTATAATCCCTACATCTGCCAAGCCTGGTTTTCTTATGATAATGGACCCAGCACTGTTCTTAAATCTTCAGTCTCCTTATTCATTCATTTCAACTTGAAATAAAAGCCTCCTCCCTTTAAGCTCCAAAATGACACCCTGTTTCTAGTTGACATATACAACATGTATTTTCCAATAAACTAAACAATGCCTGATTGGGGAGTGGGCAGGGAAAGCAGCATAACACAGTCAAAATAACTGTAGCAACAAAAGAGTGGATTCACTTAGCAATAGCTTGGATATATGGCACAGAGTTCAAAGATCATAGTTTTGTACTTGGGTTTACTATGTTGCTCTTCTTCCAAATGCCTACATAACCAAACAGCCCGGCTCAATCTCAGATGATATGCAATCAAGGAAAATAATGGGCCATGGCAAACAACTTCAAAGCCTCGCCACCACTTAGGTTAATAATATATAATTGCTACAATTTCTTTTAGCACAGTACTTTTAATTAAATGCGCTAAAGTCTCTGCCTACCAACTTATTTTCAACCACGGGCAGCCATTTTGCACCCTGGATGAGGCATCTGGAGTGTGCTTTTTTCCAAAAAGTACTCCTCTGCTCAATCGCGTGTCCTACAGTATCAGCTTAGAGCAGATACGCGCCCCTTTCTAAGCCCACTTTCCGAGACAGGACTCGAAGACTGAGTGAGCTGCGCCTTTACAGGGCCACACAGAGCACTCGCCATGGTCTCGTGAGTCAGGGGCTACAGACTTTCCAGACTGTGTCCCCATGGAATGAAGAGAAAACCAAACAACCAAAAAAACAAATGGCCACAAGAAGCAAAAGAACATGGAAAAGAACATGGAGAAACAGCAATTTTATTTTATTAATATGTGTACACAGAATATACAAAATACACCAAAAATGAAAAAAACTTTTCATTCCTAATACTAAAAAGAGAAGAGTGATAGGTGAACATTTTGATTCAATATTATCATGACTTAAAGGCATTTGTCTAGAATATTTTTCAATAATTTTCATAATAAAATTGGCAACAATAATTCAGTACAAATAGTGAGTCAGTTTGCACTTCTTATGACTTCATTATTTTTAGGAGCTGTTTCTCACTAGCCCTATTTAAGATTACACTTCAGTATTTTGAAATATGGCAGTGGCCACCAGATAAACTAAAACCCAAACATTTGAAAATGGTTGACCCTGTATTTCAAGACTGGAGGTGGGGGAAGGGATGGCTGCTTGTCATTATAAACTTTTTTGTTCTATTTTATTTTTTAATTATGTGCATGTGCTACTTTGATAACAATTTTTCTAAATGTTACAAGACTGAATTTGGGGACAGAGCCTCTACAACAGAATATCTGGAATAATTTTCCCCCCCTACAAACTTCATAGCTATACCATACTTTTTAGGAGGAGGGGACAGAGATTTACCCCCTTTGCCAATTTTTTCCTTAATATACTAACACGCTTCAAATGCTAACCCATCAACAGTACCTCCCCATCAACAATATGTGAAGAAATTTACTAGGTGTTATACTCACTAGAACAAGGGTGATCCCAGCCAACTATAAGCCCTTCCACTGAGTAAGAGAAATTCGGGCCGGACACAGAAGGGGTTCAGAGGAGGGAGTGTCCCCTGTGACAGGGTAAAAAATAACCTCAACAGAAATGAGTGACCTGCGGACCATGTGGTGTGAGATAGTGAGATGAACAGTGTGAGGTCAAGTGATCGGGTAGGTCCCTATCTGGGAGCCGAGAGACAAGAAAACTAGAACAGGTGGGGACAGTGAGAGAGGAGGTATTGGTCATTAGAGAACTTTTCTCTGATAATGACTCGGGTGTGGAGGTGCAGGTCAGGGGACTTGGGCATTGAGGACATCCAGGAGAGAGGTGTCGAAGGCCGCTGTAAGTGGAGGAGTGACCCAGAGCCAAGTACGTGAGAGTCACAGGAACGAGAGAGGGTGTTATGTGTGAATCTTCAGGGAAAGCAGCATAACACAGTCAAAATAACTGTAGCAACAAAAGAGTGGATTCACTTAGTCCCTCTGTCACTCCCTCCCTCTGTCACTCCCTCCCTCACTCCTTCGTTCCTTCCACAAACGTGTGTGAACTCTGAGCACCCACTCTGCACCTGGCTCTTCCCTGGGAGCTGGGGTCACAGGGTGAGGAGGCCGCAGGATGGGTGCTGTTCCCGTGCACACAAGGTGACAAAGGGCTTACAAGGCAGAAGGAACAGCATGCAGGAGGCCTCCAGGGCCACAGAAAGCTAAGTTTAAGAAAAGAAGGAGCCATGGGCAGAGAAGAGGGATCCGCCCTGTACCCCCATGGATACTCTCCACTCACGGCCCATCCCCGCTCCGGGTGCAAGCGTGGTTCCGAGCAGAACTGTGCCCAGTGCTCACCAGGATCTGTTGTGGCCCAGCTGGGTATGAGCAGCACAGGGGGCTCTGTGGCAGTCTGGGGTACCAAGGCCGGGCTTCGTCCTGCCAGGAGCTGTCCTTTCAGCCAAATGTGAGACCCTGCAGAATTACACGGCAGCATTGCCTACTGATGTGGGAATAGTCTTGTCCTCCCTGGTAAAAATGGAGACAAGTGCTGTGTGCCTGGATAGTTGGTATGCTGCCAATTCTCTTGAGCAGAATTTTCAGTCAGCAATAAAGGCTTCATGCCATTAAGAGCTCAGCACTAGTTCTAGTAAAATGTAAAGCTCCCATCAAGTTTTACCCTGTGGTGGAAGAAGATGAAAGCCCAGAAGTGCCTGGTACCCTGGACATGTTAGCCCTGTGATTCGATCCATCTTGTGCTTTGAAGCAAACCAACCTGAAAAAGAAAAATCTCCATGTTCTGAACAAGATGAGCTGATGTTTGCCACCACGAGAAAGAGCCAGTCCCATAAACAGAAACTAAATTCATAAAGACATAAGTGAAAAAAGCTACAATAAATGCAACACTATTAAGGGCTACAGAAAAAACACCTCAGTATCTCCATAACAGAATCCTAGAGTCTCTCTGCAAAGTCAGATCAAGACTAGGGGAGCACGTGTGAAAGGCTGAAGACCTGGCAGCTGCCTGCCGAGGAGAGGACAGGTGATAAGTTGGAACTGAGAGAGGGAGAGCATGCCAACGATCAGGCACAAGGGGCCAGGAGGAAACACACAGCTGTCACAAAGTTAAGCGTGCATTTCAACAGCCAGAACAGAGGAAAAATCAATTCTACACCAACATTTCTAAAAGAGAAGACACAAAGCAGACCTGACAGGTCATCTTAAAAGCCTTCAGACTGGGCAAGCCTCCATTGAAAATGCACTTCGAAATCGTCGAGATTCAGGCTGGAGCCGCAGGGACAGGGCCCTCCACGGGCTGCAGGGGTGTGTCCTGGACAGCGGGACCCTGCACCCCAGTTTGGGGGTTATTTCAGGGGGCCCTCGATTTCCCAGGGATTAATTCTGGCAGAGAGCGTGTGTGTCTGTATTATCTAAACTAGTGTCTCCTGAATCCGAGGTCTCCACACTTGGAAGTTGTACATATTAGATAAGAAGTGAGTCCTGGGTGGGTGTCTGTGTGTCTTGGAAATAATCCTTGCTGGAAGGTGGCCGGGCTGTCTGAGGGATGATTCTGGGACTCCGTGTCTCAAGGAGTGAATTCTGCAGGCGGTGGGAAGTGTTTTAGAGCATGAATGCTAGAGTAACCCCAGGTTTAGAGTTGAATCTGAATGAGAGACCCAGTGTGCCTCCCTAGAACAGCCCATCTTTCAAAATGAGAAGAGGGTCCTGCTTGGAGAGACTGGCAAAGAGAAGCTACCTCGATACTACAAGAACACCGGTCTGGGTTTCAAGACACCCAAGGAGGCCACTGAGAGCACCTAGATTGACAAAAAATGCCCTTTTACCGGCAATGTCTCCACCCGAGGCACATCTTTTCTGGTGTGGTGACCAAGAGGAAGATGCAGAGGGGCCTTGTCATCTCCCGAGGCTACCTCCACTAAGTTCAAAGTACAACTGCTTCGAGAAGTGCCGCAAGACCACGTCAGTGTACCTGCCCCCTGCCTCAGAGATGTCCAGATCTGCGACATTGTCACGGTGGGTGAGTGCCGGCTCCAGAGCAACACGGTGTGCTTGCTCCAACTACTCGAGGTCACCAAGGCTGCTGGCACCAAGAAGCAATTCCAGAAGGTCTGGGACCAGATACCTGCCCATTCCCTCAAACAAAATAAAGTTGTTTTCTCAATAAAAAAAAAAAAAAATCTTCGAGAAAGGGAAACAAAATGACTGAACTTTGTCAAGAAGTAATAGAACTTCTCATGCTATTATCAGACCGTGACTTGCAGTGAGGGGGGAATGTTCCACAGCAGCTGACAAGATGGACCGTGAGGATAAAGAGCTGGAAACATTAAAAGCCATTCAAAGACCTTGAAGAAACGCTGAAAAAAGGCATCTCTTCTTCTCAAAGCAGACTCTGTTCCTTGAACTAAAAGCTCACAATCACTGGGCGAGGGCATGGAAGGCTGAACAAAACCTTCTCATCTTAAGACAGGAGGCTGTAGACCTGAGACGACTCAGCAGTGATGAAACTCGCGCTCCTAGAAGGGGATCCTCGCGCACCTGAGGATCCAGGTGGCCCACCTGCTCCCATGCCTGGGCATCGACTGCTGCTCCTTTGAGACAGGAGGGCCTCACGCCTTTCCCCTCAGAGTCTCTCCTTGGATGCCAAGCCTTTCTCTTCCCCTCCATTGTTAACTTCGACATTTCCAATGGACCCAAATGGTGCACATATGGCAAGAGGGTTTCCTTTTGCTGTCTCTCCTCCAAAAAGCATGATGGATAACCCCTGACTGCCACCTCCACCATGGGCTGGCTTCCCATCAAGGTGTTCTTGTCCTTAACCCCCCTTATGGGCTGGGTTTTTCCCTGGATACCCCCATGCAGAAAATGGAAGTGAGCCACATTTTGGGGGGGCCACTGGGCCTTCACATTGACCCCAGTAATTAAAATCCTGACACACGGAAAGGGCCTGATATCATTTGTCATTTTACTTTCTCTTTTGAAGTATTTTTGAATTACTTGTATTTAGTAAAAAAAAAACCCCTCCTTTACATAAGTGTTTTCCCCTTTTGTTCAAAATGCAACTTGGTGTAAATTTTAGATAGATTTTAGTGAGAGGAAATAGTTGAAATTACTCTCATTATATCATACATTCTAGAAAATACAAGCAGCAAATCTGAACCTGACGAGCCAGACACTGTTCGCTCAACACCATGTCTCCACGAGCAGCTCGGCTACCAGGCGCATCCGAAACAGCAGATGCGTTTCTCGCTGCCTATGGCTCCACCCAGAGCACCCCCAGGAGAAAAGTGAACGGCCCCTGGGGGCCCCCATAAACCTTAGTTGGTTTAAAAATCTACTCAAATAATGTGGGAGTCAAAACAAACAATAATATTCAACTATTGCATATAAAAATCTTAGCCTTAAAACACTAAGGCTCTCTATAATTCTTCATGTATGTATTCAAAAGCATCTTTCTCTACAGGAAATGTCCAGATAGAGTTGTGTTTTGCTGGATGCTGAGCAAGCCCTGGGTAGGGCTGTCAGCATGAAGACATATTCTGGTACAAGAGGCATTTTTACAAGTTCAGCAATTTTGTATATGCAGAATGCCATAGACTTTTAGTCAGAATATTTATTTATTTATTTATAAAAACCTTTCACCCTGACTGGTGTGTCTGCAGGTTCGGTTTCTTGTCAGGGCACATGCCTTGGTTGTGGGTTCGAGTCTGGATTGGTGCACGTTCAAGAGGCAACCAATTGATGTTTCTCTCCCTCTCTTCCTCCCTCCCTTCCCCTCTCTCTAGAAATAAATTTTTTTTTAACTTTTAAAAACTTTCAATTTAGGAAGACATTTGGTCATAAGAATAAGAGCATTTTCAATGAGACATATGTCAGAGTCTACCATATGGAACACTTCAACAAAAAAAATTTTAAAAATGGTTTCCTTCTAACATCAGGTTAGATGATTTACCTAGGCAAATTTCCTTTGCTACTATGACAATGTGTTCTGTTTCAATAGAAGCTTTGGGAATAGCCTGAGAGGGACAAAGGGCAGCCCCATCTGTAAGCAGGAAAGGGTCCTGGAATTTAAGAAACTGACCTGGGTCCCATCACACCACCATTCACCCTGCTGAGTCTTTCATTCTGCTTTGAAAACTTCAAGAAAACAAAGACATTAGGGGTTACCTGAGTAAGGCTGCTGTTGACCTGACCCTAAGTGGGAATCAGGGTGGTGGCAGGTGGGCCAGCACGGTCTGCTAGGCAGATGTCGGCTTGGCAGGCTGTCATCCTGCTCGTGACGGAGAACTCATCACATGAGGAACCAGGTCTGTACTTTCCCTGGGTTGTAACTGTGTATCTCTACACCTGATTCAGGAACCAGCGATGACCTCTGGGGATCCCCTGAACAGATCACAGAGGAAGTTTCGGCTGCTGACTTCCCACCGACCTTGAAAAGTTCCTTTCTGAAATGTCTACAGATTGTCATGGACTAAGAGTTTTGAGAGAACTGTTTCGGGTCTTGTGTAGCTGTGTCTAATTAACGTGTGGTGCCTCAACATAAAACCAAGAGACCTTGTTTATTCTTAGCCAACTAGGAAATTAGTTAATTTACGCAGCAGTTTCTTGATTTTAACAAACCTTTTGTAAATAAATTCAATGAATTTGATAGCTATCATAAAAGACTTACTTAGATTCAATATGATTTTTTTAATATCTCTCATTTTGAGCAATTAAATAGGAGATGTTTGATCTTTTAGATTTTTTAATTCTGAAAACCTTACAGCAACATTATAAACTTTGGGAAGTGGAGGGAAAAAAACAGCCATCCTGAATTTGAACACTGTACCAGAGCTACTACTTACCTATTCATCTTAAAATGCAAAATTTACTTAATTATGATCATGCTGTATATACAACTCTATATTCAATTTTTCATTTATTTTCTATACTACTAGTTTTCATAATATTTTCTAATATTATATTCCTTGAATTAAAACTTTGTTTAATATGGTTTACTTATTATTTTTGCTAGGATTTTAGTGACTTACTTTAATAAGCTATAAATCACCTCAATGTAAAATGTTTAAAAGTTAAAATTAACTTTTATTTCAAAAAGGATTCCAGAAGAATGAATTAACATATATAAAATGGTTAAATATGAAATTAGCACTGTGCACATAAAAGTAGTTTTCAAAGACAACTGCTATTCATACATATTCTGAAGGCTATTTCTTTTCAAAAGTGTTTCCATGCCAACAAATAATCTACATACATTAAGAGGCAATACTGAGTGCTAAAGAAATATTGGCACCGCTAAGTACTTTCCATGAATTAGCGCATTTAGTCTTCACAGTAATCTACGTCTCTGTACTATGATTACCCCGTGTACAAATAAGGGAAGTGAGGCTCGGAGAGGTTACAGACATGAGCGAGGCCATACAGCCGGGATGGAAATCCAAACATCCTGACCCGAAGCCGGCCTTCAGTCCATACGCTGTGAACTGTACTGGTCCACCGCACCCTAACTGCCAAAAATCTGGTCTATTGCTGTAGGCTATCGACTTACTTTTGGTTAAGTTCTTTTTCCTCGCAAATGATTATTACCATGCAAATGAAATTCTGATATCCTCTCCTACCCCTATCATAAAGTGACATTATTCCAAATCTGCATCTGAAACATCCATGAATGGTTTACTACAATGCATCCAGGATCTGTAATATCCCATGCAAGCACTTTGATACATTCCAGCCCAGTTTATGTTCGCACACCCTTGTGTCTACTCCAAAAAATTACTATCTATAATCTCAAGAGCTCAATGCCATTGAATTTCAGCTAAGGTAAGGCGTGGCCCTGGCAGTTTCCAGAAAGTCAGTGTGACAGCTTGGAAGGTGGTGGCACTGCTGTTACCTGCTTTGCTACAATGCTCGTACACAATCAGCACCAAAAAATGAGGGATGAGAAAAAGTCAACTTCCCAAAATACACAGTGCATGTTCTTTTGGGTTATCATCATTGAAAAAGTGCTGATAGCAATGTGTTGCTCTGGAGTGAACCCCTCCTCTCTGTCCCCCGAGCTGGTTATATTTTTGAGAGGGACCTTAGCAAAGTGAAGAGCATGCAGATAAAGGATGTCAGGCTGGTGGGAGGCCTGGACAGCATCACCCACCCGTTCGTTCACATGTCAGTGCATTTTTAACATCCACGCTGAATAGGCTCCCTGCCCGTTCGTCACTTGGTAGCCATCTTGGCTATCAGATCCGTTAGCAGAGAGAGAGACCAAATGCACACAATGTTTATTATAGTATATTATAATCGTTCCATTTATTACCAGTTATTATTAATCTATTACTGTGCTGAACCTACAAATTAAACTTTATCATAGGCAAGTGTGTATAGGAGTAAACATGGTACATATACGGTTCAGTGCTATTCAGGTTTCAGGCACCCACATGAGGAGTCTTGGGGCACATCCCCTGTGGATAAGTGGGGACTACGGTATTATATATTTAAAAAGAATCAGTCCATGAGAGATTAGGGGAAAAAAAGTAGTTTTTCAGCACGGATAGTTTGGGAGGCATAGGTCCAAAAGGAACAAAAAATGTAAAATTACAAAAAAGTTTTTTTTTAATCATGTAGCACACAGGATAAGATTCTCATCCAAGGTTCTGAGAGCTACCATTGACTCGGTTTATCTTTTTCAGGCCCTGAGCCCCACGTTTTGAGTGCATGCTCATTCAATCCTCGCGGCAACCCAACAAGGTAAGAATTACCACCGTTTTACCAATGAGAAAACTGCGTCCTAAGAACCTACACCATAAGCTAGTGACTTGCAGCTAGGAGGGGGCAGAACTACAAGGTGAACCTACCTAACTGCAAAGCCAGAACGTGATGCTTTCTAATACAATGCAACATGTACAAAATTATGAATAAAAAGGTACAAAGTTTAATCTCTCGGGCAATCAAGGCATTTGTCATCACTCCACCCTGTTCCAAAAGACGAATTCGCATATAGCTTCAGCAATCAAAAGCTGACAGTTCGTTCTTTTAGGATTATATATATATATATATATATATATATATATATATATATATATATATATATATAATTATACACACACACAAAAAAAACACCCCCGAAAGAATAGAGAATTAGAATACGGATTTAGATTTGGATAAACTAAATAATAAACTACTACAACTTTGAAGGCAAGGATTTATCTCTGATTAAAAAAAAGAAAACTCTAAAGTCTCCATCTGCATCGGGGTGGGCAAACTATAGTCCATGCATGGGCCAAATCCAGCTTACAACTAGTTTTTTTTTTCTTAAAAAATTGTTAAATTGACTTGAGAGAGAAGAAGGAAGAGAGAGAGAGAGAGACATTGATCTGTTGTTCCACTCATGTATGCATTCCTTGGTTGACTCTTGCATGTGCCCAGACTGGGGATCAAACCTGCAACCTTGGTGTACTGAGATGCTCCCACCAACAGCCACACACGGGGACCAGCCAGTTTTTATAATACGGCTTCACTGAATACAGCCATGCCTATTAGTTTGCATAGCATCTGTGCCTGGTCTTAGCAGCAATGACAGAGCAGAGCAGATGTAGGACCTACAAAGGCTAAAATGTTTATTTCCTGGCTCTTCTCACAAATATCTGTGGCGACCTTCGCTCTCTACCAGTAAGGCGGGCACCAGCACACACAGTGACTCACTCAAGTGAGCCACAGTGTCAGTTTAGGCATTAGGATCAAGCATCTGATTTATCACAACTTCTCTAACATTGTGATTAGACAAAGAGAGCTGACTTGCATTCTGAATTTCTTTTCTTTGTCAACTTTATAAAGGAGAGGGTACCAACTAGCTAATTCTTCCAAGTGGGGATGACGGAAAGGCAAAGGCTTTAAAGTAAGTTTGCAACCTACAACCTAGAAAGGCTCAAGCATCAGCTGATGAGAGCAGTGTATGAGAACCACCGATGACTCCGGCGTACTTTCTTAGCGCTTTCCACGCATTTGCGAGGGTTTCGGGTCATTCTCCCAGCAACCCCATGAAAGTAAGGCCACTGTTAAGAACGGTGGTGACTAAGCTAAGAGGGTGCGGGATCTAGAATTTGTTTTCATCACTCTATTCCAAAGCTCTCCCCTAATAATTCTCTCTAGTGTCCACAAAGGACAGCAATATGCAAATTACCCTAAATTAATCTAAATTAACCTCAAAATGTAAAGTAACCAGATATACCCAAGTTTTTTAAAAGGAGAATTTGTTAATATTTGAGGGAATCGAAATGAAGTAACCAGATATTTGTAACATTACTATAACCTTGAAAACACTGTTTCACCCACTGACAATTTTATTAAAAGAATCCATGTTTTTGTTTCAAAGAAAGACTGGGGAAAATGTGACTGAGACACATCTTAATTACAGGCTCTTTTTTGGGGGGGAGTTTTAATATGAACTGTATTTTCCTATTAGATTATACTTTCCAAAAGAAAAATACGTGTTTGAATCTTACTGAAGGGAAAAATACCTTTTTGTAGGTTGATGTTTGCAAAGTAGAAAGCTTTGGCAGAGCGTCAAGTTCTCCCAAAACACACGGCACTAGATGTGTACAGACGACAAAATTAAAGAGGCACTCCCCCCCGTTATTTCCATTTTCAATGTCATTGCTCCTTTAGGGTGAACTGTTCAGTTTCAAAGCTGGGCTCATGCCGTTTTTTTAAAAAAAGGTTCATTAATAATTTCTAAGCAGATAGGGATGCAGTTAACCAAAATGATATAAACTCTAGTGAGAAAATATAGTAAATTGTACTTGATCCTAAAAAGTGAAAATACTCCAGTTGGTTATCTATCTTTGCATAAACAACAAAGTAACTGAATCACGTTTGTCTTCATAGTCAGTTTTAACACACATCATTCTGTTTGCCACAGAATTTTAGGCAGAAATACTTGTCCCATAGGATACGGAATACTGCTAAATGGTAGAAACATCTCGAATTGTGTAGTATTTAAACATAATTCTTTTCCATCAAAGGGTTGTACAATTTTTGAAATCTGAGTTCCATAAACACTGCAAGTCACTGTTACACATATTTACAGGGTCATAAATATTCAAATTATGTAATAAAATAGTACAAGCAGCTGATAAAATCAGATTAACATTCATTTACAGTAGCTTAGCAGGCTTTGCCAAATAACAGGCTATGAGGTTCTGATTGCATTAAACTTCCTGATTATTCTTTTCTTTTATTTCTCATTTTTTAAAACTTATGTGTGTTCACCATCCCAAGTCAAGTCTCTTCTTCCATCACTATTTATCCCCGTGTTACCCTCTCATACCTCCCCTGATTATTCTTTTCTATCCTATGTTCTTTCCACACTATTTCTGAGATTCCAAGTCATCAAGATTTTAAGGTCTTTTGAAGTTCACAAGGTCTATGGTTCATGTTATTAAAAAACTTCCCCAAATGTCCATGTTTTCTGAGTTCATATTTTTGAATTGCTAATATTTCCAAAACAAGTTACTTTCCAATTCTTCAACTTTTCCAGTTTAACGCAGTACAACTGAGGCCTCTGATAAACAGTTCTTCAAACTTTTTATGTTGGTTTCACATAAATAAGGGCACATTTTTTAAAAAGCATGCTACTCTCAATGTCCTCTGGTACACTTAAGATATATTTTGTCTCAGGGAGATACAATAAAACATGATTATTTTATACAATAAACACTGCTGACAGCACATTACTGTTACTAAGTGAGTTTCACTGGCTATTTTCTTTTTTTTTTTTTTTTTTAATATATTTATTGATTATGCTATTACAGTTGTCCCATTCCCCCCCCCACTCCACTCCATCCTGCCCACCCCCCTCCCTCCCACATTCCCCCCCCATAGATCATGTCCATGGGTCATACTTATAAGTTCTTTGGCTTCTACATTTCCTACACTATTTTTACCCTCCCCCTGTCTATTTTCCACCTATCATCTATGCTACTTATTCTCTGTACCTTTACCCCCCTCTCCCCCTCCCACTCCCTTATTGACAACCCTCATGTTCTAGTTGTTTGCCTAGTTTGCTCTCGTTTTTGTTTTATGTGTGGTCGTTAATAACTGTGAGTTTGCTGTCATTTTTACTGTTCCTATTTTTGATCTTTTTCTTAGGTAACTCCCTTTAACCTTTCATATAATAAGGGCTTGGTGATGATGAGCCTCTTCAACTTGACCTTATCTGAGAAGCACTTTATCCTCCCTTCCATTCTAAATGATAGCTTTGCTGGATACAGTAATCTTGGACGTAGGTCCTTGCGTTTAATCTTGGGTAATGTAATTATGATGTGTCTTGTTGTGTTCCTCCTTGGGTCCAGCTTCTTTGGGACTCTCTGAGCTTCCTGGACTTCCCGGAAGTCTATTTCCTTTGCCAGATCGGGGAAGTTCTCCATTATTTGTTCAAATAAGTTTTCAATTTTTTGTTCTTCCTCTTCTCCTTCTGGCACCCCTAGAATTCGGATGTTGGAACGTTTCAAGGTGTCCTGGAGGTTCCTAAGCCTCTCCTCATTTTTCCGAGTTCTTGTTTCTTCATTCTTTTCTGGTTGAATGTTTGTTTCTTCCTTCTGGTCCATACCATTGATTTGAGTCCCAGTTTCCTTCTCATCACTATTGGTTCCCTGTACATTTTCCTTTGTTTCTCTTAGCATAGGCTTCATTTTTTCATCTGTTTTTCGAATAGATTCAACCAAGTCTGTGAGCATATTGATAACCAGTGCTTTGAACTGTGCATCCGATAGGTTGGCTATCTCTTCGTCGCTTAGTTGTATTTTTTCTGGAGCTTTGAAGTGTTCTGTCATTTGGGCCATTTTTTTTGTTTGTTTGTCTTGGGGCGTCTGTTACTTTAAGGGGCGGAGCCTTAGGTGTTCACCAGGGCGGGGTAATGCTGGTCTCTGCTGCGCTGTGATGCTGTACGTGGGGGCGAGGCGGAGAGGGAACAATGGCGCCCGCTTCACTCTCCTCTGGATTTCAGTCTTTCACTCCGCTACCCACAAACTGGGCCCCTCTGGTGCTGGTTCCCGAGTAAGTGGGCCTGTGCACACTCTAGGCCCCTGTGGGTCTCTCCAACAACCTCTCCTGTGAGGCTGGGAGTCTCTCCTGCCGCCCCAACCCCCAGGGGCGTTTTCAATCAGAGGTTTGAGGCTTTATTTCCCCGAGCTGGAGCCCTGGGTTGCGCAGTCTGCTTCTCTGCCCGCCGTTCGTCCGGTTTATCTGTGGGCGAATGTGGTGCCGCAATGTGCTACCCGCCACTCTGCCTGCCCCACTCTCCGCCACTCTGAGTCCGGCCCTCTGGGTTTATCTGTGCAAATGTGGGACCGCAGGGTCTGCTAGTGCTCGGACTGCCTGCGCCATTTGTCCCACACTCCGCCAGTCTCAGTCCCGCCACAGCCACGCGAGTCCTCTCCACCCCGGTGCCTGTCTCCGCCCCTCCTACCGGTCTGGATGAATGATTATTTTCTGTTTCCTTGGTGTTGGTCCCCCTTGCTGTTCGATTCTCTGTCAGTTCTGGTTGTGCGAGGAGGCGCAGTGTGTCTACCTACGCCGCCATCTTGGTTCTCTCCTTCACTGGCTATTTTCAAACACAGCAGCTGGTAGTTCTTGCTAAATTTCATTACTCCCTCATAGTGATCACCAAACTCCCGGAAGTCACTAATTTACAATGAAGAAACTCCGTATATGACAGAGAAACTTTGTATATTACAACTTGTAACCAACTACAGATTTAAATTAGTCCTTTCATAGAATCATGGATCTTTGCATATCCAAATACACTCCTACTGTCCCAACCGAAAACTTCCCAGGCTATATTACAAGTGGCTATTCTTGCTTAAACTTGTAACTTTAAGATGAGTCTGAAGTAGCTTTGTCATAATCTTTTTGGAGTTTATTGTGTCCTAAATTTGAAAACTATAACTTTTGGAAAAATTTTAAAGACATCTCAGTGCCAATTTGTCATAAAATAATCCAATAAACCTACTTCTGGTAAACAACATACTATTAATTTAACACATGCAAATTCCTTCATTTGCACACTTTTCAACACTTATAGAAACGCAAAATGTTAGCTGTTCCCAGTTAAGAATTTTTAACAGCTTTCTCATCGGTGACCTTCCTGCTAGGAAACCATAATAATAGAAAACATTTTAAAATCTGATCTTTGAGAGTCTGAACAATTATTTGTTGAACACTTAACTATGGGCCAGGTACCGTGTTACATGCTGCAGGAAGACTCTATGTGGCAAATAATGGACCACAGTTAATGGAGGGCAGATATTAAACAAATGGTTACACAAACAATTCATTTCAATTGGAGAAGGCTTAAAAAAGAATTTTCTTATTATAAAAGTAAATCTCACACCAACAGTAAAAGCTCAGACTTGAGAGCTCATGGTGGGGCCAAGCATCATTCCAGTGCTTTACCTGTACTCATTCATTTCATCGTCAATGTAATGCATAATTGTTACAGAAAACTTGGGCTCTGGCTGGGTAGCTCAACGGGTTAGAGCATCATCCTGATACACCAAGGTTGGAGGTTAGATCCCCAGCCAGGGCACATACTAGAATCAACCAATGAATACATAAATAAGGAGAACAACAAATCAATGCTTCTCTCTTTCTCTCCCTTCCTCTCTCTCTAAAATCCATGAGTAAAAACAAATACATAAAAAGTAGAAAACTTGGAAAATACAGGAACACACAAAGATTTTTAAGTTGCCTGCCTCGTTTACTCAGAAATAACAATTGTAATATTCTGATGTATAAGGCATTTTATTCACCATAGATTCCTCCCCCCCACACACTCACTTAATGAAAAGTTTTTCATCTTTGGATACTTGTCAGAGTCTTAATTTTAGCGGTTCCATAATATTCCAACATTTGTGCATGCCATAACCGACTAGATTATTTCTTGACTCTTAGATCTTTATTTACATGGCTTTTAATTTATTTATTTTTCTAAAGAAAAACTATGATTATTTCCTTTGGATAGACTTCTAAAAGCGAGATTACAGGGTCTCATTACAATCCACAAAGAGTGTATCCATTTATACTCCCTACTGAGGAATTATGTTTATCATGTCACACCCTTAGCTGAATTGAATATTACCCTAAGCAAAAACCTTCCGGCCGAAAAGCACTATCATACCTCGCTGTGTGCGGCCCACCTCTGCAGCACGCCGCTCTCAGCTACGGTGCTATGGAACGTGTATTTAAAAACAATTTAATTATACTAAATGACATTAATACTTAGAAAACCTCAGGTGGCAAATATTAGACATATTTCTCTAGAACTTAAGGACAAGCCAGAAAATCTGCAGCTCCCTAATGCACACACTTGCTGCCAAAGTCAGGACATGAGGATTCTTGTTTCTCGGTTAAACTCACGTTGAAGCATCTAAATGCCAAAATGGTGGAAGAAACTTGAAGACCAGTGATTCAGCATACAGAAAGAATGAATTTATAAATAGTGACTAAAGTGAAATAAAATGAAGAGGGAAGCATTTAGTATAGAGAAGAACAGATCATAACAAAAATTAGTTACACAAACAACTCCACCACGGAGAGAAGAAATACACCGAATGCATAATGCATCATTCCCAGATGATTCAGCACAACTTTTGGAAAAGAGTCAAAGCCCTAACCGGAGATACCCTCACCCACACTGTGTCTGGCCTTGAATTCTTCTCTGCTTAATATCCCTGTGGAGCCCAGGAAGTTGATAAAAAATGGCTGCAACGGATAACAGACTCCCTGCACAACTGAACTTACTGGAGGAAAATTTTAAAACAAGAGATGTGGGAAGATTTTGCAGAAATATGCTCTTGGGCTAAAGCTGAAGAGGAGATCTAGAATTCTGGAAATGCGTTATCTCACATGTACCTTGGACTGCATAAGTTCACTTAGGGCCCGTGGCACCGCCCCCATCACCCAAGTGTTAGGGAACAAAGGAAAACACGCACTCCTCAAGAGGGAAAAGTCTAGGGAGGTCCAAAATACTACTGACATCGATAATAAGACATCTGAATTATTTGCACTGTCTCTATATAGAAAAAGGCACTCAATATAATTCTGTATATTTTGGGGAAATTTTTTTTCTGTATTTATATATTTTTCTAAAGTGTATGTTTCTGAACTAAAAGATATAGCAGGAAACTCCCAAGATATATTAATAAAACTGCCCTCACTAAATTTCAACAGAGACAGCAGTAAGTAACATTCAATAGCTAGAAGATAGCTAATGAGTTATTATGAGCACGTGCTACGTACCAGTAACATAGTGAGAAGTTCCTCCTGGATCCCAGTCCTCGGAAAGCTTAGTTTGGCAGACTAAATATACACTTAAACGTGAGCTAGCAGTTGTCAAAGGGCTTTCACATTATCGTGATTTAAAACCCCTGAAAGCGGAAGATTTCTCAGGATGAAAATAAAAATGTTATTTTTTCCCTCCAGACAAACATAAAAAGAATGAAGGAATAAAGAGAGTCAAATGGAATTGATCCTACCTCTTCAAATACTTATGTAATTGTAAAGACACACACACACACACACACACACATGCATTTATCACATAACTCCAGGAAGAAAAAAAACTCCAAATTAAAAAAAAATACCTACCCTCATTCCTTTCCCATTTAATACCAACTGGCTGCAGCGCAGTGAGGTAATCCCTGTGAAGTCATACAGAACTAAATGTTTACAAAGGAGTCAATGCAGGCCTAACTTTTTCCCCTCAAAATGGAAATAGCTTAAATTCCTTTCTGATAATGCCTCTTTTCATGACTTTTGAAATAAATAAAATTCTCTTTAAAAATCAGGTAACATTAATGATTATTATGAGATAACCAAAATGAAAAGGATTAAATTCCAAAGTAACGTCCATTAGTTCCTGAAAAAGTAAAAATAGAACTATCATGTGATCCCACGTCTGAGTGTCTGTCTGAAGGAAATGAAATCACTCTCTCAAAGACATCTGTGCCCCTATGTTCAGATGACAGCAAGACATGGAAACAAGCTAAGTGTCATCAGTGAATGGATAAAGAAACTGACACACACACACACACACACACACACACACACACCCATCTAATGTTAGAATATTATTCAGCCATAAAAAAGAAGGATATTCTGCCATTTACAACATGAACGGATATGAGGGCAGGATGCTAAGTGAAATAAGTCAAACAGAGAAAGACAAGTACTGCCCTGGCCGGTGTGGCTCAGAGGATTGAGCGCCAGCCTGAGAACCAAAGGGTTGCCAGTTCGATTCCTGGTTGGAGCACATGCCTGGGTTGTGGGTCAGGTCCTCAGGGCAACCACACACTGATGTTCCTTTCCCTCTCTTTCTCCCTCCCTTCCCCTCTCTTTAAAAATTAATAAATAAAATCTTTAAAAGAAAAAAGAAAGACAAATACTGTATGATCTCACTTATATGTAGAATCTAAAAAATCAAACTCTTAGAAACAAGAGGTTAGAATGGCGGTTGCCAGGAGCTTGGGGGGCAGAGAGGAATGGGGAGATACCAGTCAAAGGGGACACGCTTCCAGTTATAAGATGAGTAAGTCCTGGGGAAGTAATATACAAGCATGATGTTATTGTATTATAGTTAGCACTATATTACATACTTGAAAGTTGCTAAGACAGTAAATCTTAAAAGTTTACCACACATATACAAAATTTTAACATGTGAGGTAATGGATGTGTTAACTAACATTACTGTGGCAATCATTTCATTATTTATATCTATCTATCTATCTATCTATCTGTATATATATAAAATTGTACACCTTAAACATACACAAGGTTTTATGTCAATTGTATCTCAATAAAGCTGAGGAAAAACAGGATAACCTCCATTAACTGATATAACAGAACTGAACTACCAATATAAAGTTAAACAAAGATAATTAACATGGTACAAATAGGTTTTTAAAAACTTATTTGAATTAAGATAAGAAAAGCAAGTAAATTCACAGTTTGTTGCACAACTAACTCTAAGCCAGGCTTTTACAATGGCTTTACAAGCCTTATCTAATGTAATCTCCCCAACAGTGCTCTGAGGTGTAAACTGAGGCTCACAAAGGCAACATCACCTTGCCCAAGGTCTTGTTGCTAGAAAGTGGTGGGACCAGAACTGAAACTCAGATGGCTGCTCGTGTTTCAATGCCTCCTATACAAAATATGCAAATTAGGCATGACCAATGTTTATGGGGAAAATAACTAAGATGCTCTTCCAGGGGACTCTAATTTCAACTGCCTCATTTTTTAATCAGAACAGATACATGCCTGCCCACTCCAGAGGAGGGTTGTGAGCACCAAGTGTGACTATGCACACATGTGTGCTTGGTACAATAAAATACCACGTATGATGTTACTGGCTCTGAAACTCGATTCAGGGAAGGAAAAGGACAAATGTGTAGCTGCTTGCAAACAGGGAAGCAAACTGCACCTTAAGAACTTTGTACCAATGACATCTGTCCAAACTGCCTTGTGAAAGACTGGGCTACCTATCTCTCAAAGGGTTCAAGCAAGATGACTACTTGTCTGTCTGAGACTCTGGATGGGGAGGAAGAAGTTGGATTAGGTGGCCTCGATGTCCATTCCACTTCTAGCCTTCTTCAGTGCCAAGAACAGCTTAGTACAGAATCTTTCCCACAGGAAAGAAATACATTTCCCCTTTGGTGCCTCCATCCCAACTTCAAAGACGTTTTGGATTATTCTGAAAAGAAAAAGACAAATGGCTCAAAAAGAGAGAAAGCAAATGATCACCAGCTAAAGTGGAAGTACAGGCAGTCATCTTTCTCAGCTCTTCAGTCTTTCCTGCCACAGGCTTACTGACCCCGGGACGGTCAGGTCATGCACCTCTTGGGCATGTTTGGATCAGCAGCCCCCACACTTTTTTGGTGGTACATCACATTAAAAAAGTGAACATCATCTCAGTGTGTTTCCATTTCTGTGTTTATGTACACATCCTGATATGTTAATATACTTCGGATAGCGCTCACGCACACACACACACACACACACACAAGGTTTCAGAGGAGACAGAAAAACGCATGATATTTTCTTCCAGTACATCACTGTGTATCTTCTCCTCCCTTTTGCAAACTTATCACTCACTTCTTCCTCCCGTGAGTCATCAAGGCCTCTTCATTCCCCCTCTCTAGTTTCCTTCGTATCTCTCAGCATTTCCGCCCCCAGGTCAGGGACAGAACTGAGGCCTTCAGTGTGCCACTGTGGAGGACTAGGCGTCTTTTCCACTGGCCTCCCTGCACGCGAGGCTTCCCACGCTTGCCTCTGACCGTTCCACCGCCAGTGGCTCCCCACAGTACACAGTCTGAACTGCCAAACACCACAGACGGACATAAACACCATGATGGTCATCTCCCTACATCGTCTCTGGCAAAATAAGCTTCTCTCAGTGCTAATCTATTCTGGAAAATGAAATCAGCCATGTCTACCTCAGTGCTTCTTGTGAGAGGCTCCCAAAAGAATGCCTGCAAAGTACGGTTACCCTGCCATGCCCATAACACCTATTAGCTATTTTCAGTATTACTTTTCTATTCTTATCTCGTTACTCTGCTCAAAGCATTAAAACACCAAGCTAATAATTCCTAAAATGGAAAAACGTAGAATCACTCGAGGAGACTTCCCTTCACCCGGAATGCCTTTTCTTTCCTGGAGAACATCTGCTCACCCGTCAAGGCTAACATGAAGTCTGTCCCGTGAGTCTATGCTGTACTCTCCCAGGCAGAACTAACTTTTTCCTGTACAACATTCCCATAAATTTAAAACACCTCTGACATAATATATAGCAAATCTTTGTTTACTTCTCCATCTCTGAAGCCAGGGCATGATCCATAAAAAACATGGGCTGCGTTTCATTAGTTATTAATTCAATAAACTCTGCCTGAGCAACTGTTATAAGCCAAGGCGGGTGCCTTAAAAAACATTTACCCCTGGGGTCGATGATAAAGGAGGTATTCAATAGCAGTGTGTTGAATGAGTGAATGAATGAATGAATGAATGAAATGTAATTCCTGCATGACTATAAAAGAATTTAGATGGGTGACTCAGAATCAAATGTTTCAGTTTTATTAATAATATAATGGAGTCACATTATAAGCACATTTAACTTATTGGAATTTAACTACATGTCCACATTCACCTGGAAGGGACTGACAGACGAAGGGAAAAATCTTATTTTCCTCAACATCCTTTTGCTCTTTCAACTTGGCCATATGGAAGTGTGAGGCCATATTCCATAAGCAGAGAGAGATTCGGCTTCTGGCTACTGAGCTTTCGTGGATGTAGTTCTTGATAACATGGTGACTTGGGGATTTTCAAGAATATAATTCTGCTTCATTTTTCTCCTTATTGTTTGATTTGAGATTCTAGCCCTCACATAAGTTGCAATTCCCCTGTAACTATTGCTGTGGGAATTTCATTCTCTGTCAGTGGACCGAGGATTTTTGTTAAATCAAATAAAAGCTCTCATGAAACCTAATATAATTATCTGTTGCAGAAAACCCCCCATCCTTACACGAACTTGAATTAACCGAAATCCACACGACAGTGCGCATCAGCTGCTCCACAGGCAGCTCTCAAGTCTCTGGGCTGTCCTAAGAGTTGGTGGTGACCATAGAAAATGGGGTCCTGCTGTAGAAGCCCTAAAAAGGGTGCCTTGCCTTATCTTCTTTTTCCCCAGTTTAAAAGCTCAGCAGGTTGGTAGGGAAATTATACCTTTAATTCCTCGAGGGCTCATCATGTCCCCATTTTAGTTTTCAATTTACTCAGGTGTGTCATGAAAAGGCTTGTTATACTTTGCGAAACTGCCAAATTAAGAAGGGGCGGCAGCAAAGCAAGAAGCGGGGGGCTGCATGCATTTTCTGCAGTCTTAGTTTACACTGCTGCGATCTGATGTCCATATACAGGAATCGAGAGCAATTCTGCATCTAAGTTGGCTAACTGAAGGACGTTAAAAACTACCTTGATTTTTATAGCAATGGTTCCCAAAGAGTGGTCTTCAACCCACAGCATCAGCATCACCTGGGAACTTGTAAGACATGCAAATTCTAGGGCTTGGGGCGGGCGCCCAGCACAATGTTTAACCAATACTTCCAAGTGATTCTAATACATGCTAAGTGGTTCTACCAGAAGTTCTACCACCACTCAAAGAGGAACAGCAGCAACTTAGCTTAAGTAAATTTAGAGAGTTGGCTAAGGAGCTACAACTTCTTTCCCAGGAGAAATTAAGACAGGAAGGGGCCTCTTCACTTGGGAACCAGCAAGGTCCTTCAGCTGGAGCAACAAAGGAGCTGAGGCGGCGATTCGTATCACCCCCAGCAACAAGGCACTATATTTAGCAAGTGTTCCAGTTTAGCACGTTTTAAATATTGCTCCCCTAAAATGCCTTTTCTACTGCACACAAAGGGGCGACTCCACCATGAGTTTCCTCATCAAGTAATCCATT
Source organism: Desmodus rotundus (assembly GCF_022682495.2). Taxonomy (NCBI): domain Eukaryota; kingdom Metazoa; phylum Chordata; class Mammalia; order Chiroptera; family Phyllostomidae; genus Desmodus; species Desmodus rotundus. The sequence goes on from NC_071389.1 coordinate 142,978,183, forward strand.
GAGCTAATAATAAGGCAACAAGTTAATGTCAGTACACAATCACTGAACAAAAAGCGCTTTTATCTGAATTGATATAAACGCCTAAGACAAAGATGGCAATTATTCTTCCTAGCTTTTTGGAAGTTTAAAGAGAGTGACTGATGTGAAATCTCAGCATTTACCTTTTCATAAGCATTTACCTCGCTCTGCAGGACGGCTGGGACACAGGTTTGAACCCTGGCGGCTCCACCTTTTAGTATCTATGCTGGGGAAACTACAGGCTTCTACGTTTTGAGTTTTGTTTTCCCTGTAAACATGAAAATGACACCAATATGACCTCTCTCAGAAGCAACACACTGCAAATGTGGGCGGCTGGCGCTGTAGACAGTAAGAGTAATAACCACAGGCAACATTTACATGATTAAGCACGCATTCTGCATCAGGTCACAAGTATCAGTCTGGACCCAAGCTTTTCTCTGGTTCATTAACAGGGGAGACTAGATCTTCCTCCAAAACAATCAAATCATAAAGACTGTAGTGGCAGAGTGAATACCTGTAGGTGAACACAGAGGAGAAGGCGGAGAGAAATTACCGGAGACTCGTCGACAGTGAGCTGCCGACCAAGGACAGTGCAGTAAGTGTCTGCCTGGGGTGTTCTTCAGGAAGGGCGCTGCCACGCCCCCAGGGAGGACAGAAGCACACACGCACAGTTACAGACCCCACACAGATAGATCCTCGCTGGAAGCAAGTGAGAAGATTATGCCTCTGACAGTGGCTGAAGTAACTAAAAGCTCGTCATTTGTTTGGCCGATGACCTATTTCTGGAGATCCTCAATGAACAACCAGTGCAGTTAACGGTGGGCAGTCTGCATCCACAGCTGCAATCGCACACACCCAGAAAACAGACGTCAGTAGCTCTCAAGGTTCTCTAACAGCGATGACGCAAGGCACTATAACAACGTCACTCTGAGGCTGGATGTCCTAGGAAGCCAACCAACACAATTCTTTTAAGATTGCGCCCAGCATAGCTTCTGGTGGTTGGGTAGAGGTCTCCCACTGCTTTTCTAAAGAACCATTAAAATCCATATTTTTAGTGTTTGCTTTGTAAGATTTAAGTCTGTTAAGTAATTAATTTCTCTGGAGATCAGTGAGTTTTAAATTATTTAATAACAAAATTTTTCACTAATTAAGACAACAGCTTCAAGCAGTAGTAAATAATAACCAGAAGAATAAGAGTAAGAAAAAGCTCACTTTCATCGGGTCCTATTTGCCGAGAGTGATGCTAAGGTAGAATCTCCATTAACCCTCACGACAATCTTGAAAATAGATACAATCATCATACTCATTTTCAAATTAGAAAACTGAGGTTCCAAAAGGAACCATCGTTTGAACTGGATTTATCTAAAGTATTAACCTCTACACACGTTGCCTTCCTAAAGGAGGCCTAATCACTGAGGCTGGTGAAGATTCAAGTACACAGGTGACCAATGGTGAAGGTCGCCACTATTCCATTTGAAGGACAATCTTGTCTCTAAATCAACAAAGAACAAGTAATAGTCATAGCTACTAAAGGGATAAGGCAGATCTTTACATAGTTGTATGGAACGGTGCCGACCAATACCACCCAAATGAAGGTCAGCGGACTGTGTATGGCAGATCCCCAATGAGATAACGGGCTTCTTCCACAACCGAAATCGTCACATCACTAAGCACTGTTTAGTTTGGCTGACATTCTTTCGTAACAAGACCTTCAGGATAAAGGAAGCTGCACCACGGTTTACCTTATCTCCTGGTAATAACCAGTGCACTTAGTAACACTGGTCTATGGGCCAACTCTGAGTAGCCTGGTATAGGTGATATTGTTGAGCAAAAAGAAAGTCTATATTACCCATTCTGTAAATGATTACATTTGTCCAGTGAATAAATGTATAAATAGTATAAATACGGACAGAAATGATGCCACTGGGTGGACACATTCCAATCCACTTCAGGATTTCCATTTTTGCCTAACCCATTCAGTCCTTTGGCCTGCAAGTTTTTCACAACCACAAAAGTTATATGAGTGAGGTTTTTAAAAACAAAAATGTTTTATTTTCTTACTAAGTATTGTTTAAATTCATTAAATCCCATACTTTATTTGGACTTCCGTAGTTTTTACCTAATGTGCTTTTCTTGTTCCTGGATCCCATCCAGGATGCTGCATTATATTCAGCTCTCCTGTCTCCTCAGGCTCCTCTTGGCTACTAGGTGTTTTGTAACCTAAGGCTTATTATTGCTTCCAGAGCCAGAGCTCATATCCTAACATTTCTCGAGCACTTACTGTGTGCCAGTTTTTTGTTCTACATTCCACCTGTCTCAACAATGCTCTGAAGTTAAGTACTATTATTTTCCCATTTCACAGGCAAGGAAAGGAAGGCGGGACGAGCGTCAGTAGTGTGTCCGCGGTTACGTGGCTGCAGGCTGGCTGGGTCAGGATTCAGACCCCAGCAGTCTGATCAAATTATGTCATTAAATGATTTCACAATTTAATTCCAAGACCACTAGAGGAAATATGAGAAGCTTGACAGAAAAGACAATTGTGCTGACCCAACTGTAGGAAGTGGTGTTCCCAGCTTCAAACGAGAGAGAGATGTATTTGTAGATTAGGTGTCTGAAAATCTTTCAAACATGGGCTTTTGTGACACATTTGAGAGTTCCCATAAACATTTTTAATACAATGGGAATAGAAGTTCAAATGAAAAGGAGCAGCCATTTGAAAAAAAATTCATTAACTCCTTCTCTTTATGTAGTAACAGTAGTCCCCCCCTTATCCTCAGGGCACTTGTTCCAAGACCCACAGTGGATGCCTGAAACCTCGAATTGTTCCAAACCCTATATATACTATATTTTTTCTATGCATATGTACCTTTTCACTGAAAGGAAGCACTTTACGGTTTCTTTTTGGCATATCCAAATCGCCAGCAGTGCTCTTGGGGCCACTATTAACTAAAATAAGAGTTACTAGAACACAAACACTACAATACCGAGACAGTGGATCTGACTCTGAGACAGCTACTGCCTGACTATGGGGCAGGGAGCACACTCAGCCTGGGTGCGCTGGACAAAGGGATGACTCACATCCTGGGCTCACGGGGCTGGACATCCCAAAATTTCATCACCTACTCAGAGCTGCACATGATTTAAAATGTATGAATGCTTTACTTCTGTTATTTTCTATTTAATATTTTCAAACCACGACTGACCACAAGGAAACCACGAAAGCCAAACCACAAAGGAGGGGATATTGTAATCAGAAACCTCTTTTCTAAGGAACACAAAATCTTACAAATTCTCTTTGCTGAGTTCTTAAAATGTGTCTTCTGCGCCCTGTTACTAGCAAGGAATGGGTCCACCGTCTGTAACGATGAAAAGAAAGGTGCAAACTGGGCACAGTGAAGAAGTAAGGGCAAATTAAGTGAGCCAAGGGGGTCAGCCAGAACCCCACGGGGGCTCTTTTGACCACCCTCTTTTTGTGTCCCCGACCTCTGAGGACGGGGACAGGCAGCACTCGGTCCCACAGCAATGATCACATTTCTGGCTCTGAGTTCTCGCTTTTTCACGGAGTTTACAGATTGTAATTGACTGAACTGTACTCAATTGTGGACATTCAATATGAATACAAGAAAAAATCATCACCAGAGAACCTGTGTGTCAAAATAATGCCATGCACATTTACAAATGTAAAGCAAGATGAGCAGACTGACTTCTTGCTCCCTCTCCTTGGAAAAGAAGGATTGGAGGCTTAATTCCTCTTTATACACATGCTAATTCCACAGCCACTCTAAAATTTGAACTTCCTCAGAAGAGTAAGAACATCGTCTGACTTCAGATAAGCAGACAACTATTGTTCTACCTTAATTGCTGGAGGTCTGAGGGCAGGAGCTGCTTTTATAAGCTGCACCTTCGGAATAATAAAAGGGAGGGGCAGAAGTCCAGAGGTCTTCCACAGACCAGCTGAGGAGGCAGTTCGAAGTGACAGCCCAGAAACTGGGACCTCAAGCACTGTGAGAACTGCTAGAACCTTTGTAGGTGCTCTGGTTCTGCCAGGTCAGCTATGATGCCAAGATGGCTGGAGGGTGCTACGTCTTCCACAGAGCCCTGAATTACTGTATCGCTGCAAGCGGCTTTGGAGTAGAACTCCAAGGGGTAAGAAGGTAGGAGCAGCTCCAACAAAAGGAGAGTTGTCACCTGCAAGCTGCAACAATGAAAGACCAGACCTGAATGTTCAGCAAGACCCCAGATTTCCCAACAGAATCTCAGATTGATCAGGAAAGTGTGGGTGGGGGCTGGGGAGAAGGAGGGTTGTATGGAGAGTAACCTCACAGGGTGATCTAATCATAAATTCCTAACTGGGCAGCTCCTGGTGGGCTCTCCTGCCCCAGACCTGTAACTTCTTTAGTGAAATATTTTAAGCCAGCCCTGTCCATTGTTCTTGGGCAGCTAGGTTAACACACCTTTGAAACACTGGAAGTAATAGCCTTCAAAGGCGATATCAACCCTCAGCAGAGCACATAATGTTGTTAACTATCCTGAAACCTGATCCTGGCCTTGCTTTCTTCCTTACATTCCCTCCTTAATTTCAAATACATAAAGGAAGTTGCAAAACTGTTATTCTCCACACCATTTGAGAACTTGCTCCCAGGCATACGACCTCAGTTTGGCTCAAATAAACTACTAACAATGCTCTACAGGCTTGGATGTTCTCATGTAGACTAGAGGTTTTCACTGGTCCTCACTACACATTTCCATCCTTAAACTCCACATATCCTGGATTTTTTTAATGTGCAGACACATATCTATATACAAAGAACTTAAAACTCTTAGTGTAACATTATTTGTTCTCTTGTATGTATATCCTCCTCAGTGTATACATCCAGCTCCCTATAATTCTCTTTATGAAAAAAACACTTGTTTTTCCTATAATAACTTGAACTATACTCAGAGAGGCTAAAGGGTTCTCTTGCTAAAACAGAACTCGATAATGGATATATTAAATATAACTGCATGATAGTCGCTAAGAGAGTAGATGTTAAAAGTTCTCATCACAAGAAAAAATTGTAGCTTTGTCTGGTGATGGATGTTAACTAGGCCCATTGTGATCATTTCACAATACTTACAAGTATTGACCCCTTCCTTATGTTATACACCTGAAACTAGCAAAATGTTACATGTCAATTATATCTCAATTTTAAAAAGTGTAACGTATTGATGGGTTAAAAAAACACTGAATATGAGAGCTCTACTTCCTACAGGATAGTAAATTTAGATAGGTAATTCTATATGACCCTTCTGATTGAAACAATTGTATAAAATATTTTTATTTTTTAAAAATTTTTGCTTATGGATTTTAAAGAGAGAAAGGAAGGGAGAGGTAAAAAGAGGGGAAGAGAGAAGCAGTGATTTTGTTGTTCCTTATTTATGCATCCTTAGTTGACTCTTGTATGTGCCCTGACCGGGGATGGAACCTGCAACTTTGGTGTATTGGGATGATGCTCTAACCGAGTGGGCCACCCAGCCAGGGTCTAAAATATTTTTTAAAATGTGATTTGAATCACATCACCAAGTTTCACATAAGGAATTAAAAATCCTCCAAACAAAATTAAGTCAGTATAAAAAAGATCAAATGAGAAAAAGTGCTATGAGGAAGGAGATGGGAAGGGCCAGTGGCAGTTAACCCTTAATATTCCTAAATAGCATACACAGTCGAAGAAAACATCGTTTAGAAAAAAATTTCAAAAGATCAGTATAACCAGACTATATTCTATGACAATGGGATTAAGTCGGAAATCGGTAACTAAAAGATAATGGAAATAACTGTGTATTCCTGAAAAATTTAAAACACAATTTAAACAGATCATGAGTCACAGACAAAATCACGATGCAAACTAGAAAATGCACAGACCTAAAAGATAAAAACACTACACACAAAAATTTGTAGAGTGTAGGTATAGCCACGGAGGAAATTTTACTACCTTTCATATTTACATTAAAAAGAAGAAAAATAAAAACTTGGAAAATAAATGAGAACTTCAAAAAAAAGAATTAGCAAAATAATGCTCACCAAAAAAGTTAAAGAAAGGGAACAACAGGGAGAATAAACTAATGAAAAAGAAAACAAATATGAAATACAGTAAGCCAAGAAAGCAAAAACTAGTCCTTTGAAAAGATAATGAACATCCACCTGGCAAGGTCAGTCAAGGAGATGGGTGAAGACACACAAGTGTTATTAGCAGAGAAAAGGCAGAATAGCAGATGCAGCAGAGATGAAAAAGGTAGGAGAATGCTATGAACAGTTTCATGTCAGTTAATCTGAAAGTCTGTAAATGTGGAAGCAATAGTAATTTTTTTCTTGATGAAATCACTAGACATGGATAACTTCAAGACGAGTTCTACTAAACACTTGAGTCAGATAATTCCAATCTTTCATGAACTCCAGAGAATAGTAAAAGAGCAAACAATCCCCAACTAATTTCAAATACTATTGTTCTCAAATCATATTGTAATTACATGTTTTTAAAAAGATAAATTAAATTTCCCCACACTTTAAAAAATGTAAAGGCATACGCTTATATACCTCATGGGTCAAAGAAGAAGCCGTGCATATAACAGCAGAAAAAACCCATAAAAATAAATGCATTATGTATCCAACTTAAGAAAATAAACAATAAGCTCAAAGAAAATTAGGCAGGTGGTAGTAAAGATAAGAGCAGAAATCAAGTGCTGACTGGTGTGGCTCAGTAAGTTGGGTGTCCTCCCACAAACTGAAAGGTAAGCTGCTTTGATTCCAGGTCAGGGCACACGCCTGGGTTGTGGGTCAGGTCCCCAGTAGGGGGTGCACAAGAGGCAACTGCACACTGATGTTTCTCTCCCTCTCTCCCTCCCTTGCCCTCTCTCTAAAAATAAATAAATAAAATATTAAAAAAAAAATAACAGATCAAAATGAAAGGAAAAGCCAAAAAAGTCAAGCCCTTTTAATATTCATCAAGAGACAAGACAGAAATAAATGTTTCAAAATATTTTAAATTCAATACATATAAGCCACTTTTTAAAAAGATAAGAGAATACGATCATCAATATTATATCAATATACTTGAAAACATACACAATAGATAAATATCTGGAAAATATAACTTTTCAAAGAAGAAGAAATAGAAATACTAATCCTATAACTAATAAAGAAAATAACTTCTGATTAGTAGTTTAAAAGTTCTTCATACACACAAAATAACTAGACCCAAATAAAACAACATTTTCAAATAAAGGAATATTCAAAAATTTCAAACTCTTTCACAAAATAGAAAGAGAAGTGATACTGTCCAATGTATTCATATATAATTTAGATATGAACCCAAGTATATGATCAGAAGGGAAAACCTTAGGCCTATTTCATTCAATTTAGAGACAAAAAACAAATACTGACAAACTGAATCCAAACATATACATATGATACAATGATGAAGAGAGGCTTAATTCTGGAATGCAAAGATGCTTTAATATTAGAAAAGCTAGAAATATTACTCATATTAACAGATTAAAAAATAAATTCTATGAAATGCAAGAAATATTACTTAATCTGATGAAGACTATCTATAATAAACCAAAAGCAATCATCATCTGGTCAAGGGAAGAGGAGCCTAAAAGCATTCCCTTTAAGAAGAAGATAAAAAATATGAACAGTAAAAATGACAGCAAACTCACAGTTATAAACAACCACACCTAAAACCAAAACAAAAGAAAACTAAGCAAACAAGTAGAACAGGAACAGAACCACAGAAATGGAGATCACATGGAGGGTTGTCAATAGGGGAGGGGGAGAGGTGGGGAAAGGTACAGAGAATAAGTAGCATAGATGATATGTGGAAAATAGACAGGGGGAGGGTAAGAATAGTGTAGGAAATATAGAAGCCAAAGAACTTATAAGTATGACCCATGGACATGAACTATAGGGGGGGAATGTGGGAGGGAGGGGGTGGGCAGGATGGAGTTGAGTGAAGGGATGGAAAAGGGACAACTGTAATCAATAAATATATCAAAAAAAAAAAGGGGAAAAAAAAGAAGACCAAAAAAAAAAAGCCAATATCACCATTTTTATTAACTTTGCATTCAAAATTATATCTAGGGCAAAATACAGGAAAAATAAATTAAAACCATAAAGTTTGGAAGGAGTAAAGAAGATTGTCTTTATTTGCAAAGACGTTTTATAAAAGTTAAAAAATGTATTAGAAATAATAATAGACAAGCAAAGTGGCTGGATATAAAACCAATATGCAAAAATAAACTGCATTTCTGTATACTAGGAACAATGAGAAAACAGGAGATCTCATGGCCCTCACTGGTGTGTCTCAGAGGGCTGGGTGCCATCCTGCAAACCAAGAGATCGCTGGTTTGACTCCAATCAGGGCACACGCCTGGGCTGCAGGCCTGGCCGCCCACTGGGGGCGTAGGAGAGGCAACTGACCCATGTTTCTTCCTTTTCTCCCGCCCTTCCCCTCTCTCTAAAAATAAATACATTTTAAAAATCTTTTTTTAAAAAAAAGAGATCTCATGAACATGAGTAATAAAAATTGTAACATGCCATTAAATAAATCTAACAAGAATATAACAAATATTAAATTGTACAGTAAGATATTTTAAAAACAACTAAATAAATGGAGAAATGTTCATGGGTAGGAAGAATATCATGTGGATGCCAATTCTCCTTGATTTATAATTTCATGCAGTTTCAGTCAAAATGCCAATGAGTTTTCCATGGAAGGAAAAACTGATTCTAAAATATATTTGGAAAAGAAAGTACCAAGATCACCAAGGAATTTTGGAAAGAAAATAAAGGGGATTTGGCCCACCAGATATAAAGACATTAGGAAGCTACGGTAATTAAGACAGTGCAGTGGCTGCAAGAATCTACAAACTAACCAATGAACACAATACGGCATCCAGAGACACACTCACGCACATACGAAAATTTGATCAGGACACAAGTAGACCACTCTTTAAAGGAAGGGACGAGTTAGCAAATCGAACTAAAATAATTTGCTCATCCGTGTGAAAACATATCCCTAAATTCACATTATGGAAAACAAACTTTAGATGGATTAAAAACTTATGTCAAAAGCAAAATAATAAAACACATACACACACACCAGTGTTGGCTGAACTCAAAGCAAGGAAAAACCAAAGTATATCACTGAACTGTAAGCAAACAAGAAGTATGATACTGTCCTGTGGACAAATTCAATTACCTGAGATTCAATCCAAAGACTAAATTTTCCTTGGGCTTACTTTGCCCCACTCCATCTGAGGGAGGGTGGGACTCAACGTGAGATCCCTGCTTTAAACCAGGAAACCTCTCAAGGGGCGGGTGTGCCGTGGTCCAAAACTACAGGAAGTACCACCTTTGCTACGTGGGAGAAACAACTGGAAGTTCCGCGTGCCATGCATTACCTGCATTACTTGGAATGTACGTATAAAGCTCTGTCCCCCGGGCAAACACCCACAACAGTGACTGTACACCGTTAGCATTCAGTAACTGTCGGATGCTGTTATGATTATTGTAAACGTTTGGCTTCATAGAACATCTGACTTGGGGAAGTGACATTTTCTTTTACTTGTCAAATGACATAGAAAACTGAGGTCTGACCAGATTTTCTCCTGCTGCTGAAATCACATGACCGGATGGGGTAGGAATGTACCTGGCACAGCTTTGTGTCCACTGGGCTTGTTTAAGCATGGTCTCTTTTTTAAAAAAAGTTATTATTACAAGATATTTCTCCATACCATAAAATGTTCTTCAAAAACCAGTGTTAACAACTGTGTAACATCCCTGTGTACAAGTTAGTTAACCATTCTTGGTGGAATTTAGTTAACCATTCCCCACTGTTGGGCGTGTAGACTGTTTCCAGCTTTGTGGCTTTCTAAAGAAGTTACACACAATTTTAATTCAATTTAATTTTGTGGTAATACTTCATTGGACAGGCACCCTAGATACCTTTGAATGATTACCATGTTAGTTTATACTATTGATAATTTAAAAAATAAAATGGAATAGGCATTGCTGAGAGGGTCACTTAAAATACAGCTGAGAGGCTACTAGGGAAGTGGGCCCCTTGCACACCTGTGCCCAGTTCTCAGGGCTGCTGTTAAGTTGCTGAGCCTGTTGCTAAACTCAGCTCAAGGCCCAGCCATACGCATCCCAGAACAACTGCTACTAACCATACTCAGACTTGACTTCCTTTTTGTAGTTTTCGCCGCCCCAGTTTGTATACTGGAACACACTAATCCCTGTTAACCCAGTCAGCAATCCTTCATTCGTAGGAAAGAGTTTCATTTTGTGGTTTTTGCCTTACACACAAACCTGCTTTTCCTTGTTCTCTGCAGAGAACATTTTCAGTTGCTACCTGATTGTGTGTCTCTTAGATTCAAATCCTTTAAGACCCCAAATAAACTTTTCATTTGTTTTACAGCCTCAAATCTTCACTGATTAACACTATAAAGAAATAATAATCCAAAACTATTATTCTATTCATTCAATAAATGTTTAATAAAGCCATGTACCAGGAGATATAATTTTTAATTTCAAGGTGCTATTATGTCTTCTTATATCTCAATACAGCTGAAAAAAGTCAAAGTGCTTTCTAATGAAGCAGAGGCAAATAAGTAGTTATAAGTAAAAATTTCATTTCTACTTTAATCTTAAAAGGAAATCTTTTTCTTAAGACTATGAAATTAAGTCAGTGACTTTAACTGATGTAACAAGAATCCTTTCTACCACTGATAAATTAAGATCCATTGACTGGACTTCAGTTTTCATTTTCTGTATAGCGATGCTGAACAAAAGGTAGAGAAAATTTAACACTGAAGTTGTAAGCAAACATATGGCAGCCCAGGCCCAGGAAATGTGCTCTCAGGTTCTATTACTTACACTAAGATAAAACACACTGAGGGCACAGGGAAACAAACAAAGTGAGACAAAGAAACGCGGCCTAAATGAAAGAACAGGTTAGAACCCCAGAAAAAGAACTAAACAAAATGGAGATAAGCAATCTATCAGGTGCAGAGTTCAAAACACTGGCTGTAAGGATGCTTAAGGAACTTAGTGCGGACCAACAGCATAAAAAAGATCCAGTCAGAAATGAAGGGTACACTAATTGAAATAAAGAACAATTTACAGGGAAAACATAGTAGAGTGGTTGAAGCTGAGAATCAAATCAATGATTTGGAACATAAGGAAGCAAAAAATAACCAATCAGAACAACAAGAAGAAAAAAGAATATAAAAACAAACAAATGAACAAATCGAGGGTAGTGTAAGCAGCCTCTGGGACATGGCATTTATCACGACAATTCAAGATCTGTCCACTTTGGGGTCGACTCAGGTAACAGATTGGAGATTAAACATTTGAATTTCAAAGAGTTTATCTAAATCAGAATATAACAAGCAGCAGAGATGTAAAGAAAACCAAAGTTAAAGAGAACAATTGCTAATTTTTGTTGACTGCTTATTACATGCCAGGCCTGTCATCAATGTTTTCTACAAGTCACCTCACTGAAGCCTCAAAAAGACAGGGAGGCAAGTACTATTATTATTAACCCCCTTTTACGATGAAAAAATCGTGGCAGGGCTGGGTGGCTAACACCGAAGTTTCTGCTCTTAAACACTATGTTCCTCCTCTTCCCATCTCAAGATATCAGTGGGAGAGCACATGTATCTAATGTCAATAAGAAAGTAACTCACGGCCGACAAACAAAAACACCTTCAAATAACCAAAAAAATCTCTTCAAGTAACTGTCTCTAATCCCCACTTCTGCCTTCAAAATAAAACAAAAATAGACGGAGTGGTCAGACACACAGCTTCCTCAATGTCTTCATTCTAATTCTCAGTTGTCGAAGTGAAGTGCAGGTAGGCAGCGTGAATGAAATAAGGGTCTGTGGTCAATCCACAAAGTACACTCTCAAATCCGAACCAGACTTGGGGTGTGTGGCTCCTACACTGGACACCGACTGGATGGTCAGAGCTGAGGTTTACCATCCTCAGCATATTCCCACCCTCGCTGTGTTTCAGGACATGCTTTTGCTCAAAAACTTCTCCAAAACTATTCCTTAATATTTTTTTAACTCCATCTAACGAATCATATTTTGGGGGCAACATAAGAGGGCTTATTGCAATGGCTGCGATTAGTTTGACCAAAATACCGAGCGAATTGCATTTGTACATATTCGCCATTGTTTTCCTCGACCTGAAGGCCAGCATGTGAAGCTGCTGGATGGGCACTGTGGTTTCTTAAAATGATCTTGGTTTAAAAAAAACAACAACAACTTAGTTACAGTTCATCAATTTAATTAACTCTCCTGTTAACAGACCAGAGTTGCTATTCTCTCTTAGGTCCAAGTATGATTCCTTCAATGAACACAAAGTCAAAATAGGGTTCTATCTTCGTTCTACTTTGTGAGGATTCCAAAAATAAACCGTTGCTACTGACAAGCAGATGACCTGGGTTCCAGTCCTTAGTGGTGAACTGTGCAACTCTGGCATCATGCCTCCTGTAAATGAGCGAGCTGGACAGGAAGTGCTTAAAGTCCCTCCCAGCTGTAAGGCTTTAATTCATAATTTAAGTTGTTGCTGCTTTCTATTCACGCTAGATGAGAGAACATTCGATGGAGACCAGGTTCCATGTCAATGACAGTAGCACTTCTCGTTTCCCTATGAAAGCCGATTGCATGGCACGGTGTCAGTTCAAATGGAACTGGTATTTCCTTACGTTCCATTTGCTACCAAAATGTACTGTCTCGTGTTCAGGCAGCAGAGTAGTCAAAGAACAACAGATTTTCTTGGCACTTCTTGTACATAGAGCACGTAAATGAGTATGAGATTATTCCTAGGAAAATACTGCAAATAATAGCTGTCAACTCTTAGCAACTAAGAATATGCATTATTAAAAGCAAACACAACTTCCCATTCATGCATCCTACCTCATGAAATGTTTTTTGGTACTTTGGCTCCCATACATGAACCAGTATTTTTAATATGTGCTCCACAATATTTCTGTGCAGAATTCAAAAATTCATAGGTCACTAAAACCCATAGATAATCGTCAAATCTTCTGTTAGCCGCTTGGTAACAACCTTCTCACTGTTAAGCTTTTTGCCAGAGATGCTAACAAGTAGCCCTGTCAAATGGTTTGCGTTTCATACATTTTTCCAGACAAGCTTGCTTTTTAAGGGCCCGCACAAACAAGACATTAATTTCTCTGGATTCTGAATCTTCGGGAAGTTGACCAAAATGCATAAAATAGTCTTTTTCTTCCTTGCTAACACACTCCTTTTAAATTATTGCTTGTGTTCCTTTTGTCCCTGATTTAAACCTATCTATTCTTTTTTTTTTAAAAAAAAGATTTTATTTAGCCCTGGCTGGTGTGGCTCAGTGGACTAAGCGTCGTCCTGGGAACCAAAGGGTTGCCGGTTCAATTCCTAGTCAATCAGGGCACACACCTGGGTTGCAGTCCAGGTCCCCAAGTAGGGGATGCATGAAAGGCAACCACACATTGATGTTTCTCTCCCTCTCTTTCTCCCTCCTTTCCCTTCTCTAAAAATAAGTAAATAAAATCTTTTTTAAAGATTTTATAAATTTATTTTTATTTTGGGGGAGGGGCAAGGGAGGGAGAAAGAGAGGGAGAGAAACATCCATGTGAGAGAGGTTGCCTCTTGTAGGTGCCCCAACTGGGAACTGAACCTGCAACCCAGGCGCGTGCTCTGACGGGGAATTGAACCAAGGACCTTCTGCTTTGTGAGGACAACACCCAACCAACTGAGCCACACCAGTCAGGGCTACATGTATCTATTCTTTAACTACATGTTAAAGAATAATAATTCCTAATTCTCCCTCCTCTTACAATTTTGCTACACTTTACTGAACATGATTTATTATTATTACTATTATTTTTAATCCTCACCTGAGGATATATTTATTGATTTTAGGGAGAGAAAGAGAAACATCAATGGGCTGTGCCACCCCTCCCCCCGCCCCCATCCTGTATGCATCCCGACCAGGGTTCAAACCTGCAGCCTTTTGGTGCATGGAATAACACTCCAACCAACTAAGCCACACGGCCAGGGCTATTATTTTTATGTATTTTCTGTTGCATCACATTTTAATTCCCTTAGTACTCAAATAACACATAGTGTTTGTGAAGTCATTGTGAAAAAAGTAAAAGCAAAGATGATTCTCCCCCACACACGGCAGCTGAGAGAAAATGCAAATATGTTTGAAAAATTTACAAGGTGATTAAAACAACTGACATGACATCTTTGATTAGACTCAAAGACCCCTAAGACTGAAAGAGTCCAAACTCCTTATCTTACAGGAAAACAAAACCCAGAGAGAAGCTATGTGACTTGCCCAATATAAGATCTCTAACTGGATACATTTATAATCTTACACATAAAATTACACAGTATCACCTAGGATGGTCCTTCTAACAGTTGAGAATAGCTCCTGAAGTCTATTCCCAAAACATGTGCAGGCAGCCACAGAGGCAAAAGCCCGTATCTGAAGTCATTCCTTTAGATCAAAACATTATCACAGCAATTCTGAAAATAAATGCAACTGGTTTAGGGAAACGGGAAAGAATAAGGAAAACAATACTTTGGAGTACTAGGTTCTAGGTCAGAAGGTAAAATCACACATAATCAAAAATGACTCTTGAAACCACTCATACTCCTAAATCACGCAGCGTCTCCACTATCTGTGGCTTTATTCACTGAGAACAGACCTATCTCTTCTAATGAGGCCACCACAGCAAGGTTCTCCTCCAGCAATGCAATAGGGCCACATTGCTTTTGTTGCTCATCAGATGAAACAGCTGGATAGAATTCAAAGTTGGCTGTTCCAGAAACACCTGTCTTTAAACACTGGACTAGCACTCTGCCAGGGCAAGACATTCAGCCTTAAAGAGGGACTCGGGAAATGAAATAGAAAGTCGGAGTCCTGATTCTCATTCTACTCTCATTAAGCAACCTGCTCTGCCTGGGTAACACTGCCGGCCTCGAGCACTACGTACGTACCTGTCACTCCTCTCCCACTCTCCTCCCAATTTTGCCTACAAGCACAGGCGAATGTGTGCCATTAAACACCATCTGACTTCGCTGTGTTACCCTACTCCCACATTTGCATAGGTATATAATGATCTGGGTTAGACTTGAGATGTGTGAGTATTGCAAGAGAGATAATTAAAGTGTGGACACAGGCCCTCAGGAGAAGGGCAGGTCAAGTGCAGTACGGAGTCAAAAAGCAGCCCGAGGACTCCAGGGTGTACAAGTGAGGAGGGTGGAAGGGAGTACAGAGATCACTTTTTATGGGGTAGAATTTGTTCCAAAAATAATCTTCACCATGTTCATAATTTGTCCTTGTATTCGGTTTGACAAGACACATATAAAACTTTGCAACACATCTCATTTGATTGAGTTTTAATTAATGTAAAGGGTCTATACTCTCAAGCATATAAGTAACCATATAACTATAGAATTCACACTCTGAAAGAAATGAATCAGGAGAATATTTTTCACGTAAGAACCTGATTACAGACAAATGACCTTAGAGCAGAAATAACTACACCAATACTAGGAAGTTCATGCAGCAGCAGGGCCAGACTGCCACCCATGGAAGAGCTGCCACAAAAGAGCCACGTGGAAAAACCGCACAGAGGAACAGTGACGATGAACAAGAGTTCGACCGGAGAATGAAAGGTTATAAGCGCGGTGTTGGGCTCATTAAGAAAAGAAAGGCTATGCTCACTACAAAGTTTACCTGTCTCTAAAGAAATAATTACTTCCCTGTTACTAAAACGTCCATGTCAATGGAGCCAGTTCCTATAACTATAAATTCTCTTAATTACAAGCAGATAAAAATCTTCCTGAGCCATGTTTAGCTTAACTCCATTGTAGGGGTCATCGTAAAGGAAACGTGAGTCCCTGGCTTGCACATGATGAGTTGGTCCAAACCCACACTCAGGTGATAGAGCGTTCCCCCACCAGGTCCTCTCACAGGACTCCAGGCATTTTCACAACTTGACCACACAAAAGAACGCCCAAGGCAAGTACAGGAACGCCCTTCTCGGTAGCCCTTCCAGGAGATTGTAGCTGTACAAACACAGGTGTCTACAAAGCAATTTTAATGCACTTTGCATCGAATATTCCAAAGAACAGTAGCGACCTCAGCATTCCATCCATTGTCTCAATAGAGAAAGCTACCCTTGAGAGACCACAAAAGAAAAAAAAAATAAACAAAGGTTTATGAAACACTTCAACAGCCACATAAAATACTTGTTCTAAAGAGACAATATATTTTCAAACCACAAAGCACGTTAAGCAAAAATGTTTAATTAACCTTAATTGCGTTCCTTACTTGACAATGTAAATGGATGGAAACTACTACTTAAGTATTCAAACCTTCATTTGACACGCAAGTGGCTTCCAGCAAATGATAAAGCAATATTCCGGTGTGAGTGTGAAAGATGGCAGTGAATTCTGGTCCTTCATAAAGGAGGAGTCAGATTCCACCAGTCCCCGGTTGGTTTAACTGCCAGGCTTCCAGGGAGTTGTTTTATAAAAGGGGACCTCGCCCTAATAAATTAAGAGTGAACAGTGGAAATGTCAAAATTGCCTGCACTCAATGAAGCTCCAGACCACTTTGTGTCCAGACTTCAGAAAAATGACTCCTTAAAAAAATTATGTTGTGACAATGCTAGCATTTTAAAAGAATAATAAGGACGACGACGACGACGATGATGATGATGATGATAACTGGGAGGCACTACAGGGGCTGACTGCCGCCGGTGTAAGTTGCCCAGCTGAAGGTGGTGGTTAAGTTAGAGCCAGTTCTCTCCGTTTTGGAGGTGCGCGCTGGCAGCCAGGGAAAGCCACCGGGTTTCCAACTCCCTGTGGGTTTGACGGGACTGGGTTAGGACTGGGATTGGCTCGTACGAAGCCCCGGGTGGCTCGGCCAGAGCCTTGAACTGTCCCTCGCAACTGCGTTTCTCCAACGCAGACCCCAAGTTATAAATGCAACTCCCCGAGAGCACAATGACAAGAAAGCACACAAAAGGAGCAAGGCGGCCGCTCCCATCCTTACCTTTGACTTGACTTTCATATTCGGCTATGATCTCTTTGTCCTTTTTGAATCTGCTCGGAGTGGACATTATCCAGCTGTTCTGGGTTTGCTTTCAATGGGCAAGTTCGGTTAGGTGGTCACAAACCAGTCTCCTTGCAAAGGCGGAGAGTTGTACTCCCACACGCCGGGAACCCAGAGGCAGCACCGACAGGCGGTAAAGGAGGGCGGAGCGGAGGAAGAAGGGAGCGAGCCCAGTACTAGATTAACCCGGGCGCTGGCACCATACTCCCCGCGTAGAACTGCCGTCGGTGACCCGGAGGGAAGCCCGGGGCTCGGAGCCGGAGAGGCCCGGTGCGCAGGCAAACTCCAGCGAGCGACTGGCGGGGGGCGTCTCCCTGCCTCACCCCACCCGGAGCCGGGCCACTTCCTCTACGACCGCTGGGCGGACGCGGGGATCGCGCCGGCGCCCCGCACCATTGTTAGAAACCCGCAGGGTGCGCTCGGGGCAGGGGCTGGGCCGGCGCGGGGGTGGGGGCGGGCGCCGGGGACGCGGTCACCGCAGGCGCAGCGACCCTCCTCCCGTGCAGCTCCGGACGCCGGCTCGGGCGCCCCGCGGTCCCGCCGGGGCTGCGGATGCTGCCGCCGCGCCCGGCGCTCTCCCGTCGGCAGAGGCTGTGGCTGCCGCCCGGGCGGACCGAAGGAGTCGCAGTCCTTGAGCGAGTTCGGCTGAAGACAGGAGGGCGGCTGCAGCGCCGCCAGAACGCGTCCTGGGCGCAGCCCCGCCGGAGTTTAGGTCTCCGGAGCCCGCTCAGCGAGGGGCCTCTGCCTGCTCGGCCGACCGGCGCCCAGGCTGCCTCCTTCTTCTCGTCTCCCTTTCCGCTGCTGCCCCCAGGCGGCCGCCCGCGACACTCGCACCCGGGGGAGCCGCGCCCCCCAGTGGCCGCCGAGTTGCCGCCGCGACCACGGCGGGCCGCTCCCCGTGCCCAGCGAGAGAGCGGCAGGCGGCGGCGGCCGGGCGGAGCGCGCGGGACTTGGGGAGGTGGGGCGGGGCTGGCGGGAGGGGACGGCGCGGTCACCCAAGCCATTCTCTGTCCCCGCCCCTCCGGGTGAGGAAACGCCGGGCTGGCCCGGGAAGCTCATTGCTTCGGTTGGCGGAGCGCAGCCCCGCCCCGTCCCCGCGCTCCTTCTGCTGTGCTCCACGCGCGCCTGATTCGCATCCCCAGCACCTGGGAACCCCCTTCCCACACAGGGGGACTGTGTTTGGCCGAGGGTGGCAGGTCTGAAGGGGGTTCCTCTCAGGCTCCATTGCAGAAACCCAGAGTTGGATGTCTCCACGACAGAAAGGATGTGACTCTGAGATGTTGGACCCCCGTAGGAAAACTGGAGACTGACGTGGCTCTTAAAAATCGAAGGATGGCGAATCTCCTCAATCGAAGCCGAAAAGATACCTATCTCGAACACAGTATTTTCCGCCTCCTACAAGTAGCTCCGGGAGCTAGGATGGTGGGAAAGGCGGGGTGTGGGAATAGGTCTCACCCAGGAGGTCACCAGCTTTTCGACAGGACACATGTGCCGCTCGTGACCTTTCCTGAACTCCTTTCAACCCCCTCTCAAACATCATGGGCCTGATTTATCAAAGTGGTGTGTCCAAAGGCGTGCCCAGTATGAACATGTTTTCCCTGCAAGATCTGAAGAGAGTAGGGAATTTTAGGCTTTGATCATCCATCCATGTATCCAGAGATAAACTTTCAAGTTCTTTCTGTGGACCAAACACCAAGCTAAGAGCTGGGGATTCAGTGATTAGGACCCTGCCCTAAACCATCTCACGGTCCATTGTATAAATAAGTAATTGCAGGCAGTACAATGATGCTGTAAGAGAGAGAAATACTCCCACCTTTGGGAGCCCTGAGGAAGGAAAAATGGACAGAAGAAAGAGATTTGGGGAGAAAGGCTTTCTAGAGTAGTGGTATTTGAACTGGATTTAATGGATAAATAGTGAGTAGTTTGCCATCCCAGAGAGTTATGGGTTGCATTCCGCAGGGAAAAGGGGGCAGAATATTCTAGACAATTTAAATGGTCATACAAGATGTCCTCTGCTAAAAGCAGATCTCTGATAGGTGAAAAATAGTAATACATATGCATATTTCAACTGATAGTGTGTGCACATTGATTTTAACTATACAGCTTCAAAAAAATTTAGCAAATCTTTTTACTTTAACAACAGAATAGAATGTAAGAAAAAAATGACAATTTTGTTTAAGTTATTTTTTCCATTTTGCAACACAGGAGATTTATTATGGAACCCTGAATACCCTAATTTCTTGTGTAAGAGTGGATGGTGAAGAGCCAGAATATCCAAAGCAGAGGCTGGGAAGGAAGGTCATGGCCAGCTGGGAGAGGCCTTCTGTGCTGAGCTCTTGGATCCAGTTCTGCAGACAGCAGGGAGCCTTTTAAGTGCAGAAGTGTCATAATCACACAGATAACTGTTGGCAGTGTGGAAAAAATGGGCTGGGCAAGGGGAGAGAGAGATCAGAGGCAAGCAACGTGCTTTGGTGATTACTGTAGCCGTATCTATACGTGATTCATATCGTCCATCCATGGTGGTACTGAAATTTATTTTATATTTGCACTTGAGGAGTGCAACTTGTTATTATCTCAGTTTTCATCTTCTTTGAAAGAAAGCTAATATTTAAAATTCAGGAACAGTATCTTAATTATATTTGATGCCATCATGGTATCCAATGAGTCAATACATTTTTCTGAATGTTAATGTCTCAATGATAGTGCCCACCATTTTGTTGCTGAGTAAAGCATTTTGCTTCTTTCTTACAAGAATCCTACAAGGTGGACAGCATTGTCCCGACTTTACAGATGAGCACCTGGAAAGTTCAGTATGGGTAAAGGCCTGCCTAGGCCAGAATTCTAGTCTGTACCAGCTTGCCTCCAAAGTCAGTTTTCCTAATTTTCCATTCTGCCTCTGAACTTATGGTCCCTTTAAACATGTGAAACAGATTCACCTACAGTAAAATGTGTGACAGATTCATGTTTTCCTTTGGTGAAGCTCTTCTGATGCAGCCATTCAGTCTGATTAACAGGTCAGTTATTCATTTCATAGATTTCTCTTTTTCAGGTTCTCCTTATCTTCCCCATATTTAAGAGTCCACTTCGCCTCACAAAGCTAGATATGGAGAATGCCTTTGACTTAAAGTCCAGAGAGCCAAGGGTGACCGAGTTTGGGAGACAGGCAACTGTGATTCTAATTCTGTGACTTTGCTCCACCTTGTGGTAGCTGTTTTCTTAGCTGTAAAACGGGATGGCTATTTGCAGTTTGCCCCCGAAAATTTCCACCCCTGCCACACTCTTTAAGGGACATGTTGTGAGAGATTTGGAGGGCCTCGCGGTGGGATCCATAATACATATTGATCCACCCTCTTGCTAGTATTTTTCTTTCAGGACCACTCCAAATTTCCAGAAATAAAAATTACTGTACCCTCTGACCATATACCCTGGAGCAGGTAGGGATCCTTGCGGCCACAAAGTAAACCATGCATCATACAACAGTTTCACTTTGGCCCAGTGGTAATTTAAATCATTTTTAAAAAGTTAAATACAGCCCCGGCTGGTGTGTCTTAGTGGACTGAATGCCGGCCTGCGAACTAAAGGATTGCTGCTGGTTGTTTCCCAGTCAGGGCACATGCCTGGGTTGTGGGCCGAGTCCCCAGTAGGGGGCGCACGAGAGGCAACCACACAATGATGTTTCTTCCCTTCTCTTTCTCCCTCCCTTCCCCTCTCTAAAAAATCCCCTGGCTGAGTGGCTCACTTGTTTGGAGAGTCATCCTGTACTCCAAAAGGCTTCACGTTCAATTCCTCATCAGGGCAGGTACCTAAGTTGTGGGTTCGATTCCTGGTCAGGGTGTGTATAGGAGCAGCTGATTAATGTTCCTTTCTTGCATCAATCTTTCTCTCTCTCTCTCTGTCCCTTTCTTTCTCTAAAAACAATAAAAACATATCCTCGGGTGAGAATTAAAAAAAAAAGTTAAATACAACCACATTGAATATTCAATGCCAAACTCACACGATTTTTAAGCTGTTGTTTCAGTGTCTAAGAATTTTATGATTGAGATAGGCCATCCTTCTACTTTCCTTTATGTAAAGGATTTGTTCTCCTCTAGCCGTTGGGATGGAAAAGCGGATGTAGCCCTGCCAACGTCCTATGTTTTGTTCTTGGATCCAGCCAGAGCAGCAGAACAGCAACTGTTGTGCAATCACGTCTCTTCTGTTGTCTGGACTTCTTGACCCCTTGGCTTCTCAAATGCTTGCGGCACTGCTGTCAGCGAATTGTATTTCGGTACCATGTCCCGGGGCGGTGTTCTATAAAGTGTGACCTTACCATTAGTCACCTACATCAGAGTCACTTTGCGGTCTGTTTAGAATTCACGCACATGGGACCTCCTCTACACTTAAAGCCACTCTTCTCAACTTCTTTGTGCCCACAAGTCACATGGGAATCTTGTTAAAATAAGGTTCCGAAGCCTTCTGGAGTGAGGGCTGAGAGCCCACGTGTCTAGTAATCTAGGCCATGCCGACGATGCCGCCATTGCGACCACACTGGAGGAGCAAGGACCCCCCCGCAGGGCCCAAATTTGGGGTGAGGGGAATTCCCCATTTGACTCTTCTGAGTCGGAATCTTTGCCCATGGCCAAGGGGTGATAAAAGAATATCCTTACAATAGATTTGCTGCTTTACTCAAGTAATGTTGACCTTGTTAAGATTTTTTTTTTCAATTTAATGTAGCTCTAAGAAACTGGTTTTCTCTTCCAAGATAAGAAAAATTTTGTTTTCACCTTTTCATGTATAAAATAGAGATAATAATTACAATAATAGGTCTGTGGTAAAGAGTAAATGCAAAGTGTGTATAAAGGACTTGGTGCCAAGCCACACACATAATAAGTGCTAAGTAAATGTCGGTTGTTCTTGTCATTGTTGCTATTATTTTGGTGCAGCAAGTTAACTTCCAAGTTTATAGCAAAACTCTGGCAATCCTGAAGGATCTTATAGCATGTTTATCTGTGTCTTATTTATCTCATTATTTAAACCTATCTAAATTGAGAATTTATTTGTCAATTAATGGGTTTGTTTTGTAATTTATTAGTTTACTGTGTCTGCATTTCCTATACACTACCTCAAATCTTTCACAGAATGATTTTTATAGTCTATTCAGTTCTAATCAACAAATATTTATTATCTATTAAAGTAACAGAGTGAAATGCTTAGCTTCTCTGACTCCATCTTGTTCAGGCCTGCTCTGTTCCCATGCCCTTCACGTTAATAGTTTCTGCTCAGTCTTGCTATAGACATGCCGCTGGTTAGAGTTGTTCTGCCTGCAGCTTGAGCAGAAAGTTTTTTTTTTTTCTTTCAGAAACCAGAAAGTGCCTCTCCCAAAGGCATAAAGGAAGTATGTACAAACATTTTTGTTTATCAAAGATTTACAGGAACCTCCTGACCAGACTCACATTAACTAGTCAACCTTCCTCAGACCCCTGCTGACACTCAGCTGTCTGTGGTCATTAGCCACCTATTGTACCTTCCGTTTTCCCCTTCCCTTGACATAAAAGAAGCCTGAATTCTGTTATTTTCTTAAGGTGGACTTGAGACACCACTCAGGCTCCCGTCTTCTTGGCTTGCTGGCTTTCCAAATAAAGTCGCTCCCCGTGCTCAGCACCTCTCACTCAACTTGATGGCTGTCGTGCGGTACGTGCTATGAGCTTAGACTTTGTTATACTAAGTTGAACTATCAGACATTGCTGATATTTGACCATTTTCACCATAAAAGATGGAAATGCCATATGATTCAGTGAAATAGAACATCACTCTCTACAATGGGTGTAAACAAAATTCAACACTTAAAAATCTACTTCCAAACATTCAAGCGAAGTCTCAATTGAACCCTGCCCAGATCTAAAGAAATCCCACTCACTCATAGGTTGCATTAGTCCAGTGTGAACTGCCAGGTAGTCAGTCCAGAAATATTAACTATTGTTTAAAGAAAAAAAAAAAACTTGGCCCATAATGTAACAACAGCTTGTGGAAATGGACCGTGCAAATAACCATTTCCCCTTTTCTGGCATCATAGTAGTAAAGAAAAGCTGTCAACAGATCTTGCCAATTTCATTCTGACAGGTTTCCCCTGGTAGGGAAGAGTGTAGGATGTAACAAGGAGGGTGAGTTTAAATGAGACCTCGGAGCAGTCGATGCAAGAAACGTTCAAGAGAGCAGCGGGAAAGAACAGATTGGAAAGAAGGAGGGGAAGAAACTAAAGGCCACGGGATAGAAAAAGCAAAAGAGAACAATAAAATGAATGATTCTTTTAAAATGTTCAATTGTATCATTTCGTTCCCCTACCCACCCCACCCCCCAAAAAAAGTTGTCTCTGATTTTCAAGAAAACTCTTTAAAGCTAAAATAAATCAGGGCTTCTAAATACCTTTAATTTTCTTTGACTAAAACTGCTTTATAATATTTTTGATCAACTGCTTGAAATCACCTGTTCCATTTTGTACAAAACAGCAGTAAAACAGACTTTGCTGTGTTCACTCTCACATCCACAATTTCCAGACTCCTACACATAACTCTCTTCTCATCAGAGTTACTATTTTTTTGCTTTGAAATCCTTCTACAACTTCCTGTGTGGCTGTTGCACAATATAAGCAGGATATGAATACTCAATGAGCACATCCTGATGTAAGTACTAAGCCTATCACTTCTAAAAAATAAAAATAAAAGATGGTATTATCAGTAGAAGGAAAACAGCCAAAGTTAGGCAAGAACTGGTAGCTGCAATTCATTTGCCAGACTCAGAGATGGTTTAGTGTGTGGAGTCAACTCCAACAAAAGGATTTATTATTCCAAGAAATGGATATTTTCTAATGCTTATATTTTAGGAAATAAATGGCAGAATCCTCCTTTCTTGACATTACACCTTGGCAACACACATTTTAAGGCTGCCTAATTTTGTCACCTGTCTGAACACAGAGTCATTTCTCACTTTACATACACATGTGCTCCTGGTGAGGGAGCCAGGGAAGCCTGGGTTGGTAAATAGAACTCTATTCAAATAGAATGGAGATATTTGCTATTTAAAAGAATCTCAAGGTATAGTATTTTGTAAAGCAAAGAACATCTTTGGAAAATTATTCTCTCTTCTAATGTTTTGGTATAAATTTGAACTTTTATGTATTAAGTCTTTCTATAAAGTGGTAGTTCTTAAACCAATCAGAACCAATGTTGTCTTAACATTAAAAAAAAATTTATTTGTGTAGTTTTTGTAGCAGTTTTAAATTTATAGAGGGCAGGGAACATAAGAGAGCATAAATCAATTTTGATCTTTTCACATAATGGAATTTACTATAGCAGTGATACACTAACAATTATAGTTATACTTAATAACACAAATGATTCGTATAAACATGATGTTGAGTAAAAATAACAGAAACGAGTCCTAAAGGACTACATACAAAATGAAACCACTTTTATAAAGTGCAAAAACATGGATAATCGATAGTATGCATTCAGGCATACATATATATAATTTTTTTTAAAGACAAAATGATAAATAAAATTCAGGGTAGTGGTTACTTCTGGAAGGAGGACACAGGCATCAGAAGGGGAAACATGTTGGTAGATGCAACTTACTGGCTGTTGAGTTTACGGGTGATAATTATAGCATCATGCATTGTATGTACGGTGGGTGTGTGTATACACACGTATGTACACATATTTATACACACATGTGTATGTGACATTTATTTTCATTTGTTTTATTTTTTGCTATATATATATTTTTAAATACAGATTAAAAAATGAAGGAAAAGGGAAAATGAAGGTGAATTCATTCAGTATTATTAAGGTTTGTCTATAACTCACTAAGGGTCCATTGAACAAATTCCACATGTGGGCATTGTTGTAGGTGCCAGAGATCCAGTGATGACAGGAGACAGATAAGGTTCTTGGAGGCTAACATCTCAGTGAAAAGAGAGAGGAAGCAAAGCTTTTTCTTCTGCTGGATTCAGTGGTCTTAGAACTCTTAAGGTTTGCTTCTGTCAGGAGACCCATCCTGAAGCTGAAGCCCAGAGACACAGTGTGGAACTGAGAAGTGTAGCCACGCCTAGTGCCATGCTTTGAGGCCCTGGACCAGCGTGTACCAGACTTTGCCCAGGTTGCCAGACGTCTGTTCCTGTGAGCAAGCAGATCCCCCCGTGTGGTTGATGTTGTTCTTTAAGCTGGGCTGAGAAGTGTTCTCTGGCGTTTGCAAGATAGCAAGTGCTAATGGACACAGCCCCATTGCCAGGGGTGGCACTACTGACTCAGAGATACACTGACTAATTTACTTCCTAATGTGGCTGCTAGTTTATCATCTTCACAGGGCTTTCACATGCCATATGGGTAAGGGGGTCAACTGTAAGGTGACAGATGGAAACTCGACTTTTGGCAGTGAGCACACTATGGTATACACAGATATCAATTTATAATGTTGTACACCTGAAGCTTTTATGATGTTATTAACCAATGTCACCTCAATTAAAAAAAAAACCCAACCCAAAATCCAAAACTTCCTTGTAACAGAAAAGCAGAAGTGAAGGGACTTGCATATGGCTGTCCAGTAGTAGAAGTCCCTGGAACTTGAACACAGGCCTCTGGACCCTACGTCCTGAGAATTTTCCGTGAGCCCTTAGGGACCAAAGAAGTCAAGTCCACTGATACAAAATGCCCTCAGTATTGGTCAGTTTATGTGGGCAGCCTGCTGAGAGTGTAATGGAATTGCATGTTCTCATTTTATCTTAAAGGATGCACTATTCCATGCATACAGAAAGCACAGAGAATAACAAAATAAATATCCATGTTTGCCTTTATCAAGCTTTATCAAATCTAATATTGCTATATTTGCTTTATACCTCATTTTGTCACTCTTTTTTTGGAAGGAATAAACATTGATATATCATTAAAGCTCCTGTGTATCCATCTGCCAGTCTGTCCTTCTCCAGAGGTGTTTTTACCCTAAATCTGTGTTATCCTTCACATGCATGCTTTTTTACTTTTAATGCATGCATATGTGCTCAGAAGCAACATGTAGTAACAGTGTTTAAAATGTGTAGCACTACTGGAGCTCCGGTGGTGCCATCGCTTAGCATGGGGTACTTAGGAAACACGTAGCAACATGTTACGGAGCAACACAGCGGTGACACGGGTTGCCCCACCCTGGCGAGTACCTGAGCCTCTGCCCCAGACAACTTAA
The DNA here is from genome assembly GCF_022682495.2 of Desmodus rotundus. NCBI lineage: Eukaryota > Metazoa > Chordata > Mammalia > Chiroptera > Phyllostomidae > Desmodus > Desmodus rotundus. The sequence goes on from NC_071389.1 coordinate 143,004,593, forward strand.
CAGGGGCCTTTTCTACAATTGGCCACACTACTAAGACAGGGAATCAAATGAGCTCTACCTAATACACAGAAACAAACACAGGGAGGCTGCCAAATTGAGGAGACAGAAATTTAGGCCAAATGAAAGAACAGAACAAAACTGCAGAAAAAGAACTAAACAAAATGGAGATAAGCAACCTATCAGATGCAGAGTTCAAAACACTGGTTATCAGGATTCTCCAAGAACTCACTGGGTACTTCAACGGCATAAAAAAGACCCAGGCTGTCAGGAGCTGACCAACAGCTGACCCTTGAAATAGTCGGGATGGATGAGATGCATCTGCACAGCAGAGGCAACTGTGGCTGGATTTCCTGTATATCTCTTCTTGCATGTCTGTTTTTGCTATTACTAGGTGGTGGGATTTTTGAGCACTTGTATTTGAGGCCCACTGACCTGCAGAATTCCAATACAATTGTACAAAATGATTTCTTGGCCATAGAACAAAAGTCCCTTATAACCCCTCCGCAGCCTACTCCCCCTACCTACTGGAAGATTAATATTAGACAATGGGCAGACCAGCTGCCTGAAAAATGGAGAAACAGTTTACTAGATATCCCCCTCTTACCTTGGCCAGGAGTAATAATTGACAGAACTAGATGGGTAAAAGAGCAAGGAAAATAGGTGAACTATTATGATTTAAGCACGAGGGAACAAATACAAAGATCATCCCCTGCAAAGTGCATAAAGAAAGAACCTAGACAGGAAGACAGATGGCTGAGTTAGAAGGCCTAACCACATAGGCCCTTTAATAGTTCACATATAACCGCTGTCTAGTCTAGCGTATCTTTTTGACCTATGCCAAATTCTGTAAACTTTGTTAGACATCAAATGATCAATAGCCATTTGAAACTTTGTACATGTAGTTAATTGTAGTTGTCTGACTGATAGCCCTCCTGGTCAAAATAACCTTTGTTTAGTATGAATAAATCTGTAGAACTTCCTGTACATTTTCTTGGTATTTCTGTATAGATCTTTTCTGCTTGAAAAATCATGCCATGCACCTGTTCCTTTGATGTCATATGACAAATCCCTATAAAAATAAAGCTTGTTTAAACTCTTAAGAGTTCAGTCAGACCCACAAGTGCTGGCCATTCTCCGGCATCAAACTTGGTGCATCTGACCCCTCATTCTTCGCCTGCGCCGTCCATCCTTCAGGGACCCTGAGACCTGCTGAGGCTGGACCCTGGCACCAGGCAGAAATAAAGGTTGCATTAAGTGAAATAAAGAAAAATCCACAGGGGATCAACAGTGGAGAGGATGAAGCTGAGAATCAAATCAACGTTTTGGAACACAAGGAAGGAAAAAGCATTCAGAACAGCAAGAAAAAAAGAATTCAAAAAAACAAGGATAGGTTTAGGAACTTCTGGGACACCTTTAAATGTCCCAACATCTGAATCATGTGGTGCCAGAAGGAGAAGAGAAGGAGCAAGAAATTAAACATTTATTTGAAAAAATAATAAAAGAAAACTTCCCTGATCTGGTGATGGAAATGGACATACAAATCCAAGAAGCACATAGAATCCTAAACAAGACCCATCATAATTAAAATGCCAAAGATTAAAAATAAAGAGAGAGGCTGGGGTGGGGTGGAGGGATGGGGAGAAAATGCAGACAATTGTAACTGAATAAAAATAAATTAATTAATTAAAAAAAGATAGAGAATCTTAAAAGCAGAAAGACAAAAGCAGATAGTTACCTACAAAGGAGTTCCCATATTACTGTCAGCTGATTTCTCAAAAGAAACTTTGCAGGCAAGAAGGGAATGGCAAGAAGTATTCAAAGTGATGAAAAGCAAGGACCTACAACCTAGATTGCTCTATCCAGCAAAACTATCATTTGGAATGGAAGGGCAAATAGCGAGCTTCCCAGGCAAAATAAAGCTAAAGGAGTTCATCATCATGAAGCCATTGTTATATGAAATGCTAAAAGGAATTGTATAAGAAAAAGAAGAAGATCAAAGCAATGAACATTAAAATGCAATAAATTTACAACTATCAATAATTGAAGCTAAGGTGGATTTGGCTGGGGTGAGGTGGAGGGATGGGGAGAAAATGCAGACAACTGTAATTGAATAACAATAAAAATTTAAAAAAAATAATTGAAGCTAAACAACAAACTAAGCAAACAAGCAGAACAGGAAGAGAATCATATAGAGAGAGATCATTTGGAGGTTAGCAGTTGGGGGGGAAGGTGGAGAATGAGGGGAAAGGTAAAGGGATTAAGAACTACAAACATGTAGGTACAGAATAGACAGGGGGATGTTAAGAACAGTATAGGTAATGGGGTAGCCAAAGAACTTATATGCATGACCTATGGGCATGAACTAAGGGGGGCATTGCTGGAAAGAATGGGGTACTGGATAGAGGGAGGAAAGGGGGAAACTTGGGACAACCATAATAGCATGATCAACAAAATATATTTAAAAATAAATAAAACATGTAGTGTTAAAGCAATATAGTGTTGCTATTGTTTGAAAACTTTGTATGAGTGGTATCATATAGTACACATCACTCTTTAATTTGCTGTCTTCTATTCATACATTATTTGTGAGATTTGTGGTAGGCAGGAAAATGCCCACCCCATACCTGGTGCTGTGCCACCCTACCCCGGGTTCCTCATCCTAATCCCTAGAACCTGTGAACAGGTTACCTTCCCTGGAGGAGGGAAATTAAGGTTGCAGATGGAATTGACCTTCAAGGAGGGAGATTGTGCTGGATTATCTGGGTGGGCCGAATGTAATCACAATGGTCTTTCTAAATTAAAGAGAGAGGTAGAAGGGGGAGAACCAGAGACAGGGCAGCGTGAGAAAGGCTCAGCATGATATTGCTGGCTTTGATGATGCAGGAAGGATGCCACGAGCCAGGAAGGTCAGTGCCCTCCAGAAGCTGGACAAGACAAGCAAACAGACACTCCCATAGAGCCTTCAGAAAGGAACACAGCCCTGCTGGCGCCTGGATGTCAGCCTAGTGCGCTTCAGTTTGGATTTCTGACTTCCAGAAACATAAAGGAAAGGTAAAAGTTTGGTGTTGTTTTAATCTATTAAGTTTTTGGTAATTTTTTAAATAGCAGCCATAGAAGATGAATACAAGATTTTTATACAGGCTTAATTTATTCATTTTAACTGTGATATAGAACCATTGTATTTGTTCTTTACCTACTTTCAAATTTTTATTTGGGAGATTCAATCATGTTGCTGCATATACTTGTAGTGTGTATAGTTTCATTAGCCTTATATTGAATAATCATATCACATTTGATTTCTCTTCTGTTGATGGACATTTAAGTCATTTTCAATTTTTTTGCTGTTATAAACCATGTTGCTATGAATATATTTGAATTTTTTTCCTTATGCATATGGGCAAGAGCTTTCTATAGGGTGGCGGGCTGACAATCCACTGGGATAATGAGTGGAATGTGCAGCCAAGTTTGCACCTTAAGGGGAGTGGGACTGCTGGATTACAGGGTTGTGCATCATTAACTTTACTGCACGTGCTACGCGGCTCTCTAACGTGGTCGCACCCATTTCAACTCTTCCAGCAGAGCATGAAGTGCTCAAATCTGACTTTTAAATTTTTGTCAATATGGTGAATCTAAACTGGTATCTCCTTTTCATTTCAATTTGCATTTCCCTGATTACTAGCAAGGATGAACATGTTCACATGTGTTTACTGGCTGTGTCTTTCCCCTTCCTGGAACTGTCTCAGTAACGTGAAACAACGCAGGAGACACACTCACGTGTCCAGGATGAGCGCCCGTGAGCATGTGGTTGGACCCCCCAGGCTCTGCTGGTTGTTTAAGCAGGACATTCAAGTTCCATAGCGTTAAAGTGAAATGTACACGAGGAACTAGTGCACGTATTACATTTGATAAAATATAAGTAATCACATGTGTTTTCATGTTAAGAATAAGAACTATTCAAGCTCTGAGAAAGTTGAACACTGCTCTTTTGACACAAATTTTCTACTTTTGGGTTTCTGGTTGTGCAATCAAACTTCAATAATGCAAACCCATCTTTCACTAAATAATGAACACATTCTGGATTCTAACCAGTTCATTTAAAAAGAATGAGAAACTCCTAACAATGGATGTTGACTTGATTCTTACATTTTGTCAAGGAGACTTGACAAAAAAATCACGCCTGGGCGGTGGTGGCCGGGTGTTCTGTTCAATGGTTCTGAAATGCAGTGTGGGAGACAGTCGCTCACTCAGGAAGCCTCTCCGTCCAAAATTCAATAGCATTCTTTTTCCCAGTTCCATACACTCCTCCCTTTGTCGGTTGAGAAATAACAGAAGCAAACTCAGGAAACCATGGGTTTCACCGCTCCCTCTTCTGGACAAAACAGAAATTGCACCAGGAATGCCATCCATCTTCCACTGCTTATTACAATGAAAATTTTGTTTCTGTGTTTCTACTTTATAACCCAAATCTATAAAAACATATATGTAAAAAATTCACAATGATATAAAGGGTGGGCAAAAGCAGGCTTACCGTTTGTATGGAAAATACAGTTAATAAATAATGATACAAGTACAAACTCTGTTCTGAGTACTCACAACTGTGAACCCACTTCTGCCCCACCCTGCATTGTAAGTACCTACCTGCCGTCTCACCTCCATCTGTTACAGACAGAAATAGATAGGTAAGTACTTGATAGACATCTTGGATTGTTTTTCTTTCTCTCCTTTCCCCTAGGTCTGGGTGACAATACAGCATTTTAAAATGTTATCAATTGATTATTCTTGATGTCTTTCCCTTATATACTAACTATTCTCTATGTTTTAATCCTGTCAGTGTAAGAAACACCCAAATCGGTACAGAATTTTTGTAAGAATTTACTTGAGGCAGAGGGCACACCTGGAGGTAAGATCTCAACAAACTCAGAAGAATGTTTCCTAGAATGACCGTTTCCCATTAACTGAGATTAAGAAGGTTTGAGAGGAAATGGGTTTGTACATGTGTGTTTTAGAAGAGGGAGATAATAAACACAGGTTTAGTTATACAGATTAACATGCATGAAAGATACCTAAATGGAGCTCAAAGAGTCACTTCAGGACCAGTGACGCAGTCAGATGCCAAACAACTGGAAGCAAAGTGGGACTCCACTTCCTTCTGGGGGCTCTGGGGGTCCTCAGGAACTACCACCCCAGTGACCTGGTTTTCAGTGACCCCTTCTGTGATGAATTAATTCTGATGGATGATGACCAACAGACACCCTTTGCCTGCACAGTCAGTGGCTCCGTAGCCCTAGAGGCATGTAACTTGCTATCCTACCACCCCAGGAGCCTTAATCACCTCCTGAACTGGTGCGCCTGGAAGGTCTCGGGCTCAGCTGATTTTAGAGGGGGGAAAATGCTGCCCCCATGTCCCTTTGCTGTTACTGAAAGATGCCACTAAATCTATATATCCTTTAAATTCAACTCAAGACAAGTCTGGAAGCTTTACTCTGGGACAGACAGGTTTTTCTCTGAATTCACATAGCTCTTTGTAAATATATTTATTGGAATTCTTAACATAAATATTCTGTAATTATTTATATAGTTCTCTCTGCTACCAGGAATTAGTTTTTTTTTAATTTAAATTTAAATTTTTATTCTTAACATTTAGGCAAGTTCCTGGTACACGGTATATGTTACAAAATATCAGTATTTAATGTACAAATGCATTCTGCTGCCTGGTTACTTCTTGAGCTAGAAAATTATCTGGTGTTGATAGAAAAGCAACCTGAAATAGTGGAGTCCCACTCCAGCATTGGTCTCAAACTGTATTTCCGGTTCAATGAAGTTTGAATTCAGACCTGGATATTTTTTCTGGAGCTTCAAACTTCATGTACTCAAACTTTGTAACAGAAACCACCAGAAGTATTTAGGCAGATTTCCAACTAGTTCTTGAGGCAACTGATGGCTCAGAGTTGGCTTCTTACTAAGTTACTCACAAAGTCCATATGGTAAGAAAGAATGTGGGAGGACATTGGAAAATTTCTTTGGATGTGATTCACTTGTGTTTTGACCCATAGTCTTGACATTCCAAAGGCTTTGCTGGCAACAAATACATCAATGCAGAAAGCATTCTTGGAAAGGATTAGGGGCAAGAGCAAGTGCCACATAAAGAGAGAGACGACCCAGTCTTGTTGGTGAAATACAGTACAGACTTCTTCAACCTAGTTACAGGAGAACTGTGTTACAACCTTGTACCTGGAAGCACCCCTGTTCCAGGAAAAGACAGAATGGGGAGTCAAAGATGAAGTGCAAGGTCATAGTTTTGGGTAGGCTCTTTTGGGTTAGAAGTTAGCTCAAGTAACCAGGAGTAAAGAGGGATGAAGTTTCAAGAAAGGAGATAATTCTGAAGATACACAATGGGGAAATAAGAAAGCAGTCTCAAGATTCACAGGCACTGGAGCTGGAAACCCGGAAGGCACTGTCACAGCAGCTCTAGGGCAGATCTGTCCCATCGAGCTCGCTCCTGGCATCTTTGCTTCTCTCAAAGCCCCATCGACCTTACAGCCCCTACTCCAGTGCATCCGGTCAGTGTCTGCTCCTGCAGCTGACTCCGAGGTTCTCGGTATTTCCTAGTTCACAAAGGCTTTGAACTAGCTATCTGCCTCAGTTATTACTAATGTTCAGGGTCACCAGGAAGCATATGGACAGGGTACCCTTGAATAAAGTGTCCACAGTTGTCACTTGAAGTGTGTCACAACAGAAGAGAGACACAGAGTACAAAAGTGCTCCCTACACGTGGCGTCTTTAGCAGGGACAATTTCCTCAGAGTTGAATATGATTGGTGGCTCCGTGAGTCTTCACTACGAGGTTAAGGTAAGGTCCTTTATCTCCAGGCTGCCAGACTTCTGATGATGTGGAGACCCTTGCGTGAGCTCCAGGTCTAGGAACTTGTGGGAGAATTTATACCTATTCAATATCTGTGGCCATTCATATAATGAGGAGACAAAGAAACCCATCATTAACAATGATGTTAATCCTCTGGCTTCACAGAAATTAAGCCACAGGATTCCTGAGGAAATAATAAGCCTGGCAAAGCAACAGATGGAGCCCATCTTCCCCTGCATCCCTGCAGGGGCCCAGGGACATGAAGATACAGACCACTCATCGGCCTTAACCCAAGCCACTGCTCTCCAAGGCACCGGCCAGCCTGTGCACGAAGCCCTCTTCTGAGCCGGCTCGTCTTTCTCTGTCCTTCAGTGACAACTTCTGTAGACTTTAGGCACTGATTTTCTAGTTCTGACTGTCCTGGGCCATGGTTTGTATGGATTATGACCAATTTCTGCATCCAGACACCCATCTCAACGTAACCCAACAAAGCCTGAGTCACCTAAAAGTCTAACTCAACATGATTTGTCCACACACATTTCCAACATTGAGTGACTGCTCCCAAATTATGTAAATGAGGATGTGATAAAATATTTAAATTTAACCCTTAACAAGTAAGGAATGAAAACTGAATTAGAAATTATTACTTATTTAAAGTTTACTATACATATTGAATACTTTATCTATTATTTTGTTTCATATTTACAACTTACCCTATGAAGTACCATTATCTCCATTTTACACAGAACGGAACCCAGACTCAGAGCAATTAGGTGGCTTCCTCACGGTCCCCAGAGAGTAGGTGCAGAGGCAAGGTTTTAACTTAGGTTGTGTCTGCCTCCAACGCCCCGTCTCTCCACTCCGCAATGCCGCTCCCCTAGAGTGGGTTTAATTGGTGAAAGGAGTTAATAAATATTGAATCATTCAACTTTAAAAGTGAGTTGAGTAACATTTTAGCTTCATTTTCAGGAGTGGCCCAGCAAGGGGCACTCGGTCAACCATGACAGACATAATCGGGGGTTTACCAGGGCACCGTGAAGAATATTTATAAATAACAATCACCCAACCACCCACACCCACACCCGATGTTAGAAATGATTTGAAAAATCAGATCTTAGCTCAAAAATTTAAGTTAATAGTTAACCTTTATTGTTCATTAAAAATGAACTCTCTAAAATATTAGTAAATCTCATTTTTAGCTCTGTTTTGAAGTGTTGATACCAGTGAAGTAACATTTTTCTTCTTTGAATTTTTTCTTGTAAAATTATAGTTTTCTCTTTTTCTAGAACAGCAGGAAGATCCTTCCAGTTCTTAATAAAGATAAAGGGAGCGCCCATGGACTTGAGTAACTGCAGAGGAGCATTATGGGAAACAGATGCATTCCCACAGCTGCCAGCTGTCAGTACATCTTCCACCACAGGGACGGAGCCATAGGAGCACGCCTCATATATCCTATAACATTCTGTGTTTACTCCCACTGGGCACAACGTGAGGTCACTCTGAAGCAAAGCTTCTTGGTAATTCTTAAGGCTTTCATTTGTTTCTTGGGGCTGCCACCTAAAAAATCAGAAAAACAACTGTAGTTTTCACTTTACTAAGCATATCTTTTGTGAAAGAAAAGATTTTACCATTTAATGTCAGTTACAGGCAATGATGAACCCATCCTAGAGACAACAGGCAGAAAAAATAAATACAATCTTGCCCAAATAGATTTCTTGAAAATATTTAAGATTTTGAAAAGTTTACAGCTACACATTTTAAAAATCCAGTGGTCACCATAAAATTTCTGAATGAATGTTAATTCAGGCCATATTTTCTGAGTCCAGATCTTCTCTACCTTAGCCTCCAAACTCCTGCCTCTTCAGAGCTTACAGTCTAGATCTAGTGGGTGAAGACAGGTAGCAACCAAGTCAGTAAATTATTTAGAAGGTGTTAAGTGCTGTCAGGAAAAATGAAGCAGAGCGTGAGGAGGGCGTTTCTGAGGATATAGTGTTGCAATGTGAAAATAGGTGATCGGGGAATATTTTATTACAGGGGCATCTGAGCACAGAGCTTGAGGTGAGGGAGGAAACATGCAAATATCTGGTGGTGGGGGGGACAGAGTGCAGAGAAAGCACACAGGCCATGAGACAGTGTGTCCTGCCACACTCAACGACCAGCTGGGAAGCCAGCGTGGCTGAGGGGGAGTGACTGGGGGGGAGAGTGGAGAAGGTGAAGTCAGAGGATCCTGTCATGCAGGGTCTGGATCACAGGGGTGACTGACCTGATGTATGTTTATCAAAATCATTCTGGCTGTGGTGTTAACAACAGACTATAAGGGGGCAAGGGTAGAAGCTGAGATGCCTGTCAGAAAGCTGGATGTTCTCTCCTGACCGTTCCCATGTTCTCAGTGAAATGACCAATAGGGTCATGAGGCAGGAGTGGTTTGGAAGAGAACCAGGTATAAAACAGTCTTCTAGGAGGGTAGAAAAATACACAGAGAAGGGAAATGGATGATTGTTGGGCACTTGAGGGTCAAGGTCATGCATTAAAAGTGAACTTGATTGGCAGCTTTCTCCATATATGTTTGGTTGCAGGGGTACAGGCACGGGGCAGGTGAGAGCTGGATTTAAGCAGTTAGGGTTTGCTAGATTAGGGAACTAGGGAGCTGAACGTATATCCAGTCATGGCTGACTACGACATATAAGTGGAGTAAAGAAGAAAATAATGAAGTGAGCAAAAGGACAATGAAAAGGGAGTAGGAACAATAGGCTCTTAGTCCCAGCTACATTGTAGGAGACTATTACAGGGAACGATGGTTACAGGAAATTACAGGAAATGGTGGTTACAGAGAGAGATGCTGGAACTTGAGATCATGGAGGAGAAGCAGTATGTGTATGAATAAGGTCTAGAAAACAACCATGACAGTAAGTAGCTGAGGTCAAGTGGCGACCAGCTCATGGAGGAGAGGAGGTAAAGGAACTGCAGGACGAAGGTGATGGAAGCACCATCTATGTAGATCTGGATCAGCAAAGTGAGAATCACTCTCCGTCAGAGAGGGAGAGTGCCAGGAAGGAAATTCTTCAAAGAATTCAGGAGATATACCCTTCAGGGTCAGAGTATGACTTCAGAGAAGAGGAGGAATGGATGGTTTTGTCTGCTGGCATGGGATTCAAAATTGGAGGCTTCAGGGAGGGAAAAGGGAGATGGTCTGGGAGCAGCAACGAGAAGCAAGGACACTTACTTGACGATCTCCTGGACCATTGCTATGAGAAGAATTGCAGGAATAATGCTATTGCCACAATAAGCGTTGTCATTTTACCCTACGTCACTCATTCCATGCCAGGCACACTGTCCCTTGCTGTTCCTCAACCATAAGCATGCTTCTGCTGACTTAGGCTCTTTACCTTTGCCCTTCCCTCAGCCTGGACCACTCTTCTCCCAGACAGACACAAGGCTCACCCCTGCACCTTCTCCGTGCCTGTGCTTAAATGTAACCTCTTACCAGTGCTTGCCCCGGCCACTGTCAAACAGCAAGTGTTCCATCCCTGATCTCTGGTCCGCTCTACTTCGCTCTTCTGCTCAATTTTTTTTTACAGATTTATCATCTTCTGACACATGATGTATTTTACTGGTTTGTCTCCTCCCACAAGCATCTAAATTCTAAGAGGACATGCACTATGATTGTTTCGTTCGCTGCTGCATCCCCCATGGCTAAAACAGTTTGGGGCACAGACAGGTGCTTGATAAATATTTGTTGACTGAATGGATATAATATGGTTACACAAATAGCAGAGTTGGGAGTTACATTTTCTAGAAGAGAGGACCTGCTACAATGAATACATTTCTAGATCTAGAAGGACACTTTTTAGCCATTAGTTCTCTGATGACTCTGCTTCATACACACAAAACCGCATTTGATTTTTTAAAGACAAAATAATTCCAAAATTTCTTCTTTCACTTCAAGAACACCTGTTTCATGATTTCCACGTAGAAAGAAATGGAAGAAAGCCAGCCCTACTAAATCAATGCACGTGTGCCTGCATCCACCCACTGCCCCTCTTAGCCTGGCCTACTTTATGCAAGGTCCTATATTGACCTGGGGATTCGAAGAAGAATAGTAAGTGGCCCCTGTCCTCAGGGTGATGCCAGGCTCCTGGAGGTGCGAGGAGTACTCCATGCCATTAATGGAACACTGAGCTGGCCTGCAGAACATCTCAGGATGAAAGTAAGACCTCACTGGCATATTCACAATTTCCCGTGTGTCAGGTGTAACTAGCAAATATTACTGAGCAAACCCAAACCACTGGCATTTGCAGTCACTAGTGTTCTTCTTCAAGATGCACTACGGCTATAGGAGATTCTCCCTGTTTTAAATGTATACAACCCCAGTTCTTCATAGCTTTAATTACCGATCCATCTCCTGAGGAAGGACGGATACACTCGAAAGTGGAGTTAACAATATCTCTTTGGAAACCCGTGCTGCCACGTAAAGCAACTCTCAGACTGGAGTACAAAGTGAATGAATCAAGTAACTTACTGTTCTCTTACTGAAACCCAACAAAGCTTATCAATTTCATCTTGTTTCAAAATGTTCATTAGTGCTTGTCTGGATGAATTTTCATAAATAGTTCCTAAGAAATTACATAAGTAGGGCCTTTCATTGTGCAGCATTGACCAGCTTGCCTCCACCACAGGAAAATTCCTGTATCTGGAAAAACAAGCACATACAAGTTAGTAATATGTGACAACAGAATTGGCCAAATTCCCATAACCCGACATCTTAGCATGATGACGTAGGAAGAAGAGATCTAGATTATGACTTTCTAAACCCCAAACTATACTTTTCCATGCTTACTTTGGAAAAGTCCTGGAATCTACTGACTTAAAAAAAAAAGATTCTCACAATGACATCTTTTACAAAATTGCTATACAGACTGTGTGCCAAAGTGCCTTGTTTTTTATATTATTCAACTTTTATTATACACCTGTAGTCGTAAGGCAGGTTGAATTCAAGGCCTTAAAAATATAAATAACCTGCTACATTCACACAAAACTTAGGCTCTGCAGATAAAGTAGTGAACGAAAAGAGACAAAAATCCCTGCCATCAGGAAGTTCACGTACAGTGGCAATCCTTCTTAAAGCCAACTTACTCTTAATAGTAACAAAAAAAAATTCTCCATTAACAGAAAGATTAAAAATAAGTTTTTCATTTTAAAGAAAGGCCTTACATATGTCATATTGAGAAATCTTAGTTACTAATTAATTCCTTTTTAAAATAGAAATTTGTATAAATTCACCTAGTCTTGGTGGCAGATCTGATCATATTATTTGCTCCAAGGCCAAGGGCACAGTGTGCTTCTGACTTAATATTGCCTTTAAGGAAGGGATTTTTTTTTTTACAGTATTAATTATAGAGATTTTATAAAAACTGTTTTAAGAAATCCTGTTTGCCATCCTCTGCTAACCATCTCTTTATGGAACTGCTGATGAATTTAAAAATTCATCTTATGCCTCGCAGTTGTGAAACACCAAAGGGTAACTCATCTGCCTTCTTCACAAAAGGCTGAAACACTCTCAAAACATCATTACTACTACTGAAGCATGAGACCAAACCATATTTTTGTCCATGGAAAAGATTGTACCTGGCCTCAATGATCTCAAAAGAACTACGGTTATTGCAAATGTAAAACACAATCTTCCTGATCTTGAAATTCAGGTCCGAAAGTCTAGAATCATGTCCAATAGTTTTGTACTTACGTTGCTACTCCTAAAGGCCACTGAAAAACATCCACGTCATTAATCCAGGGGCTGTCATATATTATGAAAAGCAGCTCCACAAAGCCTCCATTTCTTTTGAGGAACTGCTTGATCCACTCATTGTTACAATGTTCATTTCCAAGCAAAACAACAGCAACATGCTGGATTTTTTGAGTTTGTACTAAATTTTGTACATAAAGTAACCACTGGGTGGCAAAAAAGACCTTTGCTTTCTCTCTTCCATTTAAAATGAGTACCACATTATTTACATCAATGGAGAAGGACCCTGGGACTACAGCGGGACCAGTGATGAAGCTGTCAAAAACAAAACAACAGAACAAGAGACAAACAAAGAAGAGAATGGAGATACTTGGCACCATGAGTTTCTAATCATTTCATGTAAAATCTACAGGGAGATTTAATCCATACTTTTTCTGGAAACGTAATTTCTATAACATAAATTCGTTTGAACACATTTGGATGATGGGGCTTTGCTGTGGATTAACCAGCTTTGGTTGTAGACAGATCAGCTTGCAGATGATAACCAGAAATGTGGTACCCCCTCCCCCTTTTTAAAACCACATTCAAAATAAGTGCTGGATGGAATTTGAGCGTTAAGCAAAGGAACACAGTTGAATATAGTGAAACCCTCTGTAGTTCATACTGGAAAGGTGTTAAGCCAGAAGCTCCCACCCCCTTTATGGTGTGAGCTGCTATTATACTGCCCATCTGAATGAATGTCTGAATCAATGGATGGGCAAGTGTTCATAAATTAAGAAATGGAAGGTGGCATTATAAACATTCCATGAAGGGTAAGTCTCCAAAAGATAGTATTAAAAAAAAGCAAGTAGCAGAACACTCATACAATATGATAATTGTGTAAATTTTTAAGTAAATTCAGAAAAACTTATGCTTATATATCTAACATAGGCACAAACACAGCAACTTGAGTGGGCAGATACACACCAAATTCAGGACAGTGGCTGCCTCTGAGGAGGAAGGAAGGGAAAAGGGCCTGGGGCAACAGCACAAAAAGAGCTTCACTTTTACTGGAAGTATTTCATTCTTTTAAGAGGAAAATTAAGTATCTGAAGTAAATGTGACAGCTGGAATGTGTTAGTTCCGTGTGGTTGGTAAATGAGAATCTGTTGTATTTCTCTCTGTTCTTTAAGGTATTAAAAAACTGTCAAGAAATAGACATGTTTCATAACTAATATTTTCTTTCATCTTATGTGCTATGGAGAACAACCAACACCATTGAAATATTTTTAACTAATATGCATTAAACATAAAAAAATACCACTTACTCTACCTTAAAATTAGCCATAATATGTTGGGAACTGCCCCGTCTGGTTTCAGAAGCTGTAACCCACCACGGCTAAGGCTGAATGACAGACCTTGGGACCCTAAGCCACTAAGGAGACAAAGCTTATCCCCCTGGTAGGGGTGCTGCCTCTGCCCCCTTTACTTCACCCTGCTTGGCCCCGAGCAAATGAGTGCTTGCCCAATGACAGGTGAGATTCCTCAAGGGAGGGATGACCTAAGACACCCATGGTCATGAGGGGGCCCTCAGGGAAGGGCTTGGGGGGCTATAGAAAAAGGGGGTAATGGATCCTCGCCCCTCACCTTTGACATAGCCTGAGTCCTCATTCTGTCTGCAAGAAGTCTCCTAATCTCTTGGCTGCCTTACTTCCCCTGCTCAACCTAAGCCTGAAACAATGCTGGAGTTGGTGCCACCCTGTGCTGGAAAGCACAGGTTCCCTGGGGGCATCAGGCCTAAGAAAGAATGCATAATATCCTGTGAAACCTGCTTTGCTAATACCCTCAATTTAAATGATAAGGGTCCAAGTGTGAAATGAGCTTGTTCCCCCAAAGTTTTAAGGCTCTTTAGCTATCTGACCCTGACTCTAAATGAGCCCTCATAGTTCTTTGAATGTTACCTATTATTTGATCATTACTGCCTGACAATGACTGATGAGCTTTACCCATATGCCCTGTATTCCTATGCAAATAAACCCAATAAAAGTCCATTGAGGAGCAGGCTCCTGGCCCTTCTCCTTTGAGAGTTCAGCCACCTTTCCTCCCTAAGCAGATCATGTCTTGGCAGACTTATTCTCAGCCATAATGCCGTGGACACTGCAGGCCGGCACCTGCGTCAACAATGGTCCTGGATTCTTTACAATCTGCTCACACATTTCTTTATAACCTCCTAGAATCTTTTAATCTTTAGTATAAATATCCTGAAATCCTATTTTTATTGCTTGTAACTTGAGAATATAAAGACTAACTTTTATTAAATGCCTTTTATACATGCGATACACAGGCACTTTGCACAGGTTATCACTTAACACCCACAACAACTCCAGACTACATTGGTTCCTTGTTTGGCATTTGGGAAATCAGGCTGAAGTTGCTAAATCCGTGATGGCAACACTGAGTTTAAAAAAAAATTTTTTTTTAAAGATTTTATTTATTTTGAGAGGGGAAAGGAAGGAGAAAGAGAGGGAGAAAAACATCAATGTGTGGTTGCCTCTTGAGCGACCCCCACTGGGACCTGGCCCACAACCCAGCCATGTGCTCTGACTGGGAATCGAACCAGCAAACCTTTGGTTTGCAGGCCCACATTCAATCCACTGAGCTACACCAGCCAGGGCTAAATTAAAAAAAAAAAATTCAATTACCATTGACATATGATGTCTGTCTGGAAAAAGTCCAACCATTGTTAATATAAAGAGAATGGTTTGCACGACATCACTGTAATCTGGCAGTCAGGGAGAGTGGACTGGAGTGCACATGCGTGAACAGTGACGACTTCGCTGTACTAGTCAGTGGGGGCGGCAGATGCTGTTGAGTCAGCATGAGTACTGTGTGGCTGTTGCATTCAAAATGACTGAGCAAGTAGAGCAACAAATCTGCATCAAATTTTGCGTTAAGCTTAACATTCCTCTGCAGAAACTATTCAGATGATTCAGGAGGCTGTAACTATGGGTAGCTGGTGACTGGCGGCTTCATCACAATGTGCCTGCTCATGCATCATGTCTTGTGCTGTGTTTCTTGGCGAAACTTCAAATCACCCAAGTGACTCAGCTCCACTACGGCCCAGATTTGGTGCCCTGTGACTTCTGGCTTTTCCCCAAACTAAAATCACCTTTGAAAGGGAAGAGATTTCAGACCATTGTTTAGATTCAGGAAAATATGATGGGACAGCTGATGGTAACTGGGAGAACTATGTGAGGTCCCAAGGTGCCCACTTTGAAGGGGACTGAGGTGTCATTGTCCTATGTACAATGTTTCTTCAATAAATGTCTCTATTTTTCATACTGCATGGCTGGATACTTTCTGGACAGACCTCGTCTATTTCTAATTTCAGGTGTACAATATAGTGATCGTACATTTATATAACACGAAGTGATCACCCCAGTAAGTCTAGTACCCATCTGAAACCACAGTTATCACAATGTTATTGACTCTATTCCCTGTGCTGTACTTTTCATCCCTGTGACTGTTTTCATAACTGACAATTTGTGCATCTTAATCCCTTCCCCTTTTTCAAACTTCCCCCCAACCTCCCACCGACCTGGCTATCATCAATCTGTTCTCCCTATAAGTTTTTGATTCCACATATAAGGGAAATTATATGGTATTTGTCTTTTTCTGTCTGACTTATTTCACTTAGCATAATGCCCTCTAGTCCACCCATGTTGTTGCAAATGGCAAAATGTCATTTTTATGGTCGAGTAATATTCCATTTTACATGTGTACTACTTCTTTATCCAGCTGTCTATTGATGGACATTTAGGATGCTTCCTTTATCTTAGCTATTGTAAATAATGCTGCAATGAACATAGGGATGGGTATATCTTTTGAATTAGTGTATTGGATTTCTTTGGAAGAATACCCAGAAGCATACTGTTCTTCATAATGGCTGCACCAATCAGCAATCCCACAGTGCACGACGGTTCCCTTTTCCCCACATCTGGACCTACACCTGTTGTTTGTTGACTTACTGATGATGGCCATTTTGGCAGGTGCGAGGTGATATCTCATTGTGGTTTGAGTTTGCATTTCTCTGATGATTAGTGACATTGAGCATCATTTCATATGTCTACTGGCAATCTGTACGTCCTCTTTGGAGAAATGTCTATTCAGGTCCTCTGCCCATATTTAATCAAAGTGGGGTTTGAGGTTTTTTCCTGGTATTAAGTTGAATGAGTTCTTTATAAATTTTGGATGTCAAACCCTTATCAGATGTATCATTGGCAAATATCTTTTCCCTTGTTAGGCTGCCTTTTTGTTTCGTTAATGGTTTCCTCTGCTGTGCAAAACCTCTTCAGTTTGATGTAGTGCCATTTGTTTATTTTTTTTGTTTTCCTTGTCTGAGGAGACACATCCAAAAAAATATTACTAAGAGTGATGTCAAAGAGTTTACTGCCTATGTTTTCTCCTAGGAGTTTTATGGTTTTCGGTCTTGTATTTAAGTCTTTTTTGAGTTTATTCTTGCCTATGATGTAAGAAAGTGATCCAGTTTCATTCTTTTGCATGTATATCTCCAGTTTCCCCAATACCGTTTATTAAAGGGACTATATCCCATTGTATATTCTTGTCTCCTTTGTCACTGACCATATAGGCGTGGGTTTATTTCTGGGTTCTCTGTTAACACTGAGTTTTGAATCAAAATCAGTCTCACTTCAGAGCTTAAGGTGTTCCCCCAACATTAGGCTTAACAAATACTAGAGTTAGTAGGTATTAGTTTAAACAGAAAACCTAAATATCTACTTTGCTTGTGTGTAAATGTACTATATAAATTCTATGACATTATTCTACAATGATAATGAACTACAGGGATCAGAAGCACGTGTTGAGTTTGCCTTGGAGAGAACCTAGCGTTGCAGGTGGCCAATGATCCAGGGGTCATTTAGTAATTTAAGAGAATCTGCAGAATCAAAGGAGCTAGAACATGCTTTAGAAATGATGATGATAATTGTGATAGATTTAAAATATTTATTATGGGTAGTATATAAATACTCTCATTTAGAATTATAGGCAAGTATAATCCCTACAGCGCGAGAACTCTTCCAGCCGTCCTTCCCCACCCGAGGTCAATTTTATGAAGGAAAAATGTAACCTCAAGAGAGGTTACGTGACTTGTATAAAGGTAGCAGTCACTAGAGAGGCAATGGCGTGGATGGGACATGAACTTAGTTATCTGCCACTAAGCCCATATGCCCAAACTATTTTAAAGAGTACCATATACATACTTATGTTATTTTTAAAAAGACATGAAACAACATTTTGCTAAGGATAACACTGACAATTACCTAATAATATTTCATTTTGATTTCTAACTACCTAAGACATGAATGTACCTAAAAATATTTTTATCAGAGTAGTTCATAAGGGCATCTAGTAATACCATGAGTCTTTATGCCCTAAAAGATGTATCTTTATCTGTTAATGCTTGTCTTTGATGTAATTGTTTTATTTTTTTATTATTATTTTATTTTTAGAGAGAGGGGAAGGGTGTGCGTAAGGCAGGAAGAGAAGCATCAATTGGTTCTCCCTCGCACACCCCCAACTGGGAAGCTGGCCTGCAACACACGCATGTGTCCTGACCAGGAATCGAATCCGCAACTTTTCAGTTTGCAGGCCGGCACTCAATCCATTGAGCCACAGCAGATATAATTGTTCTAACGTATTATTTATAGGGTATGACTTTGAGGCATAAACCATTTTTCAAATAATATATATATTTATTGTTTTATATAAGCATGTAATAGATTATAAACACCTGTTCAGTGTTTTACAGTTCAATAAACACTATCATAAGAGTACATGTTAAATGCTATATTAAGTGATATAGAATAAAATTGCTAAGGTAGTTCAAGTGAAAGGGGAATCAGGGGAGCAAGGTAAAGGTTGAAATGTATTCCAGGAAATATAGTATGAACAAAGGCAGAGAAGCAGGAAAGCTTGTGATCCAAGGGTGTATAAGGAGAATGAGATTACGCATGGGCAGTAGAACTTATTTAGATGGAGGTTAGCAACGGGTTCTAAGGATAAAAGGAGGTAATGGTTGTAGAGTGCTTAACACAATCAGTATTGTGTTTCTGCTCAATAAATGTTAGCCACTCCTCTGTGAAGAAGCAGGAAACAGTATAGTATCTGCACAATGATCTTAACTATATAACAATGTACACAGAAAAAATGAAGCAGACATACAGACATATGCCTGCGTATGGAAATTACAGGGTTCTAAAGGCAGTCTTCAAGCGGTGAGCAAAGGCCATGATGAGCAGGAGTAAGATTCCTCTTAAGAAATTAAAAGTAAGGTTGCCTAATAAAATCAAACTGTAGGTCAACATAAGATGGATCTAAATAGAGATGGGCAAAGTTCCTTTAAGAGACGGAAGGGATCCCAGGGTAGTTTGTAACCTACTTGAACATATTAACACAAAGAATATATCAATTTCAATAGCACAGCTAACTGAATGTTTCCTCATTGCAGGGACCAAAAGGGAGAGACCTGGGCTCTGCAGCAGAAAACACTTAATAAAATGTTTGAATAATGACAAATTAAGACATGATTGGTCCAGTAAATTTTTTGGTTAATGTTTTTCCAAGATCTGGTTTGAATGTTTCTTATTAAAGTTATCCTATGTAGGTATTTTACTTTGAAAGGTATAATAGTTTTCACAGTAAGGGGGAAAATGAACTAAAATTAGTATTGTTTCTCTATACTTACTGGTACTTGAAGATTCCTTTCGACCACCCTCCCCCCTCAGCTTTTTCCTAATTACAATACTTAATTCCTCATTTTAATTTAAGTGATCTCTCTAATTCAGAAGCTGTGTCTTTTTGAATACCTACCATACATGGAAGTTAACCTGATATTAAAACAGTTTGCAATACAAAATCAGCTTAAGTCATTTAATCATTTCAAGTGCATGCTGCATCCTGTAAAAGTAAGTTTGAGAAACTGATCTCATTGAGTTTTGCACCTTTTGTTATGCCATGTGGATTCCCTTCTGTTTCAAATGGTTACTGAAAGGTTGTGAGTGAATGATTAGTTCGTTTACATTCATTTGCAGCAATTACACAAGAATTTGAATTTTGTCACATTTGTGTTTGTTCATTCCTGTAGATGATGGTACAGTTACATGAGACTTTCTGTCATGGTACCCAAAGTCACCATTTAGTCCTCTTTAATCTTTGAGGGTTTCAATAAAAATTGTTCACTCAAAATAAAAAAAAAGAATGTATCAGTAGGCATTGGTGAGGAGGTATGTGATGGATACTAGACAATAACGGAAACATAGAAAAAGGAGAACTGAAAGGGAGGGAGATGTTGTAGTACCAATTTAATAACAGTAAAAATAATAAAACTAATATAAGCACAAGACTTCTGTAGTGATTACTATGTGCTAGAGACTGTTCTAAGCAATATACAACTTTTAATTCATTTAAGCTTCAGAACAAGCCTGTGATGTAGAATCTACTATTTGCCTTATTTTAAACTTAAGGACATTCAAGTGCAGAGAGGGTAAGAAACTTGACCAGGGTCAGACAGCTAATAAGAGGTAAAGCTAGAATTTGAATTGAGATACTCGGCTGTAAAGGCCGTGCTCTTCCAACTCAGCCACACTGACACTGCCCAGAGGAGACAGCTTCATGAGGCTCACGCAGAAGCTCACTGCGCCCCACTTGTACATGTAGTCACATGCTGAGGTCAGACTGTATATTACTGATCCACTGTGAACAATGAGTCATTTAGTCCCTTCTGAAACACTCAGAGTTTGGAAGTACTTCATATTCTTAAATGACGTATTTTGATTCCATATTTAATCCTACAAGCCTCAAATGACTGGGTATCAACTGCAGCCTGCCTATAAGGAAAGCATGTGCTGGTCAAGTCAATGTGAGCATGTGGGCTGATAGTTCTATTCCATTCTAGTTATTGACTTGGTATTCTGGTTACGTTCTTTGGGCCTACGAGGCGGTAAGAATTAGCACTCATAAACCTGATCAACCCTGGAACACTAATGATATCATTTTTATTTCTGCCTCAGAATTGTTGTGAGGCTGAAAGTAAATGATATAAGCTCCTTATAAACTAAAACATGTATTTAAACAAAATATATTACTTATTTACAAGTACCCTGATAGTACTTAGAAATTCTTTCCATTTATTTCTTCAAGATGACCCATTACTTCTGATTCACTTTTGGTCAAATAAGGATCAATGTGTTGAAACATTTAAGTTTGTTCTCATGTAGTTCAAGTCTACTCAGAACTTGCAATTTTATATTGATTTAGAGAAAATAAGTCAGACAGAAAAACTTATCCATATGATTTCACTCACATGTGGGATAGAACACTGAAAACAAATGAGCAAACAAGAAAACAAGCGAAAACTCACAGACACAGGCAACATGCGGTGGTCACCAGAGGAAAGGTAGTAGGGGGTAAAGGGCACCCCATTTCCGGTGACGGAAGATGATGTGACTTCGGCGGTGGGCACACAATGCAGTACACAGATCATGTGTCACAGAAATGTGCACCTGAAACCTTTATGATCTTACTACCCAAAGTCACCCCAACAAATTTAATTTGAAAAGAAAAATGTTTATTAATTTTGGATAAATAATTTAGGAATACTACTTTTCATGAGCCTAAAATTTTAATAAGTTGTTTAAGAAAATCTGCCATAATAGTTAACTTCTTTGAATACACAGTTCTCTTAAATCCTATGAGAAAATAGCATTGCTATTTGATCATTAACATAAAATATCAGGTAAAAATTTCAGAAGGGAAGATTTTCTTTTGGGAATTAATGCTGTTTGTTCAAATCCTTTAGTATCATTATAGTAACAGTATATACTAACTTTTCTATAAATTTTTAAGAATTTTCTGAAAATTCTATATATTGTGGGTAGAATTATTACACTAATACTCATAACACATTTACTTTTAAAATATCAAAATATTATATATACACGAATACACATTTACTTTCAAATACAGAAATCCAACTATTGTCAGTTAAGGACTATGTATAAACTCTTGGATGGAATTATCATTAGAAGCCTGGAGATGAAAGGAAAAATAATCATTACCAATGATGATATGAAAAACCTGTCTACTTTTCAAGAATTATTACTTTGAAAAGATTCGTGCAATAAAATTGCTTTCTAAGTGTGTATAAAGTAAGTAAAAAATTAAAAATGCAGCAAAAATTCAAATAAAATTGAGATTAACTACAATATAACTTTTCCTCTTGATTTCTCTCAGAAGTGGAATCCTAACACAATACAGAGCCTTTGGTTCACTTTTTTTCCCCCTAATAATATAATTTTACATGAAATAAACAATTTAAAATAATTATTTTTATTTTTTATTTCAACAAAAAAGTGAAATCTAATAGAAACAGCATTCTTTCATATAATAAAACTGTAAGTTTTCTAAATAAAATCTTAATTCTACCTATTAAAAATATTTAGAAAATATGCCATCATAATGAAAAGTTTTATAAAAGTAAACACTCAATAAAGTCTTAACAATGCCTTGGTTTTATTGAGTGTAAAACAGAGATTTCTTATATTGCAGTAAAATGGTAACTTATACCATTAAATCATTATAGAACCCATATATGAAATGTTTTAATAAATAAAACTTTTAAAACTCATACCAAGAGCTTTTATACCACATATTATTATAAAAATATGTGAACAAAACTATTACATGAAAGAGGAAAACTGAAAAATAAGTTTATATATTATTCATCCAAGATATGAAATGTTAAATGCCTATCAACAAATAAATGTTACAAAATTTGGAACATGAATTTTTTCATGTAATCAGAAATGTTTAGATAAAAATGAAACAGACACGATTCAAAAAAGAGGAGTACTACATTACATAAGAAAATGTTCAAGATAAGCTTTAACCATGAATATGTATTCATGAGACTTATTTCTGTATTCTTTACAAGTTGAAGTGGAAATATTTTCTACAAATATAGATTCTTCTTATTTTTCTTCTAGTACTGGCATAAAACACTGTATGGCAACACAGCAAAGGTTAACATCGTACAATAGTACCTGTAGTGTGTTCTTCCTGTAACTGCATTTCCTTCTCTCCACTGAGCGGTCACATCAGTGGGATCAAGTGAGCCTTCAAAAATATGCTCCCAGAAATACAAACCTGGGGATTAAAAAAAACAAAAACACTTGTTGTCTAGTCTACTCTGGCATGTAGGATGAGCTTATGTTCTGCTCTTTTACATCATTTGATTAGGAAACCAAAATTTTTTCATCTTGGTCCCTTGGCAGGCAGTGCTACCAAGCGATAGCTCAGAATCATTGGCATGGCAGCTAGAGCAGGACAGACAGAACTCACAGGCTGTCAGAGTGAAGTGGGGCAAAATGTGGGTGACAGACAATAACCTCTCTTACCCTGAATTTGAGAAACGCCTATTCATCATTGGACCTTTACTACCTATTTTATCCCGAAATGTGCTGTAGTACTATGTAAATTACTACAGTAAGTCCTCACTTAACGTCCTTGATATGTTCTTAAGTGGATGGGTGTAAAACAAAACCAATTTTACTGTAGACTAATTGATATAGAGAGGAATTAAGTTCCTGTGGAAGCTCATCAACATTACCATAAAACAACTTGAATTAAAGGATGTTAGGAGGACCTGCTGCATGTGATTAGAACTATTTCTATTTTATAACAAACTGGGAGGATTCACTATTTTGTGCCAAACATAATCAGACAAGCCCAGTATGTACGTATCCATTCAATATGTCATGGAGATATCACCTCCTTCTCTGAACACACACCTCTCACTGCTGGAAGCCTTTTGCAGACAAGTGCCATTGCACCTTCTCCCCTAAGGGCAGCCTCTGCTGTTTTACATGGTTTCACTTGAATGGAAGCTCCGGGTAGAGGAACGCAATGTCACACATGCAGAAATCTGGGAACCCTATTTTAGTTACACTGAAAGATGAGTTTTGTTTCATTCTCATGACATCCCAGAACTAAAGGACACATACACACACAAACATGTTTAAAGACTTGCCCAATGAGGTAAAGCCTTCTATCTGCAATTGGCTGAACAGTGGCCCCCGACTCTGAAAGGTCCAAGGATGTAGTATCAGGAACCTGTGAATGTGTTATGTTACATGGCAAAAGAGACTTTCTCAATGTGCTTAAATTAAGGATGCTCAGGTGGGGCGATTATCCTGGATCATCTGAGTGGAATCTTCGTAACCACAAGGGTCCTCACAAGAGGGAGGCAGAAGGGCCAGAGTGAGGGAAGGAGATGCGAAGATGGGAGCAGAGCTCAGAGTGACTCAGGACAGTGAGTCAAGGAATGTGGGTCGCCTGGAGAAGCGGTAAGAGATTCTGATTCTCCTCTAGAGCCTCCAAAAGGAATATAACCTTGTGGACACATTTTAGTCTTCTGCCTTCAGAAATGTAAGATAATAAATTTGTGTTGTTTTAAGCCATTAAATTTTTGGTAATAGGGTATAGCAGCTATAGGAAACTACAGATTATGTAGTTATAGATCATGGGTACCTAGAAATGGGGTACCAATGTAACAAATATTTAAAATTTGGAAGCGGCTTTGGAATTAGGTATGGAAAGAGGCTGAAAGAATTTTAAGGAGTATGAGGAAAGAAAAGCCTAGATTAGATTGCCTTGAACAAATTACAGGTAGATATATGGATGTTAATGACTCAGCTAGTGAGGATGGAGAAGAAAATTCAGAGCACAGTAGGAAAAAACCTGTATCATCCTGAGGAATACCTCCATCATAAGCTGGTAGAAATATGTATGTTAAAAGCACTGCTGGTGAGGGTTCAGGAAATGAGTAACATGTTATTAGAAAACGGAGAAAAGGGGATCCTTGTTATATGATCATGTACCACATAATGGTATTGCAGTCAATGATGGACTGCAGTATATGGTACGATTACAATGGGGCAGAAAAATTCCTATGCCTAGCGATGTTGTAAAGTCATAGGACAATACGTTACTCATGTACTTGTCGTGACGCTGATGTAAACAAAGCTTCTGTTCTACTAGTCACAGAAAAGTACAGGATATACTTTACACTAGCAGGATATACCATTTAGGACTGTGGTGTTTGCACAAGGACAAAATTGCTCAATGACACATTTCTCAGAATGCATCCCTTTGTTAAGTGGCACATTCCTGTATAACAGCAGAAAGCTTAGCTGAATTGTGTCCAGAAGTGATGAGGAAAGCAGAATTTGTAAACAATATACTTGGATATTTAGCTGAAGAGATTTCTAAGAAAAGTGTCAAAGCTGTGGCCTGGTTTCTTCTTGCTGATTACAGTAACACATAAAAAGAAAGCGAGATTGAGGGAAGAACTGTTAAGTAAAAAAGAAATAGTATTTGATGATTTGGTAAATTCTCAGCCTATTCAAATTGCAAAAGATGTGAAAATTTAGGAGATTCATTGTCAGGAAAGCATGCTCTTGAAAGAAGGCCAAGGATGTGACTTGATATCCTTTTGGCCAGTGCCCCAGAAGATTAAAAAGATCATATTTAGTCATAGAGAGGGCTCTTTGAAGATACTAGATGTGTAATCAATAGATCTTGTTCAGGAATGTTAGCAGAAGCCTGCAGTAGAGATGGGACTGTCCAGGAAAGAGCTGTGGAGGAGCTCTTTTCTAACGCAGCAACCCCCAGACACACACAGGAGACGCACAAGGTTCTTGAGAATGTTGTCAGCAGAAACACTGGCGGCTTGGACCACCAGGGACGGAGAGCGGTCGAAGTGAAGAAGGCTACCTTCAGGAAACACTATAAAACTACTGACCTGAAAACACATCCCACCCTTCGTGAAAAAGGAAGGATGACTCCAAAAGGCAGAGCTGAAAGGCCAGAAGCAAAGCTCTGAGCCACAGATGATCCCCAGGCCTGGAAACCTAATCGAGTTTGCCTGGTTGGATTTCAAAATTGCTTGAACCAGTGACTCAATTTTACTTCCATTTTCTCCCTTTTAACGGGAATGTCTATAACTGGTACATGATTACTGTGCCTGGGGAACAGGTTGATGAAAGTAGAGTTTGACTAAACTCATCCGGTCACTTTGTGCTTACTGGATTAAAAAGAGAAACGTCTAGAAATATTACAACTTGTTAAGATGTAGATTTAATTAAAAACTAGAATGGGAAATATTTAAAAGCAGAAATTAATATTCAAGATTTTACAAAGAAAAAATTGTTAGAAATTGATGATTGGAGGCCTGCTTCTGGGTTCCTAAAATTTAGAGGTCAGTAGTAATCTCCAAGGATGTATGTTTGCATGCAGGTGTGAACGAATTTATGAAACTCATGGGCCAGGCTTTGCCCTCTGTTTCCTTTCCTCTCCTCTGGTACTTTCTATCCATATCCCTTACTGTCCATATAAATCCAACTCATATGTAAAAGCCAAATAAAGCCCCTTCTAATTCAATTCTTTCTGACTCTTCTAAGAATTGAAGGCTCCATTCTCTAATTGAGCATAATACATAACTTGGAATGGTTGGCTACTCAGAGGAAAATGCTTTTGTGGGCAATCAAGTTTAATCAGCTACATACTATATCCCCTTCTTGGACACTGACAACAAATATCGGCCTACAAAAGGCTCTGAGAAATCAATAAAGAACTTGGTTTCACTTTGCATAGTTCAATGTTCCCCAAACTTGTCTGGCCATCAAGGGCAGTGGCCACAACTTATACTTGTGTATCAATTATGAATAAACATAGATTCATAACAATTTAGTTGACATATGCATTTAACGAAAATAATGCTTACACAATTCATTCTTTGTATCAACAAATCAACTTGTGCTTGGCTAAAGACCAAAAATAGAATGTGTGTGCAGGTATTTACACAGCTATTGCCTAACAAAAAGGAGAAATAAAATACTGAAAAAATGTATTATTTTAACAAGTGATAAAATAAGCTGTAAGTGTATTAAAATAAATTGAATCTACTATTAATAAAGTACATTTTGTGATGCTTTTCACATGTCTTAGCTCCACATATTAACTCACCAATGGCAGCTTTGCCCCAGATTTGCACTTGGAAGTCTGTTTTCCCTTTCGTGGATTTATTTAATATTTGAAGGCTAGTTTTAAATCTGTGTTGTTGCTCCTGTTTTTCATCTTCTTCCCAAGGATTCCATTCTTCACTTCCCAAAGTAGCTGGTTCTGTGTTTTAAAAAAAGTAACAGTATTTATTAGCAAGGTAGAGCTGGAGTTGTAGATAAATTCAAGCCATTTAAAGTAGTTATTAGAGAGTTCTAATTTAATCCTAACTTTAATTTTTCGAAGAGGCAATGAAATAAAATTTGGACTGGTTAAACATACATTTTTTTAAGAAAGGATATCAGAATCTAATTTTTATTAGCCCTTTATTCTGAAAGATCTGAAGAGATAAAATTATCTCTCCCAAATAAAAACTTTCTAAAATAACTGGATAATACGTATCAGGTTACAAGTTCAACTTTTGCAGATGGTATGTACGTAGCCTATACATAAAAATTTGACTTAAGAATAAAGTGTCCAACGGTTTTAAAATACTATTGTGCAAAATTCTGAAAAAGGAAGAGATGAGTTTCTGTCCCATCCTGACGTGGGTCAAAAACTGGCCAGGGGACCAGCACTTGGGGGTAAAGCGTCCCGGCCTTCCGAAATCGCTGCACGGTTAGAGGCGGCTCTTTGTTTCAGTATGGAAATAGGTGTCTTACACCCGGCAGCATTCCCGAGAATCTCTGGCATTTTGTGACAACGTCTTGTTTGTTTAAGACAAGTTTTAAGGGTGTGCGCGTCTGTCGGCTTTGAGGGTGGTAAGTGGGGCGGCGTGTGGGATCCGGGCGGCGCTGAGCTACTCGTCACCCGCCAGGTTACGGAGAGCGGGTGCAGGAACAGCGCGCCGCGGGGCCCCAGGGCAGCCCGGACCGAGAGCGGGATCCCCGGCCACGCGGCGTGGCTCCGCCCGGCCCCCACTAACCCCGCACCCCCGCGCCGCAGCGCGCAGCCGGGGACCCGGGCCACTGCTCCGCGTCCTACCTCGGCCGCGCCCCTCCCGCGCCGGGGCCGCCCCCTTCCTGTGGCCCCGCAAAGACGCGGCTGGTGCCCGGCGGCGGCGCCCGAAGAAGACGTGGTACGCCGCGTAGACAGAGAAGAGGCAGTACAGTGCGATGAGAAACGAGCACAGCCGTTTCCGCGTCAGCCGCATCCCACTCGGGCTTCCGGTCAGGCCGCTTCCCTGGAGCGGGGCCGGAGGAAAAGCACCGGCTGAGCGCCGGGCCCCAGGGGCAGGCCCGGGCGCCGCCGAAGGGAATCGTCAGAACAGGCCCGGCTTTTACGCTCCGCCCACGCCTGGCCGCAGCACCTCCGTCCCTCACCCGTCGGAGCCCAGCTGGGCCCCGCCCTCAGCCCCGCCCACAGCGCCTCCCAAGCCCCTCCTGTAGCTCTTCCTTGCGGCGGGGCGGGGCGAGCGCTCACACCCCGCTAGTCTTTGATTCCAGAATTGGGCTGTGGAAGACCGCCAAATTGAAGGTGCAAATCGCGTCAGTTTTTGTTTAACATGTGATCCCCAGAGTTTAGCATAGGGCCTGCAGCACTGACAGATGAATGAATATAAACATCCATTAAAAAAATTAAGTGGTCATAGAGGCAAACATTGTGAAAGTGTTAATACCTCTCAGAAATGATTAGAATGGCAAACTTTGTGATACATACACCTTACCATAATAAAAAATATTTTAAAGGATATTTTACTGATTATGTTATTAAGTTGTACCAAAACTTTTTAAGTGTTCTCCCCTTTGCCCCCCTCTCCTGGTACCCGCATTCCCCTCCAGCAATCTTCCCTCATAGTTCATGTCTGTGGGTCAGGCATGTAAGTTCTTTGGCTTCTCCATTTCCTATACTAGTCTTAACATCTCCCTGTCTGTTCTGTACCTACCATTTATGCTTTTTAATACCTGCACCTTTCCCCCCAGTCTCCCCTTTCCTCTTCCCCACTGATAACCTTCCAAATGATCTCCACACCTATGATTCTGTTCCTGTTCTGGTTGTTTGCTTAGTTAGTTAGTTAGTTTTAGATTCAGGTTTTGATAGTTGTGAATATGTTGCCTTTTTAATGTTAATAGTTTTGATCTTCTTTTGCTTAAATAAGTCCCTTTAACATTTCATGTAATAATGGCTTGATGATAATGAACTCCTTTAACTTTACCTTGTCTGAGAAGCACTTTATCTGCCCTTCCATTCTAAATGATAGCTTTTCTAGGTAATCTAGGTTGTAAGTCCTTGCTTTTCATTACGTTGAATACTTCTTGCCAGTCCCTTCTTGACTGAAAAATTTCTTTTGAGAAATCAGCTGATTTCTTATGGGAACTCCTTTAAAGGTAACTCTCTGCTTTTCTCTTGCTGCTTTTAAGATTCTCTCTTTACCTTTAACCTTTGCCATTTTAATTATGATGTGTTTTGGTGTGGTCTTCTTTGGGTCCACCTTGTTTGGGACTTTCTGTCCTTCCTGGACTTGTATGTCTATTTTCTTCACCAAATTAGGGAAATTTTCTTTCATTATTTTTTTTCAAATAAGTTTTCGATTTCTTGCTCTTCCTCTTTTCCTTCTGGCATCCCTAAGATTTGGATGTTGGCTTATTTGGAGATGTCACAGGGTCTTCTTACACTATCCTCGTTTTTTTTTTTTTTGAATTCTTATTTCTTCTTTATGTTCTGGTTGAATGTTTATTTCTTCCTTATTTTCCAAATTGTTGATTTGAATTCTAGCTTCCTTCCCTTCACTGTTGGCTCCCAATAGGTATTTCTTTATTTCACTTAGTGTAACCTTCATTTCTGTGTTTATCTTGTCGTACCCAATGAGCTCTCTGAACATCCTGATCACCACTGTTTTGAACTCTGCATCTGATAGGTTGGTTATCTCTGTTTCATTTAGTTCTTTTTCTGGGGTTTTGTTCTGTTCTTTCATTTGGGCCATATTTCTTTTTCTCCTCAATTTGGCAGCCTCCCTGTGTTTGGTTCTGTGTATTAGGTAGAGCTGCTTTCACTCCCTGTAAAAGACACCTGCAAATTGTGTGGGGTGGAGCCTTAGGTAATCGCCAGGGTGGGGCAACCCACTCTGTGGCTCTGTGTGAGGGGAAGGCTCAGAGAGTGGACTGAGCCTCTGCCTGGCTTCTGGGGGTTTGCCTGGCACTCTCCCCATTTCCAGTCACTTCATCCACTTCCTGCATATGACTGGTGCCCTTCCAGCTGTCTCCCTGGTGTTGAATCTCAGACTGGGTGTGTTTCTATATGTTTTAAGACCATCTGGGCCCTTTAAGCAAAGTTCTAAAAACCTGGCATTTTCTTCTGCTGCTCCAACCCCCACTGGTTTTTACATCCAGAAGTTATGGAGATTTATCTTTCCAGCGCCAGAACCCTGGGCTATGTGGTCTGGCCTGGGACTGGGATCGCTCACTCCCAAGGGGTCCCTCCTGATTTTTGTCCACCACATGTGAATGTGGGACCACCCATGCCCATTCTGCTACTGCTGCCTTCCACACCACACTGTGCCTCCTTACCTCCCCATCCCATCTCCTTGTCTCCATCCCTCCTGCCCGTCAGAATGATTGTGGCTTCTTTAAATCCTAGGTTGTTAGACTTCCATACAGTTCGATTTTCTGATAGTTCTGAGTGTTACTTGTTTTGGGATTTAGTTGTAATTCTTTTTATGGTTGTGCAAGGAGGTGAAGTGTGTCTACCTATGCCTCCATCTTGACTGGAAATCCTAATAAAAATATTTTTTAAAGTACTGTGATGTGACTTGAATGAACACAAGTGTGCAGTCTTTTGTCAAATAGAGGCTGTAAAAGTGAATGTTGCCAATAAACTTTCCATGTCAAACCTTGTGAAGTTGGGCTACAATTTTTTGTCATTTGTGTCCAGTGTTGTTCAACTTGTCCGGCAGTCCTGGTAGTGAGAGAGCTTGTGGGACGGGTGTGGAGTAGCCACCAGGGTGGTTGCTGTGCCCTGACTGATGCAACTTTCTACCCTAATGCAGAGTTTTCAATATTTTTGGATAAAATTTCCACCCCTTTATTTGCAAAAAATTATGTTTCCTGAATTTGATGCTCTTGAGGTCAGGTCTCTGTCTTTCAAAGTGACACCATGGGTAATTTGATAAGGAGAATTTTATAACTGGAAGGAAATTTAAGTGCAGAGAGGTGAGGTGACTTGACCAAAATTGTGTACATTGGCTCTAGAATCTCTACGTCTGTTCTTAGTCCCATGTTCTTGACATTATAGTAGCTGCGTCCTTGCTCCTCATCTCATCCCGGTTTTGTTTGTTTGTTTGTTTTTGCTTAACAATATCAGATACTAATAATTAACTCAAATCACATTTGGTGAAATTATCTCTCATGCGTACAAAAGGAAGAACTATTAATCATTTAATCATTAGGGTCCAATATTGATAAGTCCTAGTGCATAGTTTGCTGCATGAAAATAGTACACATTTATCAGAAGTCCACAAGTACAAATTTCTCGTGACAGCTGGCCAACATTCTTTCCTAAGTTCAGCAAGGTTTCCGTAATACTCTAGAAATGCATTAACTACTTGAGAGATCTTCCACAGCTTGGCCACAAGCCTTTGTTTCAAACTATTTGTAAGATACTTCTAGCAGGGGTTGGCCATCTAACAACCAGTAAGTCATTAAATATATCTTAATAAATTTATAAAACTTATTCTCAATAAGATACATTTTTATTTTCTATGTAATTATGATGGTGATGAAAATAAACTACAGAAATTTATGAGGAGAATATAAAGGTTAGAGATGGCAGAACTGGGAGGTGAAATTGAAGCTAGTTGAGTAAAAGCAGATTCTGTGCAAACGTCACTTGTCTGTCAATCTTTCTCTCGTTTATGCCCCACCCCCATTGACCTTTAAGCTCTGTGCACAATTTCATCACTGCTGTAACATTTCATCACAATTTTTTGTTTATTTATTCCATGTGATCCACCAATTTTAATCAAAATTTATTTAGGATGATTACTTTTATATCATAAATGGAGGTATCTGTGGACCCTGCCTTACCACAAGCCCTCTGGGTGAGTATCATCCTGGGCGATAGCCACAGCGAGTGCTTCATGACATTTAGAACCTACGTGGCTCATCCCTAATTTACTGCTGACTTCATTATATGTGCTGTTTCTGTAATATTATCTTCAACTTGAAAAAGGAGTCTACTGAAGGGGCCCAGAAGAGACGTAAATACGTTTCAACTTCTTTTAGTGCCATTTATTTAAACCTTTCTGTGTATTTTGCTCTTCTTATTTTAGTGTTTGCGAGTATGTAGACATTGGTATACTCTCCTTCCTAATTCTGAGCTTTCATCACAAGGCAATCCAACAAAACAGACACTTTGATTAACATTGCATATTTGGTAGTCTGAGGTTTACTTTTATTTTTATAAACTCTGCCATGTTTACTTTTATGCCAGGGTTATTGCTAGCTACCTCAAGTGGATTGGATGGCATCCCAGCTTTTTTTTAGGGCCCTAAGAGTTTCTAAGCATAGAGAACACTTAGTCCTTGACAGTTTGGCTGCACTTTCCAGTAATATTTGTTGAACCTACAACTATGAGGTTGGCCCAAATGTCCCTTTAGTATTTTTCCATAAAATAAAAGACACTTTGCATTTTCGCCAATAAATTTGTTAATTTGGACGTTTTGAGTATGTCGGCTATTTCCCATGTGGTATAATGTTGATTGTTCTCAGTTAGTGTCTGGATTTGATTGCTATCAACTTCAACTGGTCTGCCCAACCATGGAATATCAGCCAGTGAGAAATCCCCAGCATGAAACTTCATAAACCTCTTTTCACACATTCAATCAGTCACAGCACCTTCTCCACGCGCTGCACAAATTTTTTTCTTTTGTGTCAGTTGTGTTTTATTCTGTCTTGAAATAATAAAGCAAAATATGCCAAAGAAGTTCCATATTTTCTCCCACCTTCAATATTTAAATGACTACTACATAAAAATTCACAAATTTTGATGTTTTTTTAAATGCACACATATGACAGATGTCACAATAACAAAATTGTCTTGAATGAAGTTAAGGACAACTAAGCACTAGTAGAGCCATTGTATGGAAAAACCAGATGAACTCTTTGGCCAACCCAATATTTTTGGAGGTAATTTTTAGTAATATTTCATTGGTTTATTCATGTCTGTACTTCTTGAGTCTGTTCTGGCAATTTTAATTTTCCAAGAGAACAATGCACTTCATTGGGATTCAAGAATATTCAGATATCTCCCTTTATTCATTCTTAATTTAATTTTTTGTTTTTTCTTTTATATTAGATTTTTCAGATTTTATATTTTATAGTTAATTTGATTATTTGATTTATTTTCCCTCTCCCTTACAACTGTCTTTGAATTTATTTATAAGTATTTTTTTTATTTTGCAGTTACTACATTGTTCATTATTTTGATTATTTTCTTTCTTTTCTTTTTCCTGCTTGTTTGACTTTTTCCCTAACTTTTTTTAAGTTGGAAAGTTGGTTTAAAATTTTTATCATTCCTTTCAAATAATGAAATCATGGAGACCTATTAATATACCTCTATAGCACTGGTTATATTCTGAAATTCAGTGTTTTTACTCTCTGCTATTTGGTCTTATAGTAGTTATTATAGAAGAGAGTGTGATATTTTGATTTCCAAGTGGTAAAGACTTGATTTGGCTTTTTAATTTTACCAATGTGATGGATGAAATAATATTGTTCTTTTAATTATCATTTCCTCGGTTAATATTCAGGTTGTCTTTAAATATAGTTATTGTTGCCCTGGCTGGTGTGGCTAGGTTGGCTGGGTAGTTCCATAACTGGAAGGTTGAGGGTTCGATCCCGGTCTGGGTGCATATGGGAGGCAAACAACTGATGCTTTTATTGCTTCAATGTTTCTCTCTCTCCTTTCCGCTCTCGGTTCCTCCTGCTCTAAAAGCAATGGGGAAAAAATGTCCTTGGGTGAAGATTTTAAAAAATGACAAAAAAAATAGTTATTCTTTACTTTCTTGTGTAAATTGTTTGTTTTGTGCAGTTTTCTATTATCTGTTACATTTGATTATAAAACTTCTTTATTTACTTTATATAGCAATCAGTTGTTGGCTGTATATATTGCTAAAGTATTCTTCCAGTTTTTGGCTGGTCTACTGATTTTATTTATATTACCTTTTATTGTAAAAGCATTCTAAATTTTAATACAGCTAAGTTATCAACCTTTTCCTTTATAGTTTGGGGTGCATGTGCAGGTTGGCATCTTAATTAAAAATGTATTGACTTTTATAGAATAATTTTTCACTTGTCTCCACAATCCTGAGGAGCGGGGGAAAAAGTGAAATTAACCAATGTGTCTATTGCAAAAATAATCTGCATTTTAATCAAAGACTTTTTGAACAAGCATATTAACATGACAGAACTGAAAATGATCCTAGTAACTGAACTGGCATCTTAATATCTTCATGATAAAACTAAAGAAGAAAAAACCAGAAAAGCATTCTTTGAAACAAACTATAGCCCACTATCCATAAAAAGGGCAGTTCTTGAATACTTTTAATTTTAGTTTAGTTTTGTTTTATTTAATGTTTATGTTATTATTGAAAATTTTATTTTTATTAATATTATTTATTATTAATGTATATTTGAGTAACAATATTTTTAAAATATTTATTGTTAATTTCAATGTCTCTGGTTATATTTTGTTTGCTTTTTTCTTAAGAACAATGTAACAATAGCCAGAGGGGAGTGGGGAGGGTATAGTGGGGAGAGGGGTCTATAGGAGCTACTATAAAGGACACAAGGACAAAATCAAGGGGGAGGGTAGAGGTGGGGGAGGGAGGTGGGACTGGCTGGGGTGGGGTGGAGGGATGGGGAGAAAATGCAGACAATTGTAACTGAATAAAAAAATTAAATAAAAAAACAAAAAACAAAAAATATATATATTTATTGTTAATTTACAATTTTACCCACTATGGTCATAAATGTTTTGCAGTTGAAACTATAAATATACATCATTTTTTGAATTTGAAAAAAAATATATATGTACACATCATTTTGTATTTTATTTGAAAATATAAGTATATATCACTGAAAATAACATACTTTCTTGTCCCTGTGCTAATCAATTTTGGACCAAATTGTACTTTCCTGATTTTGACAACCCAGTACCTGGACCAGGTCAATATAGCTTAGCCACTTGGTCCAGGAAATGATTGTTCCCAGAACTTAAGATTGTAAACCAACTAAAATAGCTTACTTATCAAGAACTTTCTTCAAGGTCCTAGCTTCACTGTGTTCATCTGTCCAACGCAATTATGTTATAAATTTTACCCAATTGCAGCCAGTTACCTGCCCTCCAAGACTCACCTCAAAATTACCTAGCCTGGGTCCTAAAACCCTAGATGCATCTTATCTTGATTTTCTTCTTCTGAGACATTACTCAGTGTCTATGACACTGTGTCCTTTCTTACTACAGTAACTCTCATAATTTGTATTGATCAGTAGTTTTCACTGAGAAACTGGTTCTTTGGGTATTCTTTTGGGGGACTAAAAACTTACATCTACAAACACTGTCATCAACATCACTGTTGATATCTGTCATATTTGAATGTCTGTAATTTGTTTTTGTGACTTCATCAGGGAAAGGCTACTTTTTTCCTGAGGGAGGTTCATTTGTTCTGGGTAAAGGACAAATGACAATTGCCCTGGGTTGTGAAAGTGTCTTTACAGGTTGGGTTTTATTTTTAATTGAATTTCAATAGATTAGGACCTAGTTTCCTTTCATTTTATTTAACTATAACATATAATGGAGGTATTTATTGAAGTATAAGATATAATCTCCATATAGAAAAGGGCAACATCCTAAGCATGCAGCTCCATACGTTTTCACAAAGTGACCCCTTCCTGTAACTCTCCCCAAGATGAAGAAACAACGTTACCAGCACCTCAGCAGCCAGCCTTGGGCCCCTTTCAGTCAAAAGCAACCCCTCCCTGCACCAGAGGAACCACCATCCTATCTTTTTTTTTTCTTTTAGGTTTATATGGAAGTTTAGAGATTAGGTTTAGGGCTGGATTTAGGATTCAGTTGAAGTTTAGGATTAGGGTTATGTGTAGGGTAGGATTTAGGATTCGGTTCCAGGTTTGGGTTACTGTTAGTTTTATACCATCCTATCTTTCAACACTGTTGATTAGGTATATTTGTATTTAAACTTTATGTAGTTTTCTGAGTGGCTTCTTTCATTCGACATTGTATTTGTGAGGTTCGCCAATATTTTATGTGGTGCTGTTGATCATTCTCCTTGCTGTATTTCAACGTGAAAAGACACCACAATTTTTTTACCTGGACTAATTTTAATGTTATTTTAGCTTATGGTTCTTGTTCTAAGAAAGTCTTCTACATTTGGATACCACATATGTGACTGTAGCAGGCTTTAGATTTTTATTTTTCTGGGTAACTTTGCCCTTCTTCCAAGTTTCTGAGTAGCCAATAAACTAATTCACAGCTTTCTGGGACTATGGGCAGAACACCACATTTTTTCTATAGATGAGATAAACTGAATTCTAGATTTTATGCAAGGGGTTTAATTTTATTCCTTGATTCATACTGAAGGAGTAAAGTTGTATCACTTGTTCTGTGGGGACATATCTGTTATATATTAGTTAATAACTACTCTCTCTCCATTGTGAATTATTTTTTATCATCACTAAATTATCCTCTTTGTCACATTTACTTCTTTTTTTTGATTTAAACTCTACTTTCCCTGATTGATATTTCACTATTAGCTTTCTTTTTGTTTGTTTACAACTTAAATTGTCTATGCCTTTATTTTTACCATTTTTGCTTTATTGTACTTTAGGTTTGTCTCTCAGGTAGCACATAGTTGGTTTTTGCTTTTTGACTAGTATTTGCCTCTCGTTATGGGACTTTAAACCTTTCCTGTGTGTTGAGATAATTTCTGTGTGTGGTATTCTCCTATATCTTGTTAAGCTTTGTATCTTTTGTATATGTTTGCTTTTTTAAACAAATCTTTTGCTATACGAATTTTATCTTCTCCAACAATTGGGAAGGAATTCTGTAACTGGTTTAATTAATTTTATAATAGTTTTTGTAATTTATTGTGTAGGGAAAAGAAGTTGTAGCTTATATTTCTCCAAATATTAAAGTAAAAATTAAGTGATATATTTTGGTCTGTTTTTTTCCTACTCTTGGTGAGGATAACTTGGGTTTAGACCCAGACGCTGTGAAATGACTTATTTGACATTCTACAGTCTATTTTTCAGTGCATGTGTTTATCAATATTTGGTTCAGTGCATTACTGTTTACCAATATTCGAGTGCCCTCCTTACAGGAGAATGACACATTCTTGGCCTGTGGATTGATTTCAGACGTGACCATGTGACTTGCGTCGGCTAATAAAATGTTGAGCAGACACGCCGTGTGGCACTGGCAGGCAGAAGCTGAGGACCTGATATTCTCTGCTGTTCTCTCTTTTTCCTCTGCCACTGTGACGGGCATGTTCTGGCTGCGTCTCTATTCCTTCAGTGTGGATGTATCACCAACTGGACCGAGGGGGACCATTATGCTCAGACCCCACTGTCAACCAGCTGTGGACGTGGGCTGTGAGTGAGAACAACTAACCTCAGGGTATAGGTCACTGAAGACTTTAGAATTGTTACCTCAGCATTACTTCGCTTCCACAGACTGATGCAATCATGTTTGAAAGAGTGTCCGACAAGGGGTTGGGAATGCGTTTGCCTCCAGAAAATTAAACGAATGAAATCTATCCACAATATGGTGATTTGTCTACTTTGGTAGTCAAGCAAGATATTCATTGTAAACGTGTTCTGGAATGTCCAAGAATTGGCCTGGGGCAAAGCAGTTCTGCTTCACAGGAACAGAAACTAGTGGTCTCCTGAAGAGATACAGTCAGGCCATTGAGAGCCAAGTATTCAACAATGTAGAATTTTGTCTATATCTTGAATGTATCAGGAATCTGGTGGATGGTCTTAAGCACTCATTTATTCATTCAACAAATAAGTATTGGACAATGACTATGTGCTTATCACTATTTTTAGTGATGGCACCAGCTGTGAGCAAAACAGAGTTCCTGCTTAAATGGACCTTCCTTGTGGCAAGATGAGAAGCCACGTCCCGGTCAGGGCATGTACCTGGGGTGCAGGCCAGGTCCCCAGTTGGGCTCATGTGAGAGACAACCTATCAATATTTCTCTTGCTCATTGACGTTTCTCTCCCTCTCTTTCTCCTTTCCCCTCTTTCTAAAAATAAATAAAATCTAAAAATAATTAAAAATGTTATAAACTTTCCAAAAATAGGCAGCAGTTACTGGGAAATACAAACTATTTTTAAGAGACCGATTGTAATAGTTTAGCTAAAGAAAAATAATTATGTTCAGGCAGTTTGAAATTGAAGCAAGTAACAGAAAACAAAACTTGTGAGATTATCTGGTTTATAAGAGGGTTTGAACCATGAATCCCTTTCAGGAAAAAAACAACCTGAGATTCTGTTAATATGGATACTTTTAAGTACATTCAACAAATATTATTCACATCATGTGGGTTTGGGTGATAGCTGACATGACTCTTGTATCCAAAGCACGTATAATATATGTTTTACTAAAATTATGTTCTGTGCAATCAGTGCACTGGAAAATGGATGCTGTGACCTGAGCAAATGGAACTTGCTGTGAATGTAAGAGGAACATCAGGATTCATCACAGGAAAAAAATGACAGGTGAAATCTTTTGTGGGATTTTTATTCTGCTTATGTTGCCTTCTTAGGAAGAAATTTTGATAACTATCTGTCCCACATTAGCATATATATGAATCTTGAGAGGTTGAATGTTTTTACAACTAAACTTTATTTTGTTTCTCGAGGAGCAGATTTGTAGATTTGTATACTTTCCTTTTGTTGATAGTAAGATGAATGAGGAACAAAAATTTTGTGATTTTTCTAGGAAGAAATGAAAATACATCATAGAAATTTAAAAATAGAAATATAATTGACATATAACATTGTATTAGTTTTAGGTGTCATCATAATGATTTGATATATGTACTTATTAGAAAATGATTACCAAAATAAGTTCAGTGAACATCCATCACCACGCATAATTACTCATTTCTTGTGATGAGAACTTTTAAGATCTACTCTCTTAGCAACTTTCAAATATACAACACAGTACTGTCAGTTATAGTCACCATGCTGAACATCACATCTCCAGGACTTATTTATCTTATAACTGCAAGTACCTTTTAACTATCTCCACCCATTTCATCCATACTCCCAACCTCCTGCCTCTGGCAACCACCAATCTGTTCTCTCTATCTCTGAGTTCATTTTTTATTTTTAGATTCCACAAATAAGTGAGGCCGTACAGTATCTGTCTTTGTTTGACTTACATATTTCACTTCTCATAATGTCCTCAATGTCCACCCATGTTATTGCAAATAGCAGGTTTTCCTTCTTTTTTATGACTGAATAATATTCATATATATAAACACATATATGCATATGTATATATAACCTATCTATATTATCTGTCTATATCTATCTATCTACCTGTATATCAATCCTTCTATCCCATTTTCTTTATCCATTCATTCATCAATGGACACTTAAATTGTTTTCATGTCTTGGCTATTGTAAATAATGCTGCAGCGATCGTAGGAATGCATATATCACTTCAAGATAGTGATTTCATTCCCTTTGATTAAATACCCAGAAGTGGAACTGCTGGCTTATATGATAGTTCTATTTTTAGTTTTTTGAGGAACCACCGTACTGTTTTCCATAGCAGCTGCACCAAATTACATTCCCACCAACAGTGCACAGGAATTTCCTTTTTGCCACAATTCCTCTAACACTGTTGATTTCTTGCCTTTTTGATAACAGTAGAAATTACAGTTAAGTTACAATTCTCCTATTAAGACATGTTTTTAACAAGATGATCTATTGTTTATGTGCCAT
The DNA here is from genome assembly GCF_022682495.2 of Desmodus rotundus. NCBI lineage: Eukaryota > Metazoa > Chordata > Mammalia > Chiroptera > Phyllostomidae > Desmodus > Desmodus rotundus. Next base: position 143,044,277 of record NC_071389.1, read on the forward strand.
TTTACTTTATATAATTATAAATTGCTTGATTAAGTGATCATCAATTGGATATTAACCTAACAAAACACCCAACTTTATAATGGAAAAAACTATGCCTGGAGTTTCTTAAATGATGTGTTCAAAGTGACACAGGTATTTTGTAGTAGAACTTGTGCAAAAACTCAGAAGTCTGGTATCCAATTGGCCTTTTTCCCATAGTATATTATGTTGAATATATATATTAGATATAGGTCTCCACAAAAATTCTGATTGTCATCCATAGTCACACACTGTCAAACACATATAACAAATATTCCAGAATATTGACCTTGTTATTAAAACTTGCATATGACCAAACTAGTTTCCACATTTTTTTTTTTGAAAAAAAGACACTGGAAGAGAGAGTGTAAATGCATTTATTGGTTGGCAATGGTTATAAGACTTAACTATTGTTTCATCCTCAGGTGTTTGAAGTGGACACGTGAATAGAGAGATTCCCGCCCCCCCCCCCCCCCCCCCCCCGGTCCACTGAATGCTCCAAGAGTAGGTACTCCAGCTGGAAAGCCTTAGGTTCAGACATGTCTGATTGTGGTGGACAGAATCCTGGCCCCTTAGAAGTTCCGTAATCTCTAGTCCTTGGGTCTATGAATATATTTCCTTACATAGTAAAAGGGAACTTTCCAGATGTAATTGAAGTTACTAATCATTTGACATTAAAATAGGGAGATTCCTGGATTTTCTAGGTAGATCCAGTGTAATCATGTGAGTCCTTAAACCAGAAAATGAAGCAGAAGAGGAAGTTAGAGAGTGTCTTTAGGATTGGGAATGCCACTGACGGTTTTGAAGGAGGGGGCATGAGCCAAGGATAGCGAGCACCCTCTAGAAGCTGAGAATGACCCCTGACTGACAGTCAGCAAGAAAACGGGGACAATTGTGTCAGCAAACTTGGGGTTTTCCTTTGACAGTGGGTCAGTGGCAGAAGATGAAGGCAATTCTGAGCATACAGCTTTGGGCATCTATTCCAATTACTCATCTTGGACTATGCTAAGCTTTAGTTTTTATTAAAGAGGGAGTTAAAAAAAAAACTTGAGGTATTTCACAAAAAAGTTCCATAACATCCTGAAGCAATCAGATGCTACCTTTTTTTAAAAATAGCATATGTGTCCGAGTATAGTGAAATCAAGTTAAGGTTACTTTCCTCTCAGGAAGGTTTCTACTGAGGTGTGTTGGTTTCCACAATGTCCAGAATGGCTTGGGCAATGAAAAGGCCACTTCAGAGAAGACACAGTGGTGGAGTAAGTTCTTAGACTTCCTACTGAATTCATGACAATCTCAGGAGTTTTAGAATTACAGTATTGTATGTTGCTATTTACTTAAATTGTATAATTTTCTCAGATAAACTGCTTGTCTACGGTGACTAAAGTATCCTGACTAGATTGCAGAGTCTACACTGGGAGAAATGAAAGCTAACACTAGGGTCAGTTAAATTGTTAATGTTCAGTGCAGAAAACAGAACTGCCTCCCCCCCAACTGGCTCCCTGCAATAACCGAAGCAGTAAGGAATATAAAATAGGGAAGTAGGTGTCTACAAAGTTTTTAGAAAGGAGGAGGAGCAGATTCTGGGCTGGGCTTCCAGGAGTCTTTAGAAAGACCTGCTACCTTTATGAATGCAGCTCAAGATGTTGCTGCCTCCACCAGATTGCTTTTCCATATGGAGGAATCTGAAATGTAGTCATTTCCAAGGTAATATTTGCTAGCAGAGAACTGACTGGAGAATGACCTCCTACTAGTTTCCATTCTTTAAATCTTGTCCATCAGCATAGCTTGCCTGCAAAGGCTTAGATGCAAGGGAACCAGAGTCATATTTTAGGTTTTCTAGTTTTTCCAATTAAAAGGTAAGCGGATAAGACCTGTTGTAAGCCAATGTACAACTTCCACACATTTGGGTAGGTCATGGATGACTGGGACCACAAAAGTAAGAAATTTAACTTATTCTTATAAAGAAAATAGCTCACATATATAGAGTGCTTATGATATTTTGGGAACAGTTCACACCACTTTTGTGTATAGTATCTTGTTCAGTTTTTTAAATAACTCTATGAGAAATTATTCCCAATCTATACATGAGGAAACTGGAGCACAGGTTGATTAAATTACTTGACAAGGTTACGGAGCCAATATTCTTAAATACCATGTGGCATTGCTTCTTGGGAGCAGAAGCAAGGTAGGATACCTGGAGGTGATAATGCCTCCACTAAGTATTGAGATGGAATAGTAGTTTTCCAGGTGAGAAAGGCACGAGAGGGATTTTTAGAGAAAACTCTGGAGATACAATGGAGCATGACTCTTGCCTGCTCAGGCAGTTCTGTTGCCGACAGCTTTGCTTTGAGTCCTCCTGAAGTTTCAGTCTACTGACCATGATTCCTTCAAACTTTATTATAGCAAATTTCAAACACACACAAAAAAGAGAACTGATTCAGTTTGATTTTTGGCAAGAATGCTTAATAGGTGGTACTTCTGATTGCAGCAAAACAGAAGGCATATGATGGTTAATTGTTTTGCTGTGTTTTTAAGATCCATTAAGTGGACTCAGGTGATATTAGCTTGGTCCATCTAACAGAAAGCTCCAATCAGCATTTTTCCTAATAGCACTGCTGGCATCAGAGATTGGCATAGGACGTATAGGGAATCAAAGTTATCCAAGCACACCAGACTTATGGGACCAACTTATACCTGTTGATTATGTTTTTTTCCTGAGACAATTTTCTTCATCTCTTTGGCCAAAGACTAGTGGCCCTTCCTTTGTTAGAAATGACTCCTCCTTCAAATGTTAGAGTGAACAAGCCATCTCCGGAGTTTATAGATAACAACACTGTATTGCATATTCAAAAGTTGCTAAGAAAAAAGTTCAAAACAGAAACAAAAAATGTTTGACTATTCCGGGCACTGTTTGACGATGCCAATGCCAAGCATTTGAAATGGGTCTTTTTAGTCACTACTGCACCAGGTCATAGAGGAGATGGAATAGATATCCCTTTGCTGATTAGCTGCTTCAGGATTACCAGATTTGAGCGTATATGGAAGAAACCTTGAACTTGCCTGTTTTGGGTCTTCATGTCCTGTATCAAGGAGAGATGAGATAAAAATATGCTCTGCTGTTATTTTGTATGATCTGGAGTTTCTTTGAAAGATAGTCAACCTAAAAGTACAAATGCTTTCCTCATTAGTATAATGATACATGCTCATTATATAAAATAAGATTATTTATAACTGTATCAATTGGAGACAATCACTATTTAATAGTTTTGGTAAATTTCTTGTCCCATTTTCCAAGTACATTTCCCCCCATAGTTAAGATGCTGCTGCATGTAAAGCACTTGGAACAATGCTTGAGAAGTAGCAGGTGTTCAGTAAAGATTAGCTACTGTTATTGTCATGTGCTCTTTTAAACCCTACCCACCCCTCACTTTATTTGATAACAGAAATACTTCCTCATGTTATACCTAATGCCCTATAAATGTATTTTAAGCTATGAATACCCATTGTGTGAATATAACATAATTTATTTACCTGTTCTTTATTTTTAGATGTTTAATCACCAAATTTTATTTTGTTGTAAATAACATCATAATAACATTATAACAGTATACGTGTATAATCCAGCTTCCTCACCTAGAATTTTTGTAGCATTTAGCAACCAAACTGATACTTGTGCCCAGGGCATTATGTCTATACGGCAATCATTTTCTTGGATGAGAATCACTTATTTTAGTAGCTCAATCTCCTGGGATGCAATCTGATGGTAGGGATTCCTGAATAAACTTTTCTGAGTGGCCAAAAATGACCACTTGACCCAAGCACTAAACCTACTCCATACAGCTCCTAAGAGAGGGCACCGGTGTTTTTCAGAGCCTACTCATGCTCCGTTTATGTGCAATTCAACCACTTTTTCAACTGATTTCCTAGCCTTTAGCAAGTGAAAAGGAGGAAATTAGAAGGCAATTTTGAGAAAATCTACCAGAAGAGGCACACTGGAAACTGAAAGGAGTAACTACGTGCCAAAGGAGAAGAAAAGATTGTAAGTGCAGATGCAAGAACTCGAAGAAGAACACAACTATGAGGCCAGCGCATGTCAGACGAAGGTAAATTCATAGAAAGAGACTCTTTTTCCTTGATGGTGTAGGAGTGAGGCATCATTAAAATCAATACATATTTGTTAATTTACTTAAATATCTCTGTCAAAAGTAAGATCAGAAATTCTATGTAAAGTTTTTCTGAATCTCAAGCATGTTATTTTATTTTTTAGTTTTCAATTACAGTTTACAGCCAGTATTATTTTGTATTAGTTTTAGGTATGCAGCATAGAGGCTAGACAGTCATACAGTCTACACAGTGTCCCTCTGATATTTCTGGTGCCCACCTGGCGCCAGGCATAGTTATGACAATGTTATTGACTGTATTCCCCATACTGTACTTTACATTCCTGTGACTGTTCTGTAACTACCAATGTGTACTTCTTAGTCCCTTCACCTTTTTCACCCAACCACCCCCACCTACCCTCTGGCAACCATAAGTCCACTTGCTGTGTCTATGAGTCTGCTTCAGTTGTGTTTGCTTGTTTCATTCTTTAGAGCCCACGCACAGCAGCTTCACCAGTCCCTCTTTTCTGAGTCCTGGAAGGACACCTCACTTGCCTGCTCTGCTGCCTATGAGAGCCTGGGGACCCCCTGAGGACGTCTGTAAGGAGGGTTATTGATGGTGGGGGCTCCCTATTTCATGCCATGACCCTGAAGTGAAGATCCTTTGTATTTTTCCTTCTTCTATTGAAAACTTTGTTTCCGGTACATGGAGGCAGATGAAGGAATAAAGCAATCTTTTAGAAAAGCGGTATTTCTAAAGTTTGTTTCAATTTCTAATCAGCCCTGAAGCAAACTACCTGTTTTAATGGAAACCATTAAATGAGAATTAAACCATTTAATGAGAATCTTGATTTAGAGTTATGAAATTTAAACTCAATCTCAATCCCCCTGAAGATGTAAGTGAAGGAGAGCAGGGGCGTTAGAGGAAGAAATTTCATCCTTTCTGCTGCTCATGGTGTGTACACCATACTTTTCAGAATCACAAGGAGAATTGGAATGAATTATATAACAACATATTTTTTGAATGAATTTTTCCATGGGGATATTAAACAAAATGTGAAAACTTTTAACCCTGTCTTTAGAGAAAATGAAGTCATTTCATCCATCCACTTTATCTACATAAATCAAATAACATTTTAGGTATGAAAGATGAAAATGCTTGTCAGAATCCTTCGTAAGAACAAATATCTATTGAATTGAAAGTGACAATTTTGTTGTGACTGTGTCTAGATTTTAAAGAAGGTTTTGAGTTATTATGTCTTCTGTGGGCCTACACAGCTTTGTTATTAATTCTTTACTAAGAAAATAAAAATAAAATCTAAGTAAATAAAATCAGAAGTGTAAATGTATAGAAAAATTACCCTTATGAATTATGAAGAATATTCTAATAAATAATATGTTAGGATAGGGTCTGCCAAAAATATAAAAAGAAGCTACAAAGTTAGATCTACTTGCAGCAATTTCCCTCAGACAATTATTTGATCTGATTTTTACATGTTTTGAAATTCTGATTTCCCTTTCTTTGTAGGGTAGGGGAAACAACAGAATATTAACATGCCCTCTTTCAAAAGTGAAACATCAGTGTGTAAATTTTGTTTTTATGAGTCCATGAATAAACTATAATGAAAGGCATACTACTATTTTGATATCTGTTCAAGAAAGGAATATATTCAGTGTTAGAGAAATTAAAGCGGGCTGCTAGAGAATACATTTGATCCGAGACTTTCTTGGATTTGGTGACAACAGAGATGAATATTTCACTTTCAGTTAAGAGAAAAAGTTTTCGAAGTTGTACTTGCTGTCATTTCAATAGTAACTTTCCCAGGAGAGCATATACCAATGCAGTATCTTGCTGGCATACAAAGTGAAATACTGTTATTAAGATGTCTGAATTTTCTGAGTGGCAACGCACATTAAAAGTTACCATTATGGAATCCGGAATAAATACTGGGACATACCATTCCAGAGATTCCAAGTTATTCTTCTCTCACAGAGAACGAGTAATAATGACCGGCAAGTAGAGGGCACACTTCTTATCATTGAACTTGCATGTGAGTAAAGAAAGCCGGGAAAGATGCTCTGTCTAAAAATAAATATATAGAGTGCATCATTGTCTTGCAGACTGATAAAAACCTTTTGGGTCTTATAATTCTTTGTTTTATTTTTTGGTTGAGATCATTAACGTCCGATATTTAAAGATATATGAGGGTTATAGGTCTCCTCTCCAGTCCATCCTCTCTACCTGGTATTATTTTACAACCAGATCACAGACGGACACACTGACAGATACTTATTCGTAGACTGATGTAAACAGCCCTGCAACTTGTTCTGCAAGCTGGATGAAGTCCTAGCTCTCTGTTTCTTTTTTGTTTTTTAATTTAGTTAAATTTATTGCGGTGACATTGCTTAATAAATTATATAAGTTTCAAGTGTACAATTCTATAATACATCATCTGTATATTGCATTTTTAGTTCACCACCCAGAGTGAAACTTTCTTCTGCCACCACATGTTTGACTCCCTTTATTCTTTACTACTCCCCCACCTCCCCTTTCTCGGGAAGCCAAAATACTGTTGTCTCTGTGTCCTTGGCTGTTTCAGAAGCACCATGCAGAAAATGTTCACCCAAGGCAACCAGCAGTGGCAGTGTTCTAGTGGCAGGATTGGGCTGTCCTAGTTTGAGGGGTGACAGAAATCATCCAGTGTGAGGAATAAACTGTTACTGTGTTAGGCCATTGGATTTCGGGTGTACTTGTTATACTTCAGTGTATCCTGACTATATACCACTTTTTATAGATAAGGGCGGGTGTTGGTCATATTATGCTCATTTATTAGAGTGGGAAGTGAGTCATTAGAGCTTCATGAACTGTATACCTAAAGGTGTTGGTCAAGTATGAAGGGATGTGTGTATACATGTATAATAAATATTGATATGTGTCCCTCAAATCATACACATATTTATTTCTCCTTAGGAGTAGTGTAGTTCATAAATGACATTGATGAACATGTTCCAGAAGATGTATGTGACACCTGTAGTGAGTTTTAGAATTATCTAGAAGAAAGGCTGCATAAAAAAAAACTGAGTCCTAAAATACTCTGAGTTTCTGACATTCTTTTACCATGTAATGTTCACTCTGCCTTGAGTAGCAGGAAAGTGTTCTTAGTTAAATGTAAGCAAACATTTTACTACTCAAAATGTTTTGTCTATCCTATAGTAGCCCCTTAAACAAACTTTATTTTCATTAAAATTGAAGAATTTAAAATGACTAGAGAAACGAGCTGAAAACAATACAAAACTAATGGTAGAATCTGATGCTCTGTCAGATGTACTTAAACTGACAGTGCTATCATTATATATATGAAATCCTTTTATTAACGTTTTACTTTAAGAAGATGCTTAAGTTATATCCTGATTCTTCTTAGCAATACAAAGAATTTGATCAAAATCCATTATTTCTTTTTGGAGTAGTTAACAAAAAATAACCAGAGAGACAGATACACTTGAAGTGATGGGGAATCCAGATTAAGTAAAAATTTCACTTTGTTCTTTAGTGTATTTAAATATTTTATATGTGACTTTGATTATAATTAGATCACATACTATACTTCCTGAAGTGATGGAAGTGGGAGGAACCTAACATGGCCTCAATAATTCTGCCTCCTGATACCCACGACCTTGTGTAATCCTCATCCCTTGAGTGTAGACTGCCCTAGTGACCTAGACTGCAAAAAGTCTCTGACTTTCATCTTACTCACCCGCTCTTGCTCTCTCTGATGGAAGCCAGGTGTTATGTCATAAGTTGGAAATGTCCTATGAAGAGGCCCTACAGAGAAGCATGGAACAGAGGGAGGCCTCCAACCAACAGCCCCGGAGGGACTGAATCCTGCTAATAGCCATGTGAGTGAGTTTGGAAGTACATCCTCCCCAGGTGAGTCTTTAGATGATGGCAGTGCCAGCCAACACCTTGACTGAGAAGGTGAGTCTCAGGGTCCAACTAAGCTGCACAAACATTCCTGACCCACAGAAGCTATGAGTTACTAATGGTTTGTTGATTGAAGCTGCTGCATGTTGGGGGTAATTTGTTAAGTAGCAATAGAGAATGAATACAATGGATAAAAATGTAGATGTAAAGATGAAGATTATAAATCTAAAAAGTATATAGGTAAATCAAGGCTGTGATATTCAATGTAAATAAAAAATCTCTTTCTTTAAATTACTTTCATAGATCAATGATGCTTTAAAGAGTAGGTGGTGACTACCCGGAATACGACTCACAAGGGCATAACTGGATGGTCCTGGAGTCTTGAAGAGGTCTAGGTCAGGCAAAACAAGCACATCACTTGCATTTATATTGCCTTTTGTTTTCTAATTCTTTGAATTGTAAGTGACACTTTTTAGGCCAGGTCATAAATGCTTAAATCCACCCATTTTCATGTCTATAAAGATAAACTTTAAGAATAAATACTATTGATCATGTGATTTAAAAAACTAGATAAAAAGAATTAAATTAGGTCTCATCATCTTTTCCTATGAAAGTAATACATGGAAGTGTTGATATTTCACTTAAACATTAATCTATTGCTTCTGACAGCAACAATATAGGATCTGAAGAGAACAACTCCAATATGTGGATGTTGTCTCATTTCAACAAATGTTAGACACCAGATTTAAAGAATCATGTTGTATTCCGTAGAGGTGTACTACTTCTCACAGTGTAAGTCTGAGGGTTGCTAACTTTGGACTGTGCCTGCTATGTTATCTTGTACAGCTACTGGGTATTTTTATGAATGAATAATATTTATGTTAAGTTCTATAGTAACATGTACAACCTGACAGTCAATCTGTTCAACTACTCAATCCTATTCATAAAATTTAAGCAATGACTGATTAGCACATTCAGTTGTACAATCATTATAATACAAGTAATTGCTAAGTTTGTGCCACCAAATAATTGATTTTAGAAGCCTGTGAATAATAATCAGAAAAAGACATTTAATATGATTAGTTTATCAATCACTATATTGTTGGCCATTCAAGGTGTTCTAATGGCCACAAAACAGTAGTACCTCTGACTGGGATTAATGCAAAACTGCTCCTGGGAAAAAAATGAGAAGATGCTATTAGATATTAATTAAAAATTTAGAAGAAATTTCTAATTTCTAGCCTTGACAAGATGTAGACTTCATTCCATCAAGTTTTCTGGAACAAGCCCAGACCCTCGTTCCAGCAGATTGCCTGTGGAAATATGGCTATCGGGATGCAAAGAAACTGGACTCTCTCAGATCCTTTCACTTTGGTGCTGCTGAAGTGCCCTGTGTTGTCTCTCTGGATTGAGCAGCAGAGCTCAAGTTAGTAGCTCACTTTTAGTTAACCTGCTGACTGTTGCCAATAGGAATCTTGTATTTCCACAGCTTGTTAGGTATTAGGCTTGTATTGTATTTCAATTGAGGGAAAGAGAACATAAAGTAGTAGCATATTCTTGGCAGCATATGGCTATCGTGGCATTGCTGAACCCACTTCTCATCTACATGTCGAGGTAAAACATAGCATTCTCCAAGGAGATGCACCTACTTCTTGCTCTCACTAGTAGTAGTGATCTAGACTACATCTTGCTCCATTGACCTTGTCACAAAGTCTGTGCCTCCTGTGACTGACGGCTGTGGCACTTCTCTCCCTGTCTCCAAGAGTGGAGAGTTTGATGAGGTTATCAGGAAGAGGCATTAACGTGTGTAGGTGATGAGAGCAGACAGGCCCATATACATCAGTTTGTTCACAGTATTACACTTTGTTGGAATCCTATGCTCGACCCTAAAAGTACCATCAGGGAAGTAGCATTTTGTGGAAATAGTGTAGAACTGGGAGTCAGATATAATTGAAACCCATGATATGTCAATTGCTAGCTACATGACCTTTAGCAAATTACCAAACATCCATTGGTCTTAGTTTTCTAATCTATAAAAGAATATTAATTATGTATACCTTATAGGATCAAGTTATATAGGACAGTATATTTTATGTTTTAAAATTTTATTTAGTGATGAGAGAGAGAGAGAAACATCAATTTGTTGTTCCACTTATGGGTGCATTTATTGGTTGTGTCTTGTATGTTTCCTGACCGGAGATTGCACCTGTAACCTTGGCATATTGGGATGAGGCTCTAAGCGACAGAGCTACCCAACCAGGGTCTGGGGACAGTGTATTTTAGGCATGCAGTGAATTTTAGCTCTTATATGGAATGGCTCACCTTGTGAAACGGCTGACCATGCTTAGCTCCTTGTGATCACTAGAAATTAATATTTGGGCAGTGCTTTGAGGTTACAAAACAGTTCAAAATCTACTTTCTTACTTTGCTACAGCCAGAGGGAAGGGTCTGAGTCATTGAAAAAAGTGCCTATCACGGATAAAATGTGGCAGAGTTGGAACTCAGAAGCCCATTATCTGACTCCAAGTTTTATATTTTACCACAATAAAAAGCTGCTTCCCAGAAATATATTTCTCTTCTGCATGTCTATGAAATACTGTTTTTACAATTCATTTGGTATTATTATCCATTGCTTTATTCAGTAATTTCTTTTTGTGGATCTATGTTCTGTGTTCCTAGTGAGTTAGGAACAAGCACCATGCTTTCTGAACCTCTGTAGCGACCTCAATGTCCTAGCTTAGTGCTTGCTCTGATAAAACATTCACTAAAAGTAGATTGGTATACCAGTGGGGTTTTTTTCACTGTAAACAGCAGAAATAGATGATTCTGACTCATTTAAGCAAGAAGAAATCTATTGAAAGGCTCACATGGGCTCATAATTTATGGGAAGCTGAGAAACAGGTGCATCCAAGGTTGCTCTGGAAATAGAAGCATCATATTGAACTTATTATAGGAAAAGTGTGGCTGGGACCCTGTTACATGGGGGAAAAAATAAAAAGTTAGCTGTTTTCAATTTCTGTGTCATCCTACTCAAGAAGCGTATTTCAAGGAGAGAGTATTTGAATGGCCTGTTGTGGGGTGTTGGTCTGTCCCTTGTTGAGGGGAAGCTAGGGCATCTCATTACAGTCCCACCAGACCATATCCAATGGGGTAGAGTTAATTCCTGAAAATAAAATTTGGGTGCTGTTAGAAAGGAGGAAGAGGTGCTAGGAAGGCATCCCCTCAGCCCTCAAAAACATGGAAACGTGCCCTGGCTGGTGTGGCTCAGTGGATTGAGCGCAGGCTGCGAACCAAAGGGTTGTTGGTTCAATTCCCAGTCAGGGCACATGCCTGGGTTGCGAGCCAGGTCCCCAGTTGGGGGCATGTGAGAGGCAATCACTTGATGTTTCTCTCCCTCTCTTTCTCCGTCCCTTCCCCTCTCTCTATAAAAAAATAAACAAATAAAGTCTTTAAAGAAAAACCATGGAAACAGTCCACTGCAATTAGTTGAATTATTTTAAAAAGCCTTGGTAATTGTTTTCAATTTTGCATGGATCCAAGAAAATAGAATGTGAATAGTGGATGACTGGATTTATAAAGCTTAATTTATTTATTTAAACTTTTTTCAATTACAACTCACATTCAGTATTATTCTGTGTTAGTTTCAGATGTACAGCAAAGTGTTTAGAATATCACGTACTTGTGCCACAAGAATTTTTAAAGCCTGCAATAGCTGACTATTTAGTCAAGGGCACTGACTTCCCTTAGATTGTCAAATAAAAAAATGAAAACAGCCAACACAACAATAGCTGTCCAGTGTGAATGAATCAAAATTATACCTATTTTGTCATATGGGAAAAATATATTTTTTGGTGTGCACAGAATTTTGGTAATTAGTTTATGAGTGCTAGGAGACGAAAAAGGTTGAAAATCACTGTTACTGACAGCTCTAAGAGGTGCATATTCTAGCATTAAGAAAACTCTGATGGCATTATGGAAATACAAACAGTCTGAGAATATTAGGGCGCCACAGGTGGGATTGTATTTCTACTTCTCTTCTCAGGGGATGCTCAACTCCTGCCTTTTCCATTTGAGCTTTGAATAAGACTTTCAGAGCCAGGATAAACTCGCTTTGTTTTCTCTCACCAGGTAAACATTTTCAAACTTGCCTTTACCACAGGGTGACCAATTTCAAAATCTTCCAAAGCTCGTTGTCTTTTTTTTTAATTCTTCATTTTTCTTTTTCTTTCAAGATTGTATTTATTTATTTTTAGAGAAGAGAGGGGAGGGAAAAGAGAAGGAGAGAAACTTTGATGTGCGAGAGCAGCTTTGACAGGTTATCTATTTCTCACCCCCAATTGAGGACCTGGCCCACAACCCACGCATGTGCCTTGACTGGGTATTGAACTAGTAACCTTTTGGTTCACAGGCAGGCCACACCAGCCAGAGCAGTTTTCCTTTTTGATGTCAGTTCCTTTTCAGAATTTATTCCAGGGGCTGGTGGCTGGGGCTGCTTGCTCTTTTGCATATTATTCAGTGGCCTGGAGACAGGATGAGGGACATTGTTTGCCTGCAATTGCTTTTGCTTCAGATTCTAATCTGGTTTATGGCTGGAAATAAGCTTTTGTGCTTGTGAAGGAACCCACTGGGAGGAATTTGAAGGACATAAGACTCCCTGAGGCTGGTCACCATTTGCAGTTAACAGATGCTGAGGAGGAAATTGCTGAGTCACCAGAACACATCTTGGACCATCACCAGGTAGAACTGTAGTCTTAACAGGCTCTGACATGCAGTTTTCTTTAGATTTGTCCATGGTGCATGTCGGTTCTGGCCTCCGACCCAAAGTTGCTGAGTCCTCTGGAGAGCCAAGCCCTCCCCTGCTAGAAATCGTTGCATCTGATACTCTAGACTTCCATAACCCACCTATGTGAGAGTTAATTTTCCTGTGGCTATGAGTGGGAAAAGAAAAACATTTGTGTTTTCTACTGCAAAGAGAGCAAGTGATTTCTGCTTGATGGGGATTTCATTTCTTCAGGGGACCAGGTTGCCCACCCCACTAAACACTTCAAATAAATCATCACATTCAATACTCCTGACAGCTACATTAATTTTGAATTTTAAAACCAACCTTTATTTAGGGTTCCTTTTTGTTTCCACCTTGACAGAAAGTTCTATTCAAAGACCATTGAGAGTGTTCAGACCAAAGACAGACTCTGAGCTTCCCTAAAAGGTACTTATTGTACTGTACACATTTAGAGGAGAAAAAAAGGGGAGAGGGAAGAAAAGGAAGAGCAGGTTTATGGAACTCGCTACTGGCTCTTGAATGATTTAGTAATGCCAACGGAGAAACAGGCAAGTCCTAGAACTCGAGACTTTGTGGTCATGAAGTTGTTCTAGGTCGGGGCTGGTTTCCTGAAGGTTTTGAATATTCTTTTTTAAAGTGTGTCTGGTGAGTAGAGTGAGAGCCAGAAGACCGGGCTCTTGTTCCTGGTGGCAGGGCCCTCCACCCTGGGTGAAGGTTCCATCCCCTTATCTGCTCACGGGACCTCCCCACCCATTCGCTCAGCACTCAGGGCCTTCTGCCCTGACAGATGGTTCTTACTTAGCACTGCATATGCCTTTTCTCTTCTAGGCCCCCAAACTGTAATTGATAGTTTTGATTAGCACTTTTCTCTGCTATCGTTTTAAGTGGTTTAGACAAATTAATACATATATCTCCCCTAAAAGAAACAATACACACCCCATCCAAAGAAATTACACACATGCACAAACAGATGTTGTATAGGTTTGTGTGTATCCCTCAAAGGAAAAAAATACTCCATTTACGGGTCAGGCAACTTGGCCACCTGAGGTTAAATACACTACCCAAGGACATAGCCCTACAAGGATGATCTTGGCATTTGAATCCAGGTAGAATAGATGCCTGACCTTCCTGGTCTGAACAATGAACACTACTTACTACCAAATAGTGGATGAAATATACCTGAGGAATAGTACCTAGGAAAACAATTCCTATAGAATTTCTATTTTGTATTTAAGACTCACTCTCTCATTGTTTAGGATATACCTTGGATCCTTAAAACCACACAAGTGAATTAAATATAAAACTGTATCCCCAGGAAATGAGTGCTTTGAAGGAAGTCTGGTGCCTACTTGGAGGTTTAACAATATCTCAAAAAACTCTGAAAAGAGAAGTAGCATGGCACATGCTGACATTCCCTTGTCAAATTATTTCTGTCACTGTGTGCACAGTTTTCTCCGTGATTCTAGGAAACATCTACTCAAACGTTTCTCTCGTGGGCAGCTACAAAGTATAACAGATCTGGAAAGCTTCTCAGAGAACCCCATTAATGGAAATGACCTTTTAAAATTAAGATGATTTACTGCCTAAAATGAAAGCACAAGCCTTAAACACATGACTTTTAATTATAGGATTTATCAATACCACTAAGAATTGGACAAAATTAGATGTATTACTCTGATAAAGAACTAATTTTCTAGTAACAGAGACAGAAATTAGCAGAAGATTGTTTTTCTTCCTGTAAATGATTATGCCTTTTACACAGTCACACAATTCACAAGGTCCGGATAAAATGGGTAACTTCATGGCTTCAGTTCTCTTTTCTTAGCCCAAGCATAGCCTTAGAATTTACATAGAGCCCCACCTGTAGGCAAGATTAACAAACAGGAATTCTTTTTTTTCTTTTTAAAGGTTTTATTTATTTTTAGAGAGAGGGGAAGGGAAGGAGGAAGCGAGGGAGAGAAACATCAATGTGTGGTTGCCTCTCACGTGGTGCTCACTGGGGACCTGGCCCGCAGTGTAGGCATGTGCCCTGACTGGGAGTCGACCTGACAACCCTTTGGTTAGCAGCCTGTGCTCAATCCACTGAGCTACACCAGCCAGGGCAACAAACAGAAATTCTTTACACAGGAAACATGACAGATATTAGTGGTATTTGATATATTCCTTATTTTTTTTTAAAGACTTTATTTTTATTTTTAGAGAGGGGCGGGAAGGGAGAAAGGGAGGGAGAGAAACATCGATGTGTGAGAGAATATTGACGCACACCCCCAACCAGGGATTGGCCGGCAACCCAAGCATGTGCCCTGACTGGGAATCAAACCAGTGACCTCCTGTTTCTCAGGCCAGCACTCAACCACTGAGCCACACCAGCCAGGGCGATATATTTCTTACTAAATGTTGTGTTCAGTATGTGTTTATTGAACATCTATTATGTGGATAGGACGGTGTTAATCTATGTGGAGGAAACACTGAAGGTGTCTACTCTCAAGGAGCTTACACCATGGATGGGGAGATGGTATTTTCATACATGGAAAACTCAATAATGGAAAGATGGCACTAGAAGGGCACATGATAGTGAATAATGAGAGAGAGACAGAGAGAGAGAGAGATTTCCATGGACAGAGGTGGCTTGGCCCAGAAGACTTCTTGCAGAACAGTGGATTTGATTTGAGGCCTAAAAGAGAATACAATAAGAATAGGGAGGACACACTAAGGAAGATATTCTTCAGAGAAAAAATTTACAAAAAGTCCTAGATGTGAACAGAGTAAATCTACCATGGGAGAAGTGGAAGAGAGGAATATAAAGTCAAATTGTGGAAGGGTTGTAGGCCAGGCTAAGGAGTGTAAACTTTATGTGACTGCAAACCACAAAAGATTTTTGAAAAGAGCAGAACATGTTAGAAGTAGTATTTTATGAAAATTAACTCATACTGAAAGCAGAAAGACACATTAGGAAGCTTTAGCAATAATCTTGGGATAAAAGTGGGCCTGTATTATGATGGTGATACAGAAATAGGAAATCATTTAAGAGATACTCAGGAGACTGATCTTTGGGTTGTGAGCCCCCAATGTACTATACAGGTGATCTATTTCAAAACTATATACCTGAAAGTTATATGATGTTATTAACTACTGTTATCTCAATACACTTAATTAGTTAATTAATTGTAAAACATGTTTACAGGACTTTATTAGGAACGATAAATAAAATAAAACAATAAAGACCAACATGTTTCTGAGGTTAAGACCAGGGACAGTGCATGTTTCTTCATTCACAGAATTGTTGAAGGCAGGAGAGTGGTCCAATTTTGGGGAGGTCACAAATTCAGATTTGATACATAATTGGTTAAGGTAATAGTAAATATACATGTTTTCCTAAAATACTACATGCTATGTTTGTACATGTACTGACTATTCACATTTACTCTTTTGAGGAGACTTTGATGAATCCTTTTTGAAAAAGAAGATATTTTTATGTAAATCATACACCGCTTATTTTCTAAATTTTGGTTTTCCTTTGTTGGATTTTTGAAAGGAGCAGGTGATGGTAAGTGACTGCCATCTGTAAGAGCTGGAAGGAACTTCCCTAAGCACCCCGCCATGGCCCAGAGTCACTTACACTGTGGCTCTGGTTCTCAGATTGGCCCTAATTGGAATCACCTGGGGAGTCTTTAAAACTACACTGATGCCTGAGGTCCACTCCCAGTTGTACTTTAATTGGTCTGGGATAAGCCCTGGGTGTCAGGATTTTAAAAATCTTCCCAGGCAATTTCTCAAGTGCAGCAAAATTTGAGAACCATTAATTCACAGCTAACTACCATGGGGGGCGGGGAACATTTTCCTGTGGGCTAAAGTCTAAAAGTAATCAACATGAGCTTAATAAGTATTCAAAGTAAGTTTAAGATAAATGATCCTTATCTCTGTTTAACTCCCTGTTTGCTCATTTTTCACAGTTAGAATCAGGGAGGAACACCAAGCATTGGAGGTAGCCCACACTTCAGAGAATTCGAGAGACAGTGGCCGCCAGCTCTGCAGATTGCTAGGCACTGGGAGGCACTCAGGGCAATGAGGTCGGAAGAAAGAGTTATGACCGGGAATGGAGCTCCCGCAGATGAGTGCCACCACTGGGTGAAGTCCACCTCAGGAGTCTGCCCTCCCAGCCTGTTAACTTCTCTGCCCAAATGGACAGAAGCTTGAACATAATACCCAGTCATGGGGGGTGCATAACTCCACTACTGAGATGCTCAAGATATTTCTGTGCTGAATTTCTTCTCCTTTATCTGTTGAAAACAAAAATAATTGAAAAATGTATGGATTAAAATGTCTTGCTATTTTTATAATTTATCCTATTTTCTATATTATTTCCAGATAAATGAGATACCAGATAATTTGCCATAATATCAAAAGCGCTGTGGATTGCTAGCTGCTGAGTAGAGTAGAAAAGGCACCTATGGAAAACAATTATAAACCACTACTGACCTAATTGAGATTAAATTAGTTGCCCCATGGCCATTGTAACTTTATGGACAAAATAGAATTAAAAATGCAGAACAGTGTAACATAATATGAAGGTTAAATCTAATGAAAAAAAATTTCAAAACATACCGTTATCTCACATATAGACCTCAAAGCATAATCAACAGGTACTAAAATTTAACTGAGAATTCTGCTATTCAACAAGGATAAAAATTTGTTTAAATGTAGTTATTTTAGGTAAGTCTGGCTAAGTTTACAAAATGATAAATGCTACACTCCAATGGGCAATGTGAGGTCACCAATGTGACTTGCAAAAGAAATGGACAAAAACTCATTTCATGATGCTTAAATGACTCTTCCAAGTAAGATTACAAATGGACTGGAAGATTAGAGGAGACTATTGAGAGAGCTGCTGTTTCCCAGGCAGGGTCCAGAGTCCTCCTCTCAAAAGGCAGAGGTATCCAGGCAGGTAGACGTCCCTTCAGCTGTGGAACTGCACTCATCCTGTCCAAGGGGTGTGAGGCAGAGGAACTGAAAAGTGGAGATACATGCCAGGTCCAAGGGAGAAGGGACAAGTTGTAAGGGACCGAGCAGAAAAATCGCTTTCATTCTCAGAAAGAGAATGCTGGTGCGATTAGCTGTGGCTGGCTGCCATGAAGGCCCAGTGCAGGTGCTCAGTGAGAAAATAAATGGTGTCAGCCAAGAAAGATTTTTCCTGTTTCCGTATTTCTCCGAATCACATGCCTCTGATGGAAATAAGCTGGGTAAGCAGTCTGCCTGAAGAGAAGGAGCTGGTCATGTCCCCTCTTCCTGTTCTAGAGGTCCAAACTTAGGGAGAGGAAGCTTAACCTTCAAGATTCAGAAGTTTTTGACTATTTTACTTCATTGAACTTATTAATTACTAAATGAAGACTATACATTTGTCTAGAAGTTACTAAAAACTCCTTGTTATCTAAGAGTGACCAGCAAAGTGGTGGAACTTGCCCTAAATTTGTCCAGGGAAATACCTAGTCCCACTGAAAGGCAGTGGGAAAAATGAAGTTGATTTTTGATTAGGTGTCATGAGGTCAGCTTCCTCAATTCTAGGGCTATACAGGCCTGTCATACTGCAGGAGAGCCGCTGCTACCAAAAGGTCAACCACACAAAAGGAACTTCCTGACTGGAGAGTCACTTGAAGGAATTATAGTGGTATTTGAACACTCTTCCTATCCACTCTTCCTATCTTTTCTCCAGAGAAAAGTAAAGAAGATACCCACCACCCATTCATCTCCATGGCGGCTTCAGTGATCTCTGAGCACCACTTGACTGGGACAAGCTTAATATGTCATTAGAAAGCTGGCCTTAAGTAATATTGGCTGCCCTAGAACAGGTGGTATTCTTTTCCCTTTTTCTTGATATACAAGTTAGAATGTCCACTGAAAAGAATCTTCTCTTCAGGGGAGAAATGACTTTGTCAGACATGAGGAATGATTTTGACCACCTAATAAATATGGTGTCTAGTCTCTGACGGGAAACAGATGACCCCAGTGTTGAGAATTTCAAGTCAGGCAGGAGTGGAGAGTCCTCCCATGGCAGAACAGTGGGGAAGATGCCTTTTGGCCTCCAATCATACTCATACCCTGCCAAATACTCCTAAATGCAGTCCTGGAGGCAGGGAGAGCGAAAAAAGAGGAGCTATGCAACAAAGGAGAGTTGAATGCAGTTTTTGGAAACTGAAACTTATTATTATTTTAAGACATGAGACTCTTTTGAGAACATATTGGATACTTTTTATTTTTTAGAAAGATTTTATTTACTTATTTTTAGAGAGATGGGAAGGGAGGGCGAAAAAGGAGAGAAACATTAATGTATGGTTGTCTCTCACACGCCCCCTACCGGGGACCTGGCCTGCAACCCAGGCATGTGCCCTGACTGGGAATCTTACTGGCCACACCTTTTGGTTCACAGGCCAGCACTCAATGCACTGAGCCACACCAGCCAGGGCTGGATCCTTTTAAAACATCCCCGTGATTCATAGTTTAGTTTTGTCTTTCAGTACTCTTGCCTTTCTACTTCACAGGCTCAAAAGTGCATGCTATTTAAAAACAAATTACATGGTATTTTACCTTTAAAAGGCTCTGTTCTCAGTACCATTTTCATTTAAAATTGTTTTCTGTAGCCAGGGACATATAATTCAAAAGTAAATTATTGTCAAGCTCAAGTTTTTGTCCACAGTTTTGTTGCTCTCATATCTTATTTGACAAGTGATATCTTCATTGCAAAGACAAATGAACTCAGAAAGTCTAAACATACCTTTTTTTTTTTGATTGCCCTGGAAATCTGGAATTAGCCTGAGGCCTGATTTAACCTAAAGTTTATTATTGAAATTCCTAATTACCATTTCCATTTTATCATTATGAACAATCTATAAATCATTTAATTTAAATCAGTTCTATAAATGCCATTCCATTTCTGCTGCAAAAGTTCATTTATTAAAGATTTTAGGGGACTTATGGCCAAAATGGAGGTATACGTACATATACTTTGCCTTCTCGCACAATTGAAAAAAAGGACAACAACAAATTTTAAAAAACCAAACAAACAGAACTTCCAGAAAATCCAACTGTATGGAAATCTGACAACCAAGGAGTTAATGAAGAACTCCTTCATTCATCCAGACCGGTAGGAAGGGTGGAGATGGGCAGCTGGGGTGGAGAGGACTCTCAGCAAGGCAGTGGCTGGAGGACAGGTGGTGGGAGAGGTTGAGGAGAAAGCCACAGCTGGTGGACCAGGCAGTTCCACATTTGCATGAGGATAAAGTGGGAGGAACAACTGGGGAGCAAGACAGACCGCACAACTCACGGTTCAAGCATGGAGAAATAAAGCCTCAAAACCTGCAGGGGGATGCAGCAGCAGGAGAAACTCCCAGCCTTACAGGAAAGTTCACTGGAGAGACCCACAGGACCCTAGAGTGCGCACAAACCAACCCACCTGGGAATCAGCACAGGAAGGGCCCAGTTTGCTTGTGGGTAGTGGGGGAAGTGACTGAAAGTGCGAGAGCCAAGCAAGCAGCATTGTTCTCTCTTAGACCCTTCCCCCACATACAGTGCCAGAAAGCAGCAAAGTGGGTTGCCCTGCCCTGGCTAATACCTAAGGCTCTGCCCCTTACAATGTAACAGGCAAGCTGAGACAAAAAATATATGGCCCAAATGAAAGAACAGATCAAAGTTCCAAAAGTAGAACTAAGTGATGAAGAGATAGCCAACCTGTCAGATGTAGAGTTCAAAACACATAATCAGGATGATCACAGAAACGGTTGAGTATGGTCCAAAAATAGAGGAAGAAGTGAAGGCTATTCACTTCTGTGCATAGAAATGAAAGTGAAGTAAAGAAAAATATACAGGGAACCAACAGTGAAGGGAAGGAAACCAGGACTCAAATCAATGATTTGGAGCATAAGGAAGAAATAAACTTTCAACCAGAACAGAATGAAGAAACAAGAATTTTAAAAAATGAGAGGCTTAGGAACCTCCAGGACAACTTTAAATGTTCTAACATACAAATCATAGGGCTGGCAGAAGGAGAAGAACATGAGCAAGAAATTGGAAATTTATTTGAAAAATAGTGAAGGAGAACTTCTCCAATCTGGTAAAGGAAATAAACTTCTAGGAAGTCCAGGAAGCTCAGAAAGTCCCAAACAAGGTGGACCCAAGAAGCACACACCAAGGCACATCATAATTACATTACCCAAGTTTCAAGATAAGGAAAGAATCTTAAAAGCAGCAAGAGAAAAGGAGACAGTTACCTACAAAGGAGTTTCCATGAAACTATCAGCTGATTTCTCAAAAGAGACCTTGCAGGCAAGAAGGGTCTGGAAAGAAGTATTCCAAGTCATGAAAGACAAGGATCTACATCCAAGATTACTCTTTCCAGCAAAGCTTTCATTTAGAATGGAAGGGCAGATAAAGTGCTTCCCAGATATGGTTAAGTTAAAGGAGTTCATCATCACCAAGCCCTTATTATATGAAATGTTAAGGGGATTTATCTAAGAAAAAGAAGATGATCAAAATGACAACAAAATCACAACCATCAACAACTGAAGCTAAAAAAAAAAACAAAAACAAACTAAGTAAACAACTAGAACAGGAACAGAATCAGAGAAATGGAGATCATATGGAGGGTTATCAGTGGGGAGGATGAGGGGAGAGAATGGGGAAAAGGTACAGGGAATAAGAAGCATAAATGGTAGGTACAAAATAGACAGGGGGAGTTAAGAATAGTATAGGAAATAGAGAAGCCAAAGAACTTATATGTATGACCCATGGACGTGAACTAAGGTGAGGAAATGCTGGTGGGAAGGGTGGTGCAGG
Organism: Desmodus rotundus; assembly: GCF_022682495.2. Taxonomy (NCBI): domain Eukaryota; kingdom Metazoa; phylum Chordata; class Mammalia; order Chiroptera; family Phyllostomidae; genus Desmodus; species Desmodus rotundus. The sequence goes on from NC_071389.1 coordinate 143,065,926, forward strand.
GTAGAGGAGAGTAAAGGGGAGAAAAAAATGGGACAACTGTAATAGCATAATCAATAAAGTATACTTTAAAAAAACAAAGACTTTAAATTTCAGAGGTTTGATCAGATACTTTCATATAAAACTTTTTTATTTCATGGTACCTTTCAAAACTTCTATCAAATTTTTTTGGTAGTTCGTATTGATCTTTGACATATATAGTATTAGTGAACATCATGATAAATTATGACCAAGTATTTTTGAGCCTTGACCCACTTAATAGTCTTGATATAAAGCAAAGTGGAATAAATTTCCCCTTGACTATGTTCTATATTTTTATATGATATTTTACAGCTAACTATTATTATACTGGATTTATGTCAATTTTAGGAATGTATTTATTAATAAGATATCCATTAAGAAGATTTTTATACTTTAAAAACCATTACAAACACTCATATAATTTTACTGAAAATAAATACAATCATTTCACAGGTTTTTTATAAAGCAAATATATTCTTTTTCTCTCTGTGCTTAGATTTTCTTATAATTCTTCTCTCTGCACCCCTTATATCACCTCCTCCACCCACTCCCAGGATAATCCATATTAATAACTCAGTATGAATCACTCCCATGAACCCAATGCATCAATTTGCAATTCCCTCTGCTCTCACATATATATGACATATATAGATACACAGGATTTCCTCTCTCCCCCAAAATATGATTTTAGGTACAGTTTTCTGCTTCCTGATTTATCTGTCAATAATATCTCTTGGGGATTTCTGTAATTTATCTGATACATCTCTTGGTTATTTACAAGGGTTTCATAATATTTTGCTATGTGATGTATTTCTCAGCTATTTGTCTATTGATGGGCTTTCATTTTGTTTCCATGCTTAAACTCTTCAGATAAATGTTGTAATAATGATTTCTATAAGCATTTTCTCACAAACTGGCTGTTATGTCTGTGGGATTGATTCCCAAGAGTGAAATTACTGTGTTAAAGGGTATTTGTAGTTTTAATTTTAATAGAGCTCCAGAGAGCTTTCTTTAAAGGCTGAAATACTTCAAACTAAGAGCAATGCATGGGAGTACACTTTTCCCCACATCTACCAGTAAGAAGTTCTATTGCTCGATTCAATATATTTTTCCTGAGCTCATAGGTAAAATATGGAATTTCACTTTAATTTGAACTTCCCCAAGTACTAGTATATTTGAGCCTTCCATTAAACAGTTTTAATTCATGCATATCAAAATATACCTAAGTCTTTATTATTGAGATGATATTATGAAACATTGGCATGGTATTTTGGTCCCTTCAATTCCTTAATTTATTCCTTCATTCCTTCTAAAGACACACAAGTTTATAATAGAAATAACAGGTTTGAAAAATACTTGTCCATTTATTTTTTTTCCTTTGATACAGAAAGAGAGGTATTTGCTTTTCCTGACCTGAGATTTAAACAAATAGAATCAGAAAGGAAGCAAGATAATTTGGCTTGACTGTGGATCTTTGAGAAGTTGGCCTGGAATTCCGGCCTCTCCTTTTTGGATCAAAAACCCTCTTTGTGAGGAGGTAAAGCCCTCAGATGTTTGGTGATTTGCGGACACTGCATCGGCATCGCCCGCAGAGTAGGGGGACCACACACAAGTGATGCAGTAGGAAAGCTCTCCTCCCCCATGTAAACAGCCCAGTGGCACCCAGTGGAAGGGGCAGCAGTGACTTCCGGAGGAAGAAGCTTCCCTGGATTGTTACTGCTTAGAGTGGGGAAGCTCTTTTTTAAGGACACCTCAGTTATTGACAAAGGCCCTCCAAGCAGTTTCTCAGGCAGTCAAGACCTTGGCTGCAGATACAGTAAGTCCTCACTTAATGTCATCAGTAGGTTCTTGGAACTGCAGTAAAATGACGTATAATTGATTTTACCATAGGCTAACTGATACAAACAGAAGTTAAGTTCCACGGCATCTCAACAATGTTGTAACAAAACAACGTTGAACAAAACGTTATTGGAGGACTTACTGTATTTCTGAAGGAAGTCAGAAAGGAGAAACAACAGAGGTCGAATGATGATCCAGGGCAGCTCGTGTCCCTTCTCAAGTGAGGCAATTTTGGCAGCTGTGGAAAGGACTGTGATCCCACAATAGCAAATGGACACATGAATTAGTAATATGGCCCCAATTAAAAATCTTCAGACTAGTGTTGTATATGGAAAGAAAAGATAGAAAACTATGGAACTTCACTAGCATTCAAAGGAATTAAAATTTAGACAAGGAAATATACTATTCTTCATAGTTCAAATTGGCAGACACTGAGCAAAGATGATGTTCAATGCTTTCAAGAGCAGACTATTATTTTATACTGCTGCTACATATCTATGCTGGCATAACTTCTTTTTAATGCCAATTTGAGAATATATAAAAAGTCATGTGTAATAATTCAATAGCTTGGAATTCAAGGAATTAATCAATGAAGAAACACAAAGACTTTTCCTCCCAGAGAGATTCATAACATTATTTTTCAGAGCAAAAAGAAATAACCTAAAAGGAACATAGTAATATATTTTTCTCTTTCCATTTTCTTATAGTTTCTGAATTTTTTCTAATAAGCAGGCATTTATTTTATAGAAGGGAAAAGTAATAACTAAAAAATCATCAGGCAGTTCAGGTGTTAATATAAAAGTGCAATCAAATACAGATCACTTCTGAATCACATGGCCGTGACCTGAATGACTAATGTATGTCCACTGCCAAGATGAAGAAAACACTGTTCTTCAGGACACGGCATTGTTTATTTAGAAGGACATGCCACATAATAAATTTAATTTCAGTAATCACAACAACGTTAGAGACATTTTCTCCCTATCCAATTTTCCATCCACAAAATTGTCCCATTTTAACTGTCTAGGACATTCAGATGCAATGAAAAAATGTTTCTTTTCTCAAGTAGATTTAGAAAATGTTTTTGGATCTCCCATGAACTTCTTACGTTTAAAGAAAATGAAAATGCCCTGGACAGGTAGCTCAGTTGGTTAGAGCATCATCCTGATATGCCAAGGTTGTAGGTTAGATCCCCAGTCTAGGCACATATAAGAATCAACCAATGAATGCATAAGTAAGTGGAACAACAAATCAATGTTTCTCTCTCTCTCTCTTTCTTTTTATCTCTTCCTCTATCTCTAAAAAACCAATAAAAAAAATACATTAGAGTCTTAAAAAAAGGGGAGGGGGGACTGAGGGAAGGGAAACCTATTTTGATATTTAAAAGAAACATAAATAAGAGAGGGAGTTGTAAGTATATTTTAATGTCTTTATTTTTACTTAAAAATCATGATAGATTCTGATTCTAAAATGGCATATAATTATTTCTATTTTATATGAATGATGTGGGTAAAGCTACTTTTAATGTGGTTGGGCTTAAGAAAGTATTCACAAAAAAAAGAAAGTATTCACAAAACTCTGTCATTCGTACAGTTCATTCCTAAATGTTTCTCAAATTGTTTTCCCTTTTTCCGTTTTTTCCCATCACCACTAGTCCCAGCCACCATTATCTTATTTGATCAGCTTCATGGTTTCTGTGCATCCTTGGACACCATCACCATCGGTTCTTTGTGGTGCATATAGACTGGTCTTTCAGCTAACAAATTCAGTCAATTCAACTCTGCTCAAAATGTTTAAGCGGCTCACCTTACTCTCAAGATAAAGGCAGCATTAATCAACATGACTTACGAAGTCCAATATCTTTCCACTCTTTTTTGTTCTCCCTCTCCATCAGCCACAAGGTCTTGTTTAAGTTTCCTCGTACTCACCAGGATCCCCCCTGTTCATGGCCTTGGCACATGCTGCTTCCTTTGCATAGAACCCTCTCCCATTCATCCTTCAGATTTCATTGAAATGTTGCTTCTCCCTAGCCTCCTTCATAAACTTTCATAGCACATGCCCTAGTTTATTGTGTTCCTTATATAAGGTTGCAACCTTACTTTTGTGAGTAATTAACGCCCGATTTTGTGTGTAAGTTCCATGAGAGCAACGCCCACTGGTTCTGTGAGCATGCACAAGTTACTTGATGCTAGAAAAAGCTCATTCCATTTCATTTTTCTTGTCAGCAGAAGGTCTTATTTTATAGCCTTCCTTGTAATTAGATGTGACTGAGTTCTGGAAATGAAACATGAGCAAAAGTGAAGTGATCCATAGATTCTGAGGCTCTAGGGTATGTTAATCGCACAAGACAGAGTGCCTGAATCCCAGAATGACGATGTGGGAGATTGCTCAACCAATATGCCTGCATTGGACTGTGACGTGAGGTAGACTTAAACCTTTATTGCATTAAGCTACTGGGATTTGGGGTCAGTTTATCAGAGCAGGTATATTGTATATATGAGTTGATCTTTCCTTCAGAAAAACAGGGACAAATAATGTTTCTTGTGTAAGGCTTTTGTGGAAATGAAAATAATGTGAGCACAGTGCTTTGCCTATGGTAGTTGTTCAATAGATTTGCTCATCCCTGTCGTTGTTATTTTAGTGTAACTCCTCTTTTCGGCTACCTAGAAAAATGCATTCCTCTCTCTCCTTTGTTATTTCTTACTCGCATAGTGAGATTTTTTTGTAGAAATTATCTCCTCCTAGAAATTTTGTAGAATACCTCCTCCTTGTTCATTAGAGCTTTCGAGCATTCATATGGTTTTTAAGGGACTTTTGACAGAGCCCATGAAGGAGGTTTTGGTGATGACTATACTAGTTTGATTCTTCAAATAACCACCCCCATTCTGCAAAGTAGATATTTCCTGCTTTATATTATTTCTAAGTGAGATCTTATAAGGAATTAAGGGTCACTAAAGGATGAGTTAATTCTCCATGGAAACATAACTACATGACTCCTTTGTAGTGGTATGAAAGCCTGAGAACAGCTACAGGGAAAGGCCACTTTTTATAACCTTTAATATCAATATTTGGGTTACATTGGGCCTTTTTCCTTTTTTTACCTAGAGATTTAACTTTTTATGTCATTCTATTATATGAACATTCCTGATGTTTCACTCGGGTCTTTGAACTCTATGTGTGTTTTACTTTGTCTTTACAGCAAACCTGAGCTGTCAGGATTTATCCACCGTAAGGTTTTGTTTTGTTTTTTTTTCTCTCTCTAGTAACTGATAGCCAAGAATGTTAGCAGAATCCAGATATGGCAAACAAACAACCTACCTGTTGAATCCATTTGCAGACTGTTCTTGCTTTTTGCACCTTGGAAACACATCATTCTGAGCCCAGTTGTGAAGCTTTCACTGATTTGTGACTTTATAAATACTTCATATATAAAAGGTTCCAAGACGACTGCAGAGTAGCCAGAAGCTCCCTCCATTTGCTCCCAGATCCACACCAGTCTTGCAGCTAAACCACAGAGCAATCAACTCATGAATCCAGCTGAGTGCTCGTGAGGGCGTGTGTGAGCGAGGGTGTGTGTGGATGAGTGTGCAGGTGTGTGTGCAAGTGTGTGAGTGCCTGCCTGCCTGCGAGAGCACTTGGGGGTGGACTGCTCAGGCTCTCCTGGCAGAGCTGCTGCTGCTGCCACAGCTGCCTCCCAGACCAGTGCTTCTGACTGTGCAGATCTGGAGCAGGAACTATTTTGTGGAATTTTCAATATCCTCCTTGGGAAAAAGTCACCAGAGTGTCTGCACCATGGCCCCTGGACCACCTGCCTCTGTGACCAGGCTGCATACACTGCGGTCCCCCGGAACCAGTACTTGCCATGGAGGGGGCTATAGCCTCTCCAGTCCTGGGTGCCAACAGGACAGAGTCTGACTGAGGAGCTGTGGATCAGCCGAGGAGCTGGGAGCACTGGGGGTGGAGAGAAGTGGCTGGGGTGGAGTTGGTCACGGGGACTGTGGCAGTAGCACAGCAGTGGGAGGGCAGTGGCAGGAGTCCAAGCTGAGACTCACTGGAGGGAGTGGTGTGACCACCCTGTCACTGTCCTGCATTATAGTTTTGATGCTGGACTCTTCCCTCCCCTCCCCCACCCCATCACGATAATGTGAGACTTAAGATGATGCACACAGGATATATTCTGGGATTCATAGGATTTGATTTGGCATCAGTGTGAGAGAGAATTTGATAGGTAGCATCCTGTACATGCCCCGACTGGGGATCCAACCCATACCTAGAAGCTTTCTCAAGGCCAAGGCAGGCTGGTAGGGGCTGAGTCCCTTAGTCAGTTGGAGGAAAGTTCCCACCAACAAATGGGCCTATGAAAAATAAAACAGGAGAGTCCACATAACACACACAAAGGACAATCTTAGATCACCCAGATCAGGAGATCAAGGAGTCTGTACCTTGGGGGCTCTCTGCCCTGGGGAGAGATGAGAACCACTGGAGATAAATCCATTATCTTTTTTTTTCCTTAAAGGGGCAAGCACAGGTGGTGTGTTTGCAGCTATCACCTTGGGCCCCAGTGAAGGGAGGGTGGTGCAGACTGGAGTTGTGTGAGGAGAGTCTGGAGTGGGAGGCACAAGGGAGAGTCTTGGGGGAGTGGCAGTGGGATTTTCAGGCCGGGATATATCGGGGCTACACAGTAGCCATCTTTCTTGAGAAGAGCTAGCCCCTCCCAGGGGAAAAGCAATTACCTTAGGCTGTGCAATACTGCCTCCCCTACCCTCTGGAATTGCCCTTGCCACAACTTCTGAAATCCTGTTCATTCCACTCAGCAACTTTTTGTTGTTGCTGTTTTTTCAGTTTTACTTTGTCTTGGTATTGTTTTGTTCATTTTTTTTTCTTTTCTTGCATCCTACATCTCAACACTTGCTGAGGATATGGCAACATAAACAGACTCTGGGGACGTCAGAGACTGGCTAGAGGGTGCAGCCAATCCATAGACTGTCCTGGAAAACAGACTCGTGCTTCCCCCTCTTGGGAGAGCCATAGAAACACCCTCCTGGTGTCGGGCAGACCAAAAGTCTTGGCTCTGGAAGCTTACTAGGGGACCTGCCTTGCCGAGTACAGGGAAATAACCCTGGACAGACTCAGACCAGTGGCTCTGGGGAAGGGGGACAAATTCACTACCTTCCCTGAAGCCTGAAAGGCACCTGTCACGGGAGGTCCAGGAATCAGAGATACCTGTTTCTACCAGAAGCCCTCTCAGAAATACTCAGTGTGTGTCTAGGTTAAGACTGACAGCAGGCAGACACAGGCAGAGGCGGTTCCTGTGGTGACTTGGGACATTTGCTGAGACACATAGTGCTGATAAAAGCCAGCTTTGCAGAGTAGCTTGGCCCACCCTGGGAGCAGCCAAGCCTGGAGGAAGCAGCCACAAACTGTGGACCTCTAGTAGCTTCAAAAAGGCAGCTGAAGGCCAGACATGGACAGCACCGGTAATTTGATTACACCAGACTCAGATATCAGACTGGTATCCAAAGGGAGAAAGAGGAAGGCAAGATCTAAACTGTGCTGTGACAATCCACTTGGCTCTGTTCTCATTATCTTAGCTATTTTTTCTTTTTCATAGCCTTTTATTTTTAATCTATTTTTAATTTTATTTTTGGTGCTCTAATTTTTCATTCACATCTCCCATTCTACTCTTTGATTACTCCACTCTTCCCTTCTTCTCTCCTTTTATTATTTTTGTTACTTTTTCTGTGTTCCTATCTCCCATTTTCCTCTTTCAATTCATTACGAGTAATAATTCTCTTCCCCTTTCTCCTTTAATAATGACTTTTCTTTGGTCCTCTCATATTCTTTTTCCTCTTACTCTTTCTCTACTATTCTATTTCTCTTTCCATTTTTAATATTCTTTGCTCTCTTGTTGATATTGCTCTGGTGATCAGGAGGAGTTGCTTCTGATGGTGTTGTTTTGCTTTCTTCTGCCAGCACCTATACAACTGTGTACAACATGTGGTGGAGGTTGAGCCTCTTACTCAGTGAGACAGAAGAACATTCCCAACAATGAATGGGCCAATAGCAATTAGAACACATATACAACAGGAGAGTTCACATAACCCACACAGCGGTCATTCTTAGGACATTCAGAGTGGGAGATCAAAGAATCTGCACCACTGGGTCCCATAGGGCTCCAAACACACAAGGCCACTCCACAAGACAGAGAGTCAAGCAAATCAATCTAATACATACAAACAACCAGAAAGAGACAACTGAAATGGGTGGACAAAGAAACAACACCCAAAGGAAAGAAAAGGAAGAATCTCCAGAAAGAGATAAGTGAAATTGAGGCAAACAATTTATCAGGCATAGAGTTCAAAGAATTGGTTACAAGGATGCTCAAGACACTTAGTGAGAAATGCAAAAAACTTAGTGGGACCTACATCAGCATGAAAAAGGACTTAGAAACCTCGAATAAGAACCAGATAGAAAAGAAGAGTGCAATACCTGAAATAAAGAACACACAATAAGGGATTAAAATCAGGCTAGATGAAGTAGAGGATTGAATCAACAAGCTGGAAGACAAGGTAGGAAAAAACACCCAATCAGAGCAACAAAATGAAAAGAGGCTCAAGAAGAATGAGGATAGTTTAAGGGAGTTTTGGGACAACATGAATTCTAAAACATTCACATAATAGGGATTCCAAAGGAGAAGAAAAGGTGCAAGGGATAGAAAACTTGTTTGAAAAAATAATGACAGAAAACTTACCTAACTTGAGGAGGAAAAAATCACGTAAGTTCAGAATGTACCAAGGGCCCCAATCAAGATGAACCTGAAGATACTCACTCCAAGACACATTATATTCATACTGACAAAATTTAAATAAAGAGAGAATCTTAAAGGCAGCAAGGGATAAACAGCTAATAACATACAAGGGAGTTCAGATAAGGCTATCAACTGATTTTTCAACAGAAACACTACAAGCCAGAAGGGATTGGCATGAAATTTTCCAAGTAATGAAAAGCAAGGAATTGCCACCAAGACTACTATCCAGCAAGGCTCTCACTGAAAGTTGAAGTTGTAATAAAGAACTTCCCAGACAAAAGAAGGCTAAAAGAGTATATCTCCACTAAGTCAGAATTGCAAGAGATGCTAAAGGGATGACTTTAAGAAGAAGAAGAAATAGAAAGAGAGAGAGGAACACAGGTACAAAGGGAAATAATGGCAATGAATAAGTACCTATCAACAATAACCTTAAATGTAAATGGATTAAATGCTCCAATCAAAAGACACAGAGTAGCTGAATGGTGAAGAAAACATGACCCACATATAAGTTGTCTACAAGAGACCCACCTCAGAACAAAAGATCTACACAGGCTGAAAGTGAGGTGTTGGGAAAAAATATTCCATGCAAATGTACATGAAAAAAAGCTGAGGTAGCAATACTTATATCAGATAAAATAGACTTAAAACAAAGGCCATAATAAGAGACAAGGATGGTCAGTATATAGTACTTAAGGGAGTTGTCAACAAGACGATATGACCCCTGTAACATATATGCGCCCAATATGAGTGTACTGAAATAAATAAAGAAAATATTATAGGACTTTAAGTAAGAGATAGACAGTAATACAGTCGTTGTAGGGGATTTTAACACCCTACTGTCAACAATGAATAGATCTTCCAAGTAAAATCAATAAAAATATTATAGAATTGAATGACACTCTAGATCACATGGACTTAATTGATATTTATAGAATATTTCACCCCAAAGAAGCAAAATACACATTATTCTCAAATGCACATGGATCATTCTCAAAGATAGACCACATGGTATGACACAAAACAAGCCTTAATAAATTCAATAAAATAGAAATTATCTCAAGCTTCTTCTCAGATCACAATGGCTTAAAACTAGAGACCAACCTCAACAAAAAAACCTAAAAATCATTCAGATACATGGAGGCTGAATAACATATTAGTAAATAATGAATGGGTTAACAATGACATCAAGGAAGAAATCAAAAAGTATCTGGAAACAAATGAAAATGAACACTTAACAACCCAAAACCTATGGGACACAGCGAAGGCATTCCTAAGAGGGAAGTTCATAGCATTACAGGCCTACCTAAAAAAATAGAAAAATCTCAAAGGAACAACCTAACCCTACATCTAGAAGAACTAGAGGAACAACAACAAACAAAGGCAGAGCGACTAGACAGAAGGTAATGATCAAGACCAAAGCTGAATTAAATGACATAGAAACAAGTAAAAAACAATTCAAATGATCAATGAATCCAGGAGCAGGTTCTTTGAAAAGGTAAACAAAACTGACAAATTGTTAACCAGACTCATCAAGAAAAAAAGACTGAGGAACCAAATAAACAAAATCAGAAATAAAACAGGAGAAGTAACAACTGATACCACAGAAATACAAAGGATTGTAAGAAATTATTATGAACAACTAGATGCCAAGAAATTGGTCAACCTGGGCAAATGGATAAATTTCTAGAAACATACAATCTTCCAAAACTGAATCAGGAAGAAGCAGAAAACCCAAATAAACCAAAAAACAACAAGCAAGATTGAAGTACTAATAAAAAATCTACTGGCACACTAAAGCCTTGGTACACATGGCCTCACAGGTAAATTTTACCAAACACTCAAAGAAGAACTAATACCTCTTCTCAAACTATTCCAAAACATTTAAGAGAGTGGAAGACTCCCAAATTCTTTTTCAAGGCCAGTATTATCCTATTCCCCAAACTAAGTTAAGGCACAACAAAGATAGTCACAGGCCAATATCTCTGATGAACACAGATATTAAAATCCTCCACAAAATACTAGAAAACCCAATCCAACTATACATTAAAAAGATTGTACATCAGGATCAAGTGGGATTTATTCCAGAGATGTAAGCATGGTACAATATTCACAAATCAATGAATGTGATACATCACATAAAAAAATGAAAGACAAAAATCACATGATCTATTAATCGATGCTGAAAAACCATTTGATAAAATCTGGCATCCATTTACGATAAAAACATTCAGTAGAGTGGGAATAGAAGGAGCACATATCAATATAATAAAGGCCATATGTGAAAAACATACTGCCAACATCATACTCTATGGGCAAAATCTAAAAGCTTTTCCCTTAAGATCAGAAACAAGACAAGAGTGTCTACTTTCACCACTTTTATTCAACATAGTACTGGAGATCAAGTGCTCAGACAAGAAGAAATAAAAGGCATCCAAATTGGAAAAGAGGAATTAAAACTGTCATATTTGCAGATGACATGATAGTGTTCATAGAAAATCCTATAGTGTCCATGAAAAAACTACTTGACCTAATAAGTGAATTTGGCAAAGTAGTAGGATACAAAGTCAATATTCAGAAATTGAGTTTTGTACACCAACAATGAACTATCAGAAATAGAAACTAAGGGGAAAAAATCCCATTTACTACAGCAGCAAAAAAATAAAGTACCTAGGAATAAATTTAACTAAGAAGGTAAAAGACCTGTAGTCAGCTAACTACAGAACACTGAAGAAATATTGAGGAAAATACAAGTAAATGGAAACATATACCTTGTTCATGAATTGGAAAAGTTAACATCATTAAAATGTCCATATTACCCAAAGCAATCTATAGATTCAATGCAATGCCTATTAAAATACCAATGACATATTTCCCAGATTTAGAACAAATATTTCAAAAATTTATTTGGAACCAAAAAAGACCCCAAATAGCCTCAGCAATCTTGAGAAAGAAGAACAAAGTGGGAGGGATCACAATACCTGATATCAAATTATGAAGTCTGTCCAGAAAAAGCACCACCATTGTTAATATAACGAGAATGGTCTGCATGACTTTGATGTAACCAGGCTGTCAAGGAGAGTGGATGGAATGTGCATGCATGAACAATGACGACTTCACTGTACTAGTCAGTGGGGGGCGGTAGATGCCTTGAGTGAGCATGTGTACAGTGTGGTTGTTGCATTTAAAATGAGTGAGTAGAGCAATTAATCTGCATCAAATTTTGCATTAAGCTATACATTCCTCTGCAGAAAGTACTCAGATGGCTACTGAAGGCTGGATCTATGGGCAACTGGTGATTTGTAGCTTCATCATGACAACGCGCCTGCTCATATATCACATCTTGTGCAGAGTTTTTTCATGAAACATCAAATCACCGAGGTGACTCAGCCCCCTTACAGCCCAAATTTGGCACCCTGTGGCTTCTGGCTCTTCCCCAAACTAAAATCACCTTTGAAAGGGATGAGATATCAGACTGTCGATGAAATTTAGGAAAATTTGATAGGGCAGCTGATGGCAACTGGGAGAACTGTGTGAGGTCCTAAAGTGCCTATTTTGAAGGGGACCTAGGCATCATTGTCTTATGTGCAATGTTTCTTGTATCTTCTATCTTTTTCAATTAATGTCACTATTTTTCCTATTATATAGCTGGATACTTTCTGGACAGGCCTCATATACTACAAGGCCACTGTAATCAAAACAGTCTGGTACTGGCATAAGAACATACACATTGATCAATGCAATAGAAGAGAGAATCCAGAAATAAGCCCAAGTCTCTATGGTCAATTAATATTTGACAAGGAGGGCATGAGCATACAATGGATTAAAAATAGCCTTTTCAGTAAATAGTGTTGGGAGAACTGGACTGGTACTTGCAAAAAAATGAAACTAGATCACCAACTTGCACTGTATACCAGAATAAACTCAAAATGGATAAAACACTTAAATGTAAGTCATGATACCATAAAAGTTCTGGTGGAAAACATAGGTAGTAAATTTCAGATACCCCACTTAGCAATATTTTGGGTGACATATCCCCTAAGGCAAGGGAAATAAAGGAATAAATAAACAAATGGGACTACAGCAAATTAAAATCTTCTGCATGGCTAAAGAAACCAGCTTCAAAATGAAAAGGGAGAACATATTTGCCAATGTTAGATCTGACAAGGATTTGATCTCCAAAATATGTAAAGAACTCACATGACTCTACATCAGGAGGACAAACAATCCAATTAAAGAATAAACAAAGGATCTGAATAGACACTTCTCCAAGTAGAACAGAGGGCCCATAGACATATGAAAAGATGCTCAACATCACTAGCCATCAGAGAGATGCAAATTAAAACCACAATGAGATATCAACTCATAGCAATCAGAATGGCCATTATTAATAAATCAACAAACACCAAATGCTGGTGAGGTTGTGGAGAAAAGGGAGCCCTAGTACACTGTTGGCAGGAATTGAGACTGGAACAGCCACTGTATGGAATTTCCTCAAAAAACTAAAAGTGGAACTGACTTTTGACCCAGTGATTCCACTGCTGGGAATATATCCTAAGAATCCTGAAATACCAATTAAAAAGAATGTATGCACTCCAATATTCATAGCAGTGCTATATACAATAACCAAGTGTTGGAAACAGTCTATGCATCCATCAGTAGATAAATGGATTAAAAAACCGTGGTACATTTACAGAATGGAATAGTACTCAGTAGAAAGAAAAAAGAAGGAATTCCTACCCTTTGTGACAGCATGGATGGAACTGGAGACTATTATGCTAAGTGAAATAAGCCAGTCAATGAAAGACAAGTACCATATGATCTCACTTATAAGAGGAATTCAATGAAGAAAACAAACTAATGAGCTGTGGAAACAGAGAGGTAGAAAAAAGGAACAGACTGACAGTTGCCCAAGCAAAGGGGGTGGGGCAGGAACCATGGAAAGAAGCAGAAGAATTTATTAGCCAAAGAACACGTATGAATGACCCATGGACGTGGACAACAGTGTGGGGATGGGCTGTGGGAGCAGGAGGTGGGCAATTTGGGACAACTATAATAGAATAAACAAGAAAAAGATTTAAAAAATACATTGATAAAACTTCCCATATATAGAGAATAAGCCCTTATTAAAATACTTGGCTCTAAGTAATTTAAGTCTTGAATTCAGGAAGAATGACATGAGATAATGGGTGAGTTTTAATTTTTTCCTTTTTTCAGATCCTCAGGCTGCTATGTTTTAATTAAGCCACATACATTAAAAAAAATTTTTTATTGTTTATGCTATTTTAGTTAAGCCACTTAAAATTTAAAAAAATTTTATTGTATAAGCTATTACAGTTACTGCTTTTTCTCTTGTCCCCACCTCTACCCAGCCCCACCCTGTCCTCTCCCTAAGTCCATCCCCATGTTGTTGTCTGTATCCATGGGCTGTGTGGTAAATGCTCTCTGGTTAATTCCTTCACCATCCTTCATCCTGTCCTCTCTGCCCCCCACTTTCCCACAGCTATCAGTCTATTTTATGTATCTAAGCTTCTGTTACTATTTTGTTCATTAGTTCATTGTGTTCATTAGATTCCACATATAAGTGAGATTTAATATGGTATTTGTCTTTCACTGACTATCTTAATTCACTTAGCATAATGTTCTCCAGGTCCATCCATGCTGTTGCAAAATGTGAGTTTTTCTTTTTTACTGCTGCTTAGTATTCCATTGTGTAAATGTACCACAGCTTTTCTGTCCACTCATGTACTGATGGACACTTAGGCTGTTTTCAAATCTTGGCTATTCTAAATAGCGCTACTATAAACATAGGGATGCACGTATATTTTTTGCAGTGTTGTTTTGGGATCCTTAGGATATATTCTCAGACTTCTAGTATTTTCAAACTCCTTTGGAAATTTTGCAGTGATTTCAGTCTTACAAATTTTTATAAGTCTTATAAGCAAAAGATTAATAGTGATGATAATAATCATTACTAAAATTTATTGATCAGGGACTATGCAAAGGGCTTTGACTCATTATCTTATTTAATATAAAATGGCCCACACAGATGTCATCCTTTTAAACCAATCATATTCATTTTAATACAACATTTATTTAGCTTTCCCGAGTCATGCACTGGTTACCAAAAGGGAAATAGTAGGTTACAAACATGCTTCCTGCGCAAATTGGTTCCCAAGCTGATGACCTTTTCTGCTTGTGTTCTTTGTTTGCTTAAATTTCAAAGAAAAAACCAAATACAGGTCAAGTGCCTGCCTCAAGGCCACGCGACTGTGAAGGTCTGGAGGGGGGAGTCAAACTCACTTTAGTATATGCCTTTTCTGACGTTTTTACTTCTAACTACTTACCCACGTTAGCATCAGAGAGTACATTCCATTCTCTAGTTTCAGTCAGCAAGGTTTCACTTATCTTTTCTTGTTAGCAAATATGTCTCACAAAAAGCATCTTAAACAATTTCCACACAAAAACTCTCAATTTAAACACATTAAAGGGTTACCAATAAAACTTTTATGTTTTTAGTTAAATTCTAAATATGTATCTGTTCTATTAAAATTCTGTAAGAAAAGGTAGTTGTGGCACTCTGCTTATGCCAACAAAATATACAGGTGATATAATGTAAGCATTGACTCTGACCCCTCGGGGCAAGTGGAATGATGTGAAGGAGACCATGGCAAAGAGTCAGGAACAATAAAAAGAACCAATAAATCAGTAAGTGGCAGCATGCACATGTTTAGGAATCTAGAGGGAATAGAAAACAGCCCACGAAAGTGGTTGCCCTGGGGGTGGGCAGCAACAGTAACTGAAAATGGCCTGTGGTGGGAAGAAGAACTGCTGGTTTTGGATATATTCAGTTTTAAAAATCATGTGCAACAATTAAAATGACCAAAACTATTTTTAAAGATGAAAGCTATCTTTAATATTATTCCATTGACTATTTTCAAAGATATAACAGACCGGAATATGAAAGAACTATAAGTTTCTTGAGGAAGTAAAAAAAAAAAGTTAGGTATATTGAAGGACATACTATCAGCTTCATTTAAAAAAATATTTTATTTATTTAATACCAGAGACAGGAGAAAGGGAGGGAGAAAGAGTGAGAGAGAAACACGGATGTGAGAGAGAAACATCACCTAGCTGCCTGTCATAGGCTCCCTGGCCCTGCAACCCAGGCATGCGCCCTGACCAAGAATCGAACTGGCCACCTCTTGCTTTGCAGGATGGTGCCCCAAAGTGAGCTACATTGGTCAGTGCTCAACTTCATTTTATTGATATAAAGAAACTGGAAGATGAAGGAAAAACCCAAATTATTATAAACCTCAAAACAAATGGAAGAAGTAAAACTAGAATGAAGGTGGCTTTTCATTTTTAAGTTCTAACCATCCTATTACTGACATAGAATTAACAGTCCAAAGATTTTGGTTCAGCAAAATGACAGAAGTTCATGAAAAACATTGCTGATGAAATTAATGAAATATGAAACTCAGTAAGAATCATTATTTGGAAAAGAAATTATTGTCCAACATCTCTAGAATGAAAAGCTCAAAAACTAGAAGAGTAAATAACCAAGTCCAATGAATCTAAAGAATGAAAATAAAACAAAATGATGCAATGAGTGTCCAGAAATTCTATCATACCCCAGAATAAGAAGCCCATTGACAGGTGGGGTGAACCCAAAGAAGGAAGTTTTTAATGAAAACTTCATGATATGTTTGGGTTTCAAATCATGTATTTTTGTGCTTTCTCTTATGTACCATCCTCTTCTAGTTTCTTTTTGTTTCCTTTATTGCCTTCTTATAGATTAATTGCTTTTTGTCACTCCATCATTTCTCCTTATTAGTTTGGATTTTAATTAAAGATATGATTTAAACGTAATTATGATATGAACAGTTCTTTTTGGCCAATTAAGAACAAAAATTGATAACATCAATTTGATGTATGAGTTCTTTGGTGATTAATTCAAATATGTTCTATCTGAATGCACTTAAAAAGTTGTAGCACATGTTCAAAGTCAGTCCAGCCTACACTGACTTCAGGTTATTGTTCATGCAGGGAAAAAGCAAAACAAGCAAACAAGCAGGAAAAACCCCCCTAAAACTAAGCCCATAGGATTAAGCACTTGGTTTTCTGAAGAAACAGTGAGTAACTAAAAACCAATAATAAATAGTATATCTGTACTTTTCATAACTTATGTTCATATTATCACTCCAAAATCTTACAGATATTGCTATTATTTATAAATCCTAAAGCTAGACTATTATTTGTTTATAGTGAGCATTCTCTATGTACTAATCTAAATAATTCCAAGCAATCAAACTACATGTTATAATAACAATTTGATATAGAGTGGTTTAATTTCTTGTAGGTTGAATTTCCAACTTCATTAAAGAAGTCTATGAACTAAAAAAGTCTTCTACCTTGAAATGGTTCTTAAAATCCCATTGATAAAGTTCTATGCTTCTAGACAAACGTTATTATATCCATTTTTTTTCTGGAAGAATTGAGGCCTAGAGTAGTCAGATTTCTAGCTTAAGTTCCCCAAACCAGTATGTGACAGAGGGGAAAAGGGAGAACGGAGAGTCTCAGATTCTCCCGGTGAAACACGCTTATCGTCTTTCAGGTGTACTTTAGATCTGAAATCAGGATGAAGAGCAAATAATCCTAGTTAAGTACTTAGGTAACTATTTTTTCCACATTCTCTAAGTCAGTTCATTTCTCTCTCAAGGGAAAAGATAGATGCTCTTTAGTAAAAATGATTTCTTCACATTGAGCATCATTTCATAATTCTCAATCTATTCCTGACAATTGCTGACCCAGTAACCACAGAAAAATAATAAGTGTAGGATGGGTTCTATTTTCAGATGTCTTGATACAATTCCTGTGATTCCTCTTTCAATTTTCTGAGTGAGCCTTTTATTGTTAAATTCAAGCATGTGAAGTTCAATACTTCAATATACTCAAATATGCGTATATTTTCATAGATACTTGATTCCATAGGTACTGTTTACAAAATGCTCTGAAGGACAAGCGAATTGTCTTCTTAATCTCACCATGTGTATTTGTAACTCCATTGGTAAACAGATACCCAATTTTATTATACCATATCACTTTGGTTTTCTTCATCTCTAACTTACAAAAATGGAATTTAGTAAGAAAAAGAGGATGCATTAACAATCTTGTTCTGTTAGATAATATTTTTTAGTGGCTTGAAAACATATGTGCCACAATAGTTTTTGTATTTGTTTTGGTCTAGAATGGACACAGCCTGAATAGAGTTATTAGGATCACTGTGAAATTTTGAAATAAATGTTAAAGATTAACAAGCCAGTATGGTGGACAACTTCATATCTCCATGGGGAAATAGCATTTAGTAATAAACATCACCACTCCGGTGCTGTTGGCAGCAGGTGCTGTTGGCACTCGTCGCCATTCCCACGCAGTCTATTTCAAGTTCTCTGTTCACATCTCAGCTTTGGCGAGGCTGCAAGAGTGTCACTTACGGGTGTAATAAAATATTTTAAGATTAGCTCTCTCCTGGCATGGCCTAGTGGGATATTTCTTTAACTAGAATCCCAGACCACTGTGATCCACAGATATAAGAATTTTTAAATTTTGTATTTTCTTTCAATAAACATGATTAAAAAATGCAAGTATATTGGGGTTGTCTGCATGCCTATCTTATAACCAAATGTGGCACTTTCTTTTCTCATTTTTGGTTTTGTGTTCACTGTGGGGTCATCTTAGGTGATGTTGACGACATTTCAGTGGGGGAATAGACTCTTCTCATCCCGGGGGTCAGGGAAGATATTCTCAAAGTAAAAGAATTCTCAAGTTTGAGATGTACGGTCCGGCTCGTTAGAAATGAGGGCAAAGCTATTGCCTTCTGTGCAGACTCCTCCTCCTTTGGAGAGAAGTCAGTGAAGTGATCAATATTTTACCGTACATTTTTGGGAGACATTATCTTTTCTAATAATTTTCTCAAACACATATTTTTATTGAGCCAGGTAATACTGCCTTGATTAAAATGTGGATATCCACATGCAAAGAATGAAATTATACCCTTATCATTTATCGCACATAAAATTCAGCTCAAAATGGACCAAGGACTTAAACATAGGACCAGAAACTGTAAACCTCCTGGAAGAAAAACAAAAAGCCTAAACTATTGTCCACTGACACTGACGAGGCCTTTTGCCTGTGAGCAGAAACTCTGGAGAAGGTTGATTGGCTTCACAGAGGGAAGTTTGGGGAGAGGGAACAAAGTATACTTTGCAAGGACAAGAACTTACTGAACACCCACCACGAGCTGGGCGTGCAGCAGTGAACGTAATCCTCAGAATCCTGCTCTCATAGATCTTTAATCTCATGGGAGGCAAATGTGGCCGTGGCTTTAACGACTGACAGTGGAGGCGACCTTGAAAGGTAACTGGGTTCTTTCTCTGGCTTCTAGGAATATTGAGACTTTAAAATTGGAATATCATTTGTCTATTTGCTGGTTAAAAATAATTACAAAGTAACTCTGGTTTGGATATTTAGTTTGGTTAATAGATTGCTGAGGTTTCATATTTTAGTTCTTTTTCTCCCAAAGTTAATATAAAGTACTTTAATCTTATTCCACTGGTTCTTTCTTTAGATTCTTTTCTGCCTACTCTTGGAAAAGACTTGCTCATTTCATCGAATATTAGAATTATTTTAAAATTCTACTAGTGCAATCTAATAAACACAAAAAAGGGTTATTAGGAAAAGTAAATTAGTTTTTTAAGTTTTAAAAAATAAATTGAACTGACAGAGAAAAGTAAAATCTGTGTTAAGTTGGTGATAAGATGGTTGAAAGAATCAGCCTTTCTCATTTAAAAAACGGGAACTGGAAGCCTCATTTAGAATTGAAAGATGAGTGATATTCTTTTTTTAAAATAATTTTTGACTAATACTAATAAAGGCTTCCTTGAGGTGCATTACTAAGTATAACATACATAAAAATGTCAACCTAGTATCTAAAAAGTATTTCTGTCCCATTCATCATTTTTTAAATAGCCAGTTCCAATATTCCCATGGAGTGTTTCTTTTCAGAAAACTACTGGGTTTCTTAAAGTTTGCAACGATTTTTTCCCTACATGTTCAAAGAGCTCAGTGACATGGTCCCCTGTTGCCTCAGGTCTCAGTGGAGACCAAAGCCATCTCTATTTTTCCTCCCTGTGTTGAAAATTAATAAAATATAACTCCTCCATTTATTGTATTACTTTCATTTATTACAGAATCATTTCTATTTTCTAGAATGATGGGCCATTCTCTCTGAACAAATGAAACGAAATACAGACTTTTTGATTCTGAGAAGTATGAAAGAGGACGTTGTTCTTCCTCATTTGGCTGTCGTTATCAATGCCCTGGATTTAAACCATACACACATCCACACAGAAGTCTCTCAGAGTTATTGATGGACTCGCCATGTACACTTAAAACCTATACAGTTTTATTAACCAATATCACCCCAATAAATTTAATAAAAATGTTTTTAAGATCAAGACATTATTAACTACTTTTCTTGTTCCCTCCATCCATGGGGGACATATCTACAAAATCTATTTTTATAAAATACATTAATAAACTTAATAATACATTTATAATAATGTAAGTTGTGTGAGCTCTATCTGATCATGAGCTATTCAGTTTTCAGCATGTGTTGGAAAGGTCATGCTGACTAATTTGAGTCAAAATTAACTTTCCATCAAAATAAGCATTCACAGAGATGGTTTTCAGCAATGCAACCGACAAGAAAATTAATAGATCAGAGACCTCAGATTTCTGATAGGGAAGAAATTAGGTTGAAGTACTTAATAAAGAGGGTGAGCATCATGTCACACAATCTTTCTATCCCCAAAGGTTAGTGAACATAAGAATGGTTTGCAAAATGCTTGCTAATATGGAAATTTAGTGCAAATATTTACAGGATCTTCAGGATCTTAAACTAATTGGAATTGAAAGGCACAGCTGTAGAAGAGAACAATCCTGGTCCTTCACTATCTGTTCTCTCCTTTTCCTTTTATAAAAGACCCTTCACATTTTAGCAGGACACATGGCAACCAAGAATAAAGATCCAATTACTAGCCTTCCTTGCAGGTAGTTGTGGCCAATAAGACACGAGCAAAAGTGATGTGTGCGACTACTCTTTTCTTCTGTTTTCCTGCGCGGTCCACTACGGGAGCGAAGAAGACTCAAGCACCTGGGCAGAGCAGCCAGAAGGAGGGTGCCTGAGGCTCTGATGCAGTATTATTTCTCAATCGCTCATGCTCAGATACTTCCACAGAAGATAAACAAACCTCTGTCTTATGTAAGTCACTATTATTTTGAGTTTTCTTTAACAGTTAATACAATAGAAGTAATACAATAATCAACATAGTACTGGAGTATTGGGGGAATAGAATGGAAAAATGTTCCCATGTAAAAAAAATGCATCTAGCTTCACTGTTCCATGTGGATTATATTAACCAGTTTATGCATAAACCCATCTCATCACGTGCAGTTTCCTGTGCAAAGGTCTACTTCCTCTTCTGTCAAGGTTAATGGATTCTATTTCAATTAATATTACAGATGTAATTGTTTTATAATTTGAAAAGTCACTCTTATATTTGTTATTTTAGTCTTCATACAAGTTCTATAAAATACTGCCATTTCCTTAATTTTATAGGTGAGGAAGCAGAGACTCAGAGAGTTTGAGTGACTTATAAAGTACACATAGCCCATAACTGGTGGGACTAAGTCCCAAGCTCAGAGACGAAATCCACTGTGAGTCCAACTAACATGTAATTACATTTGTGTTGTTTATAGGAAAATTTATTATTTAAATGAAAGTGTTATTTAATCAGTGAAAAATAGGAAACTTTCTAATGGGGAGGTGATGGCTTCTATCCCAATAGCTGGTGTTCCTGAAAAGGTTCCTTGAAAATTTGGAGACTATCATAAAAGGGATTCTTTGTTAATTGTTCAGAGAAAGTTGCCAACTGTATTTCTCTCCTGAAGATTCACAATTCACATGTGTATATTGAAGGCCCTCAGCAATCCCATAGGAATGAGGCCTTTTAAACTTCAACTTGGACTTGATCTAATGCATTTAGGACTTTTAGTGCATACACGAAGGCAGAACATTCTTTAGGAAGTTCTGCCTTACTACCAGGCAGTTCAGTTTTGGCTAGAGATGTATAATAGTGGTCTAAAACTAGAAGACATTTTTAGAAAGAATGATTTAACAAGTTTCTTAAACCACAAAATCATATGCCCACAAAGATGCTTGGGGATTTGAGGTATGTGGGAAGTAGACGACTCCATCATTCTTAGACTTTTATGGACCCCAATTCTTAGAAAGTCCTTTTTATGGATTTGGCAATACAAGTTACTCCTCAGGGAAGTCGTGTCTGCTACACACCCTGTTCTGGATTATTAATCTTTTTAGACTTCTCTGACTCCAGACAAGACAAATATATTTAAAGTTAGTTGCTGGGAAAGCCTTATAATTATATGTATGCTACTTAAGACTATGAGACAGGACACTATAGTGGTTAGAAGAAATTTAAAAAATTACAAAAAAATCTACCAGTATCACGTATAGAAAGAAATTTAAAAGACCACTTGTTCCTCTCAAAATTCCCCAAATGGAGAAATGCTTAGTAACTTTACTTTAGATTTTTAGCTACTTGATATTTATTATTTACATATTAGATTGGTTGTCACCAAAGGAGCATAGAGTTTCTTAATGTTCCTATTAGATATAGGATATTGAAGCCAACCTGGATATTAAACAAAAGTAAACATAAAATTAAACTATTATTATTTATTATTTTCATTAGCTTTAATGGACAATACATGGCAATAACCCTATTTATTAGGGCTAAAGACAGGACTGTGAACTGTGCCCTGGAAAGTTTGGAATAGGCTTACAGATTAATAAAAATTGTCCTGATTCACAGTAAGATGATTAAGTGTTGAAAGAACTAGTCAAAGAACATGTATGAATGGCCCATGGACTGTGGGAGTCGGGGGGTGGGCTGGGCAGAGGAAGGCAAAGGGGGAAAAATTGGGACAACTGTAGTAGAATAATAATAACAAATTTAAAGGAAAGAAATATGAATATTCAATGAATTGCTTAAAAACCCTGATATAGTGCCTAGAACAAAGTGCGTGCTTGCTAGAGGTTAGAGCTTTCCCTTTTCCCATTTTCTCCTGTTTTTGAGAATTGTCTTGTGTATTTTCCTTTGGATTATGCACTGTAACAGTCATTTAAGTTAAATTATAAAACAAATATTTTTTCACTGATAGCATCAATATGAAATTGAGGTTAAAAAATTTCCCTTATTTCATAAACATCTTATGTTTTTTTCCCCAAGGTGGTTGTGTTTTAATTTTACACTGCTTTTTGAGAAATGTCTCCTGCCTTTAGAGAATAGACTCATAGTTTTCTTCAGTATAGGTTTGATTATTTAAAGAAACATTTAAATTAAATTATCATGAAAATTTATTTTTCTTCATAGTATTCACATGGAACTAAGGCTGGAAAATTTACTTCATTTCACATATACATTATGGTTTCTTCTGAGATCTTTTTTATTTCATACTTCTTATACTTGTGGCATAGACTAAGTTTACAACATTTCAGAGACTTTAAATATCAAAGTTTAAAATAAAACTAGACAAGTATATATAAAAATTAAAGAGCTCATGAATATATTTATCCTTTAAAATTTCATTTTAGTCCTTTTGACTCAAAATATAAAGCTTCCATTGATGTGACTGAGGAACTCACAGTTTTAGGGTACTTCAGTTTAATATTTCCTCATGAAAAATACAACCGACAATTTAGAAAAATTTTGTGACAGCATGGATGGACCTGGAGATTATTGTACTATGTAAAATAAGCCAGTCAGATAAAGACAAATACCGTATGATCTCACTTATATGTGGAAACCAATGAACGAACTAAACTGATGGACAAAATGGAAACAGAGGCGTGGACACATGGAACAGACTGACAGCTGTGGAGAAGGGACGTTGGGGAACTGGTGAAAGAAGGTGAAGGGATTAGCCAAAGGACATACATGTATTACCCATGGGCACAGACAACAGCGCGGTGGTGGCCAGAGGGAAAAGGGGGCGGGGCCGGGGAGGCGGAGGAAGGGGAGGAAAATGGGGACTGAAAGAGACTTTGCTTGGGGTGATGGGCACATGAAGCAGTGTGCTGATGATGTTTCATTGGGTTGTACACTTGAAACCTGTGCCCCAATATTTTCAATAAAAAATAACTTTATAAAAAGTAAAAACTTAAAAAATGGAGTGAGGATGACTGGAATAATTAAGTTAATCCATGTAATATACTTTAAAAGTGGACAGTAAAATAAGCACTGAATTTTAAGACTTAACATGTAATTGTCTGAATAATCCATTATGGTAAAATTATTCTATGTGAGAATATCCAACTCATACCTAAAATAGCACTTGGTTTATAACAACTAAACATTGTTGGAAAAAACTACACAACTATGCATTATTTAAAATTTATTGTCACTAATCTGAAATGGTTCCAAACTCTGACTTTTCTCTAATAAATTTACTTTTGTAGTCTCACATGATTATTTTACATTTTCTCCTTTGTCCTCAAATCTCTCACATTCTTTTCCTCTCTCTCAGCTGATGAGTTCATCTTATTCTTCAGTGAGAAAGAATCAGGTGAGAAATTACCTCATCTTTCCAATGGCAAATATGTCAACCTACCAGCGTGTGTAGCTACTTACCGTAACTTCTCTCCTGTTACAGTGGAAAATTGTCCTCACTCTTCTCTGAGCTCTCACACTCTACTTAGATCCCATCTCGTCTCACCTATATGAAACAAATGCTCCTTTCTTCATAAAGTTATCCCCCTCTTCCCTCTCTTCTCTTGTCTTTCCTCATGTCTCTATTCTGCCACACAGCAAAACTTCTCAAAATGTGGTCTGCGTTTGTTGTCTTTTTGGTGGCTTCCTATGTTTTTCTCAACCTAACTTCATTTGGGTTTCATGTCACCACTGCACTGAAATGATTAATGACTGTGACTTTGACCTCCCCACTTGTTCACCTACTGCAGTATCTCAAAGGTAACACATTCGAACACATTTATTTATTTCCTTCATATGAGACGTGTCCCTTAAAGGCGGCTTTAAATATTAGTTTAAATTGAGATATGATTAGTAGACAGTTAATTTTACAAATACTAATTGTATAGTCTCATATTTACCTACACATAGATCTTTGTAACCTTCCAGTACATAATACAGAACAGTCCAGAAGGGTTCTGCAGGCCTCTCATCCTGCCAGTACGCCCGCGTGTGTCCTCTGTTACGACTGCCATCATAAATAGGTTACCTACTCTTCCGCACACATGGAATCATGCGATGTGCTCTTTGCTCTGGGCTTCATCCCAGGTGACATTTTTGAGATGTCAGTAGTACTTTCCTAATAATGGTTATCATTTAGATGATATGGTTTTTTACTTTAGAATCTTTTACTTTCAGCTATTTGTGTCTTTATGCTTAAAATGTGTTTCCTGAAGTGGTAAATAATTGGGTCTTTTTTTAAAAAAAAACCATCTGACAATGTCTATCTTTTAATTAGATATGTAATCTATTTAGATAGATTTTATGTAATTACTGATATGGGTTTATGTTAACTAATTTTCTATTTGTTTATATTCCCCCCATCTGTTTTTTTTTTTGTCTTTTTTCTTCCTTATTTTGCAATAATCAATGCTTTCCTTCCATTTTATTTTCTCCATTGTTTTTTGTCACAGTGAAGTTGCACTGTCCTAGAAACACGGGGCCACTTAAATTTAAATTTACATTAACAAAAAGTAAACAAATGTAAAAACTCAGTTTCTCTTTGTGGATGGGTTTATGGGGATTATAATATTCTGCAGTGGCATATCTGAGAGCAGACACCAATACAAGAAAAATCTTTGTGCTCACATGAGTTTAGTGTCAGTTCCATCAAAACTGGAAGTGACAAAATCTGTTTCCCTTTTTGTTCTTCCTCCCCTGGTTTTTTCTCTGAACTCTTCTACATATCCCGAAGAGTGGCCCTCCGTAAGACTTTGTCCTGAGTCCCCTTCTCTCCTTATTCAACACTTCCTGGGTGCTCTTATTTACCCGCACAGGAAGCCTGTACATTATATTTACCCAGAGCGCATTCACCCAGGGTCTTCCACCCACTGGATGGCCACTTGAATGTCCCACTATCAATACATTCCCAAACAAAAGCATCACCTTCTGTGTCTTTCTCCTCTTGTGTCCCCATCTTGCATTGGTGGCATCAACTTTTCTTTATCTCACTCTAATATTCAGGAAACCCTAAGATTTCTATATTTATTTCTGAAATAGTCCTTAAATGTGTTCTCTCATGTCCAGTGCTCATAATCTCTCATCTATCTATAAAACAATCTCCTTATTTAGGAAGCCATTTATTAATGAACTTTGAAGCTCTAGGAACTTTCTCCAAAAAATTAATTTTTTACAAACAGGTTTTCCAGGGCCACTACCTAGAAAATTATTTCATCTCAGTTTTCTCAGTGGTAGAATATAAATAATCATAATATCCAAGGTATAACATTTTAATCTGATAATTGAATGAGGTAATCAGTGTAAAGCATGATACTTGTGCATAGTGCCTACTCAATGAATAGTGGTTACAGTGACTATAATCATTTTATCTTTCCTTTCTAGCTCCATCCTGAATGTCATCCTCCCTTGACAAGTAAAGAAATTAGGGTTAATATACTAAGTTCAGAGGTAGCAAGTCCAAGTTCACATAGCTAAAAAGACCCACAAGAATACAAAACCACAATCCCTTACCATCTCTGCGTGCCATATCTCTTAGTGTGCAAATGATA
The DNA here is from genome assembly GCF_022682495.2 of Desmodus rotundus. NCBI lineage: Eukaryota > Metazoa > Chordata > Mammalia > Chiroptera > Phyllostomidae > Desmodus > Desmodus rotundus. The sequence continues at coordinate 143,092,490 of NC_071389.1, forward strand.
TTTTAAAGAACTGGCTGAACCTAAACTTCCCAGGATCACTTTCTTCCCTTTTTCCCAAAACCTCTTTCTTCAGCCTCATGAACCAATTCTTGTCTCTGTTCACAGGGGACTCTTCATTCTCCCTGAATATGTAATGAACTTGCTCCCACGTTCCTCTGTCTCTGATGTTCTCCCTTGCCTGCAGGTGTGTGCATCTTTTGAATCTCAATGCCATTGCATCTCCTTCTCCAAGCTGTTCTGATATCTCCTTGCTCTCTGCTGCTTCCTCACTTCCTGCTGCCCTCCTCTAAACATACGTGACTGTAAGACAATAATTTATCTTCCCAATTCACTGAGTTTCTCCAGGGCACAGATTAGAATTTACTGATTTTCAGTCCCTTAAAACCTGGGATATGATTGGTACTTACTCTGTGTTTCTTAAAAGAAAGAATAAGTGAATTAATGAAAGAACGAGAGAAAAATATGTATTTAAAGGCTTTTGAAGTTGAGAGAAGTGGGAGTTGCGAAGAGAAGCATTTCATTTCTCCCTTGTGTTTCCTGTGGAGTCTCCCACTGGGCTGGCTGGCCCAGTGAATGTCCTGTGACCATCAGCACAGTCCACCACACCAGTGCTGCGGGTTACGGAAGACTCTTTCGGCCTTTGCCTCTGCGCAGTTACTTAAACGACTCAAAGGAAGTTGGGATAACTTTCCTGGGTAGACCTTGCCATACATTTTCTTATATCTTCCCAGTGACTGCTTACTTGCTAGGGAACCAATCATAAAGGCAGAGCGACGCACATGTCTTTTAAGTAATTAGAGTCTAAAAGTTTCTGAGATACTTATGTATATATGTTTGCCTGGACAGGCACTGAAGTGTTTTCTGGCCTGGTGAACAGAGACGTGTAAAAGAGGAACACTAGGCCATGGGACACAGGACAATTTTAAGCAAAAAAAAAAAAAAAAAAAGTGTCAAGGAGAAAGCTGGAAAGCCATAATCGTGACTAGTAATGGGGACATCAGACCACACAACTGAGGACAACCCAGTAATATGAAATCAAAATGTGAAGTATGAAGACAATCCACATGAAGAAAATTCAAGAGTAATTAAACCAGACAGCACAGATATTAAGGAAATTGGATTTCCAGAAGTGGCAAGACACAAGCAATTTAACAGGAACAGTTTGTGCAAATGAGCTTGTACCCCTAGTACTGTGGTATATAAGAAGCAATTAAGATATGTTATTATCCCACTTTATTTTTCTCTCTTTTGGAATAATAATTATGAGACAAACCAAAAAGAGAGATTTTAAAATCTCTACACCACGGCAGGCAGTTTACATAAAATATCTTACTGAGTTTTCATAGTAGTTTATGAGATTATCATTATCACTGTTGGCTCAGGGTGGTCAAATAGTGTCTAAGATTGTGTGGTGCAATAGTGAAGCCAGGACTCAACACCTAATCTGACCTCAGCTTTCATCCATTTATCTCACTGTGCTACCTGCCAGGATCTTCCGGAATAATCCCCTTATAGGAAGTCTTGCCTATGTTTTGGTGCCATGGCACTAAATCCAAAGATAGAGTGACAGTGACGTTCCTAAGTAATGACACGGTTACATTAGCAGTCATGGAACCTGTTTTGTCCTTGAAAAAATTTAAAATTGAGAAAAGTACCATGAATATTGTCACAGCACTCATGTACTTACAGAACTAATAATTGTGAACTACCACATTTTATTTACATCATTTTTTCCCCACAAAATAATACAGATGAAGTTTAAATTTCTTTGTTCTCCCACTCCCAGACCCACTTCCTTTTACAGGGAAACACTACACTGGGTGAGGTACAGACGGCCAGCCATTTGCTAAAATTCCTGCTCTTTTCATAGTTTAGAGCAGTCCCGGGGAAATGGCCATCCCGCTGGTGGTTCCATGTCCATGTGGTCTTCTGCACAGGTGGTCTTACGACTATTTCTTACCACAGAAACGATCAGAAGCCACTTCTCGCCAAAGCTTTCAAGAAGCATGTTCCCTCTTTACCTCTTTCCCCTTCTGTTGGCTGGATGCCAAGGACAAGGCCCTAGAAAATGTTTGATTTATTTTGGCTGTTGCAGTTTTAAAGGTCTGAATTCCTGAATCACTTCATGAGGTAATATGACAGGTGATGACAAGAAAAATTGGTACTGTTTTATGAGCAAGAAATAAATTATTAGGTTAATCCACTGAAATTTTAAATTCTTTTGTTATATTACCCTGATTAATCTTTCTAATCAATTACCTAATTGACTGTCCTATTTTATTTTTGTAGATCTATTGCTCTAATTAACCTCTCTAATTAATCTCCTTTTATAGATATATTAGCTAATTGATTACTCAAATTAGTACATTTAGTATTTTATAAATACAGTACCTTACTTTAAGTAATACAAATACTTTTCTAAATAATCAATTTTTACTTTGTATAGATATTTAACTATGAAATAATTTTTATTTTTATCTTTTTAAAGAAACAATACATAAAAATATAACGTGGCCCTGACCAGTGTGGCCCAGTGGTTGGGCGTCATCCTGCAAAGCGAAGAGTTGCAGCACCAATTTCTGGTCAGGACGCATGCCTGGGTTGTGGGTTAGGTCCCCAGCTGGCGTGTGAACAAGAGGCGACCAATTGATGTTCCTCTCTCACATCGATGTTTTTCTCCCTCTCTTTCTCCCTCCCTTCCCCCTTGTCTAAGAATAAATAAAATCTTTAAAAAAATATATAATATGAATATAGAGCTGTGAATTATTTTTTTTCACAGAAGATTAGGTTTTGAAATCTTCCTATGTTGATATAAAGAAATATATTGGTATAGAAATACATAATTTCTCTTAGCTGCTATATAAATTCTGTTTTATGAACATAAGTCACATTATTTATCTATTCATTTCTGGCGAGCATTTAAATTGCTTTCTCTTTTTTCCTTCTATTTTGCTATTATAAACACTGCCACAGTAAATAGCTGTCTACAGTTTCCTTGAGCATAAATGAAAGAACCATTCTAGAACATATAACTGTATTTAAAATTACATTTTAATGTTTTATGAGATATTGCCAAATTGCCCCCCAACATGGTTGTTCCAATTTCTGCAGCCATGTGGAGTGTTCCCATTTCCCGCACCCCTGCCAGCACCTCAGTGTTCTTAACCATTTGACGATGAAATGATATCTTCTTGTTGTTTGAATTTTCAGTTTTCAAATACCTGAGCATTTTGTCAGGCCATTTCCTCTTGTGATTATTACCTGTTCATATCCTTTGTCCATTTTCTATGGGGTTTTCTTTTTCTAGTAGATTTTGGAAGTTTTAAAAAATATTCTGTGCATGAGTTTGGTTATTTTCTGTCTTTTTGGCCTCCCATTTCAACTTATTATGTGTTTTTGTTGAACATACATTTTTAATTTTGATGTAAAATTTATCAAGTGTGTTTTTATCATTTTTTTTGCTTTTACATAAGACAATCTTTCTTACCACCAGTACCATGAATTTAATTTTTATATTTTATTCTAATGTTTAAATTGTTTCATCCTAAGTATCAATGTAGCTGAGGCTTATTAAGATAAAGATCTAATTTTATTTTTCTATGCAATAAACCTATAGTCCCAATGTCAAAAATTGAAGAGTCTTCTTTTCATTTATTTGTAATGTTATCCCTACTGCTTTCTAGCTGTGTAATTTGGAGAAGTTATTTAATGTCTCTGTAAAGTTGGAATAATGATGATAATAATAACAACAACAATAACTTCCCTATAGGCTTAGTGTGAGTAATAAGCTACATATATGTGTATATATGTGTGTATATATATCACTTGTATGATAACTGGCATATGGCTAGTGCTATTTATTTATTGGTCATTATTGTATAATGTTATATCAACAATGTTCTTTGGGAGTAAGCATGTATCAAAAATCCTTAAATGAAGTGTGTACGATTTTCACGGTTAGTGCATGTTTTCATGATCTATTAACCCAACCGAGAACTGGCCCCTTCTCGAGCAGACACCTTAGATTGCTCTACTCATTTGACATAAATAAATCACATTTGACATGGGTCATACATAAACTACACAAACGTCTTTTGTGTACAGAAACATGGTAACCATGGTAATTTCCTCAAAAAATAATAATTGACTTAACATTCTTTAGCATGAATGAAAATGACAGTCAGATAATGTGAAAATGTCCACCCTTCAAGCACTAGGGATACCAGCAATTAGGTCTGAACTTGAGAAAGCGATGGGAACTGCAGCTGGAGAGGGGGACATAGGCTTTGATGACTTACGGATGATGAGAAGTGGAAACAATGATAGACACTAATCAACAGCAACGAGAGTTAAGACAAAAGCTGAAAGAATATAAGACGGGTGGCAGCCAAGCTCATTGCTAAATTGTTTCATCCCCGGCCACAGGAAAGATTTGAACTTACATCTGCCTGACTTCAAAATGTGAGCTCCTAACTATACTAGATCCCCTCTTGTGTACAGAATCTGTCCAAGATGTATATAGAATGTGAAAAGTACATGAGATGAAGTGTCAGAAAGATTTAGATTTGAAGCCTGTCTGTGCCATTATTAGGTCTGTGATCTTACCTAGTTTCCTTCTCACTAAGTTGGGAAAAATAATAACCATCTTCCGTCCCTCAGTTGTTGGAAGAATTAAGATAGTATTTGTGGTGCTCTTGACATGTCCAGGGGCCTAAGCAATGTTTGTTCCTAGGTCTTTTCCTGAGAAATCAGAGTCTGTACGATTAGCACTTAGATTAAACCATCCTCTGCTTCTCTGTCCCAGGTATTTCTACAGAAAAACTGCACTCATGTAACTTTGTACCCCTTTAGGAATAAAAACTTTGAGCAAAAGGAAGGATGACATTGTGACTCGGAGACAGAAAGAGCAGCCTTATTCTGAGCACGTATAAGCACACACACGTGTGTGCGCCTGGTGTCCTAGATACAGTCCCTCCAACTCAGCCCCAAGGTTCTATCACTTCATCAGAACATGTCCCAGGTTATTAAAATGCCAGGCCTGAGGTGATTCAAACTTTAGCAAGTATCAAACATTCTAGAATAATGAGAAAATGTCATGTTATGCTTATAATTCAATTACAGGTACTAGCAAGCAGATGAGGAAAGTAGTTGAAGGCAAGAGAAGGTTCCCCTGCAGACCTTTGAAAACATGATTTCTAAACTCCTTTCCAGACAAGAGTGAAGTTGGGGTGGTGGGTCTGACTTAAGTCACAGGAAGCCCCAGTTATATATCACAAGGCAGGGTGATGCAAGGGACAGATTTTTTAGTATAAAGCCAAGAGCATAGTCTGAATATTGCATGAGCACAAAAACGCTAGGCAGGGAGACAATCCAGGTCGGGGGAATGGGACAGAAATTGAGCAAGAGGGTCCATGATGGAAGGGAAGAGGTAGAACAGGAAGTACATCCCGAGTCCCTGGAGTGTGTGCACCCGGAGCTCTGTGTGGACAGGATGCCAGGAGGGGTCTCAGCTGCCTGGGACATGTACGGCCGCTGGGCAAGGTGCCTGCTGCACACAGCGCCATAAAACGGCACGAGAACTGTCAGCCCAACGCTGGAGAACACGGGGCACAGCCTTTCAGAGTAAAGAACTTGTGAGGTGGAACAGCAGAATGCCGGCAAACTGTTCCTGGAACAGTGAGCGCATGTTCTGAAGTAAATGCGATTGTCCAGACAGCAGTAGTGAGATGCTGTGGGTGTGAAAATGATTTCGGAGCCTGTTTTGCTTTCAGTGGTATTCTTTTTCAGTATTATTTTTAATGAGTCAGTCACATCACATTTTCGTGTCAGAGTTGTACTTCTTGTGCCCAGCAGGTGTCAGTTCACAGCTGGGACTTTTTAAGATATTTGTTGGCAGCACTGTGCCATTTTATAACCACAGCTTTTTTCAATTAAAACCCAGCTTATTCCTATTCAGTGTACATTTCTGTTTTTGATTTAGGAGCTCCCTGAATTGGATTTGGAACACTGTGTGCACGCACGTATGTGTGATCTTTAGTTAAACACAAAAAGAATGCCTTCTAATATACACCACATCACTAGTTACACAAAAGAGGCAGGGAAGGGTTACATGGTGAAGCCTGAGGCTTGGCCCCGGGGTGGCTGGGGGGACGGGCAGAGGGGCTGGGGGTGGGGGAGGATGGGGAAGTGCTGCCAGAAAGTGGCAGTGTGTCAGTTCATGTTGCAGTTCCATTTGCCAATGGGGCACCAAAATGGATTTTGCTTTTCTACTAAAGGGTTCGCACTGTAACTTCCCTCGTCAATTAAGTGCATGCAGAAGAATAAGAAATTGGCAGGAGGAATTTTGCTGAGAGTTGGGAGAAAATAGGCACCCTTCAAGACACAATGGAAGAAAATTGTTCCTAACGTGAAAGTTGAGCAAGTACATCATTAGAGACAGAAAACGAGGACCCTGATCTCCATAAAGCAGGAACCACGTGAAACATCTACAAGGGGGATCAGCAGGAGACGGACTGTGCAAGAAGGAAGAATACAGGCTGCATCAGAACAGAGACAAATCTTCTATACGCGACTCCTATTCCTCCGTATGACACACATTCAGGGTAGCTATTTAGTTAAAATGGGTGAATTTCTTATTTCGCAGCATGGGCTCAGCCATCCTCACTAACCTGTTATTTTCATTAAAATTTCAGAGAAACAAATCCCTCAGCTCAACCTGGGAAACAAGTGTTAGGCCAGGTTGTACTCTATATTGCATACTAACAATCACATATATGTCCAATTGCCATGTCCAGCCATGGACTTTTTGATAGCATTCAGCAGTATCTTTCATATATTAGAAAGCTAAGGGAAAAAAAAACCGTACCAAAGGGTTCTTTGGTAGAGCAGGGTTCTGCTCTACCAAAGTGAAATGTGCCACAATTATTATGCTTCTTTGAGTTGTATAAGGAGAACCCTGGAGTCATCCTTGATTGTGTTCATTCCCTCATCACCTGCCACCTGACAATCTATCAGCAACTCTGGAGCCAGTGCCCAGTAGGAGGCAGTGTTCCCCCACACTTGTAGGACGCACTTCAAAAGTACAGCCGAAACTGACCACTTCTTGCTAATTCTGTGGCTACCATGCCTGACAAGTGATCCTGCAACAGCCCCCGCGATGGTTTCCTGGATGCTGTTCTTGCCTTCCTTCTATATTCTTTCTTTTTATATTTTTTACAAGCAAGTCAAAGTTTATTTTAATTAAAAAATTTCACGTGAAATTGTATATATTAAGGTCTACAGCATGTTTTGATGTATATAGTGGAGTAATTATTACAGTCAAGCTAATGAACTTACTCATCTTCTCACATAGTTACCACTTCATGTGTGTGCGTGTGCCTACGTGTGCGGTGAGAGCACCGGAAACCCACTCTTAGCAAATTCCCAGCATATAGCTCCTATATTTTTTCACCGCACAGTAACTGAAGTGGTTAACAAAATAACAGCCATATTGTGTCACTTCCCTCCTAAAAATCTTCTGGCAGCTTTTCATTACAATTTTGAGTATAACTCAAACTCCTGGCTCCAGCCCAGAAGCCTCTTCATGTCCAGGCCCCTCCTCTCCTGATCTCTTACCCTCTCTTCCTGGTTCACTCCTGCCCAGTCAGAAGAGTCTTCTCTCTGTCCTTCGACCACGACATGCCCTTTCCCAATTAGGACATTAGTACCAGGTGTCTTCTCTGCCTGCAGTGTGCCCCTCCAAGGCCCTTGCACAACTGTCTTCTTCCCAACATCCACGTCTCAATGGAAACCTCACCTCCTTTGTAGCCACGGGCAGCATGCCTGCTCCTCGTCTCACTGCACAGTTGTTTTTTTTTTTTTTTTTTTTTTGCCTGCATAGTAATGATCACTATAGAAAATTATTCTACTTTTTACCTGTGTTTGCATATGTATATAATTGTTATCTGTCATCCCACTCCCTGCACAGGATACAAGATTTGTGAGGTCAGTGACTTTGTCTGTCTTCTGCGTTACATCCTAGTACTGAGGACAGGGAAAGCATATATAATGTCATGTGTCTGGCAGATACTTGAGGCTTGATCAATACTTGAGTGATATCTAGAGCATATTGATATAACGATGTAGGAAATTTTACTTTTTGGGGGGAGCACAGTATTTGTTTGAAAGGCAGTTTATTAAGTTATTGCTATGGACAGTGAGACCCAAGGATGTTCTGAAGCAATAAAAAACAGTTGCTTAGTTGCTACGTGTGAAGCAGAGAAGGATTCACTTTATTCTTGAAAGGAGAGAGAAGCAAAAGGATGAAGAGAGGATCGAAGGTTAAATGGTCCATAATCCTGTTCATCTTTTTGTGACCTGCATGTGTTCTCTTTGTATTTATAAAATGCTTGGTGGAAATGGTTTTAATGCAGAAAACAGTGAAGAGGTACTTTAGACATCTGGATCACCACAGAGTGCCAGGACTTGCAGGTAGAAGAAGCTGTGAAAAAAAAAATCTCTGGAAAGCTAATAAAATCCAGAGAGAAGTTTCATACTTGACCAGGTCATGGATTTGGTGGAAATCTAGATATACTTCAGGCACCTGGAAGCAAAGGGCCTGAAATAGTACCTAAATTTCATTTATATTTTTCAAGTGCTGATTCTAACACTAGTTCTACTGTCTGCTTCCAATGGTCAGTCACAAGCTCTGTCACAGTCGGAGCTTGCAGGCAGTTGTCTGTTTGCACAATAACAGTCCCTAAGAGGAGGCAATGCTCTCCCACACTCAGGAGCCACTCACTCTTGTCTTTCAAAGCACACGTCGGAGCTCCCTCCTTCTTTCCTTCCTTCCCTTCCCTTCCCTTTTCTTTTCTTCCTTCTTTCCTTCTCTCTCTCTCTCTCTCTCGCAAAAGCATGTTTAGAAACTAGTATCTCTGGGTATTTCCAGAATTACAATTTTGAAATGTATTTAATAAAAAAGCAAATATTTAGGAAAGCATTTAGTAGCCATGAAAATAACAAACTTACAATTAAAAAATAACAAATATATTTCTTTTTTAAAAAAAGATTTTATTTTTATTTATTTTTAGAGAGAGGAGAAGGGAGGGAGAAAGAGAGGGAGAGATACATCAATGTGTGGTTGCTTCTCACACACCCCCTACTGGGGACTTGGCCCACACCCCCCTGCATGTACCTTGACTGGGAATTGAACCAGCAAACCTTTGGTTTGTAGGTCAGCACTCAATCCATCGAGCCACACCAGCCAGGGCCAAATATGTTTCAAAAGCCCTTCTTGGTTCTAAAGTTTAGTGAATATAAATGCACATGCATATGTAAGTCTATGGAATGTATAAATATGTACTTGATGAGTTTTTTGGAGATGATTTTTCCAATGAATCTTAGACTGGAGAATCTAGAGAGAGAGACAGAGAGACAGAGAGAGTGCAATATGATGATATCAGAGTGTGGGCACTGTGCCCTCCCAGCCCTCAGTCACAGGCCTCGCTCCAATAATGGTATTTTAGTGCTAGCACAACAGAAACTCAGTTTATCTGTGAAATCTCAGTTTAAAGCAATTTTCCACCCTTGGACATGGTCGAGTTCATCTAATGCACATAAGCATTGACTATCCAGGTAGGAGCATGGGGTGTGATTACTACAAATGTACTAAAATCCATGAGACTTCTCTCTCATTCCCCTCTGTATTCCCAGTACCTGGGAGAGTGCCTAGCATAGAACAGGCACTTATTAAATGTTGTTTGAATAAATGAATAGGATTAGGGAGAAACTTTCTTTGGTCATGGATTAGAGTAGTTAAAGAAAAGCAAACAGGATCAGCTGCCCAGATGGATTTCGGTATCGGTAACCAATTCCTTTACTACTGGTTTTATTTCAGAGAGACACAGTGTCATTTCCATGGAGGCAGAGAGCACAGAGCTCTTTTTGAAAGGGAACATACAAGTGAGAAGAATATTCTAAGATTACGGGAGCCGAAGTGTTAGCTGTGTGTCACTGAGGGGAGGAAAGAGAGGCATTCAGGGAGGAATGACTGTGGCTCTACTTGAAAATGTGAGAGCCCGCTCGCTGTGACTTCACACGGTCTTTCCTCCGTGTGGGTCTGTGTTCAAATTTCTTCTTCTAATGAAGGCACCAGTCATACTGGCCTACCCTAATGACCGCATTTTAACTTAATCACCTATTAAAGACCTTATCTCCAAAACGGGCTGTACTCGGAGAGACCAGAGATGAGGGCTCCAACATACACGTGAATTTAGGGGGACACAATTTGGCCCATAACTATGGGCCTATTACCTATTTGGCTCATAAATAGGTATTTATGAGCTTCATTTTGGTCAAATGTTTCACCTTCTTGTTTTACTGAACTTATTAAAACTATGAAGTTGCCAAAAATATTTGGTCTGAATTGAAAATATTCTTCTATCTGCCCTGCTGGCTGTGGAAAACTAGAATTATGGTCCAGAAACAGTCAAATGGCTTCTTGAACTTAACTGACTTGAATCAAAACACACATTCATCCTATGGTTTGGGAATTCTTCAGTTGCATTATAGCTCTCCACTATAAAGTGTGCAATATAATAAAACTTACATACTGCCCGTGCTAACCACAATGAACAAATTTGAAAAATTAACTTTCAAATGCACATAAGTCTCTGCTTTCATATTTTTATTTCTCTTTAAGTGAAACATGAATTTTGAGCTTGTTCCTATTCTGTGTGAAAAAATAATCATTTCAGTATATAATGGACTTCAGAGTATTGAATGTTTTTGCTTTAACAATTGCTGTGCCAATTCTGACATGCTGAGTGATCTATTTCTCCTTGAAAAGAGATTAAATATATCATTATGATATAGAAATTAACTTGCTCTGAATTCTTACTGCCATTTGAGTCTCTCAAAGGAGAATAATGAAAAGCAGGATCTAATCTTTGTAGGCTAGCTTCAAGTATCTTTTCAACAGAGTTTTTTATTTGTGGGCACAACAAGCAGGACAATAGATGCATAATAGGGGCTTTCTATCTCATATTAGAGGCACAATGGACAACAGTCCATGCCAATAAGATTTCCATTAGTTTTGAGGTTTTATAGACAATGTTCCTTAGAAGTATGGATTGGCCCACAAACCATACGTGAGATAGTCTTCTTTATGAAACCTCTACAACGTACTGGTCTTCGTTAACGTACTTACCACCTTATACTTATTATACTTCCTAGGGTACTTACTAGGTACACGCCTTGCTTCTCCTCCTCCTTACTTAGCACAAGCTCACAGGGCAGAGACTTTTCCTTATTCACCTCTCAGTCCGAGCCCTGGGATGACAATGCATCCTCAAATAGCACTGTGTACTCTTTCTATTGTAGCAATTAACATACCTCTTCACGATTCCCAATTTAAACACCCATCTCTTCTACTGTACTGCAAACTCCGGAGGACAGACTTATTCGCTCTTGCATAGTGCCTGCTACAGGGTAACGATAGTGAAAGCTATTATTTTATTTGCTAAGCACTCACTCTAAATGCTCTGTCTATAACAACTTGGAGAGAAGTCTTATTATTCTCACTTTACAGATAAGGAAAGTGAGGCTTAGGAAGGGTTAAAAGTTTACACAAGGCTCTTCAGCTAGTATTGTCAGAATTAACAGTGAAAACCAAGCATGTCATGCTCCAAAGATCGTGTTCTTAATTAAGGATGAGCCTGGGTACAAACACATAAAGGAGTGTTGGTGGAATTTTAATTTGGCAATGTAGATTTAACAGCCTATCATACATGTATCTTAAACTTGTCACTTAAGCTAATTTACTTCTATTTATAAATACACTAAAATATCTCAACAATAGCTTGTTTTTCTCTTGAAATATAAATTATTTTCCCTGTATTCTGATATGACTATTTTTTAATTAATATAATTCAGAAAATCACTCATATGATAATGCTATCAACTACTATTTACAGAGCCCCTACTGAAGAGCATCCACTACCTGTCTTTTGTACATGCGTTACTTGTCGAATTACAATGCTGTTCAGTGTTTGCCTTTGAGAATAGAAACCATGTATTTCTCATTTATCCCTATTCCTGCCTCCCTTTTCCTCCATTCAGTATGGTGAGATTAGTAGATGCTCAATAATTATTTGTTGAAAGAATCTGCCAAGCATTTAAGTACATTTTAGTATTTAATATCACATCAATCTGGGGGTGTTATTATAGATGATGAAAATTGCTTGCACAGGGCTGCGGAGTAAATGGCAGAGCTGGAGTCTCACCTCATTCTGTTTGACCCTGTAGCTCACTCTGGTGGCTCACACTGCTCTCACGAGCAGGCCTTGCTCTGTGATGTCTTTTGAAACCAGAATTCCAGTTTTCTATGAGTATACACTGCATATGATGTCACAATAATAGTTGTAGAGTATTATTTTACCTCTCAGTTGATACCAATTGCCATGGGGCAGCACTATTTTTGAACAGCATATTTCTGGGACTACATTTCCTAAGACTACCTTTGTTGACTTGTTCTTGAGAATCATAGAGTAGTTTTAGAGGTTACTTGTTTTAAGTAATTCTGTTTTGCAACTATCATCAACAAAATATCTGATTTGCAAGGTAATTCCCTCAAAGTTATATTTAACAAGCACGCAGAAGAAAACAAACAAAAAGGAAATTGATGGATAACTAGGATCTGATTTTTTTTATTATTCCAGCAAACTAATAATTTTGTCTTAACAGATATTTAGTATTTTTATCAATTTCTGGGAAGAAGGATGCTGCAAAATTCCAGAACAGATGTGATGGTCCCCAAATTGCCAAAAAACAGTAAAGCCAATCTAGGGCTGCTCTGAGTTCTTCCCTGCGTTGAGCTAATACTGACCTCTCTGATTAAGTGCCCTCTGGACAGGGAGTGGGGAGATTGACTCTGCACGGAAGGAACTGTTCCTCCTCCCTCCTTCCTCCCTTCATCCCCGACACACAGCAGCTGGCACCCAGATTTCCAGCAAAAGCACTCAGGAGCTGATTTTAGCAGCCACACCCATTGACTCTTGGAGAAATCGAAGTAAATAAAGGGTAAGTTAAAAGTAATACTGTATTTGACTTTTTATTTGTTTGTCTCTATTTGTTTATTTGTTGCTTTCAGTTTTATATCCCACATATGAGTGAAATCGTATGGTTCTTGACCTTTTTTGTCTGACTCATGTCACTTAACATGACATTCCCAAGATCCATCCATGTTGTTGCTAATGGACAGAAGAAGATTTGACTTTGGGTGGCAGGCACTCAATGCAAAATACAGATGACATAGCATAGAATTGTACACCTGAAACCTATATGATTTTATTAACCAATGTCACCCCAATAAATTTAATTTTTTAATGAAAGGAATACTGTTTGGTGCTTCTAAAACATCCACAAGTTGTTCTGGAAGCATGAAGACGAGACACTGAAACTAGAAGAGATCTTGGGGACAGATTTCCATCAATCAGCTGCTATTCCCCAGATAAAATAAGCTTGGCCAAGAGAAAGACTTTGAGGCCAGAAAAATTAAATTGAGTGAACTAAATATTTCCCTGTGCTTCTAACAAGAAATTGGGCTCATTTCCCACAGGAAAAAAGATTGTTTTATATAGAGCCTGCAGAAAACAGCAAGTAACTCTCTTTACTATATGGTAATAATTGTCTGAGATTCCATTATTGGGTTATTTTAGAAATAGAAAGTATAAAGAAAATGTCTTTCTTTTTGCCAAACAACAGCACATTTTTTTATTTATACTGTTCTTTTTCTCTATCACTTCAAAGAGATAATTATAATTTCTTAGTATATTCATTCTGTATATCATTTAGTCTCTCTGTTCAGCTTTAAGAGAAGAATTTCCAAATTTCTCTCTGCATCCCTGTCTATTCCCCTATTTTTAGGGGAATGTCCAGATTCCTATTTTTAACAGACTGCTTCAACTGTACATCAGGATATCTCACTGGGAGCATCAATTCATTATATCCAATACTGAATTCCTCATCAGCCACCCAAACCAGCTCTTCCTAAAGACTTGTCCATTCATGTCGACTTTGCCACCAAAATGAATCAGGCTGACAGCCTGAGTCTCATCTTCTACTAATATTTCTCACCCTGACATCCAATCAGTTCCCAAGATTTTTGTTACACCCCCATTAGACATCCATTTGTTTGAGCTGTGACACCTTAACTAGAGAAGTTAAAAGAAGTCATTTAACCTCTTTGGGCCTCAGATTCCTAACCTGTAAAAAGAGGGTAATAACACTGCTACCCAATTGTGTTAACTCCTTGCAGGGAGTCAGCAACACCTTATAATTTATAGTGCACTGTCTGAAACAAAGAAAGAGTCTAATAATTCTGTTTTGCCTTTCCGCAATCCTGTACCTAAATCTGGCCCTACTATTCCTCAGCCATATTCCTTCAGTGTTTCTTAGCTGGTTTGCTTGCCTTTTGTTCCTCCATATTCAGACCAGTCCTACATTCTATGGAAGAGCACAACCCAAAGCACATCATGTTCCCAATTAACAGTCTTTCAACATTTCATTGTCTGAAATAATATTGAGAATGGAGGCCAAACTATTCTGCCAGGTATTAACAATCCCAGCATGCTTCTTGGATTTTATTTCTATTTCATGACTCTCAGAGGTCAAAGTGAATTTTTTACTCTTTCAAAAGTCCTTGTTCCATAATCAACAAAAGAAAAAAGCAAGCAAAATATAACCAGAGACATTGAAATTAAGAACATTGTAACAATAGCCAGAGGGGAGTGGGGAGGGGATAGTGGGGAGAGGGGTCTATAGGAGCTACTATAAAGGACACAAGGACAAAATCAAGGGGGAGGGTAGAGGTGGGGGAGGGAGGTGGGACTGGCTGGGGTGGGGTGGAGGAAAGGGGAGAAAATGCAGACAACTGTAACTGAATAAAAATAAATTAATTAATTAAAAAAAAAAAACAAACCCAAAAAACAAAAGTCTTTGTTCCAGCCAATCCCTTTCCCTGGTAGGTCCTTTCTTCCATCAACTCTACTCAGTTAAAGTTTTCCGTATATTTAATGTATATCTTGATAAATAATGAGCTCCTTAACAGAAGTTACCTTTTGCTCGTCTTTATATTCCTAGTGTTGGTGATGCTATTGATGTGGACTTATGCGTACATTATTCAACTCAAACACTTGAATACATTGTTTCATTTATTAATAAATTTTAAAAATACACAAATTTCCTTATATTCCCCAATTGCTTTGAAAGAATTGATTTTTGGTCATTTGTTTTTCTACCCACATCATTCCCAAAATTATTAGCAGAAAAAAATTGGTATTTCCTTAATGGAAACAATAACTATGAAATTTCCAATATGTTTGACTTAAATTTTTTAAACAGGATTTTTTAAAGATTGTATTTATTTATTTTTAGAGAGGGGAAGGGAGGGAGAGAAACAGAGAGAAACATCAATGTGTGGTTGCCTCTTGCACACCCCCAACTGGGGACCTGGCCCACAACCCTGGCCTGTGCCCTGACTGGGAATTGAACCAGCCACCCTTTGGTTCACAGGCTGGTGCTCAATCCACTGAGCCACAGCAACCAGGGATGACTTAAATTTTTATTGCATTTTCATTCAAGAAGTTTTCTTTCCTGGATTTAATTTTAAAAATCTAAAGCTTTAGCCATGAGCCACAGTTAATTTTAAAATTATTCATAAGATGTTGTTTTCTTAATTTTAAAAATAACATGAGGAGAAGCTCAAGGTTATGATTTTAATTTCAATTCAAAATATTATGTCTAGAAACTGTCATTTATAATACGCTTCTTTACTTTCCCTCCAGCTTCCTAAGGTACTATTTCTGCTTTCTTTTTTGAGCTTTAATTTAAGTGTCAGGCTTTAAAACATGTTTATAACAGAATGGTTAACTGCAAAGAGCCCACTGGACATTTAGAAATACTGTTATACTTACATAGCTTATTAGTGTTTATTGAGATTAACAGTATGCAGAGCCTGCTAGTGACCACAGACCGGAGAAAATAATCTCTAACTGTAGGCTCCGTATGAGGCCGAGATCCTCCACGTATAATACTTCGAGCTGCTCAGAATTAATGAGTAGAATTCATTTAAAACCTTTTTTTTTCTTATCAGATTTGGGTGTTCAAGTTCTTCCAGAAACTTGGAAAACTACTTGATGGCTCAGATAAGATGTACTGATGAAAAGTTGTCAATTAATCAGTTGCTAATTTCCCAACTTTTGGGGCGTAGTTTCATTAAAACTTGGTTTCAACAGCACTTGTATCTGATATGTTTTCTTCTTTCTTTTCCAAAGGCTCACCACCAGAATTAGGGTACAGAGCCCCAAATTTTAATGGATTCTCATCGGTAAAAAGTAGAATTCCAATTCCTTATCTGTTATATTTGGTCAGAAAAGACTTCTGCACTTTTTCTCCCATAATTCCATCTTTTTATATGCTGTTCTTTCACATCAAATTTTTGCAGATCCCTGTTGTTTTGCTTTGTTTTTTGAGAGAGAGGGAGAGTGGGAAAAAGACAGGGAGAAACATCAACGTGAGAGAGAATCATCAATCAGTTGCCTCTCGCGTGCGCCCTGATGGGGACTGAGCCCACAGCCTAAGAATGTGCCCTGGCAGGGAATCAAACTGGTACCATTTTGGTCTGTAGGACAACGCCCAACCCACTGAGCTGCACCAGCCAGGGCTATATGTTGGACTTCCTTAACCTGTGTTTTTGCTCATTAATCTCTTTACTTGGACCTTATTTATTTTATACTCATTTATTTGTTTACTTCATTATTTAAAAAATGTTTGTGGACTATTTTTATGTGCCAGGCACTATGATACAACATTTAACCACAAAGAGTCCAAGACATAGATAGACCTTGCCCTGATGAAGCTGATGTCCTAGGGAGGAAAACAAACAGAGAATAAATGAAATAGTTACTGAAATCATGGTAAGTGCAGTGCAGGAGACAAGTAGCTGGGACTAGAGCTGTCAGAGACGGATGGGGGAGAAGCATTACAGATAAAATGGTTCGGGAAGGCCTCTCTGAGGAGGTCACAACTTAAGCTCAGATATAAACGTCCAGGAGCTCATCAATTCAAGAGGAAAGAGTTTCCAGGACAGGAGGAACACCTTCTGCAAAAACTCAAAGACAGGAATGAGAGTGGCACATGTATTCTAAGAACTGACAGAAAGCAAATATGGCTGAACTCTCGCGAGCGGCGGGAGAGAGGTACACAGTGAGGCTGGAATACTTGTGAAGTGATGTTTACGAACTGAAGCAGGGAGACAGCTGAAAGACCACCACAGTAGGGCAGAAGACAGACGACTCCGGCTGCGGCTGCAAAGATGGAGCAAAGCAGAACTATTCAACACGTACTTGATTTTGAAAGGAAAAAAAATCAAGGGACTTGTTAATATATGTAGGGAGTGATAGAAGGAAATATAAGACGGTTGTTAGACTTCGAGGTTAGCATCATGGTGGAATGAGAAGACCACTTGAATCTCCCCTTAAATTTACAACTAGCTGGGCATTTATAATCCAAAAAAGTTCTCCTGCTCACCACACAAACATGCTTGAGAGACCCACACGTTGCACCATCTGAAGGCGGGCAGACTGGAACTTGCTGGGGAGGCAGGGAAGGGGCGGGAAGAGGGACAGAGTTCAGGATCCAGCTGCCGCGGCTCCAGCGAATGTGGCAGCTGTGGAGGAGTCAGGGTGTGGGACAATCCACCAGGAAGAAGACACATCGTTTATTAATACATATGCACCCAGCCTAAAAGCACCAAAATACGTAAAGCAATTTTAACAGACCTACAGGGAGAAATAGGAAGAGAAACAATAATAGTAATTATTTTATTACTATAATAGGATTATATTATCATAGTATCATAGTATAATAATAGAATCCCCTCCCTCCCCTAAATCCTTTACTTCTCATGCAGCTTTTATTTTGGGGGAGGAAAATAACATTTATTATTTCCTTATATTCCATTATATGTTTATTTATTTTCTCTTTCTTTCTTCCTTTAATAAGTTTCATGAGAATGGGGACCTTATTACTACTATTTTTCCTAATGTACTTGGAAGAGTATCTGGTATATAGTAGGGTCCCAATTTGTATTTGTTGAATGAATGAATCAATGTATGAATGACTTACTTCTAGGGCTATTTGTTCTGAAGCTTAAATAACACATGCTAAGAATTTAAAGAAATTTGCTTTTATAAAAAGATTAAAAGAGACCGTAATGTATTTTAAAATATTTCCCAGGGCCAGACCTCTACCTATATGCATTCACACCATATAAGACCATTCATTACATTTTTGACACTTCTTTATAAAATAGGTTATATTTTTAGACCTTTTTCTTTAACCCATCACATTGAAAAAAAAGTGAAGTCTATAAACTTTATCAGGCCCATGAGGCTATATAACTTTTGCTCCCCCAGGGAATATATAATCCAAGAGGAAAGATATGCCATTCTAATGGGGGGAGAAAGTTACACACACCTTGAGCAGTTAGAGAGGAAATGCTCTGGGGGTTCAGGCTGAGTGGAGACATTTCCTCTTGGAGGATGGAGTGGGTGTGTCACTACAGTCACTAGCAAAAGAAAAGTTGGTGAATCAACTGGAATCAATACAAGACAAATAATTATGGAATATTAGGGAAGGAATACCATAGGCCTGTTCCTTTCAGTTAACCAATGCAAGTTTTGAATAAGACCTACCCTGTCCAACCTCTGTGACACCTTTGGCAAAGGAGGTAAAAAAAAGCCGGGGTGGGGGTGGGGGCGGGTTGGACTAGAAACTGTGTGGGCTGACCAAGGATGCTAGCACGTAGGCCTGAAGTGCTGGGAGGAACCAGACCAGATCCAAATTGATAGGTGAAAGTTTGGGGAAGTTCATAGCTTGATGACTTCATGGAACATCAAACAGTAGTCTGAGAATTTTAAATGGGGTAATCACAGTGAGTGGTTCTGCCGGTGAATGTGCTCTGGCTACAGACTTTATTATCATTAACAGATGTTTTGTTGAGTTGACTTTTAAAGGGCACTTAAGTCTGCAACAGAGCCCAAGTTAGAATGATCTCTTGGTTCTTAGCTCTATGTTGAGATACATTATGTCATAAGGTTTCTTTACAAACAGTGATACTCATGAAGTTTAATTATTTTCCAAATTTTTAAAAATTGAGCCAGCTTAGATAGACTTGGCCACCATCTACTCAACACTTACTTTACTCCAGGAACTATTGAGCACTATGAAAATGCCATTTTTAACTTACAACAGTGCAGAGGAGGTATTCCAGTCCACATTTTTTTTCACATTAGAAATTGAAGGATTAAAATTTTCATCTAATATCACATGGCTTGTAAACCAGAACTTGAGTCCGAATGGACATGCTGTACTATGACATTGCTACCAAGTTGGTCAATACACATTTACTGAGATCCCACTGTGCTGAGAGCACTTGAAAAGTCATACACATACTGGCACATCTTTTGCTGCCATGCAAGCGCTGCCTGCTCTTCGGCTTAGAAACATTCCTATTGGGTGAGTAGGGTATGAGGCCAGGGGCTGCTCTGTCCTCCTGGATTGATGCATACGTGGGTGGCTTCCAACGCAACCTTCTCTCCCTGCTTACTAAGCAAGGAAAGAAAGCAGTGCTGTTTTATCTTATCTCAGCCAGAACATACAGGGGATGCTCACTGGTATTAATAACTCACATTTATTGTATGCCATGTGTCACTATTGTTCCTAGAATTTGAGTTTCATTTTCACAAGAACTTCATGGAGTAGGTATTAATATCACACCCTCCCCCCTTCATATGAGGACACTGAGGTTTAGACAGGTTTAGTAACTGGACTAAGATCACACATCTGGTAAGATGGAGTAGCATTTGAATTCAACAGCCTCGTTCTAGAGATTGGGCTACAAATCACTCTGCTCTACCACTCTCAGCAGAAGAAATCTAGATGAAAGCAATGAGGGTTCTCAAGGGTAAATTATTATTAAAGAGACCAGATACATCCCACCCTGATATTGTAATGCCTGATATATGCAGAAACTTTAATTCCCTCTTCTCTTCTTTCCTGTATTGTTTTATTCTCAAATTTGAAAATGACACACCAATATGCCCCTGTAAATATTTATTATTACAAAAGTAACTAAACAGTTAACACTCCTTTACAACATCCTCTACCCTCTACCTCACCTAGCGGTGAGGCTCCATTCAGAACTTCTTCTAGGAATACATGTATTTATTCAATTACACACTTTGGTTTTTCTTTTGGTGTATTCATGTTAGCACCATGTAATCATATAACATGCATGTAATGTGACTTGCTTTTTGCAAGAGCCCTCAGTCTACCTTGGGGCTCTTTCTATGAGGTATATAAGATTTGTCCAGAAAAAGTCCAGCCATTGTTAATATAACGAGAATGGTTTGCACGACATTCATGCAACCTGGCAGCAAAGGAGAGTGGACTGGAATGTGTATGTGTGTGTGCTCACCCTTGAGTGAGCATGTGTACTGTGTGGCTGTCGCATTCAAAATGACTGAGTGAGTAGAGCAACAAATCCACATCAAATTTTGTGTTAAACTTGAACATTCCTGCATGGAAAGTATTTGGATGATTCAGAAGGCTGCAGCTATGGGCAACTGGCGATTGGCAGCTTCATCACAACAATGTGCCTGTTCATGCATCACATCTCATGCAGAGTTTTTGGTGAAACATCAAATCATTCAGGTGACTCAGCTCCCCCTACAACCCTGATTTGGCACCCTGCAACTTCTGGCTTTTCCCAGAACTAAAATCATCATTGAAAGGGAAGAGATTTCAGACTGTTAATGACATTCAGGACAGTGTGACAGGACAGCTGATAGTGACTGGGAGAACTGTGTGAGGTCCAAAGGTGCCTACTTTGAAGGGGACTGAGGTGTCATTGTCCTACATACAATGTTTCTTATATCTTATATTTTCTTCAAGAAATGTCTCTATTTTTCATATTACATGCCTGGATACCTTCTGGATAGACCTCATATGTTTATCATTCCTTTGGACTACTCTGCATATCCAAATATAAATGTATCATATGAGGGGAGGACCAAAAAACCCTGGAATTTATAAAAAATTGTGTATTTATTCTTACATGTGTAAACTTCAGTCACCTTCAAAGTACTCTGCACTTCATACAATACACCTATTGAGACACTTTTTTCCACTGCTCAAAACAGTGTTTGAACTTGTCGATTTTGATTCCTTCTACTGTTTCTGCTGTTTTTTGTTTCACCTCTTCCACATTGGCAAAACATTTCCCTTTGAGGACTTTTTTATGTGGGGAAATCAATAAAAAATTGCTTGGGGCATGATCAGGTGAATAGGGAGGGTGGGGCATGGGGGCTATGCCATTTTTGGTCAAAAAATTCTGAACACTCATTGTGGTCTGGACAGGTGCACTCATAAATTCCCCATCATGAAATGGGCAAACACTTTGAAAAAGTCTTCAAAAAAACCAATCCACTGAAGCCGAATGCAGCCTCTCACAACACCACCAGCCGGTACACTGATACAGTTGGGTTCCTATAACACTCACCTAGCAGAAGAAGCCTGTACTAGAAGGCGTCTGCCCTCCAGAAGATAACTTTGGGTTTTTTAGGGTCCCCTATCACAATTCATTAAACTATAATGAATTAATTTATTTATACATAATTTTATACTTACTATGCAATAAAAATGTTATATACCAAATATACTTTATATTATGTATTTATATATTTTATATTTCTTTATTTAATATATATCCTATAGGTATTATATTTAGATAACATACTTTTTATTATTTCAGTGAATGTTGAAATAAACAAACTTGTATAAATTTTTGTGTGTATATGAATTATTCTTTTAAGCAGATACTTAGGAGTAAAATTTCTGGGTCTGAGAGTGCAATTGCAAATTTTAATTGAAACCACTAATTACCTACCAAACAGGCAGTAGCAACTGAACCTACACCAATCATGTTTGAATGAATGCATGTGTCCCCACATGTCAACACTTGTTATTATCCGTTTTTTAATGTGCTCATCTAATGGCCAACAATATAGCATTTTTACATGATTTTTGTTAAGTGGAATATCTTTTCAGGTATTACTGGCTGGGCCTTTTTTGGTCTTTTCTTTGTATCCTTTGCCTATTTTTCTATTATTTTGTTTACTCTTATTTATAGACCCCTTATATTTTCTAGATATTAACTATGTATTTCTTAATATGTTGTCAATATTTCACCCCATCTGTTGTTGGTTTTCAATTTCTCAGCTTTATTGAGGTGTAAACGACAACTAAAATAAGATATTTAAAGTATATTTTAATTTTGCCTATACATAAACACATACTTTTTTCATTTAAAAAAATTTTGTTTATTTATTTCTAGAGAAGGGGAAGGGAGGGAGAGACAGAGGGAGAGAAACATCAATCAGTTGCCCCTCTCATGCCCCCAACCAGGGGCCTGGTCCACAACCCACGCATGTGCCCTGACCAGGAATCACAGTGGTGATCTTTTGGTCTGTGGGATGACACCCAACCCCTGAGCCACGCTGGTCAGGGCACACTTTTCTTATATTTGTCCAGAAATTTGTGTAGGGTCAAATCTATAATTCCTTTCTTTTAAAATGTTGGGGTTGTTTGTTGCTTTGAAGAAATTCCCTACCATGAATTATTTTTAAAACTTCAATATTTTCTTCAAATATTTTAAAACTTCAATTTCCCATTTCTAGGTACATATACAGTGAAGTGCAATCATGTAGCCTTAACAGTGCGTTAGAAACCTGTGCAAGCGCTCTCTTCCTGACCTCAGCGTTTGGGATTAGATGTTGGTTTTGAGCATCTCAATTTATGGGCACATGGAGAGTCCCTCTTCTGCCGCAGGCCCAGACTTCAGCGCTCCTGAAATCGGCATGTAAAATAGAGTGGTGTGCGGGTTGGTTTTTCTCATGCTATTGCAGCATTGCAGCGTGCCAATGACTGCTTTCTGCAAGTGGCCAGAAATACTTTCCAGCAGAAATTGTTCTCTTTTGATCTGGGAACCGTGGGAAGGAGCACGTCTCCGGGTGGCTGTCACGGTTAAACTAATCAGAGCATGGGTTCATGAAAATGGCTCGAGTAATGGTTTCAAGAGGAAAATGGACCCAGGTACCTCGGCTGGTGGAGGTAGTCCAACAATTGTTAGCACTGGAAGGGATCTCCTGTGTCAGGTTCAATAGCTATAATTCTCTAAGTCTAAAATTACAAACGAGGAAACAGGTAAGAAGGCATTGTCTGTCTACAATCACCCAGCTGGAAGGACAATGATAAAAATATTGCACAGCTGATGCCATAAACAAAGAGCTGTGTTAGGCTTAGCAACAACCTCTGTGGCTTGCTATGCTGACCTTTCCGCATTTCTGACATTCAGGACGTATTGCAACCTTTGAGGTTACTTAGAATCCCATCCCAAAGTATGAAAACAACAAATATAGACCTGTAAATGTCCCCATGAACTAGTTCTGTGATAGAAAAGTCCTCATTTTTCTCATACCCTACAGGATCACAGGTTTCTAAGATTTTTACCTTTCTTTAAAATTGTATTACTTATTCTTATTTTCAAAATACTATCTTCTACATGATCTCACTTGATTCTCATTTTGGCTACAAATTAAAATAAATATAAACAAACAAATAAATCAACAAATAAACATCCTCTGCTTGGGGGTGGGGGTGGGCATCACTAGAATATACTAGTACTACTTTTTCACCATTCCACCTTCCTTAGATTTTTAATGATGCAGTATTTTTTCCTTCAGTCAGCTTGTTCTCTCAATAAAACCATAAGGCAGTGCCTGGCACACTGTAGGAAATCAGTCAACTTTAAGAAAGGTGTATTTGCCCTTTCATAAGTGTGTTTATTTATTTATGAATAGGTGATATTTTTATAAAAGGATATCCTATAAAAAGTTAGCCTCAACCTTGTCTCCAGTCCACCCAGTTCCTCTTCCACAGGGCAGCTCCTAGGCGGGCACCTAGCCGCTGACTTAGAACTAGTTTGTGTCTGGCAGTTTCCCAGCTCCGTGACCCTGGAAGTCCCACTCTGGCCTTTGGAAGCTAATCAACAATTATTTGAGTTTTTTTTTAAGTTAAAAAAACATTACAACCCACAGTAAGAACCATATTTAAACGCACACATTTTAAATTGTTACCAAGGAAACTGGGGCTCGGCTACTTGGTTCCTTAACATATGACCTAACAATTAGTGTTGAAGGAAACAGGTTTTTATTATCAGGATTCCAACCTCTGGAGGGCCAAGAGCACTCCTGCTCAGAGCCCCCTTTCCCATGAGTTCTGGAGCCCCCTTGCTGCCCCAAAGGCTATAAGCCAAAACCATGCCTAGAAGATCCCCATATGCCCATCTGTCCTGAAGCCAGTCCTGCAAACAGACCTCCATCCTCTCTGGAATGTGCACTCGTGGGTCTCAGAGTCGCCATCCTCTCGCAGCAGCTCTCCCCTTCAGGATCTGGGGTGCCCTGTCCTCAGTCTCCATGCAGTGGTTCAGGAAAACACGTGCCGTGTTATGCTGGGTCATGATGGAGTCCAGGAAGGCACACGTCCCAAGAGAGTAGCTTTTCCGTACGTCCTTCAGAGAAGCAGAACTACCTCCTCTGTCACTCCAGACCACATGGCTGCTCCTCTTTCTCTTTCAGCCCGCCTCATTTGTTTTTATTTTTATTTTTAACACATTTTATTGTTGTTCAAGTACAGTTTTCTGCATTTTCCTCCCACCTCTCCCCACCATCCCAGCCCTCCCCACCTTCCTTCCCTGTTTCCACCCCCTCCTTGTTATTGTCCATGTGTCCTTTATAATTGTTCCTGTAAACCCTTCACCATTTCCTCCCATTATCCCCTCCCCTGTCCCCTCTGGTCACTGTCAGCCTGTTCTCAATTTCAGTGTCTTTGGTTATATTTTGCTTGCTTGTTCATTTTGTTGATTATCTTCCTGTTAAAGGTGAGTTTATATGGTATTTGTCTTTCACTGCCTGGCTTATTTCACTTAGCATAACGCTTTCCAGTTCCATCCGTGCTGTTGCAAAGGATTGGAGCTCCTTCTTTCTTTCTGCTGCATAGAATTTCATTGTGTGAATGTACCACAATTTTTGATGCATTCATTTACTAATGGGCACTTAGGTTGCTTCCAGTACCTGTCAGCCCACCCTCCTTTAAATGCTCAGCCCAGAACTTCCCACTTGACCTCATATCCAGCCCTTCCTATGATGAATTAGTATCCACAATTTTTGCCAGTTCCCCCATATCTTTTACCTTCTTTTGGCTGCCATCTTTAGTCAGGGCTAAAGTTCCCAGCGATGCACGCACATCCAGGGTGGGCATCTGTCCCCTGCCTCTCACACAGGTGCTGTATGAGCTCCCCTGGCTATGTCAGGAGTCCCTAAGTGTTTTCACAGTCACCACACAATTCACCCTGGGTGGCAGGCCTCTTCTCTTCAGGAAGACAAGGCTGTTAAGTTGCCATTGTCATGCAATGTGTCTTAAATGCTGTATCAGTATCATCTGCTCCTCCTTCTCCCCAATCAAGGGCTGTAGGGGACACACTCTGCACCCTGTTGCAAAGTAACATAATACATTTCAGGGAACGATACTTACTCTTGCTATATAAGACATAGTGTAATGTTTCTGTTCTGTTTAATTTTTAAACCATCTACTAAACATGCATGTCTCCCCAACCCAATTCAACTTTAGAATATTTCTTATCTTTTTGTAAAATTTATAGAGACTTTCAATTAAACATAAGACTGAATACTCAAATTTGCTGGTGCTCCCTATAAGCTTGCATCCACCCCACACTGTGATAAAGGAATTTAAATAAAAGAGCAAAACACAAGAGCTAAGAGGAAAAAATAGCAACAACCCTTTAAAAGCTGGATGGTAGATGGACAAATGATAACAGATTTAGCTTGAGGCCTTTCCCTGGGAAAAGCACAGAAGCTGAATGTTTCCTGCTACAGAATCTCAGACAAACCCTGGAAATTGAGTCCCAGGTTGCCTCTGAAAGAAGTGCCCAAATCCAGACCCGCCTGCCTTCACCAAGGTGGGGCCGCGGAGGCTGCATTCGCCAGGAGTGCGTTACTTTTCCATCCAGGAATTGTCCACCTGGGTTGGGGGCGGGGCACAGAATGGATCAGACTCTTTATATAGAGATGTCCAAAGAACCTTCCTGCTTTCTGCTCTACTTCTCATTCCTGCTCCACCACAGCTGCCATTTCCTTGGGCCAGATGTTTCTGTGGGTTCCGTGGGGCTGTCTCTCCTCAGCTTTTTCTCCAACCCACACACCTTCTGACTGCAGCTTCCTGCCACGCTTCCTCACCAACCCTCTCCACCCACCTTCTGTCTCAAAAGTGGGTAGAAAACTTTTGTTAGCTAATCGTTCTTCTTTTTTTGCCTTGTGTTTTTCTTAAAAATTTTATTGTTATCATTGCTTCTGTTATCATTGCTTTTTGTTATTTTTCATCCAATGAGTATTTAGAAGGGAGATAGGTAACAACAGGTGCTCATACTGACCAGGAATTAGGTAAGTTTTTCCTTGGTTACTATCTGTGCATACAAATGTATATTGATAATATATATGCAAATTATAAAGCACAATGTTTAACTCACCCCCTCACCTGAGAATTAGAAAATGGACAATTCCGGTGCAGCTCCCAGATGTCCCTCCTCAACTGTGTCCCCCTCCACTCCACAGGCAACCATTCTCCTAGACCATGTGTTTACTGTACTTCTGCTTTCTTTAATGGCTTTATCACACATGCATTTTGCTATTTTGAAGGTTTTATAAATGTTGAATCATATATAATCTCTTGTGACCTGCTTTTTTCATTGAATATTTTGTTTCTAAAATAATCTCTTGATGTGAGTAGTTGTATTCTTTTATTTCTCACTGCTGTGTAGTGTGGACACACTGCCGTTCGTTTATCCACTTCCCTGATGGTTGGTCATCTCAAATGTCTCTCTCTTTTTTCTCTTTTAAAAAAAATCCATGAACAATATTTCTATGAACATTCTTTTATGTACTTTGTGCTACAGATAAGAATTTCTCTGGCTTAGGAATGGAATTACTGAATTGTAAAATATGCACATGTTCAGCCTTACAAGATAATGCCAAATTGTTTGCCAAATATTTTTTTTTGCCAATTTACACTTCTAAAAATGACTTCCCATTTTCCACATTTCTGATAAAACTTTGCATAGTCAGGTTTTAAATTTTTTCTTATTCTCCTGGGCATACTATGGTTCCCCATTGTAGCATTAATTTTTTTAACTTTATATTCCTCTTTATGTATTACCTAATAGAGAAAAGTACACAGATCATAAGTGTACAGTTAGATACATTTTCACAAAATGAACAGTCAGGTCAAGAAACAGAGTATTATAAGTACTCCAGTACCTACCCCCATGCTCCTTTCAATTCACTCCACCCCTAAAGAACCACTGTCCCGGCTTCTATCAGCATAAGTTAGTTTATGTATGTACTTTTTTTTCCTGTATGTCTGGCTGCTTGCCTCAATATAATGGTTTTGAGCTTCATGCATAGTGTGGCATGTGGTATGCATTTTGCATTCCTAGCAAGCTCACAGTAACTCCACCCCTCCTGTCTTTTTGCTCTATGACTCAACACATTTGGGATACAGAGGTTTAGAACTGCCTCCCTAAGCAGCTTTAAAGTCTGAGTTCTGTTGTCTTGTCCAAAGGAGAAACAGAGACAGGGAGATGAGAGATGGAGCAAAAGAGATTAGATGCCAGACAAACACAGGACCAGAGTGGGAAGAACAGGGTAGGAGGGCCCAGGAGAACTTCTCTCAATGGTCTGGGAGTGTCTGAGTCTCCTGGCCATGTCGGTGGTCAACTTGCTGTAAGTAAGTCGGCTTTATTTATTCACTGTGTAGGGTGCTAAGGACTGAGCAGTACACAAATCACACCCTCAAAAAACTCAGAGTATGGGAAAGATTACTGACACATGCACAAACAAGTACATTGCAATAGAAAGCAATAGAAAGTGTGTAGTAAGTGTAGCATCTGGTGGGGTGAGGGTGGGGGTGGGGATTAGGGCTTGGATATCATCTCTGGTTGGGGGCCAGTGGTTCAGGGAAAATTTGTCCAAGGAAGTGCCTGTTGCCTTAGTTGTTACAGTATAAGGAGGGGAGGTGTTTGCTATGTGAACAAAAGTATAAAAACAGTAGAGTTTCCAGGCAGAGAATAACATGCAAAGGAATTACATGCTAGAAAGCATGTTTAATTATGGGATCTGAAGTCTTTCACTAAACAGGCAGCCGAATATGTAGACACTGACTGTTGAAGACTTAGGAAGAAGTTTGATCACGAAGCCCCTTGCATTCCATGGGAAGGATTTAGGACTTACCCACTAAACCACTAAAGTATTCCGTGTGAGGAAATACCAGCTTTGGATCAGTGTTTTGGAAGGACTGAGGAGGATTGATTGGTGAATCCAAGGCTGGATGGAAATTTCCTGCTTACTCCATTCTCGCTCTGTTCTAGGGCCCACCTGATTTGGAGTCTTTGGCTAAGTGTCCTTCTCAACGCACGTTTTTATTTAGGACTTGCCGATAGAAAATGGCTTCTATTAGGGAATGTTGGTGAAGGAAAGATAATGACTAACATTTAAGGGTCAGGCCTGGGATGCAGATTGGATGGCTGAAGAGGGGGTGGAATGAAGTCTTAGGAATCAAGGAGATGAAGAAACTCTTGAATTAAAGATGAGTCAGCACCGTGGGCACCCAGGTCACCCATGGGAACAGTAGAATTCAGTTAAGGAGGAAATACTGCTAGTTGGGTGTCAGAACATTCAATGAGGAACTGACCAGCAGGAAATTGACAGTGACAGGAAGAGGTGTCATAACCCATTAGCACAAGGTCGAAGGAAGATAGCTTTCTGCCCAGAGTCGGGGGTGGGGTAGGGTGGGAAATGATCTGGAAGAGACACTGGGCTGCTAAGCAAATGACAACATAGCTCTGAGTCCATGATCGTGGCATATGGGAGGATGGGTGGCCTCCATGGAAGAGGGGACAAGGAAAGCAGATTTGTTGTGGGAAATCCAGGTCCTATTAAGGTAAGAAATGAAAGAAAATATTTAAAACAACAACTATTTATTGTTTTCTTTCATTTTTTAAAGATTTTATTTATTTATTTTTAGAGAGAGGGGAAGGGAAGGAGAAAGAGAGGGAGAGAAACATCAATGTGTGGTTGCCCCTCAAGTGCCCCCTACTGGGGACCTGGCCCACAACCCAGGCATGTGCCCTGACTGGGAATTGAACCAGTGACCCTTTGGTTTGCAGACCAGCACTCAACCCACTGAGCCACACCAGCCAGGGTTGTTTTTCTTTCATTTTGATGGTTAATTTTATGTGTCAACTCAGAGGATGTTTTTAGATGAGATTAGCATTTTTTATCAGTGAATTTTGAGGAAAGCAGATTGCCCTCCATGACGTGAATGGGACTCATCCAATCAGTTAAAGACCTAAATAGAACAAAAAGAGTGCCCCCCGCAGTAAGAGTGAACTCTGCAGCAGACTGCCACTGCGCATTAGCTGTACCACCGACTGTCCTGGGTCTCCAGCCTGCCAGCCCGCACTGCAGATTTTCAATCTACCAATCTCCATAGTTATATGAACCAATTCTTATAATAAAACTCTCTCCCTCCATATGTGTGTGTGTATGCACATGTCCTATCGGATCTGTTTCTCTGGAGAACCCTGACTAATACATTCATCCTTCAGATTTTTCTTGTACAGTGTTTCACACAATCCTCAAGAGATCGAGGATTGAGGAGAGTTTGTATACAAAGCAGCAAAGGTTCCCGAGGTCAGAAGGCAAACATTTTAGAGGGTGGCCAACTAAGTCTTTGGAATAAGTGACAATACATGGAAACTAGGAAGTTTGTATGATGAGAAGACCATGATATTAAAATAAATTATTATTCTTTATTCTGGAAATTGCAAACCTCAGGAGAGCCTGAAAAAATTCCAAAGAATATGTAATCTAGATGCTGCTTGCATTTCGGGAAAGAGCTCCTGTTTGCCTCTGCTAGGTCACCTCCAGAAGCCAACAGACTGAGACCTCGCCTCTAAAGGGGGTGAGGGGGTATGGAAGAGGCAACCACACATTGATGTTTATCTCTGATTATCTCCCTTTCTTTCTCCCTCCCTTTCCCTCTTTCTAAAATTCAATAAAATCTTAAAAAAAAAAAAACAAATGTTCTGCTCTTCTCGGAACATCAAGTTCTCTGGGGCGCTGAGGAAGACCCTCCAGTGGTCTACTTCCCTGCTTAAGTCCCTCAGGGTCAAGGAATTAGGTGTCTATACCTAATAGCCACAGACAACAAGTGTCCTGTGACAGTTTCTCAGTTTGCCTGCACCAAGGCTGCCACGACCTCTCCTCTTCCCATCACTATTCATCTCTCTAGGAAATGTGACTCACTGCAGTCACTGTCAGTCACACTGGTGATGAAAAGGCTTGTCTTTCAGGGTCCCTTAACTTACTCTACTGACCCTGAGTTTTCCTATGTAGTCCGTCACAGTGCCTGAGATTTCTACCATTACTGATCACTTTTCAGTGGCAGGAAAAAAAAGAAAAACAAAAACTCAAAGAACCTTCCTGCTGTCTATTCCCCAAGCCTGTAATAAATAGAAGGAGGGAAAGCAATGAATTAGAGAGGATGTTTGATTATACCTAATTATCTTATTTCCTCCCAAGGCCTATTTGGAGAAGGAAGAAACTTATTATTTGCCACAATTGTTCTGTTTTCCTTTTGTTAACAAAGTTTAGTAATGCTTAGTAATAAGGATGATGTTTCACCTAGGTGACTCTAGTATTAAGAAGTCGTTTGTTATTCACATTCTTAGAGCGATGCATTTTACTAATAATACTTCTACTTCTACGTAAGTGCATAGTGTCATCATCAATATTATCAAAACCTTCTGTATACCGGGACAATGCAGTTCACACTTCCCAATGGGACTGAAAGAACGCTTTGAGAAGCCTCATGGGAACATCCGCTCATGTGCACACGCAGTTGCTCAGCTCATCATCAGTGTCATCTGTGTCCTTCCTGCTGCTTTGCTGCTGGCCCATCATCTTCAGGACCAAGACAGTATAAGTCACTATTAAAATGGAAAAGATGAAAACTCAACTCATTAACAATTATTAAAACCTCACTAGTAAGTAGGTTTAGCAGATGCAATCAGGAAGCAATCAGGAGTCTGAAGGACTGGAATGAACGAGTGTACCCTTTGCTGAGGAATGGAATGGAAGGAGATTGAAAAGACTTCAAGCTTGGAGTTCTTCCGGAGAGGATAGATGAGGTGATGCCCCATAGGAAGGCCTCTGGGAGCCAGAGCAGCATGAGCGCCAGACCCTTAGTGGGGTTTCTGCTCAGCAAGAAGTTCAAGAATGTTGGAAGAGATGGAGCTAGATCCTCCATAAGAGAAACTAGAGTGACCCTCTTTCTTCCCTGTTCTGCCTGGGTCCAGAGGCTTCATTAGCTTAAAGCATGAGTGTCCTGGAAGCAAGAACAGCGACTGCCTTAGAACTGAGGACTTGGTTCTGAAAATCCTTTTGCTGTCTGTGGTAGAGATAGGATGCAAAAAGTCAATATAGGCACTGTAAGTAAAGGCAGGAAACATGTACTCTTTTTAAAGGTTTTGAGTTGGAGATTTCTGAGACAGAGAAGAATAGAAATTGAGAAGTAAGAATAAAAGGGTAGAAAGGAATGAGACAGACATAATAATTCTGATGGTTAGGGGTATTTTGCATGGCTGAAAGAGACAGAGAGAAACAGGGAGAGGGAAAAGAGGAGAGGAAAGGAGAGGAGAAGAGGGAGGCTTATCTGCATAGACCTGAAGAATGCAAATAAAATCTAAGCAACTCAGAAACTTCTTAGGCATAAAAAGTCTTAGGAATAATACATTTGTCTGAATAGAAGGACGGAATTGACAGGAAGGTCATTTGGGCAAATGAAAAGTACTACAGAGTGTTTTGTGGCATATCAGCCCAGGGAGAAAATGAGCAGTGATCTGTTTGATGTTCTCTGCTTCTGACTCATTCAGTTCTATGGTATAAGACCTCTTCTTGGAAAACATTTTTCTAATTTCACATAGTTTTCGAGTGAACTTCCCTGATCTATACAGATAATAAGGAAGAGGGGAAGAATCTACTTCAATCTGTTGTATTTAATTGTGGTTTAACTAATTCTACTACCTCTTACTCAGTGCATGCATATTATTTGGGCAGTGTCCTCCTCCCTAGACCTTTTAGCACTAAAAAAAATTTCAGAATAGTTCCAGAAGTTATCCTATTTCTCTTAATTTGGAGCCACAAACAACAATTATAGCTTAATGATAGTTACCTTTTATAGAACATTACTTCAAGGAAAGCCCAAGACTTAGCCAAAACACTGAATTAAGTGAATTAAATATGCATGCAAAGATTGAATCAAAAGGAGACTGTGGAAGGGTTTATACCAGAAAAGGGTTAACTTGACCCCCATCCCATAAAAAGCATGGTAAATGTGCTCATCAAAAGTTGGCATAACCAATTTAATGTACAGGAAATATGTTATGCTTAGACAGAATCACAGAGAGTCTGGAAGCTAGAGGTAGAAAAAACTCAGGGTTAGAAAGTTAGAAAGAACTTAGAAGGTTATTTGTCACAGCTGCCTGACTTTACAAAGATAAGGTATTAATATTTACACTTGGCAGATGAGGAGCCGGGGTTCTGAGACCACCCAGCTAGTTCCTGGCCAAGGGAAAATCAAATCCTATGTTCCCATCTTTGGTACATGTTATCTAGAGTTAATAAAATGTTAAAAAATATTATGATATTTTATAAAAGCAGAGTCAAAACCCCAATATATTAAATGAGAGGGTTCAGAAGGGAGATTTGGGGAAAAATACTTTTATCAAAAGAATAACTTAGAAATTTATGGCTATATGACCTAGTACAGAAGACCTTGAAGAAAAAATGTTTTCTTCAATTAAAGTGTGGAAGAGGAAGAAGGGAATATTTTTTCAAACAACTTTTCATGATATGTATTTATCTTTCAAAGTTTTCTTCCATATGATCTCCCCTAAGCACAAACACCCTCACAGAAGCACAGTGGAGTACTTCACAAACAGATCAAACACTTCGGCGTTTCTTTCTCCATTACGGCCACATTACCACTAAAAATCTCCCTAGGTCGATGAAACAAATTATGTTTCACTCTCTCTATATAGCACAAATACATTTAATTCAAGGCACATATATATTTTATATATGCATTCAATTTATATATTTTAAAATATTATTGGTGTTCAAAGTGAAAGAGTACTGATCAGAAGGACAGATTCTCACCCTGGCTGCTGTAGTTCAGTGGACTGAGCCTGGGCCTGCAAACCAAAATGTCGCAGGTTCGATTTCCAGTAGGCCAGGTCCCCAGTAGGGGGCATGAGATAGGCAACGGCACCTTGGTGGGTGCCAATGGCGGATGACCATAACTGAACACCCTGATGAGGTTTTTGTGCCCTAATTGCATTGGTGTTTTTGTTTTCATTTATGTTAAGAGAAGGCCAAAGGATTTTAAGGCTTGTTGTAAAAACAAAGACCCGTGATAGTAAAATCAGAGGTAAGTGTAGGGAGAACTAAGTCAGCACAAGGTCGGAACTGTCAGAACGATGCAAAATTCAAAACAGCCTACACTACAGGGGTCTCTACCACGTTCATTTTAGCAGTTGATGTACCGAGGAGCTTATAATTAACAGCAAGTGAGGTAGTAAATGAACAATGAACAAGTATCCTCATTGTGATTTCAGTTACAATTGGATTAGAATTTAATACAGATTTTAATTACATAACAAAGCTAATTTAAAATAAGTTAAATGGATTTATGTAGTTATTAAGAGACAATGAATTAAAATTGGTGTTTGAGGACTGAAGGTTGGCTGGGTAATATATCTGAAGTGAGATTATTTTGAACTAGCCAATAAAGACTTGAAGTTTGTAAAGACTATTTTACGTATTCTACGTTTGTGAGCAAGCATCTTCTGTATTGGTATCATAAAGGTAAAATACAAATACAGATTGAATCTAGAAATGGCCAAGAGGGACAGTCTTTTTGTTACTAACTTCAGCGTTATCGATTTGTTTTCAGCAAACTACATTTATTACATTAAATTAATGTTTGAAAATTGATACACTGAACAAGTGAAGCTCTTGAGAAGCACTATTTGTCTTCCATTGTTCCTTAAAATGTATTCGGTGGGGATGAACTTGCCCTTCTGTGAGATGATGCGTGAGACCAGAGCTGGCCCTGTGTCATATCATAGTCCAGCCACCCACTCAAAGGTAATAAAAAGTCCTCTGGCAATTTTAAGTTGCAAACACAGCCCCCATTTTTCATTTAAAATGGTGTAGTTCAATGTATTAGCCAACACTTCAACATTAATTCAAAAGTAAGACCTACAGTCAACATATACAACCCACAAACACCACACATACACCCTGCTAGGTGAAATCAGCTACAGGCTGTAGACATGAACTCCTGCATGAGGCAGGAGGAGACGGCAGGCTCTTTACTCCTTCCCTTCCCCTTGATTCCCAGCTTTCCAGTGACTTTAGGTTTGGAATGAAAATGAAGGAGGAAAACCGGTTCAGGAAAGTTCTTACTTGTCTGGTGGCTTTCTGTCATAAATTGACATTGGGATCTTGGAGGCTGGCTTAAGTTTAACCTGACCTTCTTGTTCTCCCAGGACTCTTTCAGTCCTTCTGCTGGGACCTCCCTTAGCCTGGATGATGCCTCTCCACTGCCCTTGGTGGACAGAGGTCTGCTCTACACAGACCGTCTTTGCTGGAGTGCCCTTACCCTGACAGTTGGTCCCTTTTCCATGACTTAAAACGCCTTCAGTTCTGTTCCTTCTCCCACATGACCCACATCTATTCCACGAGTGGGGGCGGGGAACGCCTCATATTCTCCTTGTCCTGCAGTGTGACAATACTTACTTTCCAGACTTGTCCCTTCACTCTCTGCCTGCCAAAGGTGATTTTAGTTTCCTTCACCTTACTTCAGGGGCCAGTTTGGGATGTGCTTCAGCACCGAGAATGCTTTTCAAGTGCAGGAGAGGGCAGCACGGCTTTGGTGATGGTTAGGGGAGGGGACTGGAACCCAGACACAAAAGTAGCTTTCGCCAAAGCAATGGGTCCAGATCAGTGATTTTCAACCAGTGGGCTACAAGAATTTTTCAAACATGCAGTACCTGGCTATTTAGTCAGGGGCACTGACTTCTTTTCCCTTAGATTGTCAGATAAAAAAATGACACCAGCTAACACAACAATAGCTGTCCAATGTGAATGAGTCAAAATTATACCTATTTTTTAATCAGATTGGTGTGCTGCAGAATTTTAGTAACTACTTTATGTGTACCATGAGATGAAAAGGGTGCAAATTGCTGTTGTAGAACTTTTTATTTAATGGCACACATAGAAAAGGAGAATGCTCATGTGAACTGCCGGAGGAAACTGGAAGGGATTTAGGGGCATTATTTCAAGATGTAGAATTAGAAAAATGGTAATTGCCTAGTTTGTATAAAACTTATTTTCATTTTCAAATCATTTTATTTTTTAATTGCAGTTGACATGCATCATTATATTAGTTTCAGGTGTAGACCCCAGTGATTAGACATTACATAACTCACTAAGCAACCATGCTGATAAATCTCACACTCATCTGCCACCATATGTAGTTACTAGAATATCATTGACTATATTTCCTATGACTATCCTTGTAACAACCACTGTGTACTTTGTTTTAATCCTCTCCTGAGGACATGTTTGTTAGTTTTAGAGAGAGTGGAAAGGAAAGAGGGAGAAAGGGAGAGAAGAAGAGAGGGAGAGAGAGAGAGAGGAGAGAGAAACATTGATCAGCTGCCTCCCGTACATGCCTTGATCAGGAATCAAACCTGCAACCTTTTTGGTGTATAGGATGATGCTCCAACCAGCTGAGCCATGGGGCCAGACCCAATTTGTGCTTTTTAAGCCTTTTACTCCCCGCCCCCAGACCCCGCCCCACACTCCCAACGCTCCTCCCATCTGGCAACCCTCAAGATGTTATCTGTATCTATGAGATTTTTTTCTGTTTTACATGCTTTTTTTACTTTGTTTTTTAAATTCAGTTGTTGATAGATATATATTCATTGCCATTTTATTGTTCATATTTTTTATCTTTTTTTCTGCAGTTGTGTGGTAGGCTTAAAGGCTATGGTGACTTTATTTGCTTTCTATGTTAATCCGTTTGGTGTTTTGAGAGTTGTGTAAGAAGGATTAAACTTTATGTGCCCGCCATCATCTTATGGAAACTGAAAGTTTCAATTGTCTTTGAGAAGGAAAATAACTTTACTCTAGAAAAATCAATTGTTAAGAATGTATGTTATCTCAACTCATTTCCATATCATTTTATGACAATATTTTTCTTTGAAAATCTTCAGGGAAAAAGTAATTTTAACATGAATAAATCAAAACAGACAGTTTTATAGTTGTTTCAAAATGCCAGTTCCTTTACTCTGTTTTATACATACCTTTTTATTTGGTTCTAATCTACAAAATGCTGAAAATCACCTGGTGTTAATCGATTGTGATTCAGTGTTTGATGAAATTGGGTGTCACGCATTTGTAATGAATCAGATTTGGAATTCGTGGAGCTTTGTTAATTGCTGATTGCCCTTGCATAAAGAAAAGAGACAGAGACCATCTTAAAAGCTGCTTTTCTCTGGGGAATATGAGAGATGAAAATGCTAATACAAACCATAAAACTTTATGAGTTCATTTTTTCAGTGTATATATTTAGTTCCAGCGTAATGTCAGCCTCAGTACTTTTTCCTTGGAAAGTGCAATTTTAAAGCTATTACTATAGCTAGGCATTATACAACATTTTTCAAATCTAATTGCATACTTAGTGTATGCTACAGATTGGCTGATATGAAAGGAATTTAATTTTGAATTTTTGCAGAGTCTTCTTTAAAACCCAATGCTCATTTAAACAATGAACTGAGCTGCTGAGACAAAGAGAAACAAAATGGCAGTGTGGTAAGGGAGCCTCTGGGTCAGACCCCGATTGGGGCTCCCGCTGCTGCTGCTGCTGCTGCTGACCATGGCCGGAGGCTTGGGAACCGCGTCAGCTGAAGTGTTCTACTCTGTTTTGGGTGGTACGGTGTCTTCCACCAGGCCTGTCCATTGACCTAGCCCTTGCACACCTACCCTGAGGAAGAGGAGTTGTGGCATGTCAGAGAGGTTGCAGGCTGTTTTCAATTTGTCAGTTTGTGGATGACAGAACTGATTTAAACTAGACCAAACTGGAATGTGAATCTGCATGTTCACAAGCACATTCCCAATGTGATGAGCAATAGGCTTCCCATCTTGGTTGACAGAATCAGCTGCCGTTTGCTGAACTGAGACAAGAACAACTCATCTCCCTGATGTCCAAATACATCTAACTCTGGTCAAGTCATTCTGGAGTGACATCATGGCCTCTGCACAGAGCTTCATAACCCCTTCATGGACTTTTTATCTAAAGGCTGATGGGGGAAAAATTGTTATACTCCAGTCTAAGCCAGAAATCCAGTGCACACCACACTTGGAGCAGACGCCTACAAATTTGAAAAATATCATTGCTAAGCAAAATGTCCTCAGAATTACCAAAGAGAAGTTCACAAGCACACAGAAACTATCTTGACGATGTAGAAAGTGATCGCTTTTTAAGATGCCTCTCTCTTAACTCTGGATGGGTTTTAACCACAATCTTGTCTCCCGGTAATGGTGTTGCTCTGGGTTTGTTGTGCAACTGTTGCAACAGCCATGGAGCAGTCTGTTCCCTCTGAGCTGCTGAGTGTCTACGGTGACTTGGAATTTGTGAACAAACAACAGCTAGACAGATACCCAGCTCCTTCTCTGTGGCTGTTAGATCAAAAGCTAAAGATCATGAAGAAGCATGACCTCTACCTACAAAAGTGAATCTTGTTTGTTCAGAAATTTAAGGTTATTTTTAAAAAAGATAAGTGTAATAGATATTTAAATTTCCATTTCTCATAGAGATTTTAAAATTAGTTTTTTTGGCTATAGTTCTTAAAAGTCACTATAAAGTGAAAATAAAGTTACCCGACTCTGGGAGGGGAGGGGCTGGAAGGGGTTGGTAGGGGAAAACCATTGCTCGTATGAAAGGAAAATCACTTGACTCTAAGTGAAATAAAAAGATGCTTCAAAATGCATACAGCTCTTTAAAAATAATATATTTTTAACCTTAATAAAAAATTTTAATATTTAAGATTAGGTTTGTTCAGAGATTATTCTCATAGAGCATGACTATGCCAATTATTTTCTAGCACTTTTTATAATAGTTTCAACACATTAAAAATATTCAGAACATTATCGCTACAATAAATGTTCCATTTATACTCCTTTTCCTCCAAGAAAATTAGCATTTCTGCATCATAGAAGAAGCTGTCTGATATACTCTAAGAATCATCCAACAGTTCAAGTCAGCAGAAAGCTATTGACTCATATTAAGTGTGCGGTGCTGCAAAGGATAGAAAGACAAATGCAGAATATGCCCCAATTTAAGGAGTCTACAGTTTAAAAGCAGATGATCAAGGACATAGTTAAAAACATATGAATATGAATATGAATCTTACTACTAAAGGGAAAAATAACATACTAAGGAAGTACAAAAGAGATACAGATCATTTCTGAAAAGGGAGATGAGGAAAGGATTTAAAGAGAAGTAGGCCAGCCCCTGACTGAGGCCAAAGGTCCAGGACAAGCAAATGGGCCTCTTTCACAAGAAAACTGGGGGTGTGTTTCAGTCTGCTGTCTGCTCTGTGCCCTAGGGGTGGAGGCCAGCCAAGAACTGTTTCCCCAGTTGTTACAGTCCCATGGATCCAAGAACACAAGCACCCCTGGCCTCCAGAGCCAGGTGATCAAGGGGCATCTTCTGGGTGGCACTCATGGTCACATCCCAGGATTTTCTTACATCCGCCTTGTGGAGAGCATGACCAGTAAAATGGCATTGGTCTGGTCAAGACAGCATAAAGTATACAAAACAAAATGGAGTCACTCCTGTCAACCAAGACGGCTGCCAGACAGCTATGACACTTTGGTTCAAGAGGGAAACTACCTAAGTGATGCTGGACACGTCTGGCAAGAAGGCACACCTAAGATATCTGCACAAGGGACCAGAACAGCCATGTCTGCGGAGCAGAACCGATAGATAGATAGGCTCCTGGGGAAAAGTCCCCACTCACCATCAGGGATTCCAAGACAGTTATCAAGAGACCCAAAGGGGTGGAGTACACTACCCTCAAGAGTATAACTGAGGTAGGCTCCAGCCCACTGCTGAGACAGCCGAGCTCCACACACCAGAGTGCTGCTCCACGCCATGCTGATCTCCCGTGGCATCGGCCACCAGAGGCTCTGCCCTGCTGGACTTAGGACTTTGTCTGTCCTGTTGTCCACGCGGCTCCAGATATCCTTCCTTGCAAGATGCTGAGGACTCCCCTGTCCACTGTGCTGTCTCCCGGACATGCAGACCAAGACTCTGGGACTCGGATTCATTATTCCCCTTTGATTGCTGTGTGTGTGTGTTATATTTCTCTCAGACTGTTAGAGTGTGAGCAGGATATTAATGTATATTGATGTTCTACTTTGAGTGAACCTGCATTCGATAAAAACTGAGGAACAGCATTGTTACCTTGTGTGATTCTTGTCTATTCTTTGGTGTCCGGTTGCTCAGTAGGTAGCTAGCCAAGCAGTTGCCTGGCTGACTTATAGGAAAGACTGTATATCGAACATGTGCTCGTGACACCCCTTCATGTCACCTCCATGTTTGAATGTTGTTTGTGTGAATCTCTATCCAATTCAGGGAAGTGTTTTCTCCTATGCACAAGGGATGTCATTTCCCTACTACACACACCCTCACAGGAATTCTCTGCCGATAAGTTCTTTTTTGTCTCCACTCCATCTCCAGTTCAGGCAGCACTAGGCTAGTCTGGGTTTAATGCCTCAGGAAAAAGATGGGTTAGGAAAAAAGAGAAAAAGAGTTTTATTTAGGCTTGAGTTCCTAGTCTTGACCCCGAAGGAAACAGAGAGGGCTCCAAGTGTAAGCAAGAGCCTGGGAAGACCTTGAGATGGATCGGGGACACTTGCCATCCCACAGCCTACGTTTCCAGGGTTGGAGAAGAGGAAGAGTCAGAGGAAAAGGGTAGATGCTGCTGCGTGTTGGAGAGAAGGGTCCTGAACTGCCTCCCTCCCAACCCCACGGTGGGAATTCTCAGGCTCAGAGGGAAGTTGGAGCTCCCAGGTTTGTTTGTGGTGTGCCAGAGCAGAAAGGGTCTGGGCCCCCTTCTGAGAAGAGCCCTAGGAAAGATGGGAAGAGACAGCTGAAAGTCCGTCTAGGCAGGAAAGGCCCAATCACGCACAGGGGCTGCCACATGTTTCTTGTGCTTAAAACAGTGTTAATTCCTCCTTTTCTTAACCAGCAGTTGCTTATTTTTGTGTGCAATTCTCTTCCTTGAAAGGAGATACAGTTTCGAGAATCCCTAATTCAATTGTGAGGCTAATACATATACATTTGGAGTCATAGAAATGATAGAGAAATGATACAAAGAAAGCACCATCATACAAGTTCAAAATAAAACCTCATAAACCCACATAAAAAGCTCTTAATTCTCTAAATCACTTTCTATAAAGTTGAAATTTAATTTCACTTGAGAAAGAAAACAAACCTGTTGTTTAATTCTTGGAGGAAGCAGAGGTGATCTCATATCTTACTCTAAGCATACTAATTAGTGCTTAACCACAATTTGAGAGGAAAGAAAATCTTCAAATTCCTTTCTATAGCAACCTTTCCCGACTTTTCTGTTTTTCCACTTATTTGCCCTGTCTAAAGGGAGGCGAGTTCTTCTGAAGTATATTATCCCAAATGTTTGTTATGTTGCTATGGGTGAATGGATAACTATTTACAAAAGACAACTATAAAGTGTTTTCTTATTTCCACTTTTACTTCTTGCTTAAAAACAGAGGTTTATGACAATTGTGCAATGTGCCTGTGGAGCATGCTTCGCCACTGCCTCGGTTCCAAGCTTTACAACCGTTTTCGTCTGTTTTCACATTCAAGGCAAGGCAATCAGGCAAAGGAGGACTTTTATAGCCCAATGAAAATTCTACCTCTTTTTTTCACATGGTGTAAATCCCAAGTGACTCAAAGATACTAGTTTTTAAGTTACATCTACCTATTGAAGAACTAATTTTGTAGCTGCCCAAAGACATGGACAGTTTTATGGAGGTGGCTCATGATTAGCTGTATGCAGAGCCCTGGAGGGAGGGTTGCACATGGACTACTATAGGACCCATAGTTTGCATCTCCAAGGAGCTTAGAGTCTGCTGAGACCAATACTGAAAGCACTTTGTGAGAAATCGATATTAGGTTTTTTTATGAAAACTAAATGAAGTTACAGGGTAAATAGCTGAAGGAACAGAGAACAAGAGTGCTTTAGATGAGGTGATTTGAGGAAGCTCTCTGAGCACTTTGACAAAATAATTTTTAAAAGTTTCTGCCACCCATATGCTCTGGAAGATATCTGAGTGGCGTCAAGGAGAATATTCAGTCCTTTTTGAAAGGCCTCATATTCTGGCAGAACATTGCTGACTTCAGATTGGGCAATTCAGATTGAACAATGGAGTCTGAGCCAAAGTGAAGAAACACACAGCTATAATTTTTGTAAGGTTGTGACTTGCGTGAGTGAGTATGTATCTTTCGGGCCAGTTAATACCTCCTGAGTGCTCTCCAAGTTAAGGTTTTTCCTTGGAATTATCTTTACATGGAGACAGTCCAGGTCTGTGCGTGTTCTGTGGCTACGTTCTTGTTTTCATTTGTTTGGAAATAAACTTTTATTTGGTGAATGTTGTTTCATGCACACAATAAATCCAATGGGATGGTGGAATTTGGAATTTGCATGTTGAAAAATGAAAAAGAAGTGGCTACAAATGAAAATAGATGAACATGATGTAACTGTGGTTATCTTTTTCTGAGGGTTATACATTCTGCTTAATGTCTGAAAAGCCACCCAGTGGGTCCATTTACTTGGAATATGACATAATGCTTAAGAGTATGCACCTTAGTTCTGACCCTAAAGAAGTTTCTTCAACCCTCTGAACTTTGATTTCCTTACAACAATTGGGAAAATAAGAATATTTACCTCTATATAAGTTATTATATGAATGAAATTAAATAATTCATGTAAAGCACTTAACAAACTTCCTGGCATAGAATTAGTACTCAAAAACATAATAATAATAATAATGATGATGATGATGATGATGATGGAGGAATACTAAGACTGCTCATCCTGTGTATTCTTGCTTCTGGTCCTTTCTTCACACTATTCCTCCTGCATAGAACACCCTAAACTTTGCTCTTGGTCCACTTAATATTCTAGGCATTCAAAGATATGCTCCAGTTCCATTGTGAATTTTTTTCCCAGCTGCTTTGGCCTGATTTCTTCTTTGAACTCTAATTGCATTTTCAGTCTCAAGTGTGGTAGTTAATGTAAGAAGCTGTACCACCTGGGTTTGAATCGTGGCTCTGCATCTGTGAAAGAGAAGGATGAACTAGAAGAGAAAGGATCTCTCTAAGCTCCTCTTAACATCTGGCATTAAAAACCTAGTACAGGGAACCTTAAGACATGGCACTCAGTCATGAAAGGAAAAGTTTTCTCGTTCTGTCTAGTCAGGGTATAACTTCTTCCTGTTTTCATGAAGAAGCTGAAAAAAAATCCTTTGAACTATATGTTCTGATTAAAAATTTTTTGTCAGTATGTATTGCTGATTCTGCTGTGCTAACCTTAGTTGCATGGATAGAGAAACACTGCAATCATTTCTAATTGTAAGGAGAACATCTAGGGGAGTTAGTCTATTTTCTTTGCTTCCGGAAATGCAGAGTAAACATCATCTTCCAAATTTATTTCTGGGGTTTTCACATGTAACTATACTAAGACTTTAGTAATGTCATATGAAGACCCAAGAAATACATGTTATTCCAAGAAAAGTGAGGAGGGGTCTCTGTAACACCATATGTCTGAAGGATTGAAAATATTATCGAAGGGATGTTTTCACATATATAGATATTTGATATGTGGCACATTTTTAAGGTACTCTGAGGAGGAATAATGCTAAGTAGAGTAAAATATACCCAAATGATGACTAATGATCTTGTATCAGAGTCACCAAAGAGAGAGCTATGGAGTAAAGGAAAACATCTTGCTTTTAATTCCAAGGCAGACTGTACTTGTGATTTGCATTTTTATGGGATCCTTAGAATACCATTTCCTAATTGTATTTGTGGGACTAGATTATAATATGAGTTGTTAAACTCTGAACAAAACAAAGAATAAAATCACTCTGAACTAAATGTGAGATGTAGAAAAACCTTATCCAGAAAAATACCTCTGTGTGTTCCCCATGCACTCCTGTGAAGACTGACAAATAAACCCAGGCAGACCATTTGGCAATGGAAATGACAAAAAAGAAAATACAGGAGTAGAATAAGCCTATTATATTGCAACTTAATTGGCCTAGTCCAAAGGAACAAGCCAGTATGACTCCAGAAAGCAGCATCATTAAGTATTATTTAAAGTTGTTTCATTTAAGCCAACAACTCCTAGGAAACGTGGGTTAAATAAATGAGAATAAATAATGATAAAAAAGGGAAATCAGATCAAAGAGAAACATAAAAAATAATGAGGTTAGCTGCAGTTAGACTCACTTGGAGACACTTCTGCTCCATGGATTTCAAGGTTAAAGAGAGTTCAGCTTGTAAAGCCCTGGCGTGATAGCAGCCAATGACCACTGAACACGGAGAGAAGGGTTTTTATTTTGCAGCCCCTGGGGGTACCCCAGCAGGGCTTGGAGTTCAGCTGGATCCACTTCACAGGTATGTCTCATACCTTCAGGGAAGATTAGCAGAAGGGATAAAGGACAAAAAGGCCAAAACAGCAATGCCATCCCGATGATTCCCTGCAGGAGTAACGCATTTCTGTACTTCAAGGTGAAATGTTTTTGCTGAAGAAAGAAGATGTTCCTACTTCTTTTGGAGGTAAGTCTTCGATTTTATTAATCAATGTTTTGTCTTATTTAGTGCTTACTCTATGCCGTGAACTATACTAGGCATGTTGGAAACAAGATACACGCACAATTCCTGCCCCCAGGAACAGTTCAGTAGAGCGCGTTGAACGGTTGGACAACAAGGCAGGATGCTAACTGGTGAGGCACAAAATGAAACCTTCACGAAGTTGCAGCATTGGACTTGGGATGAGGTGACAGGGCAGCTTTCAGGGAAGAGTCATGACTTGTGACAGACTTCAAGTGTCATTTCAAGACTATGTGCTGAGAAACATAAAGTCATTAGAAAATCAATAACATTTTCTCATGCTTATTATCTCCCAGTTCCAATTCTTTGCTCATGATATTCTTTCCCAGCTGGAGTACTGCTCCTGCCAGTGCAATCACTTTTTCAAAGTCTGACTCAGAGCACACCTCTGCAGGAAATCCATCCTTGTAGCTCCTTTGTACTTTACTATTTTCCATTATTACATTTGACTGTGCTATTTGTCGTTTTAGCTGTTCTTGTGTCACTGGCTAGCAGGGCGTGCTGTTTTTGCTGAACTTAAACTACTAATGGGCAAAAAATGTAGCACCATGTTCATTTTATGTTATCTGTTGTTACTATTTTCCTTTTACTGTTTTTGTGCCTTGAAGGTGGCTTATCTCATGTGAATTTATTATTCTGAACTTTTCAGTTTCTCCCTC
Source organism: Desmodus rotundus (assembly GCF_022682495.2). Lineage (NCBI taxonomy): Eukaryota > Metazoa > Chordata > Mammalia > Chiroptera > Phyllostomidae > Desmodus > Desmodus rotundus. The sequence goes on from NC_071389.1 coordinate 143,137,432, forward strand.
TTTTGCTTCCCCTTCTTTTATTTTCATTTTTTTTAAAGATTTTCATTTGTTTACTTTTAGACAGAGGCTAAGGAAGGAAGAAAGAGAGGGAAAGAAACATTACTGTGTGGTTGTCTCTCATGCGCCCCCTACTGGGGACCTGGTCTGCAACCCACACATGTGCCCTGACTGGGAATCAAACCAGCGACCCTTTGGTTTGCAGGCCAGTGCTCAGTCCACTGAGCCACACCAGCCAGGGCTGCTTCCCCCTCTTTTAAATGAGGACATATATTATCTGGGTTTTTCTTGCTCTGTTCCCTTCTGCCACTTGGATCTAAACTTTTACTTCATCTCTGCTGTCCCTAACTTGCTCAATATTTTAAAATTTGCTTTTTTTGAAGTATAATTTGCATGTAATAAGTTGCAAAATTTGATGTTTGACACATTCATACAGCACTGTAATTGTCTTCACAATAATAATCTAGAACATTCTGTCACCCTGAAAGTTCCCTCAAGTCCTTTTGATGGCATACCCTCCCCTTCCCCCAGCCACTTTTGATGTGGTTCTGTCACCACAGTTTGGTCTTTGCTACAATTCTATACCAGTGGGATTGTATAGCATGCAGTCAGTCTGGTGGTAAAGCTCACGTTCTTTCCTGCACCTATTGCCTCTCTTTAAAAGCCAGAAATGGTGAAGTAGTTGAAACAAGTTGAAATTGAACACATTGCCTAGGATTGCCTTTTGGCTGCCAAGAGAATCCAATTTGTTCCCATTCAGACCCAACAGCTTTGTTAATAATCAGTAAATTAAAAAATTGGGGCAACTACTGTTAATAATTGTAAACAACTGAGAGAGCTCACAGGGATCCACAAAGGAGTAAACTATGTTTCCTGCCTTCTAAAGCTGGCTGCTAATAGGAGAGCTAGGACGAGAGCAGAAATACTCTACTATACCAGAAGGTAAGGGAGGGGCGGTACAGACAAAGCATTCTGGGAGTTCAGGAGAGCAAGAAAGCATATTTAACTAGAGGATTGGAAAAATCTTTTTAAAAGCATTTATGTTATCTTGAACTTGAAAAATGATGAAGGTTTCAAAAACAAGGATGTTGTGGGGATTTTCAGGGGGGATGGCAACCCGGGTGTGGACACAGAATAATTGTCTCCCAAAGATGTCCATGTTCCAATGCCTGAAGCCTGCAAATATGTTACCTTATATGGCAAAACCTTCTTGGCAGTTGTGATTAAGTTAAGGATCTCGGAATAGGAAGGTTATCCTGGGTGGACCCCATGTAACGACAAAGGTCCTTAAGGGATGCAGAAGGGTCAATGCTACAGAAGGAGATGTGATGATGGAAGCAGAGAGAGGGAGATTCCTGAAGCTGCTACATAACTAGCCTTGAAGTCGGAGGAAGGGGCCATGAGCCAGAGATTGCTGGGCCTCCAGAAGCTGAAAAAGGAAAGGAAACAGATTCTCCCCTCTAGAAGGAAGAGCCTCTAGAAGGAAGGCACCTCTGCTGACACCTTGATTCAGTCTATAAGACCCATTTCTGACTTCTCACCTCCAGAACTATCAGACAATACATTTATGTTTTTAGGCTCCTAAGTGCTAATTTGTTACAACAGCAATGAGAAACTAATACAATGAGGAAGTACAGCTTTAAGGAAATAGTGAGTTTGGATGTAATCTAAGGTGCTTGTAGGGAAGCAGTGGGAAACAGGGCTGAATCTGCTGGTTGGGAAAAAGAGGATGGGATCTTGGCATACAGCAAACACTCATAACTATTTGTTAAGTGCATTTTTTACATGTTAGTATGGCTTGAACTGTGTCCCCTTCAAATTCATATGTTAAAGTCCCAACCTGCTAGTATCTTAGAAGGTGACCTTACTTGAAATGGGATCCTTGTGGATGTGATTAGTTAAAATGAGGTAATTTAAAGGTAGGCCCCCAATCCAATTGGGATTTTTACTGAAAGGGAGAATGTGGACACACACCCACGCACGAGGAGAGCACCAGGGAAGATGCAAGCAGAGATGGGAGCAATGCTTCCGACGCAAGCGGAGGGGCATTGAAGATGCCCAGCAAGCACCCAGGAGCTGGGTGAGAGGCATGCAGTGCGTCTCACCTCACTGCCCTCAGGAGGCACTTGCAGACGCCTTGATCTCATACTTCTAGCCCCAGAACTGTGGGATAGTTATTCTGTTGTTTAAGCTACTCGGTTTGCTAAGCCAGCACTAGGAAATAATACACACGTAAGTATATTTAGGAAAAAATGGGGAGACTGCGAAAGGGGTAAAACCCTGACTTAACCAATTAATTGGATGGTGGTGCGTGGGGTGGTTTGGAGAGTACAAAGTCGCAAGGGTGAAAATGGGAATGCAGCAGAATGGAGAGAACTTTGAGTATGGTTAGCCGAGCAGTGCATTTTGGTGATTAAAATTTCCAAACCTAAAGTCTTTCACACGCAAATGCTTCAGAGGACTCCAGGACAGAATATGCGAAATCACGGCTGACCTAGAAAACCCAGTCTGTGTCGGCAGTTCCCAAGTGTATTGCACAGATCGCTGATCCCACAAAATGCTCTGAAAAACATTTTTTCCAGCCAAAAAGATGAAGAAAACAATATTTTTAAGTATTATAGTCTATGAGGAGTCTTGCAAAAAAAAAATGGACTTTGCATAATTGAGAACTTCTTGAACTTAAGCAAATGTGCAGCCCTGTTTTTCGTAGAACCCCTATTTATATCCACGGAACATTCTTGGGTCGTCTTGCTCTAGCTGTGCCTCCTTCTCTAAGACCTACGTGGACCGGTACTGTGACAGTAGGCACGTGTGGCTATTGAGCTTGGGAAACCTGGCTAATCTGAATAGAGACATGCTGTGGGTGAGTATATACATTTGACCTCAAAGCCTTAGTATAAAAAAAGAATGTAAAATATCTCTGTTTTTATACTGATTACCATATTAAAATAATACTTTGGATATACTGTGTTAAATAAAATGTTACTCGAGTTAATTTTACCTATTTCTTTAAAATTTTTAATATGACTACTAGAAATTTAAATTTACACGTGGCCATCATCATATTTCTGTTGGACAGCACTGCTCTCGACTACTGTTTTTGCCTAGTGTTCTCTCTGATTTCTAGGTGCTCTTTCAGAACTGTGAAGGGTCTTGAGGCTTTATCCCATTTGCATACTAACAAGTTAGCCTGACACAGTTTCAAGGATGCTGGTATAAGACACAAAGCTCATGGATCAAAGATAAAAGAGAGTTTACTATTTATAACAATAGCAGTAGCCAGAATAACAGCCTTTTTGGGGTTTTCTTTCTTTTCTTTTTTTTTTTTGCAATAGTTCCCTGAGTCGCAGTTCCCAATATGAAAATACCTACACACATATAAGGTGGCATTACAGGAGAACCCCGAGTTTAGGAAACCCAAATCTAATCTACAATGATCAGTTAGCATGCCTAGCCTTTGTTCCCAAGGGGTGCATTATCTTCATTGTACTGGATGGTAAGCGTGTCTCTCCTTTGCTCTGCAAGGTGATACTGTATCTTCTAAGGCTATAAGTAAACCTGCACTTTGCTCTGAATGGAGACACTCTGTCTTTGCTACACAACTAAGATAACCTGGAACAAAGAGCAATCACTGCCTTGCTCACAAGATGAAACACAGTTCTTCTGTTCCTGCAAAACAGTTATCATAACCAAGACCTGGTGACTAAGAACAGAGGTGGAAATGAAGACCGCTCTTTGACTTATAACCTATACTTAAGAAATTAAGGTGAGGAAACCCTTATATGGATAGCCAGGAGAGACTTTCCTTCCCCAGTGTATAGGAGCATGTCAGAGTCTAGAAAGCATTTTGCTTTTCCTGCCACATTTTTCCCCTCCCGGGCAAAACAAAAGGTAATCTCTGGCACTTGGACAAGCTTCCTGGACCACTCTAGTGTGTGGTAGAGCCGAACAGAGAGCTCAGGCATGCACAGGACCCGGCACTCCTACCACCCATCTTGGTTTTCACTAATCGTGCCTTAAACACTTACTTTTCCTACATAATAATAAAATACAATATTGTAGTAATAAAGCAGTATGTATATAAAAAATGTAAGTCAAATATATAATAAAGTAAATATTCATAAAACTTACATGGCCAAATATATATCAATCATCTTTAGAAATTCTTAGGGTAACAGACATTAAATTTAATAATAATACCATTGTGAAAAATACCTTCTGTATTAATTTTCTGCATTTTCAGAATCTTGTTTTGATTCTTACCATTGACAGAAAGTTTTTTCCTTTGGTAAATGGTTAGGTTTCTATAAACATCTCAAAGTTATTCACAGCCAAGTGTTGTGACTAAGTTGAGTACTATGGTAGGGTTTTACTACTTCTTAAAAAAGCAAAGTATGATGTTAAGTCTCTGCTTTAAGTTGCTTACAAAGTAGTTGTAAGGTAATTTCAAAAAAAGTTCCAAAATTAATTGAGTAAAGGCAATATTTCCTACATAATTAAACAGCTTCAGAAAGTGACTGATTTGAAAGTATACGCCCTTTCTAGTTGCATAAATGTTAGTATTGGCATTTTGAAATCATTTTTTTCATTCAGTAGCCATGCAGTATTCCCTGTGAGTGTATTAATAGTAATACTTTATGTGTATTAATCATCAAAAATTCTCTTTACAGGGAGAAAACTGAGGCACAGAAAGTTTTAATAACTTGTCCAACATCACCCCGCTTGTCTGTAGCAGACTCAGAATTTGAACAAAGGCATACTTTGTGTATGTACTATTTCATCAAGCCAACTGAAGTGACAAAGTTTGAAATATGCATAATTAAATGTCAACTTCTATATTTTCAAAAACATTTAACCAAAGATTTCTATTTATTATGCTGAAAAGATAAAGTCCTTTTTAGAACTCTTATACTCTATACTGTATTTTTGATTCTATTCAGTTTCAATTGCTCATTTTCATATTCAGTGTCTCCCCTGAGTACAAAAAGAATGTGCAAATCTCATTAGAGATGTAAATTTAGTTTTGCTTTTAAATGTTTTTTCAATCTGTTATATTTATAGGTTCAAAATACAGTAATAGACAGAAATAAGATATAGAAAAGCCTTTCAATTCTATTAAATTATATATTTAAAACCCTTGCATACTCCTAAGAAGGAAATAAACAGCTTCAAAGATCAAGGAGCTAAGTACCAGTTTTAATACACATTCTTATAGGCTGCTTGTGAAGAAATTTCTAGTTATGGGAAAATTGTAATTGAACTTATTCTTTGAAGTCTTGGAAATAGAATCTAAATGCTAGTCTCTGATTTTGAAAAGCAGTATAAAAACATGTTCCTGGAGAATAGCCTAGAAGTAAGATTCATTCATTCAAGTATTCATTCACCCATTCATTCATTCATTCATTCACATTTTTAATTCAACAAATAGTTAGGATATTCTATGTAGAATGTTATAGGATGCAGAAGATACAAAGACATGTGAAACAAGATACCTCGACGAGTTTACAATCTAGTAGGGGAAATAAAACATGAAGGTTGTATATGACCCAAGGAAATCCATTTCAATTCAATTCAACCATCTCCATGGAGCACTTGTATGTCTATGTCTTTTTTACTAGGCATTGGGGATACAAATATCAATGAAACACTTGTGAGCTAGAAAATGTCTTAAAGTTGGTCCTTATGAGGAATGACTGTATAGCATTTAGAGATTAATGAAGAAAAAGTTTCTTGTCAACAGAGGTGTGATTCATAGGCTGGTGGTGACATTTTTGGACTATAGAGAAAGAGAGTTAAAACACAGACAGATTGATTGCAGTATTTGACCATTACATTTCTTCAAAACTGAGCTTTTATGTACTTCTTTTAGGGGTAGATAGGTGTTTCAGAATTCTCACGTCATGCTTCTGCAGTTGCCAATTCTAGGCTTAGCTGGAGTCTTCCTACCATGGAGGATTTGAAATGCTTCCTTAGAAGTACTAACCAGGGCTTTTAAACATATAATTTCTCATCAGCCCAGAAAACATTGCTTTTACTCATTTTCTTTTTTTAAAGCCTCATTCAAGAAGTGTGATTTTTCACTAAGAAACTGGTATATAATCACAAAGACTGATCAAAATTCAGTATACAATATTTAGCCTTTAAAAAATAACTTTCCACAGTTTTTCCAAAAATCAAAGCTTTCTTCTTGAAAGGATTTGATTCACTTCGAGTAGCATGCAGAGCACTGTACTTGGGCAACTAACTGGTTTTATCAAAAGGAAAAGAGAAAATTGAGTTTTATTATAGCAAACAGCAAAATATATTTTGAGATACTGTCCTCTAAGTTGATCTGCTTACATATTTTGGTTTAAAGGCTTGAGAGTAATGAAAATAAAGTATTTGTCACATCCAAAATAATAATGCAAATTTCCATTTTTGTTCTTTTTTATCTTTTTTTTCTATAAAATCAACCATAAATAATTGAATATTAAAAAAATATCTTTGAGGTTTAGAATTTTTATTGTAAAATTTTACTTCTCAGTCGTTCTCCTTTGGGCTTCTAATATAAAATTTTGTCTCAGAGTGGGGAAAACTTTTACAGTGCTTCCATTACTGCATGGGTTTCTAGTAAGGAATATTGTTCTGTTGTGAGCCCTTACCAACAGCTACTAGAACAAATGGTTTTAGTCTGGTGGCAGACAAAGGGATTTGTTGGAGTTACGGAAATCAATCAATCTGATGTTAAGTCATCTTAATCATAGTCCATGTGGATAGACCACAAGAGCCATCTGAATGGCAAAATGGGGTTGGTCTGGATACTCATAGACAGAAGGTCTAGTGGGAAAACTGTGGGAGAGCATGTGTGTCTTTGAAAGGTGGATTTGGAAGTGTGTTGCTGTTTCAAACAGATTTTTAAAAATGAAGCATGTAGTAGCAACTAAGACTGTAGATTTATAACTAGATAGGTTAAGTTCATGTCCAGATTCAACTGCTAACTAGCTTTTGATTATTTCTTTAGACAAGTTTCTTAACCATTCTGTGCCTGTTTCCTCATCACTAAATTGGGGATAATATTAGTACTTCAGTAGTTGTAAGGATTGAATAAATAATACGTATAAAGAGCTTTGACCAGTTCCTGGCATAGTAAACACTCAATAAATTCTCAGCCTTTTCATGTGCTAAGGATGCCCAGATAGCTAGTAAGACATTATTTATGGGTGTTTCTGTGAGGATTTTTCTGGAATAGATTAGCATTTGAATTAGTAGGCCGGGTGAAGAAGATTGCTGTACCTGATGTGGTGGGCATCATCTAATTTTTGAGGGCCTGAGTAGAACAAAGAAACAGAGGAGGTTGATCCAAGATTGTGGAGGAGTAAGTGGAAGCTACACTAACTTTCTCCCAGGCCCAATCTGGAGTTACATCTACATTGTAGAGAAATCATCCAGAATAACCAACTGAATACTATATGGAGAGAAGCCTTATAACAGACAGACAGACAGAAGAAACCACTTCACCACAATGTGACTGGTAGGGAGGGGGGAAGAGGCATGAAAGGGCTGGCTGGGCTCCCACGGTCTGCAACTGAGGTACCACAGGGACATTTCAATGGACAGGGACCCCCTGAGAAGTGTGGGGTTTAAACCCCAAGCTGGGCTCCCCAGCGTACAGCAGCAGAGCCAGGAAGAAACCCATGTAACACCCAGCTCTGAAAAGCAGCAGGGCTTCTGTCTGTGTGGGAGAGACTGCCAGAGACACAGAGAGCTTCTTAAAAGGCCAACACACAAAATTCATTTGCAGCCACTTACCCTGGGTTCTGGCATAGGGAGGTCAGAGTGGATTAGAGCTGCTTAAGGGGAGTCTCGGGCTGGTAGGTGTGGGGAAAGAACTGAAGGAACAACTGCCAGAATCCCTATGCTGAGTCATTCTCCATACTGCAGAAGCATCTTTCTCAGGCAGAGCATTCCTCTCCAAGTGGCATCAGCCTGAGGAGAACCAATAGCCTTGCCTGCAGAAATTACCCAGCCTCACCCTGTGGCACTTAAACAGATTAATGACTGATCAGTTTAACATCTAAGGCAGAAAATACAAAGAAACAGTCAAAATGGGAAAACAAAGAAATAAGCCCCAAATGAAAGAACAAGAGAATTCTCCAGAAGAATAACTAGATGAAATGGAAGCAAGCAATCTATCAGATAGAGAGTTTAGAGTAATGATTATAAGGATACTCAAAAGCATGGAAAAAGACTTGGAAACCATAAAAAAGGATGAGTCAGAAATAAAGAATGCAATGTCTGAGATAAATAATACACTGGAAGGAATAAACAATAGGTTAGATGAAGCAGATGATAGAATCAGTGTTTTGAAAGACAAGGTAGAAAAAAACACCCAGGCAGAGCAGCAAAAAGAAAAAAAAATTTTTTTTAAATGAAGAGAGCTTATGAAATATTTTGGACAACATGAAACATAACAACATCCACATCATGGGAATACCAGAAGGAGAGAGTGAGCAAGGGTTGAGAACCTATTTAAAGAAATAATAACTGAAAACTTCCCTAATCCAGTGAAGGAAAAAGCCGCGCAGGTCCAGGAAGTTCAGAGTTCCAAACAAGTTGGACCCAAAGAGGCCTAAATCAACACATCATAATTAAAATGACGAGGCTTAAAGATAAGGAGAGAATCCTAACAGCTGCAAGAGAAAACAGGTAGTTACCTACAAGGGAGCACCAATTAGACTGGCATCTGATTACACAACAGAAACATTTCAGGCCAGAAGGGAGTGACATGAAATATTCAAAGTGATGAAAAGCAAGGACCTACAACCAAGGCTACTTTACTCAGCCAGGCTATCATTTAAAATTGAAGGAGAAATAAGGACTTCCCAGACAAGAAAAAGCTAAAGGAGTTTGTTAACATCGAACAAATGTTAAAGGGCTTGTTTTAAGAAGAAGGAGAATAAAAAGAGAAGGAAAAAAGAAGAGGAAAACAGTTAGACAATAAAATGGCAATACATACATATCTATCAATAATCATCTTAAATGTAAATGGCTTAAGTGCTCCAACCAAAAGACACAGGATAACTGAATGGATAAGAAAACAAGACCCATATATATGCTGCCCCCAAGAGACCCACTTCAGACCAAATGATACACACATTTGGAAAAAGGTATTTCGTGCAAATGGAAAAGAAAAAAAAAAGCTGGGGTAGCAGTACTTATATCCAACAGTATATAGACTTTAAAACCAAGGCAATAGTAAGAGACAAAGAAGGACACTACGTAATGATAAAGGGAACAATCCAACAAAAGGATATAACCCTAGTAAATATTTATGCACCCAACATAGGAGCACCTAAATATGTAAAGCAATTTTGATGGACATAAAAGGGGAGATGCACAGAAATACAGTCATAGTGGGGGATTTTTAACACCTCATTGACTTCAATGAATAGATCTACCAGGTAGAAAATCAACAAGGAGACAGTGGGCTTAAGTGACACACTAGATCAAATGGATTTAATTGATCTCCTCAGAGCACTTCACCCCAAAGCAGCAGAATATAGATACTTTTGAAGTACACACAGAACATTTTCTAGGCTAGACCACATATTAGGACACAAAACAAGTCTCAATAAATTTAAGAAGATTGAAATCATATCGAGCATCTTCTCTGAACACAACACTATGAAATTAGAAATGGATCACAAGAAGAACACTGAAAAACACATTAAGACATGGAAGCTAAATAACATGTTATTAAACAATAAATAGGTTGACAATGAGATCAAAGAAGAAATCAAAAGATATTTTGAAACAAATGAAAATGATGGCACAACAATCCAAAATCTGTGGGACTCAGGGAAAGCAATCCTAAGAGGAAAATTCATAGCATTACAGGCCTATCTCAAATAAACAAGACAAAGTTCAAATAAACAATCTAACTTCACACTTAAAGAAACTTGAAAAAGAAAAACAAAGCCCAAAGTGAGTAGAAGGAAGAAATAATAAAGATCAGAGCAGAAATAAATGAAATGGAGTCTAAAAAAGGTAGAAAATATCAATGAATCCAAGAGTTGGTTCTTTGAAAAGATGAACAAGATTCACAAACCTTTAACCAGATCATCAAGAAAAAAAAGAGAAAGGACCCAAATAAATAAAACCAGAAATGAAAGAGGAAAAATAACAACTGACACCAAAGAAATACAAAGGACTGTAAGAAAATGTTATGAACAATTATATGCCAACAAACTGGACAACCTGGATGAAATGGATAAATTCCTAGAAACTCTAGTGACCCCAGTGAGATCACTGGGGCAAAAGGCAGTTCCATTTTTAATTGTTTGAGGCATCTCCACACTGCTTTCCACAGCTACACCAATCTGCATTCCCACCAACAGTGCACAAGAGTTGCCCATTCTCCACATCCTTGCCAGCACTTGTTGATTTATTGATGATAGCCATTCTGACAGGTGTGAGATGGTATCTCATTGTGGTTTTTATTTGCATTTCTCTGATGATTAGTGACATTGAGTATCTTTTCATATGTCAGTTGGCCATCTTTATGTCCTCTTTGGAGATTTGCCTATTCATGTCCTTTTCCCATGTTTTTTAATTGTGTTGTTTGGATTTGGGGGTTGAATTTTGTAAGTACTTTATAAATTTTGGATATTAAGTCCTTAACAGATGTATCAGCAAATATGTTCTCCCATCCTGTGAGTTGTCTTTTTATTTTATTGATGTTTGTTTTCCTTTGCTGTGCAAAAACTTTTTAGTTTGATGTCATCCCATTTATTTTTTTCCTTTGTTTTCCCTGCCTAGAGAGATATATCTGATAAAAAATTACTACAAGCAATGTTCCAGATTTTGCTGCCTGTTTTCTTCTAGGATTTGTATGGTTTTGGATCTAACATTTAACTCTTTAATCCATTTTGAATTTACTCTTGCATATAATGTAAGAAGGTGCTCCAGTTTCATTTTTCTGTAGGTATCTGTCCAGTTTTCCCAATACCATTTATTGAATAAACTATCATTAGTCTATTGTTTGTGCTTGCTTCCTCTGTCAAATATGAATTGACTGTAAAAGTGTGGGTTTATTTCTGGGTTCTCTATTCTGTTCCATTGATCTATGTGTCTGTTTTGATGCCAGTACCAGGTTGTTTTGCTTACTATGGCCTTGTAGTATAGTTTCATATTAGGTAGTGTGACTCTTCCAACTTTGTTCTTCGTTCTCTGGGAATATATCTAAAGGAACTCAAGACATTAATTGGAAAGAACATAAATACCCCTATATTCATTGCAGTGTTATTTGCAATTGCCTAGAAATGGAAGCAGCCCAAGTCTCCATCAATAGATGTGTGGATAAAACAACTATGGGACACTTACACAATGGAATTTTACTCAGCTGTAAAAAAAAAATTTTACCCTTTGTAACAGTATGAATGGACCTGGAGAATATTATGCTAAATTAAATCAGCCAGTCTGAGAAAGACATATACAATATGATTTCACAAATATGGAGAGTCTAATGAAAAAACTACACTAACAAGCAAAACAGAGACAGACTCATAGAGGAGAGATGACAGCTAGTGGGGCGGGGGGCGGTTATGGGGTAGAGGGATTTAGCAAAAAGGAAAAAGGACTCATTGACATGGACAACAGTGTGGTGATTGCTGGGGGTATGGGGGAATAAGGAAACTAAATGGTAATGGAAAAAATACAATAAAGATTAAATATTAAAAAAAGAAAGAAAGAAACAGAGGAAGGGTGAATTTGCCTTTTTTGCTTGAGCTGGGACATCTCATATCTACTGTGCTTAGATATGGTCACTCCTGGTTCTTGGGCTTTCATACTTGGACTGGGACTTACGTTATTGGCTCCCCTACCTGGTTCTCAACCCTTGTGTTTCATCGGAACTACCCCAGCAGTTTTCCTGGGCCTCCAGATTGTAGATGGCAGGTCATGAGACATTTCAACCTCCATAATTGCATAAGCCAATCTCTCATAATAAATCTGTCTACATTTGGGTCTATGTATATCATATGGGTTCTTTGTCTCTGTAGAACCTTGGCTAATGTTAATATCAAATTGTACGATAGATGAAGAAGTAAAGCTGCAAAACAATTGAGTAATTTGCTCAAGAGCACAGAGCCGGTAAGTGGAAGAGTTAATATTTGAACCCAGGCACTGTGACTAAAGACTACATATAATGACTCCAGTAGATTTAAGAATTTTTGATTAAATTTTAGTGGCATTGTCAAGATTAGATCTCGTTTGTTATGATATTGAGTACTCCATAAAAATGCTTTGAAATATGACTATTGCTGATAAAAACATAGTTAAGCCTATTAAGGCTCAAAAGAAAAAGAACAAAAGTTTCCTACAACCAAGTAACTAAACACTACTTTAGATAAAAAGAGAATGTTGTTGTAAAGGCCACATTTAGATGAAATTTGAACCAGTGGGTAAGAATGAGCAGCCTATTGTACAGCTCACTAGGGAATATTAATCTAATAAAATTGAATGAATTCCTTCCATTATTTTTCTTGGCCCACAGGAAAGTCAATGAAAGCTAAAGTATGATAGTCACATATGGTCACTTTCAACTAAGAGTAGGGGTCTTGAGGAAACTGAATTTTCACAAATGTCTTTTTGATTTCTCTGGGCTGGCCAGAGTTACGTTTATATGGAACTTACTATATACAAATTACAGCTTAAAGCATTTGCTTCCTGAAGCCACTAGCTTTCTGAAGCACTTGAACATGACACAGGACAGTGAGAAACTGCCATCTGACACTGCAGTGTAGCCCCGTGATTCCAGAGCATGGGTGGTGCAGCTGGACCAAGGGAGGAGCTTATAATGCACCTCTTCCACTTCCTTGCTACATGACGCTGGACGAGTTACTCAATGGCTCAGCACTTAATTTTCTTTGTGTCCAAAAGGAAGATAATAACACAACCCACTTCACAAAGTTATTGTGAGGATTAAATGAGATAACATGAGTAAATCTTGATGGATGACTAATGATGGGAAGGCTAGCACTTGTTAGTGTTTTTGCTGCATGGCATTACCCAGTAGCCACGTATGCACACTGATAACCAGGGCCCCTTCGACTGCCAGTGCACCTGCACTTGGCCTCGGCCTGTGCTGCTTGGCCTGGCTCCCATCCCTATGGCTGCAATCAGCCCCTGTCACCACCAGCATCTGCAGCTGTCCCCAAAAGCTCAGTATGTGCAGACCACCGGCTCTGATCACCCTAACTGCTGGTCCTGGTCCCCAATCACTGGACTTGGAGGCACCACCGAGAAACCCAAGAATCCTTGAAGCCTCCATGGACTTCCCTGAGTCTTTGTCAAAGACCAAACAGTTGCCAGTGCTGTAGACTCCAGTGGCCTGAGCTGACAAATCACTACACCCCACCCATTCTCCGGCCACCAGACAAAGAGCTGCCACACTCCCCTGTACTTGGCACTCTGTTCTGCTAGACCCAGGGTCATAGCATGCTCCAGGGTGGCCCAGAAAATAATCTTTTCTATCATTCTCCATATGTCCCCACACCCTGAAGGTGACTCCCTTATCAGTGGCTTTTTGAGATCTATAAAAGTGTTTCCTTTATGATTATCACTGTTGGTTCTTTCAACGTGAGAACAATTCAGCCTTGCCATCACACTTGTTTCCATATTGGGAGAATTCTGACTATTTCTACTGAATTGTTAATGTTCCTCTTGGTTCATGATATGAAAATCACCTATTGGAAAAAAGGCTTAGCTGTCAGTTGCTTGTCAATATCACCTCCCATTTTCTGCATCCAAGTATGAGAACAAACACCGTATTCTCTGCTGAAACATAAACTGCTCCTGCTTTGCTGGCATTCATAATTATCCACAGCATTCCACTGTCAGACAATCTGAATCAGCCTAAATTTATTAAGAGACTAGGCAGGATTCTGAATTTTGCTTCCAAGGAGAAAGCTATGGCCAAAGACTCAAGAGAAGAAAAATAAGATAATTTGTCACAGAACTGAATTTGCCTTGGGAGGAAAAATTAATTTCCTTTAAAAAGTTGAGAGCTCTTCAATAAACACTAGGGCCACTGCTCAGAAATTGGCTTTCCAATATTGCTTTCTTTATGAAAACACTTTCTAAGTGATGCACCCCTTCTTAATAACCATGATGGCCTTGACAAATAAAAAATAATTATATTTTCTAATTCTCTTTTGTTAACCAACAAAGGATGAGAGAAGAATGTTGGAATCCAATTTTATTTCCAAAGGCTGTAAGTCTTTATTTTTACATCCTCATGTTTTCTTGCCTGAAGCAATAGTATTTTATGATGATTTAATTTCCAAAGTGTAAGAGACAGAGCCCACAGACATCCTTACCACTATCAGTAGACAGTATCCACTTTCCTGTTGTCCTAATATCCACTTAGTACTTACTTACAACTTCCCTTCTAATAATCTTACATTCTCATATAAATCAACCTGGTGCCAAGTCAAGCTTAAATAAAATTTTTTATAGGTGAAATATTAAAGGAAATATTATAAAAATAACCAGTTATAGAGAAAAAATTGAACTAAGAGAACAAAATAATTGTACCACTTTTGTATCTCTGCTGTTGCTGCTGAAGAAAGACAATTTTGGCTTAATCATTGACATGCTTAGAATCCAGTCTGCAGTGAAGTCAACTGCATTGTGATTAAAAGAGCTGAGTCAATTTGTACTTACCACTAACAAAACAAACAACAAATAAAACCAACAAATAACCAGCTTACTGTCAGGCTGGATTGGTTCTCTATTGCTGCTATAAGAAATTACCACAAACGTAGCTGCTTAAAACAACACGCATTATCTCTCAGCTCTGGAAGTCAGAAGTCCAGGTAGGTCTGACTGGTTCTTGTGTTTTGGGTCACACAAGATGTTTGTTGGCCAGCTTGGGCCCTTACCTGGAGGCTCTGGGGGAGGGCTCATTTCTAGGTTCATTCAGGTTGGAGGCAGAATTCAGTTTTGAGGTTGCAGGGCTAAGGTCCCCGATTCTTCGCTGGTTATCAACCGGAGCCTCCTCGAGGCTGCCTGCACTCTTCATATCTCCCCTTCCCTCAAAGGCTTTCAGTCTCTCTGATTCCCGCCCACCTCATCTCCTCACCTTCCACCAGCTGGAAAGAGTGTTCTGTGTTTAGGGGCTCATGTGATTAGATTGGGTCCACCTGGATAATTCAGAATACTCTTTCTCTCATTAGGTTCATAACTTAATTACATCTGCAAACTCCCTTTCACCATATTCACGGATTTCAGATACTAGGATGTAGACATCTTTGCAGGACCATTTGGCACATCACACTGGCTTATGAAGCTCCACCTGATGGATGGTCTACCCCTCTCTGTTGTTTCAGTATGTTGCATTCACACTAGCCTTTCTGTTTCTTCAATGTGCCATACCTGTTCTTTCCTTGGGATCTCTGCCCTTTCTGTGCCTTTACCTGGGGGCGCTGTGCCTGCAGATCTTCATTAAGCAGATACTTTCTCCTCATTCGGCCCAAGTGTAAATGGCACCCCTCCTCTGAAAGGCAATCCCTGGTCCTCCTTGTGAAGCTGCCTCCCAGTCCTTCAGCCACTATACCCCATTACATTATTTCATTTTCTTTATCAATTGTCTTTATTATTTGCTTGCCTACCTATTTATTGTTGTGCTTCCACCCAGAATGATTCAGTTTCCTGAGTCCAGGGGCTGGACCTGCCTTGCTTACTACTGCATCACCTGAGTCGCGGTGTCCATGCCTAAAATGTGGTGGGGAGTAGATATTTGTTGCCTAACCTATTTTAGTTTTTCCTCTGAATGAGTGAAATTAACCATTTTGTACACCTTTATCTTTTAGTTTTGCCAAAATGTTATTTTAATGAAAGATGTTATAATAAATACATTTCATCTGCCATGAAATTAAGTACAGGTTTAAGTCTGAAACAAAGCCAGATGGTAAGGAAATTGGGCAATCAACTAGTGCTGCGCGGTGTGGAGTGGGGCTTCTCTGTCCTGGCCACACATTAGAATCACCTGGGAAACACGAACAGGAAAGGGATTTTCAGGGCCCATGCCAGACTGGTTAAGGCAGAGTCTTTGGAAATGGGTGTCTGGCATAGGGGTGTCCAACCTTTTGGTGCCTCTGCACCACACTGGAAGAAAATGAGTTGTCTTAGGCCACACAAACACTAATGAAAACTGGTGATCAGGAAAAAAAGGTTTTAAATAAACTTACGATTTTGTGTTGGGCCACATTCATAGCCATCCTGGGCCACATGCAACCTGTGGGCCACAGATTGGACACCCCTGGAAATCTTCCCAGTGTCCTCCCGTGATGACCAGTAGCTGTTTCAAGAGCTCTAGAGCTTGAAGATGGAGCTGAGGCTGGAAAAATGCAGGGTGCAGAGCACAACCGAACACCCCAGGGGAAAGGGCTGCAAGTAGAGGCAAGAAACTCACGCACTGGTGCCATGCCTATCGTTCTGCAGCAACATGTTCAAGTTTGCTAGGGCTGCCATCATAAAATACCAAAAGCTGGGGGACATAAGCCACAGAAATTATGGTCCCATCATCTGGAGGCTGGACATCCAAGATGCAGGTGCTATCAGTGTCGGTTCCTTCGGAGGTCTGTGGGAGAAGGGTCCGTCGGCCCCTGCCCTGCTTCTGGTAGTTCACTGCAACCTTGGGTGTTCCTTGGCTTGTGGAGCTCTGCCCTCATCTTCACATGGTGTTCTCCACATGGTGTGGATGTATGTCTCCAAATTTCTCTTTTTTATGAGAATACCAGTCGAATTGAACAAGGGGACCACCCTACTTCAGTGTGACAGCATCTTAATTACATCTGTAACAACCCTATTTACAAATAAGGTCACATTCTGAGGTGCTGGAGGTTAGGACTGCAACATACGATTTTTTTGGTGGGGGTGGGGGACAAAATTCAACCCATAAAACACAAACATAAAACTAGACAAAATACATTCCGTGACTGTTTTCGGTCCTAGCCCAGGAATGAGGTCCTGTTAGAGTGGAAGCACACGAGGTGAGGCCTGGCTCAGCCCAAGCAGAGCCCTGTGGTCTCCCTGCACTAAGGAGTCAGAAATGGGCTGCTGGAATTGGCCAAGCAGAGTCCAGGAGAGGGACACTGGCAGTTTCTTACATCACCATTTCCATTCCTAGGAATTTACTTAAGAGAAATGGGAATTAAAATTTCATCAATAGGAAAATGGATAAATAAATCATGG
Organism: Desmodus rotundus; assembly: GCF_022682495.2. Classification (NCBI taxonomy): domain Eukaryota; kingdom Metazoa; phylum Chordata; class Mammalia; order Chiroptera; family Phyllostomidae; genus Desmodus; species Desmodus rotundus. The sequence continues at coordinate 143,154,664 of NC_071389.1, forward strand.
GATATTTATACAATGGCATAACAGGAAATTAAAAAGAGTGAGCTGAGGGATTTCTGGTCAACATTGAGGCACAAGTAGATACACTTTACCTCCTCACACAACCACAAGAGGACAACAACAAATTTAAAGAACAAAAAATAACCAGGACCTCCAGAAAATCGAACTGTATGGAAGTCCAACAACCAAGGAGTTCAAGAAGAAACTTTCAACAAGACCAGTAGGAGGGGCGGAGCTGGGCAGCCAGGGTGGAGAGGACTCGAGGCAAGGCAGTGGCTGATGGAGTGGTGGTCCCACATTTGCAAGTAGATAAACCAGGAGGAACAACTAGGGTGCAAGACAGACCATGCAACCCAGGGTTCCAGTGCATGAAAATAAAGCCTCAAAACCTCTGACTGAAAAACCTGTGGGGGTTGAGATGGTGGGAGAAACTTCCAGCCTCACGAGAGAGTTTGTTGGAGAGACCCACAGGGTCCTAGAATATATACAAAGCCACTCACCTGGGAATCAGCAGCAGAAGGGCCGAATTTGATTGTTGGTAGTGGGGGAAGTGACTGAAAGAAGGTGGGAGCTGAGCAAGCGCCACTCTTACCTCTCCAACCACTCTCCCACATACAGCATCACAGCACAGGGAGGTGGGTTGCCCCGCCCTGGAGGATACTTAAGGCTCCTCCCCTTACTATGTAATAGCCATGCCGAGACAAAAAATTATGGCCCAAATGGAAGAACAGAAAAAATACAACCAACTAACAAAGAGATAGCCAGCCTATCAGATGCAGAGTTCAAAACACTGAAATGTTTGAGTATAGTCGCAAAATAGAGGGAAATGTGAAGGCTATGCAAAGTGAAATAAAGGAAAATGAACAGGGAACTAACAGTGAAGGGAAGTAAACTGGGACTCATCAATAGTTTGGAGCAGAAGGAAGAAATAAACATTCAAACCAGAATAGAATGAAGAAACAATAATTCAAAAATATGAAGAAAGGCTTAGGAACTTCTGGGACAACTTTAAACGTTCCAACATCCAAATCACACAGGTGTGAGGAGAAGAGGAACAGCAAGAAATCAAAAGCTTATTTGAAAACATAATGAAGGAAAACTTCCCAAATCTGGAGAAAAAAATAGACTTCTAGAAAATCCAGGAAGCTCAGAGAGTCCCAAAGAAGTTGGACCCAAGGAAACATACACCAAGGCACATCATAAATAAATTACCCAAGATGAAAGATAAGGAATCTTAAAAGCAGCGAGAGAAAAGGAGACAGTTACCTACAAAGGAGTCCCCATAAGACTATCAGCTGATTTTTCAAAAGAAATCTTGCAGACAAGAAGGGGCTGGAAAGATTCAAAGTCAGGAAAGGCAAGGACCTACCTCCAAGATGACTCTTTCCAGCAAAGCTATCATTTAGAATGGAAGGGCAGATAAAGTGCTTCCCAGATAAGGTCAAGTTAAAGGAGTTCATCATCACCAAGCCCTTATTATATGAATGAGTTGTTAAAGGGACTTATCTAAGGAAAAGAAGATGATCAAAACTATGAACAGTAAAATGACAACAAACTCAGAACTATCAACAACTGAACCTAAAAAGACAAAAACAAAAACAAAAATGAACTAAGCAAACAAGTAGAACAGGAACAGATTCACAGAAATAGAGATCACATGGAGGGTTATCAGTGGGGAGGGGAGTGGGGGAGAATGGGGGAAGAGGTACAGGGAATAAGAAGTATAAATGGCAGGTACAAAATAGACAGGGGGAGGTTAAAAATAGTATGGGAAATGGAGAAGCCAAAGAACTTATATGTACAACCCATGGACATGAACTAAGGTGGGAAAATGATGGTTGGTGAGGGGGTACAGGGTGGAGGGGAATATTAATGTGAGAAAAAATGGGACAACTGTAAATAGCATAATCAATAAAATATATTAAAAAATAAAATAAAAAGAGCAAGTTTTCCACTCACCAAAATGGATAAAATTCAAAAACATTGTATTGAGTGAAAGAAGTCAGACTGGAAAGATTACCTCCTGAATGACACCATTTATAGGAAGTCCAAGAACAGTCTCCTAATATATGGTGATGAAATCAGAATGCTGATTGCCTCTGGGGTGGGGGGTTGAGGTACAAGGGAAATTTCTAGAGTGATGAACATATTCTAATCTAGATTGGCATGTTGGTTTCACAAATCTAACCTGTCAAAAGTCATCAAATTGTACACTTAAAGTATGTAAAATGTATACTACACATAATGACTTTAAAAAGTTTCATAATTGAAAAAGTTAAAAAAATAAAGAGAAAAGAAAGGCCATCGTGACCGAAAGCACGTCTTAAAAGAAATCGTACCCATCCTCCACTTTGCCCAGCTCTACTGGTAGACTGGTTTGCCCAATGTAAGCCAGGTTCCAGGTGGAACGCTGCAGCTTCTCAGCGGTTTGTTGTCAGTGTGGGAGCTATGACTACCCAGTGGAACTCTGTGGCGGACTTCAGTTCCATAGCGGGGGTTGTGAGCCATTATGGAGTCTGGCTTTTTGCTGATCCTGGGGAAGTCACAGGAAGTGGTAGCAGAGCTGCTGCCAGATGATAGGAAACCAGGTTTTGTCTATAATAGCCTTCAGTGGGAGTCAGTGGTATGTGTATCTGTCATTGGCTTTTTGGTGAGTCTCTTATATTTGTTCAGACTTCGACATTAGATTAGAAGCTGATTTACCTGAAAAGAAAATTGGAGTTGCAGAAACACTGGCTGAAATTCATCAATTTTTTTTTTGACGTGTTTACATCTGTTCAAAAGGACTATTTAGATGTTGAGACACCCTTAGGAGATACCAGCCTAGAAAGAATCATCGAAAATACAGACCTCGGTGGACCCATATGGACAGTTGAAGAGGACCAATGTGATCTTGGAGGAAATTACTTACTTAGTAAAAAGAAGTAAATAAAGAGAGAGCCAAGTCCTCGCGACAAAAAAAAGATGATAGCTGAAATTATAAGAACGATCCAGTCACCAGAAAATGACTTAGGAGTCCTCATCTCACAGGATTTCCCAAACACTGCAGTAACTGGGAGCCTGTGTCCTTCACTAAGGGTCTGAAAGCAGAGCTTTCCATTTTCCTCAACTCAGACCCCTGGTGCCACCAGCTTCTGTCCTCTACTTCCCCCTGGTTGTCTGTGCTTCTGGGAAGCACTCTGCGCACTGGAGTGGGATTTTCTGTTGTTGTTGCCAACTTCACACTGTGAAAACAGATGTGAATTCCTTTAAGGTTAATTCAACTTCAAGTGAACGATTGTTGGAACTACAGAAATACACCAAGGAACTTAGGACTCTTTAAATGGTCTCTCTTCAAAAGAAATTTTAATTTCATTCATTATTTTAAGAGCTGATGATATGAGACCAAAGTTGAGTTCAAAATAAAACATGATGAAACTTTGTTCTCAGAACAGTGTTTTGTAAATATTATTTTCATATGAATTTTGTAAGTGAATTATTTCTATTCTATTTTTATCTCTATATCATGTACATATTGTATTTTATTTAAATTGTACCATTTAGGAAAAGGAGATATTTAAAATACAAAGGCAATTTTCATTTGCCCAGAATTGTTTTTATTACACTTATAAGTCAAATGAAAAGTAAACATTTTTCTCCTTAATAAATAGTGCCTAGTTAAAGGGAAACTTTGTTTGCTTGTTTTTAATGAACATACCAATATAGTTTTTACGGGGTTGTAGCAAAAGTGATACAGAGGGAAACTGATAGGATTTAATATTTCTATTCAATAAATATTTAAAAATGCGTAATTACAATAAAGGCTAAAAAGGAAAAATGGGGAAAAGAAGCAGTCTATAGTTCTTTACAGAAGTTTTTAGCAATTCTAATTCCTAGGCCAGTCCACAGACCATTTAAGTCTGAACCCCAAGGGGTGGGCCCAGACGTCAGGATTTTGTGAAGCTCTCCAAGTGATCCTCATAGGTGGCAAAAGTTAAGGACCTCTGCTTTTTATGGTATGCATAACGTTACATATAATTTCATTATAAAACCTTCAGCTACTGTCTCAATTATGTAACAGAATGTTCCAATGACAGAAAGAATAGAATTCAAAAAAATTGTCAACAGAAGACTCACTCCCATAGAAATTGATAATGAGATGGTTCAATGCAGTAGAGAAAAGATTATGTTTTTAAATAGGAGATCTACTTATGAATGTAATGTTATGAATAAATTAGTCAACGTTAAAAATATTTTCTCATTTTGTATGATGTTGATTTGGTTCTTAACTGTCTTCACTTTTCTTGTTTCTCAAATAAATGACTAAACTAAATTAATTTTCAAGGTCTTTTATAGCTCTAAAATAACTTGGTTATAGAATAAGTAGAAAATTTTGGAGATAAAGGGATTAAAATTGAACTTTTACCTGTTAAGGACTTTATAATTAACCTTAAATGCAGGGAATGATGATTCTTCTCCTACAGACACAGCTTTATATATTTCCCATCTCACTTTCTAATTTTCCATGACTATTTTTTCTAATGCTGGATTTTCCTTTCTTCCTGATATTACACTCATAGACCTGGAATTTTGTTCTGAATAAATTTCCTGCAATCTGAGTATAAACAATCACCTTTTTAACAATTTGTTGGTTATCAGTATGGTATCCACCAAAGTAAAAATTTTACAACTTTACTTCTGCAAATTATGAACATGAATGAATGATTTTCTTATTTATCAATTAAATGAAGTAAAATGTATATGGATACATACACAGTAACTGGTACTATAACATATAACATATAATAACAAATATAACAGTAAGCTATTGCTACAATGATGCTGTTAAACTATTCCACAACTCAGAGGCAAATCCAACAGAATCATTTCTTGCTCTCGCATATGTGGCAGGTGAGGGTTTACTGGGAATTCAGATGATTGAAGCTGGGATTAGCTTGGCTTTAAGTCTGCTCCAGGTGTCTCTCATCCTCTATGGTCCAACAGCTATCTAAGACAAAAAGCAGAAACACACAATGCCTCTTAAGCAATTAGCTCAGAATTTACGCCCTCTAACCTCTACCTGCATTCTACTGGCAAAAGTTCATGGTGAGCCCCGTATCAATGGGCCTGGGAGTATACTCTACCACAGTGGAAGGGAAGTAATACTTATTACGCAACAGTTCACACTATCATATCTTTCTGCCTATCTATACGTAAAATGAAGTAGCTTCTCTACTAGCTCTCTCTGCAATTTTTATTTTCTTAAGACGGCTTACTTGGATAAAATATTCATAGATCTGCTTCAGTAAATGTTTACATTCTATTAGCTTTAAGAGGGGCAAAGCTTTAGCAATTTGATTAGCCAGAAGGTAAGGGCAAAGCAAACAAAAGTATTCCAGTTAAAAACTTTAGACCAAAGTTTTTAAAACTATGATTTTTGTTTCTAAAAATCTTAGTCCTGGTGGAAAGAGTTGGTAATTTTTATCAAAAAACTTAACCTCAAAACAAATATGGCAATTGAAAAAATAATTTAGGATTTCTTTCAGATGGCTTCTGAATCAGAACTTCACCCCAGAAGACAAGTAAAGTTTCTCTCATTAGAATGATATTTATTTCCAAGAGATGCAAGGAGGAGACAGTATATGGCAATTGGGTAGTTAAAGAACATTTCTGGATACTGGATACAAAGCTAAGTAAAAGAATTCAAATATAGGTTCTCCTACATCCAAAGAATGTGCTGCCCCCCTTGAATCGTAGAAATGTACATTGGGTAACTTTAAAACTCATTTAATGAATCATTTGACTGTAACAAGAACAGATCAATTGTCACTCCAAGGGTGTTTAGTAAATTGAGTTTTCTTTGTAATTGAAAAGTTGACATTGTCTATAGTTCATGACATTACATGTCCTAGAAGAGAGTCTTATCAGTCATTTGGCTAAATTGGAAGAAAACAGATTAAATCTTTTATCTAAGAAACAATTACAAAGGCCCTGCTATGAATTCCCCTAAGCCATTCTCATATAACAAACACAATTACCCGCCTCTGGACTACCAGATATTTACAATTATAAAAACTACAATGAAATTTAGGCCCTGATTTATTGTTACTATAGGCCAAGAAAACACATTTTCAGGCTTTATAGCGAGACTGTATTAATAAAAACCACTATATCTAGTCTAACTTCTCAGGGGAACACAGTAACTCCTGAAATGCCAAATAAAAAGTGCAGACACAGGAGAGACAAAGTGAATTGCATGCCAGGAGCAAAGATGTTTGCAGTTCCCACTGCGTTGTGTCCATTACCAAGTGTCTCTAGATCAACTGCAATTTTCTTTACGTTGTTGAAGACAAACCACAAAACATGGGAATGCACGTGGAACAAATGATGAGAAAACAGTAGTGCATAATTGTTGCACGTTCAGACTTGGTGTTTGAAGACCTGACCCCAGCGAAGGTGACACCTTGTTCAGGTTCCCATGAGTGCTGACTAAAAGAGTTGAGAGAAGGGACAGGTATTTGATATGCAGTTTTGGGGACAGCAAATGTCAGAACCCCAATTGTCTGATCTAGGGGATATTAGCTGAAGTTCAGTGAGGAACATAGAGGCAAAAGCAGTGTGTGAATAAGAATTTTTTTAATATTCCAGGGATAAGGAATTTGAGAAGGTCATTTGTTACTGGTTAATGCGTGACATTAGGAAAGAAGCCAGCAAGTCAATTGTTAACATATCCTTTCCCACGAGATACTACGGGTAACTTGATCCTGATTAGTCTCATCGGTTATCACGAAATAAAATTAAATAAAGCAGGGCTCCCTTCCCTGCTGTGCGTCCTATATTGGGATCAAGGACAGATTCTCAGTGCTCCCCCTTCTTAGCTCTGGCTGCTTATATACAATCCTATGACATCACTTCTTCGGAACTAGAGTTTCCTGAATTGGCACCCTTCAGAACTAGAACGGCAAAGTCTGTTTGGTTGCACTGTTGTACCATTCATAAACCCCGTACTCTGGGTGCAGAGTATTTAACTCCATCAGAACTACTAGATAGCAGAGAAAACTGGAGTTTAAATGCCGGAATAAGCAGACATTCTTTGCAAGGGGTTATACAGCCAGGCGAGTTGGGATGATTCTAACCAGGGCTTGCTTTATTTATTTATTTATTTATTTATTTATTTATTTATTTGCAAGAACTAGTTTATTTCTGGTTTTACTTTAACTTTTACTCTCGCCAGTTTATTCTTACCTTAAAGTGTCACTCTCTGGGATGCCACCTCTAAGTGCCAAGGCTCCGTGGGCCTGCTTGCTGGACTCGGGTCTGTAATTCCTTAGCCCTCCAGCCCCATGAAAATGTGAAGGAATTCTCCTGAGCATCTCAATGACCTCTGTAACCATCAGCAGATGTTTTTAGGATTAGAAATGCCTGTGTGTATAGCTATTGCAGCATTATTTACATGTTCCCTGTGCGGTACTTTCCATCCCTGTGACTATTCTGTAACTGCCAATTTGTACTTTATATAAATGTCTGACCATGGGGTTGTACACCGGAAACTGATACATTGCATGTCAACTGTGATTTCCAAATAAAAAATTAAAATAAATAAATAAAGTAATCTAAAAAAAAAAAAGAAGTACCTCTGTATGTTGGATAAACCTCTCAGGACTTCCTTCTTTTCCTGAGTCTTTACTTGTCTGTTAGCTCTCTGATGCCTTCCAGCAGATTGTTGGAAAATGTAAATTGTACCAATTCTCTAGTTGTTCTCAGCCAGAGTTAGTCCAAATGACCCAATGCAGCAGTATTAGGGTGAAAATGCCCTGATTTTTTGTTTGTTTGCTTGTTTTACATGTTAAATCTTCCATTTTTCTGATGTTTTAGTAAGAAATTTTTCAAAGTTAAGAAAACTCAAAGAATTTTATATTGACTGTCCATATACCCATCGTGTAGATACTATACTTGTTAACCTTTTCGTGTATTTGCTTTATTAAAAACACATCTAGCCCTGGGCAGTGAGGCTCGGCTGGTTGGGCATCATCCCACAAAGCGAAGGTTCTCAGGTTCGATTCCCAGGGCACATGCCTAGGTTGCGAGTTCAGTCCCCAGTCAGTAGGAGAGGCAACTGATCTTTCACATTGTTTCTCTTTCACATTGATGTTTTTTACCCTCTCTTTCTCCCTCCCTTTCCCTCTCCCTAAACATAAATAAATAAATAAAATATTTAAAAAACATATACGTTCATCTTCACTTTTATGCTTTTTAAAGTAAGTTGTAGACAGCAGTATACTTGACCCATAAACAGTTCGGCATTTAATATTTTGCTCATAGATTTTAAAGTAAAATTTACATAGAGCAAAATGCACAAACCTTTATCATTCTATGATTTTTGACATAGGCATACACCAGTATAACTCATCCAGGAAGAAGATACAAAACGTTTCTGTCATCGCAGAATGTTCTCTCATGTTTCTCCCCAGTCAAATCCCCATTGCCAGCCCGAAGGCAACCCCAGTTCTAACTTTTCATCAGTTTAGTTTAGCCTGCTCTGGAGCGTCACATAAGAGGCATAAAAGGGAAGTAGTGGTGTTTTTGTTGTTGTGTTGTTTGATTTTTGTTTTTGTTGAGGCTTCTTTTATTCAGCATAATTTTATGAAAATTCACCCATGTTATTGTATATAGCGGTGCATTTATTTTTATTGCTGAGTTGCACATTATTGTGTAAATATACTACATTTTGTTAATTCATTCTCATATTAATGAACACCAGGAATGTTCTTAGTTTTAAACTACTATGAACATTTCTTATACACCTGAGAACAAAAGTTCCTAAGAGGAAGCGACTTCACCGGATCTGTGAAGGCACTAGGTATGTATGAAAATTAGGCCATGTGTGCACACGAGATTTTTCTAGGAAGTGTGTCCACAACTATTAATAAATTCCCAAAGGGGTTCATGACACAAAAAGCCTAAGGGCTACTAATTCAGAACATTGTTTATAGCAGAAATGGCTTTTCAGATCCAGAAAAACAACTTCCAAACAAACTTTTGGAAACCAGCCTGTTGGAAAGTTGAGGGCTACAAATACATCTTGTAATGATGAGTAACCCTAAAATGTACTTTTATGAAAATTTTCAGTAAGTGCTTGCTTTGATTTTGCTCTCAGTCTAAACTGATCTTAAAAGGGGTTCTTACACTTCTTTTCCACTCTCCCCTTCCCTAAATTCTCCAAGGTACCTGGGGCTCCAGTATCAGATATTATCATGAAATGATTTCTCTAAGCTTTTTTATGTCCTCTTTTGCATCTAAAATATATCTATGTTCTTAAAGGCTTTTTGCTCTGGGGAATCAATGAGTCAAAGGAGAGAGCAGGAGGCTGTGTCTGAATGTAAAAAATAGACGTTTGGGGCTAAAGACACCCTGCTGGAGAGCGACACTCCTGATCTTTAGGGACTTGTAAATAATCCTGAATAAATTCAGCCCTGACCCAAGCCTTTAAAGGTTCAAAAACTGAGGGCTAATTTTGTGTGTATTTGCTGAATTTTCACATGGTCCACAGTGCTTGCGTCCAGCTGGAACTGGGCATGGAAAGACTTATACTGAAATAACATTGGTTAGGGGCCCCTGTGAGGTTTCTGATCAGGCAGGAACCAAGAAAAACTAAAATTCCCAGGAGACTTGACTCATTTATTATTTTCAACTTTTCTTCTACCTCATCCTAGGAAAGTCTCTGAGCTGACAAGGATCTGTATATAAAGGGCATTTTGTGAGACATATCAGTCTTAGATCTCTTCAGAAATCCCAGCTTTGAAGAAGTGTACAATAAAGTGGGTTTATCTGCCTCTGAATTGCTCAAGAAGTCATCATTCCCCACAATGTTGATATTATTGGGGCTGCCATATTTTTTAGTTACCTTTATTTTTCTCAGTTTCTGATAAAGGAATTAAGTGAACTTTTTTAGAAAGAGAATCTTCCTAGTTCTAGTAAGACTATGTTTCGAGTTTCTCTGAAAAAGCAATTTGTGTATCTATTTTTGCATAGAGTCTGCTAATGTTACTGAGAAGCAAGACACATATAAATTGAAACTTAAATATTGATTTTACTTGATCCAGAGTAGACTTCTATATTCTACTTATCCATATATTGAGCACTATGGCCAATATTGTCTTCAAAGAATATCTGTGTTGGCAAGATGGGTGACTATCTGCCTAAGTAAGAGCAACAAGCTTTAACAGGGGCAACGTGAGCAAAGAAACCAGGTCTGGGTATTGGACCACTGAGCTTTTTGCTTCTGCGTTCACCTGGCAGGGGTGGTGGGTCCCTTCAGCGACTTCTCCACAGACCTAGGTCGCAGGGGAAATGATGAGTGCTTCTTTCCCAGCCCTGAGGCTTACTTAATGTGAGTTGGAGTCTGTTTTGTTTTCAGCCAAAGGGGATAGGGCAGGTTTATATTGTTCATTTTGCTTTTTGTCATGTTGTGCTGTTTATGGAACAGGAAACCAATTGATCACATTTTCACATTTTGTAGCAAAATTGTACTTTGATAATGTAACACTTCTAAGGGGAGAAATAGGAAGAGAAGGATGTTCCCAGGATTCCTCAAAAAAGGAGAACTCCTGAATCTTAGCTAGGTTGGGAGATGCTTGTTTATACCTTCATTTTCCTGACAGATACGCAATTAAACAAAAATTTTTTCAGAGTGATCTCAGGTAAACAAACAGAATATGCTTTCTTGAATGTTCCAAAGTGGAACTACTATATCATGTTATGAATTCTTCACGGACAAACACTCTATCTTATTCATCTTTGTCACTGCATTTTTTTTTTGTCTTTAATTTCTCGGAACTTGGTATGGTGACTGGCACATAGGAGGGACTCTATAAACAGTTATTTCATTTGCTCAGTTGGTTAGCTGCAGTACAGAATTCTAGGGTTCAGGCTCAAATGTCAAGCATGAGCATCTTTGAGTGAAATTGTTAAATGGGAAAAAGGTGCCTCCAGAATCAATCTACTTTCCCTTTCACTGTGTTCAGCGCAGGCACCTGTGTGATTTCGCGGTTCTGTCGTTGAGATTATGGGCTCCCACTGAGACATTGTCATCGGGACTATTTCTCTTGATCAAACTGTTTCCTGATCAAATAAGAGCAGGTCACAGTGATTCAGTATGACAGATCTCCACGTAACTTACCTGCTTTGAGCCTCTGGGGATGATACTCATGGTAACAGGAGAGAAATTTTAGGGCGTGCTGTCCTCATACAATCTCTTGGATGACAAGTCCTATTGAGCAGGAAACAGCCCTAGTTCAGTCTTACTTTTAAGGACTAGAGAGAAAGCAACACAGTATCCCTGGAGACAACTTGGTCTTTTCCCTCATTTTGCAGATGCGGAAATTGAAAAAAATAGAACATAAATGACTGTTCAACTTGACATTATGAGTTAGGGTCAGAGTAGGAAATAAAAACAAGGGACTGTATTAGATTTCTATCTTGTTAAGCCGTTATTTACCCAAAGATGTATAAATTAACCTGATCTACAGCTCTGACTCTTTTATTGGAAAGTGGTAATTATATTTCCTCAAACTGTCATTAATATATGCAATAAATATAAATCTTCCCCACAGGACCCTGGAATATCCAGCTTTCTAGGTCAGTATGTATTGTGCTAATAAAGTTCAATAAGCCTTTCAAAGGCTATTTTGAAATAATTCAGATATCGTTTTTTAAAAGAAGTCCTAACTGCTGTGTACTAAATTTAGACGAAGTGTTTTTTCCTCTCATGCCTATCATTTCAGCTTGGTGCTAAAGACTGAGTAATAAAATTATTATTTGACTGTTGCACTAATATAATATTTATATACAAAGTCTTCTTGATTTTTAAAAGCTATTTCAAGAGTATGTTTTTGCAACAAACTGCAATTTTTGTTAAATTTGTTTAGCATAAGTTTAAGGTTTTAGCTCTTGCCTCAAAAGCACAGAGTAGAAAAAATAGTAAAAAGAACTGTTTAAGTTAGTATTTTATGTATTGATTGTTTTTAGAGAGAGGGGAAGGAAGAGAGAGAGAAAAACATTGATATGTTGTTCCACTTATTTATGCATTTATTGGTTGATTCTTGCATGTGCCCTGACTGGGAATCGAACCCACTACCTTGGTGTATCAGGTCTATGCAACTTAGCTGCCCAGCCAGGGGTATTTAAGTTATTTTTAAAACTTCAACTTTGGAAGGCGCACTGGCTTCTTCATAAAGAAATTACTTTATTAATTGGGTTTTATCAGATTATTTAAGAAAATTTCTTTAATAATAAAGGTACAACAATGTTCTGATCATATTTGAGTATGTGAAGTAAGTCACAGAATAGAATTCCTTTAGGCCATCCCACATGGCTATAGCAACTGTTTAGACTCGAGCTATGTTGAATATTTTGGGCAGGAAGAATATGGTTTTGAGGTCTGTGTTAATAAGAGAAGTGTCTGGGTCATCTTTAACACCTTCATTTATGACTCTGTCTGCACGCTCTGGTCATACACAGTAAGTCAGTAGTTTGGGGAATAAAGACAGAAAATGTAGCTTTCTCCAGATGTTTTGTCAGCTGGCAATTCCAAGTCCCTGATAGTTTCCTTAACACATGATAACCTGCTAATTATGGCACGTTTTAGAATAGACCACTTCTCAGACCAATTCCCAAGTCCTTAGAGGTAAGTCCATACCTGAAAGACTGAGTCATCACTGAGCCTGAGCCAGCTGTTTACACCCCAATGTGCTGGGTTGCACTCTGGGTGTGCATAGACCCTCTGGGAAGTTAGAACATTCATCACTCTTGAGCCTTAGCCTTTAGTTAGAAAACCTTAGAAAATCACTTATATTCTGTGCCCCACTAGCTTCTGTATTAATGAACCTCATATGTGCTAGAATGTATATGATTTCAAAACAGGCAGACAAAGAGCAACTACTGCCGGTGAGTGTGTTCTTAGTTAACTGAACATGTAATGATTTTTACATGTCATATTATAGGACTGTTTCTGATTGACTTAATGCCAGTTTGTGATTCTCAAGAATTGCTATAAGTGCTTTACAGGTGTTCCTTTATTTAATTCTCACAACAATATGAAGGTGGTAGTATTATTAGCACCCCCATTTTACAGATGAGGAACAGAGAGGCAAAGTAAATTGCCCAAGGGGACACAGCTAATACGTGGCAGAGACAGGGTCAACCCCTGGCAGGCTGGCTCTACAGATGCGCACAGTGCCACCACAGAACACTGCCCACCCTCAAGACGGGCCTGCTGTATCAGTCAGGGTTAGCTGAGACTGCAGAAGGCTGCAACCAATATGCTGACTAGCATGATTTATGATGTACTCAAAATACAATGTATACTCCTGTTCTATTTCACTGTTCCTTTTCCTTTATTTAGTGGAAGCGATTTCCCTCCACCCTGAATAAAAACTTTGCAAGCTTATGAACTTTCCTGTTGCCTTTTAGATCATAGACCGCCTTACAGTGAGAATAAACTGAAAACATAGTCTTAGTTTGAAATAGAAAATGCCCTTCCTCTCCCCCTGGAAGGAAGGCTGTAGTGGGAGGAGGTGGGTGGCAAGGCAGACTGCTGTGTCTCTCCCTCCGCCTCCCCCAGAGCTGGCCTGTGGGGACAGGAGGAACATGGAGTGGGAAAGAGCTCACTGGGACTGACAGCACCCTGAGCTGCCTTTTGCTCTGTGTTTGGTGGTGTTCACAGATGGTGCTTTCTTTTATAGAGAGTTTTTGCAGCCCCCTCCTGCTGCAGTTCCCTTTCCGAGAAGGATGTATCTCTATTCTGGTGGGCACTGGAATCCTCCCTGAACCCCCTAAGCAACTTCTTCCAGCCACTTAATGTTCCAAGACTGTCCCTGTCAGCTGACTCTTGCACAGCCTTTTCTGGTCCCCAGGAAATATCCTGCATCTCTCTCCCTAACAAGCCTGACAGTGCAGGCCCATCTCAGCTCATAGTACCCTCTCAGCTCCACCGGTCAGCAGCCTCACTCAACCCCTAGGGTCCCAGACAGGAGCCATTCGCCGTCCACTCTGCCCCAGCTCTATGAGTAATGGGCTCCCTGAGCAGCTCCATGAGACCCTCCTCACTCAAAATGCAGTTGGCGAGAGGAGTGATGCTCACAGCACTGCTCCATGGTGTTTCAGATGCATGGCAGACATCCAAGCAGAAAACACAAAAGCTTAACATCCAAGCTGACCCCTACCTACTTTAGAACTGCATCTCCCGTCACCACTCTGCCCATTGCTATTGACACTCAGGTCACACCGGTCTTTTCCCTGTTTCTCACACAGGCCAAGCTTGTTTGTGTCTTAAGGCTGGTACACTTACGTTCTCCATGCGGACTCTCTATCTTCAGGGGTTGGTTGTGCTGTTCTGGGACCATTTGTGTATATTATGGAATAATTACTCATTTGAGTAATTAAGTTGCTATCACTGAAAACGGGGAGTGTTAGCATTGGAGAGAGAAGATAAACATGTAAGTTCACTGAGGTTTAAGTAAAAAACCCCTGTAGTTCTGAATTTGAGTTGGAAATAATATGAACTCATAGAATAATTTATCTTAAAAACATATTTTTTCTATTTCTGTCTACTGAAGCAGGCAAGAAACAACAAACCCAGTGGCAGGGAGAATCCCAGTGCCCAGACTGTTGTCCACAGACACCAGTTTTTAACAAAAAGAATCAGGCTCCTTGGGGAAATGGCTTGTTCTAGGTGTGGGGCAGGACATTTATAAGATGAGCCTGGAACATTTTGTCAAAGCAGGAACCCAGACAGCTATTTAAAAACAGTAGGACCACGTCAAGTAATCAGGAACCAAAAATAGGATAACTTGATCATAAATAAGATAATAGCTTCAACAAATTGAAATACAACCAATGTGTTTAAACCCAAGAGTCCATGATCACGTTTTTAAAATAAAACTTACTGGTTGCCTCTCCAGGATGCTATCTTGAAAAATGGTAAAGGAAAAGAGTTAAACATCCTGCCTTTCCTACAAATTCATTTCAAGTTAACCAAATATTTGAGGAGAGGAGATTTTTTTCCTTATTGATATATTCAACCAATGACTGAAGAAGATACTTAAGAATATTTCTATTTTTCAAATCATAGTTAAAGTATTAGTGAATCCAAGCAATGATTATTCATAATTGCCAACATCTCAAAAAAAGACAATTAGATATTAAATATTACTGAGGAAAGTATCCAATAATACCCATAAAGGTTTGCACCAAAAAAGGAAAATAATCCAATCCAAATCTAATCAAGCCTCTACCAACTTCCCAACAATATAGGAGGAACAAAGGGCATGTTGAGTGATACCACTGGGATGCAATCAGCAAAATCCAGACAACACGGAGCACTACCGGGCAGCTCCCACCACTTACTTTAAAACATACACTGCAAGCGACAAAGAAGAGAGGCAAAGGGAGAATTTATAGAGTATAATAGACTTGAGAAACCTGTTGCAACCTGTGGACTTTTTTGAATTCTGCTTTGAACAAACACACTATAAAAATAAATTGTTAAAAAACAATTTTGAGACAACTGGGGGAATTTGAATACTGGACATTTGATGATATAAAGGAATTAATGTTTTAAGTGTGATAATTGGGTTTAAGTTTTCTTTAATAGTCCTTAGTTTTTATTTTTTTAAGTATTTTTTATTGATTATGCTATTACAGTTTTCCCAATTTTCCCCCCATTTAGCTCCCCTCCACCCTGCCCCCCAACCCTCCAGCATTCCCCCCCACTAGCTCATGACCATGGGTTGTACATATAAGTTCTTTGAGTCCTCTGTTTCCTATACCATTTTTATCTCTCCCCATCTATTTATACATTCTAATTATGCTTCTTCTTCCCTGTACATTTTCCACCCTATTCCTCCCTTCCCCCACCCCTCTGAAATCCCTCAGTGTGGTGTCCATTTCTCTGATTCTGTTCCTGTTCTGGATGTTTGCTTAGTTTTTGTTTTCCTTGTTCTTCTTTTGTTTTAGGTTCCTTTGTTGATAGTTGTGAGTTTGTTGTCATTTTACTGGTCATAGTTTTGATCTTCTTTTTCTTAGATAAGTCCCTTTAACATTTCATATAATAATGGCTTAGTGATGATGAACTCCTTTAACTTGACCTTATCTGGGAAGCACTTTATCTGCCCTTGCATTTTAAATGAAAGCTTTGCTGGATAGAGTAATCTTGGATGTAGGTCCTTGCCTTTCATGACTTCAAATACTTTTTTCCAGCCCCTTTTTGCCTGCAAGGTTTCTTTTGACAAATCAGCTGTTATCCTAATGGGCACTCCTTTGTAGGTAACTCTCTCCTTTCCCCCTTGCTTCTTTTAGGATTTTCTCTTTGTCTTTAATCTTGGTTAATTTAATGATGATGTGCCTTGGTGTGTTCCTCTTTGGGTCCAACTTCTTCGGGACTCTTTGGGCTTCCTGGACTTCCTGAAAGTCTATTTCCATCACCAGATTGGGGAAGTTCTCCTTCATTATTTGTTCAAATAAGTTTTCAATTTCTTGATCTTGTTCTCCTTCTGGCACCACTATAATTCGGATAATGGAAAGTTTCAAGTTGTCCCAGAGATTCTTCAGCCTCTTCATTTTTTTGGATTCTTAATTCTTCATTCTGATCCAGTTGGATGTTTATTTTTTCCTTTAGTTCCAAATCATTGCTTTGAGTCCTGGTTTCCTTCCTGTCACTGTTGGTTCTATGAATATTTTGCTTTATTTCATTTTGGGTATCTTTCATCTGTCCTTTCATTTTTTGACCAAGCTCAGTCAGTTCTGTGAGCATATTGATTATCAGGGCTTTAAATTCTCCATCAGATAGGCTGGCTATGTCCTCATTGCTTAGCTCTCTTTCTGAAGCTTTGCTCTGTTCTTTCATTCGGGCCATGTTTCTTTGTCTTGGTGCAGCTGATAAGTTGTAAGGGGGCAAAGGGGTGGGGCCATAAGTATTGACCTGGGTGGGGCAACCCTCTTTGTTGAGCTGCAGGGCTGCCTGTGGGGGAGGGGCCAGAGAGAGAACAGTGTGGCTCACCTGCTTGGCTCTAGCCCACTTTTCAATGAACTCTTGTATGAGACTGGGAGAAACTCCCACTGCAGCAACCCCAGCCCTAGCCCACAGTCAGCTCTGAGTCTCCGTTTTCCCCTTAAGTCATCCCTCCTGAGTAGCCCACCAAGCTCAGCAGCCAGCCCTGCCTAAAGTCTGCCACGTCACCACGGTTTTCTGAGGCTGCCCACTCGTCTGCCACCTTACCAGTCTGGTTGTTCTGGATGATTTTTTCTTTAATTCCTTGGTCATCAGAGTTCCATGCAGTTTGATTTTCTGGCACTTTTGGTTGTTTATTGATTTTAGATTGGTTGTTACCCTCCTTTTGGTTGTGCAAGGAAGCAAAAGGGTTTCTACCTACACCTCCATCTTGGCCGGACCTTCAGTCCTTAGTTTTTAATGCTATAAATATTACTACAAATGAAACGATATGATGTCGGGGGTTGTTTTCAAAACATGGGGGAGATAGAGACTAGGTTGGATAAGTAGGGAAGAGTATAGATGAAAAAGATTGCCCATGAGCTGAAAATTGTTGAAGATGAGTGGTGGATACACTATATTTTGGTCTGTGTTTGATAAATAGTAAAGACTTAATAATAAATCATCACAGCTCTGGCACACAGCCTCGGCACCCTGCAGCCTGGCCTAGGACCTGGGCCGTTACAAGGGCATCTCAGCTCTGATTAAGCAGACACATTCTGCCCATCTCTTCAGGGACCATCTTTAACAGTATTACCATGAGATGCAGATAAACAGACCAGGCTCCAGCACCTACCCATTTGGAGTTTTATAAGCTGGACTAATACACTTTAGATTAAGTCCCTGGGGTTCTCGGAAAAATTGAGGTGTGGAGAAAGCTTCCAGAAAGATATCCTGAAATTCTGACCAATAAGAAACAATGGGGGCTTGAAAGTAAACTGTCATAATAAGAGAGACAAGTTTATATTTTGTACATGTCAACTTAGTAAAAATCTATATCACCAGTAGATTTTAATCTTCTGTTAGTTTTTTTCTTCCATACTTATTAGAAAACACATTTTCTAACACTTCTGAATTCTATGTCCTAATGCGGAGCAAGAGATAAGATATTTTTAATGTCATTAGCATTTGAACAAAAATTGAGTTGTCTTCATTTGCGGGCTAAAGAACTTGCCATTGCTCTTGGGACCATTATCTAACCTTAGAACAGCCTAATAAGCCGTGAACCCCCCTTCAGCATACTTCAGCTCCATGTCCTTCTTTCAGCTTTAACTCTCTCTACTGCCTAAGATATATTGCATTAGTATTCGCTCTTCTCCAAAGTCCCATCGACGTTATTGCTTTAATCAATTCCCGCTAGTTGTTAGAGGCCAGATTAAATCTCGCGGGAATGTCTTCGTAGATAGCTCTGTGCAGGACCGGCACCCTGATGAATGTATACATAGCGTACTGCCCTTCCTCTTTTACAGAACTTAAATCTGTGATTGCATAAGTATTTGAGTTCTTTTTGCTTACTGCTCATCCCTATAACTAGAATGAATGCTCCATAAGGCTGAAACTGTGTCTGTCCAGTTCACTGCTTTATCCCGAGCACCCGGAATAGGTTACCTTGTGGCCTAATACATATTTGCTGAATTAATGTATGAAATCATAATGTTTTCCTTATTAAAAGTCCCTAAAGCCATTTTCTCATACTTGACAACCTACTCCTGGGATATTTATCAAGATTTGTTTTATTTAAATTCTTAGCTGTGTGTCATTGCCAAAAAACACTTTCCTTACAATCTACTGTTTTGCTTCATCTGGTGACAATGTTTTCATCAAAACGTCTGTTGTGTGAGTACACTTTTCAGTTTTAAGTAAAATGCGAAGGGAAATAGAACAGTTTTGCCTTTTTGCAGGCAGAATGAGAAAGAAGATTGTCAGATATTTAAACACAGATGTGTTGGCTCAAAGTTTATTCTCACTGTTTTCAGTCTCTTAGTCCATCAATTATGCTAGAATTTCCTATAGTAGTTTAAGGTCACAGATTCTTACTTTTAGGTTTGTAGAATAAGTTGGTTGTCCTTTAAAAAATATGAATTTAAAATTGCACAAAGATGTATACTGTTGAATAATCAGGAAATATAAAGAAACAAGAAAAATCACTAATATGTTCACTACCCAGAGATTCCCTCCGTTTTTATTTTGTTGTATCATCTATTCAATTTTTAACTCCACGAAATATATTCTATTGTATATACTATTTGTAATGTGATTGTTTTTCACTCCAAATATGCATGTCATATGTGTGTCTGCTAAACAAAGAAGACCCAGCTATGATTTCTAGGAATGGGCGGTTTTGTTGTGTGGCCCTCAGACTGGCCCCATGCTCCCTGTGGACACTCAACAGATGCCTGCTGGCTGAGTCCTGCTCAGCTGCTGTGTCCCCAGATGGTTTTCTGCAGTGAACCCTTTAAAACAAACTTAGCAGTAGCTGTGATGGTCAGTATGCGATACACTGTGCTCTGCTCTTTGTGGAAACATGTAATCTTGTTGTTCCTGCATTTGGACTGACCGAGTCAAGTCCTCAGTGTCTTCCCACAGAACCGATCTCAAACACTAGCATCTAAAATGTATTACTTCTCAGTATAACTTTGTACAAAATTACAAAGTCTTGTATTCTAAAATTCAGCACTTGAACAGTCAAAATTTCCTACAGGCACTCTTGCTCTCCAGTGCACACCCACTCAAGTCTTCTTTCTGAGGGTATGTTGCTTCTTTTTTCTAAGCTCCAAGGGCCCCCTTTTGCCTCTGCAACTTGTTTAGTGAGCCCAAGCCCAGTAGGCCCACTCTTCCTACCACTGTGACTCTTTGAACAAATTTTTGCTACCATTTGAAAAAAAATTTCCTGCCCTGGCTGGTGTGGCCCAGTGGATTGAGCGCCAGCCTGTGAACCAAAGGGTCACTGGTTCAATTCCCAATCAGGGCACATGCCTGGGTTGCAGGCCAGGTCCCCAGTTGGGGGCGTGTGAGAGACAACCACCCATTGATCTTTCTCTCCTTCCCTTTCTCCCTCCCACACCCTCTATCTAAAAATAAATAAATAAAATCTTAAAAAAAATTCCTGTAGTTTAATGTATTCTGATTCTTTAGCTTTAAACCCATCTAATAACATACTTTAGTTTGCCAAGCCATGTAACTTCTGATTGTAGTCATTTTACCAGATGTGTGAAAAACATCCCATTACCTTCCACTTTTTTTGTAGTTAAGCCTAAGCAAACATAATTCCATTTTACCTCAACAATACAGCATGTAGCACTGCTTATCATATTGTCTGTCGTGTTCCACTAGACCAACACCCCTAAAGTAAATACCCAGTGAAATCTAAAGACATTGTCCAGGTGCCAAATAATGGAAATTTCATTACAACTTCATATTGGCACGTGATGTATTTTCATTGCAGACATAAACATGCAGCTCAAGTCCTGAAAGCTTTAGAAGAATCCCGCTCTTTGTCATCTGAAGATACTTGTGGTTGCCATAGGAAAGAGAAAAAAAGGCCTGACACTTTCGGAACTCAGAATTCCTTTCCATGATACTCTGCTGACATTCTCCACTGACTACTCCGCTGACGTTCTTACTGTCTGCAGTGACAGATTGCTGCCAGCAAATGTCAATTGCCAATCACAGGGTCAGAAGGAAAAAGTGTTTGGCTAATATAAAAGGGAACATGGTCAGGGCTGTGCTTCCCCTTCACTCAAAGCCTTGGCCACACTGCAAATGGGAGGCCTGCAGAAGGAGGGGTAGAGTGACACCTGACATCTAACAAAGAGATATCCACATTTCATGGAAAGTACTTCTACTACATAAGAGTTGTGAAGTGCACATTTCCACAGCAACCTCTTCTGCTCTGTTGAATCCCTTGAGACAGAAATTATAAACACAAACACAGCTGAGTATGTGTGCAGAGTCCTTCTTCAGACCTCCAGGTACCCAGCTAGAGTACACTTTCTGGGCTCTTCCTTTCCTAGGAAGCCTTGTACTTATGAGCTAGTTGTGGCTGTCTGTGGCATTCATATAGTAATAGTTTTAGTAATAATCAACGGGAAAGTGGTACTGTCTGGTAGGCTTACTGGGCTAAACTCTTTTCATCCTTTTTTTTTTTACAAAAGATTTTATTTATTTATTCTTGGAGAGAGGGGAAGGGAAGGAGAAAGAGGGAGAGGAACATGGATGTGTGATGAGCTGCACTGGTCAGGGCAACCCTTTTCATCTTTACAAACTCTCACAATAAGCCTACGAGAATAGAACACTTTATTATCCTTATTTTACAGATAAAGAAACTGAGGTAGAGAGAGGTTAAATAATGTATCCAAGATTAGTCAGCTAAGAAACAGCAGGGGCAGGGCAAAGTCTTGATGTAAGTTCTATCCCATTCAAAAATCCATGCTTTATGCTGGTAAGTTGAGAAGTTGCTTGCTTCCTCGGGTATTTTGACTCAAGTTCAGGAGTACTCCCCACGAGAGATGTTGCCTCTGTTGAGGTGATATTGTCCAAGCAGCTGGTTTGTACTTATTCATATTTGGGTATAATAGGGAGCCCCTTTAACAATTTGAGCCATGGGTATTTTTACTTATTTGACTTTTGTTGAAGTATTGACATGGAAACAATGCTAAAGGGGAGGGAAGCATTGACATTGTCACCCATCAGCTTCCTAGGCCCCATTGTGCCACAGTCGTGGCCCCAGTAAAGACAGTGCAGAGACCTAGAGCTATGGGAACACATCAGAGAGGGTGCAATGAAGTCGCTCAGTAGCAGAAGCAAAACATGGTGTGACTTTGGAACAAAACAAGGTTCTACCACTCTTGGCCTGAGGACCCTCCAAGAGATGTTGGAAAGAGAGGAAAACCCAAAGGTACTGAGTTACTTCTAACCTGACAAGTGGGAATATCCAGGCATGACTATTAGGTAATTAACACAAATACAGTCTCATCTGCGCTAACTGGTCAGAGAAGCCTGGACACCCCTGTTACTCTTTCAAGTCCTCCCAGTGGGTGACGAGTCAGTGTCCTCAACTGTCCCCCAGATCTGTCTCTTGCTTCAACAGTGTTTGGGAGGAACAGGCCCAGGGATGAACCTTCTTCCAGCCTCCCACCACCCTCCAGCCTCTTTTCCACTCATCACCTTCAGAACCATCTCCCTTCAGCCATCCCCAGCCTCTGAGACCAACCAACACTATTTTTTTACCTTAACTCCTTATTGCGGAGCAACCATGAGCTCCCAAGTTCGTCAGAATTATTCTACCCAGGTGGAGGTTGCTGTCAACCACTTAGTCAACCTGCATCTGTGGGCCTCCTACACCTACCTCCCTCTGGGCTTCTATTTCAACCAGGACAATGTAGCTCTGGAGGGCACGGGCTACTCCACACGAGTTGGCCAAGGAGAAGTGCAAGGGTGCCAAGAGTCTCTTAAAGATGCAAAACTAGCACAGTGGCCTTGTTCTCTTCCAGGGTGTACTGAAGCCTTCCCAAGATGAGTGGGGTGAAACTGAGGGTGCCATGGAAGCTGCCATGGTCATGGGGGAGGACCTGACCAGGCCTTTTTGGATCTGCAGGGTTCTACCTGCACAGACCCTCATGACTGTGACTCCGTGGATGAGCAGGTGAAATTCATCAAGAAGCGGGACAACCCGCTGACTAACTGCAGCAGGCTGGCCAGCCCCCAAGCTGGGCTGGGCAAGTATTTCTTCAAAAGGCTCACCTGCAAGCATGACGGTGAGCCTTTGCAGCCCACAGGGCTTTGAGGGGCCCCTCTGTACCCCCTGGTATCTGACCTTGAAGCCACTGGGCATCCTTTTAACTGCCCTGAAGCTCTCTCCCATGCACAGGGCCAAATGGGAACAATAAAGATTTGGCAGAGATAGATAGATAGATAGATAGATAGATAGATAGATAGATAGATAAAGAAAGAAAGAATAGTGTCCATCAGTCGATGAGTGAATAAAAAAGCTGTGGTACATTTACACAATGGAATACTATTTGTCTATAAAACAGAAAGAAATCTTACATTTTGTGACAGCATGGATGGACCTGGAGAACATTATGCTAAGTGAAATAAACCAGTCAGAGAAAAAGAAATACCATATGATTTCACTTATATGTGGAATCTAATGAACAAAAGAACCAGGCAAACAAAATAGAAACAGACTCACAGGACAGACTGACAGCTGTTAGAGGGGAGGAGTTGAGGTGCTGGGTGAAAAATGTGAAGGGGTTAAGCAAAGCAAAACAAAACAAAACAAAATACCTTATAGACACAGACAGCAGTATAGGGATTACTAGAGGGAAAGGGGGCTGGGGGGGCAGAAGAGGGTAAAGGGGGATAAATGGTCACAGGAGGAGGCTCGACTTTGGGTGGGGAACACACAACAAAATACAGAGATGATGTACTATAGAATAGTACACCTGAAACCTGCATAGTTCTATTATCCAGTGTCACCCCAATCAATTCAATAAAAATTTAAAAACTGTCATGCTATAAGTTAAAATAATACCTCAATTTTAAAGTTATTGTTGTACATGCACATATATTTATAATACTATATCACATAGGTAGTGAAATTATTTTTTCTCTCGCATTGTGCAAGTAAAGGATTTATTTAACATTCTGGAACATGTCTCTTCATGCAAATATGCCAGGGTTTTTCTGGTGTATATGAGTAGAAATGGAATTTTTGGGATATGGGGCATAAGAATGTCTAAGAGTAGCTGTTGTAACACAATTATATAGAAATCATTTGACTTTAGTAACTAAACTTAAATTCAGCAATCATGCTAAACTTTTACTAGTTATAATGATAAGTTTAATTAAAATCATTCTCCAGAAATGTTTAATATGTGATATTCTATGAATAAAGGCAGTTGGCTTTGTACATTTTGAATACTTATTTTTTTTTTTTCTCTAAGGAACCCAGTAAAACGCTTTGGCCTGTGTGGCTTAGTTGGTTGGAGCATCATCCTATGAACTGAAAGGTCATGGGTTTGATTCCCAGTCAGGACACATACATGCCTATGTGTCGGGTTTGGTCCCTGGTCAGGGTATATAGGAGAGGCAACCAATCAATGTTTCTCTCTTGCATCAATGTTTCTCTTCCCCTCCTTCTCCCTCCCTTTCCATCTTTCTAAAAACAATAACCATGTTCTTGAGTGAGGACTTTTTAAAAAAGAAATCTAGTAAAATGTTGCTTAGAAATTGTTATTGCTTTCTTAAATATAAAATCACTTTCATTATTTCACTTTTGAGTATTAGTATTCCTTTTTCTGTTCCTTCTTTGCCTGGTAAATCTTTTCCCATTATTTTATTTTCAACTTTTCCAGGTCCTTATGTTTTAGACATCTTCGTTAAACAATGTATAGCTGAACTACTTTTTTTTTTCAAATGTGAGTCTTTGCCTCTCGACTAGTTTAATCAATTTACACTGCCCATTATTATGGACGCATTAGGATTTACCTATATCCTCTTGTTTTCCTTTTTGGATTTTCTACTTGTCTTGTGTTTTCTCTATTTCTGGTTTCTTTTTCTTTCAGTTTAGTCTTTTGAATTAAAGGTTATTGTTTTCCTTTTTTTCTTTTTGATTCACCTTACTTGAGATTTGTTGGACCATTATCTATTTCAATATTGTCTCTCTCCCATTTTCTTTATTTTCTCCTTTTGAAAATCTAGCAAGATGTAAATTGAACCTTCACTATCCTGTGTTAATTTTTTTTAAAAAAGATTTTATTTGTTTATTTTTAGAGAGAGGGGAAGGGAAGGAGAAAGAGAGGGAGAGAAACACCAGTGTGTGGTTGCCTCTCACACGCACCAAGCTGGGGACTTGGCCAACAACCCAGGCATGTGTCCTGACTGGGAACTAACCAGCGACCCTTTGGTTTCCAGGCCAGCACTCAATCCATGAGCCACACCAGTCAGGGCTACCCTGTCTCCTTTCACTTATGTTTGCTATGTTCTCTTGTCCCTGTGTCCTTCATTTTATGTAATTTCTTCACTTCTATCTCCCAGTTCACTGGTGCTCTCTTTCGCTTATTCTATCTGTTGTTTAATTTGTCACATTGAATTTCTAATTTGAATTTTTGTATTTTTTCAGAAATTCTATTTGTTTTTACTTTTTCAAATTTTTCTTGACAATTACGATAGTCTTTTTTCTTAATAACACTTTTGATTTATTCTTTTACTTATTTGAACATATTAAATAGACTTCTTATTTAAGTCTTTATGTGATAATTCCAAAAACTGTACCCTTGGAGGGCCTAAATCTGTATTTTGTTGTTGCAGCTGATGCTTGCTCAGGAAAATTTGTTTCCTCAAGTTTAGCAAGTTCTTATTTTAAGCCCTTGTATCTTGGAATTTCATTATTGGAGATTATTTCAAACTTTGTTTAGCACATCCTGTCAGAGTGGGTTTGTGTTTGCTTTTGGAGCTTGGGAACACTATCAACTTGAGTGGCTTTAAATTCAAATTATAACCTGCAGTTTGGGGAGCCACATAGGTAGCGTGGCTTCAGGCCCAGACCTGTTGAGAGAGATGGTTAGAGATTTTCATGGGAGACATTATCCGCTTTCTCTTTAGAGCTCATGAAAAGACAGGAAAAACTGTTTTCCTCTGCAGGGTGACTATTTTCTTTTGGACGAAATGTGTCTCTTGGAAGAATGTTTTTTTTTTTTTGCTTGTTTGTTTAGCCACTGATGATTTTATCTTTTCTGTTTTCTGCCTTTAAGTAGAGGTCTCTGACCCAAACGCCTGACCTCTCCCCCTCCCGCCCCAGATTTCTCTTCCATCTCAGGTGCATGTAGCCCTGGCACGGGACCACCAGGGATCACCAGACCCTCACACATGCTCACCTTGCTGGATTTCTTTTCTTTCTTGTGACTTCTGGTTTCTAAAATTTCTTTAATATAGTTATAACTCAGCCATACATTAAAACACTTGTTATTCATTATTTTAATAAGAGCTATGCTGAGAAGTTTTCTCTCATAATCTAGTCTATAATATTGCCAAAAAATGAAGTCTAAAACTTATTAATGTATTTGTAAAGGAATTCTTATTTAAGTCAATATGCAACAAACAAAGGCACTTAAAAATGTTTAATTTCAAAAGAGATACCAAGCTAGAACTGGAATTTCATCATTTGGATTTGTATTTACTTAAAAAATCGTTTTTACCTTAAATAGCAGACAGAAAATTATTTTAAATACACTAACCTGTCACATACTTATGTGACAATTTTTTCCACTGTAGCAATTCAGTGGAGAAACTGAATTTTTTCATAGAGCACCATTATATGGTACAATAACTACAATAACCAGAGTCCATAATGCTTCCCAGTGAGCCTTGCCTCTTGGTTCTCATGTCCTGGTGTAGTCCCCTCCCATGCTAATTAGGACTGACCTTGGCCATACAGAATAGAGGAAGTTATGATGTGGGGCTTGCAAGGCTAGGTCATAAAAATCACTGAGGCTTCTCTTTGGATTATTCACTCTGGGATAAGCCAGTCACATGATATGTGACTCTAAGTCAAATAGTCTTATAGAAAAGTCTCCAACTGACCTGCCATATAAATCAACCATCTCGGAAGCAGCTCCTCCAGCTCAGTCAAACCTTTAGGTTTCAGCCATGGGTAATATCTTGACTACTACCTCAAAAGAGACTCCCAGCTAATGTGTTCGTGATATCCTGACCCACAGAAACCATGAGATAATAAGTGTTTATTACTGTGGTAAGCCACTAAATTTGGGGGTACTTTGTTATTGTGGCAATACATAAATCATACAATTACTATACAAGTTAGGTATGCTGTTATTTTCACTTAATTGAAAATTTTACATCAGTTTTTGTTTTATACAACCAACTGGTGATCTCATCTGAACATCTATTATAATAACAAGATCCATTTAAGGACTGAACTCAGCTTAGAAGCTCTTGCTGCTACATACAATCACCAAACACTGGAAAGACTAACATATCTGGAGATCAGGGAAATGTCTGCAAAACCCTGGTGGCTGGCTCAAACAATGGCAGATACTTGTTTATGTGCAAAAGCTTTAAGCTCTGGGCTCCCAGTTTAAAACACACACATACACACACACATCCCAGTTATTCTGGAGGGTTTGTGTAGTGTGAGTACCTCTTATATATCACAGAACATATTTCCAAAGACATAGATTATATCATGTATTTCATATAGCATCTAATCCTTTTACATACTCTATAGTACATGATTAAAGAGACTCTGAAAAAGTCTGTAGGTTTCACGTTTTTTTCTCTTTTATCCATCTCCCTAACATACAAAATTTTACCTGAACCCTTTTGTTCCCTCTATCCCTGATCCTTCCTTGTACTGACCTCTTAACTCCCTCTCTTCACCTACTGAGAAATTTTGCTTTCAGGGAAAACCTATTAGTGATGGAATCAATGTAAATTCCGCTGAATTCAAACTACCTTTCTATCTTCTCTCATCCTGCTGCCCCATGCAAACCCCTCACACTAGCAAACATATCTCTTTCCTGTGCTTCACATACTTCTGCTGCTGGTGGTTGCACTCAAGCCATTTGTTCCCACAAGAGACCCCTTCCTCTTGGCGCAGGCATGTCCTTTTACCCCTCAGCCCCAGCTCTGATGTCGTCCATGAGGTCTTCCGTCACTGTCATAGTGACCCCTGTTTTTCCTTTTCCCATCTACTATAGCAATCTTTTATCACCCTTTGGCTCCCAGGACATACAGTTATCTTTTTACTACTGTTTGTACCTGATTAACATCACTGTCCCTCTCCACCCTCACTCCCTAAATGCAGACAGATGAGCTTCCTTGCCCTCTGTCCATTTAGCCTTTGAGTTCTTAGAAGTCAGGAATGATGTTAATTTTGTCTTCTCCATGGCTTAACCTAGCACAGTTCATTCTTTGTAGCTAGTACATGTTCAGGGAAAGAAGGCCAGGAAGGAGTACACACCTGTTTGGAGAAGACGGGCCACAGTGTGTGTGGTGACCAAGGCTCTCAAAGGAGGCAGTAGAAGCCTGGTTGTTAATATTACCAACCAGAGTATCAATATTTAATATTGGGTCCTTAAAGTTTTGTCACCTGGACCCTGAGGGTAGGGTGGTGGGTAAGTTGAATACAGAAAGTGGGAAGGAAATAAACAGCAATTATTTAGAATTCAGTCTAAAGAGTATCCGGAACCCGGAAGCAAAACCAACCCCACGATGATCCTCAGACGGGGAAAACCAGGAAGGGTGTACAGAGAAAGGTATGAAGGTCCCAAAACGCATGTGTAACAGCCAGAATTCGGGCTGGTCAAGAGACAAGGTCTAGGCCAGATTCGTGTTTTGACAAGAAAGAGAAATAAACTCAAAGTATGGAGAGAACCACGGACTCTGAGAAGGGTAGCAACAAACCATCTATGATCAGGGTCAAATTCCCCTAAAACATTGCTGAATTTTTGAAAATTACACTGCAATTTTGTCTATGAATATAAGATACAATCTTAAGTAAAATGTTAGTAAACAGAATTCATCATTGCCTTATAGGGGGTTTATTTCAGAAACATGTCAGTATAGTTCAATATTAAGGAATACATTTATCAGAAGAACTAATATTATGTATAAGAAATATTATAGGATCTTCTCCATAGACTTTCAAATGACTTTTAACAAGATCCAACACCCATTATTAATAATAAATCTTAATAAAATCAACAATTTCTCAACATGATAAATTCTTGATATAGGCAGCATTATCCAATGCAATTTAAACAAGTAGATAAACAAGAGCCATGAAATTTGGATATCATACTTTTCTAGATTTTTTCATTATAAAGCTGACAATCCTGCAAGATTCAACTAAAAATGTACTCCAAGTAAAAAGAGCCTTTGATTAAATATTGTGGAAGAAAAATAACATGCAGCAATTAATGTCCTTCAGAAATATAAGCAACAAATAATCAAGATATGAAATGAAGGAAAAATCTCACCAACAATGACAATAAAAAAACACTTAGAAATAAATTTAACAAGAAACGTATAAAACCTTTATAAGTAAAACATTAAAACATCCCTAAAGAACATACACACACAGATTTTTAGTATACTATGTTTTTGAATAAAAAGATTCAAAATTGTAAAGATTTCAGTTCTACCTAAGGTAATTTAAAATTTCATATGGTTTCCATTAAAAGATTCATAGTTTTTCCCTTGGACTTGCCTTTTTCTTGACTATAAGCAAATCAAGTTTGTCCTGAGAAGTAGGACAATGGCTTCTCCAATGTTTCCTTTCTCCCTCTCCTGAGTCAGAATGTGGGCTAATGTGAGGATGAGGTAAGTAGAATAGCACATTCCTAGTGAAGGTGAGAAATGAAAGGGGTGAAAGAGAGAAAGAGAAGGAATGAGGATGGAAAGAACATACAGAGTCTAGAGCTCACATTAAAAAAATGAAACAAGAAAAAATACCCAGGTAACTTCTTAGAACAGCAGTGAAGGTGTCAGATATTAAAGCACATGATAAAGCCTCAGTAACTATCACAGTGTGACATGTAAATAGAATGGTACACAGAATAAAACGTAAAGTTCATGAATAGATCCAAATACATATGAGAAAGTTAGTATATAATAAAGATGTCACATAAAATCAGTGGGATAAAGATGAATCTTTAAATAAATGTTTGAGACACTTGCTGGATTTGGTATAGCCGGAAGTCCCTGAGAGCAGTAATCTTTTAAAGTGACATATCTTAAAATGTGTTTCTCAGACCACCTCGTCAGAAAAATCAGTTACATGTTGAAGTGCAGGTTCCAAGGCTCCATTTGAATCCCACACTAAATTAAAGACTTTTCAGGTAGCTCCTGAGAACTTGCATATTTACCAAGTTTCCCTGGTGATTCTGATGGGCACAGATTTGGGGATGTCGCCCTCACATCAGCTCCCTGCTAACTCAGTTCTCCTGTCTCACTGAGCAGCCCTGTCACCTTCATGGCAGCCACCCTCTCTCCCTGGAGCCTACCTTTTCCTAATAATTTCCCTCCAAAGACCTGAAGCACATTCCTCATGTCTTTCTGCTTTGAAAACTCACACTTCTTTTTGGAATATCAATGAGGTTTCCACTCTCTGAGGAAAGCTTCTGAATCTCCGTTTATGTAGGGGACAGAGTAAGCCAATAGGCTTTGTGTGATTACTCACCTCTACGAGGTTCTCTTTGATAGCACACTGCCACCTAAGGAAGTGGTTTTATAGGGTGTCATCATTATTCAAAACTCTCCATATTTTGGAGAGCAATAAGAAATTAATTCCTGGCCTGCAGAATGAACTATTCGTAATGTTCATCAATTTTCATCATTGGGCTCAGGAAATATCCCCCAGGGATTTAACCATGCTAGCAATATATATGTACAATTTTTTGAATTGTGATGATAATCTAAAATCACCCATAGACAAACACCGTGTGCAAAATGGGCCTGCAGGCCCTCACCCCTTGGTCGTATACAAAGACCCGTTAGGGGAAGGAAACTGGGAAGGCCCAGTTGCACTATTAACTTGGGGAAGAGGGTATGCTTGTGTGTCTTCGCCAGAAGGACCTTTGGAGCTGCTGGAGAAGAGGGTGGAGCCATATCATAGAAAAGGGTTCCCTGGTGGTGACCCACCTCCACCCCATTGGATCCAGGATTCTCCAAGGTGTGTGTCAGCCCCCTGAAGTGCAATTCCAGCCGGTACTCCTGGAGTGATACTCAACATCACCTAGAGGGACTTTTTCTACAAATTTAAAAGGACAAATGGATAAATTGCAGCTAGAATTGCATCAGCAGCTGCAGGACATTCAACGCTTGAGTAAGCAAGAGGTTTTTCAAACCCTCTGTGACAATCTTGGATGGCTAAGCCCAGAAAACTGGTTTGATGGGCTTAACCTGAGAGTGTGGGTCTTTGGAGCTGCTGGTTGCTTACTGATAATGCTTTGTGTACTTCAATGCATTTGCAAATTATTTTCCCAGGGTCGTCTAAGAAATCAACACGTAACAAGCTTTTTGGGATCTATAGTGGTCCTAACTAAAAACAAGGGGGGATATATAGGGAACCTATGCAAATAGCCCAGCCCCTGACTCGGAAAACCGGTGGGGAGTCAGTCGGCACACAGGACTGAGCCCACGGATAGCTTCTCCCGTGGTGAATCAGGACTGCGTTGTACCTAGACTGCTTTGAGGCTTGCTTTTTGCTAAAACTCCCTCACCTGAATTGAGGCAGCAAATGTTTACTGCATATCTTTAAAGTAGCTTCCTAAAATCTGTGCTAAACCTCCCAAGGATGAAGTACAACCAGTTCAACCACTTTTTCCTTTGCATTTGCAAATATCCTTTTTCTTTGTAGTAATTAGCAACATCTTCTCCTTTGTTATCTGTAAAATTGACCACCTAAAGCGAACCTGTGCATAGTAAATGAGGACCATCCTCATGTAATGTGCCCAGAAAAGCAAAAAAGCCTGTCCAGGCGTGGGTTGGGGCCCTCTCTCACTCAGAGAGTGGCGATGCCGTCCGTTTTCCTCCACAGGACTTCTGTAGTCCGTGTTAATTTGTTCATCGAAGCCACGACACACAACCCCTCTGGCTGGAGTCTGCATCATTGGGCTGATAAACTAACTCATTCATTGTGCGCTACAGATAATTGATAATATTTCTGCCAACATAATATTCAGTCATAGGAAATACTTTAAGCAAAGAAGATAATTTCAATATAAATTATCAAGGGGTGTTTGTAAAAACATCTGTATTACGTTTTCATTGCCAAATTCTTTCTTTCTGCAACAGAAAGGTTGCCATGGCAGTGGCTACAAACTGGATTTCCCAGACTGCATTTGGAAGTGTACGACTAAAAAATAAATAGCAAACCTCAAGTGGTTGTCTCAGGGTACGGTTAATAGTATGAGACAGCGTCAAAGAGTTGAGCGGAGGGAAGATTGCCTCTCATCTAAATCTACCACGGCCTTCATGGGTGTGAGTTTGAAAGCACCTTGAAGCAGAGATGCAGTCGAGATAGGAAGGCCTGTCCAGAACAGAATGTGCAGCAGGGATTTTGGGGGAGCAGTTCCAGCATTTTCCCAATACTGCACATTACAAACAAGATTTTTAATATAGACAAGAGGATCTCTGGCCAGTGTGGCTCAGTTTGTTCGGCATTGTCCTGCAAACCAAAAGGTTGTGAACTGGATCCCCTGCCAGGGCACATGCCAGGGTTGAGGGTTCTGTCCCTAGTTGGGGTGCATGCTGATTGGTTTCTCCCTCATGTCAGTGTTTCTCTCCCTCTCTTTCTCTCTCCTTTCCTCTCTCTCTGGGATCAATAAAATTAAAAAGTTCTAATAAAAAGTATACATATAGACAAGAAGGAAAATATTCTAAAGTGTGAGCCTTGGGTAGCTGTAGTTAAAAGGGCTGGAGAAACTCTGCAATTGAGATAAAATTGATAGTTTCAGTGCAAGGACATAGCAAATTAGCTGCAAATTATGCAGAACAAGGAACAGTATAAAAAATGCTCTGAGGAAATCTAGGTTCTTGTGCTAAAAAGAACAAAAACAGACAATTCTGAAATGAAGAAATGCAGAAGGACAATAAATCATGAATAAATCCCTCCTTTCTAATAATATTTTTACCAAATTACCAACAATGTAAAAATGAAAATAATCAGCTTTTCTGTAGAAGATAAAATTCAGTGGAAATTTAGTTCCTAGTGAGAGTTTAAATATGCACCACTTTTCCGGAAAGCAATTTAGGAGTGTGCTCTAAGAGCTTTAAACATGTTTATATTTTTGACTGAGTAAATTTGGCATGAATTTACCTGAAAAAATATATATCTACATTAGGATACTTATTATTATTTACAATAGTAAAAAACTGGAAATAGTTTTTCAAAGGAATAAAATTATTACATCTAATCATATGGCAAAAAACATATTATATAGGCATTGAAAGTACGTTCTCCTTAATCCAGTATGAAAAATATTCTGATGGCTAAAATGGGCAGACTGGGAATGTGGTTGTTTAAAAAAATCCTCTTCTGGAATACCTTTGGGCAATGAATCTTCCCAGATCGCCTTTCCAGAGAGTGCCCTGGTTGCCAAAGGAGACTAGGAGCTCCTGCTGCTCAAATTAAGATTTAGAGAAGAATAACATGAATAGCTAAAAAGACTATTCATCCAAGGACTCTTTCCAATAAGGCACAATCTAGAACTATTTCTTTATATAGATAAAGTAAAAGGAATAAATTAGGGCACTCAAACTTCCACTTATGAAAATCACTTTATTAATAATGGCAACAACAAAATAGTGAAATCCAAATGACAGTAATGGTGGTGGTTTCTGTGAGTTCGGGAATACTTCAAATGATTGATATTTTGTCGGTATTTTGACTCTAACATCTACATACATTTGAAAGATAGAGGTTTACATTTTCATGAGACACTCTGCTTACTCGGCCTGTAAGCAAAGCTGGGAATACTACATGAATTCACAGATTTGCTTCAGTAACTGAATGGCCTCCCAGAGAGAATGGGAAACACGTGTACTCATTCACTCCTTCTGCTAGAAGCAGTGCACTAGGTTCAAAACAATAATCACAGTCGGTGCACGGAAAATGGCGTAATTTCTGATGTCAGCACAGTACCAGGAGAACACTCTCTGGTGGCCAGTGTGGTGACTTACCGTTGTCGCTGCTCTGTGGCTCTTTCCATCTAGTGAATCAATGGCATTGCTTGCCTCTGATGAAGGGGGACGGTGAAGATCAGATAGAGCCTTGGACTAAGGACTAATCTGAAGTTTTCTTTTGTTTGTTTGTTTTTACTTACAGAAGTAAAGGCTTTTGATTTATGAGGACAACTATAAAAAAGAAGTGACTATATTTAGAAATCCAAAGGGACCGAGAAAATATGAGCCAAATCTTGGGGGATTAAATCACAGAGTTCATTAAAATTATACATCATGGAGAGTAATGAAGGATATATGTGAGTACTTTCTGGTATAGAAAGTTCAAGAGAAAAAAACACTACCATCTTGCTGGGCTACACCATCTTCCTAAAGAGAAAGAGAAAAGGAGTATATTTGTCTTCTTGGGCTGTCGCAACCAAATACCACACACTAGGTGGGCTACACAACAGACATTTATTTGTTCACAGTTCTGGAGGCTGCAAGTGGAAGATCAAGGTGCCAGAGGGGATAGTTTCTGGTGAGGCATTGCTTCCTGGCCTGCAGAGAGCCACCTTGTCAGGTGTCCTCGTGTGGCTTCTTCTCCATGCATGCAAAGGGGGACGGGAGAGAGGGGGAGAGAGAGATTGATTTCTGGTGTCTCTTTCTCTTACAAGGACACCAGTCCTATTAGATTAGGGCCTTACTCTTTTGATCTCATTTAATCTTAATTACTTCCTTAAAGACCCTATCGCTATGTAGAGTCACATTAGAATTAGGACATCAACATATTTATTTTGAGGAGATACAGTACAGACGAGAATGGGGAGAATAGGAAAAAGGATCAGACGTAGGTGAGGACTTTGTCCTGAAAGGACTTTGATTCTGTCTCTTCCAAGAGAAGACCTCAAGTCAGGTGCTGAGTTCATCACACGATGATTCACGGATAAACAATCATGTGACCAGCTTCTTACCTGGAACTCTGAGAGGAAACAGGCTTATAGAGTACCTCTCCTTACCCTCAGTGTGGAAACACAATGAAATTATGCAGCAGAGCAGTTCCCAGAAGAGAAGAGAAATCTTGGAATAGGCATTACACATTCCTCCCCAGTGTCAGTCAGCACAGTCAGCTTTGGAAAGGATCTAGAAGAGTTCTGAGAGCCTCGTGAGAAACTCGGGAAGAGAGTGAAAATGGAGCGAGGAATGTAGACAAGGGCTGCTTTGTGAAGTGTTCAGAGTTCTGGGTCCACGGAAACAAGGCTGAGCGAGGATCTGGAGCCCTGGGAGAAGCTGAGGCAAAGCCGGCCAGCATGGAAATGGCTGGATTCTTCTCGGGCATGTTTTTAGTTTTCAGCATAAACATTTTGCGCATCTTGCATTACGTCTGTTTCTAAGCACCTTATGTCTGTGATTCTAATGAAAATGGAGCTATTTCTTTAGTTTCACTTTCTAGTCGTATATAGTTCATGAAATAATTTATGTATTCACTTTGCATTTCACAACCTGGTTAAATTCATGTATTTATTTCAGTAGCATTTTTAAATAGATGTTTTAGGATTCTTTATAGATACTATAATGTCATCTGCAATTAGTTTCATTTTTTGTTTCTTTCTGTTACGTATTTCACTTTGTTCTTTTCATGATTTTTACTTCTAGCCCTATGGTTTGGGCCACAACTCTAGGACTAGAGCAAGGAGGAACAACAGAGTAGATTTTCTCGCTGTGTTCCTTCTGTTAAATGGGAAGAATGCAATCACTAACCATGGAGTGTGGTGACAGCAGTAGATATTTTTAATAAATGTTTTTAATCAGATTAAGTTTTCTTCTATTTCCAGTTAACTAAGAGTGTTTGTAAGAAATGAGCAATAATTTCTGTCAAATGTTTTTTCTGCATCTACTGAGATAATCATATGTAGTTTTCTCCTTTGTTCTATTTATATGGTGAATGGTATTTATTGACTTTTAAATTTTAAACCACCTTCCATTCCTGATATAAACCCCAAACCATGCTTGGTCATGGTGTATTATTCCTTCCACATATTGCTGAATTCTTTTTGCTAATATTTTGTTAAGGATTTTTGAGTCTGTGCTAATGAAGAATATTTATCTGTATTTGTGTGCGCATGATATCTTTGCCAGGTTTTGGTGTTAGGGTAACAGTGAGATTATAAAAGGAATTGGGAAATGTTTTCTTCACTTTCGTTTTCTGAAAAATTTGTGTAAGATTTGTTTATTTTTCTTACTTAAATTTTTGGTAGTGACAAGAGAAAAACTCAGAAGTGGTCTAAATTAAATTACAGCAGCCTAAGAGAGAGAAAGACAAGAATGGTTGATCAGCTAATGACTGAGGGCCATCTCACAGAAGACTGCTCACGAGCCTGAATGTATGTTGGAGCTTTGAATCGCCCTCCAGGCGTCTGTAAGCAGACTGCTAGAAGCCACCACGCCCCACATATGCACGGACTTCCAGGACTATTGCCCGTAACCAATCAAAAGTAGTAAATATGTTTTACAGGTTGGTAACCTACAAGAACTGCCCTTGCTTCACATTTTCCCACCCCCTTATTTGTAGGTAACCACTGTAAATTCTCTCCAAACAACTTAAATATTTCTTCCCCGAGGCATAATGTATAACAGTGTCCATCCACTCCAAGACTGCAGACCTGCTTGTCTCCTCTACCCAGCCTGCTGCTGGTGATTTAGGTTGCATGCCCCAGGACCTGGTCCTTTTCTGTCTAGCATATGGCTCAATAAACTCTTTCCTTTAGAAAAGCGCTTATCTGTGAAAGTTCTTTGTTTAACATATCAGTTCACTGAAGAAGCCATTTGAGTCTGAAGTTGTCTCCAAGGAAAGATTTTTAATTACAAATTTAATTCCCATAATTGATATAGATATATTCAAGGTTTTATTTTTAGTGTGTTTTTTTAAAGATTTTATTTATGTATTTTTAGAGAGAGGGAAAGGGAAGGAGAAAGAGGAGGAGAGAAACATCAATGTGTGGTTGCCTCTTATGCCACCCTTTGGGTACCTGGCTGACAACCCAGGCATGTGCCCTGACTGGGAATTGAATCAGTGGCCCTTTGGTTTGTAGGCCAGCACTCAATCTACTGAGCCACACCAGCCAGAGCAATATATTCAAGGTTTTAAAACTTTTAATTGACTCAGTTTCTACCAGATGCTGCAACAATCTTTCAAGAGGAAATTCTCAAATTTCTGCTTAGTGGGGATCAACCCCCCAATCTGGGTATGTTCCCTGCCTGGGAATTGAACCTGTGACCCTTTCGTCTATGAGTCCAAACAGCTGAGCCACGCCAGCCAGGACTGTTTTGTTCTTACTACTGAGTAGAGAGACTGTGAACAAATTGAGTTCAGCTATAGAGATTTTCTAAATGTATAGTCTGTCTGTATTGGAGGCTAGAGTCAGTTTCTACTGTGCCACCACCTAGTCTGCTGAGATTGGGCAGAAAGAACAGCAGCATAAAATATAAAGCTGAGGTTTTCCTCTAGTTTATATCATGCTAAAAGAAGTCAGAGGAGAAAGTCTTATCTGTGAGAAAGTGAGGCATTTCTGAAGGTAAGTACAACTGAGAGAGGAAGGGGTTTAATGCAAGTTAGAGACATGTAGTAAAGAATTTAGCCTTGCTCAAAAAGAGGTCTGGCCTTTAACCTTGGCTTCTGGGAGGTAAGGACATCTTTCTTGGTAGGAGTGTCTTGTTTGCCTGGGGTCCTCAAGGCACACTGTGTAGTATAACAATGGGATTTAGGGTCAGAGCTAGCTAGCCGTCTCTGAGTGGGGCAGGTGAAATGAGAGAGTAACAGCCTACTTTAGGACAAAGTTCTTTCTCCAAGCCGGAAGGTAACAGTGGGATTAGGGTGGGGACTTTAGGTCAAATGGTATCAGTTGGCTTGAAGACTGAGGTTAACCATGTGGACAATCAGTCAGCCAGTCGGTCAGTCATGTCTGCGTGATGAAGTCCCAGAAAGAGCTTAGAGCACAGAGTCTCTGCTGGGCCTTCCCAGGTGCCAGTACTCCAAGCACATCGTCACACACAGATGCCGAGAAAGTAATGTGTCCTAACTCCACAGGGAAGTGACAATGAAAACCACAACTGGTACTTATCTGGGGTCTATGCTTCCCTTGGATGAATTTAATCAGTAGCTCTTCCTTATAATAGACCATGACTGTAAGTATAACTGTTTACAGTGAGTTTTGTGAGTCCCAGCAAATTATCAGCCTTGAGGGTGGTTTTGGCAACCCTCTGCACTTGCAGTTGGTGTCGGAAGAGAGGGTACTTTATTATGGAGACTGTGCTCTTCCCCCTAACTTTACTTTTTTTTCTTTTATTCAGTTACAATTGTCTGCATTTCCTCCCCATCCCTCCACCCCACCTCAGCCAGTCCCACCTCCCTCTCCCACCTCTACCCTCCCCCTTGATTTTGTCCTTGTGTCCTTTATAGTAGCTCCTATAGACCCCTCTCCCCACTATCCCCTCCCCACTCCCCTCTGGCTATTGTTACATTGTTCTTAATTTCAATGTCTCTGGTTATATTTTATTTGCTTTTTTCTTTTGTTGATTATGTTCCAGTTAAAGGTGAGATCATATGGTATTTGTCCCTCACTGCCTGGCTCATTTCACTTAGCATAATGCTCTCCAGTTCCACCCATGCTGTTGCAAAGGGTATGAGCTTTTCATCTGTCTAACTCGTACAGAGGACCTCAGAAGAAAGATACAGGTTAGTAGCAGAGGGAGATTTTGTTGGCTGACATCCTCCTTCAAAATTTTAAGATTTAAAGAGTTTTCTCTTGTGTTTACAAGAGTATATTGATTAGAGTCTCAATATTTGTCCCTCAGCCATTGTAAAACTTCCGAAATCTCCCTGGTCCTTCAATAAAAAAAAAAAAAATACGAACACTTTGGTCTGTTTACATAGTTGTTGCTAATGTTTTGTCAGGCGAGGCCAACAGAGTGTGTCGGACAAGAGAGCAAGGCCAGACTCCCTGTTACTTTTCAAGTTCTCCTGGTGAAGGGAGAGGAGATGCACTGGCTCCCTCAGCTGGAACACGATATAGAATGGCACCCCAGGCAGGAGCTAGAAGCTCTACTTAACTTTTACAAGATCAAAATAATTTCTTGAATGCTCTAGTCTTCAATTTATTATAAATCCCAAAGTACAAGGCGATAATCACGAGTCACTCTCCCATCTCAGGTGTAAATTCATTTAATTTACTTGGTTCAGATTATGCTTCTCGATTCAACTAAGAGAACTGGCCACAGGAAGTACCAGTACCAGTACCAATGTGCCTTTGCTTCTAAAACTCAATCCTGAAATGTTAAAAAAAAAACATTACTCGGCCAAAATACAGATTTTTTTTTACCTTAACTCATGATTTAAGGATTCCAACAAACAGAACTTACCATAAATTATTTATTCTATTTATTTGTTATTTTCACAAAATTATGTGCTCTAAATTATACTTTTGTATGTCTTTCAACTTCCTCCCATAACATGCTGAGAACTTTTATAGATCGCCAGGAGGGCAAAATGAGGTGACCCTGAGAACATAGAGATAAAGGAGACAAGATTGTCTTCTAAGAAATAAACGACTTAAATCAGCACATGATGGGAGGAGACAGAATGTCTCCTAGCTCCGGAACAGCTCCTTGACTAGGGACAGTTCAATTGGCTCATTGCAAAATATTTATGTCTAAGTAAGAAAGTATCAACAGAACTTGGGCAACAAACAAAGAAAGTGAAGCAGTGTGTGAATTTAGGGAACTTGAGAGATGTACAGCTGTATTTTGCTGGAAGGTTAGCATATTTCAGTTAGTGAAATCCTTAGGAGTATCTGCCTTCTTTTGCTTTATACCTTACTAAGACAGCCACATTCTGATTAACATTTTGGGGAAAGAGGTGCTTTGAGTAGTGTAATTGATCATTTGGGTCACTGATAAAGGATTACCAGCCTCACTATGAAAGAAATCATTGTATTCTAATTGACAGGAAAGTCCAGAGTAAGGTTTGGTTAGCACTGGTCCATTGACCAGTTTACCAAAAGGCGCTGGAAGTTTAGTCTTAGAGCGTACAATGCTGAGGACCCAAGGCTACACGCAGATAGCATCACCGGCTTCTCCCTACCCAGCGAGGCCTCACAGGCAGTCCGCAGGCCCTCTCCAGGTGACGCACCTTCAGTTTCTCCCTCATGGATTTTTTTTTTTTCACATAAAACTTCTATCCACATCTTTATAACTGCTAGGTTAGTTATTAAGCCACAGAGTATCCTGTGAGAGAAGTAGGCCACAATTATTAGTAAACACTTAATGACTGTGTGTATAAGTGAATTAATAATTAATTTGTTGTTGGAAAACAGAGATTAAGACATTAGGTCACACAGAAAGCCAATCACAAAGGCATGATTCAATGATTTCATATTCATGGTCTTTTGAATGAGTTTCCCCACCGCCTCATAGAGTGGCAGATTGAAGACACTTTCCTGGAAACCCTCCCAGAGTGAAAGCTCATGCATTCAGTGCATTTTAGTGCATTCAGCAACCCCCCAAACACACATTTGAACTCTGCTGGTGATTCTACATCATTTCTCCTTTGAATCCTATGGTAATTAATGACAACTAATAGAACGCTTAAGGAAGCATGAAGCAATTTCTTCCAACAAATGAAGTTAGGTTATCCAATAATTATTCTTAGAATTTTTTTCATTTTAATGTTTTATGCTGAATCTAAGAAAGGAAAATAGGTAACTTGTTTTTGCCTTGTTTATTTCCAAAATTCACTGATTGACCCTGAAAACTACTAAGACAGATATAGCAAAAGAAAAAAATTCATGCCACTAAGCCCATAATTACTAACTATATCAACTTTTTAATTTTATGAAAGCATAAAATATAAAATGTCCCTTTCCCTGTTTTAAAAATTGCAAAGTGGTCTATTTTGGGAAAACATCAGAACATACTTATTTTAGTAATGCTCACTTATATTTGGACAATGATGGAACATTTGCATTTCTAAAATGAAGATACATTAATGCAGAAAAGAATAAAGTTATTTGACAGTAGCAAGATACAGACTTCAAGATGACAGTTTACCCAAAAGTGGTGAATGGTGCCTTGTTGTATTATTCAGAGACACAACTGGAGTAATCTTTTGTTGATTTGTCAAAAATTAAAATACTCATTCATAAAATGGTCTAAAAATTTTCAAGTTGATTTGAGTAACGGTATATAACTCAAATATACAAGTAAGCTTCAAATAGACAGACTTTTCAAAGGAGGCAGGAGCATAAAATGGAGCAAAAATAGCCTCTTCAACAAATGGTGCTGGGAGATCTGGACAGCTATGCGCAAAAAAATGAAACTCAATCACCAACTGACACCATACACAAAAATAAATTCAAGGTGGATAAAAGACTTAAATATAAGTCATAACACCATAAAAGTCCTGGAGGAAAACATTGGCAGGAAGATCTCAGACATTCCAAGCAGCAACATCCTCACAGACACATCCTCTAAAGCAAGGGACATAAAGGAAAGAATAAACAAATGGGACCTCATCAAAATAAAAAGCTTCTGCAAGGCTAAAGAAAACAGCATTAAAATACAAAGAGAACCAACAGTATGGGAAAACATATTTGCCAATGATACCTCAGACAAGGGCCTGATCTCCAAAATATATAAAGACCTCACAGGACTCTACTCCAGGAAGACAAACAACCCAATTAAAAAATGGGCAAAGGACTTGAACAGACACTTCTCCAAGGAAGACATACAGAGGGCCCAGAGACATATGAAAGCACGCTCAGCATCACTAGCCATCAGAGGGATGCAAATTAAAACCACAGTGAGGTACCATCTCACACCAGTCAGAGTGGCCAACATAAACAAATCAACAAACAAATGTTGGAGAGGATGTGAGAAAAGGGAACCCTAGTACATTGTTGGTGGGAATGCAGACTGGTGCGGCCACTGTGGAAAACAGTATGGAATTTCCTCAGAAAACTAAAAATGGAACTGCCCTTTGACCCAGCAAATCCACTGCTGGGATTATACCCTAAGAACCCTGAAACACCAATCCAAAAGAACCTATACACCCCAATGTTCATAGCAGTACAATTTACAATAGCCAAGTACTGGAAGCAACCTAAGTGCCCATCAGCAAAGGAGTGGATCCAAAAACTATGGTACATTTACACAGCTGGAATTCTACGCAGCAGAGAGAAAGAAGGAGCTTATACCATTTTTGCAATGGCATGGATGGAACTGGAGAGCATTATGCTAAGTGAAATAAGCCAGGCGGTGAGGGACAAATACCATATGGTCTCACCTTTAACTGGAACATAATCAACAAAAGAAAAAAGCAAACAAAATATAACCAGAGACATTGAAATTAAGAACATTGTAACAATAGCCGGAGGGGAGTGGGGAGGGGATAGTGGGGAGAGGGGTCTATAGGAGCTACTATAAAGGATACAAGGACAAAATCAAGGGGGAGGGTAGAGGTGGGAGAGGGAGGTGGGACTGGCTGGGGTGGGATGGAGGGATGGGGAGAAAATGCAAACAATTATAACTGAATAAAAAAAATAGACAGACTTTTTCTAAACTTTATTCCTTTCCAAGGACTATGAGAATTTTATTACAATCTAATTCTATCATTATATTTTAAATAAAGATTTTCTTTATTCTCCAGGGTAAATAAAATATATTTTAAATTATGTTTATCTGCATTTCCAACCCCCTTCCTAGATTTTGAATGAGTTTTGATGAAATTTTAATAAATTAAATTATGGTGTTTAAATGGTTCTTTCTCTCTTGTGTATAAACTACATAGAAACCAGATTTGATCCTAAAAGGTTGCCTGGTTTCAGAGCATGGGCGATTGTTTGACAGAATTAAATTTCTCATGTCCCATTTTTAGAATGTAAGCTCTGTGAAGCCACAGATATGTTTTTCACTGTTGCATTTGTAGAAACTAAATAATAACTGACACATAATAAGTGTTCCATAAGTTATTTTGACTAAATGAATAAATGAGTAAAAGGATATGGGTAGATTTTACCCTTGGGTCAGGGCAACTTCTTCCCTAGAAAATGCTTGGGAAGCATTTTCACTAACAATATGAGCCTTTTCAAATACAGTTTTCTTGCTTCCATTGCTATCCTCACTCTCTTCTGATTGAGATATTTAAAAAAATATCTTAATATATTCAGACTGTTCACTGTACTATTTGACCTAGTATTTATGATCAGTTCTCATTTAATTGTAAGTTAACCTTCAGAATACAAATTTAATTATGTTTTTTAAAGATTTTTATTTACTTGTTTTTAGAGAGAGAGGGAAAGGGAAGGAGAACGAGAGGGAGAGAAACATCGATGTGAGAGAGGAACATCGATCAGTTGTCTCTTATACGCACCCCACTGGGGACCGAACCCACAACCTAGGTATGTGCCAACCAACTGGGAACTGAACCAGTGACCTTCCACTTTGCCTAACGAGGCCCAACTGAATCACGCCAGTTGCAGCTTAATTGTAAGTTTTTCAGAGGTATTCTATAACCAGCAAGAAAATTACCTTTTAACTCATTTGTAAATGTTCTACCTTCAGTAAGATAAACTGATTTTTTTCCCTTCTAGTACAGTATTCATATATCTTTGCTTATAACTTGTAAAGTATTCATAAGTTTCTAAATGCAAATTATTTTACAATTCTTTTCTAAAACTGCTGTGTACAAAATGGGCTACATTTTATTGTCACTGTTAAATATAGGACAAAGCAAGAGTTTTTCATTTTAGGCATAATAACGTTTGTAGAGAAATTATATTATCAAAAAACCCTGATATACAGAAATATCCCAATTTAGATTTTCCAAGATAAAAATAAATATGTAGCTTATTTATTATTAATCTTTAACTTTAAATGTAGTGAGGCTGAGTTGCCCAATACCTCATTACAGCTAATTAATGTCAGTAATACTGTGGGGTAAGGGACCTCGTTTACCCTCAG
Organism: Desmodus rotundus; assembly: GCF_022682495.2. NCBI lineage: Eukaryota > Metazoa > Chordata > Mammalia > Chiroptera > Phyllostomidae > Desmodus > Desmodus rotundus. The sequence continues at coordinate 143,198,387 of NC_071389.1, forward strand.
TCATATGTGACTGCTAGCAAGGCAATCAAATAGCAATAAAGTTATTAACGGGGAAGCCCTGAAGCTCACATAACTGACTCACATTTATAATTCTATATTTAACATTGTTTATGGAAGCATAAATCAAAGAAAAAACAATATTATTTAAATTGAAACAGCATGCCAATGAATTTTAAGCTCAACGTTAGAAAGTTTCCAAACAAGAAAATTTCAAATTCCTAACTATAGCAGAACTAGCCTGAAAACAATTTCATGATGTGTCGTGGGAGGAGCACAAGGTGGAAAATGCTGTTTCGTGCTGACCTTAAACCTCCCTTGTCTCTGCTCTCCAGTCCCCGCCCCCAGTTGCTGAATAATGAACCCAGTTACTCCACCCAGACTGGAATTTAACAGCTATTTCTTAGTACCCTGTAGGAGAGGTAATGCGTTAAGGTCTGTGGCGTAGAAAAGTGACTCAGATTCGGATATTGCCCTCAAGTAGCTTGCAGTCTAGTAAATGCGGATGACATACACGCTCGTTAAATCAGCAACAAACTGAGGATGAACTGTGTGAGTTCTAAGCAGGGAGATTATTTGGAGTGAGGTATGGTAGAATCAGAAAAGAGATCATAAAGGGATGGCAAGGAATGACACTGAAGTGAACTTAGAAAGGTAATAGAAAGGGACAGGGATCTTCTATGGTAATCCTGTCATTTTCTCCCCCATTGGGGTTTGAAGCTCACAACATAATGGTACTACTTTTGGATGATTGTTCATGCATCAAAATCACTTTGATTTTGATCATCCTTGAAGGTATATGTATCAAGAATTCACTTTTAACTTGTTGAATAGTGTTCTCTTGTGTGGGTCCACCGCAATTTGCCAATCACTTCACTTGTTGATGAACGTTTGGGCAGTTTCCAATTTTGAACTGTTATCAATAAAGCTGCTACGAACACTCACGTACAAGTCACTGCATGGGCATTTATTTTCATTGCTCCTGGGGAAATGTCTACAAGTGGGATAGCTGTGATGCAGATCTCAGCCAGAAAGATCTGTTGTTGAGGTTGCAGTATTCCAATACACATACACACAGACTACAGGGGTCCTGTGGGGGAAAAGGGATGGCGTGGCCACTCTCTCTAGAGGAGAGGGCCTCTGAGCACCTCTGCCACTCCCTCAAGGGGGGAGTGCCACGACCCTTGCCTTGACATGTTTTTATTGGTTTTCTAGGCCCCTTACATCAAAGAAGGTCCTCTTTAACAAAGGTTTGTTTGGGGTGGTTTTCTTTGCAAACACAGGAGAGGGTGTGGCTGAATACATCAAAGGAGGATATTTGCAATGTAAAGGGAGAAGTGGTCCAAACGGCTGTGTTCCATACCTGGAAGGTCTAGCCCAGATTTTAGGAAGATAAAGATACTCAGTAAACATTTGCTGCCTCAGGGTGAGGGAGTTTTAGCAAGAGCAAGTCTCATAGCAGTCTGGGTACAATGCAGGCCTCATTTCCCACTGGAGAACCTATCCATGGACGTGGGTCCTGCCCACCAACCTCGCTCCCCACTGGCTTTTCCGAGTGGGGGTTGAGCCACATTTCCCACGCTTGGAATGGTTCCCCACATAGCTGGATCATGTGCTGGGTGCATGCGTAACTTGTTAAGAAGCTGCCCAACTGCTGTCCATAGTGATTGTACTATTTCCTGTTGCCATGAGTGATGTACCAGAGATCCAGTTTCTCCACATCTTCACCAAAATTTGATGTGGTCAGTCTTTTAATTCATGGTGTGTAGGGTTGTTTCATTATGGTTGTGATGCGCATTTTTCAATTAACAATGATGTATATTTTTCATGTGCTTATTTGTTATATGCACATCTTCTCTGGTGAAATGTTTGTTCAAATATTATGCCCACTTTATTATCATATTATCAATCATATTTGTGAGTGTTGAGATGTCATTCCATATTTAGAATATAAGTCCTTTATCAGGTATATACTTTGTAAATATTTTATCTTACTCCATGGCATATCTTTTCATTTCTCTCAGGAATGTTTCGTGGTTTTGAGTGTACACGACTTCTCTATCTTTTGACGGATTTATCCCTAAATAGGTGGCTAGCGGCCACCAGATTGGAGAGCACGGATATGGGGCATTTCCATCCCTGCAGAAAGTGGCATCGGACAGTGCTGCTCTGCAGTGTACCTGGGAGTTTGGCGCGCTCTCCTGTGTGTGTGATATTTTACACACACGTGCACCACTGAAAAAATATTTATGACAGTTTTGTGGTATCATTTAACATGGTTTTGCATAACATATTATATTAAATCAGATTTTTTTTCAGAAAAAAAATCAAAATAAACCTGAAACATAGTCTAGTGTCAGTTTTCCTGTTTGGGGTCATTCTGTGATTTTTAAAATGTATGCATCTCCTTTGCTTAAGCAGAAAGTAAAGTTGACTTTAAAGTTTCAAGGGATTATTTGATAATCAAACTAAAAGGATGATCCCTGCTTATGTTTTTAAAGCAGCAAACACAACACTATCAGGCTTGCATAGCATAAGATATGCCTAATGGGAAAAAGAGGTATTAATTTAGAAAATACTTTTTTAGATATTGAGAACACCCACTTTCAGCTCAATGTTTTAAAGACTAATTATATGTGACCATTATATATCTTTTTGATAGCAAAAGATATTATGTAAACTTTTTAAAATTTCTTGTTAATCCATTCTTTTTTTTAATACAACCCCAATATCTACCTGCGTACAACTCCTACCTACTACCTCCTTCCTACTGTGTATTCAAAGAAAGAACTGCCCTTGGATTGTTCATCTGCAGAAACCCCTTCTTAGGAAATATCACCTGGTACTTTCCTTAGCACCTGCCTCTTCATTTACATTCATTGCCCTTGGTTGAATTTTAACAGGTTGCAGCTAATAAGCAACAGAATCACTTACCCAGGATTTCCATAAAACAATAAGCTACTTATTTTGTGAAACTATTCAGCGTTAATCATTTCAAAGAGATAAATTTAATAAACTATAATGATTGGCCAGCTTTGTGGTACTTTTGCCCATTCAGCTAAACAGAGTGACTGAAATTGTGAAAACCTTTTTCCATTAAACTTGTCACATGGATAGCTTAATGGCACAGGCTTTTTCTTTCATAATGGCATCTGTTCTTTTTCACACAAAGGAACAGATAAATGAATGAGTGAGTGAGTGAATGAATGAATAACAAATGAACAAAGGGGCCAAGAAGTAACAAGAACCCACTTAATTCAATGTTTCATTATCCTCCATACCATTCCCACCCTCTGCTTCAATGTCCACCCTGAAGAGAGAATTCACTGCCTTGTGAGGAGCCAGTTCACTTTTGCACACTTTAACTGCTGTAGACAGCTCCTTATGTGGGCCTGCAATTATTTTCCCTATGCTTACCAACCGCAGGGGCCTAGTGTGGTTCTCTAGGACCGCAAACTACAAAGCGAATCCCACCTGCCCCAATAGTCTTCAAATATTTGGAAGTATAGTATGAAACACTTCATCTACCCTCTTTTTCTTACACACACACACACACACTCTCACACATACGCCCATGCCACTACCAACTCATATATTTTCTTAAACCTTCCCATTAATTTCATCCTTTCTTCAAATAACAGACTCTAGTTCTTTCACTATCCTCTGGACACAGGTTTATTGTGAGTCTTTAAAAGTACAGTGCGCAGAGCTAAAACAATGCTGGAAATGGTTGAGCCACAGCAGGTTCGGGCAGGATTATCTGGCCCTTCTCTCTCAACTGTGCCTTTAGGTTGTACTAGCTCTTTGTTGAGATCACTCTTTTTTGGCCCCCACATGGTGGTTCTTCCTCTGTAGAGGGCTCTGACCCGTAGTCTCTTGAGGTGGCACACTCCTCTATTCAGTTCTCACCAAAACACAAAACGGACTATAGACTCACTGGGAGCCCCATCCGCTAAAACTCTCCAGGTTTTCTCTCATGAGATGTGGTGAAGCCATGTCTCCCTTATCAGTGCATATTCAATCATAGAATTTTTAAATTAAACTTACTGGGGTGCATCAGTTAATAAAATTGTCTAGATTCCAAGATGCTGTATTATTGAACTATAGAATTTTAAGGCCACTTAAGAAAACTCAGATCCAGACAGGAGAAGTGACCTGCTAATAAACACAGATCAGGGGATAGAAGAGCACAAAGCCCTTCCTCCCGCTACAATGTTCTCCCCTATACACTGTCCAGCTGTATTTTGAACTAGTGGGAAGCCCTATTATATTTTTTCAAGGGAATTTTAATCTTACCAGAGTCACTTTGGTATGTCTTGTCATAACAATAGTTAAAACTTCACAATCTTAAAATATACACAAAACACCATGTCATTTGACCCACACTTCATGGTTTAGAGTGTTCTTGTTATCCACCGTCATTTGTTATCCTGGGTTCTATCTCAGATCATTTTAACTGCAGAGTTTGTCAAAATTTCATCCATGTCCTCATCCAAGTCATTATTAAAACTATCGCACAGCACAGAATCAAAGATAGAGGTCCTCAACGAAGTTCTAGAGACCTTCAGAGATACATCAATCCATTAATAATAATGATTTGGATTTGGTCAAGCAACCAGTTAGGGATCCTTCCAACTACCCTCTCCTCTCGCACCTGCCTCACTCATCATGCCACCTCCATTATTCCAAAAAGAACCTTGAGAATTTGTCAAGCATCCTGCTGAAATCCAGTGACATTGCTCACACTATTATAACGGCCTTATAGGGAAAAGGAAATTAGGTTTTTCTGATGTTGTAGTCAATTATAGTAGCTAAAGGACTTTGTCTAACATCCTGATACTCAAAGTATGGTCCTCAGACCAGTGTTGTTAGCATCACTAGGGAGTGTATTCAAAATACAGGATCTGATGTGGTATCTCCAACCCAGAGGTACTGAAGCCAGAATCTTTATTTCAACAAGATCCCTAAGTTCTCACATTTATGTTAAAATATGAAAAACATTTTCTTAAAGCTGTTTTACTGTGTAAAAAAACTTCAGAAGCTAGATATCATGCTTAATTTCTTTATTGTCTTTTCTGGTATATCAACAAGAAACAACCATCAAAGTATTTCAAATAAAAGATACTTATTAAAGTACTAGTTATAAAAATTGGGATGCAAAAGTCCATAGATAGATGGATAGATAGAAATATACAGTATCTTAACAACTCTATTATTACAACAAAGAACTTCTAAAAAGATGGGAACTAAATGTACCAAAATAAGTCTGGTTGCCTTTGAATACTAAAATGTGATTTTCATGACATTGGGCATGAGCTGGTTAAATAGAAACAGTCACTGAGGTTCTGCACCATGAGGAAAATAGAGGGTTAGGGGTTTTGAATGAGAAGTCTTAAAGGCTCCATATATTTTTCTGATGGGGGAACTCATTTTTGACTTAAGCGTCTACTAGGAAGTGGTTGCTCCTATGAAACACACAGCACCCTACTCATCACCGCCTTAGAGAAACAGTGCACCCAGGCCAGAACAAATGCTACTCGAAGCTACATAGCTGGGGCCCTTAAACAGAAAGTGTAGCTGTTCCACAGGGACTATTAGCTAACTACTTGATGACAATGATTTTGCAGTTGATTAAAGTCTTGTCACTGCTCACCAAGTGGGCTCTGTGTTGTCATCAACAGAGGCGGACCATCAGTACACTCTCATGGCAAAATGATCCATCCCAGTTGAGACCAGCCAGGGACGCAGGAGAGGATGAGTAGGCCCTGAACAAGCAGCATGCAGGCAGATGGACTGGGGTTCTCTCATAAGTCCATGCAATGTCAGAACCACACAATATATCTTTTTATTTAGTAGCATGTGTTAGGTTCAAAATAATGTATGGTTTTTATCCAAAGCCTGTCTTACACCATCATTGAAATTAAGAACAATCTGACTGTAACCAGAGGGGAGGTGGAAGGGGATAATAGGGGAAAAGGGGGGAAGGGTTTTGAGGAACAACTATTAAGGACACATAGACAAAACCAAGGGGGGGGTTGAATCAGGGGAGGGAGGTGGGGATGGCTGGGGTGGGAGGAGAGGGGTGGGGGGAAATGCAGACAACTGTACTTGAACAACAACAAAAGTTTTTAAAAAATTCCTTTATTTGGTTCCTAAATGTTAATGTAAACAATATATAGATGAATTTTAGGTATATATCTCTCTTCATTATACTTTGCTTTCAAGACCTCAAGTAAGCAAAACCAAGTAAATGCCACTTCTTACAAAATTCTCCTTAACTATTAAACAAACGTATATTAGACTTAAGGAAATATAAGTGATTTCCTAACTTTCTCTTATTTTCACTGCTCTAAATATTTCACATCTTCTAAAATAAGTTCATATTGCATTTATTTATTTATTTATTTTTAAATGTATGACGAGACAACATGAGGTCTACCCTCCTGACAAATGTTTAAGTGTGCGATACTCTATTTTAGATATAGGTGCTGTGTTGTACAGCAGATATGTAGAACTTATTCATCTGGTATAACTGGAAATTTATACCATGAAGAGCAACTTCCCAGCTCCCCCTCCCTCAAGTCCCTGGAAACCATCACTCCACTCTGCTTCTGTGAGTTTGACTCTTTGAGGTATCTCACACAAGTGGTATTGTGTATTATTTCTCCTCTGTGTCTGGTTTACTCACTTAGCATAATGTCCTCCACATTCATCCAAGTGCTGCTTGTGTCAGGCTTTCCTTCTTTTTATGACTGAATAAAATTTCTTTGTATTGTATACCACATTTTCTTTATCCATTCATCTGCTGATGGGCATTTAGGTTGTCTCCATGTCTTCACTATTGTGAATCATGCTGCGATGAACCTGGGGGTGTGAATAGCTTTTTGAAGTCCTATTTCAATTATTCTGGATGTCTACCCAGAAATAGGATTGTTGGACCATATGGTAGTTTTATGTTTAATTTTTTGAGAAACCGCCACACCGTTTTCCATAGCAGTTATATCATTTCATGTTCCACTAATAGTGTACCAGATTCCAATTGTTCACCAATACTTATCTTCACTTTTTTAAAAAGAAAAACAAAGAACCTTGCATTTAAAAGTTCTGCCCCAGGGGAACCTATAGATTAAAAGAAATTTAGGCCTTGGCTGGTGTGGCTCAGTGGATTGAGTGCCAGCCTGCAAAACAAAGTGTCACTGGTTTGATTCCCAGTGAGGGCACATGCCTGGGTTGCAGGCCAGGTTCCCTGTTGGGGGCACATGAAAGGCAACCACACACTGATGTTTCTCTCCCTCTCTTTCTCCCTCCCTTCCCCTCTCTCTAAAAATAAATAAATCTTAAAAAGAAAGAAATTTAAGAAATACATTAACCAGCAATAAATATTGACCTTATTTGGATACTGGTTAAAATTAACTATAAAAATGAATAACATTCATGAAATATTTGAAGCTTTTAACATTGTCTGGATTTTTATAATATAAAATTATTCTTTGTTGTATAACATGGCTTTATGGTTGTTTTAAAGTAAGCATCATTAAAATGCATATGCTGAAATATTGATGAATATCTAGGATCTAGTTTGGAAATAATATGGGAAAGAAAGGAAGTGGAGGTATAAATGAGACAAGATGGCCATGAATTGATAGCTATTTGGGGATTCATTAGACTCTTCTGTTTTATATATGTTTAAAGTCTTCCATTAAAAGAGTTAAATAAAATTTTGTCAGAAATTTTCATGCTAATTAGATCCTTTTCTTTTTATTATTATTTTTATTTTTTATCTTTTAATTTATATGTTTCATTTGCTATTTGCAATAATAACCTTTATTGTTTAAAGAGCAACCTGTTTTTTCAGACTCACTCCCGCAGTAACCTGAACCCTGGCATAATATCCCAGTAACTGAAGTCCTCTTGGCTTACAATGCAGATATTTTTGCCTTGGAAAAATCCTTAACCAGTCATTGACTTGGTGCATTGCACAATACAAAAGATCTGTCCTGATTTTTCTGGTGACTTTTCAGAGAACTAGCGCCAGGTTTTCGCTGTAGAGCTCATTATTCAGATATTTGTATGAACACTTGCATCTAAAATCTTACAAACATGGAGAAATAGTACTTTATCCTGAAAATTCTTTCCTATGATGCCCTTCTTCGCCCTACCTGTAATTTGCTTACTGCCCTTGATCATTTTGAGCACTTTCTTGGGAAAACAGCATACTTTTGAGGTAAAGCAAGACGATATTGTTTGTTAGCCTACTGAGATGTTGAAGCCATAAAAGGCAAGGACCTGCTGGTAGTCACAACTTCCAACCTCAAACTTAGTTCCTACTTTTCTACCAATAGGATATACTTTTTCAGCTCAAGTCAAATCGCTTTGTATCCCTTCAAAAATCTATAGATGACCGACATCTCCAGAATATTTATTCAAATGATGTCTCAATCACTTCAAATATGGGTTGGAAGAAGGTCAGAGGTACTCAGCAAGAATGTGGAAATGGGAAAGGGGAGCATCAGTGTAACATAATGTTTATTATTTTATTTTAAGCTAACATGTTAGGTTTTGAGATCATCTTCCAAGATTGCACAAAATTTATTTACGTGCTGTGTTTCTTATTGGTAAGTGCTTCTGAATTGTAAACGCCCTGTAACTCCACAGATGTCCATTCAGTCATCTTTGACCAAGAACCTTTTGGAGATAGAAGTTAATTCAAATGGCAAAAAATTTTTCAATGATCTCTCAGCACAACTTTGTAAATACTCCTTTTGTCACCAAATATCAAATTGTACACTTTCTTTCTCTTTAAAAAAAAAATTTAAACCAAACCAAACAGTAAAGTAAAACTAATTAAGTACTGGTTTTTAAAAAATAAAAGTATAATTAAGAATTCTTAGCCAAACAGCAGACACTACAATAGGCTGGAGAAAAACAGGTACTGAAATGTAGTTTTTCACCTGTGGAAACCAAAGGTTCAAATTGGCATAATCATTAACTTTACTTATTTCTGGTCTGAGCTAGTCTTTTGAAATACTTTTTTTTCGTCTGTTTGATATGGTCTCTCAAATATGTTTGGGCCACAAGCATGATAAATGTTTACCCTAACACCACACCAACCTTACCGTCTTGCAAGCTTTAAAAACCTTCAGTGACCTAATTCATTCAAAAGTAAGCTTCTTATTGAGAGTGCTTTAATAATTTCATTGCCGTTTGTACTTTCTGCACTCTAAGTATTAATTTAACAGCATGTGAATGTTGTGCTAATAAGCTTTAAACATGATTTCAAAATAGGACACGGAGATTTCCCCCCCCCCCCCCAGTCTCTATCTGTCTCACGTTTCAGCTTGTGTGGACATCTTTAAAATTACTGACCTGGTTTCCTGTGTACCCTCTGCCCTTGTAGAAGTTTGCACTTACAAACTGCTTGTTGTGCCCTGCATGGCTCTGAGTTTGAAATTCCAATTTGGAAAGCTGCAGTTGCTCGGATTCCATCTGACAGTCATTAGCAGCAGGGTTTGTTTCTTCTCCCTGTGAGGGTTGTGGAAAAGAAAACATCAAAATTGTTTTCACAATCACAAGTACCACTTTACCATTCTTAAGCACTATTAAGTGCTAAGCATTAAGCACTTGGTGCCCCTGTGACGCGTTGTTTTGCAGCCAAGAAGACTTACTTGTTTGAGCTCATCATAGTATATCACAGACAAGACAGTAAGGTTTTTCTTTTTGTAATGCAACTGAAATATTCATATGGTTAAAAATTTTAAACAGCTCAAAACAATATATAATGAAAAATAAGTTTCCCTTTACCTATTCTGAAATTTTCCATTTAATAAGCATAGAGAGGTAGATGAGTAGATACGGGTATATCTGTACATATATGTAATAAAGCTTACTCATATAAAGGAATATTCTAAAACTGTTAGAAAGAATAAAGCAGATCTCTAGGTGCTGACATGCAAATTGTCTCTAAGAAATATTAGTGTAGTGTATAAATGCTTTCTCACCTATTTTTTTACAAATTCCTATTTATGAATATACTCTAATTTACTTAACCAAATTTATTCCGATGAGCCTTTGGGTGTTCCTAGTATTTCATAGTTGACACCCTTGTGCAACATCTTTGCATGTTCGCAGAGCACTGGTTTCCTGAAGCTGCGTTCCTGGATCAAAGGGCAGAGCATTTTTCAGGAGCCAAATTTCTCTTCAAACAGAGCCGATGAAGACTCTATAAATAGGTCTGATTCTCTATGTTCTTGCTGGCCTTAATATTATCAAATGTTTTCATTTTTGCTAATTGGTAGGGTAACCACATTATTTACTAACATTTCTTAATTATAAATAAGTTTGGGAAACATTATGTATAGTTCTAAACCATTTGTATTTGCTTTGTGTGAACACACGCTTTTTTTTTTCCTATTTATCTACCTGGTTGTTTACATTTATTTATTGATTTATAAAGCTCTTTAACTTTCATAGGTTAAGGAAATTTGCTGCAGTTAAGAAAATTAATGCTAAATGTTTTCCCCTTTGTGATTAAACCTAGTTTATGGCTTTTTCTTTCCAATGGTCAAGCAAAAAAATTTTATTATCATGTAGTCAAATTTCCCCATTTTATCCTCTGTGGCTTCTAAGCTTTTGTATTTTGGTCAGAAAGGCCTTCTCCAATCCAGCATTATGAAAATATTTGCTTGTTTTACTAATTTTACAACTTTATATTTCTACTTTAATATTTGAAGTCATCTGGAAATGTTTTGTGTTAGAAGTGAGGACCAATTTAATTTTTTCCAAACGAGTAGCCTTTGCTCCTACAACATTTATTGAGTATTTTGTCTGTTTACCATTGACATAAGATCCCACCCTTATCATATACTGAATTCCCAAATGATCTTGTCTCAATTTTTCCTGAACTATTGTATTTTATTGATCAAATTAATTTTTGTGAACTTAAAATATTTACTAATGAATATTTGAATGTCCCTTGCTCATTGCTGTACAATAAATCACTTCAAAACTGAAAATGTTAATTTATTGCTCATCATGGCTTAAAACCATAGTTCATTGTTGATCATCGTTCTGTGGGTTGGCAATCTGGGAGGTCTTTCTGCTGGTCTTTCCTGGGGTCACTCGTGTACCCGAATTCTGAATTCATTTTAATTTTGTATGTTTATGCTTTCTTCCCGTTATTCTTAATTGGGATTCATTGTGGTTTATATATTTTATTGTTTCAGGAATTTTCTCTCCAGAGAATTTTGGTAAATTTATTAGGGCTAAAATTTTTCTCTGTATGTATATAAAATACATATGTATTTTATTTATTATATATACCATAATACATACTTATGTATTTTATAACATAAGTATAGCATAAGTATATAACAGTATATATCATTACATGTAAATATAAAATTACAAGTTTATGCATAATAAATACATGAATTACATACATAATACATGCATATTCTATCCTCTGAGAGTACTGCTTTAGCTTAATCCTATTGATTCTATTTTCATTCTCATTATTTTCTAAATATTCTACAGTTGCAATTTTCATTTCTATTTTGAATGAGATTTGTTAAAAGAGAAAACAATTTTCTATATTTATTACAAAATCTTTGGCTTTCTGATAACCAGAGACTAAACTTTGTACTACATTGAAATTTAGCAATTGTTGAGCTATTGGTTGTGACTTAACTTATGATCCATTTTTTACAAATTGGAAACATGAACAAAAAAGGGTTATTCTATATTTTCAGGTTATAGCCTTTGACATTCATGTATGTGTAATTGATAAGGGAAATACATATGTATGTATCTATAACTTAGTCTTTGATATTTTATAGATATGGGTTATAAATAATTCACAAGAAAATTTGTATACATATAACATTGTCATAAATTAATCCATAAAGATTACCTTGGTAATTTCTAAATTTAAATACAAATAAAAGTATAACTTCTAATTTTAATTAACAAGTAATAATAAAAGTGCAATACAAAAAGTCTGTCTCTTAATAATCCCATTCAAAATCAAAATCAAAATTAAAATGGCAGAATATTTAGGAAATAATGAGAATGAAAATAGAATAAATGGAATCAGGTTAAAGCAGTTCTTGGAATATAGATATACATGTATCCATGCCCACATACATATTTATGCTTCTTGTTTTATCAATTTTTAATATAAATTCTTTACATCTTTCCCTATATTTTGTGTACTTGTTATATCTATTCTAGTGTTTCTTACAGATTTTGCCTTAGTAATTTTGATAACATCATTACATAAATAAACATTCTTAAGATCTAATCATCATTGAAAATTGCACCCTTTATCATTACAAATTCTCTTCATTTTTTTCACTGCTTTTTACCTGAAACTCAAAGTTTTCTGATATTGATATTGTGTCTTTTTTTTTCCGAGATGGCACTTCCCTGACGTTTGCTGTGATATTCTCTATCTAGAAAGCTCAAAAACTTGGTTTTCCCCCCTTAGAACATAGAATTCCAAGTCTAAAAGTTAAAATTTTCCTCATCCCAGAGACATTTTTTGTATTATATATTAGAATGTTTTATCTTCCATTTATGGCTTTCTTTACTTCCCTAACTTTGTGAATCATCTTTTTGGTTCTTCTTTATCTGACCCGGACACTTATTATTTTTTCTTCTGTTCCTTTAATCTTAGGGTCTTTTACATTTTCATACACTGAAGTCTTCTTCCACATCGATCATTGTATTTTTAGCTGAATATTTTGCTTTATTGTTTCTAATTTGTGTTGACTGTATAACAATGTTGATGATCTTTAATTTTTTTCCTTAAGTCTTCATTGTTCTTTTTGTCTCATTCTGTTGTTTTTTATTGTAAGGGAGTAAAATTTTCCTCAGCCCTCCCTGGATGAGTCTGAACATTAAACTGTTAGATTAACAAACGAAAAGCATACAAAGTTCTTTCCTATAAATTTTACATGACACAGGTGCCTTCATAAGGAAATGAAGACTAAAAGAACCAGACCTGAGTATTTTTATGCTACATTTGTTGAAGAGTTTTGAGGCATATGATAGGTCAAAGAGTAGGAGGTAATTACAGTATACTGGAAGAGATTGAGCCAGGCTTGTGTGTTTGGATTCTGCTAGATGTCCCTTTGTCGACAAAGATAAGGATGCTTCTCAGGGTACAGGGAGGGCACCTCTCACGTGAGGATTTTAACAACTGTTCCAAAGGAGAAGAGTAGAAGGAAGGTCAGCGTGACCTTACTGCTTCTGCTGTTTTCTCAAAGTCCATCTTAAAATATTTAGTTAGCCCAGGTGCCATATTTTGGGGTAGTGTATTTTGAACCACATCAGTACCTACTATTTAAGTACTGATTTTATTGGCTTTGGCTCTCATGCATTTATCCCAAGACATGAAGCACTTACAGAAAATTCTTTGTGTTTCCTGGGGCATATTTTCCTCCAGACCCGATTCTTCACCAATGTTTTCTTGATATGTTTTTTTCATTTCTTTTGTATTTTTTATGAGATGTCTCAGCAGGGATTGTGTTAGAAAACCATGATGAAAACTGAGACACCATAGAAAGACTTGAAACTCTTGATTTTTTTTGTCTTAACCCAAGTCTGCACTAGAAGGTACTCATGTATGCCATAGTACCCTGTGTCTACTGCCACCTTAGAACTTATATTTTATTGTAATTATTTATTTGCCTGTATTTCCCATTAGATCATTGCTGTTCAGAGAATAGTCCCAATCAATCTGCATCAGAGTCACCCGAGGGGCTTATTGAAAATAAAGATGCTGGGGTGGAGTGATGGGGAGAAAAGGCATACAACTGTAATTGAATAACAACAAAAATTTAAAAAAGAAAAAGAAAATAAAGATGCTTGGGTCCTTGTCTTATCTACTGAATCTAAATTAGTGAGGGTGAAGCTTAGAAACCTGTATTTTCAACTCAGGTCCTGGTAAGTCCTTTTGCATAAACTCTGAGATCCTTGGAGGTATCTTGCTCATTATGGCTTTAACCTCGTGCCAAACACTAGAGAAGGGGCTCAAGATATCAGTATTGGATAAATAAATAAGTCAATAATGAAGTTCTGTATCACATGTACCTTACAGGATGTGTTAGCCAATGAAGGTGACATCAGTAGTTAAATTCCAGGGGGTTTTTTCACCATCGCCTAGTCTAATGAAACAGTGTCATGTTTTATGAAACCTTCTGTAAGTTTTTTTCTCTGCTTTTTCCATTATCAGGATCAAAAAAAAATTCAATGAAACAGGAAAATGTCTCATGCATTGAAAACCCTGTCCTGAAATAACTTGGCTCGGAATGTCCGTTAGTGATTGATAACTATTTGGTTGCAGAAGTAGCATCACCAGCAATCCATTATTGGTAAACTCTGACAGATTTTGGTTTGTCAAATACCCTTCCCCTCAGCTGGGACTGAAAGGAGCTGACTGCAGTAACCACAGTGTTGTGAAGAACAGTGGCACTGAAATCTGAAGACATGTGTTTGTATCTCATTTCTGTCTCTTGGTATCTGAAACTCAGTCCCTTCTCAGGAGCTGTTATGGTGATTCAGTGAGATCATATGTAAATAATTAAGCACAGAGCATGTACACATAAGTTATAAGACTGTTTTTTAATTATAAATAATTGAGAAGTATGACAAGTAGTTATGTCTGGGAGGCACTATAGTTTAATCATGGTAGCTATAGACAAAGATGATTTTAGTATAAAATATTAGATTAATTATGTAGAAAAGTATTTAAAAATTTTTAAGTATGACCTATATAAGGTACACTTGGAAAGTGGGTACAAGTATAATAAAGTATAAACCCAAGTTTACCAATCAAAATGTTTTTAATTAAAAGGATTCTGAGAATTAGTATGAGGTTCATTCCAAGTGCCTGAGCAGTAATCATGGAGGAAAGAAGGGTGGGGTGTTGCTTAACTTGGCAGAAGATCCTGTTCTCTTCCACAAGAGCAATCAGAACATCAATCAAAAAATTGACAGAATATGTTGAAAGTTCAGAGGCATAAGACTACAGCCCACAAGCCTGAACTAACATCACAACGAAGATGTCATCAAAGAGCCAAGAAAGACTCTAGAAAATTTGCTTTATTTTATTTACTTTTAGAGAGAGGTGAAGGGAGGGAGAAAAAGAGGGAAAGAAACATTGATGTGAGAGAGAAACATCGATCAGTTGCCTCATACACACCGTGACTGGGTACCGAACCTGCAACCCAGGTATGTGCCCTGACTGGGAATCAAATGAGCAGCCAAGAGAGACTTTAGAGAAACTCTCCACATCAATAATATGAAGATAAAACTCTGCTGTCCTTTATTTCAGTTTGGCTGGGAATCTGGTTCCTGGTTAATATTACCATCTACAATAAATACAAGAATCAAATGTAAAATTTGGGAATAACTTTGATGAATTGTGTGATGGGATTAGAACATCCAATAAAACATTGTACCTGTGGCCAAACTTGTCTAAGCTATCTTCTTGAAATTTAGCCTTCTAAATATCATACTTTCAAAATTTCTATTGAATGTACTTTGACCAATCTTACCTTATAATCAGCTTTTCATGCCAAAATAATTATATCACCCCCATTTAATTAGATAATCAATTTTCTTTTATTCTCTTAAAGTAGTTTAGCTTTCAGTTGAATTTAATCAGAGGCTAGATCCAGATAAACTTTTTTTCTTCAAGCATGTAAAATTTAATTTCTTCAGAGAATATCAGATAGCAATATATTGTTCATTCCTTCACATGTCTGCTATGTTCTATGATGCCATTCTGACTTTTTCCCTTCCGTTGACATTCATTTTAGAAAGTACTCAGTCCTGTGTGGAATATCCCCCACGCAAGGAAGAACTTACTTCTCTGCCCAGGCTCTTCTTACCCCACCTCACCCCATGGTGTGCCCGCAAAAATGACTTGCAAACCAAGCACTGCACCAAATATATCTTTTCAATAAAACATATTTCTTTCTCAAGCATACAGATTTTCCCCAGGCCTAAAATTCATCAGCTGAATTAAAATGTACATTGTATCTTAATATTTGAGCCAGAGAGTACCCCTAAATAAAAAGTTTCTTTTGGGGGGATTTTTACATATTTATTTTATTATTTTTTGAATTGTTTTTTAGTTTTCAATTACAGTTGACATACATTATTACCTAAGTGTCAGGTGTACACCCCAATGATTAGACATTACATCACTTACTAAGTGATCATCCCCATAAATCTTGCACACACCCGACACCACACATAGTAGAATATTATTGACCATACTCCCTATGCTTCTTTTACATCCTCTCTTTTCATTGAACGTCAATGAAAAGTACATCAATGAAACTGAATGCTCTGGACATTAGTTACTAATGGCAGAAATTAGTTGCTGTTTAAAAGGTTTTATTACAGCTTCCATGTGGTAAAGAATAAAAGCTTGTGCTGTACATTCACAATCCTGCTTCTAGGAACATTGGCTACATGCTTATGGTAACTGCTGAGCCTTATAATTTTGGAAAAGATTTTGGCAAGAAAATATTGTGGAAGCATCACAACCAAAATAAATGTATACATTGAGTTGAATAGTGTAGTAAACATTGCATTTTTGGAAATTGTGCATCTAATAAATGCATAACATGGACTCTCAATTGTTTAGGCTTCATTCTAATGGCTTATAAATGCCATAGTTTCTCAAAGTGACATTTCACTTAGTTCTGGAATCTGCAAGTGGGTCATTGGTTCAACACCTCTTCTCTTGAGCAGGAGCTGGTATGTGTGAACCAAGAAATAATTATGGAGGGGTATGATGTCCTATCTTCTAAAGATTCTTTTGATAAAAATATATGTCTGAGAAATGGTTCCTAAGGTTTCATTAACAAGTAATAGTGTTTTACAGACCTTTGCATAGTCTGTAACGTGTGCCAAATCTGGCTCAATGAAAAGAGCAAAGAAAGAATGTCTCCATTAGGGACACACTCAAAGTTGTATGTTACCATGCATTTGAGAAGTTCCCAGACAAATGACATGGTTTTCAAGACAAACTTTGATTTTGTTAAGAACCAGCCTACAGTCTTCTGTTGGAGCAAAACTACTTAAGATCAACCCCTTTCTAAACCAGTGCAGCAAAACCTACAGAAACTCAAACATGAACCACTGTGAACCAGTTCAACTCTTAGCAAACCTAGCATAGATTATAGCTTCTGTTTCCCTCAGGATAGAATTTATGGTTCCATAAGAACTGGTACATACTGAGTGCCTGCCACTTGCCAGAATTTACCTACTCTAAACTCATTTCCATGTTTAGAATTTAACGAAGTTGTCCCCAAATCACACAACCATTAAGAGGGATCATCTCAAAATTCAGGCCTATTGATTCCATAATCTGTGCTCTTTCAAAAAACTAGCTTTATGATTTCTTATTTGCCTCAATATTCCCATAATTCCTATAAGGTTGTGGGTGCAGAGGGAGGGTCATTTTCACCAGAACTAAAATCAGGGGCGTTGTTTGGTTTATTTTAGAAAGAAGGAATCATCATTTACTTAATTCCTTCAATTCTTGATACTTTTATGCCAGTGGAGAAAATGATCTTGATGTTTGGTCCGTGTTTGCAGTCATAATACGAAATCATTCTCAAATATTTATTCATTGAAATAAAGTCTCTGAGTAACATACAACCATAAAGTAAAACCTGGTGTTGAGGGGTTAACTGAATTGTTTTCACACAAAGTAGTTGAGTAGGTATTGTTGTTAGCCTCATAGTTAGTAAGTGGTAGGTCTGCGTTTGAACCCTGGTGCCCACTCTACTGATTCTCACAGGTGATGATGAAAACTGACCCCAAGTTTTCACCATATGGTAAACCTAACATTCATGTGAATTTTAAAATTATACTATGCTAAGAAATTTTGCCACAGCACATTTTAAATATGCAAATGAATGAATTATATACACAATCCTATAACTTGGGCTATATGACATAATGATTGAAACATTGTATAATTATATCATTATTATGAGTTCTTGCTTTGAAAATATTTCACAGTTTATTATCCAAGTAAAAATAAGTGTCAATTTAGTGATCTTGAATTTCTGGTATTTCTTATTTTAAGTTTTTTAAATTAATTCTGAATTTTTAGGTAGAACAGAAAACATACATGGCAAAATCAATATGCAGTGATATTTTTGGAAACCTTGATTTTTGAATAGTAAGAATTAAATTAGGGTAGATTCCAAGGATACAATGTGCATGCATATTATCATTTCATAGTCAAAGTAGAGATATATTCTGAAATGATCTAGAGGAGTATTCAGTTTGCAAGAACGGATTGACATCAAGTTCAAGCTGTGCTCAGGAAGAATTGTATTGACACTGAAGAGTAAATAGTGACTAGTTCTATATCATTTTGGTTGGTTCTGGAGTACATCATATGAATTTTTTTGCATGGTATTTGCTTTCCTGATTTGACTTTTCTAAGACCAGTCTAAAATCAGTTTCTATTTTCTGTGCCAGAAAACCCGGGAGAAAGGGGAAGCAGTCCAGCTGTATTTATGACAGCAGAGGAGATGGGCTGGGTATTTACTTGCAGTCATTATCAGCCTGTGTATTGGGATTCAGGGTATCTGTACTGTCTACAGCAAACCACATTCCCACATGACTGAGCTGGATGGAGAGGTTCTCCTTCATAACCTAACTCACCAAAACTGCTGTAACGGATCCAATGGAACAAAAGTAGCAGTCCCTTTGGTTGTAGAAACCTATTCTCCATCATTTCCCCCACCCCCACATATCTCACCATCATCAGTGGGTCACCAGAACAGAGATATCATGAGAGATGAGCAGACCTGGTAGGTGTACAAAATTCTGGAGGAAACATATATGAGTATGTGTTTTTAAAACCCCACCAAAGGGGTTCGGATATACTGCCCAGCTCATCTCAGAAAATGGCTCAATGATAAAAGGATTTCCAAGGAGCAAAATTCTGTACGTTCAGTGAATGGACTATAAATATTCATAATAGGTAATGATGACAACCATTATTGCCACTAGTAACATTTATTGCATCCTCTAGATTATTTCTAAATTTATTACTATAACCATTGTGAATAATTATATCCCTGTTCTATGTTACATATTGTTTTGTTTTTAACTTTATGAGGGCCTTATAAAATAAAGACCTATAAAACTATTAAAACTTAATTTCTACTTCATCATGTTGGATCCTTGCCTGTACTAGAGATCTGGAGACACAAATGGAGTTTTCTGATGATTATACATGCCCTGCCAAAGAAAATTGTTTTAGTCATTTTAGGCTGCTATAAAAATATGCTGTAGACTGAGTGGCTGAAACAACAAAGTAATATTTATTTCTAACAGTTCTGGAGGCTGGAAAATCCAAAATCAAGGCTCTGGCAGATCCAGGTCCTGGCGGGGGCCCTTCCTGGCTGGCAGATAATTGCCTTCTTGCTGTTCCTCACAAGGCTGAGACAAAGAGCCATTCTCCCTCTTCTTACAAAGACACTAATCCCATCGCTAGGGCTCCACCCTCACGGCCTCATTAAAACCTAACTGCTTCCCCAAAGCCCCACCTCCAACTATGATGACAACGGAGATCAGGCATTCAACATACGAATTTTGGGGTGACACATTCAGTCTAAGGAAACAATAATATGAAAAAATTCAACAATAATTATAAATTATCTACTTATAAAATGTTATGGATAGAAAGAAGCTGTTATTTGTAACTGTCATAGTTTCTCCAGTCATTCATGATGACATTTTTCATAAGGCCTTAATCAGGGACTATAAAAGGCGAAAAAAACTCCTAAAGAAAGATATTCCAAAATGAGAAAGTAGGAGTATTATACACTTGTATTTTGGTTGTAATGAGGTCCTTGAAGTCTTCAGCAAAGTCCCCCATTGTGGAGGTGACTGCCTTTTCAGTGAGGTCCCTTTGAAATTCAAGTAAGTAAATGACTTTAAATTAAGTCCACCAAAGATGGACTAGACATTTGAACTAAAACTTTTGCAGATTAATGAAAATTCTCTCTCTCTCATCTCTTCTTTCTCCCTCCTTCCTTTCATTTTTTTTCTTGCTCATTTTTTACTTTTTGAGATGATACAACTGGTGTGTCTGGTGATCACTTCAATGATCTTCATGTTGAGAAAGACTGTCTCTTCAGGATTCATTTCAGTGGTATCCAAAAATAGTGGCACTACATTTTTTAGAAGGGAACCCAAGGAAGTTACTTCAATTTAATTGCTTCATGGAAAGAGATTCCTATTTTCTTATTGCCTCAAATAGGCCCTAAACAGTTTCTGTTAAGAACAGGTGAAACCAAGGGGTGCAAACAACAAGACACAGGACCATGTAACCTAACGCTTTGTCAACTCAGCAGAGGTTTCCAAACATCTCAATTAGCTCTCTCTCAGGGGGAGTAGAATGTTCAAGATCATTTCAAATGCTCTTCAGACTAAGATGAGGGCTAGAATAGCAGAGAAAAATGTAATTACTCCAACTAGGCCAATATTTTAGTTTCTTTCTTTTTTTAATTTTTATTGTTGTTCAATTACAGTTGTATGCCTTTTCTCCCCATCCCTCCACCCCACCCCAACTGAACCCACCTCCGTCCTCCACCTCCACCTCCACCCTCCCCCTTGGTTTTGTCCATGTGTCCTCCATAGTAGTTCCTGTAATCCCCTCTTCTCACTGTTCCCCCCCCCCCAGCTATTGTTAGATTGTTCTCAACTTCAATGTCTCTGGTTATATTTTGTTTGCTTTTTTCTTCTATTGATTATGTTCCAGTTAAAGGTGAGATCATATGGTATTTGTCCCTCACCGCCTGGCTTATTTCACTTAGCATAATGCTCTCCAGTTCCATCCATGCTGTTGAGAAGGGTAGGAGCTCCTTCTTTCTCTCTGCTGCGTAGAATTCCATTTTACATAGAGATGAAAATATACCATAGTGTTTCAGAATTTCCTCAGAGACATTTTCTTGTTGACCTGTGTAAAGTCACTTAGGCTGGATAGAGCAAACTTTCCTGCATAAAATTTGAGAGACTCAACAAAGGTTAATTAGAGGAGACAAATGCTGTAACTTCTTCAGACAACAAATCTCTAGTGATAATGCAGGTGACATGTAAGCTCTCTTGTCCCTTGCATAGGAGTCCTTATTTTCTGCCCAGATATTTTTTTCATTATAGTTACTAAAATTATTTATAATATCATTCTGAAAATATGGGAGAATTAAGCATCTTCTATGCTCTACAAAACATTATACATAATCCTAAATTTTCTAATTTCTTGATTGCTACATTGTAAATAATTCCCTAAATCTACTTTAATTCACTGAAACTATAAATCCTGTTCCTACATAAAAAATAAATAATCACAGACAAAAATGATCCATATAATTTTTGTTTCATTACATTTCTTACATAAGCGTGTACTTAATATTCCTTATCCTTAACAGTCTTAATGATTTGATAGAGGTTATTTTTATCAATATTATTAAATTAAAAAGTACTCATGATGCCTGGGCCTAGGATGAATTTTAAAATTGTCTTTCTGATGATATATATTGGGTTGGCCAAAAAGTTAATTTCGTTTTTTCCATAAGATGGCTCTAGTAGCACTTAGTGGTCTTTAACTTCATTCGAAACAATTTTATTAGATTGTATTGTGACAGCTGTCATATCAGCATGCATTTAAAAAACTTAGCAAAATTGGTAAGTTTTTGTACAGATACTTAATATTGAAGATGGAAGAAAATAAGCAATAGTTTCAGCATAATATGATTTATTAGTTCAAGAAAGGTAAAAATGCAACTGAAATGTAAACAAAGATGTGTGCAGTGTGTGGAGAAGGTGCTGTGACTGCCTGAATGTGTCAAAAGTGGTTTGTGAAGTTTCGTGCTGGAGCTTCTCTCTGGACGATGCTGCACAGACAGGCAGACCAGTTGAAGCTGATAGCGATCGAATCGACCAACGTCATGGCACACGGGAGACAGCCAACATATTCAAAGTACTGAATCAATCAAGGGATTGCTGAAAATGAAAATTGTGTCATTTATTTTATGGAAAAAACTAAACAGATTTTTTGGCCAACCCATAATTAGAACTTTATTTGGTTTTTATACAGAATTGATTATTCATTCATTCAAAAAAATACCTAGTGATCATCTATTACACACAGGCTATAATCTAGGCACTAAGAATACAGTAGTGACCCAGTTCCTTATTCTCAGAGGGAGAGACAGACAACTAGTGAGTAAATGTATAATATGTTGAGTGGTGAGAGGTCTAGTGAAGAAAAATGAAGCAAGTTAGGGGCTAAACAGCATGAATTGAGAGTGAGGTTTTATTTAAATGTAGGAGTGATCATGTGAGCAAAACCGGGAATAAAGTGAGAGAGAGCCTCATGGCTGTTTGAGAAAAGAGTGATCCTGGAAGTTGGAACAGTTTAGTGCAATTCCTGAGGCAAGATTGCACATGACGTGTCTGAGAAAGAGCAGAGTTAGTGTGGGAAGTGAAGTGAGGAGGAAAGTGATGGAGGATGAAATCATAAAGGCAGCCTCTGGGATGGCCCCACCTTGCTCACTGTTGTACCACTCGCGTTGGGGAAAGTCAGCTGTCAGATTATGAGGACAATCAAAGATCCACGTGACGAGGGACTGCGGCCTCTTGCCAGGAGCCAACTGCAACCTGAGAGCCTTGGGAGCTTCAGATGACTGCGGTCCTGGCTGACACATTGCCTTCAACTCATGAGATACCCTCAACCAGACTAATGTAGCTAAGCCTCTCCACTCTTCCTGACTCACAGAAATTGTGTGAGATAAGAAATGGTTATTGTTGTTTAAAGGCAGAAGTTTGGGGGGGGCATTAATTTGTTATGCAGCAACTGATAACTAATACAATAGAGTTTTGCAGACCACAGGAAGGACTTTAGATTTTATTCTAAGTAAGATGGAAAGACATTGGGGGAACTTGGTCTGCTGTAGATTTTTTAAATAACTACTTTGGATAACAGACCTAAGGAGAAAGGGACTGAAGCAGAAAGATGAAGTAGAAAGGTTCTGTAATGAGCCAGTCAAAGAAGACTAAGCCAGACTAGGATATGGAAGCAGTGGATGTGATCAAAAGGGGCCAGATTTTGGATGTATTTTGAAGGTACAGTGGAAAATATGAAAGCATACTCAGAGGCCAGTGGTCACTTTAAGGAAATGATAAAACCCTGCAATGTCTTTTCCACTTGGGATGGTCACTTTCTGTAGGAGGATTAATTCTGAGGTCGTGTAGTAAGTAGTTAAACGGGAATATATGCATTAACAAATTAGAATTTGTTTGCAGCTAGTTGAAAAAAAATTATATTAGTACCTATGGTACTTGCCAGTCAGTACCATTTAGGAGTATAGGAAACATTATAAATAAAAGTGTAGAAGTATCGATTTGGTTAACGATGACATGATAGTGTACATAGAAAATCCTATAGACTCCACCAAAAAGAACTATTCGACCTAATAAGTGAATTTGGCAAAAGAGTGGGATACAAAGTCAAAAATCAAAGTCATTTATTCAGAAATCGAAGGCATTTTTGTACCCCAACAATGAAATATCAGAAGCAGGACTTAGGGAAAAAATCACATTTACTACAGCAACAAGGAAAATAAAGTATCTAGGAATAACCTAACCAAAGAGATAAAAGATGTGTACTCAGAAAACTATGTAACACTGAAGAAAGAAACTGAGGAAGATACAAATAGATGGAAGCATGTACTGTGTTCATGGATTGGAAAAATTAACATAATCAAAATGTCCATACTACCCAAAGCAATTTATAGATTCAATGCAATCCCTATTAAAATACCAATAACATACTTTACAGATATAGAATAAATATTTCAAAAATTTATACAGAACCATAAATGACACCAAATAGCCTCAGCAATTTTGAGAAAGAAGAATAAAGCAGGAGGGATCACAATACCTGATATCAAACTATGTAAAATAAACAGTATTACAAAATAGTCTGGACACGGTAATCAAAACAGTCTGGTACAGGCATAAGAACAGACACACAGATCAGTGGAACAGAACAGAGAGCCCAGAAATAAACCCATGTCTCTATGGTCAATTAATATTTGACAAAGGAGGCAGGAGCATAAAATGGAGTAAAAGTAGCCTCTTCAACAAATGGTGTTGAGAGAACTGAAATGGCACATGAAAAAAAATGAGACTAGACCACCCACTTACACCATACACAAAAATAAACTCAAGATAGATAAAAGACTTAAATATAAATCGTGACAACATAAAAGTTCTAGAGGAGAACATAGGAAAATTTCAGACATCCCATGCAGCAAAATTTTCACTGATATGTCCCCTAGGGCAAGGGATATAAAGGAAAGAATAAACAAGTGGGACTACATCAAATTAAAAACCTTCTGCACAGCTAATGAAAACATCAGCAAAATAAAAAGGGAATCAATCATATGAAAAAACGTATTTGCCAATGATACCTCAGAGAAGAGTTTGATCTCCAAATCGTGTAAAGAACTCACAGGACTCCACACCAGGAAGACGAACAATCCAGTTCTGACAGTAACCAGAGCGGGGGTGATAGGGGATAATGGGTGGGGGGGGATGGGGGAGGATTTTCAGGAACATGTATAAAGGACCCATGGACAAGCGCAAGGGGATGAGAGGATTGAACGTGGGGCATGTGGACAGGGCATGGGAGAGTAATGGGGGGAAATGGGGACAACTGTGAATGAACAACAGTAAAAAATATTTTTGAAAAAACAGGTGGAAATTGACCAAAGGAAATATCTCCTGTATTAAAAACTTCAGTAATTCCTCCTCAACATTTTTTGTTTGTAATTTGAGAGGTTTTTACTGTATTATGCAGGCATTTTTTCCTTCATGAGCCTCTTCCTCCATAAAAAACTTTTTTAATTAAAAAAAAGAAAATATTACCATAAGATAGTTCTGATTTTACCACTACAACTCATAGATATAAAATAATTTCTCCAAAAGTTCCAAGTGCAGAATTCTCAAAAAACCTATCATCACAATTCATCCATCTGTTCATCCATCACCTCTGTTCATCGTCTTTATCCTATTTTTCATAAGCTACAAGTAGGTAAATTATAAAAGAAGTCAGTAATGACGGCTGCCTGTTAGTGTTTGGTGGCAAGTTCATCGCTGATTCTGTGCATCAGTACGGTGACAAGTTGCATGGTTTCACGGACTACCTCTGAATAACAGCTTTGCATACAATGGAAAGAATCCTCTTCCCCAAAAATGTGCCAATTAATCCAAATTATCAATGTAAAATAATAAAACTAACACGAATTAATCACAGTAATTTACATGGTTTAAATACATTTCATGGTAGCAATCAGTTTAGTATGTATATTTGCATATTTTAAATTACTATAATGGAAAGATAAATATAATTTCTGATTTTATTAAGAACAATGAGAATTAGTAAAATAAAATTTAGCCTAAAAACACCTAAATATTACCTTCTTGGGGACTATTTCAAAGGAAAGAAAGAAAATATTTCTAGAAAGGGAGGGAGAACCTAGAATAAATGGAGAAAGAGTCAACAGAAGAAACATGTAAAACTGGAAAGAATTTTTATGAGTTTATTTGAGCCAAACTGACAACCTAAGCCAGCAAGCATGCTCTCTAATGCCCCAGAGAGTGACAGTTTGCAGTTTCTTTCATGTATTTGGAATGAGGAAGAGTATATGAAAGTGGGAGAAAGCAAAGTCTGGGTTGGATCACAGGATAGTGTGCGAGACCATTGCTCTCTGAGAGGGGTCTGGGGAGAGGACAGCTCTGGCACTTCAAAGAGCATGTGTTAACCTAAATGCTCAAGAACAATGAGGAGGGTCTTAGATAAGGGTCTAAGGCAAAGATAAAGCTGTTACTAAAGATGTTACAATGCCTGAGGCATCACTCCCAATCATGACCTGCCCAGTTAGGAATTTATGATCTTACTTTGATGTTACTTTCTGTCAATGGTGGTGTCATTTTTTCAGATTTATCAACTGAAACAGTTGTCTCTATGAATTTTCTATGACTGCTGTAACAAGCTGCTACAAATTTGGTGGCTTTAAACAATGTAAATTATTATCTTACAGTTCTGAAAGTCCTAAATGAGTCTCAAGGTATTGGCAGTATGATTCCTTCAGGAGACTCTGGGAGAGAACCTGATTTCTTGTATTTTTGAGGTTCTGGAATCCACGTACTTTCCTTGGCTAGTGTCCCTCTTCATATCACATTGCCTTTTCT
Source organism: Desmodus rotundus (assembly GCF_022682495.2). Lineage (NCBI taxonomy): Eukaryota > Metazoa > Chordata > Mammalia > Chiroptera > Phyllostomidae > Desmodus > Desmodus rotundus. The sequence goes on from NC_071389.1 coordinate 143,224,682, forward strand.
TAACCCCCTTCTGTTGTGATGTCACATTTTCCCTCTTCTGTAGTCAAATCTCTGTCTGCCTCCTTTTTATAAAGATACTTCTTATAAGAATTATGCTTAAGGCCCACTTGAGGAAATCAGGACAACCTCCCCATCCCAGGAACTTGAATGTAATCACTCCTACAAAGCCCCTTTTGCCATTCCCAGGTCCCAGGGGTTAGGACTTAGATATCCTTAGAAGCCATTATGTAACCAACCATATAGTTACACTTCAGACTAAAATTAAATTTATTGGTAATAAAACTTCAAAATTCTTGTCGTGATCAGTGTGGCTCAGTTGATTGCGCATTGTCACTCAAAGGAAAAGGTCAAATGTTCAATTCCCAGTCAGGGCACGTGCTTAGGTGGTGGGTTTTGTCCCCAGTCATAGTGCTTACAAGAGGCAACTTATTATCTCACATCGATATTTCTCTCCCTTTCTTTCTCCCTCCCTTCCCATATCTCTAAAAATAAATTCATAAAAGATCTTTTTTAAAAACTTGAAAATTCATTATATATGTTGCTAACAGGCATCTCCCTTACTTATGCACTTGGATTTTAGTATTCAAATGAAGACCAGATAATCAGTACCCTTATTAAATTATTTTTAAGTATATTTTATTGATTATGCTATAACAGTTGTCCCATTTTTTCTCCCCTTCATCCCCCCTCTGCCCCGTACCTGCCTTCCCTCCAGGATTCCCTGTCCTTAGTTCATGTCCATGGGACATACATATATGTTATTTGGCTTCTCCATTTCCTATACTATTCTTAACCTCCTCCTATCTATTTTGTACCTACCATTTATGCTTCTTATTCCCTGTACCTTTTCATCCATTCTCTAACTTCCCCTTCCCCACTGATATCCTTCCATGTGATCTCCCTTTCTGTGATTCTGTTCCTGTTCTAGTTGTTTGCTTAGTTTGTTTTTGTTTTTGTTTTAGGTTCAGTTGTTGATAGTTGTGAGTCTGTTATCATTTTACTGTTCATAGTTTTGATCTTTTTCTTACATAAGTCCCTTTAACATTTCATATAATAATGGCTTGGTGATGATGAACTCCTTTAGCTTTACTTTATCTGGGAAGCGCTTCATCTGCCCTTCCATTCTAAATGATAGCTTTGCTGGATAGAGTAATCTTGGATTACTCTATCCAAGTAGGCATAATCAGTGTAATACAAGTAGGCATAATTACTTGTATTAGTTTCACACTTTATGAAAAGTATTATTGTCTAATTATAATGCTGTACATTTGAAACTAATACAAAATAATATTGAATGTAAACTGTAATTGAAAAATAAAATTTATAATACAGTTCATTAGGAGTCTCCACAGGGGGATTGTCCCACCTGGTGTGGGCACCATGAGGATCCGATTCAGTGTGTGGCCACAGAAATGGAACAATTTCTCAGCAGGGACAGCTGAGGCGAGTGGTTTCGTTACTGAACAGCAATTGGGGTCCCATTGCCGGCCACCACCCTCTAGGCAAAATCCTAGAGGCAAAGCTTTGGTGATAAAGAAAAGGAGTCTTTATTCAAAAGCTTTACAATTTTGGAATAACAGCTTTCCACATTCAGTAGTCACATAGGCCTGTCAATTAAGGCTAAACTCTTTAACTCTCTAGTTGCAGCTGTAATCACTTAAGCCTAAGTGAATAAGATTAAATTCTTTAACACCTAAGTTCTCCTATCATTCCCCCTGTTAGTTTTAATTATCTTATTTCTATACGATTAGTTCACAAACTAAAACATAAGATACAAAAGCTACACAATATTGGAAGAATGGCAGGCTTCTGCCTCAGAGCCTGTCCCCTCTAGAACACCCAAAGAATAACCCTGCCACCCTATGCCTGGCCAGCCTGATCTTAAGCTGTGCCTGGAGTTCCTTCCCATCCAAAATACCGTCCCATCCCTTGGGAAATGCAGGCTGCTGCAGCACGATCATCCAGGCATCCTTGAGGAAGTAGCCCAAGAACCAGGGAGAGCCATGCCAGCCGGTCCAGGAGCCCGAGAGCCCTTCTTTTATTTCAAAGCTTTTAGTCCATAATTCCATGCGCTCTGGAGTCACTGAGTTTCTCAGCCAATCCCATCCTAGACCGTTTACCATTGCATCAGCAAACTCTTCCCATGACCCCTCCCTACTTCTCCCTAGTGATCTGATCAGATCTCTCTGTACAGTTTTAGGACTTTTTTTAGAGCAGAATATGAGGCTGAAGGCATAGGTAATAAGGTCCAACCTTCCTAGGGCAGAAAGCTAGAAAAATCTAAATGAAGAACCAACAAAGCAGAGGCTCATACTGGAGCTCTCATTGCGATGAAGAAAGTTGCTCTCCAGAAAACCAAGTCAGAAGTCCAGTCAACTTTACTGAGCCAGCTTGGATGGAGGCTGAAACTTAGCCTGTGTGCAAGTGCCCTTCCCTGTCACTTACCAGGCAGACACTGGGGGGACTACCTTGAGATTTCACTCTAGGATGCATCGGTCAGGATTGAATCAGAAAAGAGAACTGAGACTCTAGGTTGGAAGTGTCTGGGGAAGACAGGGACGCATGAAACACAGAATTGCTGCCCTGGAAGAAGCATGATAAAGGCTCTAGTTTATTACTTTTCCCTTTAAAGTTAATCTATTCTCTATACAAAGCCCTTTATCAGAGTTGACAGCTGTCCTTCTACCCTAAAGGGGGAAACTCTGTCACAGTATTCGAGGTGGTCCAGAGAAGAATGATGATTAATGCACTTGGGTGCTTTGCATTCTTTGAATGGCTTCCAAGTATGCTAACCTGTTTAATTCTCACAACAACCTGGGAGGAGTTACTTTACAGATGAGGAATCTCAACCATAAAGAGATTAAGTAACTCCTTCAAGGTTTACACAGTGAAGACTTGAATGCAAGCACTTCCCTCCAGAGCTCACGCTTGTAGCCACCAAAACATGGGGCCTCTTCTGCACAACCCTCCTTTTGCACTCCTCACTGTGTGTGATGCCTCACACATAATCAAAGCCCAGTAAACATCTGTTGGACTGGCAGGTAAATGAGGACGGATGCATTAGTGAATGAATAGATGGAAGAAACCCCAGCTGAGAGAATACAAGCTTTATTTGAAAAGCCCTGAGAATCATTCTACTATAGACTCTCACAAAGCAGAAAAGTGTTGCTTCACTAATAACCAACCCATCTCCATCTTTTATTATTATATGCTTTCTGTAAAGCCTCCCCAACTAAAACAGGACCCAAATTGGCCAGGTACCATAAACAATATGTGCAGCTCTTTAAAAAAAAATTCAGAAATACAAACGAACGTTAGAGTAAATGGAACAAAAATGTTCTGAGCCAAGAATGGAAAATTGCCTACACTTTTTCATTACTGTTTTTATGTGTCAAAAGTACTTCTTTAAATACTCATTATTTGTACTTGTAGTAAAAGACACAGTGTTTGTTAAATTCTGACTTGAGTGAAAGTGAATGGGAGAAAAGGGAGCTCTGTCGCCAATGTCTTCCTTCCTGGTGTGTCATACTGCTGGGCGATATAGCTCTGCTACTCTTGTTGCTGGTCTTATTTTAGTGTTTTGCTAATATGTTCATTGTGCATGATTTCTATTAGAAGTGGTTTTGACAAATAATTTTCCCCATGTATCTTTTATCCTGTGATGCTCTAAGAACACACTTCTTTCCTTTTTAGTATTAAAATATACTTGGCTTACAGTAGTATATTAGTCTCAAATGTACAACATAGTGTACATAGCAGGGAACAAGATGCAGCAGCCTTGCAGATCTGCCAGAGCACCTGGGTGGGGCTCCCACTCGCACTGTCTTGGTGGAGAAGGAACATAGAAAGAATGGTGTCCAGCAGCACATTTAATCCCAGAGAGTTCCCTCAGATTCCAGAGAGCTCTCACAGTTCTCCAGCCTTCTCTATGTGGTTTTTCTCTCTTGTTTGCTGTGTGGAAGCTGTTCAGTCACCCTCAGTTGTCTCTCAGGAGGAATTGTTTTAAATACAGGTGTGTATTTGGTGTGTTCACAGCAGAGGGCAAGTTCCGTGTCCTCCTAGGCTACCACATTTCTTTTTAAAGTAACAATTCTAAATCCAACACATCTTACGCAACTGGGCTTGAGTTAAATTTTTCTTTCATGTTATTCTGAAACCAAATTCTTTTTCACCAAGTGAAAAGACAGCTTAGAGGAAAAAGTCTTGCTTTTCCTTAAGCATTTAAGTTTACATCCAAGTATTATGGACATAGTCACTTAATTAATTAGTGCAAGGCAGATTCTTTGAACATATTTAAATTTCAGGATTTGGCAAGTTTTCAAATAACTGAAGGTTGTATGATACCCTTGTTAATAATTACTTTGTACAGAGAGTCTGTGTGGATTGACTGTTGAAAAAACCATGTGCATGTTCTGTGGATTTTTGTCTTCTAGTCCACTTAGGTCTTGTGTGGTCACCTAGTCATATTTCCACAACAACTCAGCGATAGGATCTTTTCCAGTATCATTTAAAATGCCATACAGCTGTCCTTGTTAGCCGTTCTATTTACCCAAACAGAGAGCAAAGGACAAGTTGTTTTCTTAGTTTAACTCAAGCAAAAACACTAGATTTAAAAAATTTTTTAGTTCCAGATCTCACCGAGGTCACTGCTTCACTCCCTCTGTTTAAGGACTAATGCTTTGCTACCCTGATCTTTAAGTCAAGGTGGTTTTCTACAGTCATTCTTCCTTTCGTTCACTTATGAACTGGTTCAGTCAACACAATTTCATCGAGTTCCCAATATGTGTCCAGCTGTATACCGCACAAATAAATAATAGTTAATTGGTAATCTAAGAGGAATGAGAGGAGTATAAACAAGAATTAGACATTGAATGCAAAGAGATATTATAGAGGTAAGTACAAGGGTTATGGGATCTAAGATGAGAGAGAGGTGAGGAATGGGGGAAGCTGAGGGGGAGGACTAGAAACTATTTAATCTTTTATTCTAACATATTTGAATTTTGAGGAACTTTTCATTGTTTTTTATTAATTTCTTGATAGAAACACATTATAGTAGAAAGAAAGCAGACTTGAAAGTCAGTTCTGTCACCTACTATTTTGTGTCTTTGACAAATGACTTAACCTTTCTATGCTTGGTGCATTACAGTTTTATTGGTTTAGTGGCTGGCCCACTTCCAAACCCCTCTTTCTATTTACGAGAAAGTTTTCATTGCATGACTCTTGGTATTGGTCAATTTGTGCTACAAAAATTAAAGGGTAATGACCCTTGCTCTTCTCCGTACTTCTGGAAGCTAGGGCTCAGGACAACATCCAACCAGGCTGCTCTTTGTGGTCCCTGTCACCCAGCCTCCAATGGCACCTGCTCATTTTCAGGACCCGGGTCTCCAGCCTTTTCCACATACTTCCAATAAATTCTTCTCCTAATTAAGATAGCCAGGGTTCATTTCTGTTGCTTGATACCAAGAACCTTGGGTAAGATTCTCATTTAAGGTCTCAGGTAAGGTTTTGTTGATGACTTAAAATGGTAAAGTAGGTAAAGTTCATAATGCACAGCATCTAGCACACTACGGATTCATTATCAAGGTGGGATTGTTAAGGTGTTTGGCTGAGAGCCCAAGAATACAATAACCATCATATCTCCAATTCTTCCCAATAGATTAAATAGAAGGGGTAAGTTGCATGTCAAAGACACAAAGTAGTAGGGGACAAAACTGGGCTTCAAGTCTGTCCTCTGTTCTCAATAGTCTGAATAGTGGGGCTCGGAAAAAAAAAATACCACTTCCTTGGCGGCTGAACCTAATAACAATCAATGCTGAGAGCTGGAGAAGCTGCTTAACAGCATGTGGCTTTGGCTCCCAGTACCAAAAGGGTGTGTCACATCTTTGAAGAGCAAAATCAGTTTTTGAAACCTTTCAACATCTGGCTGAATATAGGATGTCAAGACATAATCACTTCACTCAGATGAGAGACAGAGACCCAGGGAACCATGTGTACTCAGAACTGGTATTTATAGCACAGTGAAGACGCCCATTAGCAAATGCGTGGGAATTTCTCTTTCTGAACTCAGTTTTTGCACCTCAGGCCTAGAGAGTTGACTTACTTACTATTCACTCACACACCATTGTTCATAGCATGATATCATTATCAGTTCAAACAAGGCTCCTGTTTCATTTTAATTCTTACATTTGTTCTCAAATACCACTTCCATTTGCTCCCTGGCACACACTCTTGAGGTGTTTGAGATCTGTCCTCAAATATGTATGTGTCCTAGTAGATGGTTTGTGGTTGGGTGCATGTTTGAATGTGCACATATTGTTGAGCTATAAATCTTTTATATTTCTCACTATGTGAATTCAACAGTGTTTTAAAGACCAGTTTGGCTGTTTGTGCCTCTGGAGCTTCTCTTTAACTACTATGTAATATCCCACGGTATGCATCTACCACGTTCTATTTATCCATGTTGCCACGAGTGACAACTAGGCTGTTTCCAAACCTACCACCACAAACACCATGAAGACCTATGTTTTCTTATCTATCCTATATGGTCCTATGCAAGAATTTCCCTAAGATACACTCCAGAAGGGTAGCTACTGGACTACAGGGCATAGTCAGACTTTGTTTCTCTCATACTTCTTTCCAGAATAGCTGTAACCATTTATACTTCCACCAGCAGGTCACGAGAGTTCCTACCTATTCACATCTTTTTTTTTCTTTTTATTGTTTATGCTGTTAAAGTTGTTCCCACTTTTTCTCCCTTTTCCTACCTCGCCCAGCCGCAATCTCTCCTCTCCCCAAGTTAATCCCCATATTATTGTCCATGTCCATGGGTTGTACGTAAATGCTCTTTAGTTAGTACCTTCACCGTCTTTCATCCTGTTTGCCCCTCCTCCTTTCCAGCAGCTGTCAGTCTGCTTTGTGTAATTAAACTTCTGTTACTATTTTGTTCATTAGTTTATTGTATTCATTAGATTCCACATATAAGTGGGACACATGGTATTTTTCTTTCACTGACTGGCTTATTTCACTTAGCATAATTTTCTCTAGGTCTATCCATGCTGTTGCAAAAATGTAAGAACTTCTTCTTTTTCACTGCTGTGTAGTATTCCATTGTGTAAATGTACCACAGTTTTTTAATATACTCATCTACTGATGGACACTTAGGCTCTTTCCAAACCTTGGCTATTGTAAATAATGATGATATAAAAACAGGGGTGCATATATATGCATAAAAAGTAAAACTAGATCACCAACTTACACCACACACAAAAATAAACTCTCTCCACATCTTGTACAACATTTGTCATATTATCCATGATCTAATTTTTGTCATTTAAATTGGAATAAAGTGATATCTTATAGACATTAAAATATACATTTTTCTAATTACTATTGAGTTTAAGTGTTTGTTCATGTACATGTCAGCTAGCTATATCCCCTTTACAAAGTATCTCTTCCTATCTACTTTCCATTTTTCTATCTGCTTTTCGAACATTTGCCTTTGATTTGGAGGAGACCCCTGTTTATTCTAGATACTAGTTCCTTCTTGTTTACACAATGGAAAAAATTCTTTTACTCTTCCATCAATTAAATCTGTCTGCAGTAGAACACACTGATGAGAAATGATTAATTTTATGTAATCAAAAGCATCCATTATTTTAGCTATGGTGTATAGTTTTGGGGTCTTGCTGAAGAAGTGTTCTTATAATCCCTAGGTCATATAGATCCTCTATTACATTTTCCTTCTATTAGGTTTGTAATTTTACCTTTCACATTTAAGTAATTAATTCAGCTGGATTATACCTTTAAGATGTGCAGCAAGGTAGAGGAACCCAGATTAATTCTGTACATATAAAGAGCTGCTTTTCTCAACCTCACTTACTAAACAAGCCATCCTTCTCCCTTGCTTTTGCGGGACCATCTTTGTCAAATAGCAAATGCCCAAATAGACCTGGAACCATCTATGAGCTACCTGTTCTGTTTCATTAGTTTACTTGTCTGTTCCTGAACTAGTGTTATATTGTTCTTATTTCTATGATTTTGTACAGTCCCTTAATGGGTAAACCTCTCCGTTTTGCTCTCTATTTTCAAAATTAACTTTTCATGAAAATTTATTCTTCCATATACTTTTTAGAATGTGTTTGTTGTCTTCCTCAGAAATATGGTAGAAATTTATTGAGTCCATAGGAAATAATTTTCTATTTATCATTGAAAAACTTAGAATTTTGTGTTTTTACATAAATTTATGTATTTCATCTGAGATATAATAATTATGCTCAAATAGATGTCTATAATCTTGAATTAAATTTTAGATATTGTTTCATATGGTCATTTCATCTTTTCACTTTGTATTTTCATTTACATTTTATATTCCTTTTATAACAGAATGGTCTTATAAGAGATTTATTAATCTTATTTATCCTTTCAAAGAATGCTTTATTAAAAGCTTTTGTTCTAAACACTGCTCTCTCTTGTCCCACATAATCTGCCGTGTACTACTTTGTTACCTGGTTCTAAATATTTCATTATTTCTCTAACGATTTCTTCTTTAACTCAAGGTTCTACATTATTATGTTTTTTTTTAGTGTTTAGCTTTCAAACTTGTAGAATTTTATTAATGATTCTTTTGTTTCCCTATTTTTCCCTGAGTTCTTCAGATTTATACACTTAACTTCTCACCTTGAAATAATCCTCCAGTGTCAGGTAGAAATATGGAGTCTTCAGTCTAGTTCATCATAATATTGTCTCACCCCAACACCCTCTCCACCCTCATTCTTTACCATCCTCCTCTCCTCTGCTCCCACAGAAAACATGCCCACGCAAAGGCACACACTAGGATTGTGCTCTCTATTTAAAAAAAAAGAAAAAGACCTCATGGGGTGGAGTAGGGAAATGGAATGAGGAAGATGTACTTGAAGGAAGACAGAGAAAAGGATTTGTCTTCCTTTGCAACACAGTGACTCCTGTCTGCAGATTTCTACTTGGAATAGGTCCATTCCGAGTGTGGCTCTCAACCCCAGCTACACATTATGATCCTCTGTAGATTCAAAGACTTTCCAGATGGTTCCCTGTGGCAACCCAGATACGCCCTATCTTAACCTTTAGTGTGCTCTCTGCATAGGAGCTTCAGAGTTTCCAAATTGGTTTCAACTGTTACAGACTGAGCACCACTATTGGCAACGCTGCCTTTGGGACTTTAAGAGGAATCAGATAAGGCTGAGACACACAAGCTAAAAGTAAACAAGTGCAAACTTCAAGAGACAGCTGTTTACCGACGTCACTTAGACAATAAAACCCCATCATAACAGTTCATGGTAGGGAAGTTTATAAGAAGGTGAAAAAATCCCAGTGATGTAAGAAATGGAGTAGTGCTTAAACCTGCTGTTGGGATGTCGGACATCATTAAAAAACTGCGTGGGCATGCAATCTGCTTTATTCTCCATGGCAAGTAAAAACACATGGTCACAATAAATGCGTATATTTTAGTTAAGAACAGAAATATTAATCTCTTTGACGACTTAATTTTCACATCTATGAAATTACTCTATTGTATAAAGTGTTTTAAGTATTATTACATAAGGATGTCTGGTGAATTGTTTTTAATCTGCAGATAATCCATTTGGCAGTTTGGTCAGTGATAATGAGGGCTGCTATATAAAGAAATACTCTTTACCTAGTGTCAGAGTGGATTGCCTGACATTGCCTCCAAAAATGTGATGTGGAAAAGCAACACTACAGTTTCTCAAAATATTTGTCTCAGTAGTCAGGAAAGAATCAGCCTGGACAAAAGTAATTGGTTGCCTTCTAGATCTAGAAATTCATTCTGAGCTTTTTGTTAAAGAGTCAGCAAATACCTATTGTAGGCGTGTCGTATATGAGTTCCTAGGCTAGAAACTGCAGGCCAGGCATTAAGCAGCTTAAAGTCCCTACTGTTCCTCCAATATCAATATAAATGTGTTGGTAGACTTTTTTATTTTGTTGGATTAACTCAGCCTTTTAGGTAAATTTTCTGTTAATTTATGTTTCAAATTTCCTAACAATGATCTTTCTATCCTCTCGAAGAATCCCTTGGTCTGCAGATATTGCCCTGAGCCATGGCTAGTGGACAGTATACTAAGAAAAAGCAATAATGTATTTAGAAAAAAATTCAGAGATACTGTATTTCATGAGTATCCTTAATCCATAAACACCTCTTTAATTTATTGGAGTCGACATGCAGAAGCACAACCAGTGGTATTCACATAAAGGCCAGCACTGGACAGGTGCTCATTAAATAAACATTTGTCGTGTCAATGAATAGCAAAAGGAAGTGGAAAACTGGGGGCTGAAAGGAAAGCATTCATTTAGAATATCCTAGACTCCCCCAGATCAGTTAAACTTAAGTGGAACACGCTAAGGTTGATGGAAACAAAACAGCTGACAAGGTTTTAGAAATTTCAAGATGGAAATAACTGTTGTTATCATTTCAGACTAACCATTTTAAACATAAAATTTGGAGAAGTCTTTTTCCCACCTTTATCAATCATGAAGCTAAATTAGCTACATTTTTATGCCAAAAAGAAAGTGTTTTAGAAGAGCTGAAACTAAAAGAAACACGATGAACTTTATTTCTAATTAAGTATAAAACTATCCCACAAAGTCATTATTTCCTGTTCATATGCTAACGAGAGAGCTCTCTTTGCCTGCGACAATGCTGCACCTCTCAGCTCTCCTCCCACATCCGTTCCCATCTCAGGCCTTCACTTAGAATTCATAGAAAGCGTGATCATTATTTTCACTATTACTATGCCACTCATTCTTTATTTTATATTTAACAAGTGCTTATTACCCATTCCATTTTTAAAGTTGCTTGTCTTGCAAAGTATATTCTCTAATTGAGTGTATACGCCTTGTTTCTCTTAATTAGTAGAGAAATTTTTTGAAAACAGGACTGTATACTCTTTTATCCAACCCCCTAGTGTCAAGCACAGTGGGCCCTAAATAAAAATTGATGAATCCCATGAAACAAATGACAACATAGCAGGAAGTGAGACATTCTTAATGTGGGAATGACGCAGCTGAAACCATTTTTAGAGAGGAAGTACTAATGAGGCTAATGACATAACCAGAGTTAAGATGCTTGGGTGAATATATTTTCCAAGAAGCTGATGTGCCTGTGCTTTTATTATGCAAAACCAAAATGTTCAGTGATCAATGTGAAGTTTCCTCTTCAGATTTATACAAGAATAAACTATGAATACACATCAATTCCATCACAGGCATTCCTTGATTTGCGTTGTTTTGGTTATCTATTATTGCATAAAATGGATTGCTTTAAACAACAGTTTTATTTTGCTCACAATCTTCTGGGCTAGGAATACTGGAAAGGCTCATCAGTAGCTTGTCCGCAGTCCCTGTGGTGGTGTCAGGAAAAGGAACCCCTCTTCTCAATGAAAGTAAAATTGAAAAATTGTGCTTTTAAAATCTGACACATGAGTTTACCATCTTCCTATAAAATTAGGCTTTTGTGTTAAAACTGTCAACTTGGTTTATCTTGAATACATGAGCTTCTGGACACATTTGGAGCTTATGCCCGAATGAATGGTCATGTTCAGGTTAAACAAATTCCCTGGGCTAACCTGTAAAACTTTTCTAGAACTTCTTTGAAGTAGGTGAGACCAAGAGCTGCCTCTTCTCCATTGTCCCAGACTAATCCCAATGCATCAGTCTTTCCTGTGTCTTAATGTTATGTAGGCCAGATTTGTAAGCTGGAATTCCTGGCTCCTTAGAGAAGGGCAGCAGAGATCCAGAATTCCCTGAAATCACAAAAACAAAACTTGGTGTATATGCATTTTTTCAAGCAAAGAACTATTGGTTTAATCAACTTCTTTAAGCATTTTTCATTCCCTGGAAGTGATTAAGAACCACTTGGCCAGACGATTCTATGCTCAATCTTTCCTCCTTAACTTTCTGTTTTTGAAATGTACTCATTGTCAGTTGAAGATGACAGGATATATTCATAATCCTCTACCAAGGCCAGCAGCTCTCTCCAGGTATAGGTAAGGGTAATGCATGCCAGGTGTGAACTGGAAGTGATGTGGCTTACCGAAGACTAGTTGTAAGATTCTCACCCTCAAATTGCTGAAACTTCAAATAAACATTTAACAATAGAATATTCAACATTCAATAGAGGTGTAGGTAATTTCCAGAAATATTTATTGGCTGTTAGTAAGACAAAATATTCATAAAGTTGGAGTTTCTTTCATTCCATTTAATTACCTAGCATAGTAAACATCACCATGAATTACTTGGAAAAAAGAAGTGAAATCAGTGCCTCTTTCCTCTCTCCATTTATTCAAAGATTGGCCTGGACAAAATTCAGCCATCTGTGGTAACTCTGAGATCAACAGGTAGGTTTGAATTCATGATATGAACACCTGTTGTGTTTGCCATCTTAGTATCCTCGCCCTGTTTTCTGGAAACAGGACTATTATCTCCTAGGAGGGATCCATTTCGTGTAGTTCACATAAGGCTGCTTTCATCCATTTCCATGCCCACAGGGTCAGATATGTAACCAGGCCAAGCCAATCACAGAACTCCATTCTACTGTCTCCTATGATTGGTCTAAGGATGGGTATATAGACCAGCCTGAACAGAACTCTCCCTGAGAAGTTTCCATTAGGTGTAGTAAGAAATATACTCTCTTTTCAATGAGGTTGCCAAGATACAAGGACATGAATCTTGGGCTTCAAAGACCATTTTGGCTGAAACATGAGGAGAGTCTAAAAAAATCAAGAGGGAGATGGAGTTCTGGTGACATTGTGTATCCTTTGGATCCAGCCTTAGATGGAGCTTTGTGTCTCTGCATCTCTCTGTTTTTGCTGAAGCAAGTTAATGTTGAGTTTCTGCCTTGGATAGACAAGCACTTACTAATACAATAGGACCACTAAAAAATGCCATTATCGAATTGGATGAGAGACTTCATGAGATTTAGACTCGGTATAAACCCTGTTTACACTTACTTATCTAAAACACAAAACCTCACTGATGATTTATTTTTATAGGACTCCAAAAAAATCATATGTCATAGAATTATAAAATACAGTAAGTGAAAGGGAACATAGAGGCCGTATTAATTGTTGCTAATTCCTTTGGAAGAAAGAAAGAAAGACTATAGCTCACTTGCTTTTGTGAACTAGACTGGCAAGATATTCCCCATCCCGTTTCCCTTCCTCAGCACAAAAAAGGGTCACATTTCTCAGCCTTTCTTACAATTATGTTAAGATTGTGGGATTAATTCTGTAATGTGGTTAAAGGTCATGTATCCTACTTCCAGATTAGGCCCCTAAAATTTTTCTTGAAACTCTTGGCTTATTATATCCTGCCTTCCTAACCTACTATCTACTTCAGAATGAGTCTGGGAGGGGAAGATTCCAAGGACCCCTGATAGAAGAAGCCTGGGCCTCTATATCACTACTTGGAGGAAGGCACCCAACTTGCACTGGACTTTTGCATGAACAAGACATGCATTTTTGTGGAAAGCCACTGAGATGTCAGAGCTTTTGTGTTATCAGAAGACATAATGTATTCTACCCTAATTCATTTATTAGTTTCAAGAGTCTTTTTGTTGTTGTTGTGGAGATTTTGAATAAGGAGCAAAACAGAATGAAACTAAAAAAAGTGTATGTCCATAGAGGTTATGATGATGCACATGTGATAGTGAGTATAAGAGAAGAGAAAGAGAAGAAAGGTTTCATGGCAAAGTATGCGGGTTGACAAAAGGAAAATTCAAGAGTAGCTGAGTATGTAACAATTTGGAAGAAGGGGAAAGGTCCTTACAGAGTTTAAATTAGACCTTTTAATTTTTTTTAAAGATACAGCAAAATTAGAATTTCTTTTTAACCAATTTTGACTGATGGACTGAGCTTTTTGAAAATAATCCCATGCAGATTCTGTTTCTTCCTGGTTTAGTCTTTGAAGGTTGTCTGTTACTAAAAATGTATTCATTTCTTTTATTGTCAAATTTGTTGACTTTAATAATCCTTCACATTTTTTTGATGTTGGATGTAATCTCTCCACTGTCAATTCTTTTTTAAAAATATATTTTATTGATTATATTATTACAGTTGTCCCAATTTTCCCCCTTTGCCTCGCTCTGCTCAGTACCCCCCTTTCCTCCAGCAATACCCCCCTTAGTTCATGTCCATGGGTGGTGCATGTAAGTTCTTTGGCTTTTCCATTTCCTATACTACTCTTAACATCTCCCTGTTCATTTTGTACCTACCGATTATGCTTTTTAATCCCTGTACCTTTTCTCCCACTTTCTCCTTCCCCCTCCCAGCTAATAACCTTCCAAATGATTTCCATATCTATGATTCTATCCTTGTTCTAGTTTTTTGCTTAGCTTGTTTTTGTTTTCTTTTTTTTAGATTTAGTTGTTCATAGTTTTGAATTTGTTGCCTTTTTAGTGCTCATCATTTTGATCTTCTTGTTTTTTCTTAAATAAATCCCTTTAACATTCATGTAATAATGGCTTGGTGATGATGAACTCCTTTAGCTTTACCTTGTCTGGGAAGCACTTTATCTACCCTTCCATTCTAAATGATAGCTTTGCTGGATACAGCAAACCAGGTTGTAGGTCCTTGCTTTTCATCACTTTGAATACTTCTTGCCAGTCCCTTCTTGCCTGAAAAATTTCTTTAGAGAAATCAGCTGACAGTCTTATGGGAACTCCCCTGTAGGTAACTCTCTGCTTTTCTCCTGCTACTTTTAAGATTCTCTCTTTAGTTTTAACCTTTTGGCATTTAGTTATGATGTGTTTTGTTGTGGTCCTCTTTGGGTCCAACTTGTTTGGGACTCTCCGTGCTTTCTGGACTTGTATATCTGTTTTCTTCACCAAATTAGGGAAGTTGTCTTTCATTATTTTTTCAAATAAGTTTTTAATTTCTTGCTCTTCCTCTTCTTCTTCTGGCATCCCTGTGATACACATGTTGGCATGTTTGGAGATGTTCCAAGGTCTTCTTACACTATCCTTGTTTTTTTTTTTTTTTTTTTTTAATTCTTAGTTCTTCTTTCTGTTCTGGTTGAATATTTATTTCTTCCTCCTGTTCCAAATTGTTGATTTGAATCCCGGCTTCCTTCCCTTTACTGTTGGTTCCCTGTATATTTTTCTTTATTTCACTCAGTGTAACCTTTCCTTTATCTTGTTGCCATACTCAGTGAGTTATTTGAGTATCCTGATCACCAGTGTTTTGAACTCTGCATCTGGTAGGTTGGCTACCTCCATTTCATTTAGTTCTTTTTCTGAGGATTTGTTCTGTTATTTCATTTGGGCCATATTTCTCAGTCTCCTCGATTTGGCAGGCTCCCTGTGTTTGTTTCTGTGTATTAGGTAGAGCTGCTTTGACTCCCTGTAAGAGGCACCTTTTACAGGGAGCCCATTGTGTGGGGCACAGCCTTAGGTGATCACCAAGGTAGGGTAACCCAATTCCCCACTTTGTGGCTCTGTGGGGGTTGGGGGGTCTTGAAGAGGGAATCATGCCACTGCCTGGCTCCTGGGGTTTTGCCTGGTGCTTGCCCTGTTTCCAGTCACTCCACCCACTCCCCATATGTTACTGGAGCCCTTCCAGCTGTTGCCCTGGTGTTGAATGCTACAGTGGGTGGGCTTACCTACATACAGGACCTTTTAGCAGAGTTTCCCCAAAATCCAGCAGCTTCTTCCACCACCCCAACCTGCATTGGTTTTTACAGCCAGAAGTTTTGGGGATTTGTCTTCCTGGCACTGGAACCTTGGACTGTGCTGTCTGGCCTGGGACTGGGGTCACTCACTCCCAAGGTATCCCTCCCAATTTTTATCCATCACTGGTGAATGTGGGACTGCCCACGCCCATTCCACTGCTGCCACCACCTCTCCTTGTCTCCTCATATCTCCACCCAGTCCATGTCTCTGCTCCTCCTCTCTCGGGATGAATGTGGCTGTTTTAAATGCTTGGTTGGCAGACTTCCACACAGCTCAATTTTCTGACAGTTCTAAGTATTATTTGTTTTGAGATTTAGTTGTAATTCTTTTTGTAGTTGTGTGAGGAGGCCAACTGTGTCTACCTATGTCTCTTTCTTGACTGGAAGTTGAGAGACTATCTCATTTCTGACTTTTTTAAATTTGTGTTTTATCTCTTTTCTGCTCCATCAGTCTTATTAGAGACTTGCCAATTTTACTTACCCTTTCAAAGAACCAGCTGTTAGTTTCATTAGCCCTTCCTATTATTTTCTATTTTTCATTTTACTTATTTCTGCTCTGATCCTTATTGTTTCTTTCCTTCTACTTAATTTGGGTTTTGTTTGTTCCTCTTTTTCTAGTTTTGTTAGGTGTAAATTTAGACTTTTTATTTGGGACTTTTTCTTCTTCTTGAGATTGGCCTCTATAGATATAAACTTTCCTCTTATAACTGCTTTTGGTGCATCCCATAGAATTTTTAAAAAGATTTTATTTATTTATTTTTTAGACAGAGGGGAAGGGTGGGAGAGAGAGAGGGAGGGAAATATCAATGTGTGGTTGCCTCTTATGCGCCCCCTACTGAGGACCTGGCCCACAACCCAGGCATGGGCCCTGACTGGAAATCTAACTGGCGATCCTTGGGTTCACAGGCCAGGGCTCAATCCATTGAGCTTTACCAGCCAGGGCAAGCATCCCATAAAATATGTAAGGTTGTGCTTTCATTTCATTTGCCTCAGAGTAGTTTTTTATTTCCTTTTTGATTTCCTCTTTGAGTCACTGGTATTTGGAAGTATGTTGTTTAACCTTCTCATATTTGTCTTTTTTATAGTTTTTCCCCAGTTTTTTACAGATTTCTAGCTTCATGCCATTGTTGTCAGGAAATATGCCTCATATAATTTCAATCTTTTTAAATTTATTTATGCTTGTTTTGTGGAAAGAAGCCTAGTCTGTGGAACATGTTCCTCATGCACTTGAGAAAATGTGTAACCCACAGTTGGGAGGAAAGGCACTGTAAGTATCTATCAAGTCAACCTGATCTAATGCGGCATGTGAAGCCGTTATCTCCTTATTAGTTTTCTGTCTGGATGATCTACCCATTGGAGTAACCGGAGTATTAGAGTCCTCAACTATTATAGTATTACTGTTAATTTCTGCCCTTATGTCTATTAGCATTTGCTTTATATACTTGGGTGCTCCTATGTGGAGTGTGTAAATATCATAATTATTATATCCTCTTCTTGGATACACCCCTTTGAATTTATGTGATGTTCTTCTTTTTCTCTTTTTACATGATTTGTTTTGAAGTCTATTTTGTCTGATATGGGTATTGCTGCTCCAACTTTCTTTTCATTTCTATTTGTATGGAATATCGTTTTCCTATCACTTTACTTTTAGTCTGTGTGTGTCTTTTGATCTGAAGTGATTGTCTTACAAGGAGCATGTAGGTAGATCATTTTTAAAATCTATTCTGCCATCCTATGACTTTTGATAGAAGCATTTAGTCCACTTAAATTTAAGGTAATTATTGATAGGTTTGTGCTTATTGCCATTTTGTAATTGTTTTTTGGTTGTTTTTGTTGTTAACCATTGTTCCTTTCTTTTTCTCCTGATCTCTTTCTTTTTAAAAATATGTTATTTATTTTTCTCATTTAATCTTTATTATATTTTTTCCATTACCATTTAGTCCCCTTTCACCCCCCTCCACCCAGCAATCACCACACTGTTGTCCATATCCATGAGTCCTTTTTCCTTTTTGCTCAATCCCTCCTCCCTCTAACCACCCCACCCCAGCTGTCATCCTGTTCTTCATCCTAAGTCTATCCCCATTTTCCTTGTTAGTTCATTTTATTCACTAGATTCCACATATGAGTGAAATCATATGGTACTTGTCTTTCTCCGACTGGCTTATTTCACTTAGCATAATGTTCTCCAGGTCCATCCATACTCTCACAAAGGATAAAATTGTCTTCTTTTTTATGGCTGAGTAGTATTCCATTGTGTAAACATCTCATAGTTGTTTTATCCACTCATCTACTGATGAACACTTGGGCTGCTTCCATATCGTGGTGATTGTTAATAATGCTGCAATGAACATAGGGATGCTTACAGTATGTTCTTTCCAATTAGTGGTTTGGGTCCCTTCAGATATATTCCCTGACATGGGACCACTGGGTCAAAAGGCAGATCTATTTCTTTTTGATTTGTTGGTTTTCTTTCTTTCTAAAAAAAAGGTTCATTGATTTTAGGGAGAAAAAGGAAGGGAGAGAGAGAGGGAAATATCAATGCAAGAGAAAAACATTGATTGGTTGCCCCCATGCATGCCCCAACCAGGGACCGAAACTGCAACCCAGTCACATGAACAGGAATTGATCCCCTGACCATTTGGTGTAGAGGATGACGTTCCAACCAACTGAGCCACACTGGCCAGGGCAAGTTGTTGGTTTTCTTAAGTGTTTCGATTGGATTGCTTGTGTGTGTGTGTGTGTGTGTATTTTTTTGCATGGTTTTGGTTTATGGTTACCATGATGTTCCTATATATTAATCTGTATTTATAGTAGTCTATTTTAAACTGATAGGTATTTAAGATCATTCACATTCTAAAAACATTATATTTTGCTTCCCTCTCCACTCGTTATGTTTTTGATGTCATGCTTTATATCTTTTTGCTTTGTTTATCTCTTATTTATTATAGTTATATTTAATTTTGCTACCATTGTCTTTTAACTTTCTTAATAACTTTTTAAGTGGTTGATTCATTGTGATCATCGTATATCATCAGTCTGAGTAATATTTTTTGGGATACAACCCCTTGAACAAGGGATACAAAAAAAAAATAAACAAATGAGACTTCATAAAACTAAAAAGCTTCTGCACAATGGAGGAAACCTTTAACGAAACAAAGACAACCTATTGAATGGGAGAATATATTTGCAAATGATATATTCAAAAAGAGGTTGATATCCAACATATATAAGAAACATATACAACACAAACACAAAAAAATAAATAATATAATTGAAAAATGATCAGAAGGCATCAAAAGACATTTCTCTAAAGAAGATATATGGATGGCCAACAGACATTTGAAAAAATGCTCCATTACTAATCATCAGAGAAATGCAAGTCAAAACCACAATGAGATGCAACCCCATGCCTGTCAGAATGGCTATTATCAAAAAGTCAAAAAATAAATTGTGTTGGTGAGGATGTAGAGGGAGGGAATCCTTGTGCATTGTTGCTGGGCGTGCAAACTGGTGCAGCCACTGTGGAAAACAGTATGGAGATTCCTCAAGAAAACTAAAAATAGATGTACTGTATAACCCAGCAATTCCACTTCTGGGTATTTATTCAAAGAATAGATATATGCACCCTTCTGTTCATTGCAGCATTATTTACAATAGCCAAGATATGGAAGCAACCTAGGCATCTATCGATAGATGAGTAGATAAAGAAGATGTAGTACACATATACGATGGAATATTACACAGCAATTAAAAAGAAATCTTGCCATTTGTAACAATATGGCTGATGTACAGGGTATTATGCTAAGTGAAATAAATACGGGCAGAGAAAGACCAATACCGTACAGTTTCACTTATATGTGGAATCTAAAGACAAACAGAACAAAAACAAACTCATAGAAACAGAGACCAAAGGGATAGTTACCAAAAGGGTAGGGGTGAGGAGAGGGGTGAAAGGAGGAAGGGGAATATAGTCAATAATATTGTGATAAGTTTGCACAGTGATAGATCATTACTAGAATTAGTGGGGTGATCACATTGTAAGGTATAAAAATGTGGATTCACTACTTTGTACACCTGAAACTAATATAACCAATATAAGATTGTATACCAACCATGCTTAAATTAAAAAAAAGAACAAAAAACAAGGAAAATAATCCTTTGCACAGAATGAACCATGTAGGTTGCCAGTTATACACATTGAAATATTTGCCTATTTTTGTGATTAAGACTAAATAGGTATTTTTAATGCTGCTATTTTGATTTTCTTATTCTCCAGGCCCTTTCCCTCTGAAAGATGCACTTGTTAGGAGTAAGCAACCCAAATATCTAGAAGGGTGTCAGACAATGCCAACTATCCACCTTGCATCCTCTCAAATAATTTCAAGAAAGAAAATAAAAAGCAGAGTTATGTACTCTGGCTCCATGTTATGTCATTTACAAATCAAAACATCCAATCTTATTTTTGAACTCAGGAAGGAGAACAAGGAATTCTTAACAACAGACATGGATGCTGGTCCACAATACATGGGGTTCTCTCTTCCCTTCTCTGGCACACAGCAATCTTTCACTTCCCGACTTAGCTATTGTCCATAAGATATCAGCAGAAGTGGTATTTGTCATTTCTGGGCAAAATTGTTTAAGGCCTTCTGCCTGGTTTTCCATCTTTCCCTCCCTCTGCTGCAGTGGCTGGTGACCTTGCAGATGATAGAGCCCCCTTCAGCTGGGTCCCTGAATGAAGACCCCATGGAGTAAAGCCCCAACTATCCACGATAAACACTAGCACGAATAAGAAGTAAATCTCGATTGATTCAAGCCCCTAAGATCTGGAATTGTTTGCTGCTTCAGAACCTGGCTGATCCTCACTGATACAGACACCAGACAACGGCGATGGGAAGAGAGAGGGCCCCGATTTAAAGTAGGAATTTGGGGGGACATGTTCTTTTACTGAAAACACTTCCCTGTAGCTGGTATAGAACTAGGTCTTTCTAAAAATATATTATAAAATTGGCATGAGCATCCTTATCCTAAAAAGAGGCTTAAGTTTTGTTTAAAAATCATTTAGCCAGAAACAAGATGCAAACAAGATCTCTCTGAATGAAAGACCAGATATAATTTGTTACCTGGTTGGTAATGTCAAGAGAGAAGTTATGGAAAAATTCAAACCCTGTTAGATATCAAGTAGTTCTAAAAAGGGTGGTTTATTCAGAATAAGCTAAAATTCAATTTCTTTAAAAAAAACTAGTTCTTCCATTGATTCATGGAGGCCAGTACAACTGAAGACAGCCAGTCATTCAGGGTGCAACACTGTAGGTGAAATAATTCCATGCAGAAAAATTCCAAAAGTAAAAGGTGTTTTTAAAGTTTCAATAGCTAATTCAAAGTAAAATCTTCTCCTTCCTTCATAACAACCCCTTCAAACTATTCCCCTACTTAGGCAGCACTCTAAGGAGACCAGTAGGCTGGACCGCGCAGGGAAGGAGTGCGCAGCGCGGGAAGAGGGACGTTGAGTCATGACGACGTTTTGGTGAAATCCTGCAGCAGCAAATCCGCTCCCTTACTGAGGAGTCAATCATTAGCGATTAGCTGAAAGTCCACGGACTGCTGCAGTGAAACGGGACTGACATTAGCAGACAACACCGGCCAAATATTTAAGAAATGAAGATGGGCAAGAAAAATTTTAGAATCAGAACTACTACAAAGGACACATGGACAAAATCAAGGGGGAGGTTGGAGGTGGGGGTTCGGCTGGGATGGGGTGGAGGGATGGGGAGAAAAGGCATACAACTGTAACTGAATAACAATAAAAATTAAAAAATAAATAAATAAATAAATAATTTTAGAATCATATTACAATAAGAAATGAGTCTCCAGTGTTTGACTAATAAACAAATGGAATATAGAGTGATATTGGAAAGTTTATAAGGAGCAAATTAACTATCTCAACCTCCTACACAGAAGAATCCAGCCAAAATATTCACAAGACAAAACTCAGGGGACCTTTATCACCAGATAAGCGTACTGTTGAATTTTAAGAAGTATCAGTGAAAGCACCAGGAGGGAGGGATACGAAAGAAGGAAGAGCTGTTCTGGCAAAGGCAAAATTCAGAAGCATTGGGATTCCTTCCTTGAGCGTGTGCCGCAGTGGGGGCACAAGAGGGGGTGTATGACTTTGTACAGTTGTTTCATTCGATCAGAACAGTGTGGCTTTTTCAAAATTTCAGTCTGAATGTTCTTAAGGGAAACATGGATTTAGTCATCTAAATACAATTTCCCTCACTTCCTACTGTTCTATACCACAAATAAATATTACTTTTCTGGCCTCTGAAGGGACTTCCCTGCTTTACGACAAAGCAAAAATATATTTTATTAAAAGAGTCTCACATCAGAATGGTACCTCCACAAGACACTAGCTATGGGGACAGGAGGGGACATAAAATTGAGAGGAGGAGGAAAAAGGGAAACGAAACAAAGAGCAATAGACTAATAATATTCTGTACTTATTAGGATTTATTAAAACCTCCCAAAATAAAGCACTCTCATAATGTTGGATGTTTATTTAAGTGCTTCAGAAAAGACTCTTAAATTATTCAAATGTTAGGGGGAAGGGGGAATATAGGGTTTTATTTTTCCTTTATGTTGGGTTTGCTTTTAAGTACATTTTCTAAAAGCCTACAGCTTTTAATGTTTTTCTTAGCACAATATACACAAGATGAAGGACTAAAAACAGTCCCTTGAAATCACAAATCTTGGGAGGGTAGACTCCTCCTTTAGTGGGCACGTGTGGGAGGAGTTCGAAAGTATTTTAGAATCATTTTCCAACTACACAAGATCTTACAGTCTGTCTCTCTTTCTAGAGTTTCCCAGGAATTCTGCTACGCCCTCTCCTTTTCCCTTTACATGGAGGTCACTGTCCTGAGCAATTGCTAGGTAAGTGTCAGGTCTCTTGGCGCCCTGGGGGGTGGAGAAACTGGCAACTACTGGCTTACGTTATCCCATAAAATGTATTAAAACATCTAGACCACTTCTAAAAGAGAAATCCTGAAGTTCTTAACAAGAAACACTCGGAGACTGTCACATCATTTATAAGTTTATACTGCTCATTCATTTCCATATGTTAAGATAGGATTATTTTCAAATTCTATCCTCTGAAAGAGTTTGATTTATTTTTTTCAGTTAAGAGCATTAATACTCTCAGACATCTGGATCAAAGGGCAAAGAGGTCTGGGGACCAGATAGAAAGTTTAATGGTTCATTTTCTTATGTGGCACACAGTCACAGAGCTTTTGTGCAACTTCTCATGTGAAGTTCAAGATGTTTTTGAGATGCATTTAGAACAACAATAAGAAAGTGCACGATACTATCTCGTATCTTGAAAAGCGATGATGCATGCTGAAGTACTTGAAAATACCAGTGATATACTTTTTAGTCTCAGTAATTTCTAGCTTCTCCAAGTTGCCCGGCGGCATTTCTCAGAGAGTAGAAAGCATCATTCATTGCTCTGTGAGTGCACGTGAAAGGGATTTAGGGGAGGAAAAGAGAGAGGAGGTGCAAATCTATCCTGAAATCAAACGGTCATTGTTCAGCTTTGAACTCTAAACTAGAGCTAAGTCCAGAGCAGATAAAAAGTATAAAATCCAAAGAATGTTTAATTTGCAAATGCCAGGATCTTGAAAAATCCTTAGGTATTGTAAAACCTGGGTTGGCATTCAAGAGAAAATCCTGGCTTATCATGTGTGGGCAATGGAGCTTATCATGCCTCGGATCGCAGAGAGGAAGAGGACGCTACGCTGTTACACTGTAGATGAGTTTCCTGCCTAATAAAAACCCTTTATCGTCGTAAGCAGCGAAGAGTGTAGAGAGGGTTCAGAGAAAAGATTTAAAAAGTTATATGTTACTGTGGGAACCTCCTTTTTGCCCACTACATTTTAACTTTGAAACCCCAGGAAGGAAGAAATAGCAACTCCTAGGTATATTTGGAAACTGAAAAGTAGAAGAGGGTTGTATCCCATTTCCAGCTTGGAATTCTGCAAGGGGAAGGCTTTATAGAGTGTCACTAGTCATACCCAGGATTAAATCAATAGAGTGTATATGATATTTCAGTTTGTTTAAGCAGAGAGAATGACGTAGCCCACTGTGTCTGCCTTCATGGGACACAGGAGATTAAACAAAGTTCTTGCATGCCCAAGGGGGGAAGAAGTAACAGGACTTACGAAGGAGGCCAGGCAGTCAGTCTTCATGAAGGGTAGGGAACTCTAAAGTGCAGGGTGAATAGTCAAGCTGGGGACAGATGGTGGACCGGAGTAAGTCTACAGGATAATCAGTGTTGGCAAGAGAAGAGGGACCAAAGCAAGGGAAAACATTGAGTGTTCCTCCCAGACCGCTACTGTGGAGCCATCAGCTGCCTTGCCTGTCACAGGAGAACAGACCAGCTAGAAAAGCTATGGAGCTCAGCATGGGATGTAGCAAAGACAGAGTCATATTCCCAAGACCATTTAGGGCTGCTAATGCAAAATTTTTTTAAAGAGAAATTTTCATTTTACATGCAAATGTAAAATAAAGGTGTGCTAAAATTTTACTTAGCGTATTAATTAAAGAGAGTACCAGGAAGATGTTAAATCTATTCAAGGGTGAATTTGAGGAAGCATAACACATAGGCAGCCAGGAATGTTGAACTGAATTTGCTAACAGATACAAGACTATTTCTTATAGGATCATAAAGCACAACCTTTGGTGTTATCTTTACTGTAGGGCAGAAATCAACCACATTTCTATTGGACCAATTCATTTGCATTGTTAAGGACAAAAATCACTGATGGACAGCAAAAGTTGGCAGGTTAGTGGGTTGGAGGCTCTTGTGGGACATAAGAGTTGTTTATTCAGTGAATGTTGTTAGAATTACTAGCTAGCTGTTGCAACAGGACAGTAGAATCCCTAAATCACTCCTTACACCAAAATAAATTCCAAATGAAGATCTAGAAGTTAAAAATGCTGTATGTGTAATCTAACAGTATAAATATGGTTTTTGTAGCAACTACAATTTTAATTTGGGGGAAGATTTTCTAAGCATATCATTGAAGAAAATATTTCATAATTCTAACCTGAGGAAAACCAAACATTTATGTATTGTATAAATATGGGAATATGTGTACTCATATATATTTGTGTACATAATTCTTATTAATCAAGAACAAAAAGAGGCATAGCCAAATAGGAAATTGATCAAATGACATAAATAAATAATACACAAAAGAAGAAACACAAAGTTAGAAATATTTGAAAAGATATTAAACCTCACTAGAAACTAAAGAAAAATAAATAAAATTTAAAAGCAAATTAAATAAGGCCAATGATAAACTCAAGAAAATAGCACAAATATATAGACATCTTACAAATTAAAAAAAAACAATGAAACAAACTAGAAACACTACAGTAATGGACCAAAAATGTGAGTAGCTAATTTGCAAAAGAAAAAATATAATTAGATTTTTATGACAATATTTACCTTCATTATTAATCAGTCTATACACATTAAAACAGGTATTTATTCATTTGTCAAATCTGAAAAGACTTTCTTTTTTGATGCAATAAACTTCTTTTTAAGAGGTATATTGACAGATAACATTGTGTTAGTTTTAGGTGTATAGAATAATGATTTAATATTTGTGTATATAAAGGTTTTATTTTTAGCCCTGGCTGGAGTAGCCCAGTAGATTGAGTGTGGGCTGCCGACCAAAGGGTCACCAGTTCAATTCCCAGTCACGGCACATGCCTGGGCTGTGGGCCAGGTCCCCAGTAGGGGGTGCGTGAGAGGCAACCACACATTGATGTTTCTCTCCCTCTCTTTCTCTTTCCCTTCTCCTCTCTCTAAAAATGAGTAAATAAAATCTTTTTAAAAATGTTACTTTCAGAGAACAGATTCCATGTCCATGAAGCTGTGGAAAATGAGCACTCAGTGCACTGCTGATTAGACTGTAATAACCATATACTGTGTAATGTGGCTAATATATTGTGATTTTACAATAAAATTAAAATTTTATGTAACCTTACATGCAGTAATCCTACTTCCACAAATTTCATCTTAGGAAATAATCACAGGTGGTAAGTAAAGTGGTGTCTGTTAGCAGCACTGTGTGTAATGGCTGGGGGGCTGGAGGCGCAGTGAGAAACCTAGGAGGCCAGTGTTTTAGGGAAAAAAGGTGAAATATATAAAATAAATAAATATAACATAAACATAGATGCATCAGTGTGATAGGGAACTATGGAACCAAGGCATTGATGGCATAGGAGACTATTCAATGACATGGAGAAAAGTTCACAATATGATGTGAATTTGAAAAATCAGATTATAATATATAATATGGTCTAATTTTTGGTTTTATCTAAGATACACACGCAGTGAGAAAGAACTGGAGAGGCACAAGCAAATCGTAATTGTGATCATCTGTGAATGCTGGGTATAGTAGGAAATATTTTTAATTTTCTTCATTTTTTTCTATTTTCAATTTTTTAGTAACAGAATATTGTTCTAAGCAGGAAAATATAGCTACTATGGCTGAATGCATATAGCTTCTTTTCTTTTCTTCTCTTTATTCATAACCACAGAAAAAGTAATGTTAAAAATATGTTCCAGATTTTTATTTCTGCTCAGGTCTTCTGTGGCCGAGTGTGCTCAGTCATCATTCCATCATGATGAAATAAACCCACACAGATTTCCTTGTGTGAAGCAGCTTTCCAAAGTGCCGCATGGCATCAAGAGAGCCCATTGAAAGAATAGCTGAATTCTCGAGGAGATGGACCGGCTTTTCAAATACAAAGTTAAACAGAGAGTCTGGAAAACGCTAAAAGTTTTTTATGAACATTGGTTACATATTCTTTGTTTTTAACACTATATTTCATGTCAGGACAAATAAAAAGCCTCACATGTCCATTCGATTGCAGGTTCTCAGGAACCTGGAATGATGACGTCTTTATAGCTACTTCATTTTACCGAC
This sequence comes from Desmodus rotundus, assembly GCF_022682495.2. NCBI lineage: Eukaryota > Metazoa > Chordata > Mammalia > Chiroptera > Phyllostomidae > Desmodus > Desmodus rotundus. The sequence goes on from NC_071389.1 coordinate 143,251,387, forward strand.
TTCCCATGTAATCAGATAGAAGTCTGTTCAGGAACACCGAGGTAAAGCTCCCAATATTTCAAGTTGATTCTATTTTACATCCATATCTTTCAAATATTTGGACAAAGTAAACCATAGAGATTCTCATGTATATATTGAAGTGACAGTTCAACGAATTTAACCTTTTCTCAGGCATCATGTCTGCTTTATCCGGGGATAAATTAATCGTAAGTATGTCACTATCACCATAAAAATACTAATGGAAAATAAAATGCAACATATTCCATATTTATCCCAGTCCCCCTACTGGTGAGAAAAGAAGAACTTTCTTCTGGCAAGTGTGTGAGAGGTGGCAGACTGAGTGGTAGGAGGAATGGATGAAAAATAAAATGTATTTTTTCAAAACTAACCCCTGTCAAACCCCAAGAAAAAGAGAAGAAGCTAAAAATATTTTTTAAATTTCAGTTTGTATTAAAACATTTGCTAATTCTTTCTACAGCATGTGTTAAGTGCCTGTGATGTATACAGAAGGCAGCAGGGCACAGAGGTTAGAGCCCAGGCCTTCACTTCAAGTGGACCGACCACGTGAGACTCAGCTCAGCCACCAGGAGCCTTGTGACTGTGGATTGGTTGCTTCCCCTCACTAACCTTTGTTTATGCATCTGTAAAGTGGGATAACAATATGTGCATTCCAATATACAGTTTTAGATATTATTTCAAATAGTTAATGAAATAATGAATTAAAACTCAGCTTATTCATTAAGAGCTTAATCGATGTTATAAATGTTAATCGTATCTATTATTATTACCACTATTACTACTACTACTACTATAACTATTATTGTCCTGTACTTGGTTTTCTAAAGAGGAAGCCAAAGGTATAGAACAACCAGTGCAGATCCTACAGACTCTCCTAGTCCTGAAGGAGAACATGTCAGGCATGAGTGAAACATTCAAAAACCAAGCCAGTGCCCCGTCTGCCTCAGTAAGACCTGGGAGCATGAGGCTCACAGGTGGCAGCACAGTGTAAGGGACAAGACTGTAAACTCTGCTGGAGCCAACTGCTTCTGTTTAAATCCCGGCTCGGCTACTACTGACTAGCTGTGTTACCTGAGGCTGGTTATTTGCCCTTCCTGTGCCTCTGCTCCCTCAGCTGTAAAATGAAATGGCCCTCATAGGGCCCTCCCTTGGGACAGTGCCCGGCACAGACAAAGTGTTAGTGATCCTTACATACTTCTCTGTATCCAGCTAAAGACCTAGTGATGTGCTGCAGACACTGTTGATTTGCTAGAAGCAGAGGTATGAATGCCAGACAGTAGCCCTCTAACTGCAGCGTCATTCGTTAACATTTGAAGGGAAGGAGTCATCGCAGGCTGTAGGAGTAAAAGGAATGCCCCTGCAGATACCCAATTTCCTCCATTTTCTCACTAACTAAAGGGAAGAAAACTGACAGCTTAAGGAAAGGACGTGAGACATACTGAATAGCAGTTATAAAGAAATACATAAGGTAATATATGATAAACTAAACATAACCCATTTATATTGGGAATCCCTGCCCCTAGGAGAGTAGGTTATTCTTGACTCACACCCTCAACTTCTTGACTAAGTCCAGTGGTGGCTCCCAAGCGCTCTGGAACTCCAACTACTTTAGTCAGTGTTCTTCAAGCTACGTCCATTGTCCTGTGACATGTCCGTCACCTTTGCATTGGGGAAAGTAAAAGGATGAAGGTTTTCCATGGTCAAATAGCTTTGGGAAACATAGGTAAACAAAGTTGAGCAGGTTTCTCAGAGGGTTTTTTACATACAAACCTCAAAGAGAGAATAGGATGCGTACACAGCACTTCCTCCAATGTATTGGACTGTGGCCTTCTTTTCCTATAAGAATGCTGTCAATTTCTTCTATTGCACAGAAAGGAGCTGGGGATATGCTGGTTCAATTGAAAGGAAAAGCCTTGTTGGCAAAGAACAGGTAATGCGGAGGATATTTACATATTTTTTAAAAGGAAGAATTAACATTTTGAATCCTACAAAATGCCAGAAACTTAAACAACCAACTATGTAAATAACTCAGGAACTGCATTGTTTTATCACCAAGATCTTACAGATGAAGAAGAATTTAAGGCTCAGAGATTAAAACAATGTCACAGCTAGTAAGTGAAGCAGGTAGCAGCTTCCATTAATTGAAATACTTCTTAAAATATCTGGAATTGCAAACTGGGAGAAAGACTGGCAAATGAAAGAGAAAGATGACTCCAGGCTATGTATGCACAACTTGCATATTTTTCTTTTCATCACTTCATGAACCCCCCAAAAGTATGTTAACTGAAATCCACTGCGAGTAAGAGGGAGAAAGCAGTAATTCTTAATACAAGAAGTACAGAACAAATGCAAATTGCTCTAAGAAAAGCACAAGATGCCACAGAAAATACTATGTTCTTTTCATATTTTAGGGCCACAATTTCTTTACCTCCACTCAGTAATTTTCATAGCAGTTCTAGTGAGGTACCTGAATCCTGAGTCTGTATTTCAATGGTCCTGGTTTCCTTTGAATGTAGAACCATTAAAATTAAGACAGACACACTTTTAAAACTATGTAGATTAAAAGAGGGAGTGGAATCTGGAATCTGCATTGAACATTTTTTGTTGAAATATACATATATATTTCAACAGGAAATTATATATTGTATTATATTATGTATATAATATATTATATATAATATCTTGTATATATAATATAGAAATTATATATAATATCTCTATGTGTGTCAAATACACATACAATAATACATGTGGGTAATTAACTAGTACTGTTGTTCACTGAATAAGAATATCTTCCAAATGTGCCCACTGGTGTAACCTAATGCATTACTTTTATAAATTGGATGTAGTTGATTATTGGATCAGAGAGCTTGACACAGATGAATGGTTTCCTCAGAGGCCACCACCATGTTCCTGGAGTAAGAGCAGCCAAAGGAACATTTGTGACACTGTAGTGCAGGTTCCCTCCCCTGAGGGAAATCTAAGCTCTCAAAGGGGTAGGGCCAAGAGCAATAAATTGCTGGGTTCTGGTCAATGGACCACTTCTGCAATACCCAGGGACTTTAGGGCCAGATATTACTTCTCGTAAGGAGCACTAATAGTGTAATTTGTGACTTGAAAGAAGGTCACCTCTCCGAGTCAGTGACCACTAAGTAACTGCTTGAAGGATTTTTCCAGGCAGGTGGTCTGGAAACCTTTTACTTATTGACACCTCTGAGCTTTTCAAATCTTTCTCTCCTTAAATATCTTGGAGAACATGAATTTTCTCCAAGGCTAGGTAGCTTGTAGTTTTGAGAGCATTTCCCTACACAGAACGTTTCTTGCTTGATCCTCACGATAACCTTGTAGTAGGTCAAGAGGGTACTTTTATTTCCATTTTTAAGATATATCAACTGAGACTTATACAGCCACAGTGAAGCAGGACTCCGGAAGGTCAAGTCCAGCAACCTTAATGTCAGAACCTTGGGATTCTGCATGAACGAACTGGGAAGCAAAGTGGAATTTCCACTGAGAAAGGCACCTCAGAAAATCTGTGGTTTCCTTTCCTATATTTTACAGATATTTTTGTGAGACTATCAAATTTATACCACAGCCACAATACACAAACATTCTGATAAAAAACTCATGTTCGTGTTCCTAGGCACAGGTAACCTTACAGTGCTTCTCTCTTCATTTTTTCTTTCGTGAAATAGCCTGAAAACAGCTCCCCCTTGCTGTCCTTCAAAGCAATGTTCACTAAAGTTAAAACGCAGAGCTCAGAGTAGTTCTGTCTTGCTTGGGCCCGCAGCTAAGCTCCAGTCGTCCAGAGTAACTAATTCATAAAAGGTAGGTGTTCTTTTCTAGAACTCTTCCTTCAGAGCGCCTCCTTCCTGCCACGACTGACTCTTTCTCACCGTCCACCCCCACCCCCACCCCCGACCCCTTCCTCTGCAGGGGCCTGGCAGATTTTCCGCTCCGGCATTGCCTGGGTGGCCGTTTTCCGGCAGCTGCTTTCTGTCCACTCGAAGAGATGTCCCCACGGACTACTGTGGCCCAGTTCCCGCCTATCGCCTCTGTGAGAATCAGGCTTTTCCCCGGAGAAAACCCCAAGGATCTAACTTAGAGAAAACTTCGTTGGTCTCGCCCCACTCCCACCCCCGACCCCGAAGAAACTGGAAAGCCACGAGAGGTTCCTTCCCCCAGATGTAGACACGCGCACGCACGGCGGCCACGAGGCTGCAGTGGCGAAGGGAGTGCGTCCTTCCCGATCGATCGATCGCGACCGTGCGCGGGGAATAGCGCGGGCGGAGAAGTTGCCCCGGAGAGCGTGCGCTCTAAGTCACCCAGCTGTTAACCCTGCAAAGGAGGACGGGGAGTAACAGGGCTGGGAGGGATGGAACTCCCTAGCCAAACTCCCCTGGGAAGAAAATGATTCCGGCTCGCTGCGGCGGGAGAAACCCGGGCTGAAGGAGGGGAAGTCCTGCGCCAAATTCGGACGCAAGAGCTCGCGCGCCCGGCAGTGAACTTGGGGTTTCTAGGTAACGTATTGAATGCATCTGTTGAAGTCAAATGTGGGGTTAAGGGGGCCGCTGAGCGAGGCTCAAGGAGAGGGTAGTAAGCCCCGAAAGCGCACGAACGTCCAGTTCTCCCAGATTTTTGGAAGAGAGGAGCGGGAAAGAGCCGCGATCCGGCCTCTCGCGCGGAGGAGTAGGCGCGTCTCCCCGCCCCGCCCCTGCAGCGGTGATGTAAAGAGGACGAGTCACCGACGTGCGGACGGGAAAATAAACAACTGGCCGGGAAGCGGGTCGGGAGGTGCGGGGAGTAGGCACTGAGCAGTCTCCAGCCACAGGGGCGAGAGGGAGCGCTTTCTGGGGAAACCAACCTCGCCCAAACAATTGAGTTTGGAGCCCAGTGTTTTTTGGAAGCTCGGAACGCACCTCCCCAGCTTCGTCCGAGTTGACAAAGGGCTGAACGGGAAAAGCTGCGGCGGCGGACCGAGAGCAGCTCAGTTGGTGGGTGGGACGTTGCGCGGGGAGACGCCTGCGGGAGGGATAGCGGAGCCCACGAGCGGCGACTGCGGGAAGGAGAGGACGCCTTGGAAGGAGCCCACGCACGCGGAGGAGGGAAGGGAGCGAGCCTTGGCAGAAGTCGAAGGGGCGCCGCATGGACAGCATGACGTTAGCCAGAAGCCCCGGTGCGGGCTCCGCGAGCAACTCCAGCCTGTGGGGGCCGCTGACCCCCGGCGAGGCCAACACGAGTCGGGAAACGGAGGCGCTCGGGGACGGCGAAGGTCCGCAGAGAGACGTGCGCAACGATGAGCTAGCCAAGCTGGAGATCGCGGTGCTGGCCGTGACTTTCGTGGTGGGTGTGCTGGGTAACAGTACCGTGTTGCTGGCGCTGCACCGCACGCCTCGCAAGACGTCCCGCATGCACCTCTTCATTCGCCACCTCAGCCTGGCGGACCTGGCCGTCGCTTTCTTCCAGGTGCTGCCGCAGCTGTGCTGGGAAATCACCTACCGTTTCCGGGGATCCGATGGGCTGTGCCGCGTGGTGAAGCACCTCCAGGTGTTCGTCATGTTCGTGTCGGCGTACATGCTAGTAGTCATGACCGCCGACCGCTACATCGCCGTGTGCCACCCGCTGAAGACGCTGCAGCAGCCCGCGCGCCGCTCGCGCCTCATGATCGCGGCCGCCTGGGTGCTGAGCTTCGTGCTGAGCACGCCGCAGTACTTCGTCTTCTCCATGGTGCAGGTGGACAACGTCACCAAGGCCTACGACTGCTGGGCCAACTTCATCCAGCCCTGGGGGTCCCGCGCCTATGTGACCTGGATGACGAGCGGCATCTTCGTGGGACCGGTGGTCATTCTCAGCACCTGCTACGGCTTCATCTGCCACCACATCTGGCGCAACTTCCGCGGGAAGACGGCGTTGCGCGGGGGCAAGGGCGCGGAGGGCCCCGGTGGCGCCTTCCACAACGGGCTCCTGCTCGAGCCCTGTGTCAGCAGCGTGAAGTCCATCTCCCGCGCCAAGATCCGTACGGTGAAGATGACTTTCGTGATCGTGACGGTTTACATCGTTTGCTGGGCGCCATTCTTCATCGTCCAGATGTGGTCTGTCTGGGATGTGAACCTCACCTGGGTCGGTAGGTGTCGGGACAACAGAGGAAGGTGCAGGGATGGAGCCTCGGGAGCAGGGGTGGGGGTTCTTTTGATCATACCCTCTAGCACAGTCCTTCCTAAACGTATGTGTGCATGAGAATGACACCTTGCCTGAAATTATCAAAAAGGCAAATTCCTGGGGTCCCTGCCCCAAACGTTTTGACTCAATCGCTCTGGAATGGGGCCCAGCAATCTGCACTTGTAGCTTGCAATGATCCCAAGACCACAAATCCAGAAACTGCGCCCTAAAGTGAGCCACACAACTTCAAAAACAAAATGACTTTCTGCCAATCACTAATCTCTGTGTTAATTACCTGCTTTCCAATCTACTGGATTCAAGGAAATAATTTTACTGTCACAACTGCTTTTGCTAGTTTGTGAAAAATATCACAATTAATACAAAAATTTTGTAGAAATGCCCCAAGGGCAAAGGTAAAATGGACAAACTTTTTCTGAAGAAAGAATTCTGTAAGAAGTCAATAATTCTAATTTGGCATTTAGCTAGTGTTCCATTTCTTATTTTTTAAGTTTTTTCTAACAGTTACTTTAACACTCCTTTTTCTGGTATTTCACAGGAGAATTATTTTTACAAACTCTAAATCTGTTAGACTAATTAATTAGTCTTTCAGCAATATCTTCACCACGCATCCTTACACGTCTTTGTGCAAGCCTTGCAGTAGTTCACCGAGAACGTTCTCTACACCCACTAGCTTGTTTGACTTTAATTCCTTTACAAACTAAAAAATTATTTCACAAGAATTTACCCCAAAGGGAATTGTTTAATATTCTATCTTGAAAAAAATTCCTTTTAGTAAGAAAAAAAACTTTCAAAAGAATCGTAGCATAGAATGTTACCAACAACAGCTGTACTTGGAAAATGGGTGTCTGGGAAGAACTGTCTTGTTATTTGGGATTGGGTATGAAGTATATGTGAAATACTTTGGAAGTTATATGTGCAGATAAAACATATGAGAGTGAATTTAATTCAAACAAATGAAAATATTAGTACGACTATAATATTACAGATGAAAAATACAACATAAATGCTATATTTTTGGTTTACCATTTCCTGTCTTGTTTGGTCTTAGCAGCCTCTTAATTATTGCCAATCAAATAAAAATTCAGTTCAGTAATTACTTTATTGGGAGTTAGACATGGTATTGAAAACTTCTTCACTCATGTGTAAGTGTGTTGATGATTTCCATTTATTTTAATAGTCTTAGTCATGGATCACGACCACCTTAAAGGTATGGAATGATGAAACAACCTGTAATTTATTCTGTCACAGCAGGAGTGAGAAGACCCATACTTACATTTTACAATCAAGGGAAAGTCAGTACTTGCTGATTGCTGTGATCTTCAGAAAAGACATATTGTCTGTTGTTCCACTGTGAAAGTTTATAATGTGTATGGAGTGTACCAGTGCAAACTAACATAAAATATTTCAAAAGCCTATCAGAATTTTCTAATTCAGCTGTTCTTAATAATTTTATAATTTGTTTAAACCACAAAGATGGTTTTCTTTTAAAATCAAAAGAATTCTCTAATTAACCAAAGAAGAACAACTATTAAATATTGTATCTGTCAGGAACCTATTTCAACTGCCCCCTTCTGTATAGTTACGTTATTACAAATTACGTTTTAATATTAAAAAATTTAAAACTATTAAATATGGTCCATGATGTCATACTTCTGCCCGAGTTATTGGGATGAATACGAGTTGGTATATGTGCTTATAGACTCGAAATTTCATTGAAGTTGCAACCATTTTGTAAGTGTTGTGTCTTTAGCACATGCTGGTGCCAGTATAAAGGAGACAAAATTTTTTAAAATAAATTACTTAATATTCTTAACTCCTTAAAAGTTCCACTTATTCTATTTAAATATTTTAATACTGTTTTAAAATATTTGAATGAATGTCAAGGCATTTTGCTTATGAAAATATTTTATAACCAAGCAATTTCCATCTACCACCTCTTTCCCTAAATGATTAACAAAAGACTTCATTTTCTATATTAACCCATAACTTTTGTCCTGCTTTCCTTCGTCAATAGAAGAATAAATTTATCCAGTGCTCAGTTATTTGCATTTAACTATTTGAATAACCTCCTCTTATGCTTCCCTTAGAGTCAGAAAATCCGACCATCACCATCACTGCACTACTGGCTTCCCTGAACAGTTGCTGCAACCCCTGGATATACATGTTTTTTAGCGGCCATCTCCTACAAGACTTCATCCGAAGCTTCCCGTGCTGCCAAAACATGAAGCAAGCATTCAACAAAGAAGACTCCGACAGTATGAGCAGAAGACAGACTTCTTACACTAACAACCGAAGCCCGACAAACAGTATGAGTACTTGGAAGGACTCGCCTAAATCTTCCAAGTTCATCAAATTCATTCCGATTTCAACCTGAGCCCCTCCGTCGTGAGGCTGACTCTTGAAACAGATTTTCTGGCCCATTGGCTGAATCCGGCTAGCAGTCCTGAGAACAAACGAACTACAGGAGATAAGCATAAATCAATTTGTTGGGTACAAGACTCTGTTTCTTTTCTATTTGCATTTTCACAGTGCTATGACCAAAGGCTATGAATTGTTTTATACAGAATGGTAATAAAAAATGCTACACTGAAATTTTCAGGCCTAATTCCCAGACATAAATAAGACAAGTTTCTAAAGGAAAAAATCATAACCATCCTGACTTTATATTTTGTTGTTGGTTTCTTTTGTTTTCTTTTTATTTCTGACATAACTAAGGTTTGATTGGTTTAAAAGTCATGTAATATAGGGGACTTATTTCTGAACAAAGTGAGCTCATCCCCAATAAGCCTTAGTGTTTGAAAGGAATTAGAAGAGACTTGAAAAAAATTGTTCCCATCCAATACAGTCAACTCATACATCAGAAAATGCTGCCTCAAACGGTGTCCCAGACGTGGGGAGAGGCAAACAAGAGCAGGTAGTGTGGTTCAGAGTGGAAAGAGGAAAGTTCTCTTAGAAGCTCTAAATCACCTAGATTTCAAAACGGGAACTTTAGACCTGGCAGTTCCCTCCTGTAGGTTCCTCATGTTTTATCAGTTGTGAAAAGCCAATGGACTAAGATGCTGCAGGCTAGAAAAAAAAAGGGTCAATTCACTGATACTTTCTTTTTTCTCCCACTGCAAGGTCGTTTTAAAGTCAGGTTGGTATCAGGAATACTGAGTTTTAAGAGAAGAGTAGCAGCGGAGTGTCCAAGGCGCTGTGCAGACTGTCTCTGGGACATCAAAACGTGTTTTGACCCGTGTGGAACTACAACGCTGCGCTGTTGGACAGGGCCCTTTAACAAAAGCGTATGCTGGATACTGACATGAGCGTTGCTTTATGTTCTGGGAATCCAGATCCATAGATACAAGAGTCTGCTAAAAAGTGGCTCAGGATACACTATGTCCCCTCACATTTAAGTAAAAATAGCTTGGGCTTCCCTTCTGGTCTCCCACCAGAACATAACTCCCACAACAGTGTCAGTAGCAGAGAGGCAGGGTTTCGACCTCGATGCCATGGAGATGGGCAGAAAACTGCTCTGCACCTCATCTGACTTCCCTCTTTACTGAATGCGTGACTTTAGGCAAGTCACTTAAACATACGAAAAACTCCTATTTCCTTGGCTGTACGATGGAGTTGATAACACTTCCCTCCTGAGGTTATTGTGAGGACTACGTGAAACCAGGTGTGTGAAAGACCTTCAGAAATAAACTGCCAAGTGCTGTACAAATGATAGCAGTTGCTTTTATTATAGTCTTGGGGCCTTCCGAATTGCTCAGCCCTTTTCTGTTTACTTTTCATTAACCAGAATTTGTTGGTTTCATGTCTGGGGTATAAAATCCAAAAATTTAAATATAGCTTCGCTGATTCATTGGAAAGTACTGCCAGTGACCACTCAGCCTGACTTCTGCCTAACTTCAGTTTTCCAAGTTAAAGATAGAACTTGCCTTCCTTTGACTGCAGGTGAACCAAAGCCAGCCAAGAGCATCCATTTCTTTCATTTCTAAACAGAGATAAATTACATCATTTGACGGCTGTTACTGCATTTTTTATTAATGGAACTGGGTTTTTTCGAGCTATCTTGTCTGGCTCCTTTTCCTTCTTAGATTTGAGGATACATCATGCGTATTTTGCATCTCTTAAAGGAACTGACAGTTATTTTAATAGTATTGTTGGTTCTTGGAATGAACTCCATGGATAAGAAACTGAAGACTAGGCGGCGCCGTGAGAACCTGGAACCATCAACTTCACTCCTCTTCATTCTCTTGCTTTCCAAATTCTCAGGTCTTTTACTCCCTGGATTGATATGCCAATGTTTTATAGAGATCAAGCCCTGAGGTCTTAGACTTCTGCTTTTCTAAAATAACAAATATATTTCTTAAAGGGCAATACGAGCCATCAGTTAAGTTGATCAATTCTTTGTTATCAGAGGCACAGCAGCATCTCAGGAGCCCTGCCCTCTGTAACACTGTCGGCCCTTTGGACAACTGAGTTCAAAAACTAAAGCTCTTTGGGTTGGGACAAAGATGAGCCCACTTTTTTCCTAAATCTGTCTTTTTCTTAAGTAATAACCTCATGGTTCTTGTAGCTTGTCAAAATGTAAACCAATTCAGTTTGAATTTTCCTTCCAGGAACACCTATCAAATAAGGTGCATGCCAACCCACCCAGCTGTGTTTTCTCCTTTTAAATGCAGGAAAAGGCAAGATGAGGTCTGGGCAGACACCAGACAATCTAGTGATAGTTTTGCACTAAGCAAGTATATGGTCTTATTCTCTGTGGTTTAGGCTGAGAAACTTAACTTTTATAGTTGGTAAATTTTCTTAATGATATTCATGTGTCCCAAAACAATATTCTAAATTGAAGTATTTGCCTGTCTATTTCAGAAGAAAGGAAATAGTGGGTTTTAAGGAAAAAGACTGTTTTGGGAAGAGATTTCCCTTTCTTGACCAAAGAGAAGTTCTGAGGTATGACAAATGAAAGCTTGCAGTTAAGAATGCATGTGTTGTTTTATTTTATTTTATTTTATTTTGCACGGTTATCTGTGGCAAGATCCTGCAAGCATACAATATTAATGTGTCAATGTGAGTATGGGAGAGTGATTGAGAAATAATGACCCGTAAGGGGAAATTGGTGGTATTGTGTGTTGGGCATTTGACAAATGTTACCTGGTGATGGAAAAAAAAAAACATTTTAAAGTACATAATGTGTTCATTTTTGGACATGTATTTTTAAGGTGTAAAACTACCCAGCTTTTATACTAAAATACCATTTGGAATGTAACTATGAAGAAAATTAGTGAAACTCCATGGTTAATTATATACTTGTCTTACATGCAGAATTTCTATCATCATCAAAGCAGATTTCAGCCATGATTGAGAGAAGGGTGTGGTTTTTGAAGAGAAAAAACTACTGAGTAGGCCTAATAACATGTGGTAGCCTCCTAAATGTATTATAGTTCCTGGAATGGACAAAACCATTGATGATTAAGAAACACAACTTTAATCTGTTATTACACAAGTAAAGCCATCCAATTATATTAAAGTTTTATGTTTTTCAGATCCTAAAACCTACACTTTCATAATGTAATTGGACATCAGTGCTTTAAATTATAGCTTCAGAGTTTTCTCTACCACCAAATCATAATTAGGAGCTAGACAGGGAGACATTGAGCCTAGTCCTTCACCCCAAATATCAGAGAATAGCCTCCTTTAGGTCCACATAAACTGAGTCCTTTTGGATTTTCATACTGGAGGCAGCAGCTCTTCTTGGAGTAAGCCCAGGGCAGGGCCGTCGGGATGCTAGTCCCAGAGGTGCAGAGGCAGCCACTTTCCTCCTTCCTTTCTCTCCTTCCCCGCGGCCCTTCTAGTGCACTCAGCATCGCTGGCAACAGTTGCGATCATCAGTAACAAAGGGCAATGCAGATTACAGAATAATTCTTCATTACAATTTGACCTCAGACCATTTGAGCAAAACTGAAGAACTATCTATATGAGTTATGTCCTCAAGGCAGCCTAAATGGGTTGAGTCACACAAATTGTGAGATTCCATTGCATATATAGGCATTTAAATAACACTATTCTAATTCAATTTTTTAGGTTTAGTAAATTATCATGAATAAAAAATATATTTGACCTATAGTATGTCAGTATTAAAAATATATAGCTAAAAATTCAATGCCATTACTTGTTTATATTACAAAATATAAAATCACATCATTTTTTTTACATTGAATTATATTCTAAATAAAAACAAATTGTTACAGAGTGAATTAAATAATTTTGTGTCCCAGAGTCAAGTTAGCAAATCTGAGGATAAATCTGATGGTAATATCACCATAACTGATAATTATTATTGAATAAAATAATTAACTTTTCCACACATGAAAATAGTTGTATTTATATCACAGGGTTTATGACACATTCTATAATGTATTAGCTCATTATTATAGCAAGTTTTTAAGAATTAATATTGTATATTTAATATCCCATTTTTAGAATTGTTTTTCAAATGTTCTGTATCCCCAAGCTTAATGTGCTATATACAGAATAATTTCAATGTGTTTTCTTGGGGAAATTATATGATTCTGGTTTTGATGGATGTTGAAATGTTTTGTGATTGTACCTAATATTTGGTCCTTTACAGAAAAAGTGGCTCCTGGGGTGGGGTGGAGGGATGGGGAGAAAAGGCATACAACTGTAATTGAATAACAATAAAAATTTTGAAAAAAGAAAAAGTGGCTTGTGGTATTATACTGAAATTACTGGTGAATTGATTCCTTAATCTTACTGCATATTGGCATGATTCCATAAATAAAAGCAAATCTCAAAATTGCTTGAAAGAATTTTTCTGCAATCTAGTTTAATGAGGAAATACACTGCAGTTTAATTGTGCTGATTCTGAAAAACATAGAAAATGTTTTACCACGGGTTGCCATTGACAGCTCTCTATCTGAGCACAAAGCAGTTCATGTTTATACTCTATCTCAAGAACAGAGGAAACTTCATAACTGCCTTTTCAATAAATTACCAAAACGAAATCAAATTAACTATATTTTAGTCTGTGTTAACACAATCAAAGTAATCGGTTAGCTGAGGTGCTGTGTGCCATCCTCGCCGGAAAACGTCACTCTGTCCTCTTGCCTCCGGAAGTGGTGGGACTGATGTCTGAGCTCATGCAGCAAGACGCTTCCCGTTTCACAGTCTTCAAAATTGGAAGTCTTTACCCTGTGGGCTAATACATTCGAATCACATTAACTTTCAATTTATTCTTTTTCTTTTATAAGTTGAACCCTAATGGCATGGATGAAAAGGCTTATTTTGGTTTTGGCTTACACTCTAGAAACAGTGAATGCCCAGAATGGAAGAAAGGGAATTTGAAGTCTCTATTTTAAAATACTGTTATTTTAAAACTCACTGTTATTTTGAAAGATTTATAAAGGCTTCGGAATAAACAGGATTTCTACCAAAACATATTTTTAAAAGGTCCTATCAATCAGGTAAAACTGAACTAAGAGTTCCATTGTATACCAGAAGACTCATATAAGTGTACTAGTGTACAATTTATTCATTTTCTATCTTTAATCCTCCATAATCTCTAGAGTTATCATTTCTGCCTTGCTTCATTTTAAAAGCCCTCTAAATACCTTCTCTATGACATATATCAAAATGATTGCAATGTTGTTGAGTTATTGCTCTGTTTTCTCCACAACAATCACATGTTTATCATAAAAACAGGAAGTGTTTCCTCTTCATCTTTGAATCTTCATATTATGGTAGCTGTCTGTAATATGTGCTTACTTAATGAAGTTAATGTAGAGCTACAGATATGATATTTATGTGTTAGTGTAGACAAATGACTAGCAGCATTTGGAACAACAAGGCAAAGTCTCTGTCTTGCCTGAGATTGAAGAGGAATCCTCAGGGTTGTTATGAATTCCTGCCTCTGTTCAACTCTGAATCCACAGCCCATTAGTTCACTTCTCGTGACTGCTTTTTCTTCACTCATTCCCCTGCCACTTTTCTTCCAGCAGTCCTGGACATGTGGCTGCCCTGTATGATGGGGTTCCCCTGAAGGCTGGGGGTCCGGTGGGGGGCTTAGATTATGCCTCAGAAGAGAACGTGATTCATATGCACTCCCCTAAAGGTTCGTGGTTGTCCCTTCTAATGGGGATTAGTCTCTAACTGTCCTTTCTTTTAGGACCTGGCTGGCTGCTCTCTTGCTCAATCATCGCCTCACTACCAAGACCCAAAACCTTTGTTTTTCCAACTGTCAGAAATTAACATTTCTTCCACTTTGTTTTGTAGAACGATTTAGATTTTATTTGTCAAAAACACTCAGTCTGTGCTTTTCAAAACAGCTCATTGTCTCTAAAGGTGTTTTCTCCAAGTATAAGAACCATTCTCATTCTAAAAGAAATATTGTTTTTCCTCTATCAAACAATTCAAACTGCATTGAGCTTTTTAAGTCACCTCTTTTTTTCTTCATTTCTTTTAAACTAGTTGTAAAACATATATAGGGTGCCTGCAACGTTCAGATTCTTCCCTTTTAACGCACTTGTGTAACTTGCACACAGTTGATGTTTCTCCGTGTTGGATTGCACTCTGTTCCCCTAAGGGCACAGTTATTGTGCAAGATCACCTCACATTGCTCTACCAGACGTTTTCCCACAACACTCTTCGAGGAAATTCTGTAACATTCCTTTCCGTAGCAGGCAAGCCTAAGCAAAAGCACACACTATTGGGACAGATACAGAGATATAGATGCAGATACTCCACACGCTGTTTCTTAGAGCAGTTTTAGGTTCACAGAAAAACTAAGTGGAGGGTACAGAGATTTCCCACATGCCCTCCCTTGCTATCAGAGTTATACGTTTGTTACAATTGATGGGCCCACATTGATACATCCTGATCACCACGAGCGCATACTTTACACCAGGCTCACTCTTGATGCTGTTCAATCTACGGCCGTGGGCAAATGTATAATGGCACGTATCTACCATTACAGTATCATACACGGCATTCTCACTGCCTAAAAGTCTTCCGTGTTCCACCTGCCCTTTCCCCAACCCCTGGAAGTCACTTACCGTTTTACTGTCTTTCGTTTTGAGTGTTATATTTTAATAGCCACTCTGTCCTTAACGCCCTGCCTGGCCCAGATCTTTGCTCCAGCTTACCTATGACTTTATTGTAAAACAATATCGTATAAAATAGACCCATCAACAACTCTAAGATATTTGCAAGCATGGAAACATGAGGAAAAAAATCCAACCACAATTAGCCTTGCACTCCGGCCCAGACATTTATCAAATTCTCCACCTGAAGCTCTTATACCCCTCTCCTCTTTCTCCTTTCCCTCCCCCTCATGCCAATTTAAAAGCACCTGCCATTTACCAGGCTTCACTTTCCAGCTGTGGCTCAATTTTTAGGCAGCAGCAGAAAAGTTTTCAAGGGAACAGCACCCCTTTCACAATCTGACTTGAATGATGCTTCTCTCCCCTCAAGCCTGTAGCTTGTCAGTGAGAAATCCAGGGCCCAGAACATGCCAAAAACGCTTAGTCCTACAGAGCTCTTGAAAACAGAGCAGCCTATAAACAGTGAGAGCCCTTTTTTTCTGGTGTTTATTTTTTTTAATTATTTTTTTATTGTTTATTTTTTACTTGAAGTACAGTTGTCTCCATTCCGCCCCGCCCCCAACTCCCCTCTGACCCACCCTCCATCCTACCTCATTTGGCTTCGTCCATGTGTCCTTTATACATGTTCCTTGACGATCCTTTCCCTATTTTCCCCCATTATCCCCTCCCCCCTCCCCTCTGCTCACTGCCAGTGTGTTCTTTATTTCCATGTCTCTGCTTGTATTTTGCTCGCTTGTGTGTTTTGTTGATTAGCTTCCACTTATAGGGGAGATCGTATGGAGAACCTTTAGAAAAGCCAAAGGACCTAAAGACTGTATTTGGAGATAACAAAGAACCCAGATAAGATTCTTACCTAACTTCAATTTTTCAAGAAAAAACTATAAAATATGAACATTTTTGAAGTATTGCAACTGATAGTTATCCTGCAAGTGTTTCATTTTGTAGAAACACCGTTTACTACAGCATCCAGATAATCTGCCCAACCCCTGACCCAAACAATGGAGATAAATGACTAACCAGCTCGGGAAGGAAACAGGGATCCTCAGGACAAAGAAGAGGAGAGTTTGCCATTTGGAAGTTTTTGTAAATACACAAAAATGTCTTTTCCACCCCTATTTTTATTCTAATTTACAACTGATCTGCTAAAAATCCCAAAGAACTTCAATAAGATGGTTACAGTTTAGATGACTATAAAAACCAGCATCCAGGAATTTTTTAAAATGGTTCACCTAAGCAAAACTGGTCATTTTCTTAAACAAATAAATAAACTTTCATTAAAAAAGTAATCTTTAAAGTATATAGAAATCTTCACTATATTGTCAGTGGGTTATTATGTAAATAGTGTGGGAATGAATGCTTTGAGTGGGTGAGTTATTGTTTGGTATTAAACACGGGCTAAGAATGTCAGAGTTAATTTGTTCCAAAATCACTCGCTGCTTTTCCTGTTTGTGTTAGGGAGTATAAGTCTGATTTTCAAGGCCTACACTCACATTCAAGGAAATATAAAAAGTTCAGGATCTTTGGAAAATAAAATGCTAATATGATTTTGTCTTCATTAGAATATAGAACTACTGTAGTTAATCTTTAAAATTTCTAATCTTTTGACTAATAAATATCCCTGTAGACATGAGAAGTGTGTGCCCAGCTCATAGTTCCATTATAAATGAGAGATGAAGGGACACCTATGATCAGGGTTCCTGAATTTTCCTGTTCTTTCTGAATGCTTTAGGCTTTCTTTGGTGGTATTTTTCTCTCTTATTCAATGCAGAAAACATGTCTCTGAGCATTTTAGGAATAGGGGAGAAATAATTTTTCCTCTGCTGAAACTTTTTTTTACCTTAAAACCAGTCCCTATTTCTAGCCGACTTGTGCATGCCTTTTTTTTTTCTTGTTGTTCAATTACAGTTGTCTGCATTTTCTCCCCACCCCTCCATCCCACCCCAGCCAAACCCACCTCCCTCCCCCACCTCCACCCTCCCCTTTGGTTTTGTCCATGTGTCCTTTATAGTAGTTCCTGAAAACCCCTCTCCCCACTGTCCCCTCCCTACTCCCCTCTGGTTATTGTTAGATTGGTCTTAGTGCATGCCTTTCTAATTTGTCTGTTTGACTTTGGTTTGACTGGAAGGCAGGGTGCTGGAGCTAAAGATAAGTCTCTAAACTAGAATATTTCATTTCTTAATCTGAAAATTCTTTCTCTGTCCCAGTAAGTGGCATCAGACACTGATGTCACCACTTTATGTTGGCACATCCAGCCCTGTAATATAGCCCTGTCTCGAACTCATTAGCTTCTGCTACCCAGTGCAGCTTCAGTCCACTTGCACCTGGAGGAAACTCCTTCCAGCTTGGCCTTTCAACTCTTGCTCACACAGCTCTCTTCAGCCCACCTGAAGGCCTCTGAATCCTAGTTCCTCAGCCCAGTGCTTCTCAAACTTTAATTTACAAACAACCCGGGGATCTTATTCAAATGGAGATTATCTGATTCAGCCAATTATGATTCACTAGGGTTGATAATGAGATGGAGGGTTTTTCCCACAGCCTCCCTAGTGATGAGGGCTGCCTGCCGATCCATACACCAGACTTTGGGGAGCAAGGCCTTAGAGGGTCTTGGAGCTTTTTCCTATATGGTGATGAAAAGCACTGCCTAACCATTTTCAGGGGTTCATCCCAGATTGGTCCCATATCTGGTATATGTAGCCTCTGAAATGACAAGATAAAATCAAATCTTCCAGGCAGGTCAATTCCTGAGAAGTGCTCTCTGAGGTTCCTTGCTCTGCCTCTTGCACCAGAATGTTGTCCTCAGAATTTCCCTTTGTAGCTACCAGATTTCGGACGCAGAATGCAGAAAAAGAGAATGGACCTGGGAACGCAAAGGCTAAAGTAAAAATTATTTTAGAAAGAGAGCCTATGTTTTTGCTGAAACAAGGAGAACACTGCCCTCCAGTACAGAAGATTTTCCCTACGCAACTTCCCTATGACCGCATCTATCCCATAAACCCACCCCTTAAACCTCCTGTTTCTAAGATGGCACTTGAGTGTCTCTCTCATAATAGTTTCTTTCCCCGCAGGCAGGATGATTAAGCTACATTCCCATAGCACCTGGACATAGTCATCTCACATTAGCATCATTAATCTATTGAAAATTTTCTGTCTGATAACTGTATATCTTTATCTTTACAATGTCTATATTGTTTATTCTTTTTTATTTTATTTTTTCCTGCAACATAATACATGCACATAATTTAAAAAAATTAAGTGGTACTAAGATGATGAAAAAAATTATTGTTTTCCAGAGGTTAAATATCACCATACCTTTTAAGTAATACACTAGTCTTCAATTTGTTGATTTACTTAGATCATTTTGACCTCCTGTTATGAGATTCAGTACACTCCCCTTCATCTTTTCTCTCCAAACTCCCAAATGTAGTCATATCAATATTTCAGTTATTTCAACAATCAGTGTTGTGTCATTATGATTAGAAAGCAAGGTTACAAACTCAGAACTTAAAGAAGATGGTACTTATTTACAAGACCTTCATTGGGGAAGAAAGAGGGGCACGCTCACAAGCCAGCATCTGGACAGCCCCATTTCCGGGCTCCATAACCCATACCGCACAGGCTTCCTTTCTGACATGAGGACAACCTAAGACCCTAAGGCCCCCTCCAACCATGGCCTTGCAGTCACCAGGACTGGAGGAGCCCCAGATCACTCTGGTAGGGAAGAGAAGACGGCACAGTCCTCACACTAGACCCCGAACTATAAATAAGGAGCTTCAGAAAGACTTACAAGAGGTGCTGGAAACATAGACTCGAATGAAGTCAGTGTTTGTCCAGCAAGACATGCAGAACATGTGGGAAGCCACAGTGCTCATCCAGGAAAGTAAAACATTAAGGGTCTCTTTGATAATAAAACTGTACATGTTTTTAGCTAATTATTGATGCGCAGCACTCGTTCTTTAACAAGAGTCTAACGTCTTTACAAAATGGAAAAATAAAAAATAGCTACTATTTTTTGCCCGTTTTCTAAATCTGATAGGCAGTATTACCCTTATAGTTTTACCCTTAATACTTAGGAAAAGCTTATTATTTAAATTCAGAGGTAGAAATTCAGAGCAGCTTGCCAAAGATCATAGAGGCACCAAATTCAGAACAAGAGTTTAAAACCAGGACTGTGTGACTTTTCGTTCCCCTTACCAGTGGGGCTGTGCTGTTTGGAATAAGGAATCTGCCACTGGAGTCCCCAGCTTCTCTTTTCTTAATTAATTTTTTCATATTAAAAGATTTTTAAGTACTTTATTTACTAACAGTTTTTTTTAATTTTTAAATTTTATTTATTGATTTTATTTTTTTATATTTTCTTATTTATGCTGTCACAGTTCCAATTATTTCCCCCTTTGCACCTCTCCCCCCAGCCTGCCCCACACGTCCATAGTCAGTCCCCACCTCAATGACCATGTCCATGGTCCTTCATACATGTTCCTTGACTAGCCTTCTCACCTTCTTTCAAACAGTCCCCACCCCCTCCTCCCCTCTTACCTCTGTCAGTCTAGTCTATGATTCTATGCCTCTGGTTCTATTTTGCTCATTAGTTTATTTTGTTCATCAATTCTGTGTCATTTCCCTCTCTTCTACAAAAATGTGTTCAACAAACAATTATATTCTCAGTCACACCTCACTATATGTCTCTTCTCTAATGAAGTATTAACATGTTAGTTATTTTTCCTCATGAATGAAATACATGACTTTCCCCTCTATTAAAAGTATCTAAGGTCTTAGTAGACTTTACCAACTTTTTGTTTTTGAGAACATTTCTATAATCATTCTAGGTATTAATCCAATCCTTGAACAGTTAAATCTCTAAATAAAAATTGAATTCTATGTAATAAATTCACCCATTCTCAGAAACTCTTATTCCCTTGTACACTGTTGGTGGGAACGCAGACTGGTGCAGCCACTGTGAAAAGGAGTATAGAGATACCTCAAAAAATTAAAAATGGGCGTGCCTTTTGAGTCAGTGATCCCACTTCTGGGAATACAGGGTCTGTCCAGAAAAAGTCCAGACATTGTTAATATAACAAGTATGGTTTGCACTACATTGATGTAACCTGGCAGCCAGGGAGAGTGGACTGGAATGCACATGCTTCAACAATGACAACTTCACTGTAGTAGTCAGTGGGGGCAGTAGATGCTGTTGAGTGAGCATGTGTACTGTGTGGCCATCACATTCAAAATGAGCAAGTACAGCAACGAATCTGTATCAAATTTTGCCTTAAGCTTAAACATTCCTCTATGGAAACCACCCAGATGATTCAGAAGGCCACAGCTATGGACAACTGGTGATGGGCACCTTCATCATAACAATGTGCCCACTCTTGCATCATGTCTTATGCAGAGTTTTTTGGCAAAACATTGAATCACCCAGGTGAATCAGCTGCCCTACAACCCATATTTGGCACCCTATGACTTCTGGCTTTTCCCCAAACTAAAATCACCTTTGAAAGGGAAGAGATTGAGACTGCTGATGAGATTCAGAAAAATACAATGTGGCAGCAGAAGGCAATTGGGAGAACTGTGTGAGGTCCCAAGGTGGCTACTTTGAAGGGGACTGAGGTGTCATTGTTCCATGTACAATGTTTCTTGTATCTTATATCTTCTTTAATAAATGACTCTATTTTTCGTATTACATGGCTGGATACCTTATGGACAGGTCCCATATATCCAAAGAAACCTAAAACACTAATTCAAAAGAATATAAGTACTCCTATGTTCATTGCAGCATTATTTACAATCATCAAGATATGGAAGCAGCCTAAGTGTCCATCAGCAGATGAGTGGATAAACAACTATGGGGCATTTACACAATGGAATACTCAGACCTAAAAGAAAAAAAATTTACCCTTTGTGATGGTGTGGATGGACCTGGAGAACATTGTGCTAAGTGAAATAAGCCAGTCAGAGAAAGACAAATACCATATGATTTCACTCATATGTAGAATCTAATAAACAAACTGAGCTAAGAAGCAAAATAGAGACAGACTCATACATGGAGAGCAGGATGACAGCTGGTTAGGGGTTGGAGGGATCAAGCAAAAAAGGAAAAGGACTCATGGACATGGACAACAGTGTAGTGATTTTTGGGAGGAGAGAGAGTATAAGGGTTCTAATGTTAATGGATAAAATACAACAAAATTTTTTTTACAAAAATAAAATGGAAGGCCAAGGGAGATTTGTTTCAAAAAAACAAAAAAAATCTGATGTGTGCCTTAAAAAATGATTCTGGCAGCTGTGTTGGGAATAGAACCCATAGAGACAAAGACTGCAGTAGAGAGAGCAGTTAGGAGATTTTTGCAAAAAAAGCCAGACAACAGGCAATGATGGCTCAGGGAGGAATGGTAATGGGTGGGTAGTGCCAAGTGGTGGGATCCCAGATAAGTTTTGAATATAAAATTGATTAGTTTGCTAATGGATTGGATGAGGATTTGAGTGGAGGAGTTGAGTCATGAATGACTCAGGTTTCTGACCTAAGCAAGTGAATAAACAGAGTTGACATTTACTCTGATGGAGAAGATGAGGAAGGGGTAGGTTTGGAGACCATGACTTCAGTTTTGGACATATTAAGATTGAGAGACCTATTAAATATCTGAATGAAACACTTGAGACTCCGTGCTAGTCTGCCTCTCAACCAAGACTATTTCAAGTCAACAGAGACCATACCAGCTGTTACAACATTAGAGACATTCTGGTTAACTTCAGGAATGAGAATATCAGATGTGAATAGGCAGTTAGACACATGACTCTGGAGAACAAGGTTGTGAGACAACAATTGGGAAGCAATTAGTATACAGGTGGGACTTAAGTCTAGGGATTGGATGAGATCCTCAGGGGAAGGAGAATGCTACCTACAGAAAAGAGAATATCTGTGAAGCTGGAGACGGATACTGTCCAATATTTAGTTGTCTTGTCGTCCTGGAGCTGTGTGCCACACATATCCAATCACATCCACGCTAACGAGGCAGAGCCTTATGTATGGCAGAGGCTACCACAGGGGACACCTTAAACTTCCAATTCATTAAAAAAAAATGGAACCAGTTTTTGGATAAATGGTAAAAAGGCAGTGGAGTCAGCTTAAGCACCAGGGCTTTATAGCAGTTAGAACTATGAAAACCCACACTTCATTTCTAGCAGCTCACATCTACAGAAATACCAGCGCCACTAATTTACAGGTTCCGCATAATAAACAATATTCCTTGGGAAATGTTGGAATAGAAAATACTGAACTAATTTAATAGATTTCATCATGGAAAAAGAGAGAGAGAAAAGAAAAACCCTGAATCTACCCTTCAGTAGCTGAATGTTTTGCTATTGTTTTTGAATTACTAGTGCATATTGAATGTGTTTTATATGTACTAATGAAAAAGCACCAATTCTAGACCCAATGTTTACTCTGGTGTCAAAATTCTTGTAAGTGCTTAAAAATATTTATTTAATCCTTATAAAAACTGTATGAGGTAGAAACTATTATTACCCCCATTTTAGACATTAGGAGAGTTAGGTCTAAAGAGTAGAAGAAATTTGCCTAAGTTTATACTTCTAGGAAGATCACAGCAGGATTTGAACTCAGTGATAAGGCTGCTAAGAATTCACTTGTAGCTAATTCTGCCTCTTAAAGACTTTCGGTTTCATACAGAATGTTGCAGCTGGAGACAGTCTGGTTATCATCAGAACCAATAAGAATTTCTGTTACCACCATTGCTACTGAATGTTATTCTAAAAGTTTTCGAACAAGCAATACAATCTTAAGTAGAAACAAAGGCACAAATGTAGAGGATATGGAATTGTCCTATTTTTCTCATTATGTAATTATGCAGTATAAAAAGCCAAAATGTTATATGTTGCAAAGCTATTAAAATGAATAAAAGACAAAAACAAGGAGCATTTGTTTAGATCACCAGTGATAAGGAAGACAATATAGTCAGGCAGCTGATCTTTGAGCCAAGCAGATGTTTGGGGCCCTGACGCTGTGCACTCGGAAATCCATGTATAACTTTTGACTCCCCCAAAACTTAACTATAGTCGTTAGGTACAGTCCTTAGGTGTTGGTTCTAGGACCCCTCCTTCCCCCCCCCAACACAGATGCTCATGTCCCTTACTTATGACATGGAATCATGCTCCTAGTTCACCCTCCCCGTCTGCAGATTCCCATTTGTGGAGGCCAAATGCGAGGATATGGAGAGCCAAATGAAAATTTATTGACAAAAATCTACTTAAGTGGACTCATGCAAATGCAACCTCATCCTATTCAAGGGTCAACTGGATATTGGAAAAAGCAATTCCTTCATAATATTAATTGTCTAGAAATAAACAATGCAAAATGTTAGAAGCTATATATATCAACTTAAGTTTTAATGAGATCTACAAAATGAGGCTTAAGTAAATGGATATAGTATGTTTTTGAGTAGGAAGACTGAATATAAAATGTCGATTTTTCTTCATGTAAAGCTTTAATACAAGTCAACAAAAAAGTCACTGATATATTTGCACCTTACCTAATGTTTGAAAGTTGAACTGAACACACCAAAATGCTAATGGTGGTTACGCCTAGGGACTGGAGGAAGTGGGAAAGTGAGGGTGAGGAAGAACGAAGACTTTCAGTTTTTCCTACTTATATGGCAATAATCTTGTTTTTTACATCTCTATAATTTGAGAATTAACAAAGATATAAAATAAAGTTTATCTAAAGAGTAATTGAGCAAAATGAATAAGATCTTTAAAAGAAATACCAGCCCTCTCACACACTGACACATATTTCAAGGCCACAGCATAGACATAAACAGTAAAACTGATGATGAAATAGGATGGCTTTTATTTCACATTTCATACGAATTTTATGCGATAAAGTTCCAACAAATCAATAAAGGAGAGAACTATTATTCTAATAAATGGTACTGAAACAATTGTTTAGTAATTCAGAACAAAAAAATCAATTTATTTTCTCACTTCATTCTATGCTTACATATTAAATTTGGAAACACTGAAATATTAAATGGTAGAAGAAAACAAATTTGAGCCCTTACCAAAATTCTGGAATGAGGAGAATACTCTGAGTCTAAAATTATAATGGGAAAAACCACCAAGTAAAAGATAAATAGATTTAACCACAGTAGCTTTAAAATTTCTCTTAGCACTCTTAAGAGAAAATAAAAAGCGGAAATAAGGCATAAGATATATTTAAGTATATTATAGCCTCTAATTAATTTTCATGTCTGGAATTTTCCTATATAGCCCTGAAATAGGCTCTCTCAGAAAGCAGAGGTAAAACCAAAGATTACATGTAAGAAACAGAAAGGGAACATCACATATATGGCCCATGGACCTACTCAGAACAAACACAACATTTAAAAATATACAGATTTACAGACATTTAAAATGTCCCATCAGGCTACATTTAAGTTGCAAAGGAAATGAAGAAGAACAGGTAGTCCAGGTAAAGATACAAACAACTTCTACACTAGCTCTTCAGTCAGCAACTACATCTGACCAGATTCTGTTGTCCTTGGAACTGATTGCAAAGCCAATAGTTTTATTTTTTTTCCCGTAACCTCATCTGGCATATATTGAAATGTACAACTCATGTGGGTATTTGGAAAAATAGCGATTTTTCAAACATGGAAAAGAAATTTTTCTTTTAGGTAGTGTTTTAGTCTGTTTGAGCTCTTTTAACAAACTTCCATAGACTGGGTGGCTTATAAAAAACAAATATTTTTTTCATAATTCTAGATCAAGGCACCAGCAGATTCAGTGTGTGGTGATAGCGCACTTCCTGGTTCGTAAACTGCTGTCTTCCTGTAACCTCACATAGTGGATGGAGTGAGTGATCTCTTTGGGGGTCTCTTTTTTTTTTAAGATCTTATTTATTTAATTTTAGAGAGAGGGGCAGGGAGGAGGAAATAGAGGGAGAGAAACATTAATGTGAGGTTGCCTCTCTCATGCCCCCCTACTAGGGACCTGGCCTGCAACCCAGGCATGTGCCCTGACTGGGAAATGAATCAGTGACCCTTTGGTTCAGCTGGCACTCAATCCACTGACCCACACCAGCCAGGGCATGGGGCCTCTTCTTATTTTATTTATTTACTTATTTAAAGAATGCAGTATCTTTTTGAAAACATTAATAAATCTTAATATCTTTATCATTTATGATGTTTGTCATTTAGGGAAATGATAATTTTATTATTTATGAAATATTAAGATTTTCTAAATGTCTACATTTATTTAAATAGTACATATGGATTAAATTGTTTTTCTTCAAAATTTTTTTTACTGTTGTTCAATTACAGTTATCCCCATTTTCCCCCATTGCTCTCTCCTGCCTGCCCACCCTCCTCTCCCACATTCAATCCTCCCCCGCTACCCCTCTGTTTTCCTTGTCCATTGGTCCTTTACACATGTTCCTTGACTTGACCCTTCCCCTTCCTTCCCCCATTTTCTCCCTTACCTCTCCCCTCTGGTCACTGTCAGTTTGTTCTTTATTTCTTCATCTCTGGTTCTATTTTGCTTGTTTGTTTGTTTTGTTGATTAGGTTTCACTTATAGGTAAGATCATATGGTATCTCACTTTTACCTCCTGGATTATTTCACTTAGCATAATGCTCTCCAGTTCCATCCATGTTGTCGTGAAGGGTAGGAGCTCCTTCTTTCTATCTGCTGCATAGTATTCCATTGTGTAAGTACCATAGTTTTTGATCCACTCATTTGCTGATGGACACTTAGGCTGTTTACAGACTTGGCTATTGTGAATAATGCTGCTATGAACAGTGGGGTGCATAGGTTCTTTTGAATTGGTGTTTCAGGATTCTTAGGGTATAATCCCAGCAGTAGAATTGCTGGGTCAAAAGGCAGTTCCATCTTTAGTTTTTTTAGGAAATTCCATACTGTTTTCCACAGTAGCTGCACCAGTCTGCATTCCCGCAAACAGTGCATTAGGGTTCCCTTTTCTCCACAACCTTGCCAGCATTTGTTTGTTGATTTGTTTATGATGGTCATTCTGACCGGTGTGAAATGGTATTTCATTGTGGTTTTAATTTGCATCTCTCTGATGGCTAGTGATGCTGAGCGTGCTTTCATAAGTCTCTGGGCCCTCTGTATGTCCTCCTTGGAGAAGTGTCTGTTCAGGTCCATTGCCCATTTTTTAATTAGATTGTTTCTTTCTGGACTGGAGTCATGTGAGTTATTTATGTATTTTGGAGATCAAATCCTTGTCTGAGGTATGATTTGCAAATGTTCTTTTACTATACGGTTAGTTCTCTTTTCATTTTAATGCTGTTTTCTTTAGCTGTGCAGACCTCTTTTTAAAGAGATCTAATCCCATTCATGAGGGCTCCATTCTCGTGACTTGATCGATCACCTCTCAGACTTTCCACTCTCCAAATACAATCACACTGGGAATTAGGTTTCAACATATGAATTCTGTGTGGGGGGGGGGGGCAAGCATTCAGTCAATGGCAGGCAGCCTATAAAATTCTCTTTTTTGTGTGAGATTTTCTTCAAATTTTAAGAATTAAAAAATTCATCTCTAAAACTGTATTTAGCTGTTTTGTGTTTATCTATTCCCATTTTCTCAAATTTGATGGGCTACCAAGCTGAACTGCAATCTGAATGACAGCTTTTTTACTAAAAGGTATTTTGATCGTATGCATGAAATTAAAAGCACATGATCCAGACCTCATCTAAAACTAAGATCTAATTTCCTTGATTAAAAACAGTTGTACTGGCAAAAGAGCCTTTATCTTTCTATCTGTTTTTAACATGACTACAGACTGGGAATATAATTTTTATGATTTTTGTATTTTCTCTCCTTTTTTGATTTTTGTACTTTCTAATTTGAGTATATGTGAAGGCAATGTATGAAATAATTCAAAATGGTGTTGAATTTTTTAAATTTGAGGGTATTTGGATATAACATTGCAGATATTTTTATACAATGTTTTTAAATTTTACTTGAAATTATCCTTTGAATAACAGGAACTTCCCCCCCTAAAAAAATTGTATGTAAATATAATTTTGTAGAGCTCATTTAACATTCAGTAACTTCCAAAATAATATTCAGGAACCCCTGAACCTCGGCTGCCAGACCTGACTCCTTGGCCTTTGCTCAGTGTCATTCCAGACCAAACACACTGGATGTGTCCTCACTGACATTGTGATTTGGGTCATACCCCAAAGGGAGTCAGACCCCCTCCATCTCGGCTATTTGTCTTAGCCCTGTGCTTGTCTGTGTCTAGCTTACTCTGATTTTGAATTTTTATGATGTGGTTTTCAGATATTTTTAAATTTACGAATGTGTCCTCCCGCTGGACCAGTAATTCTCGGCCGCTGCGTGCACGTTTAGATCGCCCGGGGAACTTACAAAAGGCAATATACCCCACCCCTGAGCAGAATTGTATCCATCTCAGAACACGCACCTAGGAACTGGTATTTAAAAAATGCTTCCCAGGTGATTCAAATATACAACAAGAGTTAAAAACAACTGTACCAGGCCACAAGATCCCTGAGAACTGAAGCTCTTAAGAGTCCCCATTTATTAAGCACCGCCAGCTTCATGGAATGGGCACTTACATGCATGGTCTAGGGGTTTTTTTATTGTATTTTTCCCATTATCATTTATCTCTGCACACTCCACTCCCCACCCCCCGAACAATCACCACACTGGTATCTGTGTCCATGAGTCTTTTTGCCTTTTTGCTCAGTCCCTCCAACCCCTAACTGCCCCCATGCCTGTCATCCAGCTCTCCATCTATGAGTCTGTCTCCAATTTGCTTCTTAGTTCAGTTGTTGGATTCCACTTGTGAGTGAAATCACATGGTATTTGTCTTTCTCTGACTGGCTTACTTCACTTAGCATAATAATCTCCAGGTCCATCCATGCTGTTACAGAGGGTAAAATTTTCTCTGTTTTTTATGGTCAAGTAGTATTCCACCATGTAAATGTCCCACACTTGTTTTATCCATTCATCTGCTGATGGACACTTGGGCTGCTTCTATATCTTGGCGATTTTAAATAATACTGCAATGAATGTAGAAAAAAGGGCAGGGATTGCCTGGGGCATCGGACCATGGAGTAGATGGACTAGGATAGATACCAAGTTGAGGGCTGTGGGCAATATGAAGGCATCAGCATTAAGCAAGAATCGAGGAGACAAGCAGAGAATAGAATAGAGCATAAAGTGATGGGAAGGAAGAGCTGAGTCATATCCTTTGAGACCTATGTAAAGTGTATGTAAAGTCAGTGTTTTTCAATGTCACCCAAAGCCTTCAGTTCAGTACATTGGAATTAATATAGATAACATTGAATCTGGCCCTAGAAATAGTGTAATTCATGGACATACAAGCAGGAACAGAGATATCTGTGTACTATGGTAAATTATAAGAAAGAAGAATATAGAGGAAGCCTAGGAAGCACAAAGAATGGGCATGAAATCAATTACATGGCAGATAATTTCCTAGACCAACTACTTGACTTGTGGTAGGCATATAGATTGAATTTTATCAAGTCTTATTCATTTTCTTGACAACGAAACTAACTCCAATCCCCACTTCCGGCATGAAACAGTGGGGGTTACATATCAAGTGATAGGGTGGAAAGTGTTAATAATGTGGCAATATTCTTTACCTCTAGCTGAACTCCACCTCCAAACTTTTTGTCTAATGCAGAATGAAGATGAAGACGTCAGTGATACAATTATAAATTGACAAGAGATAAACATCTGGTCAAACGCTTCGTTCTCTCTGTTCAACCCTGACCCAAAATGTCCACTGAGGATGATTTTGCAAGTGTAGTGGAAACTATCGCCAGCTGTTGCGGCAGTGCTGGAGCAGGAGACCAACTCTGGGGAGCGGCAAGGAAGGGAAGATGTTGTTCCAGAGAGAACCCCGGGAGGAAATGCACAATTAATGCAATTTAATTTCCCAAACCAACTGTATTTCTGACTTGTTCTGTTTCGCACACCAAATGTGTTCCAGATGAGAGCTCTGTAAAGAGAGTGTGAAGACGAGCCCAGCTCTCCCAGGGCATCCGCATTTTATCACGCCTAAGATTTGACAAGGTCAGAGCAGAGGAAATAGCTCTCGCTCCTGGGTTGGATCTAAGCACTCAACCTAGATTTCCGTTCTCTCCTTTGACATCAGGTGTTTTTTAACAACAAATCTTCAACTTATTTGGAGCAATTGGGTTTCAAAAACTGTTACAGCATTGAAATCGGATACTGAGCTCTCCCATTCAAATAAAGCCTCTTGTATTTCTACCTTTATCATCTTCCCTTCCTGATCCCTGCTCACCACTGCTCAAAAACTCATCTTTAAAAGTAAAGCTTGAGTCAAACATTTATAATTCTTTTTTGGCTCTTGAGTTAAACTGAAACAATCTTCCTGGCATTAGGTGCCCTTGGATTCAAAGAACTGAAGTTAACACAGAAGAGTAAACACTGTGTGACCTTAAACATAGTCCAGTGGCACCTTAGAAGACAGTTTTTCCTCCTACCCTTTAGGAAAACATACTGGCAATTCCGTCCCAGACACAGAAGGTAGGGTCAAAAACAGTTGCTCGGGCCATTTAAAAAGTCTATTACAGATGAAAAAAACTACTTAAAAACCAGTTTGTTTGAAATGCACGATGGGTATTATTATGTTTGACTCTGATCCTGTAGATTTATAGTAGGTGACAAAAACAAACTTTCAGTGTTTTTATCACAAACTACTACTCGTGCCTGGGAAAGCTTTGCCTGCACACCGTCCAACAAGCTCTCTTTGTTTTTTATGGAACAAGTTTGCTAAGTGGGAACACTGTTCCCAGGGCTGCACTCCAGGCAGTCTCTCTGACTTCTCCCTTTTCATTCCATTCCTCCTGTAACCTGGAATCCAATTTTGCAGGTTTATCAATCTCATGGTTTGGCAGGTGATTTATTTTCTCTCTCTATTACTGCCAACACTTAGATAAAGCTTTCGTCACCTCCTCACTTAAGAACACAATCCTGAACGTGAACTTGAAGAGACTTTAATTCCTGTCTCTTTTCTCCGTATGATGTTGGCCAAATGTGTATCCTCTCCAAGTTCCCACACCCTTAAAACAAGCTAGTAATATCTATTCACAGTGTTAATGTACTTTGAACTAAATGCTTACATCTCCAAGAAGTCACACAGAAAGCATCTTGAACAAAATAATTATGTACATATAAGGTGTTATCATTTGTGTATTGCATCAACTTCTTCATCTTCCTATTTCTACTATCTTCTCTTCCTAATCCAGACCTCCCTGCTCAAAATCTAAGATTCCACAAATACTCCTGTATTGCTTTTTCACTCAAGAATTTACAATGACTCCTTTGGACTCTCAAAGTAAGCCCAGATTATCTCTGTGGTATTCAAAGCCCTTCAAGCCAGTGGACTGGAATCAGCATAGATGAACAAAACATAGGCTATAGCTTTAAAAATAGTGGAGTACATGGGTATACAAGCAGGCACTGTGATATATGTTTAATCTGATAAACTATAAGACCGCAGAACATAGAGGGAGCTTAGGAATCCCAAAGAGCGGCCATGAAGTCAAACACTGGTGATCAGAGGAAGCATTCTGGAGGCCATAAGGACTGAACTGAGTTTTGACGCATAAGCAGGTGAAAAGGATATTCAACTACTCAGTCTATTCAAACTTATAGTTCTCAATGAGAAAACATGTACTGATTATATCCCACATTTCTAAAACATTCTGACTAATGTTGCTTCCTACCTAAAGTCCATGTTTACCCATTGAAGCCAAAGAAGCACCTCACTATAGTTTTCCCAGGCTAAACCTCCCATGCCCTGACTTTTCCTTTATTCTGAGCGCCGTCCGTCCTCAGGGACAGGGTGCACTCATGTGGTCTTAGGCTCGCCTGTATATGATCACACACTAACTTTCCAGTTGTTTCACATTATTAAAACAAAAGCCTCTTTCATGTATTGTTTTCATTTGTCATTGATTTAATGTCCTAACATTAAATGTTCTTTTGATCACATGGAAAAAGCACATATATAAAGTTTTTGAGGTTCTGATGCAAAAAAAGATGAAAACGTCATATAACTTTGAAAATTACAAACAGCAATTTGAATACTGTTACCCACAACAACCGATTAGCATGCAATGTTTTGGAATTAAAAGTTACATTCCACATGAGATAACCTTACATGTTAGAAGTTTGCATATTTCCAAAAGTTTTGTTTCACAGATGACTTTGTAAGGAAACTTTCATTATTGGCTAACAAAGCAGAGGACTTTATTCTTGAAATAAAAACAAATGGTTTTCCTGTTCAGAGTAACTCCCACTTGTACCAGCTTTCTCTTCTTCTCACCTTCCCTGGCTGGAGTTCCCTTTCCTAACTCATTAGGTAGTGTTATAGTTCTGAGCCAGGGAACTCTGGACCTAAAGAAAGCTATTACTTAATGAAGATTATATAAAATAAGTCTATCTAATTATAAAGCAGGGAGTATGTGGGGATCCATTTTTTAATCCCTGCAGTTCTGGGCTTGCACTGGCTATACATTGACAGAAGGAATTACACAAAGTCCCTACTCAAAAAATCCAATTTCCGTTTCTTAAGCAAATGGCCCATATCAAGGCTGAACTCAGGAGAACAGCTTGCATCTGTCCTCTTCACAGGGCAGCAGGATGGAATGTGTACAGGAGTCAGGTAGAGTCCCTTGATTTCAGGGAATATGGCGCACACCCGTGGGGTTGGCCACTGAGACGTAGAGGGTGAATTTGTTGCTTTTGGGAAAGATAAGGGAGAGGAAGGAGCAGAAGCTCTCTCCCCTGTGCTGTCTCCTGCTTCCCAGCTTAGACAAGAGAATGTACGGCCCAGCTCTAGAACACCTGGGCTCTTCAGCCATCACTGGAGCTGCGTACTTCTGGGCATCATGTGATGTAAGAGAAGTAAACCTTTCCTCTCTTATTTAAGCACCTACCCACTCAGGCATTTTACTTACGATGCATAAGTCATCTGTACTTGTGCTTGAAGCTGTCCCGACTGGAACATCTGTCGTTATGTCAGTTAGGGTCAAATCTTATTTTTTTAAGAAAATAATTTTTAGCATCATTGATATTGATACAGAATTATTCACAAATATGAATGTGTATAAATTATCAAATATAGGGTCTGAGATAGACAAAATTGTGAAATAAATACAGTATGTTTCGTATTACCTTTTGACAGTTGTACTACTATTCTCTGCCCTCGTTTTGCCCCCAAGAAATCTTGTGCTGACAATGATATGATCCTGGTTTCCATCCCAAACAGCATATGCGTTATGAGCCAACAACTTGCCTCATAAATTTCATGGTATTTCCCAGACAGACTGGTATATGACAGAAGTGATAGCAGTAATACTAACCTGTACTTACATTTACCACAGGTTGAGCATCTTACATGCATTAACTCATTTAATTCTCTCAGCAACGACATAAAGTAGGAACAACCATTAGCCTATTTAACTGATTTTAAAAAGTGAAAATTAAGAATGATAAAGAACTCTCCTGGAGTCTCATGATTAGTCAATGATATAGCCAGGAGTGAAATACAGGTCAGCTTTATACCGAGTTCATACTCTTACCTACTATGCAATGTAGCCTCTATTTCTGAAAGAATGTGGTCTTTCTATCCGGGAAAACCCCCAGTCTATTCCAATTACTATGTTGATCGAATCAGTACAGAAAGACTTACAGGTTTGCCTTCCGGGAATTAGACAATTTGCTTATGTGGCTCTATTCACTGTGACAGCTTCCTTTTATACGAATATTTTTACAAGTCTTATATATCTACAAAGTGCAGTTCAGGAGAAAGTAAGATATGTGTTATTCACACTTATTTTATTCTCTTGGGGACTCATGGCTGCTCAGTCAAATTCATATATCACCAAAGGAATGTTATTAATGATGGGAAATCATTTCAGAAATACAATGAGGCCAGGGGCCGGCTCACCCGTGAGAAGACATGCCACGCCGTCGGGTGTGGTTAGCAGAGGTGGGCATCGCATTCGCAGCTTCCTGGAAAAGAGGAGATGTGCTCAATTACAAGATTCACGATGTTCATAAGGTAGAACCGAGCCAGCTGCTCCTGAAAAGAACAGCTTGGCCGACATGGAGAAATGAGAAATGTTTCTTCCACCATTACCTAGAACAGAAATAGTGCATCCAAAAACTGGGGGAGGAAGTTAATGTATTTGAAAATCCTGATGTGTCCTTGAGTACTTTGTTTTCAAAGAAAATTATACCCAGCCTGAAATAACTACTAGAAATTTGAATTTGTAAACCATTGTACTAGTTTTAGAATAATTCTGACAAGGAATATTGGAGCTTTTTTAAAATTTGGCTTACAGGATATAATGTGAATCACTGATACATTCATATTTGAGGGGCATACATTTAGGTTAAATTTAGATAATCTATATTATGGAATATACAGAAAAAATCTCACATAGAAAAATCACTGGCCTAGATGTTAAGAGCCATCACTCCAGTGCTAATAACCAAGTGGTGTTCCAGAGCTCAGTTTTATATTCAGACAGAGACAGGTTTGAATCAGAGATCCGCCTTTGACTAATAGTACATTTGGATGCATTGTTTCATCTTCCTGAATTTAGTTTCTTTATTTTTAAGGTGGGATAATATTAACTGCCTTTGGGTATTGTTTTTAAAATTAATTAAGTACGTGATTAATGATTAACATCGATGCTGTGACTACACTAACGAGGTTCATGGTGTTCAGCATTCCTGGGCTTTGGTTTCCAGATCTGTAAAATAGGGAATTGGACTACACGGCCTCTAACACCTTGTCCAGGTCTTAAGTCCTATGGACCCTATGATTCACTATTGTTTCATTTTCTGTATCTTCACAGTATATCGACATATGTATCATTGTGCTTGACACCAGGTATTGTGATCTGTTTGTATTTTCCCATGCGTGTTTCAGGGCCATGCCTGGCATATAATGGGTTGTTAAGAAATGTTTGTCTGTGAATGAGTAAGTAAATGAATGACTAGATGGAAGAATAAATGGAGGAGTAACTGAATATCATAGAATCCATGATAATAAAGAAAAATTTAAAAGAGAAGAAAGAGCTATTCATTTTAAACTGTATTCCAGGGTATATTTTTAAGGCATCTTGACAAAGTAAAAAGAATTATTATTTTTATTTTTATCTAAATGCGGGTAAAGAAAAATTTAGTTGGGGTGGGAGTTTTGTGAAAAAGGGAGGAAAGAGGCAAATCGAAGGCTATGCCCGTGAATTAGTGCTTTCTAAAGCAATCTGCACGTCCCTGACTTAGCCTGTATAGTTCTCAACTCATCACAGCTCAGTGGTTACTAAGGAAGATTCTGGAATTTATTCTCTTTGGACATTTTCAAAAATCTTTTGCCTTCAAGTAAACCCAAGAAGATAAATTACTTCTTTTTTTAGTTGGTTTTGCTTGTTTGTTTGTTTTTGCTACATTCATTTCAAAACTATGATTCTATAATCATATTTAAAAAGTAAACCTATGTCTACAATTTACTTAGTTACAAATAGAGTGCCAGCCAGTGTTTGACACTGTGTTTAGCACTTTATAAAGAAAAGCAAGTAAGACATGGTTTTTGCACCCTATGGGTTGAATGTGTAACCCCCTAGATTAAATTTGTTTTCACCTGGTCATGTTAATACAGTTTAATACCTCTGGATTTAATAAAATATCAACTTTCTAACAGGTCTTAACTCTCAGGATGTAGTACAATTAGTTCAATGCAGACTGAGATGGAGGTGATCCCATTCCACTTGAGGTGATTTCACATTACTTAACCACGAACCCTGGAAAATTTGGAGTAACCCTCGACGGTGCCCTCAGTTTGAATACCTACTTTAAGCACTTTTTTCTCTATGTCTTGACTAAACCAGCAGTACGAATCTCATCAGGTGAATGGAATGGTTATCAGAGTCACCGCAGTGTCAGCAAGGAATTGTAGAAAAGTTGGTAGAGTTTTTTTTTAAGTTGATAGACTGTAGGAGTTGATATGACTGGCAGTAACCACGGAGCTGCGAGGAATCGCGAAACATACAGGCTAAGCCGGGGGCGTGCACTGCTTCAAAAAGCACTAATTCACGTGCACAGCCTTAGATTTGTCTCTTTCCTTCCTTTACCGCAAAACTCCCGCCCCAACCAAATTTTTCTTTACCTGCATTTAGATAAAAATGAAAATTATTTTTTTTTACTTTGTCAAGGTGCTTAAAAATATACCCTGGAATATAGTTGAAATTGGAATCTAGAGGAAATTCCAAAGATACAGGAGGCAGTTTCCTTGTAAGATATTTACTACTTGCGCTGCTTTATTTCTGTAACGTTGTTGGGTAATTTGAGTTTAAGGTATATTGAATGAGGTAAATAACAACAGTGGATGACAGAGACTTTCGTAATCTATAGTTGTTGGTACAATCATAGAAAAGTTGATAGAGTTTTATTTTTAAGTTGACAGACCGTAGGAGTTGATATGACTGGCAGGTTTTGAGGGTTTTTTTAAGATTTTACTTATTTATAGATTTTACTTATTTTTAGAGAGAGGGGAAGGGAGGGAGAAAGAGAGGGAGAGAAACATCAGTG
Organism: Desmodus rotundus; assembly: GCF_022682495.2. Taxonomy (NCBI): domain Eukaryota; kingdom Metazoa; phylum Chordata; class Mammalia; order Chiroptera; family Phyllostomidae; genus Desmodus; species Desmodus rotundus. The sequence continues at coordinate 143,287,338 of NC_071389.1, forward strand.
TGTGGTTACCTCTCACACACCCCCTACTGGGGACCTGGCCCGCAACCCAGGCATGTGCCCTGACTGGGAATCAAACCAGCGACCCTATGGTTCACAGGCTGGCGCTCAACCCCTGGAGCTACACCAGCCAGGGCCATCTTTTCTAATGCAAACTTCAAATGAGATGATTCTTTCCATAAAGACAAGCCCATGCGTGTGTGTGAGAGTGCAAGAGCACAGGGCACTGACGGGCCTGGGTTGGTGGGGGGAGAGCACGGCTACCCATGCTGCCTCTCTTCTGAAACCTCAACAAACAGGAAGAAATAGAAGATGTGACTAGCTTAGAGACATTTTTAAGAAAGTCTTTAAAATCTACCAGTAAATCCTAATCTACTAATTAGAAACTTCTTTCTTGGGGCTTTTCCAGGAAGAAGCAGCTTCTTCTGTTTAGCTGAGCACTTGCCGAGTTATTGTTTTGATGTCCTATTGGCGTAGCTGAGGGGCCATTTCCAAATCTGAGATGATTCATGGAAAGAGTTGAAGAGAGAGTATTCATCATGCCTTTAATTCTTCAGTTTGCCTCCAAATTATTCCCAGAAATGATTTAATTTTTAAAATTTTTATTTATTGATTTTTAGAGAGAGGGGGGAGGGGGGAGAGAGAGAGAGAACATCACAAAAATGTTTGAAGGCAAAAAACCCATATTCATCAAAAAAGTCACATTCATCAAAAAAGTCAAAAGGATGTAGTCAGAGTATGTTAAATAAAAAAGAAAATTTGGAAATACTGTTAACATTACAATCCCTATTTTATATTGTTCATATTTCTATACATACACACACACATTCAAAACAAAATTTGTTCAATGGAAAAACAATTCTTCAAGATACTAAATGTTGCTATTTTTTAATTTCATCTTTATTGTATTTTTTTCATTACCATTTAGCCCCCTTTTACCTCTTCCCCCCAGAAATCACCACACTGTTGTCCATGTCCATGAGTCCTTATTTTTGTTCAATCCCTCCACTCCCCAATCTACCCCCTCCAGCTGTCCTCCTGCTCTCTATCTATGAATCTGTCCCCATTTTCCTTGTTAGTTCAGCTTGTTCATTAGATTCCACAGATGAGTGGCATCAGATGGTATTTGTCTTTCTCTGACTGGCTTATTTCACTTAGCCTAATGTTCTCCAGATCCATCCATACTGATGCAAAGGGTAAAATTCTCTTCTTAGTTATGGCCAAGTACTGTTCCATTGTGTGAATGTCCACAGTTGTTTCATCCACTCATGTACTGATGGACTTAAGCTGCTTCCATATCTTGATGATTATAAATAACATAGCAATGAACACGGGAGTGCTTATGTTCTTTCAAAATGGTGCTATTTTTTTTAAATGCCATTTTAAGATTGTGAAATGCTCACATAAAAGAAGTAAGCGTACTTCTCTCCTGCAGAGCTACCTCAATCTGTAATACAATGATTGTGAAACACATAATAAAACATGTAGTTGGAATGGGATAACTCACATTACAAAAAGAATTCTCTAGAAAACAACTTAAGGTATGACACCAAGTTTTCTTGCAATCCAACAACCTAAATAAAGGGGAAAACATATTCAGTTTTTTCTGGAATTTGCCCCTACTCCCTGGAGCTGGGATATAGTTTTGGAATATCAGGCAGGCAATGTTAAGGCTGTGGGGGTGGGGTGTCAGGAGATAGGGGCAGTGGGACAGTGCATGATGCAAAGCCAGACCCCTAGCCCCAGATCATTGATACATACCAGTGGATACTGAATTGTAAATCACTCTTCGCTCTTGCTCCTTAGGGAATGCTTGCAAGGCCAGGTGAGACCCAGGAATATTTCATAAAGCTGCCCACGGTTCTTTCTATCTAGACACGCCAAGAATGATTTCTCAGGTCTTTCTACTCACTTTTGTTTTCTTTTGCCCAGTTTAGATAAATCCCGTTCTTTAGTGGGCCAGAGGGAAAGGGGTGAAGATGAGAAGAACGGAATACCTACTGTCAGTCGTACCCTGGAATCAGACCAGCTCTTGAGAGCAAATCGTTAAATATTCGGGACCTTTGTAAGCACTCAGACTTCCTCTTGATAGTTTGGTATTGGTTATGATGGAAATGCTTGCACCACGCTGCAAGTATTTACACTATGGGAGTTACCAAACGCCGCGAGTCAGGGTTTCCTGCCTCTCCCTCAGTAGAGATCTGGTGGTTAAACATTTGCTGCATCCATCCCACTGCACTCTTCCCCTCTCTCCAGCCTCCTTTCACTTTCTGGAAAAACACTTAAAGGATTTGTAGACCAATTCTATTTTCTGTCCTACTACATGCCCCACCCCTCACCCAAGCTAGTAAAGTATTTACTAAAGTGACTGCTTTCTGAAGAAACAGAGGAAGGGAGAAAGATAGGAAAAACAACAACAAACGTTAGTTAATGCTTCCAGCTATAGAGCAATTCCCAAATTTATTTGATTAAAGGAGTCTAATTCTATCAGAGAATGCTCATATACTTTAGTAACAGGAAAACAAAAGGCTTAATCGAGAAAAAAATTTAAACTATGCATGCCCGCAGATAGCTCGAGATTATAAAGAATATTTAATGAGTCTATTCAATTGGTGAAAAAATTTTGAAAATCTACACTTTACTAAGTCCAATTTTTGATTAGAGTGAAAAAGAAAAACAGAAACCAATACAAGTAACATTGCTCTTAATTGCTTTTTCTAACACCACAACTCAGTGGGGGTAGTAACACTTATTCATCCAACAAATAAACATTAAGTGCTACTATAGTCTAGGCATTGTTCTAAATGCTGAGAACACGGCAATGAATAAAATCAATAAATTTCCCAAGGAGATCATCTTTCTACAAGACTAGAAAACATCCCTCCTCTCCTCTTCCCAGTTTCTCCTTATATGGGCTCATGGGATGGGAAGGGGGGGTGAGGGGAGTACAGCGGGTCCTCAAATAACATGCTTTGGTTATAACATTGATGAGATGCTGTGGGAACGTAACTCTCCTTTATATCAATTAGCTTATGGTAAAATTGGTTTTATTATATGTCATTTTGCCACACTTCCAAGAACCTATTAAGGACGTACAAGTTTTCTAGTCAACACATATTTTGCATAGTGCTCATTTTATCATTGATATTCCTAACACTAACAAGCGCGCTAATGTCCAAGAGATATGGATGAATCTTAAACGCGCAAGGCTTTGTGGAAGAAGCAAGGTGGAAGAGAGAATACTGTATAATTTTAATTCTATGGCACTCTGGAAAAAGCAAAACTAGAGCCATGGTAAAAATATCAGTGTTTGCCAAGGATTTCGGGGTGAGGAGAAGGACTGAATAGTCAAGGCACAGGGGATGTTTTTGGCTAGTGAAACTATTCCGTACGATACTGTAATGCTGGATATGTCATGATACATTTGTCAAAACTCACAGAACTTTATAGCACAAGGATTGAACCTTAGCATGTAATTAAAAAAAAAAAATGTTTAGAAGGTTGCTGGAACCCAGGACGGAATGCAGAATGTGACAAACACAATCAAATTGTATTACAAAAGCATGAAACAATTTCACTAAAAGGGGTAGGGCAAAAGATGCTTACCTAAGTAACTGTAGTATTAGACTCGATAAATGGAGTCTAATGCTGAAGGCAAAAGAAACTGCCCATAAGAGTATACATAAACTGACAATGTTGTTTCCCACGAGGGTATGGGTAACAGTTCTGATACTTCTCTGCACTTACTTTGACACGGAACAATCGAATAAGTGCATGGCAGATTGTGGAAGGCAGGTTTCTCAGTGTTGGAGCGGAGGTTACAGACAAGCGAGTGGAGGGAGCTATAATAATCCATGTGGTCATAGATTGGAGTAGAAGGAATCAATACAAAATCTTGTTTAGCTAAGTGTCAATACAGATATTTATGTATAGAAATGTGCATACACATGGGTTAGTTTATACACACATATTTTTCCTCTCTCAGAGGAGAGGGCCTAGAAGCAATGACACCTCAAAAGCAGCGAGTACACCTAGCACCCAGATCTTTGTTTCTAGTACCATTCTCCAAAAGAAGGAGCAAGAGCTCCTACAGAAATATCTAAAGATTGGGACAAGAAATACAGAAGATGAGCCTGGAGCATCGTGTAGTGCCCAAAAGTAAGGAAGTGCTAAAAAAGTAAAATAAAAATAAAAAATGATAACTTATATTGATGCTAGCATATCAAAGAAATGCAGGAGAGCAACAAAGTACTTACTGAACTATAGACCAAAGTATAAAATAATAACCATGAATATTTACTAATATAAATAAATAATTGAATAAATAGTGGGAAGAAGAGACAAATCTCCTATGCAGAAGAATTCCAAGCAATCAATATGGATGCTGTGCTTTCAAAGAGGTGGAGCATGGCTCCCCATTCCTTCGGTGTGGTCTCCTTCGGTTATGTCCATCCTTTTGGGGGGAAAGAGGCTAAAAAATATTCACTTAAACATTTCATACTTTATATTTAGTGTAGGTATTTCATAGGTTTGTAAATTGCTGAAGACATTTAAAATGCAGAGACTTTTTTCTCTTTTAATATAACATTTATTTCCAAAGGTTTACAAAAATATGATTTAAAAATGGGTTTACTTTTATAGTTTATATTTAATTAATACAACATAGCAAAATACATATTTGTACAAATTATTTGGCTTGTCTCCTTTCAATAAATACCTGTAAGAAATAGAATGTAGGTCATTTGCAATAGTAACTAACCAATAAATAATACAGCCCATGTTAAAACAATCTTTAAAGAAGAGTGACCTTACAGGTGCCCTGTAATGCTACTCAGTGTAGATATCCCTATGTGGAGCAAATGTACATGCAAATTATAATAAAGTTTAAAAATAAAAATTCAAATTATTATCCTATAAACAACTGTATAATTTTTGAAGAGAACTGTATCACACTTCAGAGTAATTTTTTCACTCAGTAAAAACTGAGTGCAAACTTCATAGTTTTCTTGAAAAAACTATCAAGTGTGTCTTCGAAATAAGGGGCTTGTTTCTGGATAACACGAGAAGACGGAAGAATTCAATGAGAAAGATATGCCGCCATCTGCCCTGTGTGCTTATGGGCTACGGAAAAAGTTAAAATGCAGAGATCTCCTATAATATTGTTAATAAAAATTGTTTTTAAAATACTTCAGTTTGTAAGAAGACAAAATGAAAATATGGGTAAAACTCTACCCTGTAGGGAATGATTGATTCTAACTGAAGTTTAGAAAAATTTTTAGTGAAACAGGTATCATTTGAGGTAAGTCTTAACAAATAAGTCAGATTTTATACAGAGAAAAATTCAGGATAGATACAATTCAAATTAATGCATGCTCTAAAATTTCAACACTAGCTATCACAAGTAGATAGAAGGAATAAGCTTAATTTTGAAAGAAATGGTAATCACATTATTAAATTATCTCAAAAGTATTTTTCCTAAAAAATTAATACTTCACTTTATTTTTTGAAACTTTATAAAACAATAATAAGAATATGTGTTAAAACTTCTGAATAGAGCTCTGGCTGGTGTGGCTCAGTGGATTGAGTGCTGGCCTGTGAACCAAAGGGTTGCCAGTTCGATTCCCAGTCAGGGCACATGCCTGGGTTGTCAGCCAGGTCCCCACTGAGGGGTACGCGAGGAGCAACCACACACATGATGTTTCTCTCCCTATCTTTCTCCTTCCCTCCCCCTCTCTCTAAAAATAAATTTGAAAAAATTCTTTTTAAAAAACCTTCTATATCGAAATTATTTATTAAATGTTGGAGCTGGCTGCTGTTTTTTTAATCTTACTCTAAAGGACTGATCTACAAAGTTTCTATAGTCTGTTTTATTACTCTGTTTCTTCCAGGCCAATCTTTATGCACCATTACCTTTTGAAGGATTTGGTCTCAGATTTGTTTAAAAGACTAGAGACTGACTAAAAAATTTGATACTGTACTTGATTATAGGCCGTGACACCCTCTAAACCAGCTGTGGTAATTTATGCCCACTCCCTCAATCCCAGTCCACACTGCGCACAATCACAAACACTTCTCAGTGACTCCCCAGGGTGTAAGAAACTAGTCTGAAAAAGCAGAACGGTGAACAAAAGGGACACGTGGACTGGAATTGCTGAGAATATTGAGAGCCAACTTGAGATTAGGGCAATGAAATGAAAATAACATCATTCTCACAAGTATATGTTTTTTCCTGCCCGTAATCAGCTGCTGGGTCCAGGCAGTCATTGTAAATACAACAGGATGATGTATTTAACCAGAGTTTAGATTTGAGCAAAGTATTTAACCTTGCAATAGCGGGTCAAGGGAATTGAGGCTGTGTACAACAGATCATAGTGAATGAAGTAACTATAATCACTGTTTTACATTTTGACATCCCTGACCTTGCCTTTCTCTGTGTACCAAGATCAACATCAGTTTCAGAGGATTTGTATCTAGGTCCCCAAAACAGAAGTCATTTTTTAGAATTAGTACCTGTTTCTCTAGGAAGTGAGGGAGAATTGGGTATTAGTGCTTTAGGAGAGCACTCAATTTGTTTGTGTTCTTAATGTATGTAACCCACACTAAATTTTACCAATAAAACTTCACATTTTCATATAAAAAAATTAAAAAGAACCTTAACCTGAAGGACTTTCAGATAAGGGCTTGGCCACATGAAGCAATTGTCCCTTTAGTCAAGATGAATGGACCATTCTCTAGCAAGCTCCTTGGCAGAGAATGGCAAGCAGTCAGTGCTTGAAGTCAATGGAAATCCCAATTCTATCCTTCACTTCACAAAACGCAGATTTGTTTTAATTTCAAAGCAAATAAATGAGTCAAATAAACAGGCCAAGACAATGTCACTTTTTGTGTTTGAGGGCAATGCGGCTCTAAATGATTTAGTTTAAGATCTTTCCAATGGTGAGATCATTGCCAAGGTTTTATTTAGAGTCCCAGCTCCCCCTCACTGGGAGTTTCCAGTAATAAGCCATGGCATTTGCTCTCTTAGCCAGAGAGCTACAGGCTTTATCTCCTCGACAGCAGCACTAGCCCATCCATTGGCAAAATAAGCACACAATGAAACACATATTTAATCTACCAAATGGTGGGAGGTGGGGGTTGATTTTACTACTCAAAAGGAATTTCAGTTTTCAGAATTAAATCTACTAATGCAACAAGAAGCAGGGAAAAGACTCTGAAAACAGAAGGGACCAATGATCTGTATTTCAACAACTAAAAGAGAGATGGCTTGAGGGAAGGAGATCAATAGCAACAGTATCAAAGGATGTTTTATAGCTTGCCTCAGAAGACTTCTACATAGAGGTAGCATATTTGTCAGAAAGAAAAAATTATCCTAGAGAAAAAAGAAATTATTTCAGAATAAAATATTCAGGTGGTACCTAAAAGTGGTTATCAGGACAACCATTTCAAATTGAACTTATGCCCTGGCTGGTGTGGCTCAATGGATTGAGTGCCGGCCTGCAAACCAAAGGGTCACTGGTTTGATTCTCAGTCTAGGGCACATGCCTGGGTTGCAGGCCAGGTCCCCACTAGGGGGTGCAAAAGAGGCAACCACACATTGATGTTTTTCTCCCTCCCTTCTCTCTAAAAAACAAAAAGTAAATTTTTTTTTAAAAAATTGAACTTACTAGTCACTTCAAATACCTAGTCAAATGCTTTTACTTTTTTCCATTTGACTAGGAGTAGTTTGTTTTGATGTATGACATGAGGGAAAAATTGCCATTCTGGGGTAAAAAGAAAAATTACAGCCAGTTTTAAATACCATCTCCTAGATGAATGGCCCTTTTAATTATGCAAAGTATGCCCAAAAGCCATAAAGGGAGCACTGAGGCAAAAGAGACTTAAATGCTTCTGCATATTTAAGTGTTATAATGTCTGTGATTTGCTTTTAAATACATCAGCATAGACAGTGTGACATTATGTGTTAGTTAGGCTAAAAACCAGCCCTGGCACAGTCAGATGCTCTCATCAGGATTTCACAGTAAAGTGTAGAATGGAGAGGAGGAAGACAGCTAGAATTTTATTTTAAAGAGCCCCGCACTCCAGAAACAACTGCTATAAGCACTTGGGTGACCTTTTCTGATGAACAACTGACACTTTGTTAATAAGCCTAATGGTGAAATTTGTAATTATCAGTATAAATGAAATTACAAATAGACCAGCACCAGTAAAAATAGAACTATTTAAGATATGTGAATTCACTAAAATACTTTAGAACAAGCCACAGGCCAAATCCAGCTCACCTCAGTTTTGGTATGACCTATAAGCTGAGAATATTTTTTACCATTTTAAGTGATGGAAAAAAATTGTAAAGAATATTTTCTGATGTAAAAACTATATCAAATTAGATCTTGGTATCCATAAATAAAGTCTTATTAGAACACAACCATAACCATTTGTTTATATATTTTCTATGGCAGGGATCAGCAAACATTTTCTGTAAAGGGTAAGATGGTAAATAGTTTAGCTATCGCAGGGCATACCGTCTCTGTCACAGGTACTTGGCTCTGTTGTTAAAGGCAGATAGCTACAGGCAACACAGAGATGAACGAGTGTGGCTGTCTTCCAATGTAAGTTTATTTATAAAAGTAGATGGTGGGCAAGATTTGGCCGTGGGACATAGTTTGCCGATTCCTGGCCTATGGGACTTTTGGGAAAAAATAAAATGGCAGAGTTCAGTAGTTGCAACAAAGACCATGTGGCCTCCAAAGCCTAAAATATTTTCCATCTGGTTCTTTACAGAAAAAAATCTGTTAACCCAACTCTGTGGTATAAATTGTATGAGATCAGGGACCTTATCTTATTTTGCTTGTCTGTAACTATGTTCCCAAAATTTAGACCTGTGCCTGGCACATAGTAGTCATTTGTAATTATTTATTGTTTGAATGAATGAACAAATAAATACATATGAAGGAGGATCCCCCCCAAAACCAAATTATCTTCTAGAGGACAGGACCCTTGTAGTACAGGCCCCCTGCTAGGTGAGTGTTCTAGGAACCCATCTGTATCAGTGTACCATCTGGCGTTGTTGTGAGAGGCTGCATTCGGCTTCACTGAACTTTTTTTTTTTTTGAAGACGCAATGAATTTTCCTATTTCATGATGGGTGATTTATGAGCACACCTGCCCATACCACACTGAGTGTTTGGCAGTTTTTGACGAAAAATGGCAGGACCTCCATGCCCCACCCTCCCTATTCACCCGATCTCACCCTTAGTGACCTTTTTTGTTTTCCTGGATGAAAAAAGTTCTCAAAGGGAAATGTTTTGCTGATATGGAATAGGTGAAACAAAAAACTGCTGAAGGCAAAAAAGGCATCAAAATCAAAGAGAGCAAAGACTGTTTTGAGCAGTGGGAAAAATGTCTCAATAGGTGCATTGCATCCAGTGGAGAGTGCTTTGACGGTGACTGAAGTTTACACGTGTAAGAATAAATACACAATTTTTTATAAATAAAAGATTCCAGGTTTTGGAGGGCCCCCTCGTATAAACTTGCTGCACCTGAAAATGCACTATTCCATCATGCATCCCAATCCATTTTGGGGACAGCCTAGTGTTCTGCTTCCTAGTGACATTGAAATTTGTCTCCATGTAACTTCTACCCAAGATCCCAATTATGTGATCCTTTGCTACTTAAAAAATCTGTAATCTTAATCTGTGTTCCACTCACAATTTACTCAAATATTTGATGATTCTCATGCTCCTTGAATTGTTTCTTGTGACTGAATCATCTAGAGTATCTTTAACGCTACATTCCACAATATGGTTTTGGGTTCCTTAGAAAACCAGCAGCCCCTCGTGAAGATTAGTGATCCACAAATTCCTTGTTTTTTCAAAAAAAGAAAAAAACTAACTATGAGATTAGGAACAAAAGGTCAGTGCTGTCAAAATCTGCTGACGTGTTCCTTTGTCACAGGAACACGTGGCAATACAGAACTTTATACTTCTTTAAGTTTCCAATAAATGAAATGGTTTGCCAAATGCTGAAAACTATTATTACATGAAGAATTCATCCCCCGCACATAAGAGTTCTACGCATCTCAGTTTTGTTCTCTCTATCCTATTTAAAAATTATCCATAGACCCCTATCAACTTTGAAAAGATATAAATTTATTCCTGAATAACTGATTTTATTAAGCAAATTCATTCCTTTGACAAGTCATGCTCAATTCACAAGCGAGAACTAGCAATTTTTAGTAACTTCGATTTTCTCATTGGCATTTGTACAGGTCCCACTCCTAGACGAGCATTATGCAACCCTGCAGTTGCCTTGATTCCAGTTCCAGTCAAGAAACATTCAGCCTATTTTTAGTGGCATTCCAGGCCCTATAAGCTACATTCGGCGATTTACTTAGCCATTTATGTCATTCTCCTAACCTCCTCTCCCCCGAGGTTCTCCCATGACTGAAGGACAATTTTAAGCTACTTTGCTGTATCCTATTACAGTGAACTGAGACAGGTGATAGCATTTCTAACATAATGAGATATCTTTAATGTAATTTTGCTGTTAATCAATGTATATTTTACAGCAGATGGGCCATTGTGCAATATAATTAACCAATATATTGAAAAACTCACCTGGAGAGCTAGATGGAATTACAGATTGTTTAAATCTAATGGACGCCAACTGTAGTCTCTGGGCCTCTAGTGAACATGGATCCTTACAGTAGCCTTGACTTTGGTTCTGCTTCCAGGACAGGGTGCTCTAGTGCTTTGTAGGTTCTCTTTCTGTACTGGGAGACAAGCAAGAAGGTGGAGGGAGTTTACTCCAAACAACCCTAATCTTAGAAACTTACTAACCAGAGCTCAACTGTAATCAACTGTTTGGCTAGAAATTATGTTCCCACTTCCCTCATTTAGAAACACTTTCCACAGACCCTAGAAAATCAAACTGCAACTTAAAGGTTCAGAAATAATCACGACCATCAGTAAGAGTGGAGTGATGGAAAGAATGCAGACATTAGATCAGGAAACCCCTGGAGCTAAACCTTCCTTCTGCATTTGCTAGCTCTGTGATGATGGGGAAGTTTCTGCATTACTCTGGATTTCAGCTTCTTCATCTGTAATATCGAATCAGCCACCTTGCAGGGTAGCTGTGAAGATGATGCTATGTGAACAATACAAAACTTCCAACAAATGTTAGTTCCCTTCTTTGCCAACAAATGTAGAATGATCCCCTCCTCTAAGTTCTACAGAAATCAAAAATAAAGAGTGAGGGGAGGTGTTCCTAGGAGTTAGGACTTTCAATGCTAACACCCTGGGCAAACCAGGACATGTCGTTCAAAGGGTTGTATTTGATAAACTATTCCCAGTACTAAATATATGACTATTTGTTCCTTCTTAAAGTTATGAATAGTGTTTGTTATTGTTTTGTGAAGTAGAGTTGAAAAATAGGTGCTTATTAGGTTGATCATTTATTTTCAATCATATAATTGAAGACTGTAACTGCTTTTACATTAGTAATTCTTTATGGGACATTTGGCAATTCTGGAAACATTTTTGGTTATCATAACTGTGGGTTGTGGGAGAGTGCTCTTGGCGTCTAGTGGCTAGAGGACAAGGATGCTGCAACCGATTTTACATGCCCAGGAGAACACCTCCTCTCTTCTATTTCCTTTCCTCCTCTCTCCCACAGCAAAGAATTATCCAACCCAAAATATCAATGGAGCCGAGGTTGAGAAATGTTGCTTCTACAGGCTAAATGGTCCCTATTCTCTCTATATTTCTTCATAAATATACATACAAATAGCTCATACCAAACATTCATAGAAAAATTAATACCTACCCTTCTCAAACTATTCCAAAACATTGAAGAGAAGGGAAGGCTCCCAAACTCACTTGACAAGACCAGCATTACCCTTATACCAAAACTGGCAAAGACACTACTAAAAAAGAAAAGTATGGGACAATATATATCCCTAATGATCAAAGATTCAAAAATCCTCAACAGAATATCAGCAAACCGAATTCAGCAACACATTAAAAAGAGCATACATCACGATCAAGTGGGAGTTCTCCCAGAATGCAAGGCTGGTTCGATACCCCCAAAACAATTAATGTGACACACCACATGACCAAAACGAGGAATTAAAATGGTATAGGCACATTAATAGATACAGGGAAAGCATTTGACAAAATCCAACATCCAGTAATGATAAAAACTCCCAGCGAAATAGGAATAGAGGGAACATACCTTAATATAATAAAGGCCATATATGACAAACCCGAAGCTAATATCATACTCAATGATAAGAGCTGAAAGCTTTTCCTTTAAGATCATGAACAAGAAAGGGAGGTACACTTTTACTACTTTTATTCTTCATAGTATTAGAAGTTCTAGCCACAGCAATCAGACAAAAATAAATAAAAGCATCCAACTAGGACAGGAAGAAGTTAAACTGTCATTATTTGCAGATGACAGGATACCATATATAGATAAGCCTAAAGATTCCAAAATAAAAAAATAAAAACCTACTAGAACTGATAAATAAATTCAGTAGAGTAGCAAAATATAAAATTAATATTTGGAAGTTGGTTGCATTTTTATACACTAATAATAAACTATCAGAAAAGAAATTAAAAAACAATCTTATTTGTAATTGGATCAAAAAGAAAAATACCTAGAAATAAATTTAAGCAAAAAGGCAAAAGACTTGTCTTCCAAAAACTATAAGGCACTGTGGCGTTGGTGGTATAGTGGTGAGCATAGCTGCCTTCCAAAAACTATAAGGCACTAAAGAAAGAAATTAAAGAAGATATAAATAAATGGAAAGATATACCATGCTCATGAATAGGAAGAATTAACATTGTTAAAATATCTATAGTACCCAAAGAAATCTATAGACTTAATGAAATCCCTATCGAAATACTAATGGCACTTTTCACAGAACTAAAACAAATAATCCTAAAATTTATGTGGTCCCACAAAAGACCCCAAATAGCCAAAATGATCTTAAGAAAGAACAAAGTTTGAGGTATCATGTTGCCTGGTAACAATCTATACTAGAAGGCCATAGTAATCGAAACTGCATGATACTAGCTGTAAAACAGTCACATCGATCAATAGAACAGAATGCAGAGCCCACATATGGTCAACTAATCTAGGACAAAGGAAGCAAGAGATACACAGTTGGGTAAAGACAGTCTCTTCAATAAATGGTATTAAGAAAACTGGACAGACACATGCAACAAAAAAAAATGAAACTAGACCTTTTTCTCATACCATATACAGACATAAAGTCAAAACAAATCAAAAACTTAAATGTAAGACCTGAAACCATAAAACACCTAGAAGAAAACATAGGTAATAAACTCTCTGACAGTGCTCTTCATAATATTTTTTTGGATATGTCTCCCCAGGCAAGGGAAACAAAATAAAAAATAAACAAATGGGACTACGTTAAACTAAAAATTTTTTCACAGCGAAGGAAACCATCAACAATATGAAAAGGCAGCCTACTAAATAAAAGAAGTCATTTGCCAATGATACAACTTATAAGGGGTTAATATCCAAAATATATAAGGAACTCCCAGAAGTAGACTTCCAGCCAAGGTGGAGGAATATCGTTAGATATACTTTGCCTCCTTGCACAACCAAAAGAAAGACAACAAAAAATTTAAAAACAACAACAAAAAAACAGAACTGCCAGAAAATAGAACAGTGTGGAAGTTCCACAACCAAAAAGTTAAAAAAGGAACATTCATCTAGACCTATAGGAGGGGCAGAGATGGGCAGCCCGGCAGAGAGGACTCTCGGTCAAGGTAGTGGCTGCCAGGGCCAGGTGAGGTGGTGGCTGGCAGACTGGCCAGTCCCACATTTGTGTATGGACAAACCAGGAGTAATAACTGGGGAGTGAGACAGACCCAGGTTTCCAGCATGGGGAAATAAAGCCTCAAAACCTCTGACTGAAAACACCTGTGGGGTTTGCCACAGCAGGAAAAACTCCCAGCCTCACAGGAGTTTGTTGGAGAGACCCACAGGCTACTAGAACATACACAAGACCACCCACCTGGGGAATCAGCACCAGAGAGGCCCAATTTGCTTGTGAGTAGTGGAAGAAGTGACTGAAAGCCAGTGGAGAGCTGAGCAAGTAGCATTGTTCCCTCTCGGACCCCTCCCTCACATACAGTGCCACAATGTAGCCACATGGGTTGCCCTGCCCCTTACTATATAACAGGTGCGCCAAGACAAAAAAATATGGCCCAAATGAAAGAACAGATCAAAGTTCCAGGAAAAAATACGAATAAGCGATGAAGAGATAGCCAACCTATCAGATGCAGAGTTCAACACACTGGTAATCAGGATCTCACAGAAATGGCTGAGTATGGTCACAAAATAGAGGAAAATATGAAGGCTATGCAAAGTGAAATAAAGGAAAATATACAGGGAACCAACAGTGAAGGAAAGGAAACTGGGACTCAAGTCAATGGTTTGGAGCAGAAGGAAGAAATAAACATTCAACCAGAACAGAATGAAGAAATAAGAATTCAAAAATATGAGCAGAGGCATAGGAACCTCCAGGACAACTTTAAACTTTACAGCATCCAAATCATAGGGGTGCCAGAAGAAGAGGAAGAGCAAGAAATTGAACATTTATTTGAAAACATAATAAAGGAGAACTTCCCCAGTCTGGCAAAGGAAATGGACTTTCAGGAAGTCCAGGAAGCTCAGAGAGTGCCAAAGAAGTTGGACCCAAGGAAGCACACACCAAGACACATCATAATTACATTACCCAAGATTAAAGATAAGGAGAGAATCTTAAAGGCAGCAAGAGAAAAGGAGAGTTACCTACAAAGGAGTTCCCATAGGACTATCAGTTGATTTCTCAAAAGGAACCTTGCCCGCAAGAAGGGACTGGAAAGATTTGAAGTCATGAAAGGCAAGGACCTACATCCAAGATTACTCTATCCAGCAAAGTTATCATTTAGAATGGAAGGGCAGATAAAGTGCTTCCCAGACAAGGTAAAACTAAAGGAGTTCATCATCACCAAGCCTTTATTATATGAAATGTTAAAGGGATTTATCTAAGAACATGAAGAAGATCAAAAACATGAACAGTAAAATGACAACAAACTTACAACTATTAACAACTGAACCTAAAAAAAAAATTAACCAAACAACTAGAACAGGAACAGAATCATAGAAATGGAGACCACATGGAGCGTTACCAGTGGGGAGGAGGGAGGGGGAGAAGGGGGGAAAATGTACAGGGATTAAGAAGCATAATTGGCAGGTACAAAATATACAAGGCGATGTTAAGAATAGTACAGAAAATGGAGAAGCCAAAGACCTTACATGCACCACCCATGGACATGAACTAAAGGGGGAGATGCTGGAGGAAAGGGGAATACTGGACAGAGAGGGTCAAAGAGAAAACAATTGGGACAACTGTAATAGCATAATCAATACAATATATTTTAAAAAATATATAAGGAACTCATACAAGTTAACACCAAAAAACAACAATCCCATTTAAAAATGGACGGAAGACCTGAATAGAAATTTCCCCAAGGAGGATGTAGAGATGGCCAATAGACATATGGAAAAGATGTTCAACATCACCAATAATCAGGGAAATGCAAGATAAAACCATAATGAGATCTCACTTCACACCTTGTCAGAAAGGCTATCATCAATAAATCAACAAACAGCAAAAGTTGGCAAAGATGTGAAGGAAAGGGAACCCTCGTGCACTGTTGGTGGGATTGTAAATTGGTACAGCTACTGTGGAAAACAGGATAGAGGTTACTCAAAAATTTTGAAATAGAACTACCTATGACCTAGCAATTCCAATTCTGGGTATTTATCTGAAAAAATCCAGAGCACTAACTCAAAAAGATATATGCACCCCTATGTTCATTGCAGCATTATTTACAACAGCTGAGATATGGAAGTAACCTAAGTTTCATTAATAGACAAATGGATAAAAAAGTGGCACATATGTACAATAAAATATTACTTGACCATAAAAAATAATGAAATCTTGCCATGTGTGACACCATGGATGGACCTAGAGGGTATTATGCTAAGTGAAGTAAGTAAGACCAAGAAAGACAAATCAAATACCATATGATTCCCCTTACATGTGGGATCAAAAGAACAAAATAAATGAACAAACAAAATAGAAACAAATTTAAAGATACAGAGAACTGATGTTACCAGCTGGGAGGCAGCTTGAGGGCTGGGTGAACGAGGTGAAGGGATTAAGAAAAACAACCTGCTAGGTATAAAAACAGTCATGGGGATATAAAATACAGCAAAGGGAATATAGTAAAAACATTGTAATAACTATGTATGGTGTCGCATGGGTTCTAGACTTATCACAGTGACCACTTATGACAATGTCTGATCATATGTTGTACACCTGAAACTAATAGTCACACCTGGGTACTCGTTGTCTTCAGAACTTGTCAAACTCTACACTCGTCACATTTTGACAAGAAAAAAACGTTTCAGCACTCGGCACCTGCTCGGGACTGGTCGCACTTGCTAGGACTTGTATGAGTCCCGACGCCTCCTGGCAGGAGAAAATGCGTCATCGTTGGGTACTCGGTTTTGGCACCCGTCACGAGTTCCAGAATGAATTAACAATGAGTCCCAAGGTACCGCTGTACAATACTGGATGTCAACCATAACCAAAAAATAAATTTTAAAAAATAGCTCATAAAACAACTAATGGCATATCTGCCATCTCTCCCACCATCAGCATTTACTTGTGTATAGCTCAGCAATTACGCTACTGATACTTGTGTGCTTTAGAATTTATAATACAAGGTGTTTGTATGTAACAGCTCACTTAACTCTGGCAATAATAGTGTAGGGAATCTATTAGAAATAATTATCTCTTTACAGTTGTAAAAAGACTATACCAAAGACTAAAATGGTATACCATTTTACCAAAGACTATATTTTAAGGGTAGAACTAAGGCTCAAACCAAAGGCTTTTGAAAGTAAATCTCACATCTCCCCTGCCTCCTACTCTACTTGGCCTCGTTCTGAAAAATGTTATCAGTGGAAAGGACCCACTAAGGCAATGGGTCCCAACTGAGGATGCACATGAGACTCACCCAGGGGTATTTTTAAAATATAGACTTATGGCTCATCAAATCTGTTATATCTGAATCTCTAAGGATGAGGTCAAGACATGTGTATTTTCCAAGAGCACCTCCCCCCACACACTTGTCCACTTCTGGTGTGTCATCTGGTTCAGAACACAAGTCCAGTGATAATAGTCCAGGAACTTTTGCATGTTGGCCTTCCTCAGTCCAAAGACATGAATCCCTAATGGGGGTTTAGGCATTAGGGAGCCTTGAGTATGGCGGGAATAGCTTTGTGTTAGTGAAGTTTTCAGCTTCATAGAACCGACCGCTATTTTTACCTACTTTTAGAACTTTTTTGATTCTGGGTCAAAGTTATTATTAAAATGGGTCTATATTTATTATTTCCTTCTGTATACTTTCTATGCCCCTCATATACATTATACACAATAAATTTCCTAACAAAAACCTAATATATTTAAAATCAAGACACTGGCAAGGAAAGTCCATCAAAGATCCAATTAATGTGCAAGATGTCAGAATCACTGTCTATAGCTCCTGTGTCTGTACTTCTGGTCACTTCAGTACCGCCTGTCACTTACCAATCTTGTTTACACAGCTAACTCACATGCATCTCTCCACCGGGTCTTCCTTTAACTATAGTCTTCCTGGAGACTGGCTTTAGGCTGTAAACATGATCACAGATGACTCCTTCAAGCGCATTGCTGCACAGTCCTCTCTGTGGTCCAGCAGCATGGGCAACAGCTGGGTGCCTGTTAGAAATGCAGAATCTACATTTTAATAAGATCCCCAGGTGATGCACATTCAAGCTGGAGGAGCACTGTTCTGATAAATTTCCCCCAACACCCCCGAGGGGCTTCCCCCACCCACTCTCATTAATAATAATAGCTCAACAGTGCAGCAGTTCTCTAGGATAGAGTTCTCAAAATAGGGTCCCTAGACCAGCAGCATAAGCATCACCTGGGAACTTGTTAGACATGCGTGTTTCCAGGCCTATTTCAGGCCTACTGAATCAGAAACTGTGCAGGTGGCACCCAGCTATCTGTGTTTTAACAAGTCCTTCAAGTAATCTTGCTGAATATGGTATGATAAAGTTGTTACAGCCCCAAAATGGAGAAGGCAGTGAGGTTTGGAACAGGTTCATTAATCTCACTGCTCCTAGAGAGACACCTCGTGCCATGCAGGGTCAGAGGCAGAAACACCAGGTGGTCAGGAGGCAGGAGACAGAAGTGAGTTAAGGCAGGACCTTTATTGGGATTTCCAGGGAAGGTCAAAACAGCACAGAGCAAACAGTTTAGGACTGGCTAGTTTGAACAATTCTGACAGGCTTTGGGCTAAAGTGTGACCTCTAGTTACCTGGTACCTGGCCCTGGGCTGGTCCAGGGCAGAAGAAATACTGGCTTGGTGTGTGAGAGTTAGATAAGGAGGTAGTTGGGAGCTGAAGTCTGGATCGGTTGGTTTGTGTGTGAAGTTATTGTTAGGCGTTAGCTGGCCTGGGAATGTCAGTCTGTCCCCAGCCAGAAAGGCTTTTAAGATGTCAAAACATCATAATACACAGAACATTGAAAATACATATGTTTACAATGCATGCTGATGCATGCTAACATTTTAAAACTACTTCTTTGAAGCAGAGGTTATCAACCCTGGCTTATATTAAAATAATTTGGGGAGCTTTTTGCAAATACCAACACCTGTGCCCTACCCCAGGTTTTTTTTTTTTTAACAACACATTGCCAGTGATTTTCATATCCCCTCAAGGTTCATAACTGAGGCTCTGAATAAAGGTGAGTGTGGCTGATAAAGTGTTACAGATCTCATCTAGGGTTTCTCAGTCCTGACTGATTAGGGGGAACAAGAAAAGAAACCCTGGCATCAACCTCTCTACCTCTAATTTGTTTAAGGTGGTTATGATGGATTATATTTTTTCAATGCTTCTCACATGATTCTAACTTGCAGCCAGGGTAGAAAAGTACTGGTCAAATTTAAGCTTCATTTTATCGATGAGGAGTATGGGATTCAGAGATTAAGTTTTATTTAAATTTATAAGAAAGAACTTAGGGTGCAGGGATTAGAGCTCCCAACTCCTAATTCCTAACCCGATGCCCTTTCCCTGTTTACATAGCTCCATTGTCCTCTGTGCGCACATCGCTTCGCCTCCGCCTTCAACTGAATTTCACTTTTCAATTTTTGTTTAAGGTCTCTAAGACATCTGACCTTTATCCTCCAAGGGCCTAGGTACTTTGACCAAGAAATTTTTAGGGTAAAAGATATGACTCGTGCTTTTTTAAAGAATAAGTATGGATTTGGCAGTATATATTTCCCAAAATATCTCCCAGGCCACATATTCTTCTTCAAGGTGACCTTAACACAGCCCTACAGAAGATCATGTCTAAGCACCCTCCTCTGGAATCTAGGCCGGGTTTGGTGAGGTGTTTGACCAATGGACCGGGGTGGGTGTGACATTCTTCCACTTCCAAGGCTAGTTCATTAACAAGCATTGGAGGTTCTGCCTGGGCTTCAGGAAATGTTTGGTCTTGAGACACTTCCCTCTTGAATCCCAGACACCATGCTGCATGTAGAGACCATATGTAGGCTCTCTAGTCTGTGACTTCAGCTGGCTCCCAGCTAACAACTAGCATCAGTCTTCTCAACCATGGAGGGAGTCATCTCAGCCCACAGCCCAGCAGCCCCAGCTAGAATCTGACTGCAATTGTATGAAAAACTCCAAGCAAAAACTGTCCAACTCAGCACAGGCCATCTACAGAACTAAGAGAGAGGATTGCCCCTAGCTTTTGAGATGGTTTGTTGAGCAGCAAAAAAAAAAAAGATCCCTGAACAATGGAATACAAGTAGAAAAAGTATGGTATGAGTGAGTTGGTAGTGTATAAAAGTTAATCAAAGGAAGGGGGTAGGGGCTGGATGGAGGTGGGAGAAGGGAGGGAAATGCAGACATCTGGAATAGTGTCAACAATAAAATTAAAATTTAAAGAAGTTAATTGAGAGAGCATAGCATAGGCAGAGGGCAAGGAAGACCAGGAATACAAAAAAATATATTTAAGAACTATCAGAACAGGAGTATATTGCCTCCTTAGAGAGTCAAAGAGATGTAATCACTAGACTTTTCAAGTAATGTTTGGAAATACAAAGAATACATATATTTGTCTGTAAAATAATTTTGGCTAATAGTAAATTTTCTGAAAATCCCCCCCAAACAGAAATTTAAAGATTAAAGAAAGTTAAGAATGAGGCTGAAAAAGAAAATACCTTCTGAGTGAAATTATAAATAAACAAATTAATAATTTCCATTCCTACTTACTTTGGAACCTGGGGCCCGAATCTTTATGGTGGCCATAAA
The DNA here is from genome assembly GCF_022682495.2 of Desmodus rotundus. Classification (NCBI taxonomy): domain Eukaryota; kingdom Metazoa; phylum Chordata; class Mammalia; order Chiroptera; family Phyllostomidae; genus Desmodus; species Desmodus rotundus. Next base: position 143,307,782 of record NC_071389.1, read on the forward strand.
CATCACATCAGAAAATCTGTGAGGACTGTGTGGCCCCTCTGGCACAGATTTCCAGAGGACAGTTTTCTAGGTGGATGGGTAAACAAGAGCATTTCCAAATGTCAGTTCTTTTCTGGGCTGGATAAACCCAGCACTATATCAGGAACTCAAGCTGTGACCCCCTCCTTTTCATATTTAATATTCTTTCAACAAAAATAATGATTATGAAATTGGATTTGGATGACAATTGCTTTTGAATCAAAACACAAAAAAGAGTATTGCACAGTTTATTCTTGCCCCAATTTTTATTATAATACACTGATTCTGCAGTGGTTTTCACCATCACACTGTATTTTTATTGGCATTAAAGCTGACACAGGGAGTGCAGGAGAAGGTGGTTTCAAGGCACCGTTTTGTGCCCCAGCTTCCCCCATTCACGTCCTGAATTATCTCCTTTGCTAGTCTCTGGCTAACTGAGTCTGGGTGGTTAAGTTCAGTCACAATGAAACTAAGGTCAGGAGTTGGTTCTCTGGGTGTGTACCTGTTACATTTTGCGCTCTTTGGTAACTATACTTGAGTCTTCTTGTAGGCATGGCCTACTTATCAAGAGAAAAAAAGTAGGAGAGACCATAAATAAGGGGAAAGCTATTCCCCTAGAAATAACTCCTAGGTGTTTCTTCACTAAGAAATGAAACACTGGTCCAGCTAAAACAGTCGTCTGGCACACCTGCCACCAGTTTCCCTCCCGTGTGTGTCAGAAACCACTAGCACAGGCTCCGGCGGAAGCAACGCCTGCGTGAGTGTGGTTGGTGGGGTACGTGAATGTCTCACACGAGATGGACAGCAACTGGAACATTTCACCTAAGGTGTCGTAGATTGAGGGTGAGCTTGAGTGTGATGTTGTTACGTTATAGAATTACGTGCTTATGATTTTGTAATAAAAGAGTTTGTAAAAGGGGGGCGTTATTTGTGCCAGACCCTGTATATTACAGCTTTCCTTCTCTCTGAGGCAGGGCACAGCTTCAGAATTCTTGTGGACACAATGACCAGACTACTGTCGCTCAATCAGAGGAAAACTTTTTGTTATCCTTGTACTTTACAGCTTGAGGGTGCATCAAGAAGTATGGTTGTGGAAACCAATGTCACCCCAGTAAATTCAATTAAAAAATGGTGATCCTTTAAAACATAGAGAAAGGGGGTGAAGCATTTATAACTAGCTTTATTGTTCTTACTGGCTTTCTGAATCTTGTGGGCTGCACACTGTGTCAGGTATGTTATAGAAAGTAATTTTAAATTGCACCATGGTTAGTGCTCCTTAAAAAACTGCAAATACTCCCGGCATCATATATTGTGGGATCGGATCCTAGCGTGGTAGTTAAGGCGAAAAGGTCACTTCTCATACCAAGCACCAGAAGTGTCTCTAACTTTTACCTTTTTTTTGAATTTATGAAAAAGGATTACCAGAGAATTTCTGTTTAAAAAAAATAAACATTACTTCTTAGATATATCCGTCGCTGGCACTGAGCCGTTTAGGATGTCCATGGCAATGGTCTGGATGATTCCTTAGGCCACACAGAACCTGCTGGAGGCCTTCACCAGTCTAGCCCGAGGGTCTGCCCACGGCCCCAGCTGAGTAAACGAGTGTCTTCAGAGTGGGTCCGTCTGGGCAAATCAATTAACACAAGGCAATCAGCGTTCTAAGAAAACTTCAGAATTACCTTTCAGTCATAAGAAAAAAAAAAGATTTGTGGAAGAGAAGAGAATCAACATATATCAGCTAACCATTTTTGCAATAATCCAGGTATAATGTAATAAGCTCATGGCCATAGAATGTAGAGGAAAAAATACATATAAAGTATTTTGAAGAAAAGACATTTCAGGACTTTGTTGAAGACTGAATACCGGGCAGGGAGAGAAGAGGAGAGTAAGCGGTAACACCAGGATTTCTCATGACACTCAAGACGTTTTGTTGCTTGCTTTCCATTTGGTAGCTCCTTTGCTCCTCGTTACAGCCCTGGGAGGTAGAAATCATTCCATTCCCACAGATCAGGAAACAGAGGACCCGAGAAGGTAACCACCTTGCAAAGGCCTTAAAGCTAGCACGCCAACTAGTTCCGCCGGAGTCGAAAAGCCAATGCGCTTCCTCCACAGTGGTGCTCGCTGCTCTCCTCTGGAGGCTGGGAAAGCGAGATGCCTCTGTCCGGTGGGGAGAAGGTGATTGGTTCAGTTTTGGACGTGCTAAATTTGGGACAAACAGAGTAGCAGCTATGTGCAGATACTTGGTATTTAACTCAGTGTACATTTTTATAAATCTTCCGCAGTCTGATCAATGCATATCTTTGTGGAGAACGCTTTTTTATTATTTAACATTTCTTTAAACATGCTTAAATATCACAGGCTAATGTATAGGTAATCTAATATGTTTTAAATTTGAATTTAAAAAACTATACTTTTAAACAGCATTTGTTCTACATTTTGAACCTCAGATGTTTGGCCACTTATAAGTGTATGAGCATAAGGCAACAGTACTTGATAAAGGCACACTAATCCTGGGGGTGGAGGTGGGAAGCCTCAAGGTAAAAGATAGAAAAGAAACCAAAATTTACTCAAAGAATCAGGAATCTAAACATGCTAAAGTTTATTCTGTGGTAGAGGAAGGGGTTGGGCTTCTCCCTCAGTCCCAAGAGTAGAAGGAACATTGGAAGAAACGACCACCAGTGACTGGGGAGCTGCTGCTATCATTTCCACCTGCAAAGAACAGGTTCTAATTCACAGCAATCTGGAACCCGGTACAGAAAAGAAAATCACCCTCAGGATGGTGTGCATCTATCATTCTAAAAGTATATTTTCTCCTCCTCTTTCTCAGACAAGATCACATCTCTTAGCCTGAAGGCAGAAGTATGGAACCAGAAGGTACAACCCAGCCACTTTTACTGAGTAATTATTTTGTTTTGAAGCACATTGTACAGGATTCTGAGGAACCCAAGTCATTCTGAAATGAAAAACGAAACTTTGACCGAGTCAGGAAACACCACCTTCAGAGACCTGCTGGCTTCCTCCACCAGGCCGGCAGCTGCTCTGCCATGATCCCCCCCGTGCGGTGATCTCGGGCTCAGGTTGAAGAAAAACTCTGAGGAAACCTTTGAGTTACACATCTGTAACTGTGGGACCAGAAAGTTTATCATATCCAGGAAATGTCTTGAGAGTAGTTATTACAGGAACTATTGGCCCTCTGGGAAATTACAGTATTTCTCGGATTCAAGTTTTGAGTGTGAGCCAGAGGTAGATCCAAACCAAGAAATATGGACCGGTGACTAGGGAAAGACTCCCTAACCTTTCTTCTCTCAAGATGATTTATCTTATTGTTTATGCTTCAGTTTCTTAAATGTGTAGCGGAGCTATTACCCTGTTCTAATTCGTTAGTGAAAGTGGGTCAAAATTCCATTTTCTTCTGTGGCATCCCCTTCAAAATAAAATTTAAACTTTAATATGGCCCACCCCTTCTACCTCATTCCTGGTCCTCAGTCCTACGAGCCACTACGAGCCATTCCTACCCTCAGTCCTCCGAGCCACTGCAAGCTCAGTGACCTCATCTGAGTCTTTGAACAAGCTGTTCCTACTGCCTAGGCTGGCCTGGCAGGCCTCCAGCCTATTTGAAAGGTTAATTCTTACTCATCCGTCAAAATTCAGCTCTAAGCCACTGCTCCAGACTGCCTTCTCTGGGCTCCCCTGACTCCCATCCAAGAGCTTAGTCCCCTTCTGGGCTCCACGAGCAAGCTGTGCTCGCCCCTCCTGCAGCACCGACGCTGAATCACATTTGTCCGTTCCTGTATCCGTACGACCACTAGACCACAAGTTCGCTGAGGCCAAGGATGGTGTCTAGTACTCTGGGATCCCCCAAACAATGTCCGCCAATGTCTCTCTTTCTCTCTCCATATATTTCAAATATTGGCAAATGAAAGTCACTAATAAGGGTTATGGAATGAATACATGAATCAATACAATTCAATATATACTTTAAAAGAACAGTCTGGTATGGGAAAGTTAGTACAACCCAAGTAGACACATCATAATGACATATGATTTAAATAACAAATTTGCTTCTGTAAGACTTCTCTGCTTCCCATCTTGCCTTCATCACCCTTTTTCACTCTGCCACGTAAAGTGCTCTGCTTTCTGAACAAAAGCCATTGTGAGCACAGCCCTTCATGATCAGGCCTGGATTACTTCTCAGTTTTGTTCCCCCCTCTACCCTCCCCCCATACCCCACTGTGGCCGCAGCAATCCACTTGCCGTTCTCAGGGCACATTGTGACCACCCCTTCACAGTGCCCACACAGAGGAAGCACTCAGTCTGTGTTTGCTTAATAAGAAGAAAAGGCCACACACCTTGTGATATACTAAAGCTTACAGATGGCAACTGAGTGGGGAAATCTGAGCTATGTTTAGGTTCAATAGTTTACCCGGCACTGAGGAACGTACAAAGAGAACAAAGATGGATAAAGCATGGTCCCTCCCTCACAGAAATTACTGTATAATGGGCTAAAAGACATATAAGTAGATAATTTCTTTTTTAAAGTGAACGCAATAAAATAAATTGACTAAAGTAAAATAAAAGTTTGCATAGTTCAGAAAAGACTTCCTAGAGAAGATGATTCTTGAGCAAGTCTTGAAGGATGCATAAGTCTGTCAGTTTAAGAAAGGGCACTTCAAGCCAAGAGTGACTGAAGGCATGGAGGCGTGAAACGGTATGGCATAGGCTAAAAGCTATACATGACATAAGCAAGGGATGGTGGTGGGCTGAACTAGAGCAATCGTAATAGAGATGAGGGGAGGGATCAGTGCAGGAAATGAATAGGCTAGGATCAGCATTCTTGATGAGGACGGAGTTGTAAGGAATGGGAGAGAGAAGTAATGAGTTGATGGAGAAGGAGCAGCTTTGGGGTGGGATGGGGAAGAAAATGAGCTTGCATATCTCACAGACACCGAGCCACTGTTATAAGCAGTAGACAGTCTGACATACAAGCAGATATATGCAGCTGGCAACCCAGACTCAGAACCAGAGTAAGAAGTCTAAGACCATAAGAGCAAATGAGATTGTTTGAGGACCATATACGGAAGAAGCAGCAAAGAACCAAAAATAGAGCTCAGGATCACAGAGAAGAAGCCAGGGAGGAATAGCCCAGGAAGATGATCAAAGAAAGCAGGAAGTTTTTGCATAACCAGCAGTGAGTAGTTCATCAAAGTCAAGGGCATAGAGTTTGCAAGAAAAAGAAATCAAGAGTAATAATTGCAGCAGTGTGGTCCAAAAAGATAAGAACAGAAAAATAATCATTGGATTTGGCAAGATACATGCCATTGGGCTGACGCTTATGTTGGCAGGGGGGATTCAGTGGGATGATAGGGACTGAATGAAGCCAAATTGCAGAGAATTGCTAAGTGGAAGGCAGGTGAGGAAGGGCAGGCAGTGAGTGTAGGACAACTCCTAAAGAAGCCTGAATGAGAAGGGAAGAAAAGAAATAGAGTAATGTTGGAGGTAGGCAGGGAAGAGAAATAATGGTTCCATTGTCACAGGAAAAAGTATATTGGGATAGGATAGTATAAGCATGTTGGGAACTCGGGAGAAGCCACTGACAACCAAAAGGTGGAAGACAAAGGAAGCTCACTGAACATGACCTCCTATCGCCTTGCATTGTGTCTATTGCTTCTCTTCTCCCTCACAGCACAGTGCCTGGCAGAGGTAACCAATGTCCGCCAACTGAGTAAATGAGTGAGTAAATGATGAAGCCACACCCCAGAGGAAACCAGCAGACAGTGGTCAAAGGACTAGGGTGAGAGACTGACCTCCAAGAAGAAAAAAGACATTTCATTCTCTGAAACAGAAGGAGATGAAGGGAAAATGGATTTCCTGGTCAGAGCTTTCTCACATTAATAAATTAATTTTGAAGACTGGTGAATGCAAGCATTGAGTATTTTGAAACTTCTAATTAATTGTTATGAGTTACTGTTTTATTTACTGTTTCAATATTTCTTGAATGAACATTTTTAGGGAGGTAAAATATATTCTTTCTGGCCTTCTAGTCTATTTTACTATCATATCACTAAAGACAAGAAACACCTTAAAAACATAAATCTTGACTTTTTTTACTTAATCTTTTAGAGAAGTTTTAGGCACACAACAAAATAGAGAAAAAGGTAGAGAGATTTCCTATACAGTCAATGCCCCAACACTTGCATAGCCTTTCCCATTATCAATAGCATTCACCAGAATGGTACATTTTTAAACCAAGAATGGCACATCTTAATCATCCAAAATACGTAGTTTATCTTAGGGTTCACTCTTAGTGCTGTACATTCCGTGGGTCTGGACAAGTGTATGATGACATGTATTTATCATTATAGTCTCATACAGACTATTTTCACTGCCTGAAAACCCTCCCCCCACTCATCTCTCCTCTTTCCTACTCCCAGCAACCACTGATCTTTTTACTGCCCCCACACTTTTCCACAAGGTCGTATAGTTGGAATCATACAGTTTATGACCTTCACAAGATAGTATATATGTGACCATGTAACACATGTTTAACCCAAATTTACCTTCAAAATGGTCATTGAATGAACTGAAAATGCTTCGTGAAAACACCTATATCCTGGTTCACATTAGCATTAGGACGTGGCACAAATGGGGAAGTGTTTGCAACTTTCTCAAATCCCTTGCCATTCTCAGACCACATGGTTCCTCCACGCCCTGCCCCCTCCGCCTGAAACTCTCTTCTGCTCGTCTTCCCCGGCCAACTCTACCCATCCTTCCAGATCCAGTTCAAAGGCCAGTTTACGTACAAAGCTTTTCCCAACCCGGTGCTCACCCTGCAGTGACTGTTCCTCTATTATGACGCTAATTTGCTGTATTATAATTATAAATCAGATGAGTGCAACCAAGCATGTCTTTTCATGGTGGTGTCCCCAATACCTACCATACTTAGAGGCTTGGTTCCAGGGTAGAAGCCGTGGAGGTGGTGAAAAGTGCTTGAGTTCAGGTTATATTTTGAAGACAGAACCAATGGGATTTGGTGCTATCAACTGGATGTACATAGTGTACAAAAGAAAGAGAGGAGCCAAGGCTGGCGATAAGGTTTTTGCCCTGAGCGACTGGAAGCGCAGGGTTTCTGTTAACACACATGGGGAAGGCTGCGGGAGGAGCAAGGCCGGCATTCAGTTTTAATCTGAGATGCTTACTAAGCACCCAAGTGGAGAGGCCGAGGGGGCAATTGGGCATATGAGTCAGAGCTTCAGCAAAAAGGTCTGCGTTCTATAAACTTGGAATCATCAGTATGTATGTGCTATTTAAAGCCATGAGACTAGATGAAATCTCCAAGGGATAAGCACAAATAAACAAGAGAAGAGGTCCATGGACTGAGACCTCGAGCACTCCAACTCCAAGTGGGCAACTCCGCCACTCACGAGGCATGATGTGTGAAGGAGGAGGCAAACTACCGGGGCACCGGGACGCAGCACTTGGTATCTTGAAAGTTAGGTGGGAAAAGTGTTTCAAAGAGGGGAAACTGATCTCTCAGGAAAGGTCATTGGATTTCAGAGAGAGGTCGCCGACAACCTTATAAAAAGGTTCGGACAGAACAGTGAAAGTAAAAGCTTCATTGGAGTAGGGACAGACTACGAGGAGAGGCCTCAGGGACATCAGGTGTAGACGACTCCTTAATGGAGTTTTGCCATAAAGAGGAGGGAGAATGACACGGTGGCTAGGGTGGAGTCGCCAAAGGCTTCCTTTGGTTATGATGTTTGTTTTCAGATGGGAGCAATTATAGAATGTTCCACATTACTAAGAATGACCTAGCAGAAAGGAGGAAATTAATGATGCAATAGAAAAGAACCTGACTGAGGTGCTAATTACTATACAATTAATAAGAATGTCTTTGAGACATTTAGAATTGATGGGCTCTGGGAGACAAATGGAGGGACTGGGCTGCAACAGGGATGGACATAGGGAATACACGAAGGAAAGTGGGCAATGGTTACAGGCAGGTTGGCAGGTGAACAAGTTCTCCTAATCTCTTTGTAAAATGTCCTCAGATAACAGCGAGGAGATGAAGGAGGTGACAGAAATTTAAAGAGAGCCCTGGCCATTGTGGCTCAGTTGATTGGAATGTCATCCTGTAAACCGAAAGGTCTCGGGTTTAATTCCTGGTCAGGGCACACACTTGGGTTTGAGGGTTTGGTCCCCGGTCTGGGAACATATGAAAGGCAGCCAATTGATGTTTCTCTCCCTCTCTCTCTTTCTCTACCCCTCTTTCTAAAATCAATAAGCATGTCCTCAGGTAAAGAAAAAAAAGTCATTAAAAAATTAAGAAGAGAAGATGTGAAATAATTATCTGAGACAGTATCCCTTAAAACTTTTTAGCACAAAAATATGTCTTACATCCTAACCCAGCACACACGTATATGTAAATATGTGTACACATAGCTGAAGCAAATATTCTGTGAGATAATATTCATCCTTATTATATGGTATGAACTCTATTACATTCTAGTCTGCTCTAACCTATTCAATTGTTTAAATGCACAGTTTGAAATTTGATGAATAATTTGCCTAGAAAAGTGGGAGAAGGAATGGACTCGGGAGACAGAACAGGAGCCAGGCAGCAGGATGGATCCATGCAAGGTTAATGGAGATAAATTTCGCCTGAGCCCAGTAGCCATGGCTGTGGGTTTTTCCCCCCCGTCATGTTCAGCTGCAAGGAGGCAGGCATGGAGCGAGCAGAGAGTTAGATTTAACTAGGATTGAGGTTTTCCAGACACAGGCATGAAGCAAGGACATCACGAGTTGGCAAGGGGCTTCATATAACATCAAAGCATGGGAGCCAGGCCAGGCTGTAAACTGAGGGGGAGTGAGAGGAGAAAACGTCGTCAGAAATATGGAGTGAGGGTCTGCTGGGTTGGAGAAGTGAGCCAGGACCGCAGAGGGAATGAGCTGGGAAGACAAAGTGTGGTGGTAGGAATGCCGGTGCTTGAGTGAGGTTAATGCTGTTTTGGAAAACACCAGGGCAAGGGTGTGGCCATGGGAGAGAATGACTAAGGGAAGGAGAGGGACAAGATCCATGGAGAAGAGGAGGTTAAGGAACCAAGAGCACGAAGTGTTGAAAGGATCGTGTATCTGGATACTGAAATAGCTAAAAATTATTACAGGAATTTAAAGAGGAAAATGGCAGTGAACCAGAAGCTAAATATATTAACCAAATTAAGGGAAGAGTCAGGAAGTAGATGACTGTGGGAAGCAGGGACTTCAAAGCTGGAGTTTTCAGGAGATGGAAGGGAGAAGGGTGGGTCAGGACAGCAGTGAGGAGCTAGCAGGCATCCCTCAGGGCCCAGTGCACAGCAGGGAACACAGCAGGAGAGAGAGCGAGCAGCAAGGACGGGGTCCTCACCAAGAGCCAGGTTTCCACCGAGCAAAATCCTGAAATGAATATTCAGAGAAGCGGAGGCCCTGTGAATTTTGCATATGACGGATCCTGAGTTCCAGAGAGCACAATAAAAGGTTTCCAAAGTGGGAAGGGCAGAGAAATGGGCCTGGTTAACAGGAGTAGGGAGCCCAATGAGGATGAGCTTCGAAGTGACAGGGAAAGTTGTACGCTCCTGTAGAAGGTGTCAACAGAGTTGGCATTCATGTTGTATTTTTTACCACATTTTAACCTCTCATTCTCTTTGGAACAGATTTTCTCATTCTTTAACATTCCTAGCCTAGTTGTTTTTTTTTTTAACCCATAAATAAGTACAACAAAATTTAACAATCCAGTTGAATCTTGTAGAGAGGAAAAACTTCCCACCTGACATTAACTCAAGAACCAAATGATTTAAATGTTTTGTTAGAAAGCTGGTCAACACCAAAATAGTTGAAACTTGCTACATTGAATTAATACTTCACAGAAATATAAGCTTATTAAAGAGTTCCCACAGACCACCTAAAGTTCACCCAAGGATATGGAAGCATTCATCCAAAAATTTTTCAAACCTTGCTTTGTGTGAACAAAATGTGAACAAAATGCAACATGGGCTCCACCCACTGGACATTTCCTGTTATTGCAACGTTACCGTTAAACACTGGCAAATAGCGGTTTTCGTTCATTCAATATTATTCATTATTGGTAAATATTATTTATTGATTGTCTTCTATGTGCCAAAAACTGTTATAGACCCTTGAGATACAATAGTAGACACAAAAGGCAAAACTTTCTTTCCTCTTGGAACTTAAACTTTAGTGTATAAAATTTCTTATTTTGTTCACCATAATAAACTACAGGCCATGGCAGTGTAATAGTCATCCTAGATAAGGCTGAGCCCTAAGACTTTAGGAAGTTGATACATAAAAGCAAAAAAGAAGAAAAAAAAGTTACCAATTTTTTTTATTTTCTAAAAATAGAAACATCAATTCACCGTTAAAAAGCAGGTATTCTCTGTGGTAACAAACACTTATCCTGTGTGTTCACTACCCACTTGCATTTTTTCAGCCGTGACCAAGCCACAGCAGCTTAATTCCCAATGAGCACAGCCTCCAAGACGGCGCGATTCCACGAGGTGATTCTACGAGGTGATTCCACAAGGTAATCCCCGCCATCCGGCCTGATTCAGGCTAGCATCCAGAACACCAGGGTGTCGGTGGGCTGGTGGCCTCCTGACCCTGCTTTGCGAGTAGGTCATCAGGAGTTCAGTAACATTAGACAAGCAGCTGAGAAAAACATGACAAGGTCGTTACCTTGTGACAATCAAAATGCCTAAGGAGGACTGGTGCCCTTTGTGGAGACCCCCCACACCTCTGCCACAGGATCGGGCCAAGGGGGTCCCATGTGCAGGGCCTGCCTTTCCTCAGAAAATAGTTCTGGTGCTGCTCCCGCCCACAAACAATTTAACAACCAAAGCTCAGAAATGGTTCCTTTAGCCTGAAATTTTGAAAGTAGCAGTTCGTTTCCCACCACAGCCATTAAAACTCAATAATGGCTTGAAATGTTACATTTTAAATAATGTAACTTACTGGTGAGCTTTTCAACATAATTTAGCTGAAAAATGTACTCCCAGGTAACTAAATGCATTGACCAATTGCTTAAGCCGATTAAAGGCTGCTGCCTAAAATGAGGATTTTTTGCTTAAGAGTGCTATTTTTCTTTCTTTCTTTCTTTTTTCTTTTTTTTTGACAGAAATTAGAGACAGAACTAGTTTTCTATGGAGGCAAATTCATGACAGATCTACACATCTCCCACCACAAGTGTAGTCCCATCCTTCCAGTAACTCACTTTGTGTCCTGTGGAAGGATGCAACTTAATAATGTGTTTAGATTTAGAAACCGTCAGATAGGTTTTTATTTCATTTAGGCTTGTCAGAAAGAGCTGCAGCACAGAGACATCAATTGTAACAACTGCCATGGCCATCAGAAGTTAAATCAAGATATATTATAGTCAGTGGGGCAGAAATGCGATTCAAGTCAGGAAAGCAAAAAGTGAGAAAAGAATCCCAGGGAATTCAATGTGAGTGGTGAGAGATCTGAAAGACTGACAATAGGTCCACCTGACAAAATATTTCTGCCTTCTAGTCCAGCCATGTCTTACGACATTTTATAGTTATTTAAGCTATGTTTTAGAAAACATGATATCCATAGATGCAAAGAAATTGAGATTTGCATTTTTAAACACATAGAAATACATGCTGTGTACACCTAACAGTCCTTATCTCCTTGAACCAAGAGCGAGAAAGCTCAGAACATTTAACACTAATCATCTGACCTGAGACTGTTTTCCTCCTTAACCGACCCAGCTATGACCCGTGTAAACCGCCCCCAGGACACTTCAAGCATTTTACGACTCTACTGCACAAGGGGAAATTTGGATAAGCAGAGGGTCTTCCTTTTCATTTGTCCAAAGGACCTTTTATGATTCTGATGTCGCATATTCCGTTTTCAAAGGCTTCCACTTGTCCCTCTGAAGCAGGCGCAGAGTTCTGTAGACTAATGTCCCTTTCAGCTGCCACATTCTCTCTGCTGTGTGTGCCGGCTGGGGCGGGGTGTCAGCGGAAAGGAGCAGGGGAACCTGTGATCAAAACCCAGCCCCACTGCTTCTTCGCTGAGCGGTGGGGAGCATGTTATGAACCAGCCTGGGCCTCATTTTCCTCTCTGTCTATCCATCTTTCAGCGTGGTTGTGGGGATTTGAAGCAGTATGTGTATAGCAGCCTAATGCTACTCAGAAAAGTGTGGCTATTCTCTTCACCACATAAGTGCTGTCCTCCTTGGATACAATGTTGCCCCTGTCCCCCTACACTTTCCTCTTTGTTAACTAACCAATTTGGCCATTCCTTCAGACATAATGCTTTCATAACTCATTTATGCCATGCAGGTCTTTGGTTTACTTTTAAATTAGTAATCCTCTTTAATTTGCTTCATGTGTGACCTGAATTTTAATGCCGCATCACTATTTGAAATAAACTCATAAAGAATAAGGCATCCTGGAGGTCTCTATAGGAGCCAAACACTCACAGACGTAGGGGCAGGGGATGTGGAGGGGACAAGGGAGTAGAATAGGGTTCCTGAGAGGACTCTGGGAATGACCTAGTCCAACCGGAGGAAGGATTTGGGGGTCAGGGAGCCCTTGGCCCTCTTCCTTGCTCTGCTCCTTCACACCGCTTGACCCCGACAGGTCACCTTCCTACTCTTAGCCTCAGTGGTCTTGCCTGGAGCCCTGATATAATAATACCTACCACATGGATTCATGTGAAGACTGGATAAGATAATACACGGTAGGGCAAAAGCAGGTTTACAGTTGTTTGTATGGGAAGTAATACAGTACTTAATTAAATAATAACACAAGAATAAACTGTTGCGCACTCATGACTGTAAACCTACTTTTGCCCCACCTGTGCGTGTCAGACATGTAGCCGAGAGTGGACACTCAATAACCGGTGATGGCAGCGGCAGCATCTCCACGTCTGAGATGCCAAAGGACACAAACCCCTGTTCAGTTTGTTCTGCTCATTTCTATCATTGACATGTAGGTGCTGGTGAGAACGGTGATACATTCTCTGTGTGAGGCAGACAAAGCATATATGCTCTGCAATGTGTGTCTCATACGGCGTATTTAATTGATGGTATTCAGTTCTACTGCAGCAGACGAGAAAAAGCAAGTAGGATGGGTAAAACTCACGAGATGCCCTAAATAAAAATAGCAAAGCAAGTGGCTTGTGCGGCACGAGCAGCATTCACAAGATGTGTTGCTAACTATAGATAGTCGGCAATCAGCAAGACACGTTAAAGATAGAAAGAATGAAATGTAGGGTTTTTAAAAAGACGGAACACTCAAGAATGTTTATATAAAAGGTAAAATAATTGAAGGACCAAATCATAAGGTACGAATCAAGCCCTCTGAAGACTAATGTGTCATCTCTAACCTGGCCAGCCACTGGGACCTCATTCTGGCTTTGCCTGCACTCTGGACGAGGCAAGACCACGACAGAAAAAGCAGCTGAAACCCAAGTTCCTGTGGACAGTGGCCGGAGCCAGCACCTGAGCTCCCTCCTGCATGGCCACATCCTTCTCTCCCTCTCTCCTTATTTAGCTTCTTTCGTATTTTACCCACAGCCTTCTTTTTCTTATCTCAGGAACCACATGTGAGTCCACTTGGGGATCTTCTCTGAATTACTTTTCTGCTCGAAAAATTAAGGTTTTTTTTCAGTATATCGAGCTTGCTGCCTGGGCTTTCCAGAAAATGACATCTCTCCTAGGAGATTCCTCTGTCCTTTGTACTCGTGAGCCCCTGGCAGGCCCACCTCGCTAATTAGGCAGGCATGTTTCTGCTAATCTGAATCCCATTGGTAAACAAGCATTAAACTTAAGCACCAATCTCTTACTACATATGCATAAAATGATGGCTGAACACCAAGGCAAAGCCTGGTAACAGGGTTGTTCCGTTTGGGGAATGAATCAGGGATGCTTGGGTCATTTTTCCTCCATGTCCTTCATGGTTCCCATGGTCTCTCCCAGCTCTCTCAGGCAATGCACACCAACTCATGTTTCCTTCAATAGAGCCTGAGGGAAAATGTCAGGTTCTTCAGAGTGAAACAGCTACCAATTTTAAAAAAAAAGAATCTTTCTCTTGCTAATATTGTCTGCCAGAAAAGGGTGAGGTGGGAAATTCAGTCATTCCACAATTAAGCTTAAGTATAAAGAACCAAGATCCATGCTTCTTATATAAATGTAAAGACAAAGAACCAACACTTGTGAGTCCTTTCATCCCCACCCCTCAGCAAGCAAACAACTAACCAATAAGCACACGAACTAGCAAACCGCAAAGGGCATTTACTGGATCCTGAAACAGGAAGCTCCAGAGGGTAGATAGGCAGCGGCCTGGTCTCATCTGGGCTCTGGCCCTATTTTTCCACAGCTGTCTTGGCTCTCTTCTCTTCTTCCTATCCACTTAGTCTTTAGACTAGCTGCTGTCACAACGACCAGATTGCTCCTACAGCAACCAGAATGACGTGCTTCCTTGTTCACCTCAGGAAGAGTAAGACTGAGGTTCAGGACCAAAGCTCTGAGTTTCACTCAGATTGGACCAGCCTCTGGCCAGGATAAAATCATTCACCGATTGGCTTAAATCGGGGATCCCTCAACCAATCCCTGTGGTATGGAAAATGAGATTACCCTACTAGGGATAAGCAGATGGAGGTGGGGTCACTTGCACCAAAACCACAGAGCTGTTACACAGTAAAAGAACAGTGGTCTCCCAAAGAAAAATGTGGGTTCAATTAGATTGAAAACATGGTATTGATGGTGCAGAGGGGACAAACGACGTGTGCTGTACCCACAACACAGAGTCTTCACAGAGTGGAGGAGGTCGATCTATTCCTGATAAATGTGTCGTTTTATGAAATTTTATCAACTAATTTCCTCTAAGTCCACTATTAGCTTACTGAAGATGAATGCAAGTGAAAATTAATCTCTGTTGCCTCACAGCAGTAGTAAGCATTTTAAGATGATAAGATGGAGTCACTTCAGAGAAACTAACACAGTTCTGCCTCCTGTTTCTTAAATGCAAACTCTTAAGAATGATTATTTAATGTTTCAATTTAACTATGGTTGTTGCATTCAAAGACATACCATTCACTTAAAAGATCAAGGTGTTTCAGCAGCCTCATCTTCAGTACCTTTCTGGCTTAATCTTATTTCCATGTTGTGTTCCTATCAAGTTAGTTTCCTGCTGTAACATTATGGGATGCAGCCTTCCAAAATATAAGTCCATTTCCGACTGAGTGTTTTCCACATTCCAAGCATACTTTCTGCCAGGGCCAAGTAGAATCAAAACTCATGTGATATGACTTTGTATTGCTTTATTCTCATTCAATGAATCTTTTCCTAGCAGTCCTCTGGGGCCGCTGCTGTATCTTTTACCAGCTCCTAATCAGAGGGTCTGTGTACTTTAACTTATAATATTGCTTTCTGCTGAGCATGATACATGGTTGGGTCAAAATATCCACAATTTGAATCCTACTAGTTCACCATGTTTACATTTCTTTTTCAGGAGAGCACTCAACTAACCTTTAGGGTGTGGCTTCACAGGTTGTTCCAATCAGTTACATGGTCAGAACCGATGGGTTCTAAGGTAGCTGAGTTTTATGCTTGCCCTTGCCACCAAGCCCTGTCTGAGCTATGACTCCTGACCAGAGCTGACTGCTAATTTTAACTTCTTGTAGGAGCTGAGATGGGGGTATAGAATATGGGAGTGTTTTAAAATGTACCCGGAATTTGTCTTGATCTGATAATGTAAGGTACCAAATACAGAGACAGTTGACTTTGAAAGAAAATTGTTACTGAGTTCCCAAGATGAGAGGCATGCAGTGCCACATGGAGCCACATGAGTGAATACCAGGGGCAAGAGGAGTGAGGGGAGTGGAAACATGGCCCAAAGCCTTTATTGTAGTTTCTACAGGAAAGATAACATGAGCGAGACAGGATAGGCAAGTTCGAGCAAGCTGAGTTTTGGTTGGTTTAAAAAGTTCAGAGGGCTCTGACCTATGAGTGGTCTCTAGTTGTGGTACTGGCCCTGAGTGATTTAGGACAGGGAAAATATTAGCTTGACATGTGAAAGTTAGATAAAGGAGTTGGCTGGTGATATGGCCTTTGGATTAGTTGCCTTGCATATGAAAGGCTCACAGGCAAGTGGTTTCCTATCTCTAGGAATTTGCTAGACCCAGGAGAGGCAGTCTCTCCAGGATTAGCAAGACCCCGAGATGTCAAAGCCACATAAGACACAGGAAAAAACCCACAAGATTAATTCAGTGAGGAGAAGGGAGAAGGCATTGGCACTTGCATAGATTGTGAAAAGAACCAGAGCAAGATTGGGACCCAAGATGGCAGAGGGGTAAGTGGAAGCTACATTAACCTCCATCCAAGACCGAACTGGAATTACAGATAAATTATAGAAAAATCATCCTGAATAACCAACTGAACACTAGCTGGAGAGGAGCTTTATAACCACGGACAGACAGAAGAAGTTATGACACCACAATGTGACTGGTAGGGAGTACAGAGCAGGCGGAAGAGGGCTCCAGGCAGCCGCTGAAGTTCCAGACAGTATTTCAGCAGCCAGGAGGTCCCCCTGAAAAGTGTGGGGTCTAAACCCCAAGCTGGGCTCCCCAGTCTACAGCACCAAAACCAGGAAAGGGACCCAAATAACATACAGCTGTGAAAAGCAGCAGGTTTTCTGTGAGATAGCTGGAAATTTAAAGAGCCTCTTAAAAGGCCAACACAAAAAATTTTGTTTGCAGCCACTTACCTTGGGCTCTGGCACAGGGAGGACAGAGTGGACTAGAGACTGGTAGAGAGAGTCTGGTCCTGGTGGCTCTGGGGAGAGAACTGAAGTTAACAGCTGCCAGGATCCCTGTGCTGAGTCATTCCCCATCCTGCAGGAGCCATCTTTCTCAGGCAGAGCACTCCCCTCAAAGCAGCATCAGCCTGAGGGGAAGCAATAGCTCCGCCCACAGGAATTACTCTGTCCCACCCTGTGGTGCTTAAGCCAGGCTGCTGAGGAGTACAGCTGGAAGACCTTCACTCTTTATGCCTAACAGAAAGCCTGCAGGTGTAGGTAAAAACCAGCCCTGATGCACAGCCTGGTTCTTTCTGCACACACCCAGGCCCAGCAAAGGAAGCACAAACGGGATCACTGATAGCTCCAAACAGGTTGCCCAGACCCAGATACATGCAGCCTCTGACACAGGTCTACACTAGAGTCTTTGCAGATCTACCTAATACATAGAAATAAACACAAAGAGGCAGCCAAAGTGGGGGAAAAAACAGGCCCCCCAAAACGGAATTCTCCAGAAGAAGAACTGGATGAAATGGAGGCAAGTAATTTATCAGATAGAGAGTTTAGAGTAATGATTATAAGGATACTCAACAGCATGAAAAAAGACATAGAACCCATTAAAAAAAAGGTCCAGTCAGAAACAAAGAATGCAATATCTGAAATAAATAATACACTGAAAGGAATAAACAGTAGGTTAGATGAAGCAGAGGATCAAATTAGTGATTTGGAAGACAACGTAGAAAAAAACACCTAAGCTGAGCAGAGAAAAAGAAAAAAGAATTTTAAAAATGAGAACTTAAGAAACATTTGTACATGAAATGTAACAACATCCGCATCATGGGAATACCAGGTGAAGAGAGTTAACAATGGATCAAGAACCTATTTGAGGAAATAATGACCAAAAACTTCCCTAATCTGGTGAAAGAAAAAGACACAAGTCCAGGAAGTTCAGAAAGTCCCCAAAAAGTTGGACCCAAAGAGGCCTACACCAGGACTCATCATAATTAAAATGACAAGGCTTACAGACAAGGAGAGAATCCTAAAAGCTGTAAGAGAAAAGCAGGTAGTTACCTACAAGAGAGCACCAATTAGACTGTTACCTGATTTCTCAACAGAAACATTTCAGGACAGAAGGGAGTGGCCTGAAATATACAAGGTGATGAAAAGCAAGGACCTACAACCAAGGCTACCTTATCCAGCAAGGCTATCATTTAAAATCGAAGGAGAAATAAGGAGCTTTCCAGAAGAGCAAAAGCTAAAGGAGTTTGTTAACACCAAACCAGTACTGCAACAAATGTCAAAGGGATTGCTTTAAGAAGAAGAGAAGGAAAAAGAGAAAGAATAAAACACAAAGGAAAATAGTCTAAAATAAAATGGTGCTAAATATGTATCTATCAATAATCAATGAATATAAATGACTTAAATGCTCCAACCAAAAGACAGACTAGCTGAATGGAGAAGAAAACAAGACCCATATATATGCTGCCTCCAAAAGACACATGCCAGATCAAAAGATACACACAGACTAAAAGTAAAGGGATGGAAAAAGATATTTCATGCAAATGGAAAGGGAAAGAAAGCTGCAGTAGCAGTACTTATATCCAATAAAATAAAAATTTAAAATCAAGGCTATAGTAAGAGACAATGAAGGGCACTACATAATGATAAAGGGAACAATCCAACAAGAGGATATAACCCCAGTAAACACATATGCACCCAACATAGGAGCACCTAAATATGTGAAGCAAATATTGATGGACATAAAGAAAGAGATCCACAGAAATACAGTCATAGTCGGTGATTTTAACACCCCCTTCACTCCAATGGACAGACTTCAATATTCAGATAGAACATCAACAAGGAGACAGTGGCCTTAAATGACACACTAGATCAAGTGTATTTAATTGATATCTTCAGAGCATTTCACCTCGGAGCAGCAGAGTATATATACTTTTCAAGAGCACATGGAATGTTTTCTAGGATAGACCACACATTAGGACACAAAACAATTCTCAATAAATTTAAGAGGATTGAAATCATATCATGCATCTTCTCTGACCACAATGCTATGAAACTAGAAATCAATCACAGGAAGAACACTGAAAAACATGGAAGCAAAATAACATGTTATTAAACATTGAATGGGTCAATAATGAGATCAAGGAAGAAATTAAAAGATACCTTGAAACAAATGAAAATGAGTACACAACAATCCAAAATCCGTGGGACTCAGGGAAAGCAATTCTAAGAGAGAAATTCATAGCATTAAAGGATTATCTCAAAAAACAAAAAATGCTCAAATAAACAATCTAACTTTACACTTAAAGGAACTTGAAAATGAGCAACAAACAAAGCACAAAGTGAGTAGGAGGGAATAAAGTAGAAGTGAGAAATAAAAATCAGAGCAGCAATAAATGAAATAGAGTCTAAAAAATGATACAAAATCAATGAATCCAAGAGCTGGCTCTTTGAAAAGATAAATGAGATTGACAAACCTTTAACCAGACTCATCAAGATACAAAAGAAAGGACCCAAATAAATAAAATCAGAAATAAAAGAAAAATAACAACTGACACCAAAGAAATACAAACGATTGTAAGAAAATATCATGAACAACTAGATGCCAACAAACTGGACAAACTGGACGAAATGGATAAATTCCTAGAAACATATGATCTTCCAAAACTGAATCAGAAAGAATAAAAGAATCTGAATAGACAGATTACACCTAGTGAAATCGAAGCAGTAATCAAAAACTCCCAACAAAAGCCCTGGATCAGAAGGCTTCACAGGTGAATTTTATCAAACATTTCGAGAAGAACTAACACCTCTCCTTGTCAAACTATTTCACATAACTCAAGGGGAGGGAAGTCTGCCAAGCTTGTTTTACAAGGCCAGCATTATCATAATACCAAAACAAGATAAAGAAACTACAAAAAAAAGAAAATTATAGGCCAATATTCCTGATGAACATAGATGCTAATATCCACAACAAAATATTAGCAAACCGAATACAGCAATGCATCAAAAAGATCATACACTACAATCAAGTGGGATATATTCTAGGAATGAAAGACTGGTATAAATTTGCAAATCAATAAATATGATTCACCACATAAACAATGTGAGGGATAGAAATCACATGATTTTATCAATAGATACAGAAAAAGCATTTGATAAAATCCAGTACCCATTTATGATCAAAATGCTCAGCAAAGTGGGAATAAAAGGAACATACATAAACATAATATAAACATAATAAAGGCCGTATATGACAAATCCACTGCCAGCATCATACTCAATGGGTAAAAACTATAAGTGTTCCCCTTAAGGTTGGGAACAAGACGGGGATGTCCGCTTTCAACTCTCTTATTCAACACAGTACTGGAAGTTCTAGCCACAGCAACCAGACAAGAAGAAGAAATAATAAGCATCCAAATGGAAAAGGAAGAAGTAAAACTGTCTTTATTTGCACATGGCATGATACTGTACATAGAAAACCCCAAAGATGCCACCAAAAAAATATAGAACTCATCAATGAATTCAGCAACATAGCAGGATGCAAAATTAATATTCAGAAATCAGTTGCATTTTTACATGCCAATAATGAACGCATAGAAAGGGAAATAAGAAAACAACCCCATTTACAATTGTTTCAAAAAGAATAAAATATTGAGGAATAAACCTAACCAAGGATATAAAAGATCTGTACTCATAAAATCATAAGACACAGAAGAAAGAAATTGAAGAAGATGCAAATAAGTGGAAGCACATACTATGTTCACAGATATGAAGCATTAACATCATTAAAATATTCATATTACCCAAAGCAATGTATAGATTCAATGCAATTCATAACAAGATTCCAATGACATTTTTCACAGAACTAGAACAAATATTTCAAAAATTTATATGAACCGCAAAAGGCCTCACACAGCAACAGCAATCTGAGAAAGATGAACAAAGTTGAAGGAATACCTACCTAATATCAAACTATATGATAAGGCCATAGTCATCAGAATGTCATGGTACTGGCATAAAAACAGACATAGACCAATGTAACAGAATACAGAGCCAAGAAATAAACCCACAACTTCATAGTCAAATAATATTCTACAGAGGAAGTAAGCACATGCAATGGGCTAACGATAGTTTATTTGATAACTGGTGTTGGGAAAACTGGACAGATGCCTGCCAAAAAGTGAAACTAGACCACCTTCTTACACCACACACAAGAATAAATTCAAAATGGATCAAAGACTTAAATGTTAAACACAGAACCATACAAATCCTAGAAGAAAACTTTGGCAGCAAAATCTCAAACATTGCTTGCAGCAATATTTTATCAGATATATCTCCCCAAGCAAGGGAAATAAACAAACAAACGAACAAAAAACAAGTGGACTATATTAAACTAAAATGTTTCTGCACAGCAAAGGAAAACATCAACAAAATAAAAAGACAGCCACAGAATGGGAGAACATATTTGCTGATATATCTGGTAAGGGGTTAATATCCAAAATTTATAAAGATCTTACAAAACTTAACACCCAAAAAATAAACAATTAAAAAATGGGCGAAGAACCTGAATAGACACTTCTCCAATGAGGACATACAGATGGCCAATAGACATATGAAAAGATGCTCCATGTCACTAATCATCAGAGAAATGCATAGTAAAACCACAATAAGATACCATCTCACAACTGTCAGAATGGCTATCATCAAAAATCAATAAACAACAAGTACTGGGGAGGATGTGGGGAAAGGGGAACACGCTTGCACTTTTGGTGGGAATGCAGACTGGTGCAGCCACTTTGGAAAGCAGTATAGAGATACCTCAAAAAATTAAAAATGGAACTGCCTTTTGACCCAGTGATCCCACTTCTGGGAATATATCTGAAGGAACCCAAAACACTAATTCAAAAGAACATAAGCACCTCTGTGTTCTTTACAGCATTTTTTACAATCACCAAGATATGGAAGCAGCCCAAGTGCCCATCAATAGATGAGTGTATAAAATAACTATGGGGTATTTATATAAAGGAATACTACTCAGCTATAAAAAAGAAAAAGTTTTACACTTTGGGACAGTATGGATGGACCTGGAGAACATTATGCTATGTGAAATAAGCCAGTCAGAGAAAGACAAATACCATATATTCCACATATAGATATGTGGAATCTAATGAACAAACTGAACTAACCAGAAAAACAGAGACAGGCTCATAGATAGAGAGCACATGACAGCTAAAGGCAGAGAGAAGGCAGTGGGGTAAGGATTGAGCAAAAAGGAAAAAGGACTCATGGACATGGACAACAGGGTGGTGATTGCGGGGGGCAGGAGGGACTAAATTGTAGTGGGAAAAATACAATTAAAATATAGACATATTTTTTTAAAAAAGGAACTGGGGCAGGCATGACACACATGAATCACATCTGTCCTGGGCCATTGCCGGGCTTCCGTAACATCCCTCATATTTGCCTGACCACTCAATACCCACTCTACACCACCTTGTTCTGCACCAGGCACCCCTCATAAAGAACTTCCATTCACACCCAACTTACTGCTCACCATGCTGTGGGGGCTTTTTTCAAAATGGTTTTACCTGGAAAGCAACTGAGCAACTGTTCTTACATGAAGGTGACTTGGCCGTCTTCCTCCATCTTTCTGCCAGTTGTATTGGACAGAGACAGGAAGAACTAAGACACTAAGTCTGCCATGAGGAAGCACTGTATCACCGATATTCAGCCCCCTCCCTCAGCCCTGTACCCAATCACTAAGTCACCAAGTCCTGCTGATTTTACCTTGTAAATAAAGTTTAAAATCTGTTTGCTACTCCCCGTCATCCCTGCTGCCCCAGCGTTAGATCAGGTCTTCCTTATCTTTACTCTACATTAGTGCATTTACCTCCTAAATAATCTTCCTGCCTCTGGTCTTGTTTCCCTCAAATTCACTCTCCACACGGCCACAGAAATTGTTTAAAATATAAACCAAGCTACGGTATCAATGGCTACATCCCTTCAGTAGCTCCCTTGTCTGCAGCAGTTCTCAGGCTCTTCAATTTACATACAGACCAGGATAATTATTTTTAATATTAGAAACGTACAGAAAGGTGCCAAATTTACATTGTTAAAGAAGGATAATTTTTTTAAAACCTTCTTCTATCAAAATCCTTTCATAAAAGAAAATTTAAAACTATATACACACACACACACACACAGTGCAATCGTAGAAAAATGGACCACCTCTTCCATTGAATCAATTTAACTTTGTGAAAAACTCTCTACGCATGCCCAACGCAGTAAAAATTTTGCCTCACCTTGGCTCCAGTCTGCAGAGTCTAGCATGGGTACCGGGCCTCCTGGCTGCCGTTCTAGCCTCCTCCTTCCCAGCCTAAGCTCCAGCAACTAACTCTTCATGGTGCATGGTTCACCCCCTCACTGCCCCCCCACCAGTGGGACATTTCTAACCTTCCCCTCTGCTCAGGCCACCTCTGTGGATTGTGCGCGGACGGACTGCTGCCTCCCACTGCCATGCCTCTCCCTTGCTTGGCTACCTTTATGTATCCCGTAGCCTCAGAAAAGGAGTTCGAGCCTCAGAACCAGTGTCTAACTTTTTACCTACTTGTGTTGCCATCGTTAGAGGCGAGTTTAAGTAATCCAGTAACACCCTGTGCAAATCGGTACCATAATTCCTAGCATATTTATCTATATTTTGCCTGGTAATTATCTGTCTTTCACCTCTTTCATTCACTAGACGTCAGTTCTCTGAGCCAGTAGTCAGTGCTGGTGTTTTCTCTTTTTATGGCAGTAGCTTCTGGCCCAGTGACTCTTGGCATAATATGGGAATTCAAAAATGTTTACTGACTGAAAAGTAAGTAAATGGTTATGTTTGAAAGGAATATGTGATGATGAAAAGTCTAGTTATGAAGTCATATTAATTTTTCAGAAGAAAGATAAGGCATAAATTCAGTTTTATTGGGCATATTTTGACTTTGGCCTTCTCTAGGTAAGTAGCACCAACTGACAAAAAATAGGACAGTCACATTCTGGCCTGTGTGTGGCTCAGTTTGTTGGGGTGTTTTCCCTGAACTGAAAGCTCACAGATTCTATTCCCAGTCAGGACACACGCTTAGGTTGGGGTTCAGTCCCTGGTCGGTATGGGAGGCAACAGATTGATGCCTCATGTTATCTCTCATGTTGATCTCTCTCTCTCCCCACCTCCCTCCCTCCTTCTCTCTGTCTCTCCTCCTCTCTCCCTTTCTTTACCCCCCTCTCTCTCCTCCTCCCTCCTTTCTCATCTCTCTAAAAGCAATGGCCATGTCCTCCAGTGAGGGGGGAAAAAGTAAAAAAAGAAAAAAATATATATATATAGGAGCCCTGGCCAATGTGGCTCAGTGGATTGAGCACCAGCCTGTGAACCAAAGGGATGCTGGTTCAATTCCCAGTCAGGGCACATGCCTGGGTTGCAGGCCAGGTCCCCAGTTGGGGGCGAGCAAAAGGCAACCACACATTGATGTTTCTCTTCCTCTCTTTCTCCTTCCCTTCCTCTGTCTAAAAATAAATAAATAAAGTCTAGGATACTCACTTTGGCCTTTCCCCCCCATATTTCATTTCATTAACTCAAGAAGTCAGTCAATTCTCTGCCTGTTCCCTAACCTACATAATATCTTGCCATCTGGAAAAATTTGAGGATGGGAAAGTTGCACTTACTGGTCTAAGACTTTCACAGTCAAAAAAAAAAAATTACAGATGCTAAAAGTGCTTTTGTTGTTGTGTTAATGCATGTCTTGGTGTAATGCTTATTCTCTGGAGAAAATGTCTTAAAGTGATGAACTGGCCACAGGATAATTGTAAAACGCTCAGTGGGAGTTTCTGAGCAAGCATGCATGCACTTTGCTGGGAATGTTCTTGGTTCTACCTCAGAGCTTCGTTGTGAAACGGGATTTCCAACCCTATAAACTGCATCAGAGCAAGCAAACTGCGCCTAGTGATTAGCCAGCCTTAGTTTTTCCAGCTCTCACAGATATGAGGGCACACACGAAGAAATGACTGAAAGCGCGGCCTCTGGAATCACATCGTTTGAGTTTTAAACCTGCATCTGCCACCTGCTGGCCAAGTGTCCTCAGACAACTTCCTTAAATTGCATCTTCCTCAAAAGTCTTACCCAGACAATGAGGACAAGTCAGTATGCACCTCCTAAGGTTCTTGCTCTTATTCCTGCCTCCCCTGAAGAATTCCACCTGCCACAAACAAATGAAATGCACTGGCCATTTAGCTGCCCCGAAATTGTTCAGTTTCTTCCCTCTGCTCCAGCTCTCTGACAACTTACCCCCCTTACCTCCTGGTGTCCTCCAGGTTCCCCAGTCTCCCTCCCGGCACTGCCACCCACCACTGTCCCAATGGCACCCCTCAGGGGCCAAAGCTGATTTGGGAGAGTGATATGAAGTCTCAAGACATTTACCCCAGCACCCTAAGGTCTAACAGAGCTTTTGTAAAACAGCTCTTTCAGATCCCACTTACCACTTAGTCCATGAGGATTGGACTAAAGACAGAGATGAAGGACCGACAACACAAAGTGCTCAGAATTACCCCACACTTTTGCCTTCCTAGATCAAGCTAGAGGTGCCCAGAGGTGAGCTCAGCCCCAGGAGATCCTTTAGTCACTCAAAAAAACGGACATCTGGAGCCTACTAATTTTCTGAGCATAGCTTGGTGAGTGCTCTTACGGTCTGGGCCGTGCTTCCTGTGGACAGGGGAGGTAGAGAGTAACAGTAAGAGATGAGTAAGAAGTCTCGACTCCCAGCCTGCAGCTATTATTTATTCCAGGAGAAGCCGCAGCCCTTCCCTTCTGTGCCAGCACCCTTTGTTTCCGATTCAACTCACTCTTCCTCCACTCACTACAAAACCCTTACACTTTCCCAGCCTCTCCCTTCCTCTACCCCTAGAACAAGTAGAACTCTCTTTTCAGGTATCCCATGGCTTTTTTTGCTATTATGAATGTTGGGAAAACCAGAGGAGAAAGTAAAGTTTCAGTATACTTTTAAAAATAAACAATACAACTTGCCATTGACATTCCCCAGAGAGTCGAGAACTATCTTTAGGGATGCAAATTGTCTTTATTAATTTTCTCACAAACTTTGTCCACCTCCTTCCGCACCTTCGTTGGTTCGCAGGCCAGCACGCAACCCACTGAGCCACACCAGCCGGGTCAAATTTCTTTATTTCTTTATCATATGTGTTCTTTGACTAAACTTTAGCCTGAGTGAAGTATAACATGTTCAATATCAATACTTGGAAAACTCAGGTTTTGCTGGTTTCTAAAAGCTAAGAAAGTTTTACATTCCCCTGTTACTATATAAAAATGTCAGCTGGAGGAAACCATTTGGCATTTATCAGTTCAAAGGAATAACAATAATCTCAAAAAACTAGTTGCTTATGACAAAACACCAAAAGTAGCAAAGCATGAAGCACTATTTTTTCTCTCTTATAATGTTTGTTAATGATACTGTGGTTCCTGGCTATTTTCCCATAAGCCTTTCCTGAAACTTAACTGTAAACTATTTTCTATTTTTCGAGTAAATATTTAATCAGCTATTTGAAATACAGTATTACCCCAGATATTCAATGGACGGTTTATGAGAATCTCTAATGTTAGCAAAAGAGTTGTATACTCCATTTCATATCCCCAGGTATAATTTCATGTTGAATTTCATGTTTCAGGTTGGAATAAAAACTTTGGTCTTCCCCCAAACAGTGTGGTTTTGTAGAAAGATCTCTGGTCCCAGCTTTGCCGTTAACTAGCTCTACAACCTTGGGCAACTCATTTATGTGCAACTGAAGGCTTTTTTTTTTTTTTAAACAATCTGGCACCAACTAGCTTCTCAAGAAATACTGTCGATTTCTCATTTTTACCCTTCATTCCAACCCTTTTCCCTTCTCCTTCTCTCCTATCTTGCTGCCTTCTCATTCCATTATTTTGCAGAACAATTCATCCATTTCTTTGCAAGCTAAGCCCTGCGGAGCCTTACTTTTCACTCTCAAAGGGGCCTTTGGGGCATTTTCCAAAACAAAGTGGCATCTCTCCTGATACAAATTTTTCCATGGTGCCAGTGTGTCAAAGTCTTCATTCTGAAGAGCAACTTTTTCTTTCACTTCCATCAGTATAATAATAATTGGTTTTCAATGAGCTTGTTGAACATATGAAAAATAATTCTTGCTTTTGTGCTGACCATGTTTTAACCACTAATCTGACTTAAGCATTTTTACAAGTTCTCAGTACTTACTATAACCCTACTAATGAAGAATCAGTGAAAAATGAACTAACAAGAAAAATGGAGACAGGCTCACAGAGAGCAAGCTGACAGCTATCGGGAGTGAGGGGTGGGGTGACTGGGGGCTGGGTGGAAGGGGTAGAGGGATTGAGCAAAAGAAAAAAGAGAAAAAACTCATGGGCAGGGACAACAGGACTGTGATTGCTTGGGAGGGTGGGGGTGGGGGAGTGGGTGGGGGGTAAGGGGGGATGGAAGGGGACTCGACTTGGGGCGGTGAGCACACAACAGTGCACAGATGATGTGTGTGAAATTGTGCACCTGAAGCTGGCATAACTTGGTTAACCAGTGTCACCCCAATATATTCAAGAAAAGGGAAAAGAAAAGAAAAAGAAAGAAGTTACTGTGGAAAGCCAAAATATTTTTAAATTAAAACCTAAAATAAATAACTACTCTCACAGCCCTCTCAATGCAATGATGCCACGCCCCCCGATGAATTGACATGTTGTACAAAAAAGTCCAAATGCCACCGCGTGGCTTTCAAAGCCTTCCACACCTGTCCTTGACCAACATTTTCAGCCTGTTTCTCTCCTTCATTTATTTTATGCACCAAATAACCTTTCTCAAATACCCCCTGGGCTTTCCCATTCTCTGTCTTCATCTCTGCTCTTCCTGGCACCCACCTGTTTACTGGGGATTTCTTCTAGGAAAGCTCGTCCTTACAAAAATAAATGCAGGAAACAGGAAGAACTCACCACTTTGTGACCATGAGATAAAACTGATTCAGGCAAGAACCATCAGCTGATCAATCCAGAGGGTGACAATTTATGAGGAACAGGGCATTTAACGTAACCTGAATGCACCCCCCAAATTAATTATAAGAGTAACCAGATGACTGAAGAAATCAAAAAGCACCCTAACCAGGCAGTCAAAATTAATATCCGTAAAGAGCAAGTACCACATACCTCCAGATTTTGTCTCTTAAAAGAAACCCAAATTGAGAACATTCTAGAAAATAACTAGCCTGCATTATTTTAAAATGCCGAATTTGTTATTCAAAAAAGTTAAATGTAAGAGACAAAAAAAGACTAAGGACCTTTCCCAGTTTAAGAGATTTAATATATTTTTTAAAGAATCAATGAGAAAAACGGGCTCAGAGAGGTTAATTTTTGCAAGACCACGTAGCTTGTAAGTAGTAACACTGGGACTTTAAATCCACATTGATTTGCTATTGAGGCCTCCATTTTCTCATCTACGAAAAAAGGAAGTTTAACCAGATAATCAATGAGGTTATCACGCAAGACTCACAGTGGTGTCTGCACAGAAACGGCTTCTCTGCTTCTGGTCCCCTGGCTTTTCAATGGTTTGGAGATCTTTAGTTCTCTGTATTAAAACCCTTCAGGGTCAGCAGATCCAGTGATTTCTGCTTTAATGACCAAACTTTGGCGCTTAGAACATTTAGTACTGGCAGCAATTTCGGGAAAACAGAACCTCAAGGAAGAGTATCTGGGGTGTATTGGATGATCTGAATAACCTCATTGCTAGCAAAAAGTGAGACTTTGCGGAGCATTGCATGCAGTGGCAAAATAATTCCTTGAATTTCCACTACGAGTTGCCTGGAATTAGGGGGCTATAGAAAGCTAAGTGTTGGAAGACCATGTGACTGCGAACGTGCTCCTAGGAAGTTTGACAAGAAGGACCACGGAGCTGGCTGGATGCACAACGCTGCAGCTTACAGAAGGGCAGCCTTTCACTCCTCAAGCACAGGGAGAGAACCAAAGGGCCTTCAGGACTGTCCTGAAAGACCCTTTTATTTCTTGTAGCTGCAGGGTTGAGGTATCTGAAAATCAAATCCAAAATGTGACCCTATAGTTGGCTGGATAGCAATGAAAGCTGAACTCACAGTGAACTTGGTCAAGCCTCTTTTACAAAAGTTAGCACATGCACTGGGAAAGAACGGGGCCATGAGAATTGCAACAGGGCCCTTGGGGAGGCTCCAAAGGAGAGGAGGGGCTGTTATTCTCTAGGGGCAGATGCTGAGCAGATGGTAGATGAGAAGCCCATGAAAGACAGTGTTGTCTTCCCTTCTGTTGAGGACCACCCACTTCAGTGCTGCTGGCTGAGATTGCTGACAGTGAGCTTCTTGGCTTGCCCTTCCCTTCCCATCTAACCGGTGTGCCACCTCTAGTTTCCTATGTTAAAATGCAAAGAGCAACTTCTGTTTGCTTAAATGAACACTGACTGACACGTGACTAAACACCAGTTATCCAAACCATTAGGAAATCCAAAACATTAGGAAATATGACACTTCACTTCTCAGCAATGTTAACAAGAGGATTATGCAGACATAAAAATGTAAACCAGGTAGAAATGGGTAAATATTGGTGAGTGTTCCCAGCCGTTTGCACCAGGTAACATGTTAGGACCCATGCATCTTTGCTAAATAGAGGCTGAGGAAAGAAGTTCTCAGGTGTGATGGCTCTGGGGCCTCCTGAGAGTTGAAGGTCAAGGTCAGTCGCCACCTGTGTTCTCCCTGGGGCCACCTAGTATGAACTACAAAGCACTCTGCAGATGGCTGCTACTTGTGCTGGGTTTGGAGGTGCCCAGGAGAGCCAAGCTGCAAACCAAGGCCACCTGCTGCTACTGTTGGCCCTGGAACCACTTAGCAAGAGGTATGGGGCATGCTGAGGCCAGATGCTGGTTTTTTGAGAGATTTTAGAAAAATCTGAAGCATGAGCCAAGACAGGTCATTTATATGGAAAAGCCAATGGAAACAGTTTGGGTAGGCCTGCAAATTAGGTGGGCAGAGTCTCAGGAAGTCACCGGAGTGGCGTGAGTAGTGTGAGCCAGATTAATGTAGACTCAGATATGGAGCCCCCTGCTGGCTTTGAAGGGGAGGGCTCAGAAAAGGAACAATGGCCTCTGCCAGCATTTCTGCCTGGGAAAAAGCTGCCCCCAGCTCTTACTTTGGTGCCAGACAATTCAGTTCCTCCCATAAGTTCCTGGTGCCTTTTGAGCTGCTGCCCCCATATTGGAGCTCAGAGCAAGTGATTCTGAGTAAGTGCGTACATGGGCCCTTTGAAAGGAATACCTGGGACTCCACAAGCCCTCCATCTCCCTCACCCACACTCCTTGCTGGTTTTTACAGCCAGAAGTTATGGGGACTTCTCTTCCTGGCACCAGAACTCTGGGCTGGGAGCCTAGTGTGGGGCTGGGGGGAACCCTTCGATCCTCAGAGAGGAATCTCTGCAGCTGAGATACCCCTCCCAATTTTTATCCACCACACCTGGGTGTGGGACCAGCGCATTTGCATATCCACCCCTCCTACCAGTCTCAGTGTGGCTTCTTATTTAAAACCCTGGTTGTAGGACGTCCATTCAGCTAGATTTCAGGATGTTCCGAATGATGATTGTTCTGTAGCTTAGTTGCAATTTTAGCGTGGTTGCAGAAAGATACAAGTTCTACATTTACCCACACTGCCATCTAGAAATTCCGAACATTTCTAAAAGAGATCTTTGGGATATTTGGCAAACATTGTGGTTAAATTAGATTATTAATATGAGATAAAGATGATATTTAACAGTAATCTCCAAAAGTTAAGGCTTCTTTAGTGTCCTCATTTCATGGTTTCCTTCTGAAATCTTTGAAGCAGCATGCAATTTAAGAAAGTGGAATGAAGAGTCCTTGGCAGTCTAGGAACTCCTATTCTTCCATTTCCACTGTGCTGCAAACCAGCCTAGAGCATTCGGATATTCTGGTATCACCTCCAGCATCCATATCTCCGCACAGGTCACCAGGCACCCCTTTGCTGCCTCGTTCCTCCCTGTATCTTGTCCGGCACAGCAGGTCCTGAGCTTGGCCAGGCTGTGTTCTTTCTGCTTCCATCACACCCTATTGAACATGTGAAAATTACATTGGTAAAACTGCTATATGAAGAATATTTCAGTAACATGCTTTGGGTTATAAAGTTAGTTCACACACATACAAATAAAGCCTCTCTTGTGACATATTTCTTCATCTAGTGAGTAATATTTAGGTGACTTTGATTTTCCTGTTTTTTAAAAATTTTATTGGATTTATTGGGATGACATTGGTTAATAGAATTACACAGGTTTCAAGTGTATAATTCTATAATACATCACTTGTATATTGTTAGGTGGCTTTAATGCTAATAATGTTCAAGAAAGAATACATGAAAGAATACTCTACCAATCAGCATTTCCAGATATACAAATATCTGATGGAAATTAATTAGCAAACTTAAATAGAAGCCAATAGAGCACGTAGAAAAAGTTCAACAAAGTAATGGAAAAAGCAGAATGTAAAATGTCTAAAAAAACCCAAAATTTTATCT
Source organism: Desmodus rotundus (assembly GCF_022682495.2). NCBI lineage: Eukaryota > Metazoa > Chordata > Mammalia > Chiroptera > Phyllostomidae > Desmodus > Desmodus rotundus. Next base: position 143,339,239 of record NC_071389.1, read on the forward strand.
GTTTATTTCTTTCTGGAAGTAACACGGGCCATTTAATCTCAACATTCTGAATTTATTTCCACTGAGAGCAGAATCTTTGAGAGTAGGGACTTTATTTTGTTCATCACTTTACTCAAAACCTAAAATACTTGTTATAAGCAAAGCCCTCGCTAAATATTATTTTAATGAATGTATCGTGGATGGATAGATAAGTGGGATTTCTTTACCTTATATTTTAACATTTTTCCACTCCATCACCATTCATTGAAGATTGCAATTTTAAAGAAATTAAGTACTCTGTGTCTGCTCCAATACCCACTAGCAACCTCTCAAACTGTGCATCTAATGTTTGTTCAACGTAATCACTTCAATAACTTTCTTACAGACACTTCAGATGGAACCCTTGGTCTTTCCTTGCTCCCTCATCTCCCCCTCCCCTTCCTCAACACCCCTACCACCAATGTGCCCCATCTCCGTAAACATCAGCTAGCTGTAGCAATCTTCCTGTATGCCTCCCTTTTCCTCACTCCCCAGATATAATCACTACCAAGTCTCATCAATTTTATTTCCAAAATCCTTTTCCAATCATCCTCCTGCCTCTATTTTTGTCACTAATCCAAGCTATTCCATCTCTATCTGGACCTGGCAATAGGCTTTTGAGTCATCTCCCTGCATTCACACTTGCCCTCCGCTAACTTACTCTTCATAACTCACCCAGAGAGATCGCTTTAAAACTCAGGCTAAATCAAGCCTGCCTCCTGTTTAAAACCTTTCCGCGAGGATGTGGAGAAAAGGAACCCTTGTGCACTGTTAGCAGGAATGTAAAGTAGTGCAGCCAGCATGGAGAACAGTATGGAGATTCCTCAAAAAATTAAAAATTGAACAACAATAAAATAATTTAAAAATTAAAAAAAAATAGAACTACCACATGATCCAACAATTCTACTTCTGGGTATATATTCAAAAGAAAGAAGATCAGGTTACTGAAGAGATATCTGTACGCCTCTGTTCACAACAGCATTAGTTACAAGAGCTAAGATATGGAAACCAGCCGAGCGCCCATCGGCGGATGAATGGATAAGGAAGATCATATACGTATGTAAAATTTAGCCACGTGGAAGACGGAAACCCTGCCATTTGCAACAACGTGGATGGACCCCGAGGGCACTATGCTAAGTGAAATAAGCCAGACAGAAAGACAAATACTGCATAATATCCCCTATATGTGGAACTTTTTTTAAAAGTCAAATTCGTAGAAACATGCAGCACCGTAGTGACAGAGGCTGGGAAGTGAGGGAAGTGGGCAGAGGTTGTTTAAAGGGTACAAACTTTCGGCTGTAAGATGAACCAGTTCTGAGGATCCAATGTAAAACGCGCTGGCCACAGCTGACAGCACTGCAGGACAGAATGAAATTTGCTGAGCGAGTACACGCAGCTTTCCTCGCACACACAAAAAGGACAAATGTGCGAGCCGATAGATGTGTTAGCTGACTTAACTGTGGGAACCCTTTCACGATGTCTGCGTATATCCAGTCACCACAACGTACACCTTACATACCTTACAATTGTATGTTAATTGCTTGTCCATGAAGCTGAAAAATAAAACAAAACATAGAATTTCCTGTGAAAATAGAACACCTTTCAAAGGTTCATTTCTCTCTGTCTGACCCCTGCCCACTTCTTCAGCCTCATTTTGTGCTGTGTCCCCTGACTCACGGCTACTCACAGCCACTCCTGGCCGCTCCCGGCCACTCCCGGCTGTGTCCGCAGACCCGGACAGAGATCCGGGATTCAACCCGAGGACATTAGACAGCCTCCAGGCTGTGGCCCGGCCAGACAGGAAGAACTGAGAAGGGACAGGCAATAAACAAATTAGTTTAATTCAATCAAATGGTACAGTAACCTGGGTTGGGATCTTCAGAATTAGATAATGTTCACTGTGGATCCAGGACATGTGAATTATGAGAACACACTATCTGGAGAGCATGGAATTAAAAAAAAAAATCACATATTGTTAGCGGCAAGGAGAAAATCAAACCCAAAAGTAAGCCAAAGTCTCTGCCCAATCAGTAGCCTCAGGGTGCCAGGATTTTTCTTCTGCTTCGATTTGCTTAAGGGGATGATCTCCACCCTGCTGGAATAGTAAAAGTGTTTTCTGACGGGCACAGGGCCACCACATGCAATCGTGCTGCATGTCCATCCCCCAACCCTAGGGTCCACCTCTCACTCAGTAGTTGATATGAATGTTGGCCCAGAGTTGTACCGGGAGCCATCCATGTAGCCGTAGGTAGTAGTCTCCATAGGTATCTATTACTTCCAGGGAGAATATTAACACTTTTGTGTTAAATTCATGAATAAATATTTGTAACTGATGGCTCAGTCTTAGTATAGTTACTATTTAAAACATGTGTAATATTAAAGAAAATTTGTTATATTTGAGTATCTAAAAGATTAGATTTGTAAATCAGCAGGGGACAGCTAGGAGACAAAGTGGGAAGATCTGAGAAGAGTTTCAATAAAAAAGCTACTAAAAGGGGTAAACGGTACTCTGGAGCTGGTGGCCGTGGCAGTTACCTCTCTAGGCATGCAGATCATGAACAGGGTCATTACCAGAACCCAGAGGCAAGGAAAACTGTATGTTACTGTGACCTTGAGCTCAGTCATCCCATTGGTGCCTCCTAACTTCCACTCTTTCTTGAATTTTTTAAGTACCTCATTTCCTGTATTATATCTTTTTCTGCTTAAAATACCTAGATTAGTTACTGTTTCCTACAGTAAATCTGGATTGTCAGAGATACCCAAAGCAGTTGCAGTGAACAGAGCCTTACGGACAGAAATATGTCCTGGAATACCTGATCTGGTTTGATTGAAGACATTATTTTAGGAGTATGAAGCATGAGACGTTTGTTCATGTATTAGCTAAATGATATAGTAAATTATCACTGTGGTTTCTCAGAATGAAGTTCCTACTGTAGACCTGCCAGGCAGTCTGGTACAGCTGCCGTGGGTAATACAACATTTTTAATGAACTTAGAAAGAGATTTTTAATTTTTATTTAAAACATGGTCAGAAAACCAGGAATCTTCTTTGACCATTCTAAACAAATCTCTTATACCACAGGGCTCATGGGCCGGAAAAATCAATCAGAATATGATTTTGAAGAGGACAGAATTACAATTTAACTTCAACTCAGAGGCTCATTAGGCTCTCTGTGTGAAAGATTGGATATTGATTGCAAATACTGGGGTTTAAGAACTGGAATAGGATCACTGCATGAATTTAGGTGACTCTGAACTCCCCAAGCATTAGTTATCAGTTGCTATATAACAAATTACCCCAAAATTGTGGTGTAAAATAGCATTCATTATCTCACGGTTGCTGAGGATCAGGAATCTGGCCCCAGCGTAGCTGGGTCCTCCTGGCTCCAGGGTCAGTCTCAGGCCCCAGTCGACCAGTAGCTGGGGCTGTAGCATGCCTAAAGGGAGTACAGATTCTGATGCTGGAAGAGAAGGCCAAACCAATTGTGATACCGGGCAGAAACCATGGTATCAATACTGTGTGTGGAAATGAATTTTAAGGCTCCTAGGAGGCCGTTAGACCAGGCCAAATGTTGCCGCGTGACTGTGCTCAAGGGGATTTCACACTTCACACTCCTGGTTACAAGTGAAGACCAGGTAGAAGGACTGTGTAGTTGGATGATTGAAAACTGCACTCGATGGAGGTTAAATCAGTGTGGAACCTCTATCGGCAAAATAGCTCAAGTTCTTCAGAGAATTAGTGACAAGACATACAATGGAATAGAAGGTAAATATGTATATATATCAGATGAAAATTAAAAGACAATCAAACCCCAAGAGTGGGCCAGACTAAAGTAAAATACCTAGGGATGCAAACTTGGGTGCTAAAACTCTGAAGAAACATCAGGAAGTGATCCCTGTAGAAGTCAGAGTGATGGTTGCCCCACGCGGAGGCAGAGCGTGGGACTGGAACGAGGTTGTAGAAGAGCTGAATGAGGGGCTAGGATTAAAAAGCTACCCACGTTCTGTGTGATTTATGGCATTTGTGTTTTATTTTGGAATTTAAAAAGTTAACAGTAATATAGACAGGTGATTGTTGACATGGAAAAGGTCGTTTATTCACTCGGCTGTTATGTAACTATTTATTGATCACTCTCTCTGAGCTGGACACCACAGTGGAGCAACATGTCTCTGCCCTCATAGGGCTTACTGCCTAGTGAGAGGGACCATCAACAGCAGGGTAGGTAACTGAAGGGCACATGTGGTGCAGAGAACGGAGCAGATAAGGAGCGGGAGAGGCCAATGGAGGCTAATACTTCTGCTAGGGCTGCGAGAGGAGAGCTCTCTGAGTGACATCTGAGCAGAGGTCTGAATGAAGAAACGCAGGGCTGTCAAAGACCTGGCAGATGATCCCAGGTGATGGGAACAGCAAGGCCCTGAGTGGGGGTGTGATGAGAGAGCTCGAGGGGCAGCAGGGAGACCAGAGAGTCAGAGAAGAGTAAATGAGGGGAAGGAAGAGGAGGCAAGGTTCTCCCAGATTCCCTGAGGCCAGACCTCACATGGCCTTCAGGCCAACTTATGAGTTCTGGATGCAGGTTTCAAAGCAGCAGAAATCCATTTTCTTGGTGATATGGTGTGAATTCATTTTAGAGTGTAACTTCTTCATATAAAACAAAATTTAAAACAATAACGTGATCTCAACTTCATTATCACCTATTTCCCTTCCTCTAGTGAACTGACAGAACTGTGGTACCAACACAGCACAAGCTTCCTGTGCACAAAAATGATTACTACACTTTAGGCAACCAATAGCGTCCACTAAAACATCCAAAAAGCCTTCCAGCTCTCTTAACCACGCAGAGAACAATGCCGCCTTCTAACTACTCCCTACAACAAGTGTCTTTGACCATAGATCTTTTTCTTTTTTTAAGTTAATTCCATCCCAAAAATATCACTATATTGGTTGGGGCTAGATCATTTCTCTCGCCTATGAATTCATTGGAACCATATGCCAATTATAACAGTTGAGATTTGGGATAAAATCTAGAAGGAGTACCTTGATGAAATATGATATAAAACATAGGGAAAGAAATTATCGAAGCACTTTTGTAATCATTTCTTCTGTCAAGTTTTAAGAATAAAATGGATGCCTTGCCACAAATCCACCTGAGGCAATTTAGCCATCCCAACCGTCAGCTCCTCCAAAGATCAGCAGGGAGCGCTATGTCTCTCCTCCCCCACAGTCTTGCTATAGGAATACTCCAGTGATGGCAAAATTTGAACTGAAGTGTGCTCTAACTACAAAAACCTAGTGCCATATCCTACACCCTATTCACATAAGAGCTAAGATACTTGTACAATATTTCTAGTCAACCACATATCTCAAACACCATTAACTGTACAAAGAAACATTGTTTGAGATATCTTTTATGCTAATTAGCAAGCATTGCAGATTTAGAAACATTTTAAACGTTGCACACAGTTATTTCTCTAATGTGGATTTCTGAAGTCTTTCAAATGCTAATTAACCACTCAAGGAGTGTGGATTTCTGATTAAAATATTTCAAATGTTCTAATCACTCCTAGGTGTAGATAAACTGGCACACACTTTGACATTACTCTGACTGAAACACTGAAGCAATTTTAAAAGAATTACATTGATTTAACAGAGCATCAGCCTAGGATGATTTAGATAAAAGCCTGCTTGGGAAAAGGAAGGCTGACCAGCTGACATCTTGTGGTCTTCCTCTTCTCAGCCAGTGATTCTTGACTGCCTTCCAATATACACTTGGGCAGTTTCTAGATAGGGCTTTATATTGTCATACAATGCTCCCTGATAAAGGTAGCAGTTTTAAGCCTGGCCATTAGAGGTCAGTAAACTCCTACATACTCAGTATTTTCCATTAGAAATCATTTTTAAGAACAAAGGGTGTTATCAATTAATTTATATTCAGATGGGAGAGTTTTTCTTAATCATTAAAGAAGTAAAAGAAATAATTCTCCAAAGACATTAAGGATTGCTCGAGCCATGGACAGAAGACTATTTCCCCCTTGCAACCCACATCTTACATGTAGCTTAAAACAAAAGGTTCTGCATAAATTCTAGTAGAGTAAGCCTGGATTTATTTCCATTTGCAGCAAAAGGAAAAGAAAAGCATTTTACAAGGATATAGATTGCTAAAATGAAACATAATTCCTGTGACTTGTATACATCATATTAAGTTCTCAAATTTTAATTATTTTAGCTTCACAATGATCTCTGAGGTATGTAGGGAGGTGTTATTGCAATTGTTTTATAGACTTGGAAAGTAACACACAGCAGTAGGAAACTAACCTGAAGTCCCAAGTTTGGTTTGCAGTCCATAGCCCTCAAAATATTTGCCTTCTCTAGCTTCCATCACAAATGACTTATATCTTTATTACACCACCCATGTGCTTATTTATGTCTTTCTCTCCAATGACAATGACATTATAAGCTCCCTTGGGGCAGAAATCCAGTCCCTTCTCTATTACCCCACAATGACTGGAATAGAGCTAATGAAGAATTGAATTTGATAACTAAATATCTAAACTAAATTTCCCTGTTTCCTGCTCCTGTTCTCTGTGCACTCTGCAGTGTGCGCACGCGCACACACACACACACACACACACACACAATGATGGGCATCAGCACCAACCCGGAGAAATCCCTGGGTGAGTTATAAGCCTGAAAATCAGAGAAACCCACCTATTCAAATGTGGACACAACCAGGCATGTGGTTCACTACAGCAGATCTTCAAACAAATTGATTTTTTTATCCCAGCGGCAAAAATATATAAGTACTCATCCCTAATATACAGATATTTACTTATAATTATAAATATGTATATATATTTAAATGTAAATAAATAATATTTATTTACATTTCAAGACAAAATAAAAAATAAATATAAAGTTAAGGTGAAATAAAAATGTTTTGGTAATTATATATCTCCTTTATACTGCTACAAAATATTTTTTATCTCTCTACATGTTAATATAATATTTTATGATACCAGTATGGTTGAACTATCACCTCCATGTTTATAATTTATTTATAAATTAAAATATAGAAACATTTTAAAACACATAAGAATAGGTATTTAAAATGAGCTAATGATGTAATAAAATATTTTAAATAATTATATATCTTCTTTTTAATGCTACAAAACACCTTTCTGTTCTCATATCATTTTTTCTTGGATTACTGCAATTGAAATATTTGAGTTTATTTGGATACTTGGTTTTAATAGCCATAGAAGCTAGAAAAGTAACTCCACAAAAACATGTTATATAATACTTCAAATGGTGTGTTTAATAATTTTGCATTTTATTATATAAGATTATATTGTCATTGTGTTTAATCTCATAATAGTAAAAATGCTACTAAAAATGTCAGCACTACCATTTTCTGGTAGATCACTTATGCTTGCACTATGAATATCGTCTTATAGTTTCTCCCTCTCTCTGTAGGAAGCTCTTCCCTAACTGGTCCGTTAGGGAAGATGACTTTACTTCAGCTAGGTGAACCATCACACATCACAATGCAACAAAAGTGAGGGAAGGAGGAGCGAGAGCGCCACCCTGAGCTTCTTCCTGTGGGCTCCCTCTCTGCTCTAAAAGTACCTAATCTACTGTCACAGTTTGTAACCATATGACGTGTGAACTGAACCAACCTTCACACTACATATAGAATATTACAAAACTTAAGTTTTTTATAATTTTAGAAAAATAAATAAAAAGTCAACTGTTTTCTTTTCACATGATAATCGATCATTTTCTCCACACCTAATGCTGACACTCCCCCCACCCTGATGACCCACTGTTAGAAGAGGGGTCCAATTAAATGCAGGAACTCAAGGACTTCCAGTCAAGATGGAGGTGTAGGTACACATGGCTCACATTTTGCACAACTACAGCAAAAATTATACTAGACTACAAAACAACTATCACCCAGAATCGTCAGCAAATCAAGCTGTATGGAAGTCTGACAACCAAGGAATTGAAGAAGTCACATTCATCCAGACTGGTAAGAGGGGTAGAGACGTGGAGATGCCAGGAAAGGCACTCAGACATGGAATGGGTGGTCCCACAGCCATGTAGGATGGATTAAAATCGGGAAGGATACTTCAGAAGCAAAGGGTCCCAGCCCCACAGCAGACCACCCAGCCCAGGGTTCCCGTGCTGTGAAGATAAGACCCCATAAATTCTGGCTGTAAAAACCAGTGGGGGTTGAGGTGGCAGAAGAAACTGCAAGATTCTCAGGAGTCTCCTCTTAAAGGGCTCACAATGGACTTAGGACTCATGTAGACTCACTCCCTCCGGGCTTCAGCACAGGGGCAGCAGCTAGAAGGGCACAAGTGGCATACAGGGAGAAACTGAAAGGATTGGCATCAGAGCAAGTGCTGGGGGACAGCTTCCTCCCTGACAAAACTCCAGAGGCCAGGTAGTGACATTGTTCCCTTCTGACCCCTCCCCCACACAGAGCCACAGAGCAGGGACTCCATATCAGAGACTCCACAATGTGGTTCACATAGGTTGCCCCACCCAGGCAATTACCTAAGGCTCACCTCATCCAACTTACTGATGCACTTCTCTACAATAGGCCATGCTACTAAGACAGGGAGTCAAACTAGCTCTACCTAATATATAGAAGCAAACAAAGAGAGGCTGCCAAGATGAGGAGACAAAGAAATATGGCAAAAATGAAAGAAAAGAACAAAACTCCAGAAAAGAATTAAACAAATGGAGATAAGCAACCTATCAGATACACGGTTCAAAACATTGGTTATTAGGATGCTCAAGGAACTTATTGGGTACTTCAACAGCATAAAAAAGACCCAGGCAGAAATCAAGGTTACATTAAGTGAAATAAATAAAAATTTATAGGGAACCACAGTGGAGGGGATGAAGCTGAGACTCAAATTAATGATTTGGAACATAAGGAAGAAAAAAAAGCATGCAATCAGAACAGCAAGAAGAAAAAGGAATTCAAAATATCAAGGATAGGCTAAGGAGCCTCTGGGACAACTTCAAATATACCAATATTCGAATCATAGGGGTGCCAGAAGGCAAGAGGAAGAGCAAGAAATTGAAAACTTCTTTGAAAAAATAATGAAAGAAAATTTCCCTACTTTGGTGAAGGAAATAGACATAAAGGTCCAGGAAGCACAGAGAGTCCCAAACAAGGTGGACCCAAAGAGGACCACACCAAGACACATTATAATTAAAATGCCAAAGGTGAAAGATAAAGAGGGAATCTTAAAAGTAGAAACGGAAAAGCAGACTGTTACCTACAAAGGAGTTCCCATAAGACTGTCAGCTGATTTCTCAAAAGAAACTTTGCAGGCTAGAAGGGACTGGCAAGAAGTATTCAAAGTGATGAAAACCAAGGACCTACTAGCTAAATTATTCTATCCAGCAAAGCTATCACTTAGAATGGAAGGGCAGATAAAGTGCTTCCCAGATGAGGTAAAGTTAAAGGAGTTCATCATCACCAAGCCATTATTATGTGAAATGTTAAAGGGACTTATTTAAAAAAAAGAAGAAGGTCAAAGTGGCCTTTAAACATTAAACTGAACATTAAAATGGCAATAAATTCACAACTATCACCAACTGAATCTAAAAAACAAACTAAGCAAACAAGCAGAACAGAAACAGAATCATAGAAATGAAGATCATTTGGAGGGTTATCTGTTGGGAGGCAGAAGGGGAAGAATGTGGGAAAAGTTGCAGGGATTAAGAATTACAAATTGGTAGGTACAGAATAGACGGGGGGGGGGCAAGGGGGAAAAATTGGGACAACTGTAATAGCATTGTCAATAAAATATATCTTTAAAAAATACATGAACTCCACAAGCTGGCCTCTTGGGTGCACAACAGTTCCAGGCCCCAGAGAGGTGAAAAAAGACACTTTTTTCCTATTGCTGAATAACTACAGGACTGCAAACTTGGTGACTTAAAACAACAGGTGTTTATTATCTCACACACCTGGGACAGCCGTCTGGGCATGGCTCAGCTTAGGGTCCTACAAGGCTATAATCCAGGCATTGGGTTATACCTGGGCTATTATGGCCAGGGTTGGGTTTTCACCTGGAGGTTTGGCTGTGCAAGGATCCACCTCCTCATTTGAACAATTATTGATGGCATTCAAGTCCCGGCAACTATAGTGCTGAGTGGTCAGGTTTTTGCTGGCTGTCGGCCAGAGACTGCTCTCCACTCCTAGAGCCTGCCCACAGCTTCTTGCCAATAGGGATTCCTCAGCTAGTCACTTTCTTCCTTATAGTCAGCTAGGGAGAGACAGAATGCAGCAAGAGCAAAGCTACAAATCTTTGTAATGCAGTCACATGATCACAAACTCATAACCATGAAACTCCATCACCTTTGCCCCATCAGTAAGAAGCAAGGCACATGTCCACCCACATTCAAGAGGAACGGAACCACACAATACCTCAAATACCAGGAGGTGGGGTTTCATGGGACTACGTCCAGGTTTTGTCTGCCACATGACCATTTGTCATCAAAAGGAAAAGATTCCCCAGCCAAAACCCCAATCTTGAAGTTACAAGTTACATCCTTGACAGTGTTTCTCAAGCATGGTTCTCAACCAACAGTGTCAGGATCACCTGGGTACTTGTGAAAAATACAGATTCCTGGGCAATGTCCCAGGTTGGCTTCATCCAAATTTCGTGGAATTAGGTATCAGCATTTTTAAACAGATATTCACTACTTATCACTAAAGCTTAAAAATCACTGCTCTAGGCACAGGCCAGAAGTATAAAAAATTGAGAGGTAGAATAATAGGACACCTACTGGTTTGCTACAGACAGAAAAAATGGAAGCACAATATCATAGAATATGAGAGCTGGAGGCATTTCGGAGGTCACCTAAACCAGTGGTTCTTAATCCTGTAGATTCTGCCAGATCAATTAAGTCAGTCTCTGGATGTCAAAATCAGCATTTATAAAAAGGTATGTTCTACGTCATTTACCTGAGTCATGAATCACTAGCCTAATCCAAATCCCTTACTTTAAAGCAAAGGAAACTCAGGCCAGATGAATTTGGGCCATTCGTCTAGAGTCTCCCAGATTCTAATGACGAAGAGCTTAGTGGTTTTGGCCGGATGTCCAGCGCTCTCTCCATTATTTACCAGCTCCTCGAAGGGCTGGTTTTAGTTGAAAAGGGTTAATGCTGGAATTAGTTGACAGTAAAGTGTTTTCATAATATTGGTAAATGTTCTTCTTAAAAATCAATTCTGTACTTATGTCTCTATTTCTATAAGAACTAAAATGAAAAGCTGCCAGACCTCTGACTATAGCAGCATGACTGGCAGGAAGCACAGCTATAATTACACAAAAAACTCTTCCCGTTAGCTGTTTCCCTCAAGTGGTTTTAAAAACCAAGCACTACACATCTATTCTATACATGAATAACTGATCGGGACTTGAATATTTGTTGCTCTTGTTTTTTTTTACCACTTCAAACTTGTGTTCTCAGAGACAGGAAGTAATAAAATGTAATCAAGCATTATAATTTTCAATCATCTTGCTTCTTTCTTTCACTTTTTACTTTCTCTTTTCCCTGTGTTCTTGTTTATGTTACAAGATAACCTTTAAAAAACCCTGCACAGCTGAGGTGAGGAGGCCCAGGGAGGGAGGAGTCGGGGTTCTTCTGATCCTTCCTGTGCCCTAGTTGTGGCATACAAGACAATTCCTTACGTCCCTACCTCCTTTTTTGCAAGATAGATAAAATAACTGGTGCTGTGTTTATCTCACAGGACCACGGTGAGATAAGAAGTGTCAAAGGAGTTTACAAACATAAGCATCGTAGAACTATGATCTATTACAATCATGTTGTGTTTCTGATAAGGCAGATTTTGGTGTAAAATGTGACAATTGGAAGCCACATGCAAAAGGGTTTCCTGAAATTGTGCCTCTAGAAAATGTGTCAGTAAAGAGGGCCACACAAAACTGAGAAAGCAAATTCTCAAAGCAGACACAGGCAAGTCTTTTTGGTTGTCTGTTGATTCCTAATTAATGGTGTCTAAATAATCACCACTGCTTTCTTAAATTCTCTACCTTGATGCCAGATCCTACCTGCTTAAATTTTTCTTTCTCTAATTCTGTCTTACTGTCTGATTTTAACTATTTTTCAATTCTATTCTTCCCAAAACACACACACACAAACACACACACACACTGCCCAAAACAAAATATAAAGCCACAAAAAAGAATCAACACCTAAGGCACTTATTTTTAGAAAACAAAACAGCATTAATCAAATAGGATGATATTCCTATATATAGCAAGAAGTCCTGTGAGTATATTTTGTATTTTGGAGAATAGGAAGAAATAGTATAAATTTTTACTGGTTATGAAAGTAGCCTGACCTTACAGTAAATGGGAAGAAACCATGTGGAAAAAACATTATCACTTACCCAGAGTGAATCAAGTTTAACATTTTCATACACTTTCTTCCAGCCTTTCTTCTATATAAATGGACAACTATGCTTGTGTATGTTTCAAAACTCAGATGAAATGTGCATATAATTTTAGATCCTCACTTTTTAATTTAACATTTCCTCATCAATACTGTTTCATATCCTTAATTTTTATAATCATGATTTTTAATGGTTTTATCTTATTGCATTGGAGAATTATGATGTAATTTTTTATTCTCTTATTGTTGGGCAAATTAACATAATAAGAACTATCATTTAATGAAGATTTAGATGATGCTTATAATTGTGACAATAACTTCATATAGATTTTTTCTTTTTAATAGATTTTATTTTTTTACAGCAGTTTTAGGTTCATAGAAAAAAATGAGAGGAAGGTACCAAGATTTCCCATATACCTGCTGCCTCTACACGTAGATAGCCACCCCACCCAACTATCAGTGTTCCCCTCCAAAGTGGTACATTTGTTACAGTTGATTAACCTACATTGACACATTGTAATCACACAAAGTCTATAGTTTACCTTAGGTAGGGTTCATTTTTGGTGTATATTTTATGGATTTGGACAGGAGTATAATGATATGTACTAACAATTATAAGTTTTTTTGTTTGTTTCATGTCTAATTTTTATTCTGAAATGTAAAGCTCTTCTGAATTAAAGTACAGTTGACATACAATATTGTATTGGTTTCAGGTGTAGAACATAGTGAGATTTAACATTTATATACCTTCAAAGTGATCACCACAAAACGCCCACCATACAGTTATTGTGATATTGATATTAACATTCCTTATGTTGTACTTTACAACCCCATGACTTATTTACGACTTTGTACCTCCTAATCCCCTTAGCCTTTCTGTCCATACCCCACCGTCCAACCCTCTGGCAATGATCAGCTTTTCTGTATCTATGGGTCAGTTTGTTCTGTGTGTTCATTTTAGTTTTTTAGATTCCTCCCCTAAGTGAAATGATACAGTATTTGTGTTTCTCTGACCTAATTTCACTTAGCATAACACCCTCCGGGTCCATCCATGTTGTTGCAAATGGCAGGATCCATTTCTCTTATGGCCGAGTGACACCCCAGTGCACTGTGTGTACTGCACACACACCCCCTTCTTTATCCGTTCACGTAGTGATGAGCGCCTGGGCTGCTCAAACTTGGCTAGTGTAAATAATGCTGCAGTAAACGGGGGTGCACACAGCTTTTTGAACTGTTCCACTTCTGGGGGCTCATCTGAAGAAAACAGTTGCTGGATCCTTCTTTGTCTCTTGTTATATAGCCTTTGTTTTAAAGTCTTTTTGTCTGATATAAGTATTGCTATCCTAGCTTCCCTTTTTTTTCATTTCCATTTCCATGAAATATCTTTTCCATTTATTTTTTCCCAGTCTCATGTGTCTTTCAATCTGGAGTCTCATGTAGGCAGTATATGTAGGGGCCTTTTTTATTTTTTTTTTTAACCATTCAGGCATCCTGTTTTTGCAATGGAGCACTTAAGTCAACTTCAGTTGAAGTAATTATTGATAGGTATGTGCTTATTGTTATTTTAATTGCTTTCATACTACATTTATAAGTGGTTGGTCTACTATCTTTACTATATGTTTGCTTTTACCAGTACAAATTTTTCATCTTATTTCTAGTTTTGGCCTTTTCCACTTAAACAATTCCCTTTAACATTTCTTATAATGCTGGTTTGGTGGTGATGAACTCCTTTAACTGTTGCTTGTCTGAGAAAACCTTGATCGCTCCTTCAATTCTGAATGACAACCTTGCTGGGTAGAGTATTCTTCGTTGTGGGATTTTTCCTTTCATCATGTTGAATATATCACGCTACTCCCTTCTGGCCTGCAAAGTTTCTGTTGAAAAGTCAACTGATAGTCTTATGGGAATACCCTTGTATGTAACTAGTTGTTTTTCCCTTGCTGCTTTTAAGATTCTCTCTTTATCTTTAACTTTCAACAACCTAATTATAATGTGTCTTGGGGTGGGTCTCTTTGGGTTCATCTTGTTTGGGACTCTCTGTGCTTCCTGGACTTGGATGTCTGTTTCCTTTGCCAAATTAGGAAAGTTTTCAGCCATTATTTCTTCAAATAGGTTTTCCATCCTTTTCTCTCTCTCTTCTCCTTCTGGGACCCCTATGATTCTAATGTTAGTACACTTGATGTTGTCCCAGAGGTCCCTTATACTATCTTCATTCTTTTAAATTCATTTTTTCTTTTTTGATCTTCCAGTTGGGTGACTTCCACTGTCCTGTTTTTCTGATTGCTGATCCATTCTTCTGTGTCATCAGATTTGTTGTTGATTCCCTGCTGTGATTTTTTTCACTTCAACTGTTACATTCTTCAGTTTCATTATGTCCTTTCTTACAATTTTTAGGTCTGTCTTCAAGTTGCTGAACTTCTGACTGAGTTTTTTCATTTGTCTGCACAGTTGAATGAGCATCTTTATGACTGTTACTTTGAACTCTTCATCTAGTAGACAGCTGACCTCAGTTTCATATAGTTCTATTTCTGGGGTTTTATCCTGTTTTTTGTTTGGAACATATTCTTTTCTATCTTCATTTTGCCTGTTTGTTTCTATGTATTGTATTAGGTAGGTAAGCTAAATCTCTTGGTCTTGAAAAAGTGGCCTTATTTTCCTATGGGGCCCTTATTTCGATGTCCCCCTTGTCACTAGAGGCAGGTGGTCTAGAGAGGGAACTAGTACAGCCTCCTGTTGTGGCTGGGCCACAACTTCTGTGGACACACTAGCAGACAAGGCTGGCATCTGGCTGCTGGCTGAGGCCTGGCCACAACTGTTGCAGGCTCACTGGAATGCAGGGCAAGGCTTTGATGTGGCTGGATGCAAAGCCCACCCTCACTGTTGCAGACACATTGCTGTGTGCTGGTGTCGAGTGATGCTACCCACTGTGTGTGGCAGGGCCAGAAGTGCTTTGAAGGGGTGCTACCCTGGATAGGCCCTCAGGAAAATGCCAGGGTGGGGTGAACATGTTAGCAAGGTTAATGGACAGTCAGACCAGCCAAGTTAAAGAAAGGGGAAAAATGGTGCCCACCAGCACCTGTGGCACGAGCAAGTTCCAACAGATCCCTGTCCCTCCAGCACACACCCTAAAATTAGTCAATGTGTCACCTTCACGTACGACCTAGCTGCTTTTCAAACTGTTCCCTCTGTGCCAGAACTCGGAAAGAGCACAACCTGGGTTTCCTACAGCCCTTGGGCTCTCCCAGATGTGAGCCTCGCTGGTTTTCAAAGACAGATGTTATGAGGACTCCACTTCCTGGTTCAGGTCAACCAGTGTAGGGTTCAGACCCTTCACTCTCCAGGGACGACCTCTATGGGTGTGATAACCCTCCCCCTCATGAGTCACTGCATGAGGAGTAGGGAGTAGGGTAGGTGCTGACTAGGCTTAGTCTCTACCCCTCCTACCCGTCTCAGTGTCTCAGTGTGGCTTTTACTTTATATCTGTAGTTGTAGAAAATCTTTCCGCTAGTCTTCAGGTGGTCTCAGAGATAGTTGTTCTATATGTAGTTGCAGTTTTGGTGTCAATGAGGGGAGATGAGCTCAGGATCTTCCTACTCTGCCATCTTGAACTTGAAGCCAGGGGCCTTGCTCTTGAATGCCAATTTAGCTTGTCCATGAAAACTAGTTCCCTGTGGTTGGTGCACTGCCCCTGCAGAAAATGTGCCTCCAGACCGGATCACCTGAGTCACTGCCCCCACTCCTGTGTGTGCGTGTCACCTAACCATTATGATTTTATACGCTGTAGTTTCACTACCCTAAAAATCTTCTATGTCCCACCTACTCATGTCTCCCTCCCCCAAACCCCTGACAACCACTGGTCTTTATACTGTCTCTGTAGTTTTGCCTTTCCAGAATGTAATGTAGTTGAAATATACAGCATGTAGACTTTTCAGGTTGGCTTCACTTGGTAATATGCATTTAAGTTTCCTCCACGTCTTTTCATGGCTTGATTGCTCGTTTCTTTGTAGCATGGAATAAAATTCCATTGTTTGGATATGCCACAGTTTATTCATTCACCTACAAAAGAACATTAAGGTTGCTTCCCTGCTAAAGAAACCATCATCAAAATGAAAAAGAAACCAATGGTGTGGGAGAACACACTTGCCAGTGATATATTGGACAAGGGTTTAATCTCCAAAATATATAAAGAACTCATATGACTCAACACCATGAAGAGAAACAATCCAATGAAAAAATGGGCAAAGGTCCTGAATAGACTTATTCAAGGAAGACATACAGAGGGCCCATAGACATATGAGAAGATGCTCAGCATCACCAGCCATCAGAGAGATACAAATTAAAACCACAATGAGATATCACCTCACACCTGTCGGAATGGCCATCATTAATAAATCAACAAGCAAGTGCTGATGAGGACGTGGAGAAAAGGGAACCTTAGTGCACTGTTGGTGGGAATGCAGACTTGTGCAGCCACTGTAGAAAACAGTAAGGGATTTCCTCAAAAAATTAAAAATGGAACTTCCTTTTGACCCAGTGATTCCACTGCTGGGAACATACCCTAAGAAACCCAAAACACCAATTCAAAAGAACTTATGCACCCCTATGTTCACTGCAGTGCTATATATAATAGCTAAGTGTTGGAAACAGCCTAAGTGCCCATCAGATGAGTGTATTTAAAAATTCTAGTACAATTACACAGTGGAATACTATGCAGCAGAAAGAAAGGAGTCCTACCTTTTGCAACAGCACAGTTGGAACTAGAGACTATAATGCTAAGTGAAATAAGCCAGTCAGTGAAAGAAAGATACCATATGATCTCATTTATAAGAGGAATCTAATGAACCAAATAAACTAACAAGCAAAATAGAACCAGAGCCATGGAAACGTGGAACCTACTGACAGCTGCCGGAGGAGAGGAAGGAAGGAGGGATGGTGGAAAGAAGGAGAAGGAATTAGTTAAAGAACATGTATGAATGACCCATGGACATGGACAACGGTGTGCGGATTGACTGTGGGAGTGGGTGGTAGGCTGGGTGGAAGAGGGCAAAGGGGGAAATACGGACAACTGTAATAGAATAAACAATAATAAAAAAAGAAAATTACATAACTGATTTCACAAAAAATAAAGAACATTAAGTTTGCTTCCAAGTTTTGGCAATTATGCATAAACTGCTAAAAACATCCATCTGCAGGTTTCTGTGTGGACATGAGTCTGCAGGTCCTTTGGGTAAATATAGACAAACACAACTGCTGGGACATATGGTAAGAGTGTGTTTAGTTTTATAAAAAACCACCCAACTTGTCTTCCAAAGTACCTGTACCATTTTGCATTCCCACAAGGAATCAAAGAGAGTTCCTGTTGCTCCACATACTCACTAGTATTTGATGTTGTCAGTATTCTGGATTTAGCTATTCTAATAGGTGTGTGGTGGTATCTTATTATTTTAATTTCCATTTTCTTAATGACAAATGACCTTTTCCTACTCTTATTTGCTTTCTGTATATCTTCTTTGATGAAGTGTCTATTAAGGTCTTTGGCCCATTTTTAAATCATGTTGTTTAATTTTTAATATTTAAGCTTTAAGAGTTATTTGTATACAGTCTTTTATCAGTTTTGTTCTTTTGCAAATATTTTCTTTCACTCTATGGCTTGTTTTTCACAAAACAAAGTTTTTCATTTTAATTAAGTCTGGCTTATTAATTATTTCTTTAACTGATTATGCCTTTGATATTATATCTAAAAACTCATTGCCATACCCAAGGTCGCCTAGGTTTTCTCCTGTGTTATCTTGTACAAGTTTCATAGCTTTTCATTTTACACTTAGGTCTATCATCCACTTTGAGTTAATTTTTGCAAAGGGTGTAAGGTGTGGGTCTAGATTCACTTTTTTTTTTTTTTTTGCTTGTGGATGCCTAGCATCATTCAGTGCCATATTTTAAAAACTAGCTGTGCTCCTCCTTTGTCGAGAATCAGTTAACTATATTTATGTTGGGCTCTTTCTGGGCTCTCTCCTCTGTTCCACTGATCTACTTGTCTTTTCTTTCACCAGGACTGTATTGATGTGACTACTGTAGCTTCATAGTAAGTCTTAAAGTCAGGTAGTGTCAACTCTCCAACATTGCTTTTCTCCTTCAACATTGTGTTAGCTATTCTGAATCTTTTGCTTCCGCATATAAAAGTTGGAATCAGTTTGCCCACATCCACAGAATAACTTGCTGGATTTTAATTGGGGTTGATTAAATATATATGTCAAGTCAGGATAAACCAGTATCTTGACAATGTTGAATCTCCCCTGTGAATGAACATGAAATATCTCTCCATTTATTTACCCCTTTGATTTTGTTCATCAGAACTTTATAATTTCTTTCATATACATCTTGGTATATATTTTGATAGATTTGTAGCTAAGTATTTCATTTTGGGTGATGCTAATGTAAATGGTATTATGTTTTTAACCTAAAATTCCACTTGTTCATTACTGGTATATAGGAAGGCAATTGACTTTTATATGTTAACCTTGTATCCTGCAACATTGATACAACTGTTTATTAGTTCCAGAAGGTCTTTTATTAATTACCTTGGATTTTCTGCACAGAAGATCACATTATCTTCAAAGGCAGAATTTCTTCCTTTCCTACCTAGGACTTCCGGTACAGTGCTGAAAAGCAGTGGTGAGAGAAGACGTTCTCCACTTTGTTCCTGACCTTACTGGGAAAGCTTTGAGTTTTACACCTTAAAGTATGATGTTAGCTATAGGTTTCTTGTAAGTATTCTTCAAGTTGAGGAAATTCCCCTTTATTCTCAGCTGATTGAGATTTTTCTCATAAATCAGTGTTGGATTTTGTCAAATGATTTTCCTGCATCTACTGATGTGATCATGTGATTTCTTCTTCTTCTTCAGCCTGTTGATGTGATGGATTACATTAATTGATTTCAAATGTTGAACCAGCCGTGTGAACCTGAGGGTAGACCTTGTTAGGACTAGCAGAATGCTCTGGTATATTTTTAATGGGTTTCTTTTTCCTGCCAGAAGCACAAGATGATTTTCCTCCAATGTTAACTGTGAGAACCAGGTCAAACCCCTTGAAGTAAAACTCAGAAAAGTGTAGGATCCCCCTATGAATGGATCCTCTAGAGTTTTTAACTTGAGTCTCCCACAGAGCCTCCAGCAATTCATAATTTACATTCAGGTCTCTGTACCACGGCATTGGTTCCCTCAGTGCTGTGGGGTTTTGCTCCGGGGAATTGTGGTTCTCTCTATTTACCTGTCTGTTCTTTCCAGTTTTGGAGGCAGTGGGTTGCCCTGTGACTTCACTTTTTCTTATGGATCTGAAAAGAATTGTTGATTTTTTTTCAGTTTGTTCAGCTTTTTACTTGTTTTTTAGGTGGAGTGTCAACTTCTAAGCTCATTACATGCTAAGTAACCAGAAGTCCTGAGCATCCATGTATTATCATTTTATTTCCACAAGTAGGTTGAATCATATGAAATACCCAGTATATGATAGTTTTAATAAAAAATGTCAATGTCAATGATTTAATTAACCTCACTAATATTACCATTATTATACAGATACTAATTTTTAGAGGTTAATTACCTGCCCATGTTACACAGCAAATGGGAAAGCTAGGATGTGAACCCACGTAAGTCTGACTCAAAAGCCCTGATCTTTATCAACACTACTTAATACGTTTCTAAATTTGGGCTGTTATATTTATACTTTTAAATAAATCCTCCTCCTTCTGTTTCTATTAACACTTTTCCTTCTAATTAAAATAATGTGACTCTACTTCTTTATATTATGTAACTGCCTGATAATCAAAAAGATTCATGCTTTTTCTATTCATTTGCCTAACCTCTTTCTTTTATTGGAGATCTGATCCTAATTATTCAGACTAAACTACTTCAAAGACTAGCCAGGGAAATATCATAGAGCACTTCACTTTCCCTAGGTTCAAAATGTTTATTCTCCCTTTATTCTTTATTCTCTGACCTAACATTTTAGATTACCTTATTGGGTCAGTCATTTTTACTATACTAATGGTAGAGGATTGGGCATATTTTTACACAGTCTTCCTGTGCACAAAAAGACCAGAGGAGGAAACTCACTCACTAAGCATGTACAATGTGCCACTCATAATAATAAAAAAAACACTATGCACATTATAATATTTCATTCTCACTATAATCCTATGGCATAGAAATTATCATCTCCATTTTATTGATGTGAAAATAGCAAATTGGGCAGTTAATTAACTTGTTTGTGAGCATATAGAAAGGAACAGACCAAGGATTTCAACCCAGGTTGGAGGCCTGGACGGATACTGAATTTATACAACAAGGCTCAACAGAAATATCCATCTCTGTCAGCAAACAAATATCAATTATTCTTTCTGGGTTTCAATCACCTTCTAAATATATCTTAAAAGTCCTGAAATCCTGCATAAATATTTCTCAGTTAGCACAGTAAAATAGTAAAGTGTCTTACCTTATCTCTCCTCTTTTCTGGCTGCGTTTCCCCCTCTACTGGTTCATGTTGATAGACTCATTGTGTAGCTTTAGGCATGCCGCTTAATTCACTGAGTCTTGACTACATGGTCTACAAAATTAGGTCCAATTAAGTTTTAAAACTCCACAAGTGTAGTGTAAGAAGTGAGAAGATCCACTATCCATGAGAGAAGAGAAAATAACTAAACCAGTAGTTTGTAACTTACAGAAAACTTCCATGCTAAGAAAATCACACGTGCACTGAATATAATCAATTATAGGATCTTCTGAAAATATATAAAGTCAAAGTGAAATAATATGGAATTTGCAAAACACAACTGAAAATGTATTTACAAGAAAGCTACTGAACTATAGCAGTTATTTTGCTCTTGTTGAGAGAAAGTATTTCTTAATACATTTTATTGATTATGCTATTATGATTGTCCCAGTTTTTCCCCCTGTGCCCCTCTCTACCCAGTAACCCGATTCCCTCCAGCAGAACCCCCTTTAGTTCATGTCCATGGGTCATGCACATAAGTTCTTTGTCTACTCCATTTCCTATACTGTTCTTAACCTCCCTGTGTCAATTTTGTACCTACCAATTTGTTATTCTTAATCCCTGCAACTTTTCCCACATTCTTCCCCTTCTGCCTCCCAACAGATAACCCTCCAAATGATCTCCATTTCTATGATTCTGTTTCTGTTTTGCTTGTTTGCTTAGTTTGTTTTTTAGATTCAATTGGTGATAGTTGTGAATTTACTGCCATTTTAATGTTCATAGTTTTGATCTTTTTCTTACATAGTTCTCTTTAACATTTCATATAATAATGGCTTGGTGATGAGGAACTCCTTTAGCTTTACCTCGTCTGGGAAACACTTTATCTGCCCTTCCATTCTAAATGATAGCTTTGCTGGATAGAATAATCTAGCTAGTAGGTCCTTGGTTTTCATCACTTTGAATACTTCTTGCCAGTCCCTTCTAGCCTGCAAAGTTTCTTTTGAGAAATCAGCTGACAGTCTTATGGGAACTCCTTTGTAGGTAACAATCTGCTTTTCTCTTGCTGCTTTTAAGATTCTCTCTTTAGCTTTAACTTTTGGCATTTTAATTATAATGTGTCTTGGTATGGTCTTCTTTGGGTCCATCTTGTTTGGGACTCTCTGTGCTTCCTGGACCTTTATGTCTATTTCCTTTACCAAAGTAGGGAAATTTTCTTTCATTATTTTTTCAAAGAAGTTTTCAATTTCTTGCTCTTCCTCTTGCCTTCTGGCACCCCTATGATTCGAATATTGGTATATTTGAAGTTGTCCCAGAGGCTCCTTAGCCTATCCTTGATATTTTGAATTCCTTTTTCTTCTTGCTGTTCTGATTGCATGCTTTTTTTTCTTCCTTATGTTCCAAATCATTAATTTGAGTCTCAGCTTCATCCCCTCCACTGTGGTTCCCTGTAAATTTTTATTTATTTCACTTAATGTAACCTTGATTTCTGCCTGGGTCTTTTTTATGCTGTTGAAGTACCCAATGAGTTCCTTGAGCATCCTGATAACCAATGTTTTGATCTCTGCATCTGTTGAGTTGCTTATCTCCATTTGTTCAATTCTTTTCTGAAGTTTTATTCTTTTCTTTCATTTTTGCCATATTTCTTTGTTACCTCATTTTGGCAGCATCTCTGTGTTTGTTTCTGTCTATTAGGTCAAGCTGCTTTGACTCTCTGTCTTAGTAGCACGGTCTTATAGAACAGTACAACTGTAAATTGTATAGGGCAGGGCCTTAGGTAATTGGCATGTCAGGGCAACATGTGGCTCCGTGTGGGGGAAGGCTCGGAGAGGTGACCATGCTGTGCTGCCTGGGAGGAAGCTGTCTCCTGACACTTGCCCTGTTGTCAGTCACTTTAATTTCTCCCTGTATGCAACTGTTGTTCTTCCAGCTATTGCCCTGGTGCTGAATCCCAGAGTGGGTAATTCCGTGTAAGTCCTAAGTCCATTGCAGGTCCTAAGAATCTCACAGTTTCTTCCAGCACCCCAACTCCCATTGGTTTTTACAGCCAGGTATTGTGGGGCATTATGTTCTTGGCGCTGGAACCCTGGGCTGGGTGGTCTGGTGTGGTGCTGGGATCCCTCACTCCTGAGGTATCCCTCCCAATTTTTATCCACTATACGTGGATTTGGGAACTCCCATTCCATGTGTCCGTGCCTCTCCAAACCATCCATATTCTGCACCTCTCCAGAAGTCTCTGCATCTCCAACCCTTCTACCCATCTGGATAAATGTGGCTTCTTTAAATCCTTTGTTGTTAGACTTCCTTACATCTTGATTTTCTGACAGTTCTGGGTGATGTTTTGTAGTTGTAATTATTGCTATAGTTTTGCGAGGAAGCAAGGTGTGTTTACCTATGCCTCCATCTTGATCGGAAGTAGAAAGTTTTATTTTTGGAGTTGTTCTTGCTGTGTTTGGGGGATGTTATGTTTTGCTTTTGTTACAGGGGTGCTTTGATTTTGTTTCTGTTTGGGAGTTGTTTTACATCAAGGAAAGAGCACTGACCTTGGAGGTAGATAAACCTGAGTTCTGGAACTAGACTCAGCCTATTTCTTACTCTCATATGAGCCATGAGAAGCCAATTTACTCAATGTTTTCTAAAAACAATGAAAATAACCTAGAAGAAATGGATAAATTCATAGAAACATACAACCTACTATGGCTGAATCATAATCATATAGAAAATCTGAACAGACCAACTACTACTAAGGAGATTGAATGGGTAATCAAAAAGAATATTCCCAAGAAAGAAAAGTACAGGACCAGATCGCTTCGAATTCTGTCAAACTTTTAAAGAAGAATTAACACCAAAACTTTCCAAATGTTTTCAAAACATTGAAGAGAAAGAAACACCCCAAAGTCATTTTATGAGGCCAGCATTACCTTGATAGCAAAGCCAGACAAGAACACTGAAAGAAAAATTACAGTCCAATATTCCTCATGAACTCATATGCAAAAATCCTTAATAAAATATTGGCAGACCAAATTCAACAGTACATTAGAAGGACCACACCATAATCAAGTAGGTTTGTTCCTGGGATGCAAGGTGGTTCAACTACACAAATAAATCAATGTGATATACCATATTAACAAAATGAGGGATAAAAATTATATAATCTCAGTAGATGCTGAGAAAGTATTTAACAAAATTCAACATCCTTTCATAATAAAAACTCAACAAATTACATATAAATGGAACTTAACATACTAAAGGCACTATATGGTAAGTTCACAGCTATATCATAATCAACGGCGAAAAGCTGAAAGCTTCATTTAGATCAGGAACAAGACAAGGATGCCCATTCTCACCATTCTTATTGGACTTCTCTGAAAGTCCTAGCCAGAGCAATTAAGCAAGAAAAAGAAATAAAGTGCATCCTAATCAGAAAGGAAGACGTAAAATTTTCTTTTTGTAAAGATCCCACCAAAACACTGTTAGAATTTATAAATGAATTCAGTAAAGTTACAGTACACAAAATCAATATACAAAAAATCAGTTGTGTTTCTACACACTAACAATGAACTATTGGAAAGAGAAATTAGAAATACAATTCAATGTACAATTGCATTAAAAAAGAATAAATTATGTAGAAATACATTTAATCAAGGAGGTAAAAGATCTGCACACTAAAAACTATAAAACACTGGTGAAATAAATTGAAGAATGCCCAAATAAATAGAAAAATATCACAAGTTCATGAATCAGAAGCATTAGTATTGTTAAAAAGTCCATACTACACATAGTAATAATAAATTCAATAAAATCCTACTGAAATTCCAATGATATTTTTGAGGAAATCGAAACAACAATCTTAAAATTCATATTTTGAATTTTATGAAAGATCCTGAATAAGCAAAGCAATGTTGGGCAAGAAAAATAAAGCTGGAGGCATCGCACTTCCTGGTTCCAAGCTATCTTACAAACTTATAATAAACAAAACAGTATGATTTGGCATATAAAGAGACACATGAATTAATAAAACAGAAGAGAGAGCTCGGAAATAAACCCACACATATGGTCAACTAACTTACAACAAAGGACCCAAGACTATATAATGGGAAAGGATAGTCTCTTCAATAAATGCATTGGGAAAGCTCGATGTCTACATGAAAAAGAATGAACTAGACAGTTACCTAACATCACACACAAAAATCAACTCAGAATGCATTAACCTGACAATAAGACCTGAAACTGTAAAACCCATAGAAGAAAACACAAGGCATAATCACCTTGATATTGATCTTGGTGATGGTTTTTAGATTTGATACCAAAAGCAAAGGCAATAAGACCAGAAACAAACAAGTGGGACCACATCAAACTAAAAAGCTCCTACATAGCAAAGGAAGCTATTAACAAACTGAAAGGACAACCTACAGGATATGAGAAAATATTTGCAAGCCACATATCCAATAAGAGGTTGATATCCATAATATATAAGAAACCCATATGACTCAACAGCAGAAAAATAAAATAAATATAATAACTCGAATAAAAATAAAGGACCCGATAATATACATTTTCCAAAGAAGATATGCAAAATGGCCGACAGGTACATGAAAAGGTGCCCACCATCACTGATAATCAAAGAAATGCACATCAGATCCAATGAGCTATCGCTTCACGTTGGTTAGAAAGGCTATTATCAGACGAGATGGGGCACAGCACGCTCAGGGAGGTGTGGCCGTAGACGGAATGGCTATTATCAAAAGGACAAGAGATAATGCTGACTAGGATATAGAAAAAGAGAACCCTTGGGCAGTGATGTTGGGAATGTAAACTGGTATACCAGTATGGAGAACTATATGGAAGTTCCTCAGAAATTAAATGTAGAATTGCCACATGATCTAGCAATCCCACTTCTGGATATACACTCAGAGAAAATGAACTGAGTATTTCAAAGACAGACCTGCACTGCTATGTTCATGGCATCATTATCCACAATAATCAAAGTGTGAAAACAACCTAAGTGTCCATCAATGGATGAATGGCTAAAGATGTGATTACATATTATATATATTATGTATTTACATACATGCCATTAAAAGAAGGAAACCCTGCCATTCGCAACATGATAAGCCTCCTGTGGGGCTTTATGCTAAGTGAAATAAGCCAGACAGAAAAAGAGAAATGCTACATGGTATCACTTATATGTGAAATCTTTTTTTAAAAAGTTGACATATGAGAAAACAGAGAGTAGGAGGGACTGGGGATGGGGAATAGGGAGATGTTGCTCAGAGGATACAGACTTTCAATTATAAAATGAGCAAAGTCTGAAAATTCAATGTATAATATGGTGACTATAGTTTAAAATACTATATTGTGTTATTAAAATTTGCTAAAAGAGTATAATTTAAGTGTTCTCACCAGAAGAAAACAGAAAATTAACTACATGAAGTGATGAATATGCAAATTAACTTGATTGTGGAAATCCTTTCACAATGTATATGTATATCAAATCCTTGTGCTATATACTTTATTTTATTCATCAATTATGCCTCAATAAAGCTGAAAAGTATATTTTAAAAATATCTTGATTTATCTTTTAATGAAACCATTTGTTTCTTTGATAGCTGCAGAAAAGTAAATTTTAAGAGGCATAATTTTACAAAGTTCATAATTGGTTTGTTTCATGATACTTTTTGTGGATCAAAGCATTAGGCTTTACAGAGAATGCTTTTATATATCTGCAACATTTATTTTTCTCTCTAAAATGACAAAATGCTGTGGATATCCAAGAAAACTATCTTATCATCTTTTAAAAAGGAGAGGAGGGTCTCCCATGGTGTATAAACCCTCTCTCAAAGAGCCTGTAGCTAACTCTACTATCAGTTGCTACATAAAAATAAAAAAATATAAATAAAAGAAGCAGGCACCTCATCTGAAAAATAATGGAAAAGAAGATTGAAGGTGGAAAATACAGCCTGCTTTTTTCTTAGGATTGCTAGCAGATTGCCTCTTAAGTAGAACAATATGTGTTACAAGAGGAGTGTAGCTATTGAATACTTGATCTCTAAACCTTCTGCTATTTCATACTAGAAAAATAAAATTGATGCCTCTGGTGTGAGGCTCAGCTAGCTCAGAGTAGAAATGATGTGGAGTCCAATGAAAACTGCGGAGTACTTATTGGACCGGAAGTAACAATAAAAGAGAAGCTGCATATGGCACTACTTCACAGGAACACATTGTTACAAAGTCAATGAACATGTTCTCCCTTCCCAACCCTTGGGTCATCGTTTTGATCATCATTTTGAAGAAATTCAAGTTTCACAAATATAGGCAGGCTATAATTTCTGATTCAGACTTTTATCTTGTGCTGTTTTCTGCACTGGGAACCCTAGAGAGGTGGGAATAAAAAAGAAATTAAGAGAACCTTAATCTATACCCTCCACTTCAAACATAATCATTGGACATATTCAATAAAGATAAATATATTTCCCTTTTTAAAAAACAGAGGTTCTCAAATTTAGTCATTCATAGGCAGTTGAGTGCCTTGTAAAGAACTATTGCTAATCTAAGTCATTATTTCTCAACCTTTTTTCATTATGATCTCCCTGGCTTTTTTTTTACTTTTTTCTCCTAATCATCACCCTCATGAAATTTTACTACCACAGATACACTGTGTATTTGTGCTTCATACGTAAACACAGTACGGTATTTTTTGGCCCTAAGTTTTACCAGCCAGCTGTGCCCCGCTTGGGACAAGATTGTCCTCCTCAGGACACATGCTCACAGTTCTCAGAGAAGTTGCTTCTCCAGCCCCCAGCCACCCCTGAGTCAAGGCAGGATGGGCCCATATTCAGCTTTAATCATAAGTCAGGAGCTGCTGACACCAGTGAATCTGCCTTCACATGACGAAAAAATAAAAAGAGGAAGATAGAAGAAAAAGTCAAGTGGAATTTCATAAATAAGGGCTTAACGGACAGGCACAAGCCAAAGGGGAAAAAATCACCAGTTACGACTGAAGACAGACTGAATCGCCCCCCAGAACTATCAAAGCCCCAAACAAAACCCATGCCCATCTTTACAGAAACGCAAGGTATGAACTGCAGAGGAAACAGCTTCCAAACCAATACTATTCCACGGTTTCCTGATCTTTCTTCTTTTAGTGTGTGTGCCAGTGTGTGTGCATTTTGAAGCAATTAAGCATAATTGAGGTATTGTTCTTTCCTCCTGACGAGTGTTTAGAATCCTTCCAGTATCTTATACTTTATTAAGCTCACCCAATAATAAGCTCCAGTCAATCTAATTTCCAGAAGAAATGTTTTTTACTTTCAAGTTTAATAACACATCACATTGCTAAATCTCTAAAACTGATTGTTGAAGAATGACATAATGAATAAAACCTCCAAGGATAAGCTAAATTTGCACTTATATGTTCAGGAAAATTTAGTACCTATATGTATATATTTGGAAATATAATTAGCCCATGGTATAATAAAAAATCTAACCATAGGAAATTAGTGTGCCCATACACTGATTTTCTAAATGAAGTGATTAAGGCGCCTGCTGAGATCACATTTCAGGAAAATTCATGTAGACTGATTCTTTTGGTAGGAAGACCATCTGTGGAATTAGACATGGTTTTCTCTTATCCTGGCATTTTAACTTGAATTACATTAGTTTTCCCAACAACAGATATTGTTAGGGGTTAAATTTCAAGAACAATGACCAAGGTAGTTTCAGTCAATGCAAGCTATATCCTAAGGCCAGAAAGAACATGATTCTCTGTTACCTTCAAAGACCAAGAGAATCCTAACCCAGGAGCCTGGGATTTTGTGGTTGAGCAGGGTTAGCTAAACTGCCCTAAACTCCTTTTGAGATATGAAGTTCTCAGTTTGAGTCTCACATTCTTTGGGCTACAGTAAGTGAGCTGTTTGGTAGACTCATTGTGAAATCTGAACTTCACTGGGCTTTAAGCAATAACTGATGAGAAACTGGTTCCGATTTGACTTGAAAATAAAAAGAATAGTGAAAGGGAGAAGGAAGTGCTGACAGGACTGAGAAAGAGCAGGTACTACCCTGTGTACGTACCCAGCAAATGGACTTCTAGAAATTTATTCTAAAGAGCAATGAATGTGCCTAAAGATTTTCTATAAGGATAATACTTGCAGTGTTAGTTTATTGTAAACCCCTATATTGTCTGAGATTTGCTTCAAAAAAATCTAGTGTCGTGGGGATATAGGTAAAATAAAAGTTTATGATTATTGTACCTGGATAATGAATACTTGTAGGTTTACTCTTCTCTTTTTTTGTAGGTGCTTAATAATATCCCCAAGACCGTAGAAGATGCCAGCAATCTAGTTTCACTTCAACTGCAATTATCTTGGGCCTAAGGTATTATCTGCCCAAGGTAGACTGGTGGAGTTGTCCCAGCCGTATATACTCCTGAGGAAGGCCCCGCCAGCACAGGTCGATGCCGGGTCTGAGGGAAGAGTGGATGCGCGCATGGTGCGGAGAATTCACTTATTCCCCCTTCTCTCTTTTCAACACCTTGGACCTCACTATATAAGCCCCCTAGAACTTAGTAGACACAATTCTAGGAGGAAAGTAGGAACCACAAATTGACTAAGATCGTGTGTTTACATAATTGAAGCAGAGCTGAAAAGAAATAAAGTTATATTTCTAATACCTAAGCCTATTCTTTGAAATTCTTACTTGCCTCAAGTATTTTCGAAGTGCTCACTGCACACTGCCACTGCAGAGTAAGCTAGCCAACGTGTGATCCCACGGTTCCAATCAGATATACGTAAAAGTTTAAGTGTGCCATACTTTACATAAAAGATAAGTTTGTTGACATGTCATCCAAAGGGGCATTTCTAGTTCCTGGGAAAATTCTTTTAGGGCTTAATCTCCACCAAACAAAAAGCACCTTGTAATGATGCTTGCCCTAACCTTTGTCATCTGGCTGTTCACCAAATTGGCTTAAACTCACGCCTTACTTGCAAAGCTGTTTGACACAATCTGATAATAACCCAACAATTTGAATTTAAGCACCAAGATATTGAAATGAAAAAAACCAAGATTGGTCTTTAGCTCTATAATTTAACAGATGGATGGTTCGTGTTCGCCTGGGCAGCCCACATCCTAAGTGCCCAGCTGCTCTTGGTATGTCCGGACTGCAGCAGCTAGCCCAGAGCGGCCTGAGGCAGCAGGGCGCATATTCAGGGCTTCCGGCCGCTGTTGTGCCTAGTACGACCCCCTGGAAGAAGGGCTGCCTTTCCTGATAAAATGAGGACCGACGATCTTCTCCGTTTCCTTGGCGCCCATCAGGAACCAGAGACAACATCCCTCTTCCACTGGGTGTGGTGCTGGTGTCTGAGGGCGAGGAACCACAGCCCTTTTCTCCTCCTGTGAAATCTTTGCCCTTTCCTCCCCGCAAGTCCAGAGAGGGCGAGAGGGAAGCACTGCAGCTTGCTTTTGTTTCACCCATAACTTGTGAATCTGGTTACTCTTTGGCCCACTCTGTGCTCTGACGGAACACAAATAGACTTGGAATTGGGTCTCTAGTAGTGATCATGGGCTACATCCATTCACGTGTATATTTATTGCTTTGTTTTCCTTGTGAGCAGTAGACTGTATTTACAAGGGTGCCAGCATAGGTTGGGACTTTCATCCTGCACAATGAACAAAACTAAAGCTGATTGGTGATAGGGTTTTTGACTAAGAGTACAGGATGTGTGCCATGCCAACCTAAATTTGAACTCCCCCTCTACCACTTTCTAGCTCTGTGACCCTTATAGGTTCTTAATCAGTCTAGGCCTTGGTAACATGGACATAATACTGACCACATTATTATAAATATATTTAGAGTACTTAACACACTGTCTAGTTTATAGTAAGCGCTTAATAA
Source organism: Desmodus rotundus (assembly GCF_022682495.2). NCBI lineage: Eukaryota > Metazoa > Chordata > Mammalia > Chiroptera > Phyllostomidae > Desmodus > Desmodus rotundus. The sequence continues at coordinate 143,370,062 of NC_071389.1, forward strand.
GTGCTAGCTGTAATAAATAAGTATGCCCAGAAAGCTAAAGGCCCCAAGCCAAAATAAAGCTCCACATCTAGGGACATGGTCAAAAAAAAGTCTCAGGAGGAGAAATACCATGTTCGCTGTATTATTCCTGACTGACAGAGTGTGAGGCAGCCCTGGAGAGAGGGCAGAATGAGGAGCTGCGGCTGGCTTGAGAGCTGAAGATAAACCCTTACACAGGGCTTATCATGAAAGATGTACTCTGTTTATGAAAATCTAGGAGAACACCAAAACCCCTGTATGGAATTGGCCCAGAATGTGTGTGTGTGTGTGCAGGTGTGTGCAGCTACAATGAGTTCTGTGCTATTCTGATGCTTTATATACAACACATCCAACCTTTGTTTAAAAACCCTCTCAACATCAGCATCCTCAAAGAGTGGAAGCTGGGATACCAGCCCATGAAATCAGGCACTTGAACTCACACACTAAGGCGGCTTCTTGCGCTGGCGTTTTGCCTTTTCATTCTTAGTAACTTGTAAACTCCCAAATCTTGTGTGTCAACCTGGCCTTCTACATCCAGCAGAATGAATAACAAGCTAAGAACTTGGCCTATACCTCAGTAATGCATGACCTGCCTACCCCACGCAACTCTACCAGTGCCCTTAGTTGTTTTGCTCTGGAGGCCAATGACATCATCTTCTAGACACACGGAATGACATGGGAAGACCTTGAGGACAAAACAACAGGCACAGAACCTATTTTCCACCTGGAAGAAGCACAGGGGCCCTTCTGCCCAAGCTTCAATGTTTATCAGCTGGCAAAAGCTATATTCTTACCGCCAAGAATAAAGAGAGAAGAAAAAGAGCTACTGAAGTCCAACCCCTGTGTCTTTTATATGGAAATGATTGACGTGTTCTGCTTTCTTTGAAAGTTTCTGGTTGCAGTATCTGGAGACTCCTCTTTTTCAAGAACTGAATAGCATATGCCTGACCTGTCTATTTACTCAGAATCAAGTCCTATTTGCCAGTTTCCATTCCTGCACAAAACACACCAATCCTCCAATTTCAGCTGGAAAAAAAGGTGTGTGGGGACAACTGTTTATTAAACAAAGACATTTTTATTTCATTGTAAACACGCATCCTGGTGCTGTAGTGTCGGTAACAACAAATTCTCACTGTAAAAAATTATTGCATTGGAAGGATAAATAATATATTATTAGTTGACTCTGTTGCCAGGAAATTTTTACAATAAATTTTTGATTGACAAAGCAGGTTCTGGTGTCAATTCTGGACTCACGAGGGTGAGCATGACATTAGGTGAGATTCGACTAGTAAGTTCCACTTTACCTACTTGTACAATGGGGTCTTGATGATGAAGAATGTTCTTAATGTAAAAGGTTCAAGTGAGGATTGAACAAAATCCTCCATGGACATGGCCTAACACAGTATCTGCCAAATCCAGACACTTAATCTATATTCGCTATTATGATTAATCATTGGAGAAGCATTACCAAAAAATTCTGACTTCATTTCTTTTTCAGTTAAATCTGCTACAGGTGCTGTGAGATGCTCAGGGTACGTATCCTCTATCCAGACTCTTCTTTGGTTAATGTGTTCTGACCCCAAAATCACAGCCTTATTCGTTACTGAATGTGTGCTTTGTCTGTGGGCTTTGAACAATAATTGGTAAAATAGGACCCTTAGTGACTATAACATGGTGAATTGAATTTTCTCATCTGGAAAAATTCTTTTCTTTTTTAAAATTAAATTTATTTGGGTGACATTGGTTAATAGTGCTCTGTAAGCTCCACATGTACACTTCTATGATACATCACTTGGATTTTGCATTGTGTGCTCACCATTTAAAGTCTAGTCTCCTTCCATCACCACACATTTGACCCCCCTTACCCTCTCCAACCTCCCTGTACCCTACTTCTCCTCTGGTAGCCACCATTCTATCTCTCTGTCTATAAGTGTGTTTATTTTGTTTATTGGCTTGTTGCTTTCTGTTTTATATCCCACATATGAGTAAAATCATAAGTTCTTGTCTTTTTCTCTCTGATTTATTTTGCTTAGCGTGATGTCACAAATGGCAATATTCCATCTTATTCTGAGCAGTATTCCACTGTATATATGTACGACATCTTCTTTATCCAGTCACCCATCAAAAGACACTTAGGTTGTTTCCATGTCTTGGCTTTTGGGAATAATGCTGCAATGAACACAGGGATACATATATCTTTACAAATAAGTGTTTTCATATTTTTCAGGTAGATACACAGAAGAGGGATTGCTGGGTCAGATGGTAACTCTATTCTTAATTTTTTGAGAAACCTCTGTACTGTTTTTCAGAGTGTCTGTACCAATTTACATTCCCACCAGCAGTGGGAATGAGGGTTCCTTTTTGTTCACATCTTCTCCAACACTTATTACTGTATTTTTCAGGCTATAAGGCACACTTTTCTCCCCAAATTTGGGAGGAAAATGGGGATGTATCTTATAGTCCGAATGTAGCTTACCTGGCTCACTGGTGTGGGGGAGCGGCGGTGGAGCAGGGTTTATTTTTTATCCTATTTTCCTCCTCTAAAATCTAGGTATATCTTATGGTCTGGTGCGTCTTACAGTCCGAAAAATACGGTACTTGTCTTATTGATGATAGCCGTTCTAACAGGTGTGAGGTGGTACTTCATTGTGGTTTTGATTTGCATTTCCCTTATAGCGAGTGAAGCCCAACATTTTTTCATATATCTGTTAGCCATTTGTATGTCTTCTTGGGAAAAGTATCTCTTCAGGTCCTCTGCCCACTTTTTTATTGAATTATTTGTTTTTTGTTTTATTTTTATTATTATTATTTTTTTGCTGTTGAGTTGTTTTAGTTCTTTATGTATTTTGGATATTAGACCCTTATTAAAGGTATTATTTGCACACATCTTCTCCCATTTGGTTGTTGTGGGGAAATTATTTCTGCTTATACCCATGTAGCTTAAAATTTTTCTGAGATAGATCTGTTTTGGCTTTATTTTTAATACTCATGGTAGGCCAAAGATAATTGGAAAGAGCACATATTTGAGTGATGCAGACCTGGATTTGAGTCCTGTGCCCATAATTTACCAGGTATATGACTTCAGATATGCAGCCTCTCCAATCTTTAGTCTCTTTACCTACAAAATAGGGAATAGAAACAATTACCTGTTTTTAAAATGAATCTTTATGAGTTGTTTAGTATCTTGAAACACCTCATTTTGAATAGGAGCTCTCACTGTAAAATACGAAGAAATAAATTTAGAAGGTATTGGAAATTATAGCCAGGCCTAAAATAGTCACCTTTAAAGATGGTTGTCATCATTGTAGGTACTTCTCATAGTAATTCCAGGAAGGTTTTTATTATAAAATGAAAATGACAGGGAAAAGACATGTCACTTTGGGTTCACAGTTAAGCCTTTCTAATAACGGGATAAGGTCATCAGAACCCAGGGCCACAGGCGTCTCACTGATGAGCTCACCATGACCATGTTTACTGGAAAGGTCCCCTGCTCCAGAGCCATGGCGGCTCTGAGAATTGGAGTCAGCCTTCATCCACTACTTAAAGTTTTAAGAAGCATCTCTTCTTTCTGCCTCTTCTCTGCTCTCCTTGGCCTAGGTCATTCACAGGTGAGCATTCTGCCATCCCTCTCCTTTCCAGGCAGGCATCCACCTTTGGACTTCAGAAAGCCAGCTTCTTCCCTTTGTTTCTTGTAATAAGGAGATGCATTCATATTTGATTGCTTAATAGAGAAAGGCCTGGTTATTAAGGAACTTTATCAGCAATAACATTTCTGCCATTGAAAAAAATCCATTTTTCATCGAAGACCTCCAATTTCAAGGGACATATCTGAGTTCTGACTTCACTGGCAAGTGTTGAAGGAACAAGATGTGGGCCTTCAGAGGTGGGAGAGCAGGATCTCGTTCCCAAGTTGAAGGTTATGAGCTCACTCTGGGACAGTGGGAACTGATGCTTCAGCTGCTCCTCCCTCGGCCATCCTGGTCCCAAGAGTGAACTTTGGGAAACACTGATGTAAACATCAGAGCTTTTCAGCTGGGGAATACCCCTGAGTGAGCCTCACACTGGAACAATCATCCTCCTTAGGCATATAAGCAATCTTGGGCACAGAGGAGTTGTTCTGGGCATTTCTTCAGAATAGCTGGACCACCCTGTAACCCAAGGCGTAACCCAGGCCTCTTGTCTCCCAGCCCTGAGGTGTGGCTGAAAACAATGGAAGCCAGGGGCCAGGGCTCCTCCAGGGGCTACAGCTGGGGAACTTGACCCCCAGGGTGCTTCTAAATTCAATAATTCAGATCAAGGAGCAGAGGCAAACAAGTAGAAGACTGATTCATGGGGCTTTAGGAATATTTGAAGAGGAAAACCCTGTGGAAATCCTAAACTTCTTGCTAATCTCAGCAGTGGGGAGTCTAAATCATTGTCATTTGAATACTGAAGACAACGTAACATATTCCCTGCTCTCAAACTAGCAAAGGCAGACATCTCAATCATACTCTTAATGCCTAGATTTAGTTTCTGACAATAATACTTACTCTGTTTTTCTGTGTTTATGCATCAGTTCAAAAACTGAATTAACATATTTTTGGAGCGACCACTAAGTACCTTTTGCTAGGTTTTCATCTGTCTGCTCATTCAGGGGCCTACACTTTGCCCATCGTTGCTCCAGGTGCTACAAATACAAATCCTCAAAGAACGGGGAGACACGTCAATAGACACTTATAATACCAAATAAAAAGTTACACAGAGAGAATTACATAAGATTTGCTTGGATTACAGAAGAGGAGCTCGTGAACTCTATGTGTGCAGGTGAGAAAAGGCTTCTCAGAGCTGAGACTTGAAAAATGAATGAAAGGTTGCAGTGAGGAATCAAAACGAAGGTGTGGAGAACACCACATGTGCAAACATAGAAGTGTTAGAGGAGAACTGCGAGAGGGAAAGTAAGTCAGTTCAGTACGGAGCAGAAACAGCAATGGTAGGCTGGAAGGCCAAGTGGCAGGGAATCACAAGGCAAGGCTCACTACACCTTTCCCTCCCTCCGCTCCCGGTCCAGCCCTCCCATCAGTACTAGAACCTGCCCTGCTTTCTGGTACAGAGCTGTTGATCCTTCTTTCTCAGTTGAGGACGGTGGCGCGTGTGGAGAACCACCCTGTTCACAGAATGGTCCGACTGAGGCAAGTGTTCCAGGGGGGCAGAGCCATGAGAGTTCACACGCCGCTTTAAGTTCTTGGCTTTGCACAGGGAAGAATTCAAACACAGGGGAGCCAGGATAGAGTTAAAAGTGAGAGTTTATTAGTGAAGCAGTGAGGCCAAGTGGAATATTCCACGAACAGAGCAGCCCCCCTTTAGAGAAATTTGCTTTCTTTATTGAGGTTCATTTAATTGGAGGGTAGGGTATTCAATGAGGGGGAGGAATATTCAGGATCTTCGCAGGCAAGGGGTGGAGATTTCTCAGAGGAGCTCTAGCAGCCATTCTGTGTGGGCTTTCCATTTCTAATGATGGTGACACGGGTGTGTCATTTAGCATGCTAACATATTACAATGAGCGTATAACGAAGCTAGGGTTTAGGGGTAGGTGAAATTAGTCTCCATGTTGGATCCAGCTGGTCTCTGCCAGTTCTAAGCCATAAATCGGTGGCCGGTGGGCTGTAGCTTTTACCGATTGCAGCTGTCCTGCTACATGCCCTGTCTCACAGTGAGTTTCAGTTCATTAAAAGAAATTTCTATTTGTTGCTCCGTTCTGCAATGTGGGGCCAAAACAATACGTGCATATAAGAATAAGTGCATCTTTTCAAAATGAGTAATCTACTCAACTTGAGACAGTGGCAGCATGCAGTGCCTTGCCAGGCACAGCGAGAGCGCGAGGACAGGCCCAGGACAGGATGGAGAGCTAGCTGGGCCCCCAACAGGGAGTATTGAGCTAGTCTATTTCCTTTTCTGAAGTTCTCTTTCCTCACCTATAAACAATCTAGAATTTGAGATGTGGCTGCCAGCTTTCTTCAAGGAAAGGTAATAAAGCCAAAAGAAATATCTCAATTTTATAGGGTTATTTTTCTTTTAACTACCAATATGAAATATAGATCTATCTATAAGTATAGGTAGGGTAGAATATGATTCCAAAAACATCAGAAAGCAAAAGGCTAATGTACCCAAAAGTGTGCAGAGAAACCATGTGAAATAGTTCAGATTTTAAAAACAAATATTCTGCATAAGAGGGAATAATTTAGTGACAAAACTATTCATGACTTAACAAATAAACTCTTCCTAGTCCTTACATCAGTAAAGGGACATTTTCCAACCTTTCTTTCCACGCACTCTGAAAAATGTAACATATTAGATGCTAGCCTTACTGCAAAATTGATTTCAGTGATGGTAAAGGAGCCAAGAAAAGTAATTAAATAAGCAGAGAAACAAATAAAATGACTTCTTGAGTTACCATGAGGCTCCACCCTCATGAGCGGGATTGGTGCCCTTTTAAAAGAGGCTCCAGGGGTCTCCCCCCGTCACTTCCTCCATGGGAGGATACAACAGGAAGTCAGCAGTCCCCAGCTCAGACAAGGGCCTGCGCCAACCCTGACCTTGCTGGCACCCTGACGGTGGACTTCCCAGCCTCCAGAATTGTAAGAAATACCAGCCAGTCTTTTGAATATTGTTGTAACAACCCAAATGAACTAAGAAATACTGTTAAATACTCATTTGCATCTGATGTAGTTCTTTTAGCATGTGGTTTTTGAGATCATGCATGTTGTTGTATGTGTCAGTAGTTTACTTCTTTTTATTACTGAACTGTATTCTATTGAATAAGAATACCTACATTTTATTGATCCACTTATCAGTTGATGGGCATCCAGCTGCGACTACTTCAGGGCTATTATTGAGGCAGGATAGTAAGAAGCTAGGAAAATTCCTTGGCAAGTGGAATAGGGGAACTGAAACAGAGAGCTAAATGAACTGGCAGAGCAATTTTCAGCAATCTCCAGATACAAAAGTTCACCTCCCTAGAGATGACATCTCGGCCTCATTTGTATCTCAGCTCCAGGCCCAGAAAAGCAGCAAAACCTGGACCAACTGCAGTGACTGATGATCCCCTTCCCCAGCCCTGACCAATCAGTGGAGAACATGACCCTGAAAGGGCGCACCTGGAAACCAATGAATGTGCTGCTGAAACTGTCCCCTGAGACCTCCCCTAAGGTTCCCCCTCTACAACAGAGAAATAAAAGCCTCAAGACAAAGGGACCATCCACTGGGGAGCAGCCACGCCATTCCTTCTCATTCCCTCTTTTCTTCCCCCACAGGCATGCATCTCCTAAACTCTAAGGGTCCCCACAGTCTTGCAGCCCGGGGAGCAATGGGCAGTGGCAACTCATCCCAGGCTAACCTCTGGCCCTGTCTCCAAGGCTCTCTTTTCTCTGACTCCCCAGTGAGCTAAGGCAGCCCAGCCTAGGCTCTCTTGTTGCATTAATAAAGGTACCCTCATGGTCACCTGGACTCATGTTGTGAAATCTTTCCCACACAAAGTCAAGAACCCACACACTGCAGCTGGCCCTAGGCCAACCTACTCAGGGCCAGGTCTCCCGTCTGATAACATCATCAATAATACTGCCATGAACATTCACATACACCTACTAGTGTATGTTTAGACAAATGGTTTTATTTCTCTTAGGCAGACACTTAGGGAATGGCTGGATTATGGGAGTCTTACGTTTAACTTTTTAAGAAACTGGTAAACTTTTCTAAGTGGCTGTACCATTTTGCATTACTAGACTAACTTTTAATTCAGCAAATTTTAATTGTCTTTATTTATTGTTTGTTTATAAACCAAATTCTACATTTGGAGCTCTGTTCTGTCTTCTGTAATTTTTCTTTGAGTCTGCTTCCCAGTCTCTCTCTCTCCCTCTCACACACACACACACACATATACACACACATATTCATGCACACGCACACACACTAGAGCCTAGCAAAACCCCTTAAGCATCTCTGCCCTTGGTTTGGGATCTCACAGCCAGACCGACTAAGCAGTGAGGAAACTAATAATATATTGGATTTAGCCAATGAGTATACTAGACTATTTTTACTTATGTGATTAGCTTCCTTTTCAAAGGCAGCCCTAGGACAGAGAACAAAGTGTCCTTCAGGACAAACAAATAAAATGGCCAACAAATCTATAAGAAAACGGAAGATGGCCCGAAGCAGCTTGGTCTTGTGTGACCCTTAAAATTATGGTAGCAGAGAATGAGTTCTTTCAAAAAGAGAGAAAACAAAACAAAAAAATTGTTCCTCTGGAGAAAACACTTGCTCACTACACATTTCACCATTTTAGAAAGTGCCCACATAACTGATTGCCATTCCCCAGAAAAACCTTCTTGTAGACTCTTCAGAGAGACACACAAAAATATATTGAACAGACAAGCATTCACCCCAAAGCAAGAGAATGGCTTCCTACTGTTTTAAGAAATGCTTGTTTCTTTATATAATTATAAATAAAATTATTTCAGCCATAGTCTCCTACAATAAGGAGGCTTTACTCTGGAAGAAAAGGTTAAAATGGAAATATATAAGTGAACATCTGCAAATTTATGAGCTTCTCAAAGCTCTTTTTCTTTTAAATCAATCTGCAAGTTTGATTTGCTACACCAGTAAAAAACAAACAAACAAACAAACAAAAAACTAGATGGTAATAACAGAGAAGGAAAAAGAATTCTAAGAATTAGCAAAATTGATGCCCTATCTCATTCCCTTACTTTACCTTTAGCCTGATCTTTACTCCTAGTTCTGTTTTATGTTATTTAAGAAGCTACAGTCTTCCTTAAGCCAACAGTAACATGTGCTAGTAAAAATTAATTTGGCTAATAAGAGAATTTAGGATTATCCAAAATTTTCAGTTCTTCCAGAAATATAAAGATGCCTGTCTTTTCTTGTTTGTTATCTTTTAAAGAGATATAAATTATTATAGAAATAACATTAATGACAAAATCACATTAGATTTATCCACAATAAGGAAACTACCTTGAAAAATGTCCTTGCGTACATTTTAGGCACCATGGTTAATTGTCCCTCCCACTTGGTTTAGGCCATTCGCTCTTTGTCAGGAGGGATAACATAACTCCCGTCAACTGCACATGCTCTTTTCTGGGTTTTCTGTGAGTTGGATGACTTTGACTTGACGCAGTTCTACTCCCCAGGATCTTATGACCAATATCAGTTATTTACAGAATTCAATTACAAATTTCATAAACATCATCAACAAATGAGTTAGACTTTCTATTTAAAATCATATTCTATATATTACACCTGAATTCAGATCATATTCAAGTCAGATTTCAGAAATGAGTTTTGGGGCACTTGCCCCTCCCTCAGCTATCTTTTCTCAGAACAAACCCATGTTCGCAGCTGCTGTGGCCTCATTATTGCCTCCTGACCTCATCAGAGCCCAGCTCCAGCCCCACCACCAGGTTAGTGGATGAAGTTGGACATTTGACTAGAGGAAGTTAGTCCATTGTCTGAACAATGACTATATGATTCCCTCTCCAGAGAATTTGAACCAAGAAGCAAAATGACTATTGGAAAATGTACAGGGACCCAGCACTAAAAGCTCATGCAGAGGTAAAGCCAGATTTGGGGCCAGGACAAGTCAGAGCTGCTCACACACTGACATTATGGAAGATTGCAAACAATGAGTGAGCAGAGGAAGGTGACCTGCAGAAAGTAAAGTGAAACAGAGGAGAGAGACAGACAGAAGGAGAAAAAGAAAGAAGAGAGAAGAGAGAATTCATCTAATCCTGACATTGCAATTCTTTCCAGCTTGCAACATGTTTAGCTATATTTTATTTCCAGATTTCTAGATCACAGATGACTTTAGGATAATTCACCAAGTTCTTATGTGTAATGGGTATATTAATCAAGCATAAGTGTTAGGAATCAATCATAAAGGAACTTAATTTTTTTCTCCTGTTTCCCCCTTACATTTTATTTGGGGTGGGAGACTTCTTTACTGTCTCTGTTTGAAATATCTTTTCTGCCCATTTTAATATAACATAACTTCCTATGGTCAATTTAAATAGTAAACAAAATTCTCAAATCTCGCTATTTAAAAGGCCCTGTTCCAAGTTAGGGACAAAGTTTCCAACTCCATTCAAAATTGTATAGCTACTTCCTGTGGGGTGGGGGGCTGATTCTTCCCCATGGGTCTCTCATGCTTCTGCATATCTTGCTGGAGAGGCACTGACTTTCCTTTGTTCTGTATCTGTCTTTTCAAGGATCTTGGCCTAGTGAACAGACTTGAAAGACAGAGATAGCATCTCCCTCAAGAGGAAGAACAGACTGATTGCTGCCCAGTATAATAAAGATAATGTCTCTCTTTGGGGAAAAGGCAGGCATGTTTGCTGCCGGTTAGAAAATATTCAGGTTCCTTCAATTGAGAGTTTTCTCTCCTATAATCTACTACATGTACAGGTGAAATCTGGCTCCCTTTGCATCACCCTGTGGAAACTGAGGTTCAGGGAACCATCATACGAGTACCATTACTGTAAATGATAAGTTGTTTGTTGCTTCTGGCCTGAGTCTTTGTCTCCTACCAGAATCCAATGAACTATAGTTGCCTAACTTGCAAGTAGGGTAAACTCCAAGACCCTTCACAGTTTTGACACTTCCTTCCCTCCAGGCGGGAACGTCTATCCTGGGGAAAGTGTGGTAGTAGCCTGTCATCAGTGCTGTCTACCTCCTCTTCTACTCACCAACTACTTTCTGATCCCTAAAGGGTGAAGGGAGTGGTCAGTGGGAGAATAGAGAGGCAGAGGAAAAATACTTACCTATCACTATCAAAAGCTGGATTCTCCCTCTCTGGGAGTCTGGCATATGTTTGCATTACTTTTATGGGTTCTTCAAAGAATCCATTGTTAGAATGTCCCTTTCCTGTTGCAAGTTGCTGGAATCATAGGGTAGATATCTCAGACCTGAAAGTTAAGAGCTTCTTGGTGCCCGGGGAAATGCACCCAGTGGGTAATCATTCCACAAAATGATTATACTGAGTTACACCACAAGTGCTATGGATGTTGTTTGGAGTACCATGAGAAAAAGAGAAAGAAGGAAAGTCGAGAGGCTCATGAACATTCAAAGAAGGCAAAAAAGATGATCGGTTTGAAGGCTAAGCTCTACCATAAACACCACCATGCTGAGAAAATACAAATGAAAAAGACTATCAAGATACCTGAAAATAGAAACACTAAACAAAAGAATGATGAAAAGACTCCACAAGGAGCAGTACCTGCCTATCTGCTGGACAGAGAGGGACAGTCTGAGCTTAAGTACTTTCCAATACGATCAAACACAAATGGAAAGAGAAAGCGTGAAAATGGGAAGTCCCTCTGCCCAAAGTTCGTGCCCAGGGAGAAAGAGAGGTACTAAAAGTTATTCAAACAGCAAAGAGAAAGAAGAAAGTGTGGAAGAGAATGATTACTAAAGTCTGCTTTGTTGGAGATGGCTTTACTGGAAAACCACCTAAACATGAAAAATTCATTAAGCCAATGGGCTTACATTTGAAGAGGGCCCATGCCACACAGCCTGAACTGAAAGCCACCTTTGCCTGCCAATACTTGGTGTAAAGGAGAATCCCTCATCCCCACTTTATACAACTTCGGGTGTTACTGCCTAAGGTACTGCCATCGAGGTGCACGTGAGCAAGTTGGGCCTGTGACACAAGGACATAGGTTATCTGGGGAAAATATGCCCAGTTACCAACAATCCTGCAAAAACGGTGGACACATAATTGCAGGCTTACTGGTTTGACAGCAGTTTCATACAAGTAACTCCTTATAATGATTGAAGACTATGCATCGATCAGAAAAACTGCGTTACTGTGATGTTTGTGAGTGCTCTCAAATAGCTTACATATCTGTAGTCAAGAGAACTATTTATTCTATTGTAAAGAACATCAAAATGGCCCAGTTTTACAAAAAGAGAATCCATTGCTAGACAGCTCTTCCTGAAGTCCCTCTAATTCAGATACATGCATCTCTCAACAGGATGACAGTGCTACTTTGTTCACAGTGCCAGAGCATTCTGTTGTCCATCTTTAGCCTCTGTCTGCTGCAATCTCATCGCCCATTGTGATGGCCGCATGGAACAGAGCCTAATCCAACATCACACTGCCTCTCGTATGTGTGTGGTTCACCCCTGATCCTCAGGAGACGTGTGCAGGTTTTCTTTGCCTTGGCAGATTTGAGGAGTGCAGGCTGACACCAAGACAACTCACTGCCTCTCCTTCCATGCTGGCACACGTCAGACACCAATGGTCAGGGTCCTTCCTCTGCTCTCCCAGTTAATCCTGTTGAAACCATGTTTCCTAGGCTTACAGGGAGAATAAGAAGCCACTTACCTCTACCCTTCGTGGGGCAAGAGGAACGAAGCACATAGCACAGCTCTAAGAAACACTTGTCACAAATTCTGGCTCCTTAATTTTCAACACCGTAAACTTTACACCCTGTAGTGATTGGAATTTTTATCTAATTTACTGTCATATTTGCAATGACTCATCTTTTCACTGGAGTCTGTTTCAGTGGGTTTCTGATAACCAAATGATCCTTAAAAAACAGATCAATTCTGATAATTTAATTTTTTTTGCCTCCCCAAACAGTAGGATTTATTTTGAGATGACACCCTGGCACTTTAACATGGACTTTCATCTGGTTTTGCTTCATTTTATAAAATGACGTGTTGATAGAAAGGTGTATTGAAATGATAAAATGTATAAATTATATGCCAACAAATTAAATACCTAGAGGAAAAGAATAAACTCCTAGAAAGACACAAATTATTTAAACTGACCAAAGAAGAAATACAAAATCTGAATTGACCTTTAGTAGGTAAAGAGATTAAATTAGTAATCAAAAAGCTCATCAGAAATAAAAGCCCAGGACCAGGTGGCTTCACTAGTGAATTCTAACAGACTTTTAAAAATGAACACCAATTATTTTGTTTACAAATTTTTCCAAAAAATAAAAGAGGGAACACCAGAGAAAAAAACACAGACCAATATCCCCTAGAATAGAGACACAAAAACCCTTATCAAATCACTAGCAAACTGAGCACAGCAACATATCAAAAGAATTATACACTGTGACTGTATTAAGCATGTCTTTTTATCCTGATGCTGTGACATCTGAGGACTTGCTGACTCCGGAGAGGCGGTCCTTCCCTGGACAGCTCATTGAACTCCTGGAGATAGTAAACAGCTCGTCGTCAGTGCTCCTTTGATAAGGAAACCAACCAATCAGGGCCCACCCCTCACCCCTCTGCTTTATCAGGCTCTCATAGGGCTCCATACTCTGGGCCACTATTCCCCTACCCTGAATGTTCACAGCCAGGTATCAGACAACTAGAGATAGCCTCTACAGCCCAGAGCCCACCACATAATTCAAATAAGCCAGCCCTAAACTTTCTCGCCCTGCCTTGTCCATTCCTTCCCATGGATACCACAGTAAAAATTTTGCCCATATTTTCCCCTTACTTCCTCTATCTGATCACGGTGCTTCCCCCATGTGCCACCCCTCTCCCCATGGCATCGCATGCCCCTTCTTATTGGGAGCGGTGAGTTACAAACTACCTTTTCAATGGCAATTGTCTCCTGATCTGTTGGCCTCATCACCCTGAATAATAAAACGAATGACAAGTATTGGTAGTTACAAAACAACGACAAGTGTTGGTAGTTACAAAACAGTCATGGGCTGTGAAGTGCAGCATAAGGATTACCCTCAATGATTTTGTAATAACTATGTTTGGTGCCAGGTAGTTACTGAAAATATCAAGGGGAACACTTCATAAAGTATATGATTATCTAACCACTATGTTATACACCTGAAACCAACACAAAACAATATTCAATGTAAACTGTGATTTAAAAATTTTAAAAATTAAATAATAATAAAAATAATGACAAGTAGAACTTACCCCAGGAATGTGAGGTTGGTTCAACATTCAAAAACTAATCAATGTATAATAATATACTGTAGTAGTAGCATAAAGAACAAAAATTACATTATTATATCAATAGTCCTAGAAAATACCCTTGACAAACTCCAACACTCTTTCATTATAAAAACACTCAGCCAACCTGGAAGAGAAGAAAGTTCTCTCAATCTAATAAAGGGCATCTACAAAACTCCCACAGCTAACATTGTACTTAAGGGTGAAAGATTGAAAACTTTCTCCCTAAGATCAGGAACACAACAAGAATGTTTAATCTTAGCACTTCTATTCGACATTATATCAGAGGTTCTAGACAGGACAATTAGGCAAGATTAAGAAATAAAAACCATTCAGATTGGATAAGTAGTAAAACTATCACCATGTGCAAATAATATAGTGTTCTCTATAGAAAATCCCAAGGAACCCACAAAAACTGTTAGAGCTCATAAATTAATTTAGCAAAGTTGCAGGTTGCAAAACCAATGCATAAAAATCTATTGTATTTTTATACACTAACAATGAACAATCCAAAAATGAAACCAATAAAAACAATTCCATTTATAATAGCATCAAAAAATTAAAATAGGAATAATTTTTTTAAAAAATTAAAATAGGAATAAATTTAACAAAATAAGTACAATATTGGTACATGTTAAAAGAAATTAAGAAGACTTAAGAAAGCAGAAAGACATCTATATTCACCGACTGGAAGAGATAATTTTATTCAAATGACAATACTACCCAAATCATTCTACAGATCCAGTGCAAATGCTCTCAAAATCCCACCTGGTTTTTTCACAGGTGGAATTTATATAAAAATGCAGGAACCTGGAATAGTCAAAACAATCCTAAAAAAAATGTTGCATATCATGAGAGTCCAGAAAGGAATCCATATACCTGTGGGCAGTTGATTTTTCACAAGGATGCCAAGAAAGTTCAGTGGAGGACAGAACAGTCTTCAACAGATGGCGCTGGGATAACTTGGTATATATGGGGGTGGGGGGCGCGGAGAAAAGAAAAAAGAGAGAAAGAATTTGAACCTCTACCTCACACTATAATCAAATACTAACTTAAAAAATAGAACAAAACCTATATATAAAAACACTAGGAAAAATATGTGTAAATCTTTATGGCCTAATAGGCAATGGTTTCTTAGATATAACACTAAAAGCACAAGTAACAAAAGAAAAAAAGTACATAAATTTGGACTTTTTCAAAACGTAAAATTTTGTGCTTAAAGGGCACTATCAAGAAAGTGAAAAGAATAAAAAAAAATTTGCAAATCCTCTATGTCATAAGGATGTAGTACCTAAAACATAAAAAACACTTACAATATAACAATAAAAAGCGAATAATCCAGTTTACAATGACTGAAGAATTTGAGTAGGCATTCCTCCAAAGATACATAATAGCAAGCACTGAAAACATGATCAACACCAGTAGCTGATCAATGCAAATTAAAACCACAGTGAGTTGCGTGCTCTTGGTTGAGAAGACTTAATAGCACATGAAGATTTCCTCTTTCACAATAATATTAAATTATATATTTTTTAAACTAAAGTTTCAACAGAATTTTGTTATGGTTCTTTGATTTTGGAATTGAACAAAATTGATTTAAACTTTATACAGAAGATAATACCTAAGAAATGTGAAAAAAAATAACAAAAAGGGACAGGCATTTTCTTTAAGAAATATCAGAACACACCATAAAGTCATTGTGATCAAAACAATATGGCATCAGCATAGAAACTGACAAACAGAACAGTTGCGCCGCTGGAATGTGTTTCCCGTTCTCCTTTGTAATTAGTGGTAGCCATGCATCTGAGCTTTGACTTATGAATGAGCATGAAAATGGTGTTTACCGCCTCCAAGTTTGGCCCGTAAAAATCTTGCATGCCTGATTCCCCATGTACTTTTCCGTTTTTGGCTAACTGGAATAGTGACGAGTATCCAGGCAGGCCTAGAAGCCTAACGTTAAAGATGGAGAGGCCACAAAATGGAAGGAGTCTGGGTCCCTGAATCACTGCTTGGAAAAGGCAGTGCAGGAGAGCTTCCACCCAGAAACACCCACGTTAGACAGTTCAGCAAAGAAGAAATAATCTTTTGTAATTTTAAACCACTGAGATTGAGGGGTATATACATTTTACAGCAGCAACAAAGATACAAATGCAATTCACAATAGATTATAAACTTAATTTTGGCTATTTAACTATCTAGCCATTAAGAGGAAATAAAATTAGAACCTTCTATCTTACATAGTAATGAATTGCAGGTGGATTAAAGAGTTGTTTTTAAAGCAATAAAACAAATCTTATAAGAGCTGTTGGTGAATATATACAGAAACAGTTACTTTGTAATCAAGACCTGAAACTCTGAAGATATTTTAAATGTAGCCACTTACAAGTAAATATAAGCAAATTTAAAACTTTAATGTTGCAAAGACTAGAGACTGGGCTATTAAAGATCCTGCGACTTCCTCCTCTCCGTCTCTCAGATCACTCCCTCTGGGGGGCTCCGCTGCCATTGTGAGCAGCCCTACAGAGAGGCTGCCGTGGAGAGGAACGGCAGACTTCCGCCCGGCCAGTTCACATGTACGTGTGTGAGCAGGTGACAGACACTCTCCTAAGAGCTTTACACACATCAGTTCATCTAATTCTCAGACCTCTTTGAGGTAAGTTTTATGATCTTCATCTTATAGATAAAAAACTGAGTCACAGGAAGCTTGTAAAAGTTCCCCAAGGTCACATAGCTGATATTGCCTCTTATATTCATGCTCCTAATTATACACATTACTAGGTTATTAATATGATTTGGAGGTGAAGGCAGAGAGCCAGCAGGTGGAAGGAGGAAGAAGCTAAATGAATGTAGGGAAAAAATGGCTGAATGAAGAAAACAATATTATAATATCATCACATTTATACATTTGTAATGTGAGTATATATATATATATATATGTATATCTAGAGCCATTTTTACCAGTAGAAAGAAAATTAAATGCTACAAGAGAATATACCAGAAAAATTTTAAACTGTTTTATCCCACACCAAGAGAAAGTTGTCTGAATTATAACAAATTCACCATGGTTCCTATTTTTATTGACATTTCATTCATTTAACAAATACGTAAGGAGCACCTACTATATGCCAGGGGTATACTACATGTTGCGAGTGAGATGTGGCCTCTGTCTACCCAAGGCGTTGACGGTAGCGGGAAACGGAGATTAGCAAACTTGCTACATAATGAAGTGAAGTGACCCTCCACACGCCTGGAATCCCAACGAGACAGACATAATTTGTTTTCAAGTGGCACTAAAAAAAAAGTATACATTGATATCGGCAAATCCAGTATGACACTCAACTATGCCAACCTTCCTCACTTCCTCCTAGCCAAACTTCCCATGCAGCTAGGTTAAAATACTATAGATGTAGCTAGCATCACCCCCAGAGGCTTGAGGGACCATATAATCTAAAGCAAAAAGACTGAAACGAGAAGGAAATATTTGATCTGCCAGCCTTTTTGTGATTTCTGAAGTTTAGTACATGATCAGCACTTTGACGACAGCAAAAACAAGACGTCATATGTATCCTTTGATCCAGGATTTAAGCTAAGTGGTTTAAATTTATACACAGAAACTAATTCCGTAAATGCACAAGTGCATGCTGATTCCATTTGGATGGACACCTTCTGCAGCACCATTCGTCAGGCTCCTCCACACAGAGAGCAGTTGGAGTCTTTTTTCAGAACCACTCTTCAAGTTGCTTTATGCATCGAAGTCTATTACACTAACAAAGCATTTGCTGAATGAGTGTTTCAGAACATTACATCTGATTTGGCAAGAAATCCTCCCAATTAGAATCCTTTTGTGGAAGCCAAAATATGCCAAGTAAGGGGTCATTTGATGATCCAAGCTTCACTGGAACAAAGTATGCTGGTATTTATTCCTATTTCAGAAACTCCCTTCAAAATAGATTTGGAATAATGTGTTATGGTTTTTTCTATGAAAGTACATTAAGGCAAATAAGGACATTAAGCACCTCCTTGCAGAACAGGCAGGAGAGAAAAAAAGGACTGAGACCCGCTGGGCAGGGCATTGTCTCTCTTCAATTTTATAATTCTGGGAATCTTGCAAAAGAGCCTACGAAAAGGCATAGAACTTTCCTCTGAAGCTGCAGCCAGTGCACTGACTAGCGTGTAGAATTCAATCTTTTTTGAGTGAATGAATGAACGGAATGGTTCTCCAACTGCATTCTCTACAACTCGCCCTTTCTCCTTACAACCCTGGTTCGTCACACTGGCTTCCTTTGGCCTTTGTTGCTCCTAACTCAGGGCCTTTGCTCTTGCAGGGTCTGCACCAAGAGTCTGTTCCCGATTTTCCCACAGGTCTCCACTCATTTTTTTGCAATTTAAAGTTTCCTTCCCTGGCTACCTTATCCAAAGGAACCCCACTGTCCAGACTCATGCTTTAGTTTTCTCTTGTTCTATTTCCTTTAGCAGGCACCACTCTCTGGTATTTTCCTTTTCATTCATTTTTCACTTATGTATTGACCGTCTCCTTCCCTGTAAAAGGTGAGCTCCAGGAGAATAGAACCTGCCTAGTTCAATCATAAGAGGCACTCAGTCAATATTTGTCAAATGAATGAATGAATGAATGAATGAGAGAGAGAGAGAGAGAGAACACTCAGACAGGAAGACTGCAAATGCCTGTTGAAGCTCCAGTTAGATACTTTCAGAATTTTCTTTGAAACTTCACCGAAATACTGGTATAGACTCAGAAATCTTCTTTTAAAGATTGTTAGGTGACTAATTCATGCTGGGTGTTTCCACTTGACTATTGCAAGGCTAACAGTAGTTTTTTGTCCCGGTGCATTCTCTTTTATTTCCTGCCTAGTCTGGGTCAAGGTTGAAAAACCAGGAGAAAAGATGAGAGAGAACCACTGATTAAATTAACAGTGCTGGCTTCATTTCCCTGATGTCGCCAGTCCATCCATGCTGTGGACAAGCCTCTTATACACCCCATCACTTCGGTTTCCTCTCCTCAGCCTGTGGCACTTGCGTGGCTATTGTGAGTGTCAGTGAGGTCATGTTTCTATAACGCCGACAGTGCCATACAACTTTTTAAAACATAATCAGCATGCTATTTTCTTCTGTTCTTGTTTCTTTCTTGGTGGTGGTGTTATTGTTTCTAACACAGGGTCCAGGGTTTCATCTCCTCCCTCCCACAAGTTACAGAAAATCACTCCCGTTATATGCCTGCAGTTTCAATGGGCCTTGGAGGTAAGTGTCTGTTTTGTAAACCCCAGCTCTCCCTGCCTCCTGACACTGAACAGGGGATGTGTTGGTAAACACGGTGATGATAATGGCCCTGATGGCCTATTCGGTTAGGTGTCATTGTTGTAGGAATCACTGGGCACCCAGGCCACTCCTCAGCCATGGAGGCTGATTGCATTCTAAGCATTAGCTCTGCAATTATACAAACACTCTTGATAATTTGGCACTTCTCATTATTTTTATCATGTGGGGACTCATTCAAGTGCTTCATAAAAATATTGTAAGTACATCTGCTGATGCATGCCTCCACAGATTTTCCTCTTTGCTCGCTGTCGCCCCCACATTGTTCTGCTTATTTACCAGAACAAGGAGGGTTATGTGCCAAAGGGTTTACAGTTTGCTAAAACTTCTGATAATTTCTGTGTCGCTCCTCACGGTAGCTGTATGCAGACAAGGCATCCACTTCCCACAAGTGGGACCGTCCATGAAAATGAAAACTTTGCTACCAGCGAGCTGTGGGAAAACTAATACAGGGAGTGCCGGAGACTGCAGTTTTTCAGACAGTTTACAGAGTAGCAGCAGCAACCTCATCCCCATCCTCCCGGAGGAAAGGGTGGAGTCGGGGATCTGCTGGAGTGTCCCAGAACCGGATGTCCAGGATGCTGAGCACCTACTGTGGGATCTTTGCTTCTCAAACACGCCAAGTACCTTCCTAATTTAGGGCCTTCCAATATGCTCATTCTGTCTACCTGGAACTTGATCTTCTCAAATCTAGGAAAACTTAATTTCTGATCATTTAGGAAGTCTTGGCTGCAAGCAACAGAATGCCCGACTGAAAGTGTCTTTAACAATGTGAATTTATTTTCCTCACCTAACAATAATTCCATAGGCACATAGTTTTGGATGGACTCAGAGGTACAAAGTTGTTAGAGCCAGGGGTGAGCTTCCTGCCGCTCTCTTCACTTTGCCCTCACGGCCACAGATGGCTACCACAGCTCCAAGCATCATGCCCTCACACAACGACATCTAAAGTAGGACAAAAGGAAAGCGTTTTCTCCTCACGTGTTTCTCTCTTGATCAGGGAAGGAAATCTTTCCCACAAGTGCCTCTGTCCCCGAGACTTCCAGTCAGGTAGACTGGACAAGATGCCTACATGCCCACACTCTATACATCAGGGAAGGGGGGTGCTGGGAGTTTTAGTCTCTAAAGCAGGCAAATTTTGTTAGCAAAGGAGAAGGGCTGTTGAGCAGGCAATCAACAATGCCCACCGTAGCAGATTCTTCCATTTTTATGTCCTCATAATAATATCCTGTACCTTTCCTTTGTGCTTCTTATAACAATTGCTATTATGTCATCACCTCTTTGAAATGCAAACTTCACGAGGGCAGTCTGTTTTCCTTGACCATCATTATACTTCTGTTTCTCAGCGCAGGGCCCGGCCCCAGGTCCAGCTACATAATTTGTAGGGCCCATGCAGAATGGCAAACAGGGTGACTTGTTCAAAATGCAGGACAGAAGTACTATTAAAAGTGTTAAAATATAAAGTGTTTTTTTTTCCACGTTCTCTCTCTCTTAACTTGTCATGGCATTTTTTTTGCTACTAATTATGATTGTTCTAAGAAAAATTCAAATTGGAATTTGTTAGGATGAATTTTTACCATTCATCTTTATATGTGTGTTGCCAGCTTTAAATGCCAACATAAGTTCATTTGATGCATATGTAGAATCACCAAAGTTACAATTTGGGTTTTGTAGCTCACAAGCACAAATGTGTATTCTTTCTGGAGAAGTAGAAATGCTGCATGCAACTAACTCAACTCTTTTACTCCACTCCCTTATAGTTGCCCATCCTACTAACACCATCTACCCTCAGCTTACTAGTGAGTATGGAATGGCTGGAAGGAAAAGGAACTATCATTCTCTTTCTATATCATCATTTTCAGTGAAACAAAACTCAGAAAGTATATGATAAGGTGCCTGGATCATCTATGTTTATTAGAAAGTTCTGGTTTGAATATGTGGCCCCTTGGAGCTGTCGGCACCCCTGCATGCTTTATCCCGGATGTAAGATGCTTACCTGGTACTTCCTTTGAGGCTCGCTGAACTCGTACCCAATATGGGTCTGCTGCGATTCTGTACCCATGGGCATCACGTATGCTGTACGGGGATGGGGCAGTAAGGAACGAGGCAGACACACTTGCTGTGTGTCTCTCCTCTGCTCACGTGCATGCTCTATTGTTCTGTTGGACTTCACTTACAAAACACATATTCAACCATAAAATTATTAAGAACTTCAGGATCACAACAGCAAAGCAGTAAACCAAGTGCAGCTCTTCTGAGTGTGGGAGCCTCTCTAATAAGACAGGTCACCAGCCATGATGCTGGGTCTGTCTAGCCGATCCAGGTGCTCAACAGATATTTAATGAATGAATGAGTGAGTGAGTGAATGCACCTCTTTGAGCTGCTTTCTGATCACTGCTATGTGTTTCTGACATCTCCTTTGAATGAGCTGCTCAGGTTCCTAAAGCATTTTCTTATTCATTACACTAAGTTCAGGTGGGAGGCACCTATACTCAGTAGTTCAAGCATGTAGGGATGACCTAGAAGAAGGGGGAAAGTGGGCCAGAGGGGTTCAAATATGAAGTCCACCATCCAAAGTTCAGGGCCCAAAGGACTGTGGGAATCTTCGGTTGGGGCTTCTGGGTGTCAATGTCTGTGCAGGTCCAGTCTCAGCACAGGAGACCTGAAGTGGGGCCAGCCAACTGAACGACTTGGTGTCAGCTGAGTTGACCACAGTGTGACTGATGCTCCCTGGCTGTGAAGTGGCGGCCTGGGCCGGGCATTGTGGTCCCCTGTGGTCAGAAACACAGACTCGACAGGGAACAAGAGGAATCTAACAGGCCCTAGCTAAGTGTGCTAACTTTAAAGTAGAATCCCAGTCCATAAAGAAGCAGTCTTAACGTAGAAATTAAGACCAAGATCAAGTATAAGGGCCTAGGGTAATCCCACAGTTTTGACTTATAGAGACAGAGATAGTGACTGCTAAGTTACAAAGGAAAAAAAAAGTGTGGAAGTTATTACCAGTTCATTTAATAATAAAATCTTATCACCTCAACAAGAGTATGTACTTTTCAGGGGCAGCGCCAGCTTTTCAGGCAGGGCCCACTGAATTTTCATACTGGCTTCTCTATGTTGAGCAAGCAAATGATTAAACATTACTGAGCCTTTCTTCTTATCTCTAAAATGAGAACAGCAACACCTATATCACAGGAGTGATGTGATGGCTACATGTCCAGTACCTTCCATATAATAATTCTAAAAACAGTTGGTGGCCAGGATTATTAGTGGTATTTTAGCTTTCATATTCTCTAAGACATTTGTGAATCTGACCACTTCAAAAGCTTATATTATGAAATGTTTAGGGAAAGTCTAAGCCAGAATGTATACTTTAATATCAAAAAGATTATTCCTCTGTTCAAAAACTTCCAACTATACAAAATCCTTGCAAAATTAAATTCTTGCCTTAGCATTCAAACCCACTACAACATTGCCCCAACTTATTTTTGTGTGCATTCTTCCTAACAGTCCCTCTGCTGCGGTCAGTCTTGGCAGTCCACTGCCCCCCCCAAATAATACAGAACGAGTGGCTCTCTGCCTCTGGTCATGCCGCCTAAATATATAACTTCCCTCGTTCCCCACTCCCCAAGGTTTCTATTGGCTCTCTGCGCCTCTCCGTAACCTCTGCAGCCCCAGTGCCTCGCTTTTGCCTTCCCCAGTCTATCTAGAAGATTTGACATATATGTTTACTTTTTTAAAATAAGTTAGATTTACTTGTGCCTTTTCCCAGGGTTTGAATTGGACACCTCTCTAGATATTTGTGAAAATGTCATCTTTCTTTTTTCGGTGTCTACAGGTCTGTATAATCTTTGAAAAGTATTCGAACCTTCCATTCTTTCTGTTACCTGTGTGAAAAACTATGCTGTGAACTTCCAAGCCTCAACCCTCAAGTACACTCTCACAAGGTGTTTTTTGGCTTCATTTTTTTTGAAAACTAATGAACTCCTTACATTTGCACAGGAACAGTTTCTACCAAAGCAATGTTAATTCACTGAAAGAGATTAAGTGGCATTTTAAATTTCCAAGTATTTCTACAAAAGCTATATGTTTTCCAAACACAGTAAGTCCTCACTTAACGTCATCACTGGGTTCTTGGAAACTGCAATTCCAAGCAAAATGACATATAATGAAACCAATTTTACCATAGTCTAATTGATACAAACAAAAGTTAGGTTTCTAGGGCATATTTGTGGTCAAAAAAAGCACCACCAAACTTCTAATTAAGACCCCAGACACTTCTAATAGTAACATTGAAATAAATGTGAGCTACACATACATTTAAGAATGATAAATAAAAATAAGTAAGATCATTATGTTCAACCCACTTACTGCAGTTCAGGGTCTAGTGGGCGACCACAGCCGACCCCGGCAGCTGGTGCACAGGCAGAAGCCAACCCTGGACAGAACGCCCTTCCACCGTGGAGTGGAGTGCATTCACACACGCACCCTCGCTCACTCACTCAGACAGCGACAATGTAGACACGCCAGTTCTCCGCACGTGCACATTTTTGGGAAATGGGAGGAAACCATGTCCACGGAGAAATCCCACACCAACATGGAGAGAATGTGCAAACTCCACACAGACAGTGGGCCCCGCTGGGAATCCTCTTTTTTCTCATCAACATTACAAAGGAACAATTTGGAACAAAACAGTACTCGAGGGTCGGCTCTATGGAATCTCACTTTATGCAGCCATTGGCTTACAAATGCACAAATAAACATATCTGAAGGGGATATATTCCCAAGACCCCCAGTGGATGCCTGGAACCTCAGGCTGTACCGAACTCTATGCAGAATGTTGTTGGGGTTTTTTTGCCATACATACATACCTAGGATAAAGTTTAATTTATAAGTTAGGCACAATAAGAGATTAACAACAATAACTAGTAATAAAATAGAAGCTTATAATGCTATATTGTAATTAAAGTTATGTGAATGTGGTATCTCTCAAATATGTTATGGTCCTGTACTCAACCTTCTTGTGATGCTGTGAGATGACACGCGCCCACGTGCCGGGATGACACGAGGTGGCTGACTAGGCATCAGACAGTGTTAGGTACCAAGCACTACTTGCACACAAGCCCTGCGATACCCCAACAGTAAACCTCATAACCCAAATGGCTACTAAGTGACTAGGGGTGGGCAAGGAGCCTCTGCAGCGGGGAGACGTAGAGTCCCTGACAAGAGGATTCTTCACGTCCTGGGCCAGAAGAAGCGAAACAGTGCAGGAGGTTTCATCACGCTACTACCCAGGAAAATGTGCAATTTAAAATTAAGAATTGTTTATGTCTGGAATTTGCCGTGTAATATTTGTGGGCCATGGATGTCGGCAGGTAACTGAAACCAAGGTAAGCAAAACCTTGAAAAACAGGGGACTACTGTACCTCTAATCTCCTAATTTAAAAACGAACAACTCCCTTGAGTATAGACTTCTTAGAAGAGTTGCCTCTAGTCAAGAACTCTACTTCCATATTCTCAGCCTGCTCTACTCTGGCTCGGCCTGCGCGGTGCCGCGGAGACTGTTTTGCTGGGATCTCTGTGTTGCCAGACCCTCAGATCACTTCTCTTGCCTTTTCCGCAGCAGTCCACACAGTTGGCCACTCCATCCTTGAAATATCTCCTTCCTCGGCCTCCAAGACATCGCACCTTCCTGGTTCTCTGTTTATCTTACTTCGCTGCTGCCTTTTAGACACCTTTGCTGACTGTTCTTCTCCCCAACTTTCAATATTGGTGTGGACTAGGGCTGTATACCAAACTCCCTTAGATCTCATCCAGTGTATAGCTCCAATTACCCCCGCAAGATGATGAAAGCTGAAGCAATCTCCAGGTTTGTCTTAGTCATCAAATGTAAGTCCTTAGCTTTACACATCCAATGGCCTACTGGGTATCTCCACTTAGATCCTCAGAAATAACATGACAAAAACAGCTCTTGACTCCATAACCCTTCCCCAAACCGATTTTCCTTCAGCTTTACCCATCCCAGCAAAAGACATCGCCATCCTTCTAGTTTCTCCAGCCAAAAGTCACCCTCCACCTCCACTCTATCTGCTAGCTCGGTCTTCTCGATTATCAAATCATATCCAGAACATCCAGAACAACCAAACCCCTGGGTAAGCCAACATCACTTCTCACCTGGACTTGATTCTCCCATTCCAATAATACCTTGCTCTCCTGAAAAATAGTTTCCATAGTATTTTCTTTTTTAAATATTTGATAATATAAAATATACATTACTGTGTGATGTTTTTAAATGCGATCTTTTAAAAATGTATATCAGATCAAGTCACCCCCTGTCCTTATCCCAGCTGAAAACCACTGGATGACTTCTAACCACATTTAGAATAAAACCTAAATTTCTAACACTAATTGGCAAAATGCTTCATAATTTAGCCTTGCTTGCCTCTTACCATGGTCCCCTCATTCACCCCATTCCATCCATAAAAACATTCCTCAAACACCCTGAGACTATTTTAACCTTTGCCCTGGCTCTTCCCTCTGCCTGGAGTATTCTTCCAATTGTTCTTTGCATAACTACACATTTCTTGTCATTTAGTTCTGACCTTGAGTTTTTCCTCCCCCAAGGGACCTTTCCTGACCACCCAATCTGCAGTAGCCCCTGACCATTAGTATCTTTTCGCTACATCACCCTGGCACTTATCATATCTATCACTTCTTTCTTTTCCTTCTTTCATTTCTTCCCCTCTCTCTATTCATCTCTATACTTTTGCCTCAGGATATAAGCTCCAGGTGAGCAGGGCCCTTGTCTATCTTGACATCTACTTACATACATGGTCCCTAAAGTATCCCTGACACATAGCTTAGTATTAGTATGTTTGTGTCCCTTTACATACACACACCCCCACCCTATTAGACTAGCAGCGTACACACGGTTTCTCATTCAGCTAATGCAAAGCAGACAAGTAAAGATGAGATTTCAGAATTCAGGCCCGTAATTACCTGATTACAGATTAGCCTGACAGACAAACCTCTGGAGCCAAGCTTCCTTCCCACACAGCCCCAGGGACTGCCCCAGGGAAGAAGCAAGAAATCATTATATTAGGGACATTCCACTCACGGCTGGTAAAGAAGTGTCTGAACCACTCCTCTACCCTGACCTGAGCTCTAGAACATTTCATGTATTAACGTCAACAGCTCTGACAATTATAAATCTGTTCTGCATTTTTCATCCCCCTCTTGACCATTTTCAACAAGACTTCAACAGGGTAGCGTAAAGAAAATTACTAGAAAGCAATGACTGGAAAGAACCCAGAAATACCAAGAGGCAAGCAGGTAGGCAATGCCAGGAAACACAAAAGCAGCAAAAATGATGTAGAAAATATATTCACTTCAATGTAGATTTTTAAAAATATTTTGAACCCATTAAATCTTAATCTTTAAAAATGTTCTCTCAGAAAACTTGACCAGTATTTAAGGAGCATCTATCATTCTCTTTAATTCCTGAAGAGAGAAACACATCACTCCTATGGGAAGAATCATTCTGGGTATGGATTGAAGTTTTTCAGAAAATATGAGGGTAAGTTTCACATGAATTCTTCTGTTATTCCCAATAAGTCAGGGGAAATTTTCTGAAATGTTTTACTTACACTACCTTACCAGATGCTCCAGGAAAAAAAAGACCAGTTTTAAACAATATGAAATATTTAGAAACTAAATAAGGCTGCCAGTTTCTCAGTATTATTTTTAAGTTGATAAATAATAAATAAGGGAAAGTATGAATATGAAAAATATTATTTCCTAGTTTTGTTTGTTTTTTACAAAATATAAATGCTCTAACATTTTACTCATATTTTTCTCCATAAATTCATTGATTTCAAATATGCTGCTAGAAAAAGGCAGCATTTTGACAAAATGAACAATAAAACAGAATGTAGCATATTTATGAAAGTACTTGTAAATTTTCATCTTTTTTAATTTACATCCTAAATGTAAGAAATGATGTTTGATTGTTTAATAAGGAATCTCAATAAAGTATATTGAACATTTAGTTTAACAAAAGTTATTTTTCATCATCTATTCACTGTTTCATTGTTTTCTTCCACTATTTGTCTGTATTTTCATCACCTCTAACCAGATCATTGTTCTTACCCTGAAAATTAAGACCAAACATTTAGTTGTTACCATTAATATAAATTATTATTTGCCCAGAATCTTCAATATTTAAAATGTTAATTCGTATATTTGCAGTCACCAAGGAGAAGGAATAAATATTTTGGTTTGTAGTCTTTTATTTTTTTATCATTTTCATTTGCTTTTGCTCTTAAGACAGATGGGTCTAGCACAGACGGAGCAGCAGCAGGACTGTTGTTTGCTTAGGCGTCATCTGCTCTGGCGCTTGCTCCTCACCTTTAAAGCGTAACCCACTGTTGCAGCATCACAGCTGGTCCATGTGAAAACAGGAGTTCCGATGTGGTCTCCGGACACGACATAGAACTGTCTTTTGTACCGCATTGGGCTGTGTTTTTTAAAGGCAGGAGGTACGGGTGTTATATTTTTGACCAGAGCGTTGCAGATGGAGAAATATGGTATATGTAAATAGAAGACTTGGCTTGTGTAGATCATTTGGAGAGGATAGAAAATTGTGCTAGATAAGCACTGTAGAGTCATAGAGTAACCACAGGAGAGCAGCACTAGGGGTTAACCAGTGGAGAATTATTTTAATTGTAGAGGATTCCCCTCTAAAATTATGGCAGTTTAAAAGTTTCTAAAAAGCAAGAGTTAGGGAATCAAAAGATAAGAATGCCTTCAGCTACATGGAGTCGTAGACTAGAGAGCTGGAAGAGGCCGGAGGCTGTCTTAAATGCAAAGCTGTAAGGGACTGTGGCTTAGGGCCCGTGTTCCTGCCTTCAGTCACAGAGCCTGCATTTGAATCCAGGTCCCACAATTTCAGCTCTGTGAACTTGCCCAAACTATGAGCTCTCTCAGTCTCTTATTCCCCTTCTGTATAAAAAGTTTAATTACATCTGTGACATAGTAAAGAATGTCAAGATGGTTAATTAAGCTAATGTATGTAATGTGCTTAAAAATACCTGCTGTAGAGCAGTGAGTAGTCTACAGATGTTACCTATTGTGATCTGCCCACAGATGGAGAACATGAGACCCAGAGATGTCCTGTGGTTTACTCAAAGTTACGTAAAACTGTCCTTGACTCTGGGTTTCCACTTCCACCCTGTGGGATATACATAGTCCCTGAACTTAAGTTGCTGGAGAACAGGTATGGTGAAAAGTAAAGACTTTTTTTCTAGAAACTAGGTTAAAATTCTAAACCTGCTCCTTAAAGCTACATGACCTGGGCCAGAGGTCTGGATTTTTCAGTTTCAGTTTCTTCATTTATAATTCCTGTTTACAGGGTTACTGTATCTCTCATGAACATACATTGCCAGGTACCTGGGATGTCTTCAATAAATGATTTCGATGGTCTAGAAGGAAAAATAAAATTGAGTTTACATCATGGCAGTCTTCTTTCATTCTTCCCCATCCCAAAAGAACCTGGGGTGGGGGGGTCAGGCAGGTACTATAAGATAAAGAGCATGCCTATTAGGTTATGCAATAATCTACTAAGTTTAATTTAAATCATGTTTTGAGACTATTTTGCAGGATTGTGTGATCCCCTGAAGTAATAGCAAATACTATGACTGGGACACACATATCCAAATATTAAACCTCAAACTATTACTTAATAGTGACCCACTAGTTTGAAATTATCCATGTAATTGAGAAATATATTGGCAAATAATATCAGATATAATTGAAAAAATCTTACTTTAGTTGTCAATTTTTACCTCCTCCCCTGCAAATATTTACAAGCATCGCTAACAATGAAAACAATGTACTGATTTTGACCTTTATTTCCATTATCACAGGCCAAAAAATAAAAAGAGAAGGGGAAAGTATGAATATCCAGGCTAGATACCTAGACCTGGAACATCAGAACACTGGTAGTAACAGCGATGTGTCCTGATGCACCAGCTCGCTTACCACGCAAAGAGAAACTGACACTTAGAAGCTCAATGGTGCTGTCATTTGAAGAGGCAACTGCTTTTACTCTGCTTTTTACATTTTGACTCATGGAGCATTTATGGCTCCTTCATTGATTCATTCCCTCTCCCTCTCTCTGCCTCTGTCTCTTTTTCTGAAGAGCTTCTTGGAAAGTACATTTCACACTAATGGTTCTTTTTATTCTTCATAATAGTCATTCAGATGAGCTAAAAAATATGCAGCCACAGCTGCTTGTCTAGCAATTGTAATGGGCTCAACCTTTAACCAGATGTCTATAGTTGCCACCAAGTAGTGGAATTAAATCAATGCTTTTGAAACTTGACCCATTTCCCAATATCGTTCGAGGGAATGTTTTAAACCATTTCTTTACTTCACTAACACAACTATTATCTCTTAGTTAGTTCTTCTGGCCAGAGAATGTTTCTTTGTCCTCTTAACCAGGACTTCAAAGTAAACTGTACTGATTTCCACAAGGATTGTCAATTCACTAAGTAAAACATTTCCGAATATCCACTAAAAAGAGGAAGACAGTCTATTAACAGGAACTCGCAAGCCACGGGACAAGTCACAAGCAACTTCTGGGAGCTCTCGGGCCCCAGGTCATTTCAGTGTCTAAGGCTGAGGAAGGACATGCAGAGAAGCAATCCGTGTGGACTCCCAGTCGCCCAATAAAAGAAACGAAACAGCAAAACCAGTGAGCCATATAATGTGGTGCATACTGTACAACAGAACGAACTTCAAGACCCTTGAAGTTGGAAATACGCAATGGAACATTACTTCTGGATGTTTTGATGGATTTTAGAGTTCCGAAAGTGCGTGTGTATGTGTGTGTGTTAGAAAGCTTCAACATTGTGTGTCTAGTTTGTGACGGACTACTTTAAAATTGCAGGGTCTTCATGTTTGAATGGTAAGTATAGCCAGAGGCTCTAGAAGCAAAGACCTTTAATTTATAGACATTTTTTTAAAAAAACGAAGTGCGTGTGAAGTAGGTTATTTTGGGAATACAGTCTGAGCAATCTTAATGACTAAGGTGTGGCAATGAAAAAACTGTATATGAGGTTTTCAAAGTCAGTATTTTCAATTTTAAAATATTCTTTTGCATTTTAACTTGGACCCTTACTTGTACTATGTACTGCATACAAAGTAAACCACCAGTTCAAGGAGTTAAACAATCTTTATAGCACTCAATCACACCTCCACGTGACCACATGGCTTGGTTTTCCAAAAACAGTGAGTGTGTGTGAGTGTGTGTACTGCTGTGCAAACAGCCCTTCCTACACTGAACGTGAATTTGTGTCTCTGAGTGTAACACCCGAGCATAGGATACTCAGAGGCACGAATGACTCTCAGTTTGCTCTGTTTGATCCCCCTGCCTGGAACCATTATGACTGCTGGATACATATTTACTGAACACTAAAACTAATGTCCATATCGAAAAGCCCGTGGATGTTCACGACTCTTAAAGATCCATGCATTGCATTTGCTTTCACTTAAAGAAAACACTGTTGCTTTTGGCCCATAAAGAAGGGGCTGTTGCCATGGTTGTTTTCCAGTTAACAAGGTGGGTCATCCTGCTTTAAGCTGTGTCTCAATGAATTTTGAAACCCTTTCTTTCTCCCTGGCTTTTGATGTCTTAAACTAGTGGCAGGACCAGTAAGAAAGAAAACTGGTACAAATTACATTAATACATGATTGTGTGCCTTGGGTGGAAATAGGACATGGACAAATAGGGGAAGGTTGGGGGAGAAAGGGGAAGGAGTCCTGTCAGTGAAGGGCCTGGGGAAATACAGGTGGCACATGGCTCCTAAGGTGGGACAGGCATGCTGAATCTAAGAAACAAAAAGTTCACAAAGCCCTTTTACAGATAGATATCATTTCATAGCAACTGAATGAAATCGAGACTATCTTGATCTCAGAGATGAGCAAAGGGGCTCAGAGAGATTGAGTGATCTGCGCAAGGTCACCTGGGTGCTACAGCCAGCACACAAGTAGTAGAGCTGGCATCTGACCTCTAATGTCATCATCGCCATTGTCACTGCTGTCGTCACCCTGCCAGACCACTGCTTCTCTCGGAGTGCGTGACCAAACCCTATGCCACTCCTTTGACCAAATATTTGTAGACACCACACTTAAAAAATATGTTGAAGTACTACTTAGGATGTCTATAATCGTGGGACAAGGACAAACACTATAGATATCAAGCAAGTTATCCTTACTTCTTTTCAACTATAAATTGTGTATGTGAGCAACAAGCTGTGACAGATCATTAATAGTTCAAATCTCTAGCCATGTAGATATAGATTGTTTGAAATATAAAATAACCAGTAACAATAGCAACATAGTGACAGCTCAATAAGTTTAATTATCTGTATATATTTTATTATAAATTTATTCATTTTTATATTATGCCATTACAGTTTTTAAAAGATTTTATTTATTTATTTTTTAGAGATGGGAAGGGAGAAAGAACGAGAGAGAAATATCAATGTGTGGTTGCCTCTCACATGCCCCCTACTGGGGACCTGGCCTGCAACCCAGGCATGTGCCCTGACTGGGAATCGAACTGGTGACCCTTTGATTCACCGGCTGGCACTCAACCACTGAGCCACACCAGCCAGGGCACCATCGAAGATTTTTTTAATTGGTAAATTCTTAAAATGGCTTCAGGGCATGAAGTCCCTATGACATTTAAAAATAGTTATATATCTTCTTTAATTACTAAAGTAATCACAACCCTGGTGTAAAAAAACTAAAACATTAAATATATATGAGACAAATATAAATACTTTAAAAAAGACAATTACGGTTCTATGTAAATTCCGCCCCTCCCCACCATAAATAATAACTATCAACACCACTGAATCATTTTAAACCATCTCAGTTATAATTAACTCACTTAAAACTTGAGTCCTAAACCTTCAGAGATGCACATTTACAATGTTGGTCAAATTGCACCCACTTAAGGCTTCTCAGCAATGAAGCAGGCCGGCAGCACCCGGATGAATTTAGTCAGTGCAGCAAGTACTTCACCGAAGGCTTTAGTTTAATTGCATCCGTCAGCCTGCCCCAGCATCCCCTCACTGGGGTCCAGGTCTGCCTCAGCACAGCTGTGCCAGGTAACCATCAGTGGTTGCTTCAGCTGCACCGCAAGAGGAGGGAAACGGGGCCAATGAGAGGAGCCAAGCAGAGCAAAGGAAACAGAGAAAAGGAACAGCAGGCAGAACAAGATGCTTTGATGTTGTCCAAAGAAAATCAAGAAAGCCATTCTCTTGTTTCTGAGAAACAGGCTCTGAAGATAATTCCAGAGGAGAAACTCCCAAAATGCTTGGGTAAGGCTAAATTCATTCAGCACATAGAGGGTCCTAGAAGTAAGGCCTGCGTGAGCGAGGTTGGTGGGTACGTGAATGTCTCACACGAGATGGACAGCGATTTGAACATTTCACCTGCAAGGTCATTTGGTGTGCTTGAGTGTGATATTGTTACATTATAGAATTGCATGCTTATGATTTTGTAATAAAAGATTTTATAATAAGCAGGGGCGTTATTTGTGCCGGACCCTGTATTAATCATCACCTACTTTATGCCAGACACTGTGCTCAGTGCTAGGAATATAAAGACGAGCCATCTAGACATGCTTCCTGACACGTGATGCTTACAAAGGCAGTTATCACTAAAATAATCACACAAATATAACAAAATTAAAACCGTGGTAATTGTTAAGAAAACTTTACATAGTGATGTTGTGAGAAGAATCTCATTCACATGACTAAGTTGCTGTGTGCCATGAGTAGGGGGAAGTTACTTGTTTTAAAGACAAAGCTCACATCCAATCCTTCACACGACTCAATAAATAAAGAGGAAAGCGATGCTCTTGTGATGGATGCAGTCCAGGTACAGAAAACACGCCAGACGCGTGACTGACTTGATTTTGCGGATCCAGGGCCAAAAGCAAGGTTGGACGCCTTTGAATTTGCCCACAAGTCAGCTCCAGCTTTTTGATACCGATAAATAGCATTGCAGAGAGGGATCAAAGGGTGGAGAATGCATATGGTAAGTGAGGTTTGGATCAAGCAAGTTAAAAGGCAGGTGTGTTTTGCATAACATCAGAGGCCAAGACGAAGCTGCTGGTACTGAAACTGGCAGTTCAGAAAAGCAGTCGCTGCCATCAAAACCAGAAGACCAACAGTCTGATTTCCAGGGCTTAGATCTGATGCGGGGAAGTTTACGGGAAAGGGTCTGTAAAACAGCAAGTTATAAATCAACTTCTCAAAATCCCATCTAGTGAGGTTATGTCTCCCCTAAGGAGACAAATCTTTCCAACAATAACTATATGAGCCTACCCATGACTCTCCACCTGATTTGTTACCAGAAAAAATAAGATTTACATGTAGTAATTTATATGATATTAAATATACCTGTGAATGATTAATTCATTAGGCTGTTTATATTTGTTTGAAATCCCTGGAGAGAACTCAAACTGGGCGGGGTTTAACAGGGATTTGTGGACATTTTATTTTTAAAAGCGGGCATCAAGCTGTTGCACAGGACAGTACCCTGCGATTTCAACGTTTTTTAGAGGAAACTCCGCTCTTGGTGTCTGAGGTCTCAGCCCAGAGTCCGGAGCTGGGCTTCAAGGTGCCCACAACCTTCTAACTTTTCACATCATTTGGTACTTTCTTAGGACAGGTGTCACGGCTGTCACCAAATTTGCAAAGAGGGCATAATTCAAAATATGTAGCATCTTGAATAACATCTTTTATCACTTTCAGAACTTCCCTCACAGACATAATCTCTCATCAGTATGAAAGTTGTCTTTTTGTGTGGCATGTACAACTGTGTTTATAAATATACACAATGAATCTTTTTCTCCGTGCTTATATGTGTGTGTATGCACTAGAATGTGATGAATGTGTATGTCTATGTGGGTATATGCACATATATACACACAAGGCATGAAGAAATTTAAAAGAAATGTAGACATGTATGACATGTAAAATTATAACATTCTTGTTTTTATGACTAATAATAGGTACTCCCAATGCTTATAAACACCATGGGAATAGAAACTGCATTTCATTTACCGGTTACATAGACACCTTGTCTAGCATATAGAAGGTGCTCAATAAAATAAATGTCCCAGTAAAGTGAATCACCCAGTAGATCCAGTCTAAAATCAAACATCTAAGAAAAAAGTGGAATTTGTTCATGATCCTTTGATTTTATTTTATTTTTTCCTTTTTATAGAATTTTGTTGGGTAACACTGGTTAACAAAGTTACACAGGTTTCAGGTGCAGCATCCCACAACACATCATCTCTACACTGTATCGTGTGTTCACCACCCCAGGTCAAGGGGGCTTTGGGAGGCTGGATGGAGGCAGTGTGGGGAGTGAGCGTAATAGACAAGAGAAAAAGAAAAAACTCATGGACAGCAGAGTGGTGATTGCCGAGGGAGGGGTTGGAGAGAGGTGGAGGGGGGTAGAGCAGGGATAAATGGTGATGGAAGGAAACCTTTATTTTAATATCAGAAACGAATGAAAACCCAGAACATTTTGTTTGTTTTTAAAGATGTTAAAATTGAATCTTACTGAAATATGTTTATAAAGCTATACTCTGGATCACTTCTTAAAAGCTTTCTTTTACTCAGCCATGTGAGAAGTATGTTGGATGATTTAGGAAGTCAGTTATACAATTACCACTCCAAAATCCAGATACAGCTTTTCAAGATATTAATTCTGTATGAAGGTTAACTACAAATACAGCTTTTAAAAATTTATTGTTTTTATTTTTTTATTTTAAATTATCATTGACATCCAATATTATGTTTCAGGTAATTAGACATTTATATAACTTACAAAGTAATCATCCCAATAAATCTAGTGCCCATCTGACACTATATAGAGTTATTACAATATTATTACCTAGATTACCTATGCTGTACTTTACATCCGCATGAGTTTTGCGTAACTACCAATTTGTACTTCTACATCCCTTCAACTTTTTCACCCATCCCCCCAACCTCTCTCCCATCTGATAACCGTAAAAACGTTCTCTGTACCTATGAGTCTGTTTCTGTTCTGCCTGTTGGTTTATGTTGTTTTTCAGATTCCACATATAAGTAAAATCACCTGGCATTTGTCTTTCTCTGTCTGACTTACTTCATGCAACATAATATCCTCTAGGTCCATCCGTGTTGTTGCAGATAGCCAGATTTCATTCTTTAATGGCCGAGTCATATTCCATTGTGTATATGCACCTTTTTTTATGCACCTACCAGTGGACACTTAAGTTGCTTCCATATCTTGGCTATTGTAAATAATGCTGCGGTAAACACATGGATGTATACATCTTCTAGATTTAATGTTTTGGGTTTCTTTGGATCAATGCCCAGTAGAGTTGCTGGGTACTTCTTTGTCTCTGATTACAGCCTTTGTTTTGAAGTCTATTTTGTATGGAATAAGTATTGGTGACCCCAGCTTTTTTGGTTCTGTTTCCTTTTTCGTGAAATATCTTTTTCCATCCCTCTGTTTTCATTCTGTGTATGTCTTGTGATCTGAAGTGAGATTCTTGTAGACAGCTTATGTGAGTGTCTTCTTTTGTTATCCACTCATTCACCATATGTCTTTCAGTTGGAGGGTTTAATCCATTTGCATTTAAAGTAATTATTGACCTATATTTATTGCCATTTTATTATTCATATTTTTTATCTTTTTTTTCTAATTCTATAAAAAGACTGTTTATCATTTTATGTAATATTGGTTTGGTTGTGATGAACTCCTTTAGCTTTTCTTTCCTGGGAGGCTTTTTGCCTGTCCTTCGATTCTAAATGATAGCTTTTCTGGGTAGAGTAATCTTGGTTGTAGGCCCTTGTTTTTCATGACTTTGAATATTTCTTGCCACTTTCTCCTAGCCTGCAAAGTTTCTGTTGAGAAATCAACTGATGGTCTTATTGGACCTCCTTTTTGGGTAACTAACTCTTTTCTCTTGCTACTTTGGAGATGCTCTCTTTGCCTTTTACCTTTTGCATTTTAATTATGATGTGTCTTGGTGTGGGCCTCTTTGGGTTCATTTTGCTTGAGACCCTCTGTGCTTCCTGGACTTGTGTATCTATTTCCTTCACCAGGTTAGGGGAGTTTTCTGTCGTTATTTTTTTTAAATAGGTTTTCAGTTTCTTGCCCTCTCTCTTCTCCTTCCAGTAGCCCCATGGTGTGAATGTTGGTATGCTTGAAGTTGTTCTATAGGGTCCTTACACTGTCTTCATTTCTTTGGATTCTTTACTTTTTGTTGTTCTGATTGGGTGTTTGCTGCTTCCTTATGTTCCAAATAACTGATTTGATTCTCAGCTTTATCTGCTCTACTGTTGAATCACTGTAAATTATTTTTCATGTTAGTTAGTTCTGACTTGTCCTTTTTTCTGGTTTTTATGTCCTTTTTTATGCTGTTGAAGTTCTCACCGAGTTCCTTGAGCATCCTTATAACCATTGCTTCAAACTCTGTACCTGGTAGTTTGCTTGCCTCCATTTCATTTCATTCTTTTTTCTGGAGATTTCTAATGTTCTTTCATTTGGAGCATGTTTCTTTGTCTTATAATTTTGGCAGCCTCCCTGTGTTTGTTTCTCTGTATTAGATAGAACTGCTATTTCTGCCAGGCTTGGTATAGTGGCCTTATGTAGCAGGTGTCCCATAGGGCCTCCCCTGTCAGCTGAACTGAGTGCTCCAGATGCATCCCTGTGTGGGCTGTGTGCACTGTCCTGCTGTAGTTGAGCCTTGACTGCTGTTGGCACATCACCCAAGACCAAGTGGTTTAGAGGACCAGCTGAGACTACAGTGGAAAACTGCTATGCAGGGGCCAACCCCACAGAGCAGGACTTGCTTTGGTAATAACTAAAGGACCATGACACTTGTACTTTCTATTACTACGCATAATCAGCTAGTAAATACTGATCGATCTGCCCATAACTACAAGATCTGATGTGTGACAGACAGTTTGCTGGAGCTCAGGATGAAGTTCACCGTGGCTCAGTGGTGAGGGGAGGTGGGTTTGGATGGGGGGGGAAAGGCTGGGAAAGGCAGCGTTGCCAGCTTCGTGAGGGTGAGGCTGTGCTGCTCCAGTTTACAATACTTCTCAGCCGTGCACATAGCACACGTGCTCTGGCAGGCAGTATACTTTCGATCTATGTCGGTCGAATAAACAGAAAATGAAGAGCTGGAGCATGAAAGACACAGTATCATCCAAGTCTGAGAGTTGGGAATGTGCATGGTATCTAGGAGAATTGCAAATAGCTCCATCTAGTACAGAGACTTTGAATAAAAAAGTAATGGGACTTAAGGTAGACAAGCTGGTGTCTTTCCTCTGACTTTCCACCGTATCCTCACTTTACCTTTATTACACCTTTACCACATGGTACTGGGGATGATGTTTTGGTTATATGTCTCCCTCTCTAAAAAGTGAACCTTGTGCTTCGTGGGTAGGAACCATGAACTCCATGTATACCTAAGGTATAGTACAGGGAATGGGCCAGCAAGATGTCAATAAATCTATACTGAATGAGGGAATTAATGAATCCATTTATATTATCTCGTATAATGCCTACAACAATGGTGTACCCTGATGTCAGAACAAGTTTGGATTTCGTCTTGAAGGCAATGGATAATCAGTAAATATGGTTGTGTGGAAATATAATTTTACCTAGATGATGAGGATCAAGAGGATAATGTCAGCCCTAGAAGTGTGGCTCAGCTGGTTGGAGCATTGTTCCATTTATCAAAAGGTTGTGGGTTCGATCCCCTTACAGGGCACATACCTAGGTTGTGGATTCAGTCCCCGGTCAGGGCATATGGATGGGAGGCAACTGATCGATATTTCTCTCTCTCTCTCTCTCTCTCTCTCTCTCTCCCCCCCCCTCTGTCCCCCTCCCTCCCTTCTTCTTTCTCTAAAATATCAATAAACATATCTTTGGGTGAGAATTAAAAAAATGTAAAGGCTAATGCCATTATATAGGTGACAGTTGGTGGGCTGGGCAGTAGATACAGACAGGAATGGGCCTATGAATGCAAAATATATTGCATATAACCCCCCAAAACATATTCAAATGGATACCATGCTCCAAAACCCACTAACATCCTCATCCTATTGATCCATTCTAGCTACTACCTACGTTATAAAAATACCCCTGTCCATTATGAGTTCAAACTATTCCTGGCTCTTACCTTTTATTGTCTAGACCTTTCACTTTCCACAGTACAATTATCTAGGGCACACTTATATCGTATTCCATCATGTCTTTGAAGTCTGACAAATACATCATAATTTTATTCAGAGAGAAAAAGGAAAGAGCCCTACTACTTAACCTGACAGCTTCTATTGATTTTGTCAAGAAACACATCATCAGACACTGGGAAAACAGATGAAATGAAGTCAACAGACCTTTTTTTAGAATGAGAAAACAGAATGTTCCAGCACCTTAAAATTTTGATATGGAAAGTTCCTTACAAATTGCTTACCATTGAAAGGCCAGAAATGAATAATTCACCTTGACCCAAAACACATAGACCTTGTGGGATTCCCAAATGCTGAAAAAATCCCATTTGCTAAGTTAAATTTCTCATGCAATCGCATATTATGCATTTACAAGATTAAAGCCTGAACTCGGAAATTATGTATACCTGCCAGATGCCCAAAATAAGTTTCATGTACTGATGAACCAACTCCAGAAACTTAAAGATTCTCTGCATTTATTTGAAAACAAACAAACAAACAAACAACAACAAAAAAAACATGATTCCACGGAGGACAATGGAGTTCCCACATTATCATCCCTATCTCTGCAATTACCGGAGAAGGAATTAACAAATTAAAGGCCTGTATAAGGAAATCTCTGGATGAATATGCAAACTAGGAAAATGGTGCCTATCATTAGAAACAGTTGCTTCATTTACAGATTTCCAATACAGTATCTTACAGTGAGCCATAATCGAGAATGCTGTTATCAGTTCCAGAATGGATATAATATGAATCTATTAAAAGTGGTATTGAAACTGTGTTCATTTGAAAGATTTTCCCCAGACATGTATATTTTAGAATGTTAGTTATTACTAACCTTCCAACATATACACCCTCATTTGAGAGCCATATATTTTTAAGTTGTTTTATAGTTGTGCACCAACAGTAAAAGAGTAACTTAGAGCTAAAAATGACAGTTTATAATTTGATGGCCAATCTACCTATAATAAAATCCTCTGATAGTCCTGCAAAAAAATAGTTAACAGCAATTAAAAATTCACAGACAATGAGATCAAGAGGTAATAATAGGCATGAATAAATGTCATTCTTCTATCAACCCTTCAGAGAAATTGCCCAATGCCTGTAGGTGTTAGATGATGCCCAAATTATCAAGCCAGCATTTCTGCAGGCCAAGTCAAGAATTCCATTTTTATTTGGATTCTCAAGGCAGGGGTCAGCTCACCCTGACACTGGGTGAGGTTTTGTTTTGTTTTTTTAAGATCTTATTTATATATTTTTAGAGAGAGGGGAAAGGTAGGAGAAAGAGAAGGAGAGAAACATCGATGTGTGAGAGTAGCACCAATTGGTTGCCTCTTGCATGTGCCCCAAGTGGGGACCAAACCAGCAACCCAGGTGTGTGCCCTGACCAGGAATCAAACCAGTGATCTTTTGCTTTGCAGGATGACACCCAACCAACTGATCCACACCGGTCAGGACTGGGTGAGCACATGCTACACAGTTGCTCAGATTCCACACAGGTATGGTAGACTATTTATTACAGTGCCTGGTTCTTTTTTAGCCTTAAGGATCCAGATGTTGTTCAATTTCTTCCACGTGCATGAATTCAGCTCCAGAATGCTGCTACGAGAGAATTTATACAGGATCCCAGTGGTATACATCTTGTATATAGGATTTGTGTGCAGCTGCTTGTAATAAAGTTTGAGAAAACAGTGGTTTAAACCAGTTCCTGGTAAGAAGTCCCGAGGTAGCCCTCCAGGGCTGGTACAGTAGTGTCATTAAGTCCTCATGCCAGGTGTGGGAAGAGATACTATGAGTGTGATTGAGTTTAGTCCCTGAGAGGACCTCAGACCCCAGATCACTGCATTTAATCCTCAGACTTTGGTGTATTAGCTCAGGTGAAGTCCTGAGTGTTCATGTCAAGATGGAACTTTGAGTGCCTCCTGTATTTGTTTCACTAGAGCAGTTTATTCCGCTCCAAACCCTGAACATTCGACAAGAACAAGCCTGTACAATCAAGAGACCTGCCGGAACTAACAGTTGTCAGCTTCTCCTGCTGTAGGTCTTTGAAGGCTCCTTAAATTCAGTGATGAAGTTTCAGTACTTGCCAAGCTAGGGACGAGGCACCAGAATTTGACGGTGCAGTAAGGGCTTCAATTTCATCACAAACTACGGTGAGCCTGGAACTACAAATGCTTTGGTTCTAGTACCTAAAGTTTACAACAACCCTAAAAGGTTAGAATTTTTTATTTTCTATAAAGAAACTGAGACTCAGAGAGGTTAAATGATGCATCCCAAGTCATGATGCTAATAAAAGCTAGAATTGTGATTCAAATCTAGTCATTTGTCTAGTTTGAATGAAATGCGTGTGAGGAAGGTACAAATTACTTGGCAGGATAGCAAGGTATTATTCCTTAACCTTCCTAATTCAGCCTCTGCTATTAGAAGGCTAACCCCACCCCTGAACTCTCATTCGTGTCCTAATGACCTAAAGGGTGGGTCTAGAGCCAGACCCAGTGTTGTTCCTAGCTTTTTGTTTGTTGTTGTTTTTTTGTCTATTTGTTTGCATTTCCCTAACTACCACAATACATATATGAAAGCTAGTCTGTTGGCACCAAATCCATATGCTTTCCTCGGCTCCATATGTTCATCAAATCAATCTACATAGTTCCTACTCAAGTGCAGAAAAACCCTTTATTTAGGTAAGAGGAAGTCTGCTAACTCCAGAAAAAAATCACTAATAATGCCAAGATTTCAATGTCAAAGCTGGTACACAAACCAAAGTTGGTACACTCATTTGGTAAGCTTAAAGAACGACTGGCCTCCCCAGAAACTGAGGTGACAGAGCCCTGTAGTCACGTCTGTGGAAGGGGTCAGGGTTTAGCCAGGAGCCACTGTCCAGAGTCTTGGGCATCCCAAGCCTGTCTAGGTCCAGACCAAACAATCAGGACCAACAGGATTAGGTTAGGACTTGGGCAAGTTACCATTGCTGAACGATTTGTTGTTACAAAAAGGAGGCAACCAGATGTCATGCTTTAACAATACAATGTCAGAGAAGGAACGGGTGGGATCGGAAGCCCCTTTGTGGTGGTGACAATCTAAATGGAGGATCTACTTAAAGACCCCAGGAGTCAGAATATGGAGAAAGCATTAACTGGATATAGCAACCTGGATTGCTCCCAACAGGGCGAGTTGTGGCATTTCTACCTTGTACCTTGTTGCTAGGTGCTGCCTTTAGTGGATAGCTCATGGTTTGCCTGGGTGTCACCACCTAGAGATATACTTTGTGTTGGGTTGTTCCAAAGTCAATCTAGTCAAGGTAGAGACTTTATTTTCTGGAATTTCTTGCCCTATTTGGTTTCGTTAGCCTGAACTGAAAGACCTTGTGTTTTGGGAGACAGAAGTGAAATTGCGGCTATTATTCTCCAAAAGTCTTTGCATTCAGATGACAGACAGATGCTTAACTTGAGGTCAACTAAATTTGGAAAACGCTGGATTAAGCAAAGTAAAGCAAGTTCCGTAGTAGTTCTCAGAGTCTTTAATATGCTAATCTTCAAGTTTAAAGTCATGGGGGATGTCACAGGATTATTGCCTGAGGAACAAAGTACAAGGAAGTCTGCACCAGAGCAAGATACAGACTCACAAGTCAGAGTGGCAGAGCTAGGACAGTCGTCAGAGGCTGCAGCAGGGTGACTGGGGCCGGCGCAGCGGGAGGGTCCGACCAGCTAACCACTGGCAAGTTCTGAGTGACACCTGAGCACTAACAGCGTGGGGTTATTCATAATAAAATTCCCTCTTGGGTTAAACTGCCCGGCAGAAGATTCAACTCTGGTTTCAGGTCTCAGGAATCTCACTGTCTAAAGCTGTCCCGTGTGAGGCAATGAT
Organism: Desmodus rotundus; assembly: GCF_022682495.2. Classification (NCBI taxonomy): domain Eukaryota; kingdom Metazoa; phylum Chordata; class Mammalia; order Chiroptera; family Phyllostomidae; genus Desmodus; species Desmodus rotundus. The sequence continues at coordinate 143,412,565 of NC_071389.1, forward strand.
TACTAGCTGCTGGTGGCTACTGGGCACGCAAATGGAGCTCCTGCAGACGGAGACACTGAACTTTATTTCACTTCATTTTAATTCATTTGCATTTAAAAACTGAAGCGGTTTCCATTAAATACAAATTTACTGTGTAAGAGGAGCTGTATTCTTCTTTAATCATTGAAAAATTAGTACCTGTATTGAAACTTACACGGTTAGTATAAAACACACTGGATTTCAAAGACTTAGTAGTAAAAAAATTTAAAATATCCCACTAATAATTTTATATTGATTCCATTGAAAAATATTTTAGGTATATCAGCTTAAATACAATTATTCAAGTTAACCTAATTGATTTCTTTTTACTTTTTTTAATGTGACTCCTAGAAAATAGTTTCCTGTGTGGCTCCCATTATACTTCTATGAGATGGTGCTGCTTTAACATCTCGTAAAACCAATCAATCCCCAAACCCAGGTCCTGCTTCCCCAGGTCGGTGATGTGTTTCATATGCCCTTCGGAGTCTTATAACAAAGCAATCATAACTGATCAGCAGATTTAGGGCAAAAGTGAACGAAAAAACAATTAGAAAAACCATTAATCAGCATACTTCTAAACTTAAGTCATTTGGATCCATTTTTCTTTTGCCTTCCTCACACAAATTAGCACCTGCCTACGAAAGGTAATGTGTTTGAACTTTACAAGAATGCAGAAAATTGGCATGCTGTGACTTTTCTAAATGATACGATAAGATCAAACAAATTTCCACTCGAAGAAAGACAGCTAAATCGAGATCTAAGAGACTTAAGTTAAATAAATTATGTTGCATCCATAAAATGAAATACTTCTGCAGACATGAAAAAGATTGAAGTAAATTTATAAGTGCTAATTTTGAAGTCATAGCTCCAAGATATATTATATAATCTACAGTCTCTTATCCACAATTCTAAAATCCAAAACATTCCAGAAACTAAAAGCTTCTTTTCAAACACAGTAGGTGGAAAAACCCCATCAGTCCTAAACTCATTTGACAGCAAATATCTCCCTGTCCGGACATGGAAATATGTGGTCGTAATTGATCTCCCTTGGTGTGAACAGAATATCCATTCCTTCCAGTGCAAAACAATTTCATGCGTTTAATTACGGGGAGCTGCCTCAGACCCCACCAGTGTTATGTGATATTCAGTATGTGCAGGGTATCACTACCCTAAACCCCCCCAAATTCCGCGTTCCTAAAGCCAGCCGGCCCTCAACAAGGAGTCGGGGTGGGAAAACAACACGCACAACAGAGTCTGTTGAGATGATCCAATTTGCACAATTTAAAAACACACATGCCACTTTAGGCCTGGAAATTCTGAAAGCAGCATGTACTTTTTATAAAGAAAGAATGTACATCGGTTATTTTTAAGGAGTAGAACAACTCTGTCAACGATGGAACCGGCCCGTCTCCTGGGGACTGGTGCAGCAGGAGAGAACTCCTGGGCCTTTCTCTGCAGAACTGCCATGAGGTTATCTGGCTCCAAGCTCCTTGTACCCCTGTGTGTCCCTGCTCAAGATTTCATGCTCTAGAGACAACAGCTAATCGACCCATATTTTTTAAATATATTTTATTGATTATGATATATCAGTTGTCCCCATTTTCCCTCTCTGACCCCTTCCACCTGGTACCCCCCATTACCTCCAGCAATCTCCCCCTTAGTTCACATCCATGGGCCCTGCACATAATTTCTTTGGCTACTCCATTTCTTATGCTGTTCTTAATATCCCCCTGTCTATTTTGTACCTACCAATTTGTGCTTCTTAATTCCTGCATCTTTCTCCTCATTCTCCCCCTAACCCCACCCAACTGATAACCTTCCAAATGATCACCATATCTATTTTTCTATTCCTGTTCTGCGTGTTTGCTTAGTTTGTTATTTGGATTCAATTATTGATAGATGTGAATTTATTGCTATTTTAATGTTTATTGCTTTGATCTTCTTCTTTTTCATATATTATTCCCTTTAGTATTTCATATAATAATGGCTTGGTGATGATGAACTCCTTTAGTTTTACCTTGTCTGGGAAGCACTTCCCTTCCATTCTAAGTGATAGCTTTGCTGGGTAGAGTAATCTATGTAGTAGGTCCTTGCTTCTTATCACTTTGCCAGTCCCTTCTAAATGGCAAAGTTTCTGCTGAGAGATCGGCTGACCAAATAACAAAGGAGTCTTATGGGAACTCCTTTGTAGGTAACTGTCTGCTTTTCTCTTACTGCTTTTAAGATTCTCTCTTTAGCTTAAACTTTTGGCATTTTAATTATAATGAGTCTTGTTGTGGTCCTCTTTGGGTGCAACTTGTTTGGGACTCTCTGTGCTTCCTGGATTTATATGTCTATTTCCTTCACCAAACGAGGGAAGTTTCCTTTCATTAGTTTTTCAAATAAGTTTTCAATTTCTTGCTCTTCCTCTTCTCCTTCTGGCATTCCTATGATAAGATTTTGGTATGTTTGAAGATGTCCTAGAGGCTCTGAAGCCTATCCTCACTTTTTTAAAATTCTTTTTTCTTCCTGCTGTGCTTTTACAGAGCGGGGAGAATGACCTGCTGGGCTGACAACTAAAGCCGATATCAGCAGCACCAGGTATAGAGTCTGACTGGACTATATATCTGCCACTTGCTACCTGCCTATAGTAACTGGGTAAACCTCTTGAGTCTTCTGGGCCTCACTTTCTATGCTGTGGGGGGAGGGTCAGAGACCTCCATGCACTCACAGCTGTAACAGTTTGAGATTTAACTGGACACAATGTCTCTCAGACTTGAAAGTGCATACGAATCACCTAAGGATCTTGTTAAAAATACAGATTCTGACTCAGCAGGTCTGGGGTGGCCTGCCCAAGCTCCTGGGTGATGCCCAAGCTGCTGGTCAATCAGACAACATTTTCATAGCCAAGTCCTAGAACACTGCTGTGCTGTGTCTTTGCAGGTGATAGAACACTAAATCAAAGTGAGCAGAATTGAATGAACTTGGAATGGTTTGCTTTATAGTGGTGGTACACTGACCAAAACTTCCTTAGTGGCCCAGTTTATCACATACATTGGAAGTATAGACATAAGCACCAATGGGTTTGTCCTTTGGGAAGGCAAGTGACTTTCATTTAATCATCGATCCTTAGTCAATAAACCAAGACTATCGATACATTATTGCTCTGAAGTAGAACCTAAGAGCTTTCCCATCAACCCTATTAGGTACTTAAAATATAAATGATTCTAACTTTGGCTTGGAGCTAATACAAAAGATAATAACTTTTCAAGGTTTTCATGATGAATGTCAACTCCAGAGAATTTCTTTTTGAGCTTTAGACCAATCCATTGTCCAAGAATACCAGGATATTAACCAACAGAGTTTAGCTTGAGGGCCCCTGAGGAAGGCCTAGGTTTTCATTTAAGGCTGTTCAGAGTCAAGCACACAGATGGGTTGCAATAAATAATTCATTATAATGGAATCTGTCTAAAGTGAGTTGAGTACAGTACTACAAGTATCACAATGAGTTTGTTTATCTAAAGCTATGCCTACATTAGGGAGTCAAATCCCCTCTGATAGGTTTGATGGTGTTTAGTCTCCATCAGGTATAATTGTAGGAGTCAAGTACTCTCGTGTCAGACATTTTCCAAATTACACTCTCAAACGGGAAACCGCATCAGGAACCCGAGGTGATGGGAACATTAATTACCCCAATCAGACACTCCCTCCCCGACAGTGCTCCTCCACGCCGTGTCCTCTCCCTGGATTACAGTGGCACGCCCTGGGGACACAGGAGACTGAGAGAGCCAAATAAGACAATTACCTGCAAATTATCAAATAAGATGGTGTTCTGGAGATCTCAAGTTCTAATTTACCTGAAGGACATAAAGCACCTGAATTTTTTTTTTAAATCTTCAAAGGCAGCAGCATTTTGTCCCAAGTAGACAGCTTGAAACCTCGGGTGCTACGGGACACTAGGCAGTGAGCTAAAAAATAACTATAAGGAAAGGGTTTCTAAGTAGTAACAGACAAAATCAAATAAATGAATAAATATTTAAGATGACAAGTGGTAGCAAAGAACTTCTGAAGCACTCAGCCCAGAAGGCAAGCTTTCCCCACTGAAGGCTAACGAGCTGGCAAACCCTCTATCACTGGTTACAGCAGGGATTCCCGGAAGGCTATCAGGTACGGATGGCAATACAGTGGGGTGAGCTGGGGAAGAGGTGCCCCTCCAGCAGCTGAGTGGAGAGGACACTTAAGAGCCATTCGCTTAACACCGTTCATTTCTGTATGTAATTATTGAACTATAATCACCATGCTACGCATTTGACCCCCCAAAACTTCCTCATCTTCTAGCTGGAAGTCTGTACCTTTTGCCCACCATCTCCTCATTTCCTCCACCCCCCAGGCCCTGGAAACCACCATTCTACTTTCTGTTTCTATGGTTTCAGCTTTTCTTTAGATTCTAAAAAATGTAAGTGGTATCATACGGTATGTGTCTTTCTCTGTCTGGCTGCCTAATGCCCTCGAGGCCCATCTCTGCTGTCACCAATGGCAGGATTCCCTTCTTCATATATGTGTTCCATCGAATATGTACATATTATATACATATGTGAACATGTACATGTTATATACATATGTACATATACGTAACCCATTGAATATGTATACCACATCTTTATTCACTCATCCAAAACTTGTTAGGAAAATGGATCTTAAATGTTCCCACCACACACACACACACACACACACACACACACACAGGTAATTAAGTGCCATGATGGAGATGCTAACTAAAACTAGGATGTATTGGTTCAGAAACTCAGGAGCTTCCTGGGAGAAATCTGAAACTGGCCCCCATGCACAAAGGGCAAGGAGAGATTTAAGGAAGAGGCCGACCACTCCAGACAGATAGGTGGCAGGTTTAATAAGCAACGAAAGCTGCATATGAGATTTGTCTTGCATGGCCTCAAGACAACGAGATCTTCGCACCTGCCCATGAGACTCTTAAATATTTATACATAGGCCTTGAAAGGGTTCAGTCACATATACCATCCAGATGGCCTTAACAACAACTTCCTCTCTCAGGGTTCTGTCCTTGAAATGGCTCTAGCTATGGGAGTGTGGGCAGAATGTACGTTCCCAGGACAGGGGAAGGGGTGAGGAGCTTTCTATTGCCTGGGTCCGGCTCACAAGTCTGCCAGCAGTCACATCCTCTCCTTCAACGTGGTGGTAATCCCTCTGTAATACACAAGCCTATCAAATCAACACGTTGTATATCTTAAACCTACACAATGTTGTATGTCAATTATACACCAATAAATCTGGGAAACATGTTTTAAATTAAATAAAGCTACACCCACACATCCTACAATCCATACTTCCTATCTCTAGATAAGTTCTGCTCTGTGAACTAGGGAAATCTAACGCAAATGCATAGGGGAATGTGTACAGGGAAGTGTACTGAAGCTTTCTTTATGACAGCAAAATATTGAACTTAACCTTCCTGCCTATAAACAGAAGAGGGAGTATATTCATGCAATGGAAAGCTATTTAGTAGGTAAAATTAATTAAAAATAGTGACATGAATATGTGTAGATAAATCTATAAAATATTGAGTGGGGGAGAAAAGCAAGTAATACAAGTGTACCTCTCGTCACAGTAAACACTAAAAACATCCAAATCCTCCCCATCTATTGCTGAAAACAGAGGTGCCGCAAATGGGTGAAACCATGAGAGGAAAGAGGACTCATGAACCTAAGCACAGTTGTTACCTCCGGGCACAGAAGTGAGAAATTGCGTGTAAGAGTACAAGTGGAGTTACACCTGTATAGTTAATGAATTTTTAAGTTAGAAGATCTGAAACAAAGATGTCAAAACATTAACATTCCAGTGCTGGGGCTGCTAGGCTCCCACCTCATCTCTGCCTTCTCTTTCAGTCTTTAATATCCGCTGCAATAACAGGAGAAACTGTGGTTGTGGGCTCTGGGAAGCTTTTTGTATCGTTGGTGCCTTAAGTAAGCTGAGATGTTTTTGTTGTTTTTCATGTGGTTACAAAAACTGAAAGTTAGTCACAGTGGGGAACTCTTTTCATTAATTCCACAAATATTTACTGCATGCTTTTGCTGTGTACCAACCACTGTGCTAGGACCCAGGTGCACACCGTCTGGTTGAGGGCATATTAGCCTCCATGAGGCCGCTCTCCAGCCCTGGCGCTGCCCGGCACACTAGGTAGAAAGCAGATGGTCTCCTAACCCCCACTGGCATCTACGTATTCTTTCTTTTTTTGAAAAGTGTTTAAATTAAATGTATCAGGGTACAAGTTTCAAGTGTACCACTCAATAAAACATCATATGCACACAGTGGGGAATACAAAAAGTGAAGATAAAGAGTGGGCAGAAATCAAGGAATATAAATATCTGAGGAGACCCACATAAGGGGAACTTTCCATATAATTAGGCCAGATACCACAATTTGGCTCTAGAGAAGTTCCCAGGTCACGTTGAGAAAGTCCAAACCTACTGGAGGCTTAGATTAGAACCAGGAAAAGCTTCCAAAATATAATATACTTTTCTTAGTGACCTGGGCATAAAAGATATATTAAAGAGAGATAAGAGAATTAAAATGCTTTGAAGGAGACAACTGTCATTTAAATGCTAAAGGATTCAAATTGCATCCAAGGGGGCAGGAGGCAGGGGGCCGTGGGTGGGGGGCAGATTATAGCTTCATTATGAAGAAACAGAACAGTTTTTAATCCTTGTTCCCTGCCCCTTCAAAAACATGGAGAATTTTCATTTTGGTTTGACAGTAGTCAGCAGTATTAAGTCCATGGCATTCCGACAAGGACAATCCTAGATATTGGGAGCTAGAAAGTCAAATATGTATTTAAATCTTGCTGCTGCTGCTGCTTACTGGTTGTATGACCTTGGTTGAATCATTAATTTCTCTGAGTCATACTTTCTCATATACAGTGTCTGGCATAAATAGCACCCCGTGTTTATTACAAAGTCATAAGCACATAATTCTATAACATAACAATACCACATTCAAGCACACCATAGAACATTTTAGGTGAAATGTTCAAATCGCTGTCCATCTCATGTGAGACATTCACATGTCCTACCAACCACCCTCAAACAAACCTGACTTCTGCCGGACCCTGTATTTAGAGGAATGCTTAATTAGCTAATTATTTTCCACATTGTTGTTCTAGGGTTAAACAAGGTAATTCTATAAAGTGCCTGGTACATAAGTCAATATTTATGCTTAATAAATGGTAAATACTTTTGTTATCATCAAGAAATGGGAACATTGATTCCTGATTCTGAACATCATACAATGTTACAATTACTGAGAAAACAAAAGTCAATTAAATGTTTAACGTGTGTGATGCAAAACTAGTCTGATTACATTTTTGACTGAATTGCTTATTTTTTATAGAATTTACTGAATTTTATTTTGTTTGTTAAGTAAGAAGAACCTATGTTCTTTACTATGGTGAAATCAGTCTGATTATAAACTCATCAAAATCACATCTCATATTTTGTTGACTCAGTAAGAGAGCTTAGCAAATGTTAGTCACTCTTAATTGCACTATTCTTATTGTCAGGAAATTACCTAAATTTCATGACCTAGGGAAACCACTGAACTATTGCTGAATTTAAAAAAATGTTGGAACTGGAGTGTTTTCAGGCACAGAGAATAAAATAAATGGAAGAAGGTTAAATTCATTTGAGGTACCATAGAAATAAGGCCGCTATCAAATGGAAACCTCCTTGCCTGTGAGATCCAGAGGAAATTTCATTGAGCCCCTGTATTTTTTTACCAGTGGTACCCCCAAAATCCTCCTGTGTTTCTCGAGTTCTTTCTCTTTCACACAATGCCTCTCTCCCACAGTACGAAAACCCTAACGTGAACTTCTTGGGATGGCATTGGTTCACAGGATCGTATAGGTTTCAAGTGACACTTCTAGATCAATACACTAAAAAGATAACACATCACGATCAAGTGGGGTTCTTCCCAGGGGCACAAGGGTGGCTCAACATATGCAGATCAACAACATAATATACCACATTAACAAAACAAAGGATAAAGATCATATCGATAGATTCAGAAAAGGCACTTGATAAGATCCAACATCCATTTATGATTAAAGATTCAATAAAATAGTATGGAAAGAAAGTACCTCAACATAATAAAGGCCACAAGCCTCTTCTTTGGGTCCACAGCAACCCTCATTCACACCAAGCTTTCTGGGGGTGAGCAATTTTGCTGGCAATTATAGATTATGGTGGGAAGTGTGCCCTGAACAGCCTTCCTCCAATCTGATGGCTTTATCTCCCTCTCCTTTGTCCCTCTCTGTTTATCTCTGCTCATCTCTGCTCTTTCCCTTTGCATCCTCTGCCATCACACCAGGAGCTTCACTTTCTCTCCATTGTGCTTGGCAGCTTCACCCCCCTCTGAGACCTGGGTGCCAGCTGACATCCCAGCCATTGGAGGACTCATCTTCTGCCCCATAAGCACATATCAAAACACTTTCCCCAGTGTTGACAGTTTCCTCTATAGGAGGAATTTCAGTGCTGGCTGTTAAAGCAATACTGTTGGCTCACATTAAGTTGCTTGAAGCTGCAAAGGGAGATAAAAGAAGACACTAAGTTGCTCAGGTTGGAGAAGGTAAACCTTGGGAAGACGTCCTTCAGGGCAGGTGTAACTCTCCAAAGGATCAAAATTTGTCCTGCCTGGAGCTTCCAAGCGAACTGCTGTTGCCATACCTTCCTCTCCCACCATGACTGGCAGCAATAGAGAGCTCAAGGTCACTGCCAGCACAGAAGGCCCTACAGAATCAGCTGTCTACCTATCACAGGCTCCCCTCATCCTGATGGAGAATTATATGGTTTTAACTTTAAGTAGTCAGGAGTCTAAGAGGACAAATATTAGAAAATAGCTCTGGAATGTGAAGCCATGCCAATGGAGAAAGGAAAGCTTGCGGCAAAGTCCAAACAGAGTCCAAGGTCTGGAGGAAAAGCAAGCCAATTATGGATGTTTTGGTGGTCAGGGAGATTAAGAAAGTTGGGCAACAAGCTTCGGAAGTGGGAGATTCTGAGAAAAGGGTGTGGGGACAGGAATATAATCACTAATGAATTAGGGTTTAAGGCATGGATACATGTTAATGGAAACTGGTTTTCACAGTAGGTGTTGAATAACCAGAAAACACACCTGGAATCAGTTTCTTGAAGATCTAAGAGCAGAGTTCACAGTAACAGTTCACATGCTTCCAGGTGCTGTGCAGCCTGGTTAAGAAGCCCAGCCTTTGGACTCAAACAACCCTGGGTTCACATCCCAGCTCTGCTACTTACTACCTAAATAACCTAAAGTTCATCTCTCTCTCTCTAAGCTTCAGTTTCCTCACCTGGAAAATAGAGATAATAATATAATCTCCCTGGCGTAAAGATTAGTTGAAGTTAGTAAGTCTTAGAGACATCCTTAACTTCCCTCTTTCCTTTCTCACAAACACATCCAGCTAACCCTGCTGCTCTGTGTCAGAATAGATATCCAACATCTGGTCGTTTCTCAGCAGTTCCATTATTATTTGCTCTGAGCCCCAATCCTTGCTCACCTGCATTATTATACAATAGGAATCACCTTCTAACTCATTAGCCTGCTTCCACTCTTATCCTCCTAGCTAGAGTGATCCTTCTGAAACACACTGGTAAGCCAGACATGACACCCTCTGCTCAAAATCCTCCATTGGCTCTCTATTTCGAACTATAGAAATGATCCCTGAAAGTATAGTCTAGGGCTCCCTATTCCATTCCAGGTGAAAGTTAAGTCCTTATCATGGTCAGAAGGCCCTACGGAATCAGCGCCCCCAAACCCCAGGGCCCAGCCACACTGACTTCTTTACTGTTTCGCGAACTCAATAAACACATTCTTGACTTAGAGCTTTTAAGTTGATGGTTTCTTCTGGCCAACACTTCCTTCCTCAAAATATCCACATCGTCAGCTCTCTCCTGGGCTTCACATTGTGCTGAAACATGACCTGCTCAGTGAGGTCCAGCCTGCCCAACCTATTTAAGGTTACAGCTCACACCACCCCCTCATACACATACACTCTTTCCATTCTCTCTGCTCTGTATTTTTCACATTTATCACCTGTCTACATACTAGATATTTTACTTATTGTTTATTATCTGCTCCTGTTTACTAGTGTGTAAGTGCCACAAGACAAGATTTTTTTGGTCTGTATTGTTCACTGATATATTCCTAACACCAAGGGTAGGCTCGCCTGGCACACAGGAGGCACTTTAAAAATATTTACTGAATGAATGAATAATGATGCATGAAATGCGCTTGGAACATTGCCTGATACACAGTAAGCATTTACTTAATATAAGTCTTTTTAAAGGAGTGAGTATAGCTTGATATTGTTACAGAGGCAGGGAATGACTGCTGGCAGAGGTTCTGGAATCAGAGATAACGAGGGACCTGAGGGTTGCATCAGACAGGACCAGCCTCTGCTCTTACAGGCGTACAGTGATGAAAAGCCAGGCGGCCTGCACACGGCCCTGCTTCACGCAGCATGCCGAATCTTCTCTCGTTAGGTGTGCCCTCCCTTCATAAGTGTTTTCTTTAAAGAAAATTACTTCAACTCATTTAAACTTTCTTCAGAGACATTGCTTCCGATCTTTATAATTGGTCTGTGAGCCCTGTGAAGTTAGGTCTCCCAGTCCTTATGAAGAAAAGTGAGGCTCGTAGCTAAATATCAGAGGCAGACAAATAAAATAACCCCCCTTAGTCAGGCTATGTTGAATAAAAGCCTCTGATGGTTACATGCCGAGGAATTAGAGCACAGAGCTGCCTCCTCTGTGTAGATGACAAGACTGCCTTAGGATGCTATCATCCTGGATTCCATATTTCAGAATTCACAGTCCCTTTGGCTGGAAAAGGATCAAGAACGGAGCATGTTTCCTGGAATGCAGAGTTGTAACAACATTGTATGGCAGATGCTGCACCCAGATTCCCCTGAAAGTGGCTTTCCAAAGAGTGACTGCTCCACGGTGATTTCACAGAATATTAATAGATTGTTTTGCAGGGAGTAAAGGGAAGGAGTGGCTCTTTAGTCAGTTTAGTTTAAGAAACTATGTAATCAATTTTAAGCAGATTTGTTTACTGCATGATTCTTGGAAAATTTATTTGCTGATGGGCAACTGGGAATATTCGAGAGGATGGCTTAATATGCAACATTTTCTAAACCCACTGGGTCAGGTAGCCCTTTTTTGAAAGAAACCTTGAAAGACCTGTTTTACTAGGCTCTCTCCTGTTGCTCCTTCTATCCTAAGCCCTTCCTTGTTTTACTATTCCCAGCTTTAATAAACATACTCTCAAAAAAATCTATTTCATTCGGTCAATAAATATTTATTTAACACTGTGCACACATGTTGCAAGCACCCAGGATTCAGTGCTATGGAAAGTCAGTCCTTGTCCTCATGGGATTTATGGTCTAGTAGAGAAAACACACGCGCAAAACCCATATTTGGAAGGTGATGAATGTGACGAAAGGCTAAGCGCGGTCTGCCATGAGAACACTTACGAGAGGATGATGTTAGTACAACGCACTGTGAGGACGCCTGACTTAATTGATTTCGTGAATCAGTTCTATCTTTAGGTGATTAGTCACAACTTGTTTATTATTTATTGTGTGCATTACACTGTGCTAAGTGATATTGGAAAATACAGATGTGTAGATGTGAGACTTGCTTTAAAAAAAATTCTCTAAATGAAACAAAAACCAATAAGAATAAAGTGAAGTAAACCATCCAAGTCAGAATAAAATTACATAGAAATTTGAATGGTCCAGATACCCATTAAAATACTACTGGTATTTCAAGACTAAAGTATCATAGTTTCTGGGAAAGCCCCTCCTGACTCTAAAACTGGCTGTACCATAGGGTGAATTTTCCAGTACTTTTCACACACACCGCCTTATAGGACAGTGATTGGTGTGCGTCTCTGATGTACCACACTAAACAGTCAGCTTTGGGGTGCACACACGGGATCTTTAACATCTTTGCATTCCTCAGTGTGCACTGTCATTTGTGAGAACTGGCGAGGTATAATGGTTAAGATCAAAAGCTTGACGTCATACCAGCTGGTTGAATCCTGGCATTGGTTTGAACCCTCATGGGTTCCCTGGGTGAAATCTATATACCAACCCCCACCCATACACACATACACAGGACACAGAGAGACCAAAGAACAAGGCAGACCACTCCAAATGAGGCTTGTGTTGGGAGGACACAAGAGAAGTAGATCTCTGTACCCTCCTGCCAGAAGCTTTCAAGTTTATACAGAGACTTTAACTGGGTCCAGATGGTCTCAACAACACACTGTTCTCTCAAGGTTTGTCCTTAAGGCAGCTTCTAGTGCAGGGAAGGCAACCGAAACCTACAGTCCAAGGACAAGGGTAGGGAGTGAGGAGCCTCAATTGCCCAGGTCCATCTGGCAGGTCAACTGGCAGTTCTGTCCTCTCAGTGACCAACTCCAACACCTGGCTGTGACTTTTGCTAGCTGTGTAACTTTGTGCAAACTTCTTTATTCTTTGAGCCTTGGTTTTCTTGTTTGTAAAAGGAGATAATAATACCCATATCTACCTAGCTGTGTTGTTTTAGCAGAGATGACATGTGCAAAATAATTCGGTCCCTGACATAGTGGTACTCAGTAATGAAAATATTGTGGTCATGTCTGTCGTTATTGCATGAGGCCCTGCAGTAAGTGCTTAGGCAGAACAAATGTTGAAGGAGGGGGAGAAGGAGGCCAGGCACTGGAGGACGTGGCCCACCATCTCAGCTGTCTCTCACAAAATTCCAGTACAAATACGGATGGAAAACATTTGAAAAAGGTCCCCTGGGTCATACTAACTAGCTACTATAGATCGAGGCCAAAGGACTAGAACTTGGGATAAACTATGTTGACCGGGCATGGAGAAGCCTGATGATAAGGTTGGAGGAGACTTGAAATATGGGCTGAAATGTTCAGAGGCCACAGAGGTGAAATGATTTGTGCAAAGTCACTTAGCTAGTTAGTAGGTGAGCTAGTACTTAAAACAGTTACCAAATTTTATAAACGCTGTTTTCCACTGAGAAAATGCCATTTATTGATTCATATGTATTTGTTCACCCTTCACTCCCATTGGGAAGAACCATTTGCTGCATTGCTGCCAGTGTGCGGAATCTCCTGCTACATGTTGAGAGAATGTAAAGACCACAAACTGTCTTCTGCTCTCAACTAACGAAAATCTAATTGAGCACAAAGACGGAACATTTGAAAATTAAATTGCTGTACAAGGTTACATAAACATAAAAGTTATGTCATCATACATGATTATATGTGAATTGACTTCTTCACATAATGTGTTATGAGTTCAAAGAATGAAGAGATCAGGGTGAATTTGAGATGTCAGAAAAGCCTTCATAAAAGACACCCACCCATCTGTCCATTAAATGGATACTGAGTAGCCATTATTTCCCAATACCACACCAAACCCTGGGAATACAGTGATGAAAGATATTGCTCTTGGTCTCCAAGAGTCACAGTCCAATAGGGAAGACAAAGAGAAAAGGGCAAGAAACCACAAGAAGTAGAGGGAGCCCATAGCATATTTGTAAGTATATGTACTTATATTCTCTATTTTTTTATTATTATTTTTTATCCTCACCCAAGGACATGCTCATTGATCCCAAAGAGAGGGTAAGGGAGAGAGGGAGAGAAACGTAGATGTGAGAGAGAAACATTGACCATTTGCCTTTCATAGAAACCCTGACTGGGGATCAAACCCACCACCTAGGCATGTGCCCTGATTGGGAATTGAACCCACAGCCATTCATTTTACAAGAAAATGCTCCAACTAACTGAGCCACAAGAGCAGAGGCAGGATGGGGGTTAGGGAGGCAAACAAGACAATTAGAGCACAAAATTTAAGGAAGCTCTCTCAAGGCCCTGCAAGTGCAGAGCCAACACTTGCACAAACCTGAGAGGGAGTGCCTCCTCGACTTTGGCACCCTAGACACTTACTTGCCTTGCCCTAGTCCTGGCCGTTAGCTCTGTTTAGCCATCATGCAAGGGGACAGAATGATGTAAGTGACAGCAACAACAGAACCAGAAAGCCTTGGGTAGGATCTGAACAAATGTCTCTGAGCCTCAGTTTCCTCTTCTGCACAACGAATGGATCGACCTAGGTTAGTGGTTTTCAGGCCATGACCTGCACAGCACGTGGAGTCTTCAGAAACAACTCAGAGAAGGAAGGGCCGAATGGGTAGAGCGCTGGATCCCCCACCCTTGCTTTAACAAGACTAACCATCTTTTATTGGTTTTAAGATGATTCTCTTACATTTATCTTTTAAAAGATTGTAATGATTTTTTAAAATCAATTAGAAAATCAAATATCATATTGACCCTAGATGATCTCTAATGCCTTTGACAATTGCCCATTTGTCTTTTTATGAGGAATCTGGTTTCTGCCAAAGGCCAGTGAGAAGAGCTATAACTTCCATTTTGATGACTGATGGCATTAAATGAATAATATTCAAAGGTATCAATTTCTTGTCAGTCCTATGGTGAGTACAGGAGTCTGGTCGTTCCCCACATGAAGTGCTAAATGAGTCCTGGTGAGCTGGGTGGAGAATAAGAAATGAATGAGGGACAGGCTGAAAAAGTAGATCAATTTGATGTTAATCTAGGGTGCGGTGGGAGTTAACAGTCTCTGAGTCTGATTGTGCTTTAGACTAGAAACCAGGAAATACTGATGCAATCAAGTTTCACGTTCTTATAACAAAGCCTCGTGACTGTCATAGCGCTTTCCATGTCCCCTTCAGAAACCCCACTTAGTCAATCATTGGTCACAAATTATCACACATGATGTTCTTATTGAACAAATCCTGGGCTAACTTTGTGATTAAAGGCTAAATACATTATTTACTCCATTCTAAGAAGCAAAGTAATATTCTCTAAAGATACGTCAGTCTTCACAAGCATCCTAAAGAAGTACTCAGGAGAAAGGGCACAGTGGGAGAACAGTTAAGAAGCAGCAGAGCAGTCAATCAGGTTCATGTCTGTGAAGTGGCGCTGTTACTTAAGCAGCTGTTTGGAATGTGAGTAAAAGCATAGCCATAATTCTGTTGTGTAAAACAAGAGTGGATCACTTCATGCTCCTAATTGGAAGTACAAAGAATGGCTTTTGGTTTTAAGAACTAGGCCCTGCACCCAAATTGGGAGATGTGCTTCAAAAACAGGATGAAGGGAAAGGAAACTCCTGGGAGAGTTCACGTATGGAGTACCTACTCCATGCTAGCATTTTGAAGACATCATCTTAATTAGTAGAATGACTGAAGCTGGACAGTCTTTGTCCCATATGTGGGTAAAGAAACCAAGTTTCAGAGAGATAGTAAATGGCCCAAGTCATACAGCTAACAATAAATAACAGACTTGGTCTTCCAATCCAGGACTAATTACAAAGCAAGTGCTTTTCTACTACAGTCCTGAGGATGCAAAGGAAGGAGTAATAAATATAATCATTTTCAGCATTAGTCTAGTGTGTGAGAGTCATAATTCTCAAGAAAACACAATATGAGGAGAAGCAAGGGCACATTGGGGGAAAAGTTAGAAGCTTGTGCTTCTGTACAGCTAAAGAAACCATCAGCAAGACAAATAGGGAACCCACAGTATGGGAGAACATTTTCACCAATGATACATCTGACAAGGGTTTAATCTCCAAAATATACAGAGAACTAATACAAGTCAATGACAGGAAGACAAACAACCTAAGAAATGGGCAAAAGACTTGAATAGACACTTCTCCAAATAGGACATACGGAGGTCCCACAAACATATGAAAAGATGCTCAACATCACTAATCATCAGAGAGGTGCAAATTAAAACCTCCATGAGATATCAATTTATACCTGTCAGAATGGCTACCATCAATAAATCAACAAACAACAAGTGATGGTGAGGATGTGGAGAAAAGGGAACCCTAATGCACTGTTGGTGGGAATGCAGACTGGTGCAGCCACTGTGGAAAGCAACATGGAGTGTCCTTTAAAAATTAAAAATGTATCTGCCTTTTTATTCAGTGGTCCCACTTCTGGGAATTTACCCTGAGGATCCCAAAACACCAATACAAAAAAAAAAAATAGGTATGTACGCCTATGTTTATAGCAGCACTATTTACAATAGCCAAGATTTGGAAACAGCCTAAGTGTCCATCAGTAGATGAGTGGATAAAAAAAGCTGTGGTACATTTACACAATGGAGTACTACTCAGCAGAAAGAAAGAAGGAATTCCTATCTTTTGCAACAGCATGGATGGACCTGAAGAAATAAAAGAAAAATACCACATGATCTCAGTTACATGTGAAATCTAATGAACACAATAAACCAACGAACTAAATAGTAACAGAAGCTTAGATACATAAAACAGACTGACAGCTGCCAGAAAGGGGGCCGGGGTGAGGGGGGAACAGGATGAAGGGCGGTGAGGGGATTAACCAGAGAACATTTATGCACAACCCATGGACACGGACAACAATAGGGGACTGACTTGGGATGGGGAGCAGGTGGAGGTGGGAAAAGGGAGAAAAGGTGGGACCAACTGTACCAGCATAAACAAAAAATAACTAAAACTAAAAAAAAGTCAGAAGCTTGTGAAAACCCGTTCAGTTACTTAAGAGTTCTCCAAGTGAAGGGTGAGTGAGGAGGAGGAGAGGGAGATGAGGATGTGGTAAAACAGGACACGTGCTCAGCATCCTGAAGCTTCTGGAAAGTTAGGGGCACAATTGTTCAGCTCACCGCTGTGTACCTCAGCACAACGCCTGCTTGTTAAATCCGTACATAAATATCAAATGCAAGTTCAGAAGACGGAGGTAGAGTTGGATGTGCCGTCCCACGCCCACGACAAATGTGGGCTGTCGGTGTGCACATATACCTACCATACGTGTATGGAGGAGAAAGGGGTGCCTGCTGCTGAGTAATGGCCATATTCATAGAGCTTCTGCCTTTATATTTCAAAACCAGCTCGACTCCTGGACTGAGAAGATAGTTGCTTGCTGGGTGTGCTTCATCCCAACACATCTCTTGATATGGTTGAGACTCTGTATTTACTTATTTCCAGTAAACTTTAATGTAAATGTAACAGGAAATTAGGATGAGCATCTTTCTAACTCAGTTTGAGTGAAGCAATAATCACAGTATCAAGGTTAGAGTGAAACAGCCCCCCACACCACCAGCACGGTGTACAGACTTACAAAGGAAATGGACCTCAGAAATCGTCCCACCGCCCTTGATCCCCTAAGTCAGCTGCAAACCATATAAAGAGTTTAAAGACAAGGAGTTGGATTGGTAAAGAGATTACTTGGGAGAGGCCACCAGCCTTGACTCAACTTCCACCTTGAATGGGGGAGCTGTGAACTTCTAACCACAAACGTAAAGACTACCATTCAGAAAACTACCTAAGTTTGGAGACGCAGAGTACCAGTGCCTGACTCACATGTGAGAAGGGTTAAAGTGTTTCTGGACAGGCATCTTGTTCCCACCTAGGGAATCTAGACAGTGAGACGGAGGCGGGAGAGGGCAACTCTTGTAGGGTCATCCCACATTTCCGGAGTTTTATGTGTCTTCTCACGGACCAACGGCTTGAGTTATATTGGGTCTTGCCCAATAAAGCCATCTGGAATGGACTGAGATGTTTTGCAGAAAGAAACTGAGGTAGACCCCTGACTGCCCAGGGGCTGATGAAGGAATCCAAGAAATTTTCATCTGCCCAGGTCAAGGGACCTGCCTGAGAGAAGGGCCTAGCAGAGGCAGTGTTGGCAGGAACTGTTGGCTTCAGGTATAGAGTATGAAGCCACTGAGCCAAGCCAGCCTGGCTGATTGCCTCACCTCTCTCCATGTGCCCTGCTCACCTTTGACCCTTGTGGAAGCCAAAACAGCAAATCACCTGGTGAGTATCAAAACCATAGAGCAGAAGAATCACACTCCCTCCCCGCTGGCAGACTTCAGTCCTGCGGCTGGCCCAGGCTGGAGAAGAGGACTTCAGCGTTTTGAGAGTTATACAAGACTAGACATTGTACTTACTGAGTGGAAACTGGTTTTTTACCAAAAGTGACTGCAGGACTTTTATTTTTTGAGAGTTCCCAGAAAAGATATGCTTGCCTAAGTCTTCATGTAAGGTGGCAATCTATAATTTTCAAAAGATAAATACATGACTCTCCTAGAAGCTAGAATAACCATGTCAAGATTTATTTGTCATTGGAGAGAGACCCAGAAGGATGTTCATGCTGGTTCAGTGAGCATTTGAGAAGCTGACTATTTGTGGGAACTGAATGAGGACGGAATATTGGAAGAATGAGACATTAGAAACTAAAATGGCTAAACTCCTACAGGGCAACACAACCGGAGCCTTTGGGGAAATTTTTTTCTATCAGACAAAAATAATTGGCATCTCTGCTGGACAAAAATCTAAAAGTGAACATGCAACATCACAAGATGTGGGCCCAAATGAGTAACAAACGGCATGTTCCTCTCAACAGTGAAGTGACCCTTGGGTGGGCAAGTGAGGCAATACTCCAGGAGGACACAGAAGGAACGTGCAGCCATCCTCTTGCCTGAGCTCCAAGTTTTTAACAGTTTTCCTTAGTAAAAATCAGGGGTCATTAGCTCCTCTCTACCCCTGGTCAATTTTAGAGGCCTGTGGGGGACAAAAATAAGGTTACATTTTGATCATTATCTTTGGGATATGCTTGTTCAACATACTAGATATATATTTTTTGGCCTGAGAAAGTGGCTCGTGACTTCCTTTCTTGATCAGAATACAAGGCGTTCGGTATCCAACCCAACATTAGGGTGCAAGACTCAGTGGGCTGGGCATGAGGGCAGGGGAAGGAAAGGCTGAGACAGAGGTCTGAATGATCGGGGAACCCTGAGGGGGCCGGAGCCTGGGACAGGCTAATCTCCACAGGCTTCAGGATGGGATGGAAGCAGCTACAGTTAGGCAGAAGGCACAGCGGGCAAACTTAGCTCACTGCAGTCTTGTTGCTGGCATTCCCCAAAGCGAAGATAGGGCTTGTTTGCTTTCCACTGTAACCAACAATAAGGTTCTATCTTTTTCCTAGTAACCTAAAAATTTTTCTTAAAAAGAAAAACAGGCACAATTGTCTACTTGCCCAAAACATTAATGCATATTTAAATAGTTTAACCTAGTTCCTGACAGGAAGCTTGCATAAAACGACCCAGTGTGCAGTCACTGTTCTTTGTAATTTAAGATAGTCCAAAATTCTGCATCGGTTCAAAATTGTGTTTTGTTCCTCATTACCAGCAAACAACACAGGCCGGTAACTCTCCTGCAGAGGGCTCTGACGTTATGCAAATGTTTGTGGTATCTGATTCAGAGGAATGCAGTGGCTGACTAAGAGGGTGATACCATCTCCCTGGGTCACACAGTGTGGGTTTTTTCCTTCCAGAAAACAAAACGGTGTACCAGAGACTGAAGCGCCTTTGTTTGGTTTCCGTAGAAAAACTGGTCCACCATGCAGAGTTGTAGCCGAGCTGCTGTGATTCATGTTCTGCCCTTGAACAAGGCCATGGAGAGCTAACTGCCACCCGTCTTGGTCTGCCATCCTCCCATAATCCAACCCTGGAGTGGGCAGCTGACTAAGCAGTGGGATCTTTCTTATGGGCCCTCAAGCTAAAGCAAACAAAGAAGCAGATACGTGTTTCCAAAGAAAAATGAAACCGACAGTCTTTATGACTTTGATTAAATTTAGTTTTAAATCCTAACTCTAGAAATCCTCTTCTCACTCTCTCTCCCTCTCTCTCCAGGCTGCAAGACTTGCCCCACGATAATCAGCGATCCCCAAGGCATCAGAAGACAAAGCTGGACCTAACTAGTGGTCACATGATCTGCACCTCTGGCGGGCTAAAAATAACATCTTAACCCAAGTTATATTTCAGTTCCTGAGCCCTAAAGTGGATCAACCCCTTGGCTACTTTCCCATGAGACTGGGCAGAGGGACACCCAGAAAGACCTCAGAGTTGCTCTCAAGACCTGAAGAAATGATTCCTCACCCTTACCTCACCTCCACCAATCAGATCCCACCATGACCCAAAACCCTAACCGAAGGTATCTTGTGATTTTGGCCGACATAATCTGTAACCTATCACACCATCAGGGAGTTCAGGCTTTTGAGCATTAGCTTCATGTTTTCCTGGATGGTGTCATTTGTAATAAAATAGCCAATTTTCCTCCACTGAGATTCCTGGTGCCTTGTGCTTGGCTCTGCTAGTGCCGGACGGACAAATTGTTTGTGTTCTGTAACACTACTGAGTAAGTGGTGGGACAGCAATCGGAATAACAGAAAACTGAAAGGAAGGAAAAACGCAACACCATCTCACATGACAAAAGTGAATGAACAAAATAGGTTCAGGAAAGAAAGGGTTGGGAAATAATCTTAGTCTGATGATCTTTTCTAATGTGAGAATGATCCAAAAATAATTTTTGAATTATATTTTGTTGGTTGTGCTGTTATAGTTGTCCTGATTTTTCCCTCTTTGCCCCCCTCGTCCCAGCAACTCTCACTCCCCCAGGATAGTTCATGTCCCCCACCGTTGTTCCTGTCCATGGCTCATGCCCGTAAGTTCTTTGGCTACTCCCTTTCCTGTATTCTACAGCCCCATGGCTGTTCTGTAACTATCTATTTGTACTTCTTAATTCCCTCACTTCTTCACCCATTCCCTCACACCCCCTCCCGTCTAGCAACCATCAAAATGCTCTCCATATCCATGATTCTGTGTCTGGTGTTCTTGTTTGCTTAGTTTGTTTTTTAGATTCAATTGATGATAGATAAGTATTTTTGTCATTTTATTGTTCATAATTTTTATCTTTGTCTTTTTTTTAAATAAGTCCCTTTAACATTTCATATAATAATGGTTTAGTGATGATGAACTCTTAGTTTTTTTTCTTGTTTGGGATGCTCTTTATTTGCCCTTCGATTCTAAATGATAGCCCTGCTGGGTAGAGCAGTCTTGGCTGGAGGTCTCTGCTTTTCATGACTTTGAATACATCTTGCCAATCCCTGCTAGAGTGCAAAATTTTTTTAGAGAAATCAGCTGACAGTCTCATGGGAACTCCCTTGTAGGTAAATAACTTCTTTTTTCTTGCTGCTTTTTAGATTCTCTCTTATCTTTAACCTTTAGCATTTTGATTACGTTGTGTCTTGGAGTGGGCCTCTTTGCATCCATCTTGTTTGGGACTCTGTGCTTCCTGGACTTGCCCGTCTTGTCTATTTCCTTCACCATGTTGGGGAAGTTTTTCATTATTTTTTCAAATAGATTTCTGAATTTCTTGCTGTTTTTCTTCTCCTTCTGTCATCCCTATGATGCGAATGTCAGACCTCTTCAAGTTGTCCCAGAGGCTGCTTATGCTATTCTCATTTTGTTTTTTTGTATTCTTTTTTCTTCTTATTCTGATTGCTTGTTTTTTTTCTTCCTTACGTTCCAAATCATTGATTTGATTCTCAGCTTCATCCACTCTACTGTTGTTTCCCTGTAAATTGTTCTTTATTTCAACTAGTGTATCCTTCCTTTCTGACTGGATCTTTTTTATGCTGTTGAGGTCCTCACTAAGTTCCTTGAGCATCCTTACAACCAGTGTTTTGAGCTCTGCACCTGATAGATTGCTTATCTCCATTTTGTTTAGTTCTTTTTCCAGAGTTTTGTTCTGTTCTTTTATCTGGGTCATGTTTCTTTGTTTTCTTGTTTTGGCAGCCTCCCTGTGTTTGTTTCTATGTATTAGGTACAGCTGCTACGACTCCCTGTCTTGGTAGGGTGGCCTAATGTAGCAGGTGTCCTTCAGGGTCCAGTGGCACAGCCATCCTTGTCCCCCAAGCTAGGTACTCAAGGTGTGCCCTTTGTGTACACCCTCCTCTTGTAGTTGAGCCTTGGTTGCTGTTGGCAGATCAATGAAGGGATTTACCCAGGCCAGTCAGCTGCACAGACTCAGAGACCGGCTGTGACCACTGACCAGCAATCTCTACCCTCTGTGGAGGATCAGCGGTGCAGAGGTAGGGTGGTGATGCTTCAGTGTGGTCTGTAGCTGTCCACTGGTTGCACTGGTCTTGGGGTTTCCCGGGTGCTGCAGGCCAAGGTCAAAACCACCTGTGTTTTGCCTGGGGCCACTCTGCCTGAGCTATAAAGCAACGTGAAATGGTTGCTACTTGTGCTGGGCTTGGAGATTCCCAGGCAGAGCCATGCTGTAAATGTAGGCTGGTTGCTGCTAGTGCCAGGCCTGGAGCTCACTGAGGCCAGCTGTCGCTTGCTTGAAAAGATTTAGGAAGTTGTGCAGCATGAGCCAAGACCAGCCATTCATATGGAAAAGCAGCTTGGGTTGGCCACTTTCAGCATATTATTCTAGATATTCTAGAATGTCTCAATGATTTAAAAAATCTGAATAAAGAAATGAACTATTCTACAAAGTTTGGTACCTAATATTAATCAGCCTCGTTGCTGGGGAAAAACAATATTATGTGTGTTCTGACATGCAGAGGCACTAATTATTAGTGAGCTTCTTCAGACTCCTCACCCCACTACATGTTACAGCAACCCAAGTTAGTTCTTTTAAAAACTAAGTTGATGTTTAACTGTCATGCTTTGTAATCTTTGGTAATTTCTGAAAATACTTTTTCTATTGTTTTCATGAATAATCGTAAAACAATGAAAAACAAATGTTTACTGGAAAGAAAAAGTGGTGGATAGCCTCATTATTTTCAAAAAGAAATCATTCATTTATGGGTGGTATTCTTGCAAATCATTATGTTTGTGAAAATTGATTTTGAATTTCAAATTGAAAATTCAGTAACAGACATTTCCCACATATTTATTTATGCTGTAATAGAAAGGCTAAAGGTATTATTAACATAGGGGCATTCAAAATAATTTTGTTAAGGATTTTTACAATTTTATTTATTTTTAGAGAGAGGGGAAAGAAGGAGAGAGAAGAGAGACAAATAGACGTGAGAGAGAAACATTGATCAGATGTTGCCTCTCATCTGCACCCTGTTGCCAAACCCACAACCCAGGCACGTGCCCTGACCGGGAATTGAACTGGAAACCTTTCGCTTTTCAGAACAACACCCAACCAAGCCACACAGGTCAGGGCCAAAATACTTTTATATTAAAATTTAGGACATGGTTTTGTTTTTTGGATGTATTCAGTAAAATGCTTTTCAACATATGAGAACATTTATACTAAATCTAGTGACTCCTGAGCATCAAAATTTGGGTGCTATGGAGAGACATCAGGGTTTATGAACCTTTTAACTCTATCTTCTTTTATTCTATAAAGTGCTACTAAACTTTCTCTAATTTGGCTGTTAAATGAGACACTTCTTGTTGCCATTCCCTCATTTATTTATTCAACCTTTATTTAATAATAGATATAACATTTGGCAAGTATTGTAGATTCAAAGGGAATAAAAGAAACAGCCCATTCTTCAATGATGTTACATTGCAGGAACCAGATAGTTTTAACACAGTGTGATGTGCTATAATTATGGATAGAGTTTTGTAAAGATGCTTTGGGAACATAGAAAAGGAAGCTTTTAACTGCCAAAAGGATGTGAGGGATATGAAAAAAAATAGGATTTAGCCACTGGGTGAGGGGGAAGGGGCAGGAGGAAGGGACTGTGGCATTTTAAGCGAAAGAAAACAAGCCATGAGTAAGACAAGTCAGACGAGAGGGAGGGGGCCAGGGCATTGGATTCTAGAAACAGGTCATGAGAAAGCCTGAAGCAAAGTTGTTGGGTTGGAAAATAGGTTAACCTGTGACTAGAAAGGACACAGATCAGGAACAGATCGTGAAGGCTAAGGGTAAGAATTTTAACCAAATGGCCAGTTGGAAAATTTAAACTGGGAAGGAAATAATATCATCAGGTGAAAGCAACTCATAGCTGTTGAGTGAAAGATAGCTCTATCTGACCACCACCAAGAGTCTGCTGTGGGAGTCTGAGTATGAGACAATGAAGATTTAAGCAAAATTAGTGGGCTGGGGAGGTATTTGGAAGGCAGAATCAACAAAAGTGGTTGATAGACTGATATGGGGAGAAAAGAAAGGGGAAGGAGCAGCTGTCCCCATCCTTTGTGGCAGCAGTGACCCGTTCGCTCACTCGCCCACCTGCCTCTCCCATCCTGCCTGCAGCCTGGCTCCTGACAGGCCACCCTATCTTGTCTGTCAGTGGCCCCGGGGCTTGGGGGCCCCTAGAATAGAGGATACCCCTCAGATTTCCCTCAGATTTCTAGACTGAGTAAATGGGTACTGATGTCACTAGCTGAGACTGAAGTCTCAGGAGAAGGGGAAGCAGATTCATGGAGAGATAATGAATTCTATCTGTGACATGTTAAATTTGAGGTGTCTGGGAGATATACAAGAATTCTGAGCCAGATTAAAACCCTCAGGTACTGAAAGATTATATTTGGTGCACTAGTCCCAGCAATTAAACTAAAAAGCAATACAAAACCGTACAACAAATATAAGGAAGTATATATTACTTTTTTTCTCTGCCACTGCCTGGCACATGGCAGAAACATGGGCATAGAGGGACTGCCTATGGGGTATCCCGCCTAGGGGATGATCGGCGTGCAGCGGCCAATCCTCCTTTCTTCTCTGCAGCTTCCCCGACGCTGAAGAATTCCCATGTCTGCCCACAGCAAATGTACTGGGGGTTTTGCACTAACATAAGCCCATGGAAATCAAGCAGAAAGGGACACAGTTCATATGTGTGTGAACAGATCCAGTTCATGAGTCTCATTCATGGCTGCTCTGGTACTATATCCATTTAGATTCAAAACACTTGGTCCACTGGATACTTTCTTATTTGATATGTTCTCTGCATTTCTACACCTGTCTGTCCATTAAGCAAACAGCGCGTGTTTTCCGTATGCCCTGTTTTTCAAATGGTTTCTATCAGAATCTTCGGGAGGGCTTGTTAAGCCAGATTTCTGGCCCCTCCCCCCAGGGGTTCTAATTCAATAGGTCTGAGATGGGGCCAGAGAATGTACCTTTCCAACAAGTTTACAAGTAATCCTCCTGTTGCCAGTCCAGGAATTGGAAAACTAACATGTCAATTTTCCTCAGGTAAAGCAGTTAGAAGAAAATTAAAACAATAAGTTAATTTTCTAAATTTGCTAAAGTAGAAGTAGGGAAAACATGGTAAAAGTAGGATCTGTTCATTATGAAAGGATAACTAGGGTAATTAGGGTAGGCAGCCATGCTTTTGAGTAAAATATGAAATTATTTGCCATGACATTCTGCTTTGTTGTGTTTTTTAAGAAGCTGACCCTAAAAATATTAACAGGAGACCATAGTCTCCTTTCTTTTATTCAAAATGCAGTCGATGACAAAAAGGACAAAACAACTAATTCTGCATTTCAAGACATTTCCAGATAGCTGTCACACATACTAGCATAGAGCAAGACTGATCCGTAGAGAGGATAAAAAGTAATTTGAGTCCACAGCTCTTAGTTAAGAAGCTGTCTCTGACTGCTTGACTTCTGAATTTTTGCAATCCATGTGCTCTTCTCTGAGCAAACACTGACTTTTCATTCAGTGAATAATCCTCATTGGCTACTTCACTCAGGCCACTGTTACCTTGGAAGAATAACCTGGGTAGCAGGAATTTCAAAATGGCAGGAGAGCAGGGAGTGAAATCATATTTAAAAAGAGAAGTTAATATGGCAAGGGTTGGAAACAGATCTGTGATATTATATTTTTAAAAGACATTTCAGTTGAATAGCACTTAGAATTTTCATACAACTTTAGTATGACCCAGGCAGCTCCCAACTTAGAAACAAGTTCTATCTAAAACCTCACTGGAAAGTAATTTGTTTGGAATTCGGAACAAGTTCCAAATGAAATTATCGTACTTATAACATTCTCTCTAAGGTTACTAAGGGATTTTTTAAATTTCCAAATCCACAGAAAATTTTCAAAATCCTTAAGATAACTGAAAGAGCAGTTCTTTACTTGGAAAAGGTAGAAAAAATCTTTTGTAACGTAAACCTTCTTTTTGATGACATATTTTAAAAAGGACCCATAGGACAGAGTACTGCTTCATTACCAGCTGTGTGGTTTGGGCAAATCATTTACCTTCACCCAACTTGTGTCCTTAATAGTAAACAGGTGGTGTTGATTAAGAGCATTAGGACAAATGTTTAACGTACGACGTTGGTTAAGAGCACTGGAGCACTGTATTCAAACTCCCCCTTCCTCACAGAGCAGGGTGCTGCCAGTATCAGAGTGCTTATTGTGCATCTAGTAACCACACATTCTGTGCCAGAAAGAGTGCTAGGAACATTCATGTTATTTCATTTAATTATAAAATAATTCTATGAGGTAGGTGTTGCTATTTTCATTGCTGTAAGTGAATAGAAAATGGTTTAAAATTTTAATATTAAAAATTAGTCCCTAAGGAAAAAAGAGATTTATCTAGAGAATGGTGATAACCTGGGTCAACATTAATTATATCATACTTAGAATTATTATCTCGTTGATCCTTGCAACTATCCTATGATATTAGAATGATTCCTTTTGTCTATTTTTAATATAAGTATTCTGCTACCTAGAGTTTAATCTAAAGTAGGTAATGGGACCAGGGATTATGTAGAAGAGACTCAGGGTTATGTAATTCCCATATCAGTTAAAAAGCAGGGGTTCCAGCAGGGCAAGGTGGGCTCAGGATGGAATAGTCTACCAGTGGCCCACGTGAAAGTGATAGGAAAAGTCAGGTGTAACTCATGGGCTGACTGTGCCAGCCATTCCCAAATCAGGTGTTTCTAATCTAGGGAATGTTTGCCTTTGATGATAGAAAAGTTTCTAATACTCCGTAACTCCATACTTAGAAATCGTTTTATTCACAAGGAAATTATTTATGAATAAGTGGTTTTGTTTCCTATGGAGAAATAAATAAATCCTTTCCAAAGAGTCAGGAATTTTCAGCCAAAACATTACCACATATGAAACCAGAATCTAAACTACTTCTGAAGCAAAAACAATTTAATGTTAACTATTTTAATGTCACATCCCAGTTATGTTCATCCGGTTACCAGAGTGGTGTGAAGCAGACACCCACATGACCGGATAACCACGTTATTACCAATCTGGATGTTGACTAAAGTCAGCTAAGCCTTGTTAGATTCCAGTGAAGAACTTCCGCTTCTGGATAACACAGATCTTAGGGAATAAGGTGAGACAGATCTTTAAGAACACGAAGGATATACATACAACATATTTGATTATTCAAAGAAGTTATGTTCTTTCATCTCTGAAAGAATTTTAAAGAATTCATTTACACACTGAAGACTATTACTTGCTAGGCATTAGGCTAAGCGCTGAAAATACAAAGATGATGAGAAACCTCCTGCCCTACAGGGCTCCCTGCGTAGTGGGAGGACATGGGTAAAGTGCTAGTGATAACGCCAGGAGAGCAGCAAGGCTGTGAAGGTATCGGTCCACAGCGCGAGGGGTTAGATCCTGGAAAGGCACCGTGCAGCTTCTCCTGGCCCACCTTCTAAAGGAGCGTCTGCTTTCTATTTGAACCAGACGTGCCCTTGATTCTTTCCAAAGGTTTTTAAAAACCTGGGTCTTTTTCATACTATTTCTGCACACCCCTCGTCCAGCTGCCCCTCATGTTGACATCAAAACTGAGACATTAACATTGGTACAGGATTTTAGTAGGGTGCGTCTTCCTTGTCCCCAGCCTGTGACAGTTCTTCCCACTTGCCTTGTCTTTCAGGATCTTAACACTTTCGAAGACACCTGGTCAGGTCTTTTGTAGAATACACTCAGTTTGCGTTTGACTCAAGTTTCTTATGATTATGCCAAGGTTAGTCATTTGGGGACAAACATCACAGAAGGGATGTGCCCTTTGCAGTGCACGATGTCAGGGGGTAAAGGATGTCACTGTCTCCCTACTGGTGACGTTAATCTTGATCGTTGGTTTTAGATGATGTCTGTCAGGATTTTTTCACTGTAAGTAATTGCTTTTCCTTTGTAATTAAATTATTTAAGGAAAATCCCTGATGTTTTGACTGAAGAATTTATCCAGACCTTTTTTATTTTTATTTTTAAATATATTTCATTAATTATGCTATTACAGTTGTCCCATTTCTTTCCCCCTTTGCCCTATCCCACCCGGTACCACCATTCCCTCAGCAATCCCTCCCTTTAGCTCATGTCAATGGATTGTGCACATAAGTTCTTTGTCTACTCCATTTCCTATACTGTTCTTAACCTCTCCATGTCAATTTTGTACCTACCAATTTGTTATTCTTAATCTCTGCAACTTTTCCCACATTTGCCCCTTTCCTGCTCCCAGCTGATAACCCTCCAAATGATCTCCATATCTATGATTCTGTTTCTGTTCTGTTTATTTGCTTAGTTTGTTTTTTAGATTCAATTAGTGATAGCTGTGAAGTTATTGCCATTTTAATGTTCACAGTGTTGATCTTTTTCTTATATAATTCCCTTTAACATTTCATATAGTAATGGCTTGGTGATGAGGAACTCCTTTAGCTTTACCTAGTCTGGGAAACACTTTATCTGCCCTTCCATTCCAAATGATAGCTTTGCTGGATAGAGTAATCTAGGTTGTAGGTCCTTGCTTTTCATCACTTTGAATACTTCTTGCCAGTCCCTTCTAGCCTGCAAAGTTTTTTATGAGAAACTTTGAGAAACTTTTGAGAATCAGCTGACAGTCTTATGGGAACTCCTTTGTAGGTAACCCTCTGCTTTTTCTCTTGCTGCTTTTAAGATTCTCTCTTTAGCTTAAACTTTTGGCATTTTAATTATAATGTGTCTTGGTGTGATCCTGTTTGGGTCCAACTTGTTTGCGACTCTGCTTCTTGGACTTGTATGTGTAGTTCCTTCACCAAATTAGGGAAGTTTTCTTTCATAGTTATTCAAATAAGTTTTCAATTTCTTGCTCTTCCTTTTCTCCCTCTGGCACCCCTGAGATTCAGCTGTTGGTATGTTTGAAGATGTCCCAGAGGCTCCTTATTCTATCTTCATGTTTTTAATTCTTTTTTTTTCTTGCTGTTCTGATTGAATGTTTTTTTATTCCCTATATTCCAAATTATTGATTTGATTCCTGGCGTCATCCCCTCCACTGTTGGTTCCCTGTGGATTTTTCTTTATTTCACTCATTGTAACCTTCATTTCTCCCTGGATCTTTTCTATGCTGTAGAAGTATCCAAAGAGGCCCTTGAGCATGCTAATAAACAGTTTTTTGAACTGTGCCTCTGATAGTTTGCCTATCACCATTTCATGTAGTTGGTTTTTGGGGTTTTTTCTTCTTTTGCTGTTTTGTTCTGTTCTTTATTTGGGCCATAGTTCTTTGTCTCTTCATTTTGGCAGCTTCCCTGTGTTTGTTTCTGTGTATTAGGTAGAGCTGC
Organism: Desmodus rotundus; assembly: GCF_022682495.2. Lineage (NCBI taxonomy): Eukaryota > Metazoa > Chordata > Mammalia > Chiroptera > Phyllostomidae > Desmodus > Desmodus rotundus. Next base: position 143,442,034 of record NC_071389.1, read on the forward strand.
TTTGACTCCTTTAGTAGCGTGGCTATGGAAAAGCGTGCCTGTAAGTTGTATGGGGCAGAGCCTTAGGTAATTGCTAGGGCAGGGCAACCCATGTCACCACTCTGTGGCTCCTTGTGGGGGAGGGCTCGGAGAGGGGACAGTGCCATTGCCTGGCCTCTGGTGTTTGGCCCAGGAGGCAGCTGTCTCCTGGAACTGGTCCTAATGCCAATCATTTCAACTTCTCCCTGTGTGACACTGGTGCCCTTCCCGCTGTTGTCCTGGTGCTGAATCCCAAAAGGAGTGAGTCTGCGTAAGTCCTAAGTCTGTTGCAGGCTGTTTAAGAGGAATCTCCTGAGAATCCCACAGTTTCTTCCACCTCCCCAACCCCCCCCCCACTGTTTTTACAGCCAGAAGTAATGAGAACTTATCTTCCTGGCACTGGAAACCCTGGGCTGGAACCCTCCACGCATCTCTGCCTCTCTGCCCCTCCTGCCTGTCTGGATGAGTGTGGCTTCTTTGAATCCTTGATGTTGGAGTTCCAGACCTCTCGATTTTCTGACCATTCTGGGAGATACTTGTTTTGTACTCCAGTTGTAATTTTGCTACAGTTGTGTGAGAAGGTGAGACATGTCTACCAATGCCTCCATCTTGACCATTTTTACTTCTTTTTCTACTTGGTTCTTTCCTGTGGTTACTTATCTACCCAGAGCTTTAAAAAAAACCAATCTTATTGATAGGACAGAGTCACTGAGTAGTCAAAAACATAGCATTATAGGCCCAGAAATCAGATTAGTTTATATAAAAAAACATCCCACTATAAGGTCTATGTATCTAACCTGTAAATGAATATTCTATTGAAATCTTCAGTCCCTTGTTCCAGGGATAAGGAGAACACAAAGAGGCAAAAATGAAGGGCACCTATTGATGACTAGGGCATATGCTGGGGCATGAATACATCAAAGGTCTATTCCTGATCGCTGTACCGTTAGAATTTAGTGAATCACTAGTCCTACATCTGGGAGCACTGGTACTCTCAAATTTGCATCCACAATAGGTGTGAAAGGCACTTTTTTCAGGGGGTCCCTAAAATGGATTACTGCCTCATTTTAATCAGGATTTCCGCCCCGCCCCCCCTTCCTTGCTGAAACACTCATCTTCATGAATGACATCATTGATGAATAAATTTCATGGAAAATATTTCTCTCAAAAATCCAGGGATGGGACACTGACCTTAGAGGTGTGTATACAGATAAGGTAGCAGACTTATTAGTTAACTGTGAGCACTCATACTATGGAAATATTCGAGGGAGAACAGGCATGGAATCCCTGTTTGCCTGCTGTTGGTAGAACAAAGTTTGCTGTGCAAAGCCAAAGGTATAGCAACATTTTCCCATAACAAAAAATAATCAAGTTACAAAGAAAGAGTAGAATAGCTCCTTACAAAAGCGTTGATTCACAAATCTGGCTAATATGATCAAATTTAATTATGCTAAATATCCTGTTAGAGAAAAAATTGTGGAAGCCTACAGAGAATATTAACAGTAGTGACCCCCCCTGGGGAATATTTTGGAGTCTTTTACTTTTCTCATTTATAGTTCTGTGCTATTGGATTTTATTTATTAACTGTGATCAGGTGCTACTTTTACAATGAAAATAAATCAGACAAGAAATTTTTAGAAATCTTACTTCTCGTAAAGACTAAAGGCTTGCCATGAAGTGAAAGAAAGGGAAGAACATAATCTCCACAGAAGTTAATCACTGAGGTATCCACAGGACATGGCTAAAAGGTAATTGCTCTACCGCAAAAGCTTGAGGAAGGGGGTGTAGTTTATCCGAGCATGTGGTTGGTTGGGTGGTTAGCCACTACGCAGAGATCTCCCATTGGAAGTACAGTTTAACAAAGCAAAGTTCTATAGGATCGGTTTTGCTCATTTAGATTTCGTGTCATTTAGAATCCTGCCCCCAAAATTAAAGAGTACAAGATAAAATTACATTGCTGTTTTGTGAAAAGTATTAAAAGAACTCATTGACAGGAATGTTATTTCACTAAAGGTTAAATATTGCTGTTTTTTACGTATTTATTTCCTATGTAGTGAATTGGAGTACTGATTTATGAAAAAGCCCAAGGGTGATTCCACTTCTGGGTATATATCCAAAGAAATCCAAAACACTAATTCAAAAAAAATACACACACACCCCTCTGTTTCCTGCAGCATTATTTACAATAGCCAAGACATGGCAACAACACGGGTGCCCATCAATAGATGAGTGGATTAAAAAAGCGGTGGGTGGGGTGTGTGTGTGTGTGTGTGTGTGTGTGCGTATCTATCTAGAAATCCAGCCATTGTTAATATAATGAGAAAGGTTTGCGCAACATCGATGTAACCTGGCAGCCAAGGAGAGTGGACTGGAATGTGCATGCATGAACAATGATGACTTCACTGTAGTAGTCAGTGGGGGCGGTAGATGCCGTTGAGTGAGCACATGTGCTGTGTGGCCGTCACATTCAAAATGACTGAATGAGCAGAGCAATGAATCTGCATCAGGTTTTGTGTTAAACTTGAACATTCCTCCGCAGAAACTACTCAGATTCAGAAGGCTGCAGCTGTGGGAAACTGGCAATTGGCAGCTTCATCACAATAATACGCCTGCTCATGCATCATGTCTCATGCAGAGTTTTTTGGCAAAACATTAAATCATCCAGGTGACCCAGCCCCCCTACAGCCCAGATTTGGTGACCTGTGATTTCTGGCTTTTCCCAAACCTAAAATCACCTTTAAAAGGGAAGAGATTTCAGACCTTCAATGAGACTCAGGAAAAATACAATGTGGCAGCTGATGGTGATTGGGAGAACTGTGTGAGGTCCCAAGGTGCCTACTTTGAAGGGGACTGAGGCATCATTGTTCTATGTACAATGTTTCTTGTATTTTGTATCTTCTTCGATAAATGTCTCTATTTTTCATAGCACGTGGCTGGATACTTTCTGGACAGACCATTTATATATATTTATACATTTTTATATATGTATAAATATACATATATATACCAAGGAATCTTACTTGGCCATAAAAACATGAAATCTTACCATTTGTAACTTCATGGAGGGACCTAGAGGGTATTAATGCTGAGTGAAATAAATCAGACATATAAATACAAATACCATATGATTTCACTTATATGTAGAATCTGAAGATCAAAATAAATGACACAAAATAAAAATAGACTCAGGGATACAGAGAACAGACTGATGGTTGCCACAAGGGAGGGGGGAAGGGGGGGATGGGTGAAAAAGGTGAAGGGATTAAGAAGGTCAAATTGGTAGTTACAAAACAGTCAAGGGGATATAAAGTAATTATAGGAAATATAGCCAATAATATTGTAATAAATAGGTATGGTGCCAGGTGGGTACTGGAATTATCCATGGGGGGGGCACTTTGTAAAGTATACGATTGTCGGCCACTACGCTGTGCACCTGAAACTAATACAAAGTAATATTGAATTTAAACTGTAATTGAAAACAACAGCCAAAGAGGAAAATGCCTTAAAAATACAGCCAGTGGGAGTGGGGGGAGGCTAGGAGGTGGAGGGATTGAGCAAAAATGATAAAGGACTCATGGACATGGACAGCAGTGTGGTGATTGCTGGGGGGAGAGGGGTGTAAGGGGATGAAAAGGTCATGTGAAATATATAAGAAAGGTTAAATAAAATACCCCCCAAAAGTATAAAAGGTATCAATGAGGTCATGCAGCCCTCCCCTAAGAGCAAGGATTCCAATTCCTCTTCAGAGAATTTGCTGCGTCTCCAACACCTGGGCTGCTCCTCCTGCCCAGCCCCCACCACTCCCTCAGAAAAATGAAAGCCTGTATTTCCTCCTGAACTCCAGAGAGCAGTCAGTGCATAACTACAAGTAACACAGAATCCTGGCACGTTAAATGGTAGTGAGACATAGGAACAGGATACAGAATAAGTAAACATGAACAGGATACGGCTCTCTTGCAAAAGTAATCCCTTAAATCCAACATTTAATAAATATTACGCCTAGTGAAGCACATTCGTTTTTCACTTTTTTGTTTTAATACACAAGACCACCGAAATTTTTTATCGTTGCAAACATTTATTCATTTTTCCTTCAGCCTTTCGTTGAGTTGCTATGTTCTATTTTATTTCCTTTAGTTTTAAAAAGCCCTTAATTTTGTAACAACTTTTCGAAATACGAAAAATTAAAGGCTGCATTAAGTTTCTCAATGATAAACGGGCAGCTTTGAAAAGATACTTTTGTTCCTATGTTGGAAGAAAATGCTTGTATACATTTATTAAACATTTAAGTACTAGGTAAAATAGGGCTTGCTTCTGATTTCTTAAGAGTTCTTTTGATTTTTCTTTGCCGTTGAACTTATTCTGGGTTTGAAACAGGGTTTGCTCCGTAGATAACGATGCGTGTGGTGATAATGAACAAGTGTAGTAATTCTAGAAATGTCTAGGGAAAAACTTTTCGAGATTCTTGTGCAGCTATTGTAGGTTGTTTTTTAAAGCTCTGAAAAGGCTGTCACACCAGGCGTTCCTCGTTTCCAGTGCAGGTCTTGGAGCATCCCACCAGGATCCTACCTGTCCTCCCTTCTTTCCCCTCCAGCTCCCAAGTTCCCTTTCCCAGAGGTGTAGGCAGCATTCCTCAGAGAACGGATTCCTAACTGCCTTTTCCAGGCTGCCTGGCCCCACGTGACGCCCCCTAACACCTGTACCCGCGCAGCTCACAGCGCCCCCACCCCCTCCGCCAGTTACAGACTCTGCCCGATCCCCCTCCCCCCAGGAGGTCAAGATCTTGGGGCGAGCCTCGCAGGGCCGGCAGGGGAGGGGCTGAGCTCCGGCCAAAGCCGCAGCTAGAGCCTGTGCAGCCTGATTATCACATGACTCCGCGGCGGCCGTAGCCGTGGCAGCAGGCGCGCCGGCTCCGCGGGCTGGCCTGGTGGGCTCCGTTCCGCTCACTTCGGAGTCCAGCGCGGCGGGCAGGGAAGGGACTTGCTGCGGCGGCGGCCGCCCGCCGCTCCCGGAGTGCGCGGCGCACCCCGGCCCGCCCGCTCCATGCCTCTCCGTTGCGGAAGTGTAGCCGGGGGAGGCGGCGGCGGCTGGGAGCGCGGGAGGCCGGGGCTCGGCCCCCTGCAGCGCTAGGCTCCGGGAGCGGCGCGGCTGCTAGAGCGCCCGGCACCCGCCGCAGCCTGCATGCTCCGCGCTGCGCCTCGCCGGGCCCCAGCCACCGCCTGCTGCTCGCCCCGCTGCGGCGGGGCGCCGAAGTAATATGCTCACTCGAGTGAAATCTGCCGTGGCCAATTTCATGGGCGGCATCATGGCTGGCAGCTCAGGCTCCGAGCACGGCGGCGGCTGCGGAGGCTCGGACCTGCCCCTGCGCTTCCCCTACGGGCGGCCGGAGTTCCTGGGGCTGTCTCAGGACGAGGTCGAGTGCAGCGCCGACCACATCGCCCGCCCCATCCTCATCCTCAAGGAGACCCGGCGGCTGCCCTGGGCGACTGGCTACGCAGAGTGAGTGCAGCTACACCCGCGGCTCCCCCGCTCTCCTCGCGGCCCTTCCCCGCCCGGCTCCAGCCCTCCGCCCTTGTCCTCAGCCCCAGGGTTCTCTGGATGCCGGCGCACAGGCCTCGGCGGGTACCTCTTAATTTATACTGGCCATTTTTCTCTTCTCTGCTCCCCCTTCCCCCATCCCCAAGGACGCGGCGTCTCCAGCCCTGGAATGGAGGTAGATAGGTGGGTGAAGCGCTGGACCGTGGGAAAGCTACCACGGATCTGTGATTCAGGGGGCCGTGACACTTGAAAGTGCTTAGAATAGTTCTGCTGAAGTTTGAAACAGCAGGGAAATCCAGTATCAGCGCTCTGCCCCTCCCGCCCGCGTCTTTGTGCCTCCGCGCGAAGTTTCTGGGGTGGAGAGCCTGGAGGCCCCCCTCCTCCGGCAGTGTCCGGGAACTGGAGGCAGCCGTGTTCGCTAGTGTGGTAGCACATTTCAGAAGGTCTTAGTTTCTCCGATTGCAGCCTAATAGCTCATTCGCTTCTCCTTCCTTTCTGCGCGTTCGTTAAATGCCAGTGCAATTTCCTCTAGTCCTTTGGGAGGGGCAAACTTATTCCAGGTGTTAAAGACAGCATTTTGGGTAATCGGCTTGAGCAAATAGTTGAGTGACTTCCTATTTGAAGAACCGATTGAGTTTTGTTGACCTGGAGTGAAACTGGAAAGGAGAGATGGAGGATTTTAATGGCCTCTGCCCTACTCTACGGCTTCTCCTCCATTGACTATTAATGACCATTTTATGAATGGTAGGATAAGTAATGTTCCTCCTCCTACTTAGCATTGTGAAACTGGGAAACTTTGAAGGTGGAATTTAGCAGACCGGAGTTCAGGGGTTAACAGTGACCTGGTCGGTGCGAAAGCGCACGTGAAACCCCGGTGCCTTGGCACACCTGTCCCTTTAGCTTTAATTGAGTCCGCTCTGTAATCTGTGCCCGCCCCTGTCGGTGCACAGCCTCGCCCTCTGATTGGTTCATCCGGAACCAATCAGCTCTCTCGACGCCTGGGCGCTTTGATGCTGACCCTGTTCTGGTGGCCCGGATACCCCCGGGCAGGCTTGGTTCCCGACACGCCGGGTTCCGGTGCGGGAGAGGGCCTGGAAGATGTCTGCTTAGAGCCTGGAATTCTCTTTTCCTTCCTCTTTCAAGCCGTTTCTCCAAGGGCTGAAATAGAAAATGTGTATAAATGGGGATTGATGGCTGGAGTGTGAGAGTGGGTAAGCAGAAGTGAAACTGATGGCTGCTAAAACAATAAAAATTAACACAATAAAGGATAAGCGTAGTAGAGACCTTTGGGGATGGGGAGGTACAAAATAGCTTTGTAACTTCCAGGAGAAAGCCAAAGCCAAAGTAAACACCTGTGTAAGGAAAGACGGAAAGAAGGAAAAGATGCCTGCCAAAACATACCAAGCACTGTTTCTTGACTGAAATAAGAAAACATTGTTTAAAAGCACATTTGGACCCCTTGCAAAATGCAGAGCAACTTGGAGGCATACTCTCTCCTGCAATCCTGTAGATGGGGGCCCCGGTGCCTGCCAAAACCCTGAACGTGGAGGGCCGGGTTGTCACTCCAGTGGGTTTTCCAGGGCAAGAGCACCTGTTTCAGGGGCAGAAAGACAGGCAGAGAAATGGTGAGAAAATTATAATAGAGGTAGGAAGGAAGTTGTTATAGCACGAAATGTGGAATCCGCTTGAACACAATAATAAAAGGAGTACCTCAGATTAGCAGGACAGAGAGGAAAGGGGGGAGAAACCACCAGTTCCAGAATGTTTGGATCCTGTGTCAGACTCATGATTTGCCAAGGGCTCTGAAGATTGTAAGGGAATCTGAAATGAGATATGTAGGAGAGATTGTACTTAGAGGGCTCTTCCTCTTCCTAGTTGGGCCTCAGTTTCCTTATCTCTAAGAAGCTTATCTTTTCCTAGACCAGGACGTGAGAGAGATACAACTTAATTATAAAAATAGTACAGACTTGTTAATTCAAGCAAAGACCAGTATACAAATGTAAGCCTGTCCCCACCCCCCAGAGGTAACGGCAGTTCAGTGTTTGGTGTGCGTGTCTTTCGAGGCTGCTGTGGATGCACCTGTAAACGTGTATCATTCGTTTCTTTCTTCCCCAATCAGAGCCCTACAAAGCATGTTATTCAGTCCATTTTCTTTTTAAAAAAATAAAGATTAAATGGTATTTTCATTTTATTTGAAAAAAAATTTATTGTTACTCTATTACAGTTACCCCAATTTTTTCCCCTTTGCTGTCCTCTGCCCAGCCCACCCCCTGCTCCCACAGTCAATCCTCCGCACTGTTGTCCATGTCCATGGGTCATTCATTCAGGTTCTTTGTCTAGTCTGTCCCCTTCTTTCTACCATTATCCCTCTCCTACCTCCCCTCTGGCTGCTATTCCATGTTTCCATGCTCTGGGTCTATTTTGCTGGTTAGTTTATTTTGTTTATTAAATTCCTCCTATAAGTGAACTCGTATGGTATTTGTCTTTCACCAATTACCAGCTTATTTCACTTAGCATGAGAGTGTCCAGTTATATCCATGCTATCGCAAAAGGAAGGAGTTCTTTCTTTCTGCTGCATAGTATTCCTTTGTGTAAATGTACCACAGTTTTTTGATCCACTCATTAACTGATGGGCACTTAGGCTTGTCTCCAACACTTGGTTATTGTAAATAGTGCTACAATGCAAGTAAGGGTGCATAGGTTCTTTTGAATTGGTGATTCAGGGTTCTTAGGGTATATTTGCAGCAGTGGAATTGCTGGGTCAAAAGGAGGTTTCATTTTTAATTTTTTGAGGAAATTCCATGCTGTTTTCCACAGTGGCTGCACCAGTCTGCATTCCCACTAACAGTGTATTAGGGCTCCCTTTACTCTACAACCTTGTCAGCACTTGCTGTTTGTTAATTTATTAATGATGGCCATTCTGACAGGCGTGAGGTGATTCTCTTTGTGGTTTTAATTTGCATCTCTCTGATGGCTAGTGATGTTGAGCATCTTTTCATATGTCCATAGGTTGGCCCTCTGTATGTCCTCCTTGGAAAGGTGTCTATTAAGGTCCTTTGCCCATTTTTTTATTGGGTTGTCTGTCTTCCTGGTGTAGGGTTATACAGTAGCATTTTCATAAAAGTGTCATGGATTTTTTCCAAGTCAGTACGTGTGGAATTTCTTCATTCTTTTAAGATGTATACATAGTACTAATAACACCTGTACTATGTATATCACTATGTATATTTCCTAGAAAATATACATAGTACTAATAACATAGTTAGTGCTTGCTCTTTAGTTCTGGCACTCTTTCCAAGTTTGTATCATATCATTTGATTCTCACAAGAACTCAGGTGGCAATTTTCAGCTTTTCTCATCTCATGGCATACACAAATTCTGCAACACCAAAATACACACACACATAGCCAATCTGACAAAAAAACAGGTATAATTTTGATTCAATTACATTGGACAGCTATTGTTGTGTTGGTTATTACCATTTTTTTTAATTTGACAATCTAAGGGAAAAGATGTCAGCGCCCCTGACTAAATAGTCAGCTATTGCATATTTTCAGAATTCTTGCCCAGAGTCATACCTTCTCAGCAGAACCTGTATTTGAACCCAAGCCGTCTGACTCTGGAGCCCACAACAAACTCCCTCCTTACAGTGTATGTTTATGGTGTGTCCATCTGTTCCCATGATTAACCACTAACGTCATCTTGCCACCTCCCTCTGTCAGATGTTGCACTGCACCACTTCCTCAAACCTTGAATTGTAATTTTATCTTCCTGCAAAAATATATCTCAAATGACCAGAAAAGGCTGAAGTAGGGAAGGGGAGAGAAAGACAAGTAGGAACTGGGGCTCTGATTAAAGGCTGCTACCAGTAATCCTGCCCCTTCTACAGGGTGTACTGGGAGGAGGGATTACCCTCAGTTTGTTCTAGAAGGTACTCAACGCTTGAGGAGTAGTAGCATGGGTAGGAAGATTGCTCAGAGAGTGGGGATAAGAGAGATGCTGATGAGTCAAAGCCTGAGTCAGAAGTGATTTGCTTATCTTTCTAGAAAGTGAGCTACTTTCTAAGCTTTCCTGGCGAGGAAGAATTGGCATCCCTTGGGTGAGTGAGTGAGGAGTTACAGGAGAGTTAAGCTCTAGTGTTGATGACCTTTTTTTAAAATCATTTTTTAATTAATGTTCTAATACACTCATCTCCATTTTCCAACCACCACTCCCCTCTACCCCATCCATCCCCACCTCCCACCCTCAATCCTACCTCTCTTTGGCTTTGTCCATGGGTCCTTTATACATGTTCTTTGACGACCTTTTCCCTTCTTTCCCCGTTATTTCCTTCCCCCCACTCCCCTGGTTATTGTCAGTTTGTTCTTAATTTCAATGTCTCTGGTTCTATTTTGCTTGCTCATTTGTTTTATTGATTAGGTTCCACTTATAGGTGAGATCATATGTCCTTCACCACCTGGTTTACTTGATGACCTTTTTGATGGTAGATAAAAAATAAGAAATGGTGTATTTGTTGCCACTTAGTATTAATCCCTTTCAAGAAAAGATAATTTGTAGATTATAGAGCAAGACAGGAAATTTAAACAATCCCTGTGAGATTTTTGGGGATCCAGAAACTGAAGACCCTCATTTATTAATTCAGTATTTGTTGCCATTGGGCAGGGTGGAATTGCCTGGTTCTTCTGAAAGTGTCCTGTTGTCGCTGAAAAGTTCAGCTGCTTGATTAGGGCTTTGCGCTCAGTTTACAGGCACTGTGGTCACAGAGCACATCCATGGAGCCAAAATCTTTGCCCCAAACCTGCGTGTTAGTTTGGCTTTGAAAGCACTGACAGTCTGTTAGACCTGCCCAGAGCCAGCGCAGGGGAAGCAACAGCCTGACCCAGAGACCCTACCTGGCAGCTACTTCCTTTCTCTTTCCTCAAGCTTAAATACCACTCTGGTGGTCCCTGTGAACTCGGTTCAAATTTTAATAGGTTAGCAGCCCAGTTTGAACTTTTTCTCCTCATGACTTATTTGCCCACTTTTCTCCTATTGATGGTCACTGGAACTTGGAAATAAAGGTGGGTATGGAATTTGCGGTTGGAACTACGGCCGCAGAGAACGCCAGCGAAGTGTGCAGGACCTGTATACAGATAGGAAAGCATCATGTTCAGGTTTTTATTAGCGGTAAATTCCTTTGTTTGCACAGAAAGATAATTATAGCTTGATTTTACTTAGGCAATAGCTATAACTGCAATTCTTAAAAAAATTTTTTTTTAGTACCTTTCTCATAAAAGTGCCTTGGACATGGGAACAAAAACAAAAAAAAGAAAAAAAACAGAACAAGCTACCTTGCGAGTTTTGATTCAATGCATGTTACATAAGTTCTTCGTGTCTTGTAAAGTTGAAAATTGTGAAATTTTGGATGAAATAACCTTATTTCGGGATTTATCTGCATTTATTTTGGAATCTATATGCTGTTTGTCTCCTGTCAATGGCACTAAATAGCAATTACCAATAAATTGCATTACCTTCCTGTGCAGCGATGACAGCAGAGAAACTGCTATTTCTCCCTTGCTCCGCAGCTCAGAAATCCCCTGGCTTTTCTTTTCCCGCTTTAACCTCCTCTAGCACACCCAGCCCTTTGTCACCTCTTAGCAGGGCGCCTGCCTGAGAACTTCCTGTTTGACTTTGCAACTGAAGAACTTCCAGGTTCTCCACTTCTTGTGCAAGGAAGAAAAAGCCATGGGGTTGGGGGTGGTGTCTCATTTAACAGAGCTCGCCATAGCAGTGAAGTCCAAAGTCACCTGACATATTTCTCTAACCTTTCTGGTAGCTTGCAGAAACTACTGATTTTCCTATTTTAAAGGAGGTGGCTAAGCTCTCTTCCCTTTTTCAAATTTAACAGTATGATGAAGTCATCCCCTCTAAGATGAACTTCCTGGGTTGTCCTTTTTCATAGGAAAGTGTATCAGCTTCCTTCAAAGACTATGGTGCTTCAGGCAGAGGGCTGAGCTGAGCTGAAGGGCTGTGCGTGTTCTGTGTTTCATCCCCAGCTGGGGAGACAGCCATCTCTGATGCTGCCCCATCGCAGAGTGCTTCTTCAGTGTCGTTACAGTACCAATTTATAATTTAAAACCGATAGTAGAATTGTTTTCCGAACATATATTATTGAAGACAATTTTTCATTGAGATATAATTGACATATAACATTAGTTTCAGGTGTACAACGTAATGATTTGATATGTGTATATATTGTGAACTACACCACAGTAAATCTGGTTAACACCCAACACCTGTAACATACACCGTTACAAAATGTTTTTTCTTGTGATGAGAACTTTTAAGATTTACTCTTAGCAACTTTCAAATAGGCAATACAGGATTTTTAACTATAGTCACCAGACTTAATGGTTTTGTAACTGGAAATTTATGCCTTTGACCACCTTCACCTGTTTTTCCTCCCGACCTCCATCCCTTCCCTTTCCCCACAACCACCAGTCTGTTCTCTGTATGACTTCCGGTTTTGTTTTTGTTTTTCTTTTCTTTTTAGATTCCACATATAAGTGATATCATGTGGTGTTTGTCTTTCCCTGCCTGACTCATTCCACTTAGCATAATGCCTTCAGGGCCCATCTGTGTTGTTGCAGGTGGCAGGATTTCCTTATTTTTTATGGCTGAATAATATTCCATTTTATATAGATACATGTTCATATACGTATGAATGTATGTGTTTATATGTAGATCTATGTCCATTCGTCCATTGCTGGATTTGGGCTGTTCCCGTGACTTGGCTGTTGTAAATGATGCTGCAGTGAACATGGGGTTGTAGATACCTTTTCGAGTTAGTGTTTTAATTTCCTTTGGCTAAATACCTAGAAGTGGAGTTGCTGGATCATGCAGTAGTTCTATTGTTATTTTTTGAGGAACCTTCATATTGTTTTCCATGCTGGGCTCGCACCAGCTTACATCTCTCCTAATGGTGCGCCGGGGTTCCCTTTTTACCACATCCTCATCCACCACTGTTGTTCCCTCTTGTCTTTTGGATAATAGCTATTCTAACAGGTGTGAGGTCGTATTTCATTGTGGCTTCGATTTGCATTTTCCTTATGATTAGTGATGTTGAGCACCTTTCCAAGTACCTGTTGGCCCTCAATATGTCTTCTTTGGAAAAGTGTCTATTTAAATCCTCTGCTCATTTAAAAAAAAATCAGATTGTCTTTTTACTATTGAATTGTGTACATTCTTTTATATTTTGGATATTAACTCCTTATCAAATATATGATTTGCAAATATTTTCTTCCATATGGTAGGTTTCATTTTCATTTTTTGATGGTTTCTTTTGTTGTCGTACAAAGCTTTGTAGTTTGATGTAGTCCCATTTGCTTGTTTTTACTTGTGCTGCCTTTCCTTTGGTGTCAAGGCCAAAAAAAATCATTTCCAAGACTGAGGTCAAGGAGCTTACTGCCTGTGTTTTCTTCTAGGAGTTGTAAGGTTTTGAGTCTTATAGTAAAGTCTTTGATCTATTTTGAGTTAATTTTTATATTGGTGTAAGATAGCGGTCCAGTTTCATTCTTTTGCATGTTTCCCACACCAGTCATTGAAGAGACTGACCATTCCCCATTGTATATTCTTGGGGTTTTTGTTGTAAATTTATTAACCACAGATATGGTGTATTTCTGGGCTCTTTATTCTGTTCCATTGATCGATGTTTGTTTTTCTGCCAATTCCATACTATTCTGATTACTATAGTTTTATAATATAATGGGAAATCCGGAAGCATGATTGCTTCGGCCATGTTCTTCTTAAGATTGCTTTGGCTGTTTGGGGTCCTTTGTGGTTTTATACAAATTTTAGGATTGTTCATTCAATTTCTGAAAAGAAGGCTCTTGGAATTTTGATAGGGATTACATTGAATCTATAACAGGGTAGGGCAAAAGGAGATTTACAGTTGTTTGTATGGAAAATAATGTAATAACTAATAAATAATATAAGAATTAAACTCTGTGCTTTGAGTACTCACAACTGTAAACCTACGTTTGCCCCACCCTGTATATCACTTTGTGTTGTGTGGACATTTTACTATTATTTCTATCCACGAGTATGGAATAGCTTTCCACTTACTTGTTTCTTCAGTTTTTTTCATCAATGTCTTATAGTTTCCATGTACAGGTCTGCCACCTCCTTGGTTAAATTTATTCCTAGGTATTGTTGATGCGATTGCAAACAGGATTATTTTCTTATTTTCTCTAATAGTTTATTATTAGTGTGTAGAAACACAGTGGATTTCTATATATTGATCTTATATCCTGCAACTTTACTGAATATATTATTCCTTACAGTTTTTTGGGGGAGTCTTTAGGATTTATAATATATAATATTTCATCTGCAAATAGTGACATTTTTCACAGCTTCATATCTGTGAGATGCTTTTTTTAAAAGATTTTATTTATCTATTTTTAGAGAGAGGGAAAGGGAGGGAGACATCAGTGTGTAGTTGCCTCTTGTGCACCCCCTACTGGAGACCTGGCCAGCAACCCAGGCATGCGCCCTAAATGGGAATGGAACCGGTGACCCTTTGGTTTGCAGGTGGGTGCTCAGTCCACTGAGGCACACCAGCCAGGGCTGTGAGATGCTAGCTATTTATTCATTTATTTATTTATTTATAATTTACTTACTTACTTGCCTGATTGCTCTGGCTAAGACTTCCATTATTAAAATATGAAAGTGGGAAGAGTTGGGCATCCTTGTCTTGTATCCACTCTCAGAGGAAGAGCTTTCGTCTTTTCACCACTGAGTTAGCTGTGGGGCTTGTGATATATGGCCTTTGTTATGTTGAGGTGCATTCCTTCTGTACCCACGTTATTGAGTATTTATCATTAATGGATGTTGAATTTTGTCAAATGCTTTTTCCATATCCAGATGATCGTGATTTTTATCTTCATTAATGCAGTATGTTACTGCATTAATGCATCCATCGACTGCATTGATTGATTGGTGTATGTTGAACCATCCTTGCATCCTTGGAATAAATCCCACTTAATAATGGCGTATGATCCTTTTAATGTATTGCTGAATTTGGCTAGCTGATATTTTATTGAAGAGTTCTACATCTGTATTAGAGATGTTGGCCTGTCTCGCTGTCCTTGTGTGGTTTTGCTATCAGGGTAATGCTGGCTTCCTAAAATGAATTTTACAAGTATTCTCTCTATTTTTTGGAAGACTTTGAGAAGATAGGACAAATTATTTTTAAAGGAAGATGTCTCTAATTTTTGATGTTTGGTAGAAATGAAAAATCAAGTGCCTTTATAATTCTCTTATTTGTCTAGTTGGAACAGAGGATTGCTATTTTCCCCCATTGAATGTGTGCTGTTTTCTTTCAGGTAATACACATTCATCTGCTTTTGCCAGTCATCTCATTCAACCAGTGAAACCATTGCATTCCTGCCCTGTGTGTCAGGCATTGGTCCCATGCTAGCTCCATAACATGGCGTAGTCATCATCCTCGAGAAAATTTTGTGCAATAGTTTTTCTCACTTTAGTGTCTTTTTTTTTTTTTTAAGAGAGAGGGGAAGGGAGGGAGAAAGAGAGGAAGAGAAATACCCATGGGAAAGAGAAGCATTGATGAGTATCCTCTGGTACACACCCCAAAGGTGACTGAACCTGAAACCTAGGCACATACTCTGACTGAAAATCGAACTGGTGACCTTTCACTTTGGGGGACAATGCCCAAAGAACTGAGCCGTGCTGGTCAGGGCTTTAGTGTCATTTGTGAAATTCAACTGAAATGAAATCATGAACTATTGAGGTTGAAAGAGACCAGCACTGGGAAGTGGGGGTGGGGGTGTGTGTGTTTTGTTTCCAATGTTTTAATGCTTCTGAGCAATTACAAATGTCAGTATTTGGAGCCTCCTTTAATCCATGTCAAGGAAGCAAGGTGTTCTCTTCAGCAAGCATTGGGTTTAGCTGCTGAGTTCTCTATCTATATAGAGGTATGAGTAAAGAAAAAAATTATTCTGATACTTGTTAAAATATTAAGAAAGACTTTATTGAAAACTACTGCAAGAGGGACATTGTAATAGGGGAGAGAGATTAGACTCAATTCCAAATCCATCAAAGACAAATGGGAATTTATTGCCAAGGAACAGTGAGGAGGTGAGTGGATGGAAAATTACTAAGGAGATTTCAAAGGCAGGAGGATTCTTCCTGAAGGCAGGTTAAGAACTTAGACATCAAAGGTAGAAGATGAGGAAGTTGATTACGTATCAAGGATGATCAGATTTGACTGCTAAGTCCTGACATAAAAAACCAAATCTGTTATTTACGATCACCGACAGTAGAGCCAGTGTAGAGGCAGAAAGAAGTTTTCAGTTTTGTTTTGGTTTTTTTTTTGAAAATGCTGTGATATTGCTCCTGTTTTTCTAAGTTTTCCCCAAACCATAAAATCTTGTATTTATCTGCCCAGGTGAATTCCCAAACACTTTCCAGCTGAAAACTCTGTGAGTTCTTGGAGTTAGGCTGAGAACTAGTTTTCTTTCAGGCCAGGTTTTTTTTCCACAGCAGTTGCTGCTATCACTGTGATTACAATTTTGAATTCTTTTCCCCCAGTGCTTTACTATGAAAATTTTCAAACATGCAGAAACATTGGAACCATTATATATTTAGCACCCAATGTCCACCATTTAGATTGTGTGATGCACATTTTGCTATATTTGCTTACTCATTTGCCTATCCATCAATACAGTCTTGTTATCCCTTTTTTTTTTTTTTTTTTTTGACAAGACAGAGAGACACATCAATTTGCCACTCCACCCATTTATACATTCATTGGTTGCCCCGTGTATGTGCACTGATGGGGGATGGAACCCACAACCTTGGTGTATCGGGTTGACGCTCCAACCAACTGAGCAACTCAGCCAGGGAAACAGTCTTGTTATTTTTAAGTATATGTTTCTTTTAGTCCGATGGCTTTGATTTATTCTATTAAGTTATTTTCCACAGTACATTAAAAATTAGGCTTGAGTAGCTTTGACATTCAGTTAAGAAAACCACCAAACGATTGAGTCCTCACCCAAGATTTACCTTTTACAACACTGACACCCTGCAAATGCTCCCTCAGTCCACACGCTGTGCTGTGGGTAGCCTAGCGTTCACATAATTGGGAGCTTCACCTGGGGTCAAATGGGAAAGGAGTTTGCTGTGCCCCTGTTTACTTAAATCAGTAGCAGTTTGTTTACACCTTGAGTCACTCTTTGCAGCTGGTAGCCAGTCAGTTGAATAATATCTGAGGAGTACTTAGTTTAGTGAAGCCTTCTGAATGTGTTGTTTGGAAAGTGCTTGTGATGAATGAAGAGAAGACACTATTGTGCTGTGTTGTCTGTACTTCCAAGTAGGTACTGTCCACTAGGAGCCTCAGGGCAATCACAGTGCCTGCTTAATTGCTCTTTTTCTGGTGTGGTCAGATTAGCTGGGTCTTTTGGAATGTGAATCCATAGTGTTTTCTTTGTTAAACTCTTTCTGACTTAGTTTTTTCTAAATGGTTGTAAAATTTAAATGCTTACGTGTATTTTCTCTCTGAATGGACTTTATGCTTCCTTATTTAGAGGAGAGAATAATGATACCACCCACTTACATCTGTATAGCTCTGGATGATTATTAAGGCTGTACTGTGTACACTTAAACACAAGGAACTTTTGTCCATGTTTAGTTAAGGAAAAACTAAGGCCCCACATATCTTGGTGATCATCTCAGAGTCATTGAACCTGACCATTCATTTTGTGAGTGTATTCATTAATAAAAACACGTCGTATCCCTATAAACAAAAGTCACAGAAGACAGTGTGATATATTTTGTAACGTAAAGGAAACTAATAAGGCCTAATCTCCAGGTGGCTTGAAATTGGATAAGGACATATTGGCACTTCAGGTTTTGTATAAAATAATTCTTTTCAAAGCTTTCAAAAATATAGTTGACCCTTGAACAACTTGGGTTTGAACTATGCAGGCCCACTTCTGTGCAGATATGTATATTTTTTCAATAAACGCCTATATTGTTTTGATCCATGATTGGGGTCTGCAAATGCAGAGGGCTGACTATATGCATTGACCTGTATCTTTTTATATAAAGCACTTGAGCTCTTAGGGATTTTAGCACCCGCAGGGGAAGATGGGATCCCGGAACCACTCCTCCGCGATACTAAGGGACAACTGGTGTAAGTTGAATTTTTGGGAGAATCAAATATTGTATGTGGATTTTCACCAGTACTGGGGTTGGTGCTTCTAACCCTAATGTTGCTCAAGGGTCAGTTGTAGTTCTGTTGAGTAAAGTAGACTTAATCATACTTAAATTTCTTAGTATATGTGCACTTCCTAAACAGTCCAGATCTTGTCAAAACGACCATTTTTTCTTAACTTCAAAGGGATTCTAAATATATTTTAATGTTTTTTGGAACCCTATAAGTCTTAATGCCAATCTATTTTTTAAAAAATAGTTACTTTAGAGAGAGGGGAAGAGAGGGAGGAAGAGAGGGAGAGAAACATCAATGCGCAGTTGCCTCTCACGCGCCCCCCACTGGGGGCCTGGCCTGCAACCCAGGCGTGTTTCATGCAGATGGGGCCCTGACCGGGTACGGGACCAGCTGCCCTTCGGTTCGCAGGCTGGCACTCAATCCACTGAGCCACCCCAGCCAGGGCCCAGTCTACATTTTTTTGTAGTGATGTTTTTCTTTTTCTTTATTTTTAGAAAGAGGGGAAAGGATGGAGAAAGAGAGGGAGAGAAACATTGATGTGTGAGAAAAAAAAATGTTGATCGGCTGCCTCTTGCATGCCCCTAACTGGGGACCCGGCCTGCAACCCAGCCATGTGACCTGACCGGGAATAGAACTGACAACCCTTCAGTCTGCAGGCTGGCCCTCACTCCACTGAGCCACCCCAGCCAGGACTGTAGTGGTGTTTTTCTAAAGTTATTAAATGGATCCTGTGTTTTACTATAAATACTTAGAAGGGAGGAAATACACTTAGTAATTCCAAATGATGGGGCTCAAATTATGAGTCAGGGTTTTTGAGAGAGCCCCTTTTGAAATTGACTTGAGGAGTTCTGTTAACCTAAGTTTTTTACCTGACTTAAGCATAATCAAGTTTTTCAAGTTCCAAGGGAACTTTTCAATTTAGAAAACTTCGGAGGCCAACAGGAAAGGCTGGCAGTACCAGTGTAGCATTTCCTCGCTGGGCTGCAGCATCGTGGGCTCTTAGCCACTGTCTCGCATCATCAGTGCTGGCCTAGTGGAGTCTTGCTGGGTGGGTGGTGTAATTCATCAGCACAGGCCTGTGGGCGGAGAGGGAGTCAATTTGCCAAGCTGAGAGGCCAAAGCCTTTCATGTACTACTGTCTTTTCACGGAGTTGACAAGTAGTTGCTTAAGCTATTTAAGAAAATGGTGCCTCTTTACTGTATCAACTTTTTCTTGTCATTACTGGAAGAAAAAAACATATCCAGTGATAGACTGTTTTATTGAATAAAAATGCTGTGGGTTCCTGAGTTACTACATTTAGATAGTCTGCTGTGGAATGCTGATAGTTGTCCTAAGCCTTTTTGAAAAGGTGAACATTGACAGACTATATTTAGAACACACAGCTGGCAAAGATAAAAGACAGAAAATAAATGTTTAGTAGGAAGCAAATTTTAAGGTACAGTGACTATGAATAGCCAATTAGAGGATGTGGGGGGAGGGAGCAAACCAAACTGGTATTACTATAGAAAGAACTATTTAGAGGTTTGGGGTTTTTTTCCCCTGGAAGGTAAAAGGAAATAGCTACCATATTTTGTTGCAAGTAAATGGCCTATCAGATTGAACTCTAAAATATATGTTTGGAAAAAATTAGCAATTTTATCAGCCTTTTAGGGCCGCGTTTACCCTGCGAAGTGGCTTTGGAGAGCCAGATTAGATGGCCTCTTGGCGCCCTTCCCTGTGCTGGCTCCTCACAGGGCCCCGCTGCCCTGTTGTTAGAGCCAGGTGTCCGTGCTGGCTGGTGACTCAGTGCAGCAGCAAATGGGAAGAAGGGAAGAACTGGCAGCTCGGACCACAGCAGCTGGTGTTTATTTTTTAAAATATCTAGGTGCTTATATGGGAATTGCATGGGCCCATAGTTGAAGCCTTGCCTCTCCCCCTCTCCCCGTGCCCCCGGGTCATCAGGTTAGTGCTGACTGAGCCATCTGGCCACACTGGCCCTTTCCCACCTAGAACACCACCTGGAGCCCTGCCTGCTGCCTCGCCAGCCTCACAGGCATCCCGCAGGTCTCTGGTGCAGCTGGGAGCAGTCCTCGCTCCTAACCTTCTCACTGTGATGGGCCCTTTTATTTTTAAATTTTTCTCAAAGGGATCCCTTGCAAAGAGTTTGTCCAGCAAACTATAAGAGATAAGTATTAAGCTGTCTCCTTAAAGATTTTTTTTTTTGAACCAGACACATAGTGTCTTCTAGTCAGCAGGAAGGGTGTGTATGGCAACTGAACTAACATTTCAGCCACTATCAAAGGATTAACCTTTGTTTCAGTAAAGGTGTGAATCCTTATTGCCCACAATCTATTTTTCATTAGCTTTTTTACCCCTTCAGTATTTAAAATAGCTCCGGTCTCTTACTGCTTCCCAGAGCCTGGACCACAAATTGAAACTGTGCCAATATACTTGGCTTTAGCATCACCCCTGGGTTTTCAGCCAGGTGTGCTCAGATTCCTGTCAAAATCATTTTGTTTGGGCTTCAAACGTGTCACACCTTCCTTGAGCACATTACTTCAAAGTCCCCAACGTCCTTTTCCTGTTGAAAAACTCTGTTTTATTTCCTTGGCTCACACAGTGCTGCTAGTTGCCCGACAGACCTGATGCTTGTCAGCTGCAAATTTAATTAAACTCATGCTGAGAATATTCTTTTTCTAGCAGATTTTTGACTCTTGGGCAAAAGTTTATCTTGTAAAAACTTATATCAATGACTGACTTTGAATGAGAAGAACTTTCAAACATTTTTAGGTGTCTACAAATTTATCAAGGTGGAAGAAGGCATTAATCAGTCAGGAACATAGAATTAATTTTTAAAATGATATGTTTCTTCTCATTGCAGAATTGATGGGTTCATTCTAGGCACTTTCAAATTCTCATAAGTACTATGAAGAACATAAACAATATCCATAAATTCTTTCACTCATAATTAGCTTCAACGGATAATTTGCATGTATCTCTAAGTACATTTATATTTATTTACAAAATGGAGTAATTCTGCATACTGATTAGTTTTTTTCACTTTAGTTGGTGTGACTATCTTTCCATGTGAATAAATATTGTTCCCTGTCATTGTCAACAGCTGCATTGCATTTCACTTATGGTTTTGACATTTTTTTCACTGGTGGCAACCAATTTTTTTTACTATTAAAAACAGTCCTGGGAGGAATATCTCTGTAGATAAATCTTTGTTAAGCCTTAATTTGAAAAGTGACATTTTTCTGGGAAAGCAGTGTTGAAATTAGACCGTTCTAGTATTTCTAGTGACACCATTTAATGATTTGAAAAGATCAATGTTAAGATTGAAAATAGTTTTGAGATTATGTACTTTATTTTAAGGTAATTCACCGAAGTAGTGTTTTGGTGAGCCAGGGTTACTGGTTTAAGAAATATTACTGCTTCTTTTTTGTATTTGGGGCTACATGAGTTGTAGAAAAGTGACCCTGAGGAACTAACTTGAGACCCTGCTCTGAAGAACTGCCCGATGAGCCTGTCTTTCTCCAGTACTAATGGCGCTCATTGGCCGTCACGCATTTAATAGATAATCCATGATCTCTCATTTTAATTGTTTTAACTTTTAAGAAATAATTCTGAGGATGTGAGCATTATTATACACATTTGAATTCCTCCAATACTTAGTTTAAATCCATATACATGGATACTCAAATACATAAGCCTGATAAAGTGGGGACCTAAAATAGTTCTCTTAATTTCAAATGAAGGAAAGATCATGTTATTCTATAGGCTGATTACAAATTATGTGCTCAACTCCTCTGAATACAGCAGTTACCACAATCCAACACTTCAGCTCTCTCTCTGCTCAGTAAGTGTTTGTTGGAGGCATTGCCTGGTATTCTTTGTGTGTGGACTGCCCCGTGGGGAAACAAGTTAAAAAATACATCTAGGTTTCTGACCCTTAGCTGGAGGTAAGCAGTAGGAAAAATAGATGTCTTGGTATATATGAATGAGTGGCTAGCAATGGGAAGTCTGTGTGGATACTGAGTTCAGAAAGCCATTGAAGTTTCTGAACATTGCCAATCTTCTCTGCCCGCTCACCTGTTCAGCCTTTTTTCCTCTTCCTCACTTTCTTTCCTTTGTAGATTTTTCTGTTTTTAGTGTATTCATGAGGCACATGCTCATTAATCCTTTCTCTGTGCACAGCTACAGCATTATTAAATAAGGCATATCTGTGGTGTAGTTCATCTCTGGCTGCATTATTTATACCGAAGCTTGCAGTTTGCTTTCGATACAAAAACTCGAAGTCACGCACGGTACCTGGCCCGTTTCTGTGTCTGTCCAACCCCAAGCCAGTATCTTCTTATTTAAAATCACATATGTGTAGATATGAACCAATTAGAAAAAAGAAAATCTGTATTAAAATTTAATTTGAAAAAAGATAACATTTCATTAAATTAATTTCTATGCCTGTATTGGCATTAGTTCTCAAGCTGACCTAAACTGCTTTTGTGTTTGTCAGTTAACTATAAATAATGCTTGCCATATTAGAAATTAAAACTGAGAAGTTTTAAACTTTATACATTTATTTAAAAATAAATATGTAAATATTTTTTACAATATTGATTTTTTTAATGAAAAAATAACCATATTTTCCAAAACAAAAAACCATTTAGTGAGAAGAGTGGCATCATCGTATACTTGGAAAGCTCTGTAGTGTCTGGCTTAATGGAAGACAGCTGGATTCTTCCCTGCTTCTGTATTTAATCTGTGTGTTACCACACTCAGGTCCAGACCCCGCTCATGCTCCTGAAAGAACAAGAGTGGAAAGGAAAGTAACAGGATAGTGCTCTGGTGAAAGTCCTTTGGACCCTAGGAATCCATTGAAAGGGTCTTGCAGACCTCTAGGGGTTCTCAGATTACACTTGGAGCGCTGCTGGTGCAGAGGACAAAGAGTTAGCATCACTTTTTATCTTATTTTTTTAACTGTGTTTTATAGATGGAAGAGTTTAGACCACTTTTAAAAAGTTATGGTGGAATGTCGTCCTTCCACTTGCAAAGAATGTTTGTCCTGGTTCAGGAGGGCACTTTGCTGTATGTACTCCCTGTGGTCTTTCTCCCAGATGTACTTTGTCTTCTCCAGAGTTTGGGCTGTTTAAGACTGTTTGACAGCTGAGGGGGGTTAGTATTATCCATCTTTCACAGATAATAATGAAAATAATAGGGGCCAGAATTTGCTGGACTTAGAGAACAAATCTTTGAGTACTTTCGGGTTGTAGCAACTCTCGGATGATTATTAGTACTAGTGCACTGATTTTCTTTGTATCATCATACAGTTACTGTACACTTCACGTGGGCTGAAGGGACACAAGATCAGTGATGTCAGCCTAAAGAGGCTTAGACTGTTGTTGTTGGGAAGCAAAATTCGGGAAGAGAGTAAAACCTAAGCATGGTGCCAGAGGGGTAGCACGGTGCTGGGGGAAGACGAATAAACTCTCCTAACCAGCTTGTGGCTTCAGCAGCCTGGTTCAGTTACTTAGTCCTCAGCTTCACGACTGTGAGGTGCTGAGGGAGTACGTAGCACAACAAAAGTTGTGTACCGGTTAGTTAACTTCTGCTTACTTTTAAGTAGGACACTTGTATACCGTTCATAAAAATGAATGGTGTATCCATTCACATGATCTTAAAATCCCTGAAGGAGCTGCAGGCTGACAGTGCATTGTAGTCAAAGGTGAAAGGGAATTGAAAATGTAATTACATCTGATTTAATGATGCAGATGTAGAAATTTAACAGAAATCTAAACCGATTACAGCGAATTGGTAACTGAGCTTCTTGCCTGGAGGGTAGCCTGCCCTCCCCCACCCCGCACAGCACTGTGGGAATGAGCACCAAGTGCAGACAGTAGCACTGTCTCTACAACAAGCACAATAAAAGTAAACGTTTAAATAGACAGCCTATCCTGGATGAAGAGGGACTGAAGTTTTAGGCTTTTTTCCTAATTCTTTCAGAGTAACAATAGTTACTGTAGTGTCCAGAAACGTTATGATTTGAACTTTTTCCCTAGAAGGAGAAATGCTTCAAAATGTTATCAGTGAAGCAGGTAAAAGTAAGGCGGTGGTGATTCCAGCACAGATGTCCCTGTGGGTACCCCTCTGGGATGTCCTTTCTGAGGTAGCAATTATAATTTGTAAAGTTATGCAGATGTCTGAACTGAGTCTATGACAAGTTGAAAAGAGAAAGTGTAATTGTTTGAAACCTCCGAGTCCTTCCAGAAAAAAAGAGGAAAAAAGATCACAACCAGTTGTAGTCCCTCCCGTGGCCTGACGGGCAGGTGAGCTGAGGACACCCCCGATGTTCCCAGAACTGTGCTGTTCCTCGGTGCAGAGCTAATGTCCTCTGCTTTGGCAGTTAAATTGCTGTGGAAGCAGCTGCAGTTGATGTAATTTTGATCAATACCTTGTGCTTATATGTGGCCCTGTAGCCACTGAGTCACTCTGCTCTTCTCAGTGTCCCTGACCTAAGAGCGAAGGACACAATGTCTTGCTTGAGATTTGTTTTGAAAACTCATGCAAGTCAAATTATATTTTAAAAGCACTAGGAAGCTTGCTACTTAAATACCCGCAAGCTAATATCTTCTGCAGGACATATTTTCACAATGTTGAGAATATTTCTCTTAATCAGCATTGGTTCTTTGTGAGTTGAGCTTTATTCTGCTACATCTTTCTGGAGTGGAAAAAGCTAGTTGATGTGCCCATTTTGAACATGAGTGACCAGCAGCTAGCTAGCTTCAGTAATGCTCTGTAGGTCGGCGGGGGTGAGTGGCGAAGGCTGAGTGGCGAAGGCTGAGTGAGGGGTTGGGGCTCTGCCCACCTCCGCTTCTTCCCTGATGTGCTTTTTGATGCCCTTGCAGGATCGATGTACTTTCCTTCTCAGTGTCTTTGTCCATACCAGAACGGCTTGAGCTTCCATTCCTGTGGTAGTGTTATTCCAGTTTAAATAGGTACTATTCAAAACAGTATGCTAACTTTTTTCTCACAAGAAAGTGGGCCCTTAGTGTTCGAACCTAAGTCACATATCCTTTCCCGAGCTCTTTATTTTCACCACTTCTCAAAGTAGTGATTCGTCTCATCTGTAAAGCTAATTTTGCAGCTTTATAAGGTACTAAGTAGTTATTTTATCCCATAAATATAATTGGTTAGGTAGTTATAAACTGCATTTAGGAATCCCACTGAGCTGCTCGTGTGATGCGTACCTGTACATTGTGTGTTGAGGAGTGGAGGGGAAGTGGGAGCGAAGTGAGGTCTTACCTGCGTCTCAGATGTTGAAGGATTTGTCATGGATGGAGGTCTAAGGTGAATTCACTATGGACCACAACTTTTGCTTACAGGAAGGTAACAGTGAGGCACATCTCCCTCCTTTGCTGGTAGAATCACCTGGATGTGTCTTGCAGAAGCTCCGCTGCAGTCTGCTAAACCTCCCCCAACTGCGCCACCTGCTGATTGAGAATCACCAAGGGGGCAGAGCTCATTCTGGAGTGCAGGACCCTAGAACTCCAGAAGGCCCTGCCTTAAGGCACAGGGCTGCAGACACGCCGATACCCCCTGCGTTGGACAAGAAAAAAAGGGTCATTGGAACCCCAAGACAGTTCTTTTGTCCTGGGACTTCTGACTGACTGCAATTAAAATCAGAGTTAAGACCTATCTCACAAAGTGTTGTCAGATCTTTAAAAAAAAAAAGTGCAGAGAGACCAGGGCATAGGGCTGAAAGCTTAAAAGGTAGATGGGGATGAAAATTGTGAAGGCCCTTGTATCTCATGATAAGGAGCTAACTGTAGACCACAGCCAGTGAGGAGCCACAAAGGACTTTTTTTTTTTTTGTAAGCAGGTATTGAAAACAGTCCAAGGAAATTTATATGATTGGGAATGAGGAAGAGGTGTGTGGTAGAGATGCCCAATGCTTCCTGTTCTCTGATTCTCTTCTTGTCTGGACACACAGAAGCCTTACTTTTTTCTGCTCCCTTTTCATCAAGGTGAGCCCGTGTGGCTAGTTCTGGCCAGCGTATTGTGAGCAGAAGCGAAATGTCCCTTCCAGCCTGAAGCATTTAATTATCACTGGAAGGCCTTCTGGCTCCACCTTCCTCTTGTACGGTGATGAGGAGGCCGTGTGTTACAGATGGTTCAGCTACAGGCTGTGGGAGCATCAGTCAGCTGAGCCCCTGTAGGGGGGACAGTTGCTCTGTAGAGTTGTTCAGGTCTACCGTGATCGACATTTGCTGTAGGGAGCTACTGAGATTGAGGAGATGTTTGTCATCACAACGTATCCTCGCATTTGTCATCACAACGTATCCTCGCATTTCCTGACCAATACATGGTGGTCGTTTGCAGCATACATTTGTAGATGGAACCTACAGGGGAAAAGTGGGTTTTACATGATTGTGTTCCAATGTACTGAATAGGTGCCACGTGAGAAAAAACCTGCACCCATGCTGGGTTAGAGTTAAGTAGGTTTCCCTGTAGGATTTCTTAGACCTTTTGAAATGTTTTGGTAGATTTTGAAACTCCCAGCGAAGGGACAGTGTGCACTGCTTCCTAAACTTCGCTGAGTGTGGAATCCGTTTTTCTGTCTGTTCTCAGGAAGTGCACTGACATTTTGAGGAACGCAGTTAAGGAAACACTGTACCAAGTTACACAGTTGTAATGGTCTAGGCATGAAACTGATTGCAGAAACCAAGAAGAGTCTTCGGCTGGAAAGGAAGGGTAGATTTGAGGGAAACACTGAAGAAGGACTGGCAGGAGTGGGACCTAGTGGACATTTAAAGGAGGAGTAAGGGGGGTCCATTGTTCCATTATACCAGCTCATTTCCAGTTGACCCCTCACCAGTCTCCACAGTGCCTTTGCAGGCCTCTGTTCCTTTCCTTCGTGTGGCCCGAGGGTCTTACCTTTCCACTGTACTGAGTCTCTGTCGGACGTGAGCTCCCCTTCCAGTTCACCTCCGGACACCTTTAACATCATCCCTTTCATTCCCTGTTATCTCAGATGGAGAAATGTTCTGCCAACAAGTGTTAACATCCCCTCCCTGTGCCGCATACACGCATCTGTGCCCGTCTCCCACTTCCTCTATTTGTTATCCCAGCACCCGGAGTCTTTCCCTCTCCGCATCTCCCCTTTTGCCTATAGACGTGTGAAGTCGCTGCTGTCGGTCAAACGACATATCGCCCCGTTAGTCTGCATCACCCCTTTAAGTTACCATCGCTCTGTTTTTGTAATGCCTTTATTTCCTTCCTTAGAGAAACTTTGGAATGACTGTTGTGTGCCAAGAACTCTTCTGGGTGCCAGGGACATGAAGATAAATAAGATAAACCTCTTCCAAGTGGATGATGCATCCAGCTGAGCAGCCACTGCAAAGGAGTGCAGTGGGCGTCATCATAGAGCAGCAAGGGCATCGTGGGGTGCCAAGCAGGAGCACAGGGCTAGGTGGGGGGCATCAGAGAAGGCCTCCCACGGGAGAGGAGTGACCTTTGAAGAAGCCACCAGCCAGCCAGTGGAGGGGCTGGAAGGAGAACAAGTGTGGGATGCACAGACAGGTGAGAGCAGGATGGACTTCTGAGTCTGTAGGCGGTCTCCACACGTGGTTGCTACTTCAGAGCTACCTGGAACGAGGCGGACCGGAGGCCACCAGTGACTTCTTAGGCTCAGATGTCTCCACTGGACCAGTAATTGTTGCTGCTCACTCTCTAGTCCATGAATTCTTTCATCTCTTAACTTCTGAAGACTATTACCTTCTGGTCCTTTTTAAAATTTGCTAACCATGCTTCCTTTTCCCAGAAATCCCTCTCAAATACTGGTGTTCCCAGGCTTTCTAGATTGCTCCCCTTCTTTTCACCCTCTCCATTAGCAGGTCTTTTTTTAATCCATACAACTTCCTCTGGGGCTCAGTTGGTTGGAGCATTGGCAGTACACCAAAATCTTGCAGGTTAGATTCCCAGTCAGGGCACATACCTAGGTTGCAGGTTTGATCCCCTGTGGGGGTGCATGCGGGAGGCAACAAGTCGATGTTTCTTTCTCTCATTGATGTTTCTCTCTCTCTCTCTCCCTCGCTCTCTAAAAAGCAATGAAAAAATGTCCTCGGGTGAGGATAAAAACCAAACCTCTACAACTTTCTTTGGAATTTGAATTTACCTCAGCCTTGCCTCTCTGCTGTGATCATCTCTTCCCTGTGCCTTCCTATATCGTTTGCTTTGCATGGGTCTGAGTGTATGTTTGTGGGAAATGTGAGTGTAAATTACAGGCGTTGGGAAGAATGTGGTGGATACTCCATGCCCTTGAGTCATTCGTGAGCTGATGGTGTTTGACAGTGCCAGGTGGAAGCAGTCAGGTAATGCTGAGACCACCTTGCGCCCATACCTATGGACAGCTGGGGAACAAGTCTGCTTTTACTTTCTAGAGCTGTGTTGGGCTGTTAATAAAATTTTGTATGTATGTTTTCTGGGAACATGTATTCTTTTTTTTTTGTTTGATTACATTCTTGTAGATTCTTCTTTTTGGTGAATTGCCATATAATGAGAAATAACCTGCATCTGTGTTGTTAGCTTTGTTAGAGCAAAAAATTGACATTCTGTACATTCATTCAAATTACCTTTTGGGATGCCCCAAATAGGAAGTTAACTGCTCTTTTTAGAACGGTGACATGTCTGCCAAGCCTCCTGTCGCGTGGTCACTAATGCGGCTCACCAGTTATCTGCAACTCTCCTCCCGGGCACGAGGCTGGTCACCGTTGCCCCTTCCTCGCCAGCTGGTGGCCCTCTAGATGCGGGGGCTCTGGCCTCCTTGCTCTGAGACGTGAAGCGGACCCGGAATGGGCGTGCAGAGTGTGTGAGAAATGAAACGATGCCATTGCAGCCCGACAGAGCCCGTTCTTACTGATGCGCATTTGCAAGTTTTGTCAGTGTTGGGAAAGTTGAAGTTCATGGTTGCCTGGGGTGTGAAAGTGGTTTCGGGTATTCTTAGTGTCCCAGGCTGTGTTGGTACGGTGAAGCAATGTTGTCTGGTGGGTGAATGGATGTTCTAGCTTAGGCTGGTTTCCTGTGTTATCCGAATTTCTGATTAGAGTCCTTTAATACAATCACCATTTTGTGGCATTACAGGCTGTCATGAGTATTATGAAATAGATGTAATCTTTTCCTTTTTTATTGAAAAATGGAAACAGGTGAGTTACTGAAAGATTTAATAAGGATAGACAACAGATGTTGCCAGGTGCTGTGGAAGACTTTGGGATTTAATAGTAACCAGTTTAGTTGTCAGGTGGGTCAGCTCTGTGTCCTCCGCCTGGTTGAGACACTTGAGCCAGAGAAGCGGTGTGTACATGGGAAGTGCTTGTGAGGCAGTGCCTAATGTATTCGCTTTATAGGGCTGCTGGAAAAAATTACCGTAAACTGGATGGTTTAATACAACAAATTTATTTTCCCACAGTTCTGGAGGCCAGACGTCTGAAGTCGGGGTGTTGGCAGGACTGTGCTCCCCCTCTGAAGGCTCTTGGGCAGAATCCACTCTGTGCCTCTTCCAGCTCCTCAAGGTGGCTGCCGGCGCTCCTGATGGGAGAACGATTCATCCAATAAACAAAGAATTAGAGCACAGGCTTATTTTTAATGCTTTCTTTTGTGTGTGTGGAGTTTCAGAGTCAAGGTTTTGACTTAGCAATTTGTCTGAGAAAGGACTGTTGACAGGCAGCCCCCCGTATAAAGAGTGGGGCCAAGAACCCAAAATGCAAAGGATGCAGGACAGTGGGAGGGCCTGCAGGCTTTGGCTGCAGACCTGGACACTCAGTTGTTCCGACGACCTTGGGCAGTTTGCTCGAGTTCTCAGAACTCCAGTTTCTCCATCCCTAGAACTAGGGTGATGCTAGCCAGCTCCCAAGATTCATGGGGATGAAATGAGATGTCATGGAGGGTTTCCCACACAGGGCCTGGTCTATGTGGGCACTCGTTCCTATTGCCGGTCTTAAACAGGGGAAGGCGCAGGAGAGCGGGAGTGTGGTAGGAAGAAACATGCAGCTTTCAAAAGAAAAAAACACGGTTCTGAGGAGAGCGAGTAGTTGCCGGATGTGAACAGACCCGAGCACTGGGAGGCGGTCTGTTTTGGCTCAGGCCCTTCTCCGGGAAGAAATACATGGGCTGGCAGAATCTCGAGAGCCTCCTCTGCCCCACTCTCACCCTCCTCCACGTCTGAAACTCCGCTGTCGTGTCTAACTTGTCTGGACACATTAGCTTTCCTAATCATTTTAAATTCGTTCTGTTTCAGAGCTGAAAGAGTTTATTGTTACGCCATACATGTCTGATTACATTTACGTGACACGGTGATGCTGGAGTCTGCTGTGGTTAAGTTCCCACCATCCCCATGTCCTACTTTTCATAGACGGCCCAGGGAAGCTCTCTTAGCAGCGCTGTGGCATTTACTGCTCGGACCTTCTTTTATTGTTGCCTTCGTGTTTCGTTTCCCTCGGGCCCTTGTGATGGAGGAAGTGGACGCCTGTGTTTCTGGAGAGTCTTTGATGTGGTGAAGTACAGTTTATACCCTCTGAACGTTCTGTTGCTGACCCACTTTTTACATTCTTCACTGTCCAAGGGCTTTTGTTCATGGAGAAAAGCCCCTTCTACCATTTGTATTTTAGTGTTCAAACTATTAAATTGATATCTAAAATCAAACTTTGAGAATCTATTTCTTAAACAGTTTTTCAATTTACTTCAGCATGATAATAGACTTAGGTTTCTTTTAACAATTTAAATGACAGTGATGATCCCTTTGAATACCCCAAGCACTGTAAGCAGCAGTGAGAAGATCCGGTGATTCGAAAACATGTCACACACTTAAACCTATTCTAAAATGCCAGTGCCACGAGGGTGGATTTATTGTTCTGAAACTTGTGTGTTTACTTTTCTCAGGCCTGTAGCAACATATATTTTGATAACTTCTCATGTCAGAGCGATACACATTTCAGTACTTTCCCAGAGATACAACATATAGTAGTGCAGCCCCACAAGTACAGAAACCTTACCCGAGCCAGAAAAACAGCCTGTCCAGCTGAGACAGCAGGATCTAGTGATCAGTTGATTGATTTTCGGTCATCTCTGTGTTCATCAAATACGAGCAACTGGTCATGTGGCTAGGCCCCTTTTCATACAGGGTCCAGCAGAAATAACACCCCTTTTTTATTACAAAATCTTTCATGACAAAATCATAAGCATGTAACTCTCTAACATAACAATATCACACTCGTGCATACCCTATGACATTTTAGGTGAAATGTTCAAATTAAAACTATCAATTTTAACACCCACATTATTACCCTACCAACCACACTCAAGTAGGTGTTAACTTCGGCGGGACCCTGTGTCTCTCCTCTGTTTGTTAAGTCCGTAAGATCTGGAGCCATGCTTCCCACACTGGTCCTAGATTTGGGAGGCATGCTGCTCCCCCCAGAACATTTTATTCTCCAAATTTTGCCTGGCCAGCATTTTCATGGGCCATTGCCCTGTCACCCTGAGGGTTGCCAGGTCTCCCTGCGTCATTGCAATCGTATGTATGCTTGTGACTGACTGTGGTTAGTGGGGCCATCTAAGGGATCATCTCCTAGGACAGGAGGAGTGAAGCCTGCAGTTAGAACATCTGGCTAATTCTTCACCTCAGTTTGGTTCTATGTTCTTTCCCCCTGGTTTTATAAAGAGTGCTAAGGACTTTCGTATTATCTTTACACTCTGCCTTTGCTAGGAATAGTATTACTAAGTTCCCTGCGTTTACCCTCCTCCATTTAAACAAAGACCTGTTTATATGAAGCAAAACACTTAGCACTCTTTCATTTATTACAATTTAAAAAAACACTGAACTGATACTCTTCTCCCTTTTGCATGATAACACTTTGTTACATACTTTTCTTGTTGGGGCATCATTAGGAAGTCATGCCTTTCCCATCGGGATAGCGTTACCACCTCTGATGCCTGTGTTGTCCCGTCTTGGCCGGTGATCTGCCTGTTCAGCACCACCCTGACCTCCTTGAATACCTTCTGCCTTTCTGGCAGTTCCAGGTTGGGCCTTGCCCATTCTTAATTTCCCCTGCTCCAAGATATGTAATTATCTTGTGTTCGCCCTCTGAGCACCCCTGGGTCGTTTCTTTGGAGAAGAGCTTGAAACTCAAGTCTGGGTGCTAGTTTTATGTAACACCTTCTTATACGGTGTTTACTATGTACCAGGTATTATTCTAAACTCTTGACAAATCTTGTCTTAGTCACTTACTGTAACAATCCTATGATGTGGACACTATTAGCCCCATTTAATAGATGAGGAAACTGAAACCCAGAAAAGATAAGGAGCTTGCCCAGGGTCACACAGTGAGTAGGTGGCCCAGGCAGAATTTGCATTCGGGAAGAGTGGCTCTGGATTTGTCTTTGCTGCTTGGGCAGGCACGTGAATGTTGTTGGCACGGCGAGAAGCTGTTGTAGCTATTAAGCTCTCTCTAGGTCAGAGCCGGGAAATTTTTGTTTTATTATAGGCTTAATTGATTTTTTCCAAGAAATTAACATTTCATATACTATAAAACACCATCAGTTTTGGACAAACTATTTTTTTTATGAACTACTAAGAAAAGAAAAAAATGCAGCAAACCTGACCAGGACACAGGGCACATACCGAGTACCCTGGTGACTCCTGAATGGATCGCACCACCTCAGTGGCTTTGAAATTCCTTTCCCTGCTGCTGAGTTGTGTCCTTTCCTAGGTCTGGTGGACCAGGCGGGTAGAGCGTCGCAAGAAAATACGGCACAACAGATACTGGCTTTCGGCAAAATGAGTTTTCTGCCCCACAGCTCTGTTTGTGGGCCTGTGTCTGTGCACGCAGGCCCACTTTGCGAGCGCACAAGCGCTTTCTGTTCCAGTGCTGCATGGGCTCTGGCCCTTTGAAGGCTTTTTCAGTGGTATCTCAGTTCCACATGAGAAGTCCCCACAGTGCGCATCGGTCCGTTGAAGTGGTGGCGATGTGAGCAGTTTTAACCAATTCAAGTTTGTATTATGGTTTTATACCCTGTTCTTACGGTGTGAGGTTTCCTCAACCACCAAGACCTTCTGTTACAGGGCGACTGCAAAACAAGGAAACCCTTTCAGAGCCGCATTACCGGTCATTAGGTTGAACACGAACACGAACGTGTGAACGCACACCTGGTTTTGGAGTGCCCTTCCATTTCTCAGTTGTTTTCTAGAATTGATGGCCCCTTGCCAATCTGGTTTGAATAAATATTTATATGTAACCTAGTTCCTGAGAACGACTTTTGAAAGGCTTTAATTTTCTCAGACTCTGCACCCCTCTGCTCTCCCCTCTCTGTTCCCCGCAATGGCGATGAGACACAGTGCTGGGTCCTTGGCACTTACCAAGTGTGCGGATCTTAAGTGAAGTTAACTGTTAGGGTTTTATTTTTACTTCTGCCGTTGGGAGGGTTTGGGTGGGTAGATATTCTTGATCGTCTTTTTATCCAGCTGGATCTAAAAGTGTGGACAGAATTCATATCCTCGGTGGCTAAGTGACAACTGGCTCGCCCTCCTGGTTGTTACTTAACCAGAATCCATTTTTTCCAGCATTGTTATTTTCCCACCCCTTCCTTCAAATGTCAGGGAAGCACTAAAATATGAAGGATGAGATTACATCAAGGGTGGAAACCTTAAAATAATATTTCAGGATCTTTCCGGGCCAAGAGCGCGCGGTCTTCCTGTTGCTTTGTGTTTCACGGGCCCTGTGGTCTCCTTCAGAGTGCTGCCACCCCTTCCCCAGCCGTTTTCATTTCAGTCTGCAAGCCTTGGACGGGCTTTCAGATGGGCTGGTTGAGGGAAGCCTCTCTTAACTGAATTGTACTGATTGCTTCAAATGGGAAGAACTGGGGTCCCGGTGATGCCTCAAACGCAGGGGCCGTAAAACCTGACTCTTCGGCAGTGGATTGTCTAGTCTGTCCATGTGTCACTTAGGAGGGGCTTGGCCGTTGTCTGTAGAGTTGCCTTACAAAGTGAACTGTTTGTAATGGGGGGGCATCATGGTTGTGTCCCCCCCAAACCCACCGATTTGGTTGCTGTGTAAGTACCCCATAAAAAAGCGGTGGTCAAATATTCCATCTAATTGGACTCGTCAAATATTCCATCCAATTGGACTCGTTCGGCCTACTTGGTGGGGAGGTGCTCCTGTGGCGTAGGAGGCTGGCCTGTGTGCTTACCTCAAAACCGTGGCTGGCGTTTCACATTGCGAGTAGGTCCTCCACCTGTTGTAGATCGTCACTGGTTCCGTATCCGCTATCATCCTGTCATTCCACGGAGTAAAGACAACTATTACAGTCACGAGAGCGTCAGCAAGAATTGAGCCCTTTCTGTGTTCCAGGCACTGCGTTAGGGATTATACGTATTATCTCTTAATTCTCAAAGTACTTCTGTGACAGCAGTCTGGGTTGTCACCGTGGGGGTGAGAAGTGATTCTTATAGGTTAAGTGACGTGTCCAAGGCCGCAGCTAGCCAGGGGAAGCCAGGATGCTGGTCCAGGTAGACTGCCACCAGGGCAGGCGGGGCCCCCCGGCCACTGACTTTGGTCCTCACGAGGCTGTGCCAGAGCGGTTATGGGCTTTCTCTGGAAGACATTGTCACAGACAGTGCAGAGCATTTCTGCTGTGTGGATTTGAAAAAGTCCTAAACCTTTTAAAAGAGCATTTTACATTTGGTTCTTCAGCCCTTTGATTTTGTTTGAAAGGAATTGTCTAAAGTGAACAAACCATGGTACAGTTACATTACTTCTCGTTTATTTTCTGTTTTATTATCCTATTCTCATCTGAGTGCTTGTGTCAGAATTAGTAGCTGATAGAATTTCCCCTTCCTTCCTTCCTTAGGAACCAAAACCTCTTTACACTTGCACTTCCCAGCTTCAGGGGTGAATGACATTCAAGAGCTTGAGGGGTGCCTGGGACAGAGGCTCTGTTTCCTCAAAGCCTCTTTCAGGGACTTGCCACGACGGCACCTGACAGCCCGATAACACAGTAGTCCAGCCCTCACCCACGAGACAGGTGCTCCAAGACCCCAGCGGATGCCCGCCACCGTGGGTAGAACCGAACCCTGTATGTACTATGTTTTTTCCTGTGTACACATACATGCCTATGATAAAGTTTACTTTATGAATTGGGCACAGTAAGAGATTAACAACAATAAAACTATAATAAAATAGAACAATTGTACTGTACTGAAAGGTATGGGAGTGTGGTTGCGCTTTTCAGAGGATCTCTTGCTAAAGTCTTCACATAGGCTCAGCGCTTTCAGGTGCAACGCGCGGCCGTGGATCAGAGCAGATGTTCTGTCGGGTCTTCCACCCACAACATTAATGCCTCTTCCATTTTACTAAGCACTTGCCATGCCCTGGGGCTGTAACTTTTGCAGTTTGAGGTGTGACCCCCAAAACTAGCATGGAGTTTCCTTGTTCACAATTTCACGGATATGAGATTCATTCTTACCGTGACCTCACGGTAACCTCAACATATAATTTCTTTCCTTCCTTTGTTAAGCCGGGAACTTTCACCTTTCTATTTAAAGGAAGCACATTACAACTTCTCTTTGGTGTATCCAAATTGCCAGCATCACTACTTTTGTGGTTTGGGACCACTGTTAAGTAAAATATGGGTTACTTGAGCACAAGCACCGTGAAACCAAGACAGTCAATTTGACAACACAGGGCACTACTAAGTGACGGGTGGGCGAGGGTGTCACTGCATGGATGTGCCGGACAGAGGGTGGGGCACGTCCCGGGCCGGGTGGAGCTGGACAGGGAGCACTTTCATCACACTGCTAGAATGGCGGGCAATTTAAAACTTATGAATTGTTTACTTCTGGAATTTCCTATTGCATATTTTCGGACCGCAGTTGACCTTGGGTAGCTGCAACCACAGAAAGCAAACCTGTGTGTCACGG
The DNA here is from genome assembly GCF_022682495.2 of Desmodus rotundus. Classification (NCBI taxonomy): domain Eukaryota; kingdom Metazoa; phylum Chordata; class Mammalia; order Chiroptera; family Phyllostomidae; genus Desmodus; species Desmodus rotundus. The sequence continues at coordinate 143,477,761 of NC_071389.1, forward strand.
GGGCTGGTGCAGTCATGAATTGCATGCCTTGGGTAGGAAGGGTTTCCTTTACCCGTTAGGAGGGGTGAGGCTATGTCGCCCTGGGAGAGGAGCTCTGCCCTTTGAGTTCAGGGGGTAGCGGTTGTGGTAAGTGCACGTGCCCCACTACAGTGGCTCTTCCGCTGAGGTGGCTTCTACGAAGACGTGTGCAACCTTAGAGTAGGGACCGCTGGCAGTTCCCGTCAGCACAGAAACGTAATTTTACCAAAAAAGCCTCAGTTGTCTAGGGCATAAACTGGCGTGGTTTCTCTTTGGCCTGCTTCAGCTTTTGTTTGTGAAATGGCAAACTTTTTATGAAACTAGACAGCGAGTTTGATTATTAGTGATCCTCAGTCTTTTCCTCTAATTCAGGTAGTTTAAAAATGGAACTATGAGAACTAATTGGATCTGGTGCTGATAGTTGTCATTCCTTCATTATAACTGTACAGTCATCTCCTGAGTGTTTTTGAAAAGGGGCTTTGGAGACTGGGTTGGTGCCACCAGGGCCTGTGGAATCACTGAGGACTAGTGTTCGTCGTGCAACAGAAAGCCCTCCCGTAGAGTCAGAAGGCACCGAACTTGCAGGACTGGACTGTCTCCTCTGTTCTGCTCTGAGCAAACTACCTGTTACGAAAACAGATCAGGTTACCTGGGCAGGGAGGAGGGTGCCCTGGCAGTGTGCAGTCTCCGGGCTCTCTGTGCTGTCTAGATGTAGGGTTTTCACTGGCCCCGAGAAAACCAAGGCACGGGTGGCGAGGGGGGAAAAATAATTTTCCTCCCACCTCTCCAAGTTCTTCTGGCAGCACGAATAATCAAATTAACATGAGACCGATTAATGGGAGAAATGGGCAAATTTATTGTGTTTGTACACACAGTAGTTCTATGACAACAAGAGAACTGAGAACAGATCAGGCCGTTAAGGCTTATAAACCATCTGGAGCTAAGGAGCAAGGGGTGTTGTGGTTTGGGACTTGAAAGGGCAGGAAAGCAGTTAGCGTGAAGACAGATGCAGATGTTTGGTAAAACGGCATTTGCTGGGCCATCTTTACCGGTGGGACACAGAGGGGACTTTGATCAAAAGGGTAAGTCTTTTCATTTCATAACAATAACTAGCTTAACATAATCAATGTCCCAAAGAGGCATATTTTGGGGTGGCCAGCTCCACTCCGCTCACAGGTCTGTCTGGGTTTAGGTGGTGGCAGCAAGGGGAGAAGGCCAGGCAGTTTGCTGGCGAGGATGGGCTCTGAGATGTGACTCGGAAACAATGGCCCAGCGTGTGGGGACAGAAGTGCATGGGAGCGCTGCGTTTTGTCCTCCAGCTCTGGAAACAGAACCTGTGAGGTGGATGTAGCATTTGGGCTGTCATGCTTTGGAGTCAGAGAGACCCATTTAAATCCTCCCTGTACTCCCTTCCCTGGCCTCCCCTCCCTCTTCCTAAAATCAAAAAGTGATGTGAGGATTAGGCGAGATGGTGGCAGGATAACAGCCGGCCACAGAGGATATACTCAGAAGACAGTGGCTCCTTCCCCCACACCCCACACCCCATGCTCTCTGCACCCATCTTTCCCCTCTTCCCCAGAGGAGGAGATCAGTATTCAGAGAAATGAGAGGGCTTGTGTGAGTGGCAGAATTGGGCCTGCACTCGGATCTTTTCAGTCCTGCTCTCTCTGCCTCCCAAGGAGGCTGCGTGCTTTACAGTCTGTGCGGCTGGGGTGCAAGGCTGCGTGAGCTTTCTCGTCCTCCTAGTTGGGTCTGGTTGTGTTGTTTTCCATACAAATAAACGCAGCGGATTTGTCTTGGCAAAGCTGGCCTGCTCCTATGATCCACTGTGGTTAGGGTAGAGGTACCACTATAAAAACTCTTTTTATATGTACTTGGCTGTTAAAGAAATATTCAAAATGCATCCTTTTTAAAGAGAGGTGCGTACCTGTGAGGCCTGCCTGTCAACATCCTGTAAATTGAATCATTTTCCCGTTGATTTATATTCTAGTATCCGTTGTGTTGGAGTTTTTTGATCTTCAGTGGTCAGGGGCACCTATTAACTCTTTGTTTCTTTCTGCAGGCTAATTTGTCTGTAAACAAATACATAAGTCCATCCAAGAGTTTTAAGGGAAAGATGAAAAGTCTTGTGCAATATCATGATCCTATAATTTCTCTGTTTAATGGCACGTTATACTGCATGACTCAATTTCTGAATTAAGGAACAAAACTATTACTGCTGATATGTAATCTCCCCATGCAGATGCTTTGCTTACAGTTGGTCCCTAATCGCGATCACCCATCAGAACTCAGGATGCCTGCAGAGCCTTTCACCAGCCTCCTGATTGTCTGAAAACCGATGGAAGGCTGTTGGTCTTCCAGTTAAAGGTTGACTTTCCTGTTGTTTTCACTTCGGTAAGGAGTGGAGATACCACAAGTCTTCCCGCATGTAAACTGAGAGAGCCACACACTAGAGGTGATACATCTTGGAGTTCGCATGAGTTACCCAAGCATTCAAGTTGTTTGGAGAAATGTGGGTTGACCATTACCAGATAAAATTTGACCTCTTAGGTGGCTGCCTTTTCAAGTTTTTTTTGCATGTCTGCCTGTTTTCTAAATTTGGAAAAATCTGTGTATTTGAGCCTTGAAAAAGACAGTCTCTTAGCAACACGGAAGGGTGACGAGGAACCAATGAAGTAAGAAGTGTGCGGTGATTTGTGTATGTTCTGTTCTGAAAACCACCCTAAGTAAAGGTGGGTATTTTTTAAAGCTGTGTGTAACGTTTGATAAATTTTAAAAAGTAACAAAAACAAGAGTGGTGTGTTTTTCCTGCTCTGTGCCTTTTTTTTTTCCTGTCTCCCCACACTACATTTTTGCCCCCTTGGAGGACATATGTGGGGATTCGTAATTAAGAATTAATTAAAAGTGTTTTCATGGAGGACTTTCTGCTCCATGTTTAATTAACTTAGAAGACATTGCCTTGATAAACAGAAGGATCAGTTTTAAAGAGAAAACAGAATTTGCCCTCACTGTAAACATCTATAATTTATTTAATTAACCTTGGAAACACTTTGTATCCGTTATGAATCCTTAGATAAGGAAATGCAGAAGTGGCTGCTGCCCCCACTTAAGGCTAATTAAGTGCTGTAGCTCAGTTCCTTTGCTTGTGAGGAATAGTGAGTGGGGGCGAATGGGAAGATTTACAGTGAGGCTGTTCCCTGGGCTGGGCTGAGAAATTCAGCAGGGACCCTGGCTACTCTCTCTCTGTCCGCTACATTCTTTTGGTGAAAGCAAGCCACAAGGCCAACTCAGACAGAAGGGTGGGGGGTGGGGGTGGGGGGATGGTGGTGAGTATATGCCTTAAGGGGAGGAGCAGCATGCGTGCACAGGGATGGGAGAAGTTTCTGTTGTCCTTCTTTGGAAATAAGTTTTTACATAAATTAAAGGAGTATTCATTTATGTCTCAGGTACTATATTCCATCTATTCCGAGATGCACAGCCACCCCCCGCCCCTGCCATGTTTTAATATCTCTGAAGTCAGGATGTGTTTATATGGTGCCATCTTACTACCATTGGCTGGACACCCCGACACATTGTTGCCATGACCTGTGACTATGCAGGTGTAGTCGTGGCAATTGTGTTTTATGCATATTGTTGGTAACACAAATGTCCAGGTCAATAGCATATGAAAGGTCTTCAGAAATATTAAATCATGATTCAACACTGAAACAAAAAGTTCTTGTGTGCCTAAAAAGACATAGAAACAGAGCAATAACATGTCGTTTTGGTATCGGTGAAGCACATTGTTGTTCGAGGAATGAACCCCAGTTCATATTTTTTTGCAAAGAAATAACCAAGAGCTTTGCTGGACCTGAGACGGAAAATAAGTAGCTGAAGCTGTGTTATAGAGTTATGGCAGAAGTATTGCCTTCCAGATGATAAATCATGCAGCTTGAAAACAGGAGAGATTGTTAGGTCCCTTCAAAGAGATGAAAGGAATTTCAAAGCAGTAAGTGGCTGGTGTGTCCAATTCCTAGATCGTACGGGACTGTTGTTGAGGCGTAGAACACCCATTTATCAAAAGCGCCTACCAATTTAGAGTGGTAGCTGCTTATTTTCCAGAGCCTTGGGATTCGAGGGGAAAATTGAGTTTAGACAGATAGGAAATGCTGATAAAACCCCAGCAATCTTTAAAAGACTCTGAAGTTTTTCTGTAATGTTAAAAGGTGCTAAAAAGAGATCAAGGTCATGAGCACGTGCTATGAAAGCAGTTATCGCTGTGATACTTTGCCCAGTTGCCGGCGGTTGAAAGTTGGAGCTGGAATAATCATAAACTAAAACAGTTCCCAAGAAAGAATTCTTCCCGCAGGGCATCACTGAGCCTGCGCACACATGTGTCCACATGTGTGGCACTTTCAGTCACCAAAGATAGGAGTCCTGGTTATTGGAAAAGCCTTCTGTTGCGACATCCTGTAAGAACAAGAAAGGCCCAGCCCCAAACCTGGCATTTGAGTGTCAGGCACCTGGAGGACTGTCCCGGAGACGACAGAGGAGCCTCAGATGGGAAAAAATGGGCATCAGCAACTGAGTTACAGTGATTCAGAAGGGTCAGCTCGGCATGTGGAGAAGTGTTAAGAATAACTTAACCAGGTTTTTTTTTTTTTTTAATGTAGGTACAAGAGAGATAAATGACAAATCTAATTATATAAAGCTTTTTCAGTAATTAGAAAATAGTTCTGAGTGACAGAAAGCATTGTGTTGTATTTTACTTGGCAGCATTTTTCGTAGGGGCGTGCAAATGGAGGGCGTCCTTTATCGTTCCTTGCACCTGAGACTTGATAACTATGTGCCAGGCACTGAGCCTAAATTTGGTACTTTCATGGAGTTCCCAGTTTAGGGAACGGGGGAGATTTCTACTCAAGTCCCAGCATGCATTTCAGAATGCATTTGCACAGAGACGGTGTATATGGAAAAAAATTATTAGGCACTTGTATCACTTTTATGGAAAAAAAAGCTCCAAATTCCAAACAGTCAAATCTTAAAGGCATTAAGTGTTAGACTTATTTTCTTGGAGATTTTATATATAATTTATATATATTTGCAGCTAATCAGTAGGTCCTGAGGGTATTGTATAGGTCCCATGAGTAACTCTTGAAAGATTTCAAAATCAAAGTCAGGTGTGAAACTTTCCGTTGTTAATGTCCATGTACTTTTCAGGAGCTGCTAAAACCCATCCTCATTGTTTTCACAACAATGTCTGCAGATGGTAAATGCCAAACTTTTTGACCTTGTTTATTTTTAGAGCAGTTTTAGGCTCACAGCATAATTGAAAGGTACAGAGATTTCCCATATGCTTCCTGCAGACATGCATAGCCTCTTTCATTATCAATATTCCCTCCCAAAGTGGTACATTTGTCACAGCTGATGAATGGACATGGACACAGCATTGTCACCGAAAGCCCATAGTTTGCATTGGGGTGCACTCTCGGAGTTGTACATTCTCTGGGTTTTGACAAATGTATAATGGCGTGCAGCCACCAGTACCGCGTCAGACAGAAGAGCCTCGCTGCCTCCAAAACCCTCTGTGCTCTGCTGACTGGTCCCTCCCTGCCCACTCGCCCCTGACAACCACTGACGTTTTTCCTGTCTTCATAGTTTTGCCTTTTCCATATGTCATATAGTTGGAGTCATTCAAATTGGCTTTTTTTCACTTAATGACATGCATTTAAGATTATTTTTAGCACTGAATGATATTCCACTTTTGCATGTACCACAGTTTATCCACTCACTTAACGAAGAGCATCTTGGTTGTGTCCAAGTGTTGACAATAAGGAATAGCTGCTGTGAGCACCCACGTGCAGGTTGCCACGTGGGCATAAGTTTTCAGCTATATTGAGCACCAAGGATTGTGACTGCTGGATTGTATGGGAAGGGTATGTTTAGTTTAATAAGAGCCCACCCGGTGGTCTTCCACATTGGCTGTACCATTTCGCATTCCCACCAACAGTGAATGAGAGTTCCTGCTGCTCCCCATTCTCACCAGTATTTGGTGTTGTCAGTGTTCAGGATTTGGGCCATTCTAATAAGTGCGTAGTAGCATCTCGTTGTTATGTTAATTTGCATTTCCCTGATGACACAGGAAGTGGAGAACCTTTTGTATGCTTATTTGCCATCTGTATATCTTTTTTTTTTAAGATTTTGTTTCATTTTTAGAGAGAGGGGGAGGGAGGGAGAAAAGACGGAAACATCAGGGTGTGGTGCACCCCCTTCTGGGGGCCTGGCCCACACCCCAGGCCTGTGCCCTGACTTCCATCTGTATATCTTTATTGGTGAGGTGAGTGGTAAGGTCTTTGGCCCATTTTTTAATCAGGTTGTTTTTTTATTTATTGAGTTTTAAGAGTTCCTTATATATTTTGGAAAACAGGCCTGTTATCAGATGTGTCTTTTGCAAATATTTCCTCCCAGTCTGTGGTTTGTCTTCTAATTCTCTTGATATGCCTTTGTCAAAGCAGAAAATTTCAATTTTAATTAAGTCCAGCTTATCCGTTCTTCATGCATTGTGCCAAATTCAAGGTCATCTAGTTTTTTCTCCTATGTTACTTCTAGGAGTTTTATAGTTTTGCATTTTACATGTATGTCTGTGGTCCATTTTGAGTGATTTTTTTGTGAATGGTATAAGCTCTGGATCTAGATTCTTTTTTTTTTCTTTTTTTTTTTTTAAACATGTGGATGTGTGGTTGTTCCAGCACCATTTGTTGAAAAGACTGTCTTGGTCCATTGTTTTGCCTTTGCCTCTTCGTTAAAGACCAGCTGGCTATATTCATGGCGTCTCTTTTTGGGCTCTCTGTTCGGGTCCATTAATCTGTCTCTTCTTTCACCAGTACCACAATTGATTTATTACAGCAGCTTTGTAGTAAGTCAGGAAGTTGGGTAGTATTAATCCTTCAACCTTGTTCTTCTACTTCAATATCGTGTTGGCTGTTTCGGGTCTTTTGCTTCTTTGTATAAACTTCAGAATCAGTTTGTCTACGATCACAAAAATAATTTGCTGAGATTTTAATTTTGATTTCATTTAATCTATAGATCAAGTTTGGAAGAATTGACATCTTGACAATAGTGAGTCTTCTATATTGAGAACATTTTCATTTTGAAATTTCGAAATTCTCGCTCCAGAATAGATGTGGCTGAAGCTGCATGTGGCCAGGCAACTGTCAGCAGTTTGGGCCGTGGTTTCCAAGGAGCCGCTGCTAGAGGTTCTGGGTAGTTTAGTATGAAAACCATGGGCACAGGACACTCCAGACCCTTGTTAAAGTCACACTCAACTTCCTGAAGTTCTGCATTAGTATTTAAGAATGCAGGCTCTGGAATTTCCTTGTGGGTTTCTGGTACTGACTGTAGGTATTGCCTTGGATCACTTACAGGACTTTAGGCAAATAAACCTCTTAGTTTTGAAGTGGACTTAGTCTGAGGATTAAATGAAATAATCAAGTAAATGCTTCAAAAGTTTGTAAATCCTGATTTTGTATTCCATTCTGTCCTCTCCCCACCCTTCTCCTGACTTCCTCCCCAATTTGCTTCACAACACTCCTTTTTATAACGTCACTAATGACTGCCCTGTGGCAAAATACAGCTGGTCCCTACAGACTTCTTACTTAGCAGTTTGTGGCTCAGTGGGCCCCGCCCTCCTTGAAACATTCTGTTCTTGTATTGGCTTCTCCAGTAACAGCCTCCTGGTTTCCTTCTCCCTGACTGGGACGCTACTTACAAAATTTCCTTTGCATGTTCTTCCTCTTTTGTGTAATCAACCAGGGTTTGGTTCTAGATTCTTGACTTTCTACTTCATTGTCTCTAAATACCATTTATATGCTGATGACCAGCCAATGTTTGTCCCCAGACCTGAGCTTGAGGCCCTTAGAGATATAGGCACTGGACCCCTTCTCTTGGATTCCTCACCAAGGCCAGGAGTCTCCGTTTCCAATGCCTCTTTCCCCTAAGTCCTGCCCTCCTTCCAATTTATAGATTTCAGCAAACGGCACCGCCATCCATGCAGATGATCCAGGAACATTCTCAGGCATTGTGCTCTGTCCTCCTTTCCCTCACCAAACCCCCAACCCCATCAGCACATTCTTTTGGCTCTACTTCTAAAATATCTCCCATAATCGTCTGCTTCTCCCCATCATCACTGGTTTCTGGGCCTCCTGTGTTACGGCCCCTGGCCACCTCAGAGGCCTGAGGCCCCAGGCACTCCGGCCTCCTTTCGGTTCTCTGACCACACTAACCTTGCCTCCACCTCCGCCCAGAGCACTGCCCTCCCCTCTCCTGGCAGACGCCTCCTTGTCCTGCAGGCGTCAGTTCAGATGTCCTCTGTGTGGCCTCCCAAAACCACTGTGTGCTGTCAGTACACTCTCCCTCCTCCAGTGCGATCACATGTCTCCGTGTGTTGTCGTCGCTGCACTTCGGATTCTCTGAAGTGACCTTGTTCATTTATTTGTTTACTCATTGTCTGTTTTCTCATAAGTAGGATGAGCACTAGGAGAGCAGCGTCCTTGTTTGTCTCATTCAGTGCCGTGTTCTCAGTACCTAGAACAGCCTAGCACTTGGTAGGTGCTCAAAAAATGTTTGTCAAGTTAATAAACAATGAAATGAGGCTCCTAGCACAGTGCCTAGAGTGAACGCTTAGTAAGCACTGGCCATCATCACCTTGAACGTTAAGCCTTGGTTATATGTCTGTCCCTGTAGCCTGGTTAGCTTCCAAAGAGTGGCAAGGACTGCATTTTAGACACCTTTGCATTCCAGGATCTCATACAGTGATTGGTACATGGTAGGTGTTTAACAAAGACTTGTTGAATAGATGAACTTCTGGAAGCTGCCCTTTTGTTAATTAGAAACACCCTACACATGACTGATTCACTTATCATGTGCTCCTGTGTTTATTTTCGGCCTGTCTGGAAGTCTCCATCGTTCCCTCGTGTCTGCTGAGTGAGAAACGTGGCACCTCCCTCATTCTCCTTGTAGACAGCCACTTAACCGAGTCCCCCTTTCTTAGGCCAGTCAGCGTCTCACTCCCTGCCTTCTCCCGACAATACCTCCTCCTCATTTCCAGCTCAACTAGGCACTTGCAGGTAGTCAGACTGGTCTTCCTGTCTTTCTCCTCCCATGTACTAATGGGTTGCCCCCCTTTCTATGTCAATGCCCGTGTGACCCCTCAAATCAAAACCGCCATGACAACCTTCTGTTTCGGCACTTTCTGACCTTGCTGATCTTTCGCGGCTTCATGGTCTAACAAATGGAATTTGTGAACAAATATTCTGTATGGTGGAAGGATTTAAACCATTTCTATGATGAAATATTTTGCTCACCCTAATTTGTCATTTCTGATCAAATATTTTCGGGGTGAACTTTCAGAAGTTGTGTGAATTAGTTGTGCCTTTGTTTGATTGACAGACAACCACTGTCAAAGTCCTAACAACGTCTTTCATCCAGCAAGGCTGGAAAATGCAGTTTTATGCACTGATAAGTATCCCAGTGACGGGGGGCGTGGACAGCATGCCACTGTATGTGTTTAGTGATGAAGTTCAGGGTTGTTTTTTTTTTGTTGTTTATTGTTAAAAAAATAAAGTACTTTAATCAGACTACTCAGGAAAAATTATATGTATCCAAACTATATAAGCTAATTTGGGTAATTAACACATAATTGTCCTCAGGCAACTATATTTGAAAAATTTAAAAAAATTGAAAATAGAAAAAACACATCGTCCTTTAATAGCATTGTATATATGGTTAACTATCACGGTATCTTCCCCAGTTAAGAGATCCCACAGTCAGAAGTGACGTGGAGAGTGCGTCACTGCATGTGCACATGTGTGGGATGCGATGCTTGCTTGAGGGAGATAATAATGGTGATAGAATATCAGCAGCCACATGAGGTAGGAAGGTCCAAAGACAATGGTGGTAAAACATAAAAGAAACCAGAGTAAAAAGGCAGTTCATTAATGAGAAGCTTTTAAAGTTGAGATGAATACTGAGTGTAGATGCACAGTAGACTTTTCACGTGGCCACTTGCTGAGGGCGATCTTAAATTCAGGATGATTCGCCTTCATTTGAAGGTAAAGAAGTAGTATTGTGGCGCTGTGTAATTCCCATCCCAATAATTTCATTAGATATGTGACTTTAGAGAAGATTTATAGCCCTGGTGTACCTCTTTCCTTTTTGGTAAATTCAACATACCGTGTTATTTCAAAGCCAGTGATTTTTATCCTATGTTTTTAAGTTTTTCCTTTTGAGACACAGAATAATTGCAAAAATACTAAGAGTTTTTCTGTTTCCCTTATTGTAAACACCTTACACAATCCTAACACAGTTACCAAAACTAAGAAATTAACACTGGTACCTGCGGTAGGCAGGATTGCAAGATGGCCACAAGATTCCCAACCCCAGTGTGCGCGCCCTGTGTCATCGTCCCCTTCCCCTGAGCGTGGGGGGGCTGTGAATGTGATGGGATGGCGTGCTGCGGTCGTGGCACATGGCAGGGCAGAAGGGATTTTGTAGGTGCGACTTCAAGTATTCAAAAGGGAGATTATCTCGTGTGGGCTTGACCTAAGCAGGTGAGCCCTAAGACTCAAGCAGCAGCAACAGAAACACTCTTGAAGAAAGCCAGCAGCCTTGTTGCAAATGGCCTGTGGACGGGGCACGTGGCTAGGACCTGAAGGTGACCCTCTAGGAGCTAAAACCAATGGCCAGCAGGAAAGTAGGGACCTCAGTCCTATAGCCACAAGGAGCTGAGTTGTGCCAACAGTGAGGTTGGAAGAGGACCCTGGTCTCCAGAGGAGAACCACGGGGTCCAGCAACTTGATTTCAGCCCTGCAGAATCCAGCTACACTTGTGCCCGGACTTCTGACCTACGGAAACTCTGAGATAACGAATCTGTGTTGGTTTAAATTTTTTAAAAAGTATATTGCTTTGTGATAACTTGTCATGTAGTAATAGAAAACAGATACAGTGCCACACTATTAACTAAAGTGTAGGCTTTGTTTGGATTTCACCAGTTGTCTGTACTTTTGCTCATGTACGTCTTCTGTTTTAGTAGGTAACCCAGACATACGAGTCTTTAATGCTCTCGTTCCTCGCAAGTCAAGATGAAGGCACTCTCGGTGTTTCATGACAAGCAGCCAGCTTGTGCAAATCAGGCATCCTGAGGGGACTTCATCTCACTGGCTGGGGGACGGGGTGTAATCTCAGCATTTCAGATCAAGTTTGGTCACATTTACGTCGAGTGTGGCGAGATTTCCCCCAGGACTCCGCATTTTTTTGCTGGTTAGGTCCCTCAGATCTCTGAGCACAAGTCACACCCTACACGACCTGCGGGTGCGGACCCGCGACAGGGTTTAAGGAATTGGCCTCAGACTCTGATGTCCGTTTTCCTCTTCTAACTGCACGGGCTCCAGCTGTCTGAGAAGAATGCAATTATGTGATGAAATGCTCCTGCCGGCTCAGATTCCTGGGCTTTGAATTGTTGGCCTGGGGCCTGGCAAGGTCTCTGTGAGTGTCCAGACGGCAGTGACCCGCACTCAGTGCCTTCACCTCTCAGCTGACAGAGAGGAGACTGTGAGGTTAAAGGTGCACGGGGGCTCTGTGGTTCCGTGGTTAGAATGCAGGCCTTCCTGTCCCTAGTGTGTTGTTCTTGCTGTCAGCAGGTCAGTCTTTTCAAACCTGGTCTGTTGTCTTGCCCGTGGCAGGGGTCAAGGGTGGATTTGGGTACTGTTTTGGTGGAGTTCATCCGAGAAATGCCCGTATCGTGCCCTGCCAGTCCCCATATCCCGCTGTGAGGCTCTGGGAGGCCTTCCCCCGAGGGAGTCGGAGTTCCACTTGATTAGAAGCTTCAGAGGCATCCAGTGTCCTAGCGCTGAGTCAGAATAAAAGCCATTGGCTCCAGTTTAAATGTCAGGGCCAGCCCAGGCATGTGTGACTGTGGAGGGAGATGGCCGAGCTCCCAGAGGGGACCTCTGTCCATTTACCCACCCAGCCACCTGGAACCAGGGGTAATGAACGGGATGGAGATAGTACTGGTTCAGCTGGGAGTCGTGCATTCCTGCTTCTTAGACCTAGTGACGCTGTGACTGGCAATGGTGGCCTGTCATTGTGGCACGTTCAGAGGACACGGATTAGCAGGGTCTCCTCCCTTGCTTGTCTGGAGGGACCTGGAATGGAGGTGGGCAGACGTGAGCCTGACGGACAAGAGGAGTGGTGCTGAACTTCTTTCATCCACAACACCAGGCCGGAGAGGTGGAGGGATATAAAAAAACAGCTCTTGACCTTAAGAAGTGTAGATTTTGGTGAAGTTCATGCACAGAAATAAATGCAAGTACATTCTCCCTGAGGGGTAAAGTGAGGAGTTCCACAGAAGAGCTATTTGGGTTGAATGCAGAGGCGGAGTAGGCATTTCCCAAACCGACTGGGCTGGGGGTTGTGGGTTCGGGTGGAGGGAGGGCCTGCCGAGCAGGAGAAGTCTCCTGGGCGCAGGCCCTGAGCCAGGAACTGCCTTGTGGGTGTGTGGGAGAGGGAGTTTAAGCAGTTGTTCAGTATTCCTGAAGAAACTCTAAAACAGTAACGGCATCAGACTTGTATTTCTGGAATCAAGTATTTTTTTCTATCACAAAAATATCAGAAAGCATAGAAAACTGTAGAGAAGAAATACTTGCCCAGGTCTGTGTTAGAACCCCCTTGCCTCCCTCAGTTCCTGCAGTGCCCTGGGGCAAAGCCTTGGTTGCCCCTCCCAGCTCTGGCGTCTGTTCTAACTCCCACCACGCAGGACCCACATGGCACTAGTCCTTAATCTAGTACTAGGGGTGTCCAGCCCTTTGGTGTCTCTGGGCCACACATTAAATACACGAACACTAACAAAACCAGAAAAATCTCATAACATTTTAATTTGTGATTTTGTGTTGGGCTGCATTCACTGCCATCCTGGGCCACGGGTTGGACACTCTGCTGTCCTAAAGTGGGAAGGACCAGGACTGTCCAGTTTAAAGTTTAGCAGGGCGCCTAGTAGGTGCTCAACAGTCGTTGAATGAAATAAAGAATTTCAGTACACAGGCAATTGCTGCAAGTGGCTTCCCTCATTTTTTTATATGCATAGACTTAATCTTATTTATTGCCCAATAAATACAATTAAAACTTAATTTTTATTTATTTATATGAATTTTCTAATTCAATAGTGCTAATTTTAAAATTAGTTTCCTTTGTTTTTGAGAAATGTCTGTATTATCTTTTTTTGCACTATTTTAGAACAATAACCCTGGAGTCTAGAACTTTGCTATTAGACATAATATCAGCCATTAAGCTGCATGTGGCTGTTTAAGTTTAAATGTAAAGTATTGGGTTGGCCAAAAAGTACATTTGTTTTTTCTGTAAGATGGCTCTAGTAGCGCTCAGTTGTCTTTTACGTCATTCGAAACAATTTTGTTAGATTGTATTGTGACGGCTGTCTTATCAGCGTGCATTTAAAAAATCAAACTTGGTGAATTTTTGCGTAGTCATTTTAATATTGAAGATGGAAGAAAATGTGCAACATTTTTGGCACATTATGCTTGATTATTTCAAGAGAGGTAAAAACGCAACTGATGTGCAAAAAGAAATTTGTACAGTGTGTGGAGAAGGTGCTGTGAGTGATCGGATGGGTCAGAGGTGGTTTGCAAAGTTTTGTGCTGCAGATTTCTCCCTGGAGGATGCTCCACGGTCTTTTAAACCAGTTGAAGTTGATAGCAATCAAATCAAGATATTAATTGAGAACAAGCAACATTATACCATGGGGGAGATAGCTGACATACTCAAAATGTCTAAATGAATAAAGTTATTGGTGAAAATGAAAAATATGTCTTTTATTTTATGGAAAAAAACATAACAGACTTTTTGGTCAACCCAATAACTAAAATTAAATGTCACTTCCTCAGTGACACTAGCTGTATTTCAAGGGCTCAGTGGCCACCTGTGGCTCGTGGCTCATGTATTAGACAGTGAAGGTGTAGAACTGCTCCATCATCTCAGAAGTTTCTGTTGGACAGAGCTGACCTAGAGGGTGGACTGGTGGGGAGAAGAACCAGGGGCAGGGAGACCAGACCAGTTAGGCGGTCTTTGCATTACGTGAAGCATGAGATGGCGTGTCGAACTAGGCAGTGACCTGTTCATGGAGAGGCGGCACTGACTCTGAGAGCAGTTTAGGAGAATCAACTTGCTTTGGGCTGAGGTGAGGCATGTGAGGCATAGGGAAGGGGTAAGGTTGTAGTCAGGGATCAGAGAAGCAGAAAAATAGGTAAGTAGGGGTGTGTGTATGTGTGTGTGTGAGAGAGAGAGAGAGAGAGAGAGAGAGAGAACAAGAAATTGGCTTAAGCAGTTGAGGGCTTGCTAGGCAAGCTGGACTCCCATAGGCTCAAGCTGAAGCTTGGTGCCCACAGGTGGGAGTCCCTGCTTCTTCCTTCCTCCCCCACTCTCTCTCTCCTTTCTACCTCCTCCACTCTTTCCCTCTCCTCCCCTCTCTCTTCCTCTCCCCTTCTCTCTTCTTCTCTCTCCCTTTTCCTCCTCCCTTCTCCCTCTCCCTTTTTTCCTTCCCTTGGCTCCTCTTTTTTTTTTTCCTCTCTTCCCTTCACTCCTTCCTTCTCTTTCCTCTTCCCTCTCTCTCCTTTTTTTCCTCCCTTCTCCCTGCCTTTTTCTTCCCATCTCCCCCTCTCTCCCCTGATTAAGGCAGCCTACCCAGGATAAGCTCCTGTAAAGTCAGCTGATTAGGGACTAAATTATATCTGCAAAATTCCTCCCCGGCAGCACCTAGATTACATGGGACCGTGTAGCTGGGAGAGCGTGTGCGCTGGGAAATGGCTGTGCCTCCCTTCCATCCCCGACTCTCACGAGAGTGACTTCCTTGCAGCCCATGCTAACACATCAGAAAGAGAATTCTGGGGGATACAGTTTACCCTGGCCAAAGGGACACCACAGAGCCATCACACATACTCCCAGTTTTCTGACTAGGGCAGTGGTGTGAATACTTGTGTTAGGTGAACTGAGATCAGGGTTATAAGAGGAAGAAAGGAAGAACATTTGAGGTCGAGAGGAGTAACTGATACATTTATTCGTGATCTGCTGAGGCTTTGAAGTGCTTCAGAGTAGTGCGTATCAGCTCATAAATCTGCGTTCAGGGTCTGGGTGGAAGACATAGATGGTGGGTCCTCAACAGATGCACAATAGTTCAAGCCAAGTGCTAGGCTCCTCATCTAGGGACAGCCGGAGGAGAGCCGGGGCCGGAGAGTGTCTGCACCTGAGGGGCTGAGGAGGGAGGCAGAGCCACACAGAGGCTGGGTTAGAAGCATCCTGGGCTAGAGCTGAGCGCAGGTGAGTGGAAGGCGTGGTGGCGGCATAGTGTGCAGAATGGCACGGCATGCTCTTCTCAGCCTGGGTGGAGGAGCGGATGAGGCTGCCTTTACAGCTGATGCACGGTTGCAGGAGGGTGTGGAGGAAGTGGAATGACAGCTGACCTGAGCAACCACATGTGCCATCAAATAGTCATTGTGTCCCCACAAGTGCGCTGAGGGCCTTTGCTGTGCTGCCTGCAGGCCAGGGACTGCAAACTCCAATGCCAGCGGGGTCTGTCCTGGAGGAGAGACCCCCTAATCCAAACTGGGGGCTTAGGGAGGGCTTTACAGAAGAAATAATGAAAGTTAAGATCTCCGGCATGGGTAGGAATTTGCTAAATGGAAAGGAGACCTAATACTCTGCTTCCCCAACAATCCCAGTCAAATTTGATCTTTGAAAATTTACTTGTTTTACCTCTTTACAGTAGTGTTTCACAGTGTAGTCTGCCATGTATCTTCCCAGTAGATGTCTGTTTTCTCCTAAACTACATCAGCTAAGTTGTATCCCGTGTGTATTTTATGTAAATGAGGCCTGTCGGGAAAAAGTCCAGCCATTGTTAATATAACAAGAATGGTTTGCGTGACATCGATGTAACCTGGCGGCCAAGGAGAGTGGACTGGGATGTGCGTGTGTGAACAAAGATAACTTCACTGCACTAGTCAGTGGGGGCGGTAGATGCCATTGAGGGAGCATGTGTACTGTGTGGCTGTCTCATTCAAAATGAGTGAGTAGAGCAATGAATCTGCTCTATTCAGATTTTTGATTAAGCTTGAACATCCCTCTGCAGATACTATTTGGGTGATTCAGGCTTTTGGGAACAATACAGTAAGTGCAGCACAAATAAAAGTGTGGTACAAATGCTTCAGAGATGGTTGAGAATCTGTTGGAAGTGATCCACGTTCTGGAAGGCCTGCCGCGAGCAGAACACTGGAGAATGTTGAACGTGGACAGGCTGCAGTCAACAAAGATCAGTGACTGGCAGTGTAAGAACTGGAAGCTGATCTGGGGATTCCAAAAACTACTGTGTCTGAGATTTTGACGCAACATCTTGGCGTGAAACACGTCAGGGCAAAATTTGTTCCGTGGCTTCCGCCACCAGAGCAGAAGGAACATTGTGCTGCAGTTGCTAATGACTTGATTCAAACTGCTCCCAATGAACCAGATTTGTCACCCTGTGACTCTGGCTTTTCCCAAAACTGAAATCACCTGTGAAAGGGAAAAGATTTCAGACCATTGGTGAGATTCAGGAAAATCCAAGGGGGCAGCTAATGGTGATTCCAACAAAGGATTTTGCAGAGTGTTTTGAACAGTGGAAGAGATGCTGGGAGAACTGTGTGAGGTCCAAAGGTACCTACTTCGAAGGTGACTGAGGTGTCATTGTCCTATGTACAATGTTTCTTGTATCTTGTATCTTCTTCAATAAATGCCTGTACTTTTCGTAGTGCGTGGCTGGATACTTTCTGGACAAACCTTTATACATAGTCATGTGTATGTAAAATTGTTCACTTAAGCCATGTTTTCTCTCTACTTTTATGTAGGAGCATGCTTAAATTCGAGTCAAATTTATTTTATTCTCCAAAGGTCCATTTTTAAAGTTGGTAGGCTTTGCAAAAGATCTTCTGTAATAAAAGTTTTACAGTCGTGTGGACGTTTGCTTCTAGCAAAGGTAACAATAAATGTCTGACCCAGGTTCCCACCCTGGCTGCCGTCTCCGTCGCCGGGGGCCGTCTTCAGAAATGCCCGGGAGGAGACCCCAAGTCCCCAGAGTCCAGTTTAATTGGTCTGCAGAGGAGCCTGGCCAGTGACACCATTTTTAAGCACCATAGAAAATTCTAGTGTGCAGGCAGGGTTGAACCCCTGGTTTAATTATAGCATTGATACCCACTTTAGGTAGGGGGAGACAAGACCCACCACAGCCTCCTGAGGAGGATAGGGAAGGAAGACGGTAGAAGAAACACTTCCCCCTAAATGGTGACTCATTAGAGCAGTGCGTTTTCCCTCGCTCCTTCACCGCGAGGACAAGAGGCTGATACCGAGGGGCTAGCGCCGGCCAGTCTGATGGGAATCGGCTGGTGGACTGAAGGGTGGGCTTCCAACGGACCCCAGCCCAGTTGCTGCCACAGTGATACGAAGAAGAGAGAACATGCTTGTCTCACAAAACCTTTAAAGTAAAGGTTTTCAGGGTTTTTTTGTTTTGTTTCAAACAGCAGAACCATTATTTTAAAACAAGTTTTTCTTGAAACTCGAGCCATCACCCTGCAACCACCACCCTCCCCCGAGACCCATCTCAGGAACACTAGGGTTCCTCAAAACACAGTTTGAAAACCAAAGCATCAAGTGTTAAAGCTCCTTCTGTCTTGAATAGAAACAAAAATAGCATCAAATTGAAACCAGCTGCTTCACAACAATCGCTCAAACCGTGGTCTATTATTTCCTCCTGAGGTTTCCCCCTCCCGTGGAGCGCTGAGTATCTTTCCATCACAACACTACATGACACCTCCTGATGGGCTGAAGAACATTTTCCTCCTTCAGCATGCGGAACGTTTTTAAACAGGAAATAGGTACTGAAAACTAAATGAAATTTAGTTTCAGACATTAAAATTGAGTGCATCAGACTCACTCCTTCCTTCTTCATTTAAACTGTCTGAGCTGCCAGCCCTGCGAAGACAAATAATGGTGATCACTTTATGGTCCCCACTGGGAACCTCATGTCTGGTCGAGCAAGCCTCTATTAACCCTTCTCGTGTTTTCTGTGTGGTTTCACGCTGCTGCTGTTGCTGAATCATTTCTTCCCGGGGGTGGTTGTACCAGGTGCAGGGGCAGACAGAGTGCTTCCAGATCGCAGGTGGTCTGGGTTCTGAGACTGGACCTCTGCGAGGCCACTCACCAACAGCATGACCTTAGGCAGCCTCCCGAAGACTGCCATACTTCATCTCAAAATGGGACAATTACATACATCCCGTAGGTAGTTGGGACAAACTAGAGGAGGCCGTTCATGCAACGTGTTCAGTGGAGTGCCTGGCACATGGTAAGCTCAACTGATACTAGTTACTATTATTATTCCATACCTTGGAACAAAATATATTCTGTCCTCAAGGAGTTTATTATAATCTAGGGGGAGCTGAGCATTTGGAAATTATTTGTTCATGCAGTAAATATTTGCTGATAGCCTGCTCTGGTCCAAGTTCTGGATGAGGGGCTGGGATTGCATGCAGGGGATGAGACAGACAGCAGGGGCTCTGCCAGATAATCCTTAGTTCTGTTGGAACCGACCCATGGGAGAACAGAAGCAGGTGGGGCGCACCGGCACAGGGAAGATGGCTTGTGAGCTGGGCCAGCCCCTCAGTTGGGAGGGAGGAAAGGGGTAGGGAAGGCCTTTCAGACTGTCAGGCATGCCCAGAGGTGGTGATGGGGGGTCAGAGTTCAGAAAGGAAAATTACGAACAGATGGGTAGTGAGGGGTGAGGCTGAGAGGCGGCCCAGGCAGTGGTAGAAGTCCATGCTGAAAGTGTCGGCTGCTCTGTGGTGAGGGGCGGCGGTTCTCTGCGGGAGTGCTTAGCACCTCCCTGGTGAAGATGTGCTGATAGTATCTCCTGGTTTGCGATCAATAACCAGGAAGCCCAGTGCACCTGCAGACACAGCCACCACAAGAACAGCCCATAATAGCAGGCTGCTCACCCCGTAATTAAAGGGAGACCCAGCCAGATTTAAAGAGATTTAGCCAAGCATATGCCTCCAGAATGGTGGTCTCAGACTGAGCACAGACTGTAGTTCTAATCAGAGCAAAATATACCATATTTTTCAGACTATAAGATGCACCGGACCATAAGATGTACCTAGGTTTTAGAGGAGGAAAATAGGGGGAAAAAACCCTGCTCCACTGCTCCCCTCCCCTCCCCCCGAATCCCTGCCGAGCCAGGTAAGCTCCATTCGGGCTATAAGGCGCACCCCCATTTCCTCCCAAATTTGGGGGGAAAGTGCATCTTATAGTCCGAAAAATACGGTGCATAGTCTAGGTCAGGGAACACCCTGTGCCCATTTCTGAGATGGGAGACTGCAAGAGATAAACTTGGCGAACAGCATGTTTACAAGGGACCGATAAGGGTGTCCAAATCTACCCAGTCTTTTCTACATTATTTACGTGGCACCCAGCCCCCATTTGTACCCTCATACAGTGGTGGACTCAGAGTTTGCAGCCACCCCATTTCACCTTGGACAGCGGGCTTCTGGTCCAAGGGCTGGTCCTACCTTCCGGAGACATCCAGCTGAGGTCCTGCTAATCCATGTGACAGCGTGGCATTCCAGGCCATCTCTCCTGCTTGCTTGTGTTTTCTCTTTCCTGAGTTGAACATCCTTGTGGAACGTGGTTTTAAGTCTTTTGACCATCTTGGTTACTTGCCTCCATACATTAGTTTTCCCCACTCCTTTTATGGGTAGATGTTTTAGCTCGGGCTGCTCTAACAAAAATATCAAACTGGATGGCTTAAACAATAAACATTTATTGCTCACAATTTGAGAGGTTGGGAAGTCAAGGTCAAGGCTCTGGCAGATTTGGTGTCAGGTGAGATCCTAGTTCTTGGTTCATAGACAACCATCTATCTTTTTGCTCTGTCCTTCTGTGGAGGAAGGAGCAAGGAGCTCTTGGAGATCTCTTTTGTAAGGGTACTGATTGCTGCATCTCATGACCTAATCCCCTCCCCTGGATCCCATCTCCAAATATGATCACACTCACCGGCAGCTAGGATTTCCGCATAGGAATTTTAGGGTACCACAGGCATTCGGTCTATAGCAGTGGCGTAAAGCGCTGAATGCATCATTCAACAAACGGCCCGATTTGCCTCGAATAGAGCAAGATGGGTCACCACCTTCGTCTTCCTCAACTGTGTTTCTGTCACAGGAGTCTAAGGTCACACTGGAGGGTTTTGGTATCGGCATATTGAGTTTACCTGTCTTCTAGGAACTATGGAAATGGTTTGGTTTTGTTTCTTGATTGTTTAACTAGCATCCCCTACTTTTCTTCTCTTCTTCCTGCATTTGCACTCTTTGTTTTTAACGACCCAAGTTCAGACCTGTTATTGGTCCCTGTTGTATCTCTCCAGCTTGTAGAGATGTTTGAATCCTGATTCAGCGGGACAGGAAATTCGCTCTCACCCCTGCTTTTTTTGAACCGCGTAGGAGATAACCTTGCCTTCTGTGTTGCTATCAAGTCAAAGATCGTGTTCTTCAGGCTGAGGGGAGAAGGACTCAGTGCCGCCCTCCCTCCCCAAGCTGGGTACTCATCAGCACACTTGGGACATGCTCATTGATTCTCCAAACTGACCACCTGGTCAGTAAGAATATCATGAGAACCTTGTCAGAGGCCTCAGTGAAGCCCAGTTTTCTATGGTTTCCTTAGAAGTTTGCCAACAGTGAATCAGCAATAACATTTGCAGGTTGTTGGAACAAAGAATAAAACCATGCCAGCTGACTTGAACCCATCTTGAACCAGCCCTTTTACAATCTTTTTAGTCATCTTGGACTTTCATTCTGCCTTAGCACTGTTCACTTACTCTGTGTGAAGAATTTTTGCTTTAAAGAAACCAACTGCAAGTTCCATTAGCCTCAGGTACCAGAAATACCCCTTCCTTGATTTTACTATTTAAAACTTCATGATAACTTTAACAAAAGAGCCCACCCCTAAAAACCTAGTTTTGTTGTATGTAAAATTTCTGAAATCCCCAGTTTATTCTGGCCTTTGGAGTCTTGACTGAACATACGGTACTACGTGTCCACACCGTCCCCCTGTGTCCACCCTACATGCTTTTCCTTCAAGGTAGTTGTCTTTGGTTCTGTGCCCCCCTTACTTTTAGCATGGCAACGCTCCCTTGTCATTAGGATTTTTTAGAGATTGCCTAATCAGAGCTTCTAGACTTCGTGAACACTCTACTCTTTCACAATTTCATGCCCTACAGCAGCGATTTTCAACCAGTGTGCCATAAGAATTTTTAAAACATGCAGTACCTAACTACTTAGTCAGGGGTGCTGACCTGTTTTCCCTTAGATTGTCAAATAAAAAAATGACAACAACCAATACAAAAGCGGCCGTCTGGTGTGAACGAATCAAAATTATACCTATTTTCTTTTCTTTGGTCAGATCGGCAAAAATATATTTTTTGGTGTGCTGCAGAATTATAGCAATTAGTTTGTGTGTGCCAGGAGATGAAAAAGGTCGAAAGTCGCTGCTCTACAGTCATGTCTCCATCGTCTGTTCACCGATGTCGGAACAGTTGCGATTTGGCTGTGAGCGAATGCGGCTCTTCCCCTCCTCCCACATGTTCTTCCCACTCCTCGGTTCTCATGGTGCCGAAATCCAAGGGGGACTGTTCAGGTTTCACATTTCCATATTGGGACTGAAAATGGTAAGGCAGTTTATTTCTCATTCCTAAATTAACATAAAGCAAGAAGCTATGTAAATGTTTTCATGCTTAAGATAATGTCATCTTAATTTCCTTTGAAAGAGAAAGACACTTGAAAGCATGCCTATATAGATGAGAATATCTATCAGTTTTGGTCCCGGGCTTTTCCTAAACAGGGAGTAAATGATTTCTGCCCTTAGGAAATGATTCTCAGCAATCTCGAGTCAGCTGTGTCCCAGTTTCTCAGGTCCCAAGTCTCGGTAAGGACTGGGTAAATGTTTTTGCAGAATGTCAGGGGTTTGCCTTCTGCATTTGGCTCAAAGTAATGTAGAGATAGCTAACAGTATTAAAGGTGGCCAGCTGCCACCAACAGCTAGAGAACGTGACCACCTCTTCACTTCAGATTCATGTCCTGCATTTAAACTTTATCTGAGGTTAGGGTATTAAAGGTATATAACTTGGGATCTCAGAGATCCAGTTCCCTGGTCCTTTGGATTGGCCCATCCAGGCTTCATTCTCTCTCTTTCTTTAAAGATTTTATTTTTTTTTTTACTTTAGACAGAGGGAACAGGAGGGAGAAAGAGAGGGAGAGGAACATCAATGTGTGGTTGCCTCTTGCATGCCCCCCACTGGGGACCTGACCTGGCCTGCAACCCAGGCATGTGTCCTGACCAGGAATCCAACCAGCAACCCTTCAGTTTGCAGGCCGGTGCTCCATCCACTGAGCCATAGCAGCCAGGGCCAGGCTTCGTTCTCTTAACAGCTACTTCTCTCCATTTCACGTTGCTACCATCTGGTACCAGACACCATCTCGCGTGGTCTACGTGGTTCCTCGCTATCATTTTTGTCCCCCTCCAAATTCATTTTCTGGACTGGACAGCAGCCAAAATGATCTTCTAAAATTGAAAGTCAGATCACAGCATTCCCTTGCTTCAAACCCTTTAGTGCACACCTATTACGTTTGTGATAAAACCCCATATTCTCTGTAGTCTACAGGGAGGCCCGTGAGCTGTCTCTGGAATATCTCTTCAGTCACATCTCCTAACACACAACCCCTCTTTCAACATATTTTCTGCCTCAGGGCCTTTGCACATGTTCCCTCTGCCTACTTCCCTCTGGGAGGACTACTCTTCCCACCCTCTTCACCTGGCTGACTTCATGGCTCAGCTTAAATGTAACTTCCTTGAAGTTGTTTTCTCTAATGTTTTTATCTACGTTAGGGCTCCTTGTTATATACTCTCATAGCTCTTGATTCCTTTCCTTCTTGGCAGTTATCACAATTTGTAATTATCTCCTTGAATCTGTGTCCTCACGCACCGTCAGGTTTATGGGGGCTGGAGGTCGTGTTTGTTTTGTTTCCTACTCTAGCCCCCACAGCCTTTTTCACGGCCTGATGTATGCTAAGCGCTGGCACTGCAGTAGAAATACGTGGAATCTAGATCCTGCTCTGGCATTTCGCAGCTTTGTCTAATCTCTTCAGCTCCCTGTGCTCCATATGCCTTTGGTTTGAGTTGGGTATCATGCTGTTGACCTACCTACCTTGGGGAGATGTTATAAAGATCAAATAAGTCATTTTGTAGGTGAAAGTACTTGGGAACTGCATGGAACAGTGCTTTTTCGTCCTTAATGTAATTGCCTTGCAGATGACTAGCAGAAGATGATGAGAACTGAAGGACCTGGAATTGGGCCCGTGCGGAGGCTGGGGACAGAGCGGACACCAGTCTCGGGAGGAGAGTGTGTAGTTAAGGAGGATGTGCAGAGCTGTGCGGGGTCATCCCAGCTAAGGTCTTCTTTGGCAGAGCACCCGCAGGATGTCGTGAGGCAGGCACTTTAGTCTTACTAATTTCCACACCACTTCTACTTGGAGGCCGTGTGCCATGGTGGGAAGACCCTCATCTCCGAGAGAGATATCTTGACATACAGTCCTAACTCTGCCACTGACCAGGCCTGTGGCCTTAGACACATATTGGACCTTTATTTCTGTTTCCTTAACTGTAAAATAGATTTACAAGAAAAACAGTACTATATTTATTAGAGGGTTCTTATCAGGAAGGATTGAATGAAATAATGTAGGTAAATGTGCTTTGGAAATGTATTGGGTTGGCCAGAAAGTTCATTTGGGTTTTTTTCCATACAAAATGGCTCTGGTACCTTCATTGTCTTGAACTTCAGTTGAAACTGTTTCATTAGATTGTTTCGTGACAGCTGGCATATCAGCATGCATTAAAAAAAACTTATCAAAATTAGTGAATTTTTGTGCAGCCATTTTAATATTGAAGATGGAAGAAAATACACAACATTTTTGGCATATTAATGTTTATTATTTCAAGAAAGGTAAAAATGCAACTGAAATGCAGAAAAAGATTTGTGCAGGGTATGCAAAAGATGCTGTAATGACTGATCAAACGTGTCAGAAGTGGTTTGCAAAGTTTCTTGATATTACTGACATTTTGGCCAAATAATTCTTTGCTGTGGGGCTGTCTTATGCATTGGAAGATGTTTAGCAGCATCCCTGGCCTCTACCCACTAGAAGCCAATAGCAAGAGATAGCTGACATACTCAGAATATCCAAATCAATAGTTATTGGTGAAAATGAAAAATGTGTCCATTACTGTACAGAAAAAACTAAATGGACTTTTTAGCCAACCCAGTATAAGGCATTATATGCAGGAAGTAGTGTCTAAATTCAGAATTGCAGAAGGGTTCATTCAATAACTGCCTAAAATAAAGTATCTCATTTGCATGTATTTTCTATGTAAATTTCTTGGTTAAATGTTACTACATGCCAGCTGAATAATTTCATTTGCTCTTAGAGTACTTAGGAAACTTAGAGTACTTGCAGAAACTATTGCATGTGGATTTGAAGGCTCCTTTGGGACAAGAATGTCCGTATAGCCTGACTGGTCTAAGGGCAGTGTATTTTGGTCATCATTTGTTAGCAAACGAGCAGTTCTCACTATTTTTACACAGTGACTTCTAAAATGTGTGCATGTGTAATTTTTCAGACAAATCATGAATACGGGGCAAAAAACATCTGGGAGAGAGACTGAGCTGGGGAATGTGCCTCCAGCTCACACCATTTGAGTAGAGAACCCCTTGACATCCCTGATTTTAAATTGTACCAAAAGTTTAATGATAGTGTTTTCATGGGGGGAAAAAACCCAACAAACATCATTCTCAGCCTGTCCCATTTGTAAAGTTCATCTTGGTTTCAGGAGAGTTAAAATATTAAAATCAGATCTTAGATGCAGACTAGGCCCCACCTTGCCCTCTCCACTGTCAGCTCCTCGGTCCGAGTTCTCCTCCCACCTGTCCTGAAAAACTGCAGTGACCCTCACTGGTCTCCTGCCTTCAGTTTGCTCCTCATCTCTCTTCTGCATTACCTGTAGTAACTCTGACTGCTGAAAATCCTTCCAGGGTTCCCCAGATCCTGTAGGCTAGTGGCCAGACTCCTGAAAGTAGCCTCTAAGCCTTGGCCCCCTTCCCTGTTACTAGTCCAGAGTCTCTTGAACACAGGTCAGAACTGGCTTTGTCTCTGGAGACCCTTCCTGACTGCAGCATGTCCAGCCTTGGTGGTGTTGCCCTTTGTTACAGCGTTTATTTCACGATGCTGGTGGGTTCTGGTTTTTCTTCTTCTTTCCCTCAATGCTTTTATGTTGATAGCTTCTGGGATAAAGTAACCCCTAAAACAGGGGTGTCAAACTCATTTTCACTGGGGGTCACATCAGATTTCGTGGTTGCCTTGAAAGGGCCGAGATAATTTTAGGACAGTGTAAATGTAACAACTCCTTAACTGTTAAGGAGTTGAAATTACCTACATTCGGCCCTTTGAAGGCATCCGCGAGGCTGATGTGGCCCCCAGTGAAAATGAGTTTGACACCGCTGCCCTAAAATATTCATTCACCATGTATTCCCTGAGCCCCCGCCGTGTGCCAGGCCCTGTGCTGAGTGTGTCCGGCAGCCAGACCCAGCCCTGCCTGTAGATGCAGGGGTGGGAAGGCCTGAAAAAGAGACCAGAGATTAGACTCAGAGGCAGCACTCTGGAGGCTGCGGCGGGAGGCAGGGGTCTACTCGGACAGGGCTTTTAGGCCCTGTTAAGGAGCTTCAGATTCTATCCCAAGTACATTGAGAAGCCACCGAAAGGGTTTTGAGCAGGAGAGAGGATCCTGTCATGTTTGTTTTAAATGGGAATATCCGCATAGAGCTCTTACATGTAGAGATTGCTGAGAGGGCAGACGTAGGAAAGCAGCTGGAAATGCAGCGAGGCAGTGCGGCGCAGTGGTTGAGCCGGGGACCCTCGGGTCTCGCAGGGCCTGCGTTCAAGCCTGGCCTCTGTTACTCTCTGCCTCGGGCAAGCGACCAGCTTCTCTGGGCCTCAGTGTGCACACCTTTACTTGTCCCTTTGAATTAGTCATATGTGTAAAGTATTTAGAACAAGTTTTGGCATGAATGAGCAAATAAATTTCTTATTACCACTGTTTAAAGTAAAATGTTTTAAAAGAATGACTTTATTGACACTGTCAAAACGTTATTTGTAATACACTAAAAATAGACAATAAGATTTTAATATGATGTAAATTCCTAGGATAAATACTAGGACTATGATTACTTTCATTTCACTGTGCTATGTACCCTCGTTTTTAATACCTAAAGCCAAAGACTGGTGGTAAAAGCGTGTATGAAACTGCTACAGGGCACAGCCAGGGGCACAGTGGGACTGTCCTCTGTGACCACGTGGACTCTGTGGCCATCGTAGGTACGTACAGGCAGCGTCTGGGACCAGGGGATGGGAGTCATTCAGACCTGGCTTGAAGCCAGGCCCTGCTTATTTATTTATTTATTTTTAAACTGCAAACTTGGGCAAGATTTGCGGGCTTAGGGAGCCTCAGCCCTTTAAATGGGAGATAAGGCAACCTCAGGAGCCCTTTGGTCACCGAGGTGCCACACATTGACATGCAAGAGCACTCCGGGGGCGATTGTCCCCTGCGGGCACTCCTGTGTGTGGGAGTGGCCTCTGTCGTATGTTTTTCATCTTCGCCTGGAGCAGTTCTTACCCCCATTTGTACTTCCCGCGCTCCAGTCCTGCTTCTTCTTACTGTACATGGTAATTTTAATGGAAGTGTCAAAGAGGTATTCATAAGTTAAAGTTCAAGCTCATTGTCTGCAAAGATTCCTCACTACAGGAACAGAACATGTCAACAGCCATGTTTAATGCTCCAAATCCAGAGCCTGTGTTCAATATGAGTCATACACTCTTCATAAAATCAGGAGGCAGGTTGCAAATGACCACACTCTGACTTAAGTTCTGTGAGCATTTGAGAGTAAACTCAGCTTTTCGGTGCGTTCTCCTGGCTTGTGGATAAGCCGCAGGCAAGGCTGCCTGGGTGGTATTTCTTGCATGAACAGCTGTGGAATGCGCTGTCTGTGCAGCCCCGAGGCGGGTGGGGGAAGTTGCAGGGGGAACTAGGAAATACTAGTCAAGACCCGGGTCCCAGGAGCTTGTCCCTTAGGGGTGAGAGTCGCAGACTCATTTCTAAGGGACGGCATGGAGGAGGAGGGAGAGTGCTGTTTGTTGTGGTGCAACACGTCACGCCCGTCTTAGCCGTGTGCACCACACGTTCATTATCTCACACTGTTTCTGTGGGTCAGGGACCTGGATGCAGCATGTCTGGGAGGTTCTGGCTGAGTCTCACGAGGCTGCCATGCAGGTATGGGCTGGGACGAGAGGGTCCATGTCTCAGGTGGCTCATTCCTGTGGCTGGCAAATTAGTGCTCAGTTTTAGAAGGGAACCTCAGTTCTTGCCACATGTCCTCAACACACAGCAGCTGGCTTCCCCAGAGTGGGTGATCCCAAAGAAAGAGCAAGGTGGGAAAAGCCTTGATGTCTCTTCTTATGTACACCTGTGCCATCATTTCGACCGTCCTCTGCACTAGAAGAAAGTCATTAGGTCTTGTCCAGAGTCAGGAGGGAAAGGAGTAACCTCCATTTTTTTGGGATGGAGGGATGTTGAGGAATGTGTGACAAATGTAAAACCCATCAGAGGTGTTGCTTACATGTGCCATTGACATCCCAGTGGGATAGGGGGACATCAGGACAGGCTCAGGGAGCCTTGCTGGGATCAAGGACAAGGAAGAAGAAAACAGAATTCTACACAAGTCTCTTTTGACTCGTCTTCTAGGCCGTTCCTATTCCAGTGAGCCCCCTCCTCCCCTCTGCCATGACAATGAGACTGCCTGGAAGACGGGATACTTGAACTTCACCATAGACTTTGGCTTTGATAAAGACATACTGGGGGGAGGGGGAGAATGGGGAGCTCTTGTGCCAAGTGGAAAGTTTAGCTTTATAAAGTAACCTAGGCCCAGCAGTTCCCGTGACTGCTCTAGTCCCACCCTCTTCTGCAGTTACCTCTGGTCAAGAACAATTTGGGTGTTCAGCTGGACTTTATAGGGAGTCTGAAATATATACTTTTTCATATTTATCTCTAACTGGAGAGCGAAGCCTTTTAGAAGCAAGGCCTTTAATAATCAGGAAAAGAGGGAAGAAATGATAAAGGGCCGGAACTGGAGGGATGCAGTAGGAATTCAGTTCAGGTGAGAGCTACATGGGAAGGTTCGGGAGCAGGGAGGTTAAAACTAGAAGCTGAACCCTGGAGGATGTTTGCGATTTGGCTGGAGCAACAGAAGAGGGGAGGGCCAGGCTGATGGGGAGGCGGGGTGGGCTGCATGAATAAAGGGGTCTCAGGATGGCAGTTTGTGGGGTGGTTGGAGACCACCTGCTTGGCAGAGGTGTCCTTATGGGGAGCAAATTAGGTTGGGCAAAGTCCTTTTGAAGAGCTTGGACCAGACCCTTGTGAGGCTCCTAAATAAACTGAGCTGACACCTTCTCAGTGACAAGACCATTTTAATTGGAGGGAGCGAACAGAAGGAAAAACAGTCATCTACTAGGTTTAGCAAATCAGATGGACACTCTTCCCCTCCGCTGAAGGAGCTTTCATTTGACCCTGATGAGGAGGGGGCATTTTACGAACTCCACATTGCCAAATACTCGGTATTATTGGCAGCTTATCATTTCCCACCATGAGTGTTTGCATCATCGTCTTAAAGTTTAGCCTTAAAAACAGTCCTCAAATGTTCTGTTGCAGCTTTTTGAGCATAGAAATTGTTTTCCGAGGCCGCATAGGGGAGAGAGTTCGCTCCGGTTCGTGCCTTTCCTTGCCCGCTTGACCTCCTTGTTGCATATGCAGAGATTTTCTCAGCACAACTCAGAGTTGTTCCACCCACGCCGCACCCTGCGCGTGAGTCTGTTGCACTATTGTGTGATAGTGCTGGTTTTAGGAAAGGTTGTACATGAATTTCAATAAGAAAAAATTTAAGTTCATTTTTATTGCAAAATAAAAATAAATTGGTTGATCTACAATGACCAGAACATGCTAAATGCCATCGGGGTCCTGAATGCAACCAGATTCAACAAGCAAATGTTAATAGAAAATCCCGGTTGTGGACATGAGAACGTTGGCTGAGTAGCCGGTCTCCCTGGGTTTACATCATCTGACTTCTTCACATGTGATACCTGTTTCTGATTTTTCTTCAGCCAGCATCGGTCCTTGTCTTACAAGTCAACGTATTTCATATTTCATGTACCACATCTGACTTTTCCTAATGCAAGCCTGCTCTGTAGAAGAAATGCCCACCGCCTTCTATTGCCTCTGGGCCAGGGTTTCTCAACCTTGACACCATTGGCATTGTGGGTGGGGTGATTCTTTGTTGTGGGGAGCTGTCCTGTGCACTGCAGGGTGCTTGACGGGATGTGCAACCTCTGCCCACCGGATGCTAGCAGCACCCCTCCCCTGGCTGCTGCAGCCCGAGTGCGCCCTGCGGTAGAGCCACTCCTCAAAACTAAGGGTCAGAGCTGGAAGGAGAGTGTGGAATGAGATTATAATATCGATGCGTGTGAATGGGGCAAGAAAAGGTCCTTGTGTCCCATAATTAGGTGTACGTATTGTTCTACCAGGTTTTATCGGGAGCCTGAATTAGGGGAAAGCTTTGGGAATTTAGATCCCTGAATTCTTTGGGCCGATTGGGGAATGAATGGCCTTTGCCATCATCTGTGACTCTGTTTCCTATCTCTGTCAGAGGAGAGAATATGCCGAAACCTTTTTACGGCTTTACAATTAAACCTGCTTCTTCCCCCACATCTCAGTTCTCCCTTTTACTTCACTTTGACTGCAGCTGTGACTTAAGACAACAACAACTGCAGGAAGAATCCTGTACTGGGAAATTAATTTTTCCTTAACAAGCAAATCTAAACCTTCCACCGTTAGGTTCGTAGAGAATGACATCATTGTTTCCGGACTTGCTGTCTTTTGGAGAATGTTAATATAAAGGGTTCATCTCCTTAAGTATGGAAGGAAACCAGTTGAGACTTCGCCCCTGATAACTTAAAGGCACGTGCTTGGCAAGTTAGCCCTGGAATCAGAGCCGCTTAGCATTTCAGGTGAATGTCTCTGGATAGGAGTCTTTGGGTTGTGAGGTTCACACACCTGAGTAACAAGGGATGATTAAAGTTATGATTAGCTTTATTTAAACAGCCCTGTAGCTGGAATTCATTTTATAGGACGGATTTCAGTGAATTTAAAGCTTTAAGTGTTTTAGGGGTGTATGATACCATTTTATCTTGAAGAACAACAACAACAAAAGCTTCATTAAGAAAACTATTGGGTTTCCACTAAAACACTCTCAAAAGAATGATGTGTGTTACGTTAATAAAGGACCAATTGGTGGTTTACTATGTCTCTGCCTTTCATGTAGGTGAGAATGACGGAAGTATCTGACCAGTGGATTTTCTCAGCACACTTTTTAAAGTTGACGATTCTGTGAGTTATGTGTTTCTAAAGAAAATACTACAGTGGCTGACTTTCTTTACTGTCGCTAGATTTATTTCATCAGAGAAGGTAGCTGTCTGTACGTGTTTATAAAAGCTGAATGTAGTCAGGCCTGCTAAGGTTTTTTTACATTTATTTTTATTCCAAGTTTTTTTCAATTTTGTCCTTACAAAAATGATATTTTAAAGGCATGGGTCGTTTTATCAGAAACAAAGCCTTTGAAAGAGTCCTAAAGACACACGTCATTCATGCTCCTGGAAGCCCTGAAGGAGGGGCACTAGGGCTCAGAACTGTTTACCTCAGTTTGTTGCTCTCGGACATTCAGGTAGGTTCAGAAGAGAGCACTGATTTATAGTCAGATACCCTTGTTCTGTGCTTTTGTGGAAGAAAAAACCTCCCTGGAAGACCATCTCTCTTTTTTAATCCTCATGTGAGGACATTTTTTTTTTTAATTGCTTTTAGAGAGAGAGGAAGAAGAGGGAGGGAGGGGGGCAGATAAAGGGGAGGGGGGGAGAGAGGGAGAGAGAGAGACGTGAGAAAGAAACATTGGTCCGTTGCCTCCTGTATGTGCCCTGACCCATATCCCAGGTATGTGCCCCAATGGGGAATTGAACCCGCAGCCTTTCAGCGTACGGGAAGACGCTCCAACAAACTGAGCCATACTGGCCAGGTGAAGGTCTTCTCTTTCAACTCATGACTGTTACAGTCTTCTGATCTCTGGTACCCTCTGACAATGGGAAACATTGTGGCCTATGGACCAGACTTGCTCATAGGTGTATGTTATTTGGGTCACACCGTGTTTTGAAAATCTAGAAAATTTACATAATGTAGATTCTTGGCTTCTTTTAAAATGTCAGGAGACTTGGCAGTACTGAGCGGTATTCCATAATCAGCTGGAGCTGGGCTGAGGCCACCCCCCTTTAAAGGGACACACTTCAGTTTGCTGCAAGCACCACTGTGGCCTAGATGTGGAATAACATCCTGGTCCAGGAAGCCTTTGGGTCTGTGCCTTGCCCTAAGGGGAATGGAGCTTTTCCTTGCAGGAAGTCTTAGTGGTGGGGGTTCACTTCCTCATCTGCCACTTTCTCTACAACCATATGCTTTCTCCCCTGGAATTAAGATAACTACTACTCGGAGTGAAATGAAGAGTAATGAGATGTGTATTTGAAAATAGACAGTGTGTAATGTGCTGGGGAGAAGGAGAAAACAACTCACAAAAAGTAGCACCAAGTTGAAACAGCAGGAAACAATTGAACAGATAGAGAAGGGAAAGCCACAAATGTTACCTGTTGTCAATTCCATGTCTGAAGGTTTTGTAGTTTAAATGGAAGTTACCTAATCTAGTTACAGTTGCCAGGACTGGAAGCTAATTGGAATGTTTCATTTGGGTGCCTTATAATGATAACCAGCATTCAGCTACGCTGCAGCTGCCCAAGGCACTTTGCAAAACAGTTCTAGCTCATCCTCTTCATCCCCCTTGGAAGGAAGGTGATCAGCCCCAGTCACAGAGGTGAGAAACAATGTTCAAAGTTTATTTTGCTAGTGAGGGATAGCACCCTGTTTTATTTGGTGTTTAAATTGATGCCGTTCTCAGCGAACCCCTCTGCCCATCTAAGTTTCTGATGTCATCGTACTCGTACTGTCATTGAGGTGATTAGTTGGGCCTGAGACTCGGTTGTATTACCTGGGAAAGTGGAGGTGTAAGTTTGACCCCTCCTCCCTCGCAGGTGGTTGGACTGTTAGTCGAGGTGATTCTGTGGAAGTGCTGGGTTAAGGCTGAAGCACTGAACAGCCAGAAGAGGCTCGGTTCCGTCTTCCCACCTGCGTGGTCGAGTGTGCTGGTGCCAGGGCCAGGAAACAGTAACAGCAATTCAAGGGGCTGTGAATTGGAAAAGATGTAGGAACCTGACCCTCGAGAGGCAGTGGTTGGGTTTTTGTCGTAAGTTTAACCTTCACATTGGAAGGAGAAGGGCAAGGCCTGCCAAACCTTCCAGCGGTGAGTTGTAGGGGTGGCGTTAGACGGGGAGTCCGCACTTTATAATCGGGGTTAACACCGTGAACAACTTGGACAATTTCCTGTAATTCACTTTCCTCACCTGAACGTTGAAATGGCGCATCCCAAATTGTTTCTGAATTCCTGCCTCCGATTTTCCTCAATTGTCTGTTTAAGTGACATTGAACTGGGTGCCTTTTTTGTTTGTTTTTTTTAATAGTTAATATTTATCAAGGTTTTCAGCCTTGCAAGGAATACTTTCAAAGGTTTCCGTTGTGGCTTCATTTCAACACCCCCTCTCATCTCCTCAGAGGACGAACACATACTTGATGCCTTTTCTCCAGCCACTTGTGCTTATGAAGATTTGTTAGCACAAGCTTTATTCTTTTTTTTAAATTCTGGAACATCATTTAATAAGTGAAAGTGAAGCCTGTGAAGGAAATCCCAGCCAGAAGGCCCCAACAGCGACACCTGAGGTGGTGCTTCGTATCTTGGGAATTAAAGGGCCGGGTGCCAAGCGTGGTGTCAGGTGACAGCTTTGCTTCTCCTCACTCAGGTGATCTGCTTCCTCACTTCAGAGTTTTCAATGCAGAGTGTTGGAGGCTTTTTCCATCTGTGATTGTTCCATGAGACAATGAGCAGTTCGAATTCGGAAGAGGAACGAGGCCAGTATTTGGCTCGCTGATGTGCATGAGCAGCTATTCTGAGCTTAGATTACTAGCTGCAGCAGATGTGAACGAATCTTTTTCTGTCATTTGCTGAGACAGTTAACTTCCTCCAAAATGTGGCCAGCGCTGTTATTAAAGATAATGCATCATGGTGTTTAAAATGCAAGTCACCGCAGGGTTCATTTTGAAAATAGCTTTAGTGTCTTGGTGTAACCTGTGGAGCAGGAAGAGGGGCGGACATGCGAACAAATGACTGATTCCATAACTAGTTGTGCAGTTATGACCGGCATAGATTTGGAGATCTGACCTCGCTTTTTATACCCGACCCACTGCCTGCCTCCCCACCGCCGTGTTTTCTGGATGAATGGTAATGAGGAACTGGAGTTGGAGATCACATGCTTCCTGGAGGTTCGTTTCCTGATTGAGTGACTTCCTTAAAAGGCACCTCCAGTATCTCTTCCAGGGATGTATTTCACCCGTAGTGATTATCGGCTTATATTTTGACCTTATACAATTTTAACTAATCTGTATTTATATATAATTTTAGGCAAATAGTGAGAAATTCATGATACCTCTTTGTGTGTGAAGATTAGAGGTAAGGAAGATATGAAATTCTTAAAACTGGATTTTAGATTATATTCTCTTTGAAATCCTATCAGTAAAAACTACTTCATACCTTTTTACTGCTCACCTTCCCTATCAATCAGGGGTTGGGGGGAGGATATAAAGCTCTTCTGTTTTACCAAAGCAGTTAAATTATGAAGGTGTTATTGTCTGCATTGAAGTATGTAGTAATATGTACACTTATTTCCTTATTTTGTTAAGGCCTTAAGAACATTTAGATGAACAGCACTTCATTTTTCCTTTCAATTGAGTAATAGACCCAGAGCAAAATGAGCCTGGAAAAGTTAGGGGTCAGCTTCTAAAGCAGGAGCAGACCTGGCTGGAGACTGTACGAGGGGGTCTGGGGGAGCTGGGGCCGCAGGGAGGAGAGCTCGCTCATCTGCAGATGGTTGCCGAAAAGCGAACTTTTACAAGGAATGTTGTGTAGTCAGTTATGAAAAGCAAATAAACAAGGCTTTTCCGCTTCACAGTTACACAGGACAAAGGAGCCCAAGTTGGCCAGTTGTGCAAGAAACTCCAGGGGAAGGGCCTGTCTGCACTGCCGCGTCTGATAACAATGTATCTGTTTGTACCTGTCTCTGGTACATAAACCTTCCTCTGGACGCTCCAACCTCTGGGCCGCGTCCTGTGGGCTACACGCCGACGGGCAGCACTGAGTTCTTACTGTCCGGGCTCTCGTCCATCTGGTAGGAAGAAAGATGGCCTGGATGTGTCATTACAGTACAGGGGGGTCTCGGGCAGCCTCCGACAGGGTCAGAAAATCAGTGGGAAGTGCCAGTGAGAGGGGAGCTGGGACGATGCCTTTTGAGGTGGTTCTAAGTTGGCCTCGAAGAAAGTGTGAGAGAGTTGAAATGCTCAGGGACTCTGTCATTGTGACCCTTGTATTCATATGTGGAGCATGTTAATTTATTTATTTGCTTACTAAGTGTTGTTCCTGCAGCCCGAACTGAGTTTTTTTAGTAGTATTGAAACACACCGGTGAGTCCTTCATGTCACGCATCCTCAGTGGGGGTAATAAAACCCCTACAGGGGCAAAGATTGGTTCCCAGGGCAGGGCGGAAAGTTTTAGACACACGTCCCAGCGGTTTGTGGGCCTCCACAGGGCAGCTCTTCTGGAAAAACCTTTTTTCTCACCATTTCATTGCTCATGTTGGGGAGAATTGAAATTTAATTTTTTTCCTTAGGAAGACAGTCGTGAAAAGATGGAGACGCCCTGCTTTTCATGGTCATTACCTCTCATTTGTGTGCAATAAGTGACACTTTATTTCAAACCTCACTAACAGGATGATAACTAATAATGTTTATAATGGCTTCCATGTGACACAGTTAGTTTCTCTTCACTCTTCAGCACTTTCATTGCCATGAAGCATTTGATGTAATGCCTATTATGTGGGATTAAAAATAGTGCCCTGGCGAGTGCTGCGTAAGAGATTCTGCAAAGACTCTTACTGATCGCCACAGTTACATCCACCCATTAGGATATGTTGTGCTTTAATATTTGGAGAGAGAGAAGGATCATAAAACTATTTCTGTTTGTGCTGTCTGATTATATGTCATCACTTTGGAATATTAAAAACTTCTAAAATGTGGGACTTAGGAATTTGCAATAGTTTACTTTTAATTTTAATTATTAACTTAAAAATATGTATATCTTTTTTGTGTGTGGGGGGGTAATGATCCATTTGGGGATCTGTAGCAAAAATGCACTGGGACTTACTGTTTTGTTTTTTTTTTTTAAGATTTTACCTATTTATTTTTAAAGAGAGGGGAAGGGAGAGAGGAGGAGAGGGAGAGAAACATGGATGCGAGAAACGATTGCACACACCCTGACCTGACACTGAACCCGCAACCGAGGCATGTGCCCTTGACCGGGGATTGAACCGGTGACCCTTCACTTTGCGGGAAGGCACCCAACCACCTGAGCCACACCGGTTGGGGCTGGGACTTACTTTTAAAGAATGGTCAGGTGAGATCCAAGAAAGGAGTTTGGAGACTCATGAAGACAAATGGATTAGGTTGCAGACACTATATTTATGCAAAGCACCTTGCTGACTGAACACCTGTGGTGAAACCCTCCTAAAGGGGAGCTAAGCATGCGTTCCCATGAGAACAGTAGGAAGTAATATGCACCACATATGTTTTGTGTAGAATTCAGAGGGGTGAGGGGCAAAGAATTGGGTTGGCCAAAAGGTTCATTTAGTTTTTTCCGTAAAATAAAAGACACATTTTTTTCATTTTCACCAATAACTTCATTGATTTGGATATTTTGAGTATGTCAGCTATCTCCCATGTGGTATATAACATTGATTGTTCTCAATTAATGTATTGATTTGATTGCTATCACCTTCAACTGGTCTAGAAGACCGTGGAGCACTGTCCAGCAAGAAATCTCCAGCATGAAATTCTGCAGATCACGTTCGACACAGTCAGTCCATCACAGCACCTTCTCCATACGGTGCACAAATCTTTTTGCATTTCAGTTGCATTTTTACCTTTCTTGAAGTAATAAAGCATAATATGCCAAAAATGTTGTGTATTTTCTTCCGTCTTCAATATTGAAATGGCTACACAAAATTTCACCAATTTAATCAGTTTTTTTAATGCGTGCTGATATGACAACTGTCACAATACCATCTAACAAAATTGTTTCAAATGAAGTTAAAGACAACTGAGTGCTACTAGAGCCATCGTACAGAAAACAACCAAGTGAACTTTTGGGGCACCCCATACAAGGAGCAAGGAAAGAGAGGCTGAGAAGGACAATTGGTGGCAGCAACGTGATACCTTTGGATTTCATCATGAAGGACCGGGGGGTGGGGGGGTGGGGGGGGGAAGCCTCAATGTGCAATGAGCGTGGAACCCAGGCCAGAAGTGGCCGGCCCTGTGTTCCTGAGGCACCGTCATAGAGGCTCCCAGAGAGTTCTCACTTTGGAGCCCCTTGTAAAGCCTTGAGAAGCCTTTTATGATCAGATTTTATCTCCTTGGGGTGAGTTATAGTCTTACCTGTTACAGGAATAAGTGCAGTAGTAAAATAATGTTTCAAAAAACAACTAGGATTATTTGGATAACAGGTGCAAAACCAGCCGTCTTTGCTCTCGCTGCACACAGACCACCGCTCCCCCCCCCCCCTCCCGCACTCTTAACCAAAGCCAGAGAAGGAAGGAAGTTACACATTTGACCAGGATACCTTCAGACCCCTGAAAGGAGTTGTATTATATATATTTAGTATCTTAGTAGCATCCCTTAATTCCTTTGTTAAATACCGGATGCTGTCTCTTTGTCAATCCTTTTGCTAGGTGCTAGGGATGCTGTGATAAATAAGACATCTCTTCCCCTTTTTTTTCCACCCCTCTGTCCACCCCTACATCCATCCCCATCCCACCTCCCACGCGCTTGTGTCTTTGAAGTTGGAGGCAGGAAGGGTTACATGATTTCAAGACTTTCCCACACCTTTGAGCCCAATTGGTAAGCTGCTCTGATGAACACATAGGCACGTGCGATCATGTACACCCAATTAAAGAAAAGACAACATAACTCTTAGGTAACCTCACACCTTAGCACAGCTGAGCAGTGGAATGGATCACTGTGCTGAAATAACCATGTGAGTAGTGACCTGTAAAGCGGGTCTTGGGTTAATATTTTACATTAAGAGCAAGAGAGCTGCCATCCTGGTCTATAGGAATTGATGAGGCAGGACTTGGAGGGCTGAGCCAGGACAGCGGGTCACCCTGGCTTTAGGCCTACTTATTCTGCTGTTGACTGAATCACTATATTTTCTATTATGTGTAGGGATATATTTCCGGAACATCCTAAACACAGTGGCTTTAGTTGACCTCTCTTCTGCATGTGACTGTGGAAGTGGTTGGTCAGAGGCAGCGGCACTCGTCCAGCGGGTGCCCAGTCCCGGAGCTTACGCAGAGCCCACGCTGTCGTGAGCCTCGGGGCCGCAGGCGTCAGCTCGTGGTCTGTCTTCCTCCTTTCTCTAAACACAAGTACTTAAAAAATATTCTAAGTATTTGATACTGCTTTTGCATCATCCCACCCCTCAGAAGAGAGAAAGACAAATATTTACCTATTTCTGATAAATACAGAATTATTTATGGGGCACATTATCTCAATGTTAACTAAAAGTCAAGTTTCCACAAGATACCTGAAATTTCATGGTTATTCTTAGGATGACCCTACCTTAAAAACAAGTGGGTCATCAAAACGTCTCATGGACCTTGTAGTGTGCCAGGTGTTTGTTTACCGGTTGTTGTAAAGCTCGTGTAACCTTTATGACACTTGAGAGTTTAGGTGCTAAATTATCCTCATTTCTAGGTAGAGAAACCGAGCTGGAAGTCACTTGTCGAAGGTCACTCCTCCCCTAAACCTGAACTAATAAAAGTGGTATGTGGATAAGGCAAAATTGTGAAGTTTACAGAAAATGGTTAAAGTTGGGGATATGTTGCTTTTTAATGTTGAACGTTAGGATTTTCCAGAATCTAGCTCCTGCTGGGGTTACAGCAGACCAGAGGAGTGTTGAAGAAGAACTCTGGCATGGGGGTGGGGTGGCCATCCATCAGGGTAAGAGTCTCCAGGCTATCGAGTTTTTCCAGAAGACTGTTGTTTTTCTGCGCTACACATCCTTGCTGCAATATAAGACTAAACTGAACTGCCTACCTTTTTAAAAATACTGATCTAGTTCTCTTTTAACATATAAAATCAATTTTACTTGTGTTTATGGGCAACAAACAAAATGAATTTTTACTTTTGTTTGCTCAGTTTTTTTGTTCAGGTTTTTTTAATTAAAAATTTTTTTCAAGTACAGTATACATTCAGTATTATTTTGTGTTAGTTTTACATGTACAGCGTAGTGGTTAGCTATCACATACTTTACAAAGTGTTCCCCTGGTATTTCCAGTACCCACACCGCATCATACATACTTATTACGATATTACTGACTGTGCTCCCTCTGCTGTACTTTACTACCCCGTGACTACTTTGGACCTGCCAATTAGCTCTTCGTAATCCCTTCACCTTTTACACCCATCCCCCCCAACCCACCTTACCTCTGGCAGCCATCAGCCGGTCCTCTCTATCTGTGAGTCTGTTTTGTTTGTTCATTTATACTGCTCTTTAGATTCCACATATAAGTGAAATCATGTGGTATATGTCATTCCCTGACTGATTTCATTAGCACAATACCCTCTAGGTCCATCCATCTATGCTGGTGCAAGTGGTAAGCTTTTGTTCTTTTTAATGGCCCAGTAATATTCCATTGTGTGTATGTATCAACACACTTTTTTGTCCACTCATTTATTAATGGGCATTTGGGTTGCTTCCATAGCCTGGCTATTGTAAACAGCGCTGCAGTGAACACGGGAGGTACATGTATTCTTTTAAGTTAGCATTTTAGGTTTTTTCGAACATATACCCAGAAGTGGGGTATATAAACTCTGGGTCATAAGGCAGTTCCATTTTTAATTTTTTGAAGAACCTCTGTACTGTTTTCCTCAGTGGCTGCACCAGTCTGCACCCCCACCCACTATGCACAAAGGTTCCCTTTTCTCCAAATCCTTGCCAGTACCTGTTTGCTGCCCAGATTTTTATCAAAAGTCCTTCTGGACCAAATGGCATTTGTGAAAATTAATTTGAATGATATGCTGCCTGTCCATTTCTCTGTTCACAGAGTAAAAACTCTGTGAACTTTGTCCTTATCCCTCATCCCTACTCCAGCTCTGGCTTTCAGTGCACTTGACTTTGGAACCATCCCTTGGGTCAGATAGACAGTAAGAGAAATAGCCTCTCTCCCCCTATCGTTTGTTGTAGGAACAATGAGGAGAATGTTCCCTGTATCAATAAGTCCTCCCCAGAGGAAGAGTCCAGGCAGAGAAATTTCCTTGTGAGCCGGCTCTGGGTCCCCTGCAGACCCAACCACCTGTGCATGATGGAAGACTGTGACAGTGACCGCGGTGTCCTCTCAGGTGTGGCGACCAGGAAATTAAAGAGGCTTCACTCGAATGTGTATAAACTGTAGTGAGTCTGGGCATTTAAGCTCCTTCCATCCTCGATCTTTCATGTTATTCTTTTTCCTGTTATCTTGAGTTTTACATATTTGGGGTTTTTTCCCCCATTTTATTGTAAGCATTTGTAAAGTCTTCCATTTCCTCAGAGGGTTAACACATGATATAGATTCTTTTCTCAACTTTTTATTTAATAAACATTACAAATGTACAGAAATCTTGAAAGCCTAATTCAGTGAATACCCAAGTGACTTTTTACCCAGATTCCCAGTTTATTAACAATTTGCTCGCTTGCTTTACATATATACATTTTTTCTCTAAATCTTTTAAAAATACCCTGTCCCTGAATATTTCCATTTGAATCACCTAAGAACAGCACATTCTCCTACCTGAGCACAAAATCATCATCTCCACCAAGCACCTTCCCATTAATTCAAAAATACCTAACGCGTGGTCCACGTTTACTTCTTTCCCCACTATACCAGTCATGTTCTTCATGGCTTGTTCTTATTAGATTGACTTCTTGAAGACACCCAACTAGTCGTCTACAAAATAGCCTATGTTTTGTTGTTTCCTTGTGACGTCTAACCAGATTCGCCATCCCCTTTGTTTCCGTAAACTGAAATTTGTGCCTAAAGGCTCGGTTAGAGTGGGAAGATACTTTATTGGTGACACTGTGTGCTTCATATTACATCACAGCAGGAGCCGTATAATGTCATGTTGTCCCACTCATACGTATTTGATCACTTAGTCAAGGTGATGGTCCCATCTCTGTCCTGTAAAGGCGAGTTTATCTCAATAAAATGAGCATGCAGTTCTTGAGGTGATTCTTAGGCACCGTGTTTTGCCAGTAATCATTCACCTACAGTTTTAGCATCGTTGATGATCTTTCCCCAAACCAGTTATATCGTTGGTGCTGCCAAGTAACTGTTTTCTAATGGTAATTATTCCATGTACTTTATGGCATTTTTCTGTAAAGAAATTTTTTCTTTATTAACTAGAAGTGAATTAAGTTCCTTAAAAATACAGGATCATCATTTCATTTCCTTTTAATTATCAATTTTCAAAAAGAGGCTCTAGTATAATAGTCATTTTTAATGTTAGTTTTTTTCTTGTTTTAACTCACTGTGGATTTAGGAGTTTTTTTCAGTCTAAAAACTCTGTTCCTTTTTGATGCTTAGATTATCTCAAAGTTAACCAGTTATAGCTCCTTATTTATTATCTTTGCTTCTTTGCTTCCCAGCTCAGAAAACTGCCTGTGACTCACCTCGTACTTTATTGACTGATATCGAGAATCAGCCATTTCCCCAGAAGGCCTGGTTTCTTTCAGCGGGAATGGCATTTGGAAACCATGGTCTGGGTGCCTGGAATGTCCACACCCTGTGTATCGTTGCTACCAGGCCCTAAAGGTGGACAGAATTATGAAATCTGTGTTCCTACAATTGAGTTCCTATTGATATGTCCAACTCAAATTTAACATAAGATTTTTCTTAACTTGAATTTAACTTATATTTATTGGCTTACATTAAAAATCTTGGGTTGTAATAAATAACATTGATGTTTTCTGTATCCTAATACTATACATAATGTAGTTGTAAATTTTCAGTACCAGTATTTCTGCTAACAGAAAAACTTTAGAGCAAATTTTTTAAAAAAATTTGCAGAGGGTTTTCCTTTATATCCCCTTTGTTCAAAAGCCACTTGCAATAAATATCCTGTATGATTTTATTACCGACATAATATATAGTTCGAGTTCGTTTTCAAATGTATGTTTTTTTTTCATTTTTTATTTAATTTGCAAAAGTCAAAATAATTTTTTAAAAAGCATACACATACTTTAAAAAGTAGTTCCATATTTTTCTTTACCCCACCCTCCCACACATAGCCCCTGCAGGTATGTTTTTATTAGTTCCTAGTGTGTTCTTTCAGTTCTTTGCGCGTGTGCATGTTCTTTTTTCTTATACAGCAGACATGTAATAATGCTCTCTTTCATTTACGGTATACTGGGGATTGCGTAATGATGCAGAGTTAAAACAACAGTAACAAAAAACTTCTCTTCATGAAATGTTCCGTAAAATTTCTGCTCACCAGAAGTTAAGCTGGAGTTTCAAAAGAATAATATGAAAGTGCAGAACTATAAATTATCTGTAAGTCTTTGACTACAGTTACACCTACATTAAAAATTTGAAATGTCTATACAGCTTTGGAGTTTGGAGCTCATTAAAAACTGTCACGTGTTGTTCAGGTTACTCTATAAATGGCTCTTTGTAATTTCTTCGAATTTGAGAGAACCTTTTGGAGCAGTG
Source organism: Desmodus rotundus (assembly GCF_022682495.2). Taxonomy (NCBI): domain Eukaryota; kingdom Metazoa; phylum Chordata; class Mammalia; order Chiroptera; family Phyllostomidae; genus Desmodus; species Desmodus rotundus. The sequence goes on from NC_071389.1 coordinate 143,520,030, forward strand.
TTGATGGTGTTCCCTGTGGATTAGAGCTAAAGCCTGTTTATGGAGAGGTATGGATGAGATACTAAGTTGTTTTCTTTGCTTATTCATAAAAAAGACAAGTGAAATACTTCCTTGGAAACGAGTAAATTCAGTCTCAGACACAGTGCATTTTATCACCTTACAACTTTTTTTTTCTCTGGGAGAGGAGAGTATTGTAGTGCTTTGGATTTTGTGTAGTCCTTACCAACAACCTCTTAAATGTCAGATCTGGTAGATACTTGACCTTGTCTTAGCACCTGACACTTCCCCTTAACTCCTCATTGCCTTGGTTGCGGTGATGCCAGCAGACTCAGGTTTTCCTTCCGGATCTGTGAACTTTCAGCTTCCTTTCTCTGCAGTGTAGGGGAGTTGTGGAGATAGACTGTGGAGTTAGATGGGGATCTGACTTTGGCTTTACCACTCAGTAGCTGTGTGAACCCAGGCTATTTATTTAATCAACTTTCTGGATTCAGTTTTGTTTTTGATGGGACAAATAATACCTTTCCCATCTACCTTACTGTTCGGGAGCTCAAATGAGATGGTGTACAGTTAGTTTTAAAGTATTGACAAGTGTTATATTAGTCATTTTTCTTAACAGTGAGAAGTATCTTGTAGTTACTAATTTGGAATATAAATAGTGTATAATTATCTTTGCTAAGAGAATAGTTACCACCCAGATTTACCTTCCAGCTTCGATATGCTAAGTAATCAGAATGCCCTTCGCCCCTTTGTGTTGCCCCCACTTTAACCGTTGGGTAGCCTTTCCCTCCTCCACCTGCTTTTACCATTCTGTTCTATCGCCATTTCCGACATCAGGCCCATGTGTGGTAGACTCTCAGCCACCACCGTGCAACCCCACTCGCCCTGCAGCCAGTGACTCCACAGAGCCCCGCCTAGACTCTCATTCTCAGCTCACTCATTGAGGGTCCCCAGGGCTCCAGTCACGTCCCTGCCCCACTCACAGCGACCCATCTCTAGTAGTTTGTGTTCCTGCTACCATAGCTGCAATTCCATGCCTCTCTGGGATCCCCTTTCCATCTCTTAGAGGCCTCCTGAGCTTTGACTCCAGCAATATCAACCAGCACCAGTGGCTTGTAAACTGAGTATCACATACTTTTCTTTAGCGCGGGATGCCTCATCCCCCACTGAAGTGAGTTCCAGGCCCCGGCCTCACCGGAGGGGCCGTGTGTCATCTAGGCCAGTGCTGCTCCGTGTCACTGGAAAGTCGGAAGAATCACCACCACCTGAGAGCTTTTTTCAGGTCTTACCTTAAATCTATTGAGTCAGAATCTCTGGGAAGGGGACCCAATGATTTAGTAAGGGACTTAAAAGTACACAAAGGTTGAAAACCATTATAAACAACAGAGGTTGGAATTCTAAATGTCTTTTCCATAGAAACTGTCGTTTTTAGTTATTCAGTGTTGTGCTTCATTAGTTTATGCTTTAGTAAAACTTCCAGTTAAGCCTACAAATGGGTCTCATGTTTTGGTTGAAATGTACATTAAGTTAATCAGTCATCTATTTCACAAACTTTTTGGTCTGTAGCCCTTTAGAAATGCATTAGTAAGTTAGAAAGTATTTTGAAAATGCAGGATGTAAGAATTTTGCACTATTTTTATTTACTGATTAATTCATACTTAGTGGCCATGCAGAAAGGCTATGTCGCAACCAGCATACAAAAATACATGCAAGTTAGAAATGTAATGAAATGAAAATTAGGCTTATAACCCTTTTTATGAAGGAAAATTCTTCCTACTGATTTCCGCCGTCATGGACCTGGGTCCGCTATTAAAATTCATTCTCAGCCATTTAGAGCCTATTCCTTACGAAAGCCAGGACTCTGGAACAGTGGGGTCTATTTTATTCTCTAGAGTGAAATGCAGTAAGAAGGTAAACAGCTCATTTCAAGTATGTGGAGTTTCCAGCAATTTCTGAGACTCATGAAAGACCCTCTGTATCCGAGGGGCATGGTTGGGAAGAGCGACTAGTTCTCCTCAGTTGCTAAATTTCCAATAACTGAGCATTTTACTGTCTCCTTACAGTAATCTTCAGGAATAGTTTTCTGTATTAGTTTAGATTATGTATTCATAGACTATAGCTTTAGAAAAAAAAAGTCCTCCCAATAAATGTTGATTAGCTCAGCTAATTATAACAAGTCAAAGATATTCAGGGGACTGTGTATGCCTGACCAGTGACTCTCGGAAGTCTGTCTCAGGGCCTCTTTCTGGTATAACTGTCAAAATTCTGCTGCTTTTTTTGAGGTGTCTTTTACTGCTTGGGACAGGTATCTAGAGATTCTTGAGCTTGTGATAGAATTTTAACCCCAAGTTCCTATTTAGGGGAGAACTAAGGTCAGCCTTTCATTCAGTAGACATCTGACTGCCTGCCGTGTAAACCAGGTGCTACACTAGTCTGAGAAGATAAAATCAAGTAAGATTCTACCTTTGCCTTTCAGGTACATACTCAGTACTATAACAGTAGTACAAATGAGTGTGTATGAGAGTTGGGTGTTGTTAGATTAAACCAGCAATTGACAGCCACCCAAGGGGAATTTATTATAGGATATTGGGGTTACCCTATGTTCCAAGGCTAAATGGGTCTTGGAAACAGAACTACGGTGGGGACTCAGACTCCACTGAGATTCTCTTACATAATCTGCTTCCTTTCTTTTTTTGTCTCTGTCGCTCTTCCCCCTCGCTTGTTCTCTCTTTCATTTTCCATGGAACGGCCCTAGTGGCTCAACTAGGGTCAGGTGGCCATCTCTAGACAAACTGACGGTGGCCGGGGAACAACTGTGTGAGTGCGGTGGGGGAGGGTAGGAGGCAGAGACCATGTCTGCAGGGAAGGGGATCTTAACAGATACAACATGTCTCTGGCCAGGTCTTCGCTAAGGAGTTCCCATTCATTTATTTTCTTAATCTACACGGCACCCCAAAGCGGGTGGCTAAAGAAACTTGAGTTTTAGAAAGTAACTTACCCAAGTCACATAACTAGTAAGTGGTAGAGCTAGGAAACTAGTTCAGGTTTCTGGTCATTTTTATCAGAGTGACCACTAACTACTTAATGGTTAAAAACTATAATAGAGCAACCTTCAAACAATGGTGCTTAAATGGAGAGTTCAAGGACAGGGAGCCACGAGAGGAATTTAGATCATTCTAGGCAGAGGAAAAGACCTGTGTGAGGCGATTGTGCATTTAACACCGCTTTCCATAAACCACAGGCTGTATTTTATGGCTGAGAATATAGAGTGTGTGAGCAGAACAGACGGGGAGGCTGAGGACATGGAGGGGACCAGATCATGAAGACCCTTGTGTGGCAAGTGAAGGAGTTTACATTTTATTCTGAAATCACTGGAGTCCCTTTGAAGAGAGATGATGAGAGAGATGGGGCCATGTTCATGATTGGGAAGGTCAGCCTGGCCACAGTGTACGGGCTGTATTGTGTGCATGGGGGCACCACGAGGAAAGAGGTTTGTGCAGTGGCACTTGGAGGATGTGAGGAAGGCCTGAATGAGGCTTGGGGCGTGGAGGGTTTTAGTCATCGCTGTGAAGGAGAACCTACTGACCAGCTGTGGCCGAGAGTAAGAGGCTAGGGCAGGGATGTTCCTTGGAATTCTTGATCCAGTAGGGCAGGAACACCAGAAGCAGTATCGTATCGGAGACAGAGGTAGATAGCAGGAGGAAGGAAAAATGAGTACAAGTTTGGGCAGCTTGAATGTGTGCAATATGCAAATGCAGGTCCTCTGGAGGCGGTCAGAAATGCAGGCCAGACGCCCCAGAGGTCTGTACCGGACATGGGGCCCCAGGCGTGCTCAGTGCTCAGATCTTAAATGCAGCTTGGGGAACGGAGAGGAGCCCCCGGGGAAATTTGGGCAGGAAGAAAAGCCAGATTGGGAGCCTCGCGGAACAGCAGTATTCATTCAAGGCTCACTTGTAGCCCCCACATTGAATGGCTGGCTGGGATAGGAAGTTTCAGTTCATCGTATTTCCATCTCAGTTTGCTGTTTGTCAAATACGATTTAGCAGGTAATTATCTGAGCAGGACAAGCACTGCTCTAAGGCTGTGGTCCATGTAAATTAGTTTTACTCTGAAGGCAGTTGAGGTTTCGCATTAACTGGAGGTGAGGGTGGGGACAATTATAGACGCAACAGTTGGAAAAGAATTTTTAGAACCTTCTCATTCAATGCAGGGATCCTCAGAGTATCCCTGAAAGATGACAAACCAGCTTTTGGACATTTCAAGAAAGAATTCCCACTTTTTGAAATAATTCATTGCTTTGTAGCTTTACCCTGATGGTGTCAGAATTGCCTGTCTACTACCTCTGGGTCCCCCTTAGGCCTCTGGATTTTCCTTGCTGTGCGGCAGTGTTTTCAGTGTTCCGAGGGGGTGCAGCCTGCCCCTCCCAGCCCCTTTTGGTAGGCATTCCTGTTAACAGAGCACTTCCCTGGCTGTAGGCAGACGGTGGAGTTCAGATGAAGACACCACCCAGAGAGGTGCTAGCCTCTGACGTCAGCACATGTCTGGGGCTCCCTTCACATGCCCTGCTCCCAGGTTCATTAGCGCTTGTTATTAAATACACTTTTCCTTTGGAACGTAGACTGATTTTCCTTGAAGCCAACTGATGGGACACCCCAATAAAAGTGTTTTATGCTTTAAGAAACAAATAGGCATGGTTGGATAGAACTCAGTCGTTATTCTCGTCTCCCCTGTGGGAGGACGTGACTTCACGTGTTCGTTCATTCAGCGAACACTGCCTGGGGCCCACTCCTCCTATGTGATTGGAGACTGCGGAGAGCACAGCCAAAGTCAACGAACAGCATCATGGAGCGGATCTATCTTCGACTCATTGAAGTCCATCAGCAGCCCGCTTTGTGCTTTTTATTTAAGGATAATATTGGACATCCAGCTTAAAATAGATTACATTCTTGCCGTGCATTTTCCTTCTTCAAGGCCAAAGCAGTCTCACTGCGCCTTTTAGCTTTCTGAGGGTGGAGGGATCAATTAGCCTAAAATGGAACCCACACTAGCCCTTCTAAGGGCTGCATTGAAACTGGCTCGTTCTTTCCCTTGTAAACTGGGGAGACTTCAGTTGTTAACTGAGATCTGACCTGGGTCTGAGCACAAAGGCAAAAAAATGTTAGATCAGATAACAACCAGCTTCCAAAGGGCTACCTTTCGTATTGTTCAGGCTTAAGTTTGGAAACAAGAAAGACTTTCTGTACAAGTTAGTGTTGACAGGGGTGAAGATTTTCCAAAGCAGATTGTTTTCAGTTAAAATAAAGCATGTGTTTAAAAAAAAAAAAAAAGACTGAAGTAATGAGGGGAAATTAAGTATTGCTCTTATGTACACCTGCGGCAACACTGTGCTTGCCTGGGAAAAAGCGTGCTGGAGCGCTGAAACCAGTGACAGTCCCAGTTCCTCCTGGCCATACCTGTGTTCCATTTATAGGCTGTTGTACAGCTAATTACGAGAGCACCGTTTTTTGTGAGCACAACGCATTGTTTCAAACCTCAGTTGCTGTGGGAAAATGCCAGAGTGGCTTGTCTCAGATGTCTAACTGAGTGATTTTGCCTGTGATATTGTTGGGGCCAATAAAATGAAGAAAATGAGGATAATGACACCACCATTCTTGGGTTCAGGGTTACAGGCATTAGCGACGTTGTTAGATGTACCATGCTTTAAACAGTTTGGTTTTCCAACAGTCAGGTAACTACCCAGTAATGAAAGTACTGCTAATCATTCCCATTTTACTGATGAGAAACTGAGGCCCTAGGACAGGGCTGTCAAACTCATTTTCACCGGGGAGCGAGCACATCAGCCTTGTGGCTCACTTCAAAGGGCCGAAAGTAATTTTAGGACTGTGTAAATGTAACTACTCCTAACAGTTAAGCAAGGGCTTGGCGCTGCTGCCGGGTAGAAACAAGGCGCCGGGCCAGATAAAACAAGGTGGAGGGCCGGATTCGGCCCGTGGGCCTAGGTTTGCCACCTGTGCTTTAAGGCTAAAAAGGAAAATGTCGGAACCCTAGATTGCTCAGAACTTTCTTTGTCCCAGAGCAAGGAAAAACTAAGGTTGCAGCTGGATTTTTTTTTTTTTTTTAAGAAACTGCTGATTAAAATTGATTTATTTTATTTGATGTCTTTTGAGATTAGCGTACTTTTATCTCTCACTTTCATTTTATTAGTTTCAGGCTTTTTAAAGTGCACATTTTTTAAATTACACATTTGAAATTGGCTTTCACTTTGTTTTTTTTAAAAAAATGCATTTCTTTCACATTGCTGATGGTACAGATACATCTGGTGAACAAGGAAAGGAAGCCTTACCTTTAGAAATGCAGAAGCTTCCAGCATATTGCCTTTCCCCCGCAACTGCCAACAGAAGTTGACGGCCACACGCAAGTGAAATTGGTCTGAACCGGCAAAAAGTATTTTTCTGCTTTATTTAATGTAAAACTACCAACCTTAAAATGGTTCGGGGGAAGGCCTTTATTTTAATTTCACTTGGCCCCAACAGAGGGGCACTGTGGCCTCATGTGGGAACTTCTCCAGCCTCTGAAAGAGCGCAGACTTCCCTATTTAAATACGGAAGTTGGACTTTGGTGATATGTGTTCACAAGAGGACCCGGACAATCACTGAAAGGAAATGGCCAAAGGCAGTTGTTTGAGTTTTATCTCTGCTGTGTTAAAAACTCATTTCTAAGCAGCTGATATGAAGAAGAAAACACTGACATAGGTGTGGGGAAAGCTGTAGAGCAACACTGTATCTTCTTTTGAAATTTAGTGTTTATTTTTTTATCTTAAGTGATTTAATGATATTGGTACGGTGGGTAGATGCTATCAGTGGCCACCAAATGCTAGCAGCAAAGTAGAAGGTCTGTCTAGAAGGTACCCAGCCGTGTAATATGAAAAATAGGGGCATTTATCGAAGAAGATACAAGATACGAGAAACATTGTACACAGGACAATGATGCCTCAGTTACCTCCAAGGCAGGCACCTTGGGACCTCACACAGTTCTCCCAATCGCCATCAGCTGCCCCATCATATTTCCCTGAATTTCATTGATGGTCTGAAATCTCTTCCGTTTCAAAGGTGCTTTTTGGTTTGGGAAAAGCCAGCAGTCACAGGGCACTAAATCTGGGCTGTAGGGGAGCTGAGTCCCCCGGGTGATTTGATGTTTTGCCAAAAAGCTGCGCGAGACGTGGTGCACGTGCAGGTGCGTTGTTGTGATGAGGCTGCCAGTCACCGGTTGCCCGTTGGCTGCGGCCATCTGAATCATCTGAATAGTTTCCGTGGAGAAATGTTCAAGCTTAATGCAAAACTTGATGCAGATTCACTGCTGTACTCGCTCAGTCATTGTGATTGATGGCCACACAGTACACGTGCCCACTCAATGGCATCGACCGCCCCCACTGACTGCTGCAGTGAAGTCGTCATTCACACATGTGCACTCCAGTCCACTCTCCTTGGCTGCCAGGTTACACCCATGTCACACAAACCACTCTTGTTCTATTAACAATGGCTGGACTTTTTCTGGGCAGAACAGGTTTCAAAGAGTTCAGCCCAATTGTTAAGTTCAGGGGTCAGCACACGTTTTCTGTAAAGGTGTAGTTAGTACGTAGTACAGGCTTTGTGAACAAGACGGTCCGTGTCAAAACTACCAACTCTGCCATCGCACCGGGAAAGCTGCCGGAGACAACGTGTGCATGAGGGAATGAAGCTGTGTTCCCATACGACTTGATGGACACTGAAATTTGAATTTCATATAATTTTCATGAAATATTCCTCTGATTTTTTTTTTCTCCCAAAAACTCAGAAATGAAAGAACCATTCTTACTTTGGGGGCCCTACAAACACAGGCTGTGGCCCGGATCTGGCTTGGGAGCCAGTTCGCCGACCTAGTTAAGCTGAAGCTGGCTGCCACTGCCTTTGTAATTTCTGGAGTCACGGAACTTTCTGTTCACTGACCTAAAACCTATCTCATTATCTCCTCCCACAGAACTGCCTGCCTTCAAGACCTGTTTCATTTCCTCATCTCCCAGTGTAATCAGGGTTTCTCATCAGCTCTTTCTGCCAATAGAAACCTGAGAGCCATCCTCCCTGCTCCTCTCGGCCCCACCACCCACATCCAGCAGGTTTTACTCAGTTCATTCGCCTCCTCTCAAACCCTCTCTTCTCCTCCACCCAGAGCCGTCGACTGGTCACAACCTCTTTGTCACCAGGACTGTTACTCGAGACCCTAACTGATCTCTTTACTTTTGTCATTTATCCTCTATAATCTATCCTCTGTTAGACCACTGTTCTTATTTTCCTAAATAACTTTGATCATGCCAGTCCTATGTTTAAGGATTCTCCGATTCTTCCCTTCACTCACGGGCTCTACAGGATCAAGTTCCATAGAAGTTGCTGGTCTGACTCTGATGTAGATCCCTGACCAAGTCTGCACTTACGTCACACCCATCCCCTCTCTATCAAGTTCACATCACCCTATTCTTGCAGATTCTTCCTGTGCTTGGAGAGCCCCTTCTTATCTTTCCTCTGACTGCTGATTTCCTCCCTTATTCCACACAACTGAGCGTGATGCTGCCTCATCTGTGACACTTTAGTAAAAGTATATTTTGCTGACTATGCTGTTACAGTTGTCCCAATTTTCCCCCTTCGATCCCCTCTACTAGTACCCCCATTCCCACCAGCAGTCCCCCCCTTAGTTCATGTCCATGGATTGTGCATGTAAGTTATTTGTCCTCTCCATTTCCTAGACTATTCTTGACATCTTCTTGTTTATTCTGTACCTACCAGTTATGCTTCTTCACCCCTGCACCTTTTCCCCCATTCTCCCCCTGCCCCCTCCCAACTGATAACCCTCCAAATGATCTCCATGTCTATGATTCTGTTCCTGTTCTGCTTGTTTTCTTGGTTTGTTGTTTTAGATTCAGTTGTAGATAGTTGTGAATTTGTTGCCCTGTTACTGTTCATAGTTTTGATCTTTTTCTTAAATAAGTCCCTTTAACATTTCATGTAATAATGGCTTGGTGATGTTGAAATCATTTAGCATTACCTTGTCTGGGAAGCACTTTATCTGCCCTTCCATTCTAAATGATAGCTTTGTGGGATAGAGTAATCTTGGATGTATGTCCTTGCCTTTCATGACTTTGAATACTTCTTGCCAGTCTCTTCTTACCTGCAAAGTTTCTTTTGAGAAATCAGCTGACAGTCTTCTGGGAATTCCTTTAAGGTAACTCTCTTTCTTTCTCTTGAAGCTTTTAAGATTCTCTCTTTATCTTTAATCTTTGGCATTTTAATTATGATGTGTCTTGGTGTGTTCCTCCTTGGGTCCATCTTGTTTGGGACTCTTTGTGCTTCCTTCACCAAATTAGGGAAGTTTTCTTTCATTATGTTTGAAATAAGTTTTCAATTTCTTGCTCTTCCTCTTCTCCTTTTGGCACCCCTGTGATTTGGATGTTTGTATATTTGAAGATGTCCCAGAGGTTCCTAAGCTTATCCTTGTTTTTTAAAAATTCTTTTTCTTCCTGCTGTTCTGATTGAATGTTTTTTCTTCCTGTGTTCCAAATCATTTGTTTGATTCTCGGCTTCATCCTCACCGCTGTTGGTTCCCTGTAGAGTTTTATTTATTTCCCTGAGTGTAACCTTCATTTCTTCCCTTATGTTGTTGCCGCACTCAATGAGCTCGTTGAGCATCCTGATCACCAGTGTACTGAACTCTGCGTCTGACAGGTTGGCTGTCTCCATTTTATTTAGTTCTTTTCCTGGGAGTTTTTTTCTGTTCTTTCATTTGGACCATATTTCTTTGTCTCCTCAATTCAGCAGCCTCCTTGTGTTTGTTTCTGTCTATTAGGTAGAACTGCTTTGACTCCCTGTAAAAGGCAGCTGTAAATTGAGTGGGGCGGAACCTTCGGTAATCCACCAGGGTGTGGCAACCTGCTTTACTGCTTGTGGCTGATAGAGGGGACAATGCCACTGCCTGGCTTCTTGAGGTTGCCCAGCATTCGCCCCATTTCCAGTCACTTTACCCACTTCCAGTATGTGACTGGCACCCGTCCAGCTGTTACCCTGATGCTAATTCCCAGAGTGAGTGGTTTACTTACATTCCAAGTCCGTGCAGGCCCTTTAAATGAACTCTCCTGAAAATCCAGCAGTTTCTTCCACTGCCCCAACCTCCACTGGTTTTTACAGCCAGAGGTAATGGGGATTTATCTTCCAGGTGCAGGAAACCTGGGCTATGCAGTCTAGCCTGGGGCTGGGATGGTTCGCTCCCAAGGTATTCCTCCCAATTTTTATCATTCACACATGAACGTAGGACCTCATTCTGCCACTGCCCCTCTTCGCAGCATGTGGCGTCTCTGTGCTTCTCAGCCTTTCTCCGAGTCTCCGCCCCTCCTCCCTGTCTGGATGAACGTGGCTTCTTTAAATCCTTGATTGTTGGACTTACACACATCTTGACTTTCAGCATTCCGGTGGTTATTTGTTTTCAGAAGTAGTTGTAGTTCTCTCTGTGGTTGCAGGAGGAGGTGAAGCGTGTGTACCTACACCTCCATCTTGACCAGGAGTCTCATCTGTGACACTTGCGCAGAGTTCTCTCATCCCCTGCCTCCTCACACCCCTTGTGGCACGCACCTCGGGAATGGCAGCAGTCTGAGCAAACTGTGGTTATTTGTAAGGCAGTCTCCCTGTTATCGACGACTCTGGGCTCCTTGAAAGCAGAAAGCTTGTCCCAGTCTTGGTTTATCCCTATTTAGTTACACAGTGCGTATTTTAATATAATTATTTCAACCAATATGGTGAATATATGCTATTCATCTAATAGTTTTCTTGATTTATTCATAAAGTCACAGAGACCTGATTGCACAGTTGCAGAATCAAATGCCTTTGGAGCCAGGCTGGCTATTTAAATGGTGGATGTGGACAGAGCGTGAGGTCTGGGGTGAGCTAGGAAAGACATGACCAATCCAGTGGGACTGCAGCCCCTCAGGTCCAGCTGAGTGTTGTCACCCAGGGGTTTGACAGGTGTGTAGCCGGATGCATTTCTCTTTTCAAGAGAAATAGGAAAAGTTAAGATTTTTTTTAATGTAAATATCCAAATTTGTAAATATTGGTAAGTAATTCACCTTAAAAAAAAGACTTTGTGGGGAAAAGTTTAAAAATAGCAACCTCTCTGTGGGCTGAACGTGGACCCTGCTACCCCAGTTTGCAACCCCTAACTGGCCCTATCCCTTCATCAGCCACAGACGGGGCCTGGGACCTAGAGGGTGTAAGTCTGCATGATGGAAGAAGACCTGCAGTTATGTGGTCTTTTCCCAGCCTGTGTTTATCCTGCCTTCTCAACCAGGTGGCTGAAACTCTCTGGGAGAAGCTGTTATCCATGATGGATGTCTGGCTGCTTTTGCTGGTGGCTGTTATTAAAGGCTTGGGGTCCTAGTCAGGCCTGTGGTTTTCCAGTACACCAAGAAAGAGAGGTTATTAACTCCCTTGGGCCTAGGAATTAAGTTGTCCTTCGGTTCCAGCCCATGTGGGTGGTCATTAACCATTTCAGAGAATCACAAGACACATTGCTTAAGAGTTTACCTAGAAAAGAGAATTTTAATAATTGGTAGTTGTATTTGGTCTTCCATAAATGATTCATTTACCATCTCTCTCTCCCTACAGCCTTATTGCCGTCTCCTTCTCAGTTGTATCTGAATCGGCAGTATCTTATCACCTGATGACCTTTATAAAGTACTTCCTCCTTCTTACCTAGTGTCATTCCTGCCTGCTTAGAAGTATTGGCACTTAGTGTAAACTTTTTAGTAGCCTAAGCTGTTCAGGTTTTTATTTTCTTTAAAAACAAAGCCGTGTAACAACAACAAACCCCACCAAATGTAACCAAATATAATTCCTTATTTGGTCTTTTCCTGTGAGTCAGGGGAAGAGCTTCTGAGTCCGGGAGCCTCAGGCGCAGAGATGGCAACTGCAGGCAGGTCTGGGGAGGGGTCTGGAAGCGGCATGTTCCTGACTGTGTGAGTGCCCCCCTGTGTGCAGATCACCCCCACGTGTGTGGGTTGCGTGTTGCAAGAACATTGAGAAGAAGACTCAGAGGATTGGTGGCCTTGCTCAAGGTCCCTGTTCTGAGGAGTGTCATGCTGTGCCATCTGAGGGCTCCATATGCCTGTGGGTGCTGATGGAGACGGGGCGGTGACGGGGGAGGATGCTCTTTAAGCCAGCTTGGCTGGGGAAAGTTCCTGGGGCCCAACAGAACAGGTAGACAGCTTTGTATTTGATAAGTTATTATTTAATAATATGTGTGCAGTGCTCACTATGTGCCAGGCACTGTTAAGTACTTCTCATGCTAGATCAGTCAATTCTTACAACTCTTTAATGCTTAGTTGTGACTTTACCATCCCCATTTTCGAGGGAGAAAGCAACTTGGGCAAGAACACACAACTAGAGGTAGTCATTAGCAGAGACCAAGTTTGGACTAGGTCTGTGTGACTGTCGTCCCTGTTTGTGCCTTCCTCATGCTGCCAAGTACCTCTTGGTGGGGACAGCAGGGCGGGTAACAAAGGACTTGACACCTACCAAATGTCTAGCACAGTGCACGACACATGGACATCCTTCAAAAAGTGTTAACTGTGACTGTCCTCTGTGGATTGACTTTCTGTAAGTCCTTCTGAAAAACAGCTGCACTATGAGTTCTCTGGGCCAGTGGCCTTTGTGACCAGGGCTCACTACTCGAGAGTACTTACTCGTCTCTCTTTAGTAATAGGGACCTGTTCCACGTGTCGCTGTCGGAGAGTGTGCTTGCACTGAGGTTTGCAGCAGATGAGAAGGCAGATATCCTGATAATTTAATCCTCACAATGAAAGGCAGGACTTTTCTGCTAAAACTCAGGTGAAGTTGACTTTTAAAAAAACTTGTGACTAGAGTATATTTCCCAAACAGAAAGAAGAAAACCAGGATTCACAAGCGTATGGCAGGAGCATAGAATGACTCGCTCTTTTTCAGTAGGTTCTGCTGTCACCGTGATCTCAGGTCCCGGTCACGTTCACCCCTGGCGTCCAGATCATAGCTTCAAGCTGTATCTGATATACACAGAGGGTTTCCGACTTCCAAGTACTTAAAATTCTGTGTGCACCTGGTTGTACAAGGGAAAAAATCTAGGTGCTTTGGTTCAATGGACTGTAGGTCGGTAGGTTAACACAGGCCATTGATGAACGTAACTTTGCCTCGTGTCTCTCTCCCAGGGCAAATGTGTCATGATTTTTTAAGAGTTGAGAGACCTGGGTGTTAGCTTTCTGTATTAAGAGACAGTAGTTTCCCTTGCCCTTCATTCTCTAACATTTCTCCCACCCGAGTTTTAATCCTTATTACAAAGTCACCCTCTTCCTGGTTTTAGATGTCTAAAATCTACCCTTCTCAACACACACACACACACACACACACACACACACACACCCCACCCCTTAGCAACTCCCAGAATTCAGTCCATGCGGTACTGCTGAGGAACTGAGGTTCCCTGAAGGTAAGTTTCGTGACCATACACTCTGCCATTTGCCAGCTGTGACTTGTCTTTATAGAGGGGGAGAGATGGTGGCCAACTCGTAGAGCTGCCAAGAGGATTAAATGAGTTAAATTTCTAAATGTAAATGCTAACAGCAGTCCCTGGCACATAGTTAGTTCTCAACAAATGTGAGACACTGTCATGGCTCCACGTCTAGGAAGTCGCAGAACGGATCCCTGCCTGATTCCGCTCGTCCGTCCCACAAACGCTTGTTGAGCAACTGCTCTGTTGCTAAATTCTGGGGAGATAGCCTGTGTTCTCAGCTACTGTGCTCTGTCACCTCCAGTTTAACGTCCGAGAAGCCGTTTCCCTGCTTTGTAGAAGGTTGGAAAAGAAGACCACCAAACTAGGATGATACATGGTCCGCCAGCATTTTGTTTAAAAGTCTTACAGGGAAGCATCGTGGGTAGGAATTGTTCAGGTAAAGAATGCACACCCCGTAGTCGTTCCTGTTGACCTCAAGCGAGTGCTGACTGTGTGCTGGAGCGTAGGACAAGAGGGAGCGTAGCCACTGACACAGCTGCTTACATTGGAAGGAACTCTCAAATCTTTAACCACATGATGCTCCCTAGCTTGGGGAGTGAAGTTTTCCTCAATTTATATGTAATTAAAGGGTTCATTTACATGTAGTAAACAAAGCCTTTGCCTTTGAACAACATCAAGTAAGTGAGTTGCTAGAGGCCAAGCTTTTCAAAGCAGAGTAAACTGGGAAGAATCAGGACTTTCTCCTAAAACTGTATGGAGTAAGGAATTTAAAATAATATAAAATATGGGGCTTTAGCCCCTGGCTGGTGTGGCTCAGTGGATTGAGTGCTGGCCCACAAACCGAAGGGTCACTGGTATGTATGATTCCCAGTCCAGGCACTTGACTGGGTTGCGGACCAGGTCCCCACTAGGGGGCGTGTGAGAGGCAACCACACATCAGTGTTTCTGTCCCTCTCCTTCTCCCTCTCTTCCCTTCTCTCCAAAAATAAATAAATAATAATAAAATAAAATAAAAGGCAGAGTCTTTAAATTACTGTGGCTTTATCATCTGAATAACAGTCAGATAGCCGACCAAACAGGTTTCCAGGGTTGGGACCCCTGTCTTTGCACTAGGTTGCCATTTCTGACTTTGCAGTATTTCATTAGTATTACTCACGAGCTGTATTCAACGTGAAATGGCCAAGGAAGGCCATCCGTGATTGTTCCTTTGTAGTTCTCCAGCCTCGTGCGGCATTGCAGTGCAGCCCTCTGCCCCAAGGGCTCATGGGAATAGACACCCACTGGGAAAATAACACCACCGAGAGCTGAAGCAGAAAGCACTGGGAACTCAGAAGTGTGTCCCCAGCCCTGCCGTGTTCAGCTGTGTGACCTTGTGCCAGTCACAGCCTTCCAGGGCTCTGGTTTACTCGCGCATAAAATAAAGTTTCTAGGGTCTCTTACTGAAGTTCGATCCACTCTGGAGTTTAATAATATCCGCTGAGAGAGAGAGAAGATAAAGCACTTTCAGGGGACAGTGCTTCGTGATGGATGTAATTATAGCAGCTTTGTTGACTTGGAAAACAGCAGTGGCAGATGACTCAGCCTGGCACGTAGCTATTGGAGATCAGCGATGCTTTTTTGGTTAAAAAAAAAAAAAAAAGACCTGACTACAGCGTAAGTTTAGGACGCAGTGGTCAGTGTGACGTCAAGTTCTGGAAATAGCAGCTGGGCTCTTGTACAGAGGACAATATGGAGGAGACAGTTGTCACGAACTGGTTTTCCCAGCCGAACCTCCACTTCCCTAGCAGTCCCTAGGGAAGGCGCTCCTGTGGGGGATGATGGGGGTGTAACAGCCCCATCCAGTGAACAGTCCATGCCGAGTGTGTTGCTTTGGCGTCACTACCAGTGACTAAGAAGGCAGGTGGTATTTTTGAACCTCCTTCTGCCTGGTCCTGTTCTTCCAGGGTGGATATAAAAGGGAAGAGCTCCTGCTGCAAACCCCTGGACGAGCCCCATGGGCTTCTCTGCAGACACGCAGATCCGACCCACCCATCTTCCATCCTTCCCTTGGGCGGAGTTCTTTCAATCAAGTGATACTGGTCAATTAAAGCACTGAAGGCTTATTATGTATGCCAAGGCTGCCCAAAGTAAATCAAATGGCACATATGTGTTCACATGTAACAGATGGGAATGAACTTTCAAATTGTTGCCTTTTTCCCAAAATACTTATGCTTAAAAAAAAATTAAAGTAAACAGTAAAAGGTGTGAAACACCTGCACAGAATCCCAGGTTTGGCAGGAGAGTGCTTGAGCCCCACTCCCTCAGGTCTCGTGCCGCTCAAATCTCGATTTGCTCCGTGTCCTGTTTGGTCGTGGCGTGTATGTGTTGGCTTATGGAGATCTGTACAGTTTTCAAAACTAAAGACCGTTTTATGTAAAATGTGGTGAAATGTGAATGAGATCTGTAGTCTGGCTGACAGCGTTGTATCAGTGTCAGTTGCTTGTTCGATAGTGTGCTGTAGTTATGTAAAATGTTACCATTGGGGGGAGGTACATCTGTATAGTACTATTTTTGCAGTTTTCTCTGAATCTATGATTATCTCAGAATTTAAAAGTGAAAAAGAAGTCATTTAAAGACGGTCGTACTGGTTAGGAGGGAGCACGGCCAGATTGGTCCAGCAGCGGAGCACAGTGCTTACAGAGGGGATTTTCCTGTATCTCACCTTTAAAAAAAAAAAAAAAAAAAAAAGCATCTTTTCTCCCCCTGCCACTGAGTTCTGTGTCCTCCACACTCACTCTGTCACTGACGATGGCACTGTTGACGTTCTGGAAAGAAAACACAGCCAGTGGCACATCCAGGAGAGCCCTTCTGAGAAGTCTATTCTAGCTGTTGCTTAATTACTTAATAAGAAAATGGTGCTGAAGCCCAAGCTCCATCTGCAGTCACCTAATACACAAAAGGGTATATGCATAATGCAGCATATTTTTTGGAAGCTTTCCTGTGCTTAAAACATTTAGTAATTAGGCCAAAGAAGTATCGACATGCTATGACGTCATAACGTGACCTCACGTACAAATCAGTGTCCTATAGCCCGGCGTGGTGATACACTGTGATGAGTATTCCACAGGAGAAAAGACAAGGATTCAAGGTAACAAAAAGGAGTAAACCTTTGATCCATTCACTTCTCTGTGTGTAAAAGGAAAGGGGGCAGGCGGTAGTGAACTCTGGGTCTCTGCTCCCCTGGATTTTACAACGTGCTGTAAATTACTGCTTTACTCTTTGATAAGATTGATGGCCGTTTTGCTCTTTATCACTTGGAGAAATGCAACAGAATTCCCTGAGCCAGCAGGGAATCTATCTTTCTTGTTACTGCCAAGAAAGTGATTATCTTCTCATTTTTGGCTATAATGGATCAACGGAGTTGATCACATCTATCAGACACCTGTGAAGGTGAGCTGGGCTCAGACAGTGCTTCAGTGGATGTTTTCACGTGTGCTCATCTAACTTCGTTTTTAAAAAATCACTTTACTCAGGAACCTTTGCATTAAGTGGGGAGATAGTTCTGTGCCAGGTGTGGAGACGGGGTTGGCTGCCTCCAGAGACTAAGCTCTCAGCTTTTCGGAAATCACTCTGTCTGACCGCCTTCTCTGGCTTCTTCTCCAGGGTTATCAATGCCGGGAAGAGCACACACAACGAGGACCAAGCCAGCTGTGAGGTGCTCACTGTGAAGAAGAAAGCAGGGGCCATTACGTCCACCCCCAACAGGAACTCGACCAAGAGACGCTCCTCCCTTCCCAACGGGGAGGGGCTGCAACTGAAGGAGAACTCGGTAAGACCCTCCTTTACCCCCGGTTCTTGGGGGAGAGGAGCACGCACACTCTGGCCCCACAGTGAGATGTTCAAGCTGCATCCAGGTCTGTCATGGAAGAGAGAGAAGCAGTGTCCCCAGAGTTAGTGGAGTGGCGGGTCTCTACTCAGGCTGTCAATCAAAGCTGAAGGTGACATAGGCATGAGGAGCCGATGTTTAGGTGTTTAACATTGAAAGTAAATAAAACACTCAAATCATTTATAGATTTTATTGCGAGAATTAGTTTAAAGAACTTCTGATGGTTTTAAGGTAGCCAGTGCACAGGTTTACGGAGGAGCTAGTTTGGCTCCTTTCTCTCACAAGGGGTGGAAATAACCGTCGCATTGGCTCACAGCCCTGCTGTGACGTTGCCCCTTTCCTCCCCTTCCCACCTGGTGGGGCCTGTGCCTGACGCTGTTGCAGGTCAGTACTTGTTTCACGTGGCCCAAAGCCCTGGCATCCCAGGGGGCCACCCTCCAGGCAAACCACAGAGCATTTCTCCTCTTTCCAGTTTCTGGAGAATAAAGCAGACATCTTCAGAAAATTCAGAAGAAACCCTCAGAAAGGGATAGGGATTGAATGGCACTCTGTCCGCAGCAGCTTATTTGGTCCTGCAGAAAAGAGACATTGGATGGATGACCCACACATGACTATTTATTCTGACAATCTTGAGGATATTTTTGTGTATACATTTGTATAGGCTTGCAAAGGACCTAGGATTCTCTTTGTAGACTAAGAAATAGTGTCTCATTGCCTTTATGTTTGGGAACTAGGAGTACTGATTTATGTTGCTAGCATGACTTCAGTGCTGGTGTCCAGGCTGAAGGAAGCATTGACTGGACTTTGCGCACAGTCAGACAGGCAGTGGACAATAATAGCGGTGAAGTGCGCAGGCTCGGAAGTGAGACGTTTTGGTGCAGTCCATCACTTAGTTATTTCATTTGGGGATAGTTATTCTTTGTGCCTCCGTATTCTCACCTGTAAAAATGAATAATAATGGTAGTAACTACTAAATATGGTTAGAACAAGCTGGCCAGAAGTATAAAATTCAAAATCCCACAGAAAATATTGATCCAGTGTCTTAATTAATCACTCCTTGATAAATATCAGTGATGACTGTGCTGAAGTTTGTCCCACCCATGTCAATCTCGGTGGGCAATGCCCGCTGAATTTTGTGTGTCTCTTTATTTGCTGATTTGGAGAGGACACAAGTTCCTTCATACCTGCCTGACAGATTGTGAGGATTGCGTTATCATGGAAAAAGGCTTAGAAGATGTACAACATTAACGATAATTGCATGTAGGCGCCAGTGACGTAATGTTGGCCTTTCCTTGCTGTTTCCCCCTGCCACTGGGATATACAGGGATTTCTGTAAAAATAAGTCAGTCAGTGTTGACATTTGGTCCAGGGCCAGTTGGTGATGGCATTTTTCCTTTGCTAAGTTCCTCCTGTAAATGCAGCCAGGAGTACCATTTTAACTTCCTGCTCTTAAGCACACTGTGCTGCCTTTTTTAATATTCTGTACTGTTTCCCAACACTTACTATCTTAACCGTTTTCAGCTGTACAGTTCAGAGTGGCGTCAAATGTATCCCTGTTGTGCAGCCATCTCCACCGTCCATCTCCAGGACGTCTCTCCTGGTCCTCCCTCCCCCATTAGGTTGCCCCTGGCAACCACCACTCTACTTTCTGTCTCTGAATTTGGCTACTCTAGGTACCTCATGTAAATAGAATTATACAGTATTTGTCTTTTTATGTCCGGTTTATTTCGTTTGTCGTAATGTCTTCAGGATTCATCCAAATGTACAATGTGTCAGAATTTCATTCCTTTCTAAGGCTGAATACTGCTACTTTTACTCCTGTGTATGTGCACCCACTGTGTTGTTTATGTCCATTCACCCATGATGAGCCCTTGATTCCATCTTTTGGCCATTGTGAATGATATAGCTGCGAACATGGGTATACAGATATCTATTTAAGTCCCTGCTTTCAGTTCTTTTGGGTATATTCTGAGAGTGGAATTTCTGGATGATACGGCAATTTTGTTTAATTTTTTGAGGACCATCACACTGTCTTCTACATCAGCTGCACCATTTTACATTCTCACCAGTAATAAACCAGTAATAATGTCTTCTCTACTTCCTCACCAACACTCACTAATGACCTTTTTAAAACATAGTAGCCATGCTGGTGGGTGTAAAGTGGTAGCTCATTGTGGTTTTGTATTTGCTAGTGATCGGGGGTGTCGAGCCTCTTCAGGTGCTTATTGGCCAGCCGTATGTCCTCTCCAGGGAAGTGTTTATTCAAGTTCTTTGCCCATTTTTTAAGTTAGGTTGCCTTTTTTTATTGTTGTTGTTTGTCCTGCTTTTTAAAAGCTTGAAATACTATAATCTAGTGTGCCAGATGAATCACTGAGCACTTGTCATGTACTAGGAACTAGATGCTGAGGACTCAGCAGGGAGGGAACGCAACAGACAGAAAGCCCTAGTCACAGGAAGCCTATGTTCATTGGAGAAGACAAACAATTAAAATACGTAGTGTCGCAGCTGATCAGCTTTCGGAGAAAAACAAGGGAGGGAAGCAGGAATATAGGCAGTGTGCGGTGCAAGAAGCGGTTGAAGAAGGCATCACTGAGAAGGCGACATTTGGGCTAAGACCTGAAGTGCAGCTCTTGGGGAAGGAGCGTTCTAACATCCCAGACGATTGCAAAGACCCTGAGACAGGAATGGGCCTGGTGTTTTAAAGAACCAGCAGGAAGGCCCATGTGGCTGCCGCAGAGACAGAAAGCCTGGATCGCAGAAGATGTTGTCAGAGCAATACTGAGAGTGGAGCGAGGCCATCTGGCAGGACCCGAAAGGCCCGTTGTCAGTTCTTTGGTTTCTACTCGGAATGAACAGTTTATTAGCAGAGGACAGAGACTTTTCCATCTTGAGGACGTCCCCTTAACTCAAATGTGGTGGCTTAGGAAAGGTAGTGACGTAGGGCTCAGAGTAAGAAAACACCTGAAGGAGTCAAGTGAGGTGGGCCCCCTGCCCCCCGTGAATCTCTTTGTTCAGCAGACGTGTGCTGAGCGCTGAGTCAGCACACTAGGCTTGGGGGCGAAGGAATGAACTCGGTGCAGTTGCTACAGCTGAGCTGAGGGGCAGACAGGGTCAGTAGGCAGCAGCACTACAGCGAGGTGAGTTTTAGGAGGAAGATTAGAAACCGAGAGTGTATGGAAGCTTAACCCAGACTGGTCACTGGTAGTTTGGGAAACAACAGAGGAAGGGATGGGGTAGATTAGGGAAGGCTTCCTGGATAAAGTGACATTTGAGCTGCCATCTTGAAAAGTGAATAGGGATCGACCAAGCAAATAAAAGAAAGGGTAGTTTCTGCCAGAGGGAACGTCACGTGCTGAGACGGTGGTGCCAGAGCACCCGGGGCATGTCTCCTGGTGCTGGAGCTTGGGTGGTCGTTTGTGGGGCCTGACGCAGCCAGAGCAGCGAGCATGTCTCACACACAAGAGCCATTTAGTGCCCTGATAAGCTGGAATGTTAACCAGATGACAGTGGACAAGAGCGTAATGGACAAGACAGTGATGACAGTGGGGAAGCTCGCTTGGGAAGGCTAGGGGTGTAGACTGCAGGCCGGGACATCTACGAGTCTGGCTCAAATGGAACTCTGGGTGAGAAAAATGATGAAAGGTTGAAATACGGCAGTGATTAGAACAAGGGAAGGCTCAGAAGAGATGATGTGACAGATGAATTCAGGTGACCTGATGACTGGCTGGAAGTGGACCACTGCAGCAGGCTGCGGCGTAAAGGCGAGGGGATGGGCCGAAACAACTTGAGTGTTGAGTGTTCTAACTCTGCAGGTGGAAGTGTTTGGAGGTCAGGGCCAACTGTAGGGAGGCTTAGATATCAGGAGTCACAAGTCCAAAGAAGTTTCAAGAAGAGAGGGGAGCTACAAGGTGGGGGAGGTGGCTATGCCGTGGGCCACAGAGAGGTCAGAACAATAAGGATGAAAAAACTAGGCAGGTGCTGTAAGCCTGAAATGGGACCACCAGAGAAGTGATGACATCATCACCTCATTTGCAAACAGAGGGTTGACAGGCATGAAGGGTACACAAGGCAGTTAGTTGCAGAGGCTGCCTCCAGAACATGTGTGATCAATTTCTCCCTCCTTTCTTAACCTCTTCACCCCCAATAAACCTAGTAAAGTCAAAATCAGTGTTTTCACAGACTTCTTTCGTGTATAGTATCACCTCCTTGTGGGATATTGAAGAAAACCCAAGATTTCCTGTAAAATAACATTGAATTCACACTGAACAAAAGGAATGATCATAGGAGGTTTGTATGTGTTAGGGACATCAGTGATATGCAGGGGAAGTCACTAGAAGTGTAACTATGAGTGTATTTGATGACGTTTCTTGTATTGAGTGGCAGTATTGAGGGTAACTGACTAGCAGTGAGATGATTTTTTTCTTCCTGCAGATAATTATTAATTGGTGTAAAGATTTTAAGACAACTTTACACCATCTCTTATGCCAAATCATAGAGAAATCTTTTAGCCAAAGGAGTCAAAATAATCTTCCTGTGTGAAAACAAGTCTTTAAAAAAAGTCTTGGTGGAGCCCTGGCCAATGTGCCTTGGCTAGGAGTCGTCCTGCAAACCAGAAGGTTGTGGGTTCGATTTCTGGTCGAAGTACATGCCTGGCTTGCGAGTTCAGTCCCCAGTCCCCAGTCCCTGTCTCTAAAATCAATAAACATGTCCTCCGGGGAGGATTGAAAAAAACTTGGTGGATGAAATGATATTCTGCCTCGCCTGGCTTCCACGAGGCAGTTACCAAAGGAGTGTTGTTTCCCTGTATTTGGCTGAGCTCTTAACAGTGGCACCTGACTTATAGGAAAGAAAACACAAATTAATTTCAGATTCCATCCACACAAGAGGAAAATGTCAGGAGCTAAAGGAGCAATGTTTGAAAGATGTCATAAAATTTAAAAGGGATACAAATAAAAGAGTTTCAAAGTGTTCTACAGTGTAGTATTTTAGCCCAAAGATATGCAAGGGGACTTGGTTGTATTATTGTATTCTATCTTACAAAATGCTGAGTCGTAGTGCCCTGGCCACTACGGCTCAGGTTGGAGCATTGTCCTGTAAACCAAGAGGTCCTGGGTTTGATTCCCGGTCAGGGCACGTAACCTAGGTTGCGGGTTAAGTCCCTGGTCTCTGTGGGCACAAGAGGCAACTGATTGGTGTTTCTTTCTGGTATCAGTATATCTCCCCTCTCTCTAAAATCAATAAGCATGTCCTTGGGTGAGGATTTAAAAAAACAAACAAAACAACTCAGTAATGGATCCAGTTTCTTTTTTTAATTTAGATATTAGTGATATAATTAGTGAAATAAATAAGCATCTCTCTTTTGAGGAATAGGAAAGAAGTTTTGAAATCACTGAAGTGAAGATGAGGGACAGTTTCTGTGATGAGACAGGCCTGGAACTTCCCCTGCGCGGGGACCACATAAGACGGTTTATACGTGAAGAACCGCAAGCCCACAGCCAGCCAGGCTGGAAGTAGATACTCCATGGCAAAGTGCAATCCTCTTACCATTTCTCTGCCTCTGGTAACTTGTTTGGGGACATAGAGTGGGTGACTAGGGAAGAAGAGAATCTGAAATGCTGGTATTCCCAAAAGACACCTTCGTGAGGTTGTCCCTTAGGAAAGATGCTGTAAACTTGCTGGGCAGCACCTTATTCCTAACAGCCTCCTGCCTGCCCCGCAAGCCTTGTGGGAACTAATCACCATTACTGGGTTTTCTTGCCTTTGATTTGAGACGTTTTAAGGAGTCTTTATTTATCATACCGATTGCCGGCCGCATGTGAAGACATAGCCTTTCCAAGAGCTTTACTTCTCCAATCCCTGATTCTAGGAATGAGAGACAGAGAGGACACCAGGTGAGTTCCCTCTTGAGGGCATCTTCTAAACCTAGTACAATACTAAGAAGTTCCTGTCCTTCCCAGCCAAGGAAAAGTAAGCTGGAAGGGTTCATCGCCACCAAATTAGTATTACAAGAAATGTGAAAGGGACTTCTTTAAGAAGAAGGAGGGGCGGGGGAAAGATAAATATGAATAATTAAATGGCAATAACTACACAGCCCTCGAGAATTACTTTAAATGTAAATGGATTTTTAAATTGCTGGGTTAGCAATACTTATTTCAGACAAAATAGACTTTAAAATGAAGCCTATACCAAGAGACAAAGGACATTACATACATATTAGCCAAGATAGGGAAGCGACCTAAGTGGCTGTCAACAGATAATTGGATAAAAAAGCGGCAGTACACAAATCTGCAGTGGGGTGTTACTTAGCCATGAAAAAGAACACAGTCTTCCCATTTGCAACAACGTGGATGGACCTAGGAGGTAATTGCTAAGTGAAATAAGTCAGACAGAGAAAAAACAAATACTGTGGGACTTCACTTATACGTGGAATCTGAAAACCAAAATAAGTAATCGAACCCATAGATACAGAGAACAAACCCGATGGTTGTCAGGTGGGAGGGGGGTGTGGGGCTGGCGAAGGGACCGGGAGGTACAAATTGGCAGTGACAGTGTGGTCATGAGATGTAAACTGCGTGGGGAATAGGCAGTGACACTGTGATACCTACGCATGACGACAGGTGGGGGGGGCTGGGCTTATCCAGGGGTCACCTCCTAAGTTCTGTAAACAGCTAATCACTGTGTTGCACACCTGAAACTAATACAATGTTGAACGTCAGCTGTCACGGAGAAATAAAAGTTCCTGTCCTTACGTGTGTGAGATGTGGGTGGGAGATAGGGCGTTGTGGCAGTAACCCACATCTGACTCCCTGTTTGGCACAGATTGTCTGGGGTTAAGATTAGAATGAGGAGGCGTGCATTCCAAGTCTGTTTTTTTAGGAGCACCCTCATGTTGTGTAATTTAGTCAAAACACATCAAGTATGCAGTTTCGGTATCTGTTAGTTCAGTGTCTAATTACAATAACAGGAGATGGTTGTGTCCCCATTGTGGCCAAGTTCATCAGCAGGGGAGAGGAAATCGGATTATCTCCCTCAGCAGAGGCTAGGACAGCCCTGTGGGAATTCAAGGCAAACAGATCAAATTGGGGAGGGGAGAAGTAAAAGGGAAATGAGAGGGGGCTGCTTCCAGACTCTGGAGTGAAGACTTGCTGTTCTTTTCCTCTGTTTTCTGCCAGGACGGTCGCCCCCGGGACATTAACTGAAGGCTGCTTGTGATTCCACTTCCATAGCAGCAGTCGTTGTGGGGTATTTGGCCCTGGATTGGCAGTCTGCTTCCTGCAATGACATCAGCTATTAAAAAAAAAAAAAAGAAAGAAAGAAACAATAGGAGTGGCGTTTTATTTCTCTCATTGTGTTTATTACTGTAAATTTTCCCTTTTAATTACGGCCTTTGTTCTGTGCATGTCAAAAGAACATAACCTTTCTATTTGTTGACTTAGATCCTTTGAAGCCGTGGGACAGTGTTTTTCTCAAAACTCTTCAGTTCCAGGGACTCTCACCAGTGATTTAGAAGGATTGACTTTACAACCAGGAAATGTGAGGCCGAGGTCAGTTAGAGTGACTACAGTTCCCTCCTTGGTGGGTGCTGGTTTACTCTGAAGACCAAGTTTGACCAAAGATGTACACAGTAGCTGAGAACATAACTAAAATTTGGTTCCACAATAGCAAGTGTTGAGTATTCCTGCTGTAGCGAGTATTAAGGCTAAAGGAAATAGAAATTTCTCCTTGCTTCACTTGTAATCTGATTTCCCTACTGATTTAGGTAGGAGGAACATTGCCAAGGGCAATAAGCTCTTGAGATTTTCTTTTCTTCTTTCCTTTTTTTTTTTATGTCCTCATTTGAGAATATGTTTGTTGATTTGAGAGAGGAAGCGGGGGGAGAGAGAGAGAGAGAGACAGAGAGAGAGACATCGATGTGAGAGAGAAACATCAATCAGTTGCCTCCTGTACACACCCCTACTGGGGATCAAACCACCACCCTTGGTGGTCGGGAAGATGCTCCAACCAACTGAGCCACCCAACCCGGGCCTTCCTTGCTTTTTTAATAACACAATCCTCAGCATTCATGTGCCAGACACTGATCTTAGTATTTTGCCAATATTAATTCATTTAACCTCATAATATGTATAGAAGTATGCACTGCTATGTTCTTTATTTTTCTGAAGAGGAAGCTGAGGCGTGAAGCTGGGAAGTGTGGAGCTTGATTTCAACCCAGTCACTCTGGCCTCAGAGTCTGTACGTGGAGCCTGCTGCCTCTCTATCCATTAGCACTTGGGAAATATGGCAGGAACATCTCTTTGGAAGAGTCTGAAATGAAGGGAGAATGACTCCTAACGTACCTATGTAAAATTTCAGTGTCATACGTTACTAAATAGTTTCTCATTTCCATTACGATTTCTCTTTTGACCTAGGAGTAATTTAGTGGCGTACCCTGCCAACGCAGCGACTGGATAGCAGCTCTTACTGACTCAGGGGAAGAGCAGAAATGAAATTGTTCATCATCTTACTGTCCTCATAGTTCATTTCGTCTTGCTAAATTATTGGAGTTTGCATGAGATCATGGCAGAAAGAAGCAGCCTCTCATTGAATAATGAGCGTCTTGCATTTGAATCCCAGCTATGCTGCTCATTGGATGTGTTACCTTGTATAAAAGTTCCTTGCTCTGGCCAAGCCTGTTTCCTCACCTGTGAGTTGGGAATAATCATTGCAGCCTCACAGGGTTGTTAGAAGTAAGCAAGTTAGAAATAGGAAAAGTGCTTACTATGTATAGCTCTCGACACACAACGAGTGCTCAGCAAATAGTGTCTGTTGTTGTTCTAATAGTGGAGTCTGCAGCCGCATTCCGTTATTGTTTCATGTTACTTACGTTTTACTGGAAGCTAACTTGGGGGGAAGTTGTTGAGGTGTAAAGTAATGGTTTGTGAACATTTCTGGGCTAATGTATCAGTCTAGAACAGGGATTTTTCAATCGGTGTGCTACAAGAACTTCTAAAACATGCAGTACCAGACTAGTTAATCAGGGGCACTGACTTCTTTTTCCTTAGGTAGTCAAATTAAAAAAATGACAACGGCCAACACATGAATAGCCATCTGCTGTGAATGAATTAAAATTATACCTATTTTTCGAGCAGATCAGCAAAAAATGTGTTTTTGGTGTGCTGTAGAGTTTTAGTAATTAGTTGATGTGTGCCATGAGATGAAAATGGTTGAAAATTGTTGGTCTAGAATAAAGCACATTATAGCTAAACCAGAAACTATTGCGAACTTTATACTTCCTATCTCTCAGAAATTAATATTTATTCAGTATACTTTAAGATAAGGGACTAAATTGTCAGTTAGAGAGAAACCCCAAATTAAACTTATGTTACACCTTACTGCCTCATAGCTTTGGAGGAATTGAACCAAAGAAATCTGCATTTTACATTGTCAGCTCCTAAGAAGGAAGCAGCATTCTCACTTAAGTATATGAAATTAAGTGTTCTTCCCACTGGAGGGCAGAATATTTGAATAGTTTAGTGAAAAAGAGAGGTACGGTTTTTGTTAGCTTTTTTTAAAAGCAAACTCTGCAACGGGCGTGATTCCAAGTAGGCTGCAACAGGACGAGGGTTGGATCTTCCCTCAGCTCAGTTCCATCGTCAGCAGCGTCTTCCTTTCCCCCTTGCTGTGTTTCTGTGCAGATCAGGTGAAGAAGACCTGGAGACTCAGCCCTGTGTCTGAAATGCCTACAGCAGTTACTCCAGATTCTGCATTATCCTCCTCTCCGTGATACCTGGAAAACTGGCCAGAAACCTTATGAAAATCAAGCCATAGGGCAGTAGCTTAGAGTGGGGAATCCAAAGACTAGGACAGGTCTGTGTTTCCCCACGGGAAAGAAGTCATCGCTTTTCTTTGGCAGTGAGAAAGGAGGAGGCAGGTGTGTCCCATGCTCATACTCAGCCTTTTGTGAAATCAGCCACAGGATTTGACTCGAAGTGGGATTTCCACATTTGTGATATTCCTCTCGTGCTGCTGATAGATAGGGCCTCTCCTCAGGTATCTAGGTGGGATACGGAAGGGAAGATGAGTGTCAGATGAGCTGAGTGCTTGTGTCTTGAGGCCAGGCAGCCAGGAGGAGGACATCACTTTTCCCATGGGACGACTGTTTCTAAGTAGCGATCTCTAAACCATCAGCTAAAGACAGTGTTTTTGAATATGCACCTTCAATATATTTTTTCATTTGTTGATATACATATTCTATTTTATATTCTATATATTTATACACTTAAAAACTAAAGCCAATAAGGATAAAAAAGCAATATTTAAAAATAATAACAGCTAACAGTTTTACGGTGTTTATTATATGCTAGGCACTGGTCTAAGTGTTTTTCACACAGTGGCTCATTTACTGTCTCGCCGAAAGCAAAGACTCCATGTTCCCATTAGCTAATATCTCAAGGCACAATTCATCATTAACAATAGCGAGTATAACTCCATATTTCAGCTCTCTCCTTGAGCATTTCTGCTACTTTGGGCTGGAAGGATTATTGGTGTCAGAGAGGACTAAACTGACTTTACTTAGAATTCGTTAAGTGCCCGCTGTGACATGCTTTTTATTTGCTCATGTTTTCTATCAGCACTTTCTTTGCAGGGGTTTGTTTTTTAAACCTGTTTTCCACTTTGTGACAGATCATTTAGTCAAAAACTGAGTAATATATTGGAGAAGACCACCTAGTGGGGGCTCAGGTGCCCCGCCGGGGGTCGGAATGTGCCCAGGCGAATGGGTGTGTGGGAGCACCTCTGTTGCCTGGAGACACCTGAGCGCCAGAGTGGGTCTGTGGGAGAAATAGTAGCAGAGTTTGATTTCTTCAGTTTGGGGTGAAACAAACATGAAAGAACCTCTGACGTTCCTCCCACCTGCCTACTGATTGTTTTGAACTCCCCCTCGGCTTGTGGCACTTCATTGTGGAGAGTGCTCACCTGGGGAGGGGCGGAGCCGAAGGGGGGTTGTCAATTGCTAGACCCCTGTGCAGTGGAAGAAGGCGAAGCCCTGGCTTCTTTAAATCCAGACAGATGTTGTCAAACCTCGTTCCTCGGTTTTCTTGTGTTTCCTGCCTGACATCTCAGCATTCCTGTAGGACTCTGAAGGAAACATCTAGGTTTTGTTTGGAATGTCCCTGCCTTTGTCAGCAGGCCTTGAGCGAGGCCACCCGCTCACGAGGCTGGTTTCCCTGGGGGGTCCCCAGAGTTGACAAGGCTCCTGTTTGGGGGGGGGGGGCTACAATGTCGGCTGCTGATTTCCAGCATGCTTGGTTAGCTGTGCTGTGCCCTGCTCCGCGGGTGCCTTCCTGTCTGGAGCGCCTTGTCTTTGTTGAAATGCTCAAGAAGCTCTTCCCGGTTGTAACTCATTCATTTAAGTTCTGGCATGATAGGTAATCATGAAAACAGGAAAACGAAGATAAGCAATATTATTAAAAAGCAGTTTCTAGAACTTTTGAGAAAGGAGGATGCAACATTGAGCCTACTGTAGAGAACTCCTAAAAGAGAAACTGAACTTTAAACTCCCAGTTTGTCACCTTCTGGAATCTTCCTGGATTTGGCTGCAGCTGTGTTCCTGAAAGGGGGTGGGAATGCATGTATTTGTGGTAAATTACATATAAGGCTATTTTAAAAAATATATGAAATATTTAAAAACGTGACTGGGAAATGACTTTGAAATTACTCTTTTGTGAGGCAGAAGTGACGGCTGCCAAATTTTATTGTGTCATTAAGTCAGGAAAGGGCTGGATCACGTTTTTCTTAGAGCGCACTTTCAACTCTTGTTTATCTGAAGCAAAAACAAGGTAGATGTTTGTTGAAGTGTAATGTTAGTAATTTCAAAATTCATTGTGTCAAGAGTATGTTAGTCTGAATTTAAAGAGTTTGATTTTTCAGGTGTAGAACTTTGCATGGTGGGCTGGTGGCCTAGAGACACTTCTACCAGAGACTAATCTGAGGCCTCTGCTGGGAAGTGTCACCAATCCGTTCACAACCCGGGGGGTGGGGTGGGGGTGGTGTGTGTGTGTGTGTGTGTGTGTGTGTGTGTGTGGTTGGTTACTGGTAAGCAACAAAGTGAAATAGCGCTGGGGTGCGAAAGGCTACCGAGTAACAGAAGCCAGGGAGATTAATTCCACCAAGTTGGGTGTATGGGGAATTTGAAAAGATCCCTTGACCTGGAATCCAAAGAAGTGGGTTCTAATCTCTGGTGTCTGGAATCACCACAGACCAGAGAGGTACTGGGCTGTCTGTGCCCTAGTTAAACCACTGGTAAGGGGGGTATTAATGCACATTTTATGGTGGTGGTGTGAGGATTAAACACAGTAGGTCCTCGGTAGAGGCCTTTGAACCTAGATTTCCCATGGAAAGTAACTTTAGGAGAAGAGGAGTGATCATAGCTACACAGCAGGGGAAGATGAGCCTCCCATTTGGCAGAGCTGAAAATAAGGCGCCAGCGTGTGCGTCTTGGTGTCCTTGCCCGCTCACTGTCCCCACCCCGAGCCACTCAGTAGTGCGTATAAGGGGTTATGCTCGCCTCCAGCTTTTTGTGTCTCTCACGTGCTGAGCATAGTGCTATACAATTTATCTATCGTTTAAAAATTATTATACAGTGTAACATTTGTATGTAGTTGTAAGAGTTTTAACGTGTGCATAGATTCATATAGTCACCGCCACAATGAGGATACAGCAGCTCTGTCACCACAACTACTCCCTCACATTATCCCTGGATAGTCACCCCCAAACCCTGCACAGTTAATACGTATCTTCCGCTCCTGGGGCACATGCACTTCTCCTTTCCGACACACTTGTGGTTGCCTGTTCATATTCTACACGGTTAGCTTCCAGAGCTTGGGAACCATGATGCTCTTTCTTCCTGCCACAGCCCCTACAGTCTGTATCCTAGTGTTATCTTGTTCTTTAAATAAGGAAACAGTAGCGGGAAGGTAAGAAACCTGCCTAAGATCACATAGTAGCAGATTCCAGAACCCAGGTTTGTCTTGCTGTGAAGCCTGTTCTCTTTCTCTGCTTGGACATGTGACAGATAGGATTCGTCTGTGTTAATTCATTTCAAAGTACATTTGTGCATTACCCAGCTTTTAAAATAACCACGGTGTGTTGGCATGAGTGACGAAGTTACCCTCGGACTGTTAGATGATACAAAATCTAAAACCCTATTTGTTTACCATATGAACTCAAAATCTTCCCTGAGCTCATACCAAACTGACAGGGTGTCCTCCTTTCTAAAGTGACTAACCGTAGGACAGACGGGGTAGTGGGTGTGTGTGTGGGGCGGCCAGGGGCTGCTGCTGGAGCTGTGTCCTTCACGTCCCTCCTTTGGTTCTTTTGCTTGAGCTGGTGGTGGGAACACAGCTAGCGCTCCAGCTTCCCTTGTGCATGCCTTAGCCCCTTGGTCACTGGTTCAAAGGATAAAGCAGTAACAGATTGTACATCCTAGCAGGGTACAAGAGCTAAAAAAAAAAAAAACTATGGTTTTCAATAGTTCAGGAAGAGGAACGTGGTATGTGTGTGTGTGTGTGTGTGTGTGTGTTTAATTATCCTTTTAAAAAAGTTACCGGCCTTAGCATAGAAGAGAATGAAGTGGGGTGTGCGTCTGTGTGTGTGTTAAACTGGCCGTGTGGGGCCGTAACAGCCAGCAAACCACGCACAACCAGAAAAGGCAATGTCCTGTCCCTTTGGTTTCCTTGGAGAACCTCCGAAATTCCAGGCCCCTAGATTTGGCTGCTTGTTTGCCCAGCACTCCTGGCCTCAGAGGGCTGAGAGGTCATAATAAAGGTAGATAAGTCAGCTCCAGTCCTGAAGTAGGGTAGGTTTATTATGTTCTGTTGCTTCTGCTAATATAACGTGTCTGACATATAATTCTTATTTCCCAAGCTGCTCTAGTGCTCTTTAACAATAAAAACATAAGAAAATCCATTCTTTCTCTTCCTTTTTTCTATTTTTAATAAATATTTACTGAAAATTCATTCTGTGCCAGGCACTCGCTGGGAGTATCAAGGTCGGTGAGATACATTGAGTCCGAATTGGACTGATACAGGCAACGTCCGAATTCCGCTCCAGTGGGATGGGCACTGTCAAGGGCGTACGGGGCACGGAGGTGGTCCAGGCAGCCTTGAGGGGAGGTCGTGCTTCCCCTGGAACCTGAAGGATAAATAGTCCTTCAAGCAAAGGGCGAGGGATGAGTGTTGCAGACAGAAGAAAAACACAGCACTCATAGACCCAGAGGGGGCTGGGAGTGAGAAGTGAGGGAACGAGAGAAGTTCAGGACTGTTGACAAGGAGCAAGAGAAGGTCCTGGAGAAGAAGTGACAGCGAGATCCTGCAGGGTCCACGACCCACGTGAGCATCCGGGAGAGCAAAGGTATGTTAAGGGCAGTAGGGAGTCATTGAAGATTCTATCCAGGGATGGAATACAGATGTATTTGCAATGAAATCACAGACTAGAGATGCTTTAAAAGCACTGTGTTCACACGACTTGTGATTTTCTGTCCTGTCTCAAAGATTCCGTTGCATCCCCCAGCTGCCTTTGCTCTAACTTGGACTCTGGCGTTGATGTAGGCCCTCGGTCTGTGTGACATCGGGGAGGTGTTCATTCCTCGAGCCTCTCGGATCTGACTGTGTGCATCGCACCACGCATGCTTAGCTGACGGCAGTTGTGGCAGCACTTTGAGAAAAGAAGATGGTGAGGGAGAGACGGGGTCTTTGCATTCTTTTTAAAATAAACGCACGGTGTGTCCTGTTTAATCATGCCCCTTTTACGCGTAGATTTTTATCAACCACGACTATCTCTGTTAATGTCTTGGTCCCATTTCAAACACCACATAGCCCACGGCAGGCGCTACTGTTCTTTGAAATGTCTTGTGAAGTCATTAGTCTCCTCTGCTGGACCATTGATACGGCCCTGCCCGGGCCCTCTTGACCTCAGGCCGGTGCTCTGTGAGCCCTTAAATTCCCCTGCCTCCTTCTTGCAGGACACCTGCAGACTGCCGCTGGTCAGAGGCATCTCACCGCTCCCGCTGCCCCAGGACAGCCCCTTGCCAGGCTCTAGAATCTCACCCCGAACTGACCTAACCCTCAAAGTTGGCCTTAACCCGGCCACTGTCCGCACGCCCCCCTCATATAGTCCTCTTTTCACCTGCATGGCCTACGAGTTGTTCCCCTTTCTCCAGAATATTCTTCCCTTCACTCCATCATCACCCAAGCGGGTGAACAGTCAGGTACAATATGATGAATTCTGCGGGAGGGTGGGCTCAGGGTGCAGTGGGGGTTCCAGGAGGAGGTGAACCTTAAGATGAATACTAAGACAGGTGGGAGTCGAGCAAGGGCGTGGGGGCAGCCGTGGTTTGTGACGAGCTGCCACTGCTGGAGTTTGCTGCGGGTGGGATTTGGAGTGAGAGTATGAGACTGATCAGAGGTGGCAAACTGGGGCTCATAGGCTGGAGTGAGCCCCTGAGCAGGTTGTCAGGCTGGTAAAAGAAACATCAGATTTTGTGTTTGAGAAAAAAAATTACCCAGGTTGCAATTCCGGTTGCAGAATGGCGAAGGGAATTTGAGTGCCAAGTGTACATTAGGGCAAGCTTTCCGTCCAGGGGTTGATGGAGTGTGGGGCAGGGTATTTAGCTTAACACAGGGGTTGGTGGCTTAGAGCCGGGGCTCTGGTCCCAGCTGCGCCACTTAGGTGGTGACCTCGAGCAGTTACACTCTCTGGCCCTCGTTTTCTCCTCTGTAAAGTGAGGATAATAACCATTCCTCTTAGAGTGGTATGTGGGAAGCATTTAGAATATCGCCTGCTGCGTGAGGCTTGGCAAATGATGGAAGGGGCGCTGTGGACCCGTCACTGGGTGCTTCTGTGACGCTGTGCTCCCTCACACTTCAGTAGCCGGCCTGGACTCGCAGCCTGCGGTGAGAGCCCGTCTTAGTGTCACAAATAGTGCCCCGAATAGTGTGTCACTCACTTTAGTTCCCTGCTGTAGGAGGACACTGCAGATTTTGAAATCTCTTCATGCGCTTGGTTTTACCTAGTTCACGGGCTTTCAATTTTTTTTTTTTATACAGTTGTATCTTTTTGTCCAAAATCTTTTGCAAAACGCTGGTGTCCATAACTGAATAGATTGTGCTGCTCTGGTTGAAATAATTGTCAGAGGAATTCATCACTTCACGTCCTTTTTGCTAACGTCCCACATCAGAACCAGGAGCACAGGTTGGACACCACTGGTCTGGTCCGTTCAGAGAGATGCGAGTGACTTATCCAGTGTCACACAGTGAACCAGTGGCAGATTGGGGGCCAGAGCGTGGGGCTCCTGACTGCTTAGCAGCCCCTTTCCATGAGACCGGGGCTTCTCAACTTTGGCTGCTTGTTACAGTCCCCTAGTGGGGGACCCCACCTCCAGAGATACTTAATGGGTCTGGGCTTGGCCCCCACATCAACCAGTGCTAGATTATTCGGTCAGGAACAAACTTCTTTGTGAAAAAATTATGTTTTAGCCGTGGAAATTATTAATTGCGTTTTAAACATTAGCTATACGTGAATTTATAACACTGCTGTGCAGAGGGGTTCTCAGAAGTGCCCCACCCTGGTTTCCTCTTGCTGTTGGAAAATTCCCCAGCTAGGCTGTCACCTGGTGGCGGTTGTGGGAGCCACTGCACAACGCCCTGCCTTGTTGAAGGAGATGGCGGAAATGCTTGCCAGAAGAATTTCAGAGTAGCTTTGTTTTTTAAACATTTTTATTTATTTATTGTGAGAAAGAGGAGAAGGAAGGGAGAAAGAGAGGGAAACATCAATATGTAGTGGCCTCTTGTGCGCCCCCTACTGGGGCCTGGCCCGCAGTCCAGGCATGTGCCCTGACTGGGAATCGAACCAGTGACCCTTTGCTTCACAGGATGCCACTCAGCCACTGAGCCACACCAACCAGGGCCAGAGATACTTTTTTTAAAATGCAGTAGCATTCCACTGCAGTGTAGCTCATTTTTTTCCATGGGGTTTGATCCTTGTTTTTAAATCACGGCTCTAGAAACCTGACGACGTTTGGTGTAACAGGCCCTGTGCCTGGACCCTGAGACAGCTGCACCTCTTCCGTCCCTCACTCGCCCCTGCCCAGCTTCCTCAGATGTTGCTGGGGTTTCCTTTAAATCGGGCACAGAAGGACTGGCTGTGTGTGCAGGTGTTACTCAGGCGTCCTGGACTCTTTGGAGAAGTAGATGCAATGAGCAAGAATGCCCTCGTTTTGCCACTTTTCCCTAGTTGTGACGATGTCACATGACGACGTGTACTTTATTTGTGCAGCAATGACGAGAGCCAGGGGTTTAATAACTGCTGCTATCGTTGCAGGTAGCGATGAGCACAGATGACAAACCAGGTTGTGCGGAATGACGGTACCTCATTTCTGTTGGTGGCCAAGTCACAGGTGTTGCTGGTACCGTTGTGCTTTGTTGCCTCACTGTCGCAGTAGGAGGAAATGCTAAGTGTCAGAAGTTCGTGAAAATAGGGATAGGTTCACGGACTCTCCGAATTCTGTCCAAGGATTCCTTAAATTAAGAACCTTTTCCTGGGGGTCCAGTTTTATTCTACCTACGTGTGCCTACCTCCCATTCTTTTCTGTGCTCCTGCCTTACTTGCAGGCTTCCTTCCTGCTGTGCACGCCACACATCCCCGGATACCACAGGAACATAGGAACATGCATGTCCTCTCTTCCCCACGTCGCCACCTCTTCTCACAGAGTCTAACAGTAGCAGCTCATTGAAAGGTCACGAAGCCCGCACGACAGGAGGCCCAGAGGCAGGCTGTCCAGGGCCTGTGTGGTGCCCCGGCCAGACACCAAGGGCCAGGCTCCTTCTGACTTCCTGCCTCACCACACTTGGTTCCAGCTTTCAGCCTTTTTCCAAGAGGGTCACTTCACCTGCAGGTGTTGCTTCTGAGACTCAGGCAGGAAGAAAGGGGAATGATGAAAGGCACAACACTGGGCCAGTTAAGTTGCCCTTTTTATCAAGAAAACAATAGCTTTTCTGGAAGTTGCACCCAGGAGATGCCCACTGGCAGCTCACTGGGCAGTACTGGTTCCTGTCACCACACAGGTGCAAGGGAGCGGGGGAGGTGTTTCCAGTGAACACATCGCTGCCCCAAACAGAATCTTCAGTGAGGCAGGAGGGGGACTAGGTGCCAGGTAGAGTCCGCCACGCCATTTAAGCCGCCTGGTACTTTCCTCTCCTGGGCCACACATCACCTCTCAACCATCCAAATTCTACTTGTTCAGTCTTCGAGACCCGACTTCTTCACCCACACCCCCAGCCCACACCGATCTGTACTCTTAAATGCAGAACTTTCAGAGTTAGCAGAAGCATCGAGTCTTCCAGGATAGCCCCTCGTTTTGCTGAAGAACTGAACAGCCCAGAAAGCGACTTCCCCGAGATCATACTGCCGTGGCAGTGATAGCAGCCACACGTGGGTGCGTGCTGTGTTACTTAGCTGGTCGCCAGGCATGCGTTACCACCTAGCCCTCCCAAGTACCCCTCCCCCAGAAGATGTCCACAGCTTGCATTTTACAGGAAAGCACGGCACAGAGATGGTAAGTGACAGGGACGTCCAGCTCCAGAGTGACCCACCCAGGTCTGATGCCTGCATTGCCTCCCACTCAGTGGGTTGGTATTGGAGATGCTGTTAGAGCCGTTTTTTCTCATCCTCAAATCCTTGACCTTTCCCCCTAATTTTCCCCTGCGTGAGAGGGGTTATTCCTCTGCTTCAGGGCACGTTTAGTTGTTCATAGGCGTTTCTCCTTAAGGCCTGATTTAGGTTGAGTGGTTAGGACTCCATCCTCACTTGCCCTGTTGCTTCTCTCCCAGCCCTCGCGGCATAGTGTGAGTGAGCGCTTGTTTAAAGAAGGGAGTCAGCTTTATCATTCCCACCTCAGTCAACGGCTTTGGGTTACCCATAGGCCACAGCGGGAATTCTTCACGTGCCCCAGCAGGGCTGAGGGGGTGTAGCTGCTGCCTCCCTCTCAAGGGTGACCCCACCCCTCCTTTCCTGGGTCCCCTGTTCAGCCCCATGGGCGTGGTTCAGGCTCCACATACTCATCCTGCGTCTTGTCCCACAGAGACTTCCCACCTGCTCTTGCTGCTGCCCGGCATTCTCTCCCCTCCTTTCCTTCCCGTGTTTCCTCCCCAGCAGCCCCGGAGAGGCCGGCCTCACAGCACCAGGAACTTCCTCTTGTAGCCCACACCAGAATTATGATCTCATGTTTATTTGTGATCATTTGATCACTGTCTCTTTCCCCCACTGGGGTGTTGATACGAGACCACGTCTGATATCTTAGGTCTAGTCCTTTATTCCCACTGCCTACTTTTTTACATCTGTCCTGTAGAGAGTGCTCAGTAAGTATTTGTTGACTAAAAAGCAACAAACAAAAAAATCCTCACTACGTTAACTCTTAGCACTTAGCACAGATTCGAGTGAAAAAGCCCTGGCCGGTAGTTCAGTTGGTTAGAGTGTTGACCCGACACACCAAGGCTGTGGGTGTGGTCCCCGGTCAGGGCATGTACAAGAGGTAACCAATGATTGCTTAAATAAGCAGAGTAACAAATTGATGTCTGTCTGTCTTTTCCCTCTTCTCCTGTATATCTAAAATCAGTAAGTAAAAATTTAAAAATTAAATTAAAGAAAGAATTGAGTGAAAAAGTTTCGAAGGGTGCAGTTAGAGTAACGGCGTGTGTCCCGCACCTGTACAGTATCTTCCAGCATCAGTCTAAGAGGGACCGAAAACAGGGGTTGTTACCAGGGAGGAGGGTAAGAGAGATGCTGTTTAAGGAGCAAACTTGCAATGAGATATGATGCAGAATGTAGTAAATACTGTATTATAATCGTACTTGCTAAGAGATTAGACCTTAATTATTCTAACTACAAAAAAAAAATAATTATATGACATGATAGAGGTGCTAACTATTGCTGTAGTGGCAATCATACACAATATATAAATGTACCAAGTCAACATATCGTACACCTTAAAGATACACAATACTGTTTGTCATAAGTATTTCAATTTTTTAAATACGAGATGGCTTCAGCTAAAACAAGAATCCAGTATTCATTGTTGCAGGATAGATAAGCCTAGTGGTCAGAAGTAGATGTTCCATGAACCTTAACTATTTAATCTCAGTATTTAACATCTTATTCCTGTAGATATGTCATAATTTAGCTCTTTTTTCCCATAGCTAAGATCTTAGGCTTGTGTGATTCAAACACGGTTTTTAAAACCGTCATCCTAAAATTGTCTAGAAGTGAAGCAGTAGGCACTGAACCCAGGGAAGGCTAGGGAAGGAGAGGGAAGGCGAGGGAAGGAGAGGGAAGGGGGGCCGCATGTGCTTGTGTGAGCAGCTTTAGGGCCGGAGGAGGAGGCAGGTGCTGAGCAACAGCTGGGAGACCGTGGGAGGTAGCAGACTGGGAGGAGAGATGAATTGGCTGTGTGTTGGGAAGCCTGGACCATACTGGGTGTCTAAGGAAAGAACATGTTCTAAAAATTCAGGATGTAGATGCAAGAAGATAAGGTAGTTATCTTAGAACGTAGGGGCCCTAAAGGGGGAAATAAGTCTACCCATTTCCCCTGGAAGCCCCCGCAAACCTTTCTGCAAAGACTCCAGATGAGGATTAGATGTTAAAGCCAGACTTCTAAACACACATCCGGTTGTATGGAGTTCCACCTCAAACACCTACACAGCAAATTTACGTAGCTCTTGCCCCTAGCAAGTACCTGGCCACCAGGTAATTTGGGTGCCTCCCCCCAGGTGGAGAGGCAGGGACTGCTTCATACCTTGAGTAGTGGTAGCAGCGGGGACAGATACTGGGCCCCTTTGCTGAGTGGCTTTGCCATGTTTCAACTCCGCTGAGTGCAGAACAAAGCCAGACAGCCAGGTGGACGTGCCGTGCCCCTGGAGGCCTGGCCACGTCAGTGTCACCTGGGGCAGTGGCCACTGTGGCTCTCACTTCCCTGTCCCTCTCTCCCCCCAGGAATCAGAAGGTGTTTCCTGCCACTACTGGTCGCTGTTTGATGGCCACGCGGGGTCCGGGGCTGCGGTGGTGGCGTCCCGCCTGCTGCAGCACCACGTCACGGAGCAGCTGCAGGCCATCGTGGACATCCTGAAGAACTCGGCCGTCCTCCCGCCCACCTGCCTGGGCGACGAGCCCGAGAACACGCCCGCCAGCGGCCGCACTCTGACCCGGGCCGCCTCGCTTCGTGGCGGGGTGGGGGCCCCGGGCTCCCCCAGCACCCCACCCACGCGCTTCTTCACAGAGAAGAAGATCGCACACGAGTGTCTGGTCATCGGAGCTCTTGAGAGCGCGTTCAAGGAAATGGTAGGTATGGCCGAAGAGCCCAGGGCGACAGGGACAGGAAGGTCTCTCACACCAAACCGTTGCTTCTTAAAGGCTCCCTGCCTGATGAGGGATGTCTCTGACCTGCCCACTTGTCGGGTGGTTCCACACGCTGTCTCCCTGTTACAGTAGGGTTCCCGTTCTCAGTAGAAGTTGGCAGCGAGATGGAGTTCCTGGCCTCGAGTGCTGGCCAAAATTAAAAAGATGATGAAGGCGAGGGATGGTGCATGTAGCACTAGGCTGATTAAATAAACGCATGCATTACTGCTTCTCTTGCGGCAAACTCATCTTGATCCCAGCTGGTACAATCCCACTTAATTGAAATGAGCGTAGCTGCCATCTGGTATATACATGTGTCTGGACTCCAGGTGTTTGGGGAATCAGAGCTTTTAGTAAAATGCTCAAGATTACCCCCTTTTTACAAATCTGATCTGGGAGCAGCTATGTTACCACGATTGGCAATGTGGTTCTCACTGCTTTGAAAACGTACGGGCCAATGTCCAAGAATCATTTGTTTTGCTTGGGAACATGGGTTTGTTTGTACATTTAAATTTGAACGTGTCCGATCAACGCATTCACCTCCTTCCCTGTCAGCCTCACTGCCGAGAATACACACAGGGGGAGAGTGCAGCTGCTCCGTGTCCCTTGCTGTCCCTGTGCCTGGTGAGAGCAGACAGTGACGGTGGGCCCCTGCTCGGTGCTGCACCCCCATCCCTCTCTGAGCTCACTGTCTACTGAAGCAATGATTTGGGTTCCAAAGATTTTTCTCTCCGGAGCAGTAGCAAGCACCCTCCCTGCCAGGCAGGTGAAAAGTAAAGACATATAAAGATTGTATAGGGACTTGCTCAAGATGAGTGGGCAGTAATGTCCTTAAAACCTAGAGAGTGAAAAGTGATGACAAGCTTTTAAGGGAAACAAGAACAGCTAGAAACAGCCCCCTCCCGCCCCCCGCCGAGTTGAGTGTACACACGGTGCCCATTCCGGGCTCTCCGGACATCCAGCCGTGTGCCGATGAGAGGAGGGAGGTAAATAATACCGCGCAGCGTCGTCGGTGCCCCTGAGGCAAGGATAGTGCGTGTATTTGCTCCTCAAACTCACACCCTTCCCTCGCTTTCACTCGTCCCTTCTCTGGTCCCAGTGTCCCTCTCCTGTCATGCAGGCGGGGTTGGCCCTTCGAGTGGCAGGTTGTTAAAAGGCGCCTCTTCCTCGGGGGTGTCTGGTAGGCTTCAATCCCAAGAAAAACACCAGGAGGCTGGCAAAGATAATTTAGGAAAACAGGAATCCAGGTAGTAAACGTGACTCGTAATGAAGGCTCGGCATCACGTCAGCTCTCATCCTCCTGCTGCCATGGGAGCTCTGATGTAAATAAGTGTTTCTACACCGGTGTTCAGAATGCTGATATTTAATTCAGGTAAAAATTTGGCGGTTTTCTTAAAGCCCTAATAGGAGAAAAGGGAAAAGCAAAAGAAAATGGTTTGTCGTTTTTCTGTGACTGCAGTGCCCTGACATCTTTCACTCCACTGGGAACGGCTGTATTCCCAGTTTTATCCACCAGAGGCCGCTGTCACACTGAGTCAGGCCACCGCAAGGCCTTGGCCTCCGGCCTTTTCTGCTCACTAATGGCCCTGGGGTTACTAGCATGAGAGGCCCATTTAGAAAAATACTTAGTGAAGAGCCTCATTCTTGTTGTTTCTGTTCTTTCAGCTTTTAACTAGCCGATTCATTACCTGAAATTTTTCTTGGAAGCCGAATTGCCAGCAACAATATTGGTTCACTCTCCTGTGTAATTTATTCAGTCTATAAATACAGGAGTGGGGAAAGTAGGTCTACAGTTGTGAGTACATGAAACACAGTTTACTTGTGTATTATTATTTATTGATTATTGTATTAGTTTCCATATGAACAACTGTAAGCCTACTTTTGCCCACCCCTGTATTTGTGGAGAACTAACTGTACACCAGGCCTAATTGGGAAAGGGGCATTGAACAAACTGGGCGAAGCCGGGCATTAAACAAGTGCGACGTAAATGGGAAGGACCCTGAGAGGAGAAACGCGGGGTGATGTAGGAGTCTGATAAAGAAGTCAAGCATGGGTTCCCTGGAGAAGCGATGCTCCGTGGGGGTGGGGGGGGGGGCAGTAAAGCAGGCAGAACCTGGGAGGCTGAGAGTGCTGGGCAGAGGAAAACCGCCCGTGTGAACATCGGAGAGAGAACAGGCAACAAGCCGGCATTCAGCATGGTCAGCAGATAGATTTCAAAGGTAGGAATGAGGTAAGGGGAGCTGGGCAGGCAGTCTAGTCCCACCTCCGCAGCACCTGGTGTGCCATATTACGACTTTCTCTTATTCACTAATCCATCCCACCCCTCAGCTTCCCCTTCACACTTCAGTTTTCCCCAGATTGTCTCGGTAGCCCCCAGCATACCAGGGGCCCGCCCGGACTTTGCACCAGGCGTGGCCTTATTAAGGGAGACACTCAATCGTCTTTGGTTTTCACGGTGTTTGGTGGGGTGGCCCTACCTCCTGCCCTGCTGTTGGCTAAGCCGCTTGATGCCTGTTGGCCCAGAGTAATCATTAATCCTGTCCCCTTTCACTCCCAGAGTGTCCTTGTTTGGGTGCTGTCTTATGTTCAGACTAATTCCAGAGATACGCTTTTTTTGTTTTTTGTTTTCCCCACTCAGGGACTTCAGAAAAAACCTACTCCAGTGTCATAGAAACAGCCCATGACTCAGCCATTAAATTGTTTAGGGTGAACTTCAGAAGCCGTAACACAGAAATGAAACAGTATACTCTTGATTTAATGGCCTGGAAGGCCATTGGCAATTCATGAAATACTTTCTCTCTCCTGTCCCTTTCAGTGTTTGGTCTTTGAGAGTCATTGTCTCAAAGTAAACTTTGGTTTTTGGAAATGCCCAGCACACAGCTGATTTCCTTGTCTCCTTGGCCTGCTCTTGCTGGTTCCTCCTCAGGCCTTTCCGAGACGGGCCAGTTTGGAATTTCCCGGCCATGCCTGATTTTTTTCCTCATGATAGCCAGCCACTTCTGAGCTTTTCTGGTTCTAGGTGTCCCTTAGGTCTCGCAGTTTTTGTGCCATTCTGATCCTCTGGAATAGGGAAGCTCAGTATCAAATAAGATCTAGTCATTTCAGTTCTGTGGCTTTGTTGCTTTTTCTGTCACTTTTAAGCCCTAAAAATTTCCCAGGCCCAGCCTAAGCCTTACATTGGCCTCACTGATGACTTTTCTGTATTTGTCTCGCCCTCTCCCTTCTCAATCACTAGTATAGATTGAGCTAATATTTTATAACCAGCACTTTCCTAGACGCCATGGGGGTCTACAAGTAAAAGATTAGATTTTATGTTTAGGGGCATTTGTAGTCACACGTTATATGACTGTAGATATATACGATATCTCATTGACTTTGAGGTCCGAAGTAGCATTAAGCAGGATGGTAGAATGTTAGTATCTATCTGGAAGGGACCGTCAGTTAAAAAGATTCAGAAACATCAAGACAGAATAAATAGTACTTATTTCCAGGAAAAAGTTAGGTACTAGTCAAAAACATAGACTGACAAGGGTGGGGTGCTTTGAACGAGGGGAGGTAACAGTTTCATCAAGTACTAGAGGCTTCTTTGAGCACACGGCTTCTCCTTTCCTCTCCTGTGCTCGGGTTGCCTGGCGCAGCGTGGCGTGTGGTGAAGGCGGCGTCTGACCACAGCCTCCAGTACTCACTGTGCGTGCCGGCAGAGGCGGTTCGCCCGGCAGCGCCCTGTTGCATCTCGTCCTGGTTCTCCCTTCCCAGTGAGAAAGCGGCAGAGCCAGTGCTTCCTGTGAGCGCTCTGGAACATGAACCATGGCTTCCTAAACGACCGGAGTTTGAGGACTTTGTGACAGACATGCTTCAGTGCCGCTTCCCAGCAATGTGTTGTAACAACGCCGGCTTCAGCAGCTAGCACTGGTCACCAGTTGTGTTTAGGTGGTTGTTTGGTCCAAGATGATAGATGTGAATAAAATAAATGACCTCTAAGGCCTGATTTCAGTGTCCTCCCTACTTTCCCACCCTAAAAAAACGGTTGAATAGTCAGAGTTTCAGTCGCTTCGGTTGTTGGTATAGTTGAAGGAAACATTTGCCCTTCAAGGACCAGTTAGCAGCAGCCGGCCTTTCAACCTGCCACCTATGGGATTCAAGGTCTGGATACACAGGCGGGAGAGGCTTAAAATTCTTATTTCCTTTTTAGTGCAGGTTCTTTAAGCTAATAGGGAAAGTTGAGAGTTTGAAGGAGACAGGTGGTTCCTCACTACAGTGAAGAATGTTCTAGAAATTTGGTGGTTATGAGGGAGAAAAGTGGCAATATTTTAACTTGTATAACTACCCTGTCTCTTCCTATTACTGGCTAAATGCTTGGAAATACCACTCAGCTTGGCTTTGTTGGTTAAAACCATATGGTGAAAAAGAGGAGGATGAGTGCCAAGCTTATTTATAGCTTAGAAATCATAGTGTTTTAAAAATTAGCATATTCACGGTAAGTTGTGGACTTGCGCGTCTGCCTGTACTTAAGCCAGTTTTTTTGTTTTTTGTTTTTTTTTTTGTCTTTGTTTAGGGCGTATCAGGAAGTTCCTCCCAGGAATGAGCATGTGATTCCACTAAGAGCCAGCAGGTGGCAATATTAGGCAGTACTTCTTTTTTCCTCCCTCATTGCCTGGCTAACAGATTGGCTTGTTCTCAAAATAAACTGAAATCAGACCCAGATACTAAAACCATGCAGAATCTTATTATTTGTGACTGACAGTATTAGAAGCATGTTCAGATCTATGTTTTAACCAAGCTAGAGGGAGCTGCCAAGTCCTATTGAAATTACCCAGCATTTGCTCCCTTGTGCTGTCTGATGCTGCTTTTCCTTTGGCAACCTGAAATTGGTCGGAAACAAAGAATGATCCTGGGATTGTGTCATCTCTGGGACTTTCGAGCCAGATTACAACTATCCAGAGCAATGTATTTTCTTTCTGTCTTGCAGTGCTTTTCTGCTGCATTATTCTCATTTGATACACATCTCTTTTTTTCCCTTTATTGCTCCTACTCTTAATTGCAACAAAAAGAGCAAAATAAAACCCCAAGTCTTAAAAATTGGGTTAATTCTTTGATTTAGCTAAGCCTCAGCCTTAGATAAGCCTAGTTAAATGTAATATTTAGGCAGACATAACGCAGGATAAATCAGTCCTTCTGACTAGAAAGTAGCTTGGAGAGGCCTGCAGGACTCCTGACTGAACAGATAAATCAGTTATCTTGTTAATTGGATCTCGAGTCACTTAAGTTGATCCTTTTCCAGGGGTGTCCACCCTGCGGCCTGTGGGCTGCATGCAGCCCAGGATGGCTGTGAATGTGGCCCAACACAAAATCATAAATTTACTTAAAACATTATAGGATTTTTTTGTGATTACATGTTACAGTATATTTAATGTGTTGCCCAAGACACCACTTCT
The DNA here is from genome assembly GCF_022682495.2 of Desmodus rotundus. NCBI lineage: Eukaryota > Metazoa > Chordata > Mammalia > Chiroptera > Phyllostomidae > Desmodus > Desmodus rotundus. The sequence continues at coordinate 143,564,307 of NC_071389.1, forward strand.
TCCAGTGTGGCACAGAGATGCCAAAAGGTTGGACCGTACTTGAAAAGGAACGATGACACGTGCTTGTTTTTTACGAGTTTTACTAGACTTATGTCTTGGGGTTTGCTGATTTCCTTAAACTATTTTAGCTAAAATAGTTTAGTCAAATAGTTTTAGCTAAAATGAGGAAATATTCCAGATTGGTCCTTGTTTAGCAAAAAGCAGTGGGCAGTTTTTCCCATGATTGCATTGCTTTTGTTTCCCGCCCCCCAAAAAGTACCCAAGCCTGAGGGCTTTTAAAATAGATTATAATTCTACGTATTTTTGTATATTTTACCTAGAATGTGAGAAGCTTAAGCTAATAGGGAAAGTGGAGAGTTTGAAGGAAACAGGTGGTTGATTTGATGGTAAACATGTCTTTACTGACTTCATTTATCACGTCAGCTTCGGTGGGAAAAGAGCCGCCCAGGCGGTCCTTTAAGGGTCCGTTCAGTTCGAGCATTTTGTGAAACATCCTTTAAAGAGGAATAGGTGGTGCAGGGAAAAAATAAGTGTGCTATTTTGGCTTCTAGGGAGGGAAGAGGGAAGCAATTATTTTTAGAATATGTTCTAGTTACACCCAATTTTAGGAGAAGTAGAAGAGTGTGTTTTAATGTCAGTGAATCCTACAGTGTGACAAAGTTTGTAGAAACACAGCTTTCAAATCCTTGTCACTGTGATTCCAGAGAGCACCCATGTAGTGACAGTGTGTGCACATGTGTGCTTCACACATGTGTGGCACCACACAAATGGGGGTGGTGGTTGAAAGCGGGAACCCACCAGCAGAGTTTCTTGGATAAAACGTGGCTAGGTCCAGCGTTCCCCGTGCTGGGGCAGCTGCAGAGGGAGCGTGGTGGAGCCACTGGAAGAGGAAAACATTATCTGCGGATCACTGTTCATGTCACCGCAAGGGCTCACCGGGCAAGCTAACTAGAGTGTTCCCTAAAAAATTAAAGGCCGATGTGAACTCTGCCGTAGCAGAAAGTCTTAGTGTTGAACACTGCCTTGATTTTCAGGAAAGGGTGATGTAATTTTAGAATCAGATTTTCTTGTGATGGAAACCACAATAGCGCACGTGCGATGCAGAGTAAACTTGTTTGCCGCGTCCCGGGAGCTGCCTTTGCCCTGGACGCTGTGTATCCTAGCACTGGCCCCCGCCTCAATCGCACCCGTGGCTCCGGTCCGTGGAGAATCATTCCCACTCCACTCCACGTACAGTGTGCAAGCAGTTGGGTGCTCAGGGATTTTTACTAAAAATTGTTTTTCATTCAGACTTTAGGTATTTAACCAAATATCGATTCTGGATGTGAAAGGATAGTTTCTGTAGCTAGAGCAGTTCCTTCCAATATATTAAAGACGGTAATATTGGATGTGGACTTTACATACCAATTTATATGTTAATTCGATGAAGTATGTATCTATCATAATATCGACTTTATATTATTTATTAAATGCAAAAAAATGAATAAATCCACCTACACACTTCTTTGTGGGTAGAATTATTGGTTCTGTCTCATGCATAGCTTGGAAGTTAAGCAGACAAAACTCCTACCAGCCTGATGCTTTCTTTGTCCTGTCATTCATTTCTTCGTGTCAACCCATCCTGGCTGCCACCCATGCCCTCCTCGTCACGTCCAGCCCTCCCAGGGTAGGTTCTCAGAACCGTTCGTGTGTTCTTGTCACATGACTTCATTTTAACTGAAGCATGGGTTCCTGCTTGTTACCGTGTCAGCGAGCACTTACTTGCATTTTAAGTTTTTCATTTGTGAATTGCGGAACACGTTTCTCGTGTTATGGTAGAGGTAAGGTGGTGGGGAGATTATTCTGAAACCCAGGCATTCTTAAATGTGTGACTTTATTTGTCCACTTACTAGGCACTTACGAAACGACCTCTTACCTGGCCTGCTGTAGGTGCTGACGTCCAGCAGGGGAGTGAGTAAGACAGGTCTCTGCCCTCAGTCATGGAGGTTCCAGGCTGCAGGCAGGATCTAGGTGGCCTGCAAGCGCCTCATGCACACCATCTAATTTAATCCTCGCCATGGTCCTTTCAGCGAGGTGATTGCTAAATTGGTGATTTAGCAATTGCTGATAAATGCTGGATTACTAAATTCTCTCTCCCTTTCCATGAAGAGCTGGCCAAAGCCACTGAGCTCTGAGTCTGTGAGTTTCTGAGAATCCCAGAAGTGCCCTGGCCCTCTGTCTGCTGATGGTACCCTGAGGATCGGCCGGGGCACTGTCCCTTCTCTCTGCCTATCACCCAGCCCACGTTCCCCCTCCCTCTGCCCCACCAGGAGATTACTACGGGGATGTTTGGAATTATCTTAGCTAGCATTTACTTTATTTTTCTAACTCAACTCCCATTTTCTGAGGTGACCGAACCCTTGCTTCTGCCACTGACCCAGAATTTTGCAAAGATATCTGTCTTGAGAATGATGCCTATCTGTCAGTAGAAGTGTGTGTTTTTAGTTTTGTTGGGGAGGCCTCATGAGGTGGCAGGTAATAACATAGGCTTTGGAGGAAGAGAATCGAATTGGAATCCAAACTCCAGCCAAGTAAATATGGGCAGGCTGCCCCACTTCTCTGCACCTGAACAGTGAGGTTAGTAACCAGGTCGTGAGGACGAGATGAGATTCCACGTGTAAAGTACTTAGCGCACTACCTGGCACGGAGGGTGTGCTCCGTGAAAGGTGACGGCTCCTGAGCGTGTGCATCACTGTCGTGAGCTGGTGGGAAGAGGAAGTGAGATCAGAGGTCAGGGGCTTCTGTCCGTGATCAGTAAGGCAGGAGGTCGGCTCCTGCCTGCATCAAATAGAGGACACTGTCTTGCCAGTCACTTCTCTTTCCCAGCTGTAAAAGAAGCTCTTGGCAGGAGACTTTGCAGTTAAAAACACTGATCAGGTCCAAGTACTTATCATTATCTGCCTCTCTATGGTGCCCTCCACGTGGCAGCTCCGGCAGCCCGTAGAAGACTGAATTCTCCATGAGCTATGATACTTACTGAATACGGTTGGTTTTATTCTTCTCGTTTCTGCCTGATGATACCCGTTTGCCATCCCTTGTTCCTGTCTCTGGTCTGCAGACGGTCTGGCAGGCGGCAGTTTTACGCCAGGGCCCTCTCCAGAAATGCTCATTAGGTGGTAGAAAAACAAGTACTGAGATTCCTTGTCTCTTCTTTGAAGCACATTCAGACCCTTGGGGAGAGATGCTAAGAAAGTCTGTGATACGTGTTCCTGTACAGCTCAGCACTAACTTTGTTCTCTTCTGCAGGACCTACAAATAGAACGAGAGCGGAGTTCCTACAATATATCTGGAGGCTGCACAGCCCTCATTGTGATCTGCCTCTTGGGGAAGCTGTATGTGGCGAATGCTGGGGACAGCAGGTAAGCAAATTAGCCTCCTGGTTCTTACTGGTATCTGTTGCCTTTTGATAATTTTTATCTTTCTGTAAATGATTAGAAATAAAATAGTTCCACTTGGAATTAGGTGTCGATAAAGATAAGACTTCTCCATCTGCATAAGAATGCATTTAAGAGTCATCATCATCGGGCTGGTATTAAAAGGCAAAGGCCGTCGTCTTGTCCATGGTAGCAGTTCATATATGCGCACACATATATACATAGTACACATATATGTACACGTATGTGCGTGCGCACACCAGTGATTAATCTAAACCCGTAGTATGCACATGGTTTTTGACTGCAGAACCCGAAATTTAATAAAAGCTTAGCAGAGGCATCATATGTGAGAGAGAGGAGGAGGGAGGAAAGGGCTTTGAATGACGTGGGTGTTTGGAGGGGACACGGAAGGACTCCCCAGCTGGTTCCGCTGCAGCAGGGACTTTGCACTGTCCCCTCCCAGAAGCCCAGGAGTTTCCTTTTATGCACTTGCCCTTAGAGGCTGCCTTGTGCTCTCTTCCGGATTCAACTGCACGAGCAGGAGATTATGGTTAACCCATATCTATCCAGCGTTATGAGGAATAAGATCAACCTTGTGTTTTAGTTTTATTCAAATAACTGCTGTGTCCTCACTTTAGGTGAGTTTTTAAATTACAGACTTTGTGAAAAGTGTTCCAATGTGTATTACACGCTTCTCTGTCCATTCAGTAACAAAAGACGTTGGCATTATAGCAGGGCTTTTGCTAAAGACTGACTCTTTATTCTGAAAGCAAAGTAGTGGACTGTAACCACAGTGTCCTCAGAAGAGGAGCCACTTCCTGCACAGGCTGCAACCTTAAGATGCTCCCATTCCTCTGTCTCTGTCCTCCAGGTCACATGCCTCCTCTGAGCAACCCTGTGTGCTCTGGCCCCTTTTGAAGTCTGTCCCCACCCCCTCCCCTGCCCTGTCTCCATCAGGTTGTGGCCGTTGCCTCCGTAACCTGGAAGACCAACTCCCTCGGGCAATTGAGGAATTCACCCTTGTTTTACCGTCACGTGTTGCTTCATGGCAGGGATACATTCTGGAAAATGTGTTGTCGGGTAATTTTGTTGTTGTGCGAACATCAGAGAGTGCACTTGGGCACACCTGCATGGTGTAGCCCACTACACGCTAGGCTATCCAGTGTAATCTTACGGGCCACCCGATATCTGTGGTGCTCCTGACTTTACTTCCACTTACAAAGCAGGGAGAGTCTGAGGGAGGTTCCGTTGCCCCAGCAGAGCATCCTTTCCCCCAGCAGAGCATCCTTTCCCCATCTTGCCACTTAAAGATCTTCTGGCCAAAGGAGAGTGAACAGCCAAAGCAGCGGTATTTGGGGTTTGAAGATTGATGTCTTGGGAGGTCTGTGTATCTTTAAAGTATGTGTGGATTTCTTTTCTACTCTGTAAGGTATCTCAGGTTCTATGTAAAATTTTGTGTGAGATACCATGTTTATCCCATGGCTTCCTTTCCATAGAGTCTCTTCAGGGTCCTGGCAAAAGACAGACTCCAGCTTAGGGTCAGGGTCAACTGAATGAAGAAATGAACCAGCCAGGGGTGGGGAGCCCAAGAAGGTGTTTACCACCGTTAGGCCTGCAGGGCCCAGGAGCAAAAGCTACAAAAAAATGGTACAGTGTAGCCCGGAGCCTGGGCAGGAGCTGCAGGAGAGAATGGGAAGAAATACTCTGACTTCTCCCTCTTCCCGCGCCCCCATCTCTTACCGGGGCTTCCCACTGAAGGAGCACGGCTGGGAGCCCCGTGACAAGTCGCCCAGGGCATGCAGGTCGTAGAGGCCAGCTACGGGGCACAGACACAGGTCAAGGCTGCATCTCCGGGTGGCGGCTGCTGCTTTTTTTCTTTGCCACCCCAGGGTCTGAGCTTCTGAAAAAGAGGAGCTCTCAGTCTTCAGGGGCCTTTTCAGACACATACTCAGGAGCCAGCTTCCAGGCCTCTTGTTCTGCTCTGGATCTCGAGCTTTTGGGGAGACAGATGAGCAGAAAAACAGACGATTCCCTTCCGGTCTGAGTAAGACTGAATCAGTGATTGAGCTGCTGCGCTCATATGCACCCTTTGTCCTCATGTCCAGTTCCATGGCCTCTGAAGTGAGTTTGCTTTCCTAGGCCTCCCAGGCTCTAGGATGGTGCCTGACGGCCTTGTTTCCTGGGGACGGGCCCATGTCTCACCCCAGGTGACCTTAGACTCAGAAGGCAACACAACTTCTGTCCCAGAATATCTTTACGTCTGGCTATTCTTTTTATAGGCGCAATTTCTCCCCAGTGCCTTTTTCTCATTTTGGAATGTGGTTTTCTTCCAAACTCCAAGCTCCTTCGCAAGACCACCCACCCAGCCAGGCCTTCCGACCCTGCTTCCCGGAAGCTCCAGTCCCCAGTGCAGCACCTGCCGGCGCCAGGCAGTCATCGTCCAGATTCTTGCCTGGTTTTGTTAAGGGCCAGTTTCCAGACCGATCGCAATGCCCTCATCTGTAAAAACGGTGGTAGACATTGAACTAAGTAATTTCTAAAATTTCTGGCATTCTAACGATTATCCTGTGAAGAGTGACACTTTTGGAAAGTAAAGTGGTGCTATCAAGGGTGTTCTTTTGGTTATTTAACTACCCTGGAGTCACTTTTTGAAATTTTAGTATAACCGAGGTTTCTGTGTTTCTGAGTGTCCGTGAAAGCATAAGGTTTTACATGTGCTTTCCGATAATCGACAAGCCTTTTATCCCTACGAAAGCTGTAAAGCACCGAATGAAAAAAACTTATCCTATGACAAAATAGCATCTCTAAAACCTAATAAACATAATTACATTTATGGTATCCTGGCCCCAGTGTCCAGATGTGAATTTGGGTTTTTATGGCTGATGGGTTGGGTCATATGTCACATAGAGACCTAGGAGAAATATGAGCTGGTGTTTGTATGCCCCGTCCAAAGGATAACTCAGAGGGCACTTACTCATTAAGCTGCTATTTCCAGTTCTTGTATGAATAATAGATACTTCATATCATCTTACATAGGGTCATTGCCTAGTTTGCATATTAATAATTGTTATAGGTATTGGAGTTTACAAAAATATTCAGTTATTCCCAAGGAACAGCAATTCAGTGAACTTTGACTGGACCTATGCAAATGCAGGCCCATTACCACTTATGTTATCGTGAAGCAGGGGCTCAGTTTAAACAAATTATTAGCACTGACGGAGGATTCCAGCAACAGGGCCCTAATTAATTAAGTGCTAATTTTTGTTCTTTATTGCCAGATATTGGCAGCCTTATGTTTAACATCTTGACAGTTTTGAAAACAAAAGCAAATCTTTGTGGTAGGTTCACTACCGCATAATTACACTCAGGGAAAGAGGAGCTTTGCACTGGTTTGACATGGAAGCCACTGGTGGCCAGGAACGATTTTCTAAGCCACTTCGCCGTGAATCATGTGATGTTCCTATTAGGTGCGTTTGTGCTGGGGGTTGTGTTCGGGTGAAGGCTGATGCTCTTTGGGGCTCACTGGGGTTTGAGTCAGCGACCACCCTCCCTGTAGGATGCTCACAGCCTGGTGCAGACTCGCCCTTCTCTCCTCAGCTGGGTAACCAGCCCTTGGAGGCACAGGCGATAACTACTTAATGCACGCCAATTGCTTTATTTTTTCCCAGGCAAAGGCAGCCAACTCAACACCTAGGGGATCATAAGGGACTAGGAAAGAACCAGATGGTGGGTGGATTTTCACTTCAAGTAAAAACGAACTGGTAGCATGCAAATGTCATGCAAAGCAATATGCAAACGCTCACCCATTGTGTTTGAGTCACCGGCTCCTTAGGGCTCTGGCTGATTCTTCAGTTTAAGAAGACGCTTTGACTCCATTTTAGATTATTTCATTTTATTTCTAGAGCTGTGGCACTGAGGAGGCAACGTGTAAAGGCTTGGCAGCTGAGACTAGGTGAACTTATTCACATGAAAGAAACCGTTTAATATTTGTTAAATTCGTGATTTTGCTCTTGCCAGATTTTTAGTAACAGCAGGAATAAGACAGCTAATAAGTGTTAGGCACACGTTAAGTACTGCAACAGAATCATATTTAATTCTCTCAGCAACGCGGTGCGAAGTAGGCAGTGTTGGTATCCGATGCGTATACCGAGGCTCACCCGGGTGGAGTGCTTCGCCAAGGGTCCCACAGCATCGGAGGAGCAGGGCTGCCATCCAGCCCCAGGGCGGAAGTCAGTGCTCGTGTTCTCAGTCAGCACCCAGCCCCGGGGAGGGATTTCCCATCCCCGGGGAGGGATTTCCCATCCACGCGGAGACACAGGGTTTTTTGTTTTGTTTTTCGCATTTGAACATCTCTAGAATCAACAGTTTCGTTAACATGTTTTCTTCCCTATTTGTATGTAGAATAATGGTATACCTTATCAGTGGCATCTTTGATTTCACTGAAAACTTTATGGGGTGTAGTGAGTGGATGGCTGCCCTGGAAGCTATTTTAGATAGTGCGGCAATGAAGCACTTAAGCTTCGGGCGGTCCAGTTCATTCACTGGTGATACAGGGAGTGATATTTTCTCAAAACGATGGCTGCTGTCCCTTTGCAGAGGTCTCAAAGTTCTATGAGACCGTTTTAAATTTTGTTTTCATTTTGATGACAATCTGTTGAAAATACCACAAGCATTTTCTGGGTCTTCTGGATGATTGTCTCATGAATGACCACTGCCACAATCTCAGCCATCCGTTTTGCCGTGTGTACCATTTCTTCGGTCGCAAGCGTCTTGTAGACTTTTTCAGAATGAGTCACAGGCTCCGGGAGTACAGGGTCAACTTCACGTTCTTGAAGCCCTCCTAGGAGAGGGGCGAGAAGGCCGGGTGTGCTTGCGCAGCAGCCCTGGATAAAAGCAGTGAATACACGTTCCACAAATTGCCCTTTAGACAAAGGCATAGTCCAGCCAGGGTGGCTGTCATTCATTTCTCTTTCCCTCGTTTTTAGTTTTCTAGAGTCCCCTTCTCCCCATTTAAGTTAAAGCTCTCTCTATTTATTCAGAGGTGAATTCCTCTGGCAAGTCTGAATTCTCCTGAGGATAGGAGTTAGGTATTAAATGCGACTTACATTTCTAAATTCAAAACCAATTAAAATTTGTAGTGTCTTCTCTTCCAGGTTTCTTCCCCTTTACTAGTGGTGAGATAATGAAATATGCTGTAACTGCCTCCAGCCCAAGTGAATGTGAAGAACTATTCATTCCTTTTTATGTTCATGGACGTAAATGGCCAGTACAGAACCTTCCTGAAACTGCTTATTGCTAATAAGTGGTTCACCTCTCCATACCTGCCCGGGAGCTGCTTCTTTGATAGTAGCCCTCCTCTGAGTTCAGAAAGATAAGTGAGCTGCTTCCCTGGACCACATTAAGTTCACCACCCCTCTCACTTTCTGTGACAAGTATCTGTAAAATAGCGTAGCAAGAAACCAAAATTAACCATCATTCTCTACTACGAAAGTTGAATCGCTATTTCTACCTTTTTTCTGCGTGGCGCCACCTTTTTTAGTATATATTTACATTATCCTTAGCTACACCCATGACCTGTAGAAGGGATTGGAAAACAGGAAATACTACTACCAGTTGGTCACAAATACAGGAGAAGACACAGAGACCGTGTGCTGGTTCAAACTGTCTTTCCTGTTCCTGTCAGTCTACTCGCTGCCTGCACAGCCCCCCCGAGAGGCCCTTCTCTCTCTGGACTTACCACTGGTCTCCTCCCCTTGGGCTTTTTCTCCCCTGAACCTTGCCCTGAGTCAGTGGTTCTCAAAGTGTGGCCCCCAAACCAGCAACAGGAACAACTGGGAACTCGTTAGAAAAGTAAATTCCAGGCGTCTACCCCAGAGAAACCCGCGGAGGGGGTGGGGGGCAGCAATCTGTTTTAGGAAGCCCTTGCGGCAACTCCAACGTGAGTAGGAATCACTGCCCTAAGGACTGCCCTGGGCGTCTGCGAGAGCCCGGAAGGAGCCATGTGTCCTTAGGGCTGAAAAATCGTAGCTGTCCCGACCGGAGGCTAACATGGCATACTCTGAATGCTACCCAGCGTCCAGCAGTCCCCGTGCACAGGGAAGCTTCTACGGCAGCATTTGAGGGGGAGGGGCCCGCCTGTACCTCTGTCACCTGGCTGTGGGTTCCTTTTTGCCATCCCGATAACCTAGAACAGGTCCTTTTCCTTGAAACGTGGTAAGGATTCCTTGCATGACCCAGCTCCTTATCTCAGGCTCCCACTGACTGCTGCGTAGTATTGAAGTCCCCATCCTAGCCCATTATGTCGTACCATTGGGCCCCTGGGAGAATGGCATTTTGGCTGTGGTTCCCCCGTCCCACCCAGGTTATGCTTCTAACAGTGTCCCTGGACCCCTAGTCCACTGAGGAACTGGGCTGGGAAGTCTCATAGAGTGGGTGGAATGGAATGTTTGCACTTAGGAATGTGGCATGAGATTACTGTGGTCAGGACAGGGACCTTACGTACCCTTGGTTGCTGAGATAGGACGAAACAGTGAGTCCATGTCAGGGGGAGCTTTCTGGGACAGACAGCGTGGCTTTATCTTGGGGGCACTCTAGGTCACTCCAGGATTTTCAGGTCCTAGTGCTCTGGGTTGCTGAGGATGTGAAACCAGGTAAGGTGAACGAACAACACTGAAAAAGGCCTTTACTACCTGGGAAGGTGGGCTGAACTTAATCAGGTGAAGCTTAACCGTAGTCAAGGTGAAGTGTAATGGTGCTGAAAAGGAGGGAAAAGCACTACTAGGATAGGGGAGACTCAACTTATTAATGGTTCCCCTTTTTTACAAACTGCATTTAAGTGGACAGTAAATTCAGTGGTCAGTGGGGTGCTGTGGACACCGGGCCCTGATATGACCGTAGGGTGCAGCATTCGAAGTGTAAGGCACACAGCAGCCGATGGTTTGGGGGAAGTGCTGTCATTAATCTGCTTTCACACCCGAAGTCCCTCTCTCAACTCAGTTCAACATGCATGTGAATGAACAGGACCCTTCCAAAGGGAGGCTGAAGGGTGAAGAGGTTTGAAGCACATTTGAAGGGATAATGAAAACTCAGGGTTTTTTCTGGCTGCGTGAAAAAATAACTTGTGTTGATATAAAAGAGATCTTTGGGTATTTGCAGGTGGGGGGGGTGTTGGTAAGGCTCGCTCTCCATGAGTCTGGTACAGAGGTGACAGCCCCGGGAGGACAGAGAGGTGGGTGAGAGCAGGGACTCACGCTGCCTGGGCCGATCTTGGGGCCGATCTTGGCCACGTTTACTTGTGTGTGACCTCGGGCCAGTGCCAGGTTCTCGGTGCCTCAGCGTTGTCATCTGTAAATGAAGGTGATGAGAGTACCCTCTTCCCAGGTGAGGAGTAGGTGAGCCGACATGCAGAAAGCCCAAAGCACCGGCCTGGGGCCGTGGTCACTATCCAGGGCTGGGTCACTGCCGGTACTGTCCTGTGCCTGCCCAGCTCTGTGACAGCCAGCAGCGCTCAGTGGGAGCTGTCCAGAGGTGCAGGGGCTGCTGTGGAAAACAGTGGGTCCTCTCTTAAGGAAAATAGGTATGCATTGACTGTATATTCCCACCCAGCAAGAATAGTCTACTAAGTAATTTGGTTTTTCAAAGTTCCCCATTAAGCACCATTTCTGTGACTTTAGGAGAATCTTAAAAATATTGTGACTATTTTTTTTTCTTGTTTCTTAGGAATTTAATAACCTCGCAGTTTGTATAAGGAAAGGTACAAGAGTCGGTGGTGTGTCGGGTAGGCCAAGTATAGAAACTACAGACCCCAAAATTCACTGGCTTGAAGAAGCAATGGCTTTGTGTCTCATAGGCATTTGGGGACCTAGGACAGAGGAGGGTCTGCCACCTTTAACACTTGGCTTCTGAGGTCTCGAGGGATCTCCATGCAGTCAGCTGGAAGGGAATAGGAGCCTGGAGAGAGCAGACACTCTGAAGGTTTTCCTGGCCTGGCCCTGGGGAAGCACACACACGACTGCCTGCTTTCCATCCGCGGCAACTACAGGGCTTCCTGCGAAACAGGGAGGCTGCTGGGACATGCAGTCATTGGCTGATAGAAGAGCATCCAGACCTGTAGAAAATTTTTCTAAGAGTTTATTTGAGTCAAACAGAGGATATGCCTAGAAGCAAGATCTCAACAGACAGAGAAAATGCTCTGGAGAAGGACAGTTGCAGTTGCTTTTATACATTTGGAATCAAGGTGGGAGTTTGTGGGAGATTATTACCTGAAGGTGGGAGACAGCAGGGGTGGGGGGAGTTTCTGTGATTGGATTAGAAGGTGTTCTACAGGCTAGGATTATGTGTTCCTTTCAGAGTACTAGTTTTGTCTCCAAAGGGTCTGAAAAAGAGGATTACTCTGGCATTTCTAAAGTGTCTGAATTTAGATGCACAAGAACAATGGATAGGGCTTGTTTAAAGTGAAGATAAACCTTTTTGTAGGTCTGGGGCGTGACTACCCACCCAGACCTGTCCAGGAAAGAATTTAGGGTCAGCTCACCCAGTGAAAGAGGTTACTTTCAGTCCAGTTTATTACAGAGCCCCTTTTTCGTCCCCAGGCCCAAGGGACACAGTTTCAGACATCGTTGTGCATTGAGAAGGGCACTCCTCGTCAGTTTAATTAGTGATGGTGTCTGTATTCATTGCTACAGTTGCTTCTTTTTGAGTGGAGGAAGCTACTTATCTTTTTCAAAGCCTGAACACCAGTTACCTCTTTTGTTACTTTAATTTTGTCCCTGTTAGTCCTGGAAGATGTAAATTCAGCTGAGATAGTCAAAGACAGTGAAGAAATAGCTGTCCCAATATGATCCACTTTTATCTGGGAAAAAGCCCACATTTGGATAATGAAAAAGCCTGCAAATAAACAGCATACCAAATACTTGCCTTTGGAAAGCCCTTCAGGAAAACTGATATTCACTTCATGTGAAAGAAGGTTATATTAGCCAGGTAGTGTGTGAATATACTGATGTTTTTCTATTTTATCAAATTTATTAAAACTGATTTTTCAATCTCAGTTTTTGTTCAAGATTATTTTTAAATTGCCATAGTTATGTTAAAAGATTTTTAAGTGACATACCAGTTCAGTTTAATGATTTAGACACACCAGTTTAATTTAACAGTTTAGCCTCTTACCTACTCTCAAACTATAGTCCTTCACTCTATTTTTTTTATTTGGGCAGATTTCCTCTTTTTGAGGTCATCCTTAATAGAGTCAAAATAATTACTATAGATGAATCATTAATAAGTATGTCTCACTCCATCCTAAGTTAATTTACATTAAACTTGTGTGGTTCGTTGTGTGCATTATACTGTCCCGGCCCCAGAGTGAAGGCGAGTAGGAGCCGACCGGCGTGCACTGGAGGGGCAGGACTCGGCCAGTGTTCGGTGCCGGCCCTGAGCCCGGCGTGTGCGGGGAGGAGTGGGGAATGAGGCGGGCGACGGCTCTGTCTCCATTTCCAGTGCAGTGTGGTGGACAGATGCAGGATCTTGGGGGACAGATAAGCTCTGGGCTTTGACGAGTGAAGTCTCCCATGGGCTAAAGGGGGCAACTCAAGCACATACATAAGTGTGTTCTTTGGCTTCTGAAATAAGAAATACTGTAACTGCATCAACAAGATTCCTTCGCAGATCAGAATCTCTTGCTGCAGAGTTCTGTGGCCTGACCCCCTTGCTGCGCCCTTCCACGGTGTCACTGCTGTGCTTGTGGATAGCACTGGAAAACTTGGTGGGCCCTTGGGATCATTTTGCAGTACAGATATTTCTGGTGGGACCATACTTGTTTCTGTGAACTGTGGGCCTCACCGAGCCATCCATCATCAGAGGGAAACCGGACGTGAAGGTCTTTGGGTTTCAAGGCAGGATGTTGCTATTCACTGAGCAGCCCTTATTGGTGGGCCGTATTTGGTATCAGGTGGTTAGTTTGCTCTGGGGAGTTAACTGGTCCAGATGGGCATTTAAGCTTCAACTTGGCCCTTGTTTGTGTGAGCAAGTCCACAAACTCTCCAGGATCAAAGGTGGTGTAGCTGTTAGCAGCAAGCGAGGAGAAAGGGAGGCGTCAGCCCCTGGAAGTGAGCGGTGTTGTGGACAGTATAGTATGGTGAAAGGGGGTGAGCCTGGGGTGCTGGAGTGCTGAAAAGCTAGCCCTCACCCCGGCAGAAAGCACCTCAGCTTTCCCATTTGTGGAAGGGCTGGTGAGCTCGTCAGGACTGCCTCTGCGGGTTAGAGGTGCTGCATGGGAATGCCCTGGACAGAGCATGGCATGTGACCCGCTCACCCTGTCTTAGGTACCAGGAACACAAACCCTGCGAACAGAACCCCCGGCCATCACAGAGCTTGCAGACAAATCAGCAAATAGGTAATAAGCAAGGCAAATAGGTGAAATGTTGAGTACGCCAGGTGGTGATAGTTGTTAGAAAAGTAGGACAAGGGAGAAGCTCGGTAGTCTTGGGTTGAAATCTCGGATAGAGAACCAGAGGCAGCACCACTAAAGGGCGGGGGGAGCTTTGAGTAAAGGTCTGAAGGGGGTAAGGCAAAAGCCAAAGCACTTAAATGAAGTTTTTCAGAGTGCAGATGTCTGATGTCGCCCTTAGTTGCCTCAGTGAGACAGAAGAAGAAAGAGCCCTGGGCCGAGAGATAAACTCCACCCTGCCCCAAATTGCAAACTGTAGAAAATTCCCGTCACTCACTGAGCCTCAGTTCCCTGCTTTAAAAACAAGCAGAGTTGCCAAGATCTTGTTAACTTCAGGATGTCCAACAGCTCTGAGATCTGGTGATCACTAAGTGACCCCCAGCCGGAGACAGGCTGGGCCAGCTCAGCCTTCTGCACCCCGAGGCCTCCATCCATTTCTCTCCCTTGTCTTACTGGCTTAGATCCCAGTAGGCAGACGATGCCCCAAACAGGAAGCCGGGAGAAGATTTCCAGCTGCCGCCTGTGCCGGCCCTGAAGAACCCACACGAACTGGGGGGCTTCCCCAGGGCGGAGCCTCGGAAAAGTCCGCCCCAGGCTCCCGGTAGCTGCTGGGCTGTCTGGCACCCACCTTTACTTCCTCCCAACCCCAGAAGCCCTGTCCGCTGCCTCCAACACCGTGTCTGTCACCCGGATATCCAGGGAGAGCGTTTTTCCTAGCTTCGCCCGTCTCTCATTCTGAACCAGCAGTGCACAGGTTAGTGGCTGCAGGTGGGTCTGCCCCGCGGCACCCATTTTCCCGCAGTGCCGCATCCTGCCCTCCAAAGGAGCAGCAGGCTGCCTCCTACCCCTGTGTGTAAAATCCTGTCTGTCTGCACTGCCTGCTGGGACTCCCATTAGCGACGCCACCACTGGCTCTGCCACTAGGACTAGTACTACCGCCACTAGGACTGCCCCGACCAGTAAGTACCGTTCCTGCTAGTGGTGCTGCCGCTGGCGCCGCCACTACGGCTAGCATTTGCACTAGCATTTGCACTAGCATTTGTACTAGCCCTGGCACTGGCATCAGCGCCCCGTTCCTGGTATCACTAGGACTACAGCGGCTGCGGCTGCCACTGCCGCCCCACAGTTGGCGGCACCAGTGCGGGGTGGCATCCGCTTCGCGAATTTACTCTTCTGCCTCGCCCCTGCCTCAGGTTCCCCCGCCTCTGGCACCTCGGCAAAGGGAAGGGGCCGCCCAGAGCCCCCGTTAAGGGCTGGGGAGGGGTTCTTTTTCGGGTCGCGGCTCGGTGTGGTTTTGATTCCCGTCAGCCTCGCACCTCGGACTGTTGCCGCCACACTTTGACTCGGTAATCATTTGTGTTAACCCAAGACTCATGTGGGTTATTAAAAAAATAATGTGAAATAGAAAATGACATACAAATCTGAACTGAAGTTTTCAGAGAGTGGCTAAGGGAGACCTTGGCTAAAGTGTAGTGCGGCCAGCCCCCCCCCCCCCCCAGGGCGAGGGGGAACCCGCAGGGCGCCGGAGTGTGAGTTCTGGCTGCACGACTGGAGCATGACTTTGGGCAAGACGCAGGGGCTCGCTGAGACCCGGTTCGCTCATCCATTAGATTAAAGTAATAATAGCTTCCTATGGGGAACTGGTAAACGAGACTGTATACATAAGGCAATTAATTATCTTGTTTGTCTGGTACACAGTAAGCACAGAGTAATACACGTTAGCTATTGCCTGGATGAAAATAGAAAGAAAGACTAGATATTGATTAAAAGTACAGGGTGAAGAGCAAGCCTCCTGGGTTTGAATGCCAGCTGCATCACTTACCGTGTGACCTTGAGCAAGTTAATGAACCATTCTGTGCCCGTTACTTTACCTGTAAAGTAGGAATTCTAACAGTCCCTATGTGATAGAGTCATTGTGAGGCTTAATTGAGTTAACACAGCTTAGTTTATAATAAAAATATGATGCACGGTAAAGTAAATTTTGCACGACAGTGTAGCTGGCCTGGCAGAAGCTAACGGTGAAAGGGCACCGTTAACTTCTGGGCAGAGCTGGAGTGTGCGTTGTGAAGACAGCAGCCCTGAGCTGTTTCAGAGCCCCGGGCGGAGTAAACTCATCTCAGCCAACAGTGCTGCCAACTCTTCGCTCTGGACTCTGCATCTGTATTCTTACCGGAGGGGATCTGGGCGACATGCTGAAGTCAAGCCAGCACACTTGTGAGGCTGTGGTTGGTGCTGCTGGCGGGGCTTCCTGTGATGACAGTTACACCTGAGCTGCTTTGGGCGCCTGCTAGGCAGCCCCTAATGTCATTGTTGGGTTTTACCTAGTGTTTTGGCAAGCAATGGGTGGGTGTCTCTTAGTAACACAGAAAAAGTCTTTTTTCAGCCAAGGCCTTTAAAAAGTCACAGGCATGTGACAAACAACAAGTTTTTTTTCTTTTTCCTTTAAGGCTTAGCTGTGAAGTCAAGGTCATGCTTCCCGTGGAACTCAAGGGCACAAGAAGCCCTCAGCGAGGCTGTTTGGTCTAGAGCCTGCCTGACCCTCTGCCTCAGGCTGCGTTTGTCTGCTCAGCTCTTGGACCCTTGCTTTTCTGTTCCAGAGGCCTCCCAGACAATAAAGAGGCTTTTGAATTTGCAGAGTGGGAACTCAGTCTCAACTATGGGCCACCAGGCCTGTCTCAAAAAATTGGATCCATGCAAATTCATCTATTTGCTCCCCCTTCATTCTGTCCCCTGAAACCAGAAATTTTGTTTTGTTTTTTCTTTTTTAAGATTTTTTTTTTAAAGAGAGAGGGGAAGGAAGAAAGAGAAAGAGGAAGTGAAGCATCGATGTGGAAGAGAAACATTGATTGGTTGCCTCTTGCATACTCCCAGTGGGACCTGGCCTGCAACCCAGGCCTGTGCCCCGACTGGGAATCAAACCAGCCACCTTTCAGTTCACAGGCGAGTGCTCAACCCACTGAGCCACACTAGCCAGGGCTGGTTCTTTTCTCTATCAAAGTTTATGTGTAGTTTTTTTCTCTCCTCCCTCAGTCACGTTCTTTGTGACTCTCAACTGGCACATCATAGAACCATTCTCACCAGTGTTTCAAGGACATGAGGTCCCTCTTCCAAATGGGCTGCTCCAGTTCCCAATGTAATAGGTCATCTAAAAAATGGCTCGACTCTATTAGTCACTTTTTAGACCCTTCAATTAAACAGAATCTGGTAACAAAGGCCCTGAATATAAAACAGATAAGAGCACGTGTGGTAGGGGTGGTTACGTAGCGGTAACAGCACAGATTCTTGAGGCTGTTTGGCTGGGCTCTCTCTGGTCCTTGTTCTGTCGCCCATCATAGTGCTGTGACCATGAACAGAGAGGACCCGGCCCCAATGTGCCTTTGTTCCCTTGCTAGTGAGATGGGGATAATAAGAGACCTTACCTATAATAAGATGGGCAGAAAGATTATAAGTGTGTATAATGCTAAGTACAGTTTCTGGAATGTAGTAAATGCTCAATAAATTGTTTTTAATAAGTGTAATAATAATAATAATTAGCATTATTATTATCCTCCATCAGTTGTCCCTTAGGGTTTTCCATGGAATTGTTAAACACCACGGTACAGTACTGTGGTTTCAACATCAGACTTTTCACGTAGTGCTTTTACCTACAGGAGGCATTGAATCAATGTCAAATATAAGAGACACAATGGACCAATCCTCATGCTGTGTTCTAGATGGGATACTTACAGTAGCTTATGAATAGTCTTCCAAGTGGGCTAAGTTTGTCCAGGCCACAAGGCGGGTTTTGTCCGTGACTGGGCAATGGCAGCCCCTCGCCCTCTGCTTGGGGACTGAGTGATGTCTCCGAGGATGCTGCATCAGACCTCCTCTTCGTGTCACATGAACTCGGGCTCTGCATGCAACCTCCTTATCCCAAAATAGTGTGGGTCTGGAGGTCATAGCCTCTTTGGCATGACATTGCCACACCAGGAAGAAACTGCCCTTCTGCGGGGCCGAGGGGCTTTCTCTAGAGGATATTCAGTCATGTGCCAAAGCATTAATCACTGTTTTACTATACTGCTAGCAGGCAGCCTTCTGGTTGACCCAACATTTCTTTACGAACTCTCAGGCGGGGATGGTCCAGGGGTACTAGGAAGAGAAATAGCATGCGTGGGTTTCCTAACATGTCCGTGCCTAGTGTGTGTAGCACATGAGAATGTGTGATGAGCTGTTAAAATAAGTATGTCCCAGGTTAGGCCTCAAAGAAATCAGGCACTGGGCTTCAAACGCCAGACGAACACCCAGCTATCTTTTCTTTTATCGTTTGACATTTCACTGGCGTTTACACCTGGCTATTTTTAGCTTCAGGGCTATACTGATTTCTTCCAGGGGATCAGCATTCTCTGGCTCCACTTCTTACCTTAGTCGTGACTGTCCCCACTCCTCCCCTGCAGTCCAGTTCCCTTCCCCACCTCACCCTGCGATTGGAGGAGCTAGTCAGCTGCGCTCCACGCACTTCCTGCAGGGCGCCAGGCCGCCCTCCTCGGCTTTCTGTGCACCTTCCTGGGGCTGCGGGGCTGAGTTCCCGCCAGGGGGCTGTGAGCCACTTCTCAGGCCTGGCCTGGAACTACTCTTACACACTGTAACGGTTTAATTGAGTTCCCCCCAAAGATATGTCCAAGTCCTAACCCTCTTACCTGTGAATGTGACCTCATTTGGAAATGGGCCCTTTGCAAATGTCATTAAGAAGGAAGTTAAGATGAAGTCATAGTGGGTTAGGGTAGGCCTTAAATCTGACGACTGGCGTTCTGGTAGGAAGGCCATGTGGTGACAGAGAAGACATGGGGAATGTGACGTGTCGAAGTTGAGGCCGAGCTTGGGGCTGAGCTGACAAAAGTCAGGGCACACCAAGGACTGCCAGGAGCTAGGGAGAGAGAATGAAGGGTCACCCCCGGCTCCCCAGAAGCGTCAGAGGGAGCAGGGCCCTGCTCACACCTGGGTTTTAGACCTTCGGCCTCCAGAATTGTGAGAAAGTGGATTTCCATTGTTTCAGGCTACCAGGGTGGTGGGAATTTATGCCAGCCCTAGGAAACTGTTATGCACGCCATCCTCTCTTTCTACCCTGTTCTGCCGACCAGAGGTTAACACACCGAGGTGGGCTCCTCAGGAGGGCACGCTGAAGTGGGGGGGGGGGGGGGGACACGGACTCCCGCCACCCAGTTACCTATGACTCTCACCCCCACCCTCCCAAGCTGATCAGTGGACTTCATGTTTCACACATGAAGTAAACGGGTATCGTGCTAAAGCCACTGGCGTTTATGGGGTTTATCTATCCCCAGCTAGTACTACCTTAACTAAAACACCTACTTACAGAAGGCACCGAAGTCAGCTGCCATAAATACTCAACCTTTCCCTTCTGCAACCAATCTCTGATAGTTTCCAGGATTTCACTTTCTTGGCTCCTTGTCACACCTGCCCCTAAAATACAGCCCACCCCAGGACTTCCTCTTCAGCCAGCTTCTTCACATCCTATCCCTGAGCCATCTCAAGAACCTTCCTCTACACTTACACCCTGATGTTGCCAAATACACAAGCCCAAACCAGACTTCTCTCGCATGACCACCTGCCACTGGCCATCGCACCATCCCGCCTCTCTGCAGACTGTCAGGGGTCTTCCACGGAGGCACTCCTCTCTCCCCCCACATCGCCAGGCGTACCCCACGTCTGAGCCCATGACTCGGCATGTAGGGTAACCGCTCTTCAGGTGTTTGTCGGGGTAACCATGAACTTGCTACCTTTCATTGTTTTGAAAGTTCCCGTTGAGAGAGACAGTACATAGGGAGGATTTCTATTCCAACCTCCTCCGGAAATTCCCGCGTCTGTCCCAGGATGGAGGCCGACCCTCACACTGGTGGGCCCCCTCGATGGTTTTCTGAACCGCTTCTCCCTCGGAGAAGGTGAGGAGAGGCAGCTTTGGGAGGTGTCGCCGTGTTTACGGCAGGCGCCTGCTGAGGCACTGGTTCATTTCATCACACAGTGTCCTCTTTCCTGAGTAGCACAGAGAACTGACCTCTGCGTGCACCTCAGGGGAAGGCTGGGGGCTGGGGTTTGGGAGCGGGGCGGCGGTTTTCATTTTGGACCCTGACGTGGACAAACTGACGGTGGCTGTCTCGGGGCCGCCTGCCAGGGAGCGTTTGGGACTGCTTCTAGGACAGGTAAGAGCCTTCCAGCACAGGTGTTTTTGTATCAATTCCTAGCTTCCTCTGATCTTCCCTCATTTTATTTTCCACATGTATTTTTGTTCTTTTATTTTATCTTGTATGTATTTGTGTAATCTCTCTTTAGATCCTTCCTGGATCAAGGTAAAGCCTGAATACACAAGATGTTTTACCAGCCTTTTTTATGCTATTAAAATGTCCAAAACTAAAGGAGTTTTCTTTTCCCAAGTGGTGCCCTTTCCCCTGTTCCCAATTTCATTTTAAGGTGCCACTACGCATCCCCTTACACTAAACTAGAAACCTGGGATGGTTTACGGTGCCCGCTCTTTGCCCTTTGCCCTCCGGTATCTAGCACCGATTCCTGTCGCTAGCCAGCAGCATCGTTTGTAGACTCCATACAGGAGCCTTAGAGGGACCCCATTTCTTTCGAGGGTACCCATTCAGTCACTACAACACTGGTGGCCACACCCCTTCCTTGTTGAAAGCTGCTCAGTGACTTCTCGTCTTCAGAATCAAGTCCCAACTCTAGTT
Organism: Desmodus rotundus; assembly: GCF_022682495.2. Taxonomy (NCBI): domain Eukaryota; kingdom Metazoa; phylum Chordata; class Mammalia; order Chiroptera; family Phyllostomidae; genus Desmodus; species Desmodus rotundus. The sequence goes on from NC_071389.1 coordinate 143,584,889, forward strand.
TTTTTTGTCAGCCTCTCTCCACCTTTACCCCCTGTCACTTCTTATCCTCGCACTGCCAGCCCCGGGAGCACCAGCCCTCACACTCACTCCTCCCAGAACTACCCTGTCCTCTGTGCCTTGACGTGGTAACATGTTACTGCACGCCTCTTTGTCGAGCAACGCCCCCCCCCCCCCAGGATTGCTTCTTCTAGAAGACTTGACTTCTGTTTTGCTTCTTCCTGGAGGTCTTCCCCATCCATCCTGTCCCTTCCCTGTCCACCGGTGCCCTCTGGGTGCCAGGGGCCCAGAGACGCCCTTCCCTGTGCTGCGGCTCCACTTTTCACCTTGCAGCATGGCTGAGCGTCTTTCCAATAATAGGCCAGAGCTCATTTGTGGCAGGAATCTCATCTTATCTTTGTATCCCCTCAAAGCTCTTCAGAGCGGGCTCAAGTCTGCTTAGGCATGTCAAAAGATTGTTTATAAATAGGATTGCTGTTTGAAAAGACCATTCAACAACATTGGTACCATTGTGGGCTCTAGAGTATTCTTTAAAGGGGCCTGGGCAAGTGGATGCACTTGGTGTAGGATGACACTAAATGGTGGGTGCACAGCGACCTGGAATATGAAGGGGATGGCTGATTGTGGGGAACTAGCCCTCGCGGTCCCCGGCACATAGAGGCACCTAGTAAGCACGCCCACTCCTGTCAAACCTGCGTCCTGTCGGTTCTGACTGCAGGCGACATCAGCACTCCATCACTTCTCATTGCCTCCACTGTCCCCGCCTCAGTCAGGACTGGCACTTCACTCACTGAAACTTCAGCGACACTCTTGTTCCCTCCTTTAGCTCTGTCCTGACAGCCTGCTTTCCACACACAATGGGAACAATCTTTGTAAGAGGTCAGACCTCTGCCCTAAGTCCTTTGGAGCTTATTGTTGGTTTTGTTTGAACTCTGTGACACCTGCCAGGTTCTGAGACAGGCTGTGGCCCACCCCTCTGGCACCCCGAGCCCGTCTCATTTTCCTCACTGACCCTTTGTCCAGCTCCTCGCCTATGCTGTGCGTGCTCGCACCGTGGAGTCTTCGTGTGTGCAGCTGCTTCTGCCTGAACTGCACCTCCCTGCCTGTCCACAGGGCTCCCGCCGCCAGCCTTCCGGCCTCACTGTTCCCTCCTGGCCGCCCTGTCTGAAGCGCCCCAGCACCTCCGCCACATCACTGCTTTTCCTGAGCTGCGAGCTCCTCTGTGCAGTTGAGGCTGCACTCTCAGCTTCCCTGCCAGAGTCCAGGGCCTGGCACAGGGTGGGCACTGGGGGGATATTTGCCAAAATAAAGAAAACGGGGAGAAAGAAAGGTCTCAGAAGTTGTAATCAGATCAGTAAAAGGGTGGTGTCGCTGGGGCTCACATTATACTCAAGGTCACTTGGGCTTACGTTTAGTCAATTATTTATGGTAAAAATTTTCAAGCTCCTTTGGAGGCTGAGCCCTCCGTATATACAGGGTGGTTTTGTTCAGTTATAGCTATTACTCGACTGTTGAGACAGATTCGCTTCAGATTGGGGGTTTGGCTCTGCCCAGTGGTTGCAGCCATCGTCGCCTCGCGCTAATTTAGGGCACACCTAGATTTCCAGTGCGTGTGTTCCCCTCGCGGCAATGTAGGACGTAAGCCTGGGGACTTAGCCGTCCCCAGCGGTCCCTCTCAACATCCTGGCTCCAGAGAAGTGATCTCTCTGGGTGCAGACTCTCTCTCTTCTTCTGGGTCACTCCCATTTGTTCTCATTTTACTATTTTTGTCCCTGGTAATTGTCTGGAGGGAAACTCACCAGAGTTTTAACATTTTCAGTGTCATTGGATTTTACAGAGGAGAGAAGAGAGAGAGGGTGGCCGTCACGGGCAGGAGCCGGGCGCAGGCAGAAGGTGGGAACCCCGCCCTGGGATGCAGCCTGACCTTCGTTGGAAGGTGGCAGGATGCAGCAGTGGGAGTCCCTCAGTGTTCAGAAACGGGAGTGGGGGTGAGAAGTAATAGTCTGCCCCGGGGTGAACGTTGACACGTGGGTTTCACCCCCCTAGATCTTGGTTTTCTCCATCCCTAAAACTAAGTGATTCAACTAACAGGATTTCTAAGCTCAAACATTTCCGAGAAGTGGTTGACGTTTACCACATCTCTGCATTATGCACCTCTAGTAAATGTTTAATCCAGTGTGAGTTTGGGAGTTGCATTAGTGATTTCACCTTTCTGTGTTTGACATGTCTTCTCTCTAATTGTCCCCAGAGAGAGGGGGAGCTGAGGAAGAAATGGACTCACAATTGTCCCCAGAGAGAGGGGGAGCTGAGGAAGAAATGGACTCACGAGAGCTTGTATCCACTTATGAGCTTTCAAATGCTTTGTCCAGTTACGGACAGCTGGACTCGCAGCTGAGAAGTGGTCCACCACGCGTGCAACGGTGCCCTGAGATCAGCTCCCGTCCTGCCTGTGTTCACTCTGCCCGGGCTCGGCGCTCGGCCCTTCAGGGGCAGTCACGTTCATCCGCACAGCATGCCATCCGGCGGGAGTTAAGGTTTTTGTGTGGTAGAGTCTGACTGGCGTGTGTACGGAACATGGTCTTGAACCTGAGACGCCGTGTTTACCTGTCAGAACTACTCTAGGTCTTCTGGCCATTTTATCACCTTGTATAGAAAAAGTAATTTTTTTAGTCATCTTTCATGCCAAGAAGAAATCTGCTTAGCTGCTACGTAATTCCTGACTCTGTGAAATCTCTCTTGGGTCAGGTCCCCTTTTCTTTTCTCCTCGGTGTAAAGGTGTCAGCAGAATGTAGCCAGTGTGGGGAGAAAGATGGTAATTGTAGGCAGAAAGATGAGAAGTTTGAGACTTTGGCCAGGCCTCTGTCCCAGTGCCGTGGGAGAGCAAACATGGATTTGGTCAGGACGCTGAGTTCTTTGCGTTAACTATCCCCATGAATTCTCCCACATTCGTTCTCTGGTGAATGTGCATCACAGATCATTTTTAAATTCTGTAGACTTTGGAAACTGGTGAGACAGTTTCAACACCAGCTAAACATTTAAGTTGTATAAGTGCGTAGCCCCCCGCACGTGCGGGGCCTGCTTTGGCGAGAACACTGCAGGCACAGACCAGCCACGCATGCTCAGACCGTTTTCATCTGGGGGGTTCGTGTGCGTCTGACGTCGCCAGACCTCAAGGCAAAAATAGATGCCCTTCAAAGGCTCCGTAGCTTCCAAGAATTCTTCATGTGGAAACCAAATGAAGATGTTGCTTCTCATGAAAGGGTTTCACAACTGCAAAGAGAGGCTGAGTGATCCCAGCCAAACGTGAGGAAGCGTGGACTTTTTCATCTATGACTGGAGGAATGTGACTGTGATTAGGGTACACTGCTTTAGGGCTCAGGGACAATTTTGAGCACTTCGCTTCAAGCACTACAGTTTAGCCTTTTGAACAGCAAACTCACGTTTCGAATTATAACACATGTCTCTTTTAATGCTCTAATTGCTTCTCAGCCTCACTCCTAAATTGCACCAGGCTGAGGCATTGAAGGTTTGCCTGTGGAAAGGCTCCGTGGGCCCCTCTCCTTTGGGAGGTGGCTGGGACTGGGACCAGCCAATGGGAATGGGACGGTTGTGCTCTAAGAGCCTCTTGTTCCGTGGAGTGTGCGACCTGCTGACAGATGCTAAACATTCGAAATGTAAGCTTGAATAGGTCCATAGAAATGGAACCCAGGAACATGGGATTTGACGGATTGTGTTTCTCGAGTGTTCTGTGGAGTGGTGCTATGGTAGGAAGTGCCTCTTCAACAGGGTCCTCAGGAGAACAAGCGCACAGCTTGAACCTTGCCCAGGGATGGACATTTGAAAATGATGTGTCTGTGGTGGCACGTTTTTGGTGGGTTGACTAGACTGTATTTTCTTCCAGTGAGTTTACCTCTTCATTACTTTTTTTCCATAATTTCTGTGCAGTATGTGAGAGTGAACTGGTTTAATTTTACTGTACAGTCTGAAGAAGAAGTTAAACTCTAAGTAACTTGTTTCTGTAGAGCTTAAGATTTTTTAATTCACCCGAATATCTTTATTTTTTAACGTACTAGCCCATAGTACAAATGTTTCCCATCCATTCTTGTGTTGAAAATGGGAATGTTATTTCTACTGCTTTATGGAAGCTTCTACGTCGGGCACTGCTGGTCCTAGCAAAAACGGGAAGTTGGTTTATCTGTCAAGTCACTCTCCTGATTTTGTTGCTGATGCTCCGCCTCTGGTCCTGTCCCATACGTCCACACTGGTGTGATTCAGGTTCATAACTGACCCTTCCAGGGCATGAGGGAGAGTGGGAGGAGCAGGCCACACGGCTGAGGCATCTCACACAGGCAGTTGAAATGACTCAGTTGCCAATGTGCTTGAAGATACTTAGAGTGCCCGACAGCTGCCCTTTGACCGCAGGTGAGGTTGCTTTTTCAGGTGGCCCACTCTCTCCCCAGCCTCAGTTTCCCAGCTAGACTGATCATGGCACTGAGGGCTCCTTGTAAGCCCTGGAAGAAGGTGATTTTTCTTCTTTGAGTCCTTGGACTGCTCTTTGGCTTTGGTCAATTCTGGACTGACGTCTCAGCCATCCCCCCAGCCAGCTGCACTAGGTCCAGCTGGTTCATGGTGAGACCTCCTGGTTTTTCTCTCCCTCTCACACCACAGTTCCTGGTAGAGTTGGTTCCGCAGGCTTTCTCAGCCTTTCAGGGGCCATCACCTTTTTGGTCAGTCAGCTGCTCCAGATTCAGCTGCCCTCCCTCCTCTTCTCCGTTCTACTATTTTTTTCTTGATATTTCTCAGTAAATACTTCTTGCCTTTTCATAACCACATCCCCACAGTCTCCTGCTCAGCAGTGTCTCTGTACTGTGTAGCCTGAACCCCCTCTTTGTTTATGACGACCTTCCTCTTCAAGAATTTAGTTTGTGGATTTACATGTACATGTTTACTGCATGAAAAACAAACAAAAAAACAAGGAAAAACTTTTTACTATTACATAAGGAATATGTGTTAACTTGAGTGCAGTTAAAAAACACACACACACACACACACACACACACACACAAAATAAGATTAAGAAAAGAAAGGCATGTTTCTACCGCCCAGAGATGATCACTCAGTATTCCACTTGACAGTCCTTCAGATACTAAAAGGCACCTATTGTAACCCTTTACAGATCTTCTTTTCTTCAGAATGAACACCCCTGGTTTCCTTCACTTGTTCTTCAGAGCTGATGGGAGCCCCTCAGCATTCAGGTCTCCTGCCCCTGTTCTTACGAAATCTCCCTATTTACCCATGGCACCGCCCAGAACTGAATTCACCCCTGCATGGGGTCTCCTTTGTGAAGACAGCATTCTTCAGCCCAGCCTCCCTTTCCTGCCCACCAGGCCCTAGGGCCGAATCACGGAGACTGCCCGGTGGACCGTAGCTCTCTGATTTCGTGGACATTTCAACCATTTTTAGTTTGTGCCTGTTTTTACTTATTCTAGGTCTTTCCTTGTCAACCAAAAGATTATGAAAGATTTCCTTGGTTTCCAAAGTCCAGATAGATACTCTGCCTTTGGCATTTCTTTTAGTTGGACCAAAAAAGGGATGGGGGAGAAGGATTAGGAACACCATGACTGACTCTCTTAGAGGACCCAGGAGGACCACCAGTGACCCCTGCTTTCCCTTATTAGTCCTCCTGGGCCTTTCCTTTAATGACCCGCTCTAGAATCTTACTCCAGATAGACATCCGTAGTTACAGATCGGTTGTCACCCTTGTTGAAAGTGGACCTGACTTGAGAATCTTCGGGCACGTGTCTTCTTCATTGCTGCTCCTCCCAGGTTCCTGATAGAACTGTGACAGCCTCACTTTGAGGACCTTAGGGCCCCGAGATGTGTGTGATCCGTTGATGGGGCTCATCCCATTTATTGCAGCAGAATTCTCTTCTGCAATATTTTCACCCGTCTTGGGCTTCAGTTTGTTTGGTTTCTTTTTCTTTTTCTTTTAAACTCATGGTTTTTTTCCCCCCTTTTCAATCTGAAATTAAATAGTACTAATTCTGCTTTGTCATCTATCAGTGCCACACCTTTGTTCCCATGCAGCTAATTAGTCTCTTCCTCCCTCATTCACTCCAGTTTTTCCAGTACGTATAACTAAGGAAGGTCATTTCAGTTGTCTTCACCATGCTCCATAAGTATTAAATCTATTCTTGGCTTTAGCCTTCTGAAGACTTTTGATAGGTTGGGTACCGTGTGTTCTTGGCCCTCCCATCAGAAAAAATGGGATCCTAAATTAACCCCATATTAATAGTTTGCGTGCAAAATGGGGAAGATGTAGAGTCCAATAGACACTTCTCCAACTATAAATGTGAAAAAGATTCCTGTGTGTGGAATGAGATCCGCTAGGGAAGCCGTAGGCATCAACAACATTTCGCAGAGATGGGTTAAAACCCAGCCTGGTTTCTGGAAGGTGCAGGGGAGAAAACGCTGCACAGCTGGGACATGGAAACTCTAATTCTTAAGGCCTGTTCTGGACCCTGCCTGCCAATCCCCGAAAGTGAAACAGAGAAATACATAGGCAGAGTGGGAGGCAGAGGAACACGTTATAAGTAACAGATTTTGGCCTTACGTGCCGGGCAGTCCCTTTATGAGCCAGGCTGGAACAAGTCGAAGTCTCTTTTCATTTAAGCCAGAATCAGATCCAGTGCTTAGGACCAGAGCAGCCTGTTTGCTTCCTTCCCCCTAGTCCTGGTGACGAGGGAAAGTCGTTCCAGAGAAGCAGCAAATCCAAAACTAAAATGAGAACCAGAGCAAGAAAGCCCCCCAGCTTCCTATTAGAACCAGTTGAAGTCAGAGTAGCAGGAGCACGCCCTGAGCCCTCAGACCTGTGAACTGTTTAAGAGAAGAGCCAGAATGGAGACAGAGTGGAGGGAGAAGGGGAGAGAGCTGAGCTTTCTCCCAGGCAGCCCCCAACTCAGCCTCAGTCCCTTTTACCTCTGCAACTTTGTAAATGAAGTGCATCTCAAAAAAGAAAGCAGAATCAGAAGAGAGAAACGCAGGCTATGGCCTTTTCCCAAGAGATAGCAGCCCCGATTTGTCACCTCACAAGGTTCCTGGGAGTAGGGGATGGGACTCCCAAGAGTGAAGCTCCCTGTGTCCCTAGGCCGTACCTCACTCAGGCACATCCGTCCTGAATCTGAGCCACACTGGGTGGAGACATGAAGAGACGGTAAGACATGTTCCTCCCCTGGTCAGGTTTGGGAATGATTACACAGATATCTAGTCTTGGAGAACAACACAGGTTAGTGTATCAAATATGCAGGAAAGTCCTATAACAGAGAAAAGTGTTTTCCAAACTTTTTGGAACATGCATTTTTGGGGCCGGGGGGTTGGTTTCCTATTATCATGCAGAAGAGTGTTCCATGGAAAATATTGTACAGGCCAACTTTAATTCATTGATTTACTCTGATGAGAATTCACCAGGTAAATGAGGCAATGGACCCATCTTTTCACATTCTTGCTTAATATTGATGATCTCCATTTCTATGTACGCTCCCTGGGATACTTGTTTCAATTCCACAGTTTTAACTATAACATAAATATAGTTCTTCTCAAGTCTATTTTTCTAGCCCTGATCTCTTCCCATAGCACCGCATCCACATTGCCATCTTTGTACTCACTGGCCACGAACTCAGCATGCCCACATCACAGCACAACGTCATCTTCTCCCGCCTGGCTTCCTCTGTTTCCCCTGTTGTTAGTAACATCGTCACCCTCCATTGGCTGATCTGGGAACCTCGGCAGATGTCTGACCTTTTCCACTCTTTACTTGGGAGAATGAATGTTAAAACTATATACATGCAGTAAAAACACAGAATATAAAATTGTGAATGCATTTTATTTCTAAGACTCCTTTATGTGCTCCCACGGACATAGTTCAGACTCTCATTTTTCATTTGGACAATTGCAGTAGCTTTGGGTATGTTAAGGGTTAAGCAGAATTTTTGCTGGGAAAGGGGATTTGGCATGGGAACCTTTCCTATATCTGTTTGTCAGAATAAAGTCTTAAATTGCAGAGATACTTGGGGAAATGTTGAGATTATGGCATTAATATTAATGAACAGGACTTTAAAGCTAGCAGTCAAGAGAGGAAGGAATGCTCCGATACGCACTGCAGTCTCCCTCCTTTCCTGTGGAATTCTGGGAGGACCTGAACGCACGACTGGAAATGACGGTGGGAAATCGGCATATCGTTTTATATTAAAGCCTAAGCAAGGTCACTAAATACAATTTGTCTTTTTATTCATTCCATTCCTTAGGATCACAACCGTGGACAGTTACTGTACAAAGCAGTTTCAAGTAGTTGAGTGTACTAGGTGGACTTTTGGATATGTGAGTTTCCTTTAAAATACTTCCATTGGTATCACTACTATGTTATAAAGTCATTTTGCACATAAACTCATTTGATCTAAAGAAAGTGGTAGTGTTCCATTTTGCAAATGGGGGAAACTGAGTCCTAGAATGGCTGACTGTGCTGGTTCATGGCCTGAATTAGACTCCGAGCCCTGATCACTTCCCGCTGCACATCTTGTGGCTCCCAAACCTAGCTGATGGTTATGTTCAGTGGATGAGAGAGAGGCTTTCCAAGCCATTGTTACATAAGGAACTGATGTGGGGTCACCATCAGCAGCTAGAGGCAGAGAGGAAAAGCACCCAGGCTATAACCTAACCGTGGGCCACGAGTAAGACCACCTGCCCTGCCAGGCGGAGTCGCGTAGCTTATTTTGAGCAGGGGCTGTGGCAAGCAGGATGTCCTGTTTACTTACACAGTATAGGTTGTAAGACCTTCTCAAAGCATTTTATAGTCTAGAATGAAGGGTTCATGGGTTCGGCTTTATTCTCATGCAGCAGATGTGATTCCTGATTTATAGCATCATAAAGGAACGACAGCAAAGGCTGCCTCAAGACTCTTGGCAGGCGAATATAGACAAAGCTCCCTCGTGTCCTTTTGAAGAATTCCAGGGGTAGAGACCCATGGGCTTTGGTCAGTGTATGACGGGAAGATCAGGGAATTCTTTTGCCGTTTCCAACCGTGGAATCTTACTGATTTGATTTGAATAGAATTTCCTCTTGCTTGTTTTATTCTGAGCATGAAGAACTGGTCACCCACCATCATTTGAACAAAACCATTTCAAATGGTGTGAAGGAGAATATGATCCAGTCACTTCTCATTCTTTCCTTCGGGCCAAAATACCAACACTGCTTTGACCTTCTTCAAAGCATCTATTTTCCACCCCTTGAATTTTTTTTTTTTCTTCTCTTTTTGGGATTCTGTCTAGTTGCTCCATTGCTGTGCCTTTTTAAAGTAAAGCGGTCAGAACTGGACACAGCTCTAACCTGGGGTGACTAATGCAGAGCACTGGGACACAGATTGCCTCCCAGACTCTGCCTGTGCCACCTGCCTGAGCACACACACAGTGAGCCATTGTAGTCATCAGTAATTCACGAAAGAAATGGCTGGGGAGGAAAAATCCATCCTACCCCCAAAATGACTACCCTAGAGAAAAAGATAAATATCTGCTGGCCTCACCCAGTCTGGCTGCTTGCTACGCGGAGAAAAATATGCTCGTGTCGGGGCTGAGCAGTGTTTGTGTACGTTCGTGCGAGGGGACAGTGCACTGCTGTGGATTACAGGTCTCGGCCCTGCACCTGAAAAAGACAGAAAATACGCCCTGGGATGCGAATGGGAAATGAAGCATTAGGTGTTCAGTGTGTGCGTTGAAATGGAAGCGTGCAGGCAAAACTTTCCCAGCAAAGTGCTTTTAAAACTGTAAAAAAAATAATGAACCACTGTGGGATTTTCAGAAGTAAATTTGGTTTGGTATCAGTGGTCCTTTAAGAGAAAGTTTTAAAACCCACCAGTTGGGAATGCAAAATGATATAGTCACTGTGGAACACCCACTGGCAGTTCCTCGAAAGGTTAAACGTAGAGTTACCGTTGCACTCAGAAGTCCTGCTCCTAAGTGTACATTTATAGAGCCCAGAGAATTAAAACCATATATTCACCCAAAAAAAGATCAAACTTGTACGTGAATGTTTACAGCAGCATTGTCCACAATAGTCAAAGAGCCCAAATGTTCATCAGCTGGTGAATGGGCAGACCAAATATGGCGTATCCACACAGCAGAATATTCATTTAGCCATAAAAAGGAATGAAATACCGATGCATGCTGCCACCAGGAGGAACCTTGAAAGCATTATGGTGAGTGAAAGGAACCAGGCACAAAAGGCTGTACATGATCTCATGTGAAATCTCCAGAATAGGCAAATGCATAGCGACAGAAAGCAGATTAGCGGTTGCCTGGGGCTCCAGGGGGCAGAGGGAGCGGAGAGTGACTGCTAATGGGCCCTGGAGGTTTCTTTTTGAGGTGAGGAAAATGTTGATGGTTGAACAATCTTGTGAATATACTAAAAACCACTGAATTGTACACTTCAGAAGGATGAATTTTATGGAACATGGGTTATATTTTTTAAAGACAATAGAACAAACAGTGCTGGTGTTAATTTATACATGGATTCCTCGTCTTTTTTTTTTTTTTTTAACTAGTATATAACTCCAAAAGTTTTCTTTAATGGCTATGAGGCTGTTACCTGGTCTGGAAAATACTGTGCTGGTGTATTGGCTTTCATGAATGTTGCTGGTATAGCAAGATGTTTGCAGAGAGTGGCTGAATTAGGACGTTGAGAAATTACCCTGGGTGGTGTGAGTACAGACTGAGCTGGTTGTGAAAAAAGCAAGGAACATCTGACTCAGTCACCGCTCCACACGTGGTCACTTGTTTTTGCTGCCACTTAAAGCTTTGTCTGAGTTATTGTTTTTCTGGACCATTTTTTGGTTAATATTCTCTTTTTCATTGTATTTTTTCCATTACCATTTATCCCCCTTAATAGTGCTTGCTGAGAAACTTAGATATTTGAAGTTCTGTTCAATGAATCATCTTATTGGCAAACTTTTTCTTTAGTATTCATTCTGAAAATGGACTGACTAGAAGCACACCGAAACTAATTCTAGGCTCCTGGGGTTATTTTTTTCCCTTCAGCTATTTTTTGACACCTCTAATTAGCATTGACAGCCTGGCCGTCCTCTGATGGTGGTAGCCCCAGCTCGTTCCATCAGCTGCCCTGCTTTCCTTTCCATCGACACATTTCCAATACCTTTGCAGGAGACAGACGCTTCTGCTGCGTCCGGACAGAATTCACAAGGTCTGACGCTATTCGACAAAATGGATACCTCCTCCTTATACTTTCGAATTGACATGCTCTCTGCTAAAGAGGGTTTTCCAAATGGTTTCTCTTTTGTCACCTTGTACCAGATTGTTCTCCTCCATGCTGGAAATGTGCAGTTTAATGTTGCGTTTCGAATCACTTTCAGCCGAAAAGTGTGTAATGGAATCAGGGCATCCCGTGAGTACGCCCACCAGCGTTAACCATGGCTTTTGTTTGCAGCCCCGCTCCAAGGGGACTGGTGACACGGTGAAATTGTATCGAGGGGCTTGCTGGATAATGGGCTCCTTGTCCTTGATTTACGAGATGTGCTAAGGGTGACTTCTCCCATCCTGGCACTTCTGTGTTGGTTTATATTTATTAGAATATAACTTGCGGTGATTGCCACCTCCCGAGAAGAAAAGCAGTAACTGTAGTAGTTGTCTGGATTTCTCCACCCACGTATGGCAGGCTTATTTTCAGAATCATTTAAATTTAGACCGGAAAGGTGCCTGGGAAGTGATCTGGTCCTCCCCCCTCTTTTTATAGGCGAGGACACTGAGTCCCAGAGCTCAAGATTAGTGGTGAGGTGGGGCTGTCGCCTGTGCATTCTGATTCCCAGGCCAGTGTACATCTGGAGGGGAATCCCTTCAGGCTGTGGACTGTCTGCGCTGGGAGGGAGAGTGACAGGGACCCACTGTCGACATTCCTTATCTTTAGTGCTTTGGCTCTCACATGATAACCTCCTGCGTAAACCTCCAGAATCTCCAATGCCCATAAAAGGGTCGATACTGCAGAACCTTCCTTTTTCTTTTGACCAGTTACCATTTTGACTAGAGGAATGAAATGTAGGTCTTTTGACCCCAAATTGTGACATTGGAGTAATTAGCAGGATTTTCTAGGAACTGTTCTCTGAATTCAAAATTCCCCTAAGTCGGGCATAAATTGCTTTTATCCTCTCCTGTGGCTAATGTTTGGGGTGGGGGTGCAGAGAGAGCATGTAAGAAACTGTTTATATCTTTGCTTCACCTCCTCTTCTCCCGTCTGTGCAGTTGACTCATGAAAACACATTCAACCTCATCATTCATCATATTACAACTAATGCCCCATCCATTATATTGGACAAGATATTAAATAAACCGTATGCATTCCAGTCTCCGTCTCTGTGAACGAAAGGCTAGCTTTAAGTTTGGGGAATATATTTAGGAAGCATCCTCTCTGCATGATAAAGAGTACCGGGTAGGGGAGGCAGTTGCCAATTGATTACATTGGCCCAATCCCTAGTAACTTCCTTCCTTAATCTCTGGCCAAACTCTGAGTAGGTAACATTGTGTCATTCAGTTTCCGACCAGAGTCATATCCACAGTCTAGACCTGAGGCCCCCAAAGGAAGGTCAGGGCATGTGCCTAACTCTCCTTGACTCTCATTGCTGCCACAGCTGGCTGGGTTTTTTAAGTTTTTCCTTAGGAAAAACATTTCATAAAATAATGAAGTAGAAGATACGAGGTATACAGGATCCTCTCATGACAGAATGGAGTGTGAAAGTCATTTCCCTGCATGATTGGTGGTTTGGTACCAGCTTTGTCAACCTTCACATGCACTCCGTTCCCTTTGAAACCCCTTCCCTCCTACTGCCCTGCTCCAGCTTGGAGACCGGCACCCTGGCAAATTGACCCCAAGACCTGCAGATGAAAGAGAGATAGATCAAAAGGAAGCCAGGAACCACAGAGGAAGAAGCATCATGACTTAGGGACTTGAAAGTTTGGCTGCCAAAAATGCTGCCTGCTTTAATCCACGGATGTCTCATAAAGGAAGAGCTTGATAGTTCAAACAGGAGTGGAGAACGTTCTGTACACAGATGGATTTGGATATAATGATCTATTTTAAAAAGTCATTTGCTCGGGTTATCCCAGCAGTGAATGTTGGAATTGAATGCTGATACCTCCTTGTGTGTGAATTTGAAATTGAAAAACAGAGTAAGCCTAGAGGTAGGTGGTCGCTGCCTGGGCTGGTGCTCCCTTGCTGCCCACTAAGGCCATGGACCCTGCCTCGTTTCCCCTTATTTTTCGAGTCACTTTTTAGAGATGACTTGGCCAGAACAACATCGTTTTAGGTCCATTGTTTTTTTTTTTTGTAAAATCAGTGAAAAGGCATTATAGGTTTTTGAGGGCTCAGACTGTATACAGTTAGACAGTCAAAGGTAATAATGTTGCCACTAAGAAGAGTTTTTGTTCAGGGTTTTGCTCTGGATAAATCTGTTCATCCACACAAGTCAAGTTCACTCTTCATTCATTGAGTCACTTATCCATCAGCAAATAGGTGTTGTGTGTCTGCCGCAGACCTGGCACTGAGCGCTGGACATGCAGAGACAATGACTTAGCCTCTGCCTGGGAAAGCTCCTTGGGTGGTTAGCCAGCACCGTGAGGACTGGTAAGAGCTGGGCGTATGACATCATGCAGTGGGTCACAGAGAAGGAGCGTTGAAGGCAAACCAGGAAGGCAGCCTCCTGGGCTGTTTCTCAGGGAGGGATAGGTTGGCCAGAAGAAGGGAGAGGTAGAAGTGTAAGGAGTAGCCAGAGTGAGGCAAAAACCAGACAGTGAAGAAAATCAGAAATTCTGGGAAGCCATCAAGGGGCATTAGGGGATATGACACGTTGAGAGTAATGCTTCAAAATACCTTGGTGACCGTGTAGATCACAGGCCAGAGGGTGGACCTGGGAGCATGGAGAACAGTGGAGAGTTTCCGAGTCATGTAGACAAGATCTACTGGGGAGTAGAAATCAAGGAAAGGGAAAGGTTCACACGCTGTTGAGAAGGTAAAAATCTTCGGTACTGGTGCCTATTTGGCTTTGTAGGGCGAGGAACATGAGAGGTCTGAAATGGCTCCCTGGTCGGGGGTGGGGGGGCAACCAGCGGAAAGTGAAGTAGTGTTGTTCCCTGAAACAGGGGACGTTGGCAGGACAGATCGGGGGTGTGGTGGGGGTAGGATCTTAAGTCTGAAGCATGCTAAATCTGAGATGCCGATGAGTGTCTGAGAGGGGATATCTGTTGGCAGGTGGCTGTTCCGGGCTGGAGCGCAGCAGAGATGTGTGGGCTGGAGAGGATGTTTGGAATCATCGGCAAATGTAGTTGTTGAAGCCATTTACTTACTAGCGTAAATAGTAGGGGCATGCAGTCAGAGTCGGCCTCGGGTGTGCAGCCCACGCGGTCGTGCAGGCCTCGCTCTCAGAAGGGCCCTGCAACTGCTTTAATGTTTTGCAGGTAGCAGCTTACAATTCTCATTAGCGAGAGATGCTGCATTTTTATTTTGCGCTGGGCCCTGGAGGTTGAGTAGCCGGTCCTGCTTACAACGGCCTGGCCCTGTGTCTAGCGGCCGGGCTACAGTGTTGAGCAAGACGGACCGAGTTCTTGCCCTAGGAGTTAGCCAGCTAGTGTGGGAGGCGGACAGTAAGCCATCAAGAACACAATGTGGCGGCTCTATGTTAGAAGTACCAGAGTAAGGGGGCATGGAGGAGAGACCTCTGAACCTAATCCTAGGGGTTAAGGAGTTGGGAAACGAGATAGCCCCGGGAGAGGGGCTAGAGAGACAGCAGTGGCCTGTAGAGAAGCCTGACACAGGGAGTGTCCTTGGGGGTAGGCAGGAAACCAGGGGAACGAGTGTCCGTGACGCCAGGATTGGGACAGGTGGTCACATGCTGCCAGGGAGTCTGTGGTCATGGGAATGTGGTCGTGCCCAGCGGATATAGCAACTGAGAGGCCATTTGATGACTCGTGAGAGCAGTTGGGTAAACAGAGCGGTAAGAATGAACTTACCTCTGAGGGATCCATGGCAGGTGGGGAGATAGAGACCCTGAATGTACGTCATCATTTATAAACCTTGACTTAGAGGAAAGAAAAAAAAACAGCCTTTGAAAGTGGGTTCTGGATTAGGAGAGTATCATTTGTTTGGTTTTGGTTTGGTTTTGTTTGGTTTGGTTTTAATCACAAAGTGCTTTGAGCATGGTGTTGAACTGTGGGCGGAGAGAGAGTTGGGAATAGGTGCCGTAGGGAAGAGTCTGAGGAGGGAAGTGATGGATGGATTCGCTTCGGCCAGGAAGAGAAGAGGGAAAGATAGCCAGGGGAGCAGGTGCATTTTTGAGTGAGGCACCTCATGACTCTGTGAAGTTGGACCCACTTTACTTGTGTAAGTGAACGGCTGCTGCCTCAGTTCTCTCTTTTTGCCTCAAATTCAAGGAAGAGTTTATCCTAAGTTGTCTCATCTGCTCCTCCATTTAATAAATACTCATCAGGCTTATGCTGTGTGACAGGCACAGTGCCAAGCATTTGGAGTAGAAGAATACACGGGATAAACCAGGGCCTGGACCTCCTGAGAAGGAGGTCCTGGAGGAGAAGCTTCTGGGCCCTGGCTGGGCCTGGCGTGTTGGCTCCTCCCCGAGCCACACCTACGACTCTGCCTTCCTCCTGGGTTTCTGACCTCCTATCTAGCCTTCCTATCTTCCTTATTCTGTTATCATTTACTTCCTTCCTGGAAATCCACCTTTCCTAGTTGGAGCCTGGAAGCTGGAATTCAGGGGCCATGTAGAGAAAGGGAAGAGAAAGAGTTAAGACTAGCTTTAGGTAAAAGTTTGAAACAGAAGATTGCCTTTGGCATTTATGACTTAATGACTTCTGCTCTCCTTCCCCAGGTGTTCAGGACCCTTCTTGCTACTTTAAGAGTAGGCCCTAACCTAGACCTTCAGGTTCCTCCCTCCTGTGTCGAAGGCCCTACTCCCTTACTGTAGCTATTCTCAACTGATGACCAGGACGTCAATGAACTTACACTGAATGTGTATGGTGGATGCCACCTTTGAGGGGGATTGCCTTTTACAAGCGGCTCTAGGTTTACAGAAGGGAGTCTTTAATTTGTCCTGGTTGTGGCTACATACGAAAAGAAGTGACACAAATACCAAAGCAGGAGCCATCCTCTTTGTAGAATCAGCTCCCTTAAATGTTTCCATTTTCACAGCTTCCACCATTTTTCTCCAAGACCCAAAATTCTCTAAAGTCCCCAAGTCTTTTGTTGTCATCTCCACCCTTGCCTGCCTTCCCCCTCCCACACACCACCACTAGATGCTATGGCAAGCAGCAAGTGGGCATAGGTGGTAAGTGGTTGAGGGGGGTAGGTTGTGACAGCTTCGGCCACTTGTAGGGACTGTTTCTATGTCAGGGACCGCCTCTGCAGCGGGAGGCAGCCATGCCGGGGGCTTCTTGGTGCAAAGAATGCAACCTTTCCTAGAGGCAGCGGGGCATCGCCCAGAGCTGAGCTCATCACAGGCACTTCCATGTTTGTGGGTCTTCATAGACAAGTGTGTCGGGTCTCAGGTGCTGCCTGGTAACAGGGAGCTTTAGATTAGAACAGAATGCAATTCCCCAGGCCACTTCCATGTGTCATAGAAATGGCAACCCTCCACCAGTAATCAATAGCTGGGAAGTGGCTGTCAGGAACCACTTTGGAACGAGGTCTGAGCACAGGAGGCCCCGCCGGGAATAGGCCTCGGAAAGGTTACTCCACGGTTATTGATCCTGCAGCCTCTCCTTTAGATGTCTGCTTTGGGGGACTGTGTTCTCTCAAAAGTCCTTGAGTCAGCAGTAGCTTTTAGGTACATTTTTGGGAGTGTGTGAATTTCCTGAGCTTTCAGATGAGGTGAGAGTGGATTTTCCTAGACCCAGGCTGTCACCCTAGAAACTCAGGGCCTTGGTCATGTATCCTCAGGTTCTGAGGAGCTTGAATTGTCTGGGGACCTTACTACAATCCCGATTCTGATGCAGTAAGTCCAGGGAGGAACCTGAGAGTCTGCATTTCTAACAAGTTTCAAGGTGAGGCCAGTGCTCCTGGCTCACAGACGCTGAGTAACAAGGATCTAGAGCTGTACTGTCGACTGCATTAAACACCAGCCACTTCTGACTGTTTGAACATAAAGCTAAATTAATTAAGATGAAATAAAATAGAAAATTCCATTTCTTGGCTGGCCTGATTGCAACTCAAATGCTCCATACCCACACATGGTTGCCATGTGCGATTGCATAGGTTAAAACATTCCATGATCACAGAAAGTTCTAGTGGAGCCCTGGCTGGTATAGCTCAGTGGACTGAGTGCGGGCCTGTGAACCAAAGGGTTGCTGGTTCAATTCACAGTCAGGACACATGCCTGGGTTGCAGGCCAGGTCCCTAGTGGGGGGCACGCAAGAGGCAACCACACATTGATGTTTCTCTCCTTCTCTTTCTCCCTCCTTTCCCCTCTCTAAAAATAAATAAATAAATAAATCTCTCTTTTAAAAAAAAAGAAAGTTCTATTGGAAAACAGTGGTCTAGAGTGACCCTCTGTTTCATCCTTCATTTATTCGTCCATTTATTCGCTGAAAATCTGTGACGTGGCAAGTAGTATGCCTTGAGCTGAGCATTAATGCACAGGTCCAGGGATCGGGGAGAGTACATGTAAGCTCCCTAGATTGTGATGTATTTAAAGTACAGGTACCTGGGATGTGGTGGGGACCTGGAGTTGGTAGCAGGGAACTTCGCTGTGCAAGGTGGAGGAGAAAGTACCACCTGGGCACTTCATTTGTGTTCTTGGTCAGGCCGCGGCGTTAACACAGAATTGAGGCACCTGTGAGATCAGCTGCTGACAGTGCGTTTTCACCCTTTCAGGGCCATAATCATCAGAAATGGAGAAATCATCCCCATGTCTTCGGAATTCACCCCCGAGACCGAGCGCCAGCGACTTCAGTACCTGGTAAGAGTCACGTAGGTTTGGCAGAGCGCCCCGGCGTCAGGGCCGGCGTTGGGACTGTTTCGGAGGAATGTGTTACTGCTGACACGGGAGCAGGCCCACAGCAGTCAAACGGCATATGGTATGAACGCCCCCACACACCTTCTGGATCACACATCCTGGCTCCGTGTGTGATGCTGCACCCCACCTCCGTGAATTTATTATGGTGGCTGATCTTCTCCCATCTGTGGCCGGTCGCAGCCACGGCATGCTCTGTTTCTTTTCATGGTTTGGAACGCACGATGTGAAATGCGGTGTTGAAGAATGCAGACTCCTTCTTCCTTAGCTGGCCTTGCCACTCACGGTAATTTAAATGGAGGGGCTTGGTCTGAATCACATCTCGAGAAGGATGGCAGCGCCGAGATCCCGCTGACACGCCACTTACTTCATGCTCCCATGTGAGGTCTCTTTGGGAGATGCAGGTGTCAGAAAATCTGTTTCTACGCCGAAAATAAATTCTTCATGTAGATCACTGTCGTTGGGGTAAAGTCATAGGAGGGCTGTAGGGGGCTGTTTGGTTTTTCAGGCCTTGAGAATTTTTGCTTTGCTCAAAGAGTTGAGTAGTTGAGTTTTCTGGAAAACAGAACAAGACGCCCCTGCCCTGAGATGACGGGGGCGGGGCATTAGCGTTAGACCCCCAGTTCAGTGACTTGGCTCATCCTCCCGCATCCTTTGGGGGGGCATCTCTGGGGACTAACTGTGTGAACAGTTCTGTGGATGAAACCTTTTCTTGGCAGCGGGCTTTCTTTTTAGACAGCGTAGCTAAAGCAGTGACCCTCTGCTCTTGGGACAGATTGATCCCGGCTCCACAGAGAGGACTTTGTTCCCGTGTCTGAATGTCAGCATGTGTCAACGGTCAGGATCTGATTACTCGGGTCAGTTTAGACACTTTCCCTCAGTTTCCTCATCTGTCTTTTTGTTTGTTTTACTCAGGAACCAGCTGCGTTGCTTTGGGTAGTTAGCTGGTACATAAAAGAGCAGGAATCCAGGACCAGTGTGAAAACATTTCTTCACTCCTTTACTCTGGTAAAGGTTAGAACTCTGGTTTTCTAACCTTCCTGTTGTTGTTTTCAAGCAGGTGCACCTGAAGCTGCTCCTAGGTGCCCAGACTTTCTTTCTTTCAATTTTATTTTATTTTTCATTTTAGAGAGAAGGGGAGGGAGGGAGAGAGAGAGAGAAACATCAGTGTGAGAAGAGAAACACTGATCAGTTGCCTTGCACACAGATTGGGGACCGAACCTGCAACCTAGGCAGGCATGTGCTGTGACTGGGAATTGAACCGGCAACCTTTCCGTTTGCGGTTAACACCCAAACAACTGGGCCACACTGGCCAGGGCTAGGAGTCCAGGCTTGAGAGCGCGTCATTTTCTTTGGCAGTCAGGGCAGAAGGAAGGGATACTGTAGCATCCATGGAAGGTCTTCATTGTGGTCCCAGCTCTGTTACTTTCCAGCTGGGTAGCTTTGTGAGAGTCTCTTAACATTTTCAGACCTCGGTTTGTCACTTACAAACTGGAGAACTAGATTAGAGGGTCACCAAGGGCCTTAGATCTGCCAGGGTGTCTTCCAAGTAGAGCTCATCACAGCAGCCCCCTTGCCACCTGTGTGGTATTCTCCAGTCACAGCCCTCCTCACTTCCCTGCCTAAGAACCTTTGGCTTCCCCAGTGCACAGAATGGAATGCAGGCCACACTCGGCCGACCCAGAAACGCGGGCCCCTCCCACCTTTCCGGCGTGGGTGCGCTGCCGCCCCTGCCGACACCACCACCACGTATCCCAGGCAGCAGCCACGGACAACGGTCTTCATTTACAGGACACTGCGATCTCTCCAGCCTCCGTGCCTTGGGAAGTATGCTCTGCCTGGATGACCCCTTTGCTCATCTCTGCCAGGAAAACTCCTCCTCATCCTTTGAGACCCCAAAGTAAATGTCACTTCTCCAGGAAGAGGCCCCTGACCTTCCCAGGGGGTCAGTCCCCAGGGCTCACACAGCACTGTGTAGAGACCTTCAGCATACGGTATTGTACTGCTTGTTCCAACCTCAGTCTCCCCATACAGACTGAGTTCTGGAGGGCAGGCCCCTTACTTAGTCACCTCTGTTGCCAGAGGAGGTAGTGAAGGGGGGTCTGTTGAGTGACTGAGAGGATGAACCAGTGTTCAGGCTGACGTCTGGATCATCACCCCTCCGCCTTCCCCAGAGACCCTCACAGTGGGCACCAGTCCTTTGCCTCCCTGCCTCGATGGCACCCTGTCTTCACCACCTCCTTGCCCCTTAGTGGAAACTATCTCCTCTTTTCTTGCTGGAGGCAGTGGGTAATCAAGGTTCACCTTTTCTTATTTTGAAACAATTCCACATTTTTATGTTACCAGAATGGAACACGAAGCTCACAATGTTGACTTTTGAGGTGGGGTGGGAATGCTGGCATTTGTCAGGTTCCGAATACCATTTGTTCGTTTTGAGATGTTTGGAATAAGATGTGTGCAGCTTCAGATACCAGCTCTGTTATGTGACTGTGTCTGCGGTTTCAACAGGGCCCTTTACTGATCCCCGCTCCATCGTCATCGGCAGTGGGTATGGTACCTCAGAAGGCAGGTGCAGAGTTCTGTTGCAGCACCTCGAGTTCGCGTGGTTATTGTTTGATGAATCACGGTCTTGCCACTTCGAATCCTACTGGCCCACAAAGCACAGTAATATTTTTCTCCTTGTTTTTACTAAGTGATCACTCTTGCCCTGATTGGCATGGCTCACTTGGTTAAGCGTCATCCCGCAAAGCGAAAGATTGTCGGTTCGATTCCCAGTCAGGGCACATGCCTGGGTTGCGGGCCGGGTCCCTGGTTGGGGTGCATGCAAGAGGCAGCCAACCGATGTCTCTCTCACACATCGATGTTTTTCTCCCTCTCTTTCTCCCTCCCTTCCCCTCTCTCTAAAAATAAATAAATACAATTGTGGAAAAATCATTCCTAATGTTCCTAAGATCAATGTGTATTTTGTGTCACTCTTGAACAATCAGTGTGGATACTGTTAATCCGCAGAACCGAGTCTAATGTCTGAGTTTCTAGAAGGTAATAACACTGTCCCCATTCTTTGTAATCCTTACTCCTCAATAATGTTAATTTCTCTGTGACTAAAACTTTTCTCCCCAGACGACAGGAGTGTGAATGAACAGCACATAAACTATCCTGGTTGTCGAACTTCCTGTTTTGTTAGGAGCCTAAGAACATACGCTGTGAAATGGACAAATCCAGTGACAACAGTCACGTGGCCGAAGACGCAAATCCCTGGGAAGTATTTGAATCAGAGGATTTATGGCATAACATAACCTCGTGGCAAAATCTTAATGCTTAAATCTTAAGTATTAAGATTTAAGAATTAGGACTTTTTAGGGTAAAATCTTGAAAATAATTCCAGTTGGAAGGAAACAGAAGTGTGAGGTGGACTTCTCCCAGCCCAGCCCCAGCTTCGGGCTCTGTGGCCTTAAGCCCCTCACACGGTATCTCTGAGTCTCCTCGCTCCCGAGTGACATGTTAGGAGTACTTCCCTGGAGACACTCATTACATGTTCCAAAGTTGAAATGCGATGTAATCCTATGGTAATAGAAAATACAGTATATATCCTATAATTTTGAGTGCATCTCATTTTACCAACTCATTTTTTTTTTAAATAGTTTTCCTGAACTAATTGTGAAACCATTTAGTGTGAGGATAGTTATATCCTTTTTTAAAAAAACTATTTTTTGAAGATTTTATTTATTTAGCTGTAGAGAGAGGGGAAGGCAGGGTGAAAGAGAGGGAGAGAAACATCAACATGTGGTTTGTGTGGTTGCCTCTTGCACACACTTCCCCCCCTCCCCTGCCCCACCCCTGGTGGGGACCTGGCTAACAACCCAGGCATGGGCCCTGACTGGGAATCAAACCCGTGACCCCTTGGTTCTCAGGCTGGCATTCAGTCTGCTGAGCCACACCAGCCAGGGCGGATAGTTGTATCATTTATGTGATTTAAACAAGTTAGTACATAGCTGGGAAGTTAACAATGTATTCTTCATTCTGAGGTCAAATTAAATTTTATTTTTAAGATGCGAGAAGAAACATTTATGACAGAATTATTAAAACTTCCAGGTCCTTCACGACTTGATTTGAGCAGCTGTCTGCAGTCCCAGGACTGTTAGACTTGTAGAAACAGTTAATGGTTTCCTTGGAGGTAGGCAGGGTGGAGAGCCCTTTTACACGAGCTATTTTGATCTGTGTGGAAGAGGAATGTTCTTGGTATGCACAGTCTGGATTTGGGGGGATTATAGAACTAGAAGCAGATTACAAGATGATGGATGTGGCAGGCACATTAATTTTGTTTGGTCTTGCATCCTGACCTCAGAGGGCCTTGCCTGCAGCTCTCGGGGTAACGTGAACTTTGTTCCGTAGGTTCTGGGGCAGGGTGATTAATCAAGCCGGCTTGTGGGTTTGACGTATTCACACAGAATGTGGCAGGTGTGTGATGAAGGGGTCGGGGGCTATGACTTCTGCCCTCGCAGCTAGGGAGATAATGACGCTCCTATAGTCATGAATAAGTCTTGCTTTTCTGTCGCTGTTTTTTTTTTTTCATGTTTCCAGAGTAATTGAAATAAAACATTTAAGGGGTCTACCAAACTAGACAGAATGTTTTGATGGAGTCAAGGCCCAGATGGGAGGGAAAGCGATCTGGGCTGTGAGCATTTCTCAGTGGAGGTTTCTGCTGTGGCCTCTAGGAAGTCACCCCCACTTTTGCTCTTTCGGTGACAGCCAGAAATGGGTCTCCGCCAGGGGTACCCCTCTAGCTGGTAGATGTGAGCGTGACGGCTTCCCTTCCATTCTGCTAGACATATTTTAAACTCTGATTACATTAAGATGTGCTGGTATCATCAGACCTTCCAATAATGTACTTCTGTCCTTGTAGAGAAGCCAACTCTGCAGCTGGTTTTCATCAAGGGTGAAACACAGAAGAGAGAACAGTGGGTTTCCAATGCACGTGGGAGACACACGAGTGCAACATTATCTGAGACCATTTCTTAACGGTGTCCTTGGAACTGCCCCCAGCCTCCCACACTGGGTCTTGCTCTGCTTGCCTGTCGTTTCCCTGGTGCTGGGCTTGGAAAGTTTTAAGAGTTATCTTCCAGAGAATATATTCCTCAAGCCTGAACTTGCTTTTAAGACAGAAGGCTATAATTGGGAGGGTGAAGTATGCTAGTGAGTAAAAGTGACTGACCAGCTGCCTTGACATCTCCCTTAACCTTGAGAGCAGGTTGTTAAGTCTGAGAGACTGCGCTAGTCACGGGGAAGCAACTTCACCACCACGCTGCGTCGCCTGGTGACTGAGTCATGGAAAAACTGACCCTAACCCCGCCTAACACCCCCTTTGCAAAATTGTGTGTGAGTTTCACAATGTCTAATTAAAAAGTGGCAGGCTGAAGTGGTTAATGTTTTTCATATTTACTGTAGACTCCATCGATCCCAGGTGCCACAAAGAAGCCAGGACAGTTGTAGAGCGCTCAGCTGGCCCTGCCCAGGGATTCAGAGGCAGAGCTTCTATGTGGCTGCCCTGGGAGCACTGCCTGGCTTCAGGGGAGACTCGAAAGACCTCAGCCCTCATCACTGAACCTCACCACTTCCAGATCCTTGATTTTGACAATGAATGTCAATGGATGCTTAGTTTATTCCAGGTTGGGTGGAGTGAGACTTGATGTTGAGGCATCAGAAACCTACTCTACAGAGCTACGAAAATGGATTCCATACAGCTGAACAAAATAATCATGAGAATGCATCCCTAAATTTTCTTTTTTTTTAAAAAAAATTGATCTTTCTGCACAGTTGGTACATATATACAATGTTTAGACTCCCTAAAGCCCCCTGTCCCCGCCACCCAACATGCTGAATCAAAAGTTGGGCCCGTTCGCCAGAACCATCTGTCCACGGGGTCCCTTCAGAATGGGTCTTGGTGTAAAGAAAGCAAGATAATACCATGCAGCCTTTAAATATATTAAATTAAATATGCCTTCAGAGAGGCACGGTGGATTCACTGGGTCTTACTAGGGCAACACGTAGCTGTCCATAAAATATGTGCTGTGTTCCAGATGCTTCCTCTGAAATAGGGTAATTCGAGGACCCTCACAGGGTTGGTATGAGAATTAATGAGGTAGTATTTGTAATGTGCTCACCATAGTGCCTAGGTCAGAGGCAAAGTAAAGTCTCTTCGTTTTCAAATCTGATTACACAGGAAGAACTCTTTCATGGCCCTCCTGCCGTCGGGATTACTTCTGTGGCCCTTTATAAAATTTCTAAGTTCTGTTAGCCTACACAGAGAGATTGAAGAAATGGAGGCGTATTCTTTCTTGCTGGTGTGAGCTGTTCTCTCTTCAATGAATGCCTTTCCTCAGGATTTTACTTAGGAAGAGAAAGCGTTAGGCAAATGAATATGGAAACCTTATATGTTTTATGTAAACGAATAGTTTTTACCCGCTATTCTATACATTAAACTGCTGTAGAGTTGACAGATCTAGCAATCTTGTTTAATATATCCATTTGCATACCAGTTTCCATGTGGCTTCTTTATCATAAGTTATAAATTTTACAATTTTGAAGTTGTTTTAGGGGCAGGCTACTTCCCTCTGGTTGATCAGCACAGTCCCGTGTGAAATTTAAACGTGAACCTTTCTCGACATCCACATAACCAGACGGGATTTCATCAGTATTCACTTCTATCCTAGCTTATATGCACAAGCTCAGTTCTTGTTGCTCTGAGGTTTTTAAGGACGAATTAGGACTGAGAGAATTCTTTAGGAGGGACTTCAGCCCGTGCACATGTAGATATTGGCCGTTTCCATTTTTCCTTCACTTTTTTAACCCAAACCCAAATGCCCTGTGTCTGCCCTATAAACCAGGCAGTCAGCCCCGGCCCTGGAGGGCTGTCTCCTTTGGCCAGCAGCGGTTGCCCGCGGTTTGGCTGCCGTTATTCATTTCATTGCATTTGCGACCTTATCATGATAAATCATCTTGAAATGGAAGGCTTCCAGTCCTCCTCTCATATAATTTGAGGAGGTTTTTTCCCCTCCTTCAGGGCAAGGAAGGGGATAAATTACTCAGTTTTTTAAAAGATTTGTGTTGAACACTGAAAACCTTCATTTTGATAACTTCCTTTCAAATGTCGAGCGATCTGAACATTTGAAAAATTAATGCAGATAAAAGTTTTCTAGTTAGAGGACTTTACAGATTATTTCCTGTGATGGAATCTGCTTTCTCATTTAACACATGAGTCTTTTTACTTTCTATTTTCTGCTGATGGGAGTGGAAATTAGAAAAACTATTTTGCAAAAGGGTTTGGCAGTCAGTCCTGAAGCTGAGTAGTTCCACTTTTAGGGATACACTTCATCGAGGTGTGTATACACGTTCACCGAGAGACTAGGGTGAGCATACAGCACCATCTGTAATAGACTGAACAGGAACTGTCTACCTGCCTCCGAGGGTAGGACGGGTAAACAAACACAGCTGAGTCACTGGATGGAATGCCGTGCAGCCTGGGGAGTGAGCGGAGGAAACTACACACAATGGCGTGGATGAATCTCACGGGCTTCCAGCGAAGGGGTCTGCCGATAGGATTCCATAGAGACGGGCAAAACCAATCTGGAAGTTAGGGTAGTGCTCCCCTTTGGGGCCGGAGCAGTGATTGGATGGTATCCTGACCACAAGGTGCTGGTAATGTTCTGTTTCTTGACCTGGATGCCAGTTACGAAGGTATATTCAATTTGTGAAAACTCATCAACCTATATACTGTGATACAAGCACTTTACTGTGTGTGTTTATACACACACACACACACACACACATTTTTTTTCATTGAAAAGTTTTTATAAAAAGTACTTCCACTTTATTTAACTGTAACTATCCTTTGCAGCAGAGGCCCTCCTTGGTTTCCTGCAGGAGCCCAAGGTGAAGTGGCAGGACAGGTTCCTCAGGAAGCCACACTCCAGCTGCATCTCTCCCACACTGTTTTCTCCTAGGAGCAGCTCCCACAACCCTCCACACGCTTCCTTGCCTTGCTGTTGCTGTACTCACCCCAGAACTCTTGCCTAACCAGCTTCCAAGATCCTTGTCAGATTACTCCCCACTCTTTGTGCCTTAGTCCCTGGGGATATCTCCATTTCTCTATGTAAGCCTTCCTCAGGTGAGTGAGCTCTGACCAGAGGGGTCCCTTCCTTCCCTTCCCTTCCCTTCCCTTCCCTTCCCTTCCCTTCCCTTCCCTTCCCTTCCCTTCCCTTCCCTTCCCTTCCCTTCCCTTCCCTTCCCTTCCCTTCCCTTCCCTTCCCTTCCCTTCCCTTCCCTTCCCTTCCCTTCCCTTCCCTTCCCTTCCCTTCCCTTCCCTTCCCTTCCCTTCCCTTCCCTTCCCTTCCCTTCCCTTCCCTTCCCTTCCCTTCCCTTCCCTTCCCTTCCCTTCCCTTCCCTTCCCTTCCCTTCCCTTCCCTTCCCTTCCCTTCCCTTCCCTTCCCTTCCCTTCCCTTCCCTTCCCTTCCCTTCCCTTCCCTTCCCTTCCCTTCCCTTCCCTTCCCTTCCCTTCCCTTCCCTTCCCTTCCCTTCCCTTCCCTTCCCTTCCCTTCCCTTCCCTTCCCTTCCCTTCCCTTCCCTTCCCTTCCCTTCCCTTCCCTTCCCTTCCCTTCCCTTCCCTTCCCTTCCCTTCCCTTCCCTTCCCTTCCCTTCCCTTCCCTTCCCTTCCCTTCCCTTCCCTTCCCTTCCCTTCCCTTCCCTTCCCTTCCCTTCCCTTCCCTTCCCTTCCCTTCCCTTCCCTTCCCTTCCCTTCCCTTCCCTTCCCTTCCCTTCCCTTCCCTTCCCTTCCCTTCCCTTCCCTTCCCTTCCCTTCCCTTCCCTTCCCTTCCCTTCCCTTCCCTTCCCTTCCCTTCCCTTCCCTTCCCTTCCCTTCCCTTCCCTTCCCTTCCCTTCCCTTCCCTTCCCTTCCCTTCCCTTCCCTTCCCTTCCCTTCCCTTCCCTTCCCTTCCCTTCCCTTCCCTTCCCTTCCCTTCCCTTCCCTTCCCTTCCCTTCCCTTCCCTTCCCTTCCCTTCCCTTCCCTTCCCTTCCCTTCCCTTCCCTTCCCTTCCCTTCCCTTCCCTTCCCTTCCCTTCCCTTCCCTTCCCTTCCCTTCCCTTCCCTTCCCTTCCCTTCCCTTCCCTTCCCTTCCCTTCCCTTCCCTTCCCTTCCCTTCCCTTCCCTTCCCTTCCCTTCCCTTCCCTTCCCTTCCCTTCCCTTCCCTTCCCTTCCCTTCCCTTCCCTTCCCTTCCCTTCCCTTCCCTTCCCTTCCCTTCCCTTCCCTTCCCTTCCCTTCCCTTCCCTTCCCTTCCCTTCCCTTCCCTTCCCTTCCCTTCCCTTCCCTTCCCTTCCCTTCCCTTCCCTTCCCTTCCCTTCCCTTCCCTTCCCTTCCCTTCCCTTCCCTTCCCTTCCCTTCCCTTCCCTTCCCTTCCCTTCCCTTCCCTTCCCTTCCCTTCCCTTCCCTTCCCTTCCCTTCCCTTCCCTTCCCTTCCCTTCCCTTCCCTTCCCTTCCCTTCCCTTCCCTTCCCTTCCCTTCCCTTCCCTTCCCTTCCCTTCCCTTCCCTTCCCTTCCCTTCCCTTCCCTTCCCTTCCCTTCCCTTCCCTTCCCTTCCCTTCCCTTCCCTTCCTTCTCTTTCTTTATTTCCTCCCAAAGACATTTTTTCATTGTTTTAGAAAGGAAGGGGGTGGATAGAGAGAGAAAAGAAACATTGATTGGTTGCCTTTGTGTACGTGCCCCAACTGGGGATCGAACCCACAACTTGGGTATGTGCTCTGATTTAGGTATCAAACCCATGACCTTTTAGTCTGTGGAATGATGCTCCAACCAACCAAGCCACACTGGGCAGGGCTTCTTTTCTTATTCTTTGAATTCATAGCCCATGGTACCTTGCATATACAAGAGCTCGTGTTAGTTGCACAAATTCCTTTGGTTAGATACCGCAAACCTGGGATAGTCTCCTTTTGGCTTACACCACCCACTGGCAAGCTGACAACAAGGCAGCAGAAAAAAATTCATTAAAAGGAGGAAGCATTTTATGTTCTCAGCAGGTAATTTTGAGTAAACTCAGGACCCATCTTCTCAGTGTTCACAGGAAGCCTGGTGCTCAATCTCCTCTCATAACTTTTACATACATATCACTCTCTGGGGTCTGGGTTCCTGCTTCCACTCCCTTTTTCTCCCTGCCTTCCAAGGTGCTCCAAGCTCTTCCCCAGCCCAGGAGGGTGGAGCTCAGGTCCATGTACTCCAGAGCCAACAGACCTGGCTTAAGGTTTCTCACCCACTTTGCTCTAGTGCGAGGCTTCCTGGAAGGTTCCAAAAGGTGTCTCTTCTTCCAGCTTGTTCCCCTCCTGTTCTACCTCAACCCCTCTGCAACACGGAGACTCTCAGTAGGATGAGGATGGGATGGTCTTTTTTCTTCCCAGTGTGGTGTTCACCCCTCTCCCCTTCCCATGAAGCTAGTTTATGCCCAGGACTGGAGAGGAGAGTGGTCAGAAAAAGACGTGCAGCCCTCCTACCCCATTTCTGGTGTCTGGCCACTTCTTGGCACAAAAGGGTACTCTAGCATCCTTTCCTGAAGAGATGTTCCTTCTTCTTGTCACTGGCCAGAAGGAACCACGTCTGGAAGTTTGTTCTCATTAGCTGCCCAGACACTAAGTGACAAGGATATGTCCTCCGTTTGGCAGCCCTGTGTTCTCTAGAACCGGAAGGGGACCTGCCTTTGGCGTCGCCAGGGCAGTGGTGACCAAGCTGCCTCGCCAGGTGCTATTTGTGGCACACACATGAACGCAGGTGCACCTCGCCCCACCCCACCCCTGTCCTCTCAGAAGCATTCTGTTACGTGTCCTTGAGGGGAAGTCTCGAAGTTTATGGTAGAAATGGAGGTACAAAAAGCGGTCTATTTTTTTCGCATGAGGCATGCCAGCACACTTTAAATTAGATTTTATTACAAACTGTGTTTCTAGGTTGGTAGTCGGCATGCTTATTAGTAGAGAAGAGAAATACATTATTTAGATATTCTTAGAAATAACATTTAGAAATAATATTATTTAGATATTCTTAGGGTCATGGACTATTACGGGAATTTTAAGTGCTGTGACGGTGCCCACCCGTACACATGCGGTTTTCCAGGAAGGAATCTATCAAATTATAAAATGTTAGCTAAATCCAAAATATGGTAATGTGTGTCTAAGCTTATTTTTATGTGCCATGGACCCTAGTTTTAACTTTTTGAAAAGACTGAAAGCCATATTGTATTGTTTTATAGAGTTTAAATAATCACCAAACGCAGTTGTGTAAAGCAGGTCAGAATGTTCTCTGTTCATTCTTTCAGGAAATATTTATTTAGAGCCTTTACTGCATTAGGTGCTTTGCCAGGCACGAGAGTGTAGCTGTTTTAAAAATAACAAACATATTTAAGTATAGCTGATATTAACTTACATCACCATGCAGATATTTCTAACATATATCCAAATAGCATCATCAAAGAATAGTATCATCAAAGAATAAAATATATCCAACGTATCAGGTAAATAAGGGGTGTTTAGGAGAGTGTCCAGAGATTTTACTTGCTCCCGTCTTGGACTTTCATCCTGTTAAGGCCCACGTTCTTCACAGGCGGCAACGTCCCTATGAAATGTGCATGGGGAAGGCGCCGTGGGCACATGTACATACTGATGGGCCGCCCAGGCTTGAGCAGTGGAGTGAAACATGCCAAAATTGTCCATGAATCTCACAAGATTGGAGTCGGGGATTCACTAGGTTTTATGACTGAAAGGAACCTAACAAACTCCTGCTTCCACATTTTCAGACTCTGAACTGTGAATAGGTTGCCTACATTGAGTTAGAGGTAGAATCACCTTCAACCTTCAAGATTCCACAGTAATGACTTGAGCGATGCCTCCCATGGGGCGGACCCGCACTAATGAACTAACACTAACCAGTCACATCCCTCGATGCTGGGCAGGCCCCTGAGAAGAACTTTCTGAGTCCCCAGGTGGTCAAGCCTCTCTGCTTCTGAGAGCAGATGCCTCTGTGCTGGCCTGGTGGGGAGCAGTGGGCCCTGGTCGGGCCTTCCCGTTGACTTGAGCATCCCCTGAGGTGATTGGAATAAGAAGCAGCAGTGGAGTTCTTCTCAACAATTCTCTAAAACCTAGTTTAAACACTGGGTTTTCAAAAAAAAAAAATTTTTTTTTTACTTTTTTTAAGCAAAGGTGATTCTATTCAATGGTAGAAATATTCTACCATTTTGTGTAGTCATAGCATTTTGACGAGTTTGAGAGCTGTGCATGTA
The DNA here is from genome assembly GCF_022682495.2 of Desmodus rotundus. Lineage (NCBI taxonomy): Eukaryota > Metazoa > Chordata > Mammalia > Chiroptera > Phyllostomidae > Desmodus > Desmodus rotundus. The sequence goes on from NC_071389.1 coordinate 143,615,265, forward strand.
TCATCCCTGTTCGCATGTTGAAGCCCTGACCCCTGATGTGCTGAATTTGGAGACAGGGCCTTTACAGAAGTAATGAGGTTAAATGAGGTCGTGAGAGGGGGCCCTGATCTGGTAAGATCAGCGCCCTGGTGAGGGGAGAGACTAGAGAGCTCGATGTCTCTCTCTTGAGAGCAGAGAGGGAAGACCTGTGAGGAGGCGGTGAGAAGCGGCAGGAAGAGAGCCCTCACCAGGGAGCCAATCTGCTGGCACCTTGACCTTGGGCTTCCAAGTCTCCAGAACTGTGAGATATAAGTTTTGTTGTTTAAACCCTTCATTATTTTGACATAACAACTGACTAGGACCATTTGTGTAAACTTTCGTAAGTATTGCACAAAAAGGTAGACTAATGAGCAGAAGTGCCCTTGCCTTTTTGCAAACCAGCATGTGCATCCCGTTATATTTTAGCATCTCCCTTTTCATTAATCAACCACCTATCTTCTCGACTTGTACTTAGCTCTTGAGTTGTTTTTTTATCTTCAACACCGACGACTCCCTCATGTCGGACAAATGCAACAGTCACGAGTGTGGAAAGTGCTGGTAAGAAGGAGGCCTGCGATTAGGGTGTGGATGGTGATTTTTAAAAAGGGTAAAATAGGTCAGGGGTGCACGTGGAATACGCAGATTCTGTGACGGGCCACGACTGTGACAGAAAATGTATCGTGCGGCATGTGAAATGCGCGATGGCAATCAGCAAGATCAGAAGAGAAACGACTGTAACGCCAGAGAAAAATCGAAGGGGGTGACGTCAGCACTAATGGGGGCTGAACGTTGGAGTATTTCTTGAGAGCTAAGATGCCTTTTTTTCTCTTGACATATCCGAGGCTGGGATATTTTACAGTCGATTGCTGCTGTCGGCCAGATGGCAGGCATGACGTGGATGTCATCTCCTGGGCATGTTTGAACATCAAAAGAGCGGCATCAAACTTGTGGGGTGGGAGTCCAGCAGCTCAGAAGAAAACCCCGCAGTTAAACACGAAGCACTCTTTGAACCTTTTTGCATCCAAGTAGCTGTGCGCAGGCAGGGCTCGGGAGGTGTAGAGGAGACTGTAGAGGAGACTCGGTCCGTCACATTCCCGCGGTGCGAGTCACAAGGAAGCTGACTTGAGATCTTTGCAAAGCTGATTTAAGAACTTCACACCCCTGGCTTTTGAGGCTTGTCATTCTTCTGTAGATTATTTAAGACATGCTGCATCACCAGTGCTCCCACGGAACACAGGCCACTATTGTGTGGAAAAGGGCGCACATGAATGGCTCAGACTTGACAACTGATGAGAGCCGATGGATTCTAAATGCGAAACAGGTTTGGAATCCTTAGCCAACATACTTCGCTTGTGTATTCCTTTTTAAGTACACGTGATAATGGTAGATAATAAAGGCTTGTCTAATCTAAAGGAGCTCTTTCAAAGAGAATAAAATAAAAATTTAGTAAGAAAGCATTGTACATAGTTTAATTGGCAGACTTTTTTCCCCTCAGAGGTTAATAAAACCATGGCATGGCTCATAAAGGGCGTCCAGATTGATGAAGTACAGTGGCCTTTTGTTGTCATGGGGGAAGCAGGCCGTTTGTTGAAGCCCTGAAAGGCTCTGCATGTGAAGGGGCTACAGATGTCACAGTATTAAGGCCCCTTTGGGCCTGTTCATCCTTGGAGGGAGAGGTGAGGTGGCCGCTGCAGACAGCAAAGCCACTAAGGAGCTCCCAGACAACCTGCAGCCAACACCTGCCTCAGCAGGTCTTCTGCTATAGCTGCTTGTGCAAATGCGCCTGCGTGTGAGGGCCCCCGGATGAAGCACGGCAAAGGGCCCTGTCATTCTCCAGTTGGGAGGCAAACAAGCATCCGGAACTCTGCACATTTACTCCTCTTTGTCACTGGGCTTCGAGAAATGTCCTTGGGAATGACCTTCGTGTCCTAACGTGTTTCTTAACAATACATGTGTGTCATGCATCTGTGTTTACACACACACATGCTCATTTACATACCGTCGTCCTCAGTGCCTGTGAGGGACCAGTTCTAGGACCCCACAGATGCTCCCTGGTCCTTACACAAGACAACGTAGGGCAACAGTACAGTCAGCGTCCGTGCACAGAGAGCTGTGTGTGCATGCCACGGTGCACAGGAGCTCTCACGCTCTCACTCACACTCACATGTTGTTTGATCACCTGCTCTTACAGATGGTCCCCTCTTTCCGTGTCACTCCATAGTCCTACAGCATCATTGTAGACGGCAGCACAGAATTCTCTTGTATGGATTTACACTAGTTTGTTTAATCACTCACATTATTACGTGATTTCTTCTAGTTACTTGTCATAAAACAATACGAGGAACAGCTTTGTGGCCAAGCTGTGTGCAGCTCTGTACTGTTGTTAAGCTGGACCCACACGGTGCCTCTGTGATTCAGACTCTGTGTGGTCCCAGGAGCAACAAGATCGCAGGCCTCTGGTTGCCCCCGTAGTATTTTTTGAAAATGGGTCTATGGGTAGGTTACAGGACCAATGTGATGGTTAGGATGGGGGCATGGGCATGATATTAAGCTCAGGCTTTAGAGCCACCCAGTCCTGGCTGAGAACCTTGGGCTAGGTGTCTTAACCTCTCCGGGCCTAGTTTCCTTGTTGGTCCGGTGAGTCTGTGGCACATGCTTTGTAGGATTGCTGGGGCAGTAATATTAGGCACATCAAATGTCTGGTACGTAGTAACCCCTAAGCCAGTGCTAGTCCAGCGTGGGAGGGCGGGGGTGAGACAGAAACTCCATGTTGATACAGTCCTGAAGTTCTGTGAGGCGATAGAAGGTACATAATAGATGCTACCCTTTTTTTTTTTTTTCAATTCTCACCCAAGGACTTGTTCCCATTGATTTTTAGAGAGAGAGAGACAGAGAGAGACAGAGAGAGACAGACATTGATTGGTTGTCTCCCATATATGCCCCAACCAGGGATCTAACCCACAACCCAAGCATGTGCCCTGACCAGGAATCGAACCTGCAACCTTTTGGTGTACAGGGCAATGCTCCAACTAACTGAGCCATGCGGCCAGGATGATGCTACTCTTTCTTGACTTTTTTATGCCTCTGTTCCTTAATTTTCATGGGTGGACCAAAATAGAGGAGAAAGAACAGGTAGAGGCCCTGTACGCACAGCTGGCTTCACGGGGTGTGGGGCTTGTACAGTTGCACAGGGCCCTGCACTTGGCTTAATGCTCTGCTGTCACTGTTAAAATTCTTAATTTGAACAGAGGCTCCATGTTTTCATTGTGCACTGGACCCCACAAATTGTGTGGCCAGAAAGGTTGTTGGGAGGGTGAAACGAGAACTCACAAAGCACTTAGCATAGTGTCCAGGATATGGTAGGACTCCATGGTTATTAAATGGATATAATCATTTTCTCTTATGAACAGAAACAACTAGGATAAGTGCATTACGGACATTATTAAAATAGATAAATATATAATTAACCCTATCATACAGATTAAGAAAAATAACTGAAGCCGAGAAGTTAAGTAACCCCCTAAAATCACACAGCTTATAAATTGTAAGTGCAGGGCTTGGATTCAAACCTAAGTCCCCCTCACCCAAAGCCCATGCCATCAACCTGCCCTGTTAAATATGAGTGCCCTTCCTTCCCTCCCTGTAAAACCCAGTGTCCGTGTCCCTGATCCCCGTCAGCAGCCAAGCCTCCTCCCTGGCAGAGGTTTCAGAGCCCCTCGGAGAGGGCCCAGAATCCCCAGCAGACCTGGACCCTGTTGGGGTTGCAGCAGCAGGCAGCAAGGGCAGTTCCCTTCTCACCCCCAGGCCGGGCCTCCGGGCACATCCCCACGCCTGCTCGGAATTGCTGGCTCTGAGTTCCTTTCTCCGGCCAATCTGACCAGCCTGGTGACAATGCAGCTAGCTTTCTTTTATTCCTGATACCTTAGCTTCTAAAGACTAACGCCCAACAAATACCCCCTAAACTACGGTGAGAATCAGTGGGAGATCTGCCGGTGTCAGGTCCTGGGAAAGAGGCTGTGGGAGGTGCCTACTTCCAGTGGACTGAGGACATGGCCATCTGTCCTGCGGCAGGGATCCCTCGCTTTCCTGCAGTGCCAGGCAGTGATTTGCTCTGCCCACTCTTTTCCCTGCCAAGAAGAGAAGAGTCATTTCACCATGATGCTACTACCGGGCATACTGCTTTGTATGGAGAAACTCAGGTTCGCTTATGGTGTGCAGCCTCTGAGCAGGGAAGTTAGCACGTGAGCATTTCATCTTTCGGGTAGCTGGAGCTGAATTTTGAACGTGACAATGAGACTGTTTGTTGTTTCAAAGCAATTCCCTAAGTGGCTGTTTGCTCAATACTTTTTGTTGTGTGAACAGGGATTTGGGGGAGGGGAAGAAGCCATCTGCTCTGGAAAAGTCTTCCAATTACATGATCAAATTACCGCAGAGCAAAATGGAGGGCGTCCAACAGAAAGTTCTGTCTGGTGTATCCATCCCCAGCCTGCACTCTCAGCCCATTGTGTCGACGTGGAGACTTGCAGGTTTCAAAGACAAGGCCGCGGTAACTAAGAGTGTGAGCAAGAGGACAGCAGAGAAAGCCAGGGTGAAGGGAGTCAGGAAAGGGAGACCATCTTGGATTTGAATGAAAAAGCTAACCTTAGGAGGAACTCAGTCTCTTTTCCTGAGGACTTTGTCAATACTTGCTTTTGATTGCAATTAATTTTTCATATTGAATGAAAAAGTGACCTCCCTCCATCAGTTAAGTGGGTGATTTTTATTTGCATTGAGTCTTAAATCTACTTCTTTTCCTTAACCCATGAGAAATTTGTTGTTGTTGATTTTGCAATATAGTCTGTCGCAATTTGCAAAACATCCTTGAGTCTTATTTTTTCTTCTAAATCTGTGTGTGGGGTTTTTTTTTTTTCTTTTTGCTATTAGGCATTCATGCAGCCTCACTTGCTGGGAAATGAATTCACACATTTGGAGTTTCCAAGGAGAGTGCAGAGAAAGGAACTTGGAAAGAAGATGCTCTACAGGGACTTTAATATGACAGGCTGGTAAGAACATGCCTCCCTCCGCCCTACTGCCAGGTGTGCGTGCAGGAAGTGTCACCCCCATGAGAAGCGATTACACAGTTTGGAGCAGGAGGTGTGCCGGCGGCCTGGGGGTGCGGTCCAGGGAAACGGGCGCCACCACCTCTGCTCTTTGCGCCTGGGCACACTTCTCAAGCACCAGGGGCTGGTTGCCTGTCTGCTTCTCTTTGGGGACACTAGAGCCCGCAGAGCGGACACGATTCCTCACTTTACACAGAGCAAGTGTTTGGGAGGATTTTAAAACACATTAAACTTGGTTTTTTAGGTCAGGGGCTTGAAGGGCTTGACCAGTGGTTTACTGGGCCTGGCTTGAACCCTAACTCTGACCTTCCTAAAGTCAGACCTGCATGAACTACTTCACCCCTGTGCACTCAGTTTTCCATGGATATAGTGAAAAAATATATACTCTTTGCAAGGCCCTTGTAAGGAAGGACTAGAAGTAGTGCGCTGTCCTCATTGTTTTATCACACTTAGAGTGAAATAAGACATCTTGGCAGGAGGCGTCTGACTCCCCAGACACACCTGTCTAAGCACAAGACCGTTTCTCTGGTGGATCAATAGCTAACGGTGACCGAGAACCTCATCTGTTTCTTCCACCTGAAAAATAAATACGAAGATAAAGCACCTATGCACACTAGGGTTGGGTAAGGATTAAAATGAGAGAGTCATGCCGAGCTCATAGACACGTGGGTGAAAATTTGCCCTTAAGCCCGTGGCCCTGCCCCGTGAGCCTCTTGCCAGTCTGGAGGATAGCCAGAGAATGCGACAGTGGACTCCTTCTTCTTATCTCTAACACAGGCAAAGAAGTAGATTCCATTATTTCTTCTTCATTGACCAAAATAGCTATAACAGATGGTTACAGCCCAAATTCCCATGGTGATGACTTCCAGGCTAGGAATCTTCTGTGGTGCATACTGTCTTAAAGGAACAGTTGAACTACCTAGGGAAGATTAGGGGCTGATCTAACACACTTCCTGTTGTCCTTTGCCATCCAAAAGAAGAAATCCTCACCAGTATCCACTCTTCTTCTACAACAAGGCCAACAAACTGTGGTCCAAAAAGCCAAATTTTACCCGCCACCCCTTTCTATTAAAAAAAATTAATGCAGCCCTATTTCTTTGTGTATATTTGATCTTAAGCTACCTTCACACTACATCAGGGCAGTTAAATAGTTGCAACAGATACCATATGACTCACAAAGTGTAACATATTTACTCCTACAACATGAATGTATTGTATTAATCAGAAAAATCCCACTACATGTGCATCTCTCAGTTTTGGAGTTTTGTGGTATCTGACTGTTTAATCAGGAGTGCTGACCTCTTTTCCCTTACGTTGTCAAATTAAAAAATGACAGCAGCCAACACAACAATAGCTGTCTGGTGTGAATCAATCAAAATTATACTTTTTTTTTTGTCAGATTAGCAAAAAATATATTTTTGGGTGTGCTGCAGAATTTTAGTAATTAGTTCTTGTGTGCCAGGAGATGAAAAAGGTTGAAAATTGCTGCCCTAACCCTACTGGGTGTTCCATGTAAATTTGTTTATATTCAATCAGTAAAATCGGCATTCCTACAGAAAAGTGTAAGGTGAGGGCTGCTCTAGTTTGGAAAAGCATGGTGCGGTTTGGTGTGGATTTTGCAGAATTTGGAACGACGAAAGGAAAGGCATCCAGGGCAAGAACCGTCCGATTATAAACACATCCACAAAGAGAGTCAATCTAAGGGACAGCGAGCAAAATGACCGCAAAGAAGGAGAGCGTCTAGGAAATCAGGCCGGCTTGATACTGAGGGAACATAACCAAGGATAAGGGAAGCCAGGCAGAGACGTTCGGATTTACCACGGGAAGCAGGAGGCTGTCCTGTGTGTTGCTGAGGAGGAGAATGAATGGTGAAAGCAGCGTTCTAGGAAAGTGGTTCTGAGAGGGGTTTGAAGGAGACCGACCAGGAGAGAAAGCAGATGCAGGTGCCCAGGGGAAAACCATAGAAATACATGTGTGAGGCCTCGAGGGCCAAATAAAGGGATGGAAGCAGAAAACAGGGAGGGAAAGGAAATGAACAAGAAAATAGCTTACATGGGCCAAGGGGTAAATGTAAGCAGTAAGTCATTCATTGTGTCCCTTGTCTGTTTAAGTGGGTCTCTTCAAGTAGTCGTTAAGCCCCTGGAGGGGGTGCCCCATGCCTAGTCTTGTGCCCGACACATAGTAGACCGGGAGCTGCTATTGGGTGAAAGGATGAAGGGGATGTAATTGGCAGAGTTGAGGGGGTAGACGGTCCACGGGAAGGGTAGGAGCAAAGAGCTTGCATATGAGACAGGCCGAGCTTGAGGCAGGGCTGTCTGTGTGTCCTTTCTATGCCAGAAAGGCAAGCAAGGTCTGAGCAGGCGAGACTGCCTTGGTAAACAAAGCGCAAAAGGTTACCTCCGTTTCATAATTTCTTTAAGTGGAGCTAAGTTCCAGCACTAGATTATATCCAAGTGTACATGCTCTTTCTTTTACACATACACTCACACTCACCCACGCTCACAGAGTGCCAGCACGGTCCTAAATAAGCAAGCAGTCCGTAAGCGGATGTGTTTAATGGACGAACTCCACACAGAATCCGGCGAGGAGCCACGACTGAGAATGGCTCTCTCAACGTGATTTGCTGATTAGTTTCAGTGTAGTTCCCTGTGGCTTTGGCTCCCAACTTGGGCTCTGAGCAGGGATTTACGTACACCTTTGCATTATTTTTTATTTGAAAATGATATTTATTTTCTTATTGTTGCTCTATTACAGTTGTCCCAATCCTCCCGTTGCTCTCCCCTGCCCCGCTTCTGCACGCCCCCCCGCCCCCAGTTAGTCCCCACCCTGTTGTCCCTGACCGCGGGTCATTTATACTTGTTCTGTACCTAGGCCCTTCCCTTTCTTTCCTCCCTTATCCCCCTCTCTTGTCCCTGTCAGTCTGTTCCTTGTTTCTGTGCCTCCGTGAAAACGATAAAGTAAAGGGGAGCTCTTTACATCGTTGTGGGAAGAAGTTGGGAAGTTTAAAACCAGTTTAGAGCACTTCTTAGGTAGTCTCCCTCCCCCAACATTAATGAATTCCTTTGAAAATGTTTTTAACCTCCAAAGAAAACCTGGGATCTAGCAGTTATTTTCAGGACTTAGAAAACGTGGGACTTGCATTTGCCGCCTTTCTAGGCTGGCCACTCCATGGACAAGGAGAGGAGGATTGGCAGCCTTTTACCCACGGGAAGCCTTAAGTTAGAGTTGACCCTTGAGAAGCATGGGTTGGAACTACAGAGGCCCGCGTAGATGCAGATTGTTCTCAGTGAGTGTACAGTCGGGCCCCTGTATCCCAGGGTGTCTCCTGCACGAATTCAAGTAGCCATGGATTGAAAGCAGATTTGCAGTTAGGAGTCTGCAGATGCGGGGGGTTGCCTTGCTCGCGTTGTTCTACACCCTTTATATAAGCGACGTGAGTGCCGCAGGTTTTGGTATCTGTGGGGTTCCTGGAACCAGTCCCCTGTGGATACCAAGGGACAACTGCAGTGAAGTTTCTGGGGAGTCAAAAGTTACGTGCGGAGTTTTCACTGCACAGAGGTTGGCACCCCTAAACCCCATGTTGTTCAAGGGTCAGCGGGTGAGTATTCGGAATGTGTCGTGCTCCAGGACACACAGAAACCCTAGCCTAGTCGCTCTGTGTTTCTTGGCTTCAGAATTCAGCTTGGCCCCTGAACTTGGTTTCTCTGAAATCTTCCTAATGAGTAAAGTTTTCACCTGTTGCATACCGTTTAGTCCTTGCAGTAAATAACCCAGTGGTGGAAATTCTTACCTCCCCCTTCCTCCCCCTTGTCCTCCACAAAGCATGATAGTAATGGGGGTCCCTGAGAGTTGGGGCAGGCACTGTGATGAGAACTTGACGTGATTTCTCGTATTTAACAATCCTTTGAGCTGGATACCTTTTACAGATGAGGAAACTGAGGCACAGAGACTAAGTTGCTCAAGGTTACACACTAGTAAGAGGAGAAGCTGAGGTGCGAACCCAGGTAGCACCACTTCAGGGGGTACGTTGCTTACTCCTGTGCTGAGCTCCCAGGTGCCGATGGCTCCTCCTCCTCATTCTCATTTCTCACTTCATCAAAGGGAGGCTCAGACGGATTAGGCACTTTTCTCAGCTTCCACCCATGCAAATGGGTCAGAATAAGGACTAGAACCCAGGACGCTGACTCCAGTTCGGGGCTCTATCTGGTACAGTGCACCAGTCAACTTCTCTTCGAGGTAAGATCAGACACCATTGTTCTGTTTTGAGCTGTGACGTAAATTTAAGTAGGGGACCTCTATCTACCAGGATTAGTGTCTCCTTGAGTCCTTTAGGGTTCGTCAAGAGGGTGAAACGAAGCGTTTCACGACCAGTACGTTACATACTTAGGCAATCACTTTTCTAGTTCTCTCTCTGACCCAGTGGACCATTGGCCACATTGAAACATGATGCTTCACACTCATCACTGAGAGCCTGTGTGGAATTTGGGGTGTGCTGGTGGGGAAGATCCCCAAAGAACCAGACCTCCGACGCTTAGGAAAATCGTCCACTCTCCCTGGGGAGCGTCCTGCCGGCATTCTGTGATGTGTCTGCAGTGGGGAGGAAGGGTGGGAGAGGACATCAGCTCTGGGAAGCCTTGGCTCATAATTAAGGATGAGTCTGTTGCCTCCTGGCGGGGATTCTTTCTCTCCCACCCTTGTGCTTTCTCAGACTGTGGGGCAGCTTGGCAGGCCCAGATTGTATAGAGGACAAAAGGTTATTGTCACCAGGACCTTCATAATGAAATCAGTCTCTTCCCCGGCTCCCCCGGCTCCCCCACCTCCCGTTCCGCCTCTCCTCAGATAGTTTGATTTACAAAGGCATTTTCTTCACAGAACCGCCAGCGCTGAGTTGTTCCCCGATGTGGCCCAGCTCTCACCTTCCGTGCCTGGTGTCATTGGTCCTGGTGCCAGAATCCCAGCCTGGAACTCAGTGCAAGCTGGTGCCCCTCCTCCCCAGCCTTTGTGCCGAGCCGCTATTGCGAGATGCACACTAGCTGGCATTGTGAGCCTTGTGTCCTGACCCGCAGCCTCTGGAGGCGTCTCAGGCCCTGATTTGCTGGCAAGCATCTATGTGATGGAGTTGAGACAACAGTCTCTCACAGCTGGCTTTGCGGCACCAGGTCCCTGCTCCTGCTGCTGATTTTGCTTTCCCATGTAAGATCAGTGTTCGTTGTGCTCTTTGTCCAGCCACATGGGGTGACAAGCAAGCCCCGGGGCCCAGGAGGACATTCGCGTGGGAGGGGGCTCTAGCTTCTTCACCCCTGGCATCAGGCCAGAGGCTGCGGCAGCTGTTCGCTGGCTGATGGGATTTGTAGAGAGAGCGAGGGCCAAAGAGGAAGAGAAGTCCATCGTGTGAATGCGAGATTGCTTCCAGATGGTTCTGGTTAGGCGTAAAGTACACCCAAATTCTTTCTTTAAGCAAAGCCTTTCTACCATTATGATGGTCTTATTTCAGAGCGCGGGCGGGACGTAACTTGAGATGGCGTGGCTTCTAACTCCCATACAGCTTTGGGAGACAGGCTCCTTGGTACTGGCCCTTGCTCTGCCAGGGTTCTGGGGCCATGGGCAAATCCTGGGCCCGCGTCTCCCATTTATTTGTAAAATGCTAACTTTGCGCCTTGCTGCTAACCTCCTTGTCTGGTGGGGGATGGGCTTTGCTCTGCTTCTCAGAGCTTCTGGAAAAGACAGCTTCCATTAGAAAGATTCCAGAGGTGGTGACCTTTCATTTTTATCTCTTGCAGCCCTTACTCCTTGTGATTCTATCTTGATGACACAGCAGGGTAATTTTCCTTCCTTCAATTCCCTGAAAACTAGGGGCAAATCAGGCTGTTCCACTGGGAATGGAGTGGGGCCAACTACCATTTTTTTCCTTTTAGCATTCACTACTTTAGTTAAGGCAAAGGAAGCCTTTTCTGTTCTGGGTGCTCTCTAGCACAGCAGCCACTGGCCACATTTAAATTACATTTAAATCAAAGCAAAGTAAAATTGAAATTCATTTCCCAAGTTGTACTAGCCCCATCTCAGTTGCTGAGTAGACACATGTGGTCTGTGGCCACCGAATTGGACTGTGGGTATAGAGCATTTCCTTCGTCACAAAAAGTCCTCCTGGGTGGGTGACAACCACACCCTAGATTATATAAAGGTCTCGTTGGGGTGCAGGACGATGCAGGAGCCATCTGTAACTGAACGTCCCAACAGCAAAAAAAGATGTTAAAAGATAGCTGAGCACAACCAGGGAGAAGGAAGCAGTGTGGCCACATTCTATGGCTTCTGGCCCCACTACTGCGATGACTGATCACCTGAGGGATGGAGTGAACACTCTGCAGATGTTCAGGGGCGTCGGTCACTGTGTTCAGGGATGACTCAGCTCCAGCCATCACTCACCGGTCAGCCTGAAGGAAGACCTATGTCCTTGACCCTGGTCAGCGGCACTCCCCCCAGCTGCCACACTGCCTCCTAAACTGGTGCCACGTTGGCACTTCTCTTCCCCTTGCTCTCCCTGTTACTTTTTGGAGAGTATTTCAGACCCTGAGGATTGTAGGAAAAAGCAACTTCCCTGGCAACCCTTTCCATTCTGTGTGGGGTGACCTCCATTGTTGCTCTGCAGCCCAGCTGGTGGGGGGAGAGCAACAGCCCCAGGCACTGGGCTCCCTCCCAACAATCCAGACATTCTTTGGAGGAGAAGCTCACTAGAGGCAGTGCCCCAGTGTGCTCTGGAGCTGCTGGGTTGAGCTTTATAAACACTCTGGATCCAGCTTTAGCTTATTCCTTATTGCTCTTTTCAGTGCCCTCTGAGAGCACCACCAGCCAGGCTGACAGGGATGTGGGTAAGCAGCCTGAGAAACACCGCAGAGTGCTTTATGAAGCCAGCTCCAGAGCCGCACCGCATTTAATATAAATTGATTTATTGAATCAAACACAGAAGCCCTGTTACAGAAACCCCAGGCTCTATCCTCCAGAGGGCCACCTAATAAAGCAGCCCCAACTGACACTCCTTATTAGCTTTTCCACTGATCCCCAGGCAGTTTTTAAAGGGATAGTGTCCCTCTTTGAGCCTGAATTTATATGTTGGCCGTGCCTGTGGGTCTAATTAGCTCAGCATTATTAGTCTTACTGGGAAAGCCTGCATTTTCTAACAGCTTGACTCTTGAGTTTTAAAGAGTAATTGGAAAATTCAAACTCTGTCCTTTTCCTTCTTTTTGTTTTTAATCACTTCTAACCCAATCTTTGCAGACGTCCCTGACTAGCAGGGTTGGGCGCAGAAGGAGTTCTCAGCCCTGCCTTGGTGCGAAAGCTGACCTTCCTGTTGCGCCACAGACCTCACGGGGAGGCTTTTCAGACTCACCAGAGAACTATCACATTTTAATTTTATAATTACTTCACAAGAACGTGGGCCTTTCCCTAGTTAAACCTGGTATTAATTTCCTCCTAGCCACTTATATTTTCATAACTTAATGATTATGAGCCACCTTGGCAGCAATTTGATTACTAATAGCAATCTGGAAGTCTTTGTAGAGAAAGGAGGGGCTTGGGTATCATTCCAGAGAATTTTAACCCCAAACCTCAATAGCCTGTCCAGGACAGAGATTGGCAGGGACACAGATGGGGCACCCAAAAAGTCCCTGCGTTCCAGGTTCCTGGAGCCGAAGTCTGAGCCGCTCAGCCTCGGGGAGGTGGGCGGGGGGTGCTGGGCTCCTGGGCTCCGAGGCCCAGATGATGCATGGTGTTTTGCAGTGTGCATGTTCTGCATCTTTCCAGGACCTGCAGCCCTGGCTGCAGGCAGGGCAGGGAAGAAAGCCTGCTGTGCTGTGTGCAGCACCTGTCCGGACAGTGAGGAATGGCGCCTTGCTCCCCAGCCCTCCTCCTCCCCGCCGCTCTGCCCTCGAGGCCAGTGGCAGCTCTGAGGTCTTTACAAATGGCTGGAAACCGGGACAGACAGGCCTTGTCAGGCCACCGGGAGGAGAAAGAGGAGAGGTGCTCAACCAGCATGCTCCCTATCGATGGTCCACTCACCTCTCTCTGCTTTAATAATTGCACATTTATCATTCCTAAAGCGGCCAAACTACCTCCGAGCCTTTCTTTTGCCCTCGGAGCCTTGGCACAGTCGCAGCATTTTCTGGTGCCCGTTCATACGCCCCCCGCAGGGCGTGTGCGCGCACCGCTCCTCGCCGGTGACCGTTGCGCATGGTTGTACGGTTCTTGTGTGATGCTGACTAGCTCCGAGTGTTCCCAGGAAGTTTCAGGAGGTCAGGTGCTTGCAAACACCCCTGTTAAAATATCCAGTGTGCATTTAGCTGAGGAACCCAGGGCGCACTCGTCGGGTACTTGGCAAGCCTTTGTGTGCGCCCGCTGCACCCTGTGCAGGGAGTAGGAAAGAACAGGGATGTGGAGCCAGGCTGCCGACTGGGTCAGTCCCCAGGTGTGTCTTGGAAAAATGATGTCATTTCTCTGTGCCTCATTTCTCCCACTTGTAAATGGGGCTAATGATAAGACCTAGTCATTGGATGTCACGAGTCGGTGTGGCTGAGGGCACGGAAGAAAGCCGGGCAGGTAGTAAGTGCCACGTGTGTCTAGTAATAGAGTCATTAGACATTATGGAGAGTAGAAGGGTGAGCAAGATAATGGTCCTTGGCACAGGAGGTTTAAACCTGGGATGTGTTTAGAGGCTTGTTTTTCCAGGTAATGAGAGGCTAGAAACGGGGCAGTTGGAAGTAAGATCGAGGTGTGCTGACCACTTCTGTTTGGCGGGTCTGGCCTCCAGTGTGCCCAGAGGGGCTGTCATCTGGGAGAAGAGACACTTTTAGCACAACCAGGAAGCCATCCTGAGCCAGCCCCTCCATCCCTGGGGGCTGCTGGGTAGGGCATTTTTGTTTTTATTTGTGGGGGCTTGGGGTCCATACAGTGACTGTCTTGTCTCCCTTCCTAGTCCTAGCTGCTGGGCCTTTTAAGGTCCCGTAGCCTTCCTGAGCCATGCCAAGGGTCCTGGATGCCGAGCCCCTCGGTGGCACAGCGTGTCTTCACATGGGGGGACCTTATCAGATGGGACTGTGTCAGTTAGCGTCACGGAGGGGTCAGCTGGCTTTCTGGAATGGCGGGGGCAGTGCAACTTTACCTACACATCTGTTCCCAGATCTCACGAGTGAGGGAAGCAGACCTGTTGGCACTTGTGACGAATAACTAAAACAAGGCGGACTATGGGGCTTATAAAACGGGGTTTGAGAAAAGGCCGTGTGGCCGTGGCAGGGCAGACAGTTGTTTCTAAGGGGGAGGTTAGGGTTCGGGCTGACTTCTTGGAGATGTTTGTATTTGAACCAAAGGTCTGAAATACGGGGGGATTTCAAGAGGTTTGAGGGCAGGAGGGACGGGCATTCTGAGCAGAGGGTACAGCACCCGTAAAACCCCAGAGTCATGAAAATAAGTGTGTGGAGGGTGTGGAAGCTGGAGGTGATGTCAAAACTATTTTAACAGCTTGGCGGACGGGGCTCTAGCTGGGTGGCAGTGCATCCTAGAAGCCCCTCCCCCTGCCCATCACCCGCTGTGCCAGGCTGAGTCATTGTTTGCTAATGAGCACAGAAGTATTTCAATAATTGAACCCCCACCCCGTACACACTTATATTGGTATATGGGTGTATCAGCTGGGTGACAGTCCTGGTGCCAGCCTAACACGCAGGCTGCACAGAGGGAGGGTGGAGGGCCTGACGGGAACAATCGAACTGGGACAGGAGCCTGGGGTCAGCTCACCGGGAACTTTGAATGCCATGGTGACGATGACAATAATGAGCACAGTTTTAGAATGTAAAGTACGAAGGCGACAGACACACCAGGGCAGAGATATAAAGCTGACAGTGTCCTCGGGAGGACAAGTGGGTCAATCCTCAATGTATTTATGAGATCCTGTTTTTAAGGGAATTCCAGAGAAGCGAGTGCTTCAACACGCCAACAGATCTCCGGGCACTGTACAACTGCCAAGGACACATTTTCCTGTGTCCAGCCTACACTCTGCCGGTTACAAAATTTCATTTACGAGAGCTTGGTAAAGTTTTGTCTTTTCCCTGCCACCCCTTCCCTGCCCACCAGGTTTCTGAGTGGGAAAAACCAGCATTGCTGGTTTCAAGCTAAAAATCCCACAAAGGTGCGAACCCATCGCAGCCTGGGGAAGCGCGTTTCCCAGAATCAGCCGGGGTGCTGACTTAAAACCCCTGCCTCACCTGGGAGCCCACATAGGAGAGCTGGGGCCCCACTGCTCCAAACTCCAAAGGATCTCCTACGGTCACGCTGCTCTGCCCTTCAGACAAGTAAGTCCAAGACCTGCTCATAGCAAGCGTAAGGTTCCCTACCTGTTCTTGCTGCAGAACCGCATGCAGATCTTCCCCAGAGAACTGGAACTGCCAGTCACGTGTCCCCTTTCTGTTCTTCCCCATGTTGCTCTGGCAAAGTCAGTGACGTTCTGCCAAGTGCCAAATCCCAGGCAGCGGTTCCACGAGGATTAGGTTGCTTGTCTGTCTCCCTGGGAAAACCACATGCTCTGTGCTCAGTGGCTGGAAGGACTGAGCACGGGCTTTACCGCCGTGGGGTCACCAGTCCCGGCCAGGTGTTGTGCTGGGCGTTGGAGAGACAAGATTGAAACCATCCCTGCCCTCAGGGTGCTTATGGTCCAGTGCAGGACAGAGCCCGAGATGGATGATTGCAATCTTATACCGAAACGTGGAGAGAAATGTTTACCCACAGTGGTGCTGTCTCATCTGGGGTGATTATTAAAAGCATTGCAGAATCCCTGAGATTCTGGAATCTGTATTTTTTAAGCCCCCCAGGTGATCGCTGTATATCCTTACACATCGACCTTGGGCAGCACTAGCCATTCTTAGCAGGGATGTGAGCAACAGCTTACAGAAGTGATTGGTTAGGAAGCATTGGGCAGCCCAGGCCCTTTACAGGTTTATGACTCTTTGCCCACCAGGGTGGCCGGTGTTCAGGAGGGGCTGTGGGCTGGACTGGCGGTGGAAGATAAGGGGCGATGAAACCCATAGGTACCAGCAGTGGGTCAGAGTCCCATTTTGAGCCTCTTGTTTTTCCTGTTGATGCTCGTGTCCATAACCCGGATAGTCTTGGCCCAGCAGAGACGCACGGAGCAGGTCAGGAGACCATGCTCCCAGGGCATCTGACTTGTTGGTTTCTGCGTCCTGTTCATCCTGAGTTAATGATACTCTCTCCCCAGTTTTGCTTCATCCTTCTGGGTGGAATCCTTGGATCACCCTGTGAAAAACTGGGCACCTAAGTTTAAAGGTGTAAGAGTCTTAACTTATTAATAACCAAACAATTTGAAAGCCAAACCTCAGGTTAATCCTAATTCTACAGTGACCTTGTGTACCTGCCATATTGTCAAGAGAAGAAAAAGCCCAAGGATGGGTTTATTTGAACTTGTGTGTGACTTATCAGTGTAAAAACTGGGGGTCAGAGGGTGAAGGAGACTTAAAATTTCTTTATGATTTGCTCTGAGATTGGGGATTAGTAATTAAGCATTTCCTTTGCATAGCATGTCATTTTACTGTATTTACACAGGTTCATAGCTCTTCAAGGCTAGGCAGAGGACCAGGCACTTTGGGGAGGACCTGGAAGTGAGCTTGACCTCCATTTGTCCTAGTTGTGTGACCTGCATTTTCTTACTTGTGTAGTAGGAGTTAATGTTAATATCTGTTCTACAAGATTGTTACAAGAAGTAAACAAGTTTAAAAAATATAAATACTCAGAACAGTGCCTAGAACAAAGTGAGTATTCCATAAATGTAGGGCATATTAGAATTTGGTAACGTTAGGGGTGAGAGAAGGCAGAGAAACGAGCAATTGCTATCCTTGTAGCCCACCATCTAAGATAGCTGGGCCACCTCGATGCAAAAGCTGAGAATTTCTCCTGTTGGTAAAGACTGGCAATCTTCACCCAGGCCCAGTGCTTCTTACCCTGGGCTTGAGTAATGTGGGCGTTAGCAGAAGATTCCAGAAGAGTATGGGAATCCACCGGATAAACATCAATTTTATAGTTGGGGGAGGGGAGGATGTTTTTGTGTTGAAATAAATGTTGATTATGTCTATGCTTCTGCTAAATTTTCATGCCTTTTTAAGATGAAAGAGTTGATAAGGCATGGATGCTGATGTGGATACTTGAGCCCAGTCCCCTGTGCTCTCACCAGTTCAAGGGCACTTGAGTGGAAATTTCAAACCAAGCTTGCGTAGGGTTGGAGTGCCAGCGTGCGTGAGAGAGGCCTCGCCCAGGAGATACTGCAGCACTTGGGGCTCCTGGATACCGATATCGATCGTCATTACCGAGTGAGAGAAGCTTTGTGAGGCCGGGCTGCAGGCGCAGTGCAGGGGAACAGGCCTCCGCAGTAACTCCCTCTTTGTGGAGAACAATCTCTTTGCTCTTTTCTCCTCACCATTTGCGGACACAGGGTCAGTTTTGGTTATCTTCTGGTTGGTAATTTATGGGCTTGGTCTCATACAGTAGGGAGGCCAATGTGAATGAAATTCATGTTTGTTTCAGAATGAATGGTCTCTGAGAAAGCAGAAATAATTCCAAATTTATGTGCTCATAAAGTAAGGGTCTCTGATTCATACCTGTGGGTGGTCTAAATGTTATTGATTAAAATAAGAAGCTCCCCTAGCCAAGTGCTAGTGCACACCAAGTGCATACTGAGTCAGAAGTCATTTCCAAATCTGAAATTTCCCTAAAAGTCATCCGGAATATTTTACCCTGAAATATTATTGGTTCTGTTTTACATGTATACTTGCTTGCTTATCTTTTCCAAAGACTGATTGAAAGCATTTTCTTCTGTGTGAATCTTTTCCCACTGCTAACCTTGGGCCCATGAGTCAAGAGATGAACTTCGTTTATGTTATGTACCCCCACCACTTGTGCTAGCACCTGGCACATAGTAGGTGCTCAATAAATATTTACTAATGAATCTAGTAGAGCCCATTGGTCTCATCTGGTCAAAGCCTGAGCTGCTTGCTGGTTTGGAGCTACATACTAGGAGCAGGTTCTGTTCCTCTACCTAAATTTTCATCCGTGGGTAGGGGCTCATTGTTGGGTTGTGAGGTCAATGTAGTGTACGGAAGTGAGCGTTTTAAACCAATTAAGTAGCATAGGGAGAAGAAAAATAGCGAAGTGTGTATCACAGGGTAAGGGTAAATACTGCTTTTTGAGATGTGTTTGTGTGTACACCGGGTTACCAAGATTGATACATTCTGACTGCGGGTCACAAAGTGTGAACTCTGCTCTAGCCCAGGCTAGTGTCCCAGAGAACATGGACCAGTGAATGGAAAGCTGGCTCTGTTGCCTCTCGCTGTCATCCATGGGCCTGTGGTAGGAAGGAAGAGGAGTCTTCAAGCCAAAAGAAAAGAATGGTTGCAGCTCCCAGAACTCCAGGCAGGACCTGGTCCAGGCATGCTGGCAGGGGGAAGGGGACTGGTAGGCGTATTCCTAGGTCTTGTGGGTTGGCCCTGCTAATCAGGGGGTTTCCTCAAGGGTAACTGTAATGTCACGGAACAGAACTGGGGTCTTGTTTTAGAAAAGGTTTTCCTGGAGAGAGAGCCAGAAGGTTAGGTTGCCCCTTTCACTCGTTTCTCCCCTCACAGCCAGCTGCGCTGCACCCACCAGTGCTCTTCACTTGTGTCACCTAGCGTTGATCCCACTGTCCGGACTTGTGCACACTTTTTGTGCCTGAATCCAGACTGTTGTGTTGTATTAGCACAAGCACGTCAACCTGTGTAGTAGCTTAGGGCCCGCAGGCTTCGCTAAAGGTAAATGACACTCCAAGGAACAAAAGGAGAAAACAGGGTAGCGGAGCCTTGGCCTCATATGGAAACCTCCCCAGCATTCATGTCATCAAGATTGACAGCGACAACCAGCTCATACATCCAGGGACCTAGTCCATCAAAACGTGACCCCATCACCCAAAGGTTAGATTTGCAAATAAGTAAAGCCTGTTATACAATGGCAAGCCTGTGGCAGAAACATCATAAAGGATATTTCTTAACCCTCAAACGACCTGCTGTATATGTATGGCGCACTGTTGGCCTTTTCCAGCTCACTCCGGGGCCCTAAGGACTGCCTTGTCATCCTTTCTCCACGGCTCCACGTGAGCTTGGCGTCATCACGATGGGCTCAGATTCACCCTCCCTGACCATTTAGCAGCGTTTTCCCAGGATATTAAGATTTGATCCAAAGAGGTCCAAGATCCGAGCAGGAGGTACGGAGGTGGAAAGAAAGGAAGGGACTAGTCAAAAACATGCATGAAGGACCCATGGACATGGACAACAGTGTGGGGATTGACTGGGAGTGGGGTCGGGGGCGCTGGGTAGAGGAGAGCAAAGGAGGAAAATTGGGAAAATTGTAATAGCGTAACAATAAAAAAAACCAAGAGACTTCCTGTGGCTTCTCCTTCCCTCCTAGAGGGGCTAGGAGCAACTGGCTGCGGGGGGGAGATTCTCCTTTTCTCACTGTTTCAGACCAACCCACAAGCACCTCCTTGAGATTATTAGCTGTGAGACATCCTTCAGAGACTCGAATGAGTCTTCACTTTAGGGCAGAACCGTGGACTTTTCTGGATAAGTGGCCCGGGTGCTGTCCTTCACACGTCGATATCTTTAGCAACAGTAGAAAAAGTATGAATTACGAAGTCTAGCGAGCTCAGCAAGAGGCGAGTTTCCTGTGGGGACATGCTGTCTCCCTGCTAATGGTCGCCAGTTATGTGTGCTCCGCATCTGCACTGAAGAAAGATTGAGGCCCCTAGGTCCTTAATAGCTGCAACTTATAGTTAAATAGCACCTTTCTTCACCGAGGACTTGCCCAGACTCATTTGCCTTCAGTCCTACCATAACGAGCTCAGCCGAAGAAGCAATTTCGGTGAGGTTGGGGGACTTTCCCAAGTTCACACAGCTAGTTCATGTGAGGACTGAGATGTGACCTCAAAACCTCTGGCTCCAGCCTGGTGTTCTCTAACGTAGATCCACCAGGGGGGAGAGAGAATCCAGGAAGGCAGCTTCCCAGGGGAGGGGAAGCGTCCAAGGCTGTGTGGAGAGGTCAGCAAGTGGAAGAATGTGACTCACGGGGTGCGTGTCTTTGGGGTCGCTCGAGTGGGTTGACGCGATCAGGCAGTCCCTGGAGGAAGAAGGTCCTCACTCCTCCAGAAAGGGTCACGTCCTTTGTAAATGACTTTGAAGTATTGCTGAGGAAATTAAGACTTAGGGAAACAAGTGTATTTCTGTCTTTTTTTCTAATTAAAGGTCATGACTTAGGAGAAAAGGGAGGCTGTGGGAAGTGGTCTGTGTGGGTAGCGCGGAGGGTGAACTTCGAGTTCCTGGCCTGCAGGTTAGGGAGTCCGGGCGGGAGCTCTGGCTGGGGAGGGAGGAATCCAGCCATGATGGGAGAATTTTCCTAAGTTGGAGGAGACTTGTCTTCTGAAGGTCACTCTAACCAGAGTTAACCCGGAAGAAGGGACCTCCTGCAATGAAAACTACCGTTCTGGAATTATCAGGGAAGGCAGTAAATAGGCAAGAGAATCACCACTGCCGTTATTTAAATATCTATGACTTTCCACTAATATATACAGGGTGGGACAAAGGTAGGTTTCCAGTTGTGAGTATGCGAAATGCAGAGTTTATTCTTCTATTCTTATTTATTGTGTTATTTTCCATACAAAGAATTGCAAACCTACCCTTGCCCCACCCAGTTCTGGTGATAGAAGGGAACCTAAAATTTTAATATGAAAAACACGAGTCCACGGTATCACCCATAGGACTCAACTCTGAATTTCTGCCGTAGGAAGGCTTACCATTTAGGCAAAATGAACAGGGACGCAAAAGCACGGTGTAGCTTTAGAGGAAAGCCTGTGTGCAAAGGAGGAAGTGCCAGCCTTCATTCATTTATCCATCCATTTAACTCGTAACTACTTTGCATCCATAATGAGGATGTACCAGTAAATAAGACAGAGTCGCCGCCTCCAGGAGCTAATGTTGGGGGTGGGGGGCGGGGCAGAATTAAACAAACAAACACAGGAATAGGTACGGTGGTCTCAGGTTGTGCGGTGTACATGCCATGCGGAGCTGAAATAGAAAAGGCAGGGAGCCTGTTGGAGGAGCTCTGTGAGTGGTGCTCAGCAGCCAGCTGTGGGAGGCAGTATGGGAAGAATGGCCCAGGCAGCTGGAAGGACAGGGCTCTACAACCTGTTAAAGAAACAGCAAGAAAGCCGTGTTAGTTAGGAGTGCGTGGCTGAGTGATAGAAGAGGTTGGACCAGACCGGCATGCAGAGATCAGATCTCTGGAGGGCCCGGGCGTGGAGGGCCCCGTCGCTGGGTTATACTGTAAGGTGATGGAAAGCTAATGGCGAAATTTGATCTGAGGAGTGATGCCTGTGGATTAAAAGAGAAAGAAATGGTTGTGGGAGGCTTGCATACAGCCCTCTCGGCCAGACTAAAAATACAAGTAAAGCTTTTTCTGATTAAAAATTACAAAACTGACACAGAGACAAGATGTATTCCTCCTGGAGGAGTCCTAAAATTACTTCTCATCAGGAGGGCGAAGGGACTCCGTGTGGCTGCATGGGGGCCTCTCCGTGCAGGTGTCAGAGAAAGTGTCTGAGAGGCTCCGAGGAGCAGCCAGGACCGGAGGCAAGGAAAGGATGTGCCTGCGAGTAGCCATTGGCTGTGACCAGCACACCTGACCCTTAGAAGGCAGTCACAGAACAAGAAGGTGCTTTGCTTTTGTTTTGTAAACGTATAAAATGCAAGGAAACACAGAAAATAAAGGCACCACCTGGGCTGAGTAGTATTCACTGATTTGCTCATTCGGTTGAACGTTTATGGGCACCCATTGTACAGTGGGCACGCTTTTTGGTCATTGTGATACCATATGTGGCAAAACAAAAAGCTCTGTCCTCATAGAACTTAAGGGGGAAGGGAGCAAATCAGGGGAGCAGTAGAGAAAATAAACACCATGAAGAAGCAAAATACTGCCCTGGCTGGTATGGTTCAGTGGATTGAGCACCGGCCTGTGAACCAAAGGGTCACCGGTTCAATTCCCAGTCAGGGCACATGCCTGGGTTGCAGGCCAGGCCCCCAGTAGGGGGGGTGTGTGTGAGAGGCAACCACACACTGATGTTTCTCTCCATCTCTTTCTCCTTCCCCTCTCTCTAAAAATAAAAATAAATTAAAAACCTTAAAAAAAACAAAATACTTAAAATGTTTGGTGGCGGTAAATGCCATGGAAAAAAACAAGCAGAGAAGGCGGGTAGGAAATTCTAGGCAGGAGAGTGATTTTAAAGAAGGTTATTTTGTTACTTGGCTTTTATTTAGAGGCTAATAGGAAAACCAGTGAGGGTTAAAGTAGGGTAATGATGTTATCTGACATTTTGAAATAATGACTCCAGCTGCTCTGAGAATAAAGCAAAGGACAAAACCAAACGGTTTCAACACCGTCCCTGCCGTCCCCCTGGTCCCCACACCGCCCTCTCTCGCCTAGACGATGGATCGTGGAGGGGCCTGACGAGTCAATGGCAGCACTGTCGGCCAGAGCAGGGGTGCCAGCCCTCAGGTGGAGGCCGTGAAGGTTTGAAAATACCCAATTCTGGATCCGTTTGGAAGGTAGAAATGATAGTATTTGGTAGAATGTTAGTAGACAAAATACTTAATTCCTATTGTTTCCTTCTTTCTTTAAGATCAGGAAGTGAGGAATTCAGGCTGCTAGCAAGGGAAGTATTAAAAAGATTTGTCACAAGCACAAGCCGGGTAGGAGCACGTGTAGCTGGATGGACGATAGTTAGAACAGTGGGGCCCAGGGCCCCAAAGGAAGCAGAGGGCAAAGGGTTCAGAGTGCAAATCTCGGAGGAGAGGATGTTCTTGGTGCGGCCCATGTGGCCAGGGCGCTGCCACAGAGCAGCGAGGAAGGCCGTCAGGCAAGTAGGATGGAGTTGCCAGTCAGGATTCCAGAAGCACCATCAAAACATGCAGAGTTCCTGAGGATAGCATCAAGGGAAAGTGGAAAAGCAGTCTGTGAACCTAGGCTGAAGTCATCAGGGAAGGTGGGAGAATATTCTGAAAGGGGGAGGGTGAGCAGAAGGGGCGGCTGATTGAGTGGCTGAGAGTCAGTCTGGCAGGGCAGGACTGTAGAAGGAGCGACCGGTGCCTCTTTCCTTAGGAGTCAGGGACCTGAAGGAGCAACGTCCCCTGGAAACAGCGTGCATTCACTAATCCGTCAAGCTCAGTCAGTCATGTCCCCCTCTGCGATGGGCTGTCCAGGCTGGATGGGCATGGCAGTGGCGTGCATGGATGCATTGACTTAGTGCTTTAGACAAGAGGGAGAAACACTGAGTAACAGTTAAGTTGCTTTATAGGTGGCCCAAGAGCTGGGCCCACAGAATCTGTACCGAAGGTACACACTGTGTCTCTCTGGATCAGTGTTTTCAGCCTTTTCAAACCTTAAACCCCTTCACCCCTGTTTAAACATTAACATCTCATCGTCTGCCCTCTGCGGCTGAATCTCTCTTCTGTGCCTTTCCCCCACACAGGAACACAGTTTTTCAAACGCACGCAATTTAATGTGCATGCCTTTGAGAAATGCTCATACACCCCTCGTCTGGTTAGCTTGGCCTGGAGGAAGGTCTTTAATGACTTGGTTCTGCTTAGCATTTTTTCCAAATCTTGGAGGATGACAGCAGAGCTACTTAGTCAAATTTAATATAACATAGCATAGGAGAAGAGTGATGCTCTGGATGAAAAGGTGTGAATTCAGGTGTCTCTGGGTGGGTTAGAACGATGGACCGGAACCAGCAAGATAAAATTTATAAAGGCAGTGGCACTCCCCATTCAAAGTAAGACGCGTGTGGTGTAAGAGTAAGCTGGAGGAGACTGCGAGCCCCTCAAGGCATTTCCCCTGCGGACCGGCTGGACTGATGGGGAGTTTTGTCGGGTGGTTCGTTTTCACTTGTCTCTCCATCTGTGACCCTAAGCCACACTTACACAGGCACACGTATGTGCATGCGATGCTAATATAAGCTGCAGTCACTTTAAAAAGAACGAGGTCTCTACCAAAGAAGTAATCTTTTCATTCTTCTGTGGACCACATCTTAAGTGTTTTCAGTTCTGAGTGCCATTCTCTGAGGACGGTGACAAACTGGAAAGCCCCAGACAGCCCGTCCCACGGTATTTGGTGCTCAGTTAACAGACACTTGAATGGATGGTAACTTGAGTAGTTAGGGGTGGTGCCCCAGGTCCTGTGAAGGACCCTTGAAGGAACTAGGAAAGAGGAACTTTGAGATAGCTGTCATCAAATGTTTCCAGAGCTCTCAAGTGGAAGGGGGACTAGATTTATTTCATGTTTTTCCAGAAGACAGACCAAAGACTCCAGTGGGTTGGCTGTTTGGGTCAGTTTACGAATTGACCCAGGCTGTTCTTCCACGGAGTGGGTGGATGGTAGGCCTTAGGACAGTGACTAGCTGTAACAGTCCCCTTGGTGACAGAGGCCAGGGCCCGACATGAGTGGACTGCAAGAAGGCTTCCTGCACTGGGGGCAGAGCCAACATAGGCGTCTGTCCATTTGTTCCCGTGGTTTTCCTCCCGGTGTGTCCCAGACAGCTGGCGCCTTGTTTTCGCAGCTTTGCAGAGTCAACATCGCAGGGGCAACTATTGCTCCGAAAACAATGTTGAGTGGGATCTTCTGAGGATACTGCCTTCAGTGAGAGAAAGCCCTTTAATTTGGCCCTTTCTAAGCCTTGCATTTTTTTCTCCTCTCATCTTTTTGTCAGTTGGCCTCATAAATATTCATAGAGGAATTGACCCAAAATAAGTTATTTTAAAAATCTTTCTGAAGCCTTTCAGCTGTGCTTCAAATAACTATTTGAATATGATCTCTGACCAGTTATATTATTATAAAACTAGTGAGTGAGTAATCTATTTTGGAGTTATTTTTTAAAATTTAATCAGGATTTCAGAAATCATAGGATCTGATGTGAAAGAAGAAACCCTTTCTGTCCATCCCCAGCCACAAGTGCCCCACGCCTGACCCGGAGCTCTGGCGCTTCCAGCCGCTGCCCCCAGCCGCCGCCCTCATCCGCTCACCTCCCAGCTGTGAAGGGCAGAGGCCGAGCCGGAAGCGTAGGTTCAAGCCCACAGCCCAGGCATGGGCTGGAATGAAATATGCACAGCAGGCGGGCTGAGGCTGGGGTGGCCCCTCAAACTGCGAGAACAGACCCAGGGAGCCCTGCTATCCGCGGGACAGGGCTCCGTCGGAGTCTGTGGCCGCAGACACGATGGCCTGGGAGGCAGCGGCAGGCCGAGAGCACAGGCAGTGGCGTCCCGGGCTGTTCTCTGTGGTTTTCCTTGTAGACTGTGTAGCACAGCAGCTGCTAGTTTTGTCCACACGTGGTCACCTTTTGTTGTTTTGCCTCATAGAGGAAATTCTCCTTCCTCTTTTGCCAAAAGTCCTCCTTCATCAAATGCCTGTTTTTCAGTCACTGAGAGGTGGATGACAACGGTCTCCTTGAGTCTCGTCAACTAGAACAGGAAATCCCCAGAGCTGATCCCTGATGTCACATTGGTGTGTTTTTTGGGAAAGTCTGAGTTTTGGGGCCATCAGCGCAGTGTGTGATCTCGGGGCAGTGATTTAACGCCTCTGCGCCTCAGCCCTTCGTCTGTGAGAAAGGACGTCGCAGGGCCTTGGAGCGATTTTTGGACGCGTAAGCAGGCGCTGAGCCCCGTGTGTGGCATAGAGGAGGCTGTCGGTAAATCTTAGCTGCTGTCATTGTTGTTAGTGTCATTAATTTAGACGGACTCTAATCAAGTTACCAGTTTTAACTCTTGAGTATTTTATTCTTCATTATTCCAGACTTTTAACTGGAGAGGGAAGGCCAGCTGCGTTCATGATGAACTGTGCTCAGGACCCCGAAAGACGAAGGGAAGAGGGGTTGTGCTTTCTCCCTGTGTCTGCAGTCGTTCTTCTTTGTCACTTGTTGGGGAGGGGGAGAGGACTCACACCTGATGGAAAGCCAACGATGGCAGGAATCCAGTTACCCTTCCTTATCCAGAGTTGTCTTTTCTGTTTTTAGGGGTTTTGTTGTTGTTGTTCTAGAAGAAACAGAAGCTAAAATATGGTGTTAGAATTTACAATGGTCTCGATCCTGTGGGTGAGATTCTAGGATGAGTGTCTGTCCTTCAGAGCTTTGGCGCCGCAGACTTCACACTCCTGAAATTCTCTGCCCTTGGAGAAGTCGATTACCTGGGCTGTGGAGGAGTCAGAGAACTGTTCTCTCCCCGCCTTTTTCAAGGCTGTTAAGAGCGCCCTTAGCCTGTCTCTCTGAGCTCTAAATAATCCCAGCTCCCACTGAAGTCCAACTCCTGTGCCCGGGTCCCCAGGCCCCAGCCCCTCCCTCGGCACTGTCCGCACTGCGTCCTCCTCTCAGTCTGAGCCTGTCCTCCCCCTCTCCACACTTCCTCTCCACGGTCCCCAAGTCCTGCTTCTGCTCATTTCAGAGCCTTTCTCAGGCCATTTCCCTCCTCTCCTCTGACTCATATGGTCTGTCATCTGTAGGGTCCACTTGATGGGGGGCCATCGCTGTTAGCCAACGACACTGTGTCTACAGGAGTAGTTCTCAACCTTGGCTGCACATTGGCATCATCTGGGAAGCCTTACAAAGTTCCCAGTGCTTGGGTCCCAGCCCCGGAGGTTCGGATTGCATGGCTGCGCAGTGTGACCTGGGCATCAGGATATTTGAAAGCCCTCCCAGGTGATTGACTGTGCAGCCAAGGTTGAGAAGCCCTGGTCTACAAACCCATTCAACCCCCAAGTGGAGTCTGTGTTCTGATAATAGCCATGACTTGTATACTAGTGTTTTGAATGGTTCGTGTGAATGTAAAAAAGATTTAAGTAGCTGTGTCCACTTTGTGTAAATTTGGTAGATTTAGGGGCGAGGTCCTATTTTTGACAATCCAATTCTAGAGCCCCTCTGGGCTCACTTCATGGCAGCACCAGCGTGTGCCAGGCACTGTGCTAGATGCTTCTTTAGCTCGTCATATTCAGTAGCCCACCGGGACCCTCCCAGCAGGCCCACGTGTGCACCCCGGTGTTTGCCCTCTCTGATGAACGGGGATCCTGAGGTCCAGGGAGGCTCATCTACCTGCCCAGAAAGCAGTGCTAACCTTGAGCACACCCTACCCCAGCTTAACTAAACAATTTCCTGGAAAGTAAGGATGTGCCTGCTTCAGGTTTGGGGTTGCACTCCTTTGTGTATCAAGAGCACCCATAAATTTTAGCTTTGTTCCCAAGTTGCCCAGATATATCCAGGACTGGGAGGCCATTTCTCAGCTCAGTTTTTTCATGCACTCAGGAGACATTATTTTAGAAAAGCATCTTGCTTCTAGAATCTAATCTAGTAGAAGCTACCCCAGCTTTTACTTCGTCTTCTAACACTTCTCTGAGGTAGTGAATAGGCAATACCACCCCCATTTTGAAGAAAAGGGAACTGGTGTGCCAGGTATTAACTGTCTGCTAAATATTAGCAATAGCTATCACAAATGGAGTGCTTACTAAGTGTCAGGTGCTGTACCAAGCTGTTGACATCCTATATGATTATCCCCATTTCCTAGATGAGGAAACTAGACCAAAAAAGATGGAGCTATTTGCCCAGGGTGCCGCTAGTAGTTGGGTGCCATGTTTGTTTGCTTGCTTTAAAAAAATTTTTAATCCTCACTGAGGATATGTTTATTAATTCCCTTCCCTCGCCCCCCAGAGAGAGGACAGGTGGGGGAGGAGATACATCAATGGGTTGCCTCCCATACACACCCCAAAAGGGGACCGATCTCACAACCTTTTGGTGCACGGGACAACACTCCAACCAACTGAACACCCAGCCAGGGCTGCTGCTTGCTTGGTTTTTAAATTCCTTACAAGCAAAATGGAAAGGCACAGCTTGGTCCGCTGTCTTGCCGTGGCCGGGCCAGCCTCCGGTGTGCGTGCGGTGGCATCTGGACAACCGTGTCAGGAATAAGCCACCGAAGCATAAACTGAATTTTCTTTCTGTGTGTCAAATGGCCATTTAATAGCTATTGTGAAACAGAGAATTTTCTGCCAGCCCTGAATATCATACTGAGGTCAAACAGGCTCTAAATATTCCTTTTCCTGCCGTGCCAGTACAAGACTGCTTTGGTGTCAACACCCCCTGAAGGTGAGAACTGGCTCCTGGAGCATTTTCACACTCCATCCATCCAGGCTCTGCTGTTGCTCACAGTCTCCGATTAACGACAAGCACCCTGTCCCTGCCGCTGGGGCACTCCATTATTGCACGGGCACTAAATGCTCCGGACGGCAACCCGTCTCCCCGTCGTGCTCATTATGAATACACCAACTTATAGTCAAGCATGTGAAGCCTTGTCCTTTTCTGGTTGGTTAAAATATGCGCGCGCGCACACACACACACACACACACACTTCTGTAGGAAGGATAACTCTAAAGAAGGAGGTCGGCAGTGTGATGAGTGGATGGCGTCTCAGGGAAGAGAGATCAGGGCAGGGTCACTAATTGAGTGCAAACCTTTTTTAAAATGCTGTTTATCCCCCTACAGGGCATACAAAACCATTGAGGATGAGGACTTGAAGTTTCCCCTTATATACGGAGAAGGCAAGAAGGTAGGCGTGTTCACTTCCCCCAGCCTGACAGCAAGGCCGGCTCTGCTTCGCCCGTGGCAATCTGTGCTTCCACGCAGCAGCTCCTGGTTTTATAGGCTTGACAGCTTGAAAGAACATCTCCTCCATCATTCCTCAGGCCTCCTGTCTTGAGGGTCCAAGGAATGGCAGGGTTGGGGGGGGTGGCAAGTTCAAGGGACATAAGTCAGCTTTACGCAAATAACATTTCCCTCTTCAATCCATTTGCATAACTTTTTATAGTGTGTAAACATGACCACGTTCACATACATCTCTCCCTGTTTTTTTTAAAAAAGATTTTATTTATTTATTTTTAGAGAGTGGGGAAAGGAAGGAGAAAGAAAGGGGCGGAAACATCAGTGTGTGACTGCCTCCCATGCACCCCCTACTGGGGACCTGGCCTGCAACCCAGGCATGTGCCCTGATTGGGAATCGAACTGGCAACCCTTTGGTTCACAGGCCAGCACTCAATCCACTGAGCCACACCAGCCAGGGCCACATACGTCTCATTGTATACCTGATAACAAGCCACAAGGCAGGCAGAGCTGGCTTTATGCTGTCCATTTGGTAGATGAGGCAGCTGGAACTCGGGTTAAAACTGCTTAGGCAAAGTCACCCAGCCAGCAAGGAGTGGTCCCAGATGTGGAGCCACAGTCCTCTGCCTCCTTCTCAGGTTCTCACACTCCATCGTGGAAGTTCAGAATCTGCAAGTCTGCTTCTCCACTTGCCCCGCAAAGGGGATCCAGAGCCCACTGTGACTAAGCCATAGGGTCACCTGGACCCGAGCCCAGGCAGGCGGCACCAACCATTCATCACCAGCCCCCGGGGCCCCAGTCAGCATCACACACTGAGCAGCAGGCACAGGGCTGCAGCGAAGGGAAGCTGTCAGTCTTCAAGTGGGCTGCGCGCAGAGACCGGGGGCGGTTGCAGTCCTGGAGCGGAGATGAGGAAGCTTTGAAGCTGTGTCCCACAGAACAAACGCCTTCTGAATCATTGCATTCTTCCTGCAGACACAGAACATTTCAGCTAGGTGCTGAGAGTTCCAATTAGAAGTGAAAAATGTGGTCACATTAGGAAGAATGTTCAACTGAAATTTTTTTTAGCATTTTATAGTTTTTAGCAGGAGGAAGTGACTCATAAGAAAACTGAAGGATGCCTTCCTGAGCAGAACTTGAGTGTGTATGGGTGTGTGTGTGCGCACGTGAGTGCATCTGAGGGAGAGAGCAGGTAGGTTTGGGGGCTCAGTGTAGCCCCGCAGTGACTTCATTGGAAGGAGGCATTTCCTGGAGGGAAATGAAACATGAGTGTCTGATCCGTGTGGGGATCACTTCTCAAACCAGCCTGCCCCTTTCGTGGAGATGGGACAGCTTCCGCCTCACTGTCCGTGGCTCAGAATCATGACGAGGAGCGGCTCTGTTCCTGATGGAATTATTTGAGCCCTTCAGTGCAGTGGATGCCGTTCACGCGGATCACTCAGCCCAGGGACCTCCACCTGCACCCGCACCCAGAGCTCTCTGGCCGAGATTCTCAGTATTACCCTGCTTTACCCAGTGAGTTCAGCACCACGTCCTGTTGTGTGTGTGTGTCTCCCTAGTACCTGTCTAGCCTGCTACCTGACAGGCCTTCAGTAAGTGCATGAGAATTAAATAAGCTGTTCAGTGATGCTCAGTGTACTTTCCTTCATACAACAGGAAAATGGACAAATGTGTTCTTTGAAGGTTATCAGTAATCAGATTTAAAGGAGCGAGGTTTTCCCAGTTAGACAAAAAGTTCAGTGTACCCAGAGGTCATGCTGCTTGGGTGTTTCAGTGAATTCGGGCTGGACAGCTCTGTGAATGGAGCCGGCAAGTTCTGTCACTGGAGCTGCTGATCTGTTTCTGAGCCACCGAGCCTCTCTGGTCGGGTCTGGGCTTGCCCCGCACCAAAGAGGCACAGCACCCTGTTTGAGGATTCCACGGTGTCTTGAAACGGCTTTACAACTGTAGCACATTGGTTCTGTCTCGATCCTTTACAGGGGTTTTCTCTTTTCCCTCTACATACACCTACCTAGAAGTTTCAGAATACTCCTACTTGGGCAGCCATTATTTTTCATTTATTTCTGCCAGTGCTTCTAAGGACTTGGGTGGGTGACAACTATGTACTTTGAAAGCACATTCAGTCACCAGCAGAAACATCAGATTTCTTTGCACCGATACGCCCACCTGTGCTCTGTACAGCCAGAGGAGGTGCCACTGCAGGGGGGTAGGGCAGGGACTCTGCGGTTCCGAATTTCAAGGAAGGGAGCTGGTCCAGCTTCCCAGCAGAGCAGAGGGTCTGCAGCCCTGCAGACTAGAGGTCTCTGGGCTTCACATCAGTGTCTGCATTTGCCCCCTTCAACTCTTGCCTTTAAAAAAGCGTCTCATGGTTTCATTTTCCATTTTTAATGTAAACTTACCCACCTTCTAATCTGAAACCAGCTCCAAACTCCACAGCTTTTTGGGAAGACTAAGAGGAATATGATGGCAACGTGTGTTAGATTATAATGTTTCTTAGCATGTATATCATTCTTTTTTTAAAGATTTTATTTATTTATTTTAAAGAGAGAGGAATAGAGGGAAAGAGGGAGGGAGAGAAGCATCCATCAGTTCCCTCTTGTCCACGCCCCGACTGGGGCCCGAACCCACAACCCAGGCACGTGCCATGACCTGGAATCGAACCAGGGGCCTTTCCAACCGAGCCACGATGGTCAGGACTTTTAAGTTACTCCTACTGCCCAAGTAATAGAGTGGGGCTTCAAGCTTGGGCTTTCGAACCGTGACACTACACCAGATATGCAATTGGTGATCCGGGTATTAAGCCATTGGGCTCCATGCCACCCAGAATGACCTTCACTCCATCCTTCTGTGTTTACTTGTCTTCATGCTGTGAGTCCCTCTGCACAGGAGTTTGGTGCCACCTCCGGGGAACCTCCTCAGTAGTATTTTTACCTTCTCTGAGCACCTTGCCCATTGCTTATATGGCTTCCAACACTGGCCATATTCTATATATCATTACACATGTGCCCCTTCCCTCCCTTACCAAGTTCCTTTACAGTAGGGACAAGTCCATAGACATTTGTCCCCTACAGCATGGTGTCTGCACTTAGCAGGTGCTCACTGAATGTGTGGGTAAAGCAAAAGTAGCATGCTGGGAGGGATTAAGGCTGACCGTGTAGGCGTTGGAATAATTGTCTTGCTTCCTTAGAGCAAGACTGTGTCGTTACAACAAAGTGACATTGTCCCTTTCCACCCAGAGGGAATCTGTGGAGACAGGGTGGGTTACAGAGTCGCTGATGGTTTGTTTTCTCCAGCCATGAAGTATAATACATGAGCTTGGGGAGGTCAGAGGCTGCTACTGACTTCTGTACATGTTTTCCTAGAGCCTGTTACAGACCCAGAGACCTAGCTGGTGTTCAGCAAGTGCTTGTAGAATGGGAATATAACAGACAGATGGACGGATGGATGCTGTTGGGTTTGGTTTGAACTAATTTTAGTAGCTGTAGACATCACACATGTGTTAGATAGATACAGTTGATTGGACACCCTTCCCTCCAGTCTCTACAAAAGAAAGCTGAAAAGGGACAAGAGAAACCCATCACACTTAAGATAATTGGGGGGAAAGCCACTCCGTAAGGACATAAGCCATCTTGGCGAGCCCTTCCTTGGAAGTAGCTGTTACTATACGTTAGTAGCGAGGGGCACGGAGAGAGGCAAGAGGAATTGGAAGGTTATTGCTTCTCTCTCCGCCCACGCGGCCGCGTGGTAATGGGAACCCTTTCTCTGTCTGTGTGAGTGTTTCTCACGGCCCTCTGCTTTCCCTCCTAGGCCCGGGTTATGGCAACTATTGGAGTGACCAGGGGCCTGGGGGACCACGACCTGAAGGTGCACGACTCCAGCATCTACATAAAGCCGTTCCTGTCTGCAGCTCCGGAGGTACCACATGAGCTTTTTGTGTCTATTTTGTACAACAGAACATTCCTTACTTCATTCCTCCCATGACTCACACCCAGTGTCCAAACAGCAGCAGACTTGTGTTACGTGTACTTTTGTGGCGTCTCCCACGTTTGCTTCTTTTCCCCACTCCGTTCGAACTTCGTCCTGTTTGACACCTTCACTGCCTTGGTCCTGGTGGCTGCATAGCCCCCTGCTCGCATCCCCCTGCCTCCCAGTCCGCCTCCGGTATCGCTGTCAAGTACATTTTCCTAAACAACTACTCTGACCCTGTTTGCTCCTGACTTGGAGAATAAAGCCCAGACTGCTTCTGTTGGCATTCAAGGCTTGTTATAAACTGGTCTAACTTTTTTTTTAAAGATTTTCTTTATTTATTTAGAGAGAGGGCAAGGGAGGGAGAAAGCGAGGGAGAGAAACATCAGCAGGTTGCTTCTCACATGTCCCCAGCTGGGGGCCTGGCCCGCAACCAGACATGCACCCTGACCGGGAAGCAAACCGGTGATCTTTTGGTTCACAGGCCAGCACTCAATCCACTGAACCACACCAGCCAGGGCTAAACTGGTCTAACTTTCTAATTCGATCTTTGTTCCCCTACTACAGTTGGAAGGAATTTACTATTTCCTGTACAAGACCTTCAGTTTCCCATATTTACTTAAAACTAAACTATTCCTTCTACCTATAATGTCTTTCCTGCCCATTTCCACACCTCCAAATTCTTTTTTTCTCTAGGGTTTAACATAAGTGCTACTTCTGTGGAGACTTCCCTGATTTGGCCCTCCCCCAACCAGAAATAGAATCTTCACCCCTCTCCAGATATATGGATTGTATCTGCCTCTTACAGCATTTTTATAGCATATTCATAGCATAGCTGTTGATGTATATACTTTCTTCCCTCTTAGATTTTTAATTACCTGGAGAGCTGGTATCATTCAGTTGATGTTTGGAGAAGCTAATTGTGAACAAGTCATAAATTTAGTTAAAAAATCATTTTTCTTGCAAGAAACAACATCAAGTTCTGTTTCAGAGTATACAATTTAGAAAAGACTTTGCTTCTAAGTTATAGAAAAATCTAATGGTAGTGTAAGGGTATATTTTCCTCACATCACAAGGAGGCTGTAATTTGGTGGCTGCTAGTGTTGTGGCAGCGTCTCCAATATGCCAGGGCTGGGACACCCTCGTCTGACTTGCGCTTTGTGGGTGCAAGATGGTAGCAGCAGCTCCAAGCTTAGTAGTGTGTGCAGGGCAGGAAGGGGGTGGCAGCTGTCTGAATAGATACTCACTTGCATCTCTTTGGCCAGTACTGTGTCACATGACCTCCCCTTGCTTCAGGGAAGGCTGGGAGGGAGAGAGCTTTAACTCTTCCAATTTCTACAGTAGGAGGGAGCCAGGGAGGAGTGAGTCGGGAAGCAGTGGTGTTTGACTCCTGTGTAATCAATTTTTAAAGCAATGCCTTGCCCTGGGAATGCCCAGAATGTTCAGCCATAGCTCCATCTGCATATTCTTCCCAAGGGTAGGTGCTGTGTGTTTTAGTGAAGGCTCTTTCTGTTGGAGGAAACGGAAACCCACTCTAGCTAACTCAGAAAAAGGGAAATGTTTATGCTGATGATATGGGAAGAGATATTTATGGTGTCTACAGCAAAAACCTTGAACAGCCAGGCTTCATGGGAGGGTGGGTGGTTCTGCACCAAGGTGTTCCCGGACAGCTTCAGCGGTGGGCGTCTGTCACCTTCATGAGTGCGTTCTGCCATTAATGTGACCAGCCGTGTTCTGTATGTCTCTGCTACTGGTCAACCCAGTTTCTCAATCCCCCGGTTCCACAGGACCAGGGAGGAACCTCACCAGCCCGGAGACTAGGCTGCAAGTGCCTTTGCCGTCGGAGGTTGCCCTTTCAGACTGCACATGCAAGCCAGAGCCAGGGGCGGGCACAGGCACCTAGCCCACCCCTTTGGCAGGGCGGTGAGCAGGGGTAGTTTCCGCTGTTGCTGGAGCTGGCACCCACAGCACACCTAGCCACAGGAGGTTGGGAGGCCACTGAGCAGGAGGTCTCCAGTAAGTGTCAGGCATGGAAGACACTGATTTCCTGAAATCACCTAGGGTTTCCGGTGAAGTTAGCTTGGTAGAAATAATAATTATCACTTGTCAAGAGCTTCCAAATATCTCTCCTTTAGCCCTCGTAGCAATTCTGCATGATGAGGACCATTATACATAAAAGTGTCCAAGGTCCCCCAGAAGCTGGGGATCCCTGGGCCCTCAATTCTGGCCCACATCAGGGTCCAGGTATTGCTGCTGAAACTATTCCTGGCCAGAGAAAAACAATAAATATTAGACCCATGGCCTTCTATGTTTTCCCCCTTGGGAGAGAGGCATTTATCAGACATACTAAATGGCCGGGTAGCTCGGTTGGTTAGAGTGTTGTTCCAGGTCAAGGTTGTGGGTTCGATCCCTGGTCAGGGCTCAGACAGGAAGCAACCAATGAGTGCATAAATGATGCCAGCACCTTTCTCCTTTCCAGAAGGGACAGATGAAGGGTCACTCCTGTTCCTGTGGTGGAGAATGTCTCTGGAAACACTAATTAATCATTGTGCTTCTTAGAGCAAAGTAAAAATTTCCTTCTCACCTCCCCACCCCTGTACACACACATACGCTTTCTGTATAAAGTGAGAAGAGGTTTTGTTTGGTTTGAAGGAGACTGATGTCTCTGCAGGTAAATGTGGATCCCAAGAAGCGACTGTAGGTTTAAAACATGGGCCTGTGTGGACACTCCCCAAGGACTGATGAAATGGCCCAGTTGGTTGAGCAGACACCTCGGGTCACCTGTTATCAGTGATGCGGGTTTGCAGGGAAGTGGGTGGGTTGTTGCCACACTGGTGAGGATGGGAAGGATTCAAAAGGAAACTGGCAACCTCTGGAAAATGTTAAATGGGCTTAGAGAACTGTAGAGTTTTTACAACAACAAGTCCAGGTCAGACAGCATACTGTGTTTTGTTTTTTTCTAAATACATGCAACCTCTCGTTTAATCCTCAACTCTGAAATATGCATGATTTTTAAACCCACTTTACAGATTGGAAAAGTGAGACCCAGAGAAGTGAAATAACACCCCAAC